>NC_143027.1:24450000-27105000 GCF_057628025.1 Oncorhynchus mykiss
AGAGACAGAGAGCGAGACAGAGAGCGAGACAGAGAGAGAGAGCGAGACAGAGAGCGAGACAGAGAGCGAGACAGCGAGACAGAGAGCGAGACAGAGAGCGAGACAGAGAGCGAGACAGAGAGCGAGACAGAGAGAGCGAGACAGAGAGAGAGAGCGAGACAGAGAGCGAGACAGAGAGAGAGAGCGAGACAGAGAGTGAGACAGAGAGCGAGACAGAGAGCGAGACAGAGAGAGAGCGTGAGAGAGAGAGCGTGAGAGAGAGAGCGAGAGAGAGCGAGAGAGAGCGAGAGAGAGAGAGAGAGAGAGAGAGCCCAGGAATGGAGAGACAGCCAGAGTTCTTCAGATAAAGGTCAGGGCAGTAATCACTCTGGCAGCAGCTCTCCCACCATTATCTCTTTCTTTGGTGTAAAATGATCTTAATCTGGCAGTTGTACGGTCACATCCCTCCTGATTAATGTAATTGTATTCTACATGAGTCACATCAGCTGGTGTCACAGGCAAGGACAGAGACGGCAGGAAGCAAATAAGGCACTACGTGGGTGTGTGCGAGTGTGCTTGTTACACAGAAGACATCACAGAACGCAGTCTAAAGTGGACACGATGACCTCCTCATCAAAACAAAGACACCCCCATCTACACATGTTCCTATATAAACCAACATCTAAACATTAACATGTAAACATACTGAGAACCATATAAACACTAATTCACTCTCCCACACACTGGGACACGTACACCATATCACTGTGGTGCATAGACAATACAGGCGGAGATAGACAAAAACACACACATAGTTGACAGGCTTCTATAGATAGATGTTAGAAGTACACAGAGGAAAAGCAAGCTTCTGTAACTGATGCACACACACATTTAAAAACATTACCGTGTGTATGTAAATTGTGAAGTCTTTTGTCTGTAATGTCTTTTTCATCATGTGTCGGACCCCAGTAAGACTAGCTGATGCCAATGGGGATCCTAATAATAAATCAAATCAAGGCCAGACCAGGGCTGACAGATGAAGTCCTATAGAGACAGACGTGGCATTGTGCTCCGGACACTAGATGGTGGAAGGAGAGATTGGCTGCTCTGGACCGTTTCAATAGGATTCGTTTGTCCAACACTAAGAGTGCACCGTATTCCTGAGAAATCACAGTACAATGTAAACAGCACCAAAAACATGAGGCATGTGGAAATTATAGTTATGCAAAAAGGGGTTTCATGTTGATATGTGCCACATTAAAGAAGCAAGCACGGTCCATGTTCCCGTTCTGTAATGTGTGTAAGATTACAGTGAAAAATAAACCATACATTTATTTTAACCTTTATTTAACTAGGCAAGTCAGTTAAGAACAAATTCTTATTTACAATGACGGCCTACCCCGGCCAAACCCGGACGATGCTGGGCCAATTGTGCGCCGCCCTATGGGACTCCAAATCACAGCCAGATGTGATACAGCCTGGATTCGAACCAGGGACTGTAGTGACGCCTCTTGTACTGAGATGCAGTGCCTTAGACCGCTGCACCACTAGGGTGCTACCTGTGGATATATTTCCGTGGATTTATATATTCTAGGTTCTGAAATACTGAACACTGGCTATTGGCCCCAACGTTGAGTCAGTGTGGGAGATGAGAGGGGTAGTGGGCAGAGGAAGCAGAGCGGTTAAGTAGGGTAGGGTGGGGGTGGTGTCTGGTATGAATCTGGTACTCGTCTTTCTCAATGGCAACGGGGGCTAAGGTTATCAAACCGGTTAGGGGCACCACAAAGAAGTCAATTGTGATGGATCAAAGGTATACAGCGCTATTTAATAACACACACCCTTTCTGATCAAACAGTGCTTGGATCAAACAGAGTAGAGAAAGAGGGGCAGTGAAGGGTGGATGTCAGTTCAAATGTAATGTGTGTAACATTTCCTTCACTTGCATTGCTATAGTTATGAACAAAAGTGCAGTATAAATTCACTTCCACAAAAAATGACCAAAATGCGATTGCTCTCTGACAACACAAGGTTTCAGTGCACTACCAGAGCTGTAAAAACTGCATGCGTGGCTGACACTGAAACATTGATGGTCTGTGGCCGGGACGGGATCCCGGGATGGGACTCTAGAGTAGATGAGAAGGAGCGCAGTAATGGCATTTAGGACCATAGCAATCCCACTGAGCCCACAGGGACAGATGATATACACTCAGATAAACACACACACACAAACATTAGCATAAACCCAGTCGGGCTAAACTTACATTTTGATGTTGTCATGGTACTGCTTGGTGTCAGATGGCTGGTTGTACAGAGGCTGAGAGGGGAGGGAGCGAGAGAGAAAGAGAGATGAAAGTGTCAGTGATGCTGCCAGAGGTGGGAATTCAGTTTCACAGCAGCATGGAACATGAAGGCTAGGAGGTTTATACACACACATCTACAGCTTCTACACTCCCTTCTCTGCACCCTGTCTGGTGTCATTGCAAGGCTACTATGCCAGATGCAGTAACAACATTCAGCCCTTACATTCTACCAACAACATGTTGACTCTCTGAGATTGAAGTCTGACAGAGAAATGATGGTGTGATATCATAATGGTTTATACAAATATCAGAGAAACAGTTGGCTCAGATTTTGTACCATTAATCAATAACTCAACCAACTGAACCATCAAATTATATTTGTTCATTCATTTAATCAATAACTCAACCAACTGAACCATCAAATTATATTTATTCATTCAGTTAATCAATAACTCAACCAACTGAACCATCAAATTATATTTATTCATTCAGTTAATCAATAACTCAACCAACTGAACCATCAAATTATATTTATTCATTCATTTAATCAATAACTCAACCAACTGAACCATCAAATTATATTTATTCATTCAGTTAATCAATAACTCAACCAACTGAACCATCAAATTATATTTATTCATTCATTTAATCAATAACTCAACCAACTGAACCATCAAATTATATTTATTCATTCATTTAATCAATAACTCAACCAACTGAACCATCAAATTATATTTATTCATTCATTTAATCAATAACTCAACCAACTGAACCATCAAATTATATTTATTCATTCATTTAATCAATAACTCAA
Organism: Oncorhynchus mykiss; assembly: GCF_057628025.1. Lineage (NCBI taxonomy): Eukaryota > Metazoa > Chordata > Actinopteri > Salmoniformes > Salmonidae > Oncorhynchus > Oncorhynchus mykiss. The sequence goes on from NC_143027.1 coordinate 24,453,094, forward strand.
CCAACTGAACCATCAAATTATATTTATTCATTCATTTAATCAATAACTCAACCAACTGAACCATCAAATTATATTTATTCATTCAGTTAATCAATAACTCAACCAACTGAACCATCAAATTATATTTATTCATTCAGTTAATCAATAACTCAACCAACTGAACCATCAAATTATATTTATTCATTCAGTTAATCAATAACTCAACCAACTGAACCATCAAATTATATTTATTCATTCAGTTAATCAATAACTCAACCAACTGAACCATCAAATTATATTTATTCATTCAGTTAATCAATCGCACAAAATGCATCAATATATATGCGAGAGAGTGTGAAACAAAGGCTGTTGTGAGGCTCATTTGGGCATCGCCCTGAGTTCCATAGTACTATATAACTGCTACTGCTGTGCCAAGCTGACAAGTAGTAAGCAGAATGACGACATGACATCCTCATCCAGCCCTTCTCAAGACTGTTCTCAAGAGACTCATAAGTGGAAAAAGTCTTTGGGTAAAATGAGTTGGTTCCAAAACAAACAAAAACAGTTTTATTTCATGACACAAGTTAAAACATTGAGGAAAACAATGGATAACAAACAGCTTTCATGGGTCAAAGGAATCTGAAATTGTTGTTTCTGTGGTCCAGTTATTTTACCATCTCTCACTCTCATTCCCAAACAGAAAACTAAACCCACCATGCTCTCTGTCCAGGGCTTGCTACACATCTTTGAATTCAGACAAACTCCTCCTCATCCTCCTCCGTTACTTATCCCTCCTCCCCAAGGTCAAATAATGCAAAATGCTAAATGTTTTATTCGGGTGACCATTAAGAGGTGTGAAAAGAGCAGAGACTCACCAGTTCTACTCGGGGTCCCAGTCCTTCCAGAATCCTGTGCGCTTCCTCTGCCTTTTTCTGAGGAGACACAACACACACAAACAACACATTCAGCACATGTCAACAACAAAGCCCCACGTCTGCCATCACCAAGGCAACGCAGCAGCCTGCTCACTCAATCACTGACGTTTGGATGGGCACTCTGGATGCAGCAACTATTATTAGAGCTTTTAACACAAGGCAGAACCTCGCCTCAGCTCCCTCTCATTTCTCCTCTCCTGGATAAAAGATTACTCACCTCCCCGAGCACAGATTCCAGGAGAGAGAGAAGGGTAGAGCGAGAGCACGCAGAAGAGGGAGCGTGAGAAAGAGCAAGAGCGAGTGAGACTGTATGGCTGCAGTGCTTCTCCAATAAGGGACATCTGACAAAACAGAGAGAGAGATCTCACCTCCTAGTGTGCTTAGGTGGTGGTTTCAGACTGAGCGAGTGAGCAGGTAGCCTTGTGGTTAAGAGCCTTGGGCAAGTAACCAAAAGTTTGCTTGTTCGAATCACAGAGCCGACTAGGTGAAACATCTGTCGCTGTGCCTAGATAAGTGTCTGCTAAATGACTAAAATGTCAAATGTAGAGTGAGAGGAGAGAGGGAAGCTCATTGTACTGATATAAATCTGAAAGACTAAGGACATAAAGACTACGATCAATGACATTGGCAACACAGAGAAGGGGATACATGTGTACGCTAAATTCAGACGAGGCAATGACAACCCTGTTGATCAACATGGAGCTTTGACACACTACGGTTCCTCCTCCAATCCATCTCAGCCAGTCACACCTGAGATTAAATTGGCAGCCAGTGAATGTGAGTGAGGCTGGACCAACTCAGATGCCCCCTAGTGCTTAGACAGGAGTACTGCAACTGGAGCAGAAAACTAACTGAGCTGCTCTTCACTCACAGAAGCATTTCCAGTCCATAGAAAAGGGAAATATGGGCTACATCATAAGAAATGCGTAATTAACATGAGAGGGTTTAATATTGGCACAAGCAAAGAGGGAAGGTGCAGTGACTTGAGAGATCTCTCTGTACATTGTGTGTGTGTTTAACAGTGGGACTGGGATAGTGCAATTCCAGTGAGTCACGGTTGTCTCTCTTGTATTTGTGTCCAAGGCAGCCATTTTCTAATATGAGATGGTGAAGTTGAGTGGTGTCGCCTATGGCGTTGACAAAGGCCTGTGGCTGTATCCCTCTCGCTGAGAGACGAGGTGACACTAAGCCCACAGAGACAGATGACACCAGGCCTGACTGAGAGGAACGCTTCTGCTGAGACTGGAGTCATTACAGCCAGGTGGTGAAACACAAACACACACACACACACACACCACACACACACACACACACACACACACGTATCCAAGACAAACACCAACACCCATGCCTTGCCTTCTTCAGATATACCTAAGGATCACACCTAAGGTTGCACCGAATGTGGATCTCCCCGTTCGTCTACTGATCGTTCAGAGATCCTAAGTACTCTGGGCAGGCAAATGCTATTGGTGTGTCTGTCTGAGCCTTTATATGATATGCAAACAAACAAACAAACGAGGGACAGAGAGAGACCAGTGTGGTGGTGGTGCTCAGCAGCACTGTGTTAGTAGTGATGGGGGGACGCTACAGTACTATATTGGGACTATATTATAAATCGATACTTTGACTCCAAGTATCTATTTGTTTTGTTGGTAGGTAGCGTTAGCTAGCGCTAGTCTGCTGTGCATGCGTCAAAACTCTGGTATTTTTCATCCTATAGCTTGTTTTCCATCTTCTTTTTAAACAGCGAGTCAACATGATTTAAGCCCATTTATTTCCATGACTGATATAAACTCGTTTTCTCACACTCTCTCATGTCCTGGCAGCAGATGTTTGAAACATCAAATTGCAATAAAAAAGTGCAGTGTAAAATCACAATACAATATGAGAATCGCAAGACACATTGTATCGACACCGAAGAATGGTGATAATATTGTATCGTGAGGTCCCTGGCAATTCCTAGTGTGGTGGCGGTGGGGCTCAGCAGCACTCAGTGGAGTGGAAAGTGTTCCAGAGTTCAGCGACATTGGATGAGTCCAGGCTTTGAGATAATCACTCGTTCTGCATGGATTCAGTGGTGCCATCATTGCTCAGCTCTGAGCTGGTAAGTGTATGGGGTGAAAGGTATACAGTACTATTGTCAGTCAACAGGTCTCTTTTAGACCATTCAATTGTTTCTATTATATTATAGAAGATTACTTTACTTCAAGAGTTGACTTTCCTTAAGATTCTGACCCGGCCCGGCAAGGAAATGTACAGAGGTCCTGCCCCTTACACATACAGGGGACCATCTGTGGTCGGCATAACGAGTGGGAAAACACTCCTTATTGTAATCTACACAAACATGTTTATACAGTTTTGTGTCTCCGTATGCAAGGAACAGTGCTTACCACTAGGTGGACTAAGAGTATTGGAAATGAATGCATTATTAACTACAACTAGATAATACCCTACTCTACTCTGTTTTGATTGACCTAGATTTCTATGAAATCCTTGCATTCTAAAATTGGAAACGTAAAAATGTTGACCTAATTAAAAAAAAAATATATATATATATATATATATATATATATATATATATATATATATATATATATATATATTCGGATTGCTGCCAGACGAATGTTACTGTAGTAGAGGAACATGAGTAAGGTGTGTGTGTCTGAGGGTGTGAGTGACCTGCTCACACTAAAGGGCAGCAATGCTGACCTTTAGCAGACTACACACTCGGACGGAAGGACTTTTTCTGGTCTTGCCATATTAAGAGTGGGAGGCTAATGGGTCAATACCTTTTCATACAGCCTTTCCCACTCTCTATTGACTCCCACTCTCTATTGACTCCCACTCTCTATTGACTCCCACTCTCTATTGACTCCCACTCTCTATTGGGCTGTTGAAGATGATAACAAGCCAAGTAACAGCAATGACAGAGCTCACACATTAATCTCTTCACAATCATTGTCACGACAGAATGCGCCGAATACAAATTCACTTCCATTCAGCCCTCAATAGGGCCAATTAGCTAAATAAGATCTCAAACAGCATTAATCCAATGTCTGAGGGAAAGCAGAGTGACAGTCTACCATATTAGTTTTTCATCATCAAAGAGCTGTCAGACCGAAGTCCTCTGCACCTCATCCAGATGCTCCCAGTCTTTCTTCACAGCTTCAGTCTCATTCTCAACACTTACGATCAAGCAATTTCTGTGAACCCAATAACACTGTATGGAGTCCAAAAAAAGAACACTATTTCAGTCATATAGAAACATTCATTCAAAGGAAGTGTGTTTTTGGAATGGTTTTGCTCATTATCTTACATCACTACCACCCCAACAACTAGGATTTATGATGAACCAGGGGGTATAGCTAGCTCACATAATGCAGTCAATACATGTATTCTAACTTTGACCAACCTGTGAGGTGATTTAGGAATGAACACTGACTACAGCCATTACAGGCTGAGCACTGATTGAGACACACTCATATTTACACAGAGAGAGAGAGCAGTGTGTGAGTGTGTTAGGGCATTTGAAATTATTTCAGTATTCTAATAATGTCATTATATTTTTTAAGAAACTTCAATAGAGACTTGCTCGAGAGAGAGACTGTGTGCTGCACTCTGCTCGTTTCAGAAGAACGGTGAGGGAGGGGCGTGACAGGGCCAGGGGCCAGTGTGTGTGACAGTCTATGTGTGGCACAGAGAGAGAAAAAAAGAGAGTGAGAAAGAGAAAGAGTATTTAGACAAACTTGTTGCTACCGTAGGTTATCTATCACACCACCTGATAGTGCTCGTCTTGACTGCATCAAATCATTGTAAAGTAGCTTGCTAGCTACAGTAGCCAGCTAAGTTAGCCAGCTAGCTAGCTACAGTAGAAAGCTAAGTTAGCCAGCTAGCTAGCTACAGTAGAAAGCTAAGTTAGCCAGCTAGCTAGCTACAGTAGAAAGCTAAGTTAGCCAGCTAGCTAGCTACAGTAGAAAGCTAAGTTAGCCAGCTAGCTAGCTACAGTAGCAAGCTAAGTTAACCAGCTAGCTAGCTACAGTAGAAAGCTAAGTTAGCCAGCTAGCTAGCTACAGTAGAAAGCTAAGTCAGCCAGCTAGCTAGCTACAGTAGCAAGCTAAGTTAACCAGCTAGCTAGCTACAGTAGAAAGCTAAGTTAGCCAGCTAGCTACCTACAGTAGAAAGGCTAATTGAGGCTTTTTTTGCTCCGCTCCCCATCCAACGCCTACAACAACTCCATTCATATGAAACAACAGCCTACCTCTTGGTTGATTGTTTTAGCCTACTCCTTCTCATTTAGCCAACTTAATTCTGTAATTGTAATTCCATTTTGTATTGATTAGATCTCCCTCTTCACTTGCTACACATGGAGCCTCTGATTGCAGCAGCGATTTGATTGACCGACAATAACAACAAGCTACACGTGTGAAACCAGTGTAGGCTGCTGGTGAATCCTTTTTATTGGGCGCACTCATACAAACTGTCATAAAACTATTGTTATATAAAAATGTTGAATGTAATGGTTTATCCTTGTAGGCTATGTAACAATGTCACATAGATAATTGTATTCCATTTGAGACAAAGACTGTATACTCTCCAAGTGATTGAATACTGGGCATCCATTCGGATATTCAAATATTTTAATAACCGTGCCCATCCCTAGCGTGTGTGTGATGGTACTGACCCTGTTTTCGTCATAGATGATCTGCACCAGGCTGCGGTGCTTGGCCTCACTGGGCGGGGGGGAGATCATAGACCGTTCCGGCTCCTGGGGCTTCGCTGCCTCCTCCTCCAGCTGTTGCTGCAGGTCACAAACGCAAATATGCAAACACTCAGGATTACTGGTGAATACAGTGTGTAGACAAGATGTCCCTTTGACTAGGTTGGGAGAGAAGAATATACAAGAGAAAGATGACAGATAAAGGTTATCACAAGCTGTGAACAAAGGAGAAATCCCTGATCCTGCAGCACCCTTGTGCTTCTCTGTTTCTGTGGAGACAGGTTACTAGGGAAGTGTATGTGTGTGTGTGTGTGTGTGTGTGTAGCCCCCCCCCGCCGCTATTCATCATCTCCAGCAGTGATGAACCTAACTGTCCTACTAGCTGTAATAGCTATTAAGTCCCATGGGTCCAGTTAACCAAAGGGTTACCACAACATGGTGTAACAAAGCCAGCCAGGGCTGGCCGCATGCCAGGGAGGAGAGAGAGTAGGACTGAGGAGACAAAGTATCTCTTAGGTCAAGAGGATATGCCATTTTCCCTTTGTCGGCCAACACAACACCCATCCTGTACTGGAAAGCCTTGCTTTTCCAACTCCCTGGGCAATATCTTGGTGGCTTTTTATGAGGGATAAAAACAGGAGAACAGGCCACTGGACAGAGCCTATAGCCAAAGCAATGGCACAGCAGCATCTACTGAACTGATCCATTACATCCATGACGTGTATTTAGTGGGGACATTATGGCCTCCTCACAGCACAACCAGAATCTTAGATCTGCAATAACTGACATAATCGGGGTTTATTACAACTTCAAGTGAAATATCAAAAGTGGTATGATCCAATAAACAGGATAGGTAAGTAGGAGTAATAAGAACAGCAGTATAAACAGACTAGGGGCAGTGCTGGTCATCTGTGGCAGCAGGGCTGCAGATGTGAGTGGTACAGTCTGAGGTTTTAGTGAAGCTGCTTCTCTGGGGACTAGGGCTCCTTGTCAGTGTGCTGCTGCATGCTCTGCAGGGAGGTGATCTACAGTAGAGCCAGTCTTTCTCTACCCCCCCCAGAAAAAGGCCTGGGCCAGGGCCTCAGCAGGGGGAGAGAGAGAGCTGGCCCTGGGCCCTCAGGATCATCCTGGGCCCCAATCGGGATGGATAAGCAGCTGGGGAGGAAAACGCACACATTCCCAGAACCTCCCCCCTCCAAACCCACAGCAGAGTAAAATAAAATAAACCAACTGTCCTGAGCATGGCTGACAACACAGGCTGGCTGTAACCGGAGCCCCAGCCCCCACTCTCTGCCAGAACTCTTTAAATAAAGTTTTACCACACCACTTAATTGCTCCAGATGTTTTAATTCTTGGAGAGAGCTGAAGAGAGGAAAGCGTTATGGTGGGGGGAGGGGTGGTTCCGCTGTATCAAAAATCAATTTTAAAAATAATTTAAAAAGCATTCATAAAAAGCATAGTGTGTTGAGGGAAGGGATCGGGAGGGGGGCTTGATTTATTTTTCTAGGTAGCAGAGCACACTCTTTCAAACATTCACTAGGCTTCATCACTAACCCCCTCCCCATCCCTCCTCTACCACACCCCCCAACACCTCCCACAGCGGACCGTGCCATGGGTTACAGGTGGTTTAGATTTACGAAGCAGCATTTTGAGTGCCAGCCAAAGGAGAGACTTGAGGGGGGAGAGTTGCACCATAGAGCTCTTCTATAAAACATGACGTGGCAGGCGGCCAAGAGGAAGGCCGCGAGGAAGAAATATGAGTGATTTAACAGTCACAAAACTTCCAACATAATCCTCCTTTCCCCCGGGGGAAGCTGTTATTTATGGCTTTATATATTTTTAACCTACTTTTCTCCTAAAAGAAGAAGAGAGGAAGGAAAAGCAGAAGAGAATGCAGCTGCCTAGAAGCAGAGCACTGTGGCAGGCTGTGTGAGCCCTAACTACAGTAACTCAATACAATAATTACAGCAATACAGCCTGGTATGTCTGGTCTAAAGGCTCTACTGTGTGAAGATCCACTGAAGACAGGCAAAGAGAGGGATACTAGATTTAAATACAGATGGAAACATTTTCAGGAAGACTGCTGGAACTGCCAGAGAACAAGCTGACAGTAAAAAGAGTGCAGGCCACGCACTTTCACAGAAACATTCAGGCTCAATGAGAAGTAATGACACAGATAGACACATTTGAGTCATCCTTAGAAGATAAAGCATATAGATTGCATCAAGTTGAAAAACAGTCAACTAAGCACACAGTCTCGTAATGAAAAACAACGACAAGCACCAAACAAACTGTAGAGAACAGGACCTACAGTATAGCCCATGGTTGTACGGTACCTGTACCTGTTTCTTGCGTAGCTTGCAAATCTGCTGCTCCACCATGGTGATCTCCCGGTCAACACGGTCCATGTTCTGGATGAGCTCCTCCTTGGAGAAGCGGGCTGGCACCAGGTCCAGATCTGGGTCCATCTGGGCCGGGCTGACGGGGGAGATGGGCTCCAGCTTCCCCATGGAGCTGCCCCGGTCCTGGAGCGAGATAGAGGTGACAGAGGATCTTAACTCAAAACTTTATTGGTGTTCCACAATACCAACACTGTTTACATAGTACATTCTGCATATTGTCATGTTGCTCGGCAAACAGAAGACAGAGTAGGGCAGTTAAACCTGGGACCTCTAGAAAGGACACAGAGATGGCAGCAAAGAGATAAATCTGCTTGTATGTTTAGACTGCAGCCATCGATTAGAATGCAACTCTTAACTGTCCCAGCCTAATTCAGTTAGCGGTTTAGAGGCAACAATGACATGCTGCATCTCGGTCTCTCTCTCTCCTTTTGTGTGTCTGTCTGTATCTGTGTGCGGTCTGTGATATGGGTGGCTCTGAGCAACAAGTGATCTTAACACCCTGCCCGTGTCTCCTTTGGGAAGGCAGCAGCACACTACGGTAATGAAGTCCTCTGGGTAATGAAAGCCTGTGTCAGTGTCTCACAGTCACTCGACCACACTAATGAATATACAATCAGACTTCATAGAACAGACCAGGCTCTGTTTGAGTATTGTTTGTTTAATTTGAAGGATGAAACACAGTTAGAAGGACAATACAGGGTGGGGGTGGGGTTTATTAAGACATTCTACAACTGCATCATCTATGAAACTCCCTGGGCGATATGGACCAAATATCATACCACATTATGTTTCACATTTTTGACAGTATGGTGGTATTTTATAGTATTTTAAGTTTCTGAATATTAAGTTAATGTTTTATGAGTAGTGAATGACCCTAGAATGGCAACAAATTAATTCTAAGTGATTATATTTGGCCTTCTTCGTTCTGATGGTTTTATACTCACCCAAACTAGGACAAAAAACGACAGTGAAGTAGTCCAATTTGTAGAACTTTGCATTTATTTAGCACTGTATCGAAATACCTTCAAAGTATTGTAAAAATCTATACTGGAATGTGGATCCATACCGGTATACACGATATATCGCCTAGCCCTACTCTGGATAGCTTAATTTGCAATGCCTTCTTTACATAGAAGTGAAAGGATGGGCTATGTTGTGCCTTGGAACCAGAGAGCCCCACTCAGCAGTCTAGTGGTCTCAGTGGTATTGCTGACTATAGGAGGTCTTTGTGCCGGGTCAGTTTACAGGCTTTACTTCTCTGAGGAATAACAATGTCAGCAGGCGAAGTGCACCCTCTCCATTTTAACTACCTTAAACATATTGTACTCAATGTATTCTGTATACAGTAGGGACAGTCAAAGAGGACTATAGTCCATAATTGTTCCGTGTAGCTTAGCATTTTACAAGCATTGACTAGGTATTTGAAAAGACGGTTAAAATACTGTATATCCTAAACTTAGCCCAGGATGACAGAAGCAACCAGCATGGGAAGTGTGTAAGGGTGTACCAATGAATTTGCTGAAAATAACTACATCTTTTTCCAACACAACTCCTAAAAAAACACTATTCCCTCCTAGTAAACCCACTGTGCGTGTGTGTGTCTGTGTGTGTGTGTGAGCGAGACAGGGAAAGGAAATAGAAGTGTCTGTGTATGAGTGTATGGTTCATCATGTGTATGGTATGGCTGTGACGATACCAGTATTGTGATATTTATTCCATGGCAAAAATGAAAACACGAAACAGACTAATTTTGGTATATTAAAAACCGTCTATGTAAAATAGTATGTGCTATTGCTTGGAAAATAAATGTGTGACTGGATGACAACATAATGTTTGTTTCCAACATTAAGGCTGTTTTCCTAAAGAAATTAAATCTGCTTTGTGTTTTATTTCCTTGCCACAGTACTAACGAGTATTGCAGTACTGGTATCGTCCCGGCCCTAGTGCATGGTATGTGTGTGTAGAGACACACGGACAGTAAATGAGAGTGTGTGATTCAGCTTGGGTTTTGTTCTGTGTTATTTTTAAACTGCTGTAATGAGTGTTATATAACTGGCCTAATCTAGGGGAGGCAGGCAGGCAGGATGAGGCTGGGTCTTGCTGCTCTCTGACCTGCTGCAGCTGAAATGTCAGGAGGAGGGGAGTGGAATGGACTGGCTGGGATGAGATGACGAGCACCCAGACTGCTAGTCATACACGTCCATCACATCAGACACACACACAAGCCTACCAGTGCTTTGTCTGCTAAACATCTCCATTTCTAATCATATACTTGGAATGCTGCAACAACCCCTTGTCATAGGATATATTTTAAAGGGGATATATCTCTCTGAGAAATGATGATGTAAAAGCAGAGACTGGCCAAGATGAAAGAAGAGTCTGCGTGAGTTAGGAAAAGATTGTGTGATTTTGGAAGGAAAATCATTGATATAATGTCTAGAAAGGATAGGTAGGTAGAGATTAGATTATATGGCCCTCAGTATAAAGACCTTAAATACAATTGCCTGGTAGGCAACCACTTAAGCTCTGAAACCTCTTATACCAGAGTTAAGTCAATGACTTCTGAGTTTGTGTAAAACACTGAGGTGTTTGGTCGGGGGGGGGGGTTCATCTGGTGAGAGGGCCATCTATCAAAAAGAGGATTAGTTCTCCTAGGCTTTCAAGTAGTTCTCTAGGATCTACATCCTGTCTTCTGTACTTGTGAAGAGCAACACATTTCCACACACTGCTAGCAGATGGAGTGTGAAAATATACCGGGAAAAAAATAAAACGCAACATGAAGTGTTGGTCCAATGTTTTATAAGCCGAAATAAAAGATTGCAGAAATGTTCCATACGCACAAAAGTGTATTTCTCTCAAATGTGCATACATTTGTTTACATCCCTGTTAGTGACCATTTCTCCTTTGTCAAGATAATCCATCCACCTGACATGTGTGGCATATCAAGAAGCTGATAAAAACAGCATGATCATTACACAGGTGCACCTTGTGCTGGGGACAATAAAAGGCCACGATGAAATGTGCCGTTTTGTCACACAACGCCACAGATGTCTCAAGTTTTGAGGGAGTGTGCAATTGGCATGCTGACTGCAGAAATGTCCACCAGAGCTGTTGCCAGATAATGTAATGTTCATTTCTCTGCCATAAGCCACATCCAACATCGTTTTAGAGAATTTAGCAGTACGTCCAAACGTCCTTAAAACCGCAGACCACGTGTAACCCCACCAGCCCAGGACCTCCACATCAGGCTGCTTTACCTGCGGGATTGTTTGAGACCGGGAAATCAATAGATTAGAGCCTAAATGAATTAATTTCAATTGACTGATTTCCTTACAAGAACTCAGTAAAATCGTTGAAATTGTTGTGTGTTGCGCTTATATTTTGTTCAGTATAGGAGATCCCCATGTTAAAGCCTGTCCCCACTGCAGATCATATACCCAGTCTAATACCACACATGAAAAATCCCAATCATTAATTTAAACCAACTTTAGGCTAACTTTGGACTGTCTGTGATTGTGTGTATGTGTACACAAACATATGTAATGCATGCTGAGTGAGCACAAGCTTTGATAGAGCGTGCATGTTGTACAGTATGTGCAGCATGTGTCAGTGAACATACACTATACCAGTCAAATGTTTGGAAACACCTACTCATTCAAGGGTTTTTCATTCTTTTTACTATTTTCTACATCGTAGAATAATAGTGAAGACATCAAAACTAGGAAATAACACATGGAATCATGTAGTAACCAAAAAAGTGTTAAACTAATTAAAATATAATTTATATTTTATATTCTTCAAAGTAGCCACCCTTTGCACACTCTTGGCATTCTGTCGACCAGCTTCGCCGGGAATGCTTTTCCAACAGTCTTGAAGAAGTTCCCACATAAGCTGAGCACTTGTTGGCTGCTTTTCACTCTGCGGTCCAACTCATCCCAAACCATCTCAATTGGGTTGAGGTCAGGTGATTGTAAAGGCCAGGTCATCTGATGCAGCACTCCATCACTCTCCTTCTTGGTCAAATAGCCCTTACACAGCCTGGAGGTGTGTTGGGTCATTGTCCTGTTGAAAAACAAATGATAGTCCCACTAAGTGCAAACAAGACGGGATGGCGTATCGCTACAGAATGCTCTGGTAGCCATAATGGTTAAGTCTGCCTTCAATTCTAAATAAATCAGTGTCACCAGCAAAGCACCCCCACACTATCACACCTCCTCCTCCATGCTTCACGATGGGAAACACACGTGGAGATCATCCGTTCATCTACTCTGCGTCTCACAAAGACACGGCGGTTGGAACCAAAAATCAGACCAAAGGACAGATTTCCACCGATTTAATGTCCATTGCACGTGTTTCTTGGCCCAAGTTAGTCTCTTCTTATTGGTGTGCTTTAGTAGTGGTTTCTTTGCAGCAATTAGACCATGAAGGCCTGATTCACACAGTCTCCTCTGAACAGTTGATGTTGAGATGTGTCTGTTACTTTTGAAGCATTTATTTGGGCTGCAATTTCTGAGGCTGGTAACTCTAATGAACTTATCCTCTGATGAACTTATAACTCTAATGACCTTCATGTCTTAAAGTAATGATGGACTGTCAATTTCTCTTTGCCTATTTTAACTGTTCTTGCCATAATATGAACTTGGTCTTTTACCAAATAGGGCTATATTCTGTATACCACCCCTACCTTGTTACAACACAACTGATTGGCTCAAACACATTAATTGAAATACATTCCAGGTGACTACCTCTTGATCTGGTTGAGAGAATGCCAAAAGTGTATGACATTGTCATCAAGGCAAAGGGTGGCTACTTTGAAGAATCTCAAATATAACATATTTTGATTTGTTTAACACTTTTTCGGTTACTACTTGATTCCATATGTGTGATTTAATAGTTTTGATGTCTTCACTATTATTCTACAATGGTGAAAATAGTAAAAAAATAAAGAAAAACCCTGGAATGAATAGGTGTCCAAAGTTTGACTGGTACTGCATGTGCGGCTCCATAAGATAATTGAAAGGAGCAGGGATAAACATCCTGTTGGTTTCATGTTAGCAGGTGTTCTTGATATCACATGATTCAGTCAATTCACTCACACAGACACACGGAGAGATCAAGAACAGAACACTACAGCAGGTGCACAACTAATCTTAGCCTAGGTGACATTTTAAAGTTAGATATGTTTTTGTGTCAACGGTAACGTAGAACCCAAAGAAACAAGCACCCTGACTATCTCTGACCATGAAAACAGCCTGTTCCAAAAGATAATCAGTATAGATAGAGAGCTGCCAGTATCATAACTGACAATACAGAACAATCCACCTAATGACAGTCCAGCAGACAGGAGAATGTGGGGGAAAATAAATGAAGGGGGCCGCGCACACACACACACTCACTCAAACAAACAAGTATGTCATCCAAGCAGTCTGGCATGGACTTGTTCACTTCCAGATCACCTCAGTCTTCCAGGAAAGGTATTTGAGTTTCCACTAGGGCTGTGGTGGTCATGAACATTTTGTCAGACGGTTATTGTCATGCCAATGACTGTACGAGCAACACTCACTACCGAGTTCCAAACAGTCTCTGGAAGCAACTTCAGCACAATAACTGTTCATCGGGAGCTTTATGAAATCAGTTTCCATGGCCGAGCATCCGCACACAAGCCTAAGACCACCATGCCAAGCGTCAGTTGGAGTGGTGTAACACGCTTCACCATCTGGAAGTCTGACGGATGAATCTTGGTTTGGCGGATGCCAGAAGAACGCTACCTGACCGAATGCATAGTGCCAACTGTAAAATTTGGTGGAGGAGGAATAATGGTCTGGGGCTGTTTTTCACAGTTCGGGCTAGGACCCTTAGTTCTAGTGAAGGGACATTTTAATCCTACAGCATACAATGACATTCTAGACTATTCTGTGATTCCTACTTTCTGGCAACAGTTTGGGGAAGCCCCTTTCCTGTTCCACTATGACAATGCACCTGTGAACAAAGCAAGGTCCAAACAGAAATGGTTTGTTGAGATTGGTGTGGAAGAACTTGACTTGCCTGCGCAGAGTCCTGACCTCAACCCCATCGAACACCTTCGGGATGAATTGGAACGCTGACTGCGAGCCAGTGCTAATCGCCCAACATCAATGCCCGACCTCACTAATGCTCTTGTGGTGAATGGAAGCAAGTCCCCGCAGCAATGTTACAACATCTAGTGGAAAACCTTCCCAGAGGAGTGGAGGCTGTTATAGCAGTAAAAGGGGAACCAACTCCATACTAATGCCCATGATTTTGGAATGAGATGGTCGACGAGCAGGTGTCCACATATTTTGGTGTATATAGGCCTATGCGAATGCATAAGCTCATATGCTTATGGGTGTTTTGAATGAATCACCTTCGAAAGTGTTGACCATTTCGTTTGGCTTTGAAACAACATCCACAATGATCATATTTTCGACCCAGTTTCAACCTGTTGTTGAACATCTTTATTCAAATTGATCAATCACAGTGAGGTGAGTTTTAAAAGCACCGTACTGTTTTGCATTTGTTGTGATTTTGGATTTCATTTGCATGCAGAATGGTTAGAGAGACAATAGAGCCCTGAGTGCCGGGCCATTAGCAACCAGACAGTAGTTAGAGATTGGGTACTGAACACATGTCCAGGGTGCATAAGAGGAGATTACGTCACTCAATGGTCAAGTGGAATTTGACTGCGGTCATGACTCATGACTGCCAGTGTGGTGGTATTACGATCACCCCAACAGCCCTGGTTTCCACAACAGCATAAATATCACTGTCAGACTGACAAGTCAGGCCACATGTTAGAGCAGTGTTGGCAGTGTGTGCCACGCATGGACATTTGGTTAAGTCATATCTCAAGAGATGTGAAGAATGACCTTCCAGACCTCAGTAGCCTCCCCCTCCAAACTCCAACCGCACACACACCTCATTCCTATTCTGTCCTCCCAGGGCCGATCAATAAGCAGAGGCTTAGACAAAAGATGGCCTTCACTCCATATCACACCGAGGAGAGAAAACCAGGCTGTCATTGTGTTTGGTGGAGGTCTGTCATGCTGCCGTGGAACTAAGCCTGTGGATCAGCCTCTAGTCTACTCCATTACATATCAACACACAGCAGAGGGTATCTATGGTTGAGCACTGCTTACTATACAAAGTGTTGAGCAAGTCTTTGATACCACAGTAGCAAGATAAGTGTACACTGAGTGTACAAAACATTGTATCTTTTCATGAAAAAGTGACGAGGTGAATCCAGGCAAAAGCTACGATCCCTTATTGAAGTCATTTGTTAAATCCACTTCAGTCAGTGCAGATGAAGGGGGGAGACAGGTTAAGGACGGATTTTTAAGCTTTGAGAAATTATGTATGTGTGCCATTCAGAAGGTGAATGGGCAAGACAAAATATTTAGGTGCCTTTGAACGTGGTATGGTAGTAGGTGCCAGGCGCACCGGTTTGAGTGTCAAGAACGACAACGCTGCTGAGGTTTTTTTACTCACAACATTTTCCTGTGTGTATCAAGAATGATCCACCACCCAAAGGACATCCAGCCAACCTGACAACTGTGGGAAGCAAGGGAGTGGGCCAGCATCCCTGTGGAACGTTTCCGACACCTTGTACTGTAGTCCATGCGCAGACGAATTGAGGCTGTTCCCGAGGGCAAAGTGGGGTGCAACTCAATATTAGGAAGGTGTTCCTAAAGCTAGACGGTGTTAGTGTTCAGAGTGCTTTAGAAGGGCCTAGTGGCTGAGTATGCAGTACATTGGTCCTCGTGAGATAACGTTACACACAGGCCTATTCAGAGGTAGTTATTTCCCTGCTAGACAGGCTGCTTGTATTATATAGTCTAGTCTGTCTCTTCCTTATCCACTTCCCTTTATCTGTGCTGCTCTCTGTATTTGCCATTTTCCTATTTTCATTCCCCATTCCTCTTCTATGTCTCTCCTGTTTAACTAATTATTTCCATACAGTGATTGCATTTGACAGAACTTACAGTCAGGTCCAGAATTATTGGCACCCTTGATAATGATGCACAAAAAAGATTGGATAAAATAAATGCAAATACTGAGCTATATGGTCGGTGAAAAAATACAATTGCTCAGATAATGTATTTTGTTTAACAAGTAATATAAGAATATATATAAAAAGAAGGGGTCAAAATTATTGGCGGCCTTTTTTCAATACCTTTTCAAATCCAATCTTATTAGTCAAACACATATTTAGCAGATGTTATTTCAGGTGTAGCTAAATGCTTGTGTTCCTAGCTCAAACAGAGCAGTAGTAGCTAACATATCACAAATCTAAAGTAAAAGAATGGAATAAAAAAATACAAATATCAGGACGAGCAATGTCGGAGTGACATTGATTAAAATACAGTAGAATAGAATATAGTATAAACATATGAAATGAGTAAAGCAGTACAGTATGTACACATTATTAAAGTGACCAGTGATTCCATGTCTATGTATACAGGGCAGCAGCCTCTAAGGTGCAGGGTTGAGTAACCTGGAGGTAGCCGGCTAGTGATGGTTATTTAACAGTCTGATGGCCTTGAGATAGAAGCCATTTTCAGTATCGCTGTCCCAACTTTGATGCACCTGTACTGACTGACTTCTGGACGGTAGCGGGGTAAACAGACCGTGGCTTGCGTGGCACCCTGTGACATTGGGTGCCGTAGGTGTCCTGGAGGGCAGGCAGTGTGGCCCCGTTGATGCGTTGGGCAGAACGCACCACCCTCTGGAGAGCCCTGGGGTTGCGGGCGATGCAGTTGCCATATCAGGCAGTAATTCATCCCGACAGAATGCTCCCAATTGTGCATCTGTATAAGTTTGTGAGGGTCTTAGGGGCCAAGCCAAATTTCTTCAGCCTCCTGAGGGTGAAGAGGCGCTGTTGCACCTTCTTCATCACACTGTCTGTGTGGGTGGACCAATTCAGATTGTCAGGGATGTGTACGTAGAGGAGCTGGAAACGTTTTACCTTCTCCACTGCGGTCCCATCGATGTGAATAGGGGCATGCTCTCTCTGCTGTCTTCTGAAGTCCACGATCAGCTCCTTTTGTTTTGTTGACGTTGAGGGAGAGGCTATTTTCCTGGCACCGCTCCGCCAGGGCCCTCACCTCCTCCCTGTAGGCTGTTTCGTCAGTGTTGGTAATCAGGCCTACTACTCTGCAAACTTAATGATTGGATTGGAGGTCTGCGTTGCCACGCAGTCATGGGTGAACAGGGAGTACAGAAGGGGGCTGAGCACACACCCTTGTGGGGCCCATGTGTTGAGGATCAGCGAAGTGGAGGTGTTGTTTCCTACCTTCACCACCTGGGGGCGGCCCATCAGGAAATCCAGGACCCAGTTGCACAGGGCGGGGTTCAGACCCAGGTGAAAGAACAGCATTCTTACATAGGTATTCCTCTTGTCCAGATGGGATAGGGTAGTGTGCAGTGTGATGGCGATTGCACTCTCTGTGGATATATTGGGACAGTATGCAAATTGAAGTGGGTCTAGGGTGTCAGGTAAGGTAGATGTGATATGCTCCTTGACTAGCCTCTCAAAGCACTTCATGATGACAGAAGTGAGTGCTAAAGGGCAATAGTCATGGAGTTCAGTTACCTTTGCTTTCATGGGTACAGGAACAATGGTGGACATCTTGAAGCAAGTGGGCACAGCAGACTGGGATAGGAAGAGATTGAACATGTCCGTAAACACTCCAGCTAGCTGGTCTGCACATGCTCTGAGGACGTGGCTAGGAATGCTGTCTAGCCCGGCAACCTTGGGAGGGTTAACACGCTTAAATGTCTTACTCACGTCGGCTTCTGAGAATGAGAGCCCACAGTCCTTGGGAGCAGGCTGCATCGGTGGCACTGTGTTATCCTCAAAGCGGGCAAAGAAGGTGTTTAGTTTGTCCGGAAGCAAGACGTCAGCGTCCACGACGTGGATGGTTTTTTCTTTGTAATCCGTGATTGCCTATAGACCCTGCCACGTCACATGTCTGAGCGGTTGAATTGTGACTCCACTTTGTCTCTGTAATGACGTTTTGCCTGTTTGATTGCCTTATGGAGGGAATAACTACACTGTTTGCATTCAACCATATTCCCAGTCACCTTGCCATGGTTAAATGCGGTGGTTCACGCTTTCAGTTTTGCGCAAATGCTGCCGTCTATACAAGGTTTATGGTTGAGGTAGGTTTTAATAGTCACAGTGGGAACAACTTCGCCCATACACTTCCTGATGAACTCAGTCACCGTGTCTGTGTATATGTCGATGTTATTCTCAGAGGCTAACCGGAACATATCCCAGTCCGCGTGATCAAAAAAAATCTTGAAGAATGGATTCCGACTGGTCAGACCAGCTTGGAATAGACATTAGCACAGGTGCTTCCTGTTTGAGTTTCTGCCTATAGGAACGGAGGAGCAAAATCGAGACGTGATCTGATTTGCCGAAGGGAGGACAGGGGAGGACCTTGCAGGCATTTCAGAAAGGAGAGTAGCAGTGATCAAGTGTTTTAGTAGCGTGAGTACTACAGTCAATGTGTTGATAGAACTTTGGGTAGTGTTTTCCTCAAATTTGCGTTGTTAAAATCCCCAGCTACAATAAATCCAAGTGCTATAATCCCTCAGGTTTGGCAACAAGCACATTTCAGCAGGAGCTTGTCAATCAGCATCTCACAGCCCTCGATGAGACAGTGTTTTGGAGGCAATCATCAGCCAAACGAACTGTAACATACAGTGCCTTGCGAAAGTATTCAGCCCCTTTGAACTTTGCGACCTTTTGCCACATTTCAGGCTTCAAACATAAAGATATAAAACTGTATTTTTTTGTGAAGAATCAACAACAAGTGGGACACAATCATGAAGTGGAACGACATTTATTGGATATTTCAAACTTTTTTAACAAATCAAAAACTGAAAAATTGGGCATGCAAAATTATTCAGCCCCTTTACTCTCAGTGCAGCAAACTCTCTCCAGAAGTTCAGTGAGGATCTCTGAATGATCCAATGTTGACCTAAATGACTAATGATGATAAATACAATCCACCTGTGTGTAATCAAGTCTCTGTATAAATGCACCTGCACTGTGATAGTCTCAGAGGTCCGTTAAAAGCGCAGAGAGCATCATGAAGAACAAGGAACACACCAGGCAGGTCCGAGATACTGTTGTGAATAAGTTTAAAGCCGGATTTGGATACAAAAATATTTCCCAAGCTTTAAACATCCCAAGGAGCACTGTGCAAGCGATAATATTGAAATGGAAGGAGTATCAGACCACTGCAAATCTACCAAGACCTGGCCGTCCCTCTAAACTTTCAGCTCATACAAGGAGAAGACTGATCAGAGATGCAGCCAAGAGGCCCATGATCACTCTGGATGAACTGCAGAGATCTACAGCTGAGGTGGGAGACTCTGTCCATAGGACAACAATCAGTCGTATATTGCACAAATCTGGCCTTTATGGAAGAGTGGCAAGAAGAAAGCCATTTCTTAAAGATATCCATAAAAAGTGTTGTTTAAAGTTTGCCACAAGCCACCTGGGAGACACACCAAACATGTGGAAGAAGGTGCTCTGGTCAGATGAAACCAAAATTGAACTTTTTGGCAACAATGCAAAACGTTATGTTTGGCGTAAAAGCAACACAGCTGAACACACCATCCCCACTGTCAAACATGGTGGTGGCAGCATCATGGTTTGGGCCTGCTTTTCTTCAGCAGGGACAGGGAAGATGGTTAAAATTGATGGGAAGATGGATGGAGCCAAATACAGGACCATTCTGGAAGAAAACCTGATGGAGTCTGCAAAAGACCTGAGACTGGGACGGAGATTTGTCTTCCAACAAGACAATGATCCAAAACATAAAGCAAAATCTACAATGGAATGGTTCAAAAATAAACATATCCAGGTGTTAGAATGGCCAAGTCAAAGTCCAGACCTGAATCCAATCGAGAATCTGTGGAAAGAACTGAAAACTGCTGTTCACAAATGCTCTCCATCCAACCTCACTGAGCTCGAGCTGTTTTGCAAGAAGGAATGGGAAAATGTCAGTCTCTCGATGTGCAAAACTGATAGAGACATACCCCAAGCGACTTACAGCTGTAATCGCAGAAAAAGGTGGCGCTACAAAGTATTAACTTAAGGGGGCTGAATAATTTTGCACGCCCAATTTTTCAGTTTTTGATTTGTTGAAAAGGTTTGAAATATCCAATAAATGTCGTTCCACTTCATGATAGTGTCCCACTTGTTGTTGATTCTTCACCAAAAAAAAATACAGTTTTATATCTTTATGTTTGAAGCCTGAAATGTGGCAAAAGGTCGCAAAGATCAAGGGGGCCGAATACTTTCGCAAGGCACTGTACCATTTCCATACACCATCGCACAACATGTTTAAGTCAAGAGGGGATTCTTTGCCATCAATGGATTCCCAAATACGAACGGAGCAATAAACGGCACCCACAAAGCCCCATCCCAAAACGAGTTCAACTATGTGAACAAAAAAGGATTCCACTCTGAATGTGACAGTTTATGTGATGCCCAAAAGACGCTGTTGAATGTGGTGGCAGAGTGGCCAGGTGGAACGCACAACACGTTCATTCTGCAGAAAAGCAATGTTGACCTACATGCCTACAGGAGGGAGCTGTTGAGGACGGATGGCTTACTAGTGAATGTTGTTTACTCATTTGAAGTACATTTGCATTGCTAAAGCAACATCAATTGTCCTAATAGTCTTTTCTTTGTAGCTGTGTTTTTATTTTTACTGGTCAAAGCACAACTGAGTGAACCTAATAAAACCTTCTGGTTGTATTCAATCTGACAATAGCACCTCTATTTCAGCCTGGGAAAAGTATATATGGCGTCGAATTAAGGATACATAAGCAGAAAAGAACCACAAAAAATACAGTGGTGGATCTCTGATGTCATGTGGCTGTTTTGCTTCCACTGGTCCTGGGGCTCTTGTTGAGGACAATAGCATTCAGGTCAATCCCCCTCCTCATCCCTCTCCCAGTCCAAGGATCACATTGTGATGGCGGTGTCTAATAATACCCTGGCTGCCCTGGAGGAAGATGCTGCCACTCAGCAGGATCTCAAGCAAAAGAAACACACTGCTGTCCCCACAAGCAGGCCACAGCAGAGAAAGGCGATTTTCACCACTGAGGGACAGCCACGCTCTTTTGCCCCTTATGAAAAAATGGACTAAATTATGAATCATCCGGAAAATATTAAGAAAATGGGCAAAAATACTTCTGCTAACATTTGACCTGTAGAAGATAAACAGGACGTAGCTAGCTAAACAGAGACAGCACGTGTGGGTGTAGCAACCTTGTTCCCTGAACACTATGTAAATGACGAACAACTTCCACTGACACCAGATGGTAGAGTATGAGTGGGAACAATCATTCCTTCCAGGTGCCAGAACTTGCTGATGAGCAAGGAAACGGTACTGGTAGTGTGTCATCGTCTGTGTTGATGAGGGGTGAGAGGAGAACGGAGAAGTGAGCAGAACAACCTTCCCCCTGAGGCTCTGACCTAGAAAAAGACCCTGTAGAAAGTAACACATACTGACTGCACCAGCCCCGATCATGGGACACATTCTCAGAGCTAGCTAACATTCCACACATCTGCGATTGCCACTTTACACGCCACAGCACCAGTGCAGTAAAAGCAGAGCACAGTTGATGGGTAGGGTAGGAACTCATCCCTTGATGAAGAGGACATATTCACTATGACGAGCTGTTGTGTATACCACCACCAGTGGTCCTTTGTAGCTTAGTTGGTAGAGCATGGTGCTCATAACACCTGGGTAGTGGATTTGATTCCCGGGACTACTCATACATAAAATGTATGCACGCCTGACTAAGTCGCATTGGATGAAAGTGTCTGCTAAATGACATATACTGCATTCGGAAAGTATTCAGACCCTTTGACCTTTTCCACATTCTGTTACAGTACAGCCTTATTCAAAAATAAATTAAATTGACCCACCCCCATCAATATATACACACCATGACAAAAAATGACAAAGCAAAAACAGGTTTTTAGATTTTTTTGCTAATTTATGAACATTTTCAAACAGAAATATGACATTTACATAAATATTCAGACCCGTCACTCAGTACGTTGTTGAAGCACCTTTGGCAGCGATTACATCCTCAAGTCTTTTGGGGTATGATGCCACAAGGTTGGCACAGCTGTATTTGGGGAGTTTCTCCCATTCTTCTTTGCAGATCCTCTCAAGTTCTGTCTGGTTGGATGGTGAGTGTCGCTGCACAGCTATTTTCAAGTCATATCCGGGCTCTGGCTGGGCTCTCAAGGACATTGAGACTTTTACTGAAAAAACTCCTGCCTTGTCTTGGCTGTGTGCTTAGGGTCGTTGTCAAGTTGGAAGGTGAACCATCGCCCCAGTCTGAGGTCCTGAACACTCTGTAGCAAGTTTTCATTAAGGATCTCTGTACTTTGCTCTGTTCATCTTTCCCTCGATCCTGACTAGTCTCCCAGTCCCTGCCACTGAAAAACATCCCCACAATATGATGCTGCCACCACCCTGCTTCAACGTAGGAATGGTGCCAGATTTCATCCAGGCGTGGTGCTTGGCATTCAGGCCAAAGAGTTCAATCTTGGTTTCATTAGACCAGATAATCTTGTTCCTCATGGTCTGAGTGTCCTTTAGGTGCCTTTTGGCAAACCTCCAAGAGGAGTGTCTTCCGTCTGGCCACTCGACCATAAAGGCCGGATTGGTGGAGTGCTGAAGAGATGGTTGTCCTTCTGGAAGGTTCTCCCATCGCCACAGAGGAACTCTTGAGCTATGTCAGAGTGACCATCAAGTTCTTGGTCATCTCCTGCCACGGCCCTTCTCTCCCGATTGCTCAGTTTGGCCGGGCAGCCAGCTCTAGGAAGAGTCTTGGTGGTTCCAAACTTCTTCCATTTAAGAATGATGGAGGCCACTGTCTTGGGACCTTCAATAATGCAGAAATGTGTTGGTACTCTTCCCCAGATCTGTGCCTCGACACAATCCGGTCTCGGAGCTCTACGGACAATTCGACCTCATGGCTTGGTTTTTGATCTTACATTTTTTGCTTCACATCATGGGAAAATCAAAAGAAATCAGCCAAGACCTCAGAAAAATAATTGTAGACCGCCACAAGTATGGTTCATCCTTGGGAGCAATTTCCAAATGCATGAAGGTACCACGTTCATCTGTACAAACAATAGTACGCAAGTATAAACACCATGGGACCACGCAGCCGTCATACCGCTCAAGAAGGACACATGTTCTGTCTCCTAGAGATGAACGTACTCTGGTGCGAAAAGTGCAAATCAATCCCAGAACAACAGCAAAGGATATTTTGAAGATGCTGGAGGAAATACGTACAAATGTATCTATATCCACAGTAAAACGAGCCCTATTTCGACATAACCTGAAAGGCCCCTCAGCAAGGAAGAATCCACTGTTCCAAAACCGCCATAAAAAAGCCAGACTATGGTTTGCAACTGTACATGCGGACAAAGATCGTACTTTTTGGAGAAATGTCCTCTGGTCCGATGAAACAAAAATATAACTGTTTGGCCACATTGACCATTGTTATGTTTGGAGGGAAAAGGGGGAGGCTTGCAAGCTGAAGACTTTGTGGGCAGAACTGAAAAAGTGTGTGCAAGCAAGGAGGCCTACAAACCTGACTCAGTTACATCAGCTCTGTCAGGAGGAATGGGCCAAAATTCACCCAACATTTTGTGGGAAGCTTGTGGAAGGCTACCCGAAACATTTGACACAAGTTAAACAATTTAAATGCAATGCTACCAAATACTAATTGGGTGTATGTAAACTTCTGACCCACTGGGAATGCGATGAAAGAAATGAAAGCTGAAATAAATCAATGACATTTCACATTCTTAAAATAAAGTGGTGATCCTAACTGACCAAAGACAGGGAACTTTTAAAATGATTAAATGTCAGGAATTGTGAAAAACTGAGTTTAAATGTACTTGGCTAAGGTGTATGTAAACGTCCGACTTCAACTGTATATTTTCATGTCTTTATTGAACATTTTCTTATTACTTCAACTCTATAATTGTTGATGTGCTATTAGTTTAGGCAGACTGTGTTTGTCTATTGTTGTGACGTAGATGAAGATCAGATCAAATGTTATGACCAATTCATGGAGAAATCCAGGTATTTCCAAAGGGTTCACATACTTTTTCTTGCCACTGTATATTGGCAACTATGTAAAAATAGCTTACATAAAGCCAACAATTAAAAACACTGCAGCCTACAGGTAGAAAATATCCTGATAAAAATAAATATCCTATAAATCACATTGGCTACACATGGCCTGTCTACAACGAACTTGAAACATTATATCAACTATTAACTTGAGTACCGGCAGCTCAAATGTTCTACTACTTGAGCTCCTGTTCCTCATATAGAATATAAGATCAAAAGTATTGTGGAGCTCCTGTACCTAAATATAAACAGTACCAGCACCCAAAATGAGGTCCGGAACCTATTTCAGTCAAAGTCAAACACTAATATGAAGTAATCAGGTTTTATTTTATTTATTTATTTATTATTGTATTCTATTTTAAGACATTGGCATTGGATCAGAGCATGACATTTTTCCCTTTTATGCTGAGTGGTTATCGAAAGGGAGACAGCTGGAAAGATTTTTCAAATACACAAAAGAACCATTGTAATTCTCAATGAATGTGAAAACAGATTTTGTCTGCTTGCTGTTTGAGGTGAAGAAAACATTACTTTGAGAAGCTCCACGGTCATTAGTGGTGGAGCATTAAGCCAATCAGAAATACTCACAGATCCCAAAATGGGCACATTTATATGCCTACCTCTGCGTGCAGGCGAGGTAGCATATAGGCCTACATCTATGTGTGCGTGTCCTTACTCAACATTGATAGGAGCGGAGCACTCCAAAAAAAAAATTACTAAATTGACAAAACTCGTAAATGGAATGAAATAAACAAAAACCTGTTTCTCACAAGTGTAGCATAAGTTGTGCACTCTGCAAACAACGTGTCCACTCGGACAATGAGAACGGGAAGACTAGAACAATAATATTGAATGCATTAAAATAAATGACCGTAAACAAAGTAACAAACATTGTATATTATAAACTATAGGAATTAACAGTAAATGTACTACTGATGATAAATGTAATGGAGAATTGACATACAATCAAACGCAAACAATATACACAATGAAGTTATGAAACAATGAATGTGCACAAATTTGCGGGAGAGAGCGCACTCTGGCCAGGGAAGGTTATTATGCATCTGGGCGCATGGTCAATCCGATGTCTGCATTGGTCATGCAGCATTTACGGTGATATGGCCTCGGCAGAAGTCAGGGCATTCATACTTCTTGCAGTGCAGAGCTCGTCAAGCAATTGTGATCCGATTCAGGAAACTAGGCATATGTCGCAAGTCACGACTTCACAGGAGTGATTTTTTAACGTAAAAAAAATTTTTTTTTAATCAAATTGCGTCTTTTTGGGAGAAATGCATTCTCGAGCATGTGAAATAGTATGTGCCTTAATATCAAACTTGTATGCCATCTGTAAATACAAATAAAATTGGTAAATTACAAGTCCAGTTGTTTTAGCCACAAATAAACGTGAGCAACCTTCCCACTAGCCATGATTGGCTGAGATAATAAGTGGACTGGACAAGCCGAGAGATGAGTTTGGATTGGTCTACCATATAGCACGCATCTGTCTATTGGAGCTGGTCAGTATGTCTAGGGAATCGTGTCAAACGCGGCTTTTAAAAAATGTATCCAGAGGCATGCAGGGGGCATGCCTCTTGGTAAAAGACCAAGTCCATATTATGCTTCAGAAATAGCAGTCCAAATAAATGCTTTAGAGTTCAAATAACAGACACATCAACTGTTCAGAAGAGGCTGCGTGTATCAGGCCTTCATGGTCGAATTGCTGGAAAAAAGCACTACTAAAGGACAGCAATAAGAAGAGACTTGCTTGATCCAAGAAACACAAGCAAAGGAAATTAGAACGGTGGAAATCTGTCCATTGGTCTGATAAATCCAAATTTGAGATTTTGGTTCCAACTGCCGTGTCTTTGTGAGACGCAGAGCAGGTGAACGGATGATCTCCGCGTGTGTGGTTCCTACCATGAAGCATGGAGGTGGTGTGATTGTGCTTTGCTGGTGACAATGTTGGTGATTTATTTAGAATTCAAGGCACACTGAACCAGCATGGCTACCACAACATTCCGCAGCAATATGCCATCCCATCTGGTTTGCGCTTAGTGGGACTATCATTTGTTTTTCAACAGGGCAATGACCCAACACACCTCCAGGCTGTGTACGGGCTATTTGGCCAAGGTGAGTGATGGAGCGCTACATCAGATGACCTGGCCTCCACAAACACCTGACCTCAACCCAAATGAGATGGTTTGGAATGAGATGGACAGCAGAGTGAAGGAAAAGCAGCCAACAAGTACGCAGCATATGTGGGAACTTCTTCAAGACTGTTGGAAAAGCATTCCAGGTGAAGCTGGTTGAGAGAATGCCAAGAGTGTGCAAAGCTGTCATTAAGGCAAAGGGTGGCTACTTTGAAGGATCTCAAATATAAAATATATTTTGATTGTTTTAGCAATTTTTTGTTTACTACATTATTCCATTTGTTTTATTTCATCGTTTTGATGTCTTCACTATTATTCTACAATGTAGAAAATATAAAAAATAAAGAAAAACCCTTGAATGAGTAGGTGTGTCCAAACCTTTGACTGGTACTGTATATATATTTGTTACTGCTCGACTAAAACAATCTTGTTTGATCAACCACCTAACAACCAAACACTTGACCAGTCAACTAATTGGGGTCAGCCCTACTTTGAACCAAACACACATCAAAGCAGGAGTCATTTTAGTCCATAATCCAACAGTGACCTTTGACATGCCAGCATCACCCAGCTTTCAGAACTCAAACAAAAAATTCAAAATGAAAGTCCCTCAAGAGATTTAATCGACTTTGAGATCCTTCTGTCAAGTAATCAATACTGACCTTTGACATGTCCTCAGCCCCTCCCAGAGGAAGTTGTGGGCGGTGGGATGAGTGCCTCATGAGAGACTCCGCCCCAAGGTCCAGGCGGGGACGCTTTATCTCAACATACTCCACCTCTGATTGGTTGTTGGGCTCAGGTAAGTAGATGTGCTCATAGCGGATGTGTTGCTCCTGACCTCTGTCAGGAGAAAGCACAGGGAGAGAAGACAGGTTAACATCTATATTAATTAACTGATGGTGTAGGTCATTTCCATGTAAAATGACCTATGAGCACCAACATGTGAAGTTCATAATAGCATGTCAAATTGGGTGTCAAATGAAAGCTAAGATTCTATATTTTGGAGAAATTAAGGCATTAATACATTATTCAATTATTTTCCATTCTAAACATTAGGAATAGACAAAGGCTTTGATTTCTTGTCAAATAGATTGAAAATGAGTCTAGCAGAAAAGTCTTAAAACTGGACCATTTTATCTCCAACACTTCATTCAAAGACTCAATCATGGACACGCTTAGTGACAGTTATGGCAGCTTCACGTGATGTATTGTTGTCTCTACCTTCTTGCCCTTTGTGCGGTTTCTGTGCACAATAATGTTTGTACCATGTTTTGTGCTGCTACCATGTTGTGTTGCTACAATGTTGTTGCTGCCATGTTGTGGTGTTGTCTTAGGTCTCTCTTTACGTAGTGTTGTAGTGTCTCTCTTGTCGTAATATGTCTCTTGTCTTATATATTTTATTTTTTGTATTTTTTATCCAGACCCCACTCCTGCAGGAGGCCTTTTGGTAGGCCGTCATTGTAAATAAGATTTTGTTCTTAACTGACTTGCCTAGTTAAATAAAGTTTAAATAAAAAAATATTCTAATATAAATATCATCAAGGCAAAGGGTTGCTACTTTGAAGAATATGAAATATATTTTGATTTGTTAAACACTTTTTTGGTTACTACATGATTCCATGTGTTATTTCATAGTTTTGATGGATTATTTGTTCTGCCTTCTGTACGTTTAAGAAACATTGCCTTGAACCTGGAAATTCCATTAACAAAAACCAACATTCCTTTAAGATACTTTCTAATTTCACTCCCTCATGAGGGAGGATAATGAAAGTTCACAGGTAGACCTATCCATTAGTTAGAGTTTTTACTGATATCAATTCTGATATGAATAATTAAGTGATTAAAACTCAAAATGATGTTACCAAATCGGTAATTGAATTGGCTACAATGGGAAATCGTATTAGTCATCAACCACAGTTGGGCCACATGCTACTGTCCTCCCTTCCACTGGCATACTGTTATTTTCAGCTGATAAGTTCTCAGTTCTCTTTCTGTCTTCTGGTGGTCAAAGCAGAGTGTGAAAAGTATGGACAACCCCCTCCCTCTCTCTCTTCTCTCCAATTAATGTCACCTCTTCTGGCTCTTACTCACACCCTCCCTTTCCATTTACTGTAACCAGCATCCTCAACCACTGAGCACCGACTAACACTGGACGTTGAAAAGTAGTTTACATTTCATCAATCTGCCCTGGCCTTGATTTCAACATCCACAGACATCGTTTTTTGGTCCGGACCAGCCTTGATTTCAGCATCCACAGACATCTGGAGCGGCCATCATTTAGCCCAAACAGAGGTCCATGATTGGTTCAGATCTTGTCTGGTCCGGATCAAATCTGTACCAATCATAGATATCTATGTTTCACAAGTTTGGACAGTACATTAGAGCACAGTAGACCACAGAAAAGTAGAGTATAGTTCAGTACATTACAGTATAGTAAAGAAAAGTAGAGTATAGTTCAGTACAGTCCTGTACAGTAGAGTAAAATAGAGTGTAGTAGTGTTCATTGCCGTACACAGTAGAGCACACTAGAGTTGAGTACACTAATGTACTGTACTGAACTCGACTCTACTGTCCTGTGCTGTACTCTACTGAGTTATACTTTGATTTCCAAACTTGTGAAACATAGACGTCTATGATTTGTTCAGATCTGGTAATGGCAGAGCTCATTAAAATAATAGCCAGCGTGTAGAATAATACCCAAATATGTAAAGGAGGATATTGCATTTCTACCTATGTGTACATATTTAGGAAACATCGCCATGAACATTATGACATTCATATCCATTGTTATGCATTTCACAATTGTGTTAATGACTGTAAATCCACTTTAATAACCAAAATAGATTTTTTCAAACTCAAGGTGTCATGTCATAGCTGACACACCATTATTTTTGCACACATCTTCAAATCTTAATTCGGAGCAGATATGTAACAGAGTTTAAGGAAAATGTGGTCACAAAAACACTGAGGGATATTTTACCAAAATTCTGTTACCAAACTTCACATCTGCACTGTTCCTCTTTCAGAGGAAGGCCCTAAAAATTGTCAAAAAGACTCCAACCACCCTAGTCAGACTGTTCTCTCTACGACCGCAGGTAAGCAGTACCGGAGTGCCAAGTATTGGTCCAAAAGGCTCTTTAACAGCTTCAACCCCCAATCCATAAGATTGCTGAACAGTTAATCAAAGTCACTTTACCCCTACATACATATTACCTCAATTACCTCGACTAACTTGTACCACTGCACATTGACTCAGTACCGGTACCCCCTATATACTGCCTCGTTATTGTTATTTTAAAGTGTAAATTTTTATTTTTTTTTACTTTAGTTTATTTAGTAAACTCTTATTTTTTTTAAACTCTTATTTTTCTTAAAAATGCATTGCTGGTTAAGGGCTTGTAAGTAAGCATTTCACAGTAACCGGTCTTAGCATTTAGTTTGCATTCTCTATGGGATTTTACATGTACTAGTTAGCTATCTAGCTAAGTGATTAGCTTCTTCCAAAATCAAGCATTCGCTTGGTAACAACAGAGAATCCCCTCCTGGATCAAGAGCCTTGCTGGCTAATATTTGTTTTGTGCATACAGCAAACTGTGTAGCATTACTTGTATAGTTTAGGTCAAAAACAGTACAAAATGTTCACAATGTGATTGTTAGCATTTAGTTAGCATTCTCTATGGGATTTTACATGTACTTGTTAGCAATGCTAACCTTCGGATTACAGAGTATGAGTGGGGTTTAAAAACATTGCCCTTTGTGCTTAGTAACGGTATTACCGAACATCCTGGTATGGCACACGGTCGGTATGAAGGCATGACAATCTGGATACTGCCCAAGACGAGTCCTTGTATATAGAGTCATATGGTTTCTAAAAATCAGGAAAATCCGGGTAATAAAGCATAGCTAGTAGCTACCAAATGTCATTTTCAGTGACTGTGGACATTTACAAGGGAAAGTGAATGAGAGAAACTGTGCAAATGAACAATGTTGTGATGCATGCTTTTCTGAAGGAAGCTCAGAGAAGAGCGGAGGAGGAAAAAAATGCTAGTAGGAAGCACAGGGGGAAGAAATTGCAGCTGAAGCGATAACTCATCCAGAGCTCTGACTTCTTGCAGAAAGCCATTAAGATATTTATATAGAACCACTTTCTCCCCTTGTGCTATTTACAAAAACACGTGACTGGCTCAAATGTTCTGGGGAATTACGGTAAACATAATGTAAAATAATCTGACAGGTGAAATTAAGAATGCAATCTGCTTTATGACCTAACGTATTGCACAAGGCGACTACAGATATTTGGGGGGGTTGAAAAACTTCAAATAAATAGTTGACAGTATTGACCATGCCGTGGCTTTTTCCAAATACCCCGGTATACGTTATCCCGCCCAAGGCTATTCGCTAGACAACCCTTTTCGAGCATTGCCATTGGTTTTCAAGCAGATTTAAGTGAAAACTATAACTTGGCCACTCAGTAATATTCACTGTCTTCTTGGTACTCCAGTGTAGAGTTAGCCTTATGTTTTAGGTTATTGTCCAGTTGAAAGGTAAATGAATCTCCCAGTGTCTGGTGGAAAGCAAACAACCAGGTTTTCCTATAGGACTTTGTCTGTGCTTAGCTCCATTCCGTTTCTTTTTTTTATCCTGAAAAACTCCCCAGTCCTTAATGATAACCCATAATATGATGCAGCCACCACTATGCTTGAAAATATGGAGAGTGGTACTCAGTAATATGATGTAATGGATTTGCCCCAAATATAACACTTTGTATTCAAGACAGAGTGAATTGCTTTGACACATTATTTGCAGTATTACTTTAGTGCCTTATTGCAAACAGGATGCATATTTTGGAATATTTTTTATTCTGTACAGGCTTCCTACTTTTCACTCTGTCATTTAGGTTAGTATTGTGGAGTCACGACAATGTTGATCCATCATCAGTTCTTTCCCATCACTACCATTAAACTATGCAACTGTTTTAAAGTCACCATTGGCCTCATGGTGAAATCCCTGAGTGGTTTCCTTCCTCTATGGTAACTGAGTTAGGAAGGACTAGGGTTGCAAAGTGTCGGAAACCTTCTGGCAAATTTCTTGAAATTTTCTGGAAATTTTGCATGGGAAGTTATGCCCGGGAATTGGGAGATGTTTGGTTAAATTCATTTTTTTAAATTTAGCTTAACAGTCATGTAACGATTGTCCTCTTCTTCTGATGAGGAGTAAGAGATGTCGGACCAATGTGCAGCATGGTAAGTGTCCATTTTAATATAATAAAACTGAACATTACAAAAATACAAAATAACAACGTGAATGAACAAACGAAAATCGAAACAGTCCCGTATGGTACAAACACAGACACAGGAAACAATCACCCAACACTCAAAAGTGAAACAGGAAACAATCACCCAACACTCAAAAGTGAAACCAGGCTACCTAAGTATGGTTCTCAATCAGGGACAACGATTGACAGCTGACTCTGATTGAGAACCATACCAGGCCAAACACAGAAATCACAAAACATAGAAAAAGGAACATAGACAACCCACCCAACTCACGCCCTGACCATACTAAAAAAAAAAAGATTAAAAAAAACGAACTAAGGTCAGAACGTGACAAGTCAACCGTTTTTTTGTGGGATACACACAAGGCAATTCTAGGTCTTTTCTTGTGACATATTTTGGTTAAACTGTCCCCAATTCAATGGAATGGCAACCCTCTGCATACACAATGCATTCTTCCATCACATGTACAGCTGATTCTCAAGATCTTGCACACTAATGAGATGCTATTGAGCCCACACTACTACACTGTCTGAGTCAAGGACTAAATGCTTTCTGGTAAGTTTTGATTACAATACTGGGTGGGGTGAATATATTTAATGACATACATGATTTTTTGTTAACTAGTAAATAGTAGCCTACAGAAAAGTGTGTTTAAATAATTTCTAACAATTTCTGCTAGTTAGTTTTTGCTACCATGTGGGTTTTAGCTTGCTTGAGCCTGCTAACTGAAGAGTGTTAATTCACCTGTGTCCATACATGTTTCATTTAAAAACATTTAGCTTACAAAGAAGTTGTTTTAATCTAACCTGATCTGCTTAACTATGTAACTATTTCTAACTTATTCTGTTTAACTATTTATCTGTACATGGAATTGTATGTGTTTTTTTTTGCCATTTTCTCCCTAATCTTCGGAGGAACATGCCACAGGCACTATCTGATGTGTGGAGACATTTCACTGCAGCTAATGTAGAAGGAAAAGCTGTGTACATTTGCAAATACTGTGCCAAATCATAAGTGAAGAATGCAACAAAGATGCAGTATCACCTGGCCAAGTGCATAAAGTTCCCTCAGTGCTCACAACAAGCAACCTCTGACAAAAGTCTCTACTTCTATTTGAGGTGAAAATGATGAATCAGACACCTTATCGATGACAACAGCTCATGGTCCTCCTGGAATCAGAAGTTATTTTACTCAATGGAGGAACATATAGAAATGCTGATCAATGTATTGCTTGAGCTGTGTATGCAACTGGTTCACCTCTGATGCTCACAGGCAGTGTATTGGAAGAGATTTCTGAATGTTCTTCACCCAGCATACACCCCTCCACCCAAACATGCTTTATCTACTCATTTGCTGGATGCAGATTTTAACAGAGTTCAAGTGAAGGTCAAGCAAATCATAGAGAAAGCAGACTGTATTGCAATCATCTCTGATGGGTGGTCGAATGTTTGTGGGCAAGGAAAAATTAACTACATCATCTCCACCCCTCAACCAGTATTCTACAAGAGCAGACAAGGGACAACAGACACACCGGTCTCTACATTGCAGATGAGCTGAAGGCAGTCATCAATGGCTTTGGACCACAGAATGTATTTTCACTGGTGACAGACAATGCTGCGAACATGAAGGCTGCTTGGTCTAAAGTGTTACATCACACCCATTGGCTGTGCTGCTGATGCATTGAGTCTGTTTCTCAAGGGCATCATGACACTGAAAAAAATGGATACACTCTACAAGCAAGCCAAGGAAATGGTTAGATATGTGAAGGGTCATCAAGTTATAGCAGCAATTTACCTCACCAAGCAAAGTGAGAAGAGCACCACATTGAAGCTGCCCAGTAACACCTGTTGGGGTGGTGACCGTGAGACCGTGTCTGTGCCTCGACCTAGGTTGGGCAAAACTAAACATGGCGGTGTTCGCCTTAGCAATCTCACTAGGATAGAGACTTCCTCCATTCCTGTCATTATTGAAAGAGATCACGATACCTCACATCTCAAAATAGGGCTACTTAATGTTAGATCCCTTACTTCAAAGGCAATTATAGTGAATTAACTAATCACTGATCATAATCTTGATGTGATTGGCCTGACTGAAACATGGCTTAAGCCTGATGAATTTACTGTGTTAAATGAGGCCTCACCTCCTGGCTACACTAGTGACCATATCCCCCGTGCATCCCACAAAGGCCGAGGTGTTGCTAACATTTACGATAGCAAATTTCAATTTACAAAAAAAACATACGTTTTCATCTTTTGAGCTTCTAGTCATGAAATCTATGCAGCCTACTCAATCACTTTTTATAGCTACTGTTTACAGGCCTCCTGGGCCATATACAGCGTTCCTCATTGAGTTCCCTGAATTCCTATCGTACCTTGTAGTCATAGTTGATAATATTCTAATCTTTGGTAACTTTAATATTCACATGGAAAAGTCCACAGACCCACTCCAAAATGCTTTCAGAGCCATCATCGACTCAGTGGGTTTTGTCCAACATGTCTCTGGACCTACTCACAGTCACAGTCATACTCTGGACCTAGTTTTGTCCCATGGAATAAATGTTGTGGATCTTAATGTTTTTCCTCATAATCCTGGACTATCGGACCACCATTTTATTATTTGCTGCAATTGCAATTGCAGCAAATAATCTGCTCAGACCCCAACCAAGGAACATCAAAAGTCGTGCTATAAATTCACAGACAACACAAAGATTCTTTGATGTCCTTCCAGACTTCCTCTGTCTACCCAAGGACGCCAGAGGACAAAAATCAGTTAACCACCTAACTGAGGAACTCAATTTAACCTTGCGCAATACCCTAGATGCAGTTGCACCCCTAAAAACTAAAAACATTTCTCATAAGAAACTAGCTCCCTGGTACACAGAAAATACCCAAGCTCTGAAGCAAGCTTCCAGAAAATTGGAACGGAAATGGCGCCACACCAAACTGGAAGTCTTCCGACTAGCTTGGAAAGACAGTACCATGCAGTATCGAAGAGCCCTTACTGCTGCTCGATCATCCTATTTTTCCAACTTAATTGAGGAAAATAAGAACAATCCGAAATTCTTTTTTGATACTGTCGCAAAGATAACTAAAAAGCAGCATTCCCAAAGAGAGGATGCTTTCACTTCAGCAGTAATAAATTCATGAACTTCTTTGAGGAAAAGATCATGATTATTAGAAAGCAAATTACGGACTCCTCTTTAAATCTGCGTATTCCTTCAAAGCTCAGTTGTCCTGAGTCTGCACAACTCTGCCAGGACCTAGGATCAAGAGAGACACTCAAATGTTTTAGTACTATATCTCTGGACACAATGATGAAAATAATCATGGCCTCTAAACCTTCAAGCTGCATACTGGACCCTATTCCAACTAAACTACTGAAAGAGCTGCTTCCTGTGCTTGGCCCTCCTATGTTGAACATAATAAACAGCTCTCTATCCACAGGATGTGTACCAAACTCAATAAAAGTGGTAGTAATAAAGCCTCTCTTGAAAAAGCCAAACCATGACCCAGAAAATATAAAAAACTAAAATCGGCCTATATCGAATCTTCCATTCCTCTCAAAAATTTTAGAAAAGGCTGTTGCACAGCAACTCACTGCCTCCACTGACACAAGACAAGTCATTTTTTCATTTTTAATTAATTTGTAAAACAATTATATTTTGACATTATGGGGAATAGCGTGTAGGCCAGTGGCAAAAAAAATCTAAATTCAATCAATTTATTATTTAGGCTGTAACACAACAAAATGTGGGAAAAGTGAAGGAGTGTGAATACTTTCGGAAGGCACTGTACATTTTAAGTGACAAATCTGAGTCTCAGCGCAACTTCATTACAGTGGAATTGCCCTCTAGCAGACTAGCAGGAGGACACATTGGCAAACTGGCACCAGGGCAGCTCTGTGCAAATGAAAATGTAATAAATACATTTTTAAAACTATTTAGAATTCTAAGTTTGTTAAATCAAATCACACAGATCACGTTCAATGTTAGTGGGTAGACAAAAGCCCTCTATTAACAAAATGTTCCATTGTGTATTAGGACTATATGATGTATCAGCGTAATATTGCGTCATTGTGCTGAATCGTTTCTTTGAGGATGACAGATTTCTCCTTCGAGTGGTTGCCAATATCCATTCCTGAGAGCTCCTCCACCCCCACAGTACAGTGGTAGAAGTGCTTCGTCACTTGGGAACACAACTGTGCTACATGAAAAAGTGGCGATTCATGAAACACTCAAAACAGATAATGTTCCTCGGGGAGCTGTGGGATTTGACAACATGACTAATGTTTAGCTCATCCATTTGTAAGGCCAACACGGTGAGTGGTCTAAAAAACGAGGAAACTACACGTGAACAATTAGGCCACTCATTATTTTACTCACTCAGAGCAGCATACTGCCCTCGCATACTAGCCTACCTGATGCATTCCATGTCTGCACACAAACCATGGGTGATTGGCTAAAAACTTGAAAGTCATAATGACCTTAAATATTACTTGTGTCTGCTGTACAGTCTGACATAAGCTAATGGCGTGTCTAAGCAAAGCCCATGACTCAGAGGGAGCATAGTTTTCCAGTAGACTGGAATACTGAGGCAGATCAAACAGACCCCCAAAGTGTAAAGGTACATAGTTCAGTAAAAGACCTTCAGACTCAGACAAATACACTACAATAAAACCAAGCATAAAGTCTAGTTGCTCTTCAATTTGTTGAGCTTTGCATTGTCAAGTGGTCAGTACTCACTAGGCCACACACAAATGCCCAAAACCATGTGTGGCGTCTAGTCTGACCTCCCCTGCAACATCCCTGTACTGTACCACACAATCAGAAAAGAGCTGGGTGGCCTGGAATGCTAACAATTACATGACCAAAGTCATGGGTAGAGGGGAAGAAGGGGGGAGCTGGGCAGTAATATGATAAGTCATGGTCTGCTTTATGTGTGGTTTTAAACTCAAACATGCTATTCATCAAACTCAGGGAATTCAAACAATAAGTATAAACTTTATAAACAAGGGTCTGTAAAAGACGTCTGTTTGCGTCAATGTTTTGTGAAATGAAAAGCTTTGAATAATCAGTTAACTACTTACATCAGTAAATGTTAATCACTGGTAAATGTTGCTCTGTTCCATATGAGGCCATGACTTTCTAAATGCCTGCCTTCAAGGCATTTTTAGGTTGGCCTAGATGCTGAAATGTCATCGCTTTCATACTAACACATTTTCCCACCAACTTTATTTAGCCTTTTCCTTATCTGAAAGGTATTGCCGATATCAAAGCAGAAACTTTTATTTCCACCTAACAACCTAGCAATCATTTCTGTAAACTTCTGCCTACGGCTTTGTATGAAACACGGCTGTAATGCCGAGGCAGTATTGGCACGCACTATGTTCTTAAACTCTTGATGGATGCTAGGCAGCACCATTTAACCATCCTCCTGACAGTTCTAAACTTTGCGAGGCATGTCACTTCTCCCATCCCTTCATATAGTCCACCACCAAGCATGAACTGTTATCTTAACCACACCTGAATGGATTCATAAATAATTACCGTGGGAATAAATATCATTGAATGACAAAGATATTGGAATAAAGTAGGCTAATGCAACTGAAGGCATGTATGAAATTGTTTCTTACTTAAACTCCCCTATTATCATCTAATCATTGTAATACGTTTTAAGCAATAGCTTACCCCAATGTGGTCAACTAGATGATAATTTCTGCAAAGTTTTGATTGGGACGCTTTGAGATAAGCGCGGGGACCTGTCTTGCTAAATAAAATAAAAAGTAATATTTTTGGTTTTCAATGAATCTCTGTTTTGATATTGGTTAGACTAGAATTAGGCTGGAGAAATGGAGGAGAGCGCTGCTCATGACCATAGTGTCTAGTTGTCTCCTTTATTAGAACAGTTAGCCAGCATGTTATGTAGTTTAACAAGTTTTATATTTTTGCTCTTCACTCACAGTTGCTTAGTAGCCTAGGACTACTCCCGACCAAAAGCCTGGGACTTCACTGACTTGTCTCAATCCATGTGATTTTGTTTCACAGAATCTCAATCTGTATAGGCTATTTGGTTAATTGGTTTGTAGCTGGGCAAATAAGTGGAGGTGGTTTGGTTCATCTATTCGTTTTCTCATTTCTATCTGATCATAAACATTTAGTATGTCGCCCAAATCAAGGGTAGGCCTCAATCGCGTACCAAAAGCACGCGGAGGTTGTGGAATATGAACACGATACTCACATGATTTTGAAAATAGGATTGCTATTATTTTTGATCAGTATCATGATGAAGATACTCTCAATGTCAGACCCCACACCTGCTCCCTAACAAAGTGGAGTAAGGGTAGGAAAGAGATTAAACTTGGATCAAAAAAGCATGGGCTTGGGCTCGGTTTCAAAATATAACTTGATAACGTAGTGTTGATACATTTTATTTGTAATTTATTCTGTTATATTCATACCCACAAATATACAGTCGTGGCCAAAAGTTTTGAGAATGACACAAATATTAATTTTCTAATTTGCATATACTCCAGAATGTTATGAAGAGTGATCAGATGAATTGCAATTAATTGCCAAGTCCCTCTTTGCCATGCAAATTAACTGAATCCCCCAAAAACATTCCCACTGCATTTCAGCCCTGCCACAAAAGGACCAGCTGACGACATGTCAATGATTCTCTCATTAACACAGGTGTGAGTGTTGACGAGGACAAGGCTGGAGATCACTCTGTCATGCTGATTGAGTTTGAAAAACAGACTGGAAGCTTCTAAAAGGAGGGTGGTGCTTGGAATCATTGTTCTTCCTCTGTCAACCACGGTTACCTGCAAGGAAACACGTGCTGTCATCATTGCTTTGCACAAAAAGGGCTTCACAAGCAAGGATATTGCTGATAGTAAGATTGCGCCTAAATCAACCATTTATCGGATCATCAAGAACTTCAAGGAGAGTGGTTCAATTGTTGTGAAGAAGGCTTCAGTGCACCCAAGAAAGTCCAGCAAGCGCCAGGACCGTCTCCTAAAGTTGATTTAGTTGCGGGATTAGGGCACCACCAGTACAGAGCTTGCTCAGGAATGGCAACACAGACAGGTGTGAGTGCATCTGCACGCACAGTGAGGCGAAGACTTTTGGAGGATGGCCTGGTGTCAAGAAGGGCAGCAAAGAAGCCACTTCTCTTTAGGAAAAACAACAGGGACAGACTGATATTCTGCAAAACGTACAGGGATTGGACTGCTGAGGACTGGGGTAAAGTCATTTTCTCTGATGAATCCCCTTTCCAATTGTTTGGGGCATCCGGGAAAAAAGCTTGACCAGAGAAGACAAGGTGAGCGCTACCATCAGTCCTGTGTCATGCCAACAGTAAAGCATGCTGAGACCATTCATGTGTGGGGTTGCTTCTCAGCCAAGGGAGTGGGCTCACTTTTAAGAGTGGGCTCACGTTTAATGAACCAAATAATTAACTATAGATTTCATTCATTTGGACATAAAACTCAAAATATGCCATCCTATTATTTAGAAAATACATTTTATTAGTCTTATAATATATCTTAGGACCTGCCTAAAATAATTAAGTTGAATTTATTTTTGATTATGTATAGTCAATGGATCTGTTAAAATAGATTCCCACCCACATCTGCACACCTCAAGTCACTGGCATGCGCACGGTAGACACAAAAGGCGTAGGCAGACAAGAATGTGTTAAAAATGGGCCTGTTTGTTGTCATTTAAACATTGGCCTGAAAAAATATAAACCGTACATCCTATGTGAAAACAGCATCAGTAACAAGACTGCTAATGTCAAAATGGAAGTGGCTTCTTAGGGGGGGGGGGGGACCAACCATAATTGCCAGTACAGAGCCACAAAGGCCTACTGTGAGGTTTATTTTAGTGCCAGGGAGCAGAGAGTGTTTGTCTTGCAGGACACCAGTGCTACTATAATCATTTAGACCCATTCTGCTATATTATCCACAATGACTAGACAGCAAGAATGTAGCAAGGACATATTTATTACTTATGCAATGCTGAATCTGAAAGGTGTAATGGGGTGGCCTGGACTGCAAAATTACGGACTTTTCTGTGTATAATTTCTTAAACAGTGTTGCAAAAAAGAATATGAAAACCCAGATGGTGTGTGAAAGCCCTTCCCCCTGCTTACTCCCTTTCCTGACACACACACACACACACACACACTCTGATTTCCATAGAGGCTTGGCACTTACATAATCACATCAAGATCTGTGGATTTTTTTATACTACCCCCCACCCCACTTCTCTCTCTGCAATCTTATGCGTGAGTGTGCAACATAATCTGTTCCCCGGGGAGGATTTGTCAGGAGTGAAAAGGAGAGAGAGGTATGGGAGGTAGGGTAGAGGGGTGAGGGACGGCGAGGGGTAGCGGTGCGCAGCGCAGTGACAAGAAACAACAACGGCTCCATTAGTCTCTCACTGGCTCAGGCCCCATTATGAGCAGAGCACAGATCATGCGTGCTGATAGCGCTGCGTTATCGTGAAAACACTACGCGTTTGTGCCTCTGCCAATCTCTCTACTACCATCCCCTCCAAGGACCAGCTCAACTCTGCAGCTGTGCAGAGAGCAGGGGAGGCTGGGAGAGAGAGAGGGGGGCAGGAGTAGGAGCTCCATGGTAGGATTAGGGAACCAAATAGAGTACAGTAATAGCAAAACAATAAGGAGAGAATGTCAAAAAGATACAAATGGGTTTACCCTTCCACTGAATGGCACACAAACTGAACATCATCGAGACAATTGTTTGATAGTTGTTCAAAAATGGATAGGATAACTTATACATGATGCAATA
This sequence comes from Oncorhynchus mykiss, assembly GCF_057628025.1. Lineage (NCBI taxonomy): Eukaryota > Metazoa > Chordata > Actinopteri > Salmoniformes > Salmonidae > Oncorhynchus > Oncorhynchus mykiss. Next base: position 24,493,569 of record NC_143027.1, read on the forward strand.
GCCTAGACAGAGTGCTGTGCCTCAGGAAAAACATACAGTGAAAGCAATGAAAGGGAAAATAAGTGTCCTTCAGAGAATATGCTAAAACACATATCTTGAGTTCAAATAAATTATATTGTTTCCGCACAGGGCAAACTAACAGATTGCCTCATGCTTGCGCATCTATTCTTTTGACAAAGGTCTCCTTTTGGTTTTAAAAAGCACATAAATAAAAGGCTAATGCTGAGAAAAAGGTTATTAGAGCAGTCTTGGGTCACTCAACCGAGGCCGCTCTTCTCTGTGTCAAGGAGGCTCTGCTCTCCACTCTGCCATAGCTGACTCTCTCTCCTCTGTTCTCATCTTCCGAGATCTATCTATCCACTGCTTTCGACACCGTGAACCATCAGATCCTCCTCTCCACTCTCTCAGGCAGGGCATTAGGCTCCGCACACTCTTGGATTGCACCCTACCTGGTAGGCTGCTCTTACCAGGTGTCAGAGATAGGATTTGTGTCTGTACCACGTACTCTCACGACTGGTGTCCCCCAGGGCTCGGTTCTAGGCCCTTTCCTCTATACACCAAGTCCCTTGGCTCCATCATATTCTCACATGGTCTCTCCTGTCATTGCTATGTGGATGACATTCAACTACTTTTCTCCTTCCCCCTTCCGACACACAGGCGGCAACATCTCTGTGCGCCTGGCAGATATCTCAGCTTGGATGTCGTCCCACCACCTCAAGCTCAACCTCTTCAAGAGTGAGCTGCTCTTACACCCAGGGAAGGCCTGCCCGCTCAAAGACCTCTCCATCACGGTTGACAAGTCCACGGTGTCCCTCCCAGAGTGCAAAGAACCTTGGCGTGACCCTGGGCAACACCTTGTTGTTCTCTGCAAACATCAAAGAAGTGACTCGCTCCTGCAGGATCATGCTCTACAACATCCGTAGGGTACGACCCTACCTCACAGAAGAAGCGGTGCAGGTCCTAATCCAGGAACTGTCAACTCCAGCCTGGATACCTGCAATTCGCTGTTGGCTGGGCTCCCCGCTTCTATCATCAAACCCCTGCAACTTATCCAGAACGCTGAAGTCCGCCAGGTGTTCAACCTTCCCAAGCTCTCCCAAGTCACCCCGCTCCTCCGAACACTCCACTGGCTTCCAGTCAAACCTTGCATCCACTACAAGACCATGGTACTTGCCTACAGATAGGACTGTGGCGGTCATGAAATGTTGTCAGCTGGTTATTGTCATGCAAAATACCTTTAATTAACACATTTAGCATCTCTTGGCCTCAACACAACGCTGTTGAGCACCTTTGGATCGTTTGCATTTTAAAAAGTCTTAAAACAAAATTTAATGTACACCATCACAATAAATCCATTATTTATTTTAGGCAGGTCTAGAGAAACATTATGATATGAAGAAAATGTATTTCAGGTGAACAGACTGAGTTGGCCTACTGTAGATACATGTTATCTGGCTTGTTCAATTAGCTGACAAGATATGCTTATAAGTCCTGTGTCAGTATTTTTTTTATTTTTTTACAGTAAGAAGAATAGAAAGAAGAAAAGAAGAAAATAGAAAGGATATTTTTCCCATTACAGAGCGAGTGTAAAAGTATTCATTTGAAACAGGTACTACAGGCTAGATGTAGACTTATTTGGCAACTTTAGTTGTGAATGATACAAACCTTAGAAAAGCTTAGTAAACATGTCAAAATATTCAGACCCTTTGACTTTTTCCACATTTTGTTTTGTTACAGCTTTATTCTAAAATGGATTTAAATTTAAACAAATTCTCAATCTACACACAATACCCTATAACGACAAAGCAAATGCAGGTTTTTAGAAATACCTTATTTACATAAGTTTTCAGACCCTTTGCTATGAGACTCAAAATTGAACGCAGGTGCATCCTGTTTCCATTGATCATCCTTGAGATGTTTCTACAACTTGAATGGAGTCCACTTGTGGTAAATTCGATTTGGAAAGGTACACACCTGTCAATATAAGGTCCCACAGTTGACAGTGCATGTCATAGCAAGAACCAAAACATGAAGTCGGAGGACTTGTCCGTAGAGCTCCGAAACAGGAATGTGTCGAGGCACATATCTGGGGAAGGATACCAAGAACACAGTGGCCTCCATCATTCTTAAATGGAAGAAGTTTGGAACCACCAAGACTATTCCTAGAGCTGGCCGCCAGGTCAAACTGAGCAATCGGGGGAGAAGGGCCTTGGTCAGGGAGGTGACCAAGAGCCCGACGGTCACTCTGACAGAGATCCAGAGTTCCTCTCTGGAGATGGGAAAACATTGCAGAAGGACAACCATTTTTGCAGCACTCCATCAATCAGGCCTTTATGATAAAGTGGCCAGACGGAAGCCAATCACTCCTCAGTAAAAGGCACATGACAGCCTGCTTGGAGTTTTCCAAAAAGGCACCTAAAGGACCATGAGAAACAAGATTCTCTGGCGTGATGAAACCAAGAATGAACTCTTTGGCCTGAATGCTAAGCGTCACATCTGGAGGAAACCTGCTAACATTACATGTATGAACTGCGTAATAATATTAATTGAATCAGAAATCCATTTGCAATCCTAGCTAGCTAACGTTGGACCTAGTTGTTAGCTTTAGCTACCTGCAGATTAATACTACAGCTATGACAATGTTTTTACTGGTAGTAGTATGAGTTGGGATTATGCTGGTTCATTGTTTAGCTTGCTAGCCATCCAGCTCCACCAGATGATTACATGACCCATCAAGTTAACCAGGTGTGTCTGTGGGTGATTACAGCCATCTATTGTATTTCATGAACATGTGTACAGGTCTAGACCATAGTGACCCATCCACTTAGCCAGATGTGGTTGAGGGGTGGTTATAGCATTTCCTTCATATGAACCATGAATTTAGACAAGTGTGTCAGGTAAGCGTCATCTAATAATTATAAAATATATTTAACTGGACACGTTTTGTTTTTGATATTGCTACTATGCAAGTAACCATTTCACTGTACAATTTACACCTTCTGCATCCTGTGCATGTGACAAATAAACAAACATTTTATTTGATATAGTGTGTGTTTACCAGAGACAGTAAAGTGAAGAACAATATGACTTGCACCCAAGTCAGATTAGAATATAGAGGACTAGGAAGTGTATTTTTTACCAGGAGTTTTTCCTTATTGTAGGATACTACTTTTTCCACTTTTAGTCTTGAAATCTTTGGTTGTTCACTAAACTACTCTCTTAGCACATGGCCTCACCTGTGAATCCTTAAAGAGATGAGTGGGGCTAAGGCTTAAGAGGGTGTGAACGATGCTGAATGGGTGTAGTTGAAGAAGAGCCATTTCCACAAAAGTGGGGTTACAAGTTTATCATCAACTTTCAAAGCAGAATTACTTTCCCATTGTTCCTCAACTGTAGTGTATGATATACAATTTTCTAGCTCCGAGTCTCTACTTTTATCCAGCGTAAAAAACAATTTCAAATGTTGCTACATAAGACCGAATCGGTCACATATATGGGCTGCATGGTGCGACTATAGGCTATTGATGATTAGAGAAAGGAGCAAATAAAGCTTGCACTCTGTTCCTTGCCTCGGGCTGCACAGCTGTCCTCTCGTCACGGGATCATATTTTCACCCATCAGACTATTCTCAATTTAATCTTGTCTTTACTAATATGTCAAATTAGTTTAAATATAGAATGGCACATTATCAAATGGGCAGGAACAGGGGGAAAAAGATGTGTCATCTGTATGCACTCGAATAGCGAACGGCCAAGCGCTTTCCCGCCAGGCCATTTTGTAGGCCATTTTGATTTTATAGCAGCGTGTGTGTTTAACATGAATAGCTGAGAAATAAATATAACACTTATTTCACTCTTGCATCAACCACTGTTTGAGGAACATGCTCTCACTGCACGACAGCTGATATTCCTGTTTGAGGAGCATGCTCTCACTGCACAACAGGTGATATTCCTGTTTGAGGAACATGCTCTCGCTGCACGACAGGTGATATTCCTGTTTGAGGAACATGCTCTCGCTGCACGACAGGTGATATTCCTGTTTGAGGAACATGCTCTCGCTGCACGACAGGTGATATTCCTGTTTGAGGAACATGCTCTCGCTGCACGACAGGTGATATTCCTGTTTGAGGAACATGCTCTCGCTGCACGACAGGTGATATTCCTGTTTGAGGAACATGCTCTCGCTGCACGACAGGTGATATTCCTGTTTGAGGAGCATGCTCTCACTGCACAACAGGTGATATTCCTGTTTGAGGAACATGCTCTCGCTGCACGACAGGTGATATTCCTGTTTGAGGAGCATGCTCTCACTGCACAACAGGTGATATTCCTGTTTGAGGAACATGCTCTCGCTGCACGACAGGTGATATTCCTGTTTGAGGAACATGCTCTCGCTGCACGACAGGTGATATTCCTGTTTGAGGAGCATGCTCTCGCTGCACGACAGGTGATATTCCGCCCAAACTCTGTATGCCATGGGTGCTCCAACCTTGTTCCTGCAGCTACCCAGTGCTTCATTTGGGAAACCAAGTGAAATCTGTTTGGGAACATCGATATGTTTTCCCAACAAAACAAAATGTACTAAACTGTGGGCTCCAGAAAGGAATAAAGGAGAGTGAGGAGATGGAAACGCATGATGGTGAGATATTCTGTATAGCTAAAGGTAATGTGTCACATAATTCATTATGAAAATATAAAAAATAACCTATTATTAGGCTATTCAAATTCACTCATTTTAGGCTAACTGTAAGCCATCCCGCCTAATCAATGAACCAACAGCATCGCCTAGGGCTATACGTTCTCTCACAGACGCATTGATAGAAATGTTGGAGCATAAGGTAACCAGTCCATCTGGTATGCATAATACACTCCACACTCAAAGGCAATTACTCAAATTTTGGAGTATAGGCTAAACCAATTATGTTTCAAAGACATCTTAAAATGAGTTTTGTTTTATGTTTTTCTGCCATGCGTAATATGCGATAGGTCATGTATTATAAAGGCATAATCATCACTTTTATTCAGGTTGTTTTTTCCAGGCTCATGGGGCCTATGCAGAAGCTCTAATACGCATATGGATGTTTTGAATGAATCATCACCTTAAAAAAAGCACTGTGCATTTCATTGTGTTGGGCTTTGAAACAACATCCACAACAACCATGTTTCAATCTGCATTTGAACTTCTTTCTTCAAATGGATATTCACAGTGGAGGTGAGATTAAAAAGCAAGGCTTTGAGCATAGCCTGAAGGTATGGATGAAGGAATGCTGATCAAATGAAGGAATGCTGATAGTTTAAATCTTGACTGGGGACTCACACAAGCTGATGCCTCTCAGCACAACCTGCAGCTAATCACTGGCGAAAACAAGAAATGTCATCTCTAATAACAGCTTAATAAGATGAAGTCCTATTATATTTTATTTATTGAACAACACATACGGTACTACCTGCTAAAATCACACAGCTCACCCATGCCCCCTGAAAGAAGAACATGTTCACAGAGACTAGGCTGTTATTCCCTCATGGTTTTACTTTTCAGGATTGGCTGCTAATCAATGTCCTCTTGGGAAGAGCGAGAGAACAGTGTGGTGTTCATGTGTTGACAGAACTATTGGAGTCCTCTACTGTACACAGAAATGGGACAGAACAGAGAACTGCAGTGGTTGAGGAAGAACACAATGCTCCCTGGGCAGGTTCTTCAAAAATAAAGTCCCAGAGAGCCCGTAATCCTGTCTGACTGATACTGGAAGACACAGCCAGCCACACACAAATTGTTAGCCACACACTGCTACACATTACATACACACTGACCATCTGGTGTCAGCCAATGTGTGCCCGTAACATTCCTGAGGGTAATGTTGCCTAATACACTTGACCTCCGGAGACAGGACCTCCATTTCAACTACAAAGAAAGATGGAGAGAGGAGAGAACAGACAGTGAACGAATTCAAATTAATATATGAAGACCTCCCAGAGAGACACTGATGCACAGCACTGCTTTGACAGCCATGCGAATAGAATCCAGTTGCAGCTGACCTCATGAGAAAAGCGTTTGTTGAAGATATACTTCACACTTTAGTGTTCTCTTGTACTTTTCCCAGGTAACATATGCAGGAATATTGGCTACTTCAATCAACTGATGAAGAATAATGACTGCGCTCAAGGCCTACCCTCTGTATGCCATAAAAAATTCATGGAATGCATATAAATAATAGATAACTACTCATCAAGACTCCTCCTCAGAAAAAGCATGACTATATATATATATATATATATATATAGCCACAGGAAGACCCAGAGTTACCTCTGCTGCAGAGGATAAGTTAATTAGTGTTAACTGCCTCAGAAATAGCAGCCCAAACGAATGTTTCACACAGTTCAAGTAACAGACGCATCTCAACATCAACTGTTTAGAGGAGGCTTCGTGAATCAGGCCATCATGGTCGAATTGCTGCAACAAAAAAACACTACTAAAAGGACACCAATAAGAAGAGACTTGCTTGGGCAAAGAAAAACGAGCAATGGACATTAGACCGGTGGAAATCTGTCCTTTGCTTTCATGAGTCTAAATTTGAGATTATTTTTCTAACCAGTGTGTCTTTGTGAGACGCAGTGTAGGTGAACGGATAACCTCTGCATGTGTGGTTCCCACCGTGAAGCATGGAGGTGGTGTGATGGTGTGGGGGTGCTTTGCTGGTGACACGGTCAGTGATTTACTTAGAAATCAAGGCACACTTAACCAGCATGGCTACAACAGCATTCTGCAGCGATACGCCATCCCATCTGGTTTGCGCTTGTTGGGACGATCATTTGTTTTTCAGGAAAATGACTACAGGCTGTGGAAAGGCTATTTGACCAAGAAAGAGAGTGATGAGTGCTACATCAGACAACCTAGCCTCCACAATCACCTGACCTCAACCCAATTGAGATGGTTTGGTATGAGTTGGACCACAGAGTGAAGGAAAAGCAGCCAACAAGTGCTCAGCATATTTGACCGACCAGCTCAAATCGGTCTTACAGTTGAAGTCGGAAGTTCACATCCACCTTAGCCAACTACATTTAAACTCTGTTTTTCACAATTCCTGACATTTAATCCAAGTAATGATTCCCTGTCTTCGGTCAGTTGGGATCACCACTTTATTTTAATAATGTGAAATGTCAGAATAATAGTAGAGAGAATTATTTATTTCAGCTTTTATTTCTTTAATCACAATCCCAGTGGGTCAGAAGTTTACATACACTCAATTAGTATTTGGTAGCATTGCCTTTAAATTGTTAAACGTTTCAGGTAGCCTTCCACAAGCTTCCCACAATAAGTTGGGTGGATTTTGGCCCATTCCTCCTGACAGAGCTGGTGTAACTGAGTCAGGTATGAAGGCCTCCTTGCTCGCACCAGCTTTTTCAGTTCTGCCCACAAATGTCCTATAGGATTGAGGTCAGGTCTTTGTGATGGCCACTCCAATACCTTGACTTTGTTGTCTTTAAGCCATTTTGCCACAACTTTGGAAGTATGCTTGGGGTCAATGTCCATTTGGAAGACCAATTTGCGACCAAGCTTTAACTGGTGTGTCTTGAGATGTTGCTTCAATATATCCACATAATTTTCTTGCCTCAATGATTCCATCTATTTTGTGAAGTGCACCAGTCCCTCCTGCAGCAAAGCACCCCCAAAACATGATGCTGCCACCCCCGTGCTTCACGGATGGGATGGTGTTCTTCGACTTGCAAGCACCCCTCCCCCCCCCCCCCCCCCCCTTCCTCCAAACATAACGATGGTCATTATGGTCAAACAGTTCTATTTTCATTTCATCAGACCAGAGGACGTTTCTCCAAAAAGTACCACCTTTGTCCCCATGTGCAGGTGCAAACTGCAGTCTGGCCTTTTTATGGCGGTTTTGGAGCAGTGGATTCTTGCTTGCTGAGCGGCCTTTCAGGTTATGTCGATATAGGACGTGTTTAACTGTGGATATAGATACTTTTGTACCTGTTTCCTCCAGCATCTTCACAATGTCCTTTGCTGTTGTTCAGGGATTGATTTGCACTTTTCGCACCAAAGTACGTTCATCTCTAGGAGACAGAACGCGTCTCCTTCCTGAGTGGTATGATGGCTACGTGGTCCGATGGTGTTTATACTTGCGTACTATTGTTTGTATAGATGAACGTGGTAACTTCATACATTTTTGAAATTGCTCCCAAGGATGATCCAGACTTGGGAGGTCTGCAATTTTTTTTCTGAGGTCTTTGCTGATTTCTTTTGATTTTCCCATGATGTCAAGCAAAGAGGCACTGAGTTTGAAGGTAGGCCTTGAAATACATCCACAGGTACACCTCCAATTGACTCAAATGATGTCAATTAGCCTATCAGAAGCATCTAAAGCCATGACATTTTCTGGAATGTTACAAGCTGTTTAAAGGCACAGTCAACTATGTGTATGTAAACTTCTGACCAACTGGAATTATAAGTGAAATAATCTGTCTGTAAATAGTTGTTGGGAAAATGACTTGTGTCATAAAAAGTAGATGTCCTAACCGATTTGCCAAAACTATAGTTTGTTAACAAATTTGTGGAGTGGTTGAGAATGAGTTTTAATGACTCCAACCTAAGTGTATGTAAACTTCTGCAAAATTTGAAATTGTGATTTTACATTGGATAAAAGTAGAGACTCAGAGCTACAAAATGGTATATCATACACTACAGTTAATGAACAACGGGGGAAAGTAATCTTGTTTTAAAAGTTGATAAACTTGTAGACTCACTTTTGAAAAAATGGCCTTTGAATGTTTTGGGACTTCTTCGACAGCCATTCAGCATCGTTCACACCCTCTTAAGCTTCAGCCCCACCCATCTCTAAGGGTTGATCTGAGCGTTCTGTAATAACAGCAGCAGTCAAGCGCCCCTGTAAAGACTATTATACAAAGATTCAAAATAGCTACTGAAAACAAATGTGTATTTAATTGTTGTGAGCTAGAGACTCCTGACCATATATTTTGGAACGGTTCTTATGTCAGATGAGTTTGGACTGAGTTAGAAGATAATTATTTTTATTTTTTAACTACTATTCCTATTAATGTTAATTTGAAAGACATATATTATGTTTTATTTTGATCCAAATTATATGGACCCTGATTTAACTTCCATTGTTTATTTGTTTATTTTTCATGGCAGATTCTTTATCCATAAAATTCAATGGGCGGAGAACAAACCCTTCTTCACATTAAGATAGAATTGAAATATTATTTAGAAATTATCAGTAAGTGTAAAAACAACATTTTTTTTTGTTGACAAATTGAAAATGTACCATCTTGATATGTAATACCCGTCTTTGGTTTATGTACTCTTGTTTGTATATTTCTGTTTTTGTATTTTGTTTGGTTCATAATAATAATAATACAAAATGTATACATTTTTAAAAAGCAATCTAACTTGCTAGATACTTCCAGACACAAATGAGAGAACAGCTCAGTGACCATTTTACTCAACCTAGCAGAGCTGGTTAGGCTGTTTTCATGTCATACAGAGTGTTGGTGACTAACTGTGCTGCTGGCAACAATTTAATGACGCAATTTTGCTGACATTTACTGACAGCGGCCATATTCAACTGGGTTAAGCATTCGTAAATTCATCAGTTATTCTGCGCTCTGGAACACTCAGATGAGAGTCTTTAAGACATGTAGCTAGCTAGCTAAACAATGAACCACAATCCCAACTCATGACGTTACTACCCTGCATGAATCTGCAAATGACTCTGAGATATTAATAATAAAATCATACACGTAACGCTAGTTAGCAATACACTTTAACCTGAAATAAAAATACTTTCAAAATTAGAAACGTGTAATATCTGAAAATGTAGCTAGCTAAGGCTATCTTACCCGGGGTCTGAAATCTGAGTAGATAACCAAATTCACCAGCTAGTACGTCTATCAACAGTTGTTGCATTGACATTCTATTGAAATGGATACTTGCATTGTGGAGTCTTTTGTCAAGACATGTAGCTAGCTAGCTAAACAATGAACCATAATCCCAACCCATGACATCACTACCCTGCATGAATCTGCAGGTAGCTAACCAACCAGGTTAAATGTTAGCTAGCCAACATTAGTCAAGCAAATTAGATGTTTATGTTCAAGTTTATGTTCAAACAGCTCTCCTGTGAAGTAGTGACCCGGGTCATACGTCTAGTTTCTTGAAACGGGTCATATATGTGGGAACTCCTTCAAGACTGTTGGAAAAGCATTCCACATGAAGCTGGCTGAGAGAATGCCAAGAGTGTGCAAAGCTGTCATCAAGGCAAAGGGTGGCTACTTAGAAGAATCTCAAATACAAAATATATCTTGATTTGTTTAACACCTTTTTGGTTACTACATGTGTTATTTCATAGTTTGTCTTCACTATTATTCTACAATGTAGGTGTGTAGGTGTGTCCAAACTTTTGACTGATACTGTAAGTATTCAGATCCTTTACTCAGTACTTTGTTGAAGCACCTTTGGCAGTGATTACAGCCACAAGTCCTCTTGGGACGCTACAAGCTTGGCACACCTGTATTTGCGGAGTTTCTCCCAGTCTTCTCTGCAGATCCTCTCACAATCTGTCAGGTTGGATGGAGAGTGTCGCTGCACAGCTATTTTCAGGTGTTTCCAGAGATGTTCGATCGGGTTCATGTCCGGGCTCTGGCCGGGCCAATCAAGGACATTCAGAGACTTGTCCCGAAGCCACTCCTGCGCTGTCTTGGCTATGTGCTTAGGGTCATTGTCCTGGTGGAAGTTGAACCGTCACCCGAGTCTGAGGTCCTGAACGCTCTGGAGCAGGTTTTCATCAAGGATCACTCTGTACTTTCCTCTGTTCATCTTTCCCTTGATCCTGACTTGTCTCCCAGTCCCTGCCGCTAAAAAACATCCCCACAGCATGATGCTTTCCACCACCATGCTTGACCATAAGAACGGTGCATGTTTCCTCCAGACGTGACACTTGGCATTCAGACCAAAGAGTTCAATCTTGGTTTCAGCAGACTAGAGAATCTTGTTTCTCATGGTCAGAGTCCTTTAGGTGCCTTTTGGCAAACTTCAAGCGGGATGATCAATGGAAACAGGATGCACCTAAGCTCAATTTTGAGTCTCATAGCAAAGGGTCTGAATACGTATGTAAATGTGATGTTTTTTATTTTTTTATAAATTTGCACAAATTTCAAAAAAACTGTTTTCGACTTGTCATTATGGGGTATTGTGTGTAGATTGATGAGGGAAAAAACGATTTAATCCAGTTTAGAATAAGGCTGTAACGTAACAAAATGTGGAAAAAATATACTTTCCGAATGCACAGTATTTCCTGCATCAAATCCCCCCACGATACCATCCCCCATTTTTACTCTCCATGGACTTGAAATAAACCCCCCTAAAATGATTTTTCTAAATCTGGCAACCCTGTTTAGCTTTCGCACTTGTATTTAGGGTGATGATCTGTGAGGTGATAACATTATTTGCTTTGTGATGTGTCAAAAACTGTAAACAACTTGTAGAAGAAATGTGCTCCGGATCTTGTGTATACTGTAACAAGTGCATTGAAGATTTGTAATATGCTGAAAAGTTGTCAAACTAAGTCCATGTTTTTGGGGCATTGGGAGTAGCCATCTTTGACTTTGTTTCTTTATGTCTTATTAGTGAATGGCATTCTGGGATTAGGGAGTTTTTGATTGTCAAACAAATATGGCTGCAATCAAAGAATTTAGCTGCTGTTAGCTTAGCCGACACATATCTCTTTTCTAAACAATATTACATCTCCCTTGTGCTCACCAGAGATACATTGTAAACAAGTATAGATGTTAGATCGCTAACTTATGTTTAGTTTTTTGTCAGCGCAACTGGTTATTTAGAATGGTTTATGGAATGAGTTTGGCTGTGGATGTGTTCCTTGTGATGCTTGGATGATGAAGTTCACATCTATCTTTCACAATTAAATATAAAATTGAGGAATAAACTTGTGAAGATCTTTATTTCCCATCAGTACAAAGCATTATTTAGATGCTTTTCAAACAACAATGCTGTTTAGATGAGTTTGTTGCATCATACGTTCAGTTGCTACTGTTCCAATCAGATATTTGCGATGGTACGCTACAGGGACCACTCAACAATGATCACAAATATATGATCGGACACGTCAAAGGGTTAAAAGCCTGAGAGATCAAAGAAACCAGGGGGTCCTGGGTCCTGAGCGAGAGCAGATGGTGTGTGTTATCATGTCTAGTACAGTAGTAGATAGCTACGTACCTCTCATTCCCTGGCTGGAACTCAGACAGCAGAGAGGGCCGGCGGCGGTGGGGCTGAGCCAGGTGTGAGCTGTAGTCTCGAGAGTGAGGATGGTAGTCCACCAGTCCCACATCCTGAAACGCATGAGGAGAGCACACCAGAAATCTTCCGATCTGAGACAAGTCTATGGTAGCGTGCCTCTGTTAATTCACTCATTCTCTCGTTTTCTCTCGCCATCTAGCTCTTCATTCCTGGTCATTACATTATCATCCTTTCTCTCCATTTACCTCATACATATGAGAGAGAGTGGCCATTCCTCTACACCTGTGCCTCTCTCACTGAGCTGAGGCTGATGGGACTAACTGTGGGTTGTGGACTGTCCATCTGCCCTCATCTCCTCCTCAGCATGATGACAAGTGGGAGTGAAGGGATTAACAAGCAGGGGCAGCTGTGGGGATCCTGGGGGAGGTAACCCTAGGATTCCCTCCTTACAACAGAGAGAGAAACTCACACCGACACAGGACGTCAAGCCACAAGATGATCCTACTTACTAGCTAGGGGCCTCTTCTGGGAAGACAAGACACATATCCCTCTCACCCGTTCAAAAAACAGTCATGGCGATTAAGAAATGAGGGAAGACATTTGGGTATAATGGAGAAACCTAGAAAATGATTCCACCATGAAAACATTCACTTTCAATTCAAACATCTAATAAGGGAGCAGGTTCTAGGGCGGCATATCCTTTGTGTGCACAACAGTGTAGCCACAACAGTGTAGTTACTCGGTGCAGGATAATTCCGTTGACAAAATGACAGCTAACCTAAGGGAGCCGGGGTAACATCTACATGTAAATCATTATACACTGAGCTTTCATGTGAAGGCGCTAAGTACCAGTGTTCCTGTCTCCAGCTAGTTTCAGGGCTCTTACCGTGTGTGCCCGTGCCAGCTGCAGCGGTAGACTGGCAGGGTTTGGCAGGTGGCGGATGTCCACAGCCCTCCGGCCCTGAGGCACAGACTGGGGGTGGGAGGACATGCTGGTGCGGCCGCTTCCTCTAAAGACTGGATGTTGATGGGGCTGCAGAGCAGGCGAGGTACATCATGGGTTTGGTCCTGTAGACAGCGACCTGTAGGGAGAAGAGAACGGCATGATGAGAAACTAATCACATACAAGTCAGGACAGTTGACCAACCCAAATCAAGCCAGTTTGAAGTCATACGTCCCATCAGGGTTTTGGTAGTCTTAGGCACGGATATCAGCTTTCTGCAGAACAATAATAATCCGTCTCGCTGTATGTAGATTGAGAAGGGTTAAATGCTATTTGGCCACCAGCTCGAGATGAATGTGTCAGTGCATCCTGGATATAAGAGTGTCAGCACCTCTCTCCAGCAGCTGCTAGCATTTCCACTGTCCCTGATGACAGATCTTGCACCTGCCTGCCTACACACTGAATGGCCTCCTGTCCCTCGCACTGGAGGAGTTATGTCTATGAAAAGTTAGGCAAAGACAAAATGCTAGTTGATAACCTAATGCCCAGGGTTTAATAGGGAAATAATTACACTATGCTAAGTATGGATGTTCCAACACCAATTAAGTTTTAACGCCAAGGACATATCACCAAACGGCAGCGAGTGCACTTCTAGTGTGGTTGAGAGATGGATTCAAAATGGAGTGATACGACGAGTGCTTTGTGCTGTTTGAGTAGGCTTCTCCCCCACAACCACTTTGGAAAAGCTCATGGACAAGATTTCCTATTCTTCACGGTGATGAAGAAATGAAAATAAAAGGAGTGGGAAGAGAGGCATAATCCTCTTACTGATTTCATACCTATTACAATACACATTAATGAGAGAAAATAGATTGCTATAAAACACAGCAGCATATATCCTATAAAGCAGAGATTTTTAGAAGCGGTGAGTGTTCACAGTACCAGATCCCCTGAGGTTGAGCTGGGCGATATGGACAAAAATCCATATTGCAGTAAATTGCCTGAATTGATGCGCTAACCAGGGTTGCCATGTCTGCAGTTTTCCCGCAAATTGGGCTACTTCGAAAACAATATCACGGGTGTAAATGTATTGGTCGCGGGTTGTGGGTTTTTGGGCTACTTCTAAGTTGCACCGCGGCCGCCATGCCATATATCTATTTCACTGTCTCCTGCTGCTGACTATCAGGCAATGAGGAAGGCTGTTGCTGAGTGAGTGGAGGGGGGGGGGGGGGGGTTCATGCTGAAAGAGCACCGCAGAAAGCAGCTTACTTAGTCCACTATTGACTGAGTCACATGAGTGAGAGAAGACAGAGCAGCACGTCATGACAACTTTTTACCAGTTGTATGTAGGCTATTTAACTTGACATTATGGCAAGTGGACATTTGAAATGGAAGTTATGTAACTCCCTTATGTGCTTCTATTATGGGGAAAAATCCTCAATGAAGCTGACATTAATTGTGAAGAATGATACATTTGCATCTGTTGGCAATCAAGTAGTCTATAATTGTATATGCTAATGTAGGCTACAATTTGATACAATAAATATATGTTGAAATGACTATATCACTGGAGATTTTGCAAATCAAATGTGTCACTTGTGTAGCCTACCTGGAGCCGGCAAATACATTTTAAAAATACGTTATAACTTCAGTGTATTGTTGTTGTAGCCTTGTGTTACTACGCAAATATTAATGGCCAAGTTTAGTTAATTAAGTTGTTGACAAGCATATTCAGTTCATATACAGTATAAGTCAAACATTTTGGACACACCTACTCATTCAAGGGTTTTTATTTTTACTATGTTATACATTGTATAATAATAGTGCAGACATCAAAACTAGGAAATAACACATATGGAATCATGTAATAACCAAAAAAGTGTGAAACAAATCAAAATATATTATATATTTGAGATTCTTCAAAGTAGCCACCCTTTGCCTTGATGAATGCTTTGCACACGCTTGGCATTATCTCAACCAGCTTCATGAGTTAGTCACCTGGAATGCATTTCAATTAACAGGTGTGTCTTTGTGGAATTTATTTCCTTAACACGTTTGAGTCGATCAGTTGTGTTGTGACAAGAATATGCTATCTTCTGTATACCACCCCATATTTGGTAAAATACCAAGTCCATATTATGGCAAGATCAGCTCAAATAACCAAAGAGAAATGACAGTCCATTATTACTTTAAGACATGGTCAGTCAATCCGGAAAATTCCTCAAGTGCAGTGACAAAAACGATCAAGTGCTATGATGAAACTGGCTCTCATGAGGATCGCCACAGGAAAGGAAGACCCAGAGATACCTCTGCTGCAGAGGATAAGTTCATTAGAGTTACCAGCCTCAGAAATTGCAGCCCAAATAAACGCTTCACAGAGTTCAAGTAACAGATACATCTCAACATCAACTGTTCAAAGGAGACTGCGTGAAAAAAGCCTTCATGTTCAATTGCTGCAAAGAAACCACTACTATAGGACACAAATAAGAAGAGGAGACGATCCCTGCTTGGGCCAAGAAACACGAACAATGGAAATTAGACAGGTGGAAATCTGTCCTTTGGTCTGATGAGTCCAAATTTGAGATTTTTGGTTACAACCGGCGTCACTCTGTGAGACACAGTAGGTGAACGGATAATCTCCGCATATGTAGTTCCCACCGTGAAGGATGGAGGTGTGATGGTGTGCCGGTGCTTTCCTGGTGATAATGTCAGTGATTTATTTAGAATTCAAGCACACAACCAGCATGGCTACCACAGCATTCTGCAGAGATATGCCATCCCGAGTGGAGCAGCTGTCTAAGGCACTGCATCTCAGTGAAAGAGGCGTCACTGCAGTTAGAATCCAGGCTGCATCACATCCGGTAGTGGTTGGGAGTCCCATAATGATGTGGTTGGGAGTCCCAGAATTTGTTCGTAA
Organism: Oncorhynchus mykiss; assembly: GCF_057628025.1. Classification (NCBI taxonomy): domain Eukaryota; kingdom Metazoa; phylum Chordata; class Actinopteri; order Salmoniformes; family Salmonidae; genus Oncorhynchus; species Oncorhynchus mykiss. The sequence goes on from NC_143027.1 coordinate 24,509,714, forward strand.
CTGTAAATAACAGGACTATCATTTGTTTTTCAGCAGGACAATGACCCAACACACCTCCAGGCGGTGTAAGGGCTATTTGACCAAGAAGGAGAGTGATGGGGTGCTGCATAAAATGACATGGCCTCCCCAATCACCCAAACTCAACCCAATTGAGATGGTTTGGGATGAGTTGGACCGCAGAGTGAAGGAAAAGTATCCAACAAGTGCTTGGCATATGTGGGAACTCCTTCAAGACTGTTGGAAAAGCATTCCAGGTGAGGCTGGTTGAGAGAATGCCAAGAGTGTGCAAAGCTGTCATCAAGGCAAAGTGTAGCTACTTTGAAGAATCTCAAATATAAAACATATTTTGTTTTATATTTAAGATTTGTTTAACACTTTTTTTGGTTACTACATGATTCCATGTGTTATTTCATAGTTTTGATGTCATCATTTATTCTACAATGTAGAACATTTAAAACATTATAAGAAAAACCCTTAAATAAATAGGTGTCCAAACTTTTGACTGGTACTGTATATATAGTTCATATTTAATTCAGTGATTGAAATTATGACCCCTTCCTCAGTAGCCTAATCCAGCAGGCTATTGGGGAAAACAAGCACTTCTTGTCTTGAAATCGCCAAGCTATTCATGTTGAAAAAATGATTCTGTTCATTTGAGCTAAGCAAGCTGCTAACTCGTTCAGTTTTACATCTTGCCTAGGCTACTATAGACTATCTGAAATAAGATGTAGGCAAATCAGGGGCTACAGGCTATCTAAGCAAACCATGGAAAAGTTGAATTACAATCATGAACCCAGATTTTAGTATGTAGCTTATGCCTATTCAAATGTCAAGTCAATCTTGCAAATGGGCCATTTATAACGGTTTCTAGTGGTAACATCTGGTTTGTGATAGCCAATCTACCACGGCTAACTGCTGTAGCCAGACACTCTGTGTTGCTTCATGCTAATGAACAGCCCTTAGCCAAGGTATATTGGCCATATATCATACCCACTCGTGCCTTATTGCTTAATCATAGCAGTCAAACAAGTTAAATCAACATGGGAAATGATTTGGTGAGTTCTCCATTGCAACATTCAAATTAGTTTATTACTTGATGTCGCAATAATTATTGCTTATAATGTCATTAGTTACGTTGATATTCCTTAATTGGCTCAAAACGTTATGGAAAAGGTGTTTATTGGATAAATGTGTCAACACTTGCTGTGGGAACAAAATGTGCACTCGTTTTCATGCCTTTTGGGGGGGGTTTGAGTGGTAATAAATGGAACGATACGTTTATACCATTAATGTGCACCACCGTTTTTGAAATGATCCTGTAAACCACAACTAGTTCGATGGTTGTAGCCATCAATTGCCCCATTAACAATTACCCCTATTAGCAAGCCTATTTCATGTCAAACAGAACATTTCTCTAGTATAGGCTACTTATCATAATGAACAATGTCAGCAAAATGCCTGCAAAAGGTGATCGGTATGGTCGGTGTCGATCATTTTTCAAGGATCAGTCAAGGATTTTGTTTGATTTTACAGAGCAGAGAGGACATTGGATTTAAGCGAACTAGTGGTTCATTTGAAACAATCCTTATCAATAACCTAAACGTCTCAAATATGTGTCTGGGTGGTTATAAAAGATGGCAGAATAGAGTGAATGGAGTGAAACGAAACTGAAAGGTCACTTTTAGATTCAGACATTCACACACACAAAACACTATTTTGATAGTAAAAGAGACTGGGAGTAGGATACTCATTACATGCGACCTGTGACTCTTGCCAAAATAGTCATTAGGACCCTTGCCATTTCTCTGGGCCTCTGAGGAATGAAGACCCTGGTAGCTCATGTTTCACCACTGCTCTGCAGTCTACACATGGAGGGATGGTGTGTACGGCTGCCAGCACTATGGCCTAACATGATGTGATTCTACAGGGCATTGGCTTTGAGCAACCACCCAAATCAGATCTCTCTCACTCTCGCATAGATACTACTAGGCCTAAAGAGTTGCAGCTGTAGATCTGAAAACAGTACAATATCACTTCCCAGTAGTCAAGTCATCATGAAACCCTGCTCCAACCTGCTATGCCTAGGCTATATCAGTTCTCCACTCTAGTTTCATCTTACTTTTTAAAATAAATGCTACACAGACATTTGAATAACATACAGTAGGAGGTAGAAGGTAATCTTCAGTTAGCTGATTAAAAAAATCTGTTCAAATAGTTTCAAAACCATAAAGCACAGAGCACAGTATGTCTATGAGGGTCAAAAACAAACAATGTACCAGCCTCATTATTAATTAAAAAAGAAACATCTCACTGTCAACTGCGTTTATTTTCAGCAAACTTAACATGTGTAAATATTTGTATGAACATAAGATTCAACTGAGACAAACTGAACAAGTTCCACAGACATGTGACTAACAGAAATGGAATAATGTTGACAGGGGTCTCACTTTACATTTAAAGTCAGTGTTTTTTTGCTTCAATAGAGCAATCAGGGACGTGCGACTATAGTTTTCCTTCACAAAAAGTATATTAGTGCAACACATTAGGCAGAAAATAGGCTTCATTTTCATCTGATGACAACAGAAGTGCAATGCTATTTGGCTAGAAGCCACACAAGTTGGTTAAATAACTAGTTAAAAACTTCCAAAATATTTCTATTTTGTCATTAGACGTAATCTTGCACTGACTGCTGACAGAATGCCCTTTCCTGAATTCTCTTATAATTTTTAACAACTTAATTTTCTGATAATAACTAGTTCATTGCATCAGCCGTGGAGCCCAGTTTCGTAATATGACCATATTTCCCAGCTGCTTGCCGTCGTTTTGAAGTAATTGCGAAAAAAACTGGCCTTATTTTAGTGCATTAGTTCTATTAAGCACCATGGCACCAACTCGCCTTCTGAACGTTCTATTCCCAGCTTATTGTTCAACGTCACAATGCCTGCTTCGCTATTGTTGGCAATAAGACCTGCTCACAATGTTTTATAGTTAAAATGTAAACACATTTTTTTTTTATTGGAACTCCGCGGTCTTCCCATTGTTTCCTATGGGGGAAAAATAAATAAATGCCTGTCTATTTCGCCAAATATCTCGCAATGTGTACATTTAGATTTTTTTCAAGTCGGGTGTAACCGGTGTGAAATGGCTAGCTAGTTAGCGGGGTGCGCGCTAATAGCGTTTCAATCGGTGACGTCACTCACTCTGAGACCTTAGTAGTTGTAGTTGTTCCCCTTGCTCTGCAAGGGCCGCGGCTTTTATGAAGCGATGGGTAACGATGTTTTAAGGGTGGCTGTCTGTGTGTGCAGAGGGTCCCTGGTTCGAGCCCAGGTAAAGGTGAAGAGAGGGACGGAAGCAAAACTGTTACAAGGGCACCATTTTAAAATCAGGAGAATCTCCTCTTTGTAATCATGTAAGTCTGGGCAGTGAGCTCATTTGTCATCGATCGCTAGACCAGAAATAGTTTGAAGTTTACATTTTTTCCCTACTTTTACATTACACAGACATAAGCACAGTTGACACCATCGAGGTGATTACTTTCTACACAAGTTGTTTTTTTCTAGTTTCGTCTGACAAACAGATAGTGGTCAAATAAAAAAAGGGATACATTTATGGAATTCTTCATCACTCCAGTCAAAACAGGCTCCGCGAACATTCGATTCCATTACTAAACTATGGGCTTGCGCTAGTGTTCCAGTTTAGCTAACGATCTTAAGCTGTTTTTCAGCCTTGGGTGAATTTTGACTTGTTCTATTGTCCAGCCTATAGATAGCCAGAGCGAATTTACGAAAGCACCCGAATGTCCATTGAGAAAGCACAATGGCGATATCATTTAGCTAAGCTAAGAATGCCGAGAATAATCAAGTCAATAAACATTGGGTAGTTAGACAGCCTATAGTTAATATACTGGAAAGTTTGATGTATAACTACTAACGTTAGGTAGCTAGCTAACATACCAGTACATACTGCTGTAATTATATGCTATGTGGTTTGTAAGGTCAGCGTAGCTAACAAATTGTCAGCCAACATAACGTGTAAGGTAACTTATTTGAAAAGTCATTACTTTATTACATTGAGTAGCAAGCTACCCCTTGGTCGTTAGGGCAAATCTGGTCTGTTATAAGGGGGGGTTCACACCTAGCTCGGCTATTAGACTATTATTTAGTAAAGGTTGAATAGTCTATTGTTCAGCTATTAGCCCTCCTCCCCAACTTGCAACAAATTGCTGTTCCCATCTCATTCCTTTCCATTTTCCACACATCATCATTCTACTCCGGAGTGGCTCACTTGTGGGCGTGCTGGCAGGATATGGCAGCATCTTCGGTTGTGCGTCAAGAATTCTGCATACAGTAGCACGTTTGTATGAAGGTGTGGTTATTCACAGGTAAATTGTTATATGCTATGGAGGTGCATTTAGGTATTTTTGTCGAGCGCAAAACCTCTTATCAATCAAAAATAATTGTTCTGAAAGCAACTTTTTTCCGACACAAAGGAAGTCAAAGTGGACACCTACGAAGATGGCATCTCAGGTAGGCAGCACTGGGCTGTATTGAAGATGTCATCTCAGGTAGGCAGCACTGGGCTGTATTGAAGATGGCATCTCAGGTAGGCAGCACTGGGCTGTATTAACAATTCCAAAAATGACATCTGCTGCTTTAGATTGAACGGTCATATCTCAGTTATTGTTTTCATAGCTATAAAAAAATAAGCTGTTTACTTTCAAAGAGCGAGCTGACCAAGGGGTGGAAAATTTAGATATTATCAGATGTTCACTGTCCGAGGAACAGACCGTGGAAGCTTTATTGCTGGCAAAAGTGTCCATAACCAGAAGTAATTAAACTGTTCTATGTTCTTTTTCTCCATCTCTGCCTGTCTTGTTGTACATGGAACCTGTCTCACATGCATACATTTTTTTTTTTAACTTAATGTCACGCCCTGGTCTCAGTATTTTGTGTTTTCTTTATTATTTTTGGTCAGGCCAGGGTGTGACATGGGTTATTTATGTGGTTTTTGTCTTGGGGTTTTTGTAGGTAATGGGATTGTGGTGTAGTATAGTTGTCTAGGTAAGTATATGGTTGCCTAGAGTGGTTCTCAATCAGAGGCAGGTGTTTATCGTTGTCTCGGATTGGGAACCATATTTAGGCAGTCATATTCTTTGAGTGTTTCGTGGGTGATTGTTCCTGTCTCTGTGTTTGTTTGCACCAGATAAGGCTGTTTAGGTTTTTCACTTTACGTTTATTGTTTTGTATTGTATCGTTCATTATCTCTATTAAAGATGTATGAAGATAACCACGCTGCATTTTGGTCCGATCCCTGCTACACCTCCTCTTCAGAGGAAGAAGAAAACCTTAACACTTAAGATGTTAGCTGCTAATTTTCAGATTTACACCACATAAACACAGCCATTTTCACTGGACTATCTATTGCTGCTATGTCAGGATTTCCCTGGGGAAATTGCAATAACAAGGGGGTGAGACACATAGCCCTCTGTATTTAAATGTTTCAGGTCCACTCCGATAGGTGTCTGCGTCATATACAGTATCTTCTAATGACATTATCTTCTATTGTTAATACTCATGTGTCTGTTTTTCAGCATAAAGTACTCTGCAGCCACTTAGTGTGGACACCAGGTGAGACCACACAATAAGTCTCTCTTCTTCACTTCCCCTTCTCCCTAAATCCTCTAGGTTATATCAACTGTTTTGGTGTACCCCTCCCGCAACTTAACTGGCGGACACTGAGGGCACAGCATGGTCATAAGTGAGATGTCACTTGGTCAGGTCAAAAGGAAGTATTAAAGAGATGCTTTACATTGACATAAGAATAAATTACAATAAAAAAAAACAAGGCTTAATCATGCTCTCGCTCCGTCACTCGTCTGCAGGTATGTTTTGATGTGAGAGAGGAAGCCAGTCCCCTCATCGCCACCTCACCCGCTCTTAAGATAGCCTTGGGCCCCCAGTTGGCCCGAAGGCTGGTTAGGAGACACCACAATTGCGATGAACTGAGAGAATACTAGGGTAGCACTGTAATTCATGAACCTTCTACACCTTTCTCCCCACCTCGTCTTTCTTCCTCGTTTTATAATACACACCATATGTGCATTGAAGTATAGATTGAACTTGTATTTATAATATTACAATTATCATAATTATAATGCATTTATGTATTTATAACACCTGGATAATGAACTTCTTTCAATAAAGCGTTTCACATTCTCCCCTGGTTGAAATTAAGTGTCTCATTGAAATACTATCCTGTGTCCTCAGATTAATGCAGATGAAGGGAGTTTGATATGCATTGTTTTTTCTTCTGTATATATGAATTACAAATCAATCATGTTTCTAGTCTATTGCATAGTTACAATGTGTAATCATTGATGTCCCAGGAGCAGGAGTGGTAAACACTGTTGAAGTGTATAATTGTAATACATACATGCAGACACAGCATCATTCAAATAATGGCATTTGATATGACTGAAAAAGAATGTCTCAGAGATTCATACCTGAACCGCACCTTTATTTGCCAAGGAAGAGTACATGATCAGTGAATATATTCAATGTACAGGCTACAATGTGGGAATCTCATGCGTGGTAATAACTACAGTACATGAATATAGGACTTGCATCCTTGACACAATAAAGTTATTATATTCTACTCTATCCATAGGCTACATTAATGCCATTCAGACTTGAAGTTGATACAACTATGATAGCTGAGGTTCATAGATAGGTTCTGAACTAATATTCATACCAAACGTTTTAGGGTCCATACACAGATCCGCTACATACTGTAGCTAGCTACACATCCATAGGCATACAGTCCTTTTTATCCTTCACTACAAAATAAGCAAGTAAATAGTTAGCTAGCTATGTTACTTCAGCTGCATTGCAATTCAAGCTTATACAATTTAACATTCAATTTGCAGTAAATGCTTTAGCTAGCTAGATTCTTTACATCCACCGTTTCACAAGACGACAGCATGGTTTGCTGGTTCTCAGGAGTCCCAAAAGCATTAAACAACACAAATTACAAATTCATTCTCCTAACACTAGCTAGCTGGCTAATGTTAGCTCGTCAGATAATTTATGAAATCGCTATTTAGCAAGTTAACTTTATGACAAAAATTATCCACAAACGTTTGCATTAACTACATTAACTAACATATTCCTCTCAATTGTAAATTTTCTGCTTTACTCGTTATGACGTTATAACTTAAATCTGGTTCCACAGTAATGTTTTGTCAGCCATCTTTGTTGAAGAACGCTACAAGACAAGGGTGGCTCGCGTCAAAATTTGTCATTGGAACCACTTGATATGATTGGTCATATAAAAACCTTGGGACCCAAATGCATGAGTGTTCTAACTCCCCCATTATGGTGGCCTGGAGCAATGAAGCCGTGAAGCTGGGTACCTCTAAGTCCCGCGGTGCAAGCTCGCAACTTTTAAAGGAGGAACCACTGTAGGCCGCACCAGGTAATAAGGCTGTAATGTAACAAAATGTGGAAAAGGGGAACGGGTCTGAAAACGTTCCAAAATGCACTGTATATGTATTCTTTTTTTTGCACTCGTTAGCACATTTAGCGGCCCCTTGTGTACTAAACCGATAATACCGTAAATCCGGTCATGAAAGAAGGACGGTATGACCATATGAAAATCAGGATACGGCCCAACCCTAGAAAAAACACCACCTCCCATCAGCCCTATAAGGAGAAAGAGCTCAACAAAGAGCTGAGAAAAACACAAACAAGACAGAGGGCTGAGATAAGCTTTTTTTTGGGGGGGGGGCTAGTTTGAAGTCAGTCACAAGAACTTCAGGGAAAAACATTGAATCAAAATAAGCGAGCGATACAATGAATAAGCTTTGACAAACACTGAGCAAGGCCTTCCAGACGGGAGGCTAAACACATGCACTGGCATTGCTACAGACAACCACAGGCAAGCCACTGGCTCACTGCCAACACTGCAAATGAACTCAGTCACCCCAGTAATGCTCCAGCTCCCCTCCCTTCCCACTCGCTCTCCCCTGCTCGATCTATCTGGCTTCACTCCTACAACGCTGCAGTGAACCTGCGTTACACACTAGCCTGTATTTCATCTCTGTCTTCCTTCCTATCCAATTTAGGAATGGCTTTGTTAATGCAAGCCTACACACAAATACCGGGCCTATACAGGCTAGTTCCGCCAAGAAGGAAAATAGGAGCATGACTTCCAAAAATGGCTTGATTCTTCTGGAAGCATATCAGCCAGTCATATCTGTGGAGAAAGACACTGACAAGATCTGTCAAGCTTTCGAAGACTGTCAGGTATTTGTCAATTTTACATTTATCTTTTCTCTAATGGTAGCCAACGCAAGACTTGTGGAAAACATTTCAAGGAACCAGCTAGAGCTTTGTACTGTCGATTCATAGCAAATTACAAATTAAATAAATGTCCTATTCCATGCCAGTGTGTTGACCTTTAAGGCTACATGATGCATATTTGTTTGAACCAGAGGCATTTTCATTATCTGATTTTTTCGTCATTGCATCTGTAAAAACGTTGCTTACATGAATGCATCTTGCTATAGGCCTACTCCTGTTTATTAATCCAGTTTATTCATAATTTTCATTACTCCAGCTCATCTGGTAAATACCATCTTAATTTAACTGCTTTCTTTTATTAATAGTCTCGAACAAAACTTCCTTGACTTCATGGATGATCAGGTCTCTTGATGTCCTCTTCCACATAGGAACAGGAAATAGGCCTTGCATATTTGGAAAGCCTGGATTACAAATACACTGTATAAATATACAAACGTATGTGGACACCCCTCCAATTAGTGAATTCGGCTATTTTAGCTACACCCGTTGCTGACAGGAGTATAAAATCGAGCACACAGCCATGCAATTTCCATAGACAAACATTGGCAGTAGAATGGCCTTACTGAAGAGCTCAGTGACTTTCAAAGTGACACCGTCATTGGTTGACATCTTTACAACAAGTCAGTTTGTCAAATGTCTGCCCTGCTAGAGTTGCCCCGGTCAACTGTAAGTGCTGTTATTATGAAGTGGAAACATCTAGGAGCAACAACGGCACAGCCGTGAAGAGGTAAGCCACACAAGCACACAGAACAAGAAAGCAGAGTGCTGAAGCGCATTGCGTGTAAACATTGTCTGTCCTCGGTTGCAACACTCACTACCGAGTTCCAAAATGCCTCTGGAAGCAACGTAAGCACAATAACTGTTCGTCGGGAGATTCATGAAATCGGTTTCCATGGCCGCACAGGCGAATCCCAAGCCTAAAATAACCATGTGCAATGCCAAGCGTCGGCTGGATGCTGTAAAGCTTGTCGCCTTTGGACTCTGGAGCAGTGGAAACACGTTCTCTGGATGAAGGGATCACGCTTCACCATCTGGGAGCCCGAAGAACAAATCTGGGTTTGGCAGATGCGAGGAGAACGCTACCTGCCCCAATAAATAGTGCCAACTGTAAAGTTTGGTGGTGAAGAAATAATGGTCTGGGGCTGTTTACATGGTTTGGGCTAGGCCCCTTAATTCTAGTAAAGGGAAATCTTAACACTACATCATACAATGACATTCTAGACTATTCTGTGATTCCAACTTTGTGGCAACAGTTTGGGGAAGGCCCTTTCCTGTTTCAGCATGACAAAGCCCCTGCGCACAAAGCGAGGTCCATACAGAAATGGTGTCAAGATAAGTGTGGAAGAACTTGACTGGCCTGCACAGAGCCCTGACTTCAACCCCATCGAACACCTTTGGGATGAATTGGAATGCCGACTGCTAGCCAGACCTAATCGCCCAACGTAAGTGCCCAACCTCACTAATGCTCTTGCGGCTGAATGGAAGCAAGTCCCTGCTGTAATGTTCTAACATCTAGTGGAAATCCTAGAAGAGTGGAGGCTGTTATAGCAGCAAAGTGGGGACCAACTCCCTATTCATTCCCATGATTTTGAAATGAGATGTTCGACGAGCAAGTGTCCACCTACTTTTGGTCATGTAGTGTAGCTAATAAACAATCAAGCACTGTTCCTAGACATTATCTTTATCTCACACTTGTAATTACACAATAAGCTCCCACTCCGACACAAAGAAAAAAACCTTCAATTACTACTATTGAGAGAAGGTAGATGAGTGAAAAGTAATGAAATGTAAACCAGTTGGTTTGGTAACCGCTTCAGAAGTGTGTAAAGTAGAACCCTTGAGAGGGGAAGGGGGCTGCTAGGAATCTCAGGCCAGGAATGTGGCACCCTGTCAGGTCTCATAAGGATTTATCTCTCTGAATCCTCATTACCAAAGGGCCCTGCCCAAGGCAATTGCGTCGCTCTCTGACACACACACAATATTAGTCAAGATCAAGTCACTTTTATGTACCAATGACTAAACATCCCCCACATTACAACCAATGTGGTCATTGCACATCCAATATTTTTAATACTTATACTCTTGATTGGCACACGATTACCAGAGAACAATGACATGTCATTGTGTTAATCTGCTCATATTGTAGTTGTAGACTTAAAAACGTGGTATGAAGCAACCTTCCAAGCATATATTTTCCCACACTCAGAGGAAATGTGAGCACACAGCTGGCCACATGAAACAGCATATCATTGCCTTCATCTCCTTCCTAAGAAACCAACACCTTTTCTTTCAACGTACCGGCAGTGTTAGAGGACTTGTTGAAATCCAACAAATAACTTCTTGCTGCTGGGCCAGCTTGCACTGAAGGCTTGTTTTGGGTGCAAAACCTGACTCACTCTCTCCCCCTTTCTCACCACTGACATGAAAACAAAGCCAAGCAATTAACCTACTGAAGCTTCAGTGCTCATGGTCCCTGGAGGTTTTTTGAGGTCAGAGTGCCAGAACAAGGTCAATCTCTATGGTAAAGCACTGGATCTGGGTCAGACACCATGGAAACACTAAATCCTCCCAATTCCAAGCCGCTTTGACCCAGTTGTTTATCAAAGATCATACACCCAAAATGTACAGAACATTCAGATTAACTATTGACAACACAGCCTATAACTCAGGGCAAACCCTAATATTGAAAACAAAGCACCTACTGAGCTGAATGACATTATTACACTTAAACGGCTCACCAGTGCTACAGTAGGCTACATGTATTCATAAAGATTTCATTGTTGTTTCAAATAAGTCATTTCTCCAGGCCAACTTCTTGATAATTGGATGCCAATGGTAGGCTAATCAGAGACACCATAGGGAGAGGGAGAGAGGAAATAGCATGAGCACAACATCCAGTAAAAACGTCTGTTGCTACATGGAAACTTCTTAAAGGTGTGGTCTGTGAGAAAAGTGTGATGCTCTGCCAGAAGATGTTTTGTAGTGAAAGCAGACTGGGTCTGGGAGAACAGCACAATATTAGCTAGTATCCTAAGCTAGATAATGCATTGTGTGAATTGAGCTAACCGTACACAGCCTACACCCATTGTAGACAATTTTTTCATATGTATAGCCTAGCCATGTGATTTCAAACACACCACTATGATTATAAACGTATATATGCTACTACAGTTTGACAGAGATGGACGTTTGACTTAAATTTTGTAAATGTATGGTTTGATTCCAGGCAGCATACTTATATTTATTGGATGTGGTCAGGCCGTAGCAATGTAAAGTATCTCTGAGCAGAATTGACAAAATAACCAAGAGCTTTCCTCAATATTACCTGGCACTCTGCCAGACTGATCCCAGACTAGTCCCACACAAGAACGCTTTCATATTAAGAGAGAAATCTAAAAAATCCCTGGCATGTAAGAATGGTCAAATAATGAGGTTCTACAGTAGCAACCAATCAGACAGACAGGACAGAGAATAAATCAACAAGATGACGAACACAGGGGAAATTAAACTTTATCAGGTATTTTGCAGTAGCAGTGAAGACATGTGGGAGATATTCAAACAGTATTTCCATCACCTGCAACATCCCAAATTAACCCATGCTCATCTCTCAGACAGGATATGAATCTGCTGTCACCCCACAGCATTCAACCGTTAACATGAGAGGCTGCCAGAGAAGTGTCAACACCCACTCACACACTAACAACAATGGCCATATTGTGAGAGACTGGTAGAAACACCTCCCTAAGCCACCGGCTGTCACATCTCATTCTACATCAGACAGAAGACGCATATTCCCTCATGTTCACACAAGAATTTCAGTTGTCGCACCAGCTAGGCTCGATCTCATGAATCGGCTTTCACATTGCAGAACTCAGCAAACATATTGCTTCATCGTTTTCTCTTTACTGGTGTGTTGAGCAATAAGCTAAGATAATTAAGAAATCCATGACTGTTCTAACTGTGTTAGAGCAAATAGGACTGCAGTGCATACAAATCTGGAGTAGTCCAACATTTGACAGACAGCGCAGACAGGCTGTATTTACTCCTGGCAGTGGCACACATCAATATTCCTGTTCCTGTGTCTGGTCCTGTTATATTAAAAGTAACTAGCTATGACTGGAAAATGACTACAACCCAATGTTAATACAACAACCTGGACTAATTACTGTCCCACAACCTTATTGACAAAAGACAAATACGTTTAGAGGAGAGCTGTTCTTGGGCCAGTGAGTGGCAAGCCTGTACCTCCAGATGTGCTTGTCCAGCTGTATCCAGGCTGCAGAGCAAAGCTAGTATTAGATTTCCTCCCTGTTCCTGTCTCAGCCACCCTTTGTGGATTACATAAGAACCCCCCCCCCCCCCCCCTTCACTCCCAGGCCCAGTGCCTCCACACTCTGCCACAAGTCAACAGCCAACTATGAATCCCAGTAACCATGGTGTCTCAGACATTCCACCAATACACAGTAAAGGAGCTAAGACCCATCACATAGGCCTAGTACACACACACACACACACGACAATGCCCAAGAAGACGGTGTTTTGAGGACATATTGGCATGGGGGTAGGCCCGAGACGAAGTCAAGGGCTGGCAAACCGTACCAATATATCCTCCAAACACCGGCTTCGAGGGCATTATGACTTTTTTTACAATGGGTTACCAAAATATTCAAATAATGATTGACATATTTTCATCAAAATATTATTTGGATGAATTTCTTCATACTGTTTCCTCCTTCCATGAGATATAGTCCCTGACAGAAATCTAGGGTAAATACCCAAGGTCATTCATTCTAATGGTTCAGTTGCCAGAGACGCGACACAGTCGTTAAGTCTTTTTGTTCTGCATCTATGGACCAGTTTAGGCTCCTATACTAAATATATTCATATGTCACCAAATAATTGATTAAAATACACCGTTTTGCAATGAAGGTCTACAGAAACTTCAACAGCACTGTCTGGGGTAGCACCATGGTGAAGCCGGAGGACCACTAGCTTCCGTCCTCCTCTGGCTACATTGACGTCAATACAAAACCTAGAAAGCTCGTAGGCCTCACCCCCTTCCATAGACATACATGGTGATTATGATCACTTGCGGAGGACGTCCTCCAACCAATCAAAGCTTTGCAGTATGAACTGACATGTTGTCCATCCAATCATAGAATTAGGATCAGAGAACGAACCGAGTGAGTTGTATTTAGATTGTGCCACAGAGCATTATGGAGGTTCTATGTGTTGAGAGGCTTGGTGACATTGTTGAATAGAGATTATGAGTGAAGAGTGATAGTTGAGCATTTTTTGGATATTATTCAATTCAAATGACTTTTTTTTCAAATTACAGGAGACGGAGGAGGTATATTATAAATTGTTTTCTTGGTTTTAGAACTTTATTTTTGCGTTCAGTTAGTGCAATTTATTTACATTTGCTTTGCAAACTTCAGTAGCTAGCTTGCTACGAGCACGAGTGTGCAGTTTTCTCCGGCAGAATGGTCTTTCTGTTGAGGAACTCCTTTCATTCTCTGGGGTACACGGAAAATGTGTGAATTAAAAGCGAGGGTCGACCTCTGCCTGAGAACAGTTTCATGAAGGCAGATGAAAAAGGTGAGGGCGTTCAATAATAACTTGAACCAAAAGTATATCTGGTTAACAGGGAGCCTTTCATCAGGCCGCCTGTATTGCTGGCCTTATCTGCTTTTTGGAAAGTCTGAGCTTTGGTCGAAAGGTAGGTTCAGTGACCTGAAGAACATCGATCATTCAGCTAAAGAAAAAAACAAAAGCAGGGCATGTAAGAATTTGCTTTTAGGAAGACACGACGAGAGGGAAAGTTCCGCCAACAAGGGCAGCTACAGAGCTTGAAGAGGTAACTGAACATTATGAAGCTTTCCTTGCTGAACATATGGAACTTGACTGTTTTCTGGGATGTTGAAAACAATTCCGAATGATTTGATAGCTTCCATCGCATCATCCATTAAAAGTTATATTAAAGAAAGGTTGACGCAGCGCAGTTTTTCGAAAGCGCTCAGGTTGGTTTTCCCACTTTCCTCCGGTATTTATTTAGCAAAGATAACACAATCACTCCGGACAGGCACAAGCAAAAACTCATGACATAAATGTTGCAGCAGCCTAGGCTACACCTAAACATTAGAAATCTGATGCCGTATCTGATGAAAACAAGACGATATTTCAGTTTGATCTGCCTGTTAAAAATTGCCCCACTGCTCTGGGACCTGCACCAGTCTGCTTGCAGTTGTCAGTTATCGTCAGGTATGTGGATGATTGGGCTTTATTCGGGAACGTTTCTTGGGCTACTTTAATGTGTCAAGTGGGTGAGATGCACAGTTTGTTTGACTTTATTAAAGTTGAGATGTCTGAGTTTAAGTTCATAGAGAAACTCGTTGTCCAAACCTACGATGGGGCAGCTGTAATGGCATGTATCTGCTATTTGTATTTACAGCTAAGTCCCCTCCTGTTCCCTGATTAAGAGGTGATGACTACTCCACTCCACTACCATTGTCAACTTTCTCATGGCATGAACTGAAACCACGTCTCATGTGCCCGCTCATCCACTGGCACATTGAATGTTTCCCCTCAAAGCACTGTGAGTACCCCTATCAATTTTCTCTCATTACTGTATGTAGAGTCAATCACATTATTTATTTTTATTTCACCTTTATTTAACCAGGTAAGCTAGTTGAGAACAAGTTCTCATTTACAACTGCGACCTGGACAAGAGAAAGCAAAGCAGTGCGACAGAAACAAGAGTTACACATGGAATAAACAAGCATGCAGTCAATAACACAATAGAAAAAAAGAAAGTCTATATAAAGTGTGTGCAAATGGCATGAGGAGGTATGGCAATAAATAAGCCATAGTAGCAAAGTAATTACAATTTAGCAGATTAACACGAGTGATAGATGAGCAGATGATGGTGTGTAAGTAGTGATACTGGTGTGCAGAATAGCTGCAAAGTAAATAAAAACAATATGGGGATGAGGTAGGTAGAATGGGTGGGCTATTTACAGATGGACTATGTACAGCTGCAGCGATCGGTTAGCTGCTCAGGTAGCTGATATTTAAAGTTAGTGAGGGAAATGTAAGTCTCCATTATTACGTCAATGATTTTACTCCTTGCTTGGACTAACTCATTCTCAGCTCTTTTGTCTAACTGTGGGGTGTGTTGTCTTATAGTTTGTCTTCCCAGTCAAATCCTGTCCTGCACTGGTCAAGCCTCTGAACACCTACATTTATGCCTCATACCCTCATTCAGTCACTGCTGTGATCCCTTTCCAACACTGTGTAAGTAGCCCTCGCATTCCCAATAATATTGTACTTTAAATGTCTTTATTAAATGCTTCAGGTTAAAGTACACGTTTTTGAAATACAGTTTATAGTCTCTGCGTTCCACGCCTATACTGTGGGTCTCCCATCCTCCTCAATTGTTCAAGTCACCAGCCTCCACTGCTATGGACGCAACCCAGTCGTTCGATCTAAATGTTCCATTGCCATACTGGCTGGCAACGTTCTTATCCCTTGCTTGCTAGCTAGCAAACTATGGCTAACTTAGTCACATCAAACAGTGCAGCCAGATTAACACCAAAGCAGCTGCATTTGCATTTGTTAAGCTGTTTTCTAGAGACATTTGAATACATCCATAACAATGAGCTAATGATGTCGATTTCACCTGGCATTGAACATGTGCTCTCTCGTCAAGACACTGTTGTTCAGAGGAGCTAGCCAACAACACAGCTAACACAATCACTTCAAACTGAAGCTGGAAAGACTGCAAACTAGCTGCATTTCGTTTGGATTTACCTGTTTTCTATTGACATTTTGTTGTATATATCCCTAAAAATGATGCCAGTTGTTTCATGATTTCAACTGGCTGAGAAAAGCTGCCTGCCTGCCTGTCGGTCTCATCCCGACTCGTTCATTACTATGGGACATCTGGAGATCGAATTTCAATATTGAAACAATGTTGCAAATGATGGAGAGACAGACAGCAAGGTTTATACACTGTCTCCGCTGTTGAAAACCAAATGCTAGTCTAAATGTCTAGATACTTTTTAAAGTGGAGATCAAGTTTATAAATTGCCTTGCTGGGCTTGGGCTGATGAGACTGTGGATTGCGCAGTGATATGGATATGGAGTCAATAGGCATTTCAACAACATAGCTTTAGCCTGTGGGAGTTTGTGGAATAGACACTGGCTGGAATGCAGTTTTAACCAATCAGCATCCAGAAATAGACCCACCTGTTGTATAATTAAGAATTAAGGCCCGAGGAGGTGTAGTATATGGCCAATATACCACGGCTAAGGGCTGTTCTTATGCACGACGCAACATTCCTGAACCCAGCCGTTAGCCGTGGTATATTGGCCATCTACCACAAACCCAGAGGTGCCTTATTGCTATTATGAACTAGTTACCAATGTGATTAGAGCAGTAAAAATACATTTTTCTTAATACTTATGGTATACGGTCTGATATACCACGGCTGTCTGCCAATCAGCATTCAGGGCTCGAACCACCCAGTTTATAATGATGCATATCCACTCAGACCAAATACACGCTCCTTGTACTTTCCAAAGATCTCCCAAGGGTCGTTCCATGCAATTTCAGCAAGCCATGAAACCCACAATCTAAAACAGTTTTGAAATCATTTCTTTAGTTAGAAACAGATAAGCATTCCTGCAACATTCCTTTGTTGAAAAATATTTTTTTCTCTGAGAAATGACGCTAATAGATTGCACCCAAACTGGCCATTTTAATATATAGGATTCATATATTATTCAATAATTATAGCACTAACATCTGATTTGGACCAAACCTTTTTCTAACAATGAGTAAGACATTTTACATTTAAGTCATTTAGCAGATGTTCTTACAGTAGGGAGTGCATACACTTTCATACCTTTTTCCCTGTGGGAATCGAGTCCACAACCCTGGCGATGCAAGCGCCATGCTCTACCAACTGAGCTACACGGGACCACATGAGGAACCCAAAGAAATTGCAAAAACCCACACACAGACCTCCCCGTACCCCACACCAAACCGACCCCAACAATGAGTATATAGTATCAGTTCTCTATGTTTGACAAGTAGCCTGGAGCAGTGGCCCTGAGTATTGTTTCTTCATCCTATCTAATTCTTCCCCTGTTCATAGAAATTAATAATTGAAGTTGTGTTTATGTCCCATTCTACATCCTCATATTACCAGGCAAGTTCTGACCACTACATGGTGCTGTTCCTGTTATTAGGTGATTGTTTTTAAAGAACCCCGCCCCATGTTAAAGAGGTAGGCCACTGTTTCAAATGCTAACTTTTTTAGCAATTGTGGCACATCCAATGCAAGTCAATTGTACCTAAATAAGCATTTTTGCACCTTATATCCAAATCATCTATAAGTAACAGAAACCAAGGGGTGCACGTTTTGGGTATTTCCTGTATCGCAAGAATACATTTACACCATAGATCCGCATATAATGACGAGATGCTCATGTCTCCACCCTAACAATGGGAATGGTTGTCCCAAAGGCAGGAAGGCAAGGCGACAAGCTTAGGTCCCAAATTAACCCATAGAAACGCATTGGGATTACTTTGGACAGATGATTTTGGCGAGTGAAAGCTCTCCCTGCCACTCAAACAACAAATATGAGAGATCACTTCTTGGGCAAACGGTTTCAACTTGCCATTTGCATTTGAGGTTTGGTCCAACAGAATCAGTCATACTGACACAGAAACACATTGAGACATTTTACTGTACTACAGAAGTTAACCTTTCTAACAATAACCTTTAATGTCTCAACTCCTCAAATTACGCGCAGAGCAGGAACCACTAAAACATAATGAACAGTGATTCTGGAAAATTGCTCAGTTTGTTGTGCGTACCACTTGCAGCATTTTAGCCAAAGATTGTTATACTAGCTGTCTAGTCTGTGTTTTATAAAATGTACAATAAGCATAAAACACAATTATATAAGGAATTGGTAACTGGTTCTCATGCTAAGAAATAAGGTTGGCCACTTGATTTCAACATCTGAACAAAGTGGACAGGCTAGCTGTTCAAACAGTCGGAGACTGTTCTGCCTTGTTAGCTAGCAAATAGATCCAAGTTGGCTTAACTTGAAAAATAAAGATTCGCTGGCCACTCACTAGCATGTAGGCTTGTGATTGAGAGATTGTTTATGAGACCTGTGTTAATTTTCTATAATGCCTACTACAAGAAGTTATGCATACTCCTCCTTCACATACAACACCCATTCTGCCGCCCACATTCTGTTAATTAAAGGTTCCCAAAGCACACACATCCCTGGGTCCCTCCATCTCCATCTCTTCATTCAAAGACTCAATCTTACTGACAGTTGTGGCTGCTTCGCGCAATGTATTGTTGTCTCTACTTTCTTGACCTTTGTGCGGTTGTCTGTGCCCAATAATGTTTGTACAATGTTTTGTGCTGCTACCATGTTGTGCTGCTGCCATGTTGTGTTGCTACCATGCTGTGTTTACATGTATTACTGCCATGCTGTGTTGTCATCTTAGTACTTAGTACTTAGTACTCTTTATGTAGTGTTGTGGGATCTCTCCTGTCGTGATGTGTGTTTTGTCCTATATTTATTTATTTTTAATCCTAGCCCAGTCCCCACAGGAGGCCTTTTGCCTTCTGGTAGGCCATCATTGTAAATAAGAATTTGTTCTTACCTGACTTGCCTAGTTGAATAAAGTTTTTTTTTAAAGACATTTTAAAGCCATATGCGTGATTATTGCAAAAAACAACAGGTTAAACTATTTTCAGTGGGTCTTATGGCTGTGGAAGGCTTATATTTAGCCTAGGTATAATTTCACACGCCCTGAATTCATTACATTATTGCAGACTGTTTGAAATGCAGTGTGTTTTACCTTTAATTGTACAACAATGCTTATTTGAGAAAACATTCAAATGGAGATTAATGGGTGATTCACGATATGTTTGGAAAAATATATTTTTTTAGGCCATATCACCCAGCCCTAATTCAGCTCTCTATACAGGAGGGGGAGAAACTAAAACAGGGCAGTCTCCTGGACTGATCTGGTTCCTCTTCTCTACAGATCAATTATTCAAACGCTTCTGTATGGCTACATTCTGCAACCTCTGAGTGCCCTTGTTTGCTCCTCATGACAGCACTTTACTGCCTGTATTTGATGTGCATTACTTGGATTTACTGCTTGAGACATCATAGATGTAGGCTATTCTCTGAGAACTAAAATCAGGATATTCCATTTGAATCCTATTTGCAGACAAGGTAGGATATCAGGCCACCTGTGATGATTTGACAGTGAGAGGAGACATAGCTAAAGTAGCCCAGCCTTCCTCTGATCCATCACAGGCCAGGGGTATCATTGATGAGATACATCAGGATCAGGGGCCACATAAAACTGTGCGTACGTATAAAACATAACCCCAAAATGTGTGTGTTTTAGTTCACGCAAAAGTTGGCATTTATTTTTAGATATTTTTATATTTGAAGTGAGAATGTGCTCACCTCACCACAAACTTTAGACAATGACTACGCACATCTGCTAGTTGTTAAAATATTATATTGCAAGATGGCAAGTAATTATTTTGTGCAAATGGGGGATATGATGAAAAACATATTCATAAAATAACAAAAACAGGAAAACATTAACAAGAATGCAGCCATTTGCCAGAAGAGTGAAAATCTATGCGTTATATTTTTAGGGCTCTACCTAATCCATAGTGCTAAAGATCCACTTCATAGCACGATTGACAATTAAAAAGGCAATGTTTCTGCGGTCGGGGAGACTATGTTCAAGGTAGACGCTGCATATGCATGTCGGCTCAACCGGAAATCTGCTTTACATATATAGTGCGTAACGCTTCAGTGATCCAGATTGAATAGAGCCTTTAGAATCTAAAATAATGAGACAGGAATCTTTTTCATTTTTATTCTATTTAAATAACTATTGCAGAATAAATTCCTCACTTTTTCTCTCTGTGAGGGCTTCATATTCCCGAAGTAGCCATACAACAAATTACCATGCACATCTCTAGTTTAATTAGAGAGCCTAGTAAATAGATAAGCTGTATGTATTTCACGGCAGCGCGGTTTTAAAAATACTGTCAACAATTCCTACCCATACTGTTAACAACCAGTCATTTGCATAGAATTGTGCGGTGTAGCATTTAGCCTGTTTTTAGCCTGTTTTGAATATACAATCAATCTTGCAGAATGCACGGACAGGCCCTCACTTCATCAGTATGTTCAGTTTGAAAAGTCACTGCAAAATATCTAAACATTCTGCCCATACCTCTACAGAAAATTGTCATTACTCTTCCTTATAGAAACGGGGCATTAGAATTAGAGGTTGACCGATTAATCGGAATGGCCGATTAATTAGCGCCGATTTCAAGTATTCATAACAAATCGGTAATTGGTATTTTTGGACACGGATTGTGGCAGATATTTTATTTTTTTACACTTTTATTTAACTAGGCAAAGTCAGTTAAGAACACATTCTTATTTTCAATGACGGCCTAGAAACGGTGGGTTAACTGCCTTGTTCAGGGGCAGAACGACAGATTTTTACCTTGTCAGCTCGGGGATTATATTGCACTCCACGAGGAGCCTGCGTGGCAGGCTGACCACCTGTTACGCAAGGACAGCAAGAAGCCAAGGTAAGTTGCTAGCTAGCGTTAAACTTATCTTATAAAAAAACAATCAATCTTAACATAATCACTAGTTTACTACACATGGTTGATGATATTACTAGTTTATCTAGCATGTCCTGCATTGCATATAATTGATGTGGTGCCTGTTAATTTCTCATCGAATCACAGCCTACTTCGCCAAACGGGTGATGATTTAACAAGCACATTCGCAAAAAAAAGCACTGTTGTTACACCAATGTGTACCTAACCATAAACATTAATACCTTTCTTTAAAATCAATACACAAGTATATATTTTTAAACCTGCATATTTAGTTAATATTGCCTGCTAACATGCATTTCTTATAACTAGGGAAATTGTGTCACTTCTCTTGCATTCCGTGTAAGCAGTCAGGGTATTTGCAGCAGTTTGGGCCGCCTGGCTCGTTGGGAACTGTATGAAGTCCATTTATTCCTAACAAAGACCGTAATTAATTTGCCAGAATTGTACATAATTATGACATATCACTGAAGGTTGTACAATGTAACAGCAATATTTAGACTTAGGGATGCCATCCTTTATGTATAAATATGGAACGGTTCCGTATTTCACTGAAACAAT
This sequence comes from Oncorhynchus mykiss, assembly GCF_057628025.1. Lineage (NCBI taxonomy): Eukaryota > Metazoa > Chordata > Actinopteri > Salmoniformes > Salmonidae > Oncorhynchus > Oncorhynchus mykiss. Next base: position 24,531,336 of record NC_143027.1, read on the forward strand.
AAATGTTTTGTTTTCGAAATGATAGTTTCCGGATTCGACCATATTAATGACCAAAGGCTCATATTTCTGTCTGTTATTATGTTATAATGAAGTCAATGATTTGATATTTGATAGAGCAGTCTGACTGAGCGATGGTAGGCAGCAGCAGGCTCCTTTAGCATTAATTCAAACAGCACCTTAGTGCGTTTTGCCAGCAGCTCTCCGCTGTGCTTCAAGAATTGAGCTGTTTATGACTTCAAGCCTATCAACTCCCAAGATTAGGCTGGTGTAACCGATGTGAAATGGCTAGCTAGTTAGCGGGGTGCGCGCTAATAGCGTTTCAAACGTCACTCGCTCTGAGACTTGAAGTAGTTGTCTGCGGCTTTTGTGGAGCGATGGGTAACGATGCTTCAAGGGTGGCTGTTGTCGATGTGTTCCTGGTTCGAGCCCAGGTAGGGGCGAGGAGAGGGACGGAAGCTATACTGTTACACTGGCAATACTAAAGTGCCGATAAGAACATCCAATAGTCAAAGGTATATGAAATACAAATGGTAGAGAGAAATAGTCCTATAATAATTCCTATAATAACCTCAACCTAAAACTTCTTACCTGGAAATATTGAAGACTCATGTTAAAAGGAACCACCAGCTTTCATATGTTCGCATGTTCTGAGCAAGAAACTTAAACGTTAGCTTTTTTACATGGCACATATTGCACTTTTACTTTCTTCTCCAACACTTTGTTTTTGTATTATTTAAACCAAATTGAACATGTTTCATTATTTATTTGAGGCTAAATTGATTTGATTGATGTATTATATTAAGTTAAAATAAAAGTGTTCATTTAATATTGTTGTAATTGTCATTATTCGAAATATAAATCGGCCGATTAATCGGTATCGGCATTTTTTGGTCCTCCAATAATCGGCATCGGTGTTGAAAAATCATAAATCGGTCAACCTCTAGTTAGAATCACCATAAAAGGTGAATGGAGGGAGTTTTCCAGGTGGAATTGTAATGCTAGTTCACAGTTTTACGACAGGTCTAATTTATAATGGGAAACATGTCTGTATGACATGCGCCAAAACGATAAATCTAAATATTTTTGTATGCATGCACTTTTCCAGAATGGTGCACGCAGAAATGTATGCAACGGTTATGAATGAGACCCCTATCATCCACTCATCCCATACCATTACACAATGACCTGTAATCCCCTATTTTCTCTCACACATATTCATATACTGATGATGAGCTTGTGGAAATCGCAAGAGTCAGAACCGACCATGCCTGGAGTATGCCAGTGTGTTGCTGGTGGGCTGCACAAAGAAGCAGCAGGGTATAGAACAGGGTCAGGGTATAGAATACCCTGGACAGGGTATAGAAAAGGGCAAGCAAGATAACAGAAAAACAGAGACATTCCACTGACCATTCCCCCACTACAGTCACGGAGACAGCAAGCAGTAATAAGATTGGTCACTGACATACACCAGACTGACCGGTCCCTACTGATCTCCTACCACAGAGAAGGGGAGACGGCATTGGCAGAGTCCTCCGAAACTAGAACCAACTGTCCAGCATCAACGCAAGAACAAATAAACAGAACAATTCAACCATAGTCACTGCCATCAGACTTTTAATAACAAAATGTGACTTTTTAAACTGTAATTTCTTGACAGCTAGGAACTTTTTAAATACATGATCCAGAACTTTGGCAACTACTAAGTATTTTTTAAACTCCCGCTTTGAGCTGGATGTGTCAATGTGTAGTTCATACATGCATAATCTATGAGCAGAATTACTTTTACCTCAATTAGCCACATAATCCCTAGTTTGAAAGAGAGAGTTTTTCTGGAAGCTGTGCTGCGCCATTTTCCCTACATTTACCTCCCACATGGGCCAGCTCCCTAGCAATTCGAGTTCGAGCCAATGACCTTCAGCCCCTCGTCATTTGAGTGGCAGCTACCAAGATGCTCACACAACAGAGCAAGAGAGAGCAATGACGTGGTGCACATAAAGTGGGTTCTGAAATGATTGACACCCTTGATAAAGATGAGCAATAATGACCTGTGTGTATGTGTCTCTTCAACAACAGCAAAATGTTTCCCATTTAATTAGCCTAGATGGTCATACAAATTTTAAAAACTAAATTAAAAATAAATGAGACAGGGCCTCCCAGGGGGCGCAGTGGTTAAGGGCGCTGTACCGCAGCGCCAGCTGTGCCACCAGAGACTCTGGGTTCGCGCCCAGGTTCTGTCGTAACCGGCCGCAACCGGGAGGTCCGTGGGGCGACGCACAATTGGCCTAGCATCGTCCTGGTTAGGGAGGGTTTGGCCGGTAGGGATATCCTTGTCTCATCGCGCACCAGCGACTCCTGTGCGGGCCGGGCGCAGTGCGCGCTAACCAAGGTTGCCAGGTGCACCGTGTTTCCTCCGACACATTGGTGCGGCTGGTTTCCGGGTTGGATGCGCGCTGTGTTAATAAGCAGTGCGGTTTGGTTGGGTTGTGTATCGGAGGACGCATTACTTTCAACCTTCGTCTCTCCCGAGCCCGTACGGGAGTTGTAGCGATGAGACAAGATAGTAGCTACTAAACAATTGGATACCACGAAATTGGGGAGAAAATTCAAGTCAAAAAATAAATAATAATAATAATAAATGAGACAAAACAACCGGTATATTTACAGTCAAATAAGGCATGTCTGTGTAAACAAATGTACAGCTTTATATTTGCATTGGATTAATTCAAATTGAGGCCTTAACAGGAAATATCCTACATTTGAAGAATATGAAGAAGTCTGTTAGCCTGGGTTACTGCACTCCTGCAAACTCCTGATGGCTTTGTCATGTTTAGCAAATCAGGAGTGGCAAGGCATGGAATGACAACTCAATAGACTGGTACACAGGCTAGAAGGCTCTGTCATGAAAACAAGTTTGTTTTTCACCATCAACTGCTAACATTTGGATTTGATTGAATTCACAGAGGAGGATGTCATCAAATCACATCACTGAGACTAGTCCTAATTTGCATGATATGTGATGTCACAGGAGTGCATATGGAACCATTTAAAACATAGCTATGAAAGGTGTGTGTGGGGGATATAGCTGCTTTATGACAAGATATTTTGATACAGGTGGAATGCATCAAGAGTAAGGCAACAAACATGTCGTCCCCCACGAATGATGCTGCGCCCCCCCACATTGGGCCAATTAAGATGTTGTGTGTGACTAACACCTTTCAGTTAGAGTTTGTGACCACATATTATCCATTAGATTGACCAAATACTCAAAAGGCTGCTCTAACAATGAAAATAAATGTCTTTAAAAAATGGAAGTCAGTTAGCCTGAGTACTAGTCTCTTCAGCTAATTCAATCCCTGTGCTCTAGGTCATGTGTCAAAGACTCTTTTGGCAATGACAAGGATTGGCAAGGAGTGGAATGTTAGCTAATGAGACTGGTACTCAGACTAGAAGGCAGTCGGGAGGCAGCTAGATCAGGTGGGACCATTTTAGCCAATGAGAGGGCAGATACGTGTGTGAACAACAGGAACAACTACGATATAAGATGTTTTTCTCAAAATTGCCGGGGTGTAACGTGTCCTACTTATCAGTACACTCGTAACAACCTAAGCACTTCTACTCTATCAAATAAGCCACAAGTAGCAAATAAGCCATTCAATTGTGTTAACCAAATTAGACACATTCATTAACCTCTGTATACATATAAATACACCTTGCTTGGTGAGCATAAATAAATCAATAAATAAATAAATAAATACCACCACCACCTGCTGGAGATTAGATTTTTGACCCAGTTATCCCTCTCGCTTCACCTCTTCCTCTCTGGTGACTCACACATTTCAGTTAATTACTATAACTCACGCCTTGGGCCAATCGGTGTCATTTTATAAATGCAGGCTCTCTATAGCAAGACACATCATTCACCCAAGTTTCATAAAAATCGGGCCAGTGCTGTCTGAGATTGACTAACGTATGAATGAACACAAACGGAGACAGATTCACAGTCCCCTCCTCGATTTCATTGTGGGGGACAATTACATTGGCCTATCCAGGTAACAGACAGTAAGTAATACACTGAAGAAGAAATGGGGGGGTTGGGAATAGGCCTAACTGATTCTAAGGGGTTCTAAGCTACACACTGCTCTCACTTCCTTCCGATGCTGAGGTATCAACTGCTCCAGTGGCAGACTGACTTGCTAGCATGGCATTACAACAGGAAACTGTGTGAAGTATGATACGAGAAGAACTACTACAGCCCCATACAATGTGAGGAAAAGTTTCCACAAGCATTTGTTTTCAATGAGATACCAACCAACCACCGGCATCTACTATGAGAAAGGGTTAAAAGTGTGTCCCGTGTTAAGTATAACCACTCACAAAAGGTTGCTTACATTCATAAAGAGAGCACACTAATTTAATTACTTTGCTTTTAATTTCAGCAAAGCCACTTCCTTGAAATGGAAACTACTTATTACATGCTGCCCATTGCAATAGGCAGCATGTAATAAATAGCATGCTCTTGTGACAATTGTGAGTGAGTTAGTGTAGCCTACTTATCTACTGTAATGAATGAAGTGAGAGGAGAATCCAATTTCCTTGCAACTAAAGTAGAGTTGTTCAGGCTAATTGATGTATTGGCAGAGCACAGCATTGACCTGGATTCTAGGGATGGAAAGCAAGACGCGAAATCTGCCCAATATCTGTTGCCTATCTTTACAAGCATTTCACCATTTAAATTCTCATCTATTGAGGCCAAGCTGAGGACCTCTCCCACCAAACAAAGTGGGCCCTCTGCTCAGTCTAATGAAAACTCCTCTCCATAAATACTGCTCTGGACCTGGTGAGCTCCACACAGTGACAGGCTTAGGATCAGTCTTGCCGCCAGACCCCATTAACCCCTGGGCCAGCCTCAGGAGCGCCCACCATAAACACCCCATTTTTGGAACAAGTTCCACAACTTTGTCCAAAATATATTTGAGACAGCGTGCGTGCGTGCACACACACTGATCCCCATAGCCTTCACTGTGTAATAGGCATGAGAATTGAAGCATTGTGACCGCAAGCTCCTGGATTGGTTGCTGCTCAGTTGATGTAGCCAAACCAATTTACAGCATGGTGATGTCACTATGGAAAGCCGAAACTCCCGCCCATGCAAACCTGATTATTAGAAGGTCCTGTGTAGATTGTTATTTCCTGATAGTTGCAGGTTGAAAAAAAACAATGATACTCTACAAAAGCTGATGAAACTATGATAGAAAACACAGGACAAATGTATTGACTGCACTGGGCCTTTAACCATCGTTTGTTGCCACAGTGACAGACAGATACTTTTCAAGAAGAACAGATAAGAAAATTTGATTTCAGAATCAATAACCTCAAGAGCTTCTAGCAAACCATAAACACGACACTGCCACTAACCATTAAACATGCCTCCACAAATACTGAGATCAACCTAACACGGAACCCAAACAGACTGCGTGCGTGTGCCATCGTGCATAAATTTATTTTGTCCCCCTACACCAAATGCGATCACAACACGCAGGTTAAAATATCAAAACAAACTCTGAACAAATGACGTTAATTTGGGGACAGGCCGAAAAGCATTAAACATGTATGGCAATTTAGCTAGTTAACTTGCACTTGCTAGCTAATTTGTCCTATTTAGCTAGCTTGCTGTTGCAGGCTAATTTGTCCTGGGATATAAACATTGAGTTGTTATTTCACCTGAAATGCACAAGATCCTCTACTCCCGACAATTAATCCACACATAAAACGGTCAACCGAATCGTTTCTAGTCATCTCTCCTCCTTCCAGTCCTTTTCATCTTTGAACTTATATGACAACCGGCAAAACAGTTCGTCTTTCAATCACCCACGTGGGTATAACTAATCAGGAGATGGCGCGTGGGTACCTGCTTCTATAAACCAATGTGGAGATGGGAGAGACAGAACTTGCAGCGCGATTTAGCCCTTGGCAACGCAGATGCTCGTGACGCAAGCAGTGTAGTCAGGGTATTAGTGCAAGAAAACATACAGCCTTGCCTAGATAAAGAATGAAAAAAAAACAGATGAATTTATAACGGGCTTCGACCCATTAATATTGGAGTGCTGCAATGCCATTTTCAAAAGACAAAGTATCCTGCATTGTCTGGGGTAAAATGTAGAGGTCGACTGATTAATCGACATGGCCAATTACTTAGGGCTGATTTCAAGTTTTCATAACAATCGGTAATAAGTATTTTTGGACACCGATTATGGCTGACTACACTGCAATCCACGAGGAAACTGCATGGCAGGCTGACCACCTGTTACAGGAGTGCAGCAAGGAGCCACGGTAAGTTGCTAGCTAGCATTAAATTTATCTTGTAAAAAAAAAAAAACTATACATAGTTGATGATATTACTAGGTTAACTAGCTTGTCCTGCATTGCATATAATCAATGCGGTGCCTGTTCATTTATCATCGAATCACAGCTTACTTCAATTTACAGCATGCTGATGTCAATATGGAAAGCCGAAACTCCCGCCCATTTGCCAAACGGGGGATGATTTAACAAAAGCACATTGTGCTTTTATTGGCAATCTTTGCACAAATGTACCTAACCATAAACATCAATGCCTTTCTTAAAATCAATACAAGAAAAGTATATATTTTTTTAAACCTGCATATTTAGTTAAAATAAATTCATGTTAGCAGGCAACATTAACTTGGGAAATTGTGTCACTTCTCGTGTTCTGTGCAAGCAGTGTCAGGGTATATGCAACAGTTTGGGCCGCCTGGCTCGTTGCAAACTAATTTGCCAGAATTATGACATAACATTGAAGGTTGTGCAATGTAACAGTAATATTTAGACTTAGGGTTGCCACCCGTTCGATAAAATCCGGAACAGCTCCGTATTTCACTGAAAGAATTCAATACAAATGGTATAGAGAGAAATACTCGACACGTCATAACTCCTATAATAACTACAACCTAAAACTTCTTAACTGGGAATATTGAACCACCATCTTTCATATGTTCTGATAGCTGATAGTTATGTTAGCTTTTTTTACATGGCAGATATTGCACTTTTAATTTCTTCTCCAACACTGGGTTTTTGCATTATTTAAACCAAATTGAGCATGTTTCATTATTTATGAGACTAAATAGATTTGATTTATGTATTATATTAAGTTCAAATAAAAGGGTTCGTTGTTAATAATGACAATTACAACAATAGTGAATTACAAATATATTGAAAAAAATATATTATAAAAAAATACATAATCTTTTTTATTTAAAAAAAAAAATTGGCTGATTAATCGTAATCGGCTTTTTTTGGCCCTCCAATAATCGGTATCGCCACTGAAAAATCATGATCGGTCGACCTCTAGTAAATTGACACAGCGTCATAATCCCAATCTGAAATAGACTCCTTCGGTGTGTGGTGTGCTTTGTCTTAAGAAATAACAGGGCAGGCTCTATTCTCACATGTCCTAACATGAACCCAAAGCCTTTCCATCAGGCAATCTCAGTCAACTGTACTGTAGATATTTTCTCAACATCAGGCCAGGACCAAAGTGGCTGTCTTCAACTCAATGCTACTTTCATTATGAGATTCATTAAAAGGCTTCTTCTCTGAGACAGCTGCAGTGGATAATGCTGCACCGTTGGAACGTTGACGTGAGTCAACCATAACATTTGCCTTGCACTGAATCTACCAGGTGCAGTCCACTAAAAATCCAGTGAGCAAGAAATGCCAGACAGCTTTTGTTACTCATTCAGTGAGCAAGAAGGGTTGAAACAGGGACTAGGCCTGGGAGGCAGTTCCACGATGACTGCTCCATATTTCCCTTTGTGTTCTGCATATCAACTTAAGTGTTTACAAAAGGTGTGCCAGGACATACCAGCCTCATGTAACTTCTGTGAAATCATGTTTAAATTGAAATGCAGCCAATTTGGCTTGATGTTAGGGGGAAGTAGCCAAGATCCAGGCTTTAGTCTAAAATTAGTGGACCTATTCCTAGGGCTGGGAATTGCCAGGGACATCAAGATACCTAGGTGCCGATACGATGTGTATTGCAATTATCACAATTCTATATATATTGCGATTCGATACTATGATTTTAGTGCGATGCGATGTTCCAAACATATTGCTCACCTTATGTCTGCTGAAAAGGGATGAGAGAGCCATGAGAAAATGAGTTTTGATCAGTCATGGAAATAAAAGTGCTGAAAACAAATTGGCTCCCTATTTAATAAGATGGAGAACAAGCTATGAGTGTTGGAGCAGGTACAGCCAACTAGTGCAAAAAGATAATAACAATACTGTCAAGACAATTCGATATATCCTCAAAAATAATATCCTGATATGTAACAATAGCGATTTTTCCCCCAGCACTACCTATTTCCCATTAAAATGACAGTTTGTGAATGGATCTGAAGAGCAAGCTCAGTAATCTTCAGTACCACTGGACTGCTTATTAGACAGCTTCTTATTCTCAGCAGTGCTTCCAGTGTGGATCAGAGCGAGCAACAATAGGCAGACCATGCTGCAAGGCTCTGAACAAGCTTTCACACTTCCATACATCTTACATAAACCCAGTAACCCACCAGTCCCTCTGAACCACAACACAGTCACACACACACACACACACACACACACACACACACACACACACACACAGAGACAGGTTGTGGTTATATAGTCTAATAGGCGTTTCTCTCATGCGAGGTGGGGGAGGGGGTCAAATTGTGGGGGACTTTCTGGGAATTACTGTTTCAGTTTTTCGCTACTGCAGTAACACCACAGGTGCATCAAAAGTAATTCTCTGCTACAAAAATAAACATGACAGAGGAAGACAGCAGCAACCAAACAGGTACAGTACCTTCAGAAAGTACTCACACACCTTGACATTCTCAACATTTTGTTGTGTTACAGCTTGAATTTAAAATGGATTACATTTTTGGTCACTAGCCTACACACTATAACCCATAATGTCAAAGTGGAATTATACTACCGTTCAAAAGTTTGGGGTCACTTAGAAATGTTCTTGTTCTTAAAAGAAAAACATTTTTTTGTCCATTAAAATAACATCAAATTGATCAGAAATGCAGTGTAGACATTGTTAATGTTGTAATTGACTATTGTAGCTGTAAACTTCTTTTTTTTTTTACATTTTGTTATGGAATATCTAAATACAGTTGAAGTCGGAAGTTTACATACACCTTAGCCTTAATACATTTAAATTCAGTTTTTCACTATTCCTGACATTTAATCCGAGTAAATATTCCCTGCTTTAGGTCAGTTAGGATCACCACTTTATTTTAAGAATGTGAAATGTCAGAATAATAGTAGAGAGAATGATTTATTTCAGCTTCAGCTATTTCTTTCATCCCATTCCCAGTGGGTCAGAAGTTTACATTTTAACTAACTTTTAACTTGGGTCAAATGCTTCGGGTAGCCTTCCACAAACTCCCCACAATAAGTTGGGTGAATTTTGGCCCATTCCTCCTGACAGAGCTGGTGTAACTGAGTCAGGTTTGTAGGCCTCTTTGCTCGCACACGCTTTTTCAGTTCTGCCCACAAATCTTCTATGGGATTGAGGTCAAATAAAATAAAATGTTATTTGTCACATACACATGGTTAGCAGATGTAAATGCGAGTGTAGCGAAATGCTTGGTCAGGTCAGGGCTTTGTGATGGCCACTCCAATACCTTGACTTTGTTGTCCTTAAGCCATTTTGCCACAACTTTTGGGATCATTGTCCATTTGGAAGACCCATTTGCAACCAAGCTTTAACTTCCTGATGCCTCACAAAAACATCTGTAGCGTCCAAACAGTTTGGCCGACAAACTATTATGACCAATCTATAGAAAGGGGAGACCCTCACGAACACGATGGTGTTCTTCTACGTTTTGGTCTACGACCCCCACAAGTTTCACAGGACTCGTCTGAAGGTAACCTATACAAACGAATGTAAGTATGGAGGTAGTTTTGGGCCAACAAAAATAAGGGGTTAAATGTATACAAAAAAACAAAAATACAGTATTTCCTGAGCTTTCTTTAACACTACATATCCAAAAGTATGTGGACACCCCTTCAAATTAGTGGATTCAGCCACACCCGTTACTAAGGTGTATAAAATTGAGCACACCTCTATGCAATCTCCATAGACAAACATTGGCAGTAGAATGGCCTTACTGAAGAGCACCGTCATAGGATGTCAGCTTTCCAACAAGTCAGTTCGTCATATTTCGGACCTGCTAGAGCTGGCCTGGTCAAACTGTAAGTGCCGTTATTGTGGAGTGGAAACATCTAGGAGCAACACCGGCTCAGCCGCTTAGTGGTAGGCCAAACAATCTCATAGAACGGTGAGTGCTGAAGCGCATAAAAATCGTCTGTCCTCGGTTGCAAAACTCACTACCAAACCTACTTAATAATTAAGCTCAGTCAAATAAAAATGGAATTGATTCAGTTTATGGAATTCTAAAGGGGAAAAATGGGAATCACCTGACATGAAGCCTACACGCCAGCCCCCTGGGCTGTGTTCCTCATTCACAGTAACAGCAGAGCGGAACCTCCCATGCCAGAGGCAGTCAGTCCCCTCCCAGGCAACACACAGCTACAATGGATAGTGGTTTGGAAAACAACGTGTATAGTCTGCCCTGCTGTGACATCATGTAGAAATTATTGTACACCCCCCTTCTCCACTGCTTTTCCTCTAAACAATGTCTGCTGCTATTTGAGGAATATGCCAATTTCAAAAGCAGGCCACAACAGCTCTTGTCATAAGGTACTGTACCATTCCAGTGGTGTTCTGGTTTAGAGCTTGTGGTGACACTTACGGAAATGGACACACCGGTATTCAACATAGGCCTATGCAAACTGAGGAATTGTGAATTGACATCTAAAAGTCAGATTTTTTTCTAAGGCAATAAATAATGTGATATTTGATGAGGTGTTGCAGTTTGTTCACAAAAGGTATCACACATGTATCTGAAGATTTCCTACCCTTCCAAAGTGGACAACGGAATTGTATGCTAACTATCCCCTCATCTAGTTTCAGAATGGCCTTATGTTGCATAATGCTAGCAATACTGGAACTAGTACTATAACTGTTTGCCACTGTCTCCCTCGGGCCTGACACTGAGCACAGGATAATCTCTGCCCCTGTTAGACAAGAGAGGAGATATCTCCTCACACATAGGGCTGTGGATGGTCATGGAATGTTGTATGACAGTAATTGGAAATCCAAATGACCATGGTCTCAGTAATAACAGACAGAGTAGAAAAAATATATATACACTGCTCAAAAAAATAAAGGAAACACTTAAAACAACACAATGTAACTCCAAGTCAATCACACTTCTGTGAAATCAAACTGTCCAACTGCAACACTGATTGACAATACATTTTCACATGCTGTTGTGCAAATGGAATAGACAGGTGGAAATTATAGGCAATTAGCAAGACACCCCCAATTAAGGAGTGGTTCTGCAGGTGGTAACCACAGGCCACTTCTCAGTTCCTATGCTTCCTGGCTGATGTTTTGGTCACTTTTGAATGCTGGCGGTGCATTCACTCTAGTGGTAGCATGACGGCGTCTACAACCCACACAAGTGGCTCAGGTAGTGCAGCTCATCCAGGATGGCACATCAATGCGAGCTGTGGCAAGAAGGTTTGCTGTGTCTGTCAGCGTAGTGTCCAGAGCATGGAGGCGCTACCAGGAGACAGGCCAGTACATCAGGAGACGTGGAGGAGGCCGTAGGAGGGCAACAACCCAGCAGCAGGACCGCTACCTCCGCCTTTGTGCAAGGAGGAGCACTGCCAGAGTCCTGCAAAATGACATCCAGCAGGCCACAAATGTGCATTTGTCTGCTCAAAAGGTCAGAAACAGACTCCATGAGGGTGGTATGAGGGCCCGATGTCCACAGGTGGGGGTTGTGCTTACAGCCCACCACCATGCAGGACGTTTGGCATTTGCCAGAGAACACCAAGATTGGCAAATTCGCCACTGGCGCCCTGTGCTCTTAACAGATGAAAGCAGCTTCACACTGAGCACGTGACAGACGTGACAGAGTCTGGAGATGCCGTGGAGAACGTTCTGCTGCCTGCAACATCCTCCAGCATGACCGGTTTGGTGGTGGGTCAGTCATGGTGTGGGGTGGCATTTCTTTGGGGGGCCGCACAGCCCACCATGTGCTCGCCAGAGGTAGCCTGACTGCCATTAGGATGTGTTATTTTAGTGTTCATTTTATTTTTTTGAGCAGTATATATAAAAAAATGCATCCTACATTACCATGGAAATTATTGCATTGCAATACCAGGCTGCCATTGCAAGTGTACCCATGAGTTTACTAGTCAAATTGCCAGGGTTAGATGTTCCAAGTAGGGCTGGCCGATATGGCCAAAGAATCATATCACAATATTTGTAACATTTGCGACGGTATGATTGTATTTAATGTTTTTGAATAATAAAAGTTCTACATTTCCTTTATGAGTTGTGCATGACCTTAGGATGGCATTCTCCATTCTGATTGATTACACAGTATAAAACAAACTTCAACCAAAAGTTGATCCCGGCTTTAGATCATTTCCAGACTGCCACGTAGGGCTGCATGATATTGGCTACATTAAATGTTATCTTACTTCATGTAGCTAACATAGTCACGCTTTGCCTATTCCTCTCTGATTTATAATATACTGTTTCACAAACAACATGCTGATTTAGGCCTACACCAGCACTGGTATCAGTATTAGCTAGCTATGTTTGCTCTTACTCAATACATTTATTAGCTAGCCAGCTAACTACACTGGGCAAAAGTATAAACACAACATGTAAAGTGTTGGTCCCATGTTTCATGAGCTGAGATAAAATATCCTAGAAATTTTCTACACGCACAAACAGCTTATTTCTGTCATATTTTGTCCACAAATTTGTTTACATCCCTGTTAGAGCATTTCTCCTTTGCCAAGATAATCTATCCACCTGACAGATGTGGCATATCAAGAAGCTGATTAAGAAGCATGATCATTAAACAGGTGCACCATGTGCCAGGGACAATAAAAGGCCAGTATAAAATGTGCAGTTGTGTCACACAACACAAAGCCACAGATACCTCAAATTTTGAGGGAGTGTGCAATTGGCATGGTGACTGCAGGAATGTCCACCAGAGCGGTTGCCAGAAAATGTCATCTTAATTTCTCTACCATAAGCCGCCTCCAACATAGTTTTAGAGAATTTGGCAGTATGTCCAACCGGCCTCACAACCACGCCAGCCTGGAACCTCCACATCCAGCTTATTCAACTGGGGAATGGACTTAGACCAGCCACATGATGAAACTGTGGGTTTGCACAACTGGAGAATTTCTGCACAAACTGTCAGAAACCAGGCTCAGGGAAGCCAATCTGTGTGCTCATCATCCTCACCAGGGTCTTGACCAGACTGCAGCTCAGTGTCGTAACCAACTTCACTGGGCAAATGCTCACCTTCAATGGCCACTGGCACACTGGAGATTTGTGCTCTTCACAGATGAAACCCAGTTCTAACTGTACCGGGCAGATGACAGACAGCATGTTTGGCGTTGTGTGAGCGGGCAGTTTGCTGACGTGAACAGAGTGCCCCATGGTGGCGGTGGGGTTATGGTATGGGCAGGCATAAGCTACGGACAAGGAACACAGTTGCATTTTATTAACGGCAATTTGAACGCACAGAGATACTATGATTTGATCCTGAAGCCTATTGTCATGCCATTCATCCGCCGCCATCACCTCATGTTTCAGCATGATAATGCACATCCCCATGTCACAAGGATCTGTACACAATTCCTGGAAGCTGAAAATATCTCAGTTCTTCCATGGCCTGCATACTCACCCATTGAGCATGTTTAGTATTGTTCTGGATCGACAGTGTGTTCCAGTTCCCGCCAATATCCAGGGGGACAACATTCCACAGACCACAATCACCAGCCTGATCAACTCTATGCGAAGGAGATGTGTTACGCTGCATGAGGCAAATGGTGGTCACACCAGATACTGATTGGTTTTCTGATTGACTATTGACCTAATTGAGGTTTCCTTTCTCCTCATTTTTCTTAGACAACAAGGAAAGGGATGTTTTTTCATCTCCTCATTCATGTTGCTGCCTCCGCCACATTCTTCTCAACACCAATATGCTGGTTAACTTAGCAATTATGCACATAGCAACATGGTCGAGGTAAAGGCGCCAATTCAACAGCGCACGGATGTGTTTCAGAACCATGGACAGCGACCACTATCCAACACGGGAGAAAGTGCATTTGTTAAAAATTTACATTATTTTTATTAGTGTTACACCATTGTTCATATGTAATATAACCATATACAATTTCGGTAGCACGTCTTAGACTGACGGACTGTGCCATCCCCACGGTCTCCACAATGGATCAGTCCACTCAGATAGGCCCGAATCATACAGGTGTCTGTCTTGTACACCATGATATTTTTGTATTTTATTTTTTGTTACTGCTCAGCTTAAGAAATCTCAGGTTGACCAACAGCCTATCAACCAAACAATTGACCAGTCGACTAAATGGGATCAGCCCTAATAAGGCCTCATTCCTACAGAACTGTTTTTATTAGGTTAACTTAACATTTTAAACTCATGTTTAAAAGAAAAGTCTGTGTGGTGGATCTCAGCTTGCTTTTTGTCTACGAAAGTGATCTTGACACAGAAAAGGTTGGTGACCACTGGGCTAGAGCAAGCAATGAGTAGGTGGTGCAGGGACGGGGCTCTAGCACTAAGGGGACACCAGCTGTGATAATAAACTCGATCCTCTCTCGATCAGTAGATGTCGTGAGACACATTTCAGTACCAAAAGGAACAAAAATTCTAGTACAAAACGGTTTTACATATAATAGTATCAGAAATACCTACAGCACATTTGGAAAGTATTCAGACCACTTGCCCTTTTCCACATTTTGTTGATGCAACTTTGTTCTAAAATTGATTAAATTGTCGTCACCCCCCCCCCCCCCCCCCCCCCATTAACCTACACACAATACCCCATGAAGCAAAAACAATTGACATTTTGGCAAATTTATAAATAAAAATGAAAAAAACTGAGATTTACATAAGCATTCAGACCCTTACTCAGTACTTTGTTAAAGTACCTTCGCACCTTCTTGGGTATGACGTTACAAGCTTGGCACAGCTGTATTTGGGGAGTTTCTAACATTCTTCTCTGCAGATCCTCTCACGTTCTGTCAGGTTGGATGGGGAGCGTTGCTGCACAGCTATTTTCAGGTGTCTCCAGAGATGTTTGATTGGGTTCAAGTTCGGGCTCTGGCTGGGCCACTCAAGGACATTCAGTGACTTGTTCTGGAGCCACTCTTGCGTTGTCTTGGCTGTGTGCTTAGGGTCGTTGTCCTGTTGGAAGGTGAACCTTCACCCCAGTCTGAAGTCCTGAGGGCTCTAGAGCAGGTATTCATCAACGATCTCTCTGTACCTTTCCCCATTCATCTTTCCCTCTCCTGACTAGTCTCCTAGAACTTGACGCTGAAAAACATCCCCACAGCATGATGCTGCCAGCACCGTGCTTTTCCAAATCATGTCAAATCAATTGAAATTACCATAGGTGGTCTCCAATCAAGTTGTAGACAGCTCAAGTATGATCAATGGAAACAGGATGCACCGAAACAGGATGAGTCTCATAGCAAAGCGTCTGAATACTTAGAACTAATTTACATTTCTGTTTTTATTTATAATACATTTGCAAAGATTTCTAAAAACCTGTTTTCACTTTGACATTATGGAGTATTCAATGTAGGGGAAAGAAATTGAGGAGATTTTTTATATTTTTAAATCCATTTTAGAATAAGGCTGTAACGTAACAAAATGTTGGAAAAGTCAAGAGGTCTGAGTACTTTCCGAACGCACTAAGTTTTGGTATACCTTGCAACACTACAAGCAAAGTGTTGTAGCAAACAATGAATTTCTTCAGTCAGCTGTTCGTCAATATTTGAATACAGGTCTTCATCCATAACCATCGGTGACAACAATTATAAGGAAATTGTGCCAGCCCTACTCACATGCATGGTTAAAACAGATCAGGCCCGAACTGTGCAATGTAGTAGGGATTTGTAGATTCCAACAGGCCAATATTGTACACAGTGCAGTGCATAAAATTTGGTCGTGAACCACAATGACCATAATCCATTGCACACCCACTTGTCCGGTCTTTGTGTTTCTTTCACACCTGCTAAGTAAAAGAGACAGAAGAATGCGCGATGGAGAGGGATAGAGAGCAGTTGCTTCGTACGACATCTCTACCTGAAAATACATTATCTAAGTGATTGATAGTTGGTATTCAGCAGTCATAAAAATATGCCTTATTTACTTTGAAGAACTACTAAATTAGTGATTTCACAGACAGCATAGGCAGAAGCTCTATAGAGATTAAATAATCAAATAAAACAATGTAATATACACAAGAACTGAAATATTTTAAAGTAATGTGATTAAATAATGGTTCATTAGTGATAAGCAGTAATGGGCAGTCACTACCACCAAGGGACTTTTATTACTTGTTTTATTGTTGTTACAGCATTCAACTCACATAGTGCATAGTGCTTAAAAAATAAATCTTAATTAACTTAAATCGAAAAGCGAAATTTAACGGAAACAGAACAGACCTCAAAAACCTAAAAAAGCACTACCTAAAGCTGAAGTTGTAACGAGTCTGCAGACATTTAAATGGAGTCCCTGCTTTGCTCAGAGGACACGCAGCAGATAATTCTGTCAGTTATATGAAATGGTCCAATTTTGGACTGTCACTAAATATGATTATATTTATTTTACAGTTAAGGTGAAATCTTATAGTAAAACGATTAGAATGTTATTGTTACTATATTTATCACAGCTCAGTGTTCAACACCATTGTGCCCTCAAAGCTCATCACTAAGCTAAGGACCCAGGGACTAAACACCTCCCTTTGCAACTGGATCCTGGACTTCCTGATCGGCTGCCCCCCAGGTGGTAAGGGTAGGCAACACATCTGCCACACTGATCCTCAACACCAGGGCCCCTGGTGTTATTGTTGTAATCTTGTGTTACTGTTTATATTTTACTTTATTTAGCAAATATTTTCTTAACTCTATTTCTTGAACTGCATTGATGGTTCAGGGCTTGTAAGTAAGCATTTCACTGTAAGGTCTACACCTGTTGTATTCGGCATATGTGACAAGTCAAATTTGATTTAGAAAGCATTTCAATCATTTCAAGCCTGATTCCCCCACGTTTCTTGAATAGTGGGGGAAAAATATGATCTTTCATCACTGTACTGTGTGCGTGTGTCCTCAAAAGTGACTCCAGCTCAGTAATTTATAACTACTTTTCACAGAAATGTGAGATTTTAATATTTCTGGCAGTATAAGCATTGCTATGTACCGTTTATGGCCCTCATGATAAATAATTACTTTTGGGTATGTCTATTTAGGCGGTAATCTACATTTATCAGGTTTTAAAAGAAGGCTAAACTACCTTTGATTAGCAGCTGACTTGGTGAGCTCAATCCCTGCTTGGATCAGAGATCCAATAGAGATTAATAGAGGAGCAAGACTGAACTGCACTTCAGGGTGGGATTTCCTTCAGAGAACAGAGTCACACTCAGTAAACCTCTAAGCTACAATAATAGGGGTTCTCCCATCCACCTCAGTTTCGTGTCAGTCTTGAGCAGAGAAGCATTCAATGATGCATCAATAAGCACAAAATAAACAGGCTATTTAGGCTGCCACAGAGCATTATGGCTTTACTCAATTTATAGGAAGTGTTTGTAATATGCCTGACATACAATGATGCATAACACAATCAACTCAGAGGAAACCATTTCAAGGCATATTGCAGCCAATAGTAGATGAAACCACAGCTCTTTAACAACTGTTCTCTAGGCCAGGGCTCTCCAACCCTGTTCCTAGAGAGCTACCGTCCTGTAGGTGTTTTGCGCCAAACCCAATCTAGCGCACCTGATTCTAATAATTTGCTCGTTGATAAGCTGAATCAGGTTAGTTACAACTGGGGTTGGAGTGAAAACCTACAAGAGGGTAGCTCTCCAGGAACAGGGTTGGAGTGAAAACCTACTAGAGGGTAGCTCTCCGGGAACAGGGTTGGAGTGAAAACCTCCTAGAGGGTAGCTCTCCAGGAACAGGGTTGGAGTGAAAACCTACAAGAGGGTAGCTCTCCAGGAACAGGGTTGGCAAGCCCTGCTCTAGGCACTCTTGCAGTAATCAGAATTTGATATTCGATTGTAAGACGATTCCAAAACAATATTATTTATCTAGATTATTTATTTTACTCAAAATGCCCATCCGAGTGGCTTGACCTTGTTCAATAACCACTACCGGCATTTCATATTATTCAAATATACTCTGAATGGCATTTGGAGCTAATTTCCCTCAGGCCTTTTATTGTAATTAAACACTTGGCCTGGGCTCTGGCATTTAATACCACAGCAGAAAGTATGCACTTGACCTTATTAACTATGGTCTGAGCCTCAAAGGGCCAATAAAGAAATAAACATCTTAGCCCAATTTCATGCTCCCTCAAATTATGCTGACAGTGCAATTTCACACTGTTTATATTAACCAATCAAGATGTGGTCAGATATGTAGAGCTAACTGTAAAAGAGGCTCATATGTAGGCCTCTGATAGACCCCTTATAAATGAATGTCAGTAACCCTTTTAATGCTAAAATATGAGTTTGCTCTAAATTATGATTTCTGAAAACATTGTGTAATAATTGCTATTTCATAAATTATCCTACAGAGAGATTTACAGAGTCAGTTATTTTCTGACCATGGTAACTACTAGTAGTATGCCATAGTAAAGATTTGCAGGTTGACTGAGGTGAGTAATGTTAGGGTTAAGAAACTGCCCTAGCTCTATCGTGACATGAGATCTGCCTTTGTTAATTTCTTCATGAATTTCTCTGTGCAACACAACTTTCACTTCTGTCCCAACTTTCAAGACAAGTCATAGAAAAGTAGGCAAGCAAGTAATTTGCAGGCAAACCAGAACATGTTCTATACTTAGCTAGCCTTTCATCTGTGCTTATAGATTTTGTATAATATGTCAACAAAGCTGTTTGTTTCTTATAAAAGCACTCCAAATTGGCAAAATTGTGTAAATGTTCCTTACAAGCCAGAATGATGAATAAAATTATACTTAAAATGTACTCTACCAAGTTGTCTGTGCGGTTTGTCCTTCTGCTGCTCGACATTTGAGACAAAATATCCACAGGAAAGTATAGTTAAGCCAACTTTTTAGAGAGCGGGTAGGGATATTTAAGCAATAAGGCACAAGGAGGTGAGGATTTACAGATTGACTCCCGTGTACACCTGTGTCACAGCTGGGGTCCACCCCTATATACATATATATATATATATATATATATATATATATACCCCATGGCTGCAACAAATGTTCATAGGTACATAGGTACACTTCAACTATGACAGACAAAATTAGGAAAAGAAATCCAGAAAATCACATTGTAGGATTATTAATGCATTTATTTGCAAATTATGGTGGAAAAGTATTTGGGGCAAAATACCAGCAACAGTGTGTGAAAACCTTGTGAAGACTTACAGAAAACGTTTGACCTCTGTCATTACCAACAAAGGGTATATAACAAAGTATTGAGATAAACTTGTGTTATTAACCAAATACTTTTCCACCATAATTTGCAAATAAATTCATAAAAAATCCTACAATGTGATTTTCTGGATTTTTTTTCTCATTTTGTCTGTCATAGTTGAAGTGTACCTATGATGAAAATTACAGGCCTCTCTCATCTTTTTAAGTGGGAGAACTTGCACAATTGGTGGCTGACTAAATACTTTTTTGCCCCACTGTACATACCCCAGCTCTCTAAAAAGTCAGGTAAACAATACCTTCCCTTGGATATTTTGTCTCAAATTTCGTGCATAAGGACAAACCGCACAGACAGCAGGTAGAGTACGTTTACATGTCATTCTATTCACATTTACACGATTGTCTCAGGCTGTAACGTTAGTTATACCAATTAATTGTACCTTACAGTCTGACTAATCAGACTAAGAGGATCCCCCACGTCAACGACAACCAACGTGTATCAAGAGCGGAGTGTTGACAAGCTTATGACACAAATCAATGAATGTCTGGTATACTAGGCGTTGCTAGCTAGCTAACTGATTAAGTGTGGCCAATGCCCACTATATAGTTAGCCAAATGGATCAAATATATTACGAAGAAACGTGCATTTTAGGAGATGCCAGGTTGGTGACTAACACTTACCAGTTAGCTTGCTAACTAACATGTCTAGGTAGCGAACGTTAATGGTTTCCTGTCTTATGCCAAGGTGTAGCAAGTCATCAAGTTAGATCAACCAAGTTATTGAGAAAAGGCTCGCTATACAATCGAATTATTTATGCCAATTAACTAGCCAGCTAACATTATTTGTATGACAACGTCAGCTAGCTAGTTAGCTGTTAGCTAGCACTGTTTAGCGCTGTGTTAGCTAACTGACTCGAATCTATCCTAACAAATGATACTGGTTTGGCTACGGACGGTAGCTAGCTGTAGCGTGTCAACCTTAGCACCAGTACGGGTGATAGCTAACGTTAGCTAACAAATACCGTGATGAGTGTTATCTTACCGTATTATTCCAATCTTTGTATGTTGTTTCTAATGTTGTACTAGTTTCCGTTTTGGTAGGGCTTTGTTTTTCCAGAAATAATCCACACCAAATAAGAGTTTTCGTTCTCATTTACTCCACTCCTTTCTAACATTACTTGCGGCAAATGTCGCGTCTACTCTCCCGGAGAATGGTGCCGAAACGCCTCTCTTGATTCAGCTCTTTCGATAGGTCGCATGTTCTCGCGCTCTCTTGCTCTTTCCTCTCACTCAAGCCCACTCATTCAATCAGCCAAGTAAGCATTTTCCATATTTAGTTTTTCTCGAGTGTACCTCTACATCTGTGCTATTTGATGCCCAGACGGGGAACAAGCTGTGAATACTGTGACTAACATTGAACAATAGTATTTGGGAGATCACAGCATCCCATGCTGTTAAGCAGATGATGTAGTGAAGGCCAGTGCCCTGTTAATGATCGGAAACCGTTCTCTTCTGGATCATCTGGACCTGCCCTGCCCCTGAACCACCACATAGTCTCCTTCTAAACATCTAACAGAAAATACACACATAAATTATAATTGAGGAACTTTAGATTTTAGAGAATCTCCCAGCAAGAGAGTGAGTTTGACCCTTAAAAACAAAATCCCAGAAAATATTATTCACCTCTTAAACCTAGATTTGGCATAGCCTACATTAATAAATTGTCCTATTTGCATTCTCAGATTTGATTGATGTCATACAGTTTAAAAAAGGTAACATTATTCTCTCTGACTATGCTTGTTTTTGTCACATTGGGAGAAACATGTTTTATCTTACCTACATTTCAGCTTCAGCGTGCTGCTCCATGATGTCAGATGAGATTCATTTTTCTTTCCTGTGTTTTTCTTTCTGCGCTGTGGTTTGGGAGACCCTGTCTAACAACCACCATAACCAACATCTCTCCATCCACCCATCACAGAGCAGGAAAGAGCTCTGTTTACTTCAGCTGGGCTTTCTGGACCCTGGCAGTATGGCTCACTAATCTATCTCCATCTTTGCAATGCCCAATTAGTCAGCTCAATGATAAAGTACAAAGTGTTTTCAGTTGCCAGTTTTTATGTCCACAGCTGTGCTTCATCAGGAGCAGCAATCCCCCGCCCGCAGTGTTAACCATGTGTTTAGACAAAGTCTTAAAGGCTTTCAATGGTTTTCAGTATCATACTTATTTTACCCTTTCTGATTAATGTAATATACACTACATATTGCATAATAAATAGCAAAGAGGTTCATTAAAAGGCACAATCAAATGAAACCTGTTAATTGTTATTGTTATACTTGTTTATTACAACAGCGACACAAATAATAGAGACTACAGTAATCATTTACAACTTGCCTTGGAGGGAGCCAATATATTTTTGCTGTTTTATTTTCAGAAAAGTAAAGTAAAAACTAGTGTGAGTAGTGGTTACATTTCATGATAAAAGCACCTTCTCTCAATATGACTCCACCAGCTCCACCGACTGGAAATATGAATTTCAAAGCTACTCCTTTAATAGATGCACTGAAGACAGTCATTAAGCAAATCAAATAAATGAAAAACAACTGAAAAGACCTGGGAAAAGAAAGGGAGGATGAATGAATGCGTTGAGCAGAGAAGCTCTCAGTAGAGAAACTGGCAACTGGAGTTTACTAGGTTAATTGAGCCCCCCTTTGCAGAATATCAGCTTTGATATCAAACCACCTCTTGTCAAACTGTCACCCGCTGTAATGGATGGCCATTTCATTGTGTTATACTTCTTCTATGTTCAATTTTATTGTGTTATAATGCAGTATTTCCTGCATCATAACAGTTGTGAATGAGACCTTGATGAATGATGCACTACTTTTTATTTTCACCCTCTACATATCCATCACCATGTTTAAATCTGTATTATCACTTATACTGATCAAAATATACTGATATACAGTAAATAACGTGTGAGAATGTTGTCAATTGTATTATAATGGTTTCCATGGGCTGGGAAGTCAGTTTTTAAAAAATACTATAAAACTAGCAGTTAGCTATTTGTACTCATCTTGTCAAGGCCAAGCCAATGTACTACAATACAAATTCAAATTTGAAGCAATATCAAATATATTCTCATATCGTTATGAAGTCCCTTAAAAAGTAATGTGGCTCAGCTTGAATGTGATGTTTAAATGGAGGTGATGGATTCTTTGTGGCATCTACTTCTATATATAGCATCAATATAATTACATGCCAGGTTCTTGCTTGGACTGTGATGTACATTTCAGGCCCAGACATAATTCATTCTGCCAGTCCTGGCATTTATTATAGTCACAACGGAGCTCAGGTCAAGCATTCTGGGATAATTATCTTTCCCCTCAGACTGAGACAAATAAAATTGTATTTGGCACCAAAAACAACAGGTGTAGACTTTTGGGTGAAATGCTTGCTTATGAGCCCTTTCCAACAATGAAGAGTAAAAAATCGTAATAAAAGAAAAATAGTAACACAAGAGGAATAAAATACACAAGAATGGAGCTATATACAGGAAGTACCAGTTCACTGTGCAGGGGTATGAGGTATTTGAAGTAGATATGTACATGAAGTCAGGATAAAGTGGCTAGGCATCAGGATAAATAATAATAAGGGTATAAGACCTCCTCCCTGTAGGCTGTCTCATCCTTGTCGTTGATCAGGCCTACCACTGTTGTGTCGTCAGCAAACTTAATGATGATGTTGGAGTCGTGCTTGGCCACTCAGTCGTGGGTGAACAGGGAAGAGAGTATAGGAGGGGACTAAGCATGCACCCCTGAGGGGCCCCGGTGTTGAGGATCAGCATGGCAGATGTGTTGTTGCCTACCAGTACCACCTGGGGCGTACCCGTCCAGGATGCAGTTGCAGAGGGAGGTGTTCAGTCCCATGGTCCCCAGCTTGGTGATGAGCTTGGTGTGAACCCTGCGCTGTTTGGAAGGAATGGTGGCCCTTTAGTGGGCTCCTGACTAATTGGGCTATTTTGTGGCGCTGCTCTTAAATTTTTTTGTACATAATGTTTCTGCCATCATTTCCTATGACCGAAAAGAGCTTCAGGACATCAAATCAGCTGTCACTAACCTCCATTTGGACGAGGACTTCTACTTCAATTAGTTGGAGGTGAAAGACATATTGATTATTGCAGACCAGGCCCAAGTCCCGGCACTCGAAGAAGGAGACGTGCAGGATACCTGACGAGACTACACCGGCGAGTGAATAAATCGCCTCTACCCTCCGTTCTATTGGCAAACTTGCAATCACTGGAGAATAAACTGGATGAGCTCCTTTCGAGACTATCCCATCAATGTGATCTGGAGAACTGTATTATTCTATGTGTCTTCAAGTCGTGGCTGAACAAGGACATGGTACATAGAAATGTTGCTGTTTTTTCTTTACGTTGGCAGGACAGAAAGGCTTGCGTTGGGGAAGCTCAGAGGGGGGGTGTGTGTGTCTCTTTGTTAACAACAACTGGTGCGCAATCTGTAATATTAGGGAAGTCTCAAGGCTCTGCTCGACTGAGTTAGAATACCTCATGATGTAGACCACACTATTTACCAAGAGTTTTCATCTATATTTTTCGTAGCTGTCTATTTACAAGCCGATGCTGGCACTAAGACCGCACTCAACAAGCTGTATAGGGACATAAGCAAATAAGAAAATACTCACCCAGAGGCGGCGCTCCTAGTGGCCGTTGACTTTAATACAGGATAACTGAAATTTGTTTTACCTACAGTAATTTCTACCAGCATATCAGCTGTGCAACTAGAAGCAAAAAAACCTCTAGATCACGTTTACTCTACACAAAGAGACACACAAACAAAGCTCTCCCTCGCCCTTCCATTTGGAAAATTTGACCATAACTCTACCCTCCTGAATCCTGCCTTTTAATCAAAAACTCAACAGGAAGTACCAGTGACACGCTCAATATGGAAGTGATTTAATGAAGTGGATGCTAAATTACAGGACTGTTCCGCTAGCACAGACTGGAATATATTCCAGGATTCATCCGATGGCATTCTGGAGTTTACAGCATCAGTCACCGGCTTCATTATTAAGAGCATCAACAACATTGTCCCCACAGTGACCGTAAATACGTACTCCAACCAGAAGCCATGGATTACAGGCAAGCTAAAGGCTAGAGCTGCCTCTTTCAATGAGAGTGACACTAACTTAGAAAAAATCCTACTATGCCCTCCGACTAACCATCAAACGGGCAATGTCAATTCAGGACCAAGATCGAATCCAACTACACTGGCTCTGATGCTCGTTGGATGTGGAAGGTCTTGCAAACTAATACAGATTACAAAAGGGAAACCCAGTCGTGAGCTGTCCAGTGGCACGAGCCTACCAGATGAGCTAAATATCTTCTATGCGCGCTTAGAGGTTAGCAACACTTAACTATGCATAAAAGCACCAGCTGTTCCGGGTTTGACTGTGATCACACTTTCCGTAGCCGATGTAAGTAAGACCTTTAAACAGGTTAAAATTCACAAGGCCGCAGGGCCAGATGGATTACCAGGATGCGTACTCAGAGCATGCCTGACCAGTTGGCAAGTGTCTTCACTGACATTTTCAATCTCTCCCAGACTCAGTCTGTAATACCTACATGTTTCAAGCAGACCACTATAGTCGTTCTGCCCAAGAATGCCAAGGTAACCTGTCTAAATTACTATCTCCCCGTAGCACTCATATCTGAGGCCATGAAATGCTTTGAAAGGCTGGTCATGGCTAACATCAACACCATCATCCCAGACACCCTGACCCACTCCAATTTGAATACCGCCCCAACAAATCCTCATGATGCAATCTCTATTGCACTCCTCACTGCCTTTTCCCACCTGGACAAAAGTAACAACTACATGAGAATTCATTTTTTTAGGTACTTTCTTAACTACATTGTTGGTTAAGGGCTTGTAAGTAAGCATTTCACTGTAAGGTGAAACTTTACCGAATACCTGTTGTATTCGGTGCATGTGACAAATAACATTTCATTGACAACAGCTCAGCATTCAACACAATTGTGACCTCTAAGTTCATCACTAAATGAAATACCCTGGGATTAAACACCTCCCTCTGCAACTGGATCCTGGATTTCCTGAAAAGCCGCTCCCAGGTGGTAATGGTAGGGAACAACACATCTGCCATGCTGATCCACAACACGGGGGCCCCTCTTGGGTACGTGCTTAGTCTCCTCCTGTACTACATGTTCACCCACGACTGTGTGACCAAGCACGACTCCAACACCATCATTAAGTTTGCAGACAACACGACGGTGGTAGGCTTGATCACAGATGACGATAAGACAGCCTACAGGGAGGAGGTCAGAGACCTGTCAGGGCAACAACCTCTCCCTCAACTTCAGCAAGACAAAGGAGATTATCATGGACCACAGGAAACTAAGGGTAGAGCATGCCCCCATCCACATTGACTGTTGTGGAACAGGTTGAGAGCTTCCCCCTCCGGAAACTGAAAAGATGGCCCTCAGATCCTCAAACATTTCTACAGCTGCACCCTTGAGAGCATCTTGACTAGCTGCCTCACCACTTCATATGGCAACTGTTTGGCAACCGACCACAAGAAGCTACAGAGGTTTTAGGATTTATTTATTTGCACCAAAGAAAACAAGTGAAAAACAGAACACAAAAACTGGTAAAAAAAACAGTGTGCAGGTGAGGTTGGAACTAAGCAATTGGGGGAGAAGGGCCTTGTTCAGGGAGGTGAACAAGAACCCGATGGTCATTCTGACAGAGCTCCAGAGTTCCTCTGTGGAGATGGAAGAACCTTCCAGAAGGACAACCAACTCTGCAGCCCTTCACCAATCAGGCCTTTATGTTAGAGCGGCCAGACGGAAGCCACTCCTCAGTAAAAGACACATGACAACCCATTTGGAGTTTGCCAAAAGGCACCTAAAGGACTCTCAGACCATGGGAAACAAGATTTTCTGGTCTGATGAAACCATGATTTTTCTCTTTGGCCTGAATGCCAAGCGTCACGTCTGAATGAAACCTGGCACCATCCCTACTGTGAAGCATGGTGATGGCATCATCATGTTGTTGGGATGTTTTTCAGCAGCAGGGACTGGGAGACTAGTCAGGATTGAGGGAAAGATTAACGGAGCAAAGTACAGAGAGATCCTTAATGAAAACCTGCTCCAGAGCACTCAGGACCTCAGACTTGGACGAAGGTTCCCCTCCCAACAGGACAATGACCTTAAGCACACAGCCAAGACAACGCAGGAGTGGCTTCGGGACAAGTCTCTGAATGTCCATGAGTGGCCCATTCAGAGCACGGACTTGAACCCAATCGAACATCTTTGGAGAGACCTGAAAATAGCTGTGCAGTGACGCTTCCCATCCAACCTGACAGAACTTGAGAGGATCTGCAGAGAAGAATGGGAGAAACTCCCCAAATACAGCTGTGCTAAGTTTGTAGCGTCATACCCATAAGACTCAAGGCTGTAATCGCTGCCAAATGTGCTTCACCAAAGTACTAATGAGTAAAGGGTCTGAATACTTACGTAAATGTGACATTTCAGTTTTGTTTTTTTAATGAATTTGCAAAAAATGTCTAACACCCTGTTTTTGCTTTGTCTTTATGGGGTATTGTGTGTAGATTGATGGGGGACGACGACTATTTAATACATTTTAGAATATGGCTGTAACGTAACAATGTGGAAAAAGTCAAGGGGTCTGAATACTTTCCGAATGCACTGTATATACCTCAATTACCTCGTATCCCTGCACATCGACTCGGTACTGGTACCCCGTGTAAATAGCCAAGTTCTCGTTACTCATTGTTTATTTATTCATTGTGGTATTTTTTTTCTATTTATTCCTTGTGTTATTATTTGTATAGTTTTTATAGTTTTTCTGCAATTTCGTTATTTTTTTCTCTCTGCATTGTTGGAAAAGTTCCGTAAGTAAGCATATCACTGTTAGTTTACACCTTTTTGCAAAGCATGTGACAAATAACATTTGATTTGATATGTAGTCTATGAACTGCATTCTCACATAGTTATTTCCCCTCTTGTCCAGTTGGAAGAGGGCAGCTTGAAGTGCAATTGAGATTTCGCCATCTTTTGATCTGTTGGGGTGGTATGCAAAATAGAGTGGATCCAGGGTTTCTGGGAGGATGGTGTTGATGTGTGTCCTAATCTGCCTTTCAAAGCACTTCATAATTACAGATGTGAGCGCTACTGAGCGATAGTCATTTAGGCAGGTTATCTTGGAGTTATTGGGAACAGGAACAATGGTGCTCAGCTTGAAACATATTGGGATTACAGACTGGGATAAGGGGAGTTTGAAAATGTCAGTGAAGTCTGCGCATGCTTTGAGAACGCACCCTGGTATTCCGTCTGGCCTGGCAGCCCTGCGAGTGTTATACCTGTTTAAAAGATTTACTCTAATCGGCCAACTTGAGCGAGATCACACAGTCATCCAGAACAACAGGGGCTTTCACGCAAGACTAAGTGTTGTATTCCTCAAAGCGAGCATAAAAGGCATTTAGCTCATTTGGCAGTTCTGTAATCCGTTATCGTGCCACATACAACGAGCACCAGAGAAGGTTTAATAGAATTCCACCTTCCTCCTATATTGTCCTTTTGGATCTTTGATGTCTCGTCTGAGGTTGTAGCAGGCCTTCTTGTGTGTGCGTGTGCATCCATGTCCTAGTCCTGTTCATTGTAAACAATGGCTCTAGCCTTTAGCCCAGCGCGGATATTGCCTATAATCCATGTTGTTGTTTTTGGGGGGGGTGGGGGGGGGGGGGGCTTGAATACGCTCGTATAGTCACTGTGGGGACGACGATGTCATCTATGCACTTACTGATGAAGCCCATGACTGATGTGATAAACTTCTCAATGCTATCAGATGAATCCTGGAACACATCCCAGTCAGTACTAACAAAACATTGTTGTAGCCTCGCTTCTGCTTCAGCGGACCATTTCTGTATTGAGTGCATCACTGGTACTTCCTGTTTGAGCTTTTGTTTGTAAAAGGAAGCAGGAGAATAAAGTCATGGTCAGATTTGCCGAAGGGAGGACGAGGAATGTATGTATGTATGGATTTCTGTGGGTAGAATAAAAGTGGTCTAGAGTTTCAGCGCCCCCAGATGCGAAGGAGATGTGTTGGTAAAAGTGAGGTAGAACGGTTTTAAGTCTCCCTGTGTTAAAGCCTCCGCCCACCAGAAACACTGCCTCTGTGTGAGCGGTTTCTTGTTTGTATATGGCCCTTTACAATTTGTTGGGCCAAAGTGGTTTTGGCTTGTGGAGGGATGTAGACAGCCGTGATAATTATGGATGAGAACTTTCTTGGTAGACAAAAGGGTCTGTAGCTTACCATGAGGTATTCTATATCAGGTGAGCAAAAGCTTGAGATTTCCTTCACACTGGAAGTAGTGCATAAGTTGTTTGTGAAGAGGCACACTCCTCCCCTTTGGACTTGCCGGAGGCCATCTTTGTCTGATCGTGCTGCTGCATGGAGAAACGACTGAGTTCTACATACACAGAGTCATCCAGCCACGTCTCTGCAAGTAATATAATATTGCAGCTTTTCAAGTCTTTCTGATAGGAGACTCTCGAACAAAGCTCATCTGTCTTATTCTCCAGTGACTGGACATTTACTAATAGAATGGAGGGGAGTGCCAGTCAATTTTCTCTTTGTCTCAGTTTCACCAGGTGACCGGCTCGTCTATGCCCGATGCATTTTGGTAGCCCATGAAACAAAGGAATGGGGCCCGGTATGAGCAAGGGAACATCTGAGTTGCAGTTGAAGTCTGATGTCCAGAAGGGCTTGGAAATCATATAATAGTATGAAATTCCTGTACAAAAAAAGTTAAGATGAACAAAAAAATATCACTAAATTGTCAGGCTGCACTCGTAAGACGTTGCACTTCTCTGTCAGCGCTATCTTTACAGAAAGGGGATGAGAGAGTGCATTTTTGTGCACAAATCAGATATAAAAGTACTTTAAAAAGTTAACATCGTAAAGCCTACTACCTCTTGCTCAGCAAAAAAAGAAAAGTCCCTTTTTCAGGACCCTGTCTTTCAAAGATAACTTGTAAAAATCCAAATAACTTCACAGATCTTCATTGTAAAGGGTTTAAACACTGTTTCCTATTCCTGTTCAATGAACCATAAACAATTCATGAACATGCACCTGTGGAACGGTCGTTAAGACAAAACAGCTTACAGACGGTAGGCACTTCAGGTCACAGTTATGAAAACTTAGGACACTAAAGAGGCCTTTCTACTGACTCTGAAAAACACCAAAAGAAAGATGCTGCAAGGAGGCATGAGGACTGCAGATGTAGCCTGGCCAATAAATTGCAATGTCCGTACTGTGAGACACCTAAGACAGCGCTACAGTGAGACAGGATGGACAGCTGATCGTCCTTGTCGTGGCAGACCATGTGTAACAACACCTGCCCAGGATCGGTACAACACCACACCTGCGGGACAGGTACAGGATGGCAACAACAACTTACACCAGGAATGCACAATCCCTCCATCAGTGCTCAGACTGTCCGCAATAGGCTGAGAGAGGCTGGACTGAGGGCTTGTAGGCCTGTGGTAAGGCAGGTTGTCACCAGACATCACCGGCAACAACATCACCTATGTGCACAAACCCACCATTGCTGGACCAGACAGGACTGGCAAAAAGTGCTCTTCACTGACGAGTCGTGGTTTTGTCTCACCAGGGGTGATGGTCGGATTTGCGTTTATTGTCGAAGGAATGAGCGTTACACCGAGGCCTGTACTCTGGAGCGGGATCGATTTGGAGGTGGAGGGTCCATCATGGTCTGGGGCGGTGTGTCACAGCATCATCGGACTGAGCTTGTTGTCATTGCAGGCAATCTCAATGCTGTGCGTTACAGGGAAGACATCCTCCTCCCTCATCTGGTACCCTTCCTGCAGGCTCATCTTAACATGACCCTCCAGCATGACAATGCCACCAGCCATACTGCTCGTTCTGTGCATGATTTCCTGCAAGACAGAAATGTCAGTGTTTTGCCATGGCCAGCAAAGAGCCCGGATCTCAATCTCATTGTGCACGTCTGGTCCTGTTGGATCGGAGGGTGAGGGCTTGGAAAGCCATAAATGTTGCACGCTGCTGAAATTAACTCACAGTGCAATGAAGTGTATTTTTTTGATTGATAGAATAAATACAAACATTCACAGATATGACATAATATCTATTTGACACTATAAATTAGTTTCTCATGTATTTTGTACAGGGCTCAATACATCTGAAATCTCTTTATCAGTGTGTCTGTAGTGGTTGGTGTGACAGACATATTCACATTTGTTACAGGTCCAACTGAACCCCTGTAATGAAATTGGCAGCGTTGCTGGAGCTCTAATCAGTGAACCATCTGTTAGCTTGCATGTATCTCTCCAGAGCAAAACAGAGTGGAGCTTTTCTGGAGAGTTTCCAATATCGCAGTTGTGATATTGATGTCCTACACGAATTGTTTAAATATCCAATCCCTCTTCCAAATGAAAAAAAAAACATGTTCGCAAACTATAATTCACTGTCTTTGATGTCATTGAATGTGCTTTGAGTTCAAGAGAGGACCTACAGTACAACATACAGTATATCTTATTGTTTTCAAATGGATTGGAGGTATTGGCAGTAACACTTGGAAAGAGAATGCAGACAATAAAACAACATAAAGTCATATGAGTGGAAGTTTGTGTGTGTGAGTGACATCTGGAGCAGACATGTCTCCTGGCTACAGAAACACAATGTCTGCATGACTTCCGTAATGGTCCAGGTGATCTCTAAAAGTTCTCTGGCCTCAGAACAAATAAATTCATAGAAATAGTGCAATATCATAGTTGAACTAGTGCTGAATTAAACTGATATTTATTTTATACTTCTCTATGTTTTGATTATGAATAAGTCATCCCAAACTAATATCTATGAAAGAGCAATGTAATGACATGAGGAAAGAAGTCTTACTCTCACTTTCAGTCTAAATGAAATGTCTGGCATCAAAGGAAGCATGCACACACAGCACACACACAGCTTTGTTTTTGTAAAATTTCAGGACACACACACACATCCGTATTGGGGCGTGTGGAGGAGGAAGGAGGAGGAATATATCCTATTCAGCAGCTTCTGTCTGTGTCTGCTGACATCAAGGTCACAACTAACACAGCCCTGTTAGAGAGGGAGGCAAAGTACTCCACCATACAAGACTCAACCAAGCGCCTGTCGGCTTCCTGTAGAAATGTTGATGCAGGAATACAGGGTACTCTGAGAGTAGAGCCACTGAGCCAGAATACAGAGTACAGTAGCAGCAACCTTGTAAGAATCCAATGCCTGAACATTCACTATCTTTCTATCACAGACAAAACAATAATGTATTGATTTCGTAATTGTCTCTGAATTGACGTATTTGTAGAGACACACTCACTATCACACACACACACATTTTAGTAATTTATCAGACGCTCTTATCTAGAGCGACTTACAGTTAGTGCATTTATCTTAAGATAGGTAGGTGGGACAGCCACATATCTATTTTTTATTTGTATTTTTAATTTTTTACCCCTTTTTTCTCCTCAATTTTGTGGAATCCAATTGGTAGTAGTTACAGTCTTGTCTCATCGCTGCAACTCCCGTACGGACTCGGGAGAGGCGAAGGTCGAGAGCCACGCGTCCTTTGAAACACAACCCAACCAAGCCGCACTGCTTCTTGACACAACGCACATCCAACCCAGAAGCCAGCCGCACCAATGTGTCGGAGGAAACACCGTGCACCCGGCGACCTGGTCAGCATGCACTGCGCCCGGCCGTCACAGGAGTCGCTAGTGCGCGATGAGACAAGGATATCCCTGCAGGCCAAACCCTCCCTAACCCGAACGACGCTGGGCCAATTGTGCGTCGCCCCATGGACCTCCCGGTCACGGCCGGCTGCGACAGAGCCTGGGCTCGAACCCAGAATCTCTGGTGGCACAGCTAGACCACTGCGCCACCCGGGAGGCCACAACCACATATCTCAGTCAGAGTAAGTACATTTATCCTCAATAAAGCAGCTATCATCAAAGTCAAAGCTTGTAATGGGGGGTGTCAAGTGTTAGTTCACGAACGGCAAACAAACACACACACTTACACACATAACTCTGAGTAAAGTATAAGCATGTGTACAGATAATATCTGTAATACCAGCATGATTACATTAATTCAATACATTTTAATATCCCCCAAAAAAATATCACACTTCCCTTTTATGATCTGCATGATTTACTGACAGGCAGGATCATTATCTAACATCGTTTTTTAAAAAGCTTTGTTTGGGTGTCCTAAGTAGAGCTTGTAACAATGTCATGTATACTTTATGTCAGAGTACACAACAGAATATTATTTATAAGCTCCCTGGAACATACCAATATACCCGTGTGAGTGTTTTAACTGCACGTCAGTCATTCTCTCTCTTTCCCTCTCCCTCTCCCTCCATTCCCATATCTCTGTCTCTCTGTAATATACCCATTCATACATGTGTAGACTATACATTATATACCCAAAGGACTCCCACAGTCCCAGTTAATACATATGACATCAAATATCTCTGCTCTCGTCTCTAGTTAAATGTTGCCATAAAAATGGGAAGCGTCATGCTGAGGCAGAGCCGGGTAATGTATCATGTACATTGGGGGGGGTGTCATTATGGCGGTGTGAGGGAACAGGCCCCACAGTAAAGGGCAGGGGTGTCATCCCTGGGATCATTGACTGTATTTATGGGTCTATATGCCCCGGGGGACTGCAAGGCAGAGCCCATTCCCCTCCTCTCCTTTTTCTTCCCCTGTCAGTGGCGTCTGGCTGTGGCATGTGTAACCATGATCACAGACCTGCCTGTCTGGATGTGGCATTATTGAATAAATAAATCATCCACCCCCTACTCCTTCTTGTCCTCCCCCTCCATCAACAGTTTGGGGTGGCTGATATAGCAGCCTGATTTAAGATTGCACCTGAGAAAAAGGCAGACGTTTTACATGCCCCCAACCGATTGTGTTTTTTTGTTCATCTATTTGCATTGTTTGTAACTTATTTTTTTACTTATTTTGTAGATAATGTTGCCGCTACCGTCTCTTATGACCAAAAATAACTTCTGGACATCAGGACTGCGATTACTCACCACAGACTGTCAGAATCCTTTTTTTCCTTTAACGAGTCTGACGAGGCTGACATGAACTATATACTGATTTCTCGGGAACAGGCCCAGATCCCCGTGATTTGCGTGACGAGGAGGCAGAGAAAAAGGGGCCAGAGGGCAGGCTGCCTTCTGAGAATTCGTAAGGGATCGAATAAACCCCCACTTCCTTCCACTCTGCTAGCAAACATGCAATCTTTGGACAATAAAAAACATGACCTACGCGGAAGATTAAACTACCAACGGGACATTCAAAACTGTAATATCTTATGCTTCACGGAGACGTGGCTCAATGACGACACTATCAACATACAGCTGGCTGGTTATATGCTGCACCGGCAGGATAGAACAGCGACGTCTGGAAAGACAAGGGGCGGTGGAATATGTATTTTTATAAATAACAGCTGGTGTACGATATCTAAGGAAGTCTCAAGCTATTGCTTGCCTGAGGTAGAGTATCACATGATAAACTGTAGACCACACTATCTACTTAGAGAGTTTTCATCTGTATTTTTTGTATCTGTTTACATACCACCACAATCAGAAGCTGGCACTAAGACAGCATTGAATGAGCTGTATTCCGCAATAAGCAAACAAGAAAACGCTCACCCAGAGGTGGCGCTCCTAGTAGCCAGGGACTTTAATGCAGGGAAACTTAAATCCGTTTACCAAATTTCTATCAGCATGTTAAATGTGCAACCAGAGGGAAAAAAACTCTGAACCACCTTTACTCCACACACAGAGACTCATTCAAAGCTCTTCCTCGCCCTCCATTTGTTAAATCTGACCATAATTATATCCTCCTGATTCCTGCTCACAAGCAAAAATTAAAGCAGGAAGCACCAGTGACTCGATCAATAAAAAAGTGGTCAGAGGAAGCAGATAATAATCTAGAGGACTGTTTTGCTAGTACAGACTGGAATATGTTCCGCGAAACCTCCGATGGCAGTGAAGAGTACACCACATCAGTCATTGGCTTCATCAATAAGTGCATTGATGACGTCGTCCCCACAGTGACCGCACGTACAGTACATACCCCAACCAGAAGCTAAGGATTACAGGCAACATCCGCACTGAGCCAAAGACTAGAGCTGCCGCTTTCAAGGAGCAAGGACCCGGAAGCTTATAAGAAATCCTGCTATGCCCTCCGACGAACCATCAAACAGACAAAGCG
This sequence comes from Oncorhynchus mykiss, assembly GCF_057628025.1. Lineage (NCBI taxonomy): Eukaryota > Metazoa > Chordata > Actinopteri > Salmoniformes > Salmonidae > Oncorhynchus > Oncorhynchus mykiss. The sequence goes on from NC_143027.1 coordinate 24,566,308, forward strand.
TCAATACAGGACTAAGATCGAATTGAATGATGCTCGTAAGATGTGGCAGGGCTTGCAAACCATTACAGACTACAAAGGTAAGGACAGCCGAGAGCTCCCCAGTGACACGAGCCTAAAAGACGAGCTAAACTACTTCTTTGCTCGCTTCGAGGCAAATAACACTGAAACATGCATGAGAGTACCAGCTGTTCTGGAAGACTGGGTGATCACGCTCTCCGCAGCCGATGTGAGTAGGACCTTTAAACAGGTCAACATTCACAAGGCCGCAGGGCCAGACGGATTACCAGGACGTGTACTGCGAGCATGTGCTGACGAACTGGCAAGTGTTTTCGCTGACATTTTCAACCTCTACCTGTCCGAGTCTGTAGTGCCAACATATTTTAAGCAGAACACCATAGCGCATGTGCCCAAAAACACCAAGGTAACCTGCCTTAACAACTACGTCTGTAGCCATGAAGTGCTTTGAAAGGCTGGTCATGGCTCACATCAACACCATCATCCCAGAAACCCTAGACCCACTCTAATTTGCACACCGCCCTAACAGATCCACAGATGATGCAATCTCTATTGCACTCCACACTGCCCTTTCCCACCTGGACAAGAGGAACACCTATGTGAAAATGCTATTCATTGACTACAGCTCAGTGTTCAACACCATAGTGCCCTCAAAGCTCATCAATAAGCTAAGGACCCTGGAACTAAACACCTCCCTCTGCAACTGGATCCTGGACTTCCTGACAGGCTGCCCCCAGGTGGTAAGGGTAGGTAACAACACATTCGCCATGCTGATCCTCAACACAGGGGGCCCCTTAGGGGTGCTTGCTCAGTCCTCTCCTGTACTCCCTGTTCACTCATGACTGCACGGACAGGCACGACTCCAACACCATCATTAAGTTTGCTGGTGACACAACAGTGGTAGGCCTGATCACCGACAACGACTAGACAGCCTATAGGGAGGAGGTCAGAGACCTGGCCGTGTGGTGCCAGGACAACAACCTCTCCCTCAATGTGATCAAGACAAAGGAGATGATTGTGGACTGCAGGAAAAAGAGGACAGAGCACGCCCCATTCTCATCGACGGGGCTGCAGTGGAGCAGGTTGAGAGCTTCAAGTTCCTTGGTGTCCACATCACCAACAAACTAACATGGTTCAAGCACACCAAGAAAGTCATGAAGAGGGCACGACAAAACCTATTCCCCCTCAGGAGACTTGGCTAGTATTTTGTATTTAAGCATTTCACTGTAAGGTCTACCTACACATGTTGCATTCGGCGCATTTGACCAATACAATTTGATTTGATTTGATCACTGGAAATATACTTTGATTTCGGACATTTGAAAAGATCCGGAGAACTTCGATACACAGCTAGACCCCCACACCGCATGAAACTATGTAGCTCAATAGCTCACATCAAGACTGTCCATCCAACCAGTCAACTGTCCCAGTTTTCAGAGTGTGTAGAATGTGAGTACATAACGGACATTAGTGGATGCAGCCATTAAACATGCAGTATTTATTTTTAAAATTCTGTCACTTAATAATGTAACTCAACAGGCAGGTCCCCATTTAGAGTTCAGTTGCTACACTGAAAGGTCCTAATGTATTCAGAACACATATACCGTAGTTCTCTTCCATTCATACTGGACTCCCACCAGTAATTTAGTGTCCAGAATGATTAGTTGATAAGTGTAAATATACACTGAATGTACAAAACATTAGGAACACCTGCTCTTTCCATGACCTATACTGACCAGGTGAATCCAGGTGAAAGCTATGAACCCTTATAGATGTCATCTGTTGAATATGTTTTAATCAGTATAGATGAAGGGGAGGAGACAGTCCATGAGACATGGATTGTGTATATGTGCCATTCAGACGATGAATGGGCAAGACAAAAGATTGAAGTAACTTTGAACGGGGTATGGAGGTAGGTGCCAGGTGCACCGGTTTGAGTGTGTCAAGAACTGCACCGCTCCTGGGGTTTTCACACTCAACAGTTTCCCATGTGTATCTAGAATGGTCCAGCAGCCAAAGAACATACAGCCAACTTGACACAGCTGTGGGAAAAATGGGAGTCAAAATGGGCTAGCATCCCTGTGGAGCACTTTCAACACCTTGTAGTCCATGCCTTGATGAATTGAGGCTGTTCTGAGGGGAAAAGGGGTGCAACTCAATATTAGGAAGGTGTTCCTAATGTTTTGTACACCCAGTTTATATGTGTGGACCAATCACTCTCACATGCTGTCATCTGCATACAGTACAGTTGCAAAAATATGCTGACATGCGTGCACGTATACAAAACACTCACTCACTCACTCTCAAACAGAGCGCTACTCCATCACATTAATCTTTCACATTTATCCACCTGAGCAGCTCATGTTGCATATCAACACTTCAGTTTGTGCAGTGTGAGGCTTTAGTAGGTTAGAGGCAGGCATGCGCACTCCCCTTCTATCTCACAGCCCTCCAGGCAGTAAACGATTCTGTAAGTGAGGCTGGTGCTCATTATCAACATGCTCACAGGCTGGAAGTAGTCTCAACAGCACCTACAGTTGAAGTCGGAAGTTTACACACACTTTTTTCAACCACTCCACAAATTTCTTCTTAACAAACTATAGTTTTGGCAAGTCGGTTAGGACATCTACTTTGTGCATGTCACAAGTCCTTTTTCCAACAATTGTTTACAGACAGATTATTTAACTTATAATTCCAGTTGGTCAGAAGTTTACATACACTAAGTTGACTGTGCCTTTAAACAGCTTGGAAAATTCCAGAAAATTATGTCATGGCTTTGGAAGCTTCTGATGGGCTAATTGACATCATTTGATGTGGATGTATTTCAAGGCCTACCTTCAAACTCAGTGCTTCTGCTTGACATCATGGGGAAATCAAAAGAAATCAGCCAAGACCTCAGAAAAAAAATGTAGACCTCCACAAGTCTGATTCATCCTTGGGAGCAATTTCCAAATGCCTGAAGGTACCACGTTCATCTGTACAAACAATAGTACAGAAGTATAAACACCATGGGACCACGCAGCCGTCACACCGCTCAGGAAGGAAACGCGTTCTGTCTCCTAGAGATGAACGTACTTTGGTGCGAAAAGTGCAAATCGATCCCAAAACAACAGCAAAGGACCTTGTGAATATGCTGGAGGAAACAGGTACAAAAGTATATATATCCACAGTAAAATAAGTCCTATTTCGACATAACCTGAAAGGCCACTCAGCAAGGAAGAAGACACTGCTCCAAAACCGCCATAAAAAAGCCAGACTACGGTTTGCAACTGCACATGGGGACAAAGATAGTACTTTTTGGAGAAATGTCCTCTGGTCTGATGAAACAAAAATAGAACTGTTTGACCATAATGACCATTGTTATGTTTGGAGGAAAAAGGGGAGGCTTGCAAGCCGAAGAACATCATCCCAAACACGAATCACGGGGGTGACAGCATCATGTTGTGGGGGTTCTTTGCTGCAGGAGGGACTGGTGCACTTCGCAAAATAGATGGCATCATGAGGATGGAAAATTATGTGGATATATTGAAGCAACATCTCAAGACATCAGTCAGGAAGTTAAATTGGTCTTCCAAATGGACAATGACCCCAAGCATACTTCCAAAGTTGTGACAAAATGGCTTAAGGACAACAAAGTCAAAGTATTGGAGTGGCCACCACAAAGCCCTGACCTCAATCCTATAGGACATTTGTGGGCAGAACTGAAAAAGCGTGTGTGAGGAAGGAGGCCTACAAACGTGACTCAGTTACACCAGCTCTGTCAGGAGGAATGGGCCAAAATTCACCCAACTTATTGTGGGAAGCTTGTGGAAGGCTACCCAAAATGTTTCACCCAAGTTAAACAATTTAAAGGCAATGCCACCAAATACTAATTGAGTGTATGTAAACTTCTGACCCACTGGGAATGTGATGAAAGAAATAAAAGCTGAAATAAATCATTCTCTCTGCTGTTATTCTGACATTTCATATTCTAAACATAAAGTGGTGATCCTAACTGACCTAAGACAGAACGTTTACTAGGATTAAATGTCAGGAATTGTGAAAAACTCAGTTTAAATGTATTTGGCTAAGATGTATGTAAACCTCTGACTTCAACTGTAGCTGAGGCTGTTCTGAGGTCAAAAGGGGTGCAACTCAATATTAGGAAGGTGTTCCTAATGTTTTGTACACCCTGTTTATATGTGTGGACCAATCACTCTCACATGCTGTTGTCTGTGTACAGTTGCAAAAATATGCTGACATGCCTGCACATACAAACACACTCACTCACACTCAAACAGAGCGCTACTCCGTCACATTAATCTTTCACATTTATCCACCTGAGCAGCTCATGTTGCATATCAACACTTCAGTTTGTGCAGTGTGAGGCTTAAGTAGGTTAGAGGCAGGCATGCACACTCCCCTTCCGTCTCACAGCTCTCCAGGCAGTAAACGATTATGTCAGTGAGGCTGGTGCTCATTATCAACATGCTCACAGGCTGGAAGTCGTCTCAACAGCACCTAGCTACACAGCAACACAACACTAGGGCTGTAATGGTGACTTTATTACTACCACACCGGCGGTCACGAGTCATGACGACAGTCAAATTCCATGGGTCCGTCTAGTCACGGTAATTAGGCTTCTCCACACTGCTCCTGCTGATGGTCATTAGTAGTCTTCCAAACTTGCTATCTGCCTGGTACTCAGCACTCTATTGTCCCTCTAATCACTCTGACATCAAAGCAAACGTATTTGAAAATCTAATGAAACACTTCATGCGAGCCCAAGAGCTCATGTTGCGCATTTCTATAGGCTATGCAATTGCGTGAATAATTCTATAGACTAGGCCTACTATATTTATTTCTCAACTTTCCTAAAATTAAGCACATCTTTACAACAGGAGTATAGCCTACATGGCTGGCATGAAAATGAGCCACGGGAAAAGCGTCCCCCATTTGCTATTTACTGCATAGATTATGTTTTTTCCCCTGCTCTTGTTTCCAGACAGGTGCATGATAATGGTCCATTCTAAATCAAAATTTCACACATATATTATTTAGTATATGTAAAGACAAGATTAAATCAATAATAGTCTGATGGGTGACAATATTAGCCTATCACTTGTGAATGATATATTATCACTTGTGAATGATGGCCAGCATGTGCAGTAAGGCAAGAAACAGCCCATGCCTTTTTCCCCCAACTTTTTCAAACCATAGTCACTCAACTCATATAGCCTAGCCCATAGGCCTATGTGTTTTGATAAGGTTTGCATCACAACTAAGGTGTCCAAATGACTTCTGCTTTACAATGGGTATAGAGCCTAACTGGCATACATACATAGCGGTGAGTTTCAAGTTTTCACCATACAAATGCACCTTTATAATAAAAGCATTACATGTTTAGTCGCATTTGTGGTCACTTTTGAGAATGGTGTTTTCCTGCTCATGGAACATGTGCGCTTATAGCCTACTGCTGTGTGTCCATCGCTGGCTTATAATGTGAAGAAATAACCTAATAGTTTATCAACAATTTAAGCTAAACGTTCTGATCTGTTGCATCAGCCTCATTGCTAAAACAAGGTTTTTTGATGCGAGTGGTTGTATTCATTTGGAATCTACCACATCCCACAACTGTCCCAGACTATGTTTGGAATATTTATTTATCACATAGAATAGAATAGGTCAACTTTTGTACTATGGGGGATAGATTGACATCGGCTAGTGCTTTTGCTGTAGTCAGGCCTACTCATCTTGTTCTTAGACAGTTCTTCCAATATCTTCAATATGCTCCTCGGAATTGGCAATTGGGTCTCCGATGTGTCTGTCTTCACTTGTAGTCTGTCAGAAAGACCCAATCACATGACAGAGAGTCATGTGAGTGAGAGGTGCTTCGGAGCATGCAGCCAGGAGAATGGAATTATATTTATTATATCCAGCCCAAGGGCACAATGGCCACTGGCTGCAAAAATCATGGATTATTTTAGGGGGTATTACAGCCACACAAAGGGGATGCCGCCTGGAAGTTCAAGGCATTATCAAGTACTTGTCAAATTGTGAATGAGAGACTGATGAAGTGTATATAGCCTGCGCAAAAAAAACAAAGCAGAACTCATGCCTTTCATGCAACATTTTTCATATTATAATTACAGTTGCAAAATGCAGCCTTAGAATCAATGAAAAAATCTAAACATATAGCCCAACGTTTGTATCACAACTAAAGTCATGCTAGGATTGCTGATGTCAGTATGGCTGTGTGTGTTGGTCTTGTGATGTGATGCTGTGTGGCTGTGTGTTTTGGTTTTGTGGCGTGTAGAGCTGTGTAGGTCATGAAATTTCATCAGCAGGTGATTGTCAAGCAAATAACTGCCGGTCTCACGGTAACTGACCGTTAGTTAACATAAACACCTTTAGCGTCTCCTGGCTTCCACACATAGTTCATTAAGCAGATACTATTTGCTTAGAATTCCATGGCATTATTTTATATTATTTGATAGTTGTCACGTATACTCCCTCTCCGGCCTCTAGGTCATCAGGCTGCTGATTATCCCGCACACCTGTTGCCATCGTCTCGCGCACCTGCACCTCATGACACTCACCTGGAATCCATCACCTCCTTGATTATCTTCCCTATATGTGTCACTCCCCTTGGTTCTTTCCTCAGGTGTTATTGACTCTGTTTTCATGTTGGTGCGTTTGTTTCGTGTTCATTGTTTATTTTATTTATTAAAACACTCACTCCCTGAACTTGCTTCCCGACTCTCAGTGCACTCGTTAAGATAGTATGAAGAATATAAATGAACAAAGCTGAATAAAATATGAAGGATATTTTCTCCAAATGTTTTGAGGGAGTGCACACATGCAGCCATTCTGTGTTGAGCTTTAACAAAGGAACAGGTACTCCTATATGCTTCATTTAGAGTTATGTAACTTGTGTGGCAGAGCTAAACATTTATCAAATTAAATCAAATTGTATTAGTCACATTCGCAGAATACAACCAGTGTAGACTTTACAGTGAAATGCTTACTTACGAGCCCCCAACCAACAATTCAGTTTAAAATAAAAAACCAGTAAGAATAAGAAATAAAAGTAACAAGTAATTAAAGAGCAGCAGGTAAATAACAATAGCGAGACTATATAAAGGGGGGTACCAGTACAGAGTCAATGTGTGGGGGCATCGGTTAGTTGAGGTAATATGTACATGTAGGTAGAGTTATTAAAGTGACTATGCATAGATCATAACAACAGAGAGTAGCAACGGTGTAAAAGAGGAGGGGGGGGGGCAATGCAAATAGTCTGGGTAGCCAATTGATTAGGAGTCTTATGGCTTGGGGGTAGAAGCTGTTTAGAAGCCTCTTGGATGTAGACTTGGCGCTCCGGTACCACTTGCCATGCGGTAGCAGAGAGAACAGTCTATGACTAGGGTGGCTAGTCATGACTAGTCTTTGACAATTTTTAGGGCCTTCCTCTGACACCGCCTGGTATAGAGGTCCTGGACGGCAGGAAGCTTGACCCCAGTGATGTACTGGGCCGTACGCACTACCCTCTGTAGTGCCTTGCGGTCGGAGGCCAAGCAGTTGCCATACCAGGTAGTGATGCAACCAGTCAGGATGCTCTCGATGGTGCAGCTGTAGAACCTTTTTGAGGATCTGAAGACCCATGCCAAATCTTTTCAGTCTCCTGGGGGGGAATAGGTTTTGTCGTGCCCTCTTCATGACTGTCTTGGTGTGCTTGGACCATGTTAGTTTGTTGGTGATGTGGACACCAAGGAACTTGAAGCCCTCAACCTGCTCCACCACAGCCCCGTCGATGAGAATGGGGGCATGCTCGATCCTCTTTTTCCTGCAGTCCACAATCATCTCCTTTGTCTTGATCACGTTGAGGGAGAGGTTGTTGTCCTGGCACCACACGGCCAGGTCTCTTAACTACAGGCTGTCTCGTCGTTGTTGGTGATCAGGCCTACCACTGTTGTATCATCAGCTAACTTAATGATGGTGTTGAAGTCGTGCCTGGCCGTGCAGTCATGAGTGAACAGGGAGTACAGGGGAGGACTGAGCACGCAACCCTGAGGGGCCCCTTGTGTTAAGGATCAGCGTGGGGGATGTGTTGTTACCTACCCTTACCACCTGGGGGCAGCCCATCAGGAAGTCCAGGATCCTGTTGCAGAGGGAGGTGTTTAGTCCCAGGGTCCATAGCTTATTGATGTGCTTTGAGGGCACTATGGTGTTGAACGCTAAGCTGTGGTCAAGGAATATCATTCTCACATACTGTAGGTGTTCCTTTTGTCCAGGTGGGAAAGGGCAGTGTGGAGTGCAATAGAGATTGCATAACCTGTGGATCATCTGTGGATCTGTTAGGGCGTTATGTAAATGAGAGTGGATCTAGGGTTTCTGGGATAATGGTGTTGATGTGAGCCATGACCAGCCTTTCATTTATGTAGCTAAGGCTATATTTTCATACACTAAAATACCTATACAAGCCAAAATAAAAAATAATCGCATTTAATAGAGCTAAAAATGTATTTTCAAGGCTGTGCTTATCCCTCTACAAGGAAATACCGAAATAGCTGTAGAATAATAAAGAATAGGCGACACCACAACACTATCATAGCCACACTATATGATCAGGCAAATCTAGCTGTACATTTGGTGATTTAAGTTTACAGCCATTATGAGAATCTGAAATAAGTTGTTATGAAGGTTGTGAATGTTCATTACCTCCCCTGCGTGTGTGAGAGAATCTTACACTACAACGAGTCCCAGTTTCTATGGAAAACTCCTCATTGGCGATGTAAACACAGTGCTATATTCAGGTAGAATCCTTTTTTGTTCCATGTAGAACCCTTTCCATCGAGGGTTCTACATAGAACCCAAAAGGATCCAACCTGGAACCAAAAAGGGTTCTCCTATAGACAGGTTAGCAGACAGCGTCACTAAATGATGCAGGTGATTAAGTGGGGCAGAAGTCTGTGTGTTGTTGTGATTCTGGATGGTCAGATAGCTAGCAACAACGACAAGAACCTTTCATGTGGGGAATCGGAGGGGGCTTGTTAGTTTTATCTCGTTCTTGATACCATGTCTTGTTTTGAGGTGTTTTGACGGATATCTATGCTAATATGGCTAAAACTCGCTCTCTAGCAAACCAGCAAACTGTAGCTATGTATTTGAGAGACAACTGGTACTCATTGTGAAAATGTATGTTTTCAATAAACATTGGAGACGAAATATAGTTGCATGCTTTTTAAACAATCTATGTCAACCCTGCCTGTTTTGCCTCATAGTTGCGCGCTTGTCGGTTTTGTTGCTAAACAACCAACCCGTTTATGGGGACAGCCAAAGAACCCCCTTTTTCTAAGAGTGTGCTGTGTTTGCCTCTGAGATTAAATGGGAGCAGCTTTAGCAGAATAACAACCACCCTCACAGTAAAGCCACCCCCCCTCCTCATCTTGACTGGATCATCCTGGATATTGCCTTGGTCTTTCAGACCCAGATACACAGAGACAAGTGATTTACATCCCTCTGTCTGCACATTGGACAGGATTGTTTGTGCCCCTCCTGATTCAATTGAAAATGTATTTCTTTAATGGAGCATAGACTTCCATGGAGGAGGTAGAAGCATGTACCAGACTGCATGGTCAAAGTATTTTTAGAGACCCTCTGTTCTCCTGTGTCATTCCAGCCTGTGGTAGATACCAGAATACACTGCTGTCAGAAGGTAATTTCTGGATGTAGTTAGACCAGAATAACAACAGATGAATGATCAGATGAATGACCTCTGTTCGGCTCATCTGTTATTAGGTACTGCACATAGTAAGTCACACATGGGGGTTTGTGGCAAGGTTGCATATCTGTGTTTGTACGTCTGGGGGCCCCCCACCCTACCCTATGACATTTCCTACCCTATTAGATTAACATGATGTGCCAGAGGAGAGTGTACTAAGTGCACTGTACTGAGAGCACATACAGTCCTGTCCTGTCTTGTACTGTACTGTACTATAGCAGGGTTTCCTGGTTTGTCTGTGCAGAGCCCTGATCATGTGATCCACCTCCATTATCTCCCGGCGACCTGCCAATCCAACACACCTGTTTCCCATCATGGCCGGGACATTCCAGGCATCGCCCAGCATTCCACTAAAATCAGAGAGTGTGCCCAAATAGATCCAGTTGCCATAGAAATAAACAATAGAGAGACTAATTCTGCCTGGCTTGTCCAATGATTTATATATTTTTCCTCCATTTTCCTATATCCTCCATTTTTGCACTCCCCAAAATGTAAAAATTATATATTGTAAGCTTCAGTTTACGTTTATTCTATTACAGACACCTTACTGCGTACTTTAAAATTATATTATGTGAGCTAATAATACAAAAATGACATTTTCCTTAAAGTATCATTTTGAGACCGATCTAATGTTACTGTCCCCAAAACAACACAAAGAAAATACATAAAAAAATGTAATATTGTCCTTTAAACATTTATTTGAACTGCTGTTGAATTCAATTCATTACTATGGAGGATTGCACCTGGGGAGTCATTCAAAGTCTCTCTTTGACCAATATATAGCATCAACAATCCAGGGTTTAAATACATCATGTTTTCACCCAGAATACAGGACAAGACACACATGACAAGGATGCAGTCAACATATTGAAGCTTCATTCTGCACTGAACATGTGCTGACCTTGCAGTGGCTAGGCATCAATCATTCACTGACCCATGCACAGACATGCTACTATATAACTGACCATGGGCAGGCATGCTACTCTATAGCCCAGTGCATGGTAGAGAGAAATAATAGGATTGTCCAACATAACTCTATGTATCATATCACCCCCATAACGAGCAATTTCACTTCAGTCCATGAGTGCGAATGTATTTACTATCCATCCACAAATATAGTCTATTGCTGCACGATGGAGCCATTACCATGCATGATATGCAAATGTTGACTCACCACCAATGCAAGTGTATCTTTAAGGAGTATAATTACAGTAAGCTAATGATGAAACACTAGGCCTTTCTCTGTCTGCATTTCCCCCACCCAGATTGACCAAATAGAAAGGAAAAAAGAGAGGAGAAGACAGAAGAAGAGAAGATGGGGGTAATCAGGTGGGGGCGGATCAGGACAAGATCAATGGGAGTGCAGGAGGCAGCAGGAGGTTTGAGCCAGGCCAGTAAATAACATCCCATTGAGACAGCCACCCCTGGACCCGGGCCCCCAGGCCCCCAGGCCTACAGACAGTGCCCGTGATTACTGTCCTCAGAGGGGGGATGGAGGCCCTGTCTGCACAATACACCTCTGAACCTGGGCCCTCACTCACCCCTTTCTCTCTTCCATTTGTTGAACATTCATCTTTCAGCATGTGTGTGTGTTTATTTATGGGGTGGGTGATAAAGGGATGGAGAGTGGGAGAGGATTGGGGAGGGAGGGGAGAGGCGCTGACCAGCACAATACCCAAACCCCCTCACCACTATTCTATTATTCTATCCCCTGGCCTCATGGCCCACTGCTGCTGTTCCAGTAAATGAGTGTGGTGAGTTGTCTTTCCCAAGGTCTGGCTGCCATGCAGGGAGAGTCTTTTCCATTCTGCTAGCATGACAACTGGCGCCTAGGAGCCAATTGTGCTTTATTTCACACACACACACACACACACGTACACACACACGTACACACACACACACACACACACACACACACACACACACACACACACACACACACACACACACACACACACACACGTCACTGCATGAAAAGCAGAGTTTCTAAGTGAAATTGGATCTGCTATATTCTCATGAAATTTGAGGTGCACGGTTCTTCATGGGTGGGAATTTCCCAATGAGAGTGTGCGGATTCCTGTAGACTTTCTGGCCACCCCTGAACCCTTGTGTGTTCCCAATTAAATTCACAATTATGCATTAATACGTTTCTGGAAATTTCCGGACCGTGAACATCGCATAAATTCTCAACTGCCACTGGTGTGTGCCTCTCTACCTCATGTTTTGGAAGAGAACCCCAGTTATTTATCCTGTTCATGTTTGTAACATTTACAGTGGGGCAAAAAACTTAGTCAGCCAGATGAGAGAGGCCTGTAATTTTCATCATAGGTACACTTCAACTATGACAGACAAAATGAGAATTTTTTCCAGAAAATCACATTGTAGGATTTTTTATGAATTTATTTGCAAATTATAATGGAAATTAAGTACTTGGTCAATAACAAAAGTTTATCTCAATACTTTGTTATATACCCTTTGTTGGCAATGACAGAGGTCAAACGTTTTCTGTAAGTCTTCACAAGGTTTTCACACACTGTTGCTGGTATTTTGGCCCATTCCTCCATGCAGATCTCCACTAGAGCAGTGATGTTTTGGGGCTGTTGCTGGGCAACACAGACTTTCAACTCCCTTCAAAGATTTTCTATGGGGTTGAGATCTGGAAACTGGCTAGGCCACTCCAGGACCTTGAAATGCTTCTTACGAATCCACTCCTTTCGTTGCCCGGGCGGTGTGTTTGGGATCATTGTCATGCTGAAAGACCCAGCCACGTTTCATCTTCAATGCCCTTGCTGATGGAAGGAGGTTTTCACTCAAAATCTCACTATACATGGCCCCATTCATTCTTTCCTTTACACGGATCAGTCGTCCTGGTCCCTTTGCAGAAAAACAGCCCCAAAGCATGATGTTTCCACCCCCATGCTTCACAGTAGGTATGGTGTTCTTTGGATGCAACTCAGCATTCTTTGTCCTCCAAACACGACGAGTTTAGTTTTTACCAAGAAGTTATATTTTGGTTTCATCTGACCATATGACATTCTCCCAATCTTCTTCTGGATCATCCAAATGCTCTCTAGCAAACTTCAGGCGGGCCTGGACATGTACTGGCTTAAGCAATGGGACACGTCTGGCACTGCAGGATTTGAGTCCCTGGCGGCGTAGTGTGTTACTGATGGTAGGCTTTGTTACTTTGGTCCCAGCTCTCTGCAGGTCATTCACTAGGTCCCCCCGTGTGTGGTTCTGGGATTTTTGCTCACCGTTCTTGTGATCATTTTGACCCCACGGGGTGAGATCTTGTGTGGATCCCCAGATCGAGGGAGATTATCAGTGGTCTTGTATGTCTTCCATTTCCTAATAATTGCTACCACAGTTGATTTCTTCAAACCAAGCTGCTTACCTATTCCAGATTCAGTCTTCCAAACCTGGTGCAGGTCTACAATTTTGTTTCTGGTGTCCTTTGACAGCTCTTTGGTCTTGGCCATAGTGGAGTTTGGAGTGTGACTGTTTGAGGTTGTGGACAGGTGTCTTTTATACTGATAACAAGTTCAAACAGGTGCCATTAATACAGGTAACGAGTGGAGCACAGAGGATTATCTTAAAGAAGAAGTTACAGGTCTGTGAGAGCCAGAAATCTTGCTTATTTGTAGGTGACCAAATACTTATTTTCCACCATAATTTGCAAATAAATTCATAAAAAATCCTACAATGTGATTTTCTGGATTTTTTTCCCTCATTTTGTCTGTCATAGTTGAAGTGTACCTGTGATGAAAATTACAGGCCTCTCTCATCTTTTTAAGTGGGAGAACTTGCACAATTGGTGGCTGACTAAATACTTTTTTGCCCCACTGTATTAGCATGGTTTCGCTTTCAAAATCTAGATGTAACATGCTTATCTAAACTGTGATGAGTTTTATGGTCATTTTGATATAAAATGTAAGTGTTTTGACCAAGTGAAAAACAAGTGAGATTTTCTCATTCATGAGTGTAGCCAAGCTAAGTTAGTTAACTTTGTATATAGGTTAATGAGAACAAGATGCAGTTTTTGTTTTTATTTCTGTGATAAACTTTTGTACAAATTAACAACACTAATGATATGTATTGTAATGAAACAGCAGGGAGTAGGTCTCAAACCCTCGACCTTCTAGCCCGAGGTCCGGCGCGCTCTCGATTTCCGAGCTTATAAAGCCAGGGTCGTTACACTATTTTAGAAGTTTACTTTTTTATGAAATGTGTATCTAATGTGCATGCTAATTGCTAACCGCTGATTTTAGCTAGCTCAACACTAGGCGCTAGCTAGCCTACCATTTCTCCCTACTAGCTAGTTACTTTTAGTTTATGTTGTTGTTGGCTAGCTGTTCATGGGTTTTTGTTACATTTAATCCACAGGCCTCTTCTATCATTTTTTTGTACAACTGTTGTCGCCCATACAATGCATTGGTGTATATTTAGTGGTTTTGCACACTACAATCTTTAGTGATAATCTAGCTAACACAAGCTAGGTAACTAGCAAGCTAATTAACCCGGTTCAAACCCTGATGCATTATGCATACACACCTAGTAAGACATACATTTTTGCAAAGGCAATTAGATAGACTTGCAATCTCTCTGACACACAGATTTACTTCCCAGCACAATGTGTCTGTGTGATGTCAAAGAGCACGAACACGTCACCGGATGTTAATGTTCATTCAAACAGTGAAAAATAGTGGTACTATCAAAGGTATGCTTAATGCTCTTCATACATATGATAGCAAGGCTCTGCACCGGTGGCCTGGCCACCAAAACAACATAAAATTAACCTTGTGCTTATATCCATTGCAGGTTCTTGTGCCACCTATTACGAGAATATGAGGCACAATCTTAGAGATCCATGCAAAGAAGGGTCGCCAAAGGAGAAGGTGGGTAAAAGTCGTTTTTTTGTGTAACACTAGGTTTGTTACTCCTGTATTACTTATTTTCCCTGTAATACAAAGTGCATTCATGGCCCTCTTACAAGTTTGAAGTGATATATTTGAGTCTAGAAGAGTAGAATGAAAGCAGATGTTGAATTCCACCCACCTTGTCTAAAGTGGTTGCTGTAGCCCCTGCAGTTCCATTAATCACCAGTTACTATACTTTGTTGGACCACTAATTGCCTCTGTATCAGAATTGGATTGACTGTTTTACTGAAAGTAACAGTAATCATGAGCATGGTATACATTTTGGCAAACAATTCTGTTTCATACTCTAGTCCACATGCCTGTAGCTCTGTGCACTGACAGTACAACATGCACAACTTGTAGCAAACCATTTAAAGGCAATGCTACCAAATACTAATTGAGTGTATGTAAACTAATGACCCACTGGGAATGTGATGAAAGAAATAAAAGCTGAAATAAATTTTACTCAGATTAAATGTCAGGAATTGTGAAAAACTGAGTTGAAATATTTTTGGCTAAGGTGTGTATGTAAACTTCCGACTTCAACTGTACATGTTTGTGCATATCTGCACACAAAAGTGGTCCATTACCTGAGATTTATGGGAAATGTGCCGGGCCGAAAACTGCTGGACATGTGCCCGCAAATTTCCAGAAATTGTACGTTTTCGGACTTGTGCACTGGAGTGTTCAACCCGTAAATATACCATTTCATGTAGTGCCTCATTGTGTCAAGCTGTCGATTTGCCTCTCTGCAACACAAACATCTCCAACTGGCCAAGTCCTGACTCACTTGCTGCTCAGAAAAGAAGGGTATTTTTCACTGTTCTGTGTCCCTGATGTTTATCATCATACAATTTGACACAATTTGATACAATAAAATGTATTGTACAGTTCCAAATAGAGAGTTCCAAATAGATACAAGCAACATCTAACGGTAGAGGTTTTTTATAATGGTAAAAATAGATTGTGACCCATTGTGCTCCAGGCACTGCTCCCAACAAAACATCCCTAGATATAAACTGAGGTTTTGTTAGATTTCAGTTTATGTTCCTCTCTCAGTTTTTTGGACATGTTCAATTAGAGTTCTTTATTGCATTTGGCATTCCCCCATTGTATTTGGGAAGTGCAATTCAGGTCAAGTGACTTGGCTGTCTTCCCTGGCCTCAGTAAATAAATCACATGAAGTCTAAAAATAGCACCAACTAAATCACAGGTGGGTTTAGTGAGATGCTGCAAATTAGAGGAGGGGGCAGGGGGGGGGGGGGGGGGGGGGGGGGGGGACTCTGGACTGATGTTGCTGGTGTGAAGAAAACTGATCTGACTGGGCCACACCAGCCCCCATCAACAAAACATGAAATTATGGAATTTCTCACGGACAAATGGTGTAGCATTCCTGCAATAAAGTTCCAGACACTTGTAGAATCTATGACAAGGTGCATTGAAGCTGTTCTGGCAGCTCGTGGTGGCCCAACGCCATATTAGGACACTTTATATTGATGATTCCTTTATTTTCACAGTTACCTTTATATCTCAATGGTACGTTTTCAAAGTGGCGGATGACACCTTCTATCAGTATATTAGGGTGCTGGTGCTCCCTCACCCTATCTCCCATACAGAGCATTGCCATTGGCACATCTTTCCCCCTGCAAGTCCCTGGAATCAGGCAGCAGGGTCTGATTAATCACTTAGAGCAATTAGCCACTGCACCCAGAGGATAGACAGACCACAGAGAACAGACAAGAAACACATATCATATGTTTTTTTTAACTTTAGCTGTCTAGCTATCATATTGGATGTTCCACTCCACGATCAATGGAAGAAGGAGTTGCAATGATGTAGTAGCAGTGTATGCTGTCTTATCATTATCAATGCACAGTAGGTTATTATCATTTGAAAATCCTGTTGAAAAATAATTTTAGATATTCAGAAATGGCATGTGTATATCGATATGACGCACACCACACACAGAGGTATTAGTATTGGTACACTGAATGACACGAGGCACTGTATTGCATAAACCTATAATATGCAAAGACAGGTGTAGCAATTGGTTTCCATGACAACCTGTCTGTATGTCTGAAGGTCTTTGAACATCACACCAACGTAGGCTTTATTCAATAGAATCTGAATAAAGCAGGTTCATCATTAGTTAGTAGCCCCCTGGGGCTCTGTGATCAGAAATCGACCGACCCGGGCATCCCTTAGTGTGGCATGCTAGGTAAATAGACAGGCCATGTGTTTCTATTATCAGGATTAAGGTAGAACAGAATATATATATCATTTGTAATCACCTTACAATAATTACAAGAACACCACAGGGACAGCTGAACCTATTCAATCCCACAGGGTGGGCTTTTTCATACATGCAGGATTTTCTTCCCAAGGTACCTCTAAATGTATTCTGCTCAACCAGTATCTCCGTCTCAGACAGACGACAACAAATCCCCAGCCGTGATGCTATCCTGACTGAAGCAGTAGGGTATGTGTCAACACAAATCTTGATAGTATCTCTTTGACTGGAATAAGGTTCTCATTGGCAAGGCTTTTCTTCGTCAGGCTCAGGGCCTCTTTCACGGCTCTGTGAAAAAAGAGAGACATCCATACAACGGTAAAAGAGCATCCGGATCCCACTTTCTCTCACATTTGACACCGTTCAGAGGTAAATCAGGCACTCCTGAGATAAACACTTCATAGGATGCCCGCCCTGTGCCTGAGCAGAAAGATGAAACTGACTCTGAAAGCCCCACCAGCTCTACCCAGTACTGCTTTATCTGCTCCGTCGGAATGCGGGAGACTCTGTCAAAGGAGATGAGGATATCAAAACACAATGCTACACTCCAAAGTGCTGCAGTGGGGCTTTCCTGAGCTGAACAAAGTAGCTGTAAAACCTCTGGCTTTCACTGGCTTCTAGATCAGAGCACTTGCATCATTGCTATTTTACAAGAGAATGAGAAATCGACTGAAGGGAAACAGTCAACCATGTTCCTTGTTTGAGAAATGTGACTTCCTCTTGCCTCATTCTTAAAAAGCTAGGGATGAAAATGATCTATTACAATAATAGAAAGCTACAACAAACGAACGCACAATTCTGTATTTCATCACTTTCTACCTCTGTCAGACACACACACACACACACAGGGAACAAGAGCAAAAAAGTGTGGTGATTCATCTACTGTCCTTAACACTATGACAGCTCCGGTCCTCTGAGGTCTGCTCAAACTCCTCCTCCCCCAGGTTTAATGGGACCAGCCATTATGACCCTCAGAGGTTTCCTCTGTGCTGTGGTTTCTGGTTTTATGTCATGCCACAAAAATCCTTCATGCTTAGCTCTGCATTGACCCACAGTGAAATTCTCCAATCCCTCTCTAACACTCACACTCATAACTACAATGACCTGTTACTCTGTTCATGTCTGTGATCAGCCTGATCTCCTAGACTAGACGTAACATAGTAAATGTAAATCCGGGACACTCAAATTAGTATAATATGTTATGTTTGGTATGGTTATATAAGACAAATGGTTATTTAAGGCAAAAACAAAAGTAGGGTGGTTGGTCAGGGTGGAGGGGTGGGCATACAGTATAACACGGATGTCTAACGATCCAAAGGTTATGATTTTGAATCTCATCACAGACAACTTTAGCTAATTAGCAAACATTCAACTACTTACTACTTTTTAGCTACTTTGTAACTACTTAGCATGTTAGCTAACCCTTCCCCTAACCTTAACCCTTGTAGTTAACCCTTCCCCTAACTCTAACCTTAACCCTTTAACCTAACTCCTAAACTTAACTCTAACCTTAACCCTAACCCTAACCCCTATCCTAACTAACATTAACCAGGTAATTTGTTTTTGATGGAAGAGGGAGGTGCAGACATGGGATAGATGGTAGAAGAGCAATGATAGACGCTGCCATCGGTTTTCTGAAGAAAAGTGCCTGATTTTAATTTTAATTTTATTTCACCTTTATTTAACCAGGTAGGCTAGTTGAGAACAAGTTCTCATTTACAACTGCGACCTGACCAAGATAAAGCATAGCAGTATGAACAGACACCAACACAGAGTTACACATGGAGTCAACAATAAACAAGTCAATAACACAGTAGAAAAAAGAAAAAAAGAGTCTATATACATTGGGTGCAAAAGACATGAGGAGGTAGGCGAATAATTACAATTTAGCAGATTAACACTGGAGTGATAACTGATCAGATGGTCATGTGCAGGTAGAGATACTGGTGTGCAAAAGAGCAGAAAAGTAAATAAATAAAAACAGTATGGGGATGAGGTAGGTAAATTGGCTGGGCTATATACCAATGGACTATGTACAGCTGCAGCGTTCGGTTAGCTGCTCAGATAGCAGGTGTTTAAAGTTGGTGAGGAAGAGAAAAGTCTCCAACTTCAGCGATTTTTGCAATTCGTTCCAGTCACAGGCAGCAGAGAACTGGAAGGAAAGGCGCCACATGAGGTGTTGGCTTTAGGGATGA
The DNA here is from genome assembly GCF_057628025.1 of Oncorhynchus mykiss. NCBI lineage: Eukaryota > Metazoa > Chordata > Actinopteri > Salmoniformes > Salmonidae > Oncorhynchus > Oncorhynchus mykiss. Next base: position 24,585,484 of record NC_143027.1, read on the forward strand.
TTAGTGAGATACACCTGCTGGAGCGCGTGCTACAGGTGGGTGTTGCCATCGTGACCAGTGAACTGAGATAAGGAGGAGCTTTACCTAGCATGGACTTGTAGATGACCTGGAGCCAGTGGGTCTGGCGACGAATATGTAGCGAGGGCCAGCCGATTAGAGCATACAGGTCGCAGTGGTGGGTGGTAAGGTGCTTTTGTAACAAAATGGATGGCACTCTGATAAACTGCATCCAGTTTGCTGAGTAGAGTATTGGAAGCTATTTTGTAGATGACATCGCCGAAGTCGAGGATCGGTAGGATAGTCAGTTTTACTAGGGTAAGTTTGGCGGCGTGAGTGAAGGAGGCTTTGTAGCGGAATAGAAAGCCGACTCTAGATTTGATTTTAGATGATTGGAGATGTTTGATATGAATCTGGAAGGAGAGTTTGCAGTCTAGCCAGACACCTAGGTACTTATAGATGTCCACATATTCTAGGTCGGAACCATCCAGGGTGGTGATACTAGTCGGGCGTGCTGGTGCAGGCAGCGAACGGATGAAAAGCGTGCATTTGGTTTTACTAGCGTTTAAGATCAGTTGGAGGCCACGGAAGGAGCGTTGTATGGCATTGAAGCTCGTTTGGAGGTTAGATAGCACAGTGTCCAAGGAAGGGCCAGAAGTATACAGAATGGTGTCGCCTGCGTAGAGGTGGATCAGGGAATCGCCCGCAGCAAGAGCAACATCATTGATATATACAGAGAAAAGAGTCGGCCTGAGAATTGAACCCTGTGGCACCTCCATAGAGACTGCCAGAGGACCGGACAACATTCCCTCCGAATTGACACACTGAACTCTGTCTGCAAAGTAGTTGGTGAACCAGGCAAGGCAGTCATTAGAAAAACCGAGGCTACTGAGTCTGCCGATAAGAATATGGTGATTGACAGAGTCGAAAGCCTTGGACAGGTCGATGAAGACGGCTGCACAGTACTGTCTTTTATCGATGGCGGTTATGATATTGTTTAGTACCTTGAGCGTGGCTGAGGTGCACCCGTGCCCGGCTCGGAAACCAGATTGCACAGCGGAGAAGGTATGGTGGGATTCGAGATGGTCAGTGATCTGTTTGTTGACATGGCTTTCGAAGACCTTAGATAGGCAGGGCAGGATGGATATAGGTCTGTAACAGTTTGGGTCCAGGGTGTCTGCGGCAGCTATCCAATCCTTGGGGATCTCAGACGATATGAAAGAGAGGTTGAACAGGCTGGTAATAGGGGTTGCAACAATTGCGGCGGATAGTTTCAAAAATAGAGGGTCCAGATTGTCAAGACCAGCTGATTTGTATGGGTCCAGGTTTTGCAGCTCTTTCAGAACATCTGCTATCTGGATTTGGGTAAAGGAGAAGCTGGGGAGGCGTGGGCGAGTAGCTGCGGGGGGGGGGGGGGGGGGGGGGGAGCTGTTGGCCGAGGTTGGAGTAGCCAGGTGGAAGGCATGGCCAGCCGTTGAGAAATGCTTGTTGAGGTTTTCGATTATCATGGATTTATCGGTGGTGACCGTGTTACCTAGCCTCAGAGCAGTGGGCAGCTGGGAGGAGGTGCTCTTGTTCTCCATGGACTTTTTTGTGCTGGTCGAGGGCATTCAGGTCTGGAGTGAACCAAGGGCTATATCTGTTCTAAGTTCTGCATTTTTTGATCGGAGCATGCATATCTAAGATGGTGAGGAAGTTACTTTTAAAGAATGACCAGGCATCCTCAACTGACGGGATGAGGTCAATATCCTTCCAGGATACCCGGGCCAGGTCGATTAGAAAGGCCTGCTCGCAGAAGTGTTTTAGGGAGCGTTTGACAGTGATGAGGGGTGGTCGTTTGACTGCGGACCCGTAGCGGATACAGCCAATGAGGCAGTGATCGCTGAGATCCTGATTGAAGACAGCGGAGGTGTATTTGGAGGGCTAGTTGGTCAGGATAACATCTATGAGGGTGCCCTTGTTTACAGATGTAGGGTTGTACCTGGTGGGTTCCTTGATGATTTGTGTGAGATTGATCGCATCTAGCTTAGATTGTAGGACTGCCGGGGTGTTAAAAATATCCCAGTTTAGGGAGGAGGCTTCTGATGTTGACATGCGTGAAACCAATGCTTTTTCGATCACAGAAGTCAACAAATGAGGGTGCCTGGGGACATGCAGGGCCTGGGTTTACCTCCACATCACCCACGGAACAAAGGAGGAGTAGTATGAGGGTGCAGCTAAAGGCTATCAAAACTGGTCGCCTAGAGCGTTGGGGACAAAGAATAAAAGGAGCAGATTTCTGGGCATGGTAGAATATATTTTGGTCATAATGTGAAGACAGGGGTATGGTGGGGTGCGGGTACAGCGGAGGTAAGCCCAGGCACTGGGTGATGATAAGAGAGGTTGTATCTCTGAACATGCTGGTTGTATAATGGGTGAGGTCACCGCATGTGTGGGAGGTGGTACAAAGGAGGTATCAGAGGTATGAAGAGTGGAACTATGGGCTCCATTGTAAACCAAAACAATGAAAACTAACCTGAACAACAGTATACAAGGCATATTGACTATTGAGAGAGACATACAGCGAGGCATAAAGTAATCGCAGGTGTTGATTGGGAGAGATAGATAAAACAACAGGTGAGACAACAACAGCTAATCAGCTAACACAACAACAGCAGGTAAAATGGCGATGACTAGGCAGAGAGGGTCGGATTAACTACACAGAGAGCCTGAGTTTGCGGCTGGGGCCGACAGATAAAAAATAAATAAACAGAATGGAGTACCGTGTATGAGGATTCTGTGTTATGCACTATAGCCCGTTACCATATACAGTGCCTTGCGAAAGTATTCGGCCCCCTTGCACTTTGCGACCTTTTGCCACATTTCAGGCTTCAAACATAAAGATATAAAACTGTATTTTTTTGTGAAGAATCAACAAGTGGGACACAATCATGAAGTGGAACGACATTTATTGGATATTTCAAACTTTTTTAACAAATCAAAAACTGAAAAATTGGGCGTGCAAAATTATTCAGCCCCTTTACTTTCAGTGCAGCAAACTCTCTCCAGAAGTTCAGTGAGGATCTCTGAATGATCCAATGTTGACCTAAATGACTAATGATGATAAATACAAATCCACCTGTGTGTAATCAAGTCTCCGTATAAATGCACCTGCACTGTGATAGTCTCAGAGGTCCGTTAAAAGCGCAGAGAGCATCATGAAGAACAAGGAACACACCAGGCAGGTCCGAGATACTGTGGTGAAGAAGTTTAAAGCCGGATTTGGATACAAAAAGATTTCCCAAGCTTTAAACATCCCAAGGAGCACTGTGCAAGCGATAATATTGAAATGGAAGGAGTATCAGACCACTGCAAATCTACCAAGACCTGGCCTTCCCTCTAAACTTTCAGCTCATACAAGGAGAAGACTGATCAGAGATGCAGCCAAGAGGCCCATGATCACTCTGGATGAACTGCAGAGATCTACAGCTGAGGTGGGAGACTCTGTCCATAGGACAACAATCAGTCGTATATTGCACAAATCTGGCCTTTATGGAAGAGTGACAAGAAGAAAGCCATTTCTTAAAGATATCCATAAAAAGTGTTGTTTAAAGTTTGCCACAAGCCACCTGGGAGACACACCAAACATGTGGAAGAAGGTGCTCTGGTCAGATGAAACCAAAATTGAACTTTTTGGCAACAATGCAAAACGTTATGTTTGGCGTAAAAGCAACACAGCTGAACACACCATCCCCACTGTCAAACATGATGGTGGCAGCATCATGGTTTGGGCCTGCTTTTCTTCAGCAGGGACAGGGAAGATGGTTAAAATTGATGGGAAGATGGATGGAGCCAAATACAGGACCATTCTGGAAGAAAACCTGATGGAGTCTGCAAAAGACCTGAGACTGGGACGGAGATTTGTCTTCCAACAAGACAATGATCCAAAACATAAAGCAAAATCTACAATGGAATGGTTCAAAAATAAACATATCCAGGTGTTAGAATGGCCAAGTCAAAGTCCAGACCTGAATCCAATCGAGAATCTGTGGAAAGAACTGAAAACTGCTGTTCACAAATGCTCTCCATCCAACCTCACTGAGCTCGAGCTGTTTTGCAAGGAGGAATGGGAAAAAATGTCAGTCTCTCGATGTGCAAAACTGATAGAGACATACCCCAAGCGACTTACAGTTGTAATCGCAGCAAAAGGTGGCGCTACAAAGTATTAACTTAAGGGGGCTGAATAATTTTGCACGCCCAATTTTTCAGTTTTTGATTTGTTAAAAAAGTTTGAAATATCCAATAAATGTCGTTCCACTTCATGATTGTGTCCCACTTGTTGTTAATTCTTCACAAAAAAATACAGTTTTATATCTTTATGTTTGAAGCCTGAAATGTGGCAAAAGGTCGCAAAGTTCAAGGGGGCCGAATACTTTCGCAAGGCACTGTATGTGATTGAATATTATCTGCTGTTGGCTTGTGTGGATGTATGTATGTGTTATGCAACATAGCTGACTTGAGACATTGTTAACAGTTTCAGGGCCATGGGCCTTTCTCATGATGGAAAAATACAGAATAACATGAAGACAGGAACTGTGCAATGAGTTGTGGGGGCACATTCAGAACGTAGTGTTGCGAGAACAAACAGTCTTTTGTTAGATAACATGAGCCAGGTGCCTGATAACTGTATATTCTACACAGCTACAACGACTGACCGCTGAAGCGCTTAGGGGGCTGGGACCAGCCTCTGCGCCAACAATCAACGATAGGCTGGGTGAGTCTAAACCACGCCCAGTCTCTACTCTGACAGGCCGGCTCGGAAGCAGGAACTACTTCTGTCATCAGAGTATATTGTAATATCTTTGTCAGGAACAAGTCAGTTCTCTGTTTTGCCCTGCGAGGTGTGACATAGAGCCCGTATATACGAAAATTTTGTATTTACCACTTATTGCTTAGCTAATAAAAAATACATAGTATACAATCGTGACTCAGTGTCATACTTATCCTGATACCAGATTCGAATTGACGCAACCCTGACACGTGATTAATGGACAGTCCAGCAGGCATCAGCTATGTAGCCAAGTGATCATAGTGTCCAGAGGGCAGCAGTAGATGGAACAGGGACGCCGCTAGCACGCGGGCGACACAGCGTTTAAAGTTAGTAGCCCTCCGACAGAGGCCGGTTGAAAGGCACAGCGGATGGAGTATTCGTCGGCAGACCAGTCGTGGTGGTGCGGCGGGGGGCCGTGTCGACAGAGAATCCAAGCCAGATGGCGAAAGAGGTATTGTAGAATTTAGTTTGCTAGCCGGGAGATGCGCCTGGCTCATGGCTAACTGGTGCTAGCTTCGTGGCAGTGGCGTTAGCCACTATAGCCAATCGGTAGCAGCGGTGAACCGGTGCCAAGGTCCAGAGTTTACAGCAAGGATCCGGTGGAGTATTGGGCTCTAGCCGTGTATAAGTGGGGTTTGGGTGAACAGCTGAGTAGGCCGGGAGGTGGGCCTCAGGGATAGCTTCGGTACTGGGTGCCACGGTGAGTGCAAGCTAGCTAGCTGCAAGCTGTGAGCTAGCTAGCTGCAAGCTAGCTGTGAAGATCAGAAGTAGTGGTCCAGGGATTACGGCAGGAATCCAGCGTTGTTGTGGAGAGACAGTCCAATACTGGTAGACTGGGCCTCAGCCGGAGTATTATCCAGGCTAAGAACAGGGCTGGTATCTGTGCAGAAGGTAAAAGCCGCTAGCAGTGGCTAACAATGACTAAATAGCTTGTAGCTAAATATCTGGTTAGCTTCTGGAGGTTCTTGAATGTGTTATAAAATTAAAAAATTCAAAATAACACATTGGGTGAGGCAGGTTACCGGAAGTATAATCGAATAAAAAAATCGAAAAGAGATTGAAAATAAAGTTGAAATATATAAACAAAAATACAAAAGTACACGAGACACGAACCCAATGCTGACAACACAATGCCCCCTTGTGGTGAATCAAATAATTGCATCGCTCTTACAGCTATTCTGTTACTTTGAACAAAGAGTGTTACCCCTTTACTATTAAAGTGTATTGCTCTGTGGGGGAGTAATCTGTTTATGACTGATAATAGGACGTAACACAGGGATGAGGAGAAAACAATAATTTGGATCCTACACAACACATTGTTGTACCTAAATAATTCCACAAGAGGGCGACATATAAACCTTTCTTTAAAACAATTAACCTCTACTGCCTTCAGTCCATGACGTCCCCGACTAACTAAAAGTCTGCGTATGCAAAAATGCTCTTTCATCAACTCAACGTGAAAGTAGAGTCAATGTCATGCTTGACATGCTTTTCGAAATATAATGTAAAATTAGCTATGGTGGAAGAATAGGTAAGTGAAATATAGGGGTGTTACGGTGCGTGAATGAGGACCCAAAAGCGAATCAACTTAAACAGAGCTTCTTTAATTACCAAACATAGGTAGGCTCAGATGGACCGGCAGATTCCGACAGGACAGGACAAGGTTACAGCAAACATGACGACAGTCTGGTTCAGGCATGAATGACACAAACAAACAAGAATCCGACAAGGACAGGAGCAGAAACAGAGAGAGATATAGGGACCTAATCAGAGGGAAAAAGGGAACAGGTGGGGAACGGGGTGAATGGGTAGTTAGAGGAGACAAGGGACAGCTGGGGGAAAGCGGGGGAGAAAAGGTAACCTAACACGACCAGCAGAGGGAGACAGGGTGAAGGGAAAGGACAGAGACAAGACAACATGACAGTACATGACAGTACCCCCCCACTCACCGAGCGCCTCCTGGCGCACTCGAGGAGGAAACCTGGCGGCAACGGAGGAAATCATCAATCAGCGCACGGTCCAGCACGTCCCGAGAGGGAACCCAACTCCTCTCCTCAGGACCGTACCCCTCCCAGTCAACTAGGTACTGATGACCACGGCCCCGAGGACGCATGTCCAAGATTTTACGGACCCTGTAGATAGGTGCGCCCTCGACAAGGATGGGGGGGGGGGGGGGAAGACGAGCGGGGGCGCGAAGAACGGGCTTAACACAGGAGACATGGAAGACCGGGTGGACGCGACGAAGATATCGCGGAAGAAGAAGTCGCACTGCGACAGGATTAATGACCTGAGAGATACGGAATGGACCAATGAACCGCGGGGTCAACTTGCGAGAAGCCGTCTTAAGGGGAAGGTTCTGAGTGGAGAGCCAAACTCTCTGACCGCGACAATATCTAGGGCTCTTAGTTCTACGCTTATTAGCAGCTCTCACAGTCTGCGCCCTATAACGGCAAAGTGCAGACCTGACCCTCTTCCAGGTGCGCTCGCAACGTTGGACAAAAGCCTGAGCGGAGGGGACGCTGGACTCGGCGAACTGAGATGAGAACAACGGAGGCTGGTACCCGAGGCTACTCTGAAAAGGAGATAGCCCGGTCGCAGACGAAGGAAGCGAGTTGTGGGCGTATTCTGCCCAGGGGAGCTGTTCTGACCAAGACGCAGGGTTGCGAAAAGAAAGACTGCGTAAGATGCGACCAATAGTCTGATTGGCCCGTTCTGCTTGACCGTTAGACTGGGGGTGAAAGCCGGAAGAGAGACTGACGGAAGCCCCAATCAAACGGCAAAACTCCCTCCAAAATTGAGACGTGAATTGCGGACCTCTGTCCGAAACGACGTCTGACGGAAGGCCATGAATTCTGAAAACATTCTCGATGATGATTTGTGCCGTCTCTTTAGCAGAAGGAAGCTTAGCAAGGGGAATGAAATGAGCCGCCTTAGAGAACCTATCGACAACCGTAAGAATAACAGTCTTCCCCGCTGACGAAGGCAGTCCGGTGACAAAATCTAAGGCGATGTGAGACCACGGTCGAGAGGGAATAGGAAGCGGCCTGAGACGGCCGGCAGGAGGAGAGTTACCGGACTTAGTCTGCGCGCAGACCGAACAAGCAGCCACGAAACGACGCGTGTCATGCTCCCGGGTGGGCCACCAGAAACGCTGGCGAATGGAAGCAAGCGTACCCCGAACGCCAGGGTGGCCGGCTAACTTGGCAGAGTGAGCCCACTGAAGAACGGCCAGACGAGTAGGAACGGGAACGAAAAGAAGGTTCCTAGGACAAGCGCGCGGCGACGGAGTTTGAGTGAGTGCTTGCTTTACCTGCCTCTCAATTCCCCAGACAGTCAACCCGACAACACGCCCCTCAGGGAGAATCCCCTCGGGGTCAGTGGAGGCTACTGAAGAACTGAAGAGACGAGACAAAGCATCAGGCTTGGTGTTCTTAGAGCCCGGACGATAAGAAATCACGAACTCGAAACGAGCGAAAAACAGCGCCCAACGCGCCTGACGCGCATTAAGTCGTTTGGCAGAACGGATGTACTCAAGGTTCCTATGGTCAGTCCAAACGACAAAAGGAACGGTCGCCCCCTCCAACCACTGTCGCCATTCGCCTAGGGCTAACCGGATGGCGAGCAGTTCGCGGTTACCCACATCATAGTTACGTTCCGACGGCGACAGGCGATGAGAAAAATACGCGCATGGGTGGACCTTGTCGTCAGAGAGGGAGCGCTGAGAAAGGATGGCTCCCACTCCCACCTCTGACGCGTCAACCTCGACAACGAACTGTCTAGAGACGTCAGGTGTAACAAGGATAGGAGCGGATGTAAAACGATTCTTGAGGAGATCAAAAGCTCCCTGGGCGGAAACGGACCACTTAAAGCACGTCTTGACAGAAGTAAGGGCTGTGAGAGGAGCTGCCACCTGACCGAAATTACGGATGAAACGACGATAGAAGTTCGCGAAGCCGAGAAAGCGCTGCAGCTCGACGCGTGACTTAGGGACGGGCCAATCAATGACAGCTTGGACCTTAGCGGGATCCATCTTAATGCCTTCAGCGGAAATAACAGAACCGAGAAATGTGACGGAGGAGGCATGAAAAGTGCACTTCTCAGCCTTCACAAAAAGACAATTCTCTAAAAGGCGCTGGAGGACACGTCGAACGTGCTGAACATGAATCTGGAGTGACGGTGAAAAAATCAGGATATCGTCAAGGTAAACGAAAACAAAGATGTTCAGCATGTCTCTCAGGACATCATTGACTAATGCCTGAAAGACAGCTGGAGCGTTAGCGAGGCCGAAAGGAAGAACCCGGTATTCAAAGTGCCCTAACGGAGTGTTAAACGCCGTCTTCCACTCGTCCCCCTCCCTGATGCGCACGAGATGGTAAGCGTTACGAAGGTCCAACTTAGTGAAAAACCTGGCTCCCTGCAGGATCTCGAAGGCTGAAGACATAAGAGGAAGCGGATAACGATTCTTCACTGTTATGTCATTCAGCCCTCGATAATCTATGCAGGGGCGCAGAGACCCGTCCTTCTTCTTGACAAAAAAAAACCCCGCTCCGGCGGGAGAGGAGGAGGGGACTATGGTACCGGCGTCAAGAGCTACAGACAAATAATCTTCGAGAGCCTTACGTTCGGGAGCCGACAGAGAGTATAGTCTACCCCGGGGGGGGGTGGTTCCCGGAAGGAGATCAATACTACAATCATACGACCGGTGTGGAGGAAGAGAGGTGGCCCTGGACCGACTGAACACCGTGCGCAGATCGTGATATTCCTCCGGCACCCCTGTCAAATCACCAGGCTCCTCCTGTGAAGAAGAGACAGAGGAAACAGGAGGGATAGCAGACATTAAACATTTCACATGACAAGAGACGTTCCAGGAGAGGATAGAATTACTAGACCAATTAATGGAAGGATTATGACAAACTAGCCAGGGATGGCCCAAAACAACAGGTGTAAAAGGTGAACGAAAAATTAAAAAAGAAATGGTTTCACTATGATTACCAGAAACAGTGAGGGTTAAAGGTAGCGTCTCACGCTGAATCCTGGGGAGAGGACTACCATCCAGGGCGAACAAGGCCGTGGGCTCCCTTAACTGTCTGAGAGGAATGTCATGTTCCCGAGCCCAGGTCTCGTCCATAAAACAGCCCTCCGCCCCAGAGTCTATTAAGGCACTGCAGGAAGCTGACGAACCGGTCCAGCGTAGATGGACCGACAAGGTAGTGCAGGATCTTGAAGGAGAGACAGGAGTAGTAGCGCTCACCAGTAGCCCTCCGCTTACTGACGAGCTCTGGCCTTTTACTGGACATGAAGTGACAAAATGACCAGCGGAACCGCAATAGAGACAGAGGCGGTTGGTGATTCTCCGTTCCCTCTCCTCAGTCGAGATGCGGATACCTCCCAGCTGCATGGACTCAGCACCCGAGCCGGCAGAGGAAGATGGTAGTGATGCGGAGAGGGAGGCGACGGAGAGCGCGAGCTCCTTTCCACGAGCTCGGTGACGAAGATCAACCCGTCGCTCAATGCGAATAGCGAGTTCAATCAAGGAATCCACGCTGGAAGGAACCTCCCGGGAGAGAATCTCATCCTTTACCTCTGCGCGGAAACCCTCCAGAAGACGAGCGAGCAAGGCCGGCTCGTTCCAGCCACTGGAGACAGCAAGAGTGCGAAACTCAATAGAGTAGTCTGTTATGGATCGATTGCCTTGACATAGGGAAGACAGGGCCCTGGAAGCCTCCTCCCCAAAAACAGATCGATCAAAAACCCGTATCATCTCCTCCTTAAAGTCTTGATACTGGTTAGTACACTCAGCCCTTGCCTCCCAGATTGCCGTGCCCCACTCACGAGCCCGTCCAATAAGGAGAGATATGACGTAGGCGACACGAGCAGTGCTCCTGGAGTAAGTGTTGGGCTGGAGAGAAAACACAATATCACACTGGGTGAGGAACGAGCGGCATTCAGTGGGCTCCCCAGAGTAACACGGCGGGTTATTGATTCTGGGCTCCGGAGATTCGAAAGCCCTGGAAGTGGCCGGTGGATCGAGGCGGAGATGGTGAACCTGTTCAGTGAGGTTGGAGACTTGGGTGGCCAGGGTCTCAACGGCATGTCGAGCAGCAGACAATTCCTGCTTGTGTCTGCCTAGCATCGCTCCCTGGATCTCGACGGCTGAGTGGAGAGGATCCGAAGTCGCTGGGTCCATTCTTGGTCGGATTCTTCTGTTACGGTGCGTGAATGAGGACCCAAAAGCGAATCAACTTAAACAGAGCTTCTTTAATTACCAAACATAGGTAGGCTCAGATGGACCGGCAGATTCCGACAGGACAGGACAAGGTTACAGCAAACATGACGACAGTCTGGTTCAGGCATGAATGACACAAACAAACAAGAATCCGACAAGGACGGGAGCAGAAACAGAGAGAGATATAGGGACCTAATCAGAGGGAAAAAGGGAACAGGTGGGGAACGGGGTGAATGGGTAGTTAGAGGAGACAAGGGACAGCTGGGGGAAAGCGGGGGAGAAAAGGTAACCTAACACGACCAGCAGAGGGAGACAGGGTGAAGGGAAAGGACAGAGACAAGACAACATGACAGTGCATGACAAGGGGAAGGTAGAACATGTTTTACAGTAAGTTTAAAGTTGTTATCAACAATTTAGCTCTGATAGGCCTTTGGCAATCCAAGCTTTTGGGTTCGTACTCAAGGCTACTTGGTTTAGGCCTGGCTATAGCCTAGGGATACAGTCCAATAATATCTCCCTACTTCTGAAGTGTACACTCTCGTTCGCTTCTTCCTACAAATCTAAAATCATTATATTGGTGGAGGCATGGGCTAGAGAGGAATATGCTACCAAATAGCACATTATTCCCTAATGTAGGCCTACTTTTAAGGAATGCACTATAAGGAATAGATCACTAAATGGGGTACCGTAATAAATCCACAAGAGGGCGACACGAAATTAGACTAGGTTTATTTCTGTTTTGACCTGCTGAGTGGCAGTGCTTAGTGAACAGATTTCCATGTGGGCCTAGCTGTATCGAAAACGGTTGATGGGGAAATTGTGTAATCTGATCAATATATTTCCCCCCCAATATTAATGAAGGTCTAACATTCCATGACGTGGTATGTAGTTCTTAATTCGTCAGTGGCTGCAATATAGTCCTCAGTAAACTCAACATGAGTGAAAACAACACAGACAAGGACAAGTTTTTCGAGATATAAAAAATACTGTATGCAATTATGGATGAAGAAAAGGTAGGTTAAATGACACAAAATATTTGGGAATGTAACTAAGGAAAACGTAGTTTAAGATAACTGTCTATTGCAAAACAAATGTATAATTCTCTCTATTAAATCAATCACCAGTTTAGCTCTGATATGGCTGTGGCTCTATGATGTCCTTTGTAAGATTCTAATCTGACATTGACATGAAATTCCTATGTCCTTCATGTAGTACAGAGAGATGATGATGATCCCCAGAGGGAGGGGAGGGAGTTTGTTGAGGAAGAACCAGTGGGCCAGCTCAAGAACGAGCCCAAGAAGACAGGAAAGGTAAAATGGCAGGAGTGACAGGGAAACTACTAGACTAGTAACACTCAATTGTCACAATAGCTGCATTGACCTGATGTAACATGTCTATTATTTGTGATCTGGAATCTATTCTATTATATTCTATCCAAGGCGAAGAGGAAAAGTAGTGCCAAGAAGTCAGGGGAGCAGGGCACTGATACGGATGCAGGTCATAGATTTTCCCTCTGTAGTATGTTGGTTCTCTAAACCTGCATATCATAGATAAAGGTCATGTTAGAAACTGTAGTCAAACTGGAGTCAGTAAGAAAATGTTGCATGGATAGTTTTATTCAATAGTCCTATTGTAGCAATTTTATCGAAGTATTGTATTAAGAGAAAAGCGTCTGACTTATCCTGAATTGTCCTATACGGTAATAACATATTTAGGATTGAGGAATAAACACCTGGACAGAGGATCTGTTATTGAGCTCTTGGAGAAGAATGCTCTTAAGGCTGCATTCGGCCCAGGCAACAAAGATGAGATGGAGGACTGCTACCCAATCCTCATCTCATTCATGCGCAATCTTACTGATGAGTATGTTAGGCCCATGTTTTGCTCTAGCCTCACATATTTTGTGCAGAAGGAAATAAAAAGTAACTAAAACACATTTATTTTTTATTTTCTAGGCAATGGCAAGTGATCTATAAAGGATTTTAAAAACCTGTAAGTTTCTCCATCAGCCTTTGACCTTTGATTTGGGAATGTTGTGTTGAATAAAGAGAGAGGAATTAACCATAGTTCTATTCTGCTATTACGTTCATTAATCTGTCATACTTCATTCAACTTTGAATTCAGTCACAGATAAGGAAAACGATGTTGATAAAATGCATTCTGTTCAATCTAGAATACTTTACATCAGAGTTTATTTGCCAAACCTGCTGTGTTCTGTTTTGTTTGTGCAATGCAGATGACAAAGGAACAGCTTGCAAAATTGTGCAAGACCATTGTCAACTTCATTGCACAGACCACCCTGCAGATCCTGCTGCCGGCCCTGGCCCGCATTCTAGGGGTGACAGGCTTTTATGACAACGCTGACTCACTCAAGAGGGGCTGCAGTGCAAGATCCTTCACTGCCTTTGAGCAGAAAAGACTGGAGCTCATCCAGGAAGTTAAATATTTGGCGAAGGAGATGTGTAACTGTGGCGGCAGGGCTCTCCGACCAAGGTCTAGCACACCCTCTTCCAAGAGGTACTGTATGTTCCCCATAATGTGTGTGTGTGTGTGCAGTTAATCCTAACCCTCAAACTGATGAACAATAATTTCTCCATTTAAATATTTTCCAGCTTTCTAACAGGTGTGTTTTGCAATATCTAATGCACACATATAAATTGCATTTAGAATACTCAATTATAATGCTTGTTAGATTTGTTAGCAGTAAGATATCTATTTTCCAACTTCAGACAGCAATTAACATACTTTGCTTGTTCATTTAAAAGTTCCCAGACCTCACTGAAAGTCCACCTGGGAATGCCAGAGGACAGTATCATTAGCAGTGTCCAGGAGCAACTCTCTGACCATGAGATGTTGGCCTCTTGCCCACCTGAGCTGACCGTTGGTCTTATCAAGGAGGTTCTTGAACAGCTCAACTTGGCCCTCTCTTTGACCAGCAGTAGAACCATTTCAGGGCGGTCGTCCCCCATTGCCTCTGGTACTCAGGCCGCTGAACAGATGATTAACATGGTCCAGAAGTTTTTCTATGATTCCACTGCTCCAGAGGACCAGTTAGATGTTGATTCCTACATTCCATCTGCAACAGAAGAGGTGATCACTGTTATTGCAGACATGGTGGATGAATTGAAAGGAGAAGATGCAGACTCGGTTAAGCTGCTTCAAGAAGTGGCTGTGAAAGTTAAAATGTTGGCATCTGTCAGTGACCTTGCAGTGGAGGACCTGGACGATGAAGACTTTTCTTTCCCAACGGAGCTGAACTCGTGTATATCTTGCAAGGCATTGGTGAAAAACCTTGACATTCTATCAAGTGACAAGTTCAAGACAAAAGCCTCAAAGGCTGTGAGCGAGATTCTAGTGAGATGGGACTCCAGGGGAACCTCTGGTTTGGTTGAACATTCCTATTCATTTATTGCCACTCCCAGCTTGATGAATGCGTCTCACCCTGACACGATCCATCATTCCGTGGCCACTGGGCTCATACAGACCAATATGAATTCGGAGGCGCCGAATATAATTGATAGCTTTGTTGAAGATGTCAAAGGCATTGTGAAGAAAGCTGAATTAGATAAGCCAACAAGCACCCAGAGAGATCCGCAAGTCTCCTACTACTCTATGGCAGGCATACTCTATGCTTCAACTGAGTGATGAGAAACCCTCAGAAGCCACGAATGCTGCAGCTGTAAGCCCCCTGACTGGTGTGGAAGTATCTGAGAAGAAAATCTGGATAACTGCAAAGACTATTTACCACAATGTGAAGGCAAAGATGAGGAATTATTTCTCATTGCAAAGACAAGCCAAAGCAACGAAGGCTCAAGCCAAAAATACCCTCAGCCATATTCTGGTTTCCATTCAGAAAGAACTGTCAAATGGTGGCTGCAGGACAGCTTTCACAAATAGATAAAGTGGTTGGAACTATGCTGGAGAACATTGAGAAGATAAGCAGCGAATGTGGCGAGGAATTGGTCTATCAAGAGTCACTGCGGTCTTCCTCCTCGTTGTCATTCTCAACTGCCAAATCACAGAAGACAGAGTGGGAATTTGCACTCCCTGGCACTCCCATTCCTTCTGAGTTACCCGAGAGTCCTGCTCAGCCCATTGTAAGATGCTCAGTCATTGACATGAGCAACTCTACTAAGCCAAAAACAATGGTGTGTGATGCCAGAACAATAATGTTTGCCATAGCCGATACTATCATGAAGAAGGAATATCCAGAGGCAGAAGGGCAGGTTACATCTCACCCTGATCTAACGGATGCAATAGCTAGACTGGAGGAGCTCATATCTCAGGGTAGGATTGGTGCTCTCTCCCGTGATCTCAGTCACCAAGTCAACCGCATAATTTCTGATAGCAACTTGACCCCTCTGGGACTGACAGTGGCGGCTGGAAAGAGTGCATCTGATACCATCCTTTCGAAGCTGAAGAGGAATGACAAGGTGGGGAAGCCCACAACTTACGAGCTGGTTCAGCTGTTTGTAGAGGACTCTGTTAAGTGCCTCCTGCTTCCTAGTTTTGTGCCCTATTCAACTTCAATGACTTTGGCTCAGGGGGCCAAGGTGTTGGCTAGAGTGTCTGAAGATAGAATTTCATGCTCTTCTTCTTCATCAGTATTTAGTGACACAGTCAGTCTCTTTACCAAAGTTATGGTAAGCCAGGTCATGTACTCTGTGAAATCTGATGCAGAAAGTAGAGGATCCTCTCCAACTGAATCTCTCCAAACATATGAAACCACTATATCTGATGTAGGCAATCCATTGAGTGGCAAGTCCTCGCCTCGGCTGTCTCCTTCTGGCGTCATTATGGCAACAAGCGAAACCTCCAATGCAGCACAAATTTTTAAGGCGAACATTGATGGAGAGGAAGTTGATACCACCAGTCATTCTGGTGTAGCTCAAAACATTGTCAGGGACGATATGTCAACCAGCCCAGACATGGTCAAAGATGTCACACTTCCAACCCCATCCTCTGATAACTTGGGCAGTGATGATGACTTCACCGGCCTCATCAGCATGTTAGTGGTGAGAATTCTAACAGAAATCCAAACCCCAGCAGAAGATTACCCAGTTGACGTCACACGCAAGTCACAAGACCTGATCCCCAGAGTTATGGAGGTCTTCTGTGCATGGTCAGGCTGCTCTGAGACACAAGCCTATCCAGAGAACTTGAGGATTCATAAAGTCTACAGAGTCGTCTATAAAAATCTGTTGGGGGAGTTTGGCTCGGAGAAAATCCTCCAACAGGCCGTGTCGACTCAGGACTCTTCATTTGATAGGATTCTTGTCTAGTCTTTGAGTGAAGCGCTTCTCCACAGATGTAATGAGGCATTGAGGGCAGCCTCAAGAACATCAGTCAAAACCACCGGGCCTAAGGCTCTTCCACTGGCTGAGGATGTGAGGGGTAGCAGCGGGAAATGATATTTTCTACAAAGGCTGGTCAGGCTGACAAGCAACTTAAAGGTACAGCAAACATATTTAAATGAACAGTTGTGGGAGATAATGTGAGTAAACAATGCAATTCAGTGTAAAAATTATAAAACCATCCGTTCATTCCAAAACCAATCATAAATGTTGTTGTGCTGGTGTGGTAGGTGTGATTGTTATCATCATGAGGTTGTTCAGCTGTGACATTTTTTAAAACATGTTTTTCTCTTTAAATACTTAGCTATTCAAGAAAGGGAACAAGGATTCCCACCGCTCTGAATCAGAACAAGTACAGACCTGTCACGACTTCTACCGAAGTCGTTGCCTCTCCTTGTTCGGGCGGTGCTCGGCGTTCGACGTCACCGGTCTTCTAGCCATCATTGATCCATTTTTCATTTTCTATTGGTTTTGTCTTGTCTTCCCACACACCTGTTTTCAATCCCATTCATTACCTGTTGTGTATTTAACCCTCTGTTTCCCCTCATGTCTTTGTCAGAGATTGTTTATTGTCAGTGTAGTGTTTTTTGTATAGGTGCGTGACGGGTTTTCGTACCCATATTTGTTTATATTAATTTTTCTATTTAGTGTTATGGAGCATGTTACTTGGACATTTATTAAAAGACTCAATTTTACACTCCGTTTGACTCTCCTGCGCCTGACTTCCCTGCCACCTTCACACGACAGGACATTGTCTGTTTGAGATATTGGTGTACAAAGAAATGCCATTTCAAAATAACCTTACAAAGGTTATATACGCAATCAGTAGTCATCTCTTATGTAAAAGTAATTATATTCTCCAAAACTCAAGCTGTTGGTTCTCATTTATCAGTGTCAATTATGTTGAGTTGTAACATATATTACATCATTTCTAAATTAAAGTGCATGTCAACTCTCTCTCTTCTGTAGTGCCCAGCATAGTGCCACATGCTGCCATGTCTGCACTGCCAAAGGATCTCCCCGCCAGCTCCCAACAGGAGACGCCTCACAAACGTCCACTTCTCGTCAGGATGTTTTCTGCCATCTCCAAAGGCCTGTTCAAGCCCTTCAAACAGTCCTTAAAGACCAAGTAACTTAAGACAATTTATTAAACGTCATTCATTGCTTTAAATTGGCCTTTGTCTTCTTATGTGCTCCCGTTAACAGACCAGATTACAATACTGGTCTTTTAAATGTTAGCAGTGATAGCAACATTAACTATAGTGGTGTGTATAGCCCTTCTACACAGTCTGACTCTTCTGACACTGTGTGACATGCCCTCTGATCCAGTGATCTAGGATCTTCTGAGTGGCTTTAGGCCTGAATCTCTGCCCTCCTGCTCAAATAAATGTGTTCTCTTCTGATATATCTGCCACTGTCAGCAGCCAGCAGGGGGAAACAGACAGCGCTGTTGAGAGCTTTCTTTTCTCCCTCATGACTAAAACACTGAGAAAGGCTTTTGCAGCATATTCCATTTTTTGATTTAACCTATTATACGGTAGTAGTACCCATTATTTCCCAACGGTTATATCACAGGAAATGTGTTATAAATAGTAAACTTACAGTGCATCCGGAAAGTATTCAGACCACTTGACTTTTTCCACATTGTTACGTTTTCCTCTCATTAAGCTACACAAAACACCTCATGACAAAGCGAAAAGTGTAGAACATTTTAGCAAATTTATTAAGAATAAAAACAGAATTACCTTATTTCAATAATTGAGACCCTTTGCTATGAGACTCGAAATTGAGCTCAGGTGCATCCTGTTTCCAGTGATCATCCTTGAGATGTTTCTACAACTTCTTTGGAGTCCTGTGGTAAATTAAATTGATTGGACATGATTTGGAAAGAAACACAGACCTGGGAGAAGGGTATGAGAAACAATATTCTCTGATCTGATGATACCGAGATTGAACTCTTTGGCCTGAATCAGGATCCTGGGAAAGATGAACGGAGGAAAGTACAGAGATCCGTGATGAAAGCCTGCTCCAGAGGTTCACCTTCCAACAGGACAACGACCCTAAGCACACAGCCAAGACAATGCAGGAGTGGATTCGGGAAAAGTCTCTGAATGTCCATGAATGGAACAGCCAGAGCCCGGACCTGAACCCGATCGAACATCTCTGGAGAGACCTGAAAAAACTGCAGCGACGCTCCCTATCCAATCTGACAGAACTTGAGAGGATCTGCAGAGAAAAATGGGAGAAACTCCCCAAATACAGGTGTACCAAGCTTGTAGCGTCATACCCAAGAAGACTCGAGGCTGTAATCGCTGTCAAAGGTGCTTCAACAAAGTACTGAGTAAAGGGTCTGAATATTTGTAAATGTGATATTTCATTTTTAGTACATTGTTTTATTATTTTTTTAATCAAAAACCTGTTTTTGCTTTCTTATTATGGGTTATTATCTGTAGGGGGGGGGGCAATTGAATCAATTTTAGAATAAGGCTGTAACAATGTGGAAAAAGTCAAGGGGTCTGAATACTTTCCGAATGCACTGTATGTAATGAAAATATTAGCTGGTTGCCCCTATAGATAGATAGGTTATCCAGTGCAGTGGTAATACTGCCTTTCTTGGGAGATAACGTAGGGTGCCAGAGACACAATCACAAGCTTTCTTCAGACTACATGGCTCAAACTTACAACGTAAAGATATGATTATCACTACTTAGGTCAGACCAGATATTGTGTATAAAAACAAAACACTTTATTACAATTAGGCTGAAAAAATCCAATGAAAACACAACTACTTTACAAGTACAAATGTTTTCCTTTTTCATTGTTATTTACAGTTTTTTTTCTTCAACATCAATAAAAAAAATGGCATATTTATGAGAAAACACAATATTCTAAAGTACATGTTTACAGTGTATTTGTTACATAAACATAATAGACTGAAGGAAAATGCATTATTATCCATTAAATATCTGAAGGTTACAAAAAAAAACCCGAAATGTTCCATTTAAGAGTCAAGTTCCCTCTTATGCAAACAATTAACGAGTAACTTTTAGGGACACTTCTGTCAATGTTAAATTGATACATTGAAAAGGGTTATGTGAATGTGTTTCTACAGGTAAAAATGCATTCACTAATGACTCAGGGCTTTGATGTCTGTGAATAACTTTCACAATGACAATTAGCATGAGGACGGAAGTCCTCCCACCTTTATCGTTCTGGTAGGCAATGCAATGCATCTGTACTACTGAGATGTAGTCTCATTAATATGCATTACTTTATCAAGATACCTTTTTTTAACAAGAAGGGTGTTTTCTATATCTACCAACTATGAAATTACAGACATCATAAACGGTAAGCATGAGAATAATATCATCAAGGCGGACAGGGACAATGTATGAATACACAAAACATTATTCAAATGGACATTCCCCAAATGAGCCATGCACCAGCCCATAGCCACAGGATATCTATGGAGGAACATTAATATATTCATCAATTTAAAAAAAGGCATGAATATTGTTTTTCTGCTTTTCTGATCTTAAACCTCCCCCTGGATGTTGGTCCAGGTTTCCTCCAGGGGAGACCTTCTGAAACAGTCGAAGGAAACAGCCGACAGTTACAGTACTGTGTTGAAGATAGATGATGACACTCTTAAAAGACAGGTCATTCCTTTATATGGAGCAGTTCCTTAAACCAGGTTAGATTCAACACAGCCACCTCAAACTGGACTCCACCACTCCTTCATAACGCTGGATCTCTTCATAATGCTGCTCCTCAGTCACTGAGTGCATTTACACTGATGAGATGTCCTGCTTAGCCTAGCTGAAAGGGGAGCACTAACTAGTCCTGTGGGCACCTAGCTGCTGCCCCCGCTGGGCTTGGCCTGGGTCTTGCCCCTCATGGCCCCTCCGTGGGCCTGGCCCTTGGCTGGCTGCTGCTGTACTGGGGACTCTGCTACAGCGGAAACTGGGGCATGTTGGGCCGGGCTGTGTGGAGGGTGGGGTCTGTATCTGAGGCGAGGCAGCTGCAGTCACCACCTGCTGCTGGAGGAGCTTCTGCTGAACCACCTGGGCTGTGGCTGTGCCTGCTGGAATCATCTGGACCTGGGGCTGGGCTGAAGATGTAGTCTGCGTCAGGGCCACCGTCTGGGGCTGGATCTGTTATGAGACAGGAAGAGGGTCACATTAAAAGAAGACAACATGTTATAAAGTATAAGTTGATCACTCGTGGTTGTAATCTGTTGGCACCGTCCCTGTCCGGGTGTCACTTCTGTAGCATTATTGTTAGAGCGTATGATTGTTTTTAAAATTTAAACTTTAGGCAAGTCAGTTAAGAACAAATTCTTATTTACAACGATGGCCATAGGAACAGTGGGTTAATTGCCTTGTTCAAGAGCAGAACGACAGATTTTTACCTTGTCAGCTCGGGGATTTGATCTGGCAACCTCTCGGTTAATGGCCCAATGCTCTAACCACTAGGCTACCTGCCGCCCCACTTACATGTATGTATATGTGTATGTGTGTGCGTGTGTGCGTGTGCGTGTGCGTGTGTATGTATGTATGTATGTATGTATGTATGTATGTATGTATGTGTGTGTGTGTGTATGTATGTATGTATGTATGTCCTCTCACTGTCAACTGCAATTATTTTCAGCAAACGTAACACGTGTAAATATTTGTATGAACATAAGATTCAAAAACAAAAAAGACAAACGGAACAAGTTCCACAGATATGTGACGAACAGAAATTGAATAATGTGTCCCTGAACGAAAGGGGAAGGGCAAAATCAAAAGTAACAGTCAGTATCTGGTGTGGCCATCAGCAGCTTTAAGTACTGCAGTGCATCTCCTCCTCATGGACTGCACCAGACTTGCCAGTTATTCCTGTGAGATGTTACCCCACTCTTCCACCAAGGCACCTGCAAGATCCCAGACATTTCTAGGGGGGAATGGCCCTGTCCTCTCCATCCGATCCAACAGGTCCTAGACATGCTCAATGGGATTGAGATCCGGGCTCTTTGCTGGCCATGGCAGAACACTGACATTCCTGTCTTGTAGGAAATCAGCCATACTGCTCGTTCTGTGCGTGGTGGCATTGTCATGCTGCAGGGTCATGTCAGGATGAGCCTGCAGGAAGGGTACCACATGAGGGAGGAGGATGTCTTCCCTGTAACGCATAGCATTGAGATTGCCTGCAATGACAACAAGCTCAGTCCGATGATGCTGTGACACACCGCCCCAGTCCATGACGGACCCTCCACCTCCAAATCGATCCCGCTCCAAAGTACAGGCCTCTGTAACGCTCATTCTTTCGACGATAAACGCAAATCCGACCATCACCCCTGGTGAGACAAAACCGCGACTCGTCAGTGAAGAACACTTTTTCCCAGTCCTGTCTGATCCAGCGACGGTGGGTTTGTGCCCATAGGCGACGTTGCCGGTGATGTCTGGTGAGGACCTGCCTTACAACAGGCCTACAAGCCCCCAGTCCAGCCTCTCTCAGCCTATTATTCAGTCTGAGCACTGATGGAGGGATTGTGCTTTATAGGTGTAACTCAGGCAGTTGTTGTTGCCATCCTGTACCTGTCCCGCAGGTGTGATGTTCGCATGTACCGATGCGGGTGTTGTTACACGTGGTCTGTGCAGATGTTGTTACACGTGGTCTGCCACTGCGAGGACCATCAGCTGTCCGTCTTGTCTCCCTGTAGCGCTGTCTTCGGCGTCTCACACTACGAACATTGCAAATTATTGCCCTGGCCACATCTGCAGTCCTCATGCCTCCTTGCAGCATGCCACTCAGATGAGCAGGGACCCTGGGCATCTTTCTTTCTGTGATTTTCAGAGTCAGTAGAAAGGCCTCTTTAGTGTCCTAAGTTTTCATAACTGTGACCTGAATTGCCTACCATCATTGCCTACCATCTGTAAGCTGTTAGTGTCTTAACGACCATTCTACAGGTGAATGTTCATTGTTTGGCACCACCAAACAAGAGTCTGGAAGTATGGGACTGGGATCCATGGACCGCTCCTCTGTGTCATACAACCGGGACAGTGCGTCTGCCTTAATGTTCTGGGAGCCTGGTCGGTAAGAGAGGGTAAACACAAAACGGGTGAAAAACATGGCCCACCTTGCCTGACGAGGATTCAGTCTCCTCGCCCCCATGGATGTACTCCAGTTTGCGATGGTCAGTCCAGATGAGAAAAGGCTGTTTAGCACCCTCATGCCAATGTCTCCACGCCTTCAAGGCCTTGACGACAGCCAACAGCTCCCGGTCCCCCACATCAAAGTTTCGCTCCGCCAGGCTGAGGTTCTTCGAAAAGAAGGCACAGGGGCGGAGCTTCAGTGGCATACCGGAGCGCTGAGAGAGCACTGCTCCTATCCCAGGTTCGGATGCGTCCACCTCCACTATAAACGGCAAAGAGGGATCCGGATGAGCCAACACAGGAACCGAGGTAAACAGAGCCTTCAGGTGCCTAAAAGCCATGTTCCCCTCAGCTGACCACTGCAAGCACACCGGGCCCCCCTTTATCAGTGAGGTAATGGGAGCAGCAACCTGACGAAAACCCCGGATAACTGCACCTCCTTTACCGTGGTGGGAGTCGGCTAATTACGCACGGCTGCAACCCATACGGCATGACGAGGTACTCATAATGCCCTGAGGTGGTACTAAATGCCGTCTTACACTCGTCTCACTTCCGAATACGCACCAGATTTTACGCACTCCTGAGATCCAGTTTATTGAAGAAGCGAGCCCTGTGCATTGACTCAATCGCCATAGCAATAAGAGGTAGCGGGTAACTAACTATACCTCACCGTGATTTTATTGAGACCTCGATAATCAATGCACGGGCACAAACCTCCATCCTTCTTCTTCACAAAAAAGAAACTTGAGGAGACAGGTGAAATAGAGGGCTGAATGTACCCCTGACGCAGGGATTCGGAGACATATGTCTCCATAGCCACCGTCTCCGCTTGCGACGGGATACACGTGACTCCGGGGATATGCAGCGTCTACCAGGAGATCTTTCGCACAATCCCTCCGTCGATGGGGTGGTAATTGAGTCGCCTTCTTTTTACAGAAGGCGAGAGCCAAATCTGAATATTCTGTGAGAATGCGCACGGTGGAGACCTGGTCTGGACTTTCCACCGTAGTAGCACCAACGGAAACCCCTAAACACCTACCTGAGCACTCTCGTGACCACCCCGTGAGAGCCCTCTGTGGCCAAGAAACAGTGGGGTTATGACAAGCTAACCAGGGTAGGCCCAGCACCACGAAATACGCAGGAGAATCAATAAGAAAAAGACTCATCTTTTCCCTGAGACCCCCCGCGTTACCATACTCAAAGGAGCGGTTGCCTCCCTGATAAACCCTGACTCTAATGGTCGACTATCTAAGGCATGAACGGGGAAAGGCATATGCACAGGAACAATGGGGATCCCTAAACTATGAGCTAATCCTTTATTAATGAAATTCCCAGCCGCGCCTGAATCTACTAGCACCTTATGCTGGGAACGCGGGGAAAATTCAGGAAAAGTAACAGTGACAAACATATGTGCAACAGAGGGCTCTGGATGAGAATGGTGCCTACTCACCTGGGGTGATGCCAGAGTGCCCTGCCTACTGCCTCTATTCCCAGAGGAACCAACCCGGCACCGACCAGCAGTGTGACCTCTGCGGCCACATATGGTGCACGAGAGGGAACCCCCTCTGGTCTCCCTGCGCACCGCACCTCCCAGCTCCATGGGTATCGGAGAGGGTGTGCGGGAGGATGGAAAAACCAGACCCCGATCTGGACGTCCGCGAGTAGCCAGCAGGTTGTCCAGCCGGATGGACAGGTCCACCAGCTGGTCGAAGGTGAGGGTGGTGTCTCTGCAGACCAGCTCCCGACGGACGTCCTCACATAGACTACAGCGGTAATAGTCGATCAGGGCCCTGTTGCTCCATCCAGCGACGGCAGCCAGGGTCCTAAACTCCAGCGCAAACTTCTGGGCGCTCCTCATCTCCTTCCTCAGATGGTAGAGGCGCACACCCGCCGCTCTGCCCTCGGGTGAGTGGTCGAATACTGTCCGGAAACAGCGGGTGAACTCCTCAAAATCATCCAACGCCGCATCTCCCCCTCCACACACAGCGCTGGCCCACTCCAGGGCTTTCCTGGTGAGGCACGAGGCGAGGGCGAAACTCTTCTCACGGTCCGATGGAGCTGGGTGGACCGTGGCCAGGTACATGCTTAGTTTTAGGAGGAAACCCTGGCAGCCTGCAGCATCTCCGTCGTATCCCTGTGGTATGGATAGATGGATCCTGCTAGTGTTCAGGGTAGACCCCGGTTGTGCTGGTAGAGGCGCTGGAAAAACTCCCTGTGTCTCCCAGCGGTCCATATTCTGGACAACGCGATCCATGGCTGCGCTCAGTTTGGAAATCATCGCCGTATGTTCCATGACGTGCTCCTCCACCTCCATGGCTGGGGTACCTTCTCCTGCTGACTTCATTTTGGTCAGAGATTCTATCACAGTCGTGTGTATAGGTGGCAGGGAAGTCAGGCGCAGGAGAATCAAAACTTGGTGAAATGGAGTAGTTTAATAACTTAAAACACATAACTCCAAAACCATGAAATACAAAGTGGGTACGATGACCAGTCGCGCACCAAATACAAAACACGAATACTGAACATAAATCAATCTCTGACAAAGACATGAGGGAAAACAGACGGTTAAATACACAACAAGTAATGAATGGGATTGAAACCAGGTGTGTAGTAAGACAAGATAAAACCAATGGAAAATGAAAAATGGATCAATGATGGCTAGAAGACCGGTGACGTCGACCGCCGAGCACCACCCGAACAAGGAGAGGCTTCAACTTCCGCAGAAGTTGTGACACCCACAAGGTGGGCTTTTTCAGACATGCAGGATTTTCTTCTCAATGTACCTCTAAATGTATTCTGCTCAACCATTATCTCCGTCTCAGACAGACGACAACAAATCCCCAGCCGTGATGCTATCCTGACTGAAGCAGTAGGGTATGTGTCAACACAAATCTTGATAGTATCTCTCTGACTGGAATAAGGTTCTCATTGGCAAGGCTTTTCTTCGTCAAAGAGAGACATCCATACAACGGTAAAAGAGCATCCGGATCCCACTTTCTCTTACATTGACACCGTTCAGAGGTAAATCAGGAACTCCTAAAATAAACACTTCATAGGATGCCTGCCCTGTGCCTGAGCAGAAAGATGAAACTGACTCTGAAAGCCCCACCAGCTCTACCCAGTACTGCTTTATCTGCTCCGTCGGAATGCGGGAGACTCTGTCAAAGGAGATGGAAGGAGGAGGAGGAGGATATCAAAACACAATGCTACACTCCAAAGTGCTGACGTGGGGCTTTCCTGAGCTGAACAAACTAGCTGTAAAACCTCTGGCTTTCACTGGCTTCTAGATCAGAGCGCTTGCATCATTGCTATTTTACAAGAGAATGAGAAATCGACTGAAGGGAAACAGTCAACCATGTTTCTTGTTTGAGAAATTTGACTTCATCTTGCCTCATTCTTAAAAAGCTAGGGATGAAAATGATCTATTACAATAATAGAAAGCTACAACAAACGAACGCACAATTCTGTATTTCATCACTTTCTACCTCTGTCAGACACACACACACACACACACACACACACACACACACACACACACAGGGAACAAGATCAAAAAAGTGTGGTGATTCATCTACTGTCCTTAACACCATGACAGCTCCTGTCCTCTGAGGTCTGCTCAAACTCCTCCTCCCCCAGGTTTAATGGGACCAGCCATTATGACCCTCAGAGGTTTCCTCTGTGCTGTGGTTTCTGGTTTTATGTCATGCCACAAAAATCCTTCATGCTTAGCTCTGCATTGACCCACAGTGAAATCCTCCAATCCCTCTCTAACACTCACACTCATAACTACAATGACCTGTTACTCTGTTCATGTCTGTGATCAGCCTGATCTCATTGACTAGACGTAACATAGTAAATGTAAATCCGGGACACTCAAATTAGTATAATATGTTATGTTTGGTATGGTTATATAAGACAAATGGTTATTTAAGGCAAAAACAAAAGTAGGGTGGTTGGTCAGGGTGGAGGGGTGGGCATACAGTATAACACGGATGTCTAACGATCCAAAGGTTATGATTTTGAATCTCATCACAGACAACTTTAGCTAATTAGCAAACGTTCAACTACTTACTACGTTTTAGCTACTTTGTAACTACTTAGAATGTTAGCTAACCCTTCCCCTAACTCTAACCGTAACTCTAACCTTAACCCTAACCCCTAGCCTAACTAACTTTACATGGGATAGATGGTAGAAGAGCAATGATAGATGCTGCCATCGGTTTTCTGAAAAAAAGTGCCTGATATATATTTTAAAAAATAAAAGCTGTTGTCCGAGGTTGGAGTAGCCAGGAGGAAGGCATGGCCAGCCATTGAGAAATGCTTGTTGAAGTTTTCGATTATCATGGATTTATCGGTGGTGACCGTGTTACCTAGCCTCAGTGCAGTGGGCAGCTGGGAGGAGATGCTCTTGTTCTCCATGGACTTTACAGTGTCCCAGAACTTTTTGGAGTTAGAGCTTCAGGATGCAAATTTCTGCTTGAAAAAGCTGGCCTTTGCTTTCCTGACTGACTGCGTGTATTGGTTCCTGACTTCCCTGAACAGTTGCATATCGCGGGGACTATTCAATGCTATTGCAGTCCGCCACAGGATGTTTTTGTGCTGGTCGAGGGCAGTCAGGTCTGGAGTGAACCAAGGGCTATATCTGTTCTTAGTTCTGCATTTTTTGAACGGAGCATGCTTATCTAAGATGGTGAGGAAGTTACTTTTAAAGAATGACCAGGCATCCTCAACTGACGGGATGAGGTCAAAATCCTTCCAGGATACCCGGGCCAGGTCGATTAGAAAGGCCTGCTCGCAGAAGTGTTTTAGGGAGCGTTTGACAGTGATGAGGGGTGGTCGTTTGACTGCGGACCCGTAGTGGATACAGGGAATGAGGCAGTGATCGCTGAGATCCTGATTGAAGACAGCGGAGGTGTATTTGGAGGGCCAATTGGTCAGGATAACGTCTATGAGGGTGCCCTTGTTTACAGATGTAGGGTTGTACCTGGTGGGTTTCTTGATGATTTGTGTGAGATTGACGGCATCTAGCTTAGATTGTAGGACTGCCGGGGTGTTAAGCATATCCCAGTTTAGGTCACCTAACAGAACAAACTCTGAAGCTAGATGGGGGGGTGATCAATTCACAAATGGTGTCCAGGGCACAGCTGGGAGCTGAGGGGGGTCGGTAGCAGGTGGCAACAGTGAGAGACTTATTTCTTGAGAGAGTAATTTTTAAAATTAGTAGTTCGAACTGTTTGGGTATGGACCTGGAAAGTATGACATTACTTTGCAGGCTAACTCCTCCCCCTTTGACAGTTCTATCTTGACGGAAAATGTTATAGTTGGGTATGGACATCTCAGAATTATTGGTGGCCTTCCTAAGCCAGGATTCAGACACGGCAAGGACATCAGGGTTGGCAGAGTGTGCTAAAGCAGTGAGTAAAACAAACTTAGGGAGGAGGCTTCTGATGTTGACATGCATGAAACCAATGCTTTTTCGATCACAGAAGTCAACAAATGAGGGTGCCTGGGGACATGCAGGGCCTGGGGTTACCTCCACATCACCCGCGGAACAAAGGAGGAGTAGTATGAGGGTGCGGCTAAAGGCTATCAAAACCAAACCCCAGGAGAGTTACTCTGTCCTCTTCCACCCTATCTTTAAAAAAACTGTGGATACCGTTAAAACAATATTGCATTAACCCTCCACCATAGAAAATAACATGTAAAGAAAAGAATCAAAGAAAGTTAGTTAGGATAGAGCCCTCCACACCAAACACTCAAACTCCCAAAAAACTCCCAGCATGCATTGCAAGAGAGAGAAAGAGAGAGAGAGAGATAGAGAGAGAGAGAGAGAGAGGGAGAGGTGGGGGATAGGGAGAGAGAGAGAGGGAGAGGTGGGGGAGAGGGAGAGAGAGAGAGGGAGAGGTGGGGGAGAGGGAGAGAGAGAGAGGGAGAGGTGGGGGAGAGGGAGAGAGAGAGCGAAGATCGAAACAGCAGGTCCGTGACAAGGCATCACGTCCAGAGAACACACATTTCTCTTCATGTGATACATGATGTTTGGCTGTGATGTGCGAAGTGTTATCTTATGGGGGTTGGTTTTTGTTCTGTATTCTCCATTGCATCATAGAATGTGATATGAAATGTGTGATATGTGATATTAAACCCCTGGGCCTATGGCTGTTGAAGATACTCCACTGCACTGCTGCTGTGAGCAGGAGTGGGAGAGAAGTCATGCTTTTATTACACTCTTGTTCTGTCACTTATTCTCCTGCCTCTCCATCTCAAAGGCTGCCATATATTTTGAAGAGTGGTTAAAGAGGTGGCTGTGTGTACACACACTCAGACTCCAACTCTATGTATAGGTTTGTCTTATTCCAGAATACACCCATAATTGTGATCAACACAGTATGGTTCTATGCTTTCCACTCTGTGATTAAAAGTAGTTCTCAGAGTAGAGCTATTTTGAATTGTCCAAAGCCCTTCTCCCCCGATTGCTCAGTTTGGCCTGGCGGCCAGCTCTTGGAAGAGTCTTTGTGGTTCCAAACTTCTTCCGTTTAAGAATGATGGAGGCCACTGTGTCCTTGGGGACCTTCAATATTGCAGAAATGTTTTGGTACCCTTCACCACATCTGCGCCTTGACACAATCATGTCTCTGAGCTCTACGGACAATTCCTTTGACCTCATGGCTTGGTTTTTGACTGACATACACTGTCAACTGTTGGACCTTATATTTTCAACGTTTGATCTAGCTGCAGATAGCTAATTCTCCTCTATGTGTTTTCCCCTTGCTGCTAATAAGCTCTTACCAATCAAACTAAATGAATAGACATCTGCTTATCTGACAGTCTATGCAGCAACTATTGTATTAGAGTCAAACTGTGGTTATTTTATTTATTTTCCTAGACAAGTCAGTTCAGAACAAATTCTTATTTACAATGACAGCTTAGGAACAGTGGGTTAACTACCTTGTTCAGGAGCAGAACGTCATATTTTTACATGGTTAGCTCAGGGATCTGACCTAGCAACCTTTCAGTTACTGGCCCAACGCTCTAACCACAAGGCTACCTGCTGCCCCAAGTCCTGCCAACTCAAAAAACTGCACAATAAATATGTAACCAAGGAGGAACTAGTGCATTTCTCTGAGAAAATCTGCTTCAGTATTACCAATCTTCCAAAACACTTGAAATTCTTGTAAAATAATTTGCATTTATTTGACCAAATAGACTTTGAAAGGGTAGACATGCAGAAATTCCTCTTGTCAAAAGTCTTGCTGTTACAAAAGTAGTTCTTCATGCAGCGTAACAGGTTACAGGTTCTTCTTGATGAAGCGCCTGAATGGCTTCATCATTGCTGAAAAGACCCTGACAATCAAGGATCGTTTTTTGACAGGCTGAGATATGGAGGGAGAAACCTCTCCAACGGGAACTAGAAACACAAGAGAAATAGAGAAACACGAGAGAGCGTGAGAGAGAGAGTGTGAGAGAGAGTGTGAGAACGAGAGAGAGAGAGAGAGAGAGAGAGAGAGGGGCAGTATAGTAACGTTGAAAAATAACAGTGCTATGAGTTTGGTAGGCATACCTATGTTTCTAACACACACCTAAACAAAACTACAAGCTTTAGCAGAGCTCTAAAATCCTTACCTATGCAATGTGCACCAGTAGAGGGAATCTCAGTCTGTTCCTGGACTGAATGGCAGTCCTTTTTGTTTCCTCTCTTGGAACGCTAACAGAAGAAAGGTAAAGAAAATGGTACAGAGAATAAATAAATAAATGGAACACTTCTGAATCCAAGGCAACAATTTAGTGATGAATAAAACATATTTATTTCATGTATTTGTCTTATCATAGCCACATCAATAACATCAGCACCTAACTGGAACAAAAAACAAATGCTAACTCCCTGCTATACCTTGAAGTTGATCCTGAGTTTGGTCATTGAAAAGCAAAGGAAGCTCCTTCTTGCTTTCTGCTCAGCCCCCCTCTCTGTCTCAGCCTGGTCTAATGGGTTTGTTGCAGCAGAAGCTGGTCTTGACGCCTCCTTGCATCCTTGTACCAGCTGCTGGGTCAAGGACTTTACCAGGACTCTGTCAAATGCAGGGTCCTGGGAGGAAATAGCTGCTTGCAGGGTGTTATAAGAGCCAAACTCCTCCATGAGGTTTTGATGTACACCTCTGAACACCCTGTGGATGTACAGGTTCTGGGAATATGCCTGTGTCCTGGAGAATCTGGATGCAGCACAGAACTCAGACAGGACTTGTCTGATGAGTTGCTGAGATGTTTCTGTCATGTCTGCTGCCTGTTGGGAGGGTCCATCTAGGGCTGAGGGTCTGATCTTCGATAGCAACCTTATCACCAGTATGGTGACAAAACAGATGCCATCATCTTTGCTGGAGTCCATCAAGTACTGCAGTGGGAATGCAGTGGCACTGCTGATGTCCGGGGGGATTAAGAGCTCCCTCAGATGGCCAGAGCTGCTGGGGATGCACACCTCCTTCTCTTCAATGTCAATCCCATTTCCCTTTGGTACCAAAGAGGTTCCCTTGCTGGTGAAAGACGGGGTGGAGGATCGAAAAGAGGCTTTAGCACTCGGTGGTCGACTGCTGTCAGTCATTGGACTGTTACGATGCAGGGGTTCATCTATGTGTGCCATCATCTTTGTCTTTATGTCACTTGAAGAAATATCTGGCATTTTAGAGACCCTGGTGTCGATGCAGGAGCTCCTGACGATGGGGCAGGTCAGATCAAAAGGCACTTCGTCAGGGATGGGAGTGCCAGGGAGGTTGATCTCTAACTCACACTCTGACCTAGGACCCTTTGAAGAGCTGGACAAGGAACTACGACCATTTAAAGAAGTGGACAAAGATGAACAGGTTCTAGGGATGTCTTGGCAGACTTGTTCACTGTCATCCTCACTTTTCTCAACCTCCTTCAGCATAGTTCCTACCATATCATTGATCTGAAGGAGCTCCCTGGAATCCTTCATTCGCCGTAAGTTTGAGATTTCACTCTGGATAGCAACCAGGATTTCCCCAAGGGTCTCTTTGGAAGAAGCATTTTCTGTCCTTTCGGATCCGGATGGCTTCAGCCCTGTGAAGAAATCCTTAAGTGTGTTCTTCATACTGACGCAGATGGTCTTAGCTGTTGACCAAAGCTTCTCCTCTGATATTTTAACACTCAATTCAGTATCATCCATTTGGGAGCCCCCGTGGGAGCACTGCGAAACTCTCCCACTTCTTTCCAGTAGCACAGTGTCAGTGGACTCATTTTTCTGGAAAATAGTTGCCATTCCTTTGACAAAGGTTTCCACTAATCCAGAGGCTGTATTCTCAGAGGACATGGAGGACATGGATTCTGAAAGGACATGGATCTCTGATGGTGAGCTAGATGATAAGCCAGCCTGCAGACTTTTCTGAAGACCAGTATGGCTGATCTGTGTGATAAAGGAATGACTGGATCTCATCAGCACTTTACTCACTGCCTCTTCTGCCTGAGTCTGGAAGTCATTGCTAGAGAGCTTCTTAATGCTCTGAATCAGACTAGTAGAGGACTCTGTGATTCTGACACTCTCTTCTGAGCTCATTTGAGAATATTGAGTACTCACGCTCAAGTCTTCATTGGGTGAGGGTGACTGGGAAATAGTATAGTCATCGAGCTTTGATAGGACACCATCAACAAACCAACAAGCCTCTAGGGACTCATCAGATGAACTGACAACGGCCAAGGATTTACTCTCCACTTTTGATAACTCTGACTTGTAGATGGAAAAAACACTGCTAAGAACTTCTTGAGTACTGGTATCCAGATTGGAGCGACAGAGAGCTGGTATTGGTTGGCTCTCTCTGGGAACTCTACTAAGTTCGGTGCTGGGTAACTGGACCTCAACAGTTGAAACAGTTGCCTTTTCCAGGGTGTCTGAAGACTCCTGAAGAGAAGCATCCTTAGCCACACCTTCTTCTCGAGTGGATAGAGTTAAAAGGTCCCTCAGCTTTGCTCGTATACGGCCGTAGAGTGTGCGTGCTAGAGAGAAGGTTATCATCTGTGAAGATCCTGTTTTGTGGTCATTTACAGGAACTGGCCAATCAACGGCTTCACATGTGCCTTCAAATGATGCTATCGTCTCCATGCCTCCCACAAATGCCTTAACAATCACTGTGGCAGTGGAGGTTACAGATGTCAGGGCTGTGCAGCTGGTATTCAGGGGGGCTTCAGTAAGGCTAGGAGCAGCACTAGAAGGCCTAGAGGAAGGAGCCATGCCAGAAGAGCTGCTGACTTTCCTTGTAAGGATGGTGCTCACCACCTTCAGGGCTTTAGACTGAAAGTCGGGGCTAGAGAGGGTCTGAAGCTTTCTGGCCACCACACTGGTAGAGGATCCAGTCTCTTTGAGAAAGTGAGTGGTCCCTTCTTTCCCAGATGGACACTCAACATCAAGGTCACATTGAAGATTGGTCAGAAATTTAGACCCCAAGATTGTCATCTTCTTGGCCAGATCCAATAGGATGTTGAAGTCCTGTGCCATTTTGTCCATTGTGCCGACAATGGCATCCAGCACATCATCGGTCACAGGGTCCATGAGGGGCTCGATAAACCCTAACCACTCTGGCTCAGACGTTTGGCTCTGTAGCTCGGCCAGGATCTGCACCGAGGCTACCCGAATGACCTCCTTGCCTGCTGCTATGTCCTGACTGTCCATAGGGGGGCAACTCCCCGGGCTGGCCTGAATGGCCACTGAGAGGCCAGAGTTAAGCTGGTGTACCACCTCCCCCACGATAGCACAGCTCAACTCGGAGGAGCTGGAGGAGGTGGGGTTGGAGTGACCCTCAACCAGGGATATCAGGAGGCTCTCTTCCGTTACCCCAAAAAGAGCCTTCAGAGGATCCTCCATGAGGGGAGCCTCTCTAGTTGCAGGCAAGCTCTGCAATGAGGTCTGGGACCTTGAAGATAAACACACAATCACCACTTATGCCATGCAAATGTGACCAACTGTATCTAATCTGGGTCATTAGTGAGCCTGAAAACCAAATTAGAGCAATGATGGTTTACTTCTCATACCACCGTAGTTCTAGAAGCCTAAAGCCAACTGACATGATTTTTTGCCTGATTTTTATGTTTGTACGACATCAGAATATGATTAATTCTGAAAGGCTGATCTATTTATTCATAGATGACTTTATGGCTTACCCAGTTAAAAATGACTTTCACCTGGACCCACCCCCTCAGTGGCAACATTTCTGACCAGAACTTAAAACTACAAGGTGTGAATTCCAAGTTAATAATTTATGATAAGTATGCGTCAGGTCTTGCAATTATTAAGTTGAAATATTGCTGTGAACATACCTCTTAGGCGAACAGCATGGTGATGAGGTTCTGCGAGTGGATTTTTGGCGGCACCCTGCACTGCCATTCCTCCTCCTCTCCTTAGTCCAGTAGTTCATCTCACTGATCAGCAGCCTTTTCTCTCTCTCATCCAGACTGCCTAAGGAATCCTCAGACCCTGTCAGAGAGCACTGGGATTCTGGGGAGGTTGCCCCACTCCTCAGGTTCACCCCCATGATACGAGCTAGCGCTGGTAGGAGAATGCGGAGGGCTGTCTGGGTCACGACTTTAACAATCTTCAGACACAGCGTGGAGAGCTGCTCGAATGTGAGCTATGGCCAACAAACAGAGGAATGTTTTTGTCAATCAAGTAATTCCATGACACCATTCCATATATAGCGCACCACTTTTGACCAGAACCTTATGTGGAGAGACTTACGTTATTTTTCATGCCATGCTGAATCACCCTCCATTGGCTAGAGAAAAGAAAAGAAAGGAAACATATTTTACCTGCACACTGATGTTGAGTTAGTGGAGTCACTAGATAGCCATGTCAGGGAAAATAAAAGTGTATTTAATTAAGCTATTAGCAAGTACATGAGACATTTTGTTCTTGATTTACAGGAAGAGTTAGGGGTGTGGTTACAGTGATGTTAGGGTTAGGTGTAGTGTTTGAAATCCCATTTGTGGTTAGAAGGTGCACTATGACTATAAATTCAGAGTTGTTGTATGTGAGGTTGGAAAAAGACATGGGACTTGCTCATCAGTTAGACTCCTCAGGAAGGAGAGGAGGATTGGGGCACAGCATGTCCCAATCTTGAGAGAAGGCATTAGAGTCCTCTGAGCCTCCTTCTCCAGCTGCTCAATGATAGATCCCCTTTCCCGGAAACCACACCCGGGTGTCTGAGAAGACTCTGGGAAACCGCAAAGAGAAATCTAAAGTTGAATCTGAACGTGATCCCTAATTTCCTTCACCTTTAGTGATTTGATTGCACTGGACAGGTAAAAGCACATCTCTCTGCGGGCCTCCCTTATATTGCTTTCACCTATATAGATACTATCTTCTCAGATTAGTGCTGATGAATTTGAACACAACCTGCACCCAACATGAAGTAATCTCAGACCTGCACCAATGCTGCTGTCTTCCTCCACGGAAGTCTTCTTGGCGCGGCCACTGGACTTACGTTTAGCCTACATGACAACAGATTATAGGTCTCATAGCAGATCTAAGGTCAATGTAGTGTCTCCTCCTAATGCTTTAAGGCTAGGATTTAGTGACAGTAAACTAATCCTAGATCTGTGCCTAAGTAGGCAGAACATGTGTAGAGGACAGCATATTTCTTACCTTGCCTCCTGTCCTGTTCTTGTTGGTCTCATGTGTCTCTGTTTCATCCTTCATATTCTCCACAACCTTATTTTGGTCATCCGGGGGATCCTCCCATTTCACGCTCTGGTGGATAAATGAGAGGCCAATATCAGTCCTAGGTTGTGACTTTATGAAACAACTTATTCGCTCTTATTTTAAACAAAACGACAATAGTGGTCAGATTTCAGTCCATGGATCAAACCAGTGAGACCTATTGCTGTGTTAGTGACCTACTATATTGTTAGTAATTTCTCCTCTAAACTCAAAATAGGCTAAATGAACCATACCTTTCTGTCATCTGACATGATGTGTAGCTTATTGTTGTAGGCTGTTTAGAGGAAATACTAATACCTCCTTTGAAAAAACGTAAGTGAACCATCGGCAAACAACTGAAGTGAATATGAACGTCCTTGAATTATGCCAAAGCATTGTTGAATACTCGATTCCGATTGGCTGAAGCCAGAGCATTCTCCAAAGATGTCATACACACATGATGTCACAATTAGGCCTAAGTCTAATGTCTATATGAATTGTCAATGTAATTAGAAAACAAATCAAAGCTTGTCAAAGTTCTGCCAAACGAAAATATGTCTAAGTACACGTTTTTGCGTTTAATTTATGGTTTATCATGCATCACCATGCACAAAAACGTAACTCGCTGCCATCCATTAGCTATAATTCTGAGGTTGCAAAGCTGCAGAACTAGGACGTGCAATAAATTATAACCACTTGCAGAATAATTTCAAATCAAAGATGTTCAAGGGGGTTTGAACTATTTCAGCACTGTGGAGCTGTCTGCTGCATCGAGCTGACACGTTTCTTGGCGTCAGGGGACCGTGCCATGGTGCTGAAACGGAGCAGGGCTCAGTTCTATGGATATCTCATGCGGATTTTCCTGCTAGCCTATGTATAACGATACTATAATCACATTATTTTCATCCATCCGCCAACACAAATGGCATGTCAACGTTTCCCAAATATGCAATGAAGCCAAGCCGAGATGTATGGTTCTTCATCCAGAGGACGAAGCACCACTGTATCATCTAAAACCTTCAGAGAGATCCCTTAAAACTGTAGTGTAAATTCTCCACGGCTGTTATGGTAGCTAGGTTAATTTAGCGAGACAAATCCAACACATAGCGTTTCTACTGAGTCCTGCTTAGAGGTGACTGACCGTCATGTTGCTAGTTGTAATGACGCTTTTAAAACAAGAATAGTTATTTGTAATTGCTCTGGGAGCTAATTATTGCAGAGCCCAGCAACACATCCTGCTCGCTGGGCTCATTATGGACAGCCAATGAGCATTTCAGGTGAAAAAGTCAGCCAGATCGGATCCCTATAACATACATGATACTAGGATCCTGTAGCAACCTGCCGGCCTGCACAATCCTCCATGGCACGAATGCTACACGCGCAATATGGTATGCTAACATCCCACAACAATTCCCCAATTGGAATTACTTGCCTAAACTTCCAATCATACTTATTTTCTAATATCAATCATAGTTTCTGCACTTAAAGCAGACTTGCTATTAGAACATGATGGAATTAGGACAACTGTAAAGTTCGTTAAACGTAGGCTAAAATGAACCTTACCTGGCTGTCGTCAGCCATTATGTGTAGCCCGTTAATTAAGGCTCTGCGCCTGTGATACTGCAGCTGTTCTGATAGGCTACTGTAGCTTTTCTGTAACTGTTAAACTCGTCTAATCGTATCCGTTGAAAACCGGTCAGTGAACCATCCTCAAACACAATGAACTGATGTCAATATGGACATTAACCTTCACATAAAGATATCAAATACATGACGTCAGATATGCCTAGAGGTATTGTTGACTTAATCAGAATACATATCATAGTGTCACAGTACGTGCTGTTGACAGCCTATCCCGAAATCAAACAGGAACATGGATTTTGTGAAATCTGTTGTG
The DNA here is from genome assembly GCF_057628025.1 of Oncorhynchus mykiss. Taxonomy (NCBI): domain Eukaryota; kingdom Metazoa; phylum Chordata; class Actinopteri; order Salmoniformes; family Salmonidae; genus Oncorhynchus; species Oncorhynchus mykiss. The sequence goes on from NC_143027.1 coordinate 24,622,596, forward strand.
AATGTATAGGAATGTTTTTACAATTGCATAACTGCCTTCATTTTACTGGACCCCATGAAGAGTAGCTGCTGCAGCTAAAGGGGATCCACAATAAATACAAATACAAACCCAATGCACCATTGAGAGGAGATTAAACATAATCTGTTGATCTATTTCATAGATTTCTGGTGGTTTCTAAGCATTCTACATGTGTTGGGGAAGGAGGGTGGGATCTCTCCAGAGCATCTAATTACATCAATCATGTCTTGCCATGCATGTGATATGAGATAATGTTATGCACCACGTAAATATATATTGCCTGCAGTGAAATACTCCATGGAGACAGTGCTCATTGTTCATTTTACATGATGGATATATGCTACTCCATTTCATACAATCAATCAATCAGTACAATTTATTTATAAAGCCCTTTTTACATCAGCAGATGTCACAAAGTGCTTATTCAGACACCCAGCTTAAAACCTCACATAGCCTGCAATGCAGATTTAGAAGCACGGTGGCTAGGAAAAACTCTCTAGAAAAACAGGAACCTAGTGTAACGGATGTGAAACGGCTAGCTTAGTTAGCGTGGGCGCTAAATAGCGTTTCAATCAGTGACGTCACTTGCTCTGAGACCTTGAAGTAGTAGTTCCCCTTGCTCTGCAAGGGCCGCGGCTTTTGTGGAGCGATGGGTAACGACGCTTCGTGGGTGTCAGTTGTTGATGTGTCCCTGGTTCGCGCCCGGGTATGGGCGAGGGGACGGTTTAAATGTATACTGTTACACTAGGAAGAAACGTAGAGAGGAACCAGGCTCTGAGGGGTGGCTAGTCCTCTTCTGGCTGTGCTGGTGGAGAATATAAGCGTATATGGCCATTAAGGCCAGATCGTTCTTCAAGTACTGTAGTTCAAACGTTCTTCTTAGATGACCAGCAGGGTCAAATAATAGGTCAGCACCTCAGGAGTAAATGTCAGTTGGCCTTTCGTAGCCGAACATTCAGAGGTCGAGACTGCAGGTGTGGTTGGTTGGTTGGTGTGAGTGAGTGAGTGAGCGAGCGAGTGAGATAGAGAGGGAGAATGAGACTTTTTGGCCTTTCTTTACTTAAACAATCTCATTTAATTTAACCCCCCCCCCCCTTAAAAATAAAAAAAACAAAAATATATATCCTGTACTGCATACATTTGCCATACTCACCTTTCTATCTACCACATTATACAAACCAACATCACAATACCCACTCCTACAACTGTATATCCAAAACATCTTCCCCAGCTATATAGACATCCCCCCCAACACACCATATCTCCTCAAACATCTCTACACATTATATCATTTTATAGAACTCAAACTCAACCCTGAGGCACGCAGAGACCATCCCATTAAACAATAGTAAAGAGTCTGTTATCCCCCCACCTTTGACCCTGTTCCTCCTTGTTTGCCAAATAGCTAACTTTGCCTGAGCAAACAGAAAGTTCAACAAAACACACTTGACTTTCACCTTACACAAATACCTGCATCCCATTATAAACATCCCAACAGTAAACACCACCCCCAACCTCTCACACAGACATTCCAACAGAGACATTAAAGGCATTAACCTGGTGCACACAGAAAACACATGAATCACAGTTTCTTTCATTTTACAGAAAAGACACCCCTGCCCGAATCCCGGTTCAACCCGTGCCAACCAGCTGTTAGTGGCCAGGGCTCCATGAAGAACCCTCCACTGGAGGTCCCCTGACCTCTTTGGTACTGGGGGTTTATAGAGCCCCCTCCACCTAAAACCCACCATACTCTCAGCCCAACATATCCCCTGCCACTGATGTGCCTTCACTCCTGTTAGGCTCCTAATGTTCCTAACCTTAATGCAGAGGTTGTAGAGGGCTTTACCTCCCACATCCTCAAACTCCCCCAGGCTCGGAGTGTTGAAATCTAACAAGTCCTCCAGACCCCTTTCCAGTCTCCAGTCTCTGCCGTCACCTGCAGTGGCGGAAACATTGGTGGCCCCTCTCCCTTTGGCCGCTCAAACATCCCCCTTACCGGCTCAGACAGTGCCTCCTGGACCTCCTCCAGGAATCTCTTCAGCAGCCAAAGAGACGTTATTCCTGTTTGTTGTGAGAAGACTTCTGGGGTTTTCCACCCCTCCTCTCCCAGCAGTCTCAGGTCACCCAGCCTTTGTGAACCCCCTGCCATCAGTTGCCTCTGCAGGGTGGCCGACTGAACCGATCTCAAAGGGATTGCTGGGTTGTGGAAGATAGGCTCCTCCCATAGCCCAGGCTCCACACCCCCTTCTCGTATGGGCCTTAGCAGCTGCCAGGCCCTTAGCATTGCAGAGTAAAAATCTGAGAGACCTGCTGTACTCAGCCTCTCCAGCTTCATGAGGAACAGCTGCCGGTCCAACCCTAATCCGCCGGCTCTCCTCAGCAGCGCGCATGCTGGCTCCCTCCAGCCAACATCAGCATGGTACAGCAGTCTCTGCACCACCTTTAGCCTGAAAGCAGCCATCCTGCTCTCCAGTTCCACCAGGCCCTGTCCTCCTTCATGAACGGTCATGTACAACACTGATGCCTTCAGCCAGTGATGGCCCGACCAGAAGAAGCTTGCGTTGCAGGTCTGCGAGCGGGGCGGGGGGATTGAGGACAGCCAGTTTATGCCACAGGGAAGATGCTACCAGGTTGTTAATTATCAGCACCCTCCCTCTATATGACACTTGGGACAGGAACCACCTCCACCTGGCCAGACTTGACACCACTGCCTGTGACAGCCCCTCTCAGTTCTTCCTTACACACTTCTCCGAGCCCAGGTACACCCCCAACACTTTAAGCCCTTCACAACCCCACTGCAAACCCCCTGGAAGCAGAGGAGGAGCCCTATCCCCCCATGCCCCACATAACAGAGCTTTGCTCTTGCCCCAGTTTACCTTAGCTGATGAAGCTCCCTCGTACACCTTGAGACTGGTCTCCTGTGCCTGCATATCCTGATCATCCCATACCATCACAGAAACATCATCTGCATATGCTGACACTGCTATGCCTGTCACCACATCCATTCCTGTCCAGCACACTCCCTGCAGTCTCCTGCGTAGCAGTCCTAAAAAAGGCTCAATGGCTAATGTGTATAGCTGCCCAGATAGAGGGCATCCCTGTCTAATGCCCTGTCTCACCCAGACTGGCCTACTGAGCCCCCCTCCCACCTTGACTATACATGACGCCCCAGCATACAACAGCTTCACACATGTCAAAAAACTCTTCCCAAACCCAAGCACAGACATCACATTAAACAGATACTCATGGTCCACTCTATCAAAAGCCTTATCTTGATCTTAAGAGACCAGTCTCAAGTTCACATTAGAACCTCTCAAGTCCCTAATTAAGAACAAGTTGTCCGTGATTGAGCGTCCTGGTACACAAGATGTTTGGTCCTTTTGTACTATCGAGTCCAAATGGGACTTCAGTCTGTTAGAGAGGACTTTGGCAAATATCTTGTAGTCCGCACAGAGTAATGCCACAGGCCTCCGGTTCTTAAGTTCACACAAGTCCCCTTTTTTTGGGCAGGAGAGTCAGAGCCGCCCGACGGCAGCTCATCAGCAACTCTCCTACCCCGACGCATTCACGCAACACGCAAAATAAGTCCTGTCCAATTATTCCCCAGAATTTTTAATAAAACTCCACTGGGAGTCCATCGACCCCCGGTGCACGACCGGGGGACATCTGGGTTACGGCCTCTGCCAGTTCAGTTCATTTTTTAAAATAATATATGTATTTTTACACAGTTAGGGAGCCAATGAAGAGTACATAGGAATCTTACCATTCTATCTGTAGTGTATTACGCAGTGTAATCATGAAGATTACTTGGCAACTCTGTTGAATGACTAACCCTTTGGATTGGGGGGTGCAGATCAACACAGGTATCTTTTGGTTATCACTACGGCAACAGCTTCCAGGAACGACACAATATTTACATCTTACAGTTATTCAGAAAATAAGCAAAAGGAATAAAACAACAATATGTACATAACAACTGCCAAGTGGTACAGTATTTGGAATTTCAGTACAGAAGAAAGATCATTGGTCATCAACAGAGGAATGTCCATTTCATCCATCTGTGCCAGAGAGAGCTTAGGGAGTCCTGCGAACAAGACTTGAGCACACATAGGATCACACACTTCTGCCCTATACAATTCAGTATAAAACTCCACAGTCCGCTCCCGCATCTCACCCACCACAGAGGTCACCCGCCCATCAGACAGCCGTAGACAATGCATACCCTTGGCTTTGGATAACACAGTGTCCAAAGAAGGTCCAGAAGTATACAGAATGGTGTCGTCTGCGTAGAGGTGGATCAGAGAATCACCAGCAGCAAGAGCGACATCATTGATGTATACAGAGAAGAGAGTCGGCCCGAGAATTGAACCCTGTGGCACCCCCATAGAGACTGCCAGAGGCCCGGACAACAGGCCCTCCGATTTGACACAATGAGCTCTATCAGAGAAGTAGTTGGTGAACCAGGCGAGGCAATCATTTGAGAAACCAAGGCTGTTGAGTCTGCCAATAAGAATGTGGTGATTGACAGAGTCAAAAGCCTTGGCCAGATCGATGAATACAGCTGCACAGTAATGTCTCTTATCGATGGCGGTTATGATATCTGAAGGTAAACCTTTACGCACTGTTGTGACCCACTTCCTCAACCTAAACCATTTCCTGGGTGAGAGGACACCATGCCTCTCATTTTCCATAGCATATTGTACTGATCTTACAAACTTTCTAGGATCAGAAAAAAAAGCCTCAATATGAACTTTTTCCCCCTTAGTCTCATTGAGGAACCTTGTCAATTCTCTCAATGTGTACTTAGACCCCTCTGCTTGACTGGCTGTCAGCTCCGGGCCCAACTCCTCATCCTCAGACTCACTTTCCTCCTCATCTCTATCTCCAACCCTGACCACCTGCCCTTTCTCTCTGGTCAGGGCATCACCCACAGCAACAGGCAAAATTTCCATGGTGCCTTTGTCCTTACCCTTTTTCCTTTTCCGTTTGACCCCCCCCCCCCCCCCCCCCCCTCAATCTCTTACACTTCCCCACTATACTCTCCTCATCCACTAGAATAACCTGACTAGACCCAGCCTCAGCTACCCCACCATCTCTAGCCTGACTAGGCCCAGCCTCAGCTACCCCACCATCTCTAGCCTGACTAGACCCAGCCTCATCTACATCACCTTCCCTGGCATGACTAAGCTCAGCTTCTGCATCTCCTTACCCCCTGCACTTTGACCTTGATATCCCCCACTGGCGCCCTCACCCCCTGCACTTTGACCTTGATTTCCCCCACTGGCACCCTCACCTTGTCTACGGGCTTTATGTCGGCAGGCAAAGCTCTTATGCCCCAAATCCCCACACTCAAAACACCGTAGACTATCTGTGCTGGCAAAACCTGCATAGAGCCCCTCCCCGTGCCTCACTTTAAAATGCACATTTAGTTGTTGCTCATTGTTGTTCAGAAACATAAACTCTTGCCTCCGGAATGAAACAACGTGCTTAACGGCATCTGCCTGAAAGCCTGCTGACAGTACACGAAAACCGCTAGCAAACTTACCAAAACGACTCAGCTCTTTCCTGATTTGGTCATCCGTAATAAACGGAGGCAAATTTGCAACTACCACTCTTGTCGAAGGGGTAGAGAGAGGTGAAATTGACACCAACCCATCCCTTACAAATATTCCGCTAGCAATTAGCCTACCAACCAAATTAGTCCTTTTCATGAACACAACCACAGCTTTGTTCATTCTAGAAGCAGAATGTATAAATTCAGCTCCTACCTGTCCACCGACCGCGAGCAGAACTTCCTCCACCTTAACTCCGTTCTCAGGAACACACCTGAATCCATGCCGTATCGACAGCGTCTTCTCCGCGCTAGGCTGAGAAGCCATCGCGCACACCACACCTTCCAAACCCCAGGAAAGTTACTCTGTCCTCTTTTTACACCCTAACTTTGAAAAAACTGTGGATACCGCTAAATCAATATTGCGTTAACCCTCCACCATAGAAAATAACATGTAAAGAAAAGAATCAAAGAAAGTTAGTTAGGATAGAGCCCTCCACACCAAACACTCAAACTCCAAAAAAATCCCAGCATGCATTGCAAGAGAGAGAGAAAGAGAGGTGGGGGAGAGGGAGAGAGAGAGCGAAGATCGAAACAGCAGGTCTGTGACAAGGCATCACGTCCAGAGAACACACATTTCTCTTCATGCGATACATGATGTTTGGCTGTGCTGTTCGAAGTGTTATCTATTGGGTTTGGTGATTGTTCTGTGTGAAGCCGTATTCTGCATTGCATCATGGAATGTGATGTGAAATCCCTGGGCCTATGGCTGTTGAAGATACTCCACTGCACTGCTGCTGTGAGCAGGAGTGGGAGAGAAGTCATGCTTTTATTATACTCTTGTTCTGTCACTTATTCTCCTGCCTCTCCATCTCAAAGGCTGCCAAATATTTTGAAGAGTGGTTAAAGAGGTGGCTGTGTGTACACTCCAACTCTATGGGTTTGTCTTATTCCAGAATACACCCATAATTGTGATCCACACAGTATGGTTCTGTGTTTTCCACTCTGTGATTAAAAGTAGTTCTCAGAGTAGAGCTATTTTGAATTGACCAAAGCCCTTCTCCCCCGATTGCTCAGTTTGGCCTGGCGGCCAGCTCTAGGAAGAGTCTTTGTGGTTCCAAACTTCTTCCGTTTAAGAATGATGGAGGCCACTGTGTCCTTGGGGACCTTCAATATTGCAGAAATGTTTTGGTACCCTTCACCAAATCTGTGCCTTGACACAATCATGTCTCTGAGCTCTATGGACAATTCCTTTGACCTCATGGCTTGGTTTTTGCTCTGACATGCATTGTCAACTGTTAGACCTTATATTTTCAACATATAGAAAGCATCTCAGAGGGTTGATCTAGCTGCAGATAGCTAATTCTCCTCTGTGTTTTTTCTTTGCTGCTAATAAGCTCTTACCAATCGAACTAAATGAATAGACATCTGGTTATCTGACAGTCTATGCAGCAACTATTGTATTGGAGTTAAGCTCTGGTTATTTTATTTATTTTACTAGACAAGTCAGTTCAGAACAAATTCTTATTTACACTGACAGCTTAGGAACAGTGGGTTAACTACCTTGTTAAGGAGCAGAACGTCATATTTTTACATGGTTACCTCAGGGATCTGACCTAGCAACCTTTCAGTTACTGGCCCAACGCTCTAACCACAAGGCTACCTGCTGCCCCAAGTCCTGCCAACTCAAAAACTGCACAATAAAAGTGTAACCAAGGGGGAACTAGTGCATTTCTCTGAGAAAATCTGCTTCAGTTTTACCAATCTTCCAAAACACTTGAAATTCTTGTAAAATCATTGGCATTTATTTGATCAAATAGACTTTGAAAGGGTAGACATGCAGAAATTCCTCTTGTCAAAAGTCTTGCTGTTACAAAAGTAGTTCTTCATGCAGCATAACAGGTTACAGGTTCTTGGTGAAGCGCCTGAATGGCTTCATTATTGCTGAAAAGACCCTGACAATCAAGGATCTTTTTTTGACAAGCTGAGATATGGAGGGAGAAACCTCTCCAACTGGAGCTAGAAACAGAGAGAGAAATGCAGTATAGTAACATTGAAAAATAGCAGTGCTATGAGTTTGGTAGGCATACCTATGTTTCTAACACACACCTAAACAAAACTACAATCTATAGCAGAGCTCTAAAACATCCTTACCTATGCAATGTGCATCAGTAGAGGGAATTTCAGTCTGTTCCTGGACTGAATGGCAGTCCTTTTTGTTTCCTCTCTTGGAACGCTAACAGAAGAAAGGTCAAGAAAATGGTACAGAGAATAAATAAATAAATGGAACACTTCTGAATCCAAGGCAACAATTTAGTGATGAATAAAACATATTTATTTATTATCATAGCCACATCAATAACATCAGCACCTAACTGGAACCAAAAACAAATGCTAACTCCCAACTCCCTGCTATACCTTGAAGTTGATCCTGAGTTTGGTCATTGAAAAGCAAAGGAAGCTCCTTCTTGCTTTCTGCTCAGCCCCCCTCTCTGTCTCAGCCTGGTCTGATGGGTTTGTTGCAGCAGAAGCTGGTCTTGACGCCTCCTTGCATCCTTGTACCAGCTGCTGGGTCAAGGACTTTACCAGGACTCTGTCAAATGCAGGGTCCTGGGAGGAAATAGCTGCTTGCAGGGTGTTATAAGAGCCAAACTCCTCCATGAGGTTTTGATGTACACCTCTGAACACCCTATGGATGTTCAGGTTCTGGGAATATGCCTGTGTCCTGGAGAATCTGGATGCAGCACAGAACTCAGACAGGACTTGTCTGATGAGTTGCTGAGATGTTTCTGTCAGATCTGCTGCCTGTTGGTACCAAAGAGGTTCCCTTGCTGGTGAAAGACGGAGTGGAGGATCAAAAAGAGCCTTTAGCACTCGGTGGTCGGCTGCTGTCAGTCATTGGACTGTTAAGATTTCTGGGCATTGTAGAATACATTTAGGGCATAATGCGCAGACAGGGGTATGGTGGGGTGCGGGTACAGCGGAGGTAAGCCCAGGCACTGGGTTATGATAAGAGAGGTTGTATCTCTGGACATGCTGGTTGTAATGGGTGTGGTCACCTCATGTGTGTGAGGTGGTACAAAGGAGGTATCAGAGGTATGAAGAGTGGAACTAGGGGCTCCATTGTAAACCAAAACAATGATAACTAACCTGAACAACAGTATACAAGGCATATTGACATTTGAGAGAGACATACAGCGAGGCATAAAGTAATCGCAGGTGTTGATTGGGAGAGCTTGCTAAAACAACAGGTGAGACAACAACAGCTAATCAGCTAACACAACAACAGCAGGTAAAATGGTGATGACTAGGCAGAGAGGGTCGGATTAACTACACACAGAGCCTGAGTTTGCGGCTGGGGCCGACAGATAAAAAAATAAATAAACAGAATGGAGTACCGTGATTAATGGACAGTCCAGCAGACAACAGCTATGTAGCCAAGTGATCATAGTGTCCAGAGGGCAGCAGTAGATGGAATAGGGACGCCGCCACTACGCTAGCACGCGGGCGACACGGCGTTTAAAGTTAGTAGCCCTCCGACAGAGGCCGGTTGAAAGGCACAGCGGATGGAGTATTCGTTGGCAGACCAGTCGTGGTGGTGTGGCGGGGGCCGTGTCGACAGAGAATCCAAGCCAGATGGCGAAAGAGGTATTGTAGAATTTAGTTTGCTAGCCGGGAGATGCGCCTGGCTCACGGCTAACTGGTGCTAGCTTCGTTGCAGTGGCGTTAGCCACTATAGCCAATCGGTAGCAGCGGTGAACCGGTGCCAAGGTCCAGAGTTTACAGCAAGGATCTGGTGGAGTATTGGGCTCTAGCCGTGTATGAGTGGGGTTTGGGTGAACAGCTGAGTAGGCCGGGAGGTGGGCCTCAGGGATAGCTTCGGTACTGGATGCCACGGTGAGTGCAAGCTAGCTGTGAGCTAGTTAGCTACAAGCTGTGAGGTAGCTGTGAAGATCAGAAGTAGTGGTCCAGGGATTACGGCAGGAATCCGGCGTTGTTGTGGAGAGACAGTCCGATACTAGTAGACTGGCGAGTATTATCCAGGCTAAGAACAGGGCTGGTATCTGTGCAGAAGGTAAAAGCAGCTAGCAGTGGTTAACAATGACTAAATAGCTTGTAGCTAATTAGCTGGTTAGCTTCTGGAGGTTCTTGAATGTGTTCTAAAATTTTAAAAATTAAAATAATAATAAATAATATAGAATCGAATTAAAAATCGAAAAGAGATTGAAAATAAAGTTGATATATATATATATATATATATATATATATACAAAAAATACGAAAAGGACACGAACCCAATGCTGATAACACAATACCCCCTTGCGGTGCATCAAATAATTGCATCGCTCTTACAGCTATTCTGTTCCTTTGAACAAAGAGTGTTACCCCTTTACTATTAAAGTGTATTGCTCTGTGGGGGAGTAATCTGTTTATGACTGATAATAGGACGTAACACAGGGATGAGGAAAAAACAATAATTTGGATCCTACAACATTGCTGTTGTACCTAAATAATTCCACAAGAGGGCGACATAAACATTTCATAAAACCAATTAACCTCTACTGCCTTCAGTCCATGACGTCCCCGACTAACTAAAAGTCTGCGTCTGCAAAAATGCTCGTTTATCATAACTCGACATGAAAGTAGCTAAGCCAAAACAGTCAATGACATGCTTTTCGAGATATAAAAGTAGCTATGGTGGAAGAATAGGTAAGTGAAATATAGGGAAAGGTAGAACATGTTTTACAGTAAGTTTAAAGTTGTTATCAACAATTTAGCTCTGATAGGCCTTTGGCAATCCAAGCTTTTGGGTTCGTACTCAAGGCTACTTGGTTTAGGCCTGGCTATAGCCTAGGGATACAGTCCAATAATATCTCCCTTCTCCTGAAGTGTACACACTCATTCGCTTCTTCCTACAAATCTAAAATCATTGGATTGGTGGAGGCATGGGCTAGAGAGGAATATGCTACCAAATAGCACATTATTCCCTAATGTAGGCCTACTTATAAGGAATGCACTATAAGGAATAGATCAATCAACTGGCTCACTAAATAGGGTACCGAAATAAATCCACAAGAGGTCGACACGAAATTAGACTAGGTTTATTTCTGTTTTGACCTGCTGAGTGGCAGTGCTTAGTGAACAGATTTCCATGTGGGCCTAGCTGTATCGAAAACGGTTGATGGGGAAATTGTGTAATCTGATCAATATATTTCCCCCCCAATATTAATGAAGGTCTAACATTCCATGACGTGGTATGTAGTTCTTAATTCGTCAGTGGCTGCAATATTGTCCTCAGTAAACTCAACATGAGTGAAAACAACACAGACAAGGACAAGTTTTTCGAGATATAAAAAATACTGTATGCAATTATGGATGAAGAAAGGGTAGGTTAAATGACACAAAATATTTGGGAATGTAACTAAGGAAAACGTCATTTAACAGTTACAGAACTGCTACAGTAGCCTATCAGAACAGCTGCAGTATCAGAGGCGCAGAGCCTTAATTAACGGGCTACACATAATGGCTGACGACAGCCAGGTAAGGTTCATTTTAGCCTACGTTTAACGAGCTTTACAGTTGTCCTAATTCCATCTTGTTCTAATGGCAAGTCTGCCTTAAGTGCAGAAACTATGGTTGATATTAGAAAATAAGTGTGATTGGAAGTTTAGGCAAGTCATTCCAATTGGGGAATTGTTGTGGGATGTTAGCATAACATATTGCGCGTGTAGCATTCGTGCCATGGAGGATTGTGCAGGCCGGCAGGTTGCTACAGGATCCTAGTATCATGTATGTTATAGGGATCCTTTTTCACCTGAACTGCTCATTGGCTGTCCATAATGAGCCCAGCGAGCAAGATGTGTAGCTGGGCTCTGCAATAATTAGCTCCCAGAGCAATTACAAATAACTATTCTTGTTTTAAAAGCGTCATTACAACTAGCAACATGACGGTCAGTCACCTCTAAGCAGGACTCAGTAGAAACGCTATGTGTTGGATTTGTCCATGTCTCGCTAAATTAACCTAGCTACCATAACAGCCGTGGAGAATTTACACTACAGTTTTAAGGGATCTCTCTGAAGGTTTTAGATGATACAGTGGTGCTTCGTCCTCTGGATGAAGAACCATACATCTCGGCTTGGCTTCATTGCATTATTATTTGGGAAACGTTGACATGCCATTTGTGTTGGCGGATGGATGAAAATAATGTGATTATAGTATCGTTATACATAGGCTAGCAGGAAAATCCGCATGAGATATCCATAGAACTGAGCCCTGCTCCGTTTCAGCACCATGGCACGGTCCCCTGACGCCAAGAAACGTGTCAGCTCTATGCAGCAGACAGCTCCACAGTGCTGAAATAGTTCAAACCCCCTTGAACATCTTTGATTTGAAATTATTCTGCAAGTGGTTATAATTTATTGCACGTCCTAGTTCTGCAGCTTTGCAACCTCAGAATTATAGCTAATGGATGGCAGCGAGTTACGTTTTTGTGCATGGTGATGCATGATAAACCATAAATTAAACGCAAAAACGTGCACTTATAGACATATTTTCGTTTGGCAGAACTTTGACAAGCTTTGATTTGTTTTCTAATTACATTGACAATTCATATAGACATTAGACTTAAGCCTAATTGTGACATCATGTGTGTATGACATCTTTGGAGAATGCTCTGGCTTCAGCCAATCGGAATCGAGTATTCAAAAATGCTTTGGCATAATTCAAGGACGTTCATATTCACTTCAGTTGTTTGCCGATGGTTCACTGACGTTTTTTCAAAGGAGGTATTAGTATTTCCTCTAAACAGCCTACAACAATAAGCTACACATCATGTCAGATGACAGCAAGGTATGGTTCATTTAGCCTATTTTGAGTTTAGAGGAGAAATTACTAACAATATAGTAGGTCACTAACACAGCAATAGGTCTCACTGGTTTGATCAATGGACTGAAATCTGACCACTATTGCCGTTTTGTTTAAAATAAGAGCGAATAAGTTGTTTCATAAAGTCACAAACTAGGACTGATATTGACCTCTCATTTATCCACCAGAGCGTGAAATGGGAGGATCCCCCGGATGACCAAAATAAGGTTGTGGAGAATATGAAGGATGAAACAGAGACACATGAGACCAACAAGAACAGGACAGGAGGCAAGGTAAGAAATATGCTGTCCTCTACACATGTTCTGCCTACTTAGGTACAGATCTAGGATTAGTTTACTGTCACTAAATCCTAGCCTTAAAGCATTAGGAGGAGACGCTACACTGACCTTAGATCTGCTATGAGACCTATAATCTGTTGTCATGTAGGCTAAACGTAAGACCGGTGGCTGTGCCAAGAAGACTTCCGTGGATGAGGACAGCAGCATTGGTGAAGGTCTGAGATTACTTCATGTTGGGTGCAGGTTGTGTTCAAATTCATCAGCACTAATCTGAGAAGATAGTATCTATATAGGTGAAAGCAATATAGTGGAGGCACGCAGAGAGATGTGCTTTTACCTGTCCAGTGCAATCAAATCACTAAAGGTGAAGGAAATTAGGGATCAAGTTCAGATTCAACTTTAGATTTCTCTTTGCGGTTTCCCAGAGTCTTCTCAGACACCCGGGTGTGGTTTCCGGGAAAGGGGATCTATCATTGAGCAGCTGGAGAAGGAGGCTCAGAGGACTCTAATGCCTTCTCTCAAGATTGAGACATGCTGTGCCCCAATCCTCCTCTCCTTCCTGAGGAGTCTAACTGATGAGCAAGTCCCATGTCTTTTTCCAACCTCACATACAACAACTCTGAATTTATAGTCATAGTGCCCCTTCTAACCACAAAGGGTATTTCAAACACTACACCTAACATCACTGTAACCACACCCCTAACTCTTCCTGTAAATCAAGAACAAAATGTCTCATGTACTTGCTAATAGCTTAATTAAATACACTTTTATTTTCCCTGACATGGCTATCTAGTGACTCCACTAACTCAACACCAGTGTGCAGGTAAAATATGTTTCCTTTCTTTTCTTTTCTCTAGCCAATGGAGGGTGATTCAGCATGGCATGAAAAATAACGTAAGTCTCTCCACATAAGGTTCTGGTCAAAAGTTGTGCCCTATATAGGGAATGGTGTCATGGAATTACTTGATTGACAAAAACATTCCTCTGTTTGTTGGCCATAGCTCACATTCGAGCAGCTCTCCACGCTGTGTCTGAAGATTGTTAAAGTCGTGACCCAGACAGCCCTCCGCATTCTCCTACCAGCGCTAGCTCGTATCATGGGGGTGAACCTGAGGAGTGGGGCAACCTCCCCAGAATCCCAGTGCTCTCTGACAGGGTCTGAGGATTCCTTAGGCAGTCTGGATGAGAGAGAGAAAAGGCTGCTGATCAGTGAGATGAACTACTGGACTAAGGAGAGGAGGAGGAATGGCAGTGCAGGGTTCCGCCAAAAATCCACTCGCAGAACCTCATCACCATGCTGTTCGTCTAAGAGGTATGTTCACAGCAATATTTCAACTTAATAATTGCAAGACCTGACCCATACTTATCATAAATTATTAACTTGGAATTCAAACCTTGTAGTTTTAAGTTCTGGTCAGAAATGTTGCCACTGAGGGGGTGGGTCCAGGTGAAAGTCATTTTTAACTGGGTAAGCCATAAAGTCATCTATGAATAAATAGATCAGCCTTTCAGAATTAATCATATTCTGATGTCGTACAAACATAAAAATCAGGCAAAAAATCATGTCAGTTGGCTTTAGGCTTCTAGAACTACGGTGCTATGAGAAGTATCCATCATTGCTCTAATTTGGTTTTCAGGCTCACTAATGACCCAGATTAGATACAGTTGGTGTAACAGGTTTCTTCTGTTGAAGGAGAGGCGGACCAAAACGCAGCGTGGTTATTTTGATACATCTTTAATAAAGATGAAAATAGAACAATATACAAAAACAAGAACCGTGAAACCGAAAACAGCCCTATCTGGTGTAAGGCTACCTAAATATGGTTCCCAATCAGAGACAATGACTAACACCTGCCTCTGATTGAGAACCATATCAGGCCAAACACAGAAACAGACAAACTAGACACACAACATAGAATGCCCACTCAGATCACACCCTGACCAAACAAAACATAGGAACATACAAAGCAAACTATGGTCAGGGTGTGACAGTTGGTCACATTTGCATGGCATAAGTGGTGATTGTGTGTTTATCTTCAAGGTCCCAGACCTCATTTCAGAGCTTGCCTGCAACTAGAGAGGCTCCACTCATGGAGGAGCCTCTGAAGGCTCTTTTTGGGGTAACGGAAGAGAGCCTCCTGATATCCCTGGTTGAGGGTCACTCCAACCCCACATCCTCCGAGTTGAGCTGTGCTATCGTGGGGGAGGTGGTACACCAGCTTAACTCTGGCCTCTCAGTGGCCATTCAGGCCAGCCCGGGGAGTTGCCCCCCTATGGACAGTCAGGACATAGCAGCAGGCAAGGAGGTCATTCGGGTAGCCTCGGTGCAGATCCTGGCCGAGCTACAGAGCCAAACGTCTGAGCCAGAGTGGTTAGGGTTTATCGAGCCCCTCATGGACCCTGTGACCGATGATGTGCTGGATGCCATTGTCGGCACAATGGACAAAATGGCACAGGACTTCAACATCCTATTGGATCTGGCCAAGAAGATGACAATCTTGGGGTCTAAATTTCTGACCAATCTTCAATGTGACCTTGATGTTGAGTGTCCATCTGGGAAAGAAGGGACCACTCACTTTCTCAAAGAGACTGGATCCTCTACCAGTGTGGTGGCCAGAAAGCTTCAGACCCTCTCTAGCCCCGACTTTCAGTCTAAAGCCCTGAAGGCGGTGAGCACCATCCTTACAAGGAAAGTCAGCAGCTCTTCTGGCATGGCTCCTTCCTCTAGGCCTTCTAGTGCTGCTCCTAGCCTTACTGAAGCCCCCCTGAATACCAGCTGCACAGCCCTGACATCTGTAACCTCCACTGCCACAGTGATTGTTAAGGCATTTGTGGGAGGCATGGAGACGATAGCATCATTTGAAGGCACATGTGAAGCCGTTGATTGGCCAGTTCCTGTAAATGACCACAAAACAGGATCTTCACAGATGATAACCTTCTCTCTAGCACGCACACTCTACGGCCGTATACGAGCAAAGCTGAGGGACCTTTTAACTCTATCCACTCGAGAAGAAGGTGTGGCTAAGGATGCTTCTCTTCAGGAGTCTTCAGACACCCTGGAAAAGGCAACTGTTTCAACTGTTGAGGTCCAGTTACCCAGCACCGAACTTAGTAGAGTTCCCAGAGAGAGCCAACCAATACCAGCTCTCTGTCGCTCCAATCTGGATACCAGTACTCAAGAAGTTCTTAGCAGTGTTTTTTCCATCTACAAGTCAGAGTTATCAAAAGTGGAGAGTAAATCCTTGGCCGTTGTCAGTTCATCTGATGAGTCCCTAGAGGCTTGTTGGTTTGTTGATGGTGTCCTATCAAAGCTCGATGACTATACTATTTCCCAGTCACCCTCACCCAATGAAGACTTGAGCGTGAGTACTCAATATTCTCAACTGAGCTCAGAAGAGAGTGTCAGAATCACAGAGTCCTCTACTAGTCTGATTCAGAGCATTAAGAAGCTCTCTAGCAATGACTTCCAGACTCAGGCAGAAGAGGCAGTGAGTAAAGTGCTGATGAGATCCAGTCATTCCTTTATCACACAGATCAGCCATACTGGTCTTCAGAAAAGTCTGCAGGCTGGCTTATCATCTAGCTCACCATCAGAGATCCATGTCCTTTCAGAATCCATGTCCTCCATGTCCTCTGAGAATACAGCCTCTGGATTAGTGGAAACCTTTGTCAAAGGAATGGCGACTATTTTCCAGAAAAATGAGTCCACTGACACTGTGCTACTGGAAAGAAGTGGGAGAGTTTCGCAGTGCTCCCACGGGGGCTCCCAAATGGATGATACTGAATTGAGTGTTAAAATATCAGAGGAGAAGCTTTGGTCAACAGCTAAGACCATCTGCGTCAGTATGAAGAACACACTTAAGGATTTCTTCACAGGGCTGAAGCCATCCGGATCCGAAAGGACAGAAAATGCTTCTTCCAAAGAGACCCTTGGGGAAATCCTGGTTGCTATCCAGAGTGAAATCTCAAACTTAGGGCGAATGAAGGATTCCAGGGAGCTCCTTCAGATCAATGATATGGTAGGAACTATGCTGAAGGAGGTTGAGAAAAGTGAGGATGACAGTGAACAAGTCTGCCAAGACATCCCTAGAACCTGTTCATCTTTGTCCACTTCTTTAAATGGTCGTAGTTCCTTGTCCAGCTCTTCAAAGGGTCCTAGGTCAGAGTGTGAGTTAGAGATCAACCTCCCTGGCACTCCCATCCCTGACGAAGTGCCTTTTGATCTGACCTGCCCCATCGTCAGGAGCTCCTGCATCGACACCAGGGTCTCTAAAATGCCAGATATTTCTTCAAGTGACATAAAGACAAAGATGATGGCACACATAGATGAACCCCTGCATCGTAACAGTCCAATGACTGACAGCAGTCGACCACCGAGTGCTAAAGCCTCTTTTCGATCCTCCACCCCGTCTTTCACCAGCAAGGGAACCTCTTTGGTACCAAAGGGAAATGGAATTGACATTGAAGAGAAGGAGGTGTGCATCCCCAGCAGCTCTGGCCATCTGAGGGAGCTCTTAATACCCCCGGATATCAGCAGTGCCACTGCATTCCCACTGCAGTACTTGATGGACTCCAGCAAAGATGATGGCATCTGTTTTGTCACCATACTGGTGATAAGGTTGCTATCGGAGATCAGACCCTCAGCCCTAGATGGACCCTCCCAACAGGCAGCAGATCTGACAGAAACAGCTCAGCAACTCATCAGACAAGTCCTGTCTGAGTTCTGTGCTGCATCCAGATTCTCCAGGACAAAGGCATATTCCCAGAACCTGAACATCCAAAGGGTGTTCAGAGGTGTACATAAAAACCTCATGGAGGAGTTTGGCTCTTATAACACCCTGCAAGCAGCTATTTCCTCCCAGGACCCTGCATTTGACAGAGTCCTGGTAAAGTCCTTGACCCAGCAGCTGGTACAGGGATGCAAGGAGGCGTCAAGACCAGCTTCTGCTGCAACAAACCCATCAGACCAGGCTGAGACAGAGAGGGGGGCTGAGCAGAAAGCAAGAAGGAGCTTCCTTTGCTTTTCAATGACCAAACTCAGGATCAACTTCAAGGTATAGCAGGGAGTTAGCATTTGTTTTTTGTTCCAGTTTGGTGCTGATGTTATTGATGTGGCTATGATAAGACAAATACATGAAATAAATATATGTTTTATTCATCACTAAATTGTTGCCTTGGATTCAGAAGTGTTCCATTTATTTATTTATTCTCTGTACCATTTTCTTGACCTTTCTTCTGTTAGCGTTCCAAGAGAGGAAACAAAAAGGACTGCCATTCAGTCCAGGAACAGACTGAGATTCCCTCTACTGATGGACATTGCATAGGTAAGGATTTTAGAGCTCTGCTATAGATTGTAGTTTTGTTTAGGTGTGTGTTAGAAACATAGGTATGCCTACCAAACTCATAGCACTGTTATTTTTCAATGTTACTATACTGCATCTCTCTCTCTCTCTCTCTTACCCCATCCATTTCTCTTGTGTTTCTAGCTCCTGTTGGAGAGGTTTCTCCCTCCATATCTCAGCCTGTCAAAAAACGATCCTTGATTGTCAGGGTCTTTTCAGCAATGATGAAGCCATTCAGGCGCTTCACCAAGAAGAACCTGTAACCTGCTAGGCTGCAGACTCTTGACAAGAGGAATTTCTGCATGTCTACCCTTTCAAAGTCTATTTGATCAAATAAATTCAAATTATTTTACAAGAATTTCAAGTGTTTTGGAAGATTGGTAAAACTGAAGCAGCTTTTCTCAGAGAAATGCACTAGTTCCCCCTTGGTTACACATTTATTGTGCAGTTTTTGAGTTGGCAGGACTTGGGGCAGCAGGTAGCCTTGTGGTTAGAGCGTTGGGCCAGTAACTGAAAGGTTGCTAGGTCAGATCCCTGAGCTAACCATGTAAAAATATGACGTTCTGCTCCTGAACAAGGTAGTTAACCCACTGTTCCTAAGCTGTCATTGTAAATAAGAATTTGTTCTGAACTGACTTGTCTAGGAAAATAAATAAAATAACCAGAGCTTGACTCTAATACAATAGTTGCTGCATAGACTGTCAGATAACCAGATGTCTAATCATTTAGTTCGATTGGAAAGAGCTTATTAGCAGCAAGGGGAAAACACATAGAGGAGAATTAGCTATCTGCAGCTAGATGTTTTGTATATGTTTTCTATATGTTGAAAATATAAGATCCAACAGTTGACAGTGTATGTCAGAGCAAAAACCAAGCCATGAGGTCGAAGGAATTGTCCATAGAGCTCAGAGACATGATTGTGTCAAGACACAGATTTGGTGAAGGGTACCAAAACATTTCTGCAATATTGAAGGTCCCCAAGGACACAGTGGCCTCCATCATTCTTAAACGGAAGAAGTTTGGAACCACAAAGACTCTTCCTAGAGCTGGCCGCCAGGCCAAACTGAGCAATCGGGGGAGAAGGGCAGTGCAGTGGAGCAGCAGTGCAGTGGAGTAGCTTCAACAGCCATAGGCCCAGGGATTTCACATCACATTCCATGATGCAATGCAGAATACGGCTTCACACAGAACAATCACCAAACCCATAAGATAACACTTAGCACAGCACAGCCAAACATCATGTATCACATGAAGAGGCAAGTGTGTTCTCCAGACATGATACCTTGTCATGGACCTGCTGTTTCGATCTTCACTCTCTCTCTCCCCCACCTCTCTCGCTCACTCACTCACTCACTCTCACACACACACACACACACCTGCTGTCTCGACCTCTGAATGTTCGGCTGTGAAAAGCCAACTGATAATTACTCCGGAGGTGCTGACCTGTTGCACCCTCTGTAACCACATTATTTTGTTGACTCTGCTAGTCATCTATGAAGAATGTTTGAACTACAGTACTTGAAGAACGATCTGGCCTTATTGGCCATGTACGCTTATAATCTCCACCGGCACAGCCAGAAGAGGACTAGCCACCCCTCAGTCTGGTTCCTCTCTAGGTTTCTTCCTAGGTTCCTGTTTTTCTAGAGAGTTTTTCCTAGCCACCGTGCTTCTAAATCTGCATTGCATGCTATTTGAGGTTTTAAGCTGGGTGTCTGAATAAGCACTTTGTGACATCTGCTGATGTAAAAAGGGCTTTATAAATAAATTGTACTGATTGATTGATGATTGATTGTATGAAATGGAGTAATATATATCCATCATGTAAAATGAACATTGTGCACTGTCTCCATGGAGTATAGCACTGCAGCCTTAGGCAATGTATACAGTGCCTTGCGAAAGTATTCGGCCCCCTTGAACTTTGCGACCTTTTGCCACATTTCAGGCTTCAAACATAAAGATATAAAACTGTCTTTTTTTGTGAAGAATCAACAACAAGTGGGACACAATCATGAAGTGGAACGACATTTATTGGATATTTCAAACTTTTTTAACAAATTAAAAACTGAAAAATTGTCCGTGCAAAATTATTCAGCCCCTTTACTTTCAGTGCAGCAAACTCTCTCCAGAAGTTCAGTGAGGATCTCTGAATGATCCAATGTTGACCTAAATGACTAATGATGATAAATACAATCCACCTGTGTGTAATCAAGTCTCCGTATAAATGCACCTGCACTGTGATAGTCTCAGAGGTCCGTCAAAAGTGCAGAGAGCATCATGAAGAACAAGGAACACACCAGGCAGGTTCGAGATACTGTTGTGAAGAAGTTTAAAGCCGGATTTGGATACAAAAAGATTTCCCAAGCTTTAAACATCC
Organism: Oncorhynchus mykiss; assembly: GCF_057628025.1. Classification (NCBI taxonomy): domain Eukaryota; kingdom Metazoa; phylum Chordata; class Actinopteri; order Salmoniformes; family Salmonidae; genus Oncorhynchus; species Oncorhynchus mykiss. The sequence continues at coordinate 24,643,048 of NC_143027.1, forward strand.
CAAGGAGCACTGTTCAAGCGATAATATTGAAATGGAAGGAGTTAAATAAAGGTTAAAAATAAATAAAAAAGAAGTGGCTGTGAAAGTTAAAATGTTGGCAGTGACCTTGCAGTGGAGCAACTGGACGATGAAGACTCTTCTTTCCCAAAGGAGCTGAACTCTTGCAAGGCATTGGTGAAAAACCTTGACATTCTGTCAAGTGACAAGTTCAAGACCAAAGGCTGTGAGTGAGATTCTAGTGAGATGGGACCCCAGGGTCCACCTGGTTTGGTTGAACATTCCCATTCATTTACTGCTTGATGGGCCCATACAGTATGGATTCGGATTCGGAGGCGCCAAAAAGGCATTGTGAATTAGATAAGCCAACCAGATAGATCCGCAAATATAATTGTGAGGCATTGTGAGGCATTAGCCAACAAGCTAAGAGAGATCCGCAAAAGACCCTCAGCCATATTATGCCAAAGCGGACCCTTTCACACGTCTCGTAGACTCTGCAACAGGCTCCAGGCAAAGATAAAATAATTATTTCACAGAACGGGTGAAGCTGCATTCCAAAGGGAACAACTTCTGGAGCACACTGACTCCAGTGTTCTGCCTGGTTCAACCCTGAACTCATCTTCAGCAAGTAGGAGTGAATCACCCATAGCAGAATGCAGTTCATCTGCTGTTCCTAGTGGACATGATTCATCTGGCTCTGTAGAAGAGAAACCATTTGAGACCAGAGCAGATTGTACTCATGGTCAGAACTCTCCTCTACTCAGTAAGAGTGAGGCCATACTGCAAGAGGTCACACAACTCTCCGCAAATGGCAGAGCTTCCTAGTTTTGTGCCCTATTCAACTTCAATGAGTTTGGCTCAGGGGGCCAAGGTGTTGGCTAGAGTGTCTGAAGATAGCATTTCATGCTCTTCTTCTTCATCAGTATTTAGTGACACAGTCAGTCTCTTTACCAAAGTTATGGTAAGCCAGGTCATGTACTCTGTGAATTCTGAGAGGATGTCTCCTTCTGGCATCATTATGGCAACAAGCGAGACCTCCAATGCAGCACAAATCTTAAAGGCCAACATTGATGGAGAGGAAGTAGATACTCGGCTCGGAGAAAATCCTCCAACAGGCCGTGTCGACTCAGGACTCTTCATTTGATAGGATTCTTGTCTAGTCTTTGAGTGAAGCGCTTCTCCACAGATGTAATGAGGCATTGAGGGCAGCCTCAAGAACATCAGTCAAAACCACCGGGCCTAAGGCTCTTCCACTGGCTGAGGATGTGAGGGGTAGCAGCGGGAAATGATATTTTCTACAAAGGCTGGTCAGGCTGACAAGCAACTTAAAGGTACAGCAAACATATTTAAATGAACAGTTGTGGGAGATAATGTGAGTAAACAATGCAATTCAGTGTAAAAATTATAAAACCATCCGTTCATTCCAAAACCAATCATAAATGTTGTTGTGCTGGTGTGGTAGGTGTGATTGTTATCATCATGAGGTTGTTCAGCTGTGACATTTTTTAAAACATGTTTTTCTCTTTAAATACTTAGCTATTCAAGAAAGGGAACAAGGATTCCCACCGCTCTGAATCAGAACAAGTACAGACCTGTCACGACTTCTACCGAAGTCGTTGCCTCTCCTTGTTCGGGCGGTGCTCGGCGTTCGACGTCACCGGTCTTCTAGCCATCATTGATCCATTTTTCATTTTCTATTGGTTTTGTCTTGTCTTCCCACACACCTGTTTTCAATCCCATTCATTACCTGTTGTGTATTTAACCCTCTGTTTCCCCTCATGTCTTTGTCAGAGATTGTTTATTGTCAGTGTAGTGTTTTTTGTATAGGTGCGCGACGGGTTTTCGTACCCATATTTGTTTATATTAATTTTTCTATTTAGTGTTATGGAGCATGTTACTTGGACATTTATTAAAAGACTCCATTTTACACTCCGTTTGACTCTCCTGCGCCTGACTTCCCTGCCACCTTCACACGACAGGACATTGTCTGTTTGAGATATTGGTGTACAAAGAAATGCCATTTCAAAATAACCTTACAAAGGTTATATACGCAATCAGTAGTCATCTCTTATGTAAAAGTAATTATATTCTCCAAAACTCAAGCTGTTGGTTCTCATTTATCAGTGTCAATTATGTTGAGTTGTAACATATATTACATCATTTCTAGATTAAAGTGCATGTCAACTCTCTCTCTCTTCTGTAGTGCCCAGCATAGTGCCACATGCTGCCATGTCTGCACTGCCAAAGGATCTCCCCGCCAGCTCCCAACAGGAGACGCCTCACAAACGTCCACTTCTCGTCATGATGTTTTCTGCCATCTCCAGAGGCCTGTTCAAGCCCTTCAAACAGTCCTTAAAGACCAAGTAACTTAAGACAATTTATTAAACGTCATTCATTGCATTAAATTGGCCTTTGTCTTCTTATGTGCTCCCGTTAACAGACCAGATTACAATACTGGTCTTTTAAATGTTAGCAGTGATAGCAACATTAACTATAGTGGTGTGTATAGCCCTTCTACACAGTCTGACTCTTCTGACACTGTGTGACATGCCCTCTGATCCAGTGATCTAGGATCTTCTGAGTGGCTTTAGGCCTGAATCTCTGCCCTCCTGCTCAAATAAATGTGTTCTCTTCTGATATATCTGCCACTGTCAGCAGCCAGCAGGGGGAAACAGACAGCGCTGTTGAGAGCTTTCTTTTCTCCCTCATGACTAAAACACTGAGAAAGGCTTTTGCAGCATATTCCATTTTTTGATTTAACCTATTATACGGTAGTAGTACCCATTATTTCCCAACGGTTATATCACAGGAAATGTGTTATAAATAGTAAACTTACAGTGCATCCGGAAAGTATTCAGACCACTTGACTTTTTCCACATTGTTACGTTTTCCTCTCATTAAGCTACACAAAACACCTCATGACAAAGCGAAAAGTGTAGAACATTTTAGCAAATTTATTAAGAATAAAAACAATTACCTTATTTAAATAATTATTGAGACCCTTTGCTATGAGACTCAAAATTGAGCTCAGGTGCATCCTGTTTCCATTGATCATCCTTGAGATGTTTCTACAACTTGTTCGGAGTCCTGTGGTAAATTCAATTGATTGGACATGATTTGGAAAGAAACACAGACCTGGGGGAAGGGTATCAAAAAATGTCTGCAGCATTGAAGGTCCCCAAGAACACAGTGGCCTCCATTCTTAAGGAACAAGTTTGGGACCACAGACTTCCTAGAGCTGCCCGGCCAAACTGAGCAATCGGGGGAGAAGGGCCTTGGTCAGGGAGGTGACCAATAACCCAATGTTCACTCTGACCGAGCTCCTGAGTTCCTCTGTGAAGATGGGAGAACCTTCCAGAAGGACAACCATCTCTGCAGCACTCCACCAATCAGGCCTTTATGGTAGAGTGGCCAGACGGAAGCAACTCAGTAAAAGGCTCGACAGCCCGCTTTGAGTTTGCCAAAAGGCACTTAAAGACATGAGAAACAAACCATGAGAAACAATATTCTCTGATCTGATGATACCGAGATTTAACTCCTTGCCTGAATGCCAAGCTTCACATCTGGAGGAAACCTGGCACCATCCCTAAGGTGAAGCATGGTTGTGGCAGCATCATGCGTTAGGAATTATTTTCAGCAGCGGTTACTGGGAGACTAGTCAGGATCCTGGGAAAGATGAACGGAGCAAAGTACAGAGATCCTTGATGAAAACCTGCTCCAGAGGTTCACCTTCCAAAAGAACAATGACCCGATGCACACAGCCAAGGCAGTGCAGGAGTGGATTCGGGACAAGTCTCTAAATGTCCATCAATGGCCCAGCCAGAGCCCGGACCTGAACCCGATCGAACATCTCTAGAGAGACCTGAAAAAAACTGTGCAGCGACGCTCCCCATCCAGTCTGACAGAACTTGAGAGGATCTGCAGAGAAAAATGGGAGAAACTCCACAAATACATACCCAAGAAGACTCGAGGCTGTAGTCGCTGCCAAAGGTGCTTCAACAAAGTACTGAGTAAAGGGTCTGAATAGTTTTAAATGTGATCAGTATTTTATTTTAGTACATTGTTTTATTTTTTATCTACAAACCTGTTTTTGACAATCTGTAGATTGGGGGGGGGGACGACAATTTAATACATTTTAGAATAAGGCTGTAACAACGTAACAATGTGGAAAAAGTCAAGGGGTCTGAATACTTTCTGAATGCACTGTATGTAATGAACATATTAGCTGGTTGCCACTATAGATAGATAGGTTATCCAGTGCAGTGGTAATACTGCCTGTCTTGGGAGATAACGTAGGGTGCCAGAGACACAATCACAACCTTTCTTCAGGCTACATGGCTCAAACTTACAACGTAAAGATATGATTATCACTACTTAGGTCAGACCAGATATTGTGTATAAAAACAAAACACTTTATTACAATTAGGCTGAAAAAATCCAATGAAAACACAACTACTTTACAAGTACAAATGTTTTCCTTTTTCATTGTTATTTACAGTTTTTTTTCTTCAACATCAATAAAAAAAATGGCATATTTATGAGAAAACACAATATTCTAAAGTACATGTTTACAGTGTATTTGTTACATAAACATAATAGACTGAAGGAAAATGCATTATTATCCATTAAATATCTGAAGGTTACAAAAAAAAAACTAAATGTTACATTCAGATTATTTCATGTATTTTCAGTGGTCGTTATAACTGTGATACAATCACGATTGGGGCAGTTTTGGACCTGGCAAGCTCCCTTATGCAAACAATTAAGGAGCTAACTTTTAGGGACACTTCTGTCAATGTTAAATTGATACATTGAAAAAAGTTATGTGAATGTGTTTCTACAGGTAAAAATGCATTCACTAATGACTCAGGGCTTTGATGTCTGTGAATAACTTTCACAATGACAATTAGCATGAGGACGGAAGTCCTCCCACCTTTATCGTTCTGGTAGGCAATGCAATGCATCTGTACTACTGAGATGTAGTCTCATTAATATGCATTACTTTATCAAGATACCTTTTTTTAACAAGAAGGGTGTTTTCTATATCTACCAACTATGAAATTACAGACATCATAAACGGTAAGCATGAGAATAATATCATCAAGGCGGACAGGGACAATGTATGAATACACAAAACATTATTCAAATAGACATTCCCCAAATGAGCCATGCACCAGCCCATAGCCACAGGATATCTATGGAGGAACATTAATATATTCATCAATTTAAAAAAAGGCATGAATATTGTTTTTCTGCTTTTCTGATCTTAAACCTCCCCCTGGATGTTGGTCCAGGTTTCCTCCAGGGGAGACCTTCTGAAACAGTCGAAGGAAACAGCCGACAGTTACAGTACTGTGTTGAAGATAGATGATGACACTTAAAAGACAGGTCATTCCTTTATATGGAGCAGTTCCTTAAACCAGGTTAGATTCAACACAGCCACCTCAAACTGGACTCCACCACTCCTTCATAACGCTGGATCTCTTCATAATGCTGCTCCTCGGTCACTGAATGCATTTACACTGATGAGATGTCCTGCTTAGCCTAGCTGAAAGGGGAGCACTAACTAGTCCTGTGGGCACCTAGCTGCTGCCCCCGCTGGGCTTGGCCTGGGTCTTGCCCCTCATGGCCCCTCCGTGGGCCTGGCCCTTGGCTGGCTGCTGCTGTACTGGGGACTCTGCTACAGCGGAAACTGGGGCATGTTGGGCCGGGCTGTGTGGAGGGTGGGGTCTGTATCTGAGGCGAGGCAGCTGCAGTCACCACCTGCTGCTGGAGGAGCTTCTGCTGAACCACCTGGGCTGTGGCTGTGCCTGCTGGAATCATCTGGACCTGGGGCTGGGCTGAAGATGTAGTCTGCGTCAGGGCCACCGTCTGGGGCTGGATCTGTTATGAGACAGGAAGAGGGTCACATTAAAAGAAGACAACATGTTATAAAGTATAAGTTGATCACTCGTGGTTGTAATCTGTTGGCACCGTCCCTGTCTGGGTGTCATTATGGGCATTATGGGCATTATTGTTAGAGCGTATGATTGTTTTTAAAATTTAAACTTTAGGCAAGTCAGTTAAGAACAAATTCTTATTTACAACGATGGCCATAGGAACAGTGGGTTAATTGCCTTGTTCAAGAGCAGAACGACAGATTTTTACCTTGTCAGCTCGGGGATTTGATCTGGCAACCTCTCGGTTAATGGCCCAATGCTCTAACCACTAGGCTACCTGCCGCTCCACTTACATGTATGTATATGTGTATGTGTGTGCGTGTGTGCGTGTGCGTGTGCGTGTGTATGTATGTATGTATGTATGTATGTATGTATGTGTGTGTGTGTGTATGTATGTATGTATGTATGTCCTCTCACTGTCAACTGCAATTATTTTCAGCAAACGTAACACGTGTAAATATTTGTATGAACATAAGATTCAAAAACAAAAAAGACAAACGGAACAAGTTCCACAGATATGTGACGAACAGAAATTGAATAATGTGTCCCTGAACGAAAGGGGAAGGGCAAAATCAAAAGTAACAGTCAGTATCTGGTGTGGCCATCAGCAGCTTTAAGTACTGCAGTGCATCTCCTCCTCATGGACTGCACCAGACTTGCCAGTTATTCCTGTGAGATGTTACCCCACTCTTCCACCAAGGCACCTGCAAGATCCCAGACATTTCTAGGGGGGAATGGCCCTGTCCTCTCCATCCGATCCAACAGGTCCTAGACATGCTCAATGGGATTGAGATCCGGGCTCTTTGCTGGCCATGGCAGAACACTGACATTCCTGTCTTGTAGGAAATCAGCCATACTGCTCGTTCTGTGCGTGGTGGCATTGTCATGCTGCAGGGTCATGTCAGGATGAGCCTGCAGGAAGGGTACCACATGAGGGAGGAGGATGTCTTCCCTGTAACGCATAGCATTGAGATTGCCTGCAATGACAACAAGCTCAGTCCGATGATGCTGTGACACACCGCCCCAGTCCATGACGGACCCTCCACCTCCAAATCGATCCCGCTCCAAAGTACAGGCCTCTGTAACGCTCATTCTTTCGACGATAAACGCAAATCCGACCATCACCCCTGGTGAGACAAAACCGCGACTCGTCAGTGAAGAACACTTTTTCCCAGTCCTGTCTGATCCAGCGACGGTGGGTTTGTGCCCATAGGCGACGTTGCCGGTGATGTCTGGTGAGGACCTGCCTTACAACAGGCCTACAAGCCCCCAGTCCAGCCTCTCTCAGCCTATTATTCAGTCTATTCAGTCTGAGCACTGATGGAGGGATTGTGCTTTATAGGTGTAACTCAGGCAGTTGTTGTTGCCATCCTGTACCTGTCCCGCAGGTGTGATGTTCGCATGTACCGATGCGGGTGTTGTTACACGTGGTCTGTGCAGATGTTGTTACACGTGGTCTGCCACTGCGAGGACCATCAGCTGTCCGTCTTGTCTCCCTGTAGCGCTGTCTTCGGCGTCTCACACTACGAACATTGCAAATTATTGCCCTGGCCACATCTGCAGTCCTCATGCCTCCTTGCAGCATGCCACTCAGATGAGCAGGGACCCTGGGCATCTTTCTTTCTGTGATTTTCAGAGTCAGTAGAAAGGCCTCTTTAGTGTCCTAAGTTTTCATAACTGTGACCTGAATTGCCTACCATCATTGCCTACCATCTGTAAGCTGTTAGTGTCTTAACGACCATTCTACAGGTGAATGTTCATTGTTTGGCACCACCAAACAAGAGTCTGGAAGTATGGGACTGGGATCCATGGACCGCTCCTCTGTGTCATACAACCGGGACAGTGCGTCTGCCTTAATGTTCTGGGAGCCTGGTCGGTAAGAGAGGGTAAACACAAAACGGGCGAAAAACATGGCCCACCTTGCCTGACGAGGATTCAGTCTCCTCGCCCCCATGGATGTACTCCAGTTTGCGATGGTCAGTCCAGATGAGAAAAGGCTGTTTAGCACCCTCATGCCAATGTCTCCACGCCTTCAAGGCCTTGACGACAGCCAACAGCTCCCGGTCCCCCACATCAAAGTTTCGCTCCGCCAGGCTGAGTTTCTTCGAAAAGAAGGCACAGGGGCGGAGCTTCAGTGGCATACCGGAGCGCTGAGAGAGCACTGCTCCTATCCCAGGTTCGGATGCGTCCACCTCCACTATAAACGGCAAAGAGGGATCCGGATGAGCCAACACAGGAACCGAGGTAAACAGAGCCTTCAGGTGCCTAAAAGCCATGTTCCCCTCAGCTGACCACTGCAAGCACACCGGGCCCCCCTTTATCAGTGAGGTAATGGGAGCAGCAACCTGACGAAAACCCCGGATAACTGCACCTCCTTTACCGTGGTGGGAGTCGGCTAATTACGCACGGCTGCAACCCATACGGCATGACGAGGTACTCATAATGCCCTGAGGTGGTACTAAATGCCGTCTTACACTCGTCTCACTTCCGAATACGCACCAGATTTTACGCACTCCTGAGATCCAGTTTATTGAAGAAGCGAGCCCTGTGCATTGACTCAATCGCCATAGCAATAAGAGGTAGCGGGTAACTAACTATACCTCACCGTGATTTTATTGAGACCTCGATAATCAATGCACGGGCACAAACCTCCATCCTTCTTCTTCACAAAAAAGAAACTTGAGGAGACAGGTGAAATAGAGGGCTGAATGTACCCCTGACGCAGGGATTCGGAGACATATGTCTCCATAGCCACCGTCTCCGCTTGCGACGGGATACACGTGACTCCTGGGAAGTGCAGCGTCTACCAGGAGATCTTTCGCACAATCCCCCCGTCGATGGGGTGGTAATTGAGTCGCCTTCTTTTTACAGAAGGCGAGAGCCAAATCTGAATATTCTGTGAGAATGCGCACGGTGGAGACCTGGTCTGGACTTTCCACCGTAGTAGCACCAACGGAAACCCCTAAACACCTACCTGAGCACTCTCGTGACCACCCCGTGAGAGCCCTCTGTGGCCAAGAAACAGTGGGGTTATGACAAGCTAACCAGGGTAGGCCCAGCACCACGAAATACGCAGGAGAATCAATAAGAAAAAGACTCATCTTTTCCCTGAGACCCCCCGCGTTACCATACTCAAAGGAGCGGTTGCCTCCCTGATAAACCCTGACTCTAATGGTCGACTATCTAAGGCATGAACGGGGAAAGGCATATGCACAGGAACAATGGGGATCCCTAAACTATGAACTAATCCTTTATTAATGAAATTCCCAGCCGCGCCTGAATCTACTAGCACCTTATGCTGGGAACGCGGGGAAAATTCAGGAAAAGTAACAGTGACAAACATATGTGCAACAGAGGGCTCTGGATGAGAATGGTGCCTACTCACCTGGGGTGATGCCAGAGTGCCCTGCCTACTGCCTCTATTCCCAGAGGAACCAACCCGGCACCGACCAGCAGTGTGACCTCTGCGGCCACATATGGTGCACGAGAGGGAACCCCCTCTGGTCTCCCTGCGCACCGCACCTCCCAGCTCCATGGGTATCGGAGAGGGTGTGCGGGAGGATGGAAAAACCAGACCCCGATCTGGACGTCCGCGAGTAGCCAGCAGGTTGTCCAGCCGGATGGACAGGTCCACCAGCTGGTCGAAGGTGAGGGTGGTGTCTCTGCAGACCAGCTCCCGACGGACGTCCTCACATAGACTACAGCGGTAATAGTCGATCAGGGCCCTGTTGCTCCATCCAGCGACGGCAGCCAGGGTCCTAAACTCCAGCGCAAACTTCTGGGCGCTCCTCATCTCCTGCCTCAGATGGTAGAGGCGCACACCCGCCGCTCTGCCCTCGGGTGAGTGGTCGAATACTGTCCGGAAACAGCGGGTGAACTCCTCAAAATCATCCAACGCCGCATCTCCCCCTCCACACACAGCGCTGGCCCACTCCAGGGCTTTCCTGGTGAGGCACGAGGCGAGGGCGAAACTCTTCTCACGGTCCGATGGAGCTGGGTGGACCGTGGCCAGGTACATGCTTAGTTTTAGGAGGAAACCCTGGCAGCCTGCAGCATCTCCGTCGTATCCCTGTGGTATGGATAGATGGATCCTGCTAGGTTCAGGTGGGAAAGGGGTGTTCAGGGTAGACCCCGGTTGTGCTGGTAGAGGCGCTGGAAAAACTCCCTGTGTCTCCCAGCGGTCCATATTCTGGACAACGCGATCCATGGCTGCGCTCAGTTTGGAAATCATCGCCGTATGTTCCATGACGTGCTCCTCCACCTCCATGGCTGGGGTACCTTGTCCTGCTGACTTCATTTTGGTCAGAGATTCTATCACAGTCGTGTGTATAGGTGGCAGGGAAGTCAGGCGCAGGAGAATCAAAACTTGGTGGAATGGATTAGTTTAATAACTTAAAACACATAACTCCAAAACCATGAAATACAAAGTGGGTACGATGACCAGTCGCGCACCAAATACAAAACACGAATACTGAACATAAATCAATCTCTGACAAAGACATGAGGGAAAACAGACGGTTAAATACACAACAAGTAATGAATGGGATTGAAACCAGGTGTGTAGTAAGACAAGATAAAACCAATGGAAAATGAAAAATGGATCAATGATGGCTAGAAGACCGGTGACGTCGACCGCCGAGCACCACCCGAACAAGGAGAGGCTTCAACTTCCGCAGAAGTTGTGACACCCACAAGGTGGGCTTTTTCAGACATGCAGGATTTTCTTCTCAATGTACCTCTAAATGTATTCTGCTCAACCATTATCTCCGTCTCAGACAGACGACAACAAATCCCCAGCCGTGATGCTATCCTGACTGAAGCAGTAGGGTATGTGTCAACACAAATCTTGATAGTATCTCTCTGACTGGAATAAGGTTCTCATTGGCAAGGCTTTTCTTCGTCAAAGAGAGACATCCATACAACGGTAAAAGAGCATCCGGATCCCACTTTCTCTTACATTGACACCGTTCAGAGGTAAATCAGGAACTCCTAAAATAAACACTTCATAGGATGCCTGCCCTGTGCCTGAGCAGAAAGATGAAACTGACTCTGAAAGCCCCACCAGCTCTACCCAGTACTGCTTTATCTGCTCCGTCGGAATGCGGGAGACTCTGTCAAAGGAGATGAGGATATCAAAACACAATGCTACACTCCAAAGTGCTGCAGTGGGGCTTTCCTGAGCTGAACAAAGTAGCTGTAAAACCTCTCGCTTTCACTGGCTTCTAGATCAGAGCACTTGCATCATTGCTATTTTACAAGAGAATGAGAAATCGACTGAAGGGAAACAGTCAACCATGTTTCTTGTTTGAGAAATTTGACTTCCTCTTGCCTCATTCTTTAAAAGCTAGGGATGAAAATGATCTATTACAATAATAGAAAGCTAACAAACGAACGCACAATTCTGTATTTCATCACTTTCTACCTCTGTCAGACACACACACACACACACACACACACAGGGAACAAGATCAAAAAAGTGTGGTGATTCATCTACTGTCCTTAACACCATGACAGCTCCTGTCCTCTGAGGTCTGCTCAAACTCCTCCTCCCCCAGGTTTAATGGGACCAGCCATTATGACCCTCAGAGGTTTCCTCTGTGCTGTGGTTTCTGGTTTTATGTCATGCCACAAAAATCCTTCATGCTTAGCTCTGCATTGACCCACAGTGAAATTCTCCAATCCCTCTCTAACACTCACACTCATAACTACAATGACCTGTTACTCTGTTCATGTCTGTGATCAGCCTGATCTCATTGACTAGACGTAACATAGTAAATGTAAATCCGGGACACTCAAATTAGTATAATATGTTATGTTTGGTATGGTTATATAAGACAAATGGTTATTTAAGGCAAAAACAAAAGTAGGGTGGTTGGTCAGGGTGGAGGGGTGGGCATACAGTATAACACGGATGTCTAACGATCCAAAGGTTATGATTTTGAATCTCATCACAGACAACTTTAGCTAATTAGCAAACGTTCAACTACTTACTACGTTTTAGCTACTTTGTAACTACTTAGAATGTTAGCTAACCCTTCCCCTAACTCTAACCGTAACTCTAACCTTAACCCTAACCCCTAGCCTAACTAACTTTACATGGGATAGATGGTAGAAGAGCAATGATAGACGCTGCCATCGGTTTTCTGAAAAAAAGTGCCTGATATATATTTTAAAAAATAAAAGCTGTTGTCCGAGGTTGGAGTAGCCAGGAGGAAGGCATGGCCAGCCATTGAGAAATGCTTGTTGAAGTTTTCGATTATCATGGATTTATCGGTGGTGACCGTGTTACCTAGCCTCAGTGCAGTGGGCAGCTGGGAGGAGATGCTCTTGTTCTCCATGGACTTTACAGTGTCCCAGAACTTTTTGGAGTTAGAGCTTCAGGATGCAAATTTCTGCTTGAAAAAGCTGGCCTTTGCTTTCCTGACTGACTGCGTGTATTGGTTCCTGACTTCCCTGAACAGTTGCATATCGCGGGGACTATTCAATGCTATTGCAGTCCGCCACAGGATGTTTTTGTGCTGGTCGAGGGCAGTCAGGTCTGGAGTGAACCAAGGGCTATATCTGTTCTTAGTTCTGCATTTTTTGAACGGAGCATGCTTATCTAAGATGGTGAGGAAGTTACTTTTAAAGAATGACCAGGCATCCTCAACTGACGGGATGAGGTCAAAATCCTTCCAGGATACCCGGGCCAGGTCGATTAGAAAGGCCTGCTCTCAGAAGTGTTTTAGGGAGCGTTTGACAGTGATGAGGGGTGGTCGTTTGACTGCGGACCCGTAGTGGATACAGGGAATGAGGCAGTGATCGCTGAGATCCTGATTGAAGACAGCGGAGGTGTATTTGGAGGGCCAATTGGTCAGGATAACGTCTATGAGGGTGCCCTTGTTTACAGATGTAGGGTTGTACCTGGTGGGTTTCTTGATGATTTGTGTGAGATTGACGGCATCTAGCTTAGATTGTAGGACTGCCGGGGTGTTAAGCATATCCCAGTTTAGGTCACCTAACAGAACAAACTCTGAAGCTAGATGGGGGGGTGATCAATTCACAAATGGTGTCCAGGGCACAGCTGGGAGCTGAGGGGGGTCGGTAGCAGGTGGCAACAGTGAGAGACTTATTTCTTGAGAGAGTAATTTTTAAAATTAGTAGTTCGAACTGTTTGGGTATGGACCTGGAAAGTATGACATTACTTTGCAGGCTAACTCCTCCCCCTTTGACAGTTCTATCTTGATGGAAAATGTTATAGTTGGGTATGGACATCTCAGAATTATTGGTGGCCTTCCTAAGCCAGGATTCAGACACGGCAAGGACATCAGGGTTGGCAGAGTGTGCTAAAGCAGTGAGTAAAACAAACTTAGGGAGGAGGCTTCTGATGTTGACATGCATGAAACCAATGCTTTTTCGATCACAGAAGTCAACAAATGAGGGTGCCTGGGGACATGCAGGGCCTGGGGTTACCTCCACATCACCCGCGGAACAAAGGAGGAGTAGTATGAGGGTGCGGCTAAAGGCTATCAAAACCAAACCCCAGGAGAGTTACTCTGTCCTCTTCCACCCTATCTTTAAAAAAACTGTGGATACCGTTAAAACAATATTGCATTAACCCTCCACCATAGAAAATAACATGTAAAGAAAAGAATCAAAGAAAGTTAGTTAGGATAGAGCCCTCCACACCAAACACTCAAACTCCCAAAAAACTCCCAGCATGCATTGCAAGAGAGAGAAAGAGAGAGAGAGAGATAGAGAGAGAGAGAGAGAGAGGGAGAGGTGGGGGATAGGGAGAGAGAGAGAGGGAGAGGTGGGGGAGAGGGAGAGAGAGAGAGGGAGAGGTGGGGGAGAGGGAGAGAGAGAGAGGGAGAGGTGGGGGAGAGGGAGAGAGAGAGAGGGAGAGGTGGGGGAGAGGGAGAGAGAGAGCAAAGATCGAAACAGCAGGTCTGTGACAAGGCATCACGTCCAGAGAACACACATTTCTCTTCATGTGATACATGATGTTTGGCTGTGATGTGCGAAGTGTTATCTTATGGGGGTTGGTTTTTGTTCTGTATTCTCCATTGCATCATAGAATGTGATATGAAATGTGTGATATGTGATATTAAACCCCTGGGCCTATGGCTGTTGAAGATACTCCACTGCACTGCTGCTGTGAGCAGGAGTGGGAGAGAAGTCATGCTTTTATTACACTCTTGTTCTGTCACTTATTCTCCTGCCTCTCCATCTCAAAGGCTGCCATATATTTTGAAGAGTGGTTAAAGAGGTGGCTGTGTGTACACACACTCAGACTCCAACTCTATGTATAGGTTTGTCTTATTCCAGAATACACCCATAATTGTGATCAACACAGTATGGTTCTATGCTTTCCACTCTGTGATTAAAAGTAGTTCTCAGAGTAGAGCTATTTTGAATTGTCCAAAGCCCTTCTCCCCCGATTGCTCAGTTTGGCCTGGCGGCCAGCTCTTGGAAGAGTCTTTGTGGTTCCAAACTTCTTCCGTTTAAGAATGATGGAGGCCACTGTGTCCTTGGGGACCTTCAATATTGCAGAAATGTTTTGGTACCCTTCACCAGATCTGCGCCTTGACACAATCATGTCTCTGAGCTCTACGGACAATTCCTTTGACCTCATGGCTTGGTTTTTGACTGACATACACTGTCAACTGTTGGACCTTATATTTTCAACGTTTGATCTAGCTGCAGATAGCTAATTCTCCTCTATGTGTTTTCCCCTTGCTGCTAATAAGCTCTTACCAATCAAACTAAATGAATAGACATCTGCTTATCTGACAGTCTATGCAGCAACTATTGTATTAGAGTCAAACTGTGGTTATTTTATTTATTTTCCTAGACAAGTCAGTTCAGAACAAATTCTTATTTACAATGACAGCTTGGAACAGTGGGTTAACTACCTTGTTCAGGAGCAGAACGTCATATTTTTACATGGTTAGCTCAGGGATCTGACCTAGCAACCTTTCAGTTACTGGCCCAACGCTCTAACCACAAGGCTACCTGCTGCCCCAAGTCCTGCCAACTCAAAAAACTGCACAATAAATATGTAACCAAGGAGGAACTAGTGCATTTCTCTGAGAAAATCTGCTTCAGTATTACCAATCTTCCAAAACACTTGAAATTCTTGTAAAATAATTTGCATTTATTTGACCAAATAGACTTTGAAAGGGTAGACATGCAGAAATTCCTCTTGTCAAAAGTCTTGCTGTTACAAAAGTAGTTCTTCATGCAGCGTAACAGGTTACAGGTTCTTCTTGATGAAGCGCCTGAATGGCTTCATCATTGCTGAAAAGACCCTGACAATCAAGGATCGTTTTTTGACAGGCTGAGATATGGAGGGAGAAACCTCTCCAACGGGAACTAGAAACACAAGAGAAATAGAGAAACACGAGAGAGCGTGAGAGAGAGAGTGTGAGAGAGAGTGTGAGAACGAGAGAGAGAGAGAGAGAGAGAGAGAGAGGGGCAGTATAGTAACGTTGAAAAATAACAGTGCTATGAGTTTGGTAGGCATACCTATGTTTCTAACACACACCTAAACAAAACTACAAGCTTTAGCAGAGCTCTAAAATCCTTACCTATGCAATGTGCACCAGTAGAGGGAATCTCAGTCTGTTCCTGGACTGAATGGCAGTCCTTTTTGTTTCCTCTCTTGGAACGCTAACAGAAGAAAGGTAAAGAAAATGGTACAGAGAATAAATAACACTTCTGAATCCAAGGCAACAATTTAGTGATGAATAAAACATATTTATTTCATGTATTTGTCTTATCATAGCCACATCAATAACATCAGCACCTAACTGGAACAAAAAACAAATGCTAACTCCCTGCTATACCTTGAAGTTGATCCTGAGTTTGGTCATTGAAAAGCAAAGGAAGCTCCTTCTTGCTTTCTGCTCAGCCCCCCTCTCTGTCTCAGCCTGGTCTAATGGGTTTGTTGCAGCAGAAGCTGGTCTTGACGCCTCCTTGCATCCTTGTACCAGCTGCTGGGTCAAGGACTTTACCAGGACTCTGTCAAATGCAGGGTCCTGGGAGGAAATAGCTGCTTGCAGGGTGTTATAAGAGCCAAACTCCTCCATGAGGTTTTGATGTACACCTCTGAACACCCTGTGGATGTACAGGTTCTGGGAATATGCCTGTGTCCTGGAGAATCTGGATGCAGCACAGAACTCAGACAGGACTTGTCTGATGAGTTGCTGAGATGTTTCTGTCATGTCTGCTGCCTGTTGGGAGGGTCCATCTAGGGCTGAGGGTCTGATCTTCGATAGCAACCTTATCACCAGTATGGTGACAAAACAGATGCCATCATCTTTGCTGGAGTCCATCAAGTACTGCAGTGGGAATGCAGTGGCACTGCTGATGTCCGGGGGGATTAAGAGCTCCCTCAGATGGCCAGAGCTGCTGGGGATGCACACCTCCTTCTCTTCAATGTCAATCCCATTTCCCTTTGGTACCAAAGAGGTTCCCTTGCTGGTGAAAGACGGGGTGGAGGATCGAAAAGAGGCTTTAGCACTCGGTGGTCGACTGCTGTCAGTCATTGGACTGTTACGATGCAGGGGTTCATCTATGTGTGCCATCATCTTTGTCTTTATGTCACTTGAAGAAATATCTGGCATTTTAGAGACCCTGGTGTCGATGCAGGAGCTCCTGACGATGGGGCAGGTCAGATCAAAAGGCACTTCGTCAGGGATGGGAGTGCCAGGGAGGTTGATCTCTAACTCACACTCTGACCTAGGACCCTTTGAAGAGCTGGACAAGGAACTACGACCATTTAAAGAAGTGGACAAAGATGAACAGGTTCTAGGGATGTCTTGGCAGACTTGTTCACTGTCATCCTCACTTTTCTCAACCTCCTTCAGCATAGTTCCTACCATATCATTGATCTGAAGGAGCTCTCTGGAATCCTTCATTCGCCCTAAGTTTGAGATTTCACTCTGGATAGCAACCAGGATTTCCCCAAGGGTCTCTTTGGAAGAAGCATTTTCTGTCCTTTCGGATCCGGATGGCTTCAGCCCTGTGAAGAAATCCTTAAGTGTGTTCTTCATACTGACGCAGATGGTCTTAGCTGTTGACCAAAGCTTCTCCTCTGATATTTTAACACTCAATTCAGTATCATCCATTTGGGAGCCCCCGTGGGAGCACTGCGAAACTCTCCCACTTCTTTCCAGTAGCACAGTGTCAGTGGACTCATTTTTCTGGAAAATAGTCGCCATTCCTTTGACAAAGGTTTCCACTAATCCAGAGGCTGTATTCTCAGAGGACATGGAGGACATGGATTCTGAAAGGACATGGATCTCTGATGGTGAGCTAGATGATAAGCCAGCCTGCAGACTTTTCTGAAGACCAGTATGGCTGATCTGTGTGATAAAGGAATGACTGGATCTCATCAGCACTTTACTCACTGCCTCTTCTGCCTGAGTCTGGAAGTCATTGCTAGAGAGCTTCTTAATGCTCTGAATCAGACTAGTAGAGGACTCTGTGATTCTGACACTCTCTTCTGAGCTCAGTTGAGAATATTGAGTACTCACGCTCAAGTCTTCATTGGGTGAGGGTGACTGGGAAATAGTATAGTCATCGAGCTTTGATAGGACACCATCAACAAACCAACAAGCCTCTAGGGACTCATCAGATGAACTGACAACGGCCAAGGATTTACTCTCCACTTTTGATAACTCTGACTTGTAGATGGAAAAAACACTGCTAAGAACTTCTTGAGTACTGGTATCCAGATTGGAGCGACAGAGAGCTGGTATTGGTTGGCTCTCTCTGGGAACTCTACTAAGTTCGGTGCTGGGTAACTGGACCTCAACAGTTGAAACAGTTGCCTTTTCCAGGGTGTCTGAAGACTCCTGAAGAGAAGCATCCTTAGCCACACCTTCTTCTCGAGTGGATAGAGTTAAAAGGTCCCTCAGCTTTGCTCGTATACGGCCGTAGAGTGTGCGTGCTAGAGAGAAGGTTATCATCTGTGAAGATCCTGTTTTGTGGTCATTTACAGGAACTGGCCAATCAACGGCTTCACATGTGCCTTCAAATGATGCTATCGTCTCCATGCCTCCCACAAATGCCTTAACAATCACTGTGGCAGTGGAGGTTACAGATGTCAGGGCTGTGCAGCTGGTATTCAGGGGGGCTTCAGTAAGGCTAGGAGCAGCACTAGAAGGCCTAGAGGAAGGAGCCATGCCAGAAGAGCTGCTGACTTTCCTTGTAAGGATGGTGCTCACCACCTTCAGGGCTTTAGACTGAAAGTCGGGGCTAGAGAGGGTCTGAAGCTTTCTGGCCACCACACTGGTAGAGGATCCAGTCTCTTTGAGAAAGTGAGTGGTCCCTTCTTTCCCAGATGGACACTCAACATCAAGGTCACATTGAAGATTGGTCAGAAATTTAGACCCCAAGATTGTCATCTTCTTGGCCAGATCCAATAGGATGTTGAAGTCCTGTGCCATTTTGTCCATTGTGCCGACAATGGCATCCAGCACATCATCGGTCACAGGGTCCATGAGGGGCTCGATAAACCCTAACCACTCTGGCTCAGACGTTTGGCTCTGTAGCTCGGCCAGGATCTGCACCGAGGCTACCCGAATGACCTCCTTGCCTGCTGCTATGTCCTGACTGTCCATAGGGGGGCAACTCCCCGGGCTGGCCTGAATGGCCACTGAGAGGCCAGAGTTAAGCTGGTGTACCACCTCCCCCACGATAGCACAGCTCAACTCGGAGGAGCTGGAGGAGGTGGGGTTGGAGTGACCCTCAACCAGGGATATCAGGAGGCTCTCTTCCGTTACCCCAAAAAGAGCCTTCAGAGGATCCTCCATGAGGGGAGCCTCTCTAGTTGCAGGCAAGCTCTGCAATGAGGTCTGGGACCTTGAAGATAAACACACAATCACCACTTATGCCATGCAAATGTGACCAACTGTATCTAATCTGGGTCATTAGTGAGCCTGAAAACCAAATTAGAGCAATGATGGATACTTCTCATACCACCGTAGTTCTAGAAGCCTAAAGCCAACTGACACAATTTTTTGCCTGATTTTTATGTTTGTACGACATCAGAATATGATTAATTCTGAAAGGCTGATCTATTTATTCATAGATGACTTTATGGCTTACCCAGTTAAAAATGACTTTCACCTGGACCCACCCCCTCAGTGGCAACATTTCTGACCAGAACTTAAAACTACAAGGTGTGAATTCCAAGTTAATAATTTATGATAAGTATGCGTCAGGTCTTGCAATTATTAAGTTGAAATATTGCTGTGAACATACCTCTTAGGCGAACAGCATGGTGATGAGGTTCTGCGAGTGGATTTTTGGCGGCACCCTGCACTGCCATTCCTCCTCCTCTCCTTAGTCCAGTAGTTCATCTCACTGATCAGCAGCCTTTTCTCTCTCTCATCCAGACTGCCTAAGGAATCCTCAGACCCTGTCAGAGAGCACTGGGATTCTGGGGAGGTTGCCCCACTCCTCAGGTTCACCCCCATGATACGAGCTAGCGCTGGTAGGAGAATGCGGAGGGCTGTCTGGGTCACGACTTTAACAATCTTCAGACACAGCGTGGAGAGCTGCTCGAATGTGAGCTATGGCCAATAAACAGAGGAATGTTTTTGTCAATCAAGTAATTCCATGACACCATTCCATATATAGCGCACCACTTTTGACCAGAACCTTATGTGGAGAGACTTACGTTATTTTTCATGCCATGCTGAATCACCCTCCATTGGCTAGAGAAAAGAAAAGAAAGGAAACATATTTTACCTGCACACTGATGTTGAGTTAGTGGAGTCACTAGATAGCCATGTCAGGGAAAATAAAAGTGTATTTAATTAAGCTATTAGCAAGTACATGAGACATTTTGTTCTTGATTTACAGGAAGAGTTAGGGGTGTGGTTACAGTGATGTTAGGGTTAGGTGTAGTGTTTGAAATCCCATTTGTGGTTAGAAGGTGCACTATGACTATAAATTCAGAGTTGTTGTATGTGAGGTTGGAAAAAGACATGGGACTTGCTCATCAGTTAGACTCCTCAGGAAGGAGAGGAGGATTGGGGCACAGCATGTCCCAATCTTGAGAGAAGGCATTAGAGTCCTCTGAGCCTCCTTCTCCAGCTGCTCAATGATAGATCCCCTTTCCCGGAAACCACACCCGGGTGTCTGAGAAGACTCTGGGAAACCGCAAAGAGAAATCTAAAGTTGAATCTGAACGTGATCCCTAATTTCCTTCACCTTTAGTGATTTGATTGCACTGGACAGGTAAAAGCACATCTCTCTGCGGGCCTCCCTTATATTGCTTTCACCTATATAGATACTATCTTCTCAGATTAGTGCTGATGAATTTGAACACAACCTGCACCCAACATGAAGTAATCTCAGACCTGCACCAATGCTGCTGTCTTCCTCCACGGAAGTCTTCTTGGCGCGGCCACTGGACTTACGTTTAGCCTACATGACAACAGATTATAGGTCTCATAGCAGATCTAAGGTCAATGTAGTGTCTCCTCCTAATGCTTTAAGGCTAGGATTTAGTGACAGTAAACTAATCCTAGATCTGTGCCTAAGTAGGCAGAACATGTGTAGAGGACAGCATATTTCTTACCTTGCCTCCTGTCCTGTTCTTGTTGGTCTCATGTGTCTCTGTTTCATCCTTCATATTCTCCACAACCTTATTTTGGTCATCCGGGGGATCCTCCCATTTCACGCTCTGGTGGATAAATGAGAGGCCAATATCAGTCCTAGGTTGTGACTTTATGAAACAACTTATTCGCTCTTATTTTAAACAAAACGACAATAGTGGTCAGATTTCAGTCCATGGATCAAACCAGTGAGACCTATTGCTGTGTTAGTGACCTACTATATTGTTAGTAATTTCTCCTCTAAACTCAAAATAGGCTAAATGAACCATACCTTTCTGTCATCTGACATGATGTGTAGCTTATTGTTGTAGGCTGTTTAGAGGAAATACTAATACCTCCTTTGAAAAAACGTCAGTGAACCATCGGCAAACAACTGAAGTGAATATGAACGTCCTTGAATTATGCCAAAGCATTGTTGAATACTCGATTCCGATTGGCTGAAGCCAGAGCATTCTCCAAAGATGTCATACACACATGATGTCACAATTAGGCCTAAGTCTAATGTCTATATGAATTGTCAATGTAATTAGAAAACAAATCAAAGCTTGTCAAAGTTCTGCCAAACGAAAATATCTCTAAGTACACGTTTTTGCGTTTAATTTATGGTTTATCATGCATCACCATGTACAAAAACGTAACTCGCTGCCATCCATTAGCTATAATTCTGAGGTTGCAAAGCTGCAGAACTAGGACGTGCAATAAATTATAACCACTTGCAGAATAATTTCAAATCAAAGATGTTCAAGGGGGTTTGAACTATTTCAGCACTGTGGAGCTGTCTGCTGCATCGAGCTGACACGTTTCTTGGCGTCAGGGGACCGTGCCATGGTGCTGAAACGGAGCAGGGCTCAGTTCTATGGATATCTCATGCGGATTTTCCTGCTAGCCTATGTATAACGATACTATAATCACATTATTTTCATCCATCCGCCAACACAAATGGCATGTCAACGTTTCCCAAATATGCAATGAAGCCAAGCCGAGATGTATGGTTCTTCATCCAGAGGACGAAGCACCACTGTATCATCTAAAACCTTCAGAGAGATCCCTTAAAACTGTAGTGTAAATTCTCCACGGCTGTTATGGTAGCTAGGTTAATTTAGCGAGACAAATCCAACACATAGCGTTTCTACTGAGTCCTGCTTAGAGGTGACTGACCGTCATGTTGCTAGTTGTAATGACGCTTTTAAAACAAGAATAGTTATTTGTAATTGCTCTGGGAGCTAATTATTGCAGAGCCCAGCAACACATCCTGCTCGCTGGGCTCATTATGGACAGCCAATGAGCATTTCAGGTGAAAAAGTCAGCCAGATCGGATCCCTATAACATACATGATACTAGGATCCTGTAGCAACCTGCCGGCCTGCACAATCCTCCATGGCACGAATGCTACACGCGCAATATGGTATGCTAACATCCCACAACAATTCCCCAATTGGAATTACTTGCCTAAACTTCCAATCATACTTATTTTCTAATATCAATCATAGTTTCTGCACTTAAAGCAGACTTGCTATTAGAACATGATGGAATTAGGACAACTGTAAAGTTCGTTAAACGTAGGCTAAAATGAACCTTACCTGGCTGTCGTCAGCCATTATGTGTAGCCCGTTAATTAAGGCTCTGCGCCTGTGATACTGCAGCTGTTCTGATAGGCTACTGTAGCTTTTCTGTAACTGTTAAACTCGTCTAATCGTATCCGTTGAAAACCGGTCAGTGAACCATCCTCAAACACAATGAACTGATGTCAATATGGACATTAACCTTCACATAAAGATATCAAATACATGACGTCAGATATGCCTAGAGGTATTGTTGACTTAATCAGAATACATATCATAGTGTCACAGTACGTGCTGTTGACAGCCTATCCCGAAATCAAACAGGAACATGGATTTTGTGAAATCTGTTGTGAATGTATAGGAATGTTTTTACAATTGCATAACTGCCTTCATTTTACTGGACCCCATGAAGAGTAGCTGCTGCAGCTAAAGGGGATCCACAATAAATAC
Organism: Oncorhynchus mykiss; assembly: GCF_057628025.1. Taxonomy (NCBI): domain Eukaryota; kingdom Metazoa; phylum Chordata; class Actinopteri; order Salmoniformes; family Salmonidae; genus Oncorhynchus; species Oncorhynchus mykiss. Next base: position 24,665,608 of record NC_143027.1, read on the forward strand.
AAATACAAACCCAATGCACCATGATAACACATGTATCAACTTGTTTTGACATATCACATGGGATATGACAGTTCCTGATTCTGAGATACTGTAAATCAACAGACCTTGAGAGGAGATTAAACATAATCTGTTGATCTATTTCATAGATTTCTGGTGGTTTCTAAGCATTCTACATGTGTTGGGGAAGGAGGGTGGGATCTCTCCAGAGCATCTAATTACATCAATCATGTCTTGCCATGCATGTGATATGAGATAATGTTATGCACCACGTAAATATACATTGCCTGCAGTGAAATACTCCATGGAGACAGTGCTCATTGTTCATTTTACATGATGGATATATGCTACTCCATTTCATACAATCAATCAATCAGTACAATTTATTTATAAAGCCCTTTTTACATCAGCAGATGTCACAAAGTGCTTATTCAGACACCCAGCTTAAAACCTCAAATAGCATGCAATGCAGATTTAGAAGCACGGTGGCTAGGAAAAACTCTCTAGAAAAACAGGAACCTAGTGTAACGGATGTGAAACGGCTAGCTTAGTTAGCGTGGGCGCTAAATAGCGTTTCAATCAGTGACGTCACTTGCTCTGAGACCTTGAAGTAGTAGTTCCCCTTGCTCTGCAAGGGCCGCGGCTTTTGTGGAGCGATGGGTAACGACGCTTCGTGGGTGTCAGTTGTTGATGTGTCCCTGGTTCGCGCCCGGGTATGGGCGAGGGGACGGTTTAAATTTAAAGTTGGTTGGTGTGAGTGAGTGAGTGAGCGAGCGAGTGAGATAGAGAGGGAGGATGAGACTTTTTGGCCTTTCTTTACTTAAACAATCTCATTTAATTTACCCCCCCCCCCCCCCTTAAAAATTAAAAAAAAATATATATATATCCTGTACTGCATACATTTGCCATACTCACCTTTCTATCTACCACATTATACAAACCAACATCACAATACCCACTCCTACAACTGTATATCCAAAACATCTTCCCCAGCTATATAGACATCCCCCCCAACACACCATATCTCCTCAAACATCTCTACACATTATATCATTTTATAGAACTCAAACTCAACCCTGAGGCACGCAGAGACCATCCCATTAAACAATAGTAAAGAGTCTGTTATCCCCCCACCTTTGACCCTGTTCCTCCTTGTTTGCCAAATAGCTAACTTTGCCTGAGCAAACAGAAAGTTCAACAAAACACACTTGACTTTCGCCTTACACAAATACCTGCATCCCATTATAAACATCCCAACAGTAAACACCACCCCCAACCTCTCACACAGACATTCCAACAGAGACATTAAAGGCATTAACCTGGTGCACACAGAAAACACATGAATCACAGTTTCTTTCATTTTACAGAAAAGACACCCCTGCCCGAATCCCGGTTCAACCCGTGCCAACCAGCTGTTAGTGGCCAGGGCTCCATGAAGAACCCTCCACTGGAGGTCCCCTGACCTCTTTGGTACTGGGGGTTTATAGAGCCCCCTCCACCTAAAACCCACCATACTCTCAGCCCAACATATCCCCTGCCACTGATGTGCCTTCACTCCTGTTAGGCTCCTAATGTTCCTAACCTTAATGCAGAGGTTGTAGAGGGCTTTACCTCCCACATCCTCAAACTCCCCCAGGCTCGGAGTGTTGAAATCTAACAAGTCCTCCAGACCCCTTTCCAGTCTCCAGTCTCTGCCGTCACCTGCAGTGGCGGAAACATTGGTGGCCCCTCTCCCTTTGGCCGCTCAAACATCCCCCTTACCGGCTCAGACAGTGCCTCCTGGACCTCCTCCAGGAATCTCTTCAGCAGCCAAAGAGACGTTATTCCTGTTTGTTGTGAGAAGACTTCTGGGGTTTTCCACCCCTCCTCTCCCAGCAGTCTCAGGTCACCCAGCCTTTGTGAACCCCCTGCCATCAGTTGCCTCTGCAGGGTGGCCGACTGAACCGATCTCAAAGGGATTGCTGGGTTGTGGAAGATAGGCTCCTCCCATAGCCCAGGCTCCACACCCCCTTCTCGTATGGGCCTTAGCAGCTGCCAGGCCCTTAGCATTGCAGAGTAAAAATCTGAGAGACCTGCTGTACTCAGCCTCTCCAGCTTCATGAGGAACAGCTGCCGGTCCAACCCTAATCCGCCGGCTCTCCTCAGCAGCGCGCATGCTGGCTCCCTCCAGCCAACATCAGCATGGTACAGCAGTCTCTGCACCACCTTTAGCCTGAAAGCAGCCATCCTGCTCTCCAGTTCCACCAGGCCCTGTCCTCCTTCATGAACGGTCATGTACAACACTGCTGCCTTCAGCCAGTGATGGCCCGACCAGAAGAAGCTTGCGTTGCAGGTCTGCGAGCGGGGCGGGGGGATTGAGGACAGCCAGTTTATGCCACAGAGAAGATGCTACCAGGTTGTTAATTATCAGCACCCTCCCTCTATATGACACTTGGGACAGGAACCACCTCCACCTGGCCAGACTTGACACCACTGCCTGTGACAGCCCCTCTCAGTTCTTCCTTACACACTTCTCCGAGCCCAGGTACACCCCCAACACTTTAAGCCCTTCACAACCCCACTGCAAACCCCGTGGAAGCAGAGGAGGAGCCCTATCCCCCCATGCCCCACATAACAGAGCTTTGCTCTTGCCACAGTTTACCTTAGCTGATGAAGCTCCCTCGTACACCTTGAGACTGGTCTCCTGTGCCTGCATATCCTGATCATCCCATACCATCACAGAAACATAATCTGCATATGCTGACACTGCTATGCCTGTCACCACATCCATTCCTGTCCAGCACACTCCCTGCAGTCTCCTGCGTAGCAGTCCTAAAAAAGGCTCAATGGCTAATGTGTATAGCTGCCCAGATAGAGGGCATCCCTGTCTAATGCCCTGTCTCACCCAGACTGGCCTACTGAGCCCCCCTCCCACCTTGACTATACATGACGCCCCAGCATACAACAGCTTCACACATGTCAAAAAACTCTTCCCAAACCCAAGCACAGACATCACATTAAACAGATACTCATGGTCCACTCTATCAAAAGCCTTATCTTGATCTTAAGAGACCAGTCTCAAGTTCACATTAGAACCTCTCAAGTCCCTAATTAAGAACAAGTTGTCCGTGATTGAGCGTCCTGGTACACAAGATGTTTGGTCCTTTTGTACTATCGAGTCCAAATGGGACTTCAGTCTGTTAGAGAAGACTTTGGCAAATATCTTGTAGTCCGCACAGAGTAATGCCACAGGCCTCCGGTTCTTAAGTTCACACAAGTCCCCTTTTTTTGGGCAGGAGAGTCAGAGCCGCCCGACGGCAGCTCATCAGCAACTCTCCTACCCCGACGCATTCACGCAACACGCAAAAGAAGTCCTGTCCAATTATTCCCCAGAATTTTTTATAAAACTCCACTGGGAGTCCATCGACCCCCGGTGCACGACCGGGGGACATCTGGGTTACGGCCTCTGCCAGTTCAGTTCATTTTTTAAAATAATATATGTATTTTTACACAGTTAGGGAGCCAATGAAGAGTACATAGGAATCTTACCATTCTATCTGTAGTGTATTACGCAGTGAAGATTACTTGGCAACTCTGTTGAATGACTAACCCTTTGGATTGGGGGGTGCAGATCAACACAGGTATCTTTTGGTTATCACTACGGCAACAGCTTCCAGGAACGACACAATATTTACATCTTACAGTTATTCAGAAAATAAGCAAAAGGAATAAAACAACAATATGTACATAACAACTGCCAAGTGGTACAGTATTTGGAATTTCAGTACAGAAGAAAGATCATTGGTCATCAACAGAGGAATGTCCATTTCATCCATCTGTGCCAGAGAGAGCTTAGGGAGTCCTGCGAACAAGACTTGAGCACACATAGGATCACACACTTCTGCCCTATACAATTCAGTATAAAACTCCACAGTCCGCTCCCGCATCTCACCCACCACAGAGGTCACCCGCCCATCAGACAGCCGTAGACAATGCATACCCTTGGCTTCACCGCTCTGTCTTTCCAAACCAAAGAAAAAGGAGCTGGGAGCATCCATCTCCTTAAGCATGGAGAACCTAGCTCTTACAAGTGCTCCCTTTGCTTTAACCTGGAAAAAACTGCCCAGGTCCCTACGTAATTCGGCTAAATTAGCCTGGAGGCCTACATTGCCTTGCCCCACCATCTCTATCTCTATCTCACTAATACAATGCTCTAGTTCCCCCAATACTCTCCTAGCCTCTGAGGATGAGAGAGCTGTGTACTGTTGACAGAAAAGCCGAATTTGAACTTTCCCCACATCCCACCATTGACTGAGAGACTCCTACTCCTCTCTTCGCTGCCCCCACCTTTCCCAAAAGGTTTGGAAACCTGAGCAAAAAGTGGCATCTCGTAAGAGCTTTACATTGAACTTCCAATAAGATGCCTGCCGGGGCCCTGGTGAAATAGACAGCCGAGCCATGGTTATGTGATGATCCGAAAACCCCACCGGGAGAATGGTAGCGCCCAGCAGCCTATTGCTCCGATTCCTAGACATGTAAAACCGATCAAGGCTGGACTCAGGCTAGCCCCAAAAAGTGGGAGAAAAGCAGAGAAATAGACCAATAGCAAAGCTCAAAAAGCCCCAGTGTCAGAAAGAAAATATACATCTAAACAGTTTTTTTATTTTACCTTTATTTAACCAGATAAGCTAGTTGAGAACAAGTTCTCATTTGCAACTGCGACCTGGCCAAGATAAAGCATAGCAGTTCGAAACATACAACAACAGAGTTACACATGGAATGAACAAAACATACAGTCAATAATACAGTAGAAAAAAGAAAACAAAGTATATATACAGTGAGTGCAAATTAGGTCAAATAAGGGAGTTAAGGCAATAAATAGGCCATGGTGGTGAAGTAATTACAATATGGCAATTAAACACTGAAATGGTAGATGTGCAAAAGATGGATGTGCAAGTAGAGATACTGTGGTGCAAAAGGAGCAAAATAAATAAATACAGTATGGGGATGAGGTAGATAGACGGGCTGTATACAGATGGGCTATGAACAGGTGCAGTGATCTGTGAGCTGCTCTGACAGCTGGTTCTTAAAGCTAGTGAGGGAGATGGGAATCTCCAGCTTCAGTGATTTTTGCAGTTTGTTCCAGTCAGTGGCAGCAGAGAACTAGAAGGAAAGGCGACCAAAGGAGGAATTGGCTTTGGGGGTGACCAGTGAGATATACCTGCTGGAGTGCGTGCTACGAGTGGGTGCTGCTATGGTGACCAGCGAGCTGAGATAGGGCAGGGCTTTACCTAGCAGAGACTTCTAGATAACCTGTAGCCAGTGGGTTTGGCGACAAGTATGAAGCGAGGGCCAGCCAATGAGAGCGTATAGGTCGCAGTGGTGAGTAGTGTATGGGGCTTTGGTGGCAAAACGGATGGCACTGTGATAGACTACATCCAGTTAGCTGAGTAGAGTGTTGGAGGCTATTCTATAGATGACATCACCAAAGTCAAGGATCGGTAGGATGGTCAGTTTTACAAGGGTATGTTTGGCAGCATGAGTGAAGGAAGCTTTGTTGCGAAATAGAAAGCTGATTCTAGATGTAATTTTTGATTGGAGATGCTTAATGTGAGCCTGGAAGGAGAGTTTACAGTCTAGCCAGACACCTAGGTATTTGTAGTTATACATGTATTCTATGTCAGAGCCGTCCAGAGTAGTGATGCTGGATGGGCGGGCAGGTGCGGGCAATGATCGGTTGAATAGCATGCATTTAGTTTTATTTGCGTTTAAGACCAGTTGGAAGCCACGGAAGGAGAGTTGTATGACACTAAAGCTCGTCTGGAGGTTAGTTAACACAGTGTCCAAAGAAGGTCCAGAAGTATACAGAATGGTGTCGTCTGCGTAGAGGTGGATCAGAGAATCACCAGCAGCAAGAGCGACATCATTGATGTATACAGAGAAGAGAGTCGGCCCGAGAATTGAACCCTGTGGCACCCCCATAGAGACTGCCAGAGGCCCGGACAACAGGCCCTCCGATTTGACACAATGAGCTCTATCAGAGAAGTAGTTGGTGAACCAGGCGAGGCAATCATTTGAGAAACCAAGGCTGTTGAGTCTGCCAATAAGAATGTGGTGATTGACAGAGTCAAAAGCCTTGGCCAGATCGATGAATACAGCTGCACAGTAATGTCTCTTATCGATGGCGGTTATGATATCTGAAGGTAAACCTTTACGCACTGTTGTGACCCACTTCCTCAACCTAAACCATTTCCTGGGTGAGAGGACACCATGCCTCTCATTTTCCATAGCATATTGTACTGATCTTACAAACTTTCTAGGATAAGAAAAAAAAGCCTCAAGATGAACTTTTTCCCCCTTAGTCTCATTGAGGAACCTTGTCAATTCTCTCAATGTGTACTTAGACCCCTCTGCTTGACTGGCTGTCAGCTCCGGGCCCAACTCCTCATCCTCAGACTCACTTTCCTCCTCATCTCTATCTCCAACCCTGACCACCTGCCCTTTCTCTCTGGTCAGGGCATCACCCACAGCAACAGGCAAAATTTCCATGGTGCCTTTGTCCTTACCCTTTTTCCTTTTCCGTTTGACCCCCCCCCCCCCCCCCCTCAATCTCTTACACTTCCCCACTATACTCTCCTCATCCACTAGAATAACCTGACTAGACCCAGCCTCAGCTACCCCACCATCTCTAGCCTGACTAGGCCCAGCCTCAGCTACCCCACCATCTCTAGCCTGACTAGACCCAGCCTCATCTACATCACCTTCCCTGGCATGACTAAGCTCAGCTTCTGCATCTCCTTACCCCCTGCACTTTGACCTTGATATCCCCCACTGGCGCCCTCACCCCCTGCACTTTGACCTTGATTTCCCCCACTGGCACCCTCACCTTGTCTACGGGCTTTATGTCGGCAGGCAAAGCTCTTATGCCCCAAATCCCCACACTCAAAACACCGTAGACTATCTGTGCTGGCAAAACCTGCATAGAGCCCCTCCCCGTGCCTCACTTTAAAATGCACATTTAGTTGTTGCTCATTGTTGTTCAGAAACATAAACACTTGCCTCCGGAATGAAACAACGTGCTTAACGGCATCTGCCTGAAAGCCTGCTGACAGTACACGAAAACCGCTAGCAAACTTACCAAAACGACTCAGCTCTTTCCTGATTTGGTCATCCGTAATAAACGGAGGCAAATTTGCAACTACCACTCTTGTCGAAGGGGTAGAGAGAGGTGAAATTGACACCAACCCATCCCTTACAAATATTCCGCTAGCAATTAGCCTACCAACCAAATTAGTCCTTTTCATGAACACAACCACAGCTTTGTTCATTCTAGAAGCAGAATGTATAAATTCAGCTCCTACCTGTCCACCGACCGCGAGCAGAACTTCCTCCATCTTAACTCCGTTCTCAGGAACACACCTGAATCCATGCCGTATCGACAGCGTCTTCTCCGCGCTAGGCTGAGAAGCCATCGCGCACACCACACCTTCCAAACCCCAGGAAAGTTACTCTGTCCTCTTTTTACACCCTAACTTTGAAAAAACTGTGGATACCGCTAAATCAATATTGCGTTAACCCTCCACCATAGAAAATAACATGTAAAGAAAAGAATCAAAGAAAGTTAGTTAGGATAGAGCCCTCCACACCAAACACTCAAACTCCAAAAAAATCCCAGCATGCATTGCAAGAGAGAGAGAAAGAGAGGTGGGGGAGAGGGAGAGAGAGAGCAAAGATCGAAACAGCAGGTCTGTGACAAGGCATCACGTCCAGAGAACACACATTTCTCTTCATGCGATACATGATGTTTGGCTGTGCTGTTCGAAGTGTTATCTATTGGGTTTGGTGATTGTTCTGTGTGAAGCCGTATTCTGCATTGCATCATGGAATGTGATGTGAAATCCCTGGGCCTATGGCTGTTGAAGATACTCCACTGCACTGCTGCTGTGAGCAGGAGTGGGAGAGAAGTCATGCTTTTATTATACTCTTGTTCTGTCACTTATTCTCCTGCCTCTCCATCTCAAAGGCTGCCAAATATTTTGAAGAGTGGTTAAAGAGGTGGCTGTGTGTACACTCCAACTCTATGGGTTTGTCTTATTCCAGAATACACCCATAATTGTGATCCACACAGTATGGTTCTGTGTTTTCCACTCTGTGATTAAAAGTAGTTCTCAGAGTAGAGCTATTTTGAATTGACCAAAGCCCTTCTCCCCCGATTGCTCAGTTTGGCCTGGCGGCCAGCTCTAGGAAGAGTCTTTGTGGTTCCAAACTTCTTCCGTTTAAGAATGATGGAGGCCACTGTGTCCTTGGGGACCTTCAATATTGCAGAAATGTTTTGGTACCCTTCACCAAATCTGTGCCTTGACACAATCATGTCTCTGAGCTCTATGGACAATTCCTTTGACCTCATGGCTTGGTTTTTGCTCTGACATGCATTGTCAACTGTTGGACCTTATATTTTCAACATATAGAAAGCATCTCAGAGGGTTGATCTAGCTGCAGATAGCTAATTCTCCTCTGTGTTTTTTCTTTGCTGCTAATAAGCTCTTGCCAATCTAACTAAATTAATAGAGAACATCTGGTTATCTGACAGTCTATGCAGCAACTATTGTATTAGAGTCAAGCTGTGGTTATTTTATTTATTTTCCTAGACAAGTCAGTTCAGAACAAATTCTTATTTACAATGACAGCTTAGGAACAGTGGGTTAACTACCTTGTTCAGGAGCAGAACGTCATATTTTTACATGGTTACCTCAGGGATCTGACCTAGCAACCTTTCAGTTACTGGCCCAACGCTCTAACCACAAGGCTACCTGCTGCCCCAAGTCGTGCCAACTCAAAAACTGCACAATAAAAGTGTAACCAAGGGGGAACTAGTGCATTTCTCTGAGAAAATCTGCTTCAGTTTTACCAATCTTCCAAAACACTTGAAATTATTGTAAAATCATTGGCATTTATTTGATCAAATAGACTTTGAAAGGGTAGACATGCAGAAATTCCTCTTGTCAAAAGTCTTGCTGTTACAAAAGTAGTTCTTCATGCAGCGTAACAGGTTACAGGTTCTTGGTGAAGCGCCTGAATGGCTTCATTATTGCTGAAAAGACCCTGACAATCAAGGATCTTTTTTTGACAAGCTGAGATATGGAGGGAGAAACCTCTCCAACTGGAGCTAGAAACAGAGAGAGAAATGCAGTATAGTAACATTGAAAAATAGCAGTGCTATGAGTTTGGTAGGCATACCTATGTTTCTAACACACACCTAAACAAAACTACAATCTATAGCAGAGCTCTAAAACATCCTTACCTATGCAATGTGCATCAGTAGAGGGAATTTCAGTCTGTTCCTGGACTGAATGGCAGTCCTTTTTGTTTCCTCTCTTGGAACGCTAACAGAAGAAAGGTAAAGAAAATGGTACAGAGAATAAATAAATAAATGGAACACTTCTGAATCCAAGGCAACAATTTAGTGATGAATAAAACATATTTATTTATTATCATAGCCACATCAATAACATCAGCACCTAACTGGAACCAAAAACAAATGCTAACTCCCAACTCCCTGCTATACCTTGAAGTTGATCCTGAGTTTGGTCATTGAAAAGCAAAGGAAGCTCCTTCTTGCTTTCTGCTCAGCCCCCCTCTCTGTCTCAGCCTGGTCTGATGGGTTTGTTGCAGCAGAAGCTGGTCTTGACGCCTCCTTGCATCCTTGTACCAGCTGCTGGGTCAAGGACTTTACCAGGACTCTGTCAAATGCAGGGTCCTGGGAGGAAATAGCTGCTTGCAGGGTGTTATGAGAGCCAAACTCCTCCATGAGGTTTTTATGTACACCTCTGAACACCCTATGGATGTTCAGGTTCTGGGAATATGCCTGTGTCCTGGAGAATCTGGATGCAGCACAGAACTCAGACAGGACTTGTCTGATGAGTTGCTGAGATGTTTCTGTCAGATCTGCTGCCTGTTGGTACCAAAGAGGTTCCCTTGCTGGTGAAAGACGGAGTGGAGGATCAAAAAGAGCCTTTAGCACTCGGTGGTCGGCTGCTGTCAGTCATTGGACTGTTAAGATTTCTGGGCATTGTAGAATACATTTAGGGCATAATGCGCAGACAGGGGTATGGTGGGGTGCGGGTACAGCGGAGGTAAGCCCAGGCACTGGGTTATGATAAGAGAGGTTGTATCTCTGGACATGTTGGTTGTAATGGGTGTGGTCACCTCATGTGTGTGAGGTGGTACAAAGGAGGTATCAGAGGTATGAAGAGTGGAACTAGGGGCTCCATTGTAAACCAAAACAATGATAACTAACCTGAACAACAGTATACAAGGCATATTGACATTTGAGAGAGACATACAGCGAGGCATAAAGTAATCGCAGGTGTTGATTGGGAGAGCTTGCTAAAACAACAGGTGAGACAACAACAGCTAATCAGCTAACACAACAACAGCAGGTAAAATGGTGATGACTAGGCAGAGAGGGTCGGATTAACTACACACAGAGCCTGAGTTCGCGGCTGGGGCCGACAGATAAAAAAATAAATAAACAGAATGGAGTACCGTGATTAATGGACAGTCCAGCAGACAACAGCTATGTAGCCAAGTGATCATAGTGTCCAGAGGGCAGCAGTAGATGGAACAGGGACGCCGCCACTACGCTAGCACGCGGGCGACACGGCGTTTAAAGTTAGTAGCCCTCCGACAGAGGCCGGTTGAAAGGCACAGCGGATGGAGTATTCGTTGGCAGACCAGTCGTGGTGGTGTGGCGGGGGGCCGTGTCGACAGAGAATCCAAGCCAGATGGCGAAAGAGGTATTGTAGAATTTAGTTTGCTAGCCGGGAGATGCGCCTGGCTCACGGCTAACTGGTGCTAGCTTCGTGGCAGTGGCGTTAGCCACTATAGCCAATCGGTAGCAGCGGTGAACCGGTGCCAAGGTCCAGAGTTTACAGCAAGGATCCGGTGGAGTATTGGGCTCTAGCCGTGTATGAGTGGGGTTTGGGTGAACAGCTGAGTAGGCCGGGAGGTGGGCCTCAGGGATAGCTTCAGTACTGGATGCCACGGTGAGTGCAAGCTAGCTGTGAGCTAGTTAGCTGCAAGCTGTGAGGTAGCTGTGAAGATCAGAAGTAGTGGTCCAGGGATTACGGCAGGAATCCGGCGTTGTTGTGGAGAGACAGTCCGATACTAGTAGACTGGCGAGTATTATCCAGGCTAAGAACAGGGCTGGTATCTGTGCAGAAGGTAAAAGCAGCTAGCAGTGGTTAACAATGACTAAATAGCTTGTAGCTAATTAGCTGGTTAGCTTCTGGAGGTTCTTGAATGTGTTCTAAAATTTTAAAAATTAAAATAATAATAAATAATATAGAATCGAATTAAAAATCGAAAAGAGATTGAAAATAAAGTTGAAATATATATATATATATATATATATATATATATATATATATATATATATATATATATATATACGAAAAGGACACAAACCCAATGCTGATAACACAATACCCCCTTGCGGTGCATCAAATAATTGCATCGCTCTTACAGCTATTCTGTTCCTTTGAACAAAGAGTGTTACCCCTTTACTATTAAAGTGTATTGCTCTGTGGGGGAGTAATCTGTTTATGACTGATAATAGGACGTAACACAGGGATGAGGAAAAAACAATAATTTGGATCCTACAACATTGCTGTTGTACCTAAATAATTCCACAAGAGGGCGACATAAACATTTCATAAAACCAATTAACCTCTACTGCCTTCAGTCCATGACGTCCCCGACTAACTAAAAGTCTGCGTCTGCAAAAATGCTCTTTTATCATAACTCGACATGAAAGTAGCCAAGCCAAAACAGTCAATGACATGCTTTTCGAGATATAAAAGTAGCTATGGTGGAAGAATAGGTAAGTGAAATATAGGGAAAGGTAGAACATGTTTTACAGTAAGTTTAAAGTTGTTATCAACAATTTAGCTCTGATAGGCCTTTGGCAATCCAAGCTTTTGGGTTCGTACTCAAGGCTACTTGGTTTAGGCCTTGCTATAGCCTAGGGATACAGTCCAATAATATCTCCCTTCTCCTGAAGTGTACACACTCATTCGCTTCTTCCTACAAATCTAAAATCATTGGATTGGTGGAGGCATGGGCTAGAGAGGAATATGCTACCAAATAGCACATTATTCCCTAATGTAGGCCTACTTATAAGGAATGCACTATAAGGAATAGATCAATCAACTGGCTCACTAAATAGGGTACCGAAATAAATCCACAAGAGGTCGACACGAAATTAGACTAGGTTTATTTCTGTTTTGACCTGCTGAGTGGCAGTGCTTAGTGAACAGATTTCCATGTGGGCCTAGCTGTATCGAAAACGGTTGATGGGGAAATTGTGTAATCTGATCAATATATTTCCCCCCCAATATTAATGAAGGTCTAACATTCCATGACGTGGTATGTAGTTCTTAATTCGTCAGTGGCTGCAATATTGTCCTCAGTAAACTCAACATGAGTGAAAACAACACAGACAAGGACAAGTTTTTCGAGATATAAAAAATACTGTATGCAATTATGGATGAAGAAAGGGTAGGTTAAATGACACAAAATATTTGGGAATGTAACTAAGGAAAACGTAATTTAACAGTTACAGAACTGCTACAGTAGCCTATCAGAACAGCTGCAGTATCAGAGGCGCAGAGCCTTAATTAACGGGCTACACATAATGGCTGACGACAGCCAGGTAAGGTTCATTTTAGCCTACGTTTAATGAGCTTCACAGTTGTCCTAATTCCATCTTGTTCTAATGGCAAGTCTGCCTTAAGTGCAGAAACTATGGTTGATATTAGAAAATAAGTGTGATTAGAAGTTTAGGCAAGTAATTCCAATTGGGGAATTGTTGTGGGATGTTAGCATAACATATTGCGCGTGTAGCATTCGTGCCATGGGGGATTGTGCAGGCCGGCAGGTTGCTACAGGATCCTAGTATCATGTACTAGTATCATGTATGTTATAGGGATCCTTTTTCACCTGAACTGCTCATTGGCTGTCCATAATGAGCCCAGCGAGCAGGATGTGTAGCTGGGCTCTGCAATAATTAGCTCCCAGAGCAATTACAAATAACTATTCTTGTTTTAAAAGCGTCATTACAACTAGCAACATGACGGTCAGTCACCTCTAAGCAGGACTCAGTAGAAACGCTATGTGTTGGATTTGTCCATGTCTCGCTAAATTAACCTAGCTACCATAACAGCCGTGGAGAATTTACACTACAGTTTTAAGGGATCTCTCTGAAGGTTTTAGATGATACAGTGGTGCTTCGTCCTCTGGATGAAGAACCATACATCTCGGCTTGGCTTCATTGCATATTTGGGAAACGTTGACATGCCATTTGTGTTGGTGGATGGATGAAAATAATGTGATTATAGTATCGTTATACATAGGCTAGCAGGAAAATCCGCATGAGATATCCATAGAACTGAGCCCTGCTCCGTTTCAGCACCATGGCACGGTCCCCTGACGCCAAGAAACGTGTCAGCTCGATGCAGCAGACAGCTCCACAGTGCTGAAATAGTTCAAACCCCCTTGAACATCTTTGATTTGAAATTATTCTGCAAGTGGTTATAATTTATTGCACATCCTAGTTCTGCAGCTTTGCAACCTCAGAATTATAGCTAATGGATGGCAGCGAGTTACGTTTTTGTGCATGGTGATGCATGATAAACCATAAATTAAACGCAAAAACGTGCACTTATAGACATATTTTCGTTTGGCAGAACTTTGACAAGCTTTGATTTGTTTTCTAATTACATTGACAATTCATATAGACATTAGACTTAGGCCTAATTGTGACATCATGTGTGTATGACATCTTTGGAGAATGCTCTGGCTTCAGCCAATCGGAATCGAGTATTCAACAATGCTTTGGCATAATTCAAGGACGTTCATATTCACTTCAGTTGTTTGCCGATGGTTCACTGACGTTTTTTCAAAGGAGGTATTAGTATTTCCTCTAAACAGCCTACAACAATAAGCTACACATCATGTCAGATGACAGAAAGGTATGGTTCATTTAGCCTATTTTGAGTTTAGAGGAGAAATTACTAACAATATAGTAGGTCACTAACACAGCAATAGGTCTCACTGGTTTGATCCATGGACTGAAATCTGACCACTATTGTCGTTTTGTTTAAAATAAGAGCGAATAAGTTGTTTCATAAAGTCACAACCTAGGACTGATATTGGCCTCTCATTTATCCACCAGAGCGTGAAATGGGAGGATCCCCCGGATGACCAAAATAAGGTTGTGGAGAATATGAAGGATGAAACAGAGACACATGAGACCAACAAGAACAGGACAGGAGGCAAGGTAAGAAATATGCTGTCCTCTACACATGTTCTGCCTACTTAGGCACAGATCTAGGATTAGTTTACTGTCACTAAATCCTAGCCTTAAAGCATTAGGAGGAGACACTACATTGACCTTAGATCTGCTATGAGACCTATAATCTGTTGTCATGTAGGCTAAACGTAAGTCCAGTGGCCGCGCCAAGAAGACTTCCGTGGAGGAGGACTGCAGCATTGGTGCAGGTTCGAGATTACTTCATGTTGGGTGCAGGTTGTGTTCAAATTCATCAGCACTAATCTGAGAAGATAGTATCTATATAGGTGAAAGCAATATAAGGGAGGCCCGCAGAGAGATGTGCTTTTACCTGTCCAGTGCAATCAAATCACTAAAGGTGAAGGAAATTAGGGATCAAGTTCAGATTCAACTTTAGATTTCTCTTTGCGGTTTCCCAGAGTCTTCTCAGACACCCGGGTGTGGTTTCCGGGAAAGGGGATCTATCATTGAGCAGCTGGAGAAGGAGGCTCAGAGGACTCTAATGCCTTCTCTCAAGATTGAGACATGCTGTGCCCCAATCCTCCTCTCCTTCCTGAGGAGTCTAACTGATGAGCAAGTCCCATGTCTTTTTCCAACCTCACATACAACAACTCTGAATTTATAGTCATAGTGCCCCTTCTAACCACAAAGGGTATTTCAAACACTACACCTAACATCACTGTAACCACACCCCTAACTCTTCCTGTAAATCAAGAACAAAATGTCTCATGTACTTGCTAATAGCTTAATTAAATACACTTTTATTTTCCCTGACATGGCTATCTAGTGACTCCACTAACTCAACACCAGTGTGCAGGTAAAATATGTTTCCTTTCTTTTCTTTTCTCTAGCCAATGGAGGGTGATTCAGCATGGCATGAAAAATAACGTAAGTCTCTCCACATAAGGTTCTGGTCAAAAGTTGTGCCCTATATAGGGAATGGTGTCATGGAATTACTTGATTGACAAAAACATTCCTCTGTTTGTTGGCCATAGCTCACATTCGAGCAGCTCTCCACGCTGTGTCTGAAGATTGTTAAAGTCGTGACCCAGACAGCCCTCCGCATTCTCCTACCAGCGCTAGCTCGTATCATGGGGGTGAACCTGAGGAGTGGGGCAACCTCCCCAGAATCCCAGTGCTCTCTGACAGGGTCTGAGGATTCCTTAGGCAGTCTGGATGAGAGAGAGAAAAGGCTGCTGATCAGTGAGATGAACTACTGGACTAAGGAGAGGAGGAGGAATGGCAGTGCAGGGTTCCGCCAAAAATCCACTCGCAGAACCTCATCACCATGCTGTTCGCCTAAGAGGTATGTTCACAGCAATATTTCAACTTAATAATTGCAAGACCTGACCCATACTTATCATAAATTATTAACTTGGAATTCACACCTTGTAGTTTTAAGTTCTGGTCAGAAATGTTGCCACTGAGGGGGTGGGTCCAGGTGAAAGTCATTTTTAACTGGGTAAGCCATAAAGTCATCTATGAATAAGTAGATCAGCCTTTCAGAATTAATCATATTCTGATGTCATACAAACATAAAAATCAGGCAAAAAATCATGTCAGTTGGCTTTAGGCTTCTAGAACTACGGTGGTATGAGAAGTATCCATCATTGCTCTAATTTGGTTTTCAGGCTCACTAATGACCCAGATTAGATACAGTTGGTGTAACAGGTTTCTTCTGTTGAAGGAGAGGCGGACCAAAACGCAGCGTGGTTATTTTGATACGTCTTTAATAAAGATGAAAATAGAACAATATACAAAAACAAGAACCGTGAAACCGAAAACAGCCCTATCTGGTGTAACAAACACAAAGACATGAACAATACCCACAAACCCCAACACCAAACAGGCTACCTAAATATGGTTCCCAATCAGAGACAATGACTAACACCTGCCTCTGATTGAGAACCATATCAGGCCAAACACAGAAACAGACAAACTAGACACACAACATAGAATGCCCACTCAGATCACACCCTGACCAAACAAAACATAGGAACATACAAAGCAAACTATGGTCAGGGTGTGACAGTTGGTCACATTTGCATGGCATAAGTGGTGATTGTGTGTTTATCTTCAAGGTCCCAGACCTCATTTCAGAGCTTGCCTGCAACTAGAGAGGCTCCACTCATGGAGGAGCCTCTGAAGGCTCTTTTTGGGGTAACGGAAGAGAGCCTCCTGATATCCCTGGTTGAGGGTCACTCCAACCCCACATCCTCCGAGTTGAGCTGTGCTATCGTGGGGGAGGTGGTACACCAGCTTAACTCTGGCCTCTCAGTGGCCATTCAGGCCAGCCCGGGGAGTTGCCCCCCTATGGACAGTCAGGACATAGCAGCAGGCAAGGAGGTCATTCGGGTAGCCTCGGTGCAGATCCTGGCCGAGCTACAGAGCCAAACGTCTGAGCCAGAGTGGTTAGGGTTTATCGAGCCCCTCATGGACCCTGTGACCGATGATGTGCTGGATGCCATTGTCGGCACAATGGACAAAATGGCACAGGACTTCAACATCCTATTGGATCTGGCCAAGAAGATGACAATCTTGGGGTCTAAATTTCTGACCAATCTTCAATGTGACCTTGATGTTGAGTGTCCATCTGGGAAAGAAGGGACCACTCACTTTCTCAAAGAGACTGGATCCTCTACCAGTGTGGTGGCCAGAAAGCTTCAGACCCTCTCTAGCCCCGACTTTCAGTCTAAAGCCCTGAAGGCGGTGAGCACCATCCTTACAAGGAAAGTCAGCAGCTCTTCTGGCATGGCTCCTTCCTCTAGGCCTTCTAGTGCTGCTCCTAGCCTTACTGAAGCCCCCCTGAATACCAGCTGCACAGCCCTGACATCTGTAACCTCCACTGCCACAGTGATTGTTAAGGCATTTGTGGGAGGCATGGAGACGATAGCATCATTTGAAGGCACATGTGAAGCCGTTGATTGGCCAGTTCCTGTAAATGACCACAAAACAGGATCTTCACAGATGATAACCTTCTCTCTAGCACGCACACTCTACGGCCGTATACGAGCAAAGCTGAGGGACCTTTTAACTCTATCCACTCGAGAAGAAGGTGTGGCTAAGGATGCTTCTCTTCAGGAGTCTTCAGACACCCTGGAAAAGGCAACTGTTTCAACTGTTGAGGTCCAGTTACCCAGCACCGAACTTAGTAGAGTTCCCAGAGAGAGCCAACCAATACCAGCTCTCTGTCGCTCCAATCTGGATACCAGTACTCAAGAAGTTCTTAGCAGTGTTTTTTCCATCTACAAGTCAGAGTTATCAAAAGTGGAGAGTAAATCCTTGGCCGTTGTCAGTTCATCTGATGAGTCCCTAGAGGCTTGTTGGTTTGTTGATGGTGTCCTATCAAAGCTCGATGACTATACTATTTCCCAGTCACCCTCACCCAATGAAGACTTGAGCGTGAGTACTCAATATTCTCAACTGAGCTCAGAAGAGAGTGTCAGAATCACAGAGTCCTCTACTAGTCTGATTCAGAGCATTAAGAAGCTCTCTAGCAATGACTTCCAGACTCAGGCAGAAGAGGCAGTGAGTAAAGTGCTGATGAGATCCAGTCATTCCTTTATCACACAGATCAGCCATACTGGTCTTCAGAAAAGTCTGCAGGCTGGCTTATCATCTAGCTCACCATCAGAGATCCATGTCCTTTCAGAATCCATGTCCTCCATGTCCTCTGAGAATACAGCCTCTGGATTAGTGGAAACCTTTGTCAAAGGAATGGCGACTATTTTCCAGAAAAATGAGTCCACTGACACTGTGCTACTGGAAAGAAGTGGGAGAGTTTCGCAGTGCTCCCACGGGGGCTCCCAAATGGATGATACTGAATTGAGTGTTAAAATATCAGAGGAGAAGCTTTGGTCAACAGCTAAGCCCATCTGCGTCAGTATGAAGAACACACTTAAGGATTTCTTCACAGGGCTGAAGCCATCCGGATCCGAAAGGACAGAAAATGCTTCTTCCAAAGAGACCCTTGGGGAAATCCTGGTTGCTATCCAGAGTGAAATCTCAAACTTAGGGCGAATGAAGGATTCCAGGGAGCTCCTTCAGATCAATGATATGGTAGGAACTATGCTGAAGGAGGTTGAGAAAAGTGAGGATGACAGTGAACAAGTCTGCCAAGATATCCCTAGAACCTGTTCATCTTTGTCCACTTCTTTAAATGGTCGTAGTTCCTTGTCCAGCTCTTCAAAGGGTCCTAGGTCAGAGTGTGAGTTAGAGATCAACCTCCCTGGCACTCCCATCCCTGACGAAGTGCCTTTTGATCTGACCTGCCCCATCGTCAGGAGCTCCTGCATCGACACCAGGGTCTCTAAAATGCCAGATATTTCTTCAAGTGACATAAAGACAAAGATGATGGCACACATAGATGAACCCCTGCATCGTAACAGTCCAATGACTGACAGCAGTCGACCACCGAGTGCTAAAGCCTCTTTTCGATCCTCCACCCCGTCTTTCACCAGCAAGGGAACCTCTTTGGTACCAAAGGGAAATGGGATTGACATTGAAGAGAAGGAGGTGTGCATCCCCAGCAGCTCTGGCCATCTGAGGGAGCTCTTAATCCCCCCGGATATCAGCAGTGCCACTGCATTCCCACTGCAGTACTTGATGGACTCCAGCAAAGATGATGGCATCT
The DNA here is from genome assembly GCF_057628025.1 of Oncorhynchus mykiss. NCBI lineage: Eukaryota > Metazoa > Chordata > Actinopteri > Salmoniformes > Salmonidae > Oncorhynchus > Oncorhynchus mykiss. Next base: position 24,684,567 of record NC_143027.1, read on the forward strand.
GTTTTGTCACCATACTGGTGATAAGGTTGCTATCGGAGATCAGACCCTCAGCCCTAGATGGACCCTCCCAACAGGCAGCAGATCTGACAGAAACAGCTCAGCAACTCATCAGACAAGTCCTGTCTGAGTTCTGTGCTGCATCCAGATTCTCCAGGACAAAGGCATATTCCCAGAACCTGAACATCCAAAGGGTGTTCAGAGGTGTACATAAAAACCTCATGGAGGAGTTTGGCTCTTATAACACCCTGCAAGCAGCTATTTCCTCCCAGGACCCTGCATTTGACAGAGTCCTGGTAAAGTCCTTGACCCAGCAGCTGGTACAGGGATGCAAGGAGGCGTCAAGACCAGCTTCTGCTGCAACAAACCCATCAGACCAGGCTGAGACAGAGAGGGGGGCTGAGCAGAAAGCAAGAAGGAGCTTCCTTTGCTTTTCAATGACCAAACTCAGGATCAACTTCAAGGTATAGCAGGGAGTTAGCATTTGTTTTTTGTTCCAGTTTGGTGCTGATGTTATTGATGTGGCTATGATAAGACAAATACATGAAATAAATATATGTTTTATTCATCACTAAATTGTTGCCTTGGATTCAGAAGTGTTCCATTTATTTATTTATTCTCTGTACCATTTTCTTGACCTTTCTTCTGTTAGCGTTCCAAGAGAGGAAACAAAAAGGACTGCCATTTAGTCCAGGACAGAACAGAACAGACTGAGATTCCCTCTACTGATGGACATTGCATAGGTAAGGATTTTAGAGCTCTGCTATAGATTGTAGTTTTGTTTAGGTGTGTGTTAGAAACATGGGTATGCCTACCAAACTCATAGCACTGTTATTTTTCAATGTTACTATACTGCATCTCTCTCTCTCTCTCTCTTACCCCATCCATTTCTCTTGTGTTTCTAGCTCCCGTTGGAGAGGTTTCTCCCTCCATATCTCAGCCTGTCAAAAAACGATCCTTGATTGTCAGGGTCTTTTCAGCAATGATGAAGCCATTCAGGCGCTTCACCAAGAAGAACCTGTAACCTGCTAGGCTGCAGACTCTTGACAAGAGGAATTTCTGCATGTCTACCCTTTCAAAGTCTATTTGATCAAATAAATTCAAATTATTTTACAAGAATTTCAAGTGTTTTGGAAGATTGGTAAAACTGAAGCAGCTTTTCTCAGAGAAATGCACTAGTTTCCCCTTGGTTACACATTTATTGTGCAGTTTTTGAGTTGGCAGGACTTGGGGCAGCAGGTAGCCTTGTGGTTAGAGCGTTGGGCCAGTAACTGAAAGGTTGCTAGGTCAGATCCCTGAGCTAACCATGTAAAAATATGACGTTCTGCTCCTTAACAAGGTAGTTAACCCACTGTTCCTAAGCTGTCAGTGTAAATAAGAATTTGTTCTGAACTGACTTGTCTAGGAAAATAAATAAAATAACCACAGCTTGACTCTAATACAATAGTTGCTGCATAGACTGTCAGATAAGCAGATGTCTATTCATTTAGTTCGATTGGTAAGAGCTTATTAGCAGCAAGGGGAAAACACATAGAGGAGAATTAGCTATCTGCAGCTAGATCAACCCTCTGAGATGTTTTCTGTATGTTGAAAATATTAGGTCCAACAGTTGACAGTGTATGTCAGAGCAAAAACCAAGCCATGAGGTCGAAGGAATTGTCCATAGAGCTCAGAGGCATGATTGTGTCAAGACACAGATCTGGTGAAGGGTACCAAAACGTTTCTGCAATATTGAAGGTCCCCAAGGACACAGTGGCCTCCATCATTCTTAAACGGAAGAAGTTTGGAACCACAAAGACTCTTCCTAGAGCTGGCCGCCAGGCCAAACTGAGCAATCGGGGGAGAAGGGCAGTGCAGTGGAGCAGCAGTGCAGTGGAGTAGCTTCAACAGCCATAGGCCCAGGGATTTCACATCACATTCCATGATGCAATGCAGAATACGGCTTCACACAGAACAATCACCAAACCCAATAGATAACACTTAGCACAGCACAGCCAAACATCATGTATCACATGAAGAGGCAAGTGTGTTCTCCAGACATGATACCTTGTCATGGACCTGCTGTTTCGATCTTCACTCTCTCTCTCCCCCACCTCACTCACTCACTCACTCACTCTCACACACACACACACCTGCTGTCTCGACCTCTGAATGTTCGGCTGTGAAAAGCCAACTGATAATTACTCCGGAGGTGCTGACCTGTTGCACCCTCTGTAACCACATTATTTTGTTGACTCTGCTAGTCATCTATGAAGAATGTTTGAACTACAGTACTTGAAGAACGATCTGGCCTTATTGGCCATGTACGCTTATAATCTCCACCGGCACAGCCAGAAGAGGACTAGCCACCCCTCAGTCTGGTTCCTCTCTAGGTTTCTTCCTAGGTTCCTGTTTTTCTAGAGAGTTTTTCCTAGCCACCGTGCTTCTAAATCTGCATTGCATGCTATTTGAGGTTTTAAGCTGGGTGTCTGAATAAGCACTTTGTGACATCTGCTGATGTAAAAAGGGCTTTATAAATAAATTGTACTGATTGATTGATGATTGATTGTATGAAATGGAGTAATATATATCCATCATGTAAAATGAACATTGAGCACTGTCTCCATGGAGTATAGCACTGCAGCCTTAGGCAATGTATACAGTGCCTTGCGAAAGTATTCGGCCCCCTTGAACTTTGCGACCTTTTGCCACATTTCAGGCTTCAAACATAAAGATATAAAACTGTCTTTTTTTGTGAAGAATCAACAACAAGTGGGACACAATCATGAAGTGGAACGACATTTATTGGATATTTCAAACTTTTTTAACAAATTAAAAACTGAAAAATTGTCCGTGCAAAATTATTCAGCCCCTTTACTTTCAGTGCAGCAAACTCTCTCCAGAAGTTCAGTGAGGATCTCTGAATGATCCAATGTTGACCTAAATGACTAATGATGATAAATACAATCCACCTGTGTGTAATCAAGTCTCCGTATAAATGCACCTGCACTGTGATAGTCTCAGAGGTCCGTCAAAAGCGCAGAGAGCATCATGAAGAACAAGGAACACACCAGGCAGGTTCGAGATACTGTTGTGAAGAAGTTTAAAGCCGGATTTGGATACAAAAAGATTTCCCAAGCTTTAAACATCCCAAGGAGCACTGTTCAAGCGATAATATTGAAATGGAAGGAGTTAAATAAAGGTTAAAAATAAATAAAAAAGAAGTGGCTGTGAAAGTTAAAATGTTGGCAGTGACCTTGCAGTGGAGCAACTGGACGATGAAGACTCTTCTTTCCCAAAGGAGCTGAACTCTTGCAAGGCATTGGTGAAAAACCTTGACATTCTGTCAAGTGACAAGTTCAAGACCAAAGGCTGTGAGTGAGATTCTAGTGAGATGGGACCCCAGGGTCCACCTGGTTTGGTTGAACATTCCCATTCATTTACTGCTTGATGGGCCCATACAGTATGGATTCGGATTCGGAGGCGCCAAAAAGGCATTGTGAATTAGATAAGCCAACCAGATAGATCCGCAAATATAATTGTGAGGCATTGTGAGGCATTAGCCAACAAGCTAAGAGAGATCCGCAAAAGACCCTCAGCCATATTATGCCAAAGCGGACCCTTTCACACGTCTCGTAGACTCTGCAACAGGCTCCAGGCAAAGATAAAATAATTATTTCACAGAACGGGTGAAGCTGCATTCCAAAGGGAACAACTTCTGGAGCACACTGACTCCAGTGTTCTGCCTGGTTCAACCCTGAACTCATCTTCAGCAAGTAGGAGTGAATCACCCATAGCAGAATGCAGTTCATCTGCTGTTCCTAGTGGACATGATTCATCTGGCTCTGTAGAAGAGAAACCATTTGAGACCAGAGCAGATTGTACTCATGGTCAGAACTCTCCTCTACTCAGTAAGAGTGAGGCCATACTGCAAGAGGTCACACAACTCTCCGCAAATGGCAGAGCTTCCTAGTTTTGTGCCCTATTCAACTTCAATGAGTTTGGCTCAGGGGGCCAAGGTGTTGGCTAGAGTGTCTGAAGATAGCATTTCATGCTCTTCTTCTTCATCAGTATTTAGTGACACAGTCAGTCTCTTTACCAAAGTTATGGTAAGCCAGGTCATGTACTCTGTGAATTCTGATGCAGAAAGTAGAGGATGTCTCCTTCTGGCATCATTATGGCAACAAGCGAGACCTCCAATGCAGCACAAATCTTAAAGGCCAACATTGATGGAGAGGAAGTAGATACCACCAGTCATTCTGGTGTAGCTCAAAACATTGTCAGGGACCAGCCCAGACATGGTCAAAGATGTCACACTTCCAAACCCATCCTCTGATAACTTGGGCAGTGATGATGACTTCACCGGCCTCATCAGCATGTTAGTGGTGAGAATTCTAACAGAAATCCAAACCCCAGCAGAAGATTACCCAGTTGACGTCACACGCAAGTCACAAGACCTGATCACCAAAGTTATGGAGGTCTTCTGTGCATGGTCAGGCTGCTCTGAGACACGAGCCTATCCAGAGAACTTGAGGATTCATAAAGTCTACAGAGTCGTCTATAAAAATCTGTTGGGGGAGTTTGGCTCGGAGAAAATCCTCCAACAGGCCGTGTCGACTCAGGACTCTTCATTTGATAGGATTCTTGTCTAGTCTTTGAGTGAAGCGCTTCTCCACAGATGTAATGAGGCATTGAGGGCAGCCTCAAGAACATCAGTCAAAACCACCGGACCTAAGGCTCTTCCACTGGCTGAGGATGTGAGGGGTAGCAGCGGGAAATTATATTTTCTACAAAGGCTGGTCAGGCTGACAAGCAACTTAAAGGTACAGCAAACATATTTAAATGAACAGTTGTGGGAGATAATGTGAGTAAACAATGCAATTCAGTGTAAAAATTATAAAACCATCCGTTCATTCCAAAACCAATCATAAATGTTGTTGTGCTGGTGTGGTAGGTGTGATTGTTATCATCATGAGGTTGTTCAGCTGTGACATTTTTTAAAACATGTTTTTCTCTTTAAATACTTAGCTATTCAAGAAAGGGAACAAGGATTCCCACCGCTCTGAATCAGAACAAGTACAGACCTGTCACGACTTCTACCGAAGTCGTTGCCTCTCCTTGTTCGGGCGGTGCTCGGCGTTCGACGTCACCGGTCTTCTAGCCATCATTGATCCATTTTTCATTTTCTATTGGTTTTGTCTTGTCTTCCCACACACCTGTTTTCAATCCCATTCATTACCTGTTGTGTATTTAACCCTCTGTTTCCCCTCATGTCTTTGTCAGAGATTGTTTATTGTCAGTGTAGTGTTTTTTGTATAGGTGCGCGACGGGTTTTCGTACCCATATTTGTTTATATTAATTTTTCTATTTAGTGTTATGGAGCATGTTACTTGGACATTTATTAAAAGACTCCATTTTACACTCCGTTTGACTCTCCTGCGCCTGATTTCCCTGCCACCTTCACACGACAGGACATTGTCTGTTTGAGATATTGGTGTACAAAGAAATGCCATTTCAAAATAACCTTACAAAGGTTATATACGCAATCAGTAGTCATCTCTTATGTAAAAGTAATTATATTCTCCAAAACTCAAGCTGTTGGTTCTCATTTATCAGTGTCAATTATGTTGAGTTGTAACATATATTACATCATTTCTAGATTAAAGTGCATGTCAACTCTCTCTCTCTTCTGTAGTGCCCAGCATAGTGCCACATGCTGCCATGTCTGCACTGCCAAAGGATCTCCCCGCCAGCTCCCAACAGGAGACGCCTCACAAACGTCCACTTCTCGTCATGATGTTTTCTGCCATCTCCAGAGGCCTGTTCAAGCCCTTCAAACAGTCCTTAAAGACCAAGTAACTTAAGACAATTTATTAAACGTCATTCATTGCATTAAATTGGCCTTTGTCTTCTTATGTGCTCCCGTTAACAGACCAGATTACAATACTGGTCTTTTAAATGTTAGCAGTGATAGCAACATTAACTATAGTGGTGTGTATAGCCCTTCTACACAGTCTGACTCTTCTGACACTGTGTGACATGCCCTCTGATCCAGTGATCTAGGATCTTCTGAGTGGCTTTAGGCCTGAATCTCTGCCCTCCTGCTCAAATAAATGTGTTCTCTTCTGATATATCTGCCACTGTCAGCAGCCAGCAGGGGGAAACAGACAGCGCTGTTGAGAGCTTTCTTTTCTCCCTCATGACTAAAACACTGAGAAAGGCTTTTGCAGCATATTCCATTTTTTGATTTAACCTATTATACGGTAGTAGTACCCATTATTTCCCAACGGTTATATCACAGGAAATGTGTTATAAATAGTAAACTTACAGTGCATCCGGAAAGTATTCAGACCACTTGACTTTTTCCACATTGTTACGTTTTCCTCTCATTAAGCTACACAAAACACCTCATGACAAAGCGAAAAGTGTAGAACATTTTAGCAAATTTATTAAGAATAAAAACAATTACCTTATTTAAATAATTATTGAGACCCTTTGCTATGAGACTCAAAATTGAGCTCAGGTGCATCCTGTTTCCATTGATCATCCTTGAGATGTTTCTACAACTTGTTCGGAGTCCTGTGGTAAATTCAATTGATTGGACATGATTTGGAAAGAAACACAGACCTGGGGGAAGGGTATCAAAAAATGTCTGCAGCATTGAAGGTCCCCAAGAACACAGTGGCCTCCATTCTTAAGGAACAAGTTTGGGACCACAGACTTCCTAGAGCTGCCCGGCCAAACTGAGCAATCGGGGGAGAAGGGCCTTGGTCAGGGAGGTGACCAATAACCCAATGGTCACTCTGACCGAGCTCCTGAGTTCCTCTGTGAAGATGGGAGAACCTTCCAGAAGGACAACCATCTCTGCAGCACTCCACCAATCAGGCCTTTATGGTAGAGTGGCCAGACGGAAGCAACTCAGTAAAAGGCTCGACAGCCCGCTTTGAGTTTGCCAAAAGGCACTTAAAGACATGAGAAACAAACCATGAGAAACAATATTCTCTGATCTGATGATACCGAGATTTAACTCCTTGCCTGAATGCCAAGCTTCACATCTGGAGGAAACCTGGCACCATCCCTAAGGTGAAGCATGGTTGTGGCAGCATCATGCGTTAGGAATTATTTTCAGCAGCGGTTACTGGGAGACTAGTCAGGATCCTGGGAAAGATGAACGGAGCAAAGTACAGAGATCCTTGATGAAAACCTGCTCCAGAGGTTCACCTTCCAAAAGAACAATGACCCGATGCACACAGCCAAGGCAGTGCAGGAGTGGATTCGGGACAAGTCTCTAAATGTCCATCAATGGCCCAGCCAGAGCCCGGACCTGAACCCGATCGAACATCTCTAGAGAGACCTGAAAAAAACTGTGCAGCGACGCTCCCCATCCAGTCTGACAGAACTTGAGAGGATCTGCAGAGAAAAATGGGAGAAACTCCACAAATACATACCCAAGAAGACTCGAGGCTGTAGTCGCTGCCAAAGGTGCTTCAACAAAGTACTGAGTAAAGGGTCTGAATAGTTTTAAATGTGATCAGTATTTTATTTTAGTACATTGTTTTATTTTTTATCTACAAACCTGTTTTTGACAATCTGTAGATTGGGGGGGGGGGACGACAATTTAATACATTTTAGAATAAGGCTGTAACAACGTAACAATGTGGAAAAAGTCAAGGGGTCTGAATACTTTCTGAATGCACTGTATGTAATAAACATATTAGCTGGTTGCCACTATAGATAGATAGGTTATCCAGTGCAGTGGTAATACTGCCTGTCTTGGGAGATAACGTAGGGTGCCAGAGACACAATCACAACCTTTCTTCAGGCTACATGGCTCAAACTTACAACGTAAAGATATGATTATCACTACTTAGGTCAGACCAGATATTGTGTATAAAAACAAAACACTTTATTACAATTAGGCTGAAAAAATCCAATGAAAACACAACTACTTTACAAGTACAAATGTTTTCCTTTTTCATTGTTATTTACAGTTTTTTTTCTTCAACATCAATAAAAAAATGGCATATTTATGAGAAAACACAATATTCTAAAGTACATGTTTACAGTGTATTTGTTACATAAACATAATAGACTGAAGGAAAATGCATTATTATCCATTAAATATCTGAAGGTTACAAAAAAAAAACTAAATGTTACATTCAGATTATTTCATGTATTTTCAGTGGTCGTTATAACTGTGATACAATCACGATTGGGGCAGTTTTGGACCTGGCAAGCTCCCTTATGCAAACAATTAAGGAGCTAACTTTTAGGGACACTTCTGTCAATGTTAAATTGATACATTGAAAAAAGTTATGTGAATGTGTTTCTACAGGTAAAAATGCATTCACTAATGACTCAGGGCTTTGATGTCTGTGAATAACTTTCACAATGACAATTAGCATGAGGACGGAAGTCCTCCCACCTTTATCGTTCTGGTAGGCAATGCAATGCATCTGTACTACTGAGATGTAGTCTCATTAATATGCATTACTTTATCAAGATACCTTTTTTTAACAAGAAGGGTGTTTTCTATATCTACCAACTATGAAATTACAGACATCATAAACGGTAAGCATGAGAATAATATCATCAAGGCGGACAGGGACAATGTATGAATACACAAAACATTATTCAAATGGCCAATCCCCAAATGAGCTATGCACCAGCCCATAGCCACAGGATATCTATGGAGTAACATTAATATATTCATCAATTTAAAAAAAGGCATGAATATTGTTTTTCTGCTTTTCTGATCTTAAACCTCCCCCTGGATGTTGGTCCAGGTTTCCTCCAGGGGAGACCTTCTGAAACAGTCGAAGGAAACAGCCGACAGTTACAGTACTGTGTTGAAGATAGATGATGACACTCTTAAAAGACAGGTCATTCCTTTATATGGAGCAGTTCCTTAAACCAGGTTAGATTCAACACAGCCACCTCAAACTGGACTCCACCACTCCTTCATAACGCTGGATCTCTTCATAATGCTGCTCCTCAGTCACTGAGTGCATTTACACTGATGAGATGTTCTGCTTAGCCTAGCTGCAAGGGGAGCACTAACTAGTCCTGTGGGCACCTAGCTGCTGCCCCCGCTGGGCTTGGCCTGGGTCTTGCCCTTGGCTGGCTGCTGCTGTACTGGGGACTCTGCTACAGCGGAAACTGGGGCATGTTGGGCCGGGCTGTGTGGAGGGTGGGGTCTGTATCTGAGGCGAGGCAGCTGCAGTCACCACCTGCTGCTGGAGGAGCTTCTGCTGAACCACCTGGGCTGTGGCTGTGCCTGCTGGAATCATCTGGACCTGGGGCTGGGCTGAAGATGTAGTCTGCGTCAGGGCCACCGTCTGGGGCTGGATCTGTTATGAGACAGGAAGAGGGTCACATTAAAAGAAGACAACATGTTATAAAGTATAAGTTGATCACTCGTGGTTGTAATCTGTTGGCACCGTCCCTGTCCGGGTGTCACTTCTGTAGCATTATTGTTAGAGCGTATGATTGTTTTTAAAATTTAAACTTTAGGCAAGTCAGTTAAGAACAAATTCTTATTTACAACGATGGCCATAGGAACAGTGGGTTAATTGCCTTGTTCAAGAGCAGAACGACAGATTTTTACCTTGTCAGCTCGGGGATTTGATCTGGCAACCTCTCGGTTAATGGCCCAATGCTCTAACCACTAGGCTACCTGCCGCCCCACTTACATGTATGTATATGTGTATGTGTGTGCGTGTGTGCGTGTGCGTGTGTATGTATGTATGTATGTATGTATGTATGTGTGTGTGTGTGTATGTATGTATGTATGTATGTCCTCTCACTGTCAACTGCAATTATTTTCAGCAAACGTAACACGTGTAAATATTTGTATGAACATAAGATTCAAAAACAAAAAAGACAAACGGAACAAGTTCCACAGATATGTGACGAACAGAAATTGAATAATGTGTCCCTGAACGAAAGGGGAAGGGCAAAATCAAAAGTAACAGTCAGTATCTGGTGTGGCCATCAGCAGCTTTAAGTACTGCAGTGCATCTCCTCCTCATGGACTGCACCAGACTTGCCAGTTATTCCTGTGAGATGTTACCCCACTCTTCCACCAAGGCACCTGCAAGATCCCAGACATTTCTAGGGGGGAATGGCCCTGTCCTCTCCATCCGATCCAACAGGTCCTAGACATGCTCAATGGGATTGAGATCCGGGCTCTTTGCTGGCCATGGCAGAACACTGACATTCCTGTCTTGTAGGAAATCAGCCATACTGCTCGTTCTGTGCGTGGTGGCATTGTCATGCTGCAGGGTCATGTCAGGATGAGCCTGCAGGAAGGGTACCACATGAGGGAGGAGGATGTCTTCCCTGTAACGCATAGCATTGAGATTGCCTGCAATGACAACAAGCTCAGTCCGATGATGCTGTGACACACCGCCCCAGTCCATGACGGACCCTCCACCTCCAAATCGATCCCGCTCCAAAGTACAGGCCTCTGTAACGCTCATTCTTTCGACGATAAACGCAAATCCGACCATCACCCCTGGTGAGACAAAACCGCGACTCGTCAGTGAAGAACACTTTTTCCCAGTCCTGTCTGATCCAGCGACGGTGGGTTTGTGCCCATAGGCGACGTTGCCGGTGATGTCTGGTGAGGACCTGCCTTACAACAGGCCTACAAGCCCCCAGTCCAGCCTCTCTCAGCCTATTATTCAGTCTATTCAGTCTGAGCACTGATGGAGGGATTGTGCTTTATAGGTGTAACTCAGGCAGTTGTTGTTGCCATCCTGTACCTGTCCCGCAGGTGTGATGTTCGCATGTACCGATGCGGGTGTTGTTACACGTGGTCTGTGCAGATGTTGTTACACGTGGTCTGCCACTGCGAGGACCATCAGCTGTCCGTCTTGTCTCCCTGTAGCGCTGTCTTCGGCGTCTCACACTACGAACATTGCAAATTATTGCCCTGGCCACATCTGCAGTCCTCATGCCTCCTTGCAGCATGCCACTCAGATGAGCAGGGACCCTGGGCATCTTTCTTTCTGTGATTTTCAGAGTCAGTAGAAAGGCCTCTTTAGTGTCCTAAGTTTTCATAACTGTGACCTGAATTGCCTACCATCATTGCCTACCATCTGTAAGCTGTTAGTGTCTTAACGACCATTCTACAGGTGAATGTTCATTGTTTGGCACCACCAAACAAGAGTCTGGAAGTATGGGACTGGGATCCATGGACCGCTCCTCTGTGTCATACAACCGGGACAGTGCGTCTGCCTTAATGTTCTGGGAGCCTGGTCGGTAAGAGAGGGTAAACACAAAACGGGTGAAAAACATGGCCCACCTTGCCTGACGAGGATTCAGTCTCCTCGCCCCCATGGATGTACTCCAGTTTGCGATGGTCAGTCCAGATGAGAAAAGGCTGTTTAGCACCCTCATGCCAATGTCTCCACGCCTTCAAGGCCTTGACGACAGCCAACAGCTCCCGGTCCCCCACATCAAAGTTTCGCTCCGCCAGGCTGAGGTTCTTCGAAAAGAAGGCACAGGGGCGGAGCTTCAGTGGCATACCGGAGCGCTGAGAGAGCACTGCTCCTATCCCAGGTTCGGATGCGTCCACCTCCACTATAAACGGCAAAGAGGGATCCGGATGAGCCAACACAGGAACCGAGGTAAACAGAGCCTTCAGGTGCCTAAAAGCCATGTTCCCCTCAGCTGACCACTGCAAGCACACCGGGCCCCCCTTTATCAGTGAGGTAATGGGAGCAGCAACCTGACGAAAACCCCGGATAACTGCACCTCCTTTACCGTGGTGGGAGTCGGCTAATTACGCACGGCTGCAACCCATACGGCATGACGAGGTACTCATAATGCCCTGAGGTGGTACTAAATGCCGTCTTACACTCGTCTCACTTCCGAATACGCACCAGATTTTACGCACTCCTGAGATCCAGTTTATTGAAGAAGCGAGCCCTGTGCATTGACTCAATCGCCATAGCAATAAGAGGTAGCGGGTAACTAACTATACCTCACCGTGATTTTATTGAGACCTCGATAATCAATGCACGGGCACAAACCTCCATCCTTCTTCTTCACAAAAAAGAAACTTGAGGAGACAGGTGAAATAGAGGGCTGAATGTACCCCTGACGCAGGGATTCGGAGACATATGTCTCCATAGCCACCGTCTCCGCTTGCGACGGGATACACGTGACTCCGGGGATATGCAGCGTCTACCAGGAGATCTTTCGCACAATCCCTCCGTCGATGGGGTGGTAATTGAGTCGCCTTCTTTTTACAGAAGGCGAGAGCCAAATCTGAATATTCTGTGAGAATGCGCACGGTGGAGACCTGGTCTGGACTTTCCACCGTAGTAGCACCAACGGAAACCCCTAAACACCTACCTGAGCACTCTCGTGACCACCCCGTGAGAGCCCTCTGTGGCCAAGAAACAGTGGGGTTATGACAAGCTAACCAGGGTAGGCCCAGCACCACGAAATACGCAGGAGAATCAATAAGAAAAAGACTCATCTTTTCCCTGAGACCCCCCGCGTTACCATACTCAAAGGAGCGGTTGCCTCCCTGATAAACCCTGACTCTAATGGTCGACTATCTAAGGCATGAACGGGGAAAGGCATATGCACAGGAACAATGGGGATCCCTAAACTATGAGCTAATCCTTTATTAATGAAATTCCCAGCCGCGCCTGAATCTACTAGCACCTTATGCTGGGAACGCGGGGAAAATTCAGGAAAAGTAACAGTGACAAACATATGTGCAACAGAGGGCTCTGGATGAGAATGGTGCCTACTCACCTGGGGTGATGCCAGAGTGCCCTGCCTACTGCCTCTATTCCCAGAGGAACCAACCCGGCACCGACCAGCAGTGTGACCTCTGCGGCCACATATGGTGCACGAGAGGGAACCCCCTCTGGTCTCCCTGCGCACCGCACCTCCCAGCTCCATGGGTATCGGAGAGGGTGTGCGGGAGGATGGAAAAACCAGACCCCGATCTGGACGTCCGCGAGTAGCCAGCAGGTTGTCCAGCCGGATGGACAGGTCCACCAGCTGGTCGAAGGTGAGGGTGGTGTCTCTGCAGACCAGCTCCCGACGGACGTCCTCACATAGACTACAGCGGTAATAGTCGATCAGGGCCCTGTTGCTCCATCCAGCGACGGCAGCCAGGGTCCTAAACTCCAGCGCAAACTTCTGGGCGCTCCTCATCTCCTTCCTCAGATGGTAGAGGCGCACACCCGCCGCTCTGCCCTCGGGTGAGTGGTCGAATACTGTCCGGAAACAGCGGGTGAACTCCTCAAAATCATCCAACGCCGCATCTCCCCCTCCACACACAGCGCTGGCCCACTCCAGGGCTTTCCTGGTGAGGCACGAGGCGAGGGCGAAACTCTTCTCACGGTCCGATGGAGCTGGGTGGACCGTGGCCAGGTACATGCTTAGTTTTAGGAGGAAACCCTGGCAGCCTGCAGCATCTCCGTCGTATCCCTGTGGTATGGATAGATGGATCCTGCTAGTGTTCAGGGTAGACCCCGGTTGTGCTGGTAGAGGCGCTGGAAAAACTCCCTGTGTCTCCCAGCGGTCCATATTCTGGACAACGCGATCCATGGCTGCGCTCAGTTTGGAAATCATCGCCGTATGTTCCATGACGTGCTCCTCCACCTCCATGGCTGGGGTACCTTCTCCTGCTGACTTCATTTTGGTCAGAGATTCTATCACAGTCGTGTGTATAGGTGGCAGGGAAGTCAGGCGCAGGAGAATCAAAACTTGGTGAAATGGAGTAGTTTAATAACTTAAAACACATAACTCCAAAACCATGAAATACAAAGTGGGTACGATGACCAGTCGCGCACCAAATACAAAACACGAATACTGAACATAAATCAATCTCTGACAAAGACATGAGGGAAAACAGACGGTTAAATACACAACAAGTAATGAATGGGATTGAAACCAGGTGTGTAGTAAGACAAGATAAAACCAATGGAAAATGAAAAATGGATCAATGATGGCTAGAAGATCGGTGACGTCGACCGCCGAGCACCACCCGAACAAGGAGAGGCTTCAACTTCCGCAGAAGTTGTGACACCCACAAGGTGGGCTTTTTCAGACATGCAGGATTTTCTTCTCAATGTACCTCTAAATGTATTCTGCTCAACCATTATCTCCGTCTCAGACAGACGACAACAAATCCCCAGCCGTGATGCTATCCTGACTGAAGCAGTAGGGTATGTGTCAACACAAATCTTGATAGTATCTCTCTGACTGGAATAAGGTTCTCATTGGCAAGGCTTTTCTTCGTCAAAGAGAGACATCCATACAACGGTAAAAGAGCATCCGGATCCCACTTTCTCTTACATTGACACCGTTCAGAGGTAAATCAGGAACTCCTAAAATAAACACTTCATAGGATGCCTGCCCTGTGCCTGAGCAGAAAGATGAAACTGACTCTGAAAGCCCCACCAGCTCTACCCAGTACTGCTTTATCTGCTCCGTCGGAATGCGGGAGACTCTGTCAAAGGAGATGGAAGGAGGAGGAGGAGGATATCAAAACACAATGCTACACTCCAAAGTGCTGCCGTGGGGCTTTCCTGAGCTGAACAAACTAGCTGTAAAACCTCTGGCTTTCACTGGCTTCTAGATCAGAGCGCTTGCATCATTGCTATTTTACAAGAGAATGAGAAATCGACTGAAGGGAAACAGTCAACCATGTTTCTTGTTTGAGAAATTTGACTTCATCTTGCCTCATTCTTAAAAAGCTAGGGATGAAAATGATCTATTACAATAATAGAAAGCTACAACAAACGAACGCACAATTCTGTATTTCATCACTTTCTACCTCTGTCAGACACACACACACACACACACACACACACACACACACACACACACAGGGAACAAGATCAAAAAAGTGTGGTGATTCATCTACTGTCCTTAACACCATGACAGCTCCTGTCCTCTGAGGTCTGCTCAAACTCCTCCTCCCCCAGGTTTAATGGGACCAGCCATTATGACCCTCAGAGGTTTCCTCTGTGCTGTGGTTTCTGGTTTTATGTCATGCCACAAAAATCCTTCATGCTTAGCTCTGCATTGACCCACAGTGAAATCCTCCAATCCCTCTCTAACACTCACACTCATAACTACAATGACCTGTTACTCTGTTCATGTCTGTGATCAGCCTGATCTCATTGACTAGACGTAACATAGTAAATGTAAATCCGGGACACTCAAATTAGTATAATATGTTATGTTTGGTATGGTTATATAAGACAAATGGTTATTTAAGGCAAAAACAAAAGTAGGGTGGTTGGTCAGGGTGGAGGGGTGGGCATACAGTATAACACGGATGTCTAACGATCCAAAGGTTATGATTTTGAATCTCATCACAGACAACTTTAGCTAATTAGCAAACGTTCAACTACTTACTACGTTTTAGCTACTTTGTAACTACTTAGAATGTTAGCTAACCCTTCCCCTAACTCTAACCGTAACTCTAACCTTAACCCTAACCCCTAGCCTAACTAACTTTACATGGGATAGATGGTAGAAGAGCAATGATAGATGCTGCCATCGGTTTTCTGAAAAAAAGTGCCTGATATATATTTTAAAAAATAAAAGCTGTTGTCCGAGGTTGGAGTAGCCAGGAGGAAGGCATGGCCAGCCATTGAGAAATGCTTGTTGAAGTTTTCGATTATCATGGATTTATCGGTGGTGACCGTGTTACCTAGCCTCAGTGCAGTGGGCAGCTGGGAGGAGATGCTCTTGTTCTCCATGGACTTTACAGTGTCCCAGAACTTTTTGGAGTTAGAGCTTCAGGATGCAAATTTCTGCTTGAAAAAGCTGGCCTTTGCTTTCCTGACTGACTGCGTGTATTGGTTCCTGACTTCCCTGAACAGTTGCATATCGCGGGGACTATTCAATGCTATTGCAGTCCGCCACAGGATGTTTTTGTGCTGGTCGAGGGCAGTCAGGTCTGGAGTGAACCAAGGGCTATATCTGTTCTTAGTTCTGCATTTTTTGAACGGAGCATGCTTATCTAAGATGGTGAGGAAGTTACTTTTAAAGAATGACCAGGCATCCTCAACTGACGGGATGAGGTCAAAATCCTTCCAGGATACCCGGGCCAGGTCGATTAGAAAGGCCTGCTCGCAGAAGTGTTTTAGGGAGCGTTTGACAGTGATGAGGGGTGGTCGTTTGACTGCGGACCCGTAGTGGATACAGGGAATGAGGCAGTGATCGCTGAGATCCTGATTGAAGACAGCGGAGGTGTATTTGGAGGGCCAATTGGTCAGGATAACGTCTATGAGGGTGCCCTTGTTTACAGATGTAGGGTTGTACCTGGTGGGTTTCTTGATGATTTGTGTGAGATTGACGGCATCTAGCTTAGATTGTAGGACTGCCGGGGTGTTAAGCATATCCCAGTTTAGGTCACCTAACAGAACAAACTCTGAAGCTAGATGGGGGGGTGATCAATTCACAAATGGTGTCCAGGGCACAGCTGGGAGCTGAGGGGGGTCGGTAGCAGGTGGCAACAGTGAGAGACTTATTTCTTGAGAGAGTAATTTTTAAAATTAGTAGTTCGAACTGTTTGGGTATGGACCTGGAAAGTATGACATTACTTTGCAGGCTAACTCCTCCCCCTTTGACAGTTCTATCTTGACGGAAAATGTTATAGTTGGGTATGGACATCTCAGAATTATTGGTGGCCTTCCTAAGCCAGGATTCAGACACGGCAAGGACATCAGGGTTGGCAGAGTGTGCTAAAGCAGTGAGTAAAACAAACTTAGGGAGGAGGCTTCTGATGTTGACATGCATGAAACCAATGCTTTTTCGATCACAGAAGTCAACAAATGAGGGTGCCTGGGGACATGCAGGGCCTGGGGTTACCTCCACATCACCCGCGGAACAAAGGAGGAGTAGTATGAGGGTGCGGCTAAAGGCTATCAAAACCAAACCCCAGGAGAGTTACTCTGTCCTCTTCCACCCTATCTTTAAAAAAACTGTGGATACCGTTAAAACAATATTGCATTAACCCTCCACCATAGAAAATAACATGTAAAGAAAAGAATCAAAGAAAGTTAGTTAGGATAGAGCCCTCCACACCAAACACTCAAACTCCCAAAAAACTCCCAGCATGCATTGCAAGAGAGAGAAAGAGAGAGAGAGAGATAGAGAGAGAGAGAGAGAGAGGGAGAGGTGGGGGATAGGGAGAGAGAGAGAGGGAGAGGTGGGGGAGAGGGAGAGAGAGAGAGGGAGAGGTGGGGGAGAGGGAGAGAGAGAGAGGGAGAGGTGGGGGAGAGGGAGAGAGAGAGCGAAGATCGAAACAGCAGGTCCGTGACAAGGCATCACGTCCAGAGAACACACATTTCTCTTCATGTGATACATGATGTTTGGCTGTGATGTGCGAAGTGTTATCTTATGGGGGTTGGTTTTTGTTCTGTATTCTCCATTGCATCATAGAATGTGATATGAAATGTGTGATATGTGATATTAAACCCCTGGGCCTATGGCTGTTGAAGATACTCCACTGCACTGCTGCTGTGAGCAGGAGTGGGAGAGAAGTCATGCTTTTATTACACTCTTGTTCTGTCACTTATTCTCCTGCCTCTCCATCTCAAAGGCTGCCATATATTTTGAAGAGTGGTTAAAGAGGTGGCTGTGTGTACACACACTCAGACTCCAACTCTATGTATAGGTTTGTCTTATTCCAGAATACACCCATAATTGTGATCAACACAGTATGGTTCTATGCTTTCCACTCTGTGATTAAAAGTAGTTCTCAGAGTAGAGCTATTTTGAATTGTCCAAAGCCCTTCTCCCCCGATTGCTCAGTTTGGCCTGGCGGCCAGCTCTTGGAAGAGTCTTTGTGGTTCCAAACTTCTTCCGTTTAAGAATGATGGAGGCCACTGTGTCCTTGGGGACCTTCAATATTGCAGAAATGTTTTGGTACCCTTCACCAGATCTGCGCCTTGACACAATCATGTCTCTGAGCTCTACGGACAATTCCTTTGACCTCATGGCTTGGTTTTTGACTGACATACACTGTCAACTGTTGGACCTTATATTTTCAACGTTTGATCTAGCTGCAGATAGCTAATTCTCCTCTATGTGTTTTCCCCTTGCTGCTAATAAGCTCTTACCAATCAAACTAAATGAATAGACATCTGCTTATCTGACAGTCTATGCAGCAACTATTGTATTAGAGTCAAACTGTGGTTATTTTATTTATTTTCCTAGACAAGTCAGTTCAGAACAAATTCTTATTTACAATGACAGCTTAGGAACAGTGGGTTAACTACCTTGTTCAGGAGCAGAACGTCATATTTTTACATGGTTAGCTCAGGGATCTGACCTAGCAACCTTTCAGTTACTGGCCCAACGCTCTAACCACAAGGCTACCTGCTGCCCCAAGTCCTGCCAACTCAAAAAACTGCACAATAAATATGTAACCAAGGAGGAACTAGTGCATTTCTCTGAGAAAATCTGCTTCAGTATTACCAATCTTCCAAAACACTTGAAATTCTTGTAAAATAATTTGCATTTATTTGACCAAATAGACTTTGAAAGGGTAGACATGCAGAAATTCCTCTTGTCAAAAGTCTTGCTGTTACAAAAGTAGTTCTTCATGCAGCGTAACAGGTTACAGGTTCTTCTTGATGAAGCGCCTGAATGGCTTCATCATTGCTGAAAAGACCCTGACAATCAAGGATCGTTTTTTGACAGGCTGAGATATGGAGGGAGAAACCTCTCCAACGGGAACTAGAAACACAAGAGAAATAGAGAAACACGAGAGAGCGTGAGAGAGAGAGTGTGAGAGAGAGTGTGAGAACGAGAGAGAGAGAGAGAGAGAGAGAGAGGGGCAGTATAGTAACGTTGAAAAATAACAGTGCTATGAGTTTGGTAGGCATACCTATGTTTCTAACACACACCTAAACAAAACTACAAGCTTTAGCAGAGCTCTAAAATCCTTACCTATGCAATGTGCACCAGTAGAGGGAATCTCAGTCTGTTCCTGGACTGAATGGCAGTCCTTTTTGTTTCCTCTCTTGGAACGCTAACAGAAGAAAGGTAAAGAAAATGGTACAGAGAATAAATAAATAAATGGAACACTTCTGAATCCAAGGCAACAATTTAGTGATGAATAAAACATATTTATTTCATGTATTTGTCTTATCATAGCCACATCAATAACATCAGCACCTAACTGGAACAAAAAACAAATGCTAACTCCCTGCTATACCTTGAAGTTGATCCTGAGTTTGGTCATTGAAAAGCAAAGGAAGCTCCTTCTTGCTTTCTGCTCAGCCCCCCTCTCTGTCTCAGCCTGGTCTAATGGGTTTGTTGCAGCAGAAGCTGGTCTTGACGCCTCCTTGCATCCTTGTACCAGCTGCTGGGTCAAGGACTTTACCAGGACTCTGTCAAATGCAGGGTCCTGGGAGGAAATAGCTGCTTGCAGGGTGTTATAAGAGCCAAACTCCTCCATGAGGTTTTGATGTACACCTCTGAACACCCTGTGGATGTACAGGTTCTGGGAATATGCCTGTGTCCTGGAGAATCTGGATGCAGCACAGAACTCAGACAGGACTTGTCTGATGAGTTGCTGAGATGTTTCTGTCATGTCTGCTGCCTGTTGGGAGGGTCCATCTAGGGCTGAGGGTCTGATCTTCGATAGCAACCTTATCACCAGTATGGTGACAAAACAGATGCCATCATCTTTGCTGGAGTCCATCAAGTACTGCAGTGGGAATGCAGTGGCACTGCTGATGTCCGGGGGGATTAAGAGCTCCCTCAGATGGCCAGAGCTGCTGGGGATGCACACCTCCTTCTCTTCAATGTCAATCCCATTTCCCTTTGGTACCAAAGAGGTTCCCTTGCTGGTGAAAGACGGGGTGGAGGATCGAAAAGAGGCTTTAGCACTCGGTGGTCGACTGCTGTCAGTCATTGGACTGTTACGATGCAGGGGTTCATCTATGTGTGCCATCATCTTTGTCTTTATGTCACTTGAAGAAATATCTGGCATTTTAGAGACCCTGGTGTCGATGCAGGAGCTCCTGACGATGGGGCAGGTCAGATCAAAAGGCACTTCGTCAGGGATGGGAGTGCCAGGGAGGTTGATCTCTAACTCACACTCTGACCTAGGACCCTTTGAAGAGCTGGACAAGGAACTACGACCATTTAAAGAAGTGGACAAAGATGAACAGGTTCTAGGGATGTCTTGGCAGACTTGTTCACTGTCATCCTCACTTTTCTCAACCTCCTTCAGCATAGTTCCTACCATATCATTGATCTGAAGGAGCTCCCTGGAATCCTTCATTCGCCCTAAGTTTGAGATTTCACTCTGGATAGCAACCAGGATTTCCCCAAGGGTCTCTTTGGAAGAAGCATTTTCTGTCCTTTCGGATCCGGATGGCTTCAGCCCTGTGAAGAAATCCTTAAGTGTGTTCTTCATACTGACGCAGATGGTCTTAGCTGTTGACCAAAGCTTCTCCTCTGATATTTTAACACTCAATTCAGTATCATCCATTTGGGAGCCCCCGTGGGAGCACTGCGAAACTCTCCCACTTCTTTCCAGTAGCACAGTGTCAGTGGACTCATTTTTCTGGAAAATAGTTGCCATTCCTTTGACAAAGGTTTCCACTAATCCAGAGGCTGTATTCTCAGAGGACATGGAGGACATGGATTCTGAAAGGACATGGATCTCTGATGGTGAGCTAGATGATAAGCCAGCCTGCAGACTTTTCTGAAGACCAGTATGGCTGATCTGTGTGATAAAGGAATGACTGGATCTCATCAGCACTTTACTCACTGCCTCTTCTGCCTGAGTCTGGAAGTCATTGCTAGAGAGCTTCTTAATGCTCTGAATCAGACTAGTAGAGGACTCTGTGATTCTGACACTCTCTTCTGAGCTCAGTTGAGAATATTGAGTACTCACGCTCAAGTCTTCATTGGGTGAGGGTGACTGGGAAATAGTATAGTCATCGAGCTTTGATAGGACACCATCAACAAACCAACAAGCCTCTAGGGACTCATCAGATGAACTGACAACGGCCAAGGATTTACTCTCCACTTTTGATAACTCTGACTTGTAGATGGAAAAAACACTGCTAAGAACTTCTTGAGTACTGGTATCCAGATTGGAGCGACAGAGAGCTGGTATTGGTTGGCTCTCTCTGGGAACTCTACTAAGTTCGGTGCTGGGTAACTGGACCTCAACAGTTGAAACAGTTGCCTTTTCCAGGGTGTCTGAAGACTCCTGAAGAGAAGCATCCTTAGCCACACCTTCTTCTCGAGTGGATAGAGTTAAAAGGTCCCTCAGCTTTGCTCGTATACGGCCGTAGAGTGTGCGTGCTAGAGAGAAGGTTATCATCTGTGAAGATCCTGTTTTGTGGTCATTTACAGGAACTGGCCAATCAACGGCTTCACATGTGCCTTCAAATGATGCTATCGTCTCCATGCCTCCCACAAATGCCTTAACAATCACTGTGGCAGTGGAGGTTACAGATGTCAGGGCTGTGCAGCTGGTATTCAGGGGGGCTTCAGTAAGGCTAGGAGCAGCACTAGAAGGCCTAGAGGAAGGAGCCATGCCAGAAGAGCTGCTGACTTTCCTTGTAAGGATGGTGCTCACCACCTTCAGGGCTTTAGACTGAAAGTCGGGGCTAGAGAGGGTCTGAAGCTTTCTGGCCACCACACTGGTAGAGGATCCAGTCTCTTTGAGAAAGTGAGTGGTCCCTTCTTTCCCAGATGGACACTCAACATCAAGGTCACATTGAAGATTGGTCAGAAATTTAGACCCCAAGATTGTCATCTTCTTGGCCAGATCCAATAGGATGTTGAAGTCCTGTGCCATTTTGTCCATTGTGCCGACAATGGCATCCAGCACATCATCGGTCACAGGGTCCATGAGGGGCTCGATAAACCCTAACCACTCTGGCTCAGACGTTTGGCTCTGTAGCTCGGCCAGGATCTGCACCGAGGCTACCCGAATGACCTCCTTGCCTGCTGCTATGTCCTGACTGTCCATAGGGGGGCAACTCCCCGGGCTGGCCTGAATGGCCACTGAGAGGCCAGAGTTAAGCTGGTGTACCACCTCCCCCACGATAGCACAGCTCAACTCGGAGGAGCTGGAGGAGGTGGGGTTGGAGTGACCCTCAACCAGGGATATCAGGAGGCTCTCTTCCGTTACCCCAAAAAGAGCCTTCAGAGGATCCTCCATGAGGGGAGCCTCTCTAGTTGCAGGCAAGCTCTGCAATGAGGTCTGGGACCTTGAAGATAAACACACAATCACCACTTATGCCATGCAAATGTGACCAACTGTATCTAATCTGGGTCATTAGTGAGCCTGAAAACCAAATTAGAGCAATGATGGATACTTCTCATACCACCGTAGTTCTAGAAGCCTAAAGCCAACTGACATGATTTTTTGCCTGATTTTTATGTTTGTACGACATCAGAATATGATTAATTCTGAAAGGCTGATCTATTTATTCATAGATGACTTTATGGCTTACCCAGTTAAAAATGACTTTCACCTGGACCCACCCCCTCAGTGGCAACATTTCTGACCAGAACTTAAAACTACAAGGTGTGAATTCCAAGTTAATAATTTATGATAAGTATGCGTCAGGTCTTGCAATTATTAAGTTGAAATATTGCTGTGAACATACCTCTTAGGCGAACAGCATGGTGATGAGGTTCTGCGAGTGGATTTTTGGCGGCACCCTGCACTGCCATTCCTCCTCCTCTCCTTAGTCCAGTAGTTCATCTCACTGATCAGCAGCCTTTTCTCTCTCTCATCCAGACTGCCTAAGGAATCCTCAGACCCTGTCAGAGAGCACTGGGATTCTGGGGAGGTTGCCCCACTCCTCAGGTTCACCCCCATGATACGAGCTAGCGCTGGTAGGAGAATGCGGAGGGCTGTCTGGGTCACGACTTTAACAATCTTCAGACACAGCGTGGAGAGCTGCTCGAATGTGAGCTATGGCCAACAAACAGAGGAATGTTTTTGTCAATCAAGTAATTCCATGACACCATTCCATATATAGCGCACCACTTTTGACCAGAACCTTATGTGGAGAGACTTACGTTATTTTTCATGCCATGCTGAATCACCCTCCATTGGCTAGAGAAAAGAAAAGAAAGGAAACATATTTTACCTGCACACTGATGTTGAGTTAGTGGAGTCACTAGATAGCCATGTCAGGGAAAATAAAAGTGTATTTAATTAAGCTATTAGCAAGTACATGAGACATTTTGTTCTTGATTTACAGGAAGAGTTAGGGGTGTGGTTACAGTGATGTTAGGGTTAGGTGTAGTGTTTGAAATCCCATTTGTGGTTAGAAGGTGCACTATGACTATAAATTCAGAGTTGTTGTATGTGAGGTTGGAAAAAGACATGGGACTTGCTCATCAGTTAGACTCCTCAGGAAGGAGAGGAGGATTGGGGCACAGCATGTCCCAATCTTGAGAGAAGGCATTAGAGTCCTCTGAGCCTCCTTCTCCAGCTGCTCAATGATAGATCCCCTTTCCCGGAAACCACACCCGGGTGTCTGAGAAGACTCTGGGAAACCGCAAAGAGAAATCTAAAGTTGAATCTGAACGTGATCCCTAATTTCCTTCACCTTTAGTGATTTGATTGCACTGGACAGGTAAAAGCACATCTCTCTGCGGGCCTCCCTTATATTGCTTTCACCTATATAGATACTATCTTCTCAGATTAGTGCTGATGAATTTGAACACAACCTGCACCCAACATGAAGTAATCTCAGACCTGCACCAATGCTGCTGTCTTCCTCCACGGAAGTCTTCTTGGCGCGGCCACTGGACTTACGTTTAGCCTACATGACAACAGATTATAGGTCTCATAGCAGATCTAAGGTCAATGTAGTGTCTCCTCCTAATGCTTTAAGGCTAGGATTTAGTGACAGTAAACTAATCCTAGATCTGTGCCTAAGTAGGCAGAACATGTGTAGAGGACAGCATATTTCTTACCTTGCCTCCTGTCCTGTTCTTGTTGGTCTCATGTGTCTCTGTTTCATCCTTCATATTCTCCACAACCTTATTTTGGTCATCCGGGGGATCCTCCCATTTCACGCTCTGGTGGATAAATGAGAGGCCAATATCAGTCCTAGGTTGTGACTTTATGAAACAACTTATTCGCTCTTATTTTAAACAAAACGACAATAGTGGTCAGATTTCAGTCCATGGATCAAACCAGTGAGACCTATTGCTGTGTTAGTGACCTACTTACTATATTGTTAGTAATTTCTCCTCTAAACTCAAAATAGGCTAAATGAACCATACCTTTCTGTCATCTGACATGATGTGTAGCTTATTGTTGTAGGCTGTTTAGAGGAAATACTAATACCTCCTTTGAAAAAACGTAAGTGAACCATCGGCAAACAACTGAAGTGAATATGAACGTCCTTGAATTATGCCAAAGCATTGTTGAATACTCGATTCCGATTGGCTGAAGCCAGAGCATTCTCCAAAGATGTCATACACACATGATGTCACAATTAGGCCTAAGTCTAATGTCTATATGAATTGTCAATGTAATTAGAAAACAAATCAAAGCTTGTCAAAGTTCTGCCAAACGAAAATATGTCTAAGTACACGTTTTTGCGTTTAATTTATGGTTTATCATGCATCACCATGCACAAAAACGTAACTCGCTGCCATCCATTAGCTATAATTCTGAGGTTGCAAAGCTGCAGAACTAGGACGTGCAATAAATTATAACCACTTGCAGAATAATTTCAAATCAAAGATGTTCAAGGGGGTTTGAACTATTTCAGCACTGTGGAGCTGTCTGCTGCATCGAGCTGACACGTTTCTTGGCGTCAGGGGACCGTGCCATGGTGCTGAAACGGAGCAGGGCTCAGTTCTATGGATATCTCATGCGGATTTTCCTGCTAGCCTATGTATAACGATACTATAATCACATTATTTTCATCCATCCGCCAACACAAATGGCATGTCAACGTTTCCCAAATATGCAATGAAGCCAAGCCGAGATGTATGGTTCTTCATCCAGAGGACGAAGCACCACTGTATCATCTAAAACCTTCAGAGAGATCCCTTAAAACTGCAGTGTAAATTCTCCACGGCTGTTATGGTAGCTAGGTTAATTTAGCGAGACAAATCCAACACATAGCGTTTCTACTGAGTCCTGCTTAGAGGTGACTGACCGTCATGTTGCTAGTTGTAATGACGCTTTTAAAACAAGAATAGTTATTTGTAATTGCTCTGGGAGCTAATTATTGCAGAGCCCAGCAACACATCCTGCTCGCTGGGCTCATTATGGACAGCCAATGAGCATTTCAGGTGAAAAAGTCAGCCAGATCGGATCCCTATAACATACATGATACTAGGATCCTGTAGCAACCTGCCGGCCTGCACAATCCTCCATGGCACGAATGCTACACGCGCAATATGGTATGCTAACATCCCACAACAATTCCCCAATTGGAATTACTTGCCTAAACTTCCAATCATACTTATTTTCTAATATCAATCATAGTTTCTGCACTTAAAGCAGACTTGCTATTAGAACATGATGGAATTAGGACAACTGTAAAGTTCGTTAAACGTAGGCTAAAATGAACCTTACCTGGCTGTCGTCAGCCATTATGTGTAGCCCGTTAATTAAGGCTCTGCGCCTGTGATACTGCAGCTGTTCTGATAGGCTACTGTAGCTTTTCTGTAACTGTTAAACTCGTCTAATCGTATCCGTTGAAAACCGGTCAGTGAACCATCCTCAAACACAATGAACTGATGTCAATATGGACATTAACCTTCACATAAAGATATCAAATACATGACGTCAGATATGCCTAGAGGTATTGTTGACTTAATCAGAATACATATCATAGTGTCACAGTACGTGCTGTTGACAGCCTATCCCGAAATCAAACAGGAACATGGATTTTGTGAAATCTGTTGTGAATGTATAGGAATGTTTTTACAATTGCATAACTGCCTTCATTTTACTGGACCCCATGAAGAGTAGCTGCTGCAGCTAAAGGGGATCCACAATAAATACAAATACAAACCCAATGCACCATTGAGAGGAGATTAAACATAATCTGTTGATCTATTTCATAGATTTCTGGTGGTTTCTAAGCATTCTACATGTGTTGGGGAAGGAGGGTGGGATCTCTCCAGAGCATCTAATTACATCAATCATGTCTTGCCATGCATGTGATATGAGATAATGTTATGCACCACGTAAATATATATTGCCTGCAGTGAAATACTCCATGGAGACAGTGCTCATTGTTCATTTTACATGATGGATATATGCTACTCCATTTCATACAATCAATCAATCAGTACAATTTATTTATAAAGCCCTTTTTACATCAGCAGATGTCACAAAGTGCTTATTCAGACACCCAGCTTAAAACCTCACATAGCATGCAATGCAGATTTAGAAGCACGGTGGCTAGGAAAAACTCTCTAGAAAAACAGGAACCTAGTGTAACGGATGTGAAACGGCTAGCTTAGTTAGCGTGGGCGCTAAATAGCGTTTCAATCAGTGACGTCACTTGCTCTGAGACCTTGAAGTAGTAGTTCCCCTTGCTCTGCAAGGGCCGCGGCTTTTGTGGAGCGATGGGTAACGACGCTTCGTGGGTGTCAGTTGTTGATGTGTCCCTGGTTCGCGCCCGGGTATGGGCGAGGGGACGGTTTAAATGTATACTGTTACACTAGGAAGAAACGTAGAGAGGAACCAGGCTCTGAGGGGTGGCTAGTCCTCTTCTGGCTGTGCTGGTGGAGAATATAAGCGTATATGGCCATTAAGGCCAGATCGTTCTTCAAGTACTGTAGTTCAAACGTTCTTCTTAGATGACCAGCAGGGTCAAATAATAGGTCAGCACCTCAGGAGTAAATGTCAGTTGGCCTTTCGTAGCCGAACATTCAGAGGTCGAGACTGCAGGTGTGGTTGGTTGGTTGGTGTGAGTGAGTGAGTGAGCGAGCGAGTGAGATAGAGAGGGAGAATGAGACTTTTTGGCCTTTCTTTACTTAAACAATCTCATTTAATTTAACCCCCCCCCCCCTTAAAAATAAAAAAAACAAAAATATATATCCTGTACTGCATACATTTGCCATACTCACCTTTCTATCTACCACATTATACAAACCAACATCACAATACCCACTCCTACAACTGTATATCCAAAACATCTTCCCCAGCTATATAGACATCCCCCCCAACACACCATATCTCCTCAAACATCTCTACACATTATATCATTTTATAGAACTCAAACTCAACCCTGAGGCACGCAGAGACCATCCCATTAAACAATAGTAAAGAGTCTGTTATCCCCCCACCTTTGACCCTGTTCCTCCTTGTTTGCCAAATAGCTAACTTTGCCTGAGCAAACAGAAAGTTCAACAAAACACACTTGACTTTCGCCTTACACAAATACCTGCATCCCATTATAAACATCCCAACAGTAAACACCACCCCCAACCTCTCACACAGACATTCCAACAGAGACATTAAAGGCATTAACCTGGTGCACACAGAAAACACATGAATCACAGTTTCTTTCATTTTACAGAAAAGACACCCCTGCCCGAATCCCGGTTCAACCCGTGCCAACCAGCTGTTAGTGGCCAGGGCTCCATGAAGAACCCTCCACTGGAGGTCCCCTGACCTCTTTGGTACTGGGGGTTTATAGAGCCCCCTCCACCTAAAACCCACCATACTCTCAGCCCAACATATCCCCTGCCACTGATGTGCCTTCACTCCTGTTAGGCTCCTAATGTTCCTAACCTTAATGCAGAGGTTGTAGAGGGCTTTACCTCCCACATCCTCAAACTCCCCCAGGCTCGGAGTGTTGAAATCTAACAAGTCCTCCAGACCCCTTTCCAGTCTCCAGTCTCTGCCGTCACCTGCAGTGGCGGAAACATTGGTGGCCCCTCTCCCTTTGGCCGCTCAAACATCCCCCTTACCGGCTCAGACAGTGCCTCCTGGACCTCCTCCAGGAATCTCTTCAGCAGCCAAAGAGACGTTATTCCTGTTTGTTGTGAGAAGACTTCTGGGGTTTTCCACCCCTCCTCTCCCAGCAGTCTCAGGTCACCCAGCCTTTGTGAACCCCCTGCCATCAGTTGCCTCTGCAGGGTGGCCGACTGAACCGATCTCAAAGGGATTGCTGGGTTGTGGAAGATAGGCTCCTCCCATAGCCCAGGCTCCACACCCCCTTCTCGTATGGGCCTTAGCAGCTGCCAGGCCCTTAGCATTGCAGAGTAAAAATCTGAGAGACCTGCTGTACTCAGCCTCTCCAGCTTCATGAGGAACAGCTGCCGGTCCAACCCTAATCCGCCGGCTCTCCTCAGCAGCGCGCATGCTGGCTCCCTCCAGCCAACATCAGCATGGTACAGCAGTCTCTGCACCACCTTTAGCCTGAAAGCAGCCATCCTGCTCTCCAGTTCCACCAGGCCCTGTCCTCCTTCATGAACGGTCATGTACAACACTGATGCCTTCAGCCAGTGATGGCCCGACCAGAAGAAGCTTGCGTTGCAGGTCTGCGAGCGGGGCGGGGGGATTGAGGACAGCCAGTTTATGCCACAGGGAAGATGCTACCAGGTTGTTAATTATCAGCACCCTCCCTCTATATGACACTTGGGACAGGAACCACCTCCACCTGGCCAGACTTGACACCACTGCCTGTGACAGCCCCTCTCAGTTCTTCCTTACACACTTCTCCGAGCCCAGGTACACCCCCAACACTTTAAGCCCTTCACAACCCCACTGCAAACCCCGTGGAAGCAGAGGAGGAGCCCTATCCCCCCATGCCCCACATAACAGAGCTTTGCTCTTGCCACAGTTTACCTTAGCTGATGAAGCTCCCTCGTACACCTTGAGACTGGTCTCCTGTGCCTGCATATCCTGATCATCCCATACCATCACAGAAACATCATCTGCATATGCTGACACTGCTATGCCTGTCACCACATCCATTCCTGTCCAGCACACTCCCTGCAGTCTCCTGCGTAGCAGTCCTAAAAAAGGCTCAATGGCTAATGTGTATAGCTGCCCAGATAGAGGGCATCCCTGTCTAATGCCCTGTCTCACCCAGACTGGCCTACTGAGCCCCCCTCCCACCTTGACTATACATGACGCCCCAGCATACAACAGCTTCACACATGTCAAAAAACTCTTCCCAAACCCAAGCACAGACATCACATTAAACAGATACTCATGGTCCACTCTATCAAAAGCCTTATCTTGATCTTAAGAGACCAGTCTCAAGTTCACATTAGAACCTCTCAAGTCCCTAATTAAGAACAAGTTGTCCGTGATTGAGCGTCCTGGTACACAAGATGTTTGGTCCTTTTGTACTATCGAGTCCAAATGGGACTTCAGTCTGTTAGAGAGGACTTTGGCAAATATCTTGTAGTCCGCACAGAGTAATGCCACAGGCCTCCGGTTCTTAAGTTCACACAAGTCCCCTTTTTTTGGGCAGGAGAGTCAGAGCCGCCCGACGGCAGCTCATCAGCAACTCTCCTACCCCGACGCATTCACGCAACACGCAAAATAAGTCCTGTCCAATTATTCCCCAGAATTTTTAATAAAACTCCACTGGGAGTCCATCGACCCCCGGTGCACGACCGGGGGACATCTGGGTTACGGCCTCTGCCAGTTCAGTTCATTTTTTAAAATAATATATGTATTTTTACACAGTTAGGGAGCCAATGAAGAGTACATAGGAATCTTACCATTCTATCTGTAGTGTATTACGCAGTGTAATCATGAAGATTACTTGGCAACTCTGTTGAATGACTAACCCTTTGGATTGGGGGGTGCAGATCAACACAGGTATCTTTTGGTTATCACTACGGCAACAGCTTCCAGGAACGACACAATATTTACATCTTACAGTTATTCAGAAAATAAGCAAAAGGAATAAAACAACAATATGTACATAACAACTGCCAAGTGGTACAGTATTTGGAATTTCAGTACAGAAGAAAGATCATTGGTCATCAACAGAGGAATGTCCATTTCATCCATCTGTGCCAGAGAGAGCTTAGGGAGTCCTGCGAACAAGACTTGAGCACACATAGGATCACACACTTCTGCCCTATACAATTCAGTATAAAACTCCACAGTCCGCTCCCGCATCTCACCCACCACAGAGGTCACCCGCCCATCAGACAGCCGTAGACAATGCATACCCTTGGCTTTGGATAACACAGTGTCCAAAGAAGGTCCAGAAGTATACAGAATGGTGTCGTCTGCGTAGAGGTGGATCAGAGAATCACCAGCAGCAAGAGCGACATCATTGATGTATACAGAGAAGAGAGTCGGCCCGAGAATTGAACCCTGTGGCACCCCCATAGATACTGCCAGAGGCCCGGACAACAGGCCCTCCGATTTGACACAATGAGCTCTATCAGAGAAGTAGTTGGTGAACCAGGCGAGGCAATCATTTGAGAAACCAAGGCTGTTGAGTCTGCCAATAAGAATGTGGTGATTGACAGAGTCAAAAGCCTTGGCCAGATCGATGAATACAGCTGCACAGTAATGTCTCTTATCGATGGCGGTTATGATATCTGAAGGTAAACCTTTACGCACTGTTGTGACCCACTTCCTCAACCTAAACCATTTCCTGGGTGAGAGGACACCATGCCTCTCATTTTCCATAGCATATTGTACTGATCTTACAAACTTTCTAGGATCAGAAAAAAAAGCCTCAATATGAACTTTTTCCCCCTTAGTCTCATTGAGGAACCTTGTCAATTCTCTCAATGTGTACTTAGACCCCTCTGCTTGACTGGCTGTCAGCTCCGGGCCCAACTCCTCATCCTCAGACTCACTTTCCTCCTCATCTCTATCTCCAACCCTGACCACCTGCCCTTTCTCTCTGGTCAGGGCATCACCCACAGCAACAGGCAAAATTTCCATGGTGCCTTTGTCCTTACCCTTTTTCCTTTTCCGTTTGACCCCCCCCCCCCCCCCCCCTCAATCTCTTACACTTCCCCACTATACTCTCCTCATCCACTAGAATAACCTGACTAGACCCAGCCTCAGCTACCCCACCATCTCTAGCCTGACTAGGCCCAGCCTCAGCTACCCCACCATCTCTAGCCTGACTAGACCCAGCCTCATCTACATCACCTTCCCTGGCATGACTAAGCTCAGCTTCTGCATCTCCTTACCCCCTGCACTTTGACCTTGATATCCCCCACTGGCGCCCTCACCCCCTGCACTTTGACCTTGATTTCCCCCACTGGCACCCTCACCTTGTCTACGGGCTTTATGTCGGCAGGCAAAGCTCTTATGCCCCAAATCCCCACACTCAAAACACCATAGACTATCTGTGCTGGCAAAACCTGCATAGAGCCCCTCCCCGTGCCTCACTTTAAAATGCACATTTAGTTGTTGCTCATTGTTGTTCAGAAACATAAACTCTTGCCTCCGGAATGAAACAACGTGCTTAACGGCATCTGCCTGAAAGCCTGCTGACAGTACACGAAAACCGCTAGCAAACTTACCAAAACGACTCAGCTCTTTCCTGATTTGGTCATCCGTAATAAACGGAGGCAAATTTGCAACTACCACTCTTGTCGAAGGGGTAGAGAGAGGTGAAATTGACACCAACCCATCCCTTACAAATATTCCGCTAGCAATTAGCCTACCAACCAAATTAGTCCTTTTCATGAACACAACCACAGCTTTGTTCATTCTAGAAGCAGAATGTATAAATTCAGCTCCTACCTGTCCACCGACCGCGAGCAGAACTTCCTCCACCTTAACTCCGTTCTCAGGAACACACCTGAATCCATGCCGTATCGACAGCGTCTTCTCCGCGCTAGGCTGAGAAGCCATCGCGCACACCACACCTTCCAAACCCCAGGAAAGTTACTCTGTCCTCTTTTTACACCCTAACTTTGAAAAAACTGTGGATACCGCTAAATCAATATTGCGTTAACCCTCCACCATAGAAAATAACATGTAAAGAAAAGAATCAAAGAAAGTTAGTTAGGATAGAGCCCTCCACACCAAACACTCAAACTCCAAAAAAATCCCAGCATGCATTGCAAGAGAGAGAGAAAGAGAGGTGGGGGAGAGGGAGAGAGAGAGCGAAGATCGAAACAGCAGGTCTGTGACAAGGCATCACGTCCAGAGAACACACATTTCTCTTCATGCGATACATGATGTTTGGCTGTGCTGTTCGAAGTGTTATCTATTGGGTTTGGTGATTGTTCTGTGTGAAGCCGTATTCTGCATTGCATCATGGAATGTGATGTGAAATCCCTGGGCCTATGGCTGTTGAAGATACTCCACTGCACTGCTGCTGTGAGCAGGAGTGGGAGAGAAGTCATGCTTTTATTATACTCTTGTTCTGTCACTTATTCTCCTGCCTCTCCATCTCAAAGGCTGCCAAATATTTTGAAGAGTGGTTAAAGAGGTGGCTGTGTGTACACTCCAACTCTATGGGTTTGTCTTATTCCAGAATACACCCATAATTGTGATCCACACAGTATGGTTCTGTGTTTTCCACTCTGTGATTAAAAGTAGTTCTCAGAGTAGAGCTATTTTGAATTGACCAAAGCCCTTCTCCCCCGATTGCTCAGTTTGGCCTGGCGGCCAGCTCTAGGAAGAGTCTTTGTGGTTCCAAACTTCTTCCGTTTAAGAATGATGGAGGCCACTGTGTCCTTGGGGACCTTCAATATTGCAGAAATGTTTTGGTACCCTTCACCAAATCTGTGCCTTGACACAATCATGTCTCTGAGCTCTATGGACAATTCCTTTGACCTCATGGCTTGGTTTTTGCTCTGACATGCATTGTCAACTGTTAGACCTTATATTTTCAACATATAGAAAGCATCTCAGAGGGTTGATCTAGCTGCAGATAGCTAATTCTCCTCTGTGTTTTTTCTTTGCTGCTAATAAGCTCTTACCAATCAAACTAAATGAATAGACATCTGGTTATCTGACAGTCTATGCAGCAACTATTGTATTGGAGTTAAGCTCTGGTTATTTTATTTATTTTACTAGACAAGTCAGTTCAGAACAAATTCTTATTTACACTGACAGCTTAGGAACAGTGGGTTAACTACCTTGTTAAGGAGCAGAACGTCATATTTTTACATGGTTACCTCAGGGATCTGACCTAGCAACCTTTCAGTTACTGGCCCAACGCTCTAACCACAAGGCTACCTGCTGCCCCAAGTCCTGCCAACTCAAAAACTGCACAATAAAAGTGTAACCAAGGGGGAACTAGTGCATTTCTCTGAGAAAATCTGCTTCAGTTTTACCAATCTTCCAAACCACTTGAAATTCTTGTAAAATCATTGGCATTTATTTGATCAAATAGACTTTGAAAGGGTAGACATGCAGAAATTCCTCTTGTCAAAAGTCTTGCTGTTACAAAAGTAGTTCTTCATGCAGCATAACAGGTTACAGGTTCTTGGTGAAGCGCCTGAATGGCTTCATTATTGCTGAAAAGACCCTGACAATCAAGGATCTTTTTTTGACAAGCTGAGATATGGAGGGAGAAACCTCTCCAACTGGAGCTAGAAACAGAGAGAGAAATGCAGTATAGTAACATTGAAAAATAGCAGTGCTATGAGTTTGGTAGGCATACCTATGTTTCTAACACACACCTAAACAAAACTACAATCTATAGCAGAGCTCTAAAACATCCTTACCTATGCAATGTGCATCAGTAGAGGGAATTTCAGTCTGTTCCTGGACTGAATGGCAGTCCTTTTTGTTTCCTCTCTTGGAACGCTAACAGAAGAAAGGTCAAGAAAATGGTACAGAGAATAAATAAATAAATGGAACACTTCTGAATCCAAGGCAACAATTTAGTGATGAATAAAACATATTTATTTATTATCATAGCCACATCAATAACATCAGCACCTAACTGGAACCAAAAACAAATACTAACTCCCAACTCCCTGCTATACCTTGAAGTTGATCCTGAGTTTGGTCATTGAAAAGCAAAGGAAGCTCCTTCTTGCTTTCTGCTCAGCCCCCCTCTCTGTCTCAGCCTGGTCTGATGGGTTTGTTGCAGCAGAAGCTGGTCTTGACGCCTCCTTGCATCCTTGTACCAGCTGCTGGGTCAAGGACTTTACCAGGACTCTGTCAAATGCAGGGTCCTGGGAGGAAATAGCTGCTTGCAGGGTGTTATAAGAGCCAAACTCCTCCATGAGGTTTTGATGTACACCTCTGAACACCCTATAGATGTTCAGGTTCTGGGAATATGCCTGTGTCCTGGAGAATCTGGATGCAGCACAGAACTCAGACAGGACTTGTCTGATGAGTTGCTGAGATGTTTCTGTCAGATCTGCTGCCTGTTGGTACCAAAGAGGTTCCCTTGCTGGTGAAAGACGGAGTGGAGGATCAAAAAGAGCCTTTAGCACTCGGTGGTCGGCTGCTGTCAGTCATTGGACTGTTAAGATTTCTGGGCATTGTAGAATACATTTAGGGCATAATGCGCAGACAGGGGTATGGTGGGGTGCGGGTACAGCGGAGGTAAGCCCAGGCACTGGGTTATGATAAGAGAGGTTGTATCTCTGGACATGCTGGTTGTAATGGGTGTGGTCACCTCATGTGTGTGAGGTGGTACAAAGGAGGTATCAGAGGTATGAAGAGTGGAACTAGGGGCTCCATTGTAAACCAAAACAATGATAACTAACCTGAACAACAGTATACAAGGCATATTGACATTTGAGAGAGACATACAGCGAGGCATAAAGTAATCGCAGGTGTTGATTGGGAGAGCTTGCTAAAACAACAGGTGAGACAACAACAGCTAATCAGCTAACACAACAACAGCAGGTAAAATGGTGATGACTAGGCAGAGAGGGTCGGATTAACTACACACAGAGCCTGAGTTTGCGGCTGGGGCCGACAGATAAAAAAATAAATAAACAGAATGGAGTACCGTGATTAATGGACAGTCCAGCAGACAACAGCTATGTAGCCAAGTGATCATAGTGTCCAGAGGGCAGCAGTAGATGGAATAGGGACGCTGCCACTACGCTAGCACGCGGGCGACACAGCGTTTAAAGTTAGTAGCCCTCCGACAGAGGCCGGTTGAAAGGCACAGCGGATGGAGTATTCGTTGGCAGACCAGTCGTGGTGGTGTGGCGGGGGGCCGTGTCGACAGAGAATCCAAGCCAGATGGCGAAAGAGGTATTGTAGAATTTAGTTTGCTAGCCGGGAGATGCGCCTGGCTCACGGCTAACTGGTGCTAGCTTCGTTGCAGTGGCGTTAGCCACTATAGCCAATCGGTAGCAGCGGTGAACCGGTGCCAAGGTCCAGAGTTTACAGCAAGGATCCGGTGGAGTATTGGGCTCTAGCCGTGTATGAGTGGGGTTTGGGTGAACAGCTGAGTAGGCCGGGAGGTGGGCCTCAGGGATAGCTTCGGTACTGGATGCCACGGTGAGTGCAAGCTAGCTGTGAGCTAGTTAGCTACAAGCTGTGAGGTAGCTGTGAAGATCAGAAGTAGTGGTCCAGGGATTACGGCAGGAATCCGGCGTTGTTGTGGAGAGACAGTCCGATACTAGTAGACTGGCGAGTATTATCCAGGCTAAGAACAGGGCTGGTATCTGTGCAGAAGGTAAAAGCAGCTAGCAGTGGTTAACAATGACTAAATAGCTTGTAGCTAATTAGCTGGTTAGCTTCTGGAGGTTCTTGAATGTGTTCTAAAATTTTAAAAATTAAAATAATAATAAATAATATAGAATTGAATTAAAAATCGAAAAGAGATTGAAAATAAAGTTGAAATATATATATATATATACAAAAAATACGAAAAGGACACGAACCCAATGCTGATAACACAATACCCCCTTGCGGTGCATCAAATAATTGCATCGCTCTTACAGCTATTCTGTTCCTTTGAACAAAGAGTGTTACCCCTTTACTATTAAAGTGTATTGCTCTGTGGGGGAGTAATCTGTTTATGACTGATAATAGGACGTAACACAGGGATGAGGAAAAAACAATAATTTGGATCCTACAACATTGCTGTTGTACCTAAATAATTCCACAAGAGGGCGACATAAACATTTCATAAAACCAATTAACCTCTACTGCCTTCAGTCCATGACGTCCCCGACTAACTAAAAGTCTGCGTCTGCAAAAATGCTCGTTTATCATAACTCGACATGAAAGTAGCTAAGCCAAAACAGTCAATGACATGCTTTTCGAGATATAAAAGTAGCTATGGTGGAAGAATAGGTAAGTGAAATATAGGGAAAGGTAGAACATGTTTTACAGTAAGTTTAAAGTTGTTATCAACAATTTAGCTCTGATAGGCCTTTGGCAATCCAAGCTTTTGGGTTCGTACTCAAGGCTACTTGGTTTAGGCCTGGCTATAGCCTAGGGATACAGTCCAATAATATCTCCCTTCTCCTGAAGTGTACACACTCATTCGCTTCTTCCTACAAATCTAAAATCATTGGATTGGTGGAGGCATGGGCTAGAGAGGAATATGCTACCAAATAGCACATTATTCCCTAATGTAGGCCTACTTATAAGGAATGCACTATAAGGAATAGATCAATCAACTGGCTCACTAAATAGGGTACCGAAATAAATCCACAAGAGGTCGACACGAAATTAGACTAGGTTTATTTCTGTTTTGACCTGCTGAGTGGCAGTGCTTAGTGAACAGATTTCCATGTGGGCCTAGCTGTATCGAAAACGGTTGATGGGGAAATTGTGTAATCTGATCAATATATTTCCCCCCCAATATTAATGAAGGTCTAACATTCCATGACGTGGTATGTAGTTCTTAATTCGTCAGTGGCTGCAATATTGTCCTCAGTAAACTCAACATGAGTGAAAACAACACAGACAAGGACAAGTTTTTCGAGATATAAAAAATACTGTATGCAATTATGGATGAAGAAAGGGTAGGTTAAATGACACAAAATATTTGGGAATGTAACTAAGGAAAACGTCATTTAACAGTTACAGAACTGCTACAGTAGCCTATCAGAACAGCTGCAGTATCAGAGGCGCAGAGCCTTAATTAACGGGCTACACATAATGGCTGACGACAGCCAGGTAAGGTTCATTTTAGCCTACGTTTAACGAGCTTTACAGTTGTCCTAATTCCATCTTGTTCTAATGGCAAGTCTGCCTTAAGTGCAGAAACTATGGTTGATATTAGAAAATAAGTGTGATTGGAAGTTTAGGCAAGTCATTCCAATTGGGGAATTGTTGTGGGATGTTAGCATAACATATTGCGCGTGTAGCATTCGTGCCATGGAGGATTGTGCAGGCCGGCAGGTTGCTACAGGATCCTAGTATCATGTATGTTATAGGGATCCTTTTTCACCTGAACTGCTCATTGGCTGTCCATAATGAGCCCAGCGAGCAGGATGTGTAGCTGGGCTCTGCAATAATTAGCTCCCAGAGCAATTACAAATAACTATTCTTGTTTTAAAAGCGTCATTACAACTTGCAACATGACGGTCAGTCACCTCTAAGCAGGACTCAGTAGAAACGCTATGTGTTGGATTTGTCCATGTCTCGCTAAATTAACCTAGCTACCATAACAGCCGTGGAGAATTTACACTACAGTTTTAAGGGATCTCTCTGAAGGTTTTAGATGATACAGTGGTGCTTCGTCCTCTGGATGAAGAACCATACATCTCGGCTTGGCTTCATTGCATTATTATTTGGGAAACGTTGACATGCCATTTGTGTTGGCGGATGGATGAAAATAATGTGATTATAGTATCGTTATACATAGGCTAGCAGGAAAATCCGCATGAGATATCCATAGAACTGAGCCCTGCTCCGTTTCAGCACCATGGCACGGTCCCCTGACGCCAAGAAACGTGTCAGCTCTATGCAGCAGACAGCTCCACAGTGCTGAAATAGTTCAAACCCCCTTGAACATCTTTGATTTGAAATTATTCTGCAAGTGGTTATAATTTATTGCACATCCTAGTTCTGCAGCTTTGCAACCTCAGAATTATAGCTAATGGATGGCAGCGAGTTACGTTTTTGTGCATGGTGATGCATGATAAACCATAAATTAAACGCAAAAACGTGCACTTATAGACATATTTTCGTTTGGCAGAACTTTGACAAGCTTTGATTTGTTTTCTAATTACATTGACAATTCATATAGACATTAGACTTAAGCCTAATTGTGACATCATGTGTGTATGACATCTTTGGAGAATGCTCTGGCTTCAGCCAATCGGAATCGAGTATTCAACAATGCTTTGGCATAATTCAAGGACGTTCATATTCACTTCAGTTGTTTGCCGATGGTTCACTGACGTTTTTTCAAAGGAGGTATTAGTATTTCCTCTAAACAGCCTACAACAATAAGCTACACATCATGTCAGATGACAGCAAGGTATGGTTCATTTAGCCTATTTTGAGTTTAGAGGAGAAATTACTAACAATATAGTAGGTCACTAACACAGCAATAGGTCTCACTGGTTTGATCAATGGACTGAAATCTGACCACTATTGCCGTTTTGTTTAAAATAAGAGCGAATAAGTTGTTTCATAAAGTCACAAACTAGGACTGATATTGACCTCTCATTTATCCACCAGAGCGTGAAATGGGAGGATCCCCCGGATGACCAAAATAAGGTTGTGGAGAATATGAAGGATGAAACAGAGACACATGAGACCAACAAGAACAGGACAGGAGGCAAGGTAAGAAATATGCTGTCCTCTACACATGTTCTGCCTACTTAGGTACAGATCTAGGATTAGTTTACTGTCACTAAATCCTAGCCTTAAAGCATTAGGAGGAGACGCTACACTGACCTTAGATCTGCTATGAGACCTATAATCTGTTGTCATGTAGGCTAAACGTAAGACCGGTGGCTGTGCCAAGAAGACTTCCGTGGATGAGGACAGCAGCATTGGTGAAGGTCTGAGATTACTTCATGTTGGGTGCAGGTTGTGTTCAAATTCATCAGCACTAATCTGAGAAGATAGTATCTATATAGGTGAAAGCAATATAGTGGAGGCACGCAGAGAGATGTGCTTTTACCTGTCCAGTGCAATCAAATCACTAAAGGTGAAGGAAATTAGGGATCAAGTTCAGATTCAACTTTAGATTTCTCTTTGCGGTTTCCCAGAGTCTTCTCAGACACCCGGGTGTGGTTTCCGGGAAAGGGGATCTATCATTGAGCAGCTGGAGAAGGAGGCTCAGAGGACTCTAATGCCTTCTCTCAAGATTGAGACATGCTGTGCCCCAATCCTCCTCTCCTTCCTGAGGAGTCTAACTGATGAGCAAGTCCCATGTCTTTTTCCAACCTCACATACAACAACTCTTAATTTATAGTCATAGTGCCCCTTCTAACCACAAAGGGTATTTCAAACACTACACCTAACATCACTGTAACCACACCCCTAACTCTTCCTGTAAATCAAGAACAAAATGTCTCATGTACTTGCTAATAGCTTAATTAAATACACTTTTATTTTCCCTGACATGGCTATCTAGTGACTCCACTAACTCAACACCAGTGTGCAGGTAAAATATGTTTCCTTTCTTTTCTTTTCTCTAGCCAATGGAGGGTGATTCAGCATGGCATGAAAAATAACGTAAGTCTCTCCACATAAGGTTCTGGTCAAAAGTTGTGCCCTATATATGGAATGGTGTCATGGAATTACTTGATTGACAAAAACATTCCTCTGTTTGTTGGCCATAGCTCACATT
The DNA here is from genome assembly GCF_057628025.1 of Oncorhynchus mykiss. NCBI lineage: Eukaryota > Metazoa > Chordata > Actinopteri > Salmoniformes > Salmonidae > Oncorhynchus > Oncorhynchus mykiss. The sequence continues at coordinate 24,724,187 of NC_143027.1, forward strand.
CGAGCAGCTCTCCACGCTGTGTCTGAAGATTGTTAAAGTCGTGACCCAGACAGCCCTCCGCATTCTCCTACCAGCGCTAGCTCGTATCATGGGGGTGAACCTGAGGAGTGGGGCAACCTCCCCAGAATCCCAGTGCTCTCTGACAGGGTCTGAGGATTCCTTAGGCAGTCTGGATGAGAGAGAGAAAAGGCTGCTGATCAGTGAGATGAACTACTGGACTAAGGAGAGGAGGAGGAATGGCAGTGCAGGGTTCCGCCAAAAATCCACTCGCAGAACCTCATCACCATGCTGTTCGCCTAAGAGGTATGTTCACAGCAATATTTCAACTTAATAATTGCAAGACCTGACCCATACTTATCATAAATTATTAACTTGGAATTCACACCTTGTAGTTTTAAGTTCTGGTCAGAAATGTTGCCACTGAGGGGGTGGGTCCAGGTGAAAGTCATTTTTAACTGGGTAAGCCATAAAGTCATCTATGAATAAATAGATCAGCCTTTCAGAATTAATCATATTCTGATGTCATACAAACATAAAAATCAGGCAAAAAATCATGTCAGTTGGCTTTAGGCTTCTAGAACTACGGTGGTATGAGAAGTATCCATCATTGCTCTAATTTGGTTTTCAGGCTCACTAATGACCCAGATTAGATACAGTTGGTGTAACAGGTTTCTTCTGTTGAAGGAGAGGCGGACCAAAACGCAGCGTGGTTATTTTGATACGTCTTTAATAAAGATGAAAATAGAACAATATACAAAAACAAGAACCGTGAAACCGAAAACAGCCCTATCTGGTGTAACAAACACAAAGACATGAACAATACCCACAAACCCCAACACCAAACAGGCTACCTAAATATGGTTCCCAATCAGAGACAATGACTAACACCTGCCTCTGATTGAGAACGATATCAGGCCAAACACAGAAACAGACAAACTAGACACACAACATAGAATGCCCACTCAGATCACACCCTGACCAAACAAAACATAGGAACATACAAAGCAAACTATGGTCAGGGTGTGACAGTTGGTCACATTTGCATGGCATAAGTGGTGATTGTGTGTTTATCTTCAAGGTCCCAGACCTCATTTCAGAGCTTGCCTGCAACTAGAGAGGCTCCACTCATGGAGGAGCCTCTGAAGGCTCTTTTTGGGGTAACGGAAGAGAGCCTCCTGATATCCCTGGTTGAGGGTCACTCCAACCCCACATCCTCCGAGTTGAGCTGTGCTATCGTGGGGGAGGTGGTACACCAGCTTAACTCTGGCCTCTCAGTGGCCATTCAGGCCAGCCCGGGGAGTTGCCCCCCTATGGACAGTCAGGACATAGCAGCAGGCAAGGAGGTCATTCGGGTAGCCTCGGTGCAGATCCTGGCCGAGCTACAGAGCCAAACGTCTGAGCCAGAGTGGTTAGGGTTTATCGAGCCCCTCATGGACCCTGTGACCGATGATGTGCTGGATGCCATTGTCGGCACAATGGACAAAATGGCACAGGACTTCAACATCCTATTGGATCTGGCCAAGAAGATGACAATCTTGGGGTCTAAATTTCTGACCAATCTTCAATGTGACCTTGATGTTGAGTGTCCATCTGGGAAAGAAGGGACCACTCACTTTCTCAAAGAGACTGGATCCTCTACCAGTGTGGTGGCCAGAAAGCTTCAGACCCTCTCTAGCCCCGACTTTCAGTCTAAAGCCCTGAAGGCGGTGAGCACCATCCTTACAAGGAAAGTCAGCAGCTCTTCTGGCATGGCTCCTTCCTCTAGGCCTTCTAGTGCTGCTCCTAGCCTTACTGAAGCCCCCCTGAATACCAGCTGCACAGCCCTGACATCTGTAACCTCCACTGCCACAGTGATTGTTAAGGCATTTGTGGGAGGCATGGAGACGATAGCATCATTTGAAGGCACATGTGAAGCCGTTGATTGGCCAGTTCCTGTAAATGACCACAAAACAGGATCTTCACAGATGATAACCTTCTCTCTAGCACGCACACTCTACGGCCGTATACGAGCAAAGCTGAGGGACCTTTTAACTCTATCCACTCGAGAAGAAGGTGTGGCTAAGGATGCTTCTCTTCAGGAGTCTTCAGACACCCTGGAAAAGGCAACTGTTTCAACTGTTGAGGTCCAGTTACCCAGCACCGAACTTAGTAGAGTTCCCAGAGAGAGCCAACCAATACCAGCTCTCTGTCGCTCCAATCTGGATACCAGTACTCAAGAAGTTCTTAGCAGTGTTTTTTCCATCTACAAGTCAGAGTTATCAAAAGTGGAGAGTAAATCCTTGGCCGTTGTCAGTTCATCTGATGAGTCCCTAGAGGCTTGTTGGTTTGTTGATGGTGTCCTATCAAAGCTCGATGACTATACTATTTCCCAGTCACCCTCACCCAATGAAGACTTGAGCGTGAGTACTCAATATTCTCAACTGAGCTCAGAAGAGAGTGTCAGAAACACAGAGTCCTCTACTAGTCTGATTCAGAGCATTAAGAAGCTCTCTAGCAATGACTTCCAGACTCAGGCAGAAGAGGCAGTGAGTAAAGTGCTGATGAGATCCAGTCATTCCTTTATCACACAGATCAGCCATACTGGTCTTCAGAAAAGTCTGCAGGCTGGCTTATCATCTAGCTCACCATCAGAGATCCATGTCCTTTCAGAATCCATGTCCTCCATGTCCTCTGAGAATACAGCCTCTGGATTAGTGGAAACCTTTGTCAAAGGAATGGCGACTATTTTCCAGAAAAATGAGTCCACTGACACTGTGCTACTGGAAAGAAGTGGGAGAGTTTCGCAGTGCTCCCACGGGGGCTCCCAAATGGATGATACTGAATTGAGTGTTAAAATATCAGAGGAGAAGCTTTGGTCAACAGCTAAGACCATCTGCGTCAGTATGAAGAACACACTTAAGGATTTCTTCACAGGGCTGAAGCCATCCGGATCCGAAAGGACAGAAAATGCTTCTTCCAAAGAGACCCTTGGGGAAATCCTGGTTGCTATCCAGAGTGAAATCTCAAACTTAGGGCGAATGAAGGATTCCAGGGAGCTCCTTCAGATCAATGATATGGTAGGAACTATGCTGAAGGAGGTTGAGAAAAGTGAGGATGACAGTGAACAAGTCTGCCAAGACATCCCTAGAACCTGTTCATCTTTGTCCACTTCTTTAAATGGTCGTAGTTCCTTGTCCAGCTCTTCAAAGGGTCCTAGGTCAGAGTGTGAGTTAGAGATCAACCTCCCTGGCACTCCCATCCCTGACGAAGTGCCTTTTGATCTGACCTGCCCCATCGTCAGGAGCTCCTGCATCGACACCAGGGTCTCTAAAATGCCAGATATTTCTTCAAGTGACATAAAGACAAAGATGATGGCACACATAGATGAACCCCTGCATCGTAACAGTCCAATGACTGACAGCAGTCGACCACCGAGTGCTAAAGCCTCTTTTCGATCCTCCACCCCGTCTTTCACCAGCAAGGGAACCTCTTTGGTACCAAAGGGAAATGGGATTGACATTGAAGAGAAGGAGGTGTGCATCCCCAGCAGCTCTGGCCATCTGAGGGAGCTCTTAATCCCCCCGGATATCAGCAGTGCCACTGCATTCCCACTGCAGTACTTGATGGACTCCAGCAAAGATGATGGCATCTGTTTTGTCACCATACTGGTGATAAGGTTGCTATCGGAGATCAGACCCTCAGCCCTAGATGGACCCTCCCAACAGGCAGCAGATCTGACAGAAACAGCTCAGCAACTCATCAGACAAGTCCTGTCTGAGTTCTGTGCTGCATCCAGATTCTCCAGGACAAAGGCATATTCCCAGAACCTGAACATCCAAAGGGTGTTCAGAGGTGTACATAAAAACCTCATGGAGGAGTTTGGCTCTTATAACACCCTGCAAGCAGCTATTTCCTCCCAGGACCCTGCATTTGACAGAGTCCTGGTAAAGTCCTTGACCCAGCAGCTGGTACAGGGATGCAAGGAGGCGTCAAGACCAGCTTCTGCTGCAACAAACCCATCAGACCAGGCTGAGACAGAGAGGGGGGCTGAGCAGAAAGCAAGAAGGAGCTTCCTTTGCTTTTCAATGACCAAACTCAGGATCAACTTCAAGGTATAGCATGGAGTTAGCATTTGTTTTTTGTTCCAGATTGGTGCTGATGTTATTGATGTGGCTATGATAAGACAAATACATGAAATAAATATATGTTTTATTCATCACTAAATTGTTGCCTTGGATTCAGAAGTGTTCCATTTATTTATTTATTCTCTGTACCATTTTCTTGACCTTTCTTCTGTTAGCGTTCCAAGAGAGGAAACAAAAAGGACTGCCATTCGGTCCAGGAACAGACTGAGATTCCCTCTACTGATGGACATTGCATAGGTAAGGATTTTAGAGCTCTGCTATAGATTGTAGTTTTGTTTAGGTGTGTGTTAGAAACATAGGTATGCCTACCAAACTCATAGCACTGTTATTTTTCAATGTTACTATACTGCATCTCTCTCTCTCTCTCTCTCTTACCCCATCCATTTCTCTTGTGTTTCTAGCTCCTGTTGGAGAGGTTTCTCCCTCCATATCTCAGCCTGTCAAAAAACGATCCTTGATTGTCAGGGTCTTTTCAGCAATGATGAAGCCATTCAGGCGCTTCACCAAGAAGAACCTGTAACCTGCTAGGCTGCAGACTCTTGACAAGAGGAATTTCTGCATGTCTACCCTTTCAAAGTCTATTTGATCAAATAAATTCAAATTATTTTACAAGAATTTCAAGTGTTTTGGAAGATTGGTAAAACTGAAGCAGCTTTTCTCAGAGAAATGCACTAGTTCCCCCTTGGTTACACATTTATTGTGCAGTTTTTGAGTTGGCAGGACTTGGGGCAGCAGGTAGCCTTGTGGTTAGAGCGTTGGGCCAGTAACTGAAAGGTTGCTAGGTCAGATCCCTGAGCTAACCATGTAAAAATATGACGTTCTGCTCCTGAACAAGGTAGTTAACCCACTGTTCCTAAGCTGTCATTGTAAATAAGAATTTGTTCTGAACTGACTTGTCTAGGAAAATAAATAAAATAACCACAGCTTGACTCTAATACAATAGTTGCTGCATAGACTGTCAGATAACCAGATGTCTAATCATTTAGTTCGATTGGAAAGAGCTTATTAGCAGCAAGGGGAAAACACATAGAGGAGAATTAGCTATCTGCAGCTAGATGTTTTGTATATGTTTTCTATATGTTGAAAATATAAGTTGACAGTGTATGTCAGAGCAAAAACCAAGCCATGAGGTCGAAGGAATTGTCCATAGAGCTCAGAGACATGATTGTGTCAAGACACAGATTTGGTGAAGGGTACCAAAACATTTCTGCAATATTGAAGGTCCCCAAGGACACAGTGGCCTCCATCATTCTTAAACGGAAGAAGTTTGGAACCACAAAGACTCTTCCTAGAGCTGGCCGCCAGGCCAAACTGAGCAATCGGGGGAGAAGGGCAGTGCAGTGGAGCAGCAGTGCAGTGGAGTAGCTTCAACAGCCATAGGCCCAGGGATTTCACATCACATTCCATGATGCAATGCAGAATACGGCTTCACACAGAACAATCACCAAACCCAATAGATAACACTTAGCACAGCACAGCCAAACATCATGTATCACATGAAGAGGCAAGTGTGTTCTCCAGACATGATACCTTGTCATGGACCTGCTGTTTCGATCTTCACTCTCTCTCTCCCCCACCTCACTCACTCACTCACTCACTCTCACACACACACACACCTGCTGTCTCGACCTCTGAATGTTCGGCTGTGAAAAGCCAACTGATAATTACTCCGGAGGTGCTGACCTGTTGCACCCTCTGTAACCACATTATTTTGTTGACTCTGCTAGTCATCTATGAAGAATGTTTGAACTACAGTACTTGAAGAACGATCTGGCCTTATTGGCCATGTACGCTTATAATCTCCACCGGCACAGCCAGAAGAGGACTAGCCACCCCTCAGTCTGGTTCCTCTCTAGGTTTCTTCCTAGGTTCCTGTTTTTCTAGAGAGTTTTTCCTAGCCACCGTGCTTCTAAATCTGCATTGCATGCTATTTGAGGTTTTAAGCTGGGTGTCTGAATAAGCACTTTGTGACATCTGCTGATGTAAAAAGGGCTTTATAAATAAATTGTACTGATTGATTGATGATTGATTGTATGAAATGGAGTAATATATATCCATCATGTAAAATGAACATTGAGCACTGTCTCCATGGAGTATAGCACTGCAGCCTTAGGCAATGTATACAGTGCCTTGCGAAAGTATTCGGCCCCCTTGAACTTTGCGACCTTTTGCCACATTTCAGGCTTCAAACATAAAGATATAAAACTGTCTTTTTTTGTGAAGAATCAACAACAAGTGGGACACAATCATGAAGTGGAACGACATTTATTGGATATTTCAAACTTTTTTAACAAATTAAAAACTGAAAAATTGTCCGTGCAAAATTATTCAGCCCCTTTACTTTCAGTGCAGCAAACTCTCTCCAGAAGTTCAGTGAGGATCTCTGAATGATCCAATGTTGACCTAAATGACTAATGATGATAAATACAATCCACCTGTGTGTAATCAAGTCTCCGTATAAATGCACCTGCACTGTGATAGTCTCAGAGGTCCGTCAAAAGCGCAGAGAGCATCATGAAGAACAAGGAACACACCAGGCAGGTTCGAGATACTGTTGTGAAGAAGTTTAAAGCCGGATTTGGATACAAAAAGATTTCCCAAGCTTTAAACATCCCAAGGAGCACTGTTCAAGCGATAATATTGAAATGGAAGGAGTTAAATAAAGGTTAAAAATAAATAAAAAAGAAGTGGCTGTGAAAGTTAAAATGTTGGCAGTGACCTTGCAGTGGAGCAACTGGACGATGAAGACTCTTCTTTCCCAAAGGAGCTGAACTCTTGCAAGGCATTGGTGAAAAACCTTGACATTCTGTCAAGTGACAAGTTCAAGACCAAAGGCTGTGAGTGAGATTCTAGTGAGATGGGACCCCAGGGTCCACCTGGTTTGGTTGAACATTCCCATTCATTTACTGCTTGATGGGCCCATACAGTATGGATTCGGATTCGGAGGCGCCAAAAAGGCATTGTGAATTAGATAAGCCAACCAGATAGATCCGCAAATATAATTGTGAGGCATTGTGAGGCATTAGCCAACAAGCTAAGAGAGATCCGCAAAAGACCCTCAGCCATATTATGCCAAAGCGGACCCTTTCACACGTCTCGTAGACTCTGCAACAGGCTCCAGGCAAAGATAAAATAATTATTTCACAGAACGGGTGAAGCTGCATTCCAAAGGGAACAACTTCTGGAGCACACTGACTCCAGTGTTCTGCCTGGTTCAACCCTGAACTCATCTTCAGCAAGTAGGAGTGAATCACCCATAGCAGAATGCAGTTCATCTGCTGTTCCTAGTGGACATGATTCATCTGGCTCTGTAGAAGAGAAACCATTTGAGACCAGAGCAGATTGTACTCATGGTCAGAACTCTCCTCTACTCAGTAAGAGTGAGGCCATACTGCAAGAGGTCACACAACTCTCCGCAAATGGCAGAGTGAGAACTCCCAACCTTTACTGGTTCTCTGTGATCCAAACCTGGAGCCCTGCACCAACGAGGTCTTATCTCAGATTGTGACTGTGTATAGGTCCGAGATGGCAGATTTGGAATCAACGTCCAGTGTTGTAGAGTTCCTCTTACAACTCCTTTGAAGTCTGTGACTTTTTGGATGGTATCATGTCTTAACTAGAAGACATGCCTGTGTCCAGTTCCTCATCATTGGAGGGAGTCAGTGTTACTCCAGCCTCAGTCATTGAGCAGCTTTTGAGTGAAGTGTTTCAGAAGAAGACAACCAACAAAGTCAGAAAAATACTGATCAAATCTGTCAATCTCTTCCCCAGCGAAGTCTGTTCAAGCCAGACAGATTCTCAGATGTCGCCAGCATTATCCACCATTTCCTCGAAGCATACAGATTCAGTTGCTATTGAAAGTATTGGATCAATTGCAAATGATATGATGAGCATTTTCCTGCTCACAGAGTCTCCTACTACTCTATGGCAGGCAGACTCTATGCTTCAACTGAGTGATGAGAAACCCTCAGAAGCCACACATACTGCAGCTGTAAGCCCCCAGACTGGTGTGGAAGTATCTGAGAAGAAAATCTGGATAACTGCAAAGACTATTTACCACAATGTGAAGGCAAAGATGAGGAATTATTTCTCATTGCAAAGACAAGCCAAAGCAACGAAGGCTCAAGCCAAAAATACCCTCAGCCATATTCTGGTTTCCATTCAGAAAGAACTGTCAAATGGTGGCTGCAGGACAGCTTTCACAAATAGATAAAGTGGTTGGAACTATGCTGGAGAAGATAAGCAGCGAATGTGGCGAGGAATTGGTCTATCAAGAGTCACTGCGGTCTTCCTCCTCGTTGTCATTCTCAACTGCCAAATCACAGAAGACAGAGTGGGAATTTGCACTCCCTGGCACTCCCATTCCTTCTGAGTTACCCTAGAGTCCTGCTCAGCCCATTGTAAGATGCTCAGTCATTGACATGAGCGAATCTACTAAGCCAAAAACAATGGTGTGTGATGCCAGAACAAGCATGTTTGCCACAGCCGATACCATCATGAAGAAAGTATATCCAGAGGCAGAAGGGCAGGTTACATCTCACCCTGATCTAATAGATGCAATAGCTAGACTGGAGGAGATCATATCTCAGGGTAGGATTGGCGCTCTCTCCCGTGATCTCAGCCACCAAGTCAACCGCATCATTTCTGATAGAAACTTGACCCCTCTGGAACTGACAGTGGCGGCTGGAAAGAGTGCATCTGATACCATCCTTTCGAAGCTAAAGAGGAATGACAAGGTTGGGAAGCCCACAACTTACGAGCTGGTTCAGCTGTTTGTAGAGGAGCTTATTAAGTGCCTCCCGCTTCCTAGTTTTGTGCCCTATTCAACTTCAATGAGTTTGGCTCAGGGGGCCAAGGTGTTGGCTAGAGTGTCTGAAGATAGCATTTCATGCTCTTCTTCTTCATCAGTATTTAGTGACACAGTCAGTCTCTTTACCAAAGTTATGGTAAGCCAGGTCATGTACTCTGTGAATTCTGATGCAGAAAGTAGAGGATGTCTCCTTCTGGCATCATTATGGTAACAAGCGAGACCTCCAATGCAGCACAAATCTTAAAGGCCAACATTGATGGAGAGGAAGTAGATACCACCAGTCATTCTGGTGTAGCTCAAAACATTGTCAGGGACCAGCCCAGACATGGTCAAAGATGTCACACTTCCAAACCCATCCTCTGATAACTTGGGCAGTGATGATGACTTCACCGGCCTCATCAGCATGTTAGTGGTGAGAATTCTAACAGAAATCCAAACCCCAGCAGAAGATTACCCAGTTGACGTCACACGCAAGTCACAAGACCTGATCACCAAAGTTATGGAGGTCTTCTGTGCATGGTCAGGCTGCTCTGAGACACGAGCCTATCCAGAGAACTTGAGGATTCATAAAGTCTACAGAGTCGTCTATAAAAATCTGTTGGGGGAGTTTGGCTCGGAGAAAATCCTCCAACAGGCCGTGTCGACTCAGGACTCTTCATTTGATAGGATTCTTGTCTAGTCTTTGAGTGAAGCGCTTCTCCACAGATGTAATGAGGCATTGAGGGCAGCCTCAAGAACATCAGTCAAAACCACCGGGCCTAAGGCTCTTCCACTGGCTGAGGATGTGAGGGGTAGCAGCGGGAAATGATATTTTCTACAAAGGCTGGTCAGGCTGACAAGCAACTTAAAGGTACAGCAAACATATTTAAATGAACAGTTGTGGGAGATAATGTGAGTAAACAATGCAATTCAGTGTAAAAATTATAAAACCATCCGTTCATTCCAAAACCAATCATAAATGTTGTTGTGCTGGTGTGGTAGGTGTGATTGTTATCATCATGAGGTTGTTCAGCTGTGACATTTTTTAAAACATGTTTTTCTCTTTAAATACTTAGCTATTCAAGAAAGGGAACAAGGATTCCCACCGCTCTGAATCAGAACAAGTACAGACCTGTCACGACTTCTACCGAAGTCGTTGCCTCTCCTTGTTCGGGCGGTGCTCGGCGTTCGACGTCACCGGTCTTCTAGCCATCATTGATCCATTTTTCATTTTCTATTGGTTTTGTCTTGTCTTCCCACACACCTGTTTTCAATCCCATTCATTACCTGTTGTGTATTTAACCCTCTGTTTCCCCTCATGTCTTTGTCAGAGATTGTTTATTGTCAGTGTAGTGTTTTTTGTATAGGTGCGCGACGGGTTTTCGTACCCATATTTGTTTATATTAATTTTTCTATTTAGTGTTATGGAGCATGTTACTTGGACATTTATTAAAAGACTCCATTTTACACTCCGTTTGACTCTCCTGCGCCTGACTTCCCTGCCACCTTCACACGACAGGACATTGTCTGTTTGAGATATTGGTGTACAAAGAAATGCCATTTCAAAATAACCTTACAAAGGTTATATACGCAATCAGTAGTCATCTCTTATGTAAAAGTAATTATATTCTCCAAAACTCAAGCTGTTGGTTCTCATTTATCAGTGTCAATTATGTTGAGTTGTAACATATATTACATAATTTCTAGATTAAAGTGCATGTCAACTCTCTCTCTCTTCTGTAGTGCCCAGCATAGTGCCACATGCTGCCATGTCTGCACTGCCAAAGGATCTCCCCGCCAGCTCCCAACAGGAGACGCCTCACAAACGTCCACTTCTCGTCATGATGTTTTCTGCCATCTCCAAAGGCCTGTTCAAGCCCTTCAAACAGTCCTTAAAGACCAAGTAACTTAAGACAATTTATTAAACGTCATTCATTGCATTAAATTGGCCTTTGTCTTCTTATGTGCTCCCGTTAACAGACCAGATTACAATACTGGTCTTTTAAATGTTAGCAGTGATAGCAACATTAACTATAGTGGTGTGTATAGCCCTTCTACACAGTCTGACTCTTCTGACACTGTGTGACATGCCCTCTGATCCAGTGATCTAGGATCTTCTGAGTGGCTTTAGGCCTGAATCTCTGCCCTCCTGCTCAAATAAATGTGTTCTCTTCTGATATATCTGCCACTGTCAGCAGCCAGCAGGGGGAAACAGACAGCGCTGTTGAGAGCTTTCTTTTCTCCCTCATGACTAAAACACTGAGAAAGGCTTTTGCAGCATATTCCATTTTTTGATTTAACCTATTATACGGTAGTAGTACCCATTATTTCCCAACGGTTATATCACAGGAAATGTGTTATAAATAGTAAACTTACAGTGCATCCGGAAAGTATTCAGACCACTTGACTTTTTCCACATTGTTACGTTTTCCTCTCATTAAGCTACACAAAACACCTCATGACAAAGCGAAAAGTGTAGAACATTTTAGCAAATTTATTAAGAATAAAAACAATTACCTTATTTAAATAATTATTGAGACCCTTTGCTATGAGACTCAAAATTGAGCTCAGGTGCATCCTGTTTCCATTGATCATCCTTGAGATGTTTCTACAACTTGTTCGGAGTCTTGTGGTAAATTCAATTGATTGGACATGATTTGGAAAGAAACACAGACCTGGGGGAAGGGTATCAAAAAATGTCTGCAGCATTGAAGGTCCCCAAGAACACAGTGGCCTCCATTCTTAAGGAACAAGTTTGGGACCACAGACTTCCTAGAGCTGCCCGGCCAAACTGAGCAATCGGGGGAGAAGGGCCTTGGTCAGGGAGGTGACCAATAACCCAATGGTCACTCTGACCGAGCTCCTGAGTTCCTCTGTGAAGATGGGAGAACCTTCCAGAAGGACAACCATCTCTGCAGCACTCCACCAATCAGGCCTTTATGGTAGAGTGGCCAGACGGAAGCAACTCAGTAAAAGGCTCGACAGCCCGCTTTGAGTTTGCCAAAAGGCACTTAAAGACATGAGAAACAAACCATGAGAAACAATATTCTCTGATCTGATGATACCGAGATTTAACTCCTTGCCTGAATGCCAAGCTTCACATCTGGAGGAAACCTGGCACCATCCCTAAGGTGAAGCATGGTTGTGGCAGCATCATGCGTTAGGAATTATTTTCAGCAGCGGTTACTGGGAGACTAGTCAGGATCCTGGGAAAGATGAACGGAGCAAAGTACAGAGATCCTTGATGAAAACCTGCTCCAGAGGTTCACCTTCCAAAAGAACAATGACCCGATGCACACAGCCAAGGCAGTGCAGGAGTGGATTCGGGACAAGTCTCTAAATGTCCATCAATGGCCCAGCCAGAGCCCGGACCTGAACCCGATCGAACATCTCTAGAGAGACCTGAAAAAAACTGTGCAGCGACGCTCCCCATCCAGTCTGACAGAACTTGAGAGGATCTGCAGAGAAAAATGGGAGAAACTCCACAAATACATACCCAAGAAGACTCGAGGCTGTAGTCGCTGCCAAAGGTGCTTCAACAAAGTACTGAGTAAAGGGTCTGAATAGTTTTAAATGTGATCAGTATTTTATTTTAGTACATTGTTTTATTTTTTATCTACAAACCTGTTTTTGACAATCTGTAGATTGGGGGGGGACGACGACAATTTAATACATTTTAGAATAAGGCTGTAACAACGTAACAATGTGGAAAAAGTCAAGGGGTCTGAATACTTTCTGAATGCACTGTATGTAATGAACATATTAGCTGGTTGCCACTATAGATAGATAGGTTATCCAGTGCAGTGGTAATACTGCCTGTCTTGGGAGATAACGTAGGGTGCCAGAGACACAATCACAACCTTTCTTCAGGCTACATGGCTCAAACTTACAACGTAAAGATATGATTATCACTACTTAGGTCAGACCAGATATTGTGTATAAAAACAAAACACTTTATTACAATTAGGCTGAAAAAATCCAATGAAAACACAACTACTTTACAAGTACAAATGTTTTCCTTTTTCATTGTTATTTACAGTTTTTTTTCTTCAACATCAATAAAAAAATGGCATATTTATGAGAAAACACAATATTCTAAAGTACATGTTTACAGTGTATTTGTTACATAAACATAATAGACTGAAGGAAAATGCATTATTATCCATTAAATATCTGAAGGTTACAAAAAAAAAACTAAATGTTACATTCAGATTATTTCATGTATTTTCAGTGGTCGTTATAACTGTGATACAATCACGATTGGGGCAGTTTTGGACCTGGCAAGCTCCCTTATGCAAACAATTAAGGAGCTAACTTTTAGGGACACTTCTGTCAATGTTAAATTGATACATTGAAAAAAGTTATGTGAATGTGTTTCTACAGGTAAAAATGCATTCACTAATGACTCAGGGCTTTGATGTCTGTGAATAACTTTCACAATGACAATTAGCATGAGGACGGAAGTCCTCCCACCTTTATCGTTCTGGTAGGCAATGCAATGCATCTGTACTACTGAGATGTAGTCTCATTAATATGCATTACTTTATCAAGATACCTTTTTTTAACAAGAAGGGTGTTTTCTATATCTACCAACTATGAAATTACAGACATCATAAACGGTAAGCATGAGAATAATATCATCAAGGCGGACAGGGACAATGTATGAATACACAAAACATTATTCAAATGGCCAATCCCCAAATGAGCTATGCACCAGCCCATAGCCACAGGATATCTATGGAGTAACATTAATATATTCATCAATTTAAAAAAAGGCATGAATATTGTTTTTCTGCTTTTCTGATCTTAAACCTCCCCCTGGATGTTGGTCCAGGTTTCCTCCAGGGGAGACCTTCTGAAACAGTCGAAGGAAACAGCCGACAGTTACAGTACTGTGTTGAAGATAGATGATGACACTCTTAAAAGACAGGTCATTCCTTTATATGGAGCAGTTCCTTAAACCAGGTTAGATTCAACACAGCCACCTCAAACTGGACTCCACCACTCCTTCATAACGCTGGATCTCTTCATAATGCTGCTCCTCAGTCACTGAGTGCATTTACACTGATGAGATGTTCTGCTTAGCCTAGCTGCAAGGGGAGCACTAACTAGTCCTGTGGGCACCTAGCTGCTGCCCCCGCTGGGCTTGGCCTGGGTCTTGCCCTTGGCTGGCTGCTGCTGTACTGGGGACTCTGCTACAGCGGAAACTGGGGCATGTTGGGCCGGGCTGTGTGGAGGGTGGGGTCTGTATCTGAGGCGAGGCAGCTGCAGTCACCACCTGCTGCTGGAGGAGCTTCTGCTGAACCACCTGGGCTGTGGCTGTGCCTGCTGGAATCATCTGGACCTGGGGCTGGGCTGAAGATGTAGTCTGCGTCAGGGCCACCGTCTGGGGCTGGATCTGTTATGAGACAGGAAGAGGGTCACATTAAAAGAAGACAACATGTTATAAAGTATAAGTTGATCACTCGTGGTTGTAATCTGTTGGCACCGTCCCTGTCCGGGTGTCACTTCTGTAGCATTATTGTTAGAGCGTATGATTGTTTTTAAAATTTAAACTTTAGGCAAGTCAGTTAAGAACAAATTCTTATTTACAACGATGGCCATAGGAACAGTGGGTTAATTGCCTTGTTCAAGAGCAGAACGACAGATTTTTACCTTGTCAGCTCGGGGATTTGATCTGGCAACCTCTCGGTTAATGGCCCAATGCTCTAACCACTAGGCTACCTGCCGCCCCACTTACATGTATGTATATGTGTATGTGTGTGCGTGTGTGCGTGTGCGTGTGCGTGTGTATGTATGTATGTATGTATGTATGTATGTGTGTGTGTGTGTATGTATGTATGTATGTATGTCCTCTCACTGTCAACTGCAATTATTTTCAGCAAACGTAACACGTGTAAATATTTGTATGAACATAAGATTCAAAAACAAAAAAGACAAACGGAACAAGTTCCACAGATATGTGACGAACAGAAATTGAATAATGTGTCCCTGAACGAAAGGGGAAGGGCAAAATCAAAAGTAACAGTCAGTATCTGGTGTGGCCATCAGCAGCTTTAAGTACTGCAGTGCATCTCCTCCTCATGGACTGCACCAGACTTGCCAGTTATTCCTGTGAGATGTTACCCCACTCTTCCACCAAGGCACCTGCAAGATCCCAGACATTTCTAGGGGGGAATGGCCCTGTCCTCTCCATCCGATCCAACAGGTCCTAGACATGCTCAATGGGATTGAGATCCGGGCTCTTTGCTGGCCATGGCAGAACACTGACATTCCTGTCTTGTAGGAAATCAGCCATACTGCTCGTTCTGTGCGTGGTGGCATTGTCATGCTGCAGGGTCATGTCAGGATGAGCCTGCAGGAAGGGTACCACATGAGGGAGGAGGATGTCTTCCCTGTAACGCATAGCATTGAGATTGCCTGCAATGACAACAAGCTCAGTCCGATGATGCTGTGACACACCGCCCCAGTCCATGACGGACCCTCCACCTCCAAATCGATCCCGCTCCAAAGTACAGGCCTCTGTAACGCTCATTCTTTCGACGATAAACGCAAATCCGACCATCACCCCTGGTGAGACAAAACCGCGACTCGTCAGTGAAGAACACTTTTTCCCAGTCCTGTCTGATCCAGCGACGGTGGGTTTGTGCCCATAGGAGACGTTGCCGGTGATGTCTGGTGAGGACCTGCCTTACAACAGGCCTACAAGCCCCCAGTCCAGCCTCTCTCAGCCTATTATTCAGTCTATTCAGTCTGAGCACTGATGGAGGGATTGTGCTTTATAGGTGTAACTCAGGCAGTTGTTGTTGCCATCCTGTACCTGTCCCGCAGGTGTGATGTTCGCATGTACCGATGCGGGTGTTGTTACACGTGGTCTGTGCAGATGTTGTTACACGTGGTCTGCCACTGCGAGGACCATCAGCTGTCCGTCTTGTCTCCCTGTAGCGCTGTCTTCGGCGTCTCACACTACGAACATTGCAAATTATTGCCCTGGCCACATCTGCAGTCCTCATGCCTCCTTGCAGCATGCCACTCAGATGAGCAGGGACCCTGGGCATCTTTCTTTCTGTGATTTTCAGAGTCAGTAGAAAGGCCTCTTTAGTGTCCTAAGTTTTCATAACTGTGACCTGAATTGCCTACCATCATTGCCTACCATCTGTAAGCTGTTAGTGTCTTAACGACCATTCTACAGGTGAATGTTCATTGTTTGGCACCACCAAACAAGAGTCTGGAAGTATGGGACTGGGATCCATGGACCGCTCCTCTGTGTCATACAACCGGGACAGTGCGTCTGCCTTAATGTTCTGGGAGCCTGGTCGGTAAGAGAGGGTAAACACAAAACGGGTGAAAAACATGGCCCACCTTGCCTGACGAGGATTCAGTCTCCTCGCCCCCATGGATGTACTCCAGTTTGCGATGGTCAGTCCAGATGAGAAAAGGCTGTTTAGCACCCTCATGCCAATGTCTCCACGCCTTCAAGGCCTTGACGACAGCCAACAGCTCCCGGTCCCCCACATCAAAGTTTCGCTCCGCCAGGCTGAGGTTCTTCGAAAAGAAGGCACAGGGGCGGAGCTTCAGTGGCATACCGGAGCGCTGAGAGAGCACTGCTCCTATCCCAGGTTCGGATGCGTCCACCTCCACTATAAACGGCAAAGAGGGATCCGGATGAGCCAACACAGGAACCGAGGTAAACAGAGCCTTCAGGTGCCTAAAAGCCATGTTCCCCTCAGCTGACCACTGCAAGCACACCGGGCCCCCCTTTATCAGTGAGGTAATGGGAGCAGCAACCTGACGAAAACCCTGGATAACTGCACCTCCTTTACCGTGGTGGGAGTCGGCTAATTACGCACGGCTGCAACCCATACGGCATGACGAGGTACTCATAATGCCCTGAGGTGGTACTAAATGCCGTCTTACACTCGTCTCACTTCCGAATACGCACCAGATTTTACGCACTCCTGAGATCCAGTTTATTGAAGAAGCGAGCCCTGTGCATTGACTCAATCGCCATAGCAATAAGAGGTAGCGGGTAACTAACTATACCTCACCGTGATTTTATTGAGACCTCGATAATCAATGCACGGGCACAAACCTCCATCCTTCTTCTTCACAAAAAAGAAACTTGAGGAGACAGGTGAAATAGAGGGCTGAATGTACCCCTGACGCAGGGATTCGGAGACATATGTCTCCATAGCCACCGTCTCCGCTTGCGACGGGATACACGTGACTCCGGGGATATGCAGCGTCTACCAGGAGATCTTTCGCACAATCCCTCCGTCGATGGGGTGGTAATTGAGTCGCCTTCTTTTTACAGAAGGCGAGAGCCAAATCTGAATATTCTGTGAGAATGCGCACGGTGGAGACCTGGTCTGGACTTTCCACCGTAGTAGCACCAACGGAAACCCCTAAACACCTACCTGAGCACTCTCGTGACCACCCCGTGAGAGCCCTCTGTGGCCAAGAAACAGTGGGGTTATGACAAGCTAACCAGGGTAGGCCCAGCACCACGAAATACGCAGGAGAATCAATAAGAAAAAGACTCATCTTTTCCCTGAGACCCCCCGCGTTACCATACTCAAAGGAGCGGTTGCCTCCCTGATAAACCCTGACTCTAATGGTCGACTATCTAAGGCATGAACGGGGAAAGGCATATGCACAGGAACAATGGGGATCCCTAAACTATGAGCTAATCCTTTATTAATGAAATTCCCAGCCGCGCCTGAATCTACTAGCACCTTATGCTGGGAACGCGGGGAAAATTCAGGAAAAGTAACAGTGACAAACATATGTGCAACAGAGGGCTCTGGATGAGAATGGTGCCTACTCACCTGGGGTGATGCCAGAGTGCCCTGCCTACTGCCTCTATTCCCAGAGGAACCAACCCGGCACCGACCAGCAGTGTGACCTCTGCGGCCACATATGGTGCACGAGAGGGAACCCCCTCTGGTCTCCCTGCGCACCGCACCTCCCAGCTCCATGGGTATCGGAGAGGGTGTGCGGGAGGATGGAAAAACCAGACCCCGATCTGGACGTCCGCGAGTAGCCAGCAGGTTGTCCAGCCGGATGGACAGGTCCACCAGCTGGTCGAAGGTGAGGGTGGTGTCTCTGCAGACCAGCTCCCGACGGACGTCCTCACATAGACTACAGCGGTAATAGTCGATCAGGGCCCTGTTGCTCCATCCAGCGACGGCAGCCAGGGTCCTAAACTCCAGCGCAAACTTCTGGGCGCTCCTCATCTCCTTCCTCAGATGGTAGAGGCGCACACCCGCCGCTCTGCCCTCGGGTGAGTGGTCGAATACTGTCCGGAAACAGCGGGTGAACTCCTCAAAATCATCCAACGCCGCATCTCCCCCTCCACACACAGCGCTGGCCCACTCCAGGGCTTTCCTGGTGAGGCACGAGGCGAGGGCGAAACTCTTCTCACGGTCCGATGGAGCTGGGTGGACCGTGGCCAGGTACATGCTTAGTTTTAGGAGGAAACCCTGGCAGCCTGCAGCATCTCCGTCGTATCCCTGTGGTATGGATAGATGGATCCTGCTAGTGTTCAGGGTAGACCCCGGTTGTGCTGGTAGAGGCGCTGGAAAAACTCCCTGTGTCTCCCAGCGGTCCATATTCTGGACAACGCGATCCATGGCTGCGCTCAGTTTGGAAATCATCGCCGTATGTTCCATGACGTGCTCCTCCACCTCCATGGCTGGGGTACCTTCTCCTGCTGACTTCATTTTGGTCAGAGATTCTATCACAGTCGTGTGTATAGGTGGCAGGGAAGTCAGGCGCAGGAGAATCAAAACTTGGTGAAATGGAGTAGTTTAATAACTTAAAACACATAACTCCAAAACCATGAAATACAAAGTGGGTACGATGACCAGTCGCGCACCAAATACAAAACACGAATACTGAACATAAATCAATCTCTGACAAAGACATGAGGGAAAACAGACGGTTAAATACACAACAAGTAATGAATGGGATTGAAACCAGGTGTGTAGTAAGACAAGATAAAACCAATGGAAAATGAAAAATGGATCAATGATGGCTAGAAGACCGGTGACGTCGACCGCCGAGCACCACCCGAACAAGGAGAGGCTTCAACTTCCGCAGAAGTTGTGACACCCACAAGGTGGGCTTTTTCAGACATGCAGGATTTTCTTCTCAATGTACCTCTAAATGTATTCTGCTCAACCATTATCTCCGTCTCAGACAGACGACAACAAATCCCCAGCCGTGATGCTATCCTGACTGAAGCAGTAGGGTATGTGTCAACACAAATCTTGATAGTATCTCTCTGACTGGAATAAGGTTCTCATTGGCAAGGCTTTTCTTCGTCAAAGAGAGACATCCATACAACGGTAAAAGAGCATCCGGATCCCACTTTCTCTTACATTGACACCGTTCAGAGGTAAATCAGGAACTCCTAAAATAAACACTTCATAGGATGCCCGCCCTGTGCCTGAGCAGAAAGATGAAACTGACTCTGAAAGCCCCACCAGCTCTACCCAGTACTGCTTTATCTGCTCCGTCGGAATGCGGGAGACTCTGTCAAAGGAGATGGAAGGAGGAGGAGGAGGATATCAAAACACAATGCTACACTCCAAAGTGCTGCAGTGGGGCTTTCCTGAGCTGAACAAACTAGCTGTAAAACCTCTGGCTTTCACTGGCTTCTAGATCAGAGCACTTGCATCATTGCTATTTTACAAGAGAATGAGAAATTGACTGAAGGGAAACAGTCAACCATGTTTCTTGTTTGAGAAATTTGACTTCATCTTGCCCCATTCTTAAAAAGCTAGGGATGAAAATGATCTATTACAATAATAGAAAGCTACAACAAACGAACGCACAATTCTGTATTTCATCACTTTCTACCTCTGTCAGACACACACACACACACACACACACACACACAGGGAACAAGATCAAAAAAGTGTGGTGATTCATCTACTGTCCTTAACACCATGACAGCTCCTGTCCTCTGAGGTCTGCTCAAACTCCTCCTCCCCCAGGTTTAATGGGACCAGCCATTATGACCCTCAGAGGTTTCCTCTGTGCTGTGGTTTCTGGTTTTATGTCATGCCACAAAAATCCTTCATGCTTAGCTCTGCATTGACCCACAGTGAAATCCTCCAATCCCTCTCTAACACTCACACTCATAACTACAATGACCTGTTACTCTGTTCATGTCTGTGATCAGCCTGATCTCCTAGACTAGACGTAACATAGTAAATGTAAATCCGGGACACTCAAATTAGTATAATATGTTATGTTTGGTATGGTTATATAAGAGAAATGGTTATTTAAGGCAAAAACAAAAGTAGGGTGGTTGGTCAGGGTGGAGGGGTGGGCATACAGTATAACACGGATGTCTAACGATCCAAAGGTTATGATTTTGAATCTCATCACAGACAACTTTAGCTAATTAGCAAACGTTCAACTACTTACTACGTTTTAGCTACTTTGTAACTACTTAGAATGTTAGCTAACCCTTCCCCTAACTCTAACCGTAACTCTAACCTTAACCCTAACCCCTAGCCTAACTAACTTTACATGGGATAGATGGTAGAAGAGCAATGATAGACGCTGCCATCGGTTTTCTGAAAAAAAGTGCCTGATATATATTTTAAAAAATAAAAGCTGTTGTCCGAGGTTGGAGTAGCCAGGAGGAAGGCATGGCCAGCCATTGAGAAATGCTTGTTGAAGTTTTCGATTATCATGGATTTATCGGTGGTGACCGTGTTACCTAGCCTCAGTGCAGTGGGCAGCTGGGAGGAGATGCTCTTGTTCTCCATGGACTTTACAGTGTCCCAGAACTTTTTGGAGTTAGAGCTTCAGGATGCAAATTTCTGCTTGAAAAAGCTGGCCTTTGCTTTTCTGACTGACTGCGTGTATTGGTTCCTGACTTCCCTGAACAGTTGCATATCGCGGGGACTATTCAATGCTATTGCAGTCCGCCACAGGATGTTTTTGTGCTGGTCGAGGGCAGTCAGGTCTGGAGTGAACCAAGGGCTATATCTGTTCTTAGTTCTGCATTTTTTGAACGGAGCATGCTTATCTAAGATGGTGAGGAAGTTACTTTTAAAGAATGACCAGGCATCCTCAACTGACGGGATGAGGTCAAAATCCTTCCAGGATACCCGGGCCAGGTCGATTAGAAAGGCCTGCTCGCAGAAGTGTTTTAGGGAGCGTTTGACAGTGATGAGGGGTGGTCGTTTGACTGCGGACCCGTAGTGGATACAGGGAATGAGGCAGTGATCGCTGAGATCCTGATTGAAGACAGCGGAGGTGTATTTGGAGGGCCAATTGGTCAGGATAACGTCTATGAGGGTGCCCTTGTTTACAGATGTAGGGTTGTACCTGGTGGGTTTCTTGATGATTTGTGTGAGATTGACGGCATCTAGCTTAGATTGTAGGACTGCCGGGGTGTTAAGCATATCCCAGTTTAGGTCACCTAACAGAACAAACTCTGAAGCTAGATGGGGGGGTGATCAATTCACAAATGGTGTCCAGGGCACAGCTGGAAGCTGAGGGGGGTCGGTAGCAGGTGGCAACAGTGAGAGACTTATTTCTTGAGAGAGTAATTTTTAAAATTAGTAGTTCGAACTGTTTGGGTATGGACCTGGAAAGTATGACATTACTTTGCAGGCTAACTCCTCCCCCT
Organism: Oncorhynchus mykiss; assembly: GCF_057628025.1. Taxonomy (NCBI): domain Eukaryota; kingdom Metazoa; phylum Chordata; class Actinopteri; order Salmoniformes; family Salmonidae; genus Oncorhynchus; species Oncorhynchus mykiss. Next base: position 24,745,752 of record NC_143027.1, read on the forward strand.
TTGACAGTTCTATCTTGACGGAAAATGTTATAGTTGGGTATGGACATCTCAGAATTATTGGTGGCCTTCCTAAGCCAGGATTCAGACACGGCAAGGACATCAGGGTTGGCAGAGTGTGCTAAAGCAGTGAGTAAAACAAACTTAGGGAGGAGGCTTCTGATGTTGACATGCATGAAACCAATGCTTTTTCGATCACAGAAGTCAACAAATGAGGGTGCCTGGGGACATGCAGGGCCTGGGGTTACCTCCACATCACCCGCGGAACAAAGGAGGAGTAGTATGAGGGTGCGGCTAAAGGCTATCAAAACCAAACCCCAGGAGAGTTACTCTGTCCTCTTCCACCCTATCTTTAAAAAAACTGTGGATACCGTTAAAACAATATTGCATTAACCCTCCACCATAGAAAATAACATGTAAAGAAAAGAATCAAAGAAAGTTAGTTAGGATAGAGCCCTCCACACCAAACACTCAAACTCCCAAAAAACTCCCAGCATGCATTGCAAGAGAGAGAAAGAGAGAGAGAGAGATAGAGAGAGAGAGAGAGAGGGAGAGGTGGGGGATAGGGAGAGAGAGAGAGGGAGAGGTGGGGGAGAGGGAGAGAGAGAGAGGGAGAGGTGGGGGAGAGGGAGAGAGAGAGAGGTAGAGGTGGGGGAGAGGGAGAGAGAGAGCGAAGATCGAAACAGCAGGTCCGTGACAAGGCATCACGTCCAGAGAACACACATTTCTCTTCATGTGATACATGATGTTTGGCTGTGATGTGCGAAGTGTTATCTTATGGGGGTTGGTTTTTGTTCTGTATTCTCCATTGCATCATAGAATGTGATATGAAATGTGTGATATGTGATATTAAACCCCTGGGCCTATGGCTGTTGAAGATACTCCACTGCACTGCTGCTGTGAGCAGGAGTGGGAGAGAAGTCATGCTTTTATTACACTCTTGTTCTGTCACTTATTCTCCTGCCTCTCCATCTCAAAGGCTGCCATATATTTTGAAGAGTGGTTAAAGAGGTGGCTGTGTGTACACACACTCAGACTCCAACTCTATGTATAGGTTTGTCTTATTCCAGAATACACCCATAATTGTGATCAACACAGTATGGTTCTATGCTTTCCACTCTGTGATTAAAAGTAGTTCTCAGAGTAGAGCTATTTTGAATTGTCCAAAGCCCTTCTCCCCCGATTGCTCAGTTTGGCCTGGCGGCCAGCTCTTGGAAGAGTCTTTGTGGTTCCAAACTTCTTCCGTTTAAGAATGATGGAGGCCACTGTGTCCTTGGGGACCTTCAATATTGCAGAAATGTTTTGGTACCCTTCACCAGATCTGCGCCTTGACACAATCATGTCTCTGAGCTCTACGGACAATTCCTTCGACCTCATGGCTTGGTTTTTGACTGACATACACTGTCAACTGTTGGACCTTATATTTTCAACGTATAGAAAACATATACAAAACATCTAGCTGCAGATAGCTAATTCTCCTCTATGTGTTTTCCCCTTGCTGCTAATAAGCTCTTACCAATCAAACTAAATGAATAGACATCTGCTTATCTGACAGTCTATGCAGCAACTATTGTATTAGAGTCAAACTGTGGTTATTTTATTTATTTTCCTAGACAAGTCAGTTCAGAACAAATTCTTATTTACAATGACAGCTTAGGAACAGTGGGTTAACTACCTTGTTCAGGAGCAGAACGTCATATTTTTACATGGTTAGCTCAGGGATCTGACCTAGCAACCTTTCAGTTACTGGCCCAACGCTCTAACCACAAGGCTACCTGCTGCCCCAAGTCCTGCCAACTCAAAAAACTGCACAATAAATATGTAACCAAGGAGGAACTAGTGCATTTCTCTGAGAAAATCTGCTTCAGTATTACCAATCTTCCAAAACACTTGAAATTCTTGTAAAATAATTTGCATTTATTTGACCAAATAGACTTTGAAAGGGTAGACATGCAGAAATTCCTCTTGTCAAAAGTCTTGCTGTTACAAAAGTAGTTCTTCATGCAGCGTAACAGGTTACAGGTTCTTCTTGATGAAGCGCCTGAATGGCTTCATCATTGCTGAAAAGACGCTGACAATCAAGGATCGTTTTTTGACAGGCTGAGATATGGAGGGAGAAACCTCTCCAACGGGAACTAGAAACACAAGAGAAATAGAGAAACACGAGAGAGCGTGAGAGAGAGAGTGTGAGAGAGAGTGTGAGAACGAGAGAGAGAGAGAGAGAGAGAGAGAGGGGCAGTATAGTAACGTTGAAAAATAACAGTGCTATGAGTTTGGTAGGCATACCTATGTTTCTAACACACACCTAAACAAAACTACAAGCTTTAGCAGAGCTCTAAAATCCTTACCTATGCAATGTGCATCAGTAGAGGGAATCTCAGTCTGTTCCTGGACTGAATGGCAGTCCTTTTTGTTTCCTCTCTTGGAACGCTAACAGAAGAAAGGTAAAGAAAATGGTACAGAGAATAAATAAATAAATGGAACACTTCTGAATCCAAGGCAACAATTTAGTGATGAATAAAACATATTTATTTCATGTATTTGTCTTATCATAGCCACATCAATAACATCAGCACCTAACTGGAACAAAAAACAAATGCTAACTCCCTGCTATACCTTGAAGTTGATCCTGAGTTTGGTCATTGAAAAGCAAAGGAAGCTCCTTCTTGCTTTCTGCTCAGCCCCCCTCTCTGTCTCAGCCTGGTCTAATGGGTTTGTTGCAGCAGAAGCTGGTCTTGACGCCTCCTTGCATCCTTGTACCAGCTGCTGGGTCAAGGACTTTACCAGGACTCTGTCAAATGCAGGGTCCTGGGAGGAAATAGCTGCTTGCAGGGTGTTATAAGAGCCAAACTCCTCCATGAGGTTTTGATGTACACCTCTGAACACCCTGTGGATGTACAGGTTCTGGGAATATGCCTGTGTCCTGGAGAATCTGGATGCAGCACAGAACTCAGACAGGACTTGTCTGATGAGTTGCTGAGATGTTTCTGTCATGTCTGCTGCCTGTTGGGAGGGTCCATCTAGGGCTGAGGGTCTGATCTTCGATAGCAACCTTATCACCAGTATGGTGACAAAACAGATGCCATCATCTTTGCTGGAGTCCATCAAGTACTGCAGTGGGAATGCAGTGGCACTGCTGATGTCCGGGGGGATTAAGAGCTCCCTCAGATGGCCAGAGCTGCTGGGGATGCACACCTCCTTCTCTTCAATGTCAATCCCATTTCCCTTTGGTACCAAAGAGGTTCCCTTGCTGGTGAAAGACGGGGTGGAGGATCGAAAAGAGGCTTTAGCACTCGGTGGTCGACTGCTGTCAGTCATTGGACTGTTACGATGCAGGGGTTCATCTATGTGTGCCATCATCTTTGTCTTTATGTCACTTGAAGAAATATCTGGCATTTTAGAGACCCTGGTGTCGATGCAGGAGCTCCTGACGATGGGGCAGGTCAGATCAAAAGGCACTTCGTCAGGGATGGGAGTGCCAGGGAGGTTGATCTCTAACTCACACTCTGACCTAGGACCCTTTGAAGAGCTGGACAAGGAACTACGACCATTTAAAGAAGTGGACAAAGATGAACAGGTTCTAGGGATATCTTGGCAGACTTGTTCACTGTCATCCTCACTTTTCTCAACCTCCTTCAGCATAGTTCCTACCATATCATTGATCTGAAGGAGCTCCCTGGAATCCTTCATTCGCCCTAAGTTTGAGATTTCACTCTGGATAGCAACCAGGATTTCCCCAAGGGTCTCTTTGGAAGAAGCATTTTCTGTCCTTTCGGATCCGGATGGCTTCAGCCCTGTGAAGAAATCCTTAAGTGTGTTCTTCATACTGACGCAGATGGTCTTAGCTGTTGACCAAAGCTTCTCCTCTGATATTTTAACACTCAATTCAGTATCATCCATTTGGGAGCCCCCGTGGGAGCACTGCGAAACTCTCCCACTTCTTTCCAGTAGCACAGTGTCAGTGGACTCATTTTTCTGGAAAATAGTCGCCATTCCTTTGACAAAGGTTTCCACTAATCCAGAGGCTGTATTCTCAGAGGACATGGAGGACATGGATTCTGAAAGGACATGGATCTCTGATGGTGAGCTAGATGATAAGCCAGCCTGCAGACTTTTCTGAAGACCAGTATGGCTGATCTGTGTGATAAAGGAATGACTGGATCTCATCAGCACTTTACTCACTGCCTCTTCTGCCTGAGTCTGGAAGTCATTGCTAGAGAGCTTCTTAATGCTCTGAATCAGACTAGTAGAGGACTCTGTGATTCTGACACTCTCTTCTGAGCTCAGTTGAGAATATTGAGTACTCACGCTCAAGTCTTCATTGGGTGAGGGTGACTGGGAAATAGTATAGTCATCGAGCTTTGATAGGACACCATCAACAAACCAACAAGCCTCTAGGGACTCATCAGATGAACTGACAACGGCCAAGGATTTACTCTCCACTTTTGATAACTCTGACTTGTAGATGGAAAAAACACTGCTAAGAACTTCTTGAGTACTGGTATCCAGATTGGAGCGACAGAGAGCTGGTATTGGTTGGCTCTCTCTGGGAACTCTACTAAGTTCGGTGCTGGGTAACTGGACCTCAACAGTTGAAACAGTTGCCTTTTCCAGGGTGTCTGAAGACTCCTGAAGAGAAGCATCCTTAGCCACACCTTCTTCTCGAGTGGATAGAGTTAAAAGGTCCCTCAGCTTTGCTCGTATACGGCCGTAGAGTGTGCGTGCTAGAGAGAAGGTTATCATCTGTGAAGATCCTGTTTTGTGGTCATTTACAGGAACTGGCCAATCAACGGCTTCACATGTGCCTTCAAATGATGCTATCGTCTCCATGCCTCCCACAAATGCCTTAACAATCACTGTGGCAGTGGAGGTTACAGATGTCAGGGCTGTGCAGCTGGTATTCAGGGGGGCTTCAGTAAGGCTAGGAGCAGCACTAGAAGGCCTAGAGGAAGGAGCCATGCCAGAAGAGCTGCTGACTTTCCTTGTAAGGATGGTGCTCACCACCTTCAGGGCTTTAGACTGAAAGTCGGGGCTAGAGAGGGTCTGAAGCTTTCTGGCCACCACACTGGTAGAGGATCCAGTCTCTTTGAGAAAGTGAGTGGTCCCTTCTTTCCCAGATGGACACTCAACATCAAAGTCACATTGAAGATTGGTCAGAAATTTAGACCCCAAGATTGTCATCTTCTTGGCCAGATCCAATAGGATGTTGAAGTCCTGTGCCATTTTGTCCATTGTGCCGACAATGGCATCCAGCACATCATCGGTCACAGGGTCCATGAGGGGCTCGATAAACCCTAACCACTCTGGCTCAGACGTTTGGCTCTGTAGCTCGGCCAGGATCTGCACCGAGGCTACCCGAATGACCTCCTTGCCTGCTGCTATGTCCTGACTGTCCATAGGGGGGCAACTCCCCGGGCTGGCCTGAATGGCCACTGAGAGGCCAGAGTTAAGCTGGTGTACCACCTCCCCCACGATAGCACAGCTCAACTCGGAGGAGCTGGAGGAGGTGGGGTTGGAGTGACCCTCAACCAGGGATATCAGGAGGCTCTCTTCCGTTACCCCAAAAAGAGCCTTCAGAGGATCCTCCATGAGGGGAGCCTCTCTAGTTGCAGGCAAGCTCTGCAATGAGGTCTGGGACCTTGAAGATAAACACACAATCACCACTTATGCCATGCAAATGTGACCAACTGTATCTAATCTGGGTCATTAGTGAGCCTGAAAACCAAATTAGAGCAATGATGGATACTTCTCATACCACCGTAGTTCTAGAAGCCTAAAGCCAACTGACATGATTTTTTGCCTGATTTTTATGTTTGTACGACATCAGAATATGATTAATTCTGAAAGGCTGATCTATTTATTCATAGATGACTTTATGGCTTACCCAGTTAAAAATGACTTTCACCTGGACCCACCCCCTCAGTGGCAACATTTCTGACCAGAACTTAAAACTACAAGGTGTGAATTCCAAGTTAATAATTTATGATAAGTATGCGTCAGGTCTTGCAATTATTAAGTTGAAATATTGCTGTGAACATACCTCTTAGGCGAACAGCATGGTGATGAGGTTCTGCGAGTGGATTTTTGGCGGCACCCTGCACTGCCATTCCTCCTCCTCTCCTTAGTCCAGTAGTTCATCTCACTGATCAGCAGCCTTTTCTCTCTCTCATCCAGACTGCCTAAGGAATCCTCAGACCCTGTCAGAGAGCACTGGGATTCTGGGGAGGTTGCCCCACTCCTCAGGTTCACCCCCATGATACGAGCTAGCGCTGGTAGGAGAATGCGGAGGGCTGTCTGGGTCACGACTTTAACAATCTTCAGACACAGCGTGGAGAGCTGCTCGAATGTGAGCTATGGCCAACAAACAGAGGAATGTTTTTGTCAATCAAGTAATTCCATGACACCATTCCATATATAGCGCACCACTTTTGACCAGAACCTTATGTGGAGAGACTTACGTTATTTTTCATGCCATGCTGAATCACCCTCCATTGGCTAGAGAAAAGAAAAGAAAGGAAACATATTTTACCTGCACACTGGTGTTGAGTTAGTGGAGTCACTAGATAGCCATGTCAGGGAAAATAAAAGTGTATTTAATTAAGCTATTAGCAAGTACATGAGACATTTTGTTCTTGATTTACAGGAAGAGTTAGGGGTGTGGTTACAGTGATGTTAGGTGTAGTGTCTAAAATCCCATTTGTGGTTAGAAGGTGCACTATGACTATAAATTCAGAGTTGTTGTATGTGAGGTTGGAAAAAGACATGGGACTTGCTCATCAGTTAGACTCCTCAGGAAGGAGAGGAGGATTGGGGCACAGCATGTCCCAATCTTGAGAGAAGGCATTAGAGTCCTCTGAGCCTCCTTCTCCAGCTGCTCAATGATAGATCCCCTTTCCCGGAAACCACACCCGGGTGTCTGAGAAGACTCTGGGAAACCGCAAAGAGAAATCTAAAGTTGAATCTGAACGTGATCCCTAATTTCCTTCACCTTTAGTGATTTGATTGCACTGGACAGGTAAAAGCACATCTCTCTGCGGGCCTCCCTTATATTGCTTTCACCTATATAGATACTATCTTCTCAGATTAGTGCTGATGAATTTGAACACAACCTGCACCCAACATGAAGTAATCTCAGACCTGCACCAATGCTGCTGTCTTCCTCCACGGAAGTCTTCTTGGCGCGGCCACTGGACTTACGTTTAGCCTACATGACAACAGATTATAGGTCTCATAGCAGATCTAAGGTCAATGTAGTGTCTCCTCCTAATGCTTTAAGGCTAGGATTTAGTGACAGTAAACTAATCCTAGATCTGTGCCTAAGTAGGCAGAACATGTGTAGAGGACAGCATATTTCTTACCTTGCCTCCTGTCCTGTTCTTGTTGGTCTCATGTGTCTCTGTTTCATCCTTCATATTCTCCACAACCTTATTTTGGTCATCCGGGGGATCCTCCCATTTCACGCTCTGGTGGATAAATGAGAGGCCAATATCAGTCCTAGGTTGTGACTTTATGAAACAACTTATTCGCTCTTATTTTAAACAAAACGACAATAGTGGTCAGATTTCAGTCCATGGATCAAACCAGTGAGACCTATTGCTGTGTTAGTGACCTACTTACTATATTGTTAGTAATTTCTCCTCTAAACTCAAAATAGGCTAAATGAACCATACCTTTCTGTCATCTGACATGATGTGTAGCTTATTGTTGTAGGCTGTTTAGAGGAAATACTAATACCTCCTTTGAAAAAACGTCAGTGAACCATCGGCAAACAACTGAAGTGAATATGAACGTCCTTGAATTATGCCAAAGCATTGTTGAATACTCGATTCCGATTGGCTGAAGCCAGAGCATTCTCCAAAGATGTCATACACACATGATGTCACAATTAGGCCTAAGTCTAATGTCTATATGAATTGTCAATGTAATTAGAAAACAAATCAAAGCTTGTCAAAGTTCTGCCAAACGAAAATATGTCTAAGTACACGTTTTTGCGTTTAATTTATGGTTTATCATGCATCACCATGCACAAAAACGTAACTCGCTGCCATCCATTAGCTATAATTCTGAGGTTGCAAAGCTGCAGAACTAGGACGTGCAATAAATTATAACCACTTGCAGAATAATTTCAAATCAAAGATGTTCAAGGGGGTTTGAACTATTTCAGCACTGTGGAGCTGTCTGCTGCATCGAGCTGACACGTTTCTTGGCGTCAGGGGACCGTACCATGGTGCTGAAACGGAGCAGGGCTCAGTTCTATGGATATCTCATGCGGATTTTCCTGCTAGCCTATGTATAACGATACTATAATCACATTATTTTCATCCATCCGCCAACACAAATGGCATGTCAACGTTTCCCAAATATGCAATGAAGCCAAACCGAGATGTATGGTTCTTCATCCAGAGGACGAAGCACCACTGTATCATCTAAAACCTTCAGAGAGATCCCTTAAAACTGTAGTGTAAATTCTCCACGGCTGTTATGGTAGCTAGGTTAATTTAGCGAGACAAATCCAACACATAGCGTTTCTACTGAGTCCTGCTTAGAGGTGACTGACCGTCATGTTGCTAGTTGTAATGACGCTTTTAAAACAAGAATAGTTATTTGTAATTGCTCTGGGAGCTAATTATTGCAGAGCCCAGCAACACATCCTGCTCGCTGGGCTCATTATGGACAGCCAATGAGCATTTCAGGTGAAAAAGTCAGCCAGATCGGATCCCTATAACATACATGATACTAGGATCCTGTAGCAACCTGCCGGCCTGCACAATCCTCCATGGCACGAATGCTACACGCGCAATATGGTATGCTAACATCCCACAACAATTCCCCAATTGGAATTACTTGCCTAAACTTCCAATCACACTTATTTTCTAATATCAACCATAGTTTCTGCACTTAAGGCAGACTTGCCATTAGAACAAGATGGAATTAGGACAACTGTAAAGCTCATTAAACGTAGGCTAAAATGAACCTTACCTGGCTGTCGTCAGCCATTATGTGTAGCCCGTTAATTAAGGCTCTGCGCCTGTGATACTGCAGCTGTTCTGATAGGCTACTGTAGCTTTTCTGTAACTGTTAAACTCGTCTAATCGTATCCGTTGAAAACCGGTCAGTGAACCGTCCTCAAACACAATGAACTGATGTCAATATGGACATTAACCTTCACATAAAGATATCAAATACATGACGTCAGATATGCCTAGAGGTATTGTTGACTTAATCAGAATACATATCATAGTGTCACAGTACGTGCTGTTGACAGCCTATCCCGAAATCAAACAGGAACATGGATTTTGTGAAATCTGTTGTGAATGTATAGGATAGTTTTTACAATTGCATAACTGCCTTCATTTTACTGGACCCCATGAAGAGTAGCTGCTGCAGCTAAAGGGGATCCACAATAAATACAAATACAAACCCAATGCACCATGATAACACATGTATCAACTTGTTTTGACATATCACATGGGATATGACAGTTCCTGATTCTGAGATACTGTAAATCAACAGACCTTGAGAGGAGATTAAACATAATCTGTTGATCTATTTCATAGATTTCTGGTGGTTTCTAAGCATTCTACATGTGTTGGGGAAGGAGGGTGGGATCTCTCCAGAGCATCTAATTACATCAATCATGTCTTGCCATGCATGTGATATGAGATAATGTTATGCACCACGTAAATATACATTGCCTGCAGTGAAATACTCCATGGAGACAGTGCTCATTGTTCATTTTACATGATGGATATATGCTACTCCATTTCATACAATCAATCAATCAGTACAATTTATTTATAAAGCCCTTTTTACATCAGCAGATGTCACAAAGTGCTTATTCAGACACCCAGCTTAAAACCTCAAATAGCATGCAATGCAGATTTAGAAGCACGGTGGCTAGGAAAAACTCTCTAGAAAAACAGGAACCTAGTGTAACGGATGTGAAACGGCTAGCTTAGTTAGCGTGGGCGCTAAATAGCGTTTCAATCAGTGACGTCACTTGCTCTGAGACCTTGAAGTAGTAGTTCCCCTTGCTCTGCAAGGGCCGCGGCTTTTGTGGAGCGATGGGTAACGACGCTTCGTGGGTGTCAGTTGTTGATGTGTCCCTGGTTCGCGCCCGGGTATGGGCGAGGGGACGGTTTAAATTTAAAGTTGGTTGGTGTGAGTGAGTGAGTGAGCGAGCGAGCGAGTGAGATAGAGAGGGAGGATGAGACTTTTTGGCCTTTCTTTACTTAAACAATCTCATTTAATTTACCCCCCCCCCCCCCTTAAAAATTAAAAAAACAAAAATATATATCCTGTACTGCATACATTTGCCATACTCACCTTTCTATCTACCACATTATACAAACCAACATCACAATACCCACTCCTACAACTGTATATCCAAAACATCTTCCCCAGCTATATAGACATCCCCCCCAACACACCATATCTCCTCAAACATCTCTACACATTATATCATTTTATAGAACTCAAACTCAACCCTGAGGCACGCAGAGACCATCCCATTAAACAATAGTAAAGAGTCTGTTATCCCCCCACCTTTGACCCTGTTCCTCCTTGTTTGCCAAATAGCTAACTTTGCCTGAGCAAACAGAAAGTTCAACAAAACACACTTGACTTTCGCCTTACACAAATACCTGCATCCCATTATAAACACCCCAACAGTAAACACCACCCCCAACCTCTCACACAGACATTCCAACAGAGACATTAAAGGCATTAACCTGGTGCACACAGAAAACACATGAATCACAGTTTCTTTCATTTTACAGAAAAGACACCCCTGCCCGAATCCCGGTTCAACCCGTGCCAACCAGCTGTTAGTGGCCAGGGCTCCATGAAGAACCCTCCACTGGAGGTCCCCTGACCTCTTTGGTACTGGGGGTTTATAGAGCCCCCTCCACCTAAAACCCACCATACTCTCAGCCCAACATATCCCCTGCCACTGATGTGCCTTCACTCCTGTTAGGCTCCTAATGTTCCTAACCTTAATGCAGAGGTTGTAGAGGGCTTTACCTCCCACATCCTCAAACTCCCCCAGGCTCGGAGTGTTGAAATCTAACAAGTCCTCCAGACCCCTTTCCAGTCTCCAGTCTCTGCCGTCACCTGCAGTGGCGGAAACATTGGTGGCCCCTCTCCCTTTGGCCGCTCAAACATCCCCCTTACCGGCTCAGACAGTGCCTCCTGGACCTCCTCCAGGAATCTCTTCAGCAGCCAAAGAGACGTTATTCCTGTTTGTTGTGAGAAGACTTCTGGGGTTTTCCACCCCTCCTCTCCCAGCAGTCTCAGGTCACCCAGCCTTTGTGAACCCCCTGCCATCAGTTGCCTCTGCAGGGTGGCCGACTGAACCGATCTCAAAGGGATTGCTGGGTTGTGGAAGATAGGCTCCTCCCATAGCCCAGGCTCCACACCCCCTTCTCGTATGGGCCTTAGCAGCTGCCAGGCCCTTAGCATTGCAGAGTAAAAATCTGAGAGACCTGCTGTACTCAGCCTCTCCAGCTTCATGAGGAACAGCTGCCGGTCCAACCCTAATCCGCCGGCTCTCCTCAGCAGCGCGCATGCTGGCTCCCTCCAGCCAACATCAGCATGGTACAGCAGTCTCTGCACCACCTTTAGCCTGAAAGCAGCCATCCTGCTCTCCAGTTCCACCAGGCCCTGTCCTCCTTCATGAACGGTCATGTACAACACTGCTGCCTTCAGCCAGTGATGGCCCGGCCAGAAGAAGCTTGCGTTGCAGGTCTGCGAGCGGGGCGGGGGGATTGAGGACAGCCAGTTTATGCCACAGGGAAGATGCTACCAGGTTGTTAATTATCAGCACCCTCCCTCTATATGACACTTGGGACAGGAACCACCTCCACCTGGCCAGACTTGACACCACTGCCTGTGACAGCCCCTCTCAGTTCTTCCTTACACACTTCTCCGAGCCCAGGTACACCCCCAACACTTTAAGCCCTTCACAACCCCACTGCAAACCCCCTGGAAGCAGAGGAGGAGCCCTATCCCCCCATGCCCCACATAACAGAGCTTTGCTCTTGCCACAGTTTACCTTAGCTGATGAAGCTCCCTCGTACACCTTGAGACTGGTCTCCTGTGCCTGCATATCCTGATCATCCCATACCATCACAGAAACATCATCTGCATATGCTGACACTGCTATGCCTGTCACCACATCCATTCCTGTCCAGCACACTCCCTGCAGTCTCCTGCGTAGCAGTCCTAAAAAAGGCTCAATGGCTAATGTGTATAGCTGCCCAGATAGAGGGCATCCCTGTCTAATGCCCTGTCTCACCCAGACTGGCCTACTGAGCCCCCCTCCCACCTTGACTATACATGACGCCCCAGCATACAACAGCTTCACACATGTCAAAAAACTCTTCCCAAACCCAAGCACAGACATCACATTAAACAGATACTCATGGTCCACTCTATCAAAAGCCTTATCTTGATCTTAAGAGACCAGTCTCAAGTTCACATTAGAACCTCTCAAGTCCCTAATTAAGAACAAGTTGTCCGTGATTGAGCGTCCTGGTACACAAGATGTTTGGTCCTTTTGTACTATCGAGTCCAAATGGGACTTCAGTCTGTTAGAGAAGACTTTGGCAAATATCTTGTAGTCCGCACAGAGTAATGCCACAGGCCTCCGGTTCTTAAGTTCACACAAGTCCCCTTTTTTTGGGCAGGAGAGTCAGAGCCGCCCGACGGCAGCTCATCAGCAACTCTCCTACCCCGACGCATTCACGCAACACGCAAAAGAAGTCCTGTCCAATTATTCCCCAGAATTTTTTATAAAACTCCACTGGGAGTCCATCGACCCCCGGTGCACGACCGGGGGACATCTGGGTTACGGCCTCTGCCAGTTCAGTTCATTTTTTAAAATAATATATGTATTTTTACACAGTTAGGGAGCCAATGAAGAGTACATAGGAATCTTACCATTCTATCTGTAGTGTATTACGCAGTGAAGATTACTTGGCAACTCTGTTGAATGACTAACCCTTTGGATTGGGGGGTGCAGATCAACACAGGTATCTTTTGGTTATCACTACGGCAACAGCTTCCAGGAACGACACAATATTTACATCTTACAGTTATTCAGAAAATAAGCAAAAGGAATAAAACAACAATATGTACATAACAACTGCCAAGTGGTACAGTATTTGGAATTTCAGTACAGAAGAAAGATCATTGGTCATCAACAGAGGAATGTCCATTTCATCCATCTGTGCCAGAGAGAGCTTAGGGAGTCCTGCGAACAAGACTTGAGCACACATAGGATCACACACTTCTGCCCTATACAATTCAGTATAAAACTCCACAGTCCGCTCCCGCATCTCACCCACCACAGAGGTCACCCGCCCATCAGACAGCCGTAGACAATGCATACCCTTGGCTTCACCGCTCTGTCTTTCCAAACCAAAGAAAAAGGAGCTGGGAGCATCCATCTCCTTAAGCATGGAGAACCTAGCTCTTACAAGTGCTCCCTTTGCTTTAACCTGGAAAAAACTGCCCAGGTCCCTACGTAATTCGGCTAAATTAGCCTGGAGGCCTACATTGCCTTGCCCCACCATCTCTATCTCTATCTCACTAATACAATGCTCTAGTTCCCCCAATACTCTCCTAGCCTCTGAGGATGAGAGAGCTGTGTACTGTTGACAGAAAAGCCGAATTTGGACTTTCCCCACATCCCACCATTGACTGAGAGACTCCTACTCCTCTCTTCGCTGCCCCCACCTTTCCCAAAAGGTTTGGAAACCTGAGCAAAAAGTGGCATCTCGTAAGAGCTTTACATTGAACTTCCAATAAGATGCCTGCCGGGGCCCTGGTGAAATAGACAGCCGAGCCATGGTTATGTGATGATCCGAAAACCCCACCGGGAGAATGGTAGCGCCCAGCAGCCTATTGCTCCGATTCCTAGACATGTAAAACCGATCAAGGCTGGACTCAGGCTAGCCCCAAAAACCTTCATCCATGTATACTGTCTTGTGTTTGGATGTTTAGTTCATCCACTAGGTCGAACTGATTAATGATGTCCCTTAACACTCCCACTTACACTGACGCTGAGGCTCTTCCCCATTTCTGTCTTTTGTAAAAATCCATTGTACAGTTCCAGTCCCCTCCGACCACCAGCGTCTCCTTAGGGGCTACCTGTGAGAGTTCCTGTCTAAGACTCCCAAATAGAACCCCTCTTTCTCTCCCTGTGTTAGGGTCATACACATTTATAAAGACAAAACCCATGTTGTTAACTTCTGCTTTAACAACAAGCAGCCTACCTTTACACACCTCCTTTGAGGAGCAACGTTTTACAGACAGCCCCGGTGCAAAATGGACTGCCACCCCTGCACTAAGATTTGTCTCATGGATCAACACACTTGCCCCTTTCCACCAGAGCCCCCAATCGACTTCATTCAACACATCACTATGTGTCTCCTGCAGAAACAACACCTGTACTTTTTTTTTGTTTTACATATTCACCCAACACACTTCTCATTCCCGCATCTCTGGCGCCATTTATATTGAGCGAGCCTACCCAACGAGTCTCCATAAGAAGTGGGAGAAAAGCAGAGAAATAGACCAATAGCAAAGCTCAAAAAGCCCCAGTGTCAGAAAGAAAATATACATCTAAACAGTTTTTTTATTTTACCTTTATTTAACCAGATAAGCTAGTTGAGAACAAGTTCTCATTTGCAACTGCGACCTGGCCAAGATAAAGCATAGCAGTTCGAAACATACAACAACAGAGTTACACATGGAATGAACAAAACATACAGTCAATAATACAGTAGAAAAAAGAAAACAAAGTATATATACAGTGAGTGCAAATTAGGTCAAATAAGGGAGTTAAGGCAATAAATAGGCCATGGTGGTGAAGTAATTACAATATGGCAATTAAACACTGAAATGGTAGATGTGCAAAAGATGGATGTGCAAGTAGAGATACTGTGGTGCAAAAGGAGCAAAATAAATAAATATAGTATGGGGATGAGGTAGATAGACGGGCTGTATACAGATGGGCTATGAACAGGTGCAGTGATCTGTGAGCTGCTCTGACAGCTGGTTCTTAAAGCTAGTGAGGGAGATGGGAATCTCCAGCTTCAGTGATTTTTGCAGTTCGTTCCAGTCAGTGGCAGCAGAGAACTAGAAGGAAAGGCGACCAAAGGAGGAATTGGCTTTGGGGGTGACCAGTGAGATATACCTGCTGGAGTGCGTGCTACGAGTGGGTGCTGCTATGGTGACCAGCGAGCTGAGATAGGGCAGGGCTTTACCTAGCAGAGACTTCTAGATAACCTGTAGCCAGTGGGTTTGGCGACAAGTATGAAGCGAGGGCCAGCCAATGAGAGCGTATAGGTCGCAGTGGTGAGTAGTGTATGGGGCTTTGGTGGCAAAACGGATGGCACTGTGATAGACTACATCCAGTTAGCTGAGTAGAGTGTTGGAGGCTATTCTATAGATGACATCACCAAAGTCAAGGATCGGTAGGATGGTCAGTTTTACAAGGGTATGTTTGGCAGCATGAGTGAAGGAAGCTTTGTTGCGAAATAGAAAGCTGATTCTAGATGTAATTTTTGATTGGAGATGCTTAATGTGAGCCTGGAAGGAGAGTTTACAGTCTAGCCAGACACCTAGGTATTTGTAGTTATACATGTATTCTATGTCAGAGCCGTCCAGAGTAGTGATGCTGGATGGGCGGGCAGGTGCGGGCAATGATCGGTTGAATAGCATGCATTTAGTTTTATTTGCGTTTAAGACCAGTTGGAAGCCACGGAAGGAGAGTTGTATGACACTAAAGCTCGTCTGGAGGTTAGTTAACACAGTGTCCAAAGAAGGTCCAGAAGTATTCAGAATGGTGTCGTCTGCGTAGAGGTGGATCAGAGAATCACCAGCAGCAAGAGCGACATCATTGATGTATACAGAGAAGAGAGTCGGCCCGAGAATTGAACCCTGTGGCACCCCCATAGAGACTGCCAGAGGCCCGGACAACAGGCCCTCCGATTTGACACAATGAGCTCTATCAGAGAAGTAGTTGGTGAACCAGGCGAGGCAATCATTTGAGAAACCAAGGCTGTTGAGTCTGCCAATAAGAATGTGGTGATTGACAGAGTCAAAAGCCTTGGCCAGATCGATGAATACAGCTGCACAGTAATGTCTCTTATCGATGGCGGTTATGATATCTGAAGGTAAACCTTTACGCACTGTTGTGACCCACTTCCTCAACCTAAACCATTTCCTGGGTGAGAGGACACCATGCCTCTCATTTTCCATAGCATATTGTACTGATCTTACAAACTTTCTAGGATAAGAAAAAAAAGCCTCAAGATGAACTTTTTCCCCCTTAGTCTCATTGAGGAACCTTGTCAATTCTCTCAATGTGTACTTAGACCCCTCTGCTTGACTGGCTGTCAGCTCCGGGCCCAACTCCTCATCCTCAGACTCACTTTCCTCCTCATCTCTATCTCCAACCCTGACCACCTGCCCTTTCTCTCTGGTCAGGGCATCACCCACAGCAACAGGCAAAATTTCCATGGTGCCTTTGTCCTTACCCTTTTTCCTTTTCCGTTTGACCCCCCCCCCCCCCCCAATCTCTTACACTTCCCCACTATACTCTCCTCATCCACTAGAATAACCTGACTAGACCCAGCCTCAGCTACCCCACCATCTCTAGCCTGACTAGGCCCAGCCTCAGCTACCCCACCATCTCTAGCCTGACTAGACCCAGCCTCATCTACATCACCTTCCCTGGCATGACTAAGCTCAGCTTCTGCATCTCCTTACCCCCTGCACTTTGACCTTGATATCCCCCACTGGCGCCCTCACCCCCTGCACTTTGACCTTGATTTCCCCCACTGGCACCCTCACCTTGTCTACGGGCTTTATGTCGGCAGGCAAAGCTCTTATGCCCCAAATCCCCACACTCAAAACACCGTAGACTATCTGTGCTGGCAAAACCTGCATAGAGCCCCTCCCCGTGCCTCACTTTAAAATGCACATTTAGTTGTTGCTCATTGTTGTTCAGAAACATAAACACTTGCCTCCGGAATGAAACAACGTGCTTAACGGCATCTGCCTGAAAGCCTGCTGACAGTACACGAAAACCGCTAGCAAACTTACCAAAACGACTCAGCTCTTTCCTGATTTGGTCATCCGTAATAAACGGAGGCAAATTTGCAACTACCACTCTTGTCGAAGGGGTAGAGAGAGGTGAAATTGACACCAACCCATCCCTTACAAATATTCCGCTAGCAATTAGCCTACCAACCAAATTAGTCCTTTTCATGAACACAACCACAGCTTTGTTCATTCTAGAAGCAGAATGTATAAATTCAGCTCCTACCTGTCCACCGACCGCGAGCAGAACTTCCTCCACCTTAACTCCGTTCTCAGGAACACACCTGAATCCATGCCGTATCGACAGCGTCTTCTCCGCGCTAGGCTGAGAAGCCATCGCGCACACCACACCTTCCAAACCCCAGGAAAGTTACTCTGTCCTCTTTTTACACCCTAACTTTGAAAAAACTGTGGATACCGCTAAATCAATATTGCGTTAACCCTCCACCATAGAAAATAACATGTAAAGAAAAGAATCAAAGAAAGTTAGTTAGGATAGAGCCCTCCACACCAAACACTCAAACTCCAAAAAAATCCCAGCATGCATTGCAAGAGAGAGAGAAAGAGAGGTGGGGGAGAGGGAGAGAGAGAGCAAAGATCGAAACAGCAGGTCTGTGACAAGGCATCACGTCCAGAGAACACACATTTCTCTTCATGCGATACATGATGTTTGGCTGTGCTGTTCGAAGTGTTATCTATTGGGTTTGGTGATTGTTCTGTGTGAAGCCGTATTCTGCATTGCATCATGGAATGTGATGTGAAATCCCTGGGCCTATGGCTGTTGAAGATACTCCACTGCACTGCTGCTGTGAGCAGGAGTGGGAGAGAAGTCATGCTTTTATTATACTCTTGTTCTGTCACTTATTCTCCTGCCTCTCCATCTCAAAGGCTGCCAAATATTTTGAAGAGTGGTTAAAGAGGTGGCTGTGTGTACACTCCAACTCTATGGGTTTGTCTTATTCCAGAATACACCCATAATTGTGATCCACACAGTATGGTTCTGTGTTTTCCACTCTGTGATTAAAAGTAGTTCTCAGAGTAGAGCTATTTTGAATTGACCAAAGCCCTTCTCCCCCGATTGCTCAGTTTGGCCTGGCGGCCAGCTCTAGGAGGAGTCTTTGTGGTTCCAAACTTCTTCCGTTTAAGAATGATGGAGGCCACTGTGTCCTTGGGGACCTTCAATATTGCAGAAATGTTTTGGTACCCTTCACCAAATCTGTGCCTTGACACAATCATGTCTCTGAGCTCTATGGACAATTCCTTTGACCTCATGGCTTGGTTTTTGCTCTGACATGCATTGTCAACTGTTGGACCTTATATTTTCAACATATAGAAAGCATCTCAGAGGGTTGATCTAGCTGCAGATAGCTAATTCTCCTCTGTGTTTTTTCTTTGCTGCTAATAAGCTCTTGCCAATCTAACTAAATTAATAGAGAACATCTGGTTATCTGACAGTCTATGCAGCAACTATTGTATTAGAGTCAAGCTGTGGTTATTTGATTTATTTTCCTAGACAAGTCAGTTCAGAACAAATTCTTATTTACAATGACAGCTTAGGAACAGTGGGTTAACTACCTTGTTCAGGAGCAGAACGTCATATTTTTACATGGTTACCTCAGGGATCTGACCTAGCAACCTTTCAGTTACTGGCCCAACGCTCTAACCACAAGGCTACCTGCTGCCCCAAGTCCTGCCAACTCAAAAAACTGCACAATAAAAGTGTAACCAAGGGGGAACTAGTGCATTTCTCTGAGAAAATCTGCTTCAGTTTTACCAATCTTCCAAAACACTTGAAATTATTGTAAAATCATTGGCATTTATTTGATCAAATAGACTTTGAAAGGGTAGACATGCAGAAATTCCTCTTGTCAAAAGTCTTGCTGTTACAAAAGTAGTTCTTCATGCAGCGTAACAGGTTACAGGTTCTTGGTGAAGCGCCTGAATGGCTTCATTATTGCTGAAAAGACCCTGACAATCAAGGATCTTTTTTTGACAAGCTGAGATATGGAGGGAGAAACCTCTCCAACTGGAGCTAGAAACAGAGAGAGAAATGCAGTATAGTAACATTGAAAAATAGCAGTGCTATGAGTTTGGTAGGCATACCTATGTTTCTAACACACACCTAAACAAAACTACAATCTATAGCAGAGCTCTAAAACATCCTTACCTATGCAATGTGCATCAGTAGAGGGAATTTCAGTCTGTTCCTGGACTGAATGGCAGTCCTTTTTGTTTCCTCTCTTGGAACGCTAACAGAAGAAAGGTAAAGAAAATGGTACAGAGAATAAATAAATAAATGGAACACTTCTGAATCCAAGGCAACAATTTAGTGATGAATAAAACATATTCATTTATTATCATAGCCACATCAATAACATCAGCACCTAACTGGAACCAAAAACAAATGCTAACTCCCAACTCCCTGCTATACCTTGAAGTTGATCCTGAGTTTGGTCATTGAAAAGCAAAGGAAGCTCCTTCTTGCTTTCTGCTCAGCCCCCCTCTCTGTCTCAGCCTGGTCTGATGGGTTTGTTGCAGCAGAAGCTGGTCTTGACGCCTCCTTGCATCCTTGTACCAGCTGCTGGGTCAAGGACTTTACCAGGACTCTGTCAAATGCAGGGTCCTGGGAGGAAATAGCTGCTTGCAGGGTGTTATAAGAGCCAAACTCCTCCATGAGGTTTTTATGTACACCTCTGAACACCCTATGGATGTTCAGGTTCTGGGAATATGCCTGTGTCCTGGAGAATCTGGATGCAGCACAGAACTCAGACAGGACTTGTCTGATGAGTTGCTGAGATGTTTCTGTCAGATCTGCTGCCTGTTGGTACCAAAGAGGTTCCCTTGCTGGTGAAAGACGGAGTGGAGGATCAAAAAGAGCCTTTAGCACTCGGTGGTCGGCTGCTGTCAGTCATTGGACTGTTAAGATTTCTGGGCATTGTAGAATACATTTAGGGCATAATGCGCAGACAGGGGTATGGTGGGGTGCGGGTACAGCGGAGGTAAGCCCAGGCACTGGGTTATGATAAGAGAGGTTGTATCTCTGGACATGTTGGTTGTAATGGGTGTGGTCACCTCATGTGTGTGAGGTGGTACAAAGGAGGTATCAGAGGTATGAAGAGTGGAACTAGGGGCTCCATTGTAAACCAAAACAATGATAACTAACCTGAACAACAGTATACAAGGCATATTGACATTTGAGAGAGACATACAGCGAGGCATAAAGTAATCGCAGGTGTTGATTGGGAGAGCTTGCTAAAACAACAGGTGAGACAACAACAGCTAATCAGCTAACACAACAACAGCAGGTAAAATGGTGATGACTAGGCAGAGAGGGTCGGATTAACTACACACAGAGCCTGAGTTCGCGGCTGGGGCCGACAGATAAAAAAATAAATAAACAGAATGGAGTACCGTTATTAATGGACAGTCCAGCAGACAACAGCTATGTAGCCAAGTGATCATAGTGTCCAGAGGGCAGCAGTAGATGGAACAGGGACGCCGCCACTACGCTAGCACGCGGGCGACACGGCGTTTAAAGTTAGTAGCCCTCCGACAGAGGCCGGTTGAAAGGCACAGCGGATGGAGTATTCGTTGGCAGACCAGTCGTGGTGGTGTGGCGGGGGGCCGTGTCGACAGAGAATCCAAGCCAGATGGCGAAAGAGGTATTGTAGAATTTAGTTTGCTAGCCGGGAGATGCGCCTGGCTCACGGCTAACTGGTGCTAGCTTCGTGGCAGTGGCGTTAGCCACTATAGCCAATCGGTAGCAGCGGTGAACCGGTGCCAAGGTCCAGAGTTTACAGCAAGGATCCGGTGGAGTATTGGGCTCTAGCCGTGTATGAGTGGGGTTTGGGTGAACAGCTGAGTAGGCCGGGAGGTGGGCCTCAGGGATAGCTTCAGTACTGGATGCCACGGTGAGTGCAAGCTAGCTGTGAGCTAGTTAGCTGCAAGCTGTGAGGTAGCTGTGAAGATCAGAAGTAGTGGTCCAGGGATTACGGCAGGAATCCGGCGTTGTTGTGGAGAGACAGTCCGATACTAGTAGACTGGCGAGTATTATCCAGGCTAAGAACAGGGCTGGTATCTGTGCAGAAGGTAAAAGCAGCTAGCAGTGGTTAACAATGACTAAATAGCTTGTAGCTAATTAGCTGGTTAGCTTCTGGAGGTTCTTGAATGTGTTCTAAAATTTTAAAAATTAAAATAATAATAAATAATATAGAATCGAATTAAAAATCGAAAAGAGATTGAAAATAAAGTTGAAATATATATATATATATATATATATATATATATATATATATATATATATATACAAAAAATACGAAAAGGACACGAACCCAATGCTGATAACACAATGCCCCCTTGCGGTGCATCAAATAATTGCATCGCTCTTACAGCTATTCTGTTCCTTTGAACAAAGAGTGTTACCCCTTTACTATTAAAGTGTATTGCTCTGTGGGGGAGTAATCTGTTTATGACTGATAATAGGACGTAACACAGGGATGAGGAAAAAACAATAATTTGGATCCTACAACATTGCTGTTGTACCTAAATAATTCCACAAGAGGGCGACATAAACATTTCATAAAACCAATTAACCTCTACTGCCTTCAGTCCATGACGTCCCCGACTAACTAAAAGTCTGCGTCTGCAAAAATGCTCTTTTATCATAACTCGACATGAAAGTAGCCAAGCCAAAACAGTCAATGACATGCTTTTCGAGATATAAAAGTAGCTATGGTGGAAGAATAGGTAAGTGAAATATAGGGAAAGGTAGAACATGTTTTACAGTAAGTTTAAAGTTGTTATCAACAATTTAGCTCTGATAGGCCTTTGGCAATCCAAGCTTTTGGGTTCGTACTCAAGGCTACTTGGTTTAGGCCTTGCTATAGCCTAGGGATACAGTCCAATAATATCTCCCTTCTCCTGAAGTGTACACACTCATTCGCTTCTTCCTACAAATCTAAAATCATTGGATTGGTGGAGGCATGGGCTAGAGAGGAATATGCTACCAAATAGCACATTATTCCCTAATGTAGGCCTACTTATAAGGAATGCACTATAAGGAATAGATCAATCAACTGGCTCACTAAATAGGGTACCGAAATAAATCCACAAGAGGTCGACACGAAATTAGACTAGGTTTATTTCTGTTTTGACCTGCTGAGTGGCAGTGCTTAGTGAACAGATTTCCATGTGGGCCTAGCTGTATCGAAAACGGTTGATGGGGAAATTGTGTAATCTGATCAATATATTTCCCCCCCAATATTAATGAAGGTCTAACATTCCATGACGTGGTATGTAGTTCTTAATTCGTCAGTGGCTGCAATATTGTCCTCAGTAAACTCAACATGAGTGAAAACAACACAGACAAGGACAAGTTTTTCGAGATATAAAAAATACTGTATGCAATTATGGATGAAGAAAGGGTAGGTTAAATGACACAAAATATTTGGGAATGTAACTAAGGAAAACGTCATTTAACAGTTACAGAACTGCTACAGTAGCCTATCAGAACAGCTGCAGTATCAGAGGCGCAGAGCCTTAATTAACGGGCTACACATAATGGCTGACGACAGCCAGGTAAGGTTCATTTTAGCCTACGTTTAATGAGCTTTACAGTTGTCCTAATTCCATCTTGTTCTAATGGCAAGTCTGCCTTAAGTGCAGAAACTATGGTTGATATTAGAAAATAAGTGTGATTAGAAGTTTAGGCAAGTAATTCCAATTGGGGAATTGTTGTGGGATGTTAGCATAACATATTGCGCGTGTAGCATTCGTGCCATGGGGGATTGTGCAGGCCGGCAGGTTGCTACAGGATCCTAGTATCATGTATGTTATAGGGATCCTTTTTCACCTGAACTGCTCATTGGCTGTCCATAATGAGCCCAGCGAGCAGGATGTGTAGCTGGGCTCTGCAATAATTAGCTCCCAGAGCAATTACAAATAACTATTCTTGTTTTAAAAGCGTCATTACAACTAGCAACATGACGGTCAGTCACCTCTAAGCAGGACTCAGTAGAAACGCTATGTGTTGGATTTGTCCATGTCTCGCTAAATTAACCTAGCTACCATAACAGCCGTGGAGAATTTACACTACAGTTTTAAGGGATCTCTCTGAAGGTTTTAGATGATACAGTGGTGCTTCGTCCTCTGGATGAAGAACCATACATCTCGGCTTGGCTTCATTGCATATTTGGGAAACGTTGACATGCCATTTGTGTTGGTGGATGGATGAAAATAATGTGATTATAGTATCGTTATACATAGGCTAGCAGGAAAATCCGCATGAGATATCCATAGAACTGAGCCCTGCTCCGTTTCAGCACCATGGCACGGTCCCCTGACGCCAAGAAACGTGTCAGCTCGATGCAGCAGACAGCTCCACAGTGCTGAAATAGTTCAAACCCCCTTGAACATCTTTGATTTGAAATTATTCTGCAAGTGGTTATAATTTATTGCACATCCTAGTTCTGCAGCTTTGCAACCTCAGAATTATAGCTAATGGATGGCAGCGAGTTACGTTTTTGTGCATGGTGATGCATGATAAACCATAAATTAAACGCAAAAACGTGCACTTATAGACATATTTTCGTTTGGCAGAACTTTGACAAGCTTTGATTTGTTTTCTAATTACATTGACAATTCATATAGACATTAGACTTAGGCCTAATTGTGACATCATGTGTGTATGACATCTTTGGAGAATGCTCTGGCTTCAGCCAATCGGAATCGAGTATTCAACAATGCTTTGGCATAATTCAAGGACGTTCATATTCACTTCAGTTGTTTGCCGATGGTTCACTGACGTTTTTTCAAAGGAGGTATTAGTATTTCCTCTAAACAGCCTACAACAATAAGCTACACATCATGTCAGATGACAGAAAGGTATGGTTCATTTAGCCTATTTTGAGTTTAGAGGAGAAATTACTAACAATATAGTAGGTCACTAACACAGCAATAGGTCTCACTGGTTTGATCCATGGACTGAAATCTGACCACTATTGTCGTTTTGTTTAAAATAAGAGCGAATAAGTTGTTTCATAAAGTCACAACCTAGGACTGATATTGGCCTCTCATTTATCCACCAGAGCGTGAAATGGGAGGATCCCCCGGATGACCAAAATAAGGTTGTGGAGAATATGAAGGATGAAACAGAGACACATGAGACCAACAAGAACAGGACAGGAGGCAAGGTAAGAAATATGCTGTCCTCTACACATGTTCTGCCTACTTAGGTACAGATCTAGGATTAGTTTACTATCACTAAATCCTAGCCTTAAAGCATTAGGAGGAAACGCTACACTGACCTTAGATCTGCTATGAGACCTATAATCTGTTGTCATGTAGGCTAAACGTATGTCCAGTGGCCGCGCCAAGAAGACTTCCGTGGAGGAAGACAGCAGCATTGGTGCAGGTCTGAGATTACTTCATGTTGGGTGCAGGTTGTGTTCAAATTCATCAGCACTAATCTGAGAAGATAGTATCTATATAGGTGAAAGCAATATAAGGGAGGCCCGCAGAGAGATGTGCTTTTACCTGTCCAGTGCAATCAAATCACTAAAGGTGAAGGAAATTAGGGATCACGTTCAGATTCAACTTTAGATTTCTCTTTGCGGTTTCCCAGAGTCTTCTCAGACACCCGGGTGTGGTTTCCGGGAAAGGGGATCTATCATTGAGCAGCTGGAGAAGGAGGCTCAGAGGACTCTAATGCCTTCTCTCAAGATTGAGACATGCTGTGCCCCAATCCTCCTCTCCTTCCTGAGGAGTCTAACTGATGAGCAAGTCCCATGTCTTTTTCCAACCTCACATACAACAACTCTGAATTTATAGTCATAGTGCACCTTCTAACCACAAAGGGTATTTCAAACACTACACCTAACATCACTGTAACCACACCCCTAACTCTTCCTGTAAATCAAGAACAAAATGTCTCATGTACTTGCTAATAGCTTAATTAAATACACTTTTATTTTCCCTGACATGGCTATCTAGTGACTCCACTAACTCAACACCAGTGTGCAGGTAAAATATGTTTCCTTTCTTTTCTTTTCTCTAGCCAATGGAGGGTGATTCAGCATGGCATGAAAAATAACGTAAGTCTCTCCACATAAGGTTCTGGTCAAAAGTGGTGCGCTATATATGGAATGGTGTCATGGAATTACTTGATTGACAAAAACATTCCTCTGTTTGTTGGCCATAGCTCACATTCGAGCAGCTCTCCACGCTGTGTCTGAAGATTGTTAAAGTCGTGACCCAGACAGCCCTCCGCATTCTCCTACCAGCGCTAGCTCGTATCATGGGGGTGAACCTGAGGAGTGGGGCAACCTCCCCAGAATCCCAGTGCTCTCTGACAGGGTCTGAGGATTCCTTAGGCAGTCTGGATGAGAGAGAGAAAAGGCTGCTGATCAGTGAGATGAACTACTGGACTAAGGAGAGGAGGAGGAATGGCAGTGCAGGGTTCCGCCAAAAATCCACTCGCAGAACCTCATCACCATGCTGTTCGCCTAAGAGGTATGTTCACAGCAATATTTCAACTTAATAATTGCAAGACCTGACCCATACTTATCATAAATTATTAACTTGGAATTCACACCTTGTAGTTTTAAGTTCTGGTCAGAAATGTTGCCACTGAGGGGGTGGGTCCAGGTGAAAGTCATTTTTAACTGGGTAAGCCATAAAGTCATCTATGAATAAATAGATCAGCCTTTCAGAATTAATCATATTCTGATGTCATACAAACATAAAAATCAGGCAAAAAATCATGTCAGTTGGCTTTAGGCTTCTAGAACTACGGTGGTATGAGAAGTATCCATCATTGCTCTAATTTGGTTTTCAGGCTCACTAATGACCCAGATTAGATACAGTTGGTGTAACAGGTTTCTTCTGTTGAAGGAGAGGCGGACCAAAACGCAGCGTGGTTATTTTGATACGTCTTTAATAAAGATGAAAATAGAACAATATACAAAAACAAGAACCGTGAAACCGAAAACAGCCCTATCTGGTGTAACAAACACAAAGACATGAACAATACCCACAAACCCCAACACCAAACAGGCTACCTAAATATGGTTCCCAATCAGAGACAATGACTAACACCTGCCTCTGATTGAGAACCATATCAGGCCAAACACAGAAACAGACAAACTAGACACACAACATAGAATGCCCACTCAGATCACACCCTGACCAAACAAAACATAGGAACATACAAAGCAAACTATGGTCAGGGTGTGACAGTTGGTCACATTTGCATGGCATAAGTGGTGATTGTGTGTTTATCTTCAAGGTCCCAGACCTCATTTCAGAGCTTGCCTGCAACTAGAGAGGCTCCACTCATGGAGGAGCCTCTGAAGGCTCTTTTTGGGGTAACGGAAGAGAGCCTCCTGATATCCCTGGTTGAGGGTCACTCCAACCCCACATCCTCCGAGTTGAGCTGTGCTATCGTGGGGGAGGTGGTACACCAGCTTAACTCTGGCCTCTCAGTGGCCATTCAGGCCAGCCCGGGGAGTTGCCCCCCTATGGACAGTCAGGACATAGCAGCAGGCAAGGAGGTCATTCGGGTAGCCTCGGTGCAGATCCTGGCCGAGCTACAGAGCCAAACGTCTGAGCCAGAGTGGTTAGGGTTTATCGAGCCCCTCATGGACCCTGTGACCGATGATGTGCTGGATGCCATTGTCGGCACAATGGACAAAATGGCACAGGACTTCAACATCCTATTGGATCTGGCCAAGAAGATGACAATCTTGGGGTCTAAATTTCTGACCAATCTTCAATGTGACCTTGATGTTGAGTGTCCATCTGGGAAAGAAGGGACCACTCACTTTCTCAAAGAGACTGGATCCTCTACCAGTGTGGTGGCCAGAAAGCTTCAGACCCTCTCTAGCCCCGACTTTCAGTCTAAAGCCCTGAAGGCGGTGAGCACCATCCTTACAAGGAAAGTCAGCAGCTCTTCTGGCATGGCTCCTTCCTCTAGGCCTTCTAGTGCTGCTCCTAGCCTTACTGAAGCCCCCCTGAATACCAGCTGCACAGCCCTGACATCTGTAACCTCCACTGCCACAGTGATTGTTAAGGCATTTGTGGGAGGCATGGAGACGATAGCATCATTTGAAGGCACATGTGAAGCCGTTGATTGGCCAGTTCCTGTAAATGACCACAAAACAGGATCTTCACAGATGATAACCTTCTCTCTAGCACGCACACTCTACGGCCGTATACGAGCAAAGCTGAGGGACCTTTTAACTCTATCCACTCGAGAAGAAGGTGTGGCTAAGGATGCTTCTCTTCAGGAGTCTTCAGACACCCTGGAAAAGGCAACTGTTTCAACTGTTGAGGTCCAGTTACCCAGCACCGAACTTAGTAGAGTTCCCAGAGAGAGCCAACCAATACCAGCTCTCTGTCGCTCCAATCTGGATACCAGTACTCAAGAAGTTCTTAGCAGTGTTTTTTCCATCTACAAGTCAGAGTTATCAAAAGTGGAGAGTAAATCCTTGGCCGTTGTCAGTTCATCTGATGAGTCCCTAGAGGCTTGTTGGTTTGTTGATGGTGTCCTATCAAAGCTCGATGACTATACTATTTCCCAGTCACCCTCACCCAATGAAGACTTGAGCGTGAGTACTCAATATTCTCAACTGAGCTCAGAAGAGAGTGTCAGAATCACAGAGTCCTCTACTAGTCTGATTCAGAGCATTAAGAAGCTCTCTAGCAATGACTTCCAGACTCAGGCAGAAGAGGCAGTGAGTAAAGTGCTGATGAGATCCAGTCATTCCTTTATCACACAGATCAGCCATACTGGTCTTCAGAAAAGTCTGCAGGCTGGCTTATCATCTAGCTCACCATCAGAGATCCATGTCCTTTCAGAATCCATGTCCTCCATGTCCTCTGAGAATACAGCCTCTGGATTAGTGGAAACCTTTGTCAAAGGAATGGCGACTATTTTCCAGAAAAATGAGTCCACTGACACTGTGCTACTGGAAAGAAGTGGGAGAGTTTCGCAGTGCTCCCACGGGGGCTCCCAAATGGATGATACTGAATTGAGTGTTAAAATATCAGAGGAGAAGCTTTGGTCAACAGCTAAGACCATCTGCGTCAGTATGAAGAACACACTTAAGGATTTCTTCACAGGGCTGAAGCCATCCGGATCCGAAAGGACAGAAAATGCTTCTTCCAAAGAGACCCTTGGGGAAATCCTGGTTGCTATCCAGAGTGAAATCTCAAACTTAGGGCGAATGAAGGATTCCAGGGAGCTCCTTCAGATCAATGATATGGTAGGAACTATGCTGAAGGAGGTTGAGAAAAGTGAGGATGACAGTGAACAAGTCTGCCAAGACATCCCTAGAACCTGTTCATCTTTGTCCACTTCTTTAAATGGTCGTAGTTCCTTGTCCAGCTCTTCAAAGGGTCCTAGGTCAGAGTGTGAGTTAGAGATCAACCTCCCTGGCACTCCCATCCCTGACGAAGTGCCTTTTGATCTGACCTGCCCCATCGTCAGGAGCTCCTGCATCGACACCAGGGTCTCTAAAATGCCAGATATTTCTTCAAGTGACATAAAGACAAAGATGATGGCACACATAGATGAACCCCTGCATCGTAACAGTCCAATGACTGACAGCAGTCGGCCACCGAGTGCTAAAGCCTCTTTTCGATCCTCCACCCCGTCTTTCACCAGCAAGGGAACCTCTTTGGTACCAAAGGGAAATGGGATTGACATTGAAGAGAAGGAGGTGTGCATCCCCAGCAGCTCTGGCCATCTGAGGGAGCTCTTAATCCCCCCGGATATCAGCAGTGCCACTGCATTCCCACTGCAGTACTTGATGGACTCCAGCAAAGATGATGGCATCTGTTTTGTCACCATACTGGTGATAAGGTTGCTATCGGAGATCAGACCCTCAGCCCTAGATGGACCCTCCCAACAGGCAGCAGATCTGACAGAAACAGCTCAGCAACTCATCAGACAAGTCCTGTCTGAGTTCTGTGCTGCATCCAGATTCTCCAGGACAAAGGCATATTCCCAGAACCTGAACATCCAAAGGGTGTTCAGAGGTGTACATAAAAACCTCATGGAGGAGTTTGGCTCTTATAACACCCTGCAAGCAGCTATTTCCTCCCAGGACCCTGAATTTGACAGAGTCCTGGTAAAGTCCTTGACCCAGCAGCTGGTACAGGGATGCAAGGAGGCGTCAAGACCAGCTTCTGCTGCAACAAACCCATCAGACCAGGCTGAGACAGAGAGGGGGGCTGAGCAGAAAGCAAGAAGGAGCTTCCTTTGCTTTTCAATGACCAAACTCAGGATCAACTTCAAGGTATAGCAGGGAGTTAGCATTTGTTTTTTGTTCCAGTTTGGTGCTGATGTTATTGATGTGGCTATGATAAGACAAATACATGAAATAAATATATGTTTTATTCATCACTAAATTGTTGCCTTGGATTCAGAAGTGTTCCATTTATTTATTTATTCTCTGTACCATTTTCTTGACCTTTCTTCTGTTAGCGTTCCAAGAGAGGAAACAAAAAGGACTGCCATTTAGTCCAGGACAGAACAGAACAGACTGAGATTCCCTCTACTGATGGACATTGCATAGGTAAGGATTTTAGAGCTCTGCTATAGATTGTAGTTTTGTTTAGGTGTGTGTTAGAAACATGGGTATGCCTACCAAACTCATAGCACTGTTATTTTTCAATGTTACTATACTGCATCTCTCTCTCTCTCTCTCTTACCCCATCCATTTCTCTTGTGTTTCTAGCTCCCGTTGGAGAGGTTTCTCCCTCCATATCTCAGCCTGTCAAAAAACGATCCTTGATTGTCAGGGTCTTTTCAGCAATGATGAAGCCATTCAGGCGCTTCACCAAGAAGAACCTGTAACCTGCTAGGCTGCAGACTCTTGACAAGAGGAATTTCTGCATGTCTACCCTTTCAAAGTCTATTTGATCAAATAAATGCAAATTATTTTACAAGAATTTCAAGTGTTTTGGAAGATTGGTAAAACTGAAGCCGCTTTTCTCAGAGAAATGCACTAGTTCCCCCTTGGTTACACATTTATTGTGCAGTTTTTGAGTTGGCAGGACTTGGGGCAGCAGGTAGCCTTGTGGTTAGAGCGTTGGGCCAGTAACTGAAAGGTTGCTAGGTCAGATCCCTGAGCTAACCATGTAAAAATATGACGTTCTGCTCCTTAACAAGGTAGTTAACCCACTGTTCCTAAGCTGTCAGTGTAAATAAGAATTTGTTCTGAACTGACTTGTCTAGGAAAATAAATAAAATAACCACAGCTTGACTCTAATACAATAGTTGCTGCATAGACTGTCAGATAAGCAGATGTCTATTCATTTAGTTCGATTGGTAAGAGCTTATTAGCAGCAAGGGGAAAACACATAGAGGAGAATTAGCTATCTGCAGCTAGATCAACCCTCTGAGATGTTTTCTGTATGTTGAAAATATTAGGTCCAACAGTTGACAGTGTATGTCAGAGCAAAAACCAAGCCATGAGGTCGAAGGAATTGTCCATAGAGCTCAGAGACATGATTGTGTCAAGACACAGATCTGGTGAAGGGTACCAAAACGTTTCTGCAATATTGAAGGTCCCCAAGGACACAGTGGCCTCCATCATTCTTAAACGGAAGAAGTTTGGAACCACAAAGACTCTTCCTAGAGTTGGCCGCCAGGCCAAACTGAGCAATCGGGGGAGAAGGGCAGTGCAGTGGAGCAGCAGTGCAGTGGAGTAGCTTCAACAGCCATAGGCCCAGGGATTTCACATCACATTCCATGATGCAATGCAGAATACGGCTTCACACAGAACAATCACCAAACCCATAAGATAACACTTAGCACAGCACAGCCAAACATCATGTATCACATGAAGAGGCAAGTGTGTTCTCCAGACATGATACCTTGTCATTGTCATGGACCTGCTGTTTCGATCTTCACTCTCTCTCTCCCCCACCTCTCTCGCTCACTCACTCACTCTCACACACACACACACACACCTGCTGTCTCGACCTCTGAATGTTCGGCTGTGAAAAGCCAACTGATAATTACTCCGGAGGTGCTGACCTGTTGCACCCTCTGTAACCACATTATTTTGTTGACTCTGCTAGTCATCTATGAAGAATGTTTGAACTACAGTACTTGAAGAACGATCTGGCCTTATTGGCCATGTACGCTTATAATCTCCACCGGCACAGCCAGAAGAGGACTAGCCACCCCTCAGTCTGGTTCCTCTCTAGGTTTCTTCCTAGGTTCCTGTTTTTCTAGAGAGTTTTTCCTAGCCACCGTGCTTCTAAATCTGCATTGCATGCTATTTGAGGTTTTAAGCTGGGTGTCTGAATAAGCACTTTGTGACATCTGCTGATGTAAAAAGGGCTTTATAAATAAATTGTACTGATTGATTGATGATTGATTGTATTAAATGGAGTAATATATATCCATCATGTAAAATGAACATTGAGCACTGTCTCCATGGAGTATAGCACTGCAGCCTTAGGCAATGTATACAGTGCCTTGCGAAAGTATTCGGCCCCCTTGAACTTTGCGACCTTTTGCCACATTTCAGGCTTCAAACATAAAGATATAAAACTGTCTTTTTTTGTGAAGAATCAACAACAAGTGGGACACAATCATGAAGTGGAACAACATTTATTGGATATTTCAAACTTTTTTAACAAATTAAAAACTGAAAAATTGGCCGTGCAAAATTATTCAGCCCCTTTACTTTCAGTGCAGCAAACTCTCTCCAGAAGTTCAGTGAGGATCTCTGAATGATCCAATGTTGACCTAAATGACTAATGATGATAAATACAATCCACCTGTGTGTAATCAAGTCTCCGTATAAATGCACCTGCACTGTGATAGTCTCAGAGGTCCGTCAAAAGCGCAGAGAGCATCATGAAGAACAAGGAACACACCAGGCAGGTTCGAGATACTGTTGTGAAGAAGTTTAAAGCCGGATTTGGATACAAAAAGATTTCCCAAGCTTTAAACATCCCAAGGAGCACTGTTCAAGCGATAATATTGAAATGGAAGGAGTTAAATAAAGGTTAAAAATAAATAAAAAAGAAGTGGCTGTGAAAGTTAAAATGTTGGCAGTGACCTTGCAGTGGAGCAACTGGACGATGAAGACTCTTCTTTCCCAAAGGAGCTGAACTCTTGCAAGGCATTGGTGAAAAACCTTGACATTCTGTCAAGTGACAAGTTCAAGACCAAAGGCTGTGAGTGAGATTCTAGTGAGATGGGACCCCAGGGTCCACCTGGTTTGGTTGAACATTCCCATTCATTTACTGCTTGATGGGCCCATACAGTATGGATTCGGATTCGGAGGCGCCAAAAAGGCATTGTGAATTAGATAAGCCAACCAGATAGATCCGCAAATATAATTGTGAGGCATTGTGAGGCATTAGCCAACAAGCTAAGAGAGATCCGCAAAAGACCCTCAGCCATATTATGCCAAAGCGGACCCTTTCACACGTCTCGTAGACTCTGCAACAGGCTCCAGGCAAAGATAAAATAATTATTTCACAGAACGGGTGAAGCTGCATTCCAAAGGGAACAACTTCTGGAGCACACTGACTCCAGTGTTCTGCCTGGTTCAACCCTGAACTCATCTTCAGCAAGTAGGAGTGAATCACCCATAGCAGAATGCAGTTCATCTGCTGTTCCTAGTGGACATGATTCATCTGGCTCTGTAGAAGAGAAACCATTTGAGACCAGAGCAGATTGTACTCATGGTCAGAACTCTCCTCTACTCAGTAAGAGTGAGGCCATACTGCAAGAGGTCACACAACTCTCCGCAAATGGCAGAGTGAGAACTCCCAACCTTTACTGGTTCTCTGTGATCCAAACCTGGAGCCCTGCACCAACGAGGTCTTATCTCAAATTGTGACTGTGTATAGGTCCGAGATGGCAGATTTGGAATCAACGTCCAGTGTTGTAGAGTTCCTCTTACAACTCCTTTGAAGTCTGTGACTTTTTGGATGGTATCATGTCTTAACTAGAAGACATGCCTGTGTCCAGTTCCTCATCATTGGAGGGAGTCAGTGTTACTCCAGCCTCAGTCATTGAGCAGCTTTTGAGTGAAGTGTTTCAGAAGAAGACAACCAACAAAGTCAGAAAAATACTGATCAAATCTGTCAATCTCTTCCCCAGCGAAGTCTGTTCAAGCCAGACAGATTCTCAGATGTCGCCAGCATTATCCACCATTTCCTCGAAGCATACAGATTCAGTTGCTATTGAAAGTATTGGATCAATTGCAAATGATATGATGAGCATTTTCCTGCTCACAGAGTCTCCTACTACTCTATGGCAGGCAGACTCTATGCTTCAACTGAGTGATGAGAAACCCTCAGAAGCCACACATACTGCAGCTGTAAGCCCCCAGACTGGTGTGGAAGTATCTGAGAAGAAAATCTGGATAACTGCAAAGACTATTTACCACAATGTGAAGGCAAAGATGAGGAATTATTTCTCATTGCAAAGACAAGCCAAAGCAACGAAGGCTCAAGCCAAAAATACCCTCAGCCATATTCTGGTTTCCATTCAGAAAGAACTGTCAAATGGTGGCTGCAGGACAGCTTTCACAAATAGATAAAGTGGTTGGAACTATGCTGGAGAAGATAAGCAGCGAATGTGGCGAGGAATTGGTCTATCAAGAGTCACTGCGGTCTTCCTCCTCGTTGTCATTCTCAACTGCCAAATCACAGAAGACAGAGTGGGAATTTGCACTCCCTGGCACTCCCATTCCTTCTGAGTTACCCTAGAGTCCTGCTCAGCCCATTGTAAGATGCTCAGTCATTGACATGAGCGAATCTACTAAGCCAAAAACAATGGTGTGTGATGCCAGAACAAGCATGTTTGCCACAGCCGATACCATCATGAAGAAAGTATATCCAGAGGCAGAAGGGCAGGTTACATCTCACCCTGATCTAATAGATGCAATAGCTAGACTGGAGGAGATCATATCTCAGGGTAGGATTGGCGCTCTCTCCCGTGATCTCAGCCACCAAGTCAACCGCATCATTTCTGATAGAAACTTGACCCCTCTGGAACTGACAGTGGCGGCTGGAAAGAGTGCATCTGATACCATCCTTTCGAAGCTAAAGAGGAATGACAAGGTTGGGAAGCCCACAACTTACGAGCTGGTTCAGCTGTTTGTAGAGGAGCTTATTAAGTGCCTCCCGCTTCCTAGTTTTGTGCCCTATTCAACTTCAATGAGTTTGGCTCAGGGGGCCAAGGTGTTGGCTAGAGTGTCTGAAGATAGCATTTCATGCTCTTCTTCTTCATCAGTATTTAGTGACACAGTCAGTCTCTTTACCAAAGTTATGGTAAGCCAGGTCATGTACTCTGTGAATTCTGATGCAGAAAGTAGAGGATGTCTCCTTCTGGCATCATTATGGTAACAAGCGAGACCTCCAATGCAGCACAAATCTTAAAGGCCAACATTGATGGAGAGGAAGTAGATACCACCAGTCATTCTGGTGTAGCTCAAAACATTGTCAGGGACCAGCCCAGACATGGTCAAAGATGTCACACTTCCAAACCCATCCTCTGATAACTTGGGCAGTGATGATGACTTCACCGGCCTCATCAGCATGTTAGTGGTGAGAATTCTAACAGAAATCCAAACCCCAGCAGAAGATTACCCAGTTGACGTCACACGCAAGTCACAAGACCTGATCACCAAAGTTATGGAGGTCTTCTGTGCATGGTCAGGCTGCTCTGAGACACGAGCCTATCCAGAGAACTTGAGGATTCATAAAGTCTACAGAGTCGTCTATAAAAATCTGTTGGGGGAGTTTGGCTCGGAGAAAATCCTCCAACAGGCCGTGTCGACTCAGGACTCTTCATTTGATAGGATTCTTGTCTAGTCTTTGAGTGAAGCGCTTCTCCACAGATGTAATGAGGCATTGAGGGCAGCCTCAAGAACATCAGTCAAAACCACCGGGCCTAAGGCTCTTCCACTGGCTGAGGATGTGAGGGGTAGCAGCGGGAAATTATATTTTCTACAAAGGCTGGTCAGGCTGACAAGCAACTTAAAGGTACAGCAAACATATTTAAATGAACAGTTGTGGGAGATAATGTGAGTAAACAATGCAATTCAGTGTAAAAATTATAAAACCATCCGTTCATTCCAAAACCAATCATAAATGTTGTTGTGCTGGTGTGGTAGGTGTGATTGTTATCATCATGAGGTTGTTCAGCTGTGACATTTTTTAAAACATGTTTTTCTCTTTAAATACTTAGCTATTCAAGAAAGGGAACAAGGATTCCCACCGCTCTGAATCAGAACAAGTACAGACCTGTCACGACTTCTACCGAAGTCGTTGCCTCTCCTTGTTCGGGCGGTGCTCGGCGTTCGACGTCACCGGTCTTCTAGCCATCATTGATCCATTTTTCATTTTCTATTGGTTTTGTCTTGTCTTCCCACACACCTGTTTTCAATCCCATTCATTACCTGTTGTGTATTTAACCCTCTGTTTCCCCTCATGTCTTTGTCAGAGATTGTTTATTGTCAGTGTAGTGTTTTTTGTATAGGTGCGCGACGGGTTTTCGTACCCATATTTGTTTATATTAATTTTTCTATTTAGTGTTATGGAGCATGTTACTTGGACATTTATTAAAAGACTCCATTTTACACTCCGTTTGACTCTCCTGCGCCTGACTTCCCTGCCACCTTCACACGACAGGACATTGTCTGTTTGAGATATTGGTGTACAAAGAAATGCCATTTCAAAATAACCTTACAAAGGTTATATACGCAATCAGTAGTCATCTCTTATGTAAAAGTAATTATATTCTCCAAAACTCAAGCTGTTGGTTCTCATTTATCAGTGTCAATTATGTTGAGTTGTAACATATATTACATCATTTCTAGATTAAAGTGCATGTCAACTCTCTCTCTCTTCTGTAGTGCCCAGCATAGTGCCACATGCTGCCATGTCTGCACTGCCAAAGGATCTCCCCGCCAGCTCCCAACAGGAGACGCCTCACAAACGTCCACTTCTCGTCATGATGTTTTCTGCCATCTCCAAAGGCCTGTTCAAGCCCTTCAAACAGTCCTTAAAGACCAAGTAACTTAAGACAATTTATTAAACGTCATTCATTGCATTAAATTGGCCTTTGTCTTCTTATGTGCTCCCGTTAACAGACCAGATTACAATACTGGTCTTTTAAATGTTAGCAGTGATAGCAACATTAACTATAGTGGTGTGTATAGCCCTTCTACACAGTCTGACTCTTCTGACACTGTGTGACATGCCCTCTGATCCAGTGATCTAGGATCTTCTGAGTGGCTTTAGGCCTGAATCTCTGCCCTCCTGCTCAAATAAATGTGTTCTCTTCTGATATATCTGCCACTGTCAGCAGCCAGCAGGGGGAAACAGACAGCGCTGTTGAGAGCTTTCTTTTCTCCCTCATGACTAAAACACTGAGAAAGGCTTTTGCAGCATATTCCATTTTTTGATTTAACCTATTATACGGTAGTAGTACCCATTATTTCCCAACGGTTATATCACAGGAAATGTGTTATAAATAGTAAACTTACAGTGCATCCGGAAAGTATTCAGACCACTTGACTTTTTCCACATTGTTACGTTTTCCTCTCATTAAGCTACACAAAACACCTCATGACAAAGCGAAAAGTGTAGAACATTTTAGCAAATTTATTAAGAATAAAAACAATTACCTTATTTAAATAATTATTGAGACCCTTTGCTATGAGACTCAAAATTGAGCTCAGGTGCATCCTGTTTCCATTGATCATCCTTGAGATGTTTCTACAACTTGTTCGGAGTCCTGTGGTAAATTCAATTGATTGGACATGATTTGGAAAGAAACACAGACCTGGGGGAAGGGTATCAAAAAATGTCTGCAGCATTGAAGGTCCCCAAGAACACAGTGGCCTCCATTCTTAAGGAACAAGTTTGGGACCACAGACTTCCTAGAGCTGCCCGGCCAAACTGAGCAATCGGGGGAGAAGGGCCTTGGTCAGGGAGGTGACCAATAACCCAATGGTCACTCTGACCGAGCTCCTGAGTTCCTCTGTGAAGATGGGAGAACCTTCCAGAAGGACAACCATCTCTGCAGCACTCCACCAATCAGGCCTTTATGGTAGAGTGGCCAGACGGAAGCAACTCAGTAAAAGGCTCGACAGCCCGCTTTGAGTTTGCCAAAAGGCACTTAAAGACATGAGAAACAAACCATGAGAAACAATATTTTCTGATCTGATGATACCGAGATTTAACTCCTTGCCTGAATGCCAAGCTTCACATCTGGAGGAAACCTGGCACCATCCCTAAGGTGAAGCATGGTTGTGGCAGCATCATGCGTTAGGAATTATTTTCAGCAGCGGTTACTGGGAGACTAGTCAGGATCCTGGGAAAGATGAACGGAGCAAAGTACAGAGATCCTTGATGAAAACCTGCTCCAGAGGTTCACCTTCCAAAAGAACAATGACCCGATGCACACAGCCAAGGCAGTGCAGGAGTGGATTCGGGACAAGTCTCTAAATGTCCATCAATGGCCCAGCCAGAGCCCGGACCTGAACCCGATCGAACATCTCTAGAGAGACCTGAAAAAAACTGTGCAGCGACGCTCCCCATCCAGTCTGACAGAACTTGAGAGGATCTGCAGAGAAAAATGGGAGAAACTCCACAAATACATACCCAAGAAGACTCGAGGCTGTAGTCGCTGCCAAAGGTGCTTCAACAAAGTACTGAGTAAAGGGTCTGAATAGTTTTAAATGTGATCAGTATTTTATTTTAGTACATTGTTTTATTTTTTATCTACAAACCTGTTTTTGACAATCTGTAGATTGGGGGGGGGGGACGACAATTTAATACATTTTAGAATAAGGCTGTAACAACGTAACAATGTGGAAAAAGTCAAGGGGTCTGAATACTTTCTGAATGCACTGTATGTAATGAACATATTAGCTGGTTGCCACTATAGATAGATAGGTTATCCAGTGCAGTGGTAATACTGCCTGTCTTGGGAGATAACGTAGGGTGCCAGAGACACAATCACAACCTTTCTTCAGGCTACCTGGCTCAAACTTACAACGTAAAGATATGATTATCACTACTTAGGTCAGACCAGATATTGTGTATAAAAACAAAACACTTTATTACAATTAGGCTGAAAAAATCCAATGAAAACACAACTACTTTACAAGTACAAATGTTTTCCTTTTTCATTGTTATTTACAGTTTTTTTTCTTCAACATCAATAAAAAAAATGGCATATTTATGAGAAAACACAATATTCTAAAGTACATGTTTACAGTGTATTTGTTACATAAACATAATAGACTGAAGGAAAATGCATTATTATCCATTAAATATCTGAAGGTTACAAAAAAAAAACTAAATGTTACATTCAGATTATTTCATGTATTTTCAGTGGTCGTTATAACTGTGATACAATCACGATTGGGGCAGTTTTGGACCTGGCAAGCTCCCTTATGCAAACAATTAAGGAGCTAACTTTTAGGGACACTTCTGTCAATGTTAAATTGATACATTGAAAAAAGTTATGTGAATGTGTTTCTACAGGTAAAAATGCATTCACTAATGACTCAGGGCTTTGATGTCTGTGAATAACTTTCACAATGACAATTAGCATGAGGACGGAAGTCCTCCCACCTTTATCGTTCTGGTAGGCAATGCAATGCATCTGTACTACTGAGATGTAGTCTCATTAATATGCATTACTTTATCAAGATACCTTTTTTTAACAAGAAGGGTGTTTTCTATATCTACCAACTATGAAATTACAGACATCATAAACGGTAAGCATGAGAATAATATCATCAAGGCGGACAGGGACAATGTATGAATACACAAAACATTATTCAAATGGACATTCCCCAAATGAGCTATGCACCAGCCCATAGCCACAGGATATCTATGGAGTAACATTAATATATTCATCAATTTAAAAAAAGGCATGAATATTGTTTTTCTGCTTTTCTGATCTTAAACCTCCCCCTGGATGTTGGTCCAGGTTTCCTCCAGGGGAGACCTTCTGAAACAGTCGAAGGAAACAGCCGACAGTTACGTGTGTTGAAGATAGATGATGACACTCTTAAAAGACAGGTCATTCCTTTATATGGAGCAGTTCCTTAAACCAGGTTAGATTCAACACAGCCACCTCAAACTGGACTCCACCACTCCTTCATAACGCTGGATCTCTTCATAATGCTGCTCCTCGGTCACTGAATGCATTTACACTGATGAGATGTTCTGCTTAGCCTAGCTGCAAGGGGAGCACTAACTAGTCCTGTGGGCACCTAGCTGCTGCCCCCGCTGGGCTTGGCCTGGGTCTTGCCCCTCATGGCCCCTCCGCGGGCCTGGCCCTTGGCTGGCTGCTGCTGTACTGGGGACTCTGCTGCAGCGGAAACTGGGGCCTGTTGGGCCGGGCTGTGAGGAGGGGGGGTCTGTATCTGAGGCGAGGCAGCTGCAGTCACCACCTGCTGCTGGAGGAGCTTCTGCTGAACCACCTGGGCTGTGGCTGTGCCTGCTGGAATCATCTGGACCTGGGGCTGGGCTGAAGATGTAGTCTGGGTCAGGGCCACCGTCTGGGGCTGGATCTGTTACGAGACAGGAAGAGGGTCACATTAGTTGAGTTGATCACTCGTGGTTGTAATCTGTTGGCACCGTCCCTGTCCGGGTGTCACTTCTGTAGCATTATTGTTAGAGTGTATGATTGTTTTTTTAAATTTTAACTTTAGGCAAGTCAGTTAAGAACGAATTCTTATTTACAACGCCGGTCATAGGAACAGTGGGTTAATTGCCTTGTTCAGGGGCAGAACGACAGATTTTTACCTTGTCAGCTCTGGGATTTGATCTGGCAACCTCTCGGTTACTGGCCCTATGCTCTAACCACTAGGCTACCTGCCGCCCCACATGTATGTACGCATGTACGTGCATGTGGGGCAATGAAGCATGTATGTATGCACGTATGCATGAATGTCCTCTCACTGTCAACTGCAATTATTTTCAGCAAACTCAATGTGTAAATATTTGTACGAACATAAGATTCAACAACAAACAAACTGAACAAGTTCCACAGACATGTGACTAACAGAAATTAAATAAAGTCCCTGAACAAAAAAGGGAAGGGGGGCAAAATTAAAAGTAACAGTCAACATCTGGTGTGGCCACCAGCAACATTAAGTACTGCAGTGCATCTCCTCCTCATGGACTGCACCAGACTTGCCAGTTATTCCTGTGAGATGTTACCCCACTCTTCTATCAAGGCACCTGCAAGATCCCAGACATTTCTGGGAGGAATGGCCCTGCCCTCACCATCCGATCCAACAGGTCCTAGACATGCTCAATGGGATTGAGATCTGGGCTCTTTGCTGGCCATGGCAGAACACTGACATTCCTGTCTTGTAGGAAATCAGCCATACTGCTCGTTCTGTGCGTGGTGGCATTGTCATGCTGCAGGGTCATGTCAGGATGAGCCTGCAGGAAGGGTACCACATGAGGGAGGAGGTTGTCTTCCCTGTAACGCTCATTCTTTCGACGATAAACGCGAATCCGACCATCACCCCTGGTGAGACAAAACCGCGACTCGTCAGTGAAGAACACTTTTTGCCAGTCCTGTCTGATCCAGCGACGGTGGGTTTGTGCCCATAGGCGACGTTGCCGGTGATGTCTGGTGAGGACCTGCCTTACAACAGGCCTACAAGCCCCCAGTCCAGCCTCTCTCAGCCTATTATTCAGTCTATTCAGTCTGAGCATTGATGGAGGGATTGTGCTTTATAGGTGTAACTCAGGCAGTTGTTGTTGCCATCCTGTACCTGTCCCGCAGGTGTGATGTTCAGATGTACCGATCCTGTGCAGGTGTTGTTACACGTGGTCTGTGCAGGTGTTGTTACACGTGGTCTGTGCAGGTGTTGTTACACGTGGTCTGTGCAGGTGTTGTTACACGTGGTCTGCCACTGCGAGGACCATCAGCTGTTCGTTCTGTCTCCCTGTAGCGCTGTCTTCGGCGTCTCACAGTACGGACATTGCAATTTATTGCCCTGGCCACATCTGCAGTCCTCATGCCTCCTTGCAGCATGCCTAAGACACATTCACGCAGATGAGCAGGGACCCTAGGCATCTTTCTTTTGGTGATTTTCACAGTTTTAGTGTTCGAAATTTTCATAACTCTGACCTGAATTGCCTACCATCCGTAAGCTGTTAGTGTATTAACGACCGTTCCACAGGTACTGTTCATTAATTGTTTATGGTTCATTGAACAATCATGGGAACAATCATGTTTAAACAATGAAAATGTGAGAAGTTATTTGGATATTTACGAATTATCTTTGAAAGACAGGGTCCTGAAAAAGGGACGTTTCTTTTATTGCTGAGTTTGTATGTTTGTTTTCTTGCATGTAAATATTATTTATTTTTTCCTCCCAATTTCGTGGTATCCAAATTGGTAGTTACAGTCTTGTCCCTTCGCTGCAACTCCCATATGGACTTTAGAGAGGCAAAGATCGAGAGCCATGTGTCCTCCGAAACACGACTTGCCAAGCCGCAGTACTTCTTGACACACTGCTCGTTTAACCCGGAAGCCAGCCGCACCAATGTGTCCAAGGAAACACCGTACAAGGAGTCGCTAGAGTGCGATGGGACAAGGACATACCAGGCGGCAAAACCCTCCTCTAACCCAGACGACGCTGGGCCAATTGTACGCCGCCTCATGGGTCTCCCGGTCTCCGCACAGCCAGGAATCGAACCAGAATCTGTAGTGACGCCTCTAGCACTGCGATGCAGTGCCTTAGACCACTGTGCCACTCGGGAGGCCCAGAGAAGGGTAATGACAAAGATTTGGTAAAAAGGCAGTCTCTTCTGCTGATGTGCGTGTCTGGTAGAGGTACTCAACCCTACTATTTTCCTATCAGCAGGGTTAATACCAGCCTGCCGCCCCAACAAAGGCTTTATCTTTACCCCTCCTTAACAATACCGCTACAATGTTACCAGACTAAGCTGCCCTCTTGACACCTCTAATCACTGTCATAACATTTCACAACAATTTATGGGAAATTACCTAAATGTCACAACGCACAAATTATTAATGCAATTTAACCAAGCTGACTTGTATTCAAGTCATGAAGTGAATAGTCATGAAAGGTTAATAGACACAGGAAGCAGAACCTGTCGTCTTTCATTCCATACGCCTCATAAAAATCCTGCATGATACTGCCCTTATATGTGGGTTAGTGCTCTTACCTGCTGTGGAGATGATACGATCTGCTGGATGTTGGCCACAGTGGATTGCCCCTGCACTATCTGGGGGAGCTTAGCCACCTAATATACAGGGGAAAGCAGTTAGCATTCCTCACACCTCTGGATAATAGCTCTACACATTTAAGACCAAGTGCCTGAAGGCCAGTGGGTTGGACTATCTGAGTAGGAAGATGCATGTGTCTACCTGGATTTGCTGGGCCCCAGTGGGTTTCCCAGCCTGGGCGATGGAAGTAGTGAAGAACTGGGTCTTGATGCTAGGCTGTAGCTGGGTGGTGGCAGCATAGGTGACCTTCTGCTGCTGGGTAGTCGGTACTGTCATCTGCTGGGTGCCCAGCTGATGGAGAAGACACAGACCACAACTAGACTGAAGATTGATTCTTCTGACAATAATTCACGGGGCACATTTTCATAATCAGATTTCCAACTATGGATAGACTTCATTGTAGTTTCAAGAGCACCACTTTCGGTTGAGATTTGAAATGCACTTCTGACCAGCCCATACCCTTACAGTAACAACAAGAGAACCAGCTCTTTACTTGTAAATATGTGTGTGGTTGCGTAGACTGTGGTGGTTCTGTTTTCCCCCAGAGCCCCACCTTCTGCTGCACAGAGGCTTGTCCTGGCTGTACTGCTTTCTGCAGGGCTGCTGCAGCCTGCACGGCTACCTGCTGCTTCTTCATCTGGAGCAGCTGTTGAACCTGCATCTGGGGGAACGGGGGCGTCAACACTGGCCCACCTATAAGACAGGAAGCAAGATCAGGGACAGGACAATCTCAGGACATGTAACCGAACAGAGAGAGTGCGTGGGTATGTGTGCGTTATCATTGGTAAAGAATGCATGTTTGTACTAAGAGGAGCAGATTATGAATGTTTCAGTCTAATTAGTTGCTGAGAATAGGAGGGTTTATAGAATATATAGAATAGGGTTTTTCCACCTGTTTTCTGGGCCTGTCCAATGGCTACACTGATGCCAGCCATAGTGACGGGCAGGGTGGTGACGCCAGCAGAGGAGACCACGGAGGGCACAGAGACCACGGGGGGCTTGGTGAGGGTCACCTGGGCCGTCTGCCCTGGCTGGGCCTGGATCTGACCCTGGGTAGGCAGCCGTGTCTGGACACAGGTAAAGATACACTGTCAAACACTTTCAATGGATCATTAATTATGCTCAAACCGGGTTACCTCTAGTAGATCATTATTCAAAATGTCAGCAAAGGCCTTTACCAGTCTGAAAGTAGTAAAGATCAGCACAACACAGTGGTGCATAATTCCCTAGGCCAGGCTATATACTATAGAAAAAAACAAGAAGGTGATAAAGTTGGTCCTTACCAGTCTGGCCACCTGCAGGTTAGCTACGGTGGTGCCAGCCAGCACGGCTCCGGCTCTGGGACCGGCAGCTATTGCGGCAAGCTGGGGGTTGGCCTGGGCTGCCTGGGGGTTGGCTGGCTGCACCTGGACGGGCTGCTGGCTGGCTCCTGCCTGCTGCTGGGCCATCTGCAGCTTTTGCTTGTGTATCTTCAGAAGCTCCTACAGCCAAGGAGAGAGTTAAAGGGTCGGTT
Organism: Oncorhynchus mykiss; assembly: GCF_057628025.1. Taxonomy (NCBI): domain Eukaryota; kingdom Metazoa; phylum Chordata; class Actinopteri; order Salmoniformes; family Salmonidae; genus Oncorhynchus; species Oncorhynchus mykiss. The sequence continues at coordinate 24,789,641 of NC_143027.1, forward strand.
CACTGAATGTCTGTACTGATCATTGGAGGGCTGGCTGCATGGTTTCTTTATTTTTACTTTACAAGACAAAACAGCTAACTTAGTATTAGTCACAGAGTGTGAGTAGTGGGTGAGTATCAGAAGAAGCTAATTCTAGGAGGCCATACAGTGAATGAAAGGCTTGTCTGTACAGTACCTGGGGTTTTCCCACAGCCTTGATGCCTTGTGGTGAGGCAGCCTGCTGTTGTTGCTGCTGGAGCTGCTGCTGTCGGAGCATGTGGAGGTGGGCCTGGGTGATGGGCTTGCCCTGGGGTAGCTGCATGCCTGTGGCTGGGGACAGAGAGCGAGAGAGGAGTTGTATCACAAAACCAGTGGACATGGCACTTCATTAACTTCCTATAAAGCACTTAAATGATAAATGTTGCTGTCAAAAGCGCTATATAAATACATTTGATTGATTGGGTGTTCAGTGTGAGCAATGTGTGCAGTACCTGGTGTGACCAGGGAGCGGGTCTGGGACTGCACTGGGGTCAGAGTGGTGGTCACCACCGCAGAGGCAGTCACCGGGGTAACGGCCCTGACACCCTGACCCGTAGCTATGGCAACCACCTCCCCAGGGGCGGCAGTGGCAGGTACGGCTCTCTGCTGGGAGTGGACCACCTGGGCACCTGCTGCACTGGCAGGCTGAAGGAAGGACAAGAGCACAGGGCCTCATGATACCTACACCAGACCAACACCCCCTAGGACCATTCACGCTGTCAGCAAGACTTACTGTACCCTCAAACAATGGTCATTGTGTGTTATAATTCAAAAACGGGGAAAGAGTAGAGTGACGCAATGGCAGAGGTAATAAATAGAGTGACTTACAGACAGGGTTCCTGGTATGACTTGACCTGGTGATACCAGCCGTTTGTTGGCCTGGAACGGACTTGGAGGAACTCCAGCCACTGTGTTCACAATCAGGTTCCCCCCTACGGAGGCTGAAAGGATTTAAGAAATGACTATTACTTACTGACTTTATTGTCCCCATGTGGAAATTTTGTTGCAGTGTCATGTACACATTTAAAAACTGACAATACAACTTTCATAACAGTTTCATAAAATATATATATATTTTTGTTAAAGCCTGCTGACCTTGCTGAGTCGATAGGAACATTATCCCAAGCTATTTAGGAGGGATATCACACTGCTAAGGGGGTGCCCTATACCTGCACCCAGAGGGGATTAGATCAAAGTCCTGGTACAGGGGGTGGACTGGGTCTAAAATTATTTTGTGAGCCTTGCGGAGGGCCCTGACCGTAAAGATCTCATCCAGGCCTGTCTGTTTGACTCCAAGTATCTTGCTTGCTGTGGTGATAATCCTTCTCAGCATATTTCTCTGACTGACAGTGGCATTGCCAAACCAACAAACAGTTGGATTACAGACTACATGTTTTGTAATGATCAATGTGTGTGCCATGAAAACCCACCAGCTTGAATGGTTGTTCCCACGGCAGCATTCTTTATGGCTCCAGCCTGAAAAACACAACATTCTTTAAAAATATATATTTCTAAATTATGCAATTTTACTCATTAGACAGCTCTTTTTTACCACAAAGAACAACTTGGTTTGACATTGAACATTCCAACGTTTTCCCCATTCTCACCAGGACAGCGGTGTTGGGTAAAGCCATAGCTCCTACCGCTGCAGGGGCCTGGAGGACCCCTGGGGCCTGGGCTTGGCCTGCAGCGGGAGCCCCAGCCTGGGGTTGGGCAGCACCGGCCACGGCCTGGGGGGCTCCAGCCTGCTGAGCTAGCTGCTGAGCCCTCTGCTGCTCGGCTAAGGCCTGACAGGACACACACAGACAGTTAAGCATGTTGAAGATCAGAGTGCATACCACCATGACAACAGACCTGACTGTCACACTGCAAACTTAGCCATTAATCAAAATCCAGAGAGAATATACAGTAAACAATACACACCTTCTTCTCCTTGGCAATCCTCTCAGCACGTTGAGATGCCACCTGAATGGGAGGGAGGGGCTTGTCATAGCCGATCCCACTTTCTGCCAGGACGGAGGCATGTTTGGGATTCTTCTGGAATGGGTTCATCCCCAGACTGAAGAAGCAAACATTGAATTAATAGTTTAAACACTGAGCATGTTTATCATAAGGCTGATGACACAACATGCCTTATTTCAAGGTACAGAGGAAAGATCATGTAGAGTGCTTACAGGGGCTTGATGGGGGGACTCCTCTTGCTGGCGATGATCTTCATGAGCTCAAAGCGGCTGTTGTAGAGTTGGATGTGTGTAGCGTTGTCATCCTGGGTGTAGATCTGACAGGTGCGCAGCGGCCGGCTGTTCTTAGACTGGCGGAGGAAAAAGGAGGGACGCTGGTCAATGAAGAGGGCTCTGAGCATCAAACATTACGACCATTGTAAACTGCAAGAGTTGGCAATGTACCTTGTATATGCTCTTGGTTTTCTTCTTAGGATTCGCCTCATACACCAACTACAATGAATAACAAAACCAGTATGGTTGAATTATCTGAATGCTCAAACAACATGAGATCTTGGTGCCACTCAGGGCTTTACGAACTCATGTCTGCTCACCTTGCCCTCCTCCCGGGGGATGATGACGTTCTCATAGCGGTTGCGACACTGCTTGGGCGAGCGGTAGATACGGCTGCAGGAGTTGACCACGTCGCTGACCAGGTCCCAGTTGGGGGTGTGGGCCGGAGACACGATGGTTAGATTCAGAGGGAGCTCCAGGAGCTGCTTCATAGCCTGCCACGCACAGAGAGAGAGGTGACACTTGCATCACTAACAGAAGAAATGACTGGACTATGTTGATTACAAGTAGCTTAGCTTCTAAGTATTCTTCAGTTCACCTCATCTAAGAGTATCTAGCAAACATACAGTATAACAGACATTTCTTTAGACCAACCACAGTATTGGGTAAAACAAGCCATCCCAGTAGCAGCCAGCCTAGTACCTGTAGCAGGGCCCAGTCTTCACTGATGAGCCACTCTGGGTTGTCCTGTCCGGCCTCCATGGCAGGTTTGACCAGTGAGGGCAGAGGCTTAGCGAAGGGCGCCTGCTGCTTCAGGGAGAAGTTCTTCTTTTGGTCTTTGCCCTCTCGGCGCACCTTGAGCATGCTGGCCTTCTCGAAGAGGGAGCGAGGAGGAATCACTGTCTCCCCATGACCCTTCTTCTTCTTCCTGCCCGCTGCTGGGCAGAAAACACAGGACAGAGCTCACAAGTGCATCACTACACACAATGTACCATACTTTAATGTTTGTTACAAGAATAAAAATACTTACCCGAGGGGTCCATCTTGAGTCTCTTGTGCTCCTTGCGGATGTAGACAGGAGGCAGTTTGGACTCCGGCATGGGAGCAGAGTCGTACATCAGACAGATGACAGAGTCGATATAGATGTCGTTGTCATCCTGCGGTGGGGTAGGTGGAGTCCACAGCTGCAACCAGAGCCATAGGTTAACATACAGCTGACAGGCTCATGGAAAATATGGGACTACATTATGATTTACCTCAGGATAAGTAGATATGATCATGTAGATATTATGTGACTGACTTACCGGCATTATTTCCGATTGGCCATCTTCACCATCAAACACATACTCCTGTTGAAACAGAGACAAGACCATCACTCACATCATCACTGATTTACAATGGAAACCCTACTACAGGCTCTGTTCTCTTATTTGAATACTGTGACCACCAAGGGGGCATTCCTTATGGAAACAGTTTACTGTTTAAGAACCAAACAGAGCAAAACAAGTTTGTATTGGACAAATTCAGTTAGGTCACTCAGTTTTCTTTGCTTTCGTTTAAGAAATATTTTGAAACAGAATCAGCATAATGAATACAGCCGAGAGAGTGAAAGCCTACCATATTGTAAGCATCCTCTCTGGTGTAGGTGAACAAATCCTCCTCTTCCTCAATGATCATCCTCTCCTCGTCTTGAGCCTTCAGTTTCTGGAGGTGCTGCATCTCCCAGCCTCTCTTCGCACACAACAGTCGCTCCTGAAAATTACATTAGGTATTATTAAAGTTATAAAACTTTTGTAATTGTGGTCTTGTGCTACTTTGAGAACGTCTAACAAGCTAGTAGTACCTCCGGATATCTGAGAGGAGAGTTTGAGTCTTACCTTGGCAACAAGTTCGTCTTCACTGACATGAAGATACTCCAGGAATTGCAGGGCATATTTTTCTATTGGCGTTAACTAATGGAGGAAATGATGAAGACAATCCAGTATTAGTTCAAACTGATGTGCTAGCTCCCTGGTATGTAGTCTACAACATACTGTAAGAAGGCACTTCATGAGTGTTTATCACCTGGTTCATTACAGCATTAAGCTCCTGCAGCTGAGAGGGCTCCTCTTTGACCTGCAACTCCTTCTCCAGGTCATCCTCCTCCTGCTGCTCTGGTGGCGGGGCGTCCAGGCTGATTCTGTGGAGGGCCTGGATGTAGGGCCTAGCCACGCGTGGAGAGATGGCCTCAGAGGGAGACGGCTCCTGGTGCAGAACCACAAACTCCTCAACCTTCTCCCCTGAGCCAGCCTCCACCTCAAAGAGGTCCTGGATGGTCCGCTGGACACAAACACAGCGTATTTAATAACAAAATATAGTATGGTTTTCAGTCAGAGGAGGGCTGGGATCTGGTTGGTTTGTGGGTAAAGATCTTACCTGTGTGAGGAATGCCAGGGTGTAGTCAGTCCCTTGGGCAGCCACCTCTCGGATCAGATCTTTTGTGCCGTTTTTTAGTAGCTTCTCTTCAATGGAGTTCCCGCTCTCCAGTCTGGGATATAAAGACACCAAGTTAACAACCGCACACTGACTTACATTTCAGCAGCAACAACAGTATGCGTTTCTTCATATCCTAATATGGCATGTAGAGTTATGGCACAAGATGTATTTTTCTTGTGTTTTACCTGTAGATGTGGATGTCCTTGGATCGTCCGATCTTGTCGCACCACTCCTGGGTGCGGGCGTCCATGCTGGGGTTGAGGTCTGTGTCGTAGAATATGATGGTGTCTGCGTCGAACACAGTCCCCACGGCTGAGCAGCAGCGGTTGGTCAGGATGCTGCAGAACACCTGTCTGTTCCTGTTGAAGGTCTTCATATGTTCCTGAAGGGAAGGGGATATCATGAGAAACATATTAGAGAGACAGATTAGTCCAAAGGAGAGGGCTTTAGAGTTATCTTATCCCAATCAATTGGTTAACATTTTTAAATGTATTTTTCCACATACAGTGCCTTCCAAAAGTAATCAGACCCCTTGACTTTCTCATTTTGTTAGGTTACAACCTTATTCTAAAATAGATTTTTAATTGCTTCAATCTGCATACAATATCCTGTAAGGACAAAACAAAAACAGGATTTTTATGACGCTACAAGTTTGGCACACCTATATTCCCATTCTTCTCTACAGATCCTCTCAAGCTCTGTCTTCAGGTCTCTCCAGAGATGTTCGATCGGTTTCAAGTCCAGGCTCTGGCTGGGCCATTCAAGGATATTCAGAGACTTGTCCCAAAGCAGTGTGCTTAGGGTCGTTGTCCTATTGGAAGGATATCTGTACTTTGCTCCGTTCATCTTTGCCTTGATCTTGACTAGTCTCCCAGTCCCTGCCGCTGAAGAAAATCCCCACAGCATGATGCTGCCACCATCATTCTTCACCGTTGGGATGATGCCAGGTTTCCTCCAGATGTGACACTTGGCATTTTGCCCAAAAAGTTCAATCTTGGTTTCATCAGACCAGAGAATCTTGTTTCTCATGGGTCCTTTAGGTGCCTTTTGGCAAACTCCAAGCAGGCTATCATGTGCCTTTTACTCAGGATTTGCTTCCATCTGTCCACTCTACAATAAAGGCTTGATTAGTGGAGTGCTGTAAAGATGGTTGTCCTTCTGAAAGGTTCTCCCATATACACAGAGGAACGCTAGAGCTCGGTCAGAGTGACCATCTGGTTTCTTGGTCACCTCCTTGACCAAGGCCCTTCTTCACCGATTGCTCAGTTTGGCCGGCCAGCTCTAGAAAGAGTCTTGGTGGTTCCAAACATCTTCCATTTAAGAATGATAGAGATCGCTGTGTTCTTGGGGATCTTCAATGCTGCAGAAATGTTTTGGTACTCTTCCCCAGATCTGTGCCTCGACACAATCCTTTCTCAGAGAGCTACGGACAATTCCTTCGACCTCATGGCTTGTTTTTTTCTCTGACATGCACTGTCAACTGGGGGACCTTTTATAGACAGGTGTGCCTTTCCAAATAATGTCCAATCAATTGAATTTACCACAGGTGGACTCCAATCAAGTTGTAGAAACATCTCATGGATGATCAATGGAAACAGGATGCACCTGACCTCAATTTCGAGTCTCATAGCAAAGGGTCTGAATACATATGTAAATAAGGTATTTGTTTATTTTTGATAAATTAGCCAACATTTCTATTATGAAGACCCATGTGCAGAATGATGAGGATGATTTATTTATTTAATCCATTTTAAAATACAGCTGTAACATAAAATGTGGAAAAAGTCAAGGGGTCTGAATACTTTCCGAAGGCACTGTAATCAAATCAACCATATTCACTGAGCTTGTCTGGTGGTTTAAGCATACTGTTTGATGACATTGCCTAATTAAGACACACAACTGACTAGAGGGAGTTCAACCGCAATTGTTTTGATTGTACCGGTCAAGCTCAGATTTTGTGCGCTGTATAATTATCTTTTTAAATGACAGCAAGCAACTGCACCCGTTGTCTCCCTCTCCTCCCTGCTGCAGAGACCACCACAGTGTTTATCACGCTGTCTGTGTTGAAGCTGCAACATAATTACAGCCACTTCTGACTGAAAAGATACTTTACCAAAATCCCTAATTTGATTAGGAAAAACATTCCCTATTCCCTCAACCATTGCTCTCTTTACGTGTCATATGTATGCATTGCATGCACGTCACCAAAAGGGCCTGACCTATAGAATATCATAATCACATCAATAAATTGGTTATAACAAACTCCAAATACCATAACAGCAAAACGGATGCAGAGGAAGTGACAAACTCAAAACGGGGGAATGTTTACTGGTTGCTCAGGAGGTAAAGGGGAAGTCCGATGTCATTAATAAATGTCATTAATTGTGGGAAATACTGGAGATCAAGAAGAAGGTAAGGAAAGGCGCTGTTTGCATATCATGTGTGCCAAACAGGTGCTGTTAGATTACAACAAGACACGGCCTTGTGTAACAACGTAAACACTAAAATTATAAGCGCACCAGAGAATCTGTTAAGTTTTTTGTTAAGCCTTTATTACAAAAAATACTAAACTGTCACATTCACTCATTAATGCAATTTCCGAAATGGAACAGTTGATTTATTGTTTACGATAATTATTCAAAGGTTATTTTAAAGCTAAAATGCTTGATTGCATTTTAAATCATGAATGACTGGTATGCTGTGATGACATTAATGAATGATTGCTACAGTAGTCTATAGAAGTATTGAAATATAGATTATGGTATTAAGTTATGGTATTAAGAATAAAAAGGATGTGCTCTTAGGCCTACAGCTCGATGGTGGTTATACAAGGCTGCTATTCTAAGCCTAATAAAGATAATGACATTACTTATTATGATAATGATCATAATAATAGTAATTATAACAATAAGGAGCTCAAGAAAAATGTGAGGTTATTATATTCTGACAATTTGGAACAGTGTAAACACTAAATGAACTATAAATAATACCAGAGCCTGTACTAATAAGAAACAAATGTATAAAGCCTTTACTACAGCATAGCAAAGATTAAAAACAGCCGAATATATGAAATTGTTTATCCAACATGTGGTTACGTAAATCTTGGTGCCCACGGAATCAGTAGGCTATTAAAAACAGTCAACAAGCAGGATGTCTTATTTCTGTAGATATGTACTACATGACCAAAAGTATGTGGATACCTGCTCGTCAAACAACTCATTCCAAAATCATGGCCATTAATAAGGAGTCTCCACTCTTCTGGGGAGGCTTTCCACTAGATGTTGGAACATGCTTCCATTTAGCCACAAGAGCATTAGTGAAGTCGGGCATTGAAGTTGGGCGATTAGGCCTGGCTCGCAGTCGGTGTTCCAATTCCTCCCAAAGGTGGTCGATGGGGTTAAGGTCAGGGCTCTGTGCAGGCCAGTCAAGTTCTTTTACACCAATCTCGACAGACCATTTCTGTATGGACATTGCTTTGTGCACAGGGGCATTGTCATGCAGAAACAGGAAAGGGCCTTCCCCAAACTGTTGCCACAAAGTTGGAAGCACAGAATCATCTAGAATGTCATTGTATGATGTAGCGTTAAGATTTCCCTTCACTGGAACTAAAGGGCCTTGCCCGAACCATGATAAACAGCCCCAGACCATTATTCCTCCTCTACCAAACTTTAGTTGGCACTATGCTTTCAAGCAGGTAGCGGCAGGTAGCCTAGCAGCCTAGAGATTAGAGCGTTGGACTAGTAACCAGAAGGTTGCAAGATCGAATCCCTGAGCTGACAAGGTAAAAATCTGTCGTTCTGCCCCTGAACAAGGCAGTTAAACCCCTGTTCCAAGGCCGTCATTGAAAATAAGAATTTGCTCTTAACTGACTTGCTTTGTTAAATTAAGGTAATTTAATATATATATATATATATATATATATATATATTTTTTTTTAAAAGGTAGCTTTCTCCTGGCATTCGCCAAACCCAGGTTCGTCCTTGGACTGGCAGATGGTGAATCGTGGTTCATCACTCCACAGAATGCATGTCCACTACTCCAGAGTCCAATGGCGGCGAGCTTTACACCACTCCAGCCGACACTTGGCATTGCGCATAGTGATTTTAGGCCTGTGTGCGGCTGATCAGCCATGGAAATTGACAAAATGACTTGTTGGAAAGGTGGCATCCTATGACGGTGCCACGTTTAAAGTCACAGAGCTCTTCAGTAAGGCCATTCTACTGCCAATGTTTGTCTTTGGAGATTTCATGGCTGTGTGCTTGATTTTATACACCTGTCAGCAACAGGTGTGGTTGAAATAGCCGAATCCACTCATTTGAAGGGGTGTCCACAAACTTTCATATATATATATTGTATATGGATGATTTATAAAAACAGGGCTCATTTAACAGTTAGGATGTTGATAACCCAAATTATGGACATGGTCTAGGAAAAGGCGCCAATTCAACAGTGCACTGATATGTTTCAGAACCATGGACAGCGACCACTACCCCAACGTGGGAGAAAGCAATTGTCCTTACATAACCACATCCAATTTCAGTAGCACGTCTTAGAGTGACGGACTGTGCCAACCACACGGCCTCCGCAATGGATTAGTCCACTCAGGCGCGAATCAGACAGGTGTCTAGCGCACCATGATTTTTAAATATATTTTTTATTTATTTATATATATATATATATATATAAATATATTTTTTTATTTATTTATTTATTTATATATATATATAAATATATTTTTTTATTTATTTATTTATTTATATATATATATATATATATATATATATATATATATATATATATATATATATATATATATATATATATATATATATATATATATATATATATATATATATATATATATATATATATATATATATACATATATACATACACACACACACTGGGGAGAACAAGTATTTGATAACCTGCAAACTTGGCAGTGTTTCTTACTTACAAAGCATGTAGTGGTCTGTAATTTTTATCATAGGTACACTTCAACTGTGAGAGACGGAATCTAAAACAAAAATTCAGAAAATCACATTGTATGATTTTTAAGTAATTAATTTGCATTTTATTGCATGACATAAGTATTTGATCACCTACCAACCAGTAGGAATTCCAGCTCTCATAGACCTGTTAGTTTTCCTTTAAGAAGCCCTCCTGTTCTCCACTCATTACCTGTATTAACTGCACCTGTTCGAACTCGTTGCCTGTATAAAAGACACCTGTCCACACAATCAAACAGACTCCAACCTCTCCACAATGGCCAAGACCAGAGAGCTGTGTAAGGACATTGGGGATACAATTGTAGACCTGCACAAGGCTGGGATGGGCTACAGGACAATAGGCAAGCAGCTTGGTGAGAAGGCAACAACTGTTGTCGCAATTATTCGAAAATGGAAGAAGTTCAAGATTATGGTCAATCACCCTCAGTCTGGGGCTCCATGCAAGATCTCACCTCGTGGGGCATCAATGATCATGAGGAAGGTGAGGGATGAGCCCAGAACTACACGGCAGGACCTGGTCAATGACCTGAAGAGAGCTGGGACCACAGTCTCAAAGAAAACCATTAGTAACACACTACGCCGTCATGGATTAAAATCCTGCAGCGCACGCAAGGTCCCCCTGCTCAAGCCAGCGCATGTCCAAGCCTGTCTGTAGTTTGCCAATGACCATCTGGATGATCCAGAGGAGGAATGGGAGAAGGTCATGTGGTCTGATGAGACAAAAATATAGCTTTTTGGTCTAAACTCCACTCGCCGTGTTTGGAAGAAGAAGAAGGATGAGTACAACCCCAAGAACACCATCCCAACCGTGAAACATGGAGGTGGAAACATCATTCTTTGGGGATGCTTTTCTGCAAAGGGGACAGGACGACTGCACCGTATTGAGGGGAGGATGGATGCGGCCATGTATCGCGAGATCTTGGCCAACAACCTCATTCCCTCAGTAAGAGCATTGAAGATGGGTCGTGGCTGGGTCTTCCAGCATGACAATGACCCGAAACACACAGGGCAACTAAGGAGTGGCTCCGTAAGAAGCATCTCAAGGTCCTGGAGTGGCCTAGCCAGTCTCCAGATCTGAACCCAATAGAAAATCTTTGGAGGGAGCTGAAAGTCCGTATTGCCCAGCGACAGCCCCGAAACCTGAAGGATCTGGAGAAGGTCTGTATGGAGGAGTGGGCCAAAATCCCTGCTGCAGTGTGTGCAAACCTGGTCAAGAACTACAGGAAAGGTATGATCTCTGTAATTGCAAACAAGGTTTCTGTACCAAATATTAAGTTCTGCTTTTCTGATGTATCAAATACTTATGTCATGCAATAAAATGCAAATTAATTACTTAAAAAAATAATACAATGTGATTTTCTGGATTTTTGTTTTAGATTCCATCTCTCACAGTTGAAGTGTACCTATGATAAAAAGTACAGACCTCTACATGCTTTGTAAGTAGGAAAACCTGCAAAATCGGCAGTGTATCAAATACTTATATATATAATATATGTTACTGCTCGACTAAAGAAATCTTGGTCGACCAGTCAACTAAATGATTCAGAGGGGTTGAGTTAAATGCCCGAGACATTTCAGTTGAATGCAATCAGTTGTTTGACTGACTAGATATCCCCCTTTCCCCTAGATGGGGTCAGCCCTTAACCAAACACTTCCGGTATAGTTCACTCAACTCACAGACAAGAGAGAGGGAAGGAGAATTAAAGAGGTCAGTTAGATAAGAGACAGACACTTCTGAATGGACAGACATAAAATGAAATATCAAGTGTAGAAGAGTAAAAAGTACAAAACCAAAAAAGCCCCAAAGCCCCATAGGTTCTCTAGAGCTGCCACTGTGTGCTTCTTTAAGGCCCTTGGAGGAACAACATCCAGTGGGGAGGGAAGTGAGTGTAGGACTCTGTCCCCTTAAAGTGCCAGAACACTGCACTGAATCAAGAGGTTCCGGTGTTAGATAGGGCGAATCAGAGAGGCAGGGCTGTCACTGAGTGAGTGAACCACAATTAACCCTAGTAATGAAACACTGATGGAAGTCAGTGTGTCAACTCTCTATAACACAGGTACCATAACATGCAGTTGATGACTATTTCCTTGGTACAACAGGGTTTTACCTGGCGTTCCTCTGTGATCAGGCTCTCGTCAACACGGATGTACGTGAGCTGCCGGTGGTCCAGGAAGGCCTCCAGGATGTCCAGCATCTTCACCATCTGTGTGAAGATGAGGACACGGCGATTCTCCGATCTCAGCTTCTGGAGCAGAATGGCCAGGGCCTCAAGTTTACCTTCGGAGCAAATTGATTTTAATTTCTGTGTAGTTCGATAGATGTGTGCAGCCCAAGCAGACAATGGACTACCTATGTTTAGCAAGGCTTATAGCAGCTAAATATATAATTGGCTGCTGAGCTCACCCGAGTCCATCTGCATGAGCTGCAGGTCAGGGAACTGGAGCCCAGAGGACAGGCTGTGGATCTCTGTGCTGTGGGGGGCAGCGGCCTCCTGGAGCCTGCGACTGATCGACTTCTGCTCCAGGCTGTAGGGAGCTGGGGGATTGGCTGCATACAGGTGAGGGGGACGAGCTACTGCGGCAGGGACAACACATGATAACCTACAGAGAGAGGAGTGTTTCCAATTACTTGTATTTCTTACTTCTTAAAAGGCAATATGAACTCGTGATTATGTCCGTCATGATATTAAAACGTTTAATCTGACAGTGACGTGAGGTGATTGACCACCATGGGTAGTTGGGTACCTGCTGACTAGGCTGTTGCTGGCATCCTGGCGGTTTGTGGAGGAGCGCAGGGCAGACTGGAGGTGTGTTGTGGTGGCCACAGGAGTCCTCTGGGCCCTGAGGCAGCTGTCCCTGCCCACCCATCTCCAGCCCCCGGGGCTCAGGGCAGAGTGAGGAGCCCCTGGGGTCACAGAGCAGATCTGGAGCAGGTCAGCCCCGTACAGAACACTGCGGTCACAACGCCTCTCGTTGGCACTGAACAGGCGGCTCAGACGCTCCTTCAGATGACGACCCCTCTCCTCTGACGACACCTGTACACCACACAGAGAACGGCATCATAATAACATGTTTTCATTTCATGTTCTTCTGTGTTCTACCAGTGCCTGTTCTACCCACCTGAGGGACAATTGGAGCAGCAGGAGCAGGCTGGGCGCTCACCCCCAAGGCATTTGATGTCATCCCTGAAGCTTAAAAGTAAAAGGGAGAAAGACTTTAAGACCATTACAACACAATCACTTTGTTAGAAAGGTGACTAGAGTAATATTTGACTGCGTTCACAGTGTAAGCCATGACAGCAGAGACGGAGTGCATACGTGCTCTGAGCACGCAAATTGTAGCACGGGAGGGTCAAAGTATGAGTCCAAATCAAAGTATGCAAAACGAAGCACGGAGATCACTTCTTGAACACGCTCTCCGTTTGTACATATTTTGAAACATGCATCGATGCAAGCTTCAATGGAAAGTATGCAGAGATATGACGCAACTATGTAAAAACGTACGCAAAATTTCCACTTTGAACCTTAATTTCACTCTGTGATAAGAGTCACTGACACAAAGCCACAAGAAGGTAGAACATATTTCAAACGTTAGGGGGAGGTAGTTGCAGAAACATTGGAATGGTTTAGTCTGCTTCCTCAATAGTTAAGACTTCCTTCCATTATTTGAGCTGAAGCGAGAGGAAATACACTGACTTCGGAATTAAATGTTGCCTATTCACATCTCATATGTTGCCTGAATACAATATTGTATGTCAATACGTTAATAAATACATGCATGTTTACCTGCCTACGTACCGTAGATCGCAAGCCCATAATAAGTCAACAGGGCTAAGCGGCTAGCTACTACTGTTATCCAGCCGGATAGAACCAAAGAATTGTTAGCTAGCTACCCACAAAGAAATGACATCTATCTTGCATAATACTAGTTTGAGGTCATTTTTGCCTGTTAAAATATCTGGTTAGCTACATTGTTATGATTCACATATGAATAGCTGATAGTTATGAAGTAAAACGTTTGCTTTGTGTATATTTCCGTTGTCCTGGCTGGGAGACAGTTCAGTGAATGGGTAAGTTCAGAGTAAGTCAATAGGGCTAACTGGATAGATAGCCAGCCATGAAGAAGGTGGTATCTACCCCCAAAATGTTTTTGCATAACATTTGTTTTAGGTCATTTTTGCCTGTTTAACTAGCTGGCTAGCTAGATTATTAAAATTCACATATATCGAGCTGATAATTCTGAAGTAAAACGTTTGCTTGGTGTATATCTTGTTTTGTCTCTTGTTGCCATTGTCCTGGCTGGAAGAAGGTTCAGTGAACGGGGAGGTAGAGCATGAGGTAATACAACAGGGGGAGTGCGTGTGCTTCTCAAATGTAATGTTTTATGCGTTCTCCACACTCTCATCCTCACAAGAACGAACTCAAGAGAATGTCATCGGAGAATGCACTCTGAGCATAAGAGTGTGGAGCACGGTAGTATGCAAACTGAAAAAAAAACTAAACATAGTGATGTTATTTCTTGAGGCACTATCTGTGCTATTCACAGTTGAAGGTGGCAGGCTTACCTTGTTGGGCGGGGCCGGCTGGGGGTGGGGTGCCAGATCTGGTGGAGGAGTTGGAGACAGGTGCAGCCTGAGGTACCGTCTGCATGACCATGGAGCCCTGGGGCCGGAGGATCTGCTGACCAGGGGCCGAAACTATCTGCAGGATGTTGCCTTTACCATCACACAGCCAGGCACACAGACAACACAGAAACCATTAAACAGATATAACCATTTAGTTTTAATCACTCTCGTACTGTGGTCCCCAAACTTTCGCGCAACCTAAAGCTCAGATTTGTATTATTTTTTTTTTTTTACATGACTTAAACATAAGCCTATGCAAAATGAACCTATTAAAACAGTTCTGTAGCAAAGACAGTTGTAGTAGACTTTTGGCACAATACAGTATTACAGCATATTGGCTATGCTTGAATTGCCCTGCCAATGTTGTTCTTCTCAGACCATTTTGAAATTATACTTCAAAACTTGAGGTATATGATCACACTGGTAATGTTGTACTACTTGTGAGGCATAGCTGAGTGAGTGAGCATAAATTGAAATAATGTGCTTTAAAAATAAATGTAAAAGCAGGTGGTCAGTCTCAGCGGAGGAAGAGCATCAGAGGGTCTGCCATTCACTGTGGTCCTGTCCCTCAGCTCTCTCCCCTCCGCTGAGAGTGAGACTAACCAAAAAAGGGGACACCGTCTTTGAGCAGAAGCCCGAAATCGAGTCACATCACATAATCTATGCCTCATGCACGATTCCTGTTGTTACTCCTATGACCAGGAAAAGTGAAACATTAAAAACACACAACCGCTAATTAGAACAACGCAGGCCTATAGATAGACTTTGCTCCTCATTCATTGAAGCTGCAGTGCTGGTTGCAGCACGAGTGGAGAAGCGCATTTCATGGTTTATAAAAGTCTTTTTAAAAAAACATGTAAAAAGTGTTGACAGCCGAATAAAAACTAAAATGAACTCTCAAACAGCAGCTCTTTCCTCTATTCCTTAACGGCGTCTTTCTAGTCATGGTTTTAAACGTTTTGAAATCACAGTATCAACTTACTTTTACACGGTGATCTGAGCAATTCCATTGGCTATTGGTAGGTCTATAGGTGCACTTGATTTGCTCTCCAAGCACGCCGAGAAGGCGAAGTTTGTACCTTCAGACACATTAAACGGTTCAAAGTGCGAACACTTCACCTACCCGGCGCGCAGGGCAGTTGAAACAAGTGCGAGACAGAAAAAAGTAGGAATACAACACTGTTTTTTTATAGAAATGTTTGGTGAAATAGACTATAAAATGCCTTGGAGATCGACCAGACGATCGGCCCTTTGGTGACCACTGCTCTAGTAAGAATGCATATACATGTAACATTGGTTATCCAACTCTGTATTTCTATGATGTGGACTCCACCAAATACATGATCGAGTTAAAAGGAGTATAATTTAAAATAGCATCTTTGTTGTAAGTGATTACAATATAGCGAAGGGCATTCTGACAAAAAGGGCAGGGAGAAAAAGAGAAGTCATAGGGAGAGTATGAAATGTTGGGTGTACATTACCGAGTGTACCTTGGAGCTGCAAGGGCTGCCCTGTGGTGAGCTGTCGGAGCTGGCTAGGGGACAGGGTGAACTTGTTACCCTGGAACTGCAGAGTGACGGGGGTCTCAGGCTGGGAGATTCGGTTCTGGCTGCCTGCTATGGACGCCAGCTGGGCTATCTTCAACACATCTCCACCTTCAGCAGGAGGAAAGACACACACACACACACACACACACACACACACCTCTAATCAAATAACACTACAGACCAAAAGAGTACTGCTGCATGACTGCGTCACCAAAAATACTAAATAAAGACATTTCAGTTAGTTGAAGGGTGAGAGAGACGAGACATGCAATACCAGGGTGTGTTAATGAGTGGGATGAGCGTAGGTAGCTGCCCTCCACAACATGTGAACCATCGCAGTAGCTAATCTCTAGCCAACCCGGAGTGGGAAAATAAACAAAAAACAGTAATTTTCAGGTGAGACAGAGAACCTGCAACAAACATGTATTCAGTTAAAGCAGTGGCTTGCACTTAACTGCCTTTTCAACTACTACAACACACCTATTACAGGCATGCAAACAGATAACGCACCTTTATCCACAAAATTATTGCCAATAAATAGCATTCTATCTAGAATTGTTTTATGCGCTATAATGTGTGTGTTGTGTGTCGAGTTGCTATTGAAAAGGTTTCTGTGTTCACACTGGGGGTAGGGAGTGGCCTGAGGTCAGCGGTGTGTGGGACCATTTCAACATGCTTAGCAGTACACAAACCCTCAGGGTCAAAAGAAACCATAACACAAAAAATCTAACAAGAGGAAACAAAGCTTTGGGATCTCTTCCTGCAGCTGGGCTGTCTAGAAGCAAAATATGAGTAAAACGGGAGAACCAATATTTAGGTGGAGGAAAATATAGTTTTAAATGGTTAAACCAGTCTTGTGTGGTCTGTCATGGCAGCAGACGTTGGGTTGTGGACATGCAGGTTTCAGACTGAGGAAGATTGAGGCTGTTTGGGGATGCTGCTGACATGGCTCTAGTTGTCATTTATAAAGTGCTATTTTTCTTCACTCAGTGATTCTCTGCAGTAAAATAAGACAATGGAAATGCCATAGCTGTAAACCTGAAGATGGTTTGTTTGACCTCAAAATATATCAAAAGGGTAAAAGGCTTTTGTTATATTAGACAACACGGTTAACATAATATTATTCTAATACTATAATTATATAGATTTTACAGATAGTTCACATTCTGTTCTAACTCTGTATTTACACCAAACAAGTGTTGTTTCCTTAAAATTAAAAGACACTAACACCAAGCAGCAGTGTCCCAGAGAGAGAGAGGCCTGTGGTCAGAGCAGCCCTTTCTGTTGTGCCAAAAGTGGAGGGAGACATTGAAGGGAGGTGAGGGAAGGGGAGGAGGCCACTTACTAGGCAACCGTGCCTGGGCCTGGGACGTTAGAACCAGTCTCTGGGGAACCAGGCTGGGCTGGATGGCATGGGTGGGGCCTAGGGCCAGCCTAGGGACCTGGGCAATACCAGGCAGAGTGGGCTGGGCCGCGCCACACAGAGCCTGGCCCTGGGCCACAGGGGGGGCAGCCCCCACCACATGCTGGCCAGGGGCGGAGCTCCCAGAGGATGCTACAGCAGACCCAATGGTGCCGGTGGTAGGCGAGGTAGTCTGAGCTTTCTGAATAGCCGTCCCGGCCACTGTGAAGTACAAGGGGGTTTGGGATGGGCTAACGTGTCAGTTAATTCAACAGCACAACATCAGGGGGGTGGTCCAGCAGTAAGTTTTGGTTTATACCCGTCTTGGATTGATAGGTTTAGAGTCAAAAGAGGATGTCAATATAATCAAATCTTCACCTTGGACGTCTCCACTTTAGGATAAATTTAGAGTCATAAAATGCTTTGGATTTTGCTATGAAATGATGCTGATGACTATCTTTTAGTTACACATGCATAACCCACACAATTTGAAAATGTAATGGCGGTAATGACACACGCAGGCTATGCATAGTTAGTATAATTAACTTCTATGAAAAGCAGTTTTTAGTGTCATGACCAACTCAAATCACACTCATGCTTTACAAAACATTACATGGTAACATCATGAGATTATCTGTGTGATACACACTACACAAATACTGTAAATATCAAACTGTAATTATTGTTTGATTTCCTTCATAAAGTTATTCAACTTAAAAACAGCATGGAATATGTGTAAACCCCAGTGCATACCAAAGTGTAGCATTGTCAAGGGGTCTATAGGGAGGTCTTACCCTGTGTGGTGGTGGTGGTGGTGGTGGCCCTGGCTGGCTGAGGGGCAGTAGAAGTAGTAGTGGCGGTGGTGGTGGGGGGGGTGATAGTGGTGGCTGGAGGACGCTGCTGACCCACAGTATTGGTCATGGGCACCAGACGGCCCTCTGGCTTAGTGCCATACTGCACTGGCTGGAACAACCTGTCAATCAAATCATAGACTCAAAGGTCATGCAACACAGCCTAGCGCTACTGATGCAACATGATAAAATAAACAAATAGTAAATGAAATAGTAAATGTGATTTATTTTCCATTTTTGGAATCATCCATGTCATGTGTTTTAAGGTTTCCATGGGATGTGAAGGTTAGAGCACAGACCTCATGGGTTTGATCTTGCAGGGCTTGGGTCTGGCCGGTGGGTCCGGGGCACTGTGGATCTCCTCAATCAGCTGACGGGTGACTTTGAGTTTGGGTAGAACCTCCTCCATCTCGTAGCGCGTCAGTCTGTTCTCATTACTGATCAGGTCGAACAGGGACAGGTCCAGGCTCTAGAAAAAGACAAAGGGAACACAAGTGTGTTTTGATAAACCAATCTAATCAATTTTATTCCAAGTCACTCAGGTGAGCATTGCTAATGAAATAGAATAAACTGGATTAAACCTCCAGGTGTTTTAGCTGTGTGTGGTACTGGTACCCTCCTAGTCCTACCGTGCGTTGGTCCTCCTGCAGGGCTCCCAGCACCAGGGAAGGGGTATTGTACTGCAGAGAGGAACACACGTAGGAGCTGCTGGTCTCCCTGATGTTTACCAGGTCTGGGTGGTTACAGATCCTCTGCAGCTGCATCAGCACCTGCAGCACACTCACAAAATGACCAGTCTTCAATGCCTCCTGGGCTCTAAGGGCAGACAGAAGACAGAGCACAAGACATTCAGAAAGAGGGTAAGTGAATTTAATATTGAGCAAAAAAAGGAGAACGAGCTATAAGACTATAAGACGAAAAATACCAGTTTGACGCAGGTACAGCTGACTAGCTCCCCTACAGTAGCAAAAAAATATTTTTATAATATATACACACACACAGTTAAAGTCAGAAGTTTGCATACACCTTAGCCAAATACATTTAAACTCTGTTTTTCACAATTCCTGACATTTAATCCTAGTAAATATTCCCTGTCTTAGGTCAGTTAGGATCACCACTTTATTTTAAGAATGTGAAATGTCAGAATATTAGTAGAGAATGATTCATTTCAGCTTTTATTTCTTTCATCACATTCCCAGTGGGTCAGAAGTTTACATACACTCAATTAGTATTTGGTAGCATTGCCTTTAAATTGTTGAACTTGGCTCAAACGTTTCAGGTAGCCTTCCACAAGCTTCCCACAATAAGTTGGGTGAATTTTGGCCCATTCCTCCTGACAGAGCTGGTGTAACTGAGTCAGGATTGTAGTCCTCCTTGCTCGCACACTTTCAGTTCTGCCCACAAATTTTCTAAAGGATTGAGGTCAGGGCTTTGTGATGGCCACTCCAATACCTTGACTTTGTTGTCCTTAAGCCATTTTGCCACAACTTTGGAAGTATGCTTGGGGTCATTGTCCATTTTGGAAGACCCATTTGCGACCAAGCTTGAACTTCCTGATTGATGTCTTGAGATGTTGCTTCAATATATCCACATCATTTTCCTCCCTCATGATACCGTCTATTTTGTGAAGTGCACCAGTCCCTCCTGCAGCAAAGGACCCCCACAACATGATGCTGCCACCCCTGTGCTTCACGGTTGGGATGGTGTTCTTCGGCTTGCAAGCATGCCCCTTATTCCTCCAAACATAACGATGGTCATTATGGCCAACAGTTCTATTTTTGTTTCATCAGACCAGAGGACATTTCTCCAAAAAGTACAGTGCAGTTGTGCAGTTGCAAACCGTAGTCTGGCTTTTTTTATGGCGGTTTTGGAGCAGTGGCTTCTTCCTTGCTGAGCGGCCTTTCAGGTTATGTCAATATAGGACTGGTTTGACTGTGGATATAGATACTTTTGCACTGGTTTCCTCCAGCATCTCCACAAGGTCCTTTGCTGTTGTTCTGGGATTGATTTGCACTTTTCGCACCAAAGTACGTTCATCTCTGGGAGACCGAACGCGTTTCCTTCCTGAGTGGCATGACGGCTGCGTGGTCACATGGTGTTTATACTTGCGTACTATTGTTTGTACAGATGAACGTGGTACCTTCAGGTATTTGGAAATTGCTCAAAAGGATGAACCAGACTTGTGGAGGTCCACTATTTTTTTTTCTGAGGTCATGGCTGATTTCTTTTGATTTTCCCATTATGTCAAGCAGAGGCACTGAGTTTGAAGGTAGGCCTTGAAATACATACACAGGTACACCTCGAATTGACTCAAATTATGTTAATTAGCCAATCAGAAGCCATGACATCATATTCTGGAATTTTCCAAGCTGTTTAAAAGCACAGTCAACTTAGTGTATGTAAACTTCTGACCCACTGGAATTGTGATACAGTGAATTATAAGTGAAATAATCTGTCTGTAAACATTTGTTGGAAAAATGACTTGTGTCATGCACAAAGTAGTTGTCCTAACCGACCTGCTAAAACTATAGTTTGTTAACAAGAAATTTGTGGAGTGGTTGAAAAACAAGTTTTAATGACTCCAACCTAAGTGTATGTAAACTTCCAACTTCAACTGTATGTATATATATTTTTTTGATTAATACTTGGGCATCAAAAAACAATATAATATCATACCCAAAAAATATTGCCATACGCAACTATCGATCCCCCCCATCTAACAAATAATCATGCATTTCCAGGTATAGAACCTGTGCTCAAATATTCAGTCTGAGTATAGAACTAAATACTATACTAATTACCATACATTAGGCAGAGGTTATGTGGTGTCTGGAGGGCTGACTCACCCTGGCTGAGTGAGGATATCTTCATACATGCTCTTCTGTCTGCTAGAAAGGCGACACTTGAGGATGTGTTCATACTTCTTAGGAAGCTGCTTCTCCACGTCCCTCTTACAGCGCCTCAGGATGAAGGGTTGGATCATCTGCAGAGGAGAAAGGATGTCAGATTGAATGGTATTTAGGTGTGAACAGCTCTGGTAAATGGGAATCCTACTGATGACCAGTGGCACTGATAAACGCTTAAAATTGGAAAGCAGTGACTGTACAAGTAACATGAGAGATATATAGATATATATATATACACACATATGACGTCAGAGCTCTGGCTCTGCGCTTCGCAGCACTGTATGGGTTTTGACTGATTGCCGTTCTGAACTTAAGCATCTTCGTCGCCTGGTCGATTGCCCGGACGATCCCTCTCGCTAATTGGGCAACTTTTGCTGACTTTTTGTTTTTCTGGGTGAGGGAAATGCTGTAAATTAAGAGGACTATGTATTTTGAAAGATGAGACGTTGAGGATTATAATAAATACCACTTTGATGTCATTCAAGCCAGCAAAACACTCATGAGTCCAAATGTGCACTTCACATATCCATATCATAAAACTCATGTCACATACAGTGCGGCAATGTTTATGATCACTATGTTTGGTAGTTCTGAACAAAATAAGCCGGTTTGTCTATTGTGAAGAATATTTGCTGCAGCACACGCACCTGAACACTCATAACTCCTTTCTACGCTCACCAAAATGATCTCTTTTCCATGAATTGCACTGTAAAAGCCCAAAACTATTATATCGTATTTTGTAACTTAGCTTGTCATGTTGGCAATATAACAGTCTGAAATGATGCCCACCTAAGCTAGATTGTGATTTAAAATTGACCGTTTTTGGGTTGCGTAAACAACAGTAATTGTGTGAGGGCAGTGACGCAGGTTCCAAAAAGTGTGCCTGCTCTAGTTCTTATAGTTGAAGACTCTTCCAGTCCTTAAAGTGCATTGAAACTGCTTAGGAACTGTACACACTTTGGGAAAGGTGTGTGGGCTACTTGGAGACACCAGTTAGTCCTCTCACTCAAACCCTTGTAATTTGTTGTCACACATACCCCACATTTTCCAGGAATAGTGTTATGTTACTGAATGTATCCAGAGTATTTTTAGACTTATCAACAAATGCTGTGAAAAGTACAGTAAATGTAAAATTTACATTACACTATTGATTTTATGTTTGGATTTAGTTGTGTCAGGTGAACTGTTGTTCACTCACCTTTGATCTAATAATTTCCCCATAATCACCAAACTGTTCCTTTTCAATCGCTACCATGCTTATGCAGATACTTTTCATATTTCATCTAGAAGAAACATTTAAATTTAGCCCTATGCATATAGGACAATCTCCACGAGAGTAAAGGGTTAAGCAAAGATATCTTCTTTAATGACCAGAAACACTCATTAGGAATGAAAGAACCTTCAGATACACAATCACTTCACACCACAACTGAAAGCGCCATCACATTGATGGATATCAATGACTACTTACTGACAAACTCTCAACACACAAGCATTAGGAAGAAGAGGGGTTTGGTTGTACCCCAACTGACCCTGTGCAGGCGGATGACCAGTTTGTGGCAGTAGTCCTGGTTCTGGTCTGTGCCTGGCTTGACAGGGAAGTCTGTGTAGGGTCTGGTGATGCCTGGCAGGAGGAAGTGGATCATGGTCCACAGCTCCTTCAGTGTGTTCTGGAGTGGAGTGTTGATCAGGAGGATCCTCTGCTGACTGGAATAGAAACCACACCAACACATCATTTGATTTTGTTTCTCTTGCTCTAACAATTTAAAAAGGTTAAACCACATTTAAGAGTTTAGCCTTCTAAACAAACTTTCATTTCATGCTAAGCTGAGACCAAAAAGCCTTCACCAGACCAGGCTGTTTGGGAGTGTAGCCATGGTGCCACCCTAAAATAAGAGTTGTTACCTCTTGAGCGCAAAGATGGTTTCCCAGTGTTTCTCTGACATGTTCTTAATGAGCTGCACCTCATCCAGGACCAGGTGTTTCCACCTCCTCCTCAGGAAATGGCTCTGGTCCTTCAGCAGCAGCTTGTAGGACGTCACACACACATGGAAGCTGTTGGTCTCCGCCCACCACTGGAGAAACATCAACAACACGAGTTATGGACAGACAGAAACACAAACTGGTAAACAAGGGCATTTTAAATAACAGCAGAAGCCAAAAAGTGGTTGAGAAGAACATTTCAATCTTTATGGCATTCTATTCATGAGAAGTGTGCATTATTTACTGTCACATTTGGTGCTGCTGTCCTGCTCAAAGTCTCTCTGCTTGAATGGACTCAAAATGTGGGGCTGTCTATTGAAAAAGGTCTCGTTGAAACAGATCATTACTAGTTACCATTCTCTTTGCTCTGCGTTCCTGTCTGTTGCCAAGGTAGAGGAGGATCTTGAGGCCGGGACACCAACGTTTAAACTCCATCTCCCAGCTCAGGATCTTACACGTCCTCACCACAACCAGATGGGGGCCCCAGATGCCTGAAAAATACATATAAATTAAGTCTATATGGATGTTCACATGCATAAAAATACCTACATGTTTACGTAAATAAACAAAAGATAAGCATTGAATATAGTCTTCAACAGTAGATTACCCTCTTGACAGGCCAGATGGGCCAGGTAGGCCACAGTCTGCACAGTCTTGCCCAGCCCGGTCTCGTCTGCTAAGATGCCGTTGAGGTGTTTCTTGTGGAGGCTGGCTAGCCAGTCCACTCCGATCTGCTGGTACTCACGCAGTGATCCGTGCAGCAGGAAAGGAGCCTGGCTGCGGCCCTAAGATGCATAGCAAAGTGTCATAATGATTCCCTGTTTGTACATGTTAACCCACTAACTGTCCTCTTAAATATATATTTCATATATTACATTTCCCCCCCCCCCCCCCATTTATCTTTCCAAACTCCTCTCATTGAAAAACTGGTTAAATGACACCCAACAGTGAACGACTGGTTTAGTGAGAGATGTGATGACTCACAGAAGTGGTGGTCCTGGCACTGCCCTTGGGTAGGATGAGTTCTGTGGAGGCTGCCACCTCTGCTATGTCCTTCTTGGGCTTCCCGTCAGCACCAGGGGGGCTGGTCTTCTCAGAACCTCGATACTGGTCCACACTAAGCAGGGAGTCTATCACTACAGCCTCGTGGGGGGTGTCCAGAGAGGACTCCATCTCTGAGGGAACAATGACTACATCAGCACCACTGAGGGAACACCACCAGTCTACAAATCATTTAGCTTTGAAACTAATAATCTTGGCATAGCAATGAGCATGAGGCACATATTGGTAAATAGAGATGAAGTATATATGTAGAGTTTAGGTACACCTTCAGTCTCATCCCTGCCATCCTCATCACTCTGTGGGGAAGGCTGGGGCCAGTCAAAGTTGTCAGCGTAGGCACCAGCATACTGTTTCATCAAAGCATCCAGCGGCATCTCAGCTAAGAACGATACAAGACACAGAAGAAAGGCTCAATAGACACAAAAGACTAAGGGGCGCTTTTAAACTCTACATGACTTAATGAGAAATGGAACAAAAACAAAGGTAATCGGGAGAAATCGATCACTAGCTATAGTAAGAGAAAACAGTGCATCGTGCTGACCATCTTTAGCCAGATCTCCCAACTCTGCCTTCTGATCAGCTGTCACCTCCATGGCTTCCTGCTCCTCTATGGTGCTCTCCTCATCCTGAACTGAGAGAGA
Organism: Oncorhynchus mykiss; assembly: GCF_057628025.1. Lineage (NCBI taxonomy): Eukaryota > Metazoa > Chordata > Actinopteri > Salmoniformes > Salmonidae > Oncorhynchus > Oncorhynchus mykiss. The sequence continues at coordinate 24,814,393 of NC_143027.1, forward strand.
GAACAAAGCCATAGACAAGATACAACATTGTAATCAACTGTTCAAAGCAACAGTACACCTCAAATGATAAACCAGTAAAAATCGCTGGAGAAATAGTTTTGTACACATACCTTCTTCTGCCAATGAAGTGCTGGACTTTCGCTTCTTTGTTGACATATTGGGCTCCTATGAATGAGATGAATTTTGAATACACGTCCCTGCAAAAACCTGACTATGTGTCTGGACATTCTGGACAACCAGAGTGAGTCTGTACAGCCACCTACCTCTTTTTCAGCTTTCACTGCGGTTGACAGAGCATGTTTAACATCTTGTCCTGTGGCGCAAAGAATAACCAATATATTCAAAACGACATTATGAAATTTTTATTGTTTTACATCAATTTCAAAAAGCTCTTGAATAAAGTCTCACCTTTACTCGTTGCTCTCTGCAGGCTGAGCATTTTCAGTCTTTTTTCATAAATCTGGAAACGCAGTTTAATTTCCACAACCTGAGAGAAACCAGATGGAACAGATGAAGAGGGACAGAGTCGATGACACTACAGGTCTAAGGACAACAATGGAAAAGTTTCCACATTAAGATAAATGTACCTGCTCAATGTTGGACCAGAAGAACTCCACCTCTCTGGAGATGGTGCTAGCAATGTGACGGAGACGCAGTTCTTCCTCTTTCTTGGATCCCTCTTCCATCTTCTTCTGTTCGTCATGGTAACGGGAACAGGTGCGAACCAGCTGGGGAATATGCAATTATGATCAAGTAGTACTGAAACAATGTACAAGTACATAAGAATCACAGACATTACTTCAGTAAAAGTACAATAAGAGAACTCAGCCAGCATACCTTCTTGGCAGCAGCCATCTTCCACCTCCTCTCCTGGGCAAAGTCAGCTGCCATCCACTGCATCTCCTCCAGTAGGTAGTCCCAGTGGGATTTGGGCCGAGAGGACTCCATGAGCTTGGGCAGCCTGCTGGCTGACCACTGGCCCTCTTTCCTCAGCTCAGAGATACGCTGGTGCACCTGGCTCTCCTGGAGGGGGGGGGGGGGGGGTCACATTATGAGCAGCCGGAAAACAAAAGCACTTGCAGAGTGATAGGTTTCTCAGAAGTAACTCCTCACCAGTTTGACCTGTTCAGCTTGTTTGTCATGTGAACTCCCTTCTGATGACTGCATACCCGAGCCCTGACCAAAGCCTCCCATTTTGACTGTGGAGGTGCCGTTAGGGCCGGCCAGTTTGGACTGTGTGGCAGGGTTGATGTTGGGGCGGAGGGGGCCAATTGTGTGGGGGGAGGGGAGTGAGTTGGGGGCGTTGAGGGGGGCAGGAGACATTGAGGGGTTGGACAGGGAGTTGGTCATTATTCTTTGGCCAGGTTGGTTGGAGTCTGCTCCAGGACGAGTGAGGGCCACAGTCTGATCAAAGGAGGAGAGAGAGAAGACAAAACGTTGATCTATAAACCTATGAAAACAACCAAAAACATGCGATGTTAGGAAGCCATCCTCTAGACTCACGGCCTGTGCTGGCTGCAGCATGAGCTGGGGCTGCTGAGGCTGCATTTGGAGGTGAATACCAGATTGCATCTGCTGCTGGAGCTGGGCCTGGAGCTGTGTGTGGGGGTTGACTGGAGCCATGATGGGGCCAGCCCCCTGCACCTTCACCTGGAGCTGATTGGCGGCCTGTGCTGAGCTATCCACAAGTAGGGACTGCTGAGAGAGAGCCATGGGCAGGACTGCCATGGGGAGGGTGCCCTGGGGTAGGCGGCCTGGCAGCTGGGGGGGAGGAGTGTGCAGGCTGGCAGCGTTCTGCACCGGAGGCCCTTTGGACGGGTCATACTGTGGCTGGTTCTGCTTCTGCCCGGGGATCTGGACTGTCTGCGGGTTGGGGGGCATCCCGCCTGGAGCACAGTAACCAAGTCATAGGGAACACAAAGGGACGGAGTGGAAAAAGGATAAGAACATGTGGCTGTGAGTTAGTGTTGCTCTGTGGTTCCTCGATCCAAGTGTTGTCATGTCATACCAATCCTGCTCTGAATGAAGCTTGAAGGCCTGTTAAAAGATAATAGACTATACACGGTGCAGATAGAGAGACTGAGCAGTAGTCAGGCCAGAGGGCCACTTGTACTTATACGTAAGCCATTATTTTTCAGTACTGACTGAACGTGATCAGATTCTAAAAGGAAAGTGTTTACAGCTCCATCTATTGTAACAGTTACCCAGAACGTATGAATTGGATGTACGTTATGAGTCAACAGTAGTGTAGTTCTTACCGTTGAGGAAGAGTGAAAACAAATTATACAGCACAATGATTACAGAAGATACAAATCAATGTGATCATCTACATATATAAAATACTAAGATTGTTAATGCAAAAATAAAAACATTCTGTAAAATGTTAAGAGAATGTGACTAAAACAGCTAAACTAATCATGCATAAACACCTTCAGCAGAGGGACTGAGAAGAAAGGTTTCCAAATCAAATGAAATAGAAAATACAGAAGAAAATAAATAAATAAACGCACAATCACAAAAACACCTGATGTTTAGCATGCATGAAGCAATGTAGTTATTTTGTGGAACACAGAACATAGCAAAGCAGAGAAGTGAGCAGGACACACATGGGATCTTGCAGATAGCAGGCCTGGGCTGAGCATAGCTGTGCACCCTGACTAAGCAGCACTTGTCTTACCTCTCCCTGACCATCACTCACATAACCTAGACCACATCCAACACCTGGACCTGACAGACACACCCACGCCAACCTGTGACATATCATGACTGCACCAAACCTCATCTACCCGGCTCCCCTTCTTCCTACTACGACTGAGGGAAAGAGGCCAAGTCAGAACGATATGCCATGGAAACAGATGGGGGAAACCAAAAGGATGAGCATGATGGAACAAGTAAACAACAGATGCTCTTGATGACTGACAACTGAACATAGGATTGAGATTCATTGTGAATCCACGTTGACAATGCAAGGACAGACAGCGGAGGGGGACAGGGGACAGGGGTGTGGGATACGGATGGATGAGAATGATGACGAGTATAAAAAAGGAGGAACGAAAAAGCAATCATTAAAATGAGCAAACATGCCCCACTGAAAATACATGAATTTTTTCCAGGGTTCCTCCTTTCTCACTTTCCGTGATCCGCTTGCGAAATAACCAAAGCTCCAACGGCACAGGAAAGTCCGTCCAAACAGACGATCGAGAAGAACAAAACTTCAGAAAAGAAGAAACGGATGGAGACGGATGATCAATAAAACATAAGTCAAATCATAAGACATGGCATCTTCCCAGTGAGAGGCTACTCCTTTTCTTCAGACTTGTTTTTATTTTATTTTTTATCTTCTTCCCCATTTTAGCCCGGTCTAGAGAAAAAGAGCATGCTGGGAGAGCTAAGACTGAACTTCCTGAGGTCTGTTGGGGTGTCTGTCCAGCGGATGGATGAAGATCGCTTTGTTGATGCTGCTTGGAGGTTTTCGTTGGAGACGATGGGACGTTGTTGGAATTCAGTTTGTTTCTTTGGATTAAGGACACGTCCAGCAGCATTGAATAGAACACAGAACGGCCTGGTAGTAGCACTCCTACCTTGCGCTGTTGGCATAAGCTGCTGGAGTGGAACGCCAGGTGATCCTAAAGAACCAGGATGCTGGAAAATCATTCCATGGCGACCAACTTCAATCCGGGACCTCTTAGCCTGATCTGGGATTTAAAACACACAATACCCTCATAACGGAAAAAAGACACTCGGCAAACAGCAATGACCTTCTGTACACCATACAGACCACCTCTCCTTCCTTGCGTTAAGACTTCTACAGACAGCGCTAGTAGAAGATGGCAAATATCTAAAAGCAGAAGCAATTTAAGGGAAGAAAATAAAAAAAATCACAAAAAGAAAGAAAAGGGAGAGTAAACAAACCAACAAAAAAGCCACGGGAGTGTGCTGTCCTTGCCTTACCTGCTTGTGCCATTGCCTGTTGCCTCTTAAAGGGGTCCATGTCCCCTGAGTTTGTCATGCTGCCAACTGCTCCCTGGTGCACCTGAGGAGACATTTCCAAGGGTTAGTAAAAGCTTGGCAATCTAAAAGGAAATATTTAAGAGAGACAAAGATAAATCAGTTCCATCCTCTCTGTGTAGGGTTTGCAGTCATTCTCTACCTGGAACTGCTGCTGGGAAGAGAATGCTGCTGAAACATTGGGTGGAAGCTGTGTAGCTATGGCAACTGGTGTTCCGGCCTGTCCATCCTTTCCAGTTACAACCTTGACCTGGGAGTGGCACAGAGATTTGAACTAAATTCGTATAGCCTATATACAGGATAGGAATTAGAGACATTCTGAATGTATGACATGATAAATCAATAAATAATGTAACAGTACCTCATCATTGATGACCTCAGACTGCTCCTCCTCTTCCTCTTCCTCCTCAAGGTCTAGGTCATTCTGTCTCAGGTAAGTGAAAAGCGGGACACAGGGCTTCTTCTTGAAAGCCAAATAGTCCATCATGTTCCCCTGGAGGTGCTGCAGGAAGAACAGCTCAATCAGGTAGTCTTTGAAGACCTCCTTCAGACCCTCCATCTTCTTAGTGTGGTGCTCCAGACACTGCTTCCTCAGCTGGGCCACTTCTGGGTTTGAGGGTGCAATCTCCTCCAGCTTTTTGGGTATCTGTTTCTTGACGGACCCCAAGCACATGCCAGTAGGGGTGAGAGGGGTATTGGGGATGCCTTGGGTAGGGTTAATGAGGGAAGGGCTGGAGGGAGGAATGGTAGAGGGCATACTGAAAGACACAGTGGCAGCTGTCCCCACTCCAGTTACCATACCCTGTGAAGTCTTCTCAAATATCATGGGACGCGCCAGCTGCCCCTGGATGATACTGCTGATTTGAGGTGGCAAGTTGGAGGTGGTTATGTGGCCTGGGCTCCCCAGTGTGGGCAAAACAGTCCCACTGGCCACAGGACTCTGAGGTCCGAGGTGGTGGATGGTGCCTCCCGTCTGTGAGTGGGGCTGGGAGAGACTGCGTTCACGCACTGAGCCTGGCACCCCTGGGGAGGCCAGCTGCACCTGCCCAGCTGTGGTTGGAGTTAGCTGCGTCAGCCCTGTCCCCTCTTGGTAAACAAAGTGCCCACTTCCAGGCGGGCTGCCAAGACTGATTTGTCTCACAAGCATGCCAGCATCAACAAAGCGTGTTGGGCTCTGTCCACACAAACCCAGTCCTGTTACAGGTGCCCCTGGTCGCTGGAGAGGGACTGGGCTGTGCTGAGTGGGACTTTGTGGCAGAGGTGAGGTGACCTGGATATAGGACGGGGCAGGCTCAAACCTCCACTGCGGGGCCGTGTGCTGGAAGCCGGGAGAGCCTGGGTTCTGGAGAGGGAGCGGGGTGAGGGTGATCTGTTGGTTGCCCGTCACCATTTGACTGACATTTTGTAAGGTGATGTTCATGTTCTGGCCTGTGACAGGGCTGCGGCTCATTATTATCTGGTAGTTGGGGGACTGGGGGCCTGAAGGGCTGGCTCCTGATGCAAACGTGGTCACAGTTGATTGTGGGTGGTTGGCTGTTGCCTGCTGTTGAGTAACTGCCATGGTCTGCTGCTTCTGGTGATCTTCTGCTTCAGATCCAGTGGTCGACTTGGATCTCTGAAGTTGCCGTTGCACATTCTGTGGTCCACTCCCATGGTGCATTGCGTAACACTGTTACTGTATGGGAAACAATACCTGTAGAGGATAGACATTCAAATCATGTAAACAATATTGGTGATATTTTATATTCCATCTTAGTCAATTAAACGTTGACATATTCTTTGTAACAATGACAGTCACAATTTCACACATAACTTCATGATACTGAAACATTACAATTTTTTATTTTATTTTGAAAGCCATTAGTGAATGGCTTGGCAAAATGTCATGTTGAGTTTCATCACAAACACGCTAACTAGACATTCACTGTTAGGCGAGAGACGCAGATAAGCATCTTGAGTGACAGCTATAGAGCTAGTTAGCTAACCATTGTTGTTGGTAGAATTTGACAGGCAATGTAGCAATGCTATTGAGCTAACGTTAACTAGGTAATATTATTAGCTAGCTAACTGTTTAGCTTATTTTGTGTTATGTCATTAACTAGCTAACACCACCGTCATAACCAGCCGCACTGATTAATAAACCATAACGTTACCGCTGTAATTACAGCTTTTCAAATTAGCTGTAGCCAGCTAGCTACATTATGCTAATTTTGCACGACCGTGTCCTTCTAGCTAGCTAGCTCAGATATGATATCGCTAGATAACATTAGGGTTTAGTATGATATTAGCCAATGCAACTCAACGCTGTCCATGTATGGATGAAATGTGTACGGTGCTTAGAATATATTTTTGGAGAAGTCATCTAAACGTCCATATACTTAGCACGCGTAAGGCCGAAATGCCGCTCCTTCCCCCCGATAGTAGCGTGCTAGCTAATATGTTAGCCGCAGGGTAAATAGACATCACCGGATCTTGTTACTTACAGCAAATACAACTCCAGCGGTAGTCTCATCAATCAAAACGTATTCTTTAAAACAAAGACAATAATTATGTAGTGTAAATACTGCTATACAGCAATTTTACATTTAATGCATTGGACATATTTCATTCTGAAACATGGCGGTGGCCACCTTTTTTTTTCTCTATCTATTCCTTGAAGAACCGGAAGCAGTTCCGTTTCAAAGGAAGTGAACAACCCTGGACTCGTGCTGATTGACAAGAATGTAAACCAACCCCTCAACATACAATAGAGTAGAGATGATTTCTAGTACCTCTATGGGCGCATTGCCCTTAACCACAAATAGTTTAGTCTAAGGAACTTGAAATAACCTAGCTATAGCCAATTGATTCTCTCATGCTACTTTATTATATGAATTGTTTATATATTTTCTTCCCTAAAACCAACTCCAAAACATTTCTTTACACTATAAAGATGCGCCAAACTCAATATATATAGTCATGAACTAGGACCATTTAAGTAGTAGGTTTATCTTCCATCTCCACCTACCAATGCCTCACATCAAAACATGCCTCCTCTGTACTGTAGATCTGGATTTGGTCAAATGTTCTGCTGAGCAGCTGGCAAATGTAGAGTACAACAGAAACATCCCACAAAATGTTATAGACATTTTATTATAATCACTATTCTCACACAATTTTCTCATATGAAACTGATTGTGGTAGCTTGGTTTTGGTGAACAAGAACAACATACAGTCAAAACAATTACTCAATATATTTACATTTTTATTTTCATTTTCATTTTTATTTCAGAAAGCGGATACCATTGTCTTTCAGAAATAGGTACATTAAAATGTATAGCCACAGGCAGTAATATAAAAACTAAAGATTAAAGCCAACCACAAAAAAAGCCCAGAATTACACAAAATCGTACTAAAAATACAATAATAATTACTCTATCCAGTGATGCCTGATAAATCCAGTAGATAACAGTAGCATACTACTGGACTGGCAGAACATACTGTATGTAGCATGATACACAATCACAACACACAAGGCTCTCAGAGTGGAGTCAGTCAGAACCACCCACAATCCTCTTCTTCTCCCTTGTGGTACTAAACATGTTTGGTGCTAGTCTGTGGTTTGAGAGAAGCTATATCAGTGGTCTTGTCACTGAGCATGTTCCATTCAAAGTGCTTTTGTGTGTCAACAGCGAGGAGCTCCATTTTCACAGAGGACAGAGGGACACCAGAGGGTCTGGAGGTGCTCTAACCAAGCTCAGAAGCTTCAGCTAATATTGTAGCTATAGTCCAAAAGCCTCAAGCTCAATCACACTATGCAGTCTGCCGAGTAGAGAGGATGCGTCTCTCAATACACTGTTTGCCTGAGACCAACACAATGGGAGAAACACAGAGGGAGAAAGAGACAATAATACATAATATCTTCAAAGAAATGTATGTGTACATGTGTGTGCGTGCGTGTGTAATAAGCTACTTAAATGTACTTATGTTGTTGATGTCTGCCTGCTCTGTGATAGTGAGGAACTCTCCATGAGCAGCAGGGCTTTGTGGTATCTCTGGATGGGCACCTGGCCAAGGTGGAACATCTCATCTAGCGCTGCTGACTGCACCTGGACACCAGAAACACAAACACTCAGCTATTAACATTGCTCTTACAATATTATAACCCCATCATAAATAGTGCTGTCAAAGTAAAACAGTAAACTTATATTTACAGTATCTACTATCCATCGTCTATCCTACCCTATGTCCAATGATTCTACTATATAAAACTGAAGACCACTATAGAAAGACTGAGAGCACATAAAGGACAAGACAGGGATTTATTGTACTGTCCAGTGAGAGAGAGGCCTTACCATTGTCACTGTGTGACTGTAGATTAGTTTCACTACAGTGGTGTAAAGTAATTAAGTAAAAATTATTTGGTTATCTATACTCTACTATTATATTATTGACAACTTTTTCTTTACTACATTTCTAAAGAAAATATTGTATTTTTGACACCATACATTTTCCCTGACAACCAAAAGTCCTCGTTACATTTTGATAGTCAAATTCACAGACTTATCAAGAGAACGCAGGGTCATCCCTACTGACTCAGGCTTGGCGGACTCACTAAGCACAAACGCATCTTTAGCAAATAATCGCTGAGTGTTGGAGTGTTCCCCTGGCTATCCGTACATTTTTTGTTTTGCTTAATATAAGGACTGTAAGTGTTTTATACTTTTACTTTTGATACTTAAGTATATTTAAAACCAAATACTTTTAGACTTTTACTCAAGTAGTATTTTACTGGCTGACTTTCACTTGAGTAACTTTCTATTAAGGTATCTATACTTTACTCAAGTACGACAATTGGGTACTTTTTCCACCACTGTTTCTCTGCAGTGATGTTGTGGTCGTCCATCAGTCTCTGCTTGTTGAGGAGGAAGCACTGCAGGCGGGCGTTGAGGGACCGACAGGACGTCACTGCTCTTATACATTTCTTTCAGCTTCTACATCACTACATAAAGGAAAAATGACTTTAATTCAATACACTTTTTAAAGCATATATAACATGATCATTAACAGGACTATTTGTTTTTCACGTATCAGTTAGTAGATGAACATGTGGTCCCATGTCTCACCCTGCTTGACTGTAGATGAGGGAAAGCGTCTGCCTTCTCTGATGTGCTCAATCAATTCTGCAGCCTTCATGTACAGTACCAACTGCTCTGTATAGCTGTGATACACACATCGAAAACACCAATGTTAACAAACAAAAAAATATCTTGAAGTACTAAAAATACACCATTACGCTGTGATTTTTAAATATAGGTCCTAAATGCTGTATAAGTTAACAGGCCAAAGCAGCAACTTCAAGATTAGGGAATCAATAACAGAGATGCATCCGCTCACCTCCACTCCTGGCTTAGAAGACTGATCTGATCAGCCACCAGGCTTTGCTGCAGGAAGGACACATCAGGAGTGTCTTCACTGGTCTCACTCTCAAGTCCAGTGTCTTTAGAACTGCCGATTGTCATTTTATTTATTTTACCTTTATTTAACTAGGCAAGTCAGTTAAGAAAAAATTCTTATTTACAATGACAGCCTTGGAACAGTGGGCAGAACGACAGACCTTATCAGCTCAGGGATTTGATCTAGCAAGCTTTCGGTTACTGGCCCAATGCTCTAACCACTAGGCTACATGCCATGCCAAATGTGATGAATACAGGGCGCAGCAGGTGTTTGTTTGTAAAGGACCACAGGAGGAGGCAGGTAGCTGGGTCCAGGGGCAGGCAGAAGGTCATACACAGGGTGTCACACCCTGACCATAGTTTGCTTTGTATGTTTCTATGTTTTGTTTGGTCAGGGTGTGATCTGAGTGGGCATTCTATGTTGTGTGTCTAGTTTGTCTGTTTCTGTGTTAGGCCTGCTATGGTTCTCAATCAGAGGCAGGTGTCAGTCATTGTCTCTGATTGGGAACCATATTTAGGTAGCCTGTTTGGTGTTGGGGTTTGTGGGTGATTGTTCCTGTCTCTGTGTTTGCACCAGATAGGGCTGTTTTGGTTTTTCACATTTCTTGTTTTGTTAGTCTATTCATGTATAGTTTCTTTATTAAAGAACCATGAATAATCACCACTCTGCGTTTTGGTCCACCTCTCCTTCGACACAAGAAAACCGTTACACAGGGGGTCCAGAAATGCAGCAGTACAGGCAGAGAAAAAGCTAGTAATGTTGTCCGGGAGATCAGGCAAGAGGTTGATGACAGGAAATCTGATAGGCAAAAGTACAGGTAGGGAACATGCAAAAAGGCATCGTTAGTGAGGATGGCCAAAACTATGATACACAGGAGGACTAATCCAGGAACAACAGCTCTCAGACTAGAAATGTGTATCAAAACAAACAATACCTCACAATGATGGGGTGCAAAGAACTGAACTAAATAGTGGGGTAGGAAGGCATGGGCACCGGAGAGGCTGGAATGATGGACACTGGCAGTGTGGTGCTAATCCCAACTACATACTGGGGGTCATGACATGGCTTTGGTACTCTGTTTAAGTATTAGATAACTTGAGGTACACAACTCATTCATAATTCACACCTGCCTAAAACGCAGCTCTAATCCACCGATTAATTTGCCTGTATGGCCTATAGGTATACTCACATTTCTTTGTGGATGAAGTTGAAAAAACTCCTCTGTGTGGGTAGATCATCACAAATAAATAGAAATAAGACTTTGACAATGAATGCACGGGGGGGGGGGGGTGAATAGTGAAAAGCAAATAACAAACCTTACAACCGATTCAAACATGCACATCCTTATCACAGACTATCAGAGAGAGAGGTCTAATAGCCTCATCGCAGACCGTGGCAGAAATCAGCTAAAGAGGGGTCGGAACTCGAAACCCGGTGTAAATCAGTGAAGCCTCGCAACACGTCAAAACAATCAAATTCCTTGGGTGGAGCTCCTAAGATGCTCAACAGATTAGTGCTGTAGTGCGTGAGGACTAAAAATGTCAACAAAGCAAGCACTGGTGACAAAACATTTTAGAACTTTTGTAGCACGCTGATTTTCACAGCGTTTCTTTGTTATTTTGAGATGATTTAAAGCTGCAGTAATAGGGGAGAAATGGTCTACAATGCTGGCCATATCAATATTTTTTAATTTTGACGTTTCTGAAGTGATATTTGGCTGTAAAGGCTAGCATGCGGGACAAGAAGTAGCAAGGCACAATGTTTGTTTTCAGAAAAGTCAGCTAACCTTGTAAGCTACCAAGGACTAACTAGCTACATACCATCTAGTTACATTTCTCTCACGATCATAAAGCCAATAACATTTAAAAAAAAAAACAGCATATTATTGACCTAAAAGGTTAGCTGTATTACCCCAGTCCCTATCACAGCGACTGGGATACATAGACCAACCACGTACTGCCTATCTATGGGAACAACTGCAAATCATTTTGCAAGCAACATTGCCAAAATGAAAAAAATAAAATAAATAAATAACCTCATCAAATGTTATCTGTAATAATCATCTCCTGTAGCCTAATTGCATCTCTATATTTTCATACTGTACCTAAATTACAAGGGTTGGATTTGCACTAAACAACATGCCCATAAGTCCAGTAATGCCACCATACTGTAGGCCTATGGCTGCGTTGGTTATGCATGTGTCATATGATAAGCTGCACAATGGATTCACATAGCTGATATACTGAGAGAGAGTGACAAAATAAAACTGATTGGAGATCTTACAACTACTGCAGGAGAAAATAAAATGTTAGAGAATACAATACAGAGACCCAGACACATTACAGACAGAACCCCTCTTTATTGCAGGATTGTGATATAAATTCAGCAAAAAAAGAAACGTCCTCTCACTGTCAACTGCGTTTCTTTTCAGCAAACTAACGTGTAAATATTTGTATGAAGATAACAAGATTCAACAACTGAGACATAAACTGAACAAGTTCCACAGACATGTGACTAACAGAAATTGAATAATGTGTCCCTGAACAAAGGGGGGGGGGGGGGGGGGGGGGGTCAAAATCAAAAGTACAGTCAGCTGCATTAGGTACTGCAGCGCATCTCCTCATAGACTGCACATTATGGCTGGTGGCATTGTCATGCATTGTCATGCTGCAGGGTCATGTCAGGATGAGCCTGCAGGAAGGGTACCACATGAGGGAGGAGTATGACTTCCCTGTAACGCACAGCGTTGAGATTGCCTGCAATGACAACAAGCTCAGTCCGATGATGCTGTGACACACCGCCCCAGACCATGACAGAACCTCCATCTCCAAATCGATCCCGCTCCAGAGTACAGGCCTCGGTGTAACTCTCAGCATCCTGTACCTGTCCCACAGGTGTGATGTTCAGATGTACTGATCCTGTGCAGGTGTTACACGTGGTCTGCCACTGCGAGGATGATCAGCTGTCCGTCCTGTCTCCCTCTAGCGCTGTCTTACGCGTCTCACAGTACGGACATTGCATGCCTAAGGCACGTTCACGCAGATGAGCAGGGATCCTGGTTGTTATGTTCTGTTAATTACTGATGTCCCCTTTAAGGATGGAGCACCCTTGGTCATGCGCAGTATTGTTCTATGTTATTCTGGTACTAACTAGTTTGAGTAAATGTGAAGCTCCAGTTCAATTGCTTGTATTCCGAGTCTTTCTTATTACATAAATAAGTACTAAGTGTTAAGACACTACAATGGCGACGAGGATGATTACCTGCAGTGTGCATCACGAATACAGATGGAGTTGGTAGGAAGAGAGGAAGATTTTGACCCTGTAGCACAACAGCTAGCAAGCAGTGAAGACGAGGGGAGAGCTAACGAGAACGAGGCGGCAGATCAAAGACCCGTGGAGCCGGAGGTAAAGAGAATGGTTAGCATCGGGAAAATAGATGTGTTTGATGACACGCAAGAAAACTGGGCAACTTACATTGAACGACTGGAACAGTACTTCATTGCAAACGACATTGCTGATAACAAAAGAGTACCAGCGTTGTTGAGTTTAATTGGCTCAAAAACATACAGTTTGCTAAGAGATCTGAATGCCCCTCTGAAGCCCTCAAATAAAACATTCACAGAGATTGTGGAGATATTGCAAAATCACCTATCACCTAAACCACTCCTCATCGCGGAACGTTTTCGTTTCCACAAGAGAGATCAGAATGAGGGGGAGGGTGTTAGTACATATGTAGCAGTGTTGAAGAAACTGTCTGAACATTGCCAGTTGGGAGAGAACCTAAATGACACATTAAGGGATAGATTTGTGTGTGGACTGAAACATGAACACATTCAAAAACGTTTGCTCACAGAATCAGAGCTCACGTTTGCAAAGTCTGTTGAAATTGCTGTGGCTATGGAAATCGCACTAAAGATGCATTTGAGTTGCAAAGTAAAAGAAGTACTGACCTGTCACAAATTTCCCTGCACAAGTTTTCACGCAGTCGACAGCGCCCCCGTGTGGCCGAAAAATGCAACAGGTGTGACAGAGATGGTCACAGAGCAGAGGACTGCCGTTTCAAAGACGAAATTTGTCACAAATGCAGTAGAAGGGGGCACATTCAAAGAGCATGCAAAGTAAAATTCAGTCACAACAGTAAAACTGAGAAAATTAAAGGGTTGGTGAATGCACTAGCAGAGAACAGTGGCAGTGATTCAGATGAACGATTAATTGGTACAATGGAGTTAAACACAGTGACTTCTCCCAGCAGTAGCATAATATGGGTGACACCAGATATTGAAGGCAAACCCCTCAAAATGGAGCTGGACACAGGATCTGCAGTGTCTATAATTTCCACTACTGTCTACAATGAGGACTTTAAGGCTATCAAGCTGAAGAACACAAATGTGTTGCTGAAGACATACTCAGGAGAGAGATTGAGCCCAATGGGGGCGTTGCAGGTCAGAGTGCATTATGGGGGGCAAACACAGCAGTTACAGCTGTATGTGGTGCCTGGAACTGGCCCCCCATTATTTGGCAGGGAATGGCTTTCAAAAATAAAGCTGAATTGGTGTGACTTGAAAATGCTCCACATGTTCCAGTCCAAAGAGAAAGGCACAGACCAAACACTGGAACACTTGCGGAAGAAATACAACACAGTTTTCAGTGATCAGATGGGAACAGTAAAAGGCTTCACAGCAAAACTTGTACTAAGAGATGACGCAACCCCGAAATTCTGCAAAGCCAGATCTGTTCCATACTCCCCTGAGACCAAAGGTGGAAGCGGAAATCGATCGCTTGCAGGATACAGGGATCCTGACGAAAGTGGACAGAAGCGAATGGGCCACACCCATAGTTCCTATTGTGAAGAAAGACGGGTCTGTTAGAATGTGTGGGGACTTCAAGGTAACTGTGAATTCAATGTTGCATGTGGACCAATACCCCCTACCACGTCTGGATGACATCTTTGCTGCACTAGCTGGTGGGAAACACTTCAGTAAAATCGATCTGAAACAGGCTTACCTGCAGCTACCGGTTGAAGAGAGTTCCAAACAGTACCTGACAATAAACACACACAAAGGTCTATACAGGTATAACCGCCTGGTTTTTGGCATTGCATCAGCCCCAGCCATTTGGCAACGAACTATTGACCAGATTTTGCAAGGAATCCCAGGAACCCAGTGTATCCTGGATGACATGATCATAACAGGATGCACCGACAAAGAGCACCTGGCTAACCTGGAAGAGGTCCTGAAAAGACTGAAAGAGTATGGTCTACAGGCAAACTTAAAGAAGTGTGAGTTCTTCAAAGACAAGATTGTCTTCTGTGGACATGAGATTGACTGCAATGGATTGCACAAAACACAGGACAAAATCGAGGCAGTGGTACAGGCACCACGACCACAAAATATCACAGAAGTAAGATCTTTCACGGGACTGATCAATTACTACAGAAGATTCCTCCCAAACCTTTCAGCAGTACTCCAGCCTCTAAATCAGCTCCTGGAAAATAATAGGACATGGCGGTGGACAGAGCAGTGTGAAAATGCATTTCTGGAGGCAAAACGGCTCATAACATCTGAACAGGTCCTGATGCATTACGACCCTGAAATGCCAGTGAAGTTGGCTTGTGATGCGTCCCCTTATGGATTAGGGGCAGTCCTTTCACACACACTGAAAGATGGGTCAGAGAGGCCAGTTGCATTTGCATCACGAACATTGAATGATGCAGAGAAAAACTACTCACAAATCGACAAAGAAGCACTGGCACTAGTGTGGGGCGTCAAGAAATTCCACGCATACCTATATGGCAAGCGTTTCACACTGGTTACAGATCACCAGCCGTTGCTTTCCATTTTCAGTCCAAAGAAAGGCATTCCGGCAATGACAGCAGCCAGGTTACAGCGATATGCCCTGTTCCTTGCCAGTCATATGTATGACATTGAGTTTAAGCCGTCATCCCTCCACACAAATGCAGATGGATTATCCAGACTGCCGTGTACAAGAGAAAGACAAAGGAGGGTGGATGCAGTGGACATGTTCCATACCGCTCAGCTCGAGGCCCTACCAGTCACAAGCACAGTTATCAAACAGGAGACAAGGAAAGATGTGACCTTGTCAAAAGTGTACACCTACACCATGTCAGGATGGCCAGCTACTGGCAGAAAGGAGCTGACTCCGTATTTCCAGCGGAGAAACGAAATTACAACATACCAAGGATGTTTGATGTGGGGAATGAGAGTCATGATACCCCAGAAATGCCAACATTTAGTCTTGCAGCAACTACATGAAGGTCATGTTGGAATTGTAAAAATGAAGCTGCTCGCAAGGAGCCACTTTTGGTGGCCAGGTCTGGACCAACAGATAGAAAATATGGCAAAGAACTGTAGTGGATGTTTGGAAACCCTTCACATGCCTGCTCCTGTCCCAGTCCACCCATGGGAATGGCCCGTCGAGCCATGGCAGAGAATTCATGTGGACTACGCTGGTCCTTTTGAAAAGCACATGTTTCTGGTTATAGTTGATGCCCATTCCAAATGTCCAGAGGTGTTTTGCACTGACTCCTCCACCTCAGCTCAGACGATAGAGTGTCTCAGAACAACGTTTGCACGCTTCAGTTTGCCACTGCAGCTGGTAAGTGACAACGCGCAAGCTTTTGTAAGTGACGAGTTTACAAGATTCATGTCAGTAAATGGAATCAAACACTCAACCTCAGCTCCGTACCACCCTGCCACCAATGGGCTGGCAGAACGCTTTGTGCAAACCCTAAAGCAAGGACTCTGTGCAGCAAAACGAGACGAAGGGACTTAGCAAACAAAACTGGCCAAGTTCCTGGCCTCCTACCGAAACACCCCACATGCCACGACAAATGAAAGCCCAGCCGCACTGATGTTCGGGAGGCTTCTCCGCACACGGCTGGACATCATGAAGCCAAACAGGCGTAATGAAGTGCTGAACAAACAAGCCAAGATGCTCTCCGGTGGCCGGGAGCGCCATCTCCAAACAGGACAGGAAGTGATGGTGCGAGACTACAGAAGAGGAGGAGGGAAATGGACAAGAGGGACCGTACACACACAAACGGGACCCAGAACTTACCAGGTTCAAGTGAGCCCAGACATAATGTGGCAGCGTCACATTAACCAAATGCATTCCACGGAAAACAGCACAACAATCGAGAGAGAACAGGCACAGAGAGCTCCTGAGAGTGACACACAGGGAACTGTAGAGGACGGTGGGGCAGTAGAGAGACCCCAGGCTGAAAGAAGGGAACGTGTTGATGAAGGTGCTGCTATAGCAGACGCTATAATGGAACAAGCACACACTGAGGATGTTCAGGAGCCTCCAGACAATCTGAGGCGCTACCCAGAACGAAGGCACCGTCCACCAGACAGACTAGACTTATAAACAAACAAACAAAAACGAACTGTTCAAGTTCAAATTAAAAGATGCAAAATAACAACAAGTTCTGGGAAATGTTTCAGTTGTGGTTTGGTAAAAGTAACTCTGATTGTATAAGAATTAAATATGACAGAGCCTGGGCGTGAACCCAGGGACTCTGATGGCACAGCTGGTGCTGCAGTACAGCTCCCTTAACCACTGCGCCACCCGGGAGGCCCTCATTGACACTAGTTCATTAAAACATTTAACTTTAAAGAATCAACAATGAATCACTTCAAAATGTACAAATAAGCTATCTTGTGTGTAAAGATTAGACATCTTAGTCTAAAACAGTGTTTCCTAACCCTGGTCTTCCAGTACCCCAAGAGTACACATTTTCATTGTAGCTCTGGACAAACACACCTGACTCAGGGTTACAATGAAAATGTGTACTGTTGGGGGTACTGGGGGACCAGGGTTGGGAAACACTGGTCTAAACAACAATAGATCATTGAGTAGTAACAAGTAGGATATTATTACTAAAGCACCATTTCAGGTGAAAAAAAAACAACTCCATACTAGCGGTGGCCAACCTTGCGTCTCTGATCTACTGGGTGAGCAGATTTATATTCCAGCCCAGGGATAATACACTTGATTCTGAACTCATTATATTTTCTTCATTCTATAGCTAGAGGACTGCTGATATCTCTTGGAGTGATAAGTATATCTTTTTTGTATTTTTGTTTTGGTCTAGTACTGTCTTTTTGCTAGCTAGGGCCATCTACCTTAACTGCGGACTGCTCATAATTTGACATATCAACCAGGATCCAGGGGCATGACAATTTGTGACTTGTTTTGGTATTCAGTGGCTGTATTGGAGGGGGAGTGGTTTCACCACTCAACAATTTGTACAGGAAGGTGTGCTCTCCATCTCTGCTAGGAAATGAGCAATTAGTGTTAGTTCTTCAGTCTCCCCTGGTTTCTCAGCGGCCGCTGTAAGCGGCGGTTTTGTCTCAAAAATCAAGACAGTCTCTGAAACCAAGATGGTTCTGCCGATTTGTGACGTTTGACTTTGCCAGCGTAATCCACTTTCAATTTCAATAAATATAAATTGCAGACTGTCGCCCACACTTGATGACTTGAAAACTAGCACTTGAAGCTAGCATATGCAACAACTACCCGGACGGAAAACAGTGACGGACATAACACACAGCACCCCTTCTACTCTTGAAATGTCACATCCAATCAAAATCTTGCCACTGGCAGCCAGCAGACCATTCAAACTGTTTTTGCAACACAAAATTCTCCAGACCTCCACGGGAGGCATGACAATGATGTGATTTTGGAGGTATGGCAACGCACTTGAGGGGTCCAAAAAGTTCTCAAGTTCTCGATTTGGAGATGGAGGGTCCGTCATGGTCTGGGGCGGTGTGTCACAGCATCATCGGACTGAGCTTGTTGTCATTGCAGTCAAACAGACACCTGTTAGCTGTGTGTGTGTTCCTGCAGATCTGGCACCAAGATAAAGTGACTAAGGGGGCAGTTGAAACTGGCAAGGGGGCACAATTTAATATAAGGCTAAACCAAAAGAAACCTAACGTTTAAATGCCGAGACCCCGGGATCATTGAGTGCTTTAAGTGACAACACCATTTTGGTAACGAATAATTATGCTATTTGTAATAGGTGAATTAGCTGTCTTACCAAAAGCATGCAAACTAAATGCTTAAAGTAGTAGTCTAGTTAGAATACAAACACAACTGTGAATGCAAACAAATGAATGCCAGCAGAACAAAACAGCGGTAGCAAGTAGTAGTCCGAGTAAACAAAATATCAGATCGATAAAGGCATGACACAATCTATACTTAGGCTAGTTACAGTAACAGTAAACAAATGCAGTAAACAAAAGGCCATTGGAGAGCCAATTAACCAAAATAGCCTACAGCCTACTACAGTGAGATGCAGCCATGCACTGCTGTCTTGCCAAATAAATAAGCCTATAGGCCAGCTTCAAACATGGAAAATCAGGCCGCTCATGAGTTCAAGCAACACATTGTAATATGGCACAATACACTTCTGTGGATCAAATTAGACCCGCGTAATCAATTAAGCAATGCCAGCCTACCATAAACATGTTTCCAATACGTACAGTTCAATTTACAACCACGAAAACCAATAAGCTACCAAGAACCATAATAGAATGTATCAAATCAAATCAAATCAAATGTATTTATATAGCCCTTCGTACATCAGCTGATATCTCAAAGTGCTGTACAGAAACCCAGCCTAAAACCCCAAACAGCAAGCAATGCAGGTGTAGAAGCACGGTGGCTAGAAAAAACTCCCTAGAAAGGCCAAAACCTAGGAAGAAACCTAGAGAGGAACCAGGCTATGTGGGGTGGCCAGTCCTCTTCT
This sequence comes from Oncorhynchus mykiss, assembly GCF_057628025.1. NCBI lineage: Eukaryota > Metazoa > Chordata > Actinopteri > Salmoniformes > Salmonidae > Oncorhynchus > Oncorhynchus mykiss. The sequence continues at coordinate 24,833,609 of NC_143027.1, forward strand.
GGCTGTGCCTGGTGGAGATTATAACAGAACATGGCCAAGATGTTCAAATGTATCTATTTCCATGATGAAACATACCGATATGTAGCTATACCCAGGGGCTTCATTTGGGTTCTTGCATTGGAATTATATTGAATTCTGTTTATATGACGCTATACCATAATAAACATAAGTTCCAAGAAGTGACTAGACCCAGCCTCAGCTAAACCACCACCCATAGCATGACTAGGCCCAGCCTCTTCTGCATGCGTCTCATGGCTCCCTGCACTTTGACCTCAATTTCCCCCACTGACGCTTGTACTCTCACCTTGTCTACGGTCTTTATGTGGGCACACAAAGCTTTTATGCCCCAAATGTCCACACTCAAAGCATCGTAGACTATCTGTGCTGGCAAACCTTGCGTAGAGCCCGTCCCCATGCCTCACTTTAAAACGCACATTGAGATGGAAATTCTACCTTTAACTAATAATGAGGAGAGTCAAAGTTAATAATCAATCAAGGTATTATTTTTATTAAAAACGTATTATAATAAGGAGGCTGGTCGCACCACCCACGCAGGTGAAATGGAGTGAGAGCCTCCTGTACAAAGACAACCCAAAGCCTTTTATAGTCATGCTACCCCATGCAAGCATCTGCAAAACACGTGACCTTGTGTGTGTGTGTGTGTGTGTGTGTGTGTGCGTGTGTGTGTGAGGGGAGACAACAGGATGAAAAGGTTACCTCAGTCTGTCTCAACTGAGTGAGCACAATAGGGGCCAGAATGACAGGAAGTCACTCTAGACATACTTCCTCTAACAGTAGCTCAACGGTTCCCCCAAGTTGGGCAAGCAAGTGCCTTTGACTGTCGGTCCAGATGATGTATGGTCGTACTGGTCACACACACACACACACACACATACACACACACACACACACACACACACACACACACACACACACACACACACACACACACACACACACACACACACACACACTCACACACAAAACATTAATCTTTCACCCAGAAACAGGCTCCAAACAGAACGATAGCTCTATCATTGGTGTGCAGGATATAACCTTTACTCTGTCTCCAGTTAACATAAGAGGAACCAGTCTGTTACTGTCAAATCTTGGTTGTGCCCAGACATCATGGGGTCATTCTACACACACAGAACACTAAGAACAGACCTCTATTAAGAACAGACCTCTATTAATGCACACACACACTTTTCTATCTTACATGCGTTCGTTTATTTAACAAACTCAAGCCCAATGCCTAGGCTTAAAGACGGGTATTTTAGTACAAAAGCATTAGTAAGGTTTAACAGAAAATGCCCTCACAACATTTAACTGTTGTTCATTGTTATTCAGAAACATGAACACTTGCCTCTGGAACGAAACAACATGCTTAACAGCATCTGCCTGAAAACCACTAGCAAATTCACCAAACCGACTCAGTTTTATCTGGATTTGATCATCCATAATATACGGAGGCAAATTTGCAACTACCACTCTAGTCGAAAGACTCAAAAGGGGAGAAATCGGCACCAACACATACAAATATTCCGCTAGCAATCAGCCTACCCACCAAATTCACTCTTTTCATGAACACAACCACAGCTTTATTCATTCTAGATGCTTCATCAGGATTCTGGCAAGTGAAGCTAGATGATGCAAGCACAGATAGGACACATGGAAGTTAATTTCCTTAGGCATTAAAGGCCCAGTGCAGTCAAAATTATTCACTGACCTACAGACAATACTCCATAATGTCAAAGTGGAATTATGCTTTTTGTATTATTTTTACAAATGACTTCTGAATCTGAAATGTCTTGAGTCAAGTATTCAACCCCTTTCTTATGGCTATTTTAATTATGTTCAGGAGTAAAAATTGTGCACACATAAGTTGCATGGACTAAAACTGTGTGCAATAATAGTGTTGAACATGAATGACTACTACTATTTATTTACCCCACACGTACAATTATCTGTAAGGTCCCTCAGTCGAGCAGTGAATTTCAAACATTGATTCAACCATGAAGACCAGGGAGGTTTTCCAATGCCTCGCAAAGAAGGGCACCTATTAGTAGATGGGTAAAATGTTTACAAATCAGACGTTGAATATCCCTTTGAGCACGGTGAAGTTATTAATTACACTTTGGATGGTGTATCAATACACCCAGTCACTACAAAGATACAGGAGTCATTCCTAACTCAGAGGAAGAAGAACCTCTCAGGGATTTCACCATCAGGCCAATGGTGACTTTAAAAAAAAAAAAAAGTTTAATGGCTGTGACAGGAAAAAACTGAGGATGGATCAGCAACACTGTAGTTACTCCACAATACTAGCAGAATTGACAGAGTGAAAAGAAGGAAGCCTGTACATAATACAAATACTCCAAAACTTTTTGTCTTATATACAAGTGTTATGTTCAGGGCAAATGCAACACATTGCTGAGTATGGGTATGCTTGTAATCATTAAGGATTGGGGAGTTTTTTAGGATAAAAAATGGAATGGAATGGCACAGGCAAAATCCTGGAGGAAAAGCTGGTTCTGATGTTTTCCACATTGACACTGGGAGATGAATTCACCTTTCAGCAGGACAATAACCTAAAACTCAAGGCCAAATATACACTGGAGTTGCTTACCAAGAAGACCGTGAATATTCCTGAGTGGCTGAGTTACAGTTTTACTTAAATATATTTGAAAATCTATGACAAGACTTTAATGGTTGTCTAGCAATGGTCAAGAACCAATATGACAGAGCTTGAAAAATGTTGAAAATAATAATGGGTAGATGTTGCACAATCCAGGTGTGGAGAGCTCTTACAGACTTACCCGGAAAGACTCACAGCTCTAATTGCTGCCAAAGGTGCTTTGACAAAGTACTGACTCAGGGATGTGAATACACATGTAAATGAGATGTTTTTCATTTTCAATACTACATTTACAAAAATGTCTAAACATGTATTCATGAAAAAATATGGGGTATTGTGTGTAGATGGGGGGGGGGGGGGGGTACATTTAATCCATTTTGAGTTCTGGCTGTAACACAACAAAATGTGAAACAAGTCAAGGGGTATGAATACTTTCTGAAGGCACTGTAGAGTTGAAATATATTCCATTTTGAGTTTCCATCCCAATATTACACTTTGTATCCAGTTGAAGTCGGAAGTTTACATACACATAGGTTGGAGTCATTGAAACTCGTTTTTAAACCACTCCACAAATTTCTTGTTAACAAACTATAGTTTTGGCAAGTCGGTTATGTCACACCCTGGCCATGGAGAGGCCTTTATTCTCTATTTTAGTTAGGCCAAGGTGCGACTAGGGTGGGCATTCTATGTTCATTTTCTATGTTTTGGATTTCTTTGTTGTTTGGCCGGTGTGGTTCTCAATCAGAGGCAGCTGTCTATCGTTGTCTCTGATTGAGAACCATGCTTAGGTAGCTCTTGCTCACATGGATTTTGTAGGTAGTTGCTTTCTGTTTTTGTGTCTGTACCAGACAGAACTGTTTCGGTTGTTCTCTTTGTTGTTTTGTTAATCAGTGTTCAGTTCAACTAATAAAGGATGAACACGTACCACGCTGCACCTTGGTCCTCACCTTCTTCCACCAACAGCCGTTACTGGTTAGGACATCTACTTTGGCAATGACACAAGTAATTTTTCCAACAATTACTTAGAAAGATTATTTCACTTATAATTCACTGTATCACAATTCCAGTGGTCAAAAGTTTACATACACTAAGTTGACAGTGCTTTTAAACAGCTTAGAAAATTCCATGACAATTATGTCATGGCTCTGAAAGATTCTGATAGGCTAATTGACATCATTTGAGTCAATTGGAGGTGTACCTGTGGATGTATTTCAAGGCATACCTTCAAAGTCAGTGCCTCTTATCTCTTATCATGGGAAAATCAAAATAAATACAAATTGGTTCATCCTTGGGAGCAATTTCCAAATGCCTGAAGGTACCATGTTCATCTGTACAAACAATAGTACGCAAGAATAAACACCATGGGACCACGCAGCCGTCATACCGCTCAGGATGGAGACGCGTTCTGTCTCCCAGAGATGAATGTACTTTGGTGCGAAAAGTGCAACTCAATCCCAGAACAACAGCAAAGGACCTTGTGAAGATGCTGGAGGAAACAAAAGTACAAAAGTATCTATATCCACAGTAAAACGAGTCCTAAATCGACATAACCTGAAAGGTCGCTCAGCAAGGAAGAAGCCACTGCTCCAAAATCGCCATTAAAAAAGCCAGACTACGGTGTGCAACTGCACATAGGGACAAAGATGGTACTTTTTAGAGAAATGTCCTCCGGTCTGATGAAATAAAAATAGATATGTTTGGCCATAATGGCCATCGTTATGTTTGGAGGAAAAAGGGGCATGCTTGCAAGCCAAAGAACACCATCCCAACCGTGAAGCACAGGGGTGGCAGCATCATGTTGTGGGGGTCCTTTGCTGCAGGAGGGACTGGTGCACTTCACAAAATAGACGGTATCATGGGGGAGGAAAATTATGTGGATATATTGAAGCAACATCTCAAGACATCAATCAGGAAGTTCAAGCTTGGTCGCAAATGGGTCTTCCAAAATGGACAATGACCCCAAGCATACTTCCAAAGTTGTGGCAAAATGGCTTAATGACAACAAAGTCAAGGTTTTGGAGTGGCCATCACAAAGCCCTGACCTCAATCCCATAGAAAATGTGTGGGCAGAACTGAAAAAGCATGTGCGAGCAAGGAGGCCTACAAACCTGACTCAGTTACACCAGCTCTGTCAGGAGGAATGGGCCAAAATTCACCCAACTTATTTTGGGAAGCTTGTGGAAGCCTACCTGAAACATTTGACCAAAGTTCAACAATTTAAAGGCAATGCTACCAAGTACTAATTGAGTGTATGTAAACTTCTGACCCACTGGGAATGTGATGAAAGAAATAAAAGCTCAAATAAATAATTCTCTCTACTATTATTCTTACATTTTACATTCTTAAAATAAAGTGGTGATCCGAACTGACCTAAGACTGACCTAAGGGCCTTTTTACTTGGATTAAATGTCAGGAATTGTGAAAAACTGAGTTTAAATGTATTTGGCTAAGGTGTGTCGTGGAAATTTCCTGTATTTACCAAATCATGAGAGCAAACCACACACAAGTCAGAGTTAGTTATCACAAAGTCCATCTTTAATTATATGAGCTCCATCACAACCCTGTGACTCTCAGATCAATTCAGTGTCTATAAATGAATTCTCTGAGAGTCCCTTACACATTGCAACTGAGATCCTTTATAGCAAAGACACACATAGCCAGACAGCATTGGCATAATTTATTGTTCAGCTTTGTCTCCTAAACTATGCTATTTTCTCAAACTCAGAACCATAAACCAAATCCACATATCAACAGGCATATATCAAATCCATCCTATCTTGACAAGATCACAGAGACACATTGACTGGCACACAGACATTGTGGAGCCAAGAGATACACGCTTGACCTCTCCCCTCTCTCCGGCCCAAACAACTTAGTCTAGACAGAGAAGAGATACTGCAACCCCGCCACAGTATTATACAAAAATCAACATTCTGATGAGAAGTAACTTACTTTATGTGATGAATATAAAACATCTTACCTATGTTACCAACTAATTCTGATTATTCCCCAACAGGTGTATGTAAACTTCCGACTTCAACTGTTCATCACAGAAGACTGAAATATGTGACCCGTTTCAAGAAGCTACAGTATGCGTGTGACGCATGTCACTACTTCACCAGGGAGGCATTCTCTTTTTATGCGTTTTGGGGCAGAAATGCCTTTGGGAACATGTGAACTTTCATGTGACATAATAACAAATGTGTGTGCAATCATTTAAATGATGAATACAATTGTTAAGTTTCAAGCCTTGTTGGTTTAGCCACGGAAAAAGACAGGAACCTTCCCGCTAGCCATAATTAGCTGAGATAATGGATGGGCTGGACATGCTGAGAGATAAGTTCGGATTGGTCTGCCATGTAGCGCGATTCTGTCTTTAACATGAGCTGCTCAGTGTGCGTCGATAATCCTGGTTACCGCTTTAAAAAATATATACTTAACCTTAGTATGGAGAACTGCAAAAGTGTTGCAACTTCTCTTAACAACATTGCAGCCCAGAATTTAGCAGGCGCTATCGTCAAAGATCAGTATGAAAAAGTTCTGATGGACTATTTTCTGCATAAGGTCAGTGTGAACCGGATTGACTCGACAACGGGCCAAACAAGATGTAGCTAGCAACAAAAACCAAATGGAAAAGGCACGCTGCCGTGAAGCTCATTAGGTAGAGCATGGAGCAAGCACCAGGGTTGTGGGTTCGATTCTAATGGGGGACCAATATGAGAAAAGTACTAAAATGTATGCACTCAGTCTCTCTGGGTAAGAGCGTCTGCTAAATGTCAAAGAGTCTAGCTACATTTTCAGATACTATTGATTTCTAATTTTGTCAGTCATTTTCATTGCAAGTTAAAGTGTACGGTTAGCTAGCAAACAATAGCTTGCTGGCTCACTAGCTAATGGTCTGTGTATTAATATTATTAGCATCTCAGAAACACATGTGCATTGCTAGTTATAGGTTCATGTTAGCTAGCTAGCCAATGTTGAACCGAGTTGTTTAGCTTTAGCTACCTGTAGATTCATACTCCAGCATTTCATGCATGGTAGCTAACTAGACATGTAGACATGCATGGTAGCTAACTACATTTGTACTGTAGCTATGGGTTGGGATTATGTTTAATTATTTATCTAGCTAGCTAGATGTCTACTCCAATTCGCAAGAGAATGATTACATGACCCATCAAGTTAGCCAGGTGTATCTGGGGGTGATTACAGCCATCTATTGTATTTCATGAACATGTGTACATGTACATGTGTACAACAGTGACCCATCCACTTAGCTAGATGTGGTTGGGGCGTGGTTATAGCATTTCCTTCACATGACCCATCAATTTAGACAAGTGTCTGGGTAAGCATCATTTAATAATTATAAAATATTTATAAAATATTTTTATCTGGACACTTTCAAAGCCAGATTAGCATATAGGCCAAGGACTAGATAAAGTGTAGAGTTTTTCGTTATTGTAGGCTACTACTTAAACCCCTTTTAGTGTTGAAATCTTTGGTTGTTTACTACACTACCTTATTCACTCTGTTTAGCACATGGCCTCACATGTAAATCCTTAAAGAGATAGGTGGGGCAAGGCTTAAGAGGATGTGAATGATGCTGAATAGGTGTAGACAAAGAATAGCTCTCCAGTAGGTGTACCAAAATATTCAAGGGCCCTTTTTCTCAAAAGCGGGGTTGATCAACTTTCAAGGCAGAATTACTTTCCTATTGTTCCTCAACTGCAGTGTATGATATACCATTTTGTAGCTCTGAGTCTACACTTTTTTCCAATGTTAAAAACACTGAAAAATGTTGCTACATATAACCGAATCGAGGCAGTCGGTCACATATAACAAAACCTTTTGACATAGAAACACAGAATTAATTATTAATATTAATTATGAACCATATAACATTCCACCCATGAGGCCACTAGAGGTGATTTGTTTATTTGACTACAGGAAAGGACTCAATCATGCAAAAATATTTACAATTATTTTGACATGGCGTCAGTGAGATTCAAACCTATAATCTTCTGTTCTTTATCCATGGAATTAGTCTATTGCACCACCAGGATGGAGCACATTCAGAGCTGTTCATCTCGTCTATTCAAACAGACCCTATTTCAAAGAATACAAGCACTCATTTAGATCAGGTGTGGCCAATTAGTGGGCGAGCCAACAACACCTAACAAGCATAGAGTTTTGTTGATGCTGAGAACGGAATGTATATGTTTTTAAATAACATTCTTTGAACCTTCTCTGAACGTTATTAAAGTTTATTTTGTTTTTTACGGAAAGTGTTCTTAACGTTCTCGGAACAATTTGAGAACATTCATTTAAATAGAACAGTGAGTAAACCTTTAGGAAACATTATACTGAGGTACATAAATTCCCACAGAATGTTTCTTCACGTTCTTGGTAGAATTTGAGGATGACTTTAAATAGAAACATGAGGAACTCTGTAGGAAACGTTATGCTGAAGTAACGAAATTCCCACAAAAGAATGTTGTTTCTTAACATTCTCTGAACAATTAGAGAACATTCCCAATGTCAAACCAGTTCGAGAACATTACTAGAACATTAACAAAATTGAAATGAATTATGACCATGTTTGAACTTTTATGAAACGTTCTGTTAAAGTAATGAAATAACCAGGAAAATGTTTTTTTTTGTTAAGTTCCTTAAATGTGCTAATGTTCCAAAACCAAGCAACTATCCTTCACCGTTCCCAGAAGGTTGTGGGAAGGTAGTATGCAAAGTACCCATGGGAAAACCACGTGCTCACCAAGCTCTATAAAACACATGGTTCTCAGAATGTTATATGCCAGCTGGGTAACTTCTTACTGGAGGTTCTACTTACAGTAGATAGTGCAGGTGTAACAGTACCTTTTATTTGATTTTTTACACACATTAGCTACTGAGGACAGTTGACAGAGGAATTACATTCAATCCATTTTTTGTTTGTATTTTTATTCCACAACAGAAAGAAGAGAAGTACTGTAGAACAAACAAATGCAGTCCGTATGATAGAATGGTCTGTTCTGAAAGACTAGGAAGTGCTTTTAAATGATTTCATAAAGTCAATCCTATTGTAGGAGACTAAGTGTTGGTACAGTGTCAGAACAATCAAGACTTTAAACAAGACATCTCCAATCTCAGTGAAACTGAACAAGAATACACTTTGGACTCGTGTTTGTGAAATACATGTGTATGCTATTACTATGTATCCTCAAAGACAAATCATGATACAAAAAATCTAATGATCTGTGTAATTTAAAAAGATAAATGAAAACAAATACAAATTCACAGAACTATGTCTAACGCAATAATTCTCTATTTTATAAAAAAGCATGAAATAATGCAGCTTACAGAGAGACATGAGGTACATTCGGAAATAGCATTGTCAACTCATCTCAACTCATCATTGTCAGAAGAAACAACAAAGAACTTCAAGAGAGGCAGAGTATCAAACATTGTGACTTGTGTGCTCTGATGCTTTGCAAATTTCAAAAAATGTAAATGACAAAATCCATAAATAAATACATTAAACTGTGGGGGTGTTAATTTGATGACACTTTTTATATGAAAGTATTCATCCCTGTATGTATGTCTGTATGTATGTACGTGCTAAGGCACGTTTGTTTGGTGCCAGATTCAATGTTTTGCACTTTCTGGACATTAAATATTTCAGAAAAGAAGAACATTGTTATTTATTCTTTCATTGGTTGGTTCAACACATAATGCTTAATGTACCATCCAGCCAGGACCCTGTAGTAGAATAACCATCCTGCACAAACCCATTACCAGGCTGTTATAGCCTCCAGTGTGACTTTGTCAAAACCATAATTCATTCTGAAAGTAACAAAACTCAAAGTTAAAGCTAAAGTATGTTTACATATCACAAAATATACCAATGCAAAACATTGGATAGCCTCGGGTCAAATGGCTAATTATTCATGACAAATAGTTGGGAAGAAACATTTCAAGACATTATACACTGTTGGACACAAACAATCTGAAACAGTTAATGGCATGTTTTAAATTCTCAAGGCCAAGGGCTCTTACAATCTCACAAAGTCCCCTCAGAATTCCCATCCCTACACTTAGAAAGAAAAGGTGCTATCTACAACCTAAAATGGTTCTTCAGCTTTCCCCATAGGTGAACCCTTTGTAGAACCCTTTTTGTTACCAGGTAGAACCCTTTTGGGTTACATGTAGAACCCTTTCCACAGAATGTTTTACGTGGGAACCAAACAGGGTGCTCCTATGGGGACAGCAGAATAACCCTTTTTTCTAAGAGTGCATATGCGTCTGGCCAGCTGTCTTTTATTAGAGAAGTTGAAAGGCACAGTCCCTTGAGTCTGTTTTGTCTTCAGGGTGTGCTGATGTCCCTTTGGGGTTACAGCTTTACATCAAATCATTGCACAGTGGAGGAGTAAGGGAGTGGGAGGCTCTGGGCTATGGAAGCTGTAAGAATGGTTAGTCATTGTGTATAGAGCTCTACATGAAGACGCATGACATCCTGACTATGTAGCTACACCACAACACACCCCCTTATCTAAGGCTTTTCCTTTTGAGTCCATGAGAGTGGATCATACATCACATATAACAGTGGGCAACAACACAATACTTAAGCAAGTGTTTGTCAATGAATCTAGTGAACTAGTGAACCCAAGGTTGGCATGGCATCCTACTTCTGCCATTACTGGAAGCGAAGTCCTGTAGTTTTACACAGCGGACAGGTCGATCCGATTGGCTGAGTAGGTGCTTTTGTCCCATGTGTTCATCTTTGTGGGGCTCACGCCTCCTCTGTTTCCATCAATCTGTGAGAGAAAAAGGGGAGTAAATGATTGATCTCACATTTAAAGTTCTAAGTTGAATTCACGTCTTTCTTCTTACCCAATTAGACCCCTCTACCTTGGTACTCACAACATCAGAGTTGAAGGGTTTCACATTGATATTGCGAATGGAGCTGCTGGTAAGCGACCACACCTTGGTTTTGTGCTTGAAGGCAGCTCTGACCTACAGCAAAACCATGAGAACGCACAATAACATAAACCTCCCCTGACATTAGAAACAAAACAGAAACTATACTGAACAAAAATCTAAACACAACATGCAACAATTTCAATGATTTTACTGAGTTAAAACTCGTAAGGAATTCAGTAAATTTAAATAAATTCATTAGGCCCTAATCTATGGATTTCACATGACTGGGCAGGGGCGCAGCCATGGGTGGGCCTGGGAGGGCCTAGACCTATCCACTTGGGAGCCAGGCCCAGCGAATCAGAATGAGTTTTCCTCACAAAAGGGCTTTATTACAGACAGAAATACTCCTCAGTTCCATCAGCTGTCTGGGTGGCTGGTGAAGAAGCCGGATGTGGAGGTCCTGTGCTGGCGTGGATACACTTGGATGTACCGCCAAATTCTCTAAAACAACGTTGGAGGTGGCTTATGGTAGAGAAATTAACATAAAATTATTCTCTGGCAACAGCTCTGGTGGACATTCCTGCAGTCAGCATGCCAATTGCACACTCCCTCAAAAGTTGAGACATCTGTGGCATTATATTGTGGCATTATGTTGTGTGACTAAACTGCACTTTTTAGTGGCCTTTTATTGTCCCCCAGCACAAGGTGAACCTGTGTAATGATCATGCTGTTTAATCAACTTCTTGATATGGCACACCTGTCAGGGGGATGGATTATCTTGGCAAATGAGAAATGCTCATTAACAGGGATGAAAACAAATTTATGCACAAAAGTTGAGAGAAATACGCTTTTCCTGCGTATGGAACATTTCTGGGATATTTTATTTCAGCCCATGAAACATGGAGCCAACACATGTTTTGTTTATATTTTTGTTCAGTATATATCAACACTATAACAACATGAAGGATGTGTCTTACCTCAGAGTTGAGAAGACAGTGGAACAGGAAAATAAAGAATCCCTTTAGAAAGATCCACATATTTGTAGTCAATTACCGTAAATAAAGGCTATTAATAAAGACCAATTTGATGTACCGTATTAGAGTGAATAATTTACAGTAGGCAACTGACCTGTAATGAGTTGAACACAGCAAACATGTACTGGAACATCAGTGAGTGATCGTTGATGGCCAGTACCCCAAAGATCCAAGAGATGCCCAGAATAGGAAGGAGTACAGCCACTGCCTTTGCAGTCAGCCTATACACACAGAGAGGCACAAACACACTAAGTGTCAACTATCTACAAACGATGTAATAAATACTGTATTCATATCATTCTGACTGAGGGAGTCAGGATAGCATTATCACCATGAAGGTTTTAGGACAGAGATGATGACTCACTTGACTGCGTTGGCATCTCCATGAACCTTGTAATTCTCTGAACTAATACGAGAGATGATCCTCGTCACAGATATAAGAATCACAATATTCACCTGAGTCAGAGAGAAAACAACACACATCAGTTAATATCAAAAAATCACTTTTATGAATAAAAAGCTTGAGCTCAAGCACTTAATTAGTTGTTCAATAAGAACGGAAGTCAACTATAGTGGGGATTTCTCTTACCACAATGACAAACAGTGCTGGTGCCACAAAGGCCCAAACAGCCCCGATCTTCAAAGACAGCCAACAGCTGAGGGAGAGAGGTGAGATAAAACAAGCTTGGTTGACATCCCTCACATTATACTTCCCATTTCTGTTTCCCCTGTTGGTGTAAACTACTTATACATAAATGGCTGTTTCATGGCACCAATATCAATATTTTAACCCTATTCAATGGCACAAAGTGCTGCCAAGTGGTTTTGAATATCCAGGTTAGAGTGTGTTGACAGTGTCTTACTTTCCAACCTCTCCGTAGCTGTCTAAGGCTGATGTCATAGAAACCACACAGATCACCAGTGGAGACCCTGGGTGAAGAGGGGAAATGTTAATCACCAGATATAGAGATATCACACACATCATGACATCTGTAACATTACATTGTCCAGTATGTGCATCCGTATATTGACTTCAGTCTAATGCTGTCCAAATCAAGTTTGGCAAAGAGTATTAGATGAAAGTTAGACAGACCGAGAGTAAAGGACACAGGATATTTTTTTTTTCTGTGGTATTTTGTCATTGCTCATTTCCACCAACATGGTTATATTATTGGTAAAGCTTCTTTGTTTAATGTTGTAATGACTTACTGAGTCCACAGAGATTTCCAGACTTTTCCAGCAATAAACAATTAAACTGTTACACCAAAAGAGGAAATTAAGAATAAAGGATCAGAAGCCTTTTTTCACTGCTAATAACAGGAGCTGTAAACGACAAAACTCAGATGTCCTAACAGCTATATTTCCAGCTGCTGGAAACATCTATGTTACTTAATTTGTAGCTGGCCACAAATCGCAGCATTACTTTGGCCAACAACATAGGAAATAATAAAAATGGGATCTTATTTCCAATAATCACTCCAGCATGTGGAGGCTGTTCCCAGACAGCTAAACACACACACACACACACACACACACACACACACACACACACACACACACACACACACACACACACACACACACACACACACAAACACACACAATTCTGTCTGTCTGTCCACTCTGGCCCCCTGGCCCACAGAGACCAGGGCAGTCTCAAGGCCAAACCAGAGGTCTGCTAAAACCAGACCCAAAAGGTCATCCCGAAAGGTCATCCTTTCAATTGTGCCAAACATGGTAAAGTATCAATCGTTTGATGCAGAGCAGTAGGGTTGTAAAATTTAAATTACTTTCCCAAAATTCCCTGGTATTCCAGAAATTCCAGTTGGAAGATTCCTTGAGTTAGGTGGGGATGAGCAGGTAACCCTGGAATCCTCCAACCGGGATTTCTGGAGAACTTGAGAATTTTGGGAAAGTAACTGGAATGTTACAACCCTACAAAGCAGATTGTTGCATGTAGCTACAGGTGTAAGTGGAAACACAGATTGAGCCAGTTTGATCCAAATGGGAATCACATCATTGGCAGTAAGACATTTGTGCCTAAAAAGGTCAATTAATACAGTTACAAGATGTACCCCAGCCAATCCCGTAGTAGTAGAAATGCTTGCTGCCCTCGGAGCCGAAAACCTTGATGACCATGCTGTAGAGGTGCAGGCCCTCCACCAGCATCCAGGCAAACACACTCAGGAAGAAGAAGTGGAGCAGCACAGCCATCACCTTACAGGGCAGCTGGGAGAGGAAAGGGGTTAGGGTACATCATGATCACAGTTGTCATCATGCACGGTCTCATAATCATCATGCTTTGTTTCCTTTTCATCGTCATACAGTAGGTACAAAATCCCTTCCTGGTTCTAGCCAGTGAGATACTCTGGCTGTGGTTATGAGGTGCTTACCGTGCCCGGATCAAAGCGGAAGCTGATGAGCAGCAGAATCTGGGCAACCAGAATGGCAAAGGACAGGTTGGCATGGATGTGGTAGCGTTGGTTACAGATAGTGCTCACTGTCCTGCAAGGCCACACAAATGATAACAAGTAATATTACAAGAAATGTATCAAATACGTTTGATATAACATTGAATCATAATGGGGTGAATACCACTTATAAAGAGCATGTGTGACACACAACACATGTGAGATGCTTTGATATGTTTATTTTGACTGAGTCAGTGAACAATAAAGATGGAGGGATACTCACGACAGGATTGCAAACGTCACCAGAGTGATGGTCAGACAAAAGATGGAGATGGCACAGCCAACATAACTGATGGTTGATAGCGCCACCTGGTGGGTCTTGGAAAGCTGTGCAATGGTGAGAATGACATCACGATTCAGTAAAACATTCCAGACACAAATTTGATGTTTAGATTCATGTTAGGGCTGATTCATTTCAAAAGGATGCAGACCAGAATATGTTGCATGGAACACATTACTATGGGAAATAACATAAAGCTGAAGTGAGAAGAGCATTAAACTAAAATATTGATTTTATAGGGAATCAGTGAGTGGAGCTTCACTATGAACCATCACTGCCCTCTGTGCGATGTTTAAAGTAAGTGACATTGTTAAATGTCAGACAGATTTTGCCCATACTCCTGACCATGTCACTATATAGGAGGTCATTGTGTTGCTTTTATTGCATGGTTAGCCTCCATGGCAGGAAGTGACTCCAATATGTGTGACCCCCTCAGTGCTTTGAGTCCTGTCCAACATGCCTGGCCAGTGCCAGAGCAAGTGCCAGCAGAGTGGTGTGGTACAGCATGATGTGCTGGGCTTTAACAGGGTGCAGTGACCCTCTTTACTAGACCTCTGTGCCGGACTGGACTGGCTAACACCCTGTCACCATTGTAAAGCTGCTGTGGCATGAGACAACTACCAGCAAAGTAAAGAAAGAGCATGCCCCTGACCTTGTTTCTGAATGAGGTCTATTCTCAAACTATGCTGCTGCACATATTTTCTGTCCTTGTATGTCAAGGATGATTCCCCATTTCTCTTTCTGTGTGTGTGTCTGTATGTAAATGTGTCTTTTTCAAGTACAGTGCCATGAAACATTATTTGCCCCCTTTCAGATTCTTTCTATTTTTGCATATTTTCGATACTGAATGTTATCAGATCTTCAACCAAAACCTAGTACTAGATAAAGGGAACCTGAGTTTACAAATAACCCAAAAAATGGATACTTGTTTAATTTATTTAATTAACAAAGTTATGGAACACCCAACTTGTATTTTTTTCACCTTTATTTAACCAGGTAGGCCAGTTGAGAACAAATTCTCATTTACAACTGCTACCTGGCCAAGATAAAGCAAAGCAGTAAGACCCAAACAGAGTTACAGATGGGACAAACAAATGTACAGTCAATAACACAATAGAGAAGTCTATACACAGTGTGTGCAAATGTAGTAAGATTAGGGAGGTAAGGCAATAAATAGGCCATAGTGGCGAAATCATTACAATTTAGCAATTAAACACTGGAGTGATATATGTGCAGAAGATGAATGTGCAAGTAGAAATACTGGGGTGCAAAAGAGCAAAAAATAAATTACAACATGGGGATGAGGTAGTTGGGTGGGCTATTTACAGATGGGCTGTGTACAGATGCAATGATCGGTAAGCGGTTCTGACAGCTAATGCTTAAAGTTAGTGAGGGAGATATAAGACTCCAGGTTCAGTGATTTTTGCAATTCGTTCCAGTCATTGGCAGCAGAGAACTGGAAGGAAAGGCGGCCAAAGGAAGAGTTGGCTTTGGGTATGACCAGTGAAATATACCTGCTGGAGTGGGTGCTACGGGTGGGTGCTGCTATGGTGACCAGTGAACTGAGATAAGGTGGGGCTTTACCTAGCCAAGACTTATAGATGACCTGGAGTCAGTGAGTTTGGCGACGAATATGAAGCGAGGGCCAGACAACAAGCATACAGGTCGCAGTGGTGGGCAGGTGTGGGCAACGATCGGTTGAAGAGCATGCATTTAGTTTTACTTGCATATAAGAGCAGTTGGCTGCCACAGAAGGAGAGTTGTATGACATTGAAGCTCGTCTGGTGGTTTGTTAACACAGTGTCCAAAGAAAGGCCAGAAGTATACAGAATGGTGTCGTCTGCGTAGAGGTGGATCAGAGAATCACCAGCAGCAAGAGTGACATCATTAATGTAAACAGAGAAAATAGTCGGCCCGAGAATTGAACCCTGTGGCACCCCATAGAGACTGCCAGAGGTCCGGACAACAGGCCCTCCGATTTGACACACTGTGAACCAGGCCAGGCAGTCATTTGAGAAACCAAGGTTGTTGAGTCTGCCAATAAGAATACGGTGATTGACAGAGTCGAAGACCTTGGCCAGGTTGATGAAGACGGCTGCACAGTATTGTCTTTTATCGATGGCGGTTATGATATCGTTTAGGACCTTGAGCGTGGTTGAGGTGCACCCATGACCAGCTCGGAAACCAGAGTGCATAGCGGAGAAGGTACTGTGGGATTCTAAATGGTCGGTGATCTGTTTGTTAACTTGGCTTTCGAAGACTTCAGAAAGGCAGGGTAGGATAGATATAGGTCTGTAACAGTTTGGATCTAGAGTGTCTCCCCCTTTGAAGAGGGGGATGACCGTGGCAGCTTTCCAATATTTAGGGATCTCAGATGATACGAGACAGAGGTTGAACAGGCTAGTAATAGGGGTTGCAACAATTGTGGTGGATAATTTAAGAAAGAGAGGGTCCAGATTGTCTAGCCCAGCTGATTTGCAGGGGTCCAGATTTGGCAGCTCTTTCAGAACATCAGCTATCTGGATTTGGGAGAAGTAGAAATGGGGGAGGCTTGGGCAAGTTGCTGTGCATGGTGCAGAGCTGTTGACCGGGGTAGGGGTAGCCAGATGGAAAGCATGGCCAACCGTAGAAAAATACTTATTGAAATTCTCGATTATCATAGATTTATTGGTGGTGACAGTGTTTCCTAGCCTTAATGCAGTGTGCAGCCATTCTCCATGGACTTTACAGTGTCCCAGAACATTTTGGAATTTGTGCTACAGGATGCAAATTTCTGTTTGAAAAAGCTAGCCTTTGCTTTTCTAACTGCCTGTGTATAGTGGTTCCTAACTTCCCTGAAAAGTTGCATATTGCGGGGGCAATTCGATGCTAATGTAGTACGGCACAGGATGTTTTTGCACTGGTCAAGGGCAGTCAAGTCTGGAGTGAACCAAGGGCTATATCTGTTCTTAGTTCTACATGTTTGAATTGGGCATGCTTATTTTAGATGGTGAGGAAAGCACATTTAAAGAATAACCAGGCATCCTCTACTGACAGAATGAGGTCAATATCCTTCCAGGATACCCGGGCCAGGTCGATTAGAAAGGCCTGCTCGCTGAAGTGTTTTAGGGAGCATTTGACAGTGATGAGGGGTTGTTGTTTGACCGCGGACCCATTACGGACGCAGGCAATGAGGCAGTGGTCGCTGAGAGCCTGGTTGAATACAGCAGAGGTGTATTTAGAGGGCAGGTTTGTCAGGATGATATCTAAGAGGGTGCCCGTTGTTACGGATTTAGGGTTGTACCTGGTAGGTTCCTTGATAATTTGTGTGAGATTGAGGGCATCTAGCTTGGATTGTCGGACGGACGGTATGTTAAGCATATCCCAGTTTAGGTCACCTAACAGTACACACTCTGAAGATAAATGGGGGGCAATTAATTCACATATGGTGTCCAGGGCACAGCTGGGGGATGAGGGGGGTCTATAATAAGCGGCAACAGTGAGAGATTTATTTCTGGAAAGGTGGATTTTTAAAAGTAGAAGCTCAAACTGTTTGGGCACAGACCTGGATAGCATGACAGAACTCTGCAGGCTGTCTCTGCAGTAGATTGCAACTCCACCCCCTTTGGCAGTTCTATTTTGGCGGAAAATGTTGTAGTTGGGAATGGAAATATCTGAATTTTTGGTGGCCTTCCTAAACCAGGATTCAGACACGGCAAGGACATCAGGGATGGCGGAGTGTGCTAAAGCAGTGAATAAAATAAACTTAGGGAGGAGGCTTTTGTTGTTTACATACATGAAACCAAGGCTTTTACGGTTACAGAAGTCAACAAATGATAGCGCCTGGGGAATAGGAGTGGAACTGGGGGCTACAGGGCCTGGGTTAACCTCTACATCACCAGAGGAACAGAGGAGGAGTAGGATAAGGGTACGGCTAAAGGCTATAAGAACTGGTCATCTAGTGCGTTGGGGACAGAGAATAAAAGGAGCAGATTTCTGGGTGTGGTAGAATAGATTCAAGGCTAATGTACAGACAAGGGTATGGTAGGATGTGAGTACAGTGGAGAAAAACCTAGGCGTTGAGTGACGATGAGAGAGGTTTCATCTCTGGAGGCACCAGTTAAGCCAGGTGAGGTCTCCGCGTGTGTGTGGGGTGGGACAATAGAGCTATCTAAGGCATTTTGAGCAGGACTCTACAGTGAAATAAAACAATAAGAACCGGCCAAGACAGCAGTAGACAAGGCATTTTGACATTAGAGAGAGGCATAAAGCAATCACAGGTGTTGACAGGTGTTGACAACAACGGCGATGAATGGACAGAGTGTTAAAGTAATTTCCCCCTTTCACTCAATAACTGGTTGTGCCACCTTTAGCTGCAATGACTGCAACCAAATGCTTCCTATAGTTGTTGATCAGTCTCTCACATTGCAGTGGAGGAATTTTAGCCAAGTATTGCATGCAGAACTGCTTTAAATAGGGACATTTGTGTTTTTCAAGCATGAACTGTTGGTTTCAAGTCCTGGCACAACATCTCAATTGGGATTAGGTCTGGAGCTCCAAAACTTAATGTTTCGCTTTTTAACCATTTTCATGCAGACTTGCCTATTTTGGATCATTGTCTTGCTGCATGACTAAACTGTGATCAGCTTCAGCTCACAGACAGATGGCCTGACATTCTCCTTCAGAATTCTCTGATATAGAGTAGAATTCATAGTTCCTTCTATTAACACCTACTTTAGAAAGGTAAACGCATGCCATTCCTACATGCTATCCGCCCTCGGGTTTTTGACAATCGTCACATTCAGTAGGAGCTTGCCATTGGCATCTCACAGCCCTCGATGAGCCAATGTTTTGGATGAAATCATAGGCAAAATGAACAGTATCATGCAATTTCCATACACCATTGCACAATAGGTTTAAGTTAAGAGCGTTTTCTTTGCTATCAATGAATTCCCAAATACGAACAGAACAATAGACGGCACCCACAAGGCCATAAAAGCACCATCCTAAAACGAGTTCAACTATGTGAACAAAAAATACTTCCACTCTTAATGTGAAGGTGATAGGTTATGTTATGGGTAAAATAATCTGCTGAGTGTGGTGGCAAATTGGCTCGGTGGAATGCACGACTCGTTCATTCTGCAGAACAGCAATGTTGGCCTATACACCTACAAGAGGCAGCTGTTTAGGATGGGTGGCTTATTGGTGAGTGTTAGCTAATCATTTGAAGAATATTTGCCATCGCTAAATCTTATATTTTTGTGGTTGCGCGGTGGTATTTCATGGTACGGCGTTGTATATTCCCCACCGGCTTTAAAGTGATGGGTTTGACCATATGTGGTCAATTATGTTCGTTTCGAAATGCAACTAGCCAAGGTCATGCACGAGCACAGAACAATTGGTAATGGTATTTACTACTAGTGTGTATATGATTGATGCTAGTATGGGGATTGTTTGATAAATCACACTTTTTTATGCGTACGAACATTCTAAATTCCGTTCGTAATTATAGATATTGATAAATGAGGCCCCAGGAATATTCACCCTGTGAGTGTGGTGACCGACCATCCATCTTGAATGGATTGCCAAAATAGAAAAGGAAAACCGTCCTTTCTGCTCAGTAATGTAGGCCTATTGCAGCAGTCATCTCCTTGATGCTACACTTTCCTCCAGTCACTACCTAATTAGTGGGTAGCAGCTTTATCCCTCAGCTGGATGGGAACATCCCACTCATTAATATTCTGGAACGCTGTGACTGCTCCACTGTCCTAATGACAAGGCGCACGCTAAAGTTAGTGGAGAATCAAACCTCAATGTCTGTAAATAACATCTGCTAAATAAAACAACAACAAGCCTTACGCCACACACATACATACAGTGCTGTGAAACAACAACAACAAGCCTTACGCCACACACATACATACAGTGCTGTGAAACAACAACAAGCCTTACGCCACACACATACATACAGTGTTGTGAAATAACAACAACAAGCCTTACGCCACACACATACATACAGTGTTGTGAAACAACAACAAGCCTTACGCCACACACATACATACAGTGTTGTGAAATAACAACAACAAGCCTTACGCCACACACATACATACAGTGTTGTGAAATAACAACAACAAGCCTTACGCCACACACATACATACAGTGTTGTGAAACAACAACAAGCCTTACGCCACACACATACATACAGTGCTGTGAAACAACAACAACAAGCCTTACGCCACACACATACATACAGTGCTGTGAAACAACAACAAGTCTTACGCCACACACATACATACAGTGTTGTGAAACAACAACAACAAGCCTTACGCCACACACATACATACAGTGTTGTGAAATAACAACAACAAGCCTTACGCCACACACATACATACAGTGTTGTGAAACAACAACAAGCCTTACGCCACACACATACATACAGTGTTGTGAAACAACAAGCCTTACGCCACACACATACATACAGTGCTGTGAAACAACAACAAGCCTTACGCCACACACATACATACAGTGTTGTGAAACAACAACAACAAGCCTTACGCCACACACATACATACAGTGCTGTGAAACAACAACAACAAGCCTTACGCCACACACATACATACAGTGTTGTGAAACAACAACAACAAGCCTTACGCCACACACATACATACAGTGCTGTGAAATAACAACAACAAGCCTTACGCCACACACATACATACAGTGTTGTGAAACAACAACAACAAGCCTTACGCCACACACATACATACAGTGCTGTGAAACAACAACAAGCCTAACGCCACACACATACATACAGTGCTGTGAAACAACAACAAGCCTTACGCCACACACATACATACAGTGTTGTGAAATAACAACAACAAGCCTTACGCCACACACATACATACAGTGTTGTGAAACAACAACAAGCCTTACGCCACACACATACATACAGTGTTGTGAAACAACAACAAGCCTTACGCCACACACATACATACAGTGCTGTGAAACAACAACAACAAGCCTTACGCCACACACATACATACAGTGCTGTGAAACAACAACAACAAGCCTTACGCCACACACATACATACAGTGTTGTGAAACAACAACAACAAGCCTTACGCCACACACATACATACAGTGCTGTGAAACAACAACAAGCCTTACACCACACACATACATACAGTGTTGTGAAATAACAACAACAAGCCTTACGCCACACACATACATACAGTGCTGTGAAACAACAACAAGCCTTACGCCACACACATACATACAGTGCTGTGAAATAACAACAACAAGCCTTACGCCACACACATACATACAGTGCTGTGAAACAACAACAAGCCTTACGCCACACACATACATACAGTGTTGTGAAATAACAACAACAAGCCTTACGCCACACACATACATACAGTGTTGTGAAATAACAACAACAAGCCTTACGCCACACACATACATACAGTGCTGTGAAACAACAACAACAAGCCTTACGCCACACACATACATACAGTGCTGTGAAACAACAACAAGCCTTACGCCACACACATACATACAGTGCTGTGAAACAACAACAACAAGCCTTACGCCACATACATACATACAGTGCTGTGAAACAACAACAAGCCTTACGCCACACACATACATACAGTGCTGTGAAACAACAACAAGCCTTACACATACATACAGTGCTGTGAAACAACAACAACAAGCCTTACGCCACACACATACATACATACAGTGCTGTGAAAAAGTATTTGCCCCCTACTAATGTGTTCAAGACCGAATATCTACTTTTGCATATGTTTTTATACTGAATGTTATAAAATCTTCAACCAAAACCTAATATTAGGGGACCTGAGTGAACAAACAACAACAATTATCTATTTGTTTAATTTATTTAATGAACAGTCATGCAACACACAATGCCCCTGTGTGAAAAAGTAATTCCCCCTTACACTCAATAACTGGTTGTGCCACCTTTAGCTGCAATGACTCAAACAAAGCGCTTCCTATAGTTGTTGATCAGTCTCTCACATCGCTGTGGAGGAATGTTGTCCCACTCTTCCATGCCGAACTGCTGTAACTCAGCAGTCAAGTCCTGCCACAACATCTCAATTGGGATTAGGTATGGACTTTGACTAGGCTACTCCAAAACTTCAAATGTGTTGCTTTTTAGCCATTTTCATGTAGACTTGATTGTGTGTTTTGGATTATTGGCTTGCTGCATGACCCAGCTGTCAGCTCACAGACAGATAGCCTGCCCTTCTCCTGTAGAATTATCTGATACAGAGCAGAATTCATGATTCCTTCTATTAAGGCAAGTCGTCCAGGTCCTGAGGCAGCAAAGCAACCTCAAACCATCACACTACCACCACCATGCTTGACCGTTGGTATGAGGTTCTTACTGTGGAATGGAGTGTTTGGTTTTCACCAGACATAATGGAACCCATGTCGTCCAAAAACTCACACTTTTGAATCATCTGTCCATAGAACATTCTTCCTAGAGTCTTGATTAAACTTTTTGGACGACATGGGTCCCTGACTTTTACTGACTCCACAACATGGCGGATATCTATATGGCTTGTTTTTGTGTCTGAGCGCCGTACTCAGATTATTGCATGGTGTGCTTTTTTGGTAAAGCTTTTTTGAAATCTGACACAGCGGTTGCATTAAGGAGAAGTTTATCTAAAGTTCCATGCATAAAACTTGTATTTTCATCAACATTTATGATGAGTATTTCTGTAAATTGATGTGGCTCTCTGCAAAATTACCAGATATTTTGGAAGCAAAACATTACTGAACAATGCGCCAATGTAAACTGAGATTTTTGGATATAAATATTAACTTTATCGAACAAAACATACATGTATTGTATAACATGAAGTCCTATGAGTGTCATCTGATGAAGATCATCAAAGGTTAGTGATTCATTTTATCTCTATTTCTGCTTTTTGTGACTCATCTCTTTGGCTGGAAAAATGGCTGTGTATTTCTGTGACTAGGTACTGACCTAACATAATCATTTGGTGTGCTAAATAAAGCCTTTTTGAAATCGGACACTGTGGTGGGATTAACAACAAGTTTATCGTTAAAATGGTGTAAAATACTTGTATGTTTGAGGAATTTTAATTATGAGATTTCTGTTGTTTGAATTTGGCGCCCTGCACTTTCACTGGCTGTTGTCATATCGATCCCGGTAGCGGGATCTAAGCCATAAGAAGTTTTAAAATCCTCGCAAAAATCCAATAACATTGTTTTTGGGAAACGATATTTGACGAGCCAATCTGTACTTTCTTTAAAAAAAGTCCCAGCTGTAGCTATAAACCTTCTCTCTGCGAAATGCAGTATGTGCCAAAACTTCCAACAGAGCAAGATCAGCCATCTCTCATGAAATGTTCCATTATCTCTCCCCATTATCTCAATCTTTTACAGTACTTCAACAATGCTTTCACTTACACACGTGATTTAACAAATGACTGTACTTTATATGGGATAATACTGTAACAAATGCACTGATGTGGTCAAATTACTATATATGATATAGCCTGTCAAGATATGTTGCATGAATTCACAATGGAAATACAATGATATCGAAAATTTTTTGTAATTATTACTCTCACAATTTCACTCCTCTTTAAATCTCCGTATTCCTCCAAAGCTCAGTTGTCCTGAGTCTGCACAACTCTGCCAGGACCTAGGATCAAGGGAGACACTCAACTGTTTCTCTTGACACAATGATGAAAATAATCATGGCCTCTAAAACTTCAAGCTGCATTCTGGACCCTATTCCAACTAAACTACTGAAAGAGCTGCTTCCTGTGCTTAGCCCTCCTATGTTGAACATAATAAACGGCTCTCTATCCACCGGATGTGTATCAAACTCACTAAAAGTGGCAGTAATAAAGCCTCTCTTGAAAAAGCCAAACCTTGACGCAGAAAATATAATAAACTATCGGCCTATATCGAAACTCCCATTCTTCTCAAAAATGTTAGAAAAATCTGTTGCGCAGCAACTCACTGCCTTCCTGAAGACAAACAATGTATACAAAATGCTTCAGTCTGGTTTTAGACCCCATCATAGCACTGAGACTGCACTTTTGAAGGTGGTACATGACCTTTTAATGGCGTCAGACCGAGGCTCCGCATCTGTCCTCGTGCTCCTAGACCTTAGTGCTGCTTTTGATACCATCGATCACCACATTCTTTTGGAGAGATTGGAAACCCAAATTGGTCTACACGGACAAGTTCTGGCCTGGTTTAGATCTTATCTGTCAGAAAGATATCAGTTTGTCTCTGTGAATGGTTTGTCCTCTGACAATCAACTGTAAATTTCGGTGTTCCTCAAGGTTCCGTTTTAGGACCACTATTGTTTTTACTATATATTTTACCTCTTGGGGATGTCATTCGAAAACATAATGTTAACTTTCACTGCTATGCGGATGACACACAGCTGTACATTTCAATGAAACATGGTGAAGCCCCAAAATTGCCCTCGCTGGAAGCCTGTGTTTCAGTCATAAGGAAGTGGATGGCTGCAAACGTTCTACTTTTAAACTCGGACAAAACAGAGATGCTTGTTCTAGGTCCCAAGAAACAAAGAGATCTTCTGTTGAATCTGACAATGAATCTTGATGGTTGTACAGTCATATCAAATAAAACTGTGAAAGACCTCGGCGTTACTCTGGACTCTGATCTATCTTTTGACAAACATATCAAGACTGTTTCAAGGACAGCTTTTTTCCATTTACGTAACATTGCAAAAATCTGAAATGTTCTGTCCAAAAGGATGCAGAAAAATGTACCATGCTTTTGTTACTTCTAGTTTTGACTACTGCAATGCTCTACTTTCCGGCTAACCGGATAAAGCACTAAATACACTTCAGTTAGTGCTAAATACGGCTGCCAGAATCCTGACTAGAACTCCAAAATGTGATCATATTACTCCAGTGCTAGCCTCCCTACACTGGCTTCCTGTTAAGGCAAGGTTTTACTGCTAACCTACAAAGCATTACATGAGCTTGCTTCTACCGATCTTTCCGATTTTGTCCTGCCGTACATACCTACACGTACGCTACGGTCACAAGACGCAGGCCTCCTAATTGTCCCTAGAATTTCTAAGCAAACAGCTGGAGGCAGGGCTTTCTCCTATAGAGCTCCATTTTTTTGGAATGGTCTGCTTACCCATGTGAGTGACGCAGACTCGGTCTCAACCTTTAAGTCTTTATTGAAGACTCATCTCTTCAGTAGGTCCTATGATTGAGTGTAGTCTGGCCCAGGAGTGTGAAGGTGAACGGAAAGGCTCTGGAGCAACGAACCGCCCTTGCTGTCTCTGCCTGGCCGGTTCCCCTCTCTCCACTGGGATTCTCTGCCTCTAACCATTTACAGGGGCTGAGTCACTGGCTAACTGGTGCTCTTCCATGCCGTCCCTAGGAGGGGTGCGTGACTTGAGTGGGTTGAGTCACATTGGGTCTTCCTGTCTGGGTTGGCGCCCCCCCTTGGGTTGTGCTGTGGCGGAGAGCTTTTTGGGCTATACTCGGCCTTGTCTCAGGATGGTAAATTGGAGTTGAAGATATCCCTCTAGTGGTGTGGGGGCTGTGCTTTGGCAAAGTGGGTGGGGTTATATCCTGCCTGTTTGGCCCTGCCCGGGGGTATCATCGGATGGGGCCTCAGTGTCTCCTGACCCCTCCTGTCTCAGCCTCCAGTATTTATGTTGCAGTAGTTTATGTGTCGGGGGGCTAGGGTCAGTCTGTTATATCTGGAGTATTTCTCCTGTCTTATCCGATGTCCTGTGTGAATATAAGTATGCTCTCTCTAATTCTCTCTTTCTTTCTTTCTTTTCTCTCTTGGAGGACCTAAGCCCTACGATCATGCCTCAGGACAACCTGGCATGATGACTCCTTTTTGTCCCCAGTCCACCTGGCCGTGCAGCTGCTCCAGTTTCAACCCTGACCTGTTCACTGTGATTACTATTATTTGACCATGCTGGTCATTTATGAACATTTGAACATCTTGGCCATGTTCTGTTATAATCTCCACCTGGCACAGCCAGAAGAGGACTGGCCACCCCTCATAGCCTGGTTGCTCTCTAGGTTTCTTCCTAGATTTTGGCCTTTCTAGGGAGATTTTCCTAGCCTCTGTGCTTCTACACCTGCATTGATTGCTGTTTGGGGTTTTAGGCTGAGTTTCTGTACAGCACTTTGATATATCAGCTGATGTTAGAAGGGTTATATAAATACATTTGATTTGATGTCAAGGCCGAAAGTACCACACCTCATTATGGTAGTCCGCAGCATTGTCCTATTAAAGCACTAGTGAAACCAACATTGTTACTCTGGACCCATAAATGACCTACAGGAGAGGAATGCTGAAAACTCTAACAGAACCAGGACCTCTGGAAGGGGAGGGGGAATTTACTGTATGGTGAACCACAGACCCCTGTCCAAATATACATAAATCACATACTGTGGTGCACTGATGGATAAACAAGAACAAAGAGGGACACACACACAGCGAGCATCTGC
Organism: Oncorhynchus mykiss; assembly: GCF_057628025.1. Lineage (NCBI taxonomy): Eukaryota > Metazoa > Chordata > Actinopteri > Salmoniformes > Salmonidae > Oncorhynchus > Oncorhynchus mykiss. The sequence goes on from NC_143027.1 coordinate 24,860,449, forward strand.
ATGGGACATGTTGTGGAGGAGAGGAGAGGGGATCTTACCTCCATGGGCACCACCTGCATGAGGATGGCGAAGTTGGTGAGATGATTACACAGACACACTGAGTAGGACATGTTCCCTCCGGACCGCACACAGCCCTCATTGGACCAAACACCCTCCTTTGAACTGACAGAAGATAGACAGGCAGCCATCCAGTCAGTCAGGTAGAGGACGGTGACACAGGAGACAGTCAGTCAGGTAGAGGACGGAGACACAGGGGACAGCCAATCAGGTAGAGGACAGAGACACAGGAGACAGCCAGTCAGGTAGAGGACGGAGACACAGGAGACAGCCAGTCAGGTAGAGGACGGAGACACAGGAAACAGCCAGTCAGGTAGAGGACGAAGATACAGGAGACAGCCAATCAGGAGGAGGATGGAGACACAGCAGACAGACAGTCAGGTAGAGGACGGAGACACAGGAGACAGACAGTCAGGTAGAGGACAGAGATACAGGAGACAGCCAGTCAGGTAGAGGACAGAGATACAGGAGACAGACAGTCAGGTAGAGGACGGAGATACAGGAGACAGCCAGTCAGGTAGAGGACGGAGATACAGGAGACAGACAGTCAGGTAGAGGACGGAGACACAGGAAACAGCCAGTCAGGTAGAGGACGGAGATACAGGAGACTGCCAGTCAGGTAGAGGACGGAGACACAGGAGACAGACAGTCAGGTAGAGGACGGAGATACAGGAGACAGCCAGTCAGGTAGAGGACGGCGATACAGGAGACAGCTAGTCAGGTAGAGGACGGAGATACAGGAGACAGACAGTCAGGTAGAGGACAGAGACACAGGAGACAGCCAGTCAGGTAGAGGACGAAGATACAGGAGACAGCCAGTCAGGTAAAGGACGGCGACACAGGAGACAGACAGTCAGGTAGAGGACGGAGACACAGGAGACTGCCAGTCAGGTAGAGGACGGAGATACAAGAGACAGACAGTCAGGTAGAGGACGGAGACACAGGAGACAGCCAGTCAGGTAGAGAACGGCGATACAGGAGACAGCCAGTCAGGTAGAGGACGGAGATACAGGAGACAGACAGTCAGGTAGAGGACAGAGACACAGGAGACAGCCAGTCAGGTAGAGGACGAAGATACAGGAGACAGACAGTCAGGTAGAGGACGGAGACACAGGAGACAGCCAGTCAGGTAGAGGACGGCGACACAGGAGACAGACAGTCAGGTAGAGGACGGAGACACAGGAGACAGACAGTCAGGTAGAGGACGGAGACACAGGAGACAGCCAGTCAGGTAGAGGACGACGACACAGGAGACAGACAGTCAGGTAGAGGACGGAGACACAGGAGACAGCCAGTCAGGTAGAGGACGGAGATACAAGAGACAGACAGTCAGGTAGAGGACGGAGATACAGGAGACAGACAGTCAGGTAGAGGACGGAGACACAGGAGACAGACAGTCAGGTAGAGGACGGAGATACAGGAGACAGACAGTCAGGTAGAGGACGGAGACACAGGAGACAGACAGTCAGGTAGAGGACGGAGATACAGGAGACAGACAGTCAGGTAGAGGACGGAGATACAAGAGACAGCCAGTCAGGTAGAGGACGAAGATACAGGAGACAGCCAGTCAGGTAAAGGACGGCGACACAGGAGACAGACAGTCAGGTAGAGGACGGAGACACAGGAGACTGCCAGTCAGGTAGAGGACGGAGATACAAGAGACAGACAGTCAGGTAGAGGACGGAGACACAGGAGACAGCCAGTCAGGTAGAGAACGGCGATACAGGAGACAGCCAGTCAGGTAGAGGACGGAGATACAGGAGACAGACAGTCAGGTAGAGGACAGAGACACAGGAGACAGCCAGTCAGGTAGAGGACGAAGATACAGGAGACAGACAGTCAGGTAGAGGACGGAGACACAGGAGACAGCCAGTCAGGTAGAGGACGGCGACACAGGAGACAGACAGTCAGGTAGAGGACGGAGACACAGGAGACAGACAGTCAGGTAGAGGACGGAGACACAGGAGACAGCCAGTCAGGTAGAGGACGACGACACAGGAGACAGACAGTCAGGTAGAGGACGGAGACACAGGAGACAGCCAGTCAGGTAGAGGACGGAGATACAAGAGACAGACAGTCAGGTAGAGGACGGAGATACAGGAGACAGACAGTCAGGTAGAGGACGGAGATACAAGAGACAGCCAGTCAGGTAGAGGACGGAGACACAGGAGACAGCCAGTCAGGTAGAGGACGGAGATACAGGAGACAGACAGTCAGGTAGAGGACGGAGATACAGGAGACAGACAGTCAGGTAGAGGACGGAGATACAAGAGACAGCCAGTCAGGTAGAGGACGGAGACACAGGAGACAGCCAGTCAGGTAGAGGACGGAGATACAGGAGACAGCCAGTCAGGTAGAGGACGGAGATACAAGAGACAGCCAGTCAGGTAGAGGACGGAAACACAGGAGACAGACAGTCAGGTAGAGGACGGAGATACAGGAGACAGACAGTCAGGTAGAGGACGGAGATACAAGAGACAGCCAGTCAGGTAGAGGACGGAGACACAGGAGACAGCCAGTCAGGTAGAGGACGGAGATACAGGAGACAGCCAGTCAGGTAGAGGACGGAGATACAAGAGACAGCCAGTCAGGTAGAGGACGGAGATACAGGAGACAGCCAGTCAGGTAGAGGACGGAGATACAAGAGACAGCCAGTCAGGTAGAGGACGGAAACACAGGAGACAGACAGTCAGGTAAAGGACGGCGACACACACAGTGACATATAGGCGCACAATAAGCTCGGACAGAGATAGGCACACAAACATGCCTGTCACCATAATAGCAATGATAAATCTACAATCCACACTCCCTAAGCCTGATTATATTCTAAGTATAAAGGTTATGTGGGAGGCCCATTAACACATATGTTTTGATGAATTTCAGTTTTAAGAGGGCTGTTAATTATTTCAATGTTTTTCATGAAGCACAAGGGGAGAGTAAGCAGTATGAGTCTAAATAAAACACTAACAATTCACACTGTTTTATAGTTTTTAAATCAAATGTCAATGTTTTTAAAGAAGGTTGCTGCACCCCCTTGCTCAAGATATACTGTGCCAAATCTATTGATTCTATGCATCATGGATGTAATGTATATGACTATGATTCATACTCAAGACTAGACTATATATTTTCCTATTTATAGGACACATTATAGTAAAGCTCCTTATACATTTAGCCTATGGCAACACAATCGTCTCCTTGGGATTCCTAATTCCCTAATATCCACATACCGTACTGTTACGTCACAATTTCATTAACATAGCTCTAGCCATATCTTAGTGTGAATATGTAAACCAACCTGTAGTCGAGGAAGGCACAGTAGAGGTACACTTTGTTGCTCTGGTTTAAGGCTTGACCCTGCTGATCCCTGTTCTGAAAAAAGAAAGCAAGGTCGTCATTTCACGGTTACCGCTCTAGGCTACTTCCCAAACCTCTATTGTGAGGTACACTCTTAGAAAAAAAGGTTCTATAAGGGTTATGTGGCTGTCCCCATAGGATAACCATTTTGGTTCCAGGTAGAAGCTTTTTTCCCACTGGGCACAAACGTTGATTCAACATAATTCCATTGGAATGACGTGGAAACCAAGTTCTGCCCAGAAGGTTGGTTCCAGGTAGAATCACTATATCACCATATAAAACCCTCTGTGGAAAGGGTTATACATGGAACCAAAGGGGTTCTACCTGGAACCAAGAGTGGTTCTTTGTGGACTTTTTGGTTCTAGATAGAACCTTTTTTCCCCCTAAGAGAGTAGGCATGTGACATTTTGATATCCCTTTGGCATTTTTCTCGTCACAATATACTGCCAAAGAAGGCCATCATCTTATATTTCTAAACAGAAATGAACTTGAAGAAACACAGTTCCAGGTCTCCCTTGAAAAAGTGGTTATTTTATGAATGGGACAACCGGGTAAAAGAAAGGTTAAATAGAAAAGAATCGACTTGATTGTATTAGTAGTCTGTGTGATGGTCACACTAGTGTTTGTTTACCCCCATAACCCAGAGCAACCTGTTAGGAAAATGCATGTTACTGTAATCATCATGACAGTGGTATGGAACCCTTTGGAAATGAGCAGCTCTCTCCAGCTGGCTTTCTGTGACTCCAGTTGGCTTCCCCTTCATCCATAAGCTTAACAAGACCATTAGAGCTGTCTCAGTGCGCTCCAAAAATAGCAATCTCTTTTGAATTTGGAAGAATGAACCACCTATTTGCTTTTTGTTTTGTGAAATCAAGTAACAATTCTCTCTCCACTCGTGCTGAGAAACCATTAAACATCCAAAGAAGACACCAGATGAACGAGCTAGAGCATAACAACGGCTCAGCCGCACAGCAAAGTTGATTATTGTATTGTGTGAGACTCCTTACTGTCTTAAAGCATTTTATTTTATTATAACTCACTTTTTCCATGTAATTCCATAAATCAAATTTGGAGTCCCCAGAGACAGTGAGCTAATGGTTGAAGTAGTAGGAATGTGGTAATTAGGGCCTGGCCATGGTTTCAGGTTCAACTTAACACTCCGTCCAATCTTTCCTCAACACAAAGCAAAGCTTTCATAGGCTGGCGTGGTGTAACATCTACAGCAGACCCACCTCTCCTTATTCCCTGGGCCTTAATTGGAGAAATTATATCAGAGTATGTTGAGATGGACCTTCTGGAAAAAGTGAGTGAGAGGGAGAGTGAAGCTGACAGTGAGGCTCGATGTCTTGTGCATGTGTCTCTTTCCTGGCCCTACAATAGGCTGTCTGCTTAATATTATGTTAGATATGGCCCAAATTCAGTGTGTTGCTCACCTAAACATTGTGCTAGGGATATGTACAGATAGGACAGTGTGTTCCATAGAGCAGCACACATGCACTCCATCAGCATGGGCAACGTCTGTCTTTGACAAGGTGCTAAATAACTCACTGGTTCTTGTCAGGAGTAAATAGAAGCAGATGGGAGAGTGAGGTACAACTAGGATCCAATCACAGCCCAGGAAGAGAAAGAACAATTACAGACTGCCATCCCTTTAACTCTGGAACATTTGTTCTCTACTATCGCTGAAACTTTGATGATGCTATTATGTTACAGAGGGGACGGGGGACTCATTTTCCACATTGAGTGAATACAGGGAGGGAAAATGTTACACACTCTGACCAGACACACATTTAAGAGCACACTGACAAAATGGACAGTCACAGATGTGAGAAGTGGTATTATTCAGTGCCCTGCTCCCTCCCCGTCTCTCCCTGCAGCCCTGCGGCCTCCCGTCTCTCCCTTGTGCCCTGCTCCCTCCCAGTCTCTCCCTGGTGCCCTGCTCCCTCCCCGTCTCTCCCTGATGCCCTGCTCCCTCCCTGTCTCTCCCTGGTGCCCTGCTCTCTCACGGTCTCTCCCTGGTGCCCTGCTCCCTCCCCGTCTCTCCCTGGTGCTCTGCTCCCTCCCCGTCTCTCCCTGGTAATCTGCTCCCTCCCCGTCTCTCCCTGGTGCCCTGCTCCCTCCCAGTCTCTCCCTGGTGCTCTGCTCCCTCCCCGTATCTCCCTGGTGCCCTGCTCCCTCCATGTCTCTCTCTTGTGCCCTGCTCCCTCCCCGTCTCTCCCTGGTGCTCTGCTCCCTCCCCGTCTCTCCCTGGTGCCCTGCTCCCTCCCTGTCTCTCCATTGTGCCCTGCTCCCTCCCTGTCTCTCCCTGGTGCTCTGCTCCCTCCCCGTCTCTCCCTGGTGCCCTGCTCCCTCCCTGTCTCTCCCTTGTGCCCTGCTCCCTCCCTATCTCTCCCTGGTGCTCTGCTCCCTCCCCGTCTCTCCCTGGTAATCTGCTCCCTCCCCGTCTCTCCCTGGTGCCCTGCTCCCTCCCAGTCTCTCCCTGGTGCTCTGCTCCCTCCCCGTATCTCCCTGGTGCCCTGCTCCCTCCATGTCTCTCTCTTGTGCCCTGCTCCCTCCCCGTCTCTCCCTGGTGCTCTGCTCCCTCCCCGTCTCTCCCTGGTGCCCTGCTCCCTCCCTGTCTCTCCATTGTGCCCTGCTCCCTCCCTGTCTCTCCCTGGTGCTCTGCTCCCTCCCCGTCTCTCCCTGGTGCCCTGCTCCCTCCCTGTCTCTCCCTTGTGCCCTGCTCCCTCCCTATCTCTCCCTGGTGCTCTGCTCCCTCCCCGTCTCTCCCTGGTGCCCTGCCCCCTCCCTGTCTCTCCCTGGTGCCCTGCTCCCTCCCCGTCTCTCCCTGGTGCCCTGCGGCCTCCCGTTTCTCCCTTGTGCCCTGCTCCATCCCCGTCTCTCCCTGGTGCCCTGCGGCCTCCCGTTTCTCCCTTGTGCCCTGCGGCCTCCCCGTCTCTCCCTGGTGCCCTGCTCCCTCCCCGTCTCTCCCTGGTGCCCTGCCCCCTCCCTGTCTCTCCCTGGTGCCCTGCCCCCTCCCTGTCTCTCCCTGGTGCCCTGCGGCCTCACTGTCTGCCAGGGAAGAGAGCTCCGCTCCAACTGTCATGTATTGTCATGTTGTGTCTTGTTTCTGTCCTTTCCCTTCACCCTGTCTCCCTCTGCTGGTCGTTATTAGGTTACCTTTTCTCCCCCTCTTTCCCCCAGCTGTTCCTTGTCTCCTCCTAACTACCTCGTCACCCCTTTTCCCACCTGTTCCCTTTTTCCCTCTGATTAGTCCTCTATATCTCTCTCTGTTTTTGTTTCTGTCTTTGTCGGATTCTTGTTTGTGTTATTCATGCCTGAACCAGACTATCGTCATGTTTGCTGCAACCTTGTCCTGTCCTGTCGGAATCTGCCGGTCCATCTGAGCCTACGTATGTTTTGTTATTAAAGAAGCTCTGTTTACGTTAATTCGCTTTTGGGTCCTCATTCACGCACCGTAACACCAGCACTTTATTAACATAAGAGGGCCAGCTAAATGAGACTTGGAAATCACTTCAAACCTCATCTGAGGAAGAGACAGAGAGCAGACGACAGAGAGAAAGACAGAGACAGAGAGACAGTTAGAGGGAAAGAGGAAGAGAATGAGAGACTGACTGCCAGAGGGAGGCAGAGAATGAGCAACAGAGTGACCATTGAATCAGTTGTGAAGTAAGCAGTCCATCCTTTACTGTGTCTGTCAACTCACTACATCTCAATCAATGAGAGACCAGTGCCTATCATGACATCATGACCACATGCCTATCATGTGGCATCGTGTTGCATAACAACATTAGGGGGAGATTCGGAGGGAGTGTTGTGCCGCGGGGATGAGTGGCATAAGCTTATCATTAACAGCTAGCACACCCGCACAAAACATATATTTTCGATTTCCTGTAATATGTAGCATTCTTACTGAGGACATGGAAAGACAGGATGTAATGTAGGACTACTCAGAGGTGTGTGGTGTGGGACAGATGCAGTCTTCACCACTGAAAATTAGTCTAACAGCACGACTGTCTGCATCAGTGACACCATTCCACCGAAAAACATGAATTAATTGTCTTTGTTGCCTTATTGTTTGATTAATCAGGAGACAGAACTCTGTGTCTGGTTCCACTAAATAACATGTAGAAAGTGCAAACATATGCATATCTCCACAGAAACACTTAGTAGCTGAAATTAGCCATAAAAGGAAACACTTTATCTCTGAGACAGGCACACAGAGGTGTAGTGAAACACGATCCAGTCCAGCAGGCCAAATGGACCACAGCATAGCAGGTTAGTATCACAGTGACACATCACTGATCTGAGATCTGATATGAGATCCTTTCAGACTGGGACCCACTTTAAAATGATTGGTCTAAGCTAACCCCAGCACAGTTCGTGCTTAATGAACAGGTAATGTTGCTATGAAGGTCCATGGTGACAGACACACCATCTAATTTAGAGCATGTGGAGAAACCATCTGAGCAGCACTGGACAACACAACTGGCCCAGAGCAGAGTGAGGTCATGATGTCAGGGGAAATGTAAGGCTCGCAGCTGTGGTCTGGGCTGAGCCTCCAAGGTAGACACACAAAACAACTATGTAAGTGTTGATAAGTGTGAAGGGTGTGAAGAAAAGTGAAGTTGCCATTTTATTTTGATGGGGCGGGATACCGAGATCTGGAAGTCTAACAAGATCACTCGAGTTATATTGAAATATCCTTGGTTGAAAAATAGTATGGCACGTTGTTGAATTTCTAGGAAGTGTCTCAAGATACTAGGAATTGTATTCTAACTTTAAGAAATGACAAGTTGTATGAATATGGGGGAATGTTACTTCATAGTATGTGCCAAACCATCACTTTCTCTTTTGCACCAGGAAATTGAAAGGAAGTTCCATCTGAGTAACTCTGGGAAAGGGGAACAAGAAAGTGAGGCGGGGGGAGTGAGAGAGACCCTTAATGCAAAGCTCCTGGCAAGAGAAGGATAGCAATCGCCAGACCTCCATCTGCGATTGATCAGCGAGCTGGCCCAAATGTGTAAGTCTGTGTGTGAGGGAGGGAGGGAGAGAGAGATAGAGAGAGACTCACCCACACGTTTGGATTGGGTGTGTACTGAGAGTTATTAAAAGACTGGCAATAAAGACTGCTTATTATAGTGGCAGAGACAACTGATACCAGCTTTGGCTTACTTAAAAAAATATTGGGTATCAGGGTTCTTAAAGGTTTTGGTGGGTTTATTTTCCCAGTTCTTGATGAATTAATCCACAGTTATTCAGCATTCCAGCCTTAATTGGAAGCTCCTGAAAGTCTACTAGACTTGCAATCACTAGCCTGCTCTCCCCTCCAAAGAAACACTCCCTCATTCTCTCATCCCCTTTTGTTTTAAAAGACATACAGTAGATGGATCAAAATGTGATCAATTATAATGCACAAGCTAGATATATAAAACAAAGTCAATATGAAAACAGAACATTCATTCTAGCCCTTTCTTTCCAGTACCTGCTAAAAGGGCCTGATGTAGTACACTATGAATGTGTGGGTCAACTCTGGGAGAGACAGCAGCCACCACCGCTCCTACACTACTCCCTCTCCATTCCTCCGCTGCCCACAGTCCCTCTCATGCAGCCACTGCCGCCTCTCCAACACACAGCTTTATTAGCCTGTAAACTCAAGTCCTGCCTGTCTAAACCTTTTTTCTATTCTTTCAATTTTGACACTGAACAACACCGGCATTCCTTGTGAAATCACTCTTTCCATTTCTTCACCTCATACCGTCAGTGTGATGCTTGAGTGAAGAGGAGAATGGGGAGAGGGATGGGGAAGGGTAGGTTTTTTATGTATGTATTAATGTTTAACTACAGACCCCAGTGCCCCCTCTCCTCTCCGCTGGTCCTCCCACGCCAGACCCACGTCGGACAGAACTAATAAATCACAGCTGGAGCCAGGGCCCAATCAGCACTAGTGCAGAATGGCGTGAGAAAGCTCACAGGCCTCCAAGAGACCCGATAACACTTTCACTCCGTATCGGAGCCGCTCCCCAGAACCTTATTAACTGGCGTGGCGTCACCTTGGACCGGACTGATACGGCACTGCCAGTTCGCTCTGGAAGGAAATTACCTCAGTAGATGTTTGGTGAGGGTCTGAGCATACAGGTGCAAGGCCAGATTCACTGACCATCCATTCAGACCTGTTTGGCCTCCCCTGTGAACGATGCTAATAGCCATAAGACAAAGTCATTATGGATCATTACGACTGGTGACAGCGTCAATGAATGACTTATAGTTTAAGGCATTCACAGAAATAGGGTTCATGACATTGTTTTTCTTTTTCTGCTCATAAAACAGGCGTCCTCCATGTGAGGTCAATGGTCAAAGGTGTCTACTGTTGTTTTCGAGATCTGACAGTAAGTGACTGCTGTTCTACTACAGTGTTACTAATACACAAGACCTGTTGTTACCATGGCACCATGACCAGGACGGTGAAATGTGGGGGAGCTGACAGTACTATATTGCTGCTGACACAATTCCCCTTCTGAGACTTTAATCAGACTAGATGTCTCTCTCTCTCCTCTCGCTGGCTAAAACCGTTGGGAAAGCAGAAGGGTCAATCACAAATCATTTAGCTACCCCTGAGCAGTGGAGGCACGCCATTGGAGGCCATTTTTGGAGTGGAGTTAGACAGACAGTAAAGAGCAGAGTGAACAATGACGGGAAAGGTCTTCCACATACTGTTTGAGCAGTTTCCCTTTCTCTGAATTTGGAAGGTGAAGTATCCACGAGCTCCCAAAGACATAAAAATTCCGAAAATAGTCAGTCACTTTTGGGCTGAATCTATCCTCAGGCTCACAACAGACTAGTAATAGCATATTTACCTCTTTTCTGGTAATGGTTACAGACAAAAAGTCATGTGTGAGGTATGCAACTTCTAAATATACAGTGCATTCGGAAAGTATTCAGACCCCTTGACTTTTTCCATATTTTGTTACATTACAGCCTTATTCTAAAATGGATTAACCGTTTTTTTCCCCTCACCAATCTACACACAATACCATATAATGACAAAAAAACATTACATTTACATAAGTATTCAGACCCTTTGCTCAATACTTTGTTGAAGCACCTTGGGCAGTTATTACAGCCTCGAGTCTTCTTCGGTATGATGCTACAAGCTTGGCACACCTACATTTGGGGATTTTCTCCCATTCTTCTCTGAAGATCCTCTCAAGCTCTGTCAGGTTGGATGGGGAGTGCTGAGTACCAGGCAGCTGCACAGCTATTTTCAGGTCTCTCCTAGGGCTGTTGCTGGGACCGTATTACCGCCACACCAGTGGTCTCGAGTCATGAAGTCAATCAAATTCCACGTGACCATTTAGTCACGGTAATTAGGCTTCTCCATGCTGCTGATGGTCATTAGTAGTCTACCAAACATGCTAACTGCCTGGTACTCCGCACTCTATTGTCCCTCTAATCACTCTGACATCAATGCAAATGTGATCAAAAGTCGAATCAAACACTTCAAGTGAGCCCATGAGCTCATGTTGCGCAACATTTATATAGGCTATGCAATTGCGCAAGAAAACCGAGTGATGACCTCTATTAACTTCTTGGTGACAGGGGGCAGTATTGAGTAGCTTGGATGAATAAGGTGCCCAGAGTAAACTGCCTGCTACTCTGTCCCAGATGCTAATATATACATATTATTAGTAGTATTGGATAGAAAACACTCTGAAGTTTCTAAAACGGTTTGAATGATGTCTGAGTATAACAGAACTCATATGGCAGGCGAAAACCTGAGAAAAATCCAACCAGGAAGTGGGAAATCTGAGGCTTGTAGTTTTTTAACTCAGCCCCTATTATAGATACAGTGGGATATTGGTTATGTTGCACTTCCTAAGGCTTCCACTAGTTGTCAACAGTCTTTAGAACTTTGCTTGAGGATTCTACTGTGAAGGGGGGCTGGATGAGAGAGGAATGAGTCAGGTGTCTGGCAGATTGCCACAGGCTCTGAGGCGCGGTCACGAGAGAGTTAGCTCTCGTTCCATTGCTTTTCTACAGACATAGGAATTCTCCGGTTGGAACATTATTGAAGATTTATGATAAAAACATCCTAAAGATTGATTCTATACTTAGTTTGACAAGTTTCTACGGGCTGTAACGGAACTTTTTGAACTTTCCGTCCGAAGTTCGGCGAGACCTGAACGCACTTTTGGATTTGTTTACCAAACGCCCTAACAAAAGAAGCTATTTGGACATAAATTATGGACATTATCGAACAAAACAAACATTTATCAGATGTGGAACTGCGATTCCTGGGAGTGCATTCTTATGAAGATCATCAAAGATAAGTTAATATTTATAATGCTATTTATGACTAATGTTGACTACCCAATATGGCGGATATCTTTTTGGCTGCTTTGTTGTCTGAAAGCTGTACTCAGATTATTGCATGGTTTGCTTTTTCCGTAAAGGTTTTTTGAAATCTGATACAGCGGTTGCATTAAGGAGAAGTATATCTCTAATTCCACGTATAACAGTTGTATTTTCATCAATATTTATAATGAGTATTTCTGTAAATAGATGTGGCTCTCTTCACAATCACTGCATGTTTTAGAACTACTGAACGTAACGCGCCAATGTAAAATGAGATTTTTTTTATATAAATATGCACTTCATCGAACAAAACATACATGTATTGTGTAACGTGAAGTCCTATGAGTGTCATCTGATGAAGATCATCAAAGGTTAGTGATTCATTTTACCTCTGTGCTTTTTGTGACTCCTCTCTTTGGCTGGAAAAATGTCTGTGTTTTTCTGTGAGTTGGTGGTGACCTAACATAATCGTTTGTGGTGCTTTCGCTGTAAAGCCTTTTTGAAATCAGACACTGTGGCTGGATTAACGATAATTTTATCTTTAAAATAGTGTAAAATACTTGTATGCTTGAGGAATTTTAATTATGAGATTTCTGTTGTTTTGAATTTGGCGTCCTGCACTGGCTGTTGGCGAGGTGGGACGCTACCGTCCCACATATTCCAGAGGGGTTAAAAAGAGGAAGATCGCATCAGCTTTCTATAGGCTAAGCCTACTATATTTATTTCTCAACTTTCCTAATATTAAGAAACTATTAAGCACAATGCTTATCTTTACAACAGGAGTATAGCCTACCTGGCTGGCATGAAAATGAACCACGGGAAAAGCGTCCTACATTCACTATTTAAGGGCAGAGACTACATGTTTTTTCCCCCTGCTCCTGTTTCGAGACAGATGCATGATAATGGTCCATTCTAAATCAAAATCAACTTCACAGATATATTATTTAGTATATGTAAAGACAAGATAAAATCAAGAATAGTCTGATGGGTGACAAAATTAGCCTATCACTTGTGAAACTAGCAACAGACAAACAGAAAACACAGGTACAAATACACATGGGATAATGGGACAGATGGGAGACACCTGGAGGGGGGTGGAGACAAGCACAAAGACAGGTGAAACAGATCAGGTTGTGATACATGCAGCCTTAGAATGTATTAAAAATCACAACATATAGCCCAACGTTTGTAGAACAACCAAAGTTACATTAATAACTCTAAATTAAGCATATAGGAGTACCTATTTCTTTGTTAACCGCCAGACACAGAATAGCTGCATGTTTGCACTCCCTCAAATCGTTTGGAGAAAATATCCTTTCTATTTAATTCAGCTTTGTTCAATTGTATTCTTCATACTATAAAATAATGCCACGGAAATCTAAGAAAATATTATCTGCTAAATGAACTAGTGTAGTCCATATGGCATAGCCAGATGAGGACCTAACATAAGGACAACTCAGAGTATGCTATTCTGTTCTTCTGAAATCGACAACATTTTCTTCATATCATGTTTCTTTAGACCTCTCTAAATTAAATAATGGATTTGTTGTGATGGTGTAGGCTATATTACATGGATATATTATACTTTTTAAAATGTAGATGTTCCAAAGGTCTGCATCAGTGACTTGCCAGGAGATGCTAAATGTGGAAGCCAGAAGATGCTAAATGTGTTTATGTTAATTAACGGTCAATTACCCTTAGAACACTGCACCACTCGGGAGCAAGTGGCGCAGCGGTCTAAGGCACTACATCTCAATGCTAGAGGCATCACTACAGACCCTGGTTAGATTCCAGGCTGTGTCACAACCGTCCGTGATTGGGAGTACTATAGGGTGGCGCACAATTGGCCCAGCGTCATCCTGGTTAGGGTTTGGCCGGGGTAGGCTGTCATTGAAAATAAGCTCTGCCAGCTCTGCCAGGCTGACCATTGAGTTCTTGGTCACCTTCTTATATAGACAGGTATGTGTCTTTCCAAATCATGTCCAATCAAATGAATTTACCACAGGTGGACTCAAGTTGTAGAAACATCTCAAGGATGATCAATGGAAACTGGATGTACATGAGCTCAATTTAGTGTCTCATAGCAAAGGGTCTGAATACTTACAGTTGAAGTCGGAAGTTTACATACACCTTAGCCAAATACATTTAAACTCAGTTTTTCACAATTCCTGACATTTAATCCAAGTAAAAATTCCCTGTTTTAGGTCAGTTAGGATCACCACTTTATTTTAAGAATGTGAAATGTTAGAATAATAGTAGAGAGTGTCACGTTCTGACCTCTATTTCCGTTGTTTTGTATTTATTTAGTATGGTCAGGGCGTGAGTTGGGTGGGCAGTCTATGTTTGTTTTTCTATGTTTTGGGGCAGTTCTATGTTCCTAGTATGGTTCTCAATCAGAGGCAGGTGTCAATAGTTGTCTCTGATTGAGAATCATACTTAGGTAGCCTGGGTTTCACTGTGTGTTTGTGGGTGATTGTTCCTGTCACTGTGTTTGTTGTCACAGGATAGGCTGTATAGGTTTTCACGTTCCGTTTGTTGTTTTGTAGATTTGAGTTATTTCATGTATCGTTCAGTTTTCCATTAAAGAACATGAATAACCACCACGCTGCTTTTTGGTCCGCTTCTCCTCCTACAGACGAATGTCGTTACAGAGAGAATGATTTATTTCAGTTTTATTTCTTTCATCACATTCCCAGTGGGTCAGAAGTTTACATACACTCAATTAGTATTTGGTAGCATTGCCTTTAAATTGTTTAACTTAGGTCAAACATTTCGGGTAGCCTTCCACAAGCTTCCCACAATAAGTTAAGTGAATTTTGGCCCATTCCTCCTGACAGAGCTGGTGTAATTGAGTCAGGATTGTAGGCCTCCTTGCTCGCACAAACTTTTTCAGTTCTGCCCACAAATTTTCTATGGGATTGAGGTCAGGGCTTTGTGATGGCCACTCCAGTACCATGACTTTGTTGTCCTTAAGCCATTTTGCCACAACCTTGGAAGTATGATTGGGGTCATTGTCCATTTGGAAGCCCCATTTGCGACCAAGCTTTAACTTCCTGACTGATGTCTTGAGATGTTGCTTCAATATATCCACATAATGTTCCTTCTCATGATGCCATCTATTTTGTGAAGTGCACCAGTCCCTCCTGCAGCAAAGCACCCCCACAACATGATGCTGCCACCCCCGTGCTTCACGGTTGGGATGGTGTTCTTCGGCTTGCAAGCCTCCCCCTTTTTCCTCCAACATAACGATGGTCGTTGCAGTTGCAAACCGTAGTCTGGCTTATTTATGGCGGTTTTGGAGCAGTGGCTTCTTCCTTGCTGAGCGGCCTTTCAGATTATGTTGATATAGGACTCGTTTTTACTGTGAATATAGATACTTTTGTAACTGTTTCCTCCAGCATCTTCACAGGGTCCTTTGCTGTTGATCTGGGATTGAGTTGCACTTTTCGCACCAAAGTACGTTAATCTCTAGGAGACAGAACACGTCTCCTTCCAGAGTGGTGTGACGGCTGCGTGGTCCCATGTGTTTATACTTGCGTACTATTATTTGTGCAGATGAACGAGGTACCCTCAGGCATTTGGAAATTCCTCCCAAGGATGAACAATACTTGTGGAGGTCTACACATTTTATTTCTGAGGTCTTGGCTGATTTCTCTTGATTTTCCCATGATGTCAAGCAAAGAGGCACTGAGTTTGAAGGTAGGCCTTGAAACACATCCACAGGTACACCTCCAATTGACTCAAATTATGTCAATTAGCCTACCAGAAGCTTCTAAAGTCATGACATCATTTTCTGGAATTTTCCAAGCTGTTTAAAGGCACAGTCAACTTAGTGTATGTAAACTGAAACACTGTATCACATCGTGATACAGCGAATTATAAGTGAAATGATCTGTCTTAAATAAGCATGCCCCATTCAGAAAATGTAGAACCAGGAACAGATATAGCCCTTGGTTCACTCCAGACCTAACTACCCTTGACCAGCACAAAAACGTCCTGTGGCGTACTGCATTAGAATCAAATTACCCCACGATATGCAACTTTTCAGGGAAGTTAGGAACCAATATACACAGGCAGTTAGGAAATCAAAAAGGCTAGCTTTTTCAAACATAAATTTGCATCCTGTAGCACAAACTCCAAAAAGTTTTGGGACACTGTAAAGTCCATGGAGAATAAGAGCACCTCCTCCCAGCTGCCCACTGCACTGAGGCTAGGAAACACTGTCACCACCAATAAATCCATGATAATTGAGAATTTCAATAAGCATTTTTCTACGGTTGGCCATGCTTTCCACCTGGCCATCCCTACCCCGGTCAACAGCGCTGCAACCCCCCACAGCAACTTGCCCAAGCCTACCCATTTCTCCTTCACCCAAATCCAGATAGCTGATGTTCTGAAAGAGTTGCAAAATCTGGACCCATACAAATCAGCTGGACTAGACAATCTGGACCCTCTCTTTCTAAAATGATCAGCCAAAATTGTTGCAACCCCTATTACTAGCCTGTTCAACCTCTCTTTTTTGTCGTCTGAGATCCCCAAAGATTGGAAAGCTGCCGCGGTCAAACCCCTCTTCAAAGGGGGAGACACTCTAGACCCAAACTGCTACAGACCTATCCTACCCTGCCTTTCTAAGGTCTTTGAAATCCAAGTTAACAAACAGATCACCGACCATTTCGAATACCACCGTACCTTCTCCGCTGTGCAATCCAGTTTCCGAGCTGGTCATGGGTGCACATCAGCCACGCTCAAGGTACTAAACGATATCATAACCGCCATTGATAAAAGACAGTACTGTGCAGCTGTCTTCATCAACCTGGCCAAGGCTTTCGACTCTGTCAATCACTGTATTCTTATTGGCAGACTCAATAGCCTTGGTTTCTCAAATGACTGCCTCGTCTGGTTCACCAACTACTTTGCAGATAGAGTTCAGTGTGTCAAATCGGAGGGCCTGTTGTCCGGACTTTTGGCAGTCTCTATGGGGGTACCACAGGGTTCAATTCTCAGGCCGACTCTTTTCTCTGTATATATCAACGATGTCGCTCTTGGTGTGGGTGATTCCCTGATCCACCTCTACGCAGACGACACCATTCTGTGTACATCTGGCCCTTCTTTGGACACTGTGCTAACTAACCTCCAAACCAGCTTCAATGCCATACAACACTCCTTACGTGGCCTCCAACTGCGCTTAAATGCAAGTAAAACTAAATGCATGTTCTTCAACCGATTGCTACCAGCACCTGCCCGCCCGTCCAGCATCACTACTCTGGACGGTTCTAACTAAAGAATATGTGGACATCTACAAATACCTAGGTGTCTGGTTAGACTGTAAACTCTCCTTCCAGACTCACATTAAGCATCTCCAATCCAAAATCAAATCTAGAATCGGCTTCCTATTTCACAACAATGCTGCCAAATATACCCCCGTAAAACTGACTATCCTACCGATCCTTGACTTCGGCACTCTACTCAGCAAATTGGATGCAGTCTATCACAGTACCATCAGTTTTGTCACCAAAGCCCCATATACTACCCACTACTGCGACCTGTATGCTCTCGTTGGCTGGCCCTCGCTTCATATTCATCGCCAAACTCACTGGCTCCGCCTTATCTCAGCTCACTGGTCACCATAGCAGCACCCACCCGTAGCACGCGCTCCAGCAGGTATATTTGGTCACCCCCAAAGCCAATTCCTCCTTTGGCCGCCTTTCCTTCCAGTTCTCTGCTGCCAATGATTGGAACGAACTGCAAAAATCACTGAAGCTGGAGACTCATATCTCTCTCACTAACTTTAAGCACCAGCTGTCAGAGCAGCTCACAGATCACTGCACCTGTACATAGCCCATCTGTGAATAGCCAATTTAACTACCTCATCCCCATACTGTAATTTATTTATTTTTGCTCCTTTGCACCCCAGTATCTCCACTTGCACATTCATCTTATGCACATATATCACTCCAGTCTCTATCACTCCAGTGTTTAATTTCTCAATTGTAATTATTTTGCCACTATGGCCTATTTATTGCCTTACCTCCCCTATCTTACCTCATTTGCACACATTGTATATAGACTTTTTTTCTATTGTGTTATTGATTGTATGTTTTGTTTATTCCATGTGTAACTGTGTTGTTGTTTGTGTTGCACTGCTTTGCTTTATCTTGGCCAGGTCGCAGTTGTAAATGAGAACTTGTTCTCAACTGGCCTACCTGGTTAAACAATTGTTGGAAAAATTACTTGTGTCATGCATAAAGTAGATGTCCTAACCGACTTGCCAAAACTATAGTTTGTTAACAAGAAATGTGTGGAGTGGTTGATAAACGAGTTTCAATGACTCCAACCTAGGTGTATGGAAACTTCCGACTTCAACTGTATGTAAATAAGGAATTTGCAAAAATGTCTAAAAACCTGTTTTCAATTTGTCATTAATGGGCATTGTGTGTGGATTGATAATAACATTTGTTTTATTTAATACATTTTAGAATAAGGCTGTAACGTAACAAAATGTGGAAAAAGTCAAGGGGTCTGAACACTTTCCGTATCCACTATAAGTCTCAGATACTGTATATTGTCTTATGTTAGGTGTTGACAACAAGTTAAAAACCCAAATCACATACTGTACGGTAATTCGTCATAAAACTGATGAAAGCAGCAGTGGTGCATATTTGTTGTCACTGGAGTTGAGGTCCAAACTATTCCCGACACAAGACCAATGTTGATTGGGGGGGATTTCTGTGAAAACCATTGATTTATCACTATTTTATTTTGGCACCATAACAATGAGCACTAAAGCAGTCTCAGTGACTGTAAATAGAAACACCTTGAATCAAGATGAAAGAGCACTGGAACACATCTCCAGCACTTCATAAGGGAAAGACATTCTCCCCTCTCCCGTAGTGTCTGCTAAAACAAACACAGTAATCATGTCACAGGAACGTGGCCAGATCACTGCAGCATAAACATTTATTTCCAGGGGGAAAATGAAGGCAAACAACACCCATTGCCATGGTTTCACAAAGCCGCTTGGTTTTCATTTGTGCTCTTAAGAAAGATGGAAGAGAAAAAAACACCTTTGATGGCGATTCACTAGCAAGTGAATATTTTCTACTGAGCAGCCTACATGGCAGGAGAAGCACATTCTCTCCAAGTGTAATGGACGGCTGCTTACGTTAGCTGTTGATGGAAAACTATCACATCTCATTTTTGGTAAAAAAAAATATTGGATAATATCTTGTGAGGTCATTTGGTCCTTATGCAACAATTGAATGTTTATGGAATTTTTTTTTTTGAATAAGATGGATGGGATGACTCGATTATTCTTCCTCTTTCTGTGTGTTGAAGAAGACTGTTCTACGGATGGACTTTAGAGCTCTCCATTGCATTTCTGCATTTAGAGGGATAACAATTGCCATACACGTCTTCTAAGTTAACGTTCATTATGGGTTTCAAATGTTTTTCCTATGGAAAGCTGGCAACACCTTCTCCACTAAATCGCTGCCACAGCAGAAAGGCAAAAGACATGTTATTCATGAACTCAAATTATCGTTCCTTTAAAAGTACCCAAAGCCTACAGTTCAAATGTCTAGAATCACTTTTGTTTCAATAAAGAGGTTGGGACAAATGAAAACCCAAACATATTTCCTTTTACCCATCCTCTTTCCACAAGAAACACAGATCCTTTCACATACTGTGAGACAAAACAGCTGAGAATCGTCTAAAAATCACACCCTTATTCCTTCTGATAAGGTCAGAATACTTCCCCCAACAACTGTGCTGCTTATTTCAGGAAAACTATTGCTAAGCAGTTTTTCAGCACAATTTCAAGTCCTTCACTAAGACAGAGATGAAAGGTTTCTTATGGCCAGTAAAATGGTAATCCATTGACATCGCTTGGTAATTCAATACACGGTGGAGTAATACGTGATGTATTTGTGTTGGTGAAGTACTCTTACCAGGATGTGTGTGAGGACGATCTTGATGAGCGGAGACCCAGACAGGTTGACGGACAGGGCAGGCGATGGCTCCACCTTCAGTGAGATGAGGAAACTGGCCACCTGGATCTTATGGTCTTTGAAATCAGCCGCCTCGTTGATCCTGAGAGAGAGAGATGACACAGAATGTCACTCGAACACCAATAAGAGCTCTGCTGGGGTGTTTATCTACACAGTAGTGTCACAGAGGGCTCAGAACAGTAGCATGGGAGTGGGACTCTGATACATCTGTCAACGTCATCAATCACAATGAAAACACAGCATCTCGTCAGGAGCTTTTCTAGGTCAACGTAAGTGACGGTAGAGGCAACACCCCTATATCATTGTGCAGACGGACATTCTCGCCCACTGGGGAGTGAAACACAACCATTATGAACTAACCTTACCATCAATTGTAAAAGGAGCGTGTTTATCATTATCATCCGCTTTACTGAGAAACTCGTTTAGAACAAAGTATATTGTTCTATATTGTTGCAGAAGCAGATTGATCCGAAGGGCCTTAAAACTTCTACATGTTATATTTAGAGCTGGATTTCTGAAGAGGCAGTCAAAGTTACATGCCGTATTGAGGGCCACAATATAGTCAGTCCAACTTATTGAGCAGAAAAGACACAATTATGCCATTGATAAAGTCTGCCAGTCACTACATGTTTTAAAGCAAACAAGATTGTTTAGGCCAAAAACACTTAATTACTTTAATCAAATTCCAAGTCATGCAAAGAATAAATGTCACAGCATTATCGAAATACGAATCCCCTATTGATGGGGAAAGAAGTATGGGGTCAAGTTCCTGTATGAAGTTAATGGCAGGGTGTATCAATCAGTGGAGGTTAAGTGGTGAGATGAGAGACTGGTGGGAGACTGATAAGGACTGGCCCCAGGCATGATCTGTTCTTGACGACAGGAAACAGGGGCGCCACTCCACCAGGGGAGACACACAGGAAGTGATCCTGGCTGACGCTCAGAGCGCTTAGTGCCGTAACATCCCTTAGATTATCTGAGATCATTTCTTCTCAATGGCGGTAATTCATAATTGCGCAGCGTGCAAAGTAAACAATTTTGTTCATTGCGTACTTTTCGGACTAGTCTAATTCCAAACAGATGATTCGACAACCTCAAGCCTTTTCAACTAAATGCTTATAAATGAGAATATGACATGACTTTTTGCAGGCCCTGAATGAAGTTTGCTGTCTACTGTACTGTGTTTCGTCAGGATAACTTTATATGATACTAGTAAATGGTTCATAATTCATACACAGAGAGCATTCCTGTTTGGTATGATCATGGCTCTTTGTGTCCTCCCATCCCCCTTACCTGGTCCTGAGGGGGCTGATCCCTGTGTAGTAGTTGTGCATGTTGTGGTAGAACACACCCACAATGGTGGTTTGGGCTAAAAGGGAGAGAGAGGGGGGGGTGGGGTTAAGGAGTGGGGGGGGGGGGGGGGGGGGGGGGGAGAGGAGAGAGGGGTCAAAGGTGGAACACAGACCCACAGCAGGGCTGAGAATGTGATGAGGCGCTGCTAAAATGCTCACAGGGAGTGGAACTTAATTAACATGGCCTCGCTGCCGCAGGTTGGCATTCCCTGACTAATGGGAGAGCTGTATGCTCACACACGGGTGAGACGGAGGGTTACCACGGACCACATGTGTGTTGGGAAATGATGCAAGTCACAGTGCCATGACTGAAACAGTACAGCAGGAGGCCTGTGGCCTGCTCCTATGTACTACCCCCTACCTCCCAGTCCCACCTACAGTACAACGTGGTAAACAATAACAACTAGAGAGGGATGTGAAGTTTTTGAGGGTGAAAGAACCCCCTTTTCATTAAATCAAATCCACCTCACTGAGTAAGAAAAAAAAGATATTGAAAATACATAGGCCCATATTTGCATTCTAAATAGTAGGCATGCGGAAATATAAAGTTTAATAGTATGTCAAATTTAGAAAATTGCGTATGCTTTAAATGCCAGGATGTTATACTAATTTCAGCTTTTCATGTAGTAGAATTCGCTGCACACTTTTGAAGAAGAGAATTGTCTATCCAGACGTGTGTTTGACAACAGCTGATAATCAGCTGATAATGAGACAAGGGGAGGTGCTATACCAAAATGAACGAATGTCGGGAATCAACGCAATTGCGCATTAGATGAGGCATTCTCAAAATGGGGGAGCCTAGTATGTTGATATTTTGTACTAAACAGAACGTTCTAAATAGTACGTAGTTCGATTAGAACACATATCATTTAATGGTGTAGGCAAGATAGATTTCAGACACGGCCATTGTATATGAAGGTAACCATTAAGTCAATAAGAGTGAGTTAAGCAAATTAATGAGTTCACTGTGAGTTGAGGGATTTCTTTTTAATCGACAGTAAAGTGAATGACAAGTCTCCTTCTCTCTGACTCTCTCTGGTGTGTCTAAAGTAGTCACTGATACATCTAGTCATAAAAGTCATACTGCACTGTAGCTGTACTCCTGTACTTTAAAGCATCACGAGCAGTCCCACGATGGCTCTCTCACACACTATCTTCTGTGTTAAAGATCTTTAAAACTACTGCCCAATAACAAGGGCTTCCCAGCTGGGCAACTTTCTCTTGGCAGAAACAGTGTGCAGATCTAATGAGAAGTATTTATTAAATTCAATCCAAGGAAGCTGTGTACTGAGGAGGAGTAAGAGCCGGAAACAAAAGAAAGATGAGCCTATGCTATATTCTAGCAGTGTAATATGCAAGACAAAAAAGGAATTACTTTGAGAGAGTAAGTATGTAAATGTATTGTATGTTCGTAGGAAAATAGTGGAATGGGGTGTAGGGAACTCACACTGCATGGTGAATGCCTCGCCAGGCACTGAGATGTAGTTCTTTCCTTGCGTGGGGAAGCGGTAGAGTGGAAGATTGTAGTTCTGTGGGATCTTCATTAGAGAGTAATCTGTTCGGGTCAGAGGTTAGAAACAGAGAGGGACCACTGCGAGTGGTTAACTAACTCCAACACCAGGCCTGGAGGGTTCTGACTGGGAGCCAAAGGCACAGTGTTATCTAGTGGTGATGATGATTTATGTGCAGATCAAAGATTTGACTTAGCCCCTGGGAGAGAGACGATGCAAGCTTGTCTACAGGCAAATAAAAATATTGTGCACAAATGGGGTCTGTTGAAAGGACCATGGTTATCTAAGCTTTTGGGGAACCCAGGAAATGCAAACTTGTAGTGTATTCAAGGGTTTAAAAACACTTCTAAAGTTTGTAATTTCCACTTTAAAATGTCAGACTTGATTTGCCCTAAAAAAATGTAACAACCCATACACAAATGTGTAATTAATAATACTCCACAAAACAATTCACATTTCCTGTTGCTACAGGATTATTTTCCTGCTGTAGCATACTGGCTCAAATTAAGATCCTACATCTGTAGGGTTGAGTCACCATGGTACTGACCTGCTACAAAGGACTTTCCTCCCAGTGAGATGAGAGAGTGAGGGCTGGGGCTGGACTCCAGGCTGGACACCATCTGGACCATCACTTTGTCCACTGTCTCAATCAGCCCACTGACCACAGGGGTGGACTCCTGCTCCGAACGGTCCAGTAACAACATTCACACTCACAGAGATACACTGACAGCTTATTGTATTTTGTTTTGTTTTTGAGAGTTGGTAAATTACCATTGATGTAGACCATAAAACCAAGAAGTTACTGTGCATGCTTTAAGAGTGTTATCAGCTGGGAGTGGGACTATATATATACAGAGGTGGGACCAAGTCACTATTATTCGAGTCACAAGCAAGTCTCACGTCACAAGGTCTGAGTCTCAAGTCGAGTCCCAAATAGAATGGGTTGAGTCTCGAGTCAAGTACAAGTCGTGCATTCTAAGAGCAAGACAAGTCAAGCCGAGTCACATATACAGTGTAATAGATCTTTAGATGGTTATTCATATGTCTGTGTGTAATGAACACAAGGGAGACAGAGAGCTGGTTTCAAGCGCAGGGCGCAGCAGGTGTTTAATGTAAAGGACCACAGGAGGAGGCAGGTAACTGGGTCCAGGGGCAGGCAGCAGGTCATACACAGGGGGTCCAAAAGGCAACAGTACAGGCAGGGAAAAGGCTAGTAACATCTTCCGGGAGATCAGGCAATAGGTGAATAACAGGAAATCCGGTACAGGCAGGGAATAGGCAAAAGGCGTAGTTACTGAGGTAGGCAAAAACTATCACACACGGGAGGTGTAATGACGGGACAAACAGAGCTTGGAAGAGAAGTGTGTCAAAAGCAAACAACACCTCAAAAAGATGGGGTGCAAAGAACTGAACTAAATAGTGTGTGATAATGACATACTGGTGTGTGAACAGGTGATCAGAATTCGGGTGATTGGGATCTGGAGAGTGAGCTGCATTCAGGGGATCTACATGTCTGAGAGTGTGAGCTGGAAAGTGGGTTGGAGAATTAGCTGCATTCAGGGGATCTACGTGTCTGAGAGTGTGAGCTGGAAAGTGGGCTGGAGAGTGAGCTGCATTCAGGGGATCTATGTGTCTGAGAGTGTGAGCTGGAAAGTGGGCTGGAGAGTGAGCTGCATTCAGGGGATCTATGTGTCTGAGAGTGTGAGTTGGAAAGTGGGCTGGAGAATTAGCTGCATTCAGGGGATCTACGTGTCTGAGAGTGTGAGCTGGAAAGTGGGCTGGAAAATTAGCTGCATTCAGGGGATCTATGTGTCTGAGAGTGTGAGTTGGAAGCAGACGTTGCACCGGGAAGTTAGATATTTAAAAGAGTTAATTTTAAGTGAAAAACTTGAAAGTTCTATCTGCATAAACACATTTGAACTTGGTGCTATAAGGTTCTCTCTGCAATCCAATCACAAGCCTGAACAATCAGAACACATGTCTTTTCCATCTCCCTCTTAGTATGGTCTAGGCTAGTCTAGTCAGCAATAAATAATGGCACTCAGGCAACAACAAAAAAACACTGTCAGAAAGCTTAAAGTAAATGATTGTTGTTCAGTAATGACAGTAATTGATGACCTTAATTCATTTCATAATGCATTTGATGATGAGTACTGACTATCTTGGTAGTGATATTTTATAATTGATGTATTCAAATAGCTGCAGTCTTCTTAAACACTGAACATTTCTAATTCAGAAGTGTCCGATAGAACCTTTCAGAACATTCCAGAGCCATAAGGTACAAATGATTTACACATGTCTGAGGATTTTGATACTCTGTACTTTAGATACTTTTAAGGTGAGGACCTCAACGGATTAACAATTCTCTACAAAACAGTTCTGAGATCTGGTATGTGAAATCTTTGATGCTCAATATCTCAGAACTATACGTTGCGTAGATAGAACCTTATAGTCGCAAGGTCACAAAACCTTAGTTTATTTATTTAGGTTATCAGACAGCCCTTTTCATTATTTAGTCTACAACACATTTTGATGATGTAATAATACATTTTAAAAACAAATTCCAAATGCAAGTTTCATGAGTAAATTATATATTTCAAGCAGTTTTGACATACCAAAAGACCAGTCGGCCTATGCCAGTAATTGTTGCTTGTTGCCACCAATGTGAAGGAGCCAAAACTTTAACTTTGCTGGAGTATTGAAACACATCATCTTGAGATGTTTTGAAAAATGACATGGTATGTTGTAACACCACTTAATCATGTTTTCTGCAACACCTTGCCAGGGACTGGGAACCCTACCAGAAAAGGTTGAAAATACAATTTTGGTGTTTCGAGCTCTGTTCAGTGCAGAATTATACACCTTCTCTTTTGATGTTGTTTCCTCTCGCTAAAGCTCTATGGTGTTTAAAATCCTGTCTAGTTCAGAATTAGATAATTTCTTATTTTAATGTTCGACATTGATTTATGTATCTGATCATTTGCCAGTTTAACCCATTTTAGCAGGCATTGTTGAGCACAGTGCTCAATCCGTCAGCAGTAATTAGAGGTTTGACAGTAAACATGGCAGGATAACTGTATTTACCTCTACCATTAAAAGTTGGAAATGTGGGAATGGGTCGTCTCATCATTGAATGTCATTTTGCCTGATGGTTTTGAAAGCTGTTCATCATGATCCATTACAACTCATGGCATAACATGGCGCTTAATACTAACACTAATACCGGCCGATAGGTGCGGTTAGAGTGTTGGGTCAGTAACTGAAAAGTCGCTGGTTTGAATTCCTGAGCCGACAAGGTGAAAAATCTGTTGACGTGCCCTTGAAGGCACTTAACCCTAATTTTCTCCAGGGGTACGACCCTGTAAAACGACATTTCACTGCAGCTATCCAGGTGTCTGTAACAATAGTATTATTTTTTTTACATAGAACTATACATGTTTCTTTCTTCAAACATGCATACAACATTGTGTAAAATAATCATGAAGTCAGAAATGTTTTAATTACTCACAATCCTGTCAAAAT
Source organism: Oncorhynchus mykiss (assembly GCF_057628025.1). Classification (NCBI taxonomy): domain Eukaryota; kingdom Metazoa; phylum Chordata; class Actinopteri; order Salmoniformes; family Salmonidae; genus Oncorhynchus; species Oncorhynchus mykiss. The sequence goes on from NC_143027.1 coordinate 24,886,609, forward strand.
TGAGCTATGTGGCAAAATAGGAAGTGCAAGGAGATTAAAACCAGACTTCCAATGAGATCAGTAACAACATTTTCTCAATCTTTGCTTATCCTCATAAAATATATTAACATTTGAGCAAAATGTTATGTTGGATTTATTCCCCCCCAAAATGGGTCAAATTAAATGAACAAATAATTGAAATGACTTGCATTAATTTATTAGGTTTACAGTATGTTATTTTTATTTATTTAAAATTCCAATGAAATTCCAAAGAAATGTCGTCGTACCATCTTACTAAGTCGGGGGTTCAATTCCCGCTTACGCCTGTCCCACTACCACTCCTTCTCTGACTCCTCCTGTTTCTAAAAATCTATATTTAGGCAAAAAAAACATTTGCAGTTCTCCATTTGAGAACTTCTATTTGAATACTTCTATTCTGTTTTTAAAACTTTCTGTGTATCATAACACTGACATTGGGTTTAAATTCAAACACTCTGCAAACACCAGATCTCAGCTCAGGTGCACTACTTTTCATAGTTTCATTACACAATCATTGTGTTTTGAGTCTCTTTTTTTACAGTGTATAGGTAGCTGTACAGCAAATCAGCAATTTGTTCGCTAGTTCAGTGGTTCTCAAACATTTTGACCCGCAATCCCAAAAAGGAGTGGTTCAATGCTTGCGACCCCGCACACGTGCACAATCGCTGAGCAAATGTAGCCTGTCATTACAGCCATAAACAGTGATACATTTTCAAAGTGCAAGATAAAGAAATAAAGTGTGTTTTACACCTGCATTTTGAGCTGAAAGTCATTCATGTTAGCAGTGAATATCAACTAGGGATATCATCAGACCCAGCTCGAGGATGACATGCCTGAGGGAGCATTTTAAATCAATGAGCCCTAATAAAACAAGGTAGATTGGTCATACAGTTGTTCAAATGTATGAAAGTGTATCTGAAATGTAGCCGTACACATCAATAACCATTGTTTTATATAATAACACATGAAAGATACAGTGCCTTGCGAAAGTATTCGGCCCCCTTGAACTTTGCGACCTTTTGCCACATTTCAGGCTTCAAACATAAAGATATAAAACTGTATTTTTTTGTGAAGAATCAACAACAAGTGGGACACAATCATGAAGTGGAACGACATTTATTGGATATTTCAAACTTTTTTAACAAATCAAAAACGGAAAAATTGGGCGTGCAAAATTATTCAGCCCCTCTACTTTCAGTGCAGCAAACTCTCTCCAGAAGTTCAGTGAGGATCTCTGAATGATCCAATGTTGACCTAAATGACTAATGATGATAAATACAATCCACCAGTGTGTAATCAAGTCTCCGTATAAATGCACCTGCACTGTGATAGTCTCAGAGGTCCGTTAAAAGCGCAGAGAGCATCATGAAGAACAAGGAACACACCAGGCAGGTCCGAGATACTGTTGTGAAGAAGTTTAAAGCCGGATTTGGATACAAAAAGATTTCCCAAGCTTTAAACATCCCAAGGAGCACTGTGCAAGCGATAATATTGAAATGGAAGGAGTATCAGACCACTGCAAATCTACCAAGACCTGGCCGTCCCTCTAAACTTTCAGCTCATACAAGGAGAAGACTGATCAGAGATGCAGCCAAGAGGCCCATGATCACTCTGGATGAACTGCAGAGATCTACAGCTGAGGTGGGAGACTCTGTCCATAGGACAACAATCAGTCGTATATTGCACAAATCTGGCCTTTATGGAAGAGTGGCAAGAAGAAAGCCATTTCTTAAAGATATCCATAAAAAGTGTTGTTTAATGTTTGCCACAAGCCACCTGGGAGACACACCAAACATGTGGAAGAAGGTGCTCTGGTCAGATGAAACCAAAATTGAACTTTTTGGCAACAATGCAAAACGTTATGTTTGGCGTAAAAGCAACACAGCTGAACACACCATCCCCACTGTCAAACATGGTGGTGGCAGCATCATGGTTTGGGCCTGTTTTTCTTCAGCAGGGACAGGGAAGATGGTTAAAATTGATGGGAAGATGGATGGAGCCAAATACAGGACCATTCTGGAAGAAAACCTGATGGAGTCTGCAAAAGACCTGAGACTGGGACGGAGATTTGTCTTCCAACAAGACAATGATCCAAAACATAAAGCAAAATCTACAATGGAATGGTTCAAAAATAAACATATCCAGGTGTTAGAATGGCCAAGTCAAAGTCCAGACCTGAATCCAATCGAGAATCTGTGGAAAGAACTGAAAACTGCTGTTCACAAATGCTCTCCATCCAACCTCACTGAGCTCGAGCTGTTTTGCAAGGAGGAATGGGAAAAAATGTCAGTCTCTCGATGTGCAAAACTGAAAGAGACATACCCCAAGCGACTTACAGCTGTAATCGCAGCAAAAGGTGGCGCTACAAAGTATTAACATAAGGGGGCTGAATAATTTTGCACGCCCAATTTTTCAGTTTTTGATTTGTTAAAAAAGTTTGAAATATCCAATAAATGTCGTTCCACTTCATGATTGTGTCCCACTTGTTGTTGATTCTTCACAAAAAAATACAGTTTTATATCTTTATGTTTGAAGCCTGAAATGTGGCAAAAGGTCGAGCTCAGTGAGGTTGGATGGAGAGCATTTGTGAACAGCAGTTTTCAGTTCTTTCCACAGATTCTCGATTGGATGTGGTAGTAGAGTAGTGGCCTGAGAGAACACAATGTGTTGTGAAAAGTGTTATTTTTTTTTGTATATAACTGCCTTAATGTTGCTGGACCCCAGGATCCTTAATAAATACAAATATAAAATAGGAGCACCATGCAAGGGCTCACCTCTGTGCACAACCAATAGGCTACATGGGTCATTGTCCCTATACCCATAAAATAACGCAAAGCTGTATATCTATCAATAGCAATTAGACCCCCAAAAGCAAGCACATATTAAGAGTCACAGGTAAATTTAATATGCATTGAAGTAAAAAGTGCCAAACAACCAGGCATGAGGGAAAAACAATTAATTTAATATTCTGGCATGGTGTCCAGGGCCATAAAGATTGTAGCTTACCATTTAGAAGAGCTGCAGCTTCCTCAAAGATGTGTTGCACCTTATGAGAAGTTTCTGATTCCCTTCTCCTTCCTGGCGAAATGTACTTGTCAGGTCCCTCTCAAAAGCCAGCTGGACAAGCTGTGCTTTTGGTTGATGTAACATACTGCGTCTGTGTTCACTGAATACGTTCTTCAGGGTGGAGAAGGCCCCAAACGTAGATGCCACCAAATGTTAATCCATGTTTCAGTGCCAACAGCACAGTCAGCACTGCTGACAAAGGCCCGCCATGTCTTTGAAAAACACTGAGTGGGGTCCATTTGTTGTTCTTGGCTGCAGTTGCGATTTCACTTTGCAAGAATTTCTGATTCACAATAAACTCTGCTTCCACTGGTTCAGTTTTGGTTAGATACAACAATGTCTTGGTATTGCTCACATCCCAAACGTTTGGGCTCTTGAGATCAATGGCACACAGAGCTTCCACCCGTTGACTATTTTAACTGTGATGAAATTTCCCCGAGCACGGCATCCTATGTATGAGCTGAAAAACAGTATTTTACACTCCCTTATTATGCTGGCCCACAGTGCTTTACAACTACTGTACATATTGTACTCTGGCAGAGATTTACTCATGAGTCTCAGTCGTTTACTTGGAGCTGGTGTGCTCGTGCCCTCCAGGCATGCCTCCCAAAGCTTTTCAAATTCACATCGCAGGTTTTCAATGCACCCATACGTACAGTGTGGACAAGTTTGGCACCGGTGTGTAGATCAGTAGCTTCAAATCAGTAACTTGTTAGGATTGAGGAACCCCAGCTATTTTGTGAGTCATGTTAGAAATAAACTTAAGCTTGGCCCTGTCACTGCTTTCAATAAGCCTGTGGCCTCAAGTCTCACATCTGTGCCATATGTGCAAGTTGATTCGATTTTACTGAGCACAATTTCAAAATGACTGACACTGTGGCGAGATGGCAGTCCAAGTCATTTCAGTTTTTCCCCAGTGTACTATGCAGTACTATGGGCTTACGAGTGGCACAGCGGTCTAAGGCACTGCATCTCAGTGCTACAGGCGTCACTACAGACCCTGTTTTGAACCTGGGCTATTTCACAACTGGCCGTGATTGGGAGTCACATATGGCAGCGAACAATTGGCCCAGTGTCGTCCGGGTTAGGGTTTGGCCCGGGTAGGCCGTCATTGAAAATAAGAATTTGTTCTTAACTGACTTGCCTAGTTAAATAAAACAATTAAATAAAAAGCTACTGTGTGTTTCCTAAAGAAGATACACATACTGAAAAAGTCCTCTATCAAATCCTCAGATGACATAAGGTACACCACAAACCAAATGCAGACCTTGAACCAGGTGCTACAAAAGGCCAGCTTTCTCACACTGAAAATGTGTATCGGATAAGTGTCAAGACAAACCTGGCTCCTCATCACTAAGGTTGTCATGTGCTAGTGGCAGGGGTAACGGAGGTGCAGGTGTTTGTTGTGATGTTACCCTTGTGCTGGTGCTAGGCCATTGCTCTTCTCCATCTAGTTGGTCAGCAGGCAGTGTAGGGGATGGGTGGGTACTGCATTTGCTTCTAGGCTCCTCAACCTCGGTGGTCGGGCTAGCAGGCTGCTCGGTGAGCTTGGCATCGGTCTCGACATGGTGGTCCCCAGTTTTTGTTGCTCTTGGCAGTGGCCAGCCATTTTCAGATATATAACCAGAGCTTAGCGAACTAGCTATAATTATTCAGTGTACCACTACCAAAACTTAATGAAGCTAGCTGTAGTTGTCTGCAATAGTGAACCACCTTTTTTCTTTTTTCCTCTGTGAGAAAAGAAACTGTCAATTTGACCCTGCCCTGTGATCCATGAGCTTCCTAAACAAGGTAATTAAGGTGGTACCTTATGACATTGTATGGCTATATAGGTGCCCAATCAGAATGCCTTTTTGGATTTTAACTACAAAATATTACATTATAAAATGTCCCATTCCTCCCCCTTCCTCAGATCATGAGCACATATCGGCATATAGCCTCCATAGCCACAGGAAGTAGGGGTGCTAACGATGCTGCAGCAACCCCTGATAAAATAAAAATGGTAGGCTATATGTAGCCTATTAAAATAATATTTTTCCCATTCATTTTCACACTGGCGAACCCCCCAAAACCTTCTCACTGGGCTTGCTCACCTGACCTGCAATCATTGACCGCTTTCTGATCCAATCAGAGAGCCGAGTGTGTGTTTCACTAGCCAATCTATTTTCTTGCAAGTGCCATACCGTCTCTGGCTGCGTGGAGAATAGCCTAAGCCAAGAAGACTCTGTGCCACAAAATTAGTGGCAAAATGTTACAAAAGCTGTCCAGATAATTTAAAGTCATCAGTCTCAAGTCAAAGTTGAGCCTCAAATCTTGAGGCTGCAAGTCAAAGTCAAGTCTCAAGTTATTTTATTTTCTATCAAGTCGAGTCTCAATTCATCAAATTTTTGACTCTGAGTCAAACTCGAGTCCAAGTCATGTGACTTGAGTCCACACCTCCAGCTTGGTCTCATAGTTAATGTATCTGACACTCAAATTAGTATGCTATGCTGTGTTTGGTACGGTTACATAAAACAGAAAGTTACTTAAGATAAAAAACGAAAGGATGGAGACTGGACGGCATGGATGGGTAGCATATAATGAAAACGTCTAGTAACCCAATGGTTGCGTGTTCAAATATCATCACGGACAACGTTATCATTTTAGCTAATTAGAAATTTTGCTACTAAACTCAGCAAAAAACAAAACGTCCTCTCAGTGTCAACTGCGTTTATTTTCAGCAAAATTAGCATGTGTAAATATTTGTATGAACATAACAGGGTTCGACAACTGAGACATAAACTAAAGAAGTTCCACAGACATGTGACTAACAGAAATGGAATAATATGTCCCTGAACAAAGGGGGGGTCAAAATCAAAAGCAACAGTCAGTATCTGGTGTGGCCACCAGCTGCATTAAGTACTGCAGTGCATCTCCTCCTCATAGACTGCACCAGATTTGCCAGTTCTTGCTGTGAGTTGTTACCCCACTCTTCCACCAAGGCACCTGCAAGTTCCCAGAAATTTCTGTGGGGAATGGCCCTGGCCCTCACCCTCCAGTTCAACAGGTCCCAGACATGCTCAATGGGATTGAGATCCGGGCTCTTCGCTGGCCATGGCAGAACACTGACATTCCTGTCTTGCAGGAAATCATGCACAGAACGAGCAATATGGCTGGTGGCATTGTCATGCCTGAGGGTCATATCAGGATGAGCCCGCAGGAAGGGTACCATGAGGGAGGAAGATGACTTCCCGGTAACGCACAGTGTTGAGATTGCCTGCAATGACAACAAGCTGTGCCGATCCTGTGCAGGTGTTGTTACACGTGGTCTGCCACTGCGAGGACAATCAGCTGTCCGTCCTGTCTCCCTGTCTTAGGCATCTCACAGTACGGACATTACAATTTATTGCCCTGGCCACATGTGCAGTCTTCATGCCTTCTTGCAGCATTGCTAAGGCATGTTCAAGCTGATGAGCAGGGACCCTGGGCATCTTTCTTTTGGTGTTTTTCATTAGAAAGGCCTCTTTAGTGTCCTAAATGTTCATAACTGTGACCTGAATTGCCTACCGTTTGTAAGATGTTAGTGTCTTAACGACCGTTCCACAAATGCATGTTCATGAATTGTTTATGGTTCATTGAACAAGAATGGGAAACAGTGTTTAAACCCTTTACAATGAAGATCTGTGAAGTTATTTGGATTTTTACAAATTATCTTTGAAAGACAGGGTCCTGAAAAAGGGACGTTTGTTTTTTTGCTGAGTTGACTTAGTATTTTTTAGCTACTTTGCATGTTAGCTAATCCTTCCCCTAACTCTAACTTTAACCCTTTAACCTAACTCCTAACCGCAATCTAGCCTAGCTAACTCTTGCCACCTAGCTATTTTTAGCATTAGCCACCTAACCATCTAGCTAAAATTTGACATTTCATAACATATTGTACATTTACTATGTTACATCTACCCCTGGGTCCAGGTTGCAGCTAGTACACCTCTGATATACACTGTATTAACTGGCGTCTGACTTACTGTTTATGATGCTCTACCACATCCAAGTCTATTGTTTTCATGCACTAAGACCATCTGGTTCAGCCTGCTTATATGAAAACATTTGTGTTTGTTCAGTGTCTACAGAACATTGAAATCACAAACTCGCTCATTCCTGTGTTCGCACTTCTTAGTGTTGAAAGATTTAGAGCCAGAATGAATGTGATCATATTCACAATTTAGTATCATATAGCTGGTTTACTGTAAACCCGTATTTCCCTTTATCCTGTCAAATATTGACTTTCACAAAGTGATTTCACAGAGATATCATGAACTCATTTACCTCATCCTCTCGAGCCACTTCAGAAGACAGCACTTCTCCCACACTCTTCAGAAAGGCCTGGGTGGGACACAACATCATGGGTCTGTGACCTGATGCAAACTATTACAATATACTTTGGTGTGTGTGTGTGTGTGTGTGTGTGTGTGTGTGTGTGTGTGTGTGTGTGTGTGTGTGTGTGTGTGTGTGCGTGCGTGTGTATATGACTGTATATACTTCTATCCTTGTTAAAGTACCTGTGTGAGGTTGTTGGCAGTGTCTTGGGGGATGGTCTTGTTGGGCAGGCTGAATGGCAGAAACTCCAGGAAGCCTTGCATGGGCAGAGGGTCCTGGGAGCTGTGGATCTCCTCACTCAGCCTGGTGTTGATAGAATAGGACACATCTGTGACTCCCTGGGGGGAAAAAAGCACCATGCATTAAAACAGATCTTATTCTCTAAAGATACTCTCCCAAGACCAGAATGGGACCAATATACACAGGACACGTTACTTAACCATTACCCTATCCAGTTAGACCTCTTTCTGGCTAATGTCTGCTGTAAAAGTATGCTGCTTATTATCTAACTTCATGCCCTACAGGGGCCCATTTTGTGCTGTTTTGAACAGCTGTCTCTGCTTTCGCCACTCTACGTCCAGAACTGCCGTTTAATAAACAGAAGAGGTTCATTCACATGTGCTCTTAATATCCCTTTTCCCATGCAATTCCTGTCTTAAAGGAAAACAATAGTTCCATAAGGAATGAAATGTTTGTTTGTGTTGGTGGCAGTTCAACCACCAGGCTTCTACCTCATTTCCTGTGAGGCTGCCGTGTGTCTGTTCTAGTTGTAAACCCTGAAAACCATTTCAAATATCCAATACATGCACATTCCTATGGTGAGAGGTCTAGATGGGCACCAAATGTATTATCTGTATACATCTCCAAAGTTGAGAACTCACCGGTGTTTGTGTCGTAGAGGAGGCTTCTTTAGGAACACTTGCTGTGGTAGGATAAGTCCAAGCATCACCTAGTTGGAGAAATATATGAGACCCATTCGCCCCTTCCACCTGTCATCTATGGGAACACTATCTACATGCCAAATGGATAGCTGAGAGAAGAGCTGGATTTGTTCAAACCCCAAAGATAGATGATTCCTTGCTACGTGTCTGATGATGGTTGGACCTCCCCCAGCCAGGGAATGATGAAAAGAAGTGCTGTGTGATGGTACCTGCTCTTTATATAATCAACCACCTAATACATCATATAGGTACTGTACAAGCCAAAGCTATGTTGGAAGGAAGTCATGAAATCATGCTGTTTGTAAATATCACTAGGTGCACTCAGCAACACTAAATGACCATATATGGTTTTGCATTAGAACCATCCCTTCCAACAGTCAGCTCTTCTTTAGTCCCATTCATTCTCTACAGGTGTAAAATTATAAAATGCCTTCTATTACCATGACAACTTTGTTGTTTATGTCTGTTATGTCTGGGGGGAAAAACAGCACTGAGACCACCTGAGTCTTTCAACATAACCACCTGAATCCTTCACAATGGGTCTAGTTATTAGACAAAGCCTCAGGGAATTGGTGCCCACACCCACATTATTAGTATTTTCCATAAGCATGACTAGTGATTCATCAATTTTTACTAGCAGACACAGTTCACCATGATCTGAATAACACTTCTAGGACTATACAGAGGTCATTGTCCATTTCTTTTGAGTTTTTAGAACCACACAAGATGAATCAAAGCAGCAATGAAAAAGGTCATGTATTATTTATATTTTTACATCAGTTTAGTCCCCTAATCTAAAACCCACGTGTTTGGCCTATATCCCCACTGGATACTTAGTAACAGTACAGGGCCCTTATCAGATTAAATGCTTATATATGGTAAAAAATATGTGAGACCCTTATAAGGTGGAAGATTGTGAAACAATTTCATGGTAGACGTAAGTGAGATGATTTTAAGATGGGGAGGATTTGTACAGTTGAATATGTTGTCGTGTCTTCCATGCGTCAGTACTGTGGATGGAATGTCTATGACCAAGATGGAAATTGCTGTTGAACCCCTTTCTCCTCACATCCGCCCAGGGGAAATTGTGAACATAGCGAACATTTCACATCACGGAAAAAAAGAGTGGAACATATTCAGACTGACAGTGACATGTGATCTTACCTATGGCAGCCTTGTAGTACATAAGGATCTCCTGTGGTGACAGAGCCCTCTCCCAGATGATAAACTCATCAAAGGCTCCTGTCAAATGGTGTCCATAGGACTGGTCATTTCCTGTCCCAATGACCAGGTCAGGGTAAGGGTCTCCATAGTTCATAGACACGTTGCCAGTGGGGTCACTGGTGTTGAATGTCCCATTGATGTAGATGTTGAGACCATCCTTCAGGGTCCAGGTGAACAGAATGTGGGTCCAGAAGGGCCCTGAAAGGGAAGAGAGAAGCAGAGAAATCATAATCATGACAAGGTCAGACAACAGTGCTTTTCCACTAATATCCGCCCAAAATGTCCCTATGTTCCACTACACACTCTTAGAAAAAAAGATGCTATCTAGAACCTAAAAAGGGTTCTTCGGCTGTCCCCATAGGAAAACCCCTTGAAGGCCCCTTTTTAGTTCCATGTAGAACCATTAACACAGAGGGTTCTACATGGATCCCAAAAGAGTGCTACCTGGAGCCAAAAATGGTTATTCTATGGGGACAGATGAAGAACCTATTTGGAACCCTTTTTTCTAAGAGTGCAGCCATTCAGTCAGCACCTCCATTCTATCCCTCCAAATGGTTTCAATAGACTCCTCCAAGGAGGAAATAACATATCCAGTACTTCTAAAGGTAAACGGACAATAAAGAGAATCCCAAAATATATTCACTGTGAAGTTCCACCAGTGGAGGCTGGCTCAGAGTGCCAACACCCAGCTATCCCTTTGGGATTGGTTTAAACACAAACCATATGTCCCACCAAGAAGTTCCCCATTCACTTGTTCAATCTCTCTTTCCTTTTGGTCTCTCCCTATATTTTAGATAGAGATATTTCTGTTGAACACAGGTTAGGCTCGAACACATTGTGACAAGGTCTACCAAACCAGTCATGTCTCCTGGTACTGGAAGATGTCTCAAAACAGCTGGTTGAGTCATAGATCTAAAGCTTTACCTCTGTTATGAATCAAAGGCTAAACAACTGCATGGTAAAATGGTGACATATCGTCATGGCACATTATAAGAGCCAGATGATGTTTGATCTTCTGTAACTAATAATCAAATAAATCAAAAGTACACTGGAAGTCCTGTAATATAAACAAGATGATGGAAGACATTTGAGAATTTGTTCATTTTTCTCCTCTAATAAAGAATGGCTGGGAAATGTTCCTGCACCTGCAGTGCAGAGAGCGACATGATGTGCTTTTCTCCAGAAATAGCAGACCAGGTTTGAGATGGTAGAGGATGGAGAAATAGTTTTGCTATGGTAGAATATTCATGTTATTTAAATTACTTAATTTAGAGTCCACTTGGGCCTTCAAGTTTGAAATATATGACATTTTTAAGTATATGACTTTCATACATACTATGAAAGGTTACATAAGTATGCACTATTTAGCATGTGGTTCAGTATCTACTATAGTCACGCATAGTATAGTTACTATATATATATTTAGTTACTATAGTCAACAATATGGAAACTAAATATGTGACACATTTATAGTTTGAGATAAAGAATACATTTAATCCATCATTGAATCCATAAAATAATTCTGAGACCAACAGTATAGTCTGCTGATGATTGTAGCTCCATCTGATGATTGAAAACCACAATACACTCCTCATGTAGTAATATAAGAATATTTTTTTTAACCCACCATCTACATCCAAAGATCGCTTTATAACATTCTTTTAAATAATTATTTTGAATCTTTAAAAAAAATGACCTAGTATATTGATGTTAGCCCTCCACCTCTTGAAGTTTCCTCGTGTGTAGAACTCTACGTATCCAATGTAGGCATTGGCATAGACAGAGAAGCCATTGGAGATGACTTTCCCTCCAGAGACTATTGCAAAACGGGACTCTGCCTCCTGGTTCTTCCAAAAGAAGGAAAATGTAATCCCTGAAGAACATGAACATATATTTATCACAGATTCAAAAATAGGGAAATTATTTCAGAACACAAATCATGCTAATTGTAATACATTTAGATCTACATGCAACGCCATCAACAAGATTGTGGAGTCTTACCCCATTAGATAATTACTTCAATTCACTTGAATTATTATACATCGTCAGTACAGTGAAGCTGTAGAATGTTGGTGAGAGGAGATCGAGACAGGCAGAACTCACCCTCAGGGCCACACAGAGTGGGGTCACTAATGCAGGTGTTCTGGTGGTTCCCAAAGTGGAGAAATGTGCCTCCATTATCTCCATTCAGATAGATCCCCTTGTTGACCATCCCTTCAACTATGTCTACAGGAGGATGAAAGGCCAACAACATTATTTTGCCTGATGAGAAAAGGAGGCAGTTTTTCCTCTGAACTAGGCTCTTCACAGGCAAACTAATAGGCAAGCAGTTGTCATAGATTTATGAACAAATTCTCTGTACTGCACCAAATATGGACTGTTCCCCACTGCATAATGACCTACCATGGTAGTCAGCTATGACCAAAGTGCTTCCCTTTGTGTTTCTCCCCCTTTAAATCATGAAAGCAGACAAAACTAAATAGGCCCACCACGTTGAGGTTAAAAAGCAAAGCTCCACTTTACAGCACTCTAGATACAGATCTCTATACCTCTAGTCTCCAAGCTTGTGTAATCCCGATTTACACACTCCAGTCTCGGCTCTTTTTCCAGTGAAGAAAACAATTGTCTCTCCCTGACTACACACACCGTCTCACACACACAGACAAATCCAACATCCTCAGGTAACAGTGTGTGTGACACACTCATGTCAACTACTGGCTGAGCTGGTAGCCGATGCAAAAGACGATGGAGACTGAATAGCCTTAACATGACAGATAGCACCACAGTAACACCAACAGAGCAGGGTGACTGACTATACACACAAATGAATTTCGGTGAGCAGTGATGTTCCTCACCTACTGTTGCAGAAACATTAGTGTAGGCAGAGTCATTGGTATACACAGAGGAAGAGTTATGGGAGGAAGGGAGCACAGTGTGCTTGTGGATTTGAAGAGCTAGGTGAAACATAGAAAACAAACAGACAAAGGAGAAACAGGTGATTTACATATATACACACAAATACCACAAAACAGCCAGACAACACAACAGAACAGTGAGAGACAAGCACAGACACTAGGCATCGTGAGGGATGTGGTGCGTGAGCAGGGTTGAGATTAAGTGTGATGCTGGGCTCAGTACACAGTGCTCAAGCAGGAACTGATCAATAATTTCCCCTTAGGATCAAAGCACATTTTGTAAGGAAATATTTGAAATTCCGTTCTCAAGTCTAGATCTCATCGCTCACAATTGATATAATTGATTGTGAGCCCCAAGGTATTCCATTCAGAATCACTTTGATGGTTCAAACTAGCTTAAACTTATTCAAATGATCCATATGTACAACTGTGGATGCATTTGGGAAAGTTCTTGCTGCTTCCATATTTGGAAATCAGTTTTGCAAACAATAGTCTTAGCATTAATCTGGAAAGTCTGCATAAAATGTACCAGGGGATGAAGGATAACTTCTTATCCCATTTTGTTTATTGAAACACAGTGCTTTGATGTACATTAGCAAGTAGCCTTTAGACATTTCATTTTGACTCTCTACTTTGAAAGTTATTATAGCAAATGTTAGTGTAATCTTATTTGAACAATGCACACAGCTGCACCTTAACAAGCAGGGTATTGGTGATTGTAATACAGACAAAAGGTGAATTGAGCTATAGACCATGCGGACAGAGAATGGAAAAGACTGGCTATTCTATTCCTAAGAATATAGGTCAATGCACATACTTATATTACTGCCATTAACATGACCTGGTCTGTTTCCAATCTGGTCCCACAATCCATGGATCCCGTCCACCTTATCCAGCGGCCAATAGTGTGAGGCTGTGCCTAACACCTGGAGGCCTGGACAGAAAGTTATGTGTAAACAAAGCTCCAGATGGGACCTTTCTCTAATCACACTCAATCATGCTATTTCAATGGGTTAGTTTCCTGGCATTCCTCCATGTGTATTTTAGGATTACAATTATGGACAACTCTAAACAATACAGCTAATTTGTTGATGTTTGGGTATCTCATTCAATAAACACAGTTTGCATTGCTTAATTAACCACTATTACTGAGTATTACACTTATGGTCAGTCACAAACTATAATTCATCATCCCATTATACAGTACCAGTCAAAAGTTTGGACACACCTACTCATTCAGGGGTTTTTCTTTATTTTTACTATTTTCATGAGGCAGCTTCATGAGGCAATTCATTTCAATCAACAGGTGTTCCTTGTTAAAAGTTCATTTGTGGAATTTCTTTCTTTCTTAATGCGTTTGAGCCAATCAGTTGTGTTGTGACAAGGAAAGGGGGATACCTAGACAGTTGTACAACTGAATGCCTTCAACGGAAATGTGTCTCTGCATTTAAGGTAGGGGTGGTAAACAGAAGATAGCCCTATTTGGTAAAAAAACAAGTACATATTATGGCAAGATCAGCTCAAATAAGGAAAGAGAAATTACAGTCCATCATTATTTAAGACACGAAGCTCAGTCAATACGGAACATTTCAAGAACTTTTAAAGTTTCTTCAAGTGCAGTTGCAAAACCCATCAAGCACTATGATAAAACTGTCTCTCATGAGGACCACCACAGGAAAGGAAAACCCAGAGTTACCTCTGCTGCAGAGGATAAGTTCATTAGAGTTAACTGCACCTCACAGAGTTCAAGTAACAGACACATCTCAACATCAACTGTTCAGAGGACACTGCGTGAAGCCAGGCCTTCACGGTCGAATTGCTGCAAAGAAATCACTACTAAAGGACACCAATTATAAGAACAGACTTGATTGGACTACGAAACACGAGCAAGGGACATTAGACTGGTGGAAATCTGTCCTTTGGTCTGATGAGTCTAAATTTGAGATATTTGGTTCCAACCGCTGTGTCTTTGTAAGACGCAAAGGAGGTGAACGGATGATCTCTGCATGTGTGGTTCCCACGATGAAGCATGGAGGAGGAGGTGTGGGGGTGCATTGCTGGTGACACTGTCTGTGATTTATTTAGAATTCAAGTCACACTTAACCTGCATGGCTACCACAGCATTCTGCCGCAATACACCATTACATCTGGTTTGCGATTAGTGGGACTATCATTTGTTTTTCAACAGGACAATGACCCAACACACCTCCAGGCTGTGTAAGGGCTATTTGACCAAGAAGGAGAGTGATGGAGTGCTGCATCAGAAGACCTGGACTCCACAATCATCCAACCTCAAACCAATTGAGATTGTTTGGAATGAGTTGGACCGCAGAGTGAAGGAAAAGCAGCCAACAAGTGCTCAGCATATGTGGGAACTCCTTCAAGACTGTTGGAAAAGCATTGCAGGTGAAGCTGGTCGAGAGAATACCAAGAGTGTGCAAAGCTGTCATCAAGGCAAAGGGTGGCTACTTTGAAGAATCTCAAATCTATTTGGATTTGTTTAAAACTTTTTGGGTTACTACATGATTCCATCTGTGTTATTTTCATAGTTTTGATGTATTCACTCACATTATTCTACAATGTAGAAAATAGTCAAAATAAAGAAAACTCCTGGAATGAGTAGGTGTGTCCAAACTTATATTTTTCTCCATAATTTACCAGTAATATTCATTTTAAACTGTAGGCTAATTTCAGACACAACATGGAAAATCTCAAGAATTCAAGGAAAATGAATCCATATTCAAAATGAAGTATAATTAGATTTACCTGGATGCTTGGATGGCTTTGGCTTTACTACTTCGCCATTAACCTGTAAAGAAATCAAATAATCTCAACATTGCAACGTTGCAGTAGCCTACACATAATGGTGAAGGTCATATAAAAATAACTGCTGAAATTACCTGAATCAAAGTGACAAAAGCAGTTACAAACAGAATTTCAAATAATAGTTCCATGACTTGGCACTTAATTAAAACTACAAATAGACTACTACAAAAATACTGGTTAATTTAGTTTAAATCCCCAATACACGTTCAATCTCGGAATAAATCATTATTCCAAGACACTGAAAAAAATCACTCTTCTCTGCGTATTAGTCCATGTTTCCAATAAAAACAATTGTCACACAAAACTTAATTCCCTGACATTTTGTAAAACTGCATTAAAATTTAGCAGTGCAATTGGCACATCATAATATACTGCCAATGTGCGTATCCATTCAGAACTTCCCCAAAATTGGTAATCCTCGTCTCTCAATACAGAATAAGAAATATTGGACGATTCCAGCGACGGATTTAGCTCTTTCTTGCTTGCTGTGGTCTGCTCTGTCTGTCCTATGATTGCACTGAGCGGAGGAATTCTCCGGGCTGTTCTATTGGACGTGGTAATGCAAAACGTGATGTCATTTTTGGAGCATCGGAACTCAAGGTGGGGCCTGCGTAAATAACGTATATCAAGTGCGTATTTGGTGATTATGACCCCCTAGCCCTCAGAACAGGCTCAATTCGTCGGGCATGGACTCTAAATGCTGTCGAAAGCGTTCCACAGGGACACTGGCCCATGTTGACTCCAATGCTTCCCACGGTTGTGTCAAATTGGCTGGATGTCCTTTGGGTGGCGGACCATTCTTGATACACACGGGAAACTGTTGAGAGTGAAAAACCCAGCAGCGTTGCAGTTCTTGACACAAACCGGTGCGCCTGGGACTTAGTACCATACCCCGTTCAAAGGCACTTACATCTTCACTCTCTGAATGGCACACATACACAATCCATGTCGCAATTATCTCAAGGCTTAAAAATCCTTCTTTAACCTGTCTCCCCTTCATCTACACTGATCGAAGTGGATTTAGCAAGTGACATCAATAAGGGATCAAAGCATTCACCTGAAAGTCTATGTCATGGAAAGAGCAGGTGTTCATTATGTTTCGTGCAATCAGTGTATATTTTAATAAAAATATTTAATATATATATGAAATTTTCAAAATGACAATGTTGGTGTGTCCTTTTGACGTGTCAGAACAACACGGAGCATTGATGCGGATGGAGGGCGGTGGATGCTGATTTCTGACTGTTTTGCCAAAAGAGAAATTTGCATTTTAGCCTTTTTATTTGGACAGTCAGCTTTATGAAGGGGATATAAAAGTCACATATTAAGGTGCACTGATGTAAGCGGATATGAAGCCCGATTGAATTCGTTAGATATGCCTACATTTGATTTAGTTAACTCATAAACCGACATACCTGAACTAAAACCCATGGCTGCATGCTGCTTCCTACATCTCATTCCACAACGTGACTTCCACTCCTGTTTCATGTTCTTCATCTGTAGGCCGGCTACTGTAAACTAATGGGCTGGCCATATACATTGAATTACTAGTACTAAAACCTAGAATCCTAGCCTGAAAATAAACTTTTCTGTGGAAATTGGAAGCCTAGAGATTTTGGAATGACCTGCTTCCACGTGAATCATGGGGGGAAAGGACACGAGAGGAGATTATGCAGCCACTCACAAGCGCACGGGAGGCTGTACGGTCAACAGCGCCGTTGTGTGGCTAATATCCAGAACGACAACTGTGGTCACAGGAGTAGTGCTAGGTGCGGGGCTACGAGCTTCCTCCGCCGAGGAGAGTCATTAGGCGTATCCTATTTCCCAACAAGCTCGTAGATAGACGTAACGTTAGAAGGTGATGTGAAGTAACTTAATGTTGTCTGCCACAACCAGATAGCTAGCAGACTAACGGTGCATTTTGGTTGATACCTAATTTGAAGGAGTTGGACAACGCTTTCCTAGCTAATATTCATGATTGAAAGAGAAAACATCTCACCTATTGCATGACTATAGAAATTGATGTTGATTGTCAACAAACTCAGTATAACAGTTACCTAGTTAGCGTAGCTACTAGCTAGAAAAAGTTAGCTAGACACTTGTAGAGCTAATTTAGCTACTCGCTAGTTGCAATGGAGTTGAGAAGTGGTTGTTTAATTTATTATTAGCCAGTCAAAAACGCATCAAACGTGATGAAGGACCGGTTGGGTGAATTAACCGAAGTAAGTAGCCTACTATGATGTTACTGATCTCACCAGTCATAAATCCATGGCTGCAGGCTGAATAAATTATTCTATTCTTTAGTAGCTATTTCCTAGGACCTAAGGAATGCAGCTCTGGTCTATAGCATTTTGTTGTCATGATAATAATATGATAAATGTAGGCCTGTTATTCACGCGGTACTTGAGCCTCAGATTTTACTCTAATAAATGACTGTCCGTTTGTCTTGACAGAGCAGGACACAAGCAGAGGAGGATGTCAGAATCACAGTTGACAGTGATGGATTTATGGAAGGGTTTTTCAGAAGGGTAAGAACAGTGTTTCAGTCAGTACTGTTTGTTTTCAGATAAGCTAGATGGTTACTGTAAAATACTGTAAGTGTCTGTGTATTGAAATTATATTGAAAATACTGTATGTGCGTGACTCAGGTGGAAGAGGTTAGGGGGCTCATTGATAAGATATCTTCTGAAGTGGAGGAGGTGAGGAAGAACCACAGCATGATCCTGTCTGCACCCAATACAGATGAGAGTAAGTTGATGCCCATCAATCAAAACCCTCTGTCATAAAGATAGTGTAATAACATTAGCCATACTGGTGACTATACCTCCACTACGAAAAATATGCAATTTCAAGTCTTGAATTCAAAACTTTGCATGACTAAATATAGGCTTGGTATTTGCGTTGTGACTTCTGAAGTTGTAATAACAATAATATAACAAACGCTCTTACTTCCTCTAACATCATTGTCCAGCGTCACAAACAACACACGACACAATACAAATAGATGGCTGGGTGTCCGGAAACCTGTGTAGGAAACCATGTCATGGCCCTGTGGGTGGGCTCTGACTAAACCTTCTAGAATGGTCATTTTACTGGGGGGATAGGTTGTCTACCGCTGGGAGGTTATGCATTGGTAGGTAGCATGTATGTATGTGTCGTACAGTGACCGCCTTAACTTCAGCGCCTGTGCCGAACCACCGGTTTTATACAAAATAGAATTTGGAAGCGTGAAAAGAGAGTGTGTGTGCGAGTGCATGTGGGTATGCTTCTCACACTGACGCTGTGTTGCTGCAGCTGTGCTTGTTCAGAGTTGATCCACTGTGGAGACTGAATAGGCACAAGGAGCTAATCAATACCTGCATGGACAAAGGCCCTCAGTTGACTCTATAATGCCACAGTGCAGCATCAAGTATTACCAGCAGAGTAACACAGTATCAACCATCTGCTATATAATAATACTAACTGGGAATGGCCCAAGAGTTTGGTGCAAATACTTGTTGGCCCACAAATCCAGTGATACGGTTGGTTACTACGGACAAAGGTAGGTGTAGGGTTTCTTACCGGAATAAATATGAAGAATAGTTTATTGTTATAGAAGAGTTTCCAAGTGATATGATTAATGCTGATATTTGTCCAGGTCAATGTTGGGGAAATTTGCAATAATACATTTATTTTCTGTCACTGTTATTTCCTGAAGAGATGAAAGATGAACTTGACCGGTTGACCAATGAGATCAAAAGCGATGCCAACTCTGTGCGAGTTAAGCTTAAATGTAAGTTTAACACCACGACGTACATTACATTAAACAAATATATTTGTGGTTGTCATTTTGTCATTGATATGACTGGATCAAATGCCTCATCCCAAATACTTCTAGATGTAGAGAGGTAGATGTGGGGAATTTGTCAGATGTGATGTTATAGCTACTGTAATCACTGTTCTTCCTGTTCTCTGTAGCTATGGAGCAGAGCCTGCCCAAGGATGATGTTTCTAACAGGGCCTCGGCTGATTTCCGCATTCAGAAAACCCAGGTCAGGAAACAGCCTTCCCGGGACTCATTCCTCACGTTTGCAACTGCTGACATGTTCTTACAGGTTGTGGTTAAGAACAGAGCTTGACAAGAGATACTCGGAGTCTAACTTAGAAGCCTGTATACAAAGTTGACCATGTTTTTTTGTGATGTTTGCTGCTATGTTTTGATGCAGCTGTTTGACATCTTAACCATTTCAAAAGTTTACTGAGTCTTTATCCACTTGACTTTTTTCCAGTGGTTGGAACTCTCATTCGTCTCTCCTCAGCTTATGTTTTCTCTAACCCCACAGCACACGGTGCTCTCCAGGAAGTTTGTGGAAGTCATGAGTCAGTACAACAAGACTCAAGTGTCGTTTAGGGAGAGAAGCAAAGGAAGGATCCAGAGACAGCTGGAGATAAGTGAGTGACAAACTGGGCCAGCAGCAGAGCAGACAGGAACATGGAAAGGAGTCCGACCACACCTAGGAGCTTTTCTCTCCCACTGTGATAACACATAGGCTACACTGCTCACAATTACCAACAACAAAAAAATCCTCATTATTGCCTATTTTCATTGTAGATAAGTCAGGTTGTTTTCTGGCTTCTTGACCTGGCACTGTATGTTATTATCTATTGTCGTGGCATGGACAATGTGGCCATTAGACCTATTAGACTACGGCTACGGAAAATACGGGATGACAGTTAAGTGTTTGGCTTGAGATACCAAAGAGACTTGCTATAACAAAACCATATGGCAGACACCCATATATTGTTCGTATAGAGTATTTGTTTAGAATGAGAATAATTGATGATGACAGAAATAGCCGTAGCCCCTCCAGTCCCTTAGGATAGTTTTAATGAGGCTCTCTACTACAGCACACTCCAGAAAGAAGAGAGGAGTCTTACACAGGACACATACACCTCTCTGTGTTAGTGTTGCCAAGGAAACAGGGCTCAGAAGCCTGCTACACTCCTTTACAACTGTCTTTAGAAGAGCTGGTCACATGACCAGTTTTGGGCTCATGGCTGTGCTGTATAGTCATTTTTATTTGACCTTTATTTAACTAGGCAAGTCAGTTAAGAACAAATTCTTATTTTCAATGACGGCCTAGGGATAGTGGGTTAACTGCCTTGTTCAGGGGCAGAACAACAGATTTTTACCTCAACTCTGGGATTTAATCTTGCAACCTTTCGGTTACTAGTTCAACTCTCTACCCACTAGGCTACCTGCCACTGTTAATCATGGGTAATCATAGGTTATATACATTCACTGGGGTGGAAGGGCTAATGTACATGATCCCAGGTTTGTAAGTTACAGTGGGTTTGATCATGTTAGGCAGTGAGAGTTGAGTCTCTCTAAGGAATAGCCTAGATCATAACACTGTGGTTGTGGCTACAGAGACTATTCTCCCCACGGGATGGAGGAGAGAGAACACATTTATTCGTTTTAGCACCTGTTTAGTAAAAGTATTTTCTTTCCTGGTTCTAGCCGGGAGAGTGACTAGCAATGAGGAACTGGAGGACATGCTGGAGAGTGGCAACCCATCCATTTTCACATCTGATGTAAGTTATCATAATAATAGTGAAGCTGGTTGAGCTGGTTGAGAGAATGCCAAGAGTGTGCAAAGCTGTCATTTTTCTTTGATTTTATTTCACCTTTATTTAACCAGGTAGGCCAGTTGAGAACAAGTTCTCATTTACATCTGCGACCTGGCCAAGATAAAGCAAAACAGTGCGACAAAAACAACAACACAGAGTTACACATAAACGTACAGTCAATAACAATATAGAAAAAATATATAAAAAATATATGTACAGCGTGTGCAAATGTAAAAGAGTAGAGAGATAAGGCAATGAAAAGGTCATAGAGGCGAAATAATTACAATTTAGCATTAACACTGGAGTTATAGATGTGCAGATGAAGATGTGCAAGTAGAGATACTGGGGTGCAAAAGAGCAAGAGAGTAAGTAATAATATGAGGATGAGGTAGTTTGGTGTGCTGTTTACAGATTGGCTGTGTACAGGTACAGTGACCGGTAAGCTGCTCTGACAGCTGATGCTTAAAGTTAGAGAGGGAGATATAAGACTCCAGCTTCAGTGATTTTTAAAATTCGTTAAAGTCATTGGCAGCAGAGAACTGGAAGGAAAGGCGGCCAAAGTAAGTTTTGGCTTTGGGGGTGACCAGTGAAATATACCTTCTGGAGCGTGTGCTACGGTGTGGGTGTTGCTATGGTGACCAGTGAGCTGAGATAAGGCGGGGCTTTACCTAGCAAAGACTTATAGATGTCCTGGAGCCAGTGAGTTTGGCGACGAATATGTAGTGAGGGCCAGCCAACAAGAGCATACAGGTCGCAGTGGTGGGTAGTATATGGGGCTTTGGAGACAAAATGGATGGCACTGTGATAGACTACATCCAGTTTGCTGAGTAGTTTTTGGGGGCTATTTTGTAAATGATATCGCTGAAGTCAAGGATCGGTAGGGTAGTCAGTTTTACGAGGGTATGTTTGGCAGCATGAATGAAGGAGGCTTTGTTGTGAATGAAGGCAAAGGGTGGCTACTTTGAAGAATCTAAAATATAAAATATATTTTGATTTGTTTAACACTTTTTTGGTTACTACATGATTCCATATGTTATTTCATAGTTTTGATTATTATTCTACAATGTAGAAAATAGAAAAAATAAAGAAAAACCCTTGAATGAGTAGGTGTGTCCAAACTTTTGACTGGTACTGTATGTATTTGAATTAAATAGACTGTCTTACTGGCTGTCTTCCTGTCGTCCACTTCCTCTCTCAGATCATCTCTGACTCTCAGGTCACGCGGCAGGCCTTGAATGAGATTGTGTCACGGCACCAGGATATCATCCGCCTGGAGTCCAGCATCAAGGAGCTCCATACCATGTTTATGGACATGGCCATGCTGGTGGAGAATCAGGTACTGTAGTGCAGTACTGTAATGCTGTCTTGAATATTATTAGTTCTGTTTTTAGTCAAACCCTACGAAACTCATGTGGTGCTGTTTAAAAGGGGGATATGGTCAACAACATAGAGAACAACGTCTCCAATGCAGCTGAATACATAGGCCGTGCCAAAGAGGAGACCAAAAAAGCTGTGAGATACCAGAAAAAATCCCGGAGGGTAAGTCTCCTCTTCCCCAAACGAAAGGTCACATGGTGCATCTGCTAATAATACTGGATAATACTGCTCAAGTTCGACTCTTTTAACTACTGCAACAGCTCTGAATGTTTTGGTCGTAAGAATAATATTATTTCAGTATCATATACTGATACCATTCTAAATGCCAGACAGAATGTTTAAATGCCATATCAAATGTCTAAATTGAATGTCAAAATGCCTCACTATCGCTAATGGGCAGTCATTTACATTGTCCGTTACCTGACTAATGTTTTCACTGAAATCACTGTAGTGTGTTTTGGGTCACGCATTATTAACCTAACCACTTTGTTTCTGTTCTTGGCAGAAACTCATCCTCCTTGCCTTTGCTCTATTGATCCTGCTTGCTGTCATTGCACTAATTGTTGGCCTGTCTGTTGGACTAACCAAATCCCCTGTATGAGCCCTGTCCTGCTATCTGTCTGGGGTAACTACTACTGTGCATTTTATCATGATCAACATAACATTCAACACCAATTCCTTCCATTACATCCCGACGCCGGCGGGTTTTTGACTTCTAACCCTTTTTAAACATTGTGTGTTTGAGCTACAGACTTCTGCGTCATACCATTGCATGTGTCTATTTCTTCTCCATCTGTTGGTTAATGGGGGCTGAGCTAGAGCGGTGTTTGTGAGATAAGGGCGGATCACGAAGGGGCCCGGGGCTGGGTGTTTTTACAAAAACGTCTGTAGACTGAATTGTTTGAGTTACAAACTATGAAAAGCTGCTCTACGATGCTCACTAGCTACACAAGCGTCGTTAGAAGGTAAGGGGTTCTTCTGCATAGAAGATCACACGAAATCCAAGGACATAGTGTCTATAATACTATAAGATCACATAGTTACTGTCACAATCTCCAAACTCCACACAGGTGTCACTGAATAGTTGGGATATTCATTTACCACTAAAAAAGCTATTTCTGTACTTACATCATTCACATACATTTCATTTTTATCAGGGGTTTTGCTTTGGCAGACTTTTTTTAAATTGACATTTGTCAATAAAACCCATGAATTTAACTGTTTATGTCAAGTTTTTTTTTTTTTTTTTTTACTTGTATCCCTGGTTGACCAGGTAAAACACTTCACTGTGAAGCTAAATATAAGGGACAAGCAGATAAATAAAAGTCAGATAGATGAAAAGCTGATTTTTGCTGGGCTCTTGGGAGTAATAGGGTTAACACATTGAGGTACTGTTCTTGATAGTGGTTGATATAGCAGTCCAGTTTTGATTTAGAGAATCTCAGAATTTGAGAATCACAGTAATGGATAAATTGCCAAGTTAGGTTCATAGTAACTACATTCAAATAGATGAACACAGACGCAATTATGTCGGTTAAAATTGGTCATTTTGTTTTTTTTATGTACTAAATGAACAGTGAACCAAATGTATCTTCCTCTCTCACAGAAATTGTTCTGGCTTGCCATTTGTGTGGCACTGGCTCTCCTCATAGTCATCATTATAGCAACCATATTTGACTGACCATTGAGAGGCTCCACTGTTCAGAACAGCAGATGAGTCTACAGCAGTTTCTCACACCTTTGGGGCCAAGTTCCAGTCATCATACCCTGCTCAATGTTCAACTCCTCATCCAACACCAAGACGGGCATTTCACTTCTCAGAGGACAATAGATCCAGCTGTATCCACCATGTTATTACAATATTACACCTCTTGACTCCATATAATGGCTGAGTCAGTGGCCTTGGCTTATACAATTTCACAGAAGCCCCAGGGCTCCTAGGAAAACACTCCCTCTTGCTGCAATAATACAGGGTAGCCTTTTTTACTGTCTGTGCAAGTAACTACAATGAAGTCTCTACAGGACTGCCATAGGCTACATGTCAACAATGACTACCATTGCAAACTACATAGACACACAGACTCACCTCTACTGCTGCCATAAAGGCTAATAGCACGTTAAATGGTAAGTAGAGAGATGTCACTTTCAAACTTCACTGAGCAGAATGATTTTTATCTACACCATAATTTAGACGCTTTAAAGCAATTCATTTCTAACTGTTAAAATATAACTTCAGTTTATGTGATTTTGTTCAATTTAGTGTAACGCCCAGAACAAAATGATTTCATACAGCTTAGGTGTAATGTTTTTGTTCCCTTGTGATGATCATGACTAAATGTGCCTTAAGAGAACCGAACACTATAATACTTATTAAGTGTACTAATTAATACACTCCCAATGAAAACTTTGATTGGAAACCATTTCACTGTTGGGATGCAATGTTTGTGTCTTGTTTTGACTACACCTATTACTTTGGTCTGCACTTAGATTTTTTATTTATTTATATGATTTATTTAAGTGTCATACACCTACTGGTGCTCAGCCCACATGGCCTTACAAGACACAACAGAACCAAATAACATTTGACAAATTATACATATCATTCGCATACAATAATCCTGGCCAGTATAGCTACCATCTAGCCACTCTACACAAAAAGTTGATATCTCCTTTCCTGGCGTCGTGAACAAACTGAGCAATCTCAAACACCATGTCTGAAACAGAATTCAAGCCTCATCTCATCGCGTAACCAGAAAACTTCAGTTGTCACCAAAATGTTACAAAAAAAGAACACGTCTCAGATTGTCATACAGGTCAATAAAACACTGAATGGATTTTGTCTTTGATTTCCCCGAGATCACACAGTATGAAATCATCTGAGCAAATTCTCTCCTCTTCAGGCACTCTGTTAAATCTACCTGACTCTATAGCCAGAGGGAGGGTTTTGAGTTGTGCACAAACTGACCTTTGGCTTTTTGTTAGGTTTAGGCGGACAAATGATTCAGGGGTGTAGTTCTCTTTGATGAGAGTGTATGTTTAAACCAATCATCAACTGCCCATTTTTCCTTGTGGATCAGCAAAAGTTTGTCCTTGATTTGGTTAACACCACATGGTAATTTGTTCCTGATTTGTTCCTTTGTATGAACAGATTGTTTGTAATACACACTCCTGAGATCTTTGTCTCCTGAGTGTGGCGCTTTTGATACATAGGTCATGTTGTTGTAGTATCATTGAGTCAGATCAACATTGAGTCAGATCAACATTGAGTCAGATCAACATTGAGTCAGATCTTTCTGCAGTTGATACAGCTGGAATATTGTGTAGATAAACAATAAATATGTAAGTGAATTATCATCCGGATTCTTAGTGTTTCATTTCAGTTTGCGGTGCTCTGTTTGAGTACACGGTTAGGCAGTGCAATCAGATGCATCCCCCTTAGATTTCTTCACATTGTA
Source organism: Oncorhynchus mykiss (assembly GCF_057628025.1). NCBI lineage: Eukaryota > Metazoa > Chordata > Actinopteri > Salmoniformes > Salmonidae > Oncorhynchus > Oncorhynchus mykiss. The sequence continues at coordinate 24,912,397 of NC_143027.1, forward strand.
TTGTGTTATAAAGTGGGATTAAAATTGATTTAATTGTATTTTATTTGTCAACGATCTACACAAAATACTCTGTAATGTCAAAGTGGAAGAAAAAATCTAACCTTTTTTTTAAAGATGAATGAAAAATGAAACAATATAACTTGATTAGGTAAGTATTCACCCCCGAGTCAATACATGTTAGAAAGGGAAAGGGGATACCTAGCCAGCTGCACAACTGAATGCATTCAACCAAAATGTGTCTTCCGCATTTAACCCTACCCCTCTGAATCACAGAGTTGCGGGGAGAGCTGCCTTAATGGAAGTCCACGTCATCGGCACCCAGGAGGAGTTGGGTTTAACTGACTTGCTCAAGGGCAGAACTGCAGATTTTTCTACTTTGCCGGCTTGGGGATTAGAACCAACAACCTTTTGGTTACGGGCCCAACGCTTTTAACCGTGTGTGTTTGAGTGCGTGTGAGATAGAGAGGGAGATTGCTGCATTGGACCTTTAAATCTTTCTTGCCAAGGATTCAAGAGGGCGAGCATGAAAAGCTCAACATTAAAAATGTCATGGCAAGAGCCAAAGGGGAAAGTTATATAATGCAGAAGTCCATTGTGCCAGGAGGAGCAGATCAGAAACAGGAAGAAACCAAAAGGAATTGAAAATGATACAGAGGCAATGGGCATTTCACTGGGAGTCACTGAAAGTCCTTATTATGAGATAGTGAGTAATAATGAGATAGTAAGTCAAAATTATGAGATAATAAGTAGCTAGCTACCCACGAAGTTACCCATTAGTTTTAGGTCATTTTTTAAAAACTATCTGGTTAGTTATGTTATTATGATTCACATGTACAGTGCCTTCGGAAAGTATTCAGACCCCTTGACTTTTTCCACATATTGTTAGGTTACAGACTTATTCTAAAATGGATAAGAAAAATAAAAAAAATCCTCAGCAATCCCCACACAATATCCCATAATGACAAAGTGAAAACAGGTTTATAGACATTTTAAAAATGTATTACAAAAACAGAAAGACCTTATTTACATAATTATTCAGCCCCTTAGCTATGAGACTCGAAATTGAGCTCAGGTGCATCCTGTTTCCATTGATAATCCTTAAGATGTTTCTACAACTTGATTTGAGTCTTTCTGTGGTAAATTCAATTGATTGCACATGATTTGGAAAGGCACACAACTGTCTATTTAGTTGACAGTGCATGTCAGAGCAAAAACCAAGCCATGAGGTCGAAGGAATTGTCCGTAGAGCTTTGATACAGGATTGTGTCGAGGCACAGATCTGGAAAAAGAATGTATGCAGCATTGAAGGTCCCCAAGAACACAGTAGCCTCCATCATTCTTAAATGGAAGATATTTGGAAACACCAAGACTCTCCCTAGAGCAAAGTACAGAGAGGTCCTTGATGAAAACCTGCTCCAGAGTTCACTTTCCAACAGGACAACGACCCTAAGCACACAGCCAAGACAACGCAGGAGTGGCTTCGGAACAAGTCTCTGAACGTCCCTGAGTGGCCCAACCAGATTGGACTTGAACCCGATTGAACATCTCTGGAGAGACCTGAAAATAGCTGTGCAGCAACGCTCCCCATCCAACCTGACCGAGCTTGAGAGGATCTGCAGAGAAGAATGGGAGAAACTCCCCAAATACAGGTGTGCCAAGCATGTAGCGTCATACCCTAGAAGACTCGAGGCTGTAATCGCTGTAAAAGGTGCTTCCACAAAATACTGAGTAAAGGGTCTGAATACTTATGTAAATGTGATATTTCAATTTTTTTAAATTAGCAAACATTTCTAAAAAAAATGTTTTTGCTTTGTCCTTATAGGGTATTGTGTTTAGATTGACGGGGGAAAAAAACAATTTAATCAATTTTAGAATAACGTTTTAAAAAATGTGGGAAAAGTCGAGGATACTTTCTGAAGGCAGTGTAGCTAGCTGATAGCAATGAAGTAAAACGTTTGCTTTGTGTATATCTTGTTTCGTCTCTATTGCCATTGTCCTGGCTGGAAGAAATGTCAGTCAATAGTGCTTACTGGCTAGCTACCCACAAAAAAATGTAATCTACTTTGCATAACATTTGTTTTAGGTCATTTTTGCCTGTTTAACTAGCTGGCTAGCTAGATTATTAAAATTCACATATATCGAGCTGATAATTCTGAAGTAAAACGTTTGCTTGGTGTATATCTTGTTTTGTCTCTTGTTGCCATTGTCCTGGCTGGAAGAAGGTTCAGTGAACGGGGAGTTAGAGCATGAGGTAATACAACAGGGGGAGTGCGTGTGCTTCTCAAATGTAATGTTTTATGCGTTCTCCACACTCTCATCCTCACAAGAACGAACTCAAGAGAATGCCGGAGAATGCACTCTGAGCATGAGAGTGTGGAGCACGGTAGTATGCATATTCAGAAACACGTCATAATTATGAGATACTATGTCAAAATGATGAGATAGTAAGTCTGGATAGTCATGCAGATTGACCCCTTTTTAAAGTTTTAGAATAGCTTTTACCCTGCCCTGAACCATATATACCTTTTCATATACAGACCAAAATTCCACAAATTTTCCATGCCTGCATTTTTATACCAGGTTTTTCCTATATCTGAAAGGGGTAGAGGGTAAAAAAAACATGGAAAAATAAAAGCCACCTAAAGATCTAATCATGATTACTGAATTTTCACAGACCCTGTAACCAAAATACAGGTATCGGGTCTGTGTGAATTGTTCTCTGCTTTTTCGCAGGTAAATTCATTAACACTTCCATGTTCAATACCCCCCCCCAATTTGCCAGTCAACAACTAATATTTATCTACCTGCAAATAACAGTTTGAAAGGGAGTCAAACATGTCCTTAAATTTTCTGCAGGTAACATACCACATATTCGGATACTCTACCCTGCACCTTAGAGACTGCTGCCCTATGTACATAGTCATTGGTCAACACTGGTCACTTTAATAATGTCTACCCACTTTATATGTACAGTGCCTTGCGAAAGTATTCGGCCCCCTTGAACTTTGCGACCTTTTGCCACATTTCAGGCTTCAAACATAAAGATATAAAACTGTATTTTTTTGTGAAGAATCAACAACAAGTGGGACACAATCATGAAGTGGAACGACATTTATTGGATATTTCAAACTTTTTTAACAAATCAAAAACTGAAATATTGGGCGTGCAAAATTATTCAGCCCACTTAAGTTAATACTTTGTAGCGCCACCTTTTGCTGCGATTACAGCTGTATGTCGCTTGGGGTATGTCTCTATCAGTTTTGCACATCGAGAGACTGACATTTTTTCCCATTGCTCCTTGCAAAACAGCTCGAGCTCAGTGAGGTTGGATGGAGAGCATTTGTGAACAGCAGTTTTCAGTTCTTTCCACAGATTCTCGATTGGATTCAGGTCTGGACTTTGACTTGGCCATTCTAACACCTGGATATGTTTATTTTTTTAACCATTCCATTGTAGATTTTGCTTTATGTTTTGGATCATTGTCTTGTTGGAAGACAAATCTCCGTCCCAGTCTCAGGTCTTTTGCAGACTCCATCAGGTTTTCTTCCAGAATGGTCCTGTATTTGGCTCCATCCATCTTCCCATCAATTTGAACCATCTTCCCTGTCCCTGCTGAAGAAAAGCAGGCCCAAACCATGATGCTGCCACCACCATGTTTGACAGTGGGGATGGTGTGTTCAGCTGTGTTGCTTTTACGCCAAACATAACGTTTTGCATTGTTGCCAAAAGTTCAATTTTGGTTTCATCTGACCAGAGCACCTTCTTCCACATGTTTGGTGTGTCTCCCAGGTGGCTTGTGGCAAACTTTAAACAACACTTTTTATGGATATCTTTAAGAAATGGCTTTCTTCTTGCCACTCTTCCATAAAGGCCAGATTTGTGCAATATACGACTGATTGTTGTCCTATGGACAGAGTCTCCCACCTCAGCTGTAGATCTCTGCAGTTCATCCAGAGTGATCATGGGCCTCTTGGCTGCATCTCTGATCAGTCTTCTCCTTGTATGAGCTGAAAGTTTAGAGGGACGGCCAGGTCTTGGTAGATTTGCAGTGGTCTGATACTCCTTCCATTTCAATAATATCGCTTGCACAGTGCTCCTTGGGATGTTTAAAGCTTGGGAAATCTTTTTGTATCCAAATCCGGCTTTAAACTTCTTCACAACAGTATCTCGGACCTGCCTGGTGTGTTCCTTGTTCTTCATGATGCTCTCTGCGCTTTTAACGGACCTCTGAGACTATCACAGTGCAGGTGCATTTATACGGAGACTTGATTACACACAGGTGGATTGTATTTATCATCATTAGTCATTTAGGTCAACATTGGATCATTCAGAGATCCTCACTGAACTTCTGGAGAGAGTTTGCTGCACTGAAAGTAAAGGGGCTGAGTAATTTTGCACGCCCAATTTTTCAGTTTTTGATTTGTTAAAAAAGTTAGAAATATCCAATAAATGTCGTTCCACTTCATGATTGTGTCCCACTTGTTGTTGATTCTTCACAAAAAAATACAGTTTTATATCTTTATGTTTGAAGCCTGAAATGTGGCAAAAGGTCGCAAAGTTCAAGGGGGCCGAATACTTTCGCAAGGCACTGTATATACTGTATTCTAGTCATGGCTCATCCTTTGTAACTACTGCTGTACACACGTTTTCTATTTATATACTGTCCATACTGCCTTTACACACTATATGTATATGCAGTACATTCAGAAAGTATTCAGACCCCTTCACTTTTTCCACATTGTTACATTACAGCCTTATTCTAAAATGGATTACATAGGTTTCCCCCCTCTACACACAATATTCCACAATGACAAAGAAAAAACAGTATTTTATTTACATTTTTGCAAATTTACGTATAAAAAATGAAATATCACTTTTACATAAGTATTCAGTCACTATTTTCCGTACTTTTTTGAAGCACCGTTGGCAGCGATTCCAACCTAGAGTCTTGGATATAACGCTACAAACTTGGCACATCTGTACTTGGGGAGTTTCTCCCATTCTTCTCTGCAGATCCTCTCAAGCTGTCAGGTTGGATGGGGAGCGTCACTGCACAGCTATTTTCAGGTCTTTCCAGAGATGCTCGAGTGGGTTCAAGTCCGGGCTCTGGCTAAAACTCAAGGATATTCAGAGACTTGTACTGAAGCCACTCCTGTGTTGTCTTGGCTGTGTGCTTCGGGTCATTGTCCTGGTGGAAGGTGAACCTTTGCCCCAGTCTGAGGTTCTGAATGCTCTGGAGGAGGTTTTTATCAAGGAGCTCATTCATCTTTCCCTCGACCCTGACTCCCAATCCATGCCACTGTAAAACATCCCCACCGCATGATGCTGCTACCACCATGCGTCACCGTAGGGATGGTATTAGCTAAGTGATGAGCGGTGCCTGGTTTCTTCCAGATGTGACACAAAGAGTTCAATATTGGTTTCATCCGACCAGAAAATCTTGTTTCTCATGGTCTGAGAGTCTAGGTGCCTTTTGGCAAACTCCAAGTGAGCTGTCATGAGCCTTTTACTGAGGAGTGGCTTCCTTCCAGCCACTCTACCATAAAGGCCTGATTGGTGGAGTGCTAAAGAGATGATTGTCCTTCTGCAAGGTTCTCCCATCTCCAGAGAGAAACTGTGGGTCTAACAAAGGCTCTGAACACTTATGTAAATAAGGTATTTGTGTTTTTTATTTTTAATACATTTGCAAACATTTCTGAAAACCTTTTTTCACTTTCTCATTATGGGGTATTGTGTGTAAACTGATGGAGTTTTATTTATTTAATCGATTTTAGAATAAGGCTGTAACATAAAAAAAATGGAGGGGGGAGGGTCAAGGCGTCTGAATACTTTCCAAATACATTCTCTCCATATATACATTTATATACATTATGTATATATATTTATATTCCGGGCTCTGACATTGCCCGTTCTGATATTTCAGATTTTTTAAATAAAAATAATTCTGGATTACGTGTGTATTTATTGCTAGGTATTGCTGCACTGTTGGAGCTAGAAACACAAGCATTTCGCTGCACCAGTGATAACATTTGCAAATCTATGTATATAGACTTTTTTTCCTACTGTATTATTGACTGTATGTTTTGTTCATTCCATGTGTAACTCTGTGTTGTTGTATGTGTCGAACTGCTATGCTTTATCTTGGCCAGGTCGCAGTTGCAAATGAGAACTTGTTCTCAACTAGCTTACCTGGTTAAATAAAGGTGAAATAAAATAAAAATGTACGCGACCAATAAAGATGGATTTGAATTCATCTTCGTTCACACGTCCCGATCTATCTGCCTACATTTGTGGCTGCGCCTGACTGTTGATTATTGTTCGCTGTTCGTGACCTTGATTTTATACTCATTTGTATTTTTCTCACTTTTTTGAGAATTATATTGACATAGTACAATTGTATGTCCGTTTTTATTTGTGTTGTTAGCTTTAGGATACTTGTTCCCGCGGTAAGATTTGGACTATGCCTATACAGGCTACCAAGCCTACCTGAGCGGCTCCTCCCTCCCGTAAAAAGCCCATTCAGGCTGGTGGCCGCTTTCTCTGCACTGGGCATAACTATAAAGAGGAAAGAACTGTCAGTCCTAGTGATATGGTGCCGGTGGGTCCCGAACTGAGAGAATGGCGAGCGATAGGCCTACATGCGGTAGGCTACCTAGGCTGGAACGGCCTGGTTTGGTAGGCTATTCAGTGCTCTAACTGCAAGCTATGTTTGTCTTCGTGCCATGACCATGAATGTTCTGCTGAACCGCAGCCCAGTCGTAGCATCATGAGGCTTCAAGATACACATTTTAAACGTCTGTCTAAGTGGTGGGCCTATTCATTGTGTCAGTAGTTTCAATTCAATCTTTGGAAATGCTTTGGCTGGAATTGAATTGAATAAAAAAAGTCCTCATCGTTCTGGTAATATCCTAATAGTAATAACCATGGTAAATCAAAATGAAATCAAAGCTGCAGAGTCCAAAATGAATGAGTCCTCATACCTGCTGACATCTAGTGTCCATAATCGAGCACTGGACCACTTGACACATTACCTTATTATACCAGATGCATAATGTATTGTTTTTTCATATGTCCTCCATGCAAATCAAATGTTTAATTATTATTTAGCTTCAAATCCTTTTCAATTATTCTAAAGTCATTGGCATACAATGAGAGTCCTATGATTGATTTGTGTGATATTGTAAGGATGGTACCATATTAGTGTTAGATACAGTAGCTGTTGCCTATTATGTTTAGCATGGGTTGTGTTTTATGCACTGGTATCAGTTTGAAGTATATTTAAATTCTCACTGACTAAAACATTCATTATTTTTTTTCAAGCTAAAACAAGCCTACCAGTATGTTTGGTTTGCCAATTAATAGCCTCAACCATCCAGAAATCCATATTTAAAGCTGTTGAAATGGCCTCTCACATGTTTATTTCTGTTGTATTTTTAAAGGCTTAAGTCCGTGAGGCAGCAGGGTTGTGTCTGCAGTGTTTTCTATGCACTAACAAATAATCCAACATCCACCATTATGTAACTCCCCGGAAAACAGTTATGAATAATCTCAGCATGCTATAGTGACATCATCAGTGGCTTCTGACCATGGCCAGAGCCCAGAGCTTTTGGGAAAACATGCGGACGGCACTGCCATGGTAGGTCATTGCGAAGATCACTGGGGATTCCTAATTCATATGCAATGTTACATTGATTACATGGACTTACTGCAGTCTGAGAGGACACACAATTGGGTTGTAAGAGCAGTTTTGAGTGTCCCTGTGGTTGTATTTGATTGTAGTGTGTGTGTGTGTGTGTGTGTGTGTGTGTGTGTGTGTGTGTGTGTGTGTTTGTGTTACACAGGAGACAATGGGTGGTCAGAAAGAGCAGAAGGCTTGTTGTGAAGGGGAGAAACTACTGAGAGTGTCCCAGTCCCAGAGGGAAGTGATGTGGAGCCAGAGACAGTGGTCAGACACAGCTAAGAACAACTCCACCCACATGAGGGACAAGGACAAGGTGAGTGGATCCTTCTCTGGCAACCAACCACTGACTGAGGTGGTGTATTTCCCCAGGTTGTAAGGTTTGCCCATATCTTTATGTGGGGATATTACACAGACGCTATGGTTATTGTTGCAGTCTGGTAGCTTAGAAAATGGAGCATGCTGCAAAAAGCATTGTTTTTATCAAGTGGGAAGTTGTAGTATGTCTTTAAAGGATTAGTAGTTGATGATGCTACGATTAGGATTTGACCTCACCCTGCACCATTCAGTCCCAAAGCTCTCCCAAAGCGCTCACCATTCACTCCCAAAGCTTAACAGTGCAGGGTCATTACTATCCATATCACCATGTGAAACTTTCAGTTGATGAATCAACCAAGATGGGTTTAATTGTATTCATTTACAGCAGCAATACTCAGTTCTATACTGTATAATATATTATATTTAAATGATCGTTAAACAAATTAAAATAACTAGCTTGATATTATGTACTTTGAAAGTGTAGTACTATAATTATATAAGTATCTATTTGTATATGCATTTTCTTAAAAAAACATTATAGCTTCCCTTACAGAACCCACAGGGTGAAACATATTTAGCAGTCTTCCTTAGCCGCTAAAGTGGCTTAACAGATCAATAGAAAGGGCCTTGTCCAAGGTCCCACTTTGGAGCACTCAGAGACATTCTCAGAGAAATGAGCTTTGTTTCTCCTCTTTGACCCTTTATTCCGACGTTGGGGTCTAAAGTGGGCTTTTAGCCCCCAGGTCGCTCTCAGGGCTGACATGAACTTTAAAAGCAAGCAGCAGTTTGACCCACATGGCTTTGATCTGCGGCATCAAGACACACATCCTCACTACCTCTCAAATCCAAGCCACACAGGGGACTTCTATTCTATAAAGGTCTTTAAATCAGGGGATATTACACAGTCATTGCTTGTGAATGTGTCTGTAATTTATCAAACAGGAAGGATTTTTATTTTATTTTTGCCAAGCATTAAATTAATTTGCCAAGATAGAGACAAATTTTGGATTGGAGGTGGCCTAGCCTGTAATGTGTATATTAATGATCAAGTGTGTGTCTGCCTGCAGCTAGCCAGTGCTGAGCTCCTCCTTGCGTGTTTGCACTGAGAGTAGAGGACATGGGCGGGGAGCATTTGACATCAATCGTGTGTGATCTAGAGCCAAAGTGTTAAGCAGCAGTTGTGCAATGGAGGCTCTCAATTGGGATTGCAAAGAGGGTCCTGCTGGAGAGGGAGGGAGGGCACAAAACAGAGAGAGAGAAAAATAGCTGCTGTGGTTGCTAGGCAGCCAAGCAGAGGAGAGCATATCTGTTTTGGGCTCTGTTTATTCTCTCCCTCCCTCGCCAGAGTGCACTACCACAGCCATCCAGAGAGAGCAGCCTCTGCATGTGTTTCCCCCCCCCTCTTTCCTCTATCTCCCAATAGGGAAAAACCCAGGATGACACAAATAATCCCCTTTAATACCCATCTGCTTTTGATTTCCCGATCTAGGATTGGATGCGCAATGTTCTTGCCAGTGTTTGGCGTAGCTGATTGGTCGTACCCACTGTGCAATGGAAGAGGGTTTGTTGGGCTGGGCCTAGGGGGATCCTCTTTAGCATAATGACCCATGAGGAGGCTGAGCTACCCGATTAGACCAAGAAACACTGCTACAGAGCAAGGAGGAAGGAGAAGGGGAGGCCACAGCCAAACATAACCTAATTTGACCTTGTCAGCTTTAATCATGGCTTCTCATCAGCTGTGGGGAGGTGGGGTGGCGGTGTGGTGGGAGAAGGTACTAGGGCACATGGACATATCCATTCTCTGTAATTGGAGAGAGTGAAGACGAAGAGAGAAAAATAGCAACAGTGATTTAAGGCAGAGACTGAAGGAGAAGTCCTGGAGAGAGCGTTGCTTCAGTGCTGCACTCACGGCCTCTGCACCCCTGCGTGCCTGTGTCTGTGTGAGTAAGCGTGTGAGAGAGAGAGAGAGCAAAAAAGAGGGGGGAGAGGGGGGCGTGTAGATGTGTGTGTGTGCTTGCTACACAGCCATGGTAGTGTGAGCTGAATGATGCTCTCTGGCTGTCTCTCTCCGCGCTGCCTGGCTGTTCCTGCTTTCTGCCGCCGCGCGCTGATGAACCATTTTAAGCTGCAGCGGACACACACAGCCCCGAACAACCGCTTCCTTGCAACGGCCATCATCCTGGTTCTACTGTCAGCTGATGGTCTGACACAGTAGGACACTGCTGCCTCTGCACCGCTCCTACAACAGGGAAATACAGAGACAGGACTGCTGCTTGTGAGGTACTGTCAAACCCCCTCTGTTTTTCTCTACAGGCTGCACTGGACTGGCTTGTTTCTACTGCCGCTGCTGCAGAAGCACTGTGCTGCTGGGGGAATGATGATCATAACATGCCTCTGTGTCACGGCTCAGCTGCTCTGCAGTTCTCTGCATGGATCTCTCTCTAATGTACGTGGAGCAGAGAAGGAGAAAGATGCAGAATATTTCAGCAGGAACCGACAGAGAATGCCAGCAGCCAGAGGACCTACTGTAGAATAGCTTTAGCATGAATGAGAGGATCTGGAAGTATGTTGTATAGGAATCCTGTGCTCTGGAGTTGAAATTATTGGAGGACATTAGTATTTGTGTAGTGTGGTAGTGAAGACTTTAGGGACTGTAGTGTGTTTGGGGAAATGTCAATAAGAAGCCAAACTATGGTATTTGTGCTAGTAAAGTTCCATGCTAATACTGTATGCTAGTGAAGATACATTGTGTTGGTGTGTTGGGGAAATTGATTGTTAACGTTAGGGGAATTAATATGGGATATGGTAATTAGGGGAAAGCCTATTGGTCAGTTTTAATGGATAATTTGGGAACTGAGTGTTTTATTAGTGGTCAATGTGTTAGTGTACAACACTTGAGAAATTAGACGACTCTTGGTATTACAGTTTGTGTTAAGGGGGTTGAATCATTTAGGGAGGTCAGTGTTTAATTTGCAATGACTTGCTGAATTAGGGCACAACAGAGTGTGGTTTGTAAGTTGGTGGTTAGAGGACATTGTTTAACTGGGATGTCCCAGGGGCTGGCATTGGTGTGTCTTCTCAGGGATTCATTCAGCATTGAGCAACACTAAGTAATAGCAGAGATGAGATGAAGGAAAGAATAACTATATTTTAGTGTGTGTGTGAGACAGAGAATGTGTGTGTGTGTGTGTGTGCGTATGCTTTTATGTGTGTGAATGAGTTCTCTCTGCCTCCCAAGGTCGCTTCTCAGAAGTCCCATAATTAGGGCTGTCATCCTCCACCAATCACCTGTGCGTGAGAGAGTAGCCCTCCACCGCCTATCCCCATTCACAGCTCCACCTGCCCACCTAGACAAGGAAACATCCCCATTCACAGCTCCACCTGCCCACCTTGACAAGGAAACATTCCCCATTCACAGCTCCACCTGCCCACCTAGACAAGGAAACATTCCCCATTCACAGCTCCACCTGCCCACCTAGACAAGGAAACATTCATTATTCACAGCTCCACCTGCCCACCTAGACAAGGAAACATTCCCCATTCACAGCTCCACCTTCCCACCTAGACATGGAAACATTCCTCATTCACAGCTCCACCTGCCCACCTAGACAAGGAAACATTCCTCATTCACAGCTCCACCTGCCCACCTTGACAAGGAAACATTCCCCATTCACAGCTCCACCTGCCCACCTAGACAAGGAAACATTCCCCATTCACAGTTCCACCTGCCCACCTTGACAAGGAAACATTCCCCATTCACAGCTCCACCTGCCCACCTAGACAAGGAAACATTCCCCATTCACAGCTCCACCTGCCCACCTAGACAAGGAAACATTCCCCATTCACAGTTCCACCTGCCCACCTTGACAAGGAAACATTCCCTATTCACAGCTCCACCTGCCCACCTTGACAAGGAAACATTCCTCATTCACAGCTCCACCTGCCCACCTTGACAAGGAAACATTCCCCATTCACAGCTCTACCTGCCCACCTAGACAAGGAAACATTCCCCATTCACAGCTCCACCTGCCCACCTAGACAAGGAAACATTCCCCATTAACAGCTCCACCTGCCCACCTAGACAAGGAAACATTCCTCATTCACAGCTCCACCTGCCCACCTTGACAAGGAAACATTCCTCATTCACAGCTCCACCTGCCCACCTTGACAAGGAAACATTCCTCATTCACAGCTCCACCTGCCCACCTAGACAAGGAAACATGGAAATGTATCATTCCAGTTACTATCCCTGAACAGACACCAAGCTGCTTTCCTCTTTACTATGTACTGTAGTACACTGGTAGCCATTTAACAGAAAGGACTTGTAATCACCAAGCTTGAAAATCAAATGACTCAAATAGAAGTTTCCTGTTCAGTGGAAGAAATGATAATTTTTATGCCATTTCATGCCAACAAAATTACATGACTCAATGATAATTTTAGGGGGAGGGTTTGTCGAGCTACAATCCTATTAAAATGCTCCATGTGCCCCTCTTTCAGTGATGAAACGACTGTATTGTGAGAGGCACTGTGGTGCTTCCAAGCTGAGTGAAATAAAATGGTTGACTGTGTCAGTCCTACAGTATATCATGCAGCCTAATGCAGGCAGTGAAGCCAGCAGCAGTACAGCAGCAGTACAGCACTCTACGTGTCAAGGTTTTGTCCTGCTTGCATCTTAACGATAGAAGCGTTATGTAAGCTAAGCGTGCGAGGGTCAGTGCTCCTCCTGTGCTAGCTAGGATGCTGTGGTGGTGTGGTGGACCGTACAGTGGGAGCAGCTGGAACAGTGCTGAATGACGCTGAGACTGATGCAGAGACGTAGGTCAAGGCTGGCCCCTCAGTGGAGGCGGGAGGATGGGTTATGTGAGAGGAGAGGAGCGTGGCCCTGAGCGCTCACTGCTTTCTCTGATGACTGAGCATAGGCTGTAGTAACAACTGGAGCCCTGTATTACTGCTGCTGTTGTGGGCTGGCCTGGCGGCAGCACGTGACCGGCCCTGGCTGCCATGGTGGGAGGTATTAGTGATATGAACAGAAGGGTCCGTGTCCAGGATTACGCAACAGCATCTTCTCTGCCTGGGAAAGCAGCTCTGTAAAGATGACGGCAGTAGACAGCCCAGTCAGTGAAAGTGCATCATCATCACCCCCGTCATTGTTGCTGTGAACCTGTCCGGTGCATGATAAGGCAAGCAAGTGATTTTTGTCCTCTTTTTTCCCCCAGCTGCTGAAAAGCGGCAGGGCTTTTCCTACGTATGCGAGCAGATTTAATTGTACCGTAGATTTGCAAACCCGGTTCATCCATGATTTGTAATTCCTATCTCTACACACTCGACCCTAAGCTACTGGATACACAAGTGTGTGTATGTGGGTCTGTTTTTGTGTGTGTACATTTACACAGCATATCAGTGTACACACACACAAAACCATATGTGCACATGTTTGCGTTATGCTCCCCTGAGCACATAACATGCAATGTACAGTGCCTTGCGAAAGTATTCGGCCCCCTTGAACTTTGCGACCTTTTGCCACATTTCAGGCTTCAAACATAAAGATATAAAACTGTATTTTTTTGTGAAGAATCAACAACAAGTGGGACACAATCATGAAGTGGAACGACATTTATTGGATATTTCAAACTTTTTTAACAAATCAAAAACTGAAAAATTGGGCGTGCAAAATTATTCAGCCCCCTTAAGTTAATACTTTGTAGCGCCACCTTTTGCTGCGATTACAGCTGTAAGTCGCTTGGGGTATGTCTCTATCAGTTTTGCACATCGAGAGACTGACATTTTTTCTCATTCCTCCTTGCAAAACAGCTCGAGCTCAGTAAGGTTGGATGGAGAGCATTTGTGAACAGCAGTTTTCAGTTCTTTCCACAGATTCTCGATTGGATTCAGGTCTGGACTTTGACTTGGCCATTCTAACACCTGGATATGTTTATTTTTGAACCATTCCATTGTGGATTTTGCTTTATGTTTTGGATCATTGTCTTGTTTGGAAGACAAATCTCCGTCCCAGTCTCAGGTCTTTTGCAGACTCCATCAGGTTTTCTTCCAGAATGGTCCTGTATTTGGCTCCATCCATCTTCCCATCAATTTTAACCATCTCCCCTGTCCCTGCTGAAGAAAAGCAGGCCCAAACCATGATGCTGCCACCACCATGTTTGACAGTGGGGATGGTGTGTTCAGCTGTGTTGCTTTTACGCCAAACATAACGTTTTGCATTGTTGCCAAAAAGTTCAATTTTTGGTTTCATCTGACCAGAGCACCTTCTTCCACATGTTTGGTGTGTCTCCCAGGTGGCTTGTGGCAAACTTTAAACAACACTTTTTATGGATATCTTTAAGAAATGGCTTTCTTCTTGCCACTCTTCCATAAAGGCCAGATTTGTGCAATATACGACTGATTGTTGTCCTATGGACAGAGTCTCCCACCTCAGCTGTAGATCTCTGCAGTTCATCCAGAGTGATCATGGGCCTCTTGGCTGCATCTCTGATCAGTCTTCTCCTTGTATGAGCTGAAAGTTTAGAGGGACGGCCAGGTCTTGGTAGATTTGCAGTGGTCTGATACTCCTTCCATTTCAATATTATCGCTTGCACAGTGCTCCTTGGGATGTTTAAAGCTTGGGAAATCTTTTTGTATCCAAATCCGGCTTTAAACTTCTTCACAACAGTATCTCGGACCTGCCTGGTATGTTCCTTGTTCTTCATGATGCTCTCTGCGCTTTTAACGGACCTCTGAGACTATCACAGTGCAGGTGCATTTATACGGAGACTTGATTACACACAGGTGGATTGTATTTATCATCATTAGTCATTTAGGTCAACATTGGATCATTCAGAGATCCTCACTGAACTTCTGGAGAGAGTTTGCTGCACTGAAAATAAAGGGGCTGAATAATTTTGCACGCCCAATTTTTCAGTTTTTGATTTGTTAAAAAAGTTAGAAATATCCAATAAATGTCGTTCCACTTCATGATTGTGTCCCACTTGTTGTTGATTCTTCACAAAAAAATACAGTTTTATATCTTTATGTTTGAAGCCTGAAATGTGGCAAAAGGTCGCAAAGTTCAAGGGGGCCGAATACTTTCGCAAGGCACTGTAAATGAGATGTAAGTGGATATGGGCAATTCCACGGAATCAGAATGACGTCGAGACGTTGAATCTTCACTTTAAAAGTACCCCAAACACAAACCATTGCGAAGTTAAACAAACCATACAACTCTGTGCACAGGTACTACTTTTAACAATTTCCACTGAAAATGTTACAAAAACACATTCAATGGAAGAACAGTGCAGATGTAAAGTTTGGTAACAGAATGACGGTAAAATCTCCCCCTGTGACCACCTTTTCCAAAAGGTCTCTTAAATATCTACTCAGAATGAAGATTCAAAGATGTCTGCAGAAAGAATGGGGTGTCAGCTCTGATACCTTGACTTTGGAAAAATGTATTTTAGTTATTGTACAGTAAGTGAAGTGGATTAACACCCGGTAACAGAATTATATCACAGTCCCTGATCTGTACTATACAGAAATGCATAATTATGAATGTCATTCTGTTAATGGTGATGCATCTTAAGTAGGTACACAAAGGTAAAACAAATGCAATATCCTCTTTTGCATATTTGGGTATTATTCTACACACTGGCTATTATTTTAATGAGCTCTGCCACTAAACAAGACCACATTTTGTTGGCTTGGACCAGACTAAATCTGAACAAATCATAGACGTCTATGTTTCACAACTTTGGACATAAAAGTACAGTACAGCACAGTAGAGTACAGTACTACATTAAAGTTCAATACAGTATAGTAAAGTACAATAGAGTAGAGTTAAGTACAGTACAGTAAATTATAATGTACTGTGTGCACTACTGTACTGTTCTCTACTGTACTAAACTCTACTCTAATGTACTGTACTGTTCTCTACTGTACTAAACTCTACTCTAATGTACTGTACTGTTCTCTACTGTACTAAACTCTACTCTAATGTACTGTACTGTTCTCTACTGTACTAAACTCTACTATAATGTACTGTACTGTTCTCTACTGTACTAAACTCTACTCTAATGTACTGTACTGTTCTCTACTGTACTAAACTCTACTCTAATGTACTGTACTGTTCTCTACTGTACTAAACTCTACTCTAATGTACTGTACTGTTCTCTACTGTACTAAACTCTACTCTAATGTACTGTACTGACCTATACTCTACTTTTCTTTATTTTGCTGTACTGTGCTGTCCAAACTTGTGAAACAGACGTCTATGATTGGTTCAGATCTGGACTGACTAAATTTCAACTACTTTTCAAAGTCTATGGATGTCCGGTGTCGGATGGTGGAAACAGAGGGGGCTCATGGGTAGGTGTTACGGGGGAGAAGTTACACTACCGAGAGAGAGAGAGAGAGGGAGAGAGAGAGAGAGAGAGAGAGAGAGAGAGAGAGAGAGAGAGAGAGAGAGAGAGAGAGAGATGTTCCTGGGGCTGAGTTCACAAACGTGTTCTACTATTTGGAAGCACAAGCACAAAGCAAAATGCAGTGCTATCTGGCCACAAATTGACAGTACACTTGGCTAACTATTTGACCATGATTACTGATCAAAACCTTGACAAAGTACAGGCTCAGTGAGCACAGCCTTGCCATTGAGAAGGGTCGACACAGGAAAACATGGCTCCCTGTAGAGGAAAGGCTGTGCAACCACTGCACAGCAGCAGAACCTGAGTCGGAGCTACATTTCCTGACAAAATGTGAACTATACAAAACAATTAGATAGTGTCATTTCCCCAAATTTGAAACCCTTATTCAAGGTTTCAATTACCTCTCTGATGAGAGTAGGCTACCCGTTCTGTTGTGGGAGGACGCAGAGAGCTGTGGGTTGGCAGCGCTCTACATTGCTGCCTGCCAAGGGTTGAGGGACAGTGTCTGACAGACCAATCAACCTGCACATGTCCTCTACTGTATGCTTATTGTTATTGTTCAATGTATGGTTATTTTGACCCTTGGCTATTGTTGTTACTTCTGTCCCGTTGACAATTTTGATTCTTATTATTTTCATATTGTAAATGTCCAAAGTAAGCTTTGGCAATATGTACATTGTTACATCATGCCAATAAAGCAAATTGGAGAGAGAGAGCGAGATACAGTGAGAGAGCGAGGGAGAGACAGAGAGCGAGGGAGAGACAGAGCGAGGGAGAGACAAAGAGAGGGAGAGAGAGGGAGGGAGAGAGAGTCAGAGAGGGAGGGAGAGACAAAAACAGAGCGAGGGAGGAAGGGAGAGAGAGACAAAAAGACAGAGATGGAGAGACATAGAGAGAGGGAGGGAGAGACAGAGAGAGAGGGACGGAGAAACAGAGAGAGGGGGAGGGAGAGAGAAAGAGGGAGGGAGAGACAGAGGGAGGGAGAGACGGAGACGG
This sequence comes from Oncorhynchus mykiss, assembly GCF_057628025.1. NCBI lineage: Eukaryota > Metazoa > Chordata > Actinopteri > Salmoniformes > Salmonidae > Oncorhynchus > Oncorhynchus mykiss. The sequence continues at coordinate 24,929,803 of NC_143027.1, forward strand.
TGAGGGAGATGGAGAGAGAGAGATATTGTCCAGACTTTCACATAAACCAAATAAAACATCGTATAAATGTTGATATTAGTTGTCAGGGGTTGTTACTTTAAAATTATTATGTTTTTATGTATTTCTAATACGTTTTAAGACTTTTTCTGCTAGATGTTTTCTAAGACCCTTTTTCCAATACGTCTTTGCGTATTCCCCATTTTTGGGATGGAGAATGGTTGAAACAAGTATATATGCCTTAATCTTTCAAAAATATAGACTCTTAGCTTTCATTTGACACCAAATTTGATGTGCTTCTATGAACTTCACATGTTAGTGCTCATGGGGCTTTTTACATGAAAATGTCCATATGTTGTGCCAGCTGTCGTTATGTTACGCAGCAGTTTAGCTGTGAGTAGGTCGTGGTATCCGCTAGCTGGCCGGTGTATGTGTGCTGCAGGCCAGAGCAGAGAAGAGCCGCTAGTAAATCACCTCAGGGATCGGGCCTGAACCAATTCATAATTGATTCATTTGGAGTCGAACTGGGGGTATCCACTCAGAGGGCTTGACTGATTGTGCTGTTGGGACAGAACATCTGATGGATGCTCTCTAAATGTTGTTACCCAGAAATCAGGGGTCCTATTCAATCAAACCTGGTGTCCTGAATAAGTCAAATATGATAATTATTGTGTTGCTAGAATGTTTTACATGCATATAAAAAAAGGTAAACAAAACAGTGTGATAGAAAAAGACACTCAAATGCATATCACTCGACTGCTACAAAGTTTTGGGTTGAATTGTTTGGACTTGTCTGTGGTGTGGTGTGGTGAGACTGCATGCATAGGCTTCTTCTGATGCTACTGCTCTATCAGTGTCACTGTCGTAGTTAGGCCAGTGATTGTCTTAATGAGAATGTAGTGCTGGCTGGGGAGGAGACTGACTGAGGAAGAGAGGAGAGGGGAGGGGATGGGAGGAGAGGAGTCTGCCTAGGGAGGAGAGGAAAGGAAAGGTGACTCTCCCTGGGGAGGAGGGTAGAGAAGAAGAGACTCTGACTGGGGAGGAGAGAAGAGGAGAGGAGACTGCCTAGGGAGGAGAGGAAAGGAAAGGTGACTCTCCCTGGGGAGGAGGGTAGAGAAGAAGAGACTCTGACTGGGGAGGAGAGAAGAGGAGAGGGGATGGGAGGAGAGGAGTCTGCCTAGGGAGGAGAGGAAAGGAAAGGTGACTCTCCCTGGGGAGGAGGGTAGAGAAGAAGAGACTCTGACTGGGGAGGAGAGAAGAGGAGAGGAGACTGCCTAGGGAGGAGGAAGAGGGGACTCCTGAGGCAAGACTGTATGTGTGATAGCTGCAAGGGACCAGTGGGGTGAACACGGGTTCACTCTGAGAGGGAAAGTACAGGCAGCACCCAAATTCATAAGTGCAACAGTAAGATCAAAGGATGAACAAGAAAAAAAATCACATTTAAACCTAAGATAGGGTGGCACATGACTACATCTGACTCGAACTAGCAATTTAGTCAAAAAACAAGTATTGATTTGTCAATGAGCTGTGGCGTTTGGTCAGAGTCCGACCAATGGGTCGTGGAAGAAGTTGCGTATGTGCTGAGCCGTGGCCTGGCCCACGATGTGTTCAAGTTCCAGGTTTGAAAAAAGGTTGGGGTTCAGTTCCATAGAGCTTTTCTCAGTCAGCAGATTGTCACTGGGTTGGAGAAGTCAGGGTCTTCTGTCTGTTGCTCTATGTACATTGTCATTGAACACTGGTCACTAAGGATTTTTACACACTGTTTTATCCACTTCACATGTACAGTGCCTTCAGAAAGTATTCACACCCCTTGACTTTTCCAACATTTTGTTGTGTTACAGCCTGAATTTAAAATGGATTACATTTAGATGTTGTGTCACTGGCCTACACACAATACCCCATAATGTCAAAGTGGAATTATGTTTTTAGAAATATTTAGAAATGAATAAAAAATGAAAAAGCTGAAATGTCTTAAATATTCAACCTCTTTGTTATGACAAGCCTAAATAATTCAGGAGTAAAAATGTGCTTCAGAAGTCACATAATATGTTGCATGGACTCTCTCTGTGTGCAATAATGGTGTTTAACATTATGTTTTAATGACTACCTCACTTCTGTACCCCACACATACAATTATCTGTACGGTCGATCTTGCAACAGGTAGCCTAGTGGTTAGAGCGTTGGACTAGTAACCGAAAGGTTGCAAGATCGACTCCCCGAACTGACAAGATAAAAATCTGTCTTTCTGCCCCTGAACAAGGCAGTTAACCCACTGTTCCTAGGCCGTCATTGAAAATAAGAATTTGTTCTGACTTGCCTAGTTAAATAAAGGTTAAAAAACAGAAAAAAAGAAGGGCACCTATTGGAAGATGGGCTAAGAAAATATATCTTTGAGCATGTTGAAGTTATTAAGTCAACCTTGGATGGTGTATCAATAGACCCAGTCACTACAAAGATACAGGAGTCCTTCCTAACTCAGATGCTGGAGAGGAAGGAAACCAACCATTAAAGTGAGGCCAGTGGTGACTTTAAAACAGTTGCAGAGTTTAATAGCTGTGATAGGAGAAAACTCAAGATGTATTGTAGTTACTCCACAATATTAACCTACATGACAAATGAAAAGAAGGAAGCCTGTACAGAATTCCAAAATTCCAAAACATGCATCCTGTTTGCAATAAGGCACTAAAGTAATACTGCAAATAATTGTACTTTTTGCCCTGAATAAAAAGTGTTATGTTTGGGGCTTTCCATCAGACACTGGGTGACAAATTCACCTTTCAGCAGGACAATAGCCTAAAACAGAAGGCCAAATATACACTGGAGTTGCTTACCAACGCGACATTTCTGAGTGGCCAAGTTACATATTCGACTTGATCAACAACCAACTTTGGTTTTAGAAGTGTGGGAGACATTTAAAATGTTTTTAATTTATTTTATTCAGTCCACTCGTTACCTGTATTAATGGCACCTGTTTGAACTTGTTATCAGTATAAAAGACACCTGTCCACAACCTCAAACAGTCACACTCCAAACTCCACTATGGCCAAGACCAAAGAGCTGTCAAAGGACACCAAAAACAAAATTGTAGACCTGCACCAGGCTGGGAAGACTGAATCTGCAATAGGTAAGGAGGTTGGTTTGAAGAAATCAACTGTGGGAGCAATTATTAGGAAATGGAAGACATACAAGACCACTGATAATCTCCTTCGATCTGGGGCTCCACGCAAGATCTCACCCCGTGGGGTCAAAATGATCACAAGAACGGTGTGCAAAAATCCCAGAACCACACACGGGGGGACCTAGTGAATGACCTACAGAGAGCTGGGACCAAAGTAACAAAGCCTACCATCAGTAACACACTACGCCGCCAGGGACTCAAATCCTGCAGTGCCAGACGTGTCCCCCTGCTTAAGCCAGTACATGTCCAGGCCCGTCTGAAGTTTGCTAGAGAGCATTTGGATGATCCAGAAGAAGATTGGGAGAATGTCATATGGTCAGATGAAAACAAAATATAACTTTTTGGTAAAAACTAAACTCGTCGTGTTTGGAGGACAAAGAATGCTGAGTTGCATCCAAAGAACACCATACCTACTGTGAAGCATGGGGGTGGAAACATCATGCTTTGGGGCTGTTTTTCTGCAAAGGGACCAGGACGACTGATCCGTGTAAAGGAAAGAATGGGGCCATGTATCGTGAGATTTTGAGTGAAAACCTCCTTCCATCAGCAAGGGCATTGAAGATGAAACATGGCTGGGTCTTTCAGCATGACAATGATCCCAAACACACCGCCCGGGCAACGAAGGAGTGGCTTCGTAAGAAGCATTTCAAGGTCCTGGAGTGGCCTAGCCAGTCTCCAGATCTCAACACCATAGAAAATCTTTGGAGGGAGTTGAAAGTCCGTGTTGCCCAGCAACAGTCCCAAAAACATCACTGCTCTAGAGGAGATCTGCATGGAGGAATGGGCCAAAATACCAGCAACAGTGTGTGAAAACCTTGTGAAGACTTACAGAAAACGTTTGACCTCTGTCATTGCCAACAAAGGGTATATAACAAAGTATTGAGATAAACTTTTGTTATTGACCAAATACTTATTTTCCACCATAATTTGCAAATAAATTCATTAAAAATCCTACAATGTGATTTTCTTTTCTCTCATTTTGTCTGTCATAGTTGAAGTGTACCTATGATGAAAATTACAGGCCTCTCTCATCTTTTTAAGTGGGAGAACTTGCACAATTGGTGGCTGACTAAATACTTTTTTCCCCCAAGTCGGAAGTTTACATACACCTTAGCCAAATACATTTACACTCAGTTTTTCACAATTCCTGACATTTAATCCTAGTAGAAATTCCCGGTCTTAGGTAAGTTAGGATCACCACTTTATTTTTAGAATGTGAAATGTCAGAATAATAGTAGAGAGAATTATTTATTTCAGTTTTTATTTCTTTCATCACATTCCCAGTGGGTCAGAAGTTTACATACACTCAATTAGTAGCATTGCCTTTATATGGTTTAACTTGGGTCAAACGTTTCGGGTAGCCTTCCACAAGCTTCCCACAATAAATTGGGTGAATTTTGGCCCATTCCTCCTGACAGAGCTGGTGTAAGGCCTCCTTGCTCTACCCACAAATGTTCTATAGGATTGAGGTCAGGGCTTTGTGATGGCCACTCCAATGCCTTGACTTTGTTGTCCTTAAGCCATTTTGCCACAACTTTGGAAGTTGTTTGTTAACAAGAAATTTGTTGGAGTGGTTGAAAAAGGAGTTTTAATGACTCCAACCTAAGTGTATGTAAACTTCTGACTTCAACTGTATATACAGTACCAGTCAAAAGTTTGGACACATCTACTTATTCAATGGTTTTTCTTTATTTTTTAAAAACTATTTTCTACATTGTATAATAATAGTGAAGACATCAAAACTATGAAATAACACGTATGGAATCATGTAGTAACCATGTTGTAGCCACCCTTTGATGGACTGTTATTTCTCTTTGCTTATTTCAGATGTTCTTGCCTTAATATGGACTTGGTCTTTTACCAAATAGGGCTATCTTCTGTGTACCACCCCTACCTTGTCACAACACAACTGATTGGCTCAAACGCGTTAAGAAGGAGAGAAATTCCACAAATTAACTTTTAACAAGGCACACCTGTTAATTGAAATGAATTCCAGGTGACTGCCTCATGAAACTGGTTGAGAGAATCCCAAGAGTGTGCAAAGCTGTCATCAAGGCAAAGGGTGGCTACTTTGAAGAATCTAAAATCTAAAATATATTTGAATTTGTTTAACACTTTTTTGGTTACCACATGACTCTATATGTGTTATTTCATAGTTTTGATGTATTCACTATTATTCTAAAATGTAGAAAATAGTATAAATAAAGAAAAACCCTTGAATGAGTAGGTGTGTCCAAACTTTTGACTGGTACTGTATATATTCCGGACTCTGATATGGCTCGTTCTGTTAATTATTTGAAATATTTTGTGTGTATTGTTAGTTATTACTGCACTGTTGGAGCTAGAAACAATAGCAATGCTTTTCGCTGCACCTGCGATAACATCTGCAAAATATGTGTATGCGACCAATAACATTTTATTTGATCTGATTCTTGATTTGGTCCAAAGGTATTGCATGTCTTTCCTGAGGCTCCAGTCACAACAGAGAGATGAGGGGGATAGCTTTAGTTTGAACAGTCTGTTAGTGTCCCCTAGAGGTGGCACGTCACGCCAGGCCAGTGGAGGTGCATGATTATGGTGGTCTCTGGGGTCTGGCCAGAGTCTAGCTGAGGCAGCGGCGATTAGAGACAGGATTTGCATTGTAATGAAAAAGCTTATCTCTGCAGGTTCAATCTCTATGTCTGCCTGTCCCCGGCCGGCTCAGTTTAGTTTATTTTCTGCCTGATCTGACCACTCTCTGCTAGAGTGTGCTGTGTTACTCCACCTATGAATGAAGCACATACGCATCCCTCTCATTGTCAAGTTAGCTTGGCATGTTTTGTTAGGCCTTTTTGATATGTGTAATGTAGCCTATAACCATGTCCTTGTTAGATGTTCCTCTCATATACTTACATTTGCACCAGGTGGAATTTCCAAACATATCAACCACACATGTATTTTAGTTGCTGTTCAAATTTGGGTCTGGAGTCAGAAAGACTCTCTGAGATTCTTGTTGTGAGATATGAGACAGATATAATTTTAATATTGGCTAGTGTAATTGATTGATAGACTACTCCTTGCTTCCAATGGCAACCCAGAAGGACATGATACTTTAGACTAGAGCAGGACGTGTGATGTGAGAGACACAGGATCCAGTGTATGTTATTGTTCCTCTGTCTGTCCATGGTGATGAGCTGCAGCGTTGCCCTGTCTGTGTAAGGTGAATGGGACTAACTGGCCGTTGATTACAGCGTGGTATTGGCAGGGAGAGGAGCAGACACACACTCTGCCAGTTTGCTGTTTGTGACACGCGGTCGGTTCCACAGCACTTTTAATTCTGACTATGATAATTGCCTGCTAATGTGATGTGGTGTTAAATGCTTTGTGTTTGTGTGGAGGGATTCATTGATTTGCAGGCACCGATCAAGTGGAATTTCAAACATAATTAGGAAGAAAAGCTCCCCCCCCCCCCCCCCCCACTGTGCTACTGCGTGATCATTCTCATTTCTCAGCGGTTCATCCTAACACTTTGGTTGGTAGGTTGTCTTCAAGGCTGCAGTGTCTGTAAGGTGAAGTCTATGGGTTAGGTATAAGCCTTCTCTCTTCTCTACAGTCTCCGCTGTCCATGGACAAGTCACAATGAGCAGGGGCACTGGGTAATAGCATAACGAAGCTTCAATAAACTGGATTGAATTAGCTTTGCCCTTGGCTAAAATGAATTAAAGAGGCAGACATGACATCCTAAATTGAGTCATTACACCTGCTGGACTCGAGCTACATATGACGTGTTCTTATTTCAGCAAGTAAATATTTCCTAACCCTGGGCCACAGTCCAGGATGAGCTCTGTACAAATGGTCCTCCACTGGAGCCTGCCTGAGCCAGAGATTCATACAAATATAGGTCTTGATATAGCGAGTCTATGACTTTATTCATTCTAATGAAGGTATATAGGGAGACCTACTCTTCAGTCCTGGCAATCACAGTTGATAGAATAATTTGTCCTTATGTTCCAGAAATACTATACTCTCACATCCTTTGCCTACATGCCTTGCTACTTACAGTGAGTCAGTGCTATTCTACCTTGCAACAAAATTGCACTCATGAATCATTCATGAACATATAATGTTCTAGACCACATTTCATGTTTACAGTGAATGTGGCCACTGACAAGCATACGTATCTGATGATGAAGAACCAACTTTGACTTTCAGTCATGAAGTCAGTGTTGCTCAAATTTATGGAGCATTTATAGAGCAGAAAGATTTATTCCCGAGGCTATTGCAGAGGTAAAAACAGAAAATGAGCAGCCGTGGGCTAAAACTGTACATGACTGATACACACTGTAAAGACGTGAGACTGAGGGGGAGCGGGGATGTTGAGCACCAGTCCCTATGGTGGTTGAGTAAGGCCTGTGTGGCCTATCGGACAGGGGGCATGGGGCAGGGTAAGAAAAGCCTGGGTGAAGATGTCTGTTTGTGTTGCGGAGGTAGGCAAGCTGCCTCCTGTCAGGAGAAATAAACACTAATTGCCCGTTGGCTTTGGGTTGGAGATGTGCAGCTGGGGACGAGCAGCTAAAAATATCCCTGTTCCCATGAGCAGAAGGCAAGCAGACAGACAAGCAGGCAGACATACAGGCACACAGCAACATGGAATTAGTATGAACTGCCAGAGGATGGCACCGACATGGACATCTTCCGGCCATTTTTACAAACGTCAGGGCGGGGGATGGAGTGACACCAACACTGGGGAAGGTGAACTGCCAGTAGCACCTTAGGGTGAGCTGCTCCACATGGACTAATCTCCCGTGGGCAGATTCTGCATGTAGCTGACCAAATTACGCCAGATTTTACTCCTGTGTTACAGAGATTACATATGGACTGCAGGGTTGGGCTCAATTCCATTTTAATTCCACTCAATTCAGAAAGTAAACCCAATTCTAATTCAAAATGTTCTACGCACACACACACACACACACACACACACACACACACACACACACACACACACACACACACACACACACACACACATACACATACAGACACACTCATGCTACACACACACATCATAACTGCTGCTACCAGACTCTTATTATTATTGCAAAATATGACACAATTTAACCACTTGCCCCCAATCCCCCTTCCCCAAAACACGTGTAAATATTGGACCATAAATTGTGCCTTCCTGTATTATACTTACTGTATGCTAAAATGTTTATTCTATTCTACTGAGCCATTTACTTTAAGTTCGTATTCTTATCTTATCTTATTCCTTATTGTTGATGCATTGTTGAGAAAGAACCTGCAAGTAAGCATTTTGTTGTACGGTGTTATATACCATGTGTATCCTGTACACACGACGAATAAAACTTGACCCTTGAAACCTACAGAACCATCTGCTCTGAACACTGGGAGCGAATGTCACATATAAACACCAAAGCTGCTGTTGTCATGTCACGGTTGTGCTGTGTTTCTGTCCCCAGCTAGCTAAAGCCAGGCTGTGTTCCCATAATGTTGGCAAGTCACCCTCTCCCATGCATAGAGGGCCTTTCCCCGCTGGCCTGCCAGTGATGTATGCACCCTGGATGACTGACAGGGGGGCTGTATTGAAACCACCGGGCAGCCATTTTGGTACTCCTCCTTCATTATAAAGATTTTGGAAGCTGTATAAAGAAACAACATTTATTGCTTTTGACAAGATGATTCTATTACAGACACCTTAATGCATACTTATAAATTATATTATGTGAACTATATTATGTGATTCCTTAAAGTACTTTTTTTAGAGAGTACTTATGTTACTGTCCCCATTTCAGGTAAAAAACATGAGCTGGCGCACACCCAGAACAATAGTTTGTGTGGAGGTGCTGACTAACGGCGAATAAACTATAAACTATCAAAATAAAGAAAGTTGCACACTCCATGTGTAAACTCCCAGCAATTTAATGGGTATTTACCAACGTTTCGACATCACTGTGTCTTCCACAGGGTAATGTCATGAAGACTTGAACCAGGTTATGTAGACGCACAGTGCAATTAGTGTAACCAATGACAGTGGTGAGGGGTGTGTCATAATGATTAAGTTCATTAAACTGAGTGAAGCTGTTAAAAAATAGTATATGGCATATTAAATATATTATGCTATTACCATATAGAAGCATAATGGAATATTATACATCATATTAGCATCAACATACATTATTGTTTCGTTCAATTTCACATAATAATTTCGTATTTCATTTTTGTTACATGTAATATTGGTTTAACCTTAATATATAATGAGCATCAACAACAGAGGGAACACATCAGGTGTAAAAATATTTTTTACATTTATAAGACTTGAGGCCTGAGATCAAAGTCAGTATTCAGACCACTAGGGTCAATGTTTTTAGACAGGATATCCAGTTAACCCTCCCTTTGTTGTAGTAGGATCTCCATGTTACTTCCTCTCCTTGGTAGAGCAACATGCTCAATGCCTGTGCATTTGAGGGAGGAGATGGGATGGTTAGCTTCAACAATGTGAGCTGATACTGGATAGTCCATGTTCTTACACCTGATTGAGCTGCGGTGTTCAGCTATGCGTTGTTTTAATTGTCTTTTCGTTTGTCCTACATAGGCTTTTCCACATGAACAGGTGATGAGACAGACTACTCCCGTGGTCTTGCATGAGATGATCCCCCTAACAGGGATCTTTCAATCTGTATGTGGGTGTCTGAAGAAAGATGTTTTTATAGTGCTATTGCACTGTGCCATGAGCCACATTTGTAGTTCCCATTTGGGATAGGTGTCAAGAGTGTCTAACTGGGCTCAGGGGGCATGTCAGATCTCACCAAACTATCTCCAATATTGCGACCGTGCTTATAGACCACCAGTGGGGGTTCCTTGAAGAGATTGCAGTATATGCCAGTGCTTTTTCAGGATTGCTTTCATTTTCTCCGAACCCTTGGTATACTATAAATACGGTTGCGTTGTTTTTAGTAATTCCCCTCTTGGTTTTTCAGATATTTTCATCATTGCAGCATTAAGAGTTTTGTCCTTGTAGCCTCTCATTTTGAATGTATCTGTCATTTTCTTAGCATTGCTGTCAAAATCTGACTGGTGGCCACAGATTCGTTTAACCCTGCATAACTGGCTATATGGTAGACCATTCTGGAGGGGAAGGGGATGCATACTATCCGCACATAGCAAGGTATTGAGATCTGTGTATAAGTCTGTGTGTAATGCACCATTCTCTTTGATAATGCATAAGTCCAGGTAGTTTATTTTTCTCTCATCAGTCTGCATGGTGAATTTGAGGTATTCCAGAGGTATTCCACAGGTATTCTCTCATTTAGTAGAGTTTGGAATTCATTTAGTTCCTGCTGACTTCCTTCCCAAGGCACAAAGACGTCATCTATGTATCTCTTCCATAGGAGGATTTTAGAAAGTAAGGGGTGTGTCTCTGTTTTAAAAAGGAATTCTTCTTCAAATTGTCCCACATACAGGTTTGCATAGTTGGGGGAAAAAGGGGAGCTCATGGCTACACCCCGAATTTGAAGGAAAAAGTCTGACTAAAAGACAAAGTAGTTATGGGATAATACCAGTTCAGTAAGTTGTAAGATGCTATCTTTGGATGGAGCAAGGGCAGAGTCTCTCTGCTGAAGGAAGTATTGTAGCGCTGTCCCCACTTCAACCAAAAAATACTAAAACACATGTTATTTTGACCTTACATTTTTAATTGAAATTCTTTAGAATTCTATTCATTCCTATTCCTGGGGAGTACCAATATGGCCGACCAGTGGATTCAAAGCCTCTAATTGACCAATACATAGCATCCGCAATCCAGGATTTATGTATACATCATCGGCCCTGGCTGAGTCGAGTTACAGCTCTTCCTCTAGTCTATGACACAGTAGCAGCATCTGGTTCCACCTGACTGAAGTCATGAATAATTAAAGCGGGCATTATTATTTCGAGCTAGCGCAACTGGCTTGGCAATAACAAGCAGTTTAGCTACAGCATCGCCTGCTAAGTGGTCCAACATGGAGAGAGGATGTTATTTTACCACGTTGGCAACTTATACTTGTGTGGGTTTGTAAGTATTAGGTTGAGTGAGTGTTGCGGTGTTACCTAGATGTATGTGGACGTTTCCTTTGCCTTGTGTTGGGATGGAGGGACCATCTGTGTGTATTTGTAGTTCGCTTTCCTAATTTCATATCTCTGCCCCTACGCTCTGTATAATACAGTATGTTGCAGTTCATGTTTTACGGACAATATCTGCATGACATAGAAAGCATGGTACAGGCATGACCTAGTACTATTCATGATAAACAAATAGGATTTGTACTTAGCCTACAGTAGGTCTTCATTGATAACTTGTTTCACTTTTGTTTTGATTTCTCCTTCAGTGAACCTTTGCTTTTGCTTGTGTGTCTGTGTGCTCATGTGTGTTTGTACTTTGTGCTCTCTCCCCATGTGTGTGTATTTGCATGTCTAATCAGATCTCTGTAGAGCTGTGTGTTTACTCAAGGTAGCCGCAGCAGATGTGCAGGTGGGCCAGTCTATACGCCATCCTGTTTATGCTGTAACTGGAGCCTTACTGGAGCGTCAGGCTCATCATTAGCCTAGCATCAGCAGCAGGACAGGTTGTTTTTCAACCCTGACCACCTGCTATATAGTCCTGACCTGGGTTACTCTATAGCTCACTGGGCTGACATGTGGAAACTAACGTGGAGACTAGTCTAGCTATATGTCAGCGACACTCAACTTTAACATTAGTAAGGATTTGTCAAGGTTATACAGTATATGCCTATTTATAGGCAGGTCAGAGCTGTTTCTGGCCATTGAAAAGAGGTACATGATGACTGTGATATGACTAGCTGGAATAGTTCAGATGACCATGACAACGTTTTCAACTTATTTATTGTTTTCCTCCACAGCTCAGAAATGAAGTTTTGCCCCTCCACTTCCCAGATGTACCGCCCCAGTGTCAGTGTGTGGACAGACTACATCTTCTAGAGGACAACAACCGAGCCCTGAAACTCAAGTCTGGGACCTTCAGCCAACACAGGCTACAGCACAAACTCCTGGTGAGTCACTGACTCTCTATCTATCTGAGGCTGCAGTGGTGGAGCATTATTTTGAGAGTGGCAAGAGGCTGGAGTCTTGGCAAGAAAGTCGCCCATAGCAGTCAAACACAGGTTCTTCCCCCTTTGTTTCTCTGCTCTGGACTGTGAACCCTGAATTATTTTTCCTTTTGCTAATTCTGCTAACGATTTAAATAAGTTGACTGCCTGCTCATCTGTCTGTTTGGAGAAGAAGGCTGGGGAATGAATTGGGGTCAGTCAGAGACACAGCTTGAATGGTCATTCCTGAAGTCACGGCTGCTGATGGACAAAGCTCTAAGATGTTGTGCCTTTGTCTAAAATAAAATAATCTCTGCAAAAACTATTTTCAAGAAAGTCAAGGGTATAGATGTACTGTATATCCATCTCCTTATTTAATCAACAGTTTCCCGCCCTGCCAAGTGGAAGCTGCAGTAGCCAACTACACTAGCCATGCTACTGGCCTGGTATGCAGCCGAGCCATGAGGACTAAACCGGTTGTTAGGGGAGGGGGGCAGGCATGTTAGGTCTCCTCCAGGCCTCAAGCTGATCCTAGGCTGTGTCTTCACAGTGGAGACTGCTTGTAATTCCCCAGGCTTCCCCTGATGTCCTCCCGGGGTCCAATATGAGTGAGCTGCATCGATTAGCTCTCAGGCCGCTGCTTGTGTTGAGTGGATCGGGATGAGCCGTTTGTGTGTGTGTGTGTGTGTGTGCGTGCACATGTGTGTGTAGGGAGTTTGGAATGAGATGTGCTGTGTGTGTAGAGGGCTGTCTCTCCTATAATCTGAGCGGAAGACAGGAGGAAGACAGGATGGAAAGTAACCTCACGCTGAACTCAACAAGCTGCATGGCCTGCTTTGAGAGTAATCTGGTTGATGTTAACAACTGTTGCTGTACTGTTTCTTTGAAATATTGAACGACAGCTGGATTGAACGACAGCTGGATTGAACGACAGCTGGATTGAACGACAGCTGGATTGAACGACAGCTGGATTGAACGACAGCTGGATTGAACGACAGCTGGATTGAGACAGCTGGATTGAACGACAGCTGGATTGAACGACAGCTGGATTGAACGACAGCTGGATTGAACGACAGCTGGATTGAACGACAGCTGGATTGAACGACAGCTGGATTGAACGACAGCTGGATTGAACGACAGCTGGATTGAACGACAGCTGGTTTGAACGACAGCTGGATTGAACGACAGCTGGATTGAACGACAGCTGGATTGAACGACAGCTGGATTGAACGACAGCTGGATTGAACGACAGCTGGATTGAACGACAGCTGGATTGAACGACAGCTGGATTGAACGACAGCCTGATTATTTCAAAGAAACAGTTCAGCAACAGTTATTAACATCAACCAAATTACTCCCAAAGCAGGATGTTTGGATGTTTGTACTATCTAGGGTTGCAAAGGGGTTTGGTATATTACTGGAAACTTTCTAAGTTTACCAACAAACTACCATAAATTTGGTAACTTTCAAGGAATTTATATTATGTATCACAAGAAATCTATTGTCCCTTTTGGGTAATTCAGATTATCACAGGTGTCTGTAATTATCTCTGGCCCTCTGTGCGGCCTCATCACATGTAAAATATATAAAATAATCAAATAAGATGATTTTAAAATAAAAAATAGTTGGAAGAGTTGCAGAGTTAATTGAAAATAATGCCATTGTTGATGAGATCATTTTTTTCATTAATTAGGCAATTTTCTCTTGAACCATATGGTCTATCCACAAGAAAATGAGGGACAATATGGACACAGATATAAACAATGAATACTATATAAATAATTGTATTAAAGTATAAACTACCAAAGTTACCATAGATTGCAATAGTATTCCAGTTACATAAAAGTAGATCATATTCTGGTAACTTTGCAAGCGTAGTACTATCAGTCGGATTTCTCTGGTTGTAATATTCCACCACTTGGATGTCCTGAATGGAAATAAATAAAAGGTCTGCACAGCTTTCAAGGTTATTTACAATCATGGATGGTGAATGTAATAGTGTTTGTATCACACATTGAATGATATCCTCATGGCTTGCAGTCGGAAAGCTTCAGGCTAAGGGTGTGAGGTCGAGGTTTCTGTAAGTGTTTGTTTGCAAAGACAGGAAGGCGTGAATTGTATGTATTATTGAATTGTAACTCTCAGCTAGTTCGTCACTGGGTTATATCTGATACTTAGCCTTTCAAATGAAGAGTCTGCCAGGCCTTTCCACCATTCTGCTGTCAGCTATCTAGTCCCACTGCTGAATCACTTAGGCCTAACCTGAATTAGTTTGAACTCATTCTTGGCCCAAGAATAATGTATGTTCACTTGAAAACTTATTTTCATCCTAGCGCCTCCCCAGCTAACACATTTGGTTCCTTAGAAGTTGTGGAAGCTTACGTTTTTGGTTTCCCATTGGTTCCATTTGAACGGAATGTATATGTTTTGAAATAACATTTTTAGAACGTACTTTGAACGTTACTATGGTTTTCTTGTGGTTTTGATGTAAATGTTTCTTCATGTTCTGAGAACATGACTTTAAATAGGAAAACCATGAGGAAACCTGCAGAAACTGTTATGATGAAGTACTGAAATTCCCACAGAAGAAAGTTGTTTCTTAATGTTCTCGGAACAATTTGAGAACATTACTTTAAATAGAACCATGAGGAAACCTGTAGGAAACCTTATGCTGAAGCACTGAAACTCCCACTTAAAAAACATATGGTTCTCAGAACATTATGTGCTAGCTGGGTATCCTGCACCATTCTCAGAATGTTGTGAGAAGGTTGTATGCAAAATAACCATAGGACAACCGTGCTCTAAGAAACATATGATTATCAGAATGCTAGCTGGGTCTAACAATGTAGATTTTTGGCCAATATTATAAAAGATGTGATGCTAAACACAACCTTTACCCACAATATATAGGCTACTGCTAGATTGAGGAAGAATAACCAGCAGGCTATTAGCTGCCAGCTGTTGTCTTATGTCCTGTCATGGAGATGTGGTCAGACGAGCTCTGGTCACACAAACCCCTGCCCCCTGTACCTGGCAGTTGCTTGGAAACGTGTGCTTCTAAAGTCAACTTACGTCCTATCATGCCATTAAGTTGTTGTTTTGCATTGCTCAGTCAACAGAGAAATGGGATGGGAGGAACGGGAAGGTGACGGGGAGGGATGTTAGTCCCCTGAAGTGGAAAAAAAACGCAGATTATGGGTTCTGAAATGATTGTCTTGGCATCGGTAATTACTGATATATGATGCTCCCGTGGAAGACTGAGTGAATTGGTAATGAAAAACTGACAGAGCCTGAGGTACCTCCGTAGCAAGCCCCATTAGCCCTAAACTCTGTTATCTTCTGATGGAGATAGCCTACAATCAGCAAAGCCGCAGACGTCATGTAAGCCAAGGTACCACTATCACTCTTCATGTACATGGCTGTCTTACCACAAAACATTCCTGTCTTGCTAAATGAAAGCGATAAGGAAGGAGTACGTTTTCTCTTGGACCACTGGTGTTTCTGAACTCTGCATGCTATCAGTGGTCTCCTCCTTTTTACAGTAAAGACAGTCGTTGTGAGTCCCCTTCCCTTCCACTGTTCCCCTAGTCTGCTGTGGCTGTATGATACAACTGCTAGGCTCTGTATCTATGTCCCTGTGGTTACTTCCTCCTCTCGGATTGGTCGGTCATCAATTCCACAGCGTTCTGATCCATAGCCCAAGACTGTCTCTTTCTCAGTCTCACTCTGATAGCACCACTGCTGCTCACAGTCACGTTCATCATCAACCTCTGAATAACTCCCCATGATAAAACAACAGTTAGGAAGGCAACAACAATATATGACTCCTGTCTAAAGGGAATCCTGTTGTTTACAGTAGAGTTGCAAAGCTGTAGAATACGGGAACAGAGGATGGTGAAAGTGCTGGAACCACTGCTCTGCTCAGGCAGTGACACAGCCTGAAGGTAGGTGTGTGTGTGTGTGTGTGTTTCTGCTCTTCCTGTGCCATGCTGCTCTGCATTTATTCCCTCTGATCTTGTTTTATTGCTGCATCAGAACTTACACAAACACACACAGGAGGAAACCTGCAGAAAACAGGCATATTCCGATGGGGGTGAGGCGATGATGATTCTGCACAATCCTCACAAAAACAGACACCTACCTGTGTGTGTGTGTGTGTGTGTGTGTGTGTGAGAGTTTTTTGTTTTACTATCCTTGTGGGGACCAGAAACCCTGTGAATGTTTTTATTTATTTTGTATTTCACCTTTATTTAACCAGGTAGGCCAGTTGAGAACAAGTTCTCATTTACAACTGTGACCTGGCCAAGATAAAGCAAAGCAGTGTGACACAGACAACAACACAGAGTTACATATGGAATAACATGGAATAAACAATAAACAAGTCAATTACACAATAAACAAGTCAGTGACACAGTAGAAAAAAAGAAAGTCTATATACAGTGTGTGCAAATGGTGAGGAAGTAGGCAATAAATAGGCCATTGTAGCGAAGAATTACAATTTAGCAGATTAACACTGAAGTGATACATGAGCAGATGATGATGTGCAAGTAGAAATACTGGTGTGCAAAATAGCAGAAAAGTCAATAAAACCAGTATGGGGATGAGGTAGGTAGATTGGGTGGGCTATTTACAGATGGACTATGTACAGCTGCTGCGATCGATTAGCTGCTCAGATAGATTATGTTTAAAGTTGGTGAGGGAAATATAAGTCTCCAGCTTCAGCGATTTTTGCAATTCGTTCCAGTCACTGGCAGCAGAAAACTGGAAGGAAAGGCGGCCAAATGAGCTGTTGGCTTTGGGGATGATCAGTGAGATATACCTGCTGGATCGTGTGCTACTGTTGTTATCGTGACCAGTGAACTGAGATAAGGCAGAGCTTTACCTAGCATAGACTTATAGATGACCTGGAGCCAGTGGGTCTGGCGACGAATATGTAGTGAGGGCCAGCCGACTAGAGCATACAGGTCGCAGTGGTGGGTAATAAAACAAGGACATTTCGGACAAGTGGGGACATTTCACTGGTCCCCACAAGGAAAAAGGCTATTTTATGCTTGGGGGTTAGGTTTATGGTTGGGGTTTAAATTAGGGTTAGAATTAGGGTTAGGAGTTAGAATTAGGGTTAGGAGTTAGAATTAGGGTTAGGAGTTAGGGTTAAGGTTAGATTAAGGGTTAGGGGTAGCTTTACCGTTAGGGAAAATAGGATTTTGAATGGGAATCAATTGTTTGATCACCACAAGGATAGTAAAACAAACGTGTGTGTGTGTGTGTGATGCAGCAGGGCAGGCTGCTGTACTGGGGGGCTGCCTCCCCATGCCCATGTTTACATGAGTAGTAATTCAATTAGAGCGGTGTGGCTCCCACACTACAAGCCTCCACCACTGGCATAATTCAATTATCCTTCTTATTACCGCTCTGGAGCAGCCGGCCCGGTACCCAGGACTGTGCTGCTCTGAGTCTGAAGATGGACACACCATTCACTCCTTAGTACCCCTCACCACTCTGACACCACAACCCTCTGACTCTACAATCTTTACATTCCAGAGTCTTCTCAATCTAGAATGTTCACAATCCTGACTGCTTTGTATTCAGAAAGCACTGGAACGTAATGCTTTTTACACTCCACTGTGCAGTATAGCTATCGTAGTATGACTTTGGTTGGAACAAGGCACATTCTTACATTTATTTTTACAGATTAAGTGCAGTGCAGGAGTTAACATGTCTGCCATACTTGTACTATACAGGGAGATACATGGAGAAGTTGGTGTTGACCCAGATAAAGAGTGCGCACGCGCACGCACACACACACACACGCACACACGCATGCACACACGCACACACACACACACAGTACATAGTCAGTGGGAGAGCCTTTACCAAATTACAGTGAGGATGATGAGATAACACTTATCAGAGAGAGAGAGTCCTCTCCCATCTCCCCCAGGGTCAGTTACTTCCAGCCTGCTGACACTACAACACTTAGCCTGTCATGACCATACACCTTAATCATTAGCCTTCTGATATAACACATACCAGAATCTATGGGATAGCCAGTGGATGTGTGTAAGGTTCATGTAGATATCTGTGGGTTTTATATCCGTAGCGAGGTGTATGTGTTGTAGAGGGATCAGACAGTCACCACTGTACACATATAACAGGGTGGTACAGTTAAAGGTCTGCAAAGTTTCTCAATCACTGTATTTAAGGTTATTAAAATTCCAATCTGCTGGAGGCTCCCTTTCTCACCGTTCAGAATGAATGGGCCCTTTTAATAATGTAACTGGTTTTAACAAGATCGTAAAACCTTCATCTAACTTTCATAAGCCTGTTAGCCCAGTGACAAATTCATGCCGTGGTATCTGTGGCTCCTACAGTACGACACTTCGACAGAGAACAGAAACGATGAACAGTGTGAAACCCCTATGGAGGTTGGAAAGTTGCACTGTAAGTTTAGCCTGCAGTGAGAGAGAGAGAGGCAGGGAGAGAGAGAGAGAGAGAAGGACAGAGAGAGAGAGAGAGGACAGAGAAAGAGAGGAGGGCAGAGAGAAAGAGAGAGGACAGAGAGAGAGAGAGAGAGAGAGAGAGGAGGGCAGAGTGAGGCAGAGAGAGATAGAGAGAGAAGGACAGAGAGAGAGAGAGAGAAGGACAGAGAGAGAGAGAGAGAGAGGACAGAGAGAGAGAGGACAGAGAGAGAGAGGAGGGCAGAGAGAAAGAGAGAGGCAGAGAGAGAGAGAGAGGACAGAGAGAGAGAATGACAGAGAGAGCGAGAGCCAGAGAGAGAGGGGGGCAGAGAGAAAGAGAGGCAGAGAGAGAGAGAGAGACAGAGAGAGAGGAGGGCAGAGAGAAAGAGAGGCAGAGAGAGAGAGAGAGAGAGGGGGGCAGAGAGAAAGAGAGGCAGAGACAGAGAGAGAGGAGGGCAGAGAGAAAGAGAGAGGCAGAGAGAAGTCTAGTGGTAATTGATAGCATTCCACTGAACAGTCCCTCTCCTCTGCCTCATCTATAATACACACGTTGCACAGGGTTTAACTCTGAAAAGTCTTAGTATGGCAAGAGGGCCTGTCATGTTAGGTAAACAATGTATTTGTGGCTTGTTTTTACTCAAGTTTGGAATGGTGATAGAACATCAGTATCAGTCTGGGTTGAATGGAGCTGGTGCTGGGCCACTAAGGGAGCAGGTTGAATGAAAAGCTCCTGGGGGATTTAGCCTAGTGCATGCCTCATCCTCCTAGCCTCATCCCCAGCCTCTGTCCCAGCCTCTGCAGGAGTAATGTGACCTTCATAATGAGATTAAAATATGTAGCAGGCATGCATTGATTTTTGGACCAGTCACTAAGATTTATGGACTCAGCCAGTACAGAAATATTGATACTTGCTCTCTCAAAGAAGATCCGACACTGTGTAACTGATTGTGTGTGTGTGTGTGTGTGTGTGTGTATGTGGGCAGTTATTTTATTTATAATCCCCAATTTTGTGGTATCCAATCACTAAGAGAGAGCAAGTATCAATATTTCTGTACTGGCTGAGTCCATAAATCTTAGTGACTGGTCCAAAAATCAATGCATGCCTGCTACATATTTTAATCTCATTATGAAGGTCACATTACTCCTGCAGAGGCTGGGACAGAGGCTGGGGATGAGGCTAGGAGGATGAGGCATGCACTAGGCTAAATCCCCCAGGAGCTTTTCATTCAACCTGCTCCCTTAGTGGCCCAGCACCAGCTCCATTCAACCCAGACTGATACTGATGTTCTATCACCATTCCAAACTTGAGTAAAAACAAGCCACAAATACATTGTTTACCTAACATGACAGGCCCTCTTGCCATACTAAGACTTTTCAGAGTTAAACCCTGTGCAACGTGTGTATTATAGATGAGGCAGAGGAGAGGGACTGTTCAGTGGAATGCTATCAATTACCACTAGACTTCTCTCTGCCTCTCTGCCTCTCTTTTGTCTCATCGCTGCAACTCCCGTATGGACCCGGGAGAGGCGAAGGTTGAGAGCTGTGCGTCCTCCGAAACACAACCCAACCAAGCCGCACTGCTTCTTGACACAATGCCCACTTAGCCCAGAAGCCAGCCGCACCAATGTGTCGGAGGAAACACCTGGCGACAGTGTTAGCGTGCACTGCGCCCGGCCCGCCACAGGAGTTGCTAGTGCGTGATGGGACAAGCACAAACCAGGGCCAAACCCTCCCCTAACCCGGACGACACTGGGCCAATTGTGCGCCGCCCCATGGGTCTCCCGGTCGCGGCCGGCTGTGACAGAGCCTGGACTTGAACCCAGAATCTCTAGCACAGCTAGCACTGCGAGGCAGTGTCTTAGACCACTGCGCCATTCGGGAGGCAGTGTGTGCAGTTTCTTAAGACACAAAATAGTGTAACCACAGTAGGCACCTAAACAACTACTGGTACTAAATGAGAAGCCTGTTGGTAACCTAAATGTGCTTCTATAGCAGTAGCAGCAAAATAGGTCATTCACATTAAGTGGCGGCTAGTTACAGTGGGTTTTATTGTGGTCCCCAAGCTGGGTGGATGGCGAGTGATGACTGTGATATGTTTTCCTTAGTTCTCCTTTGTCAGGTCAAGTCATACACACACATACACCCCTCCCCTACTCCAGACACCCTACACAATTCTCTATCGCCAGCAGACAGAGCATGACGTCACAGCTAGATTGCATTTCCAAATCTGTAACATCTAATTTAACGCCATCAGAAGGTGGGATGGGTTCAATCGAGCGTTTCTTAATTAGATTGCTGTCTGGGTGGAGGGAAAGGAGGAAGATGGCCGCTAGCGTTTCTCCAAGGCAGAGAGAGGAGCTGACTATTAGAAGCATCACTCCAGGTATCAGAGGTGTTGTTGTGCTGACTGACACTCTGCTCACAGTCTGTGAGAAAGGTTGCAGAGTTGACTATTGTTCCAGTGTGTGACTCACCAAGCCATTCACTCAGAGCCGTTTAGATGACTGTTACCAATCTCACTGCTCTAGATGTTTATAGCCCTGTTGTTTCAGGGGTTGTGGGGAGCTGGCCCAATTTTCTTCCTTCCCAAGCTCTTGAAGTTGTGACTGTGAGGCTGCTCCCTCTGTAGTCTTTAGAAGTCAGTGGGTTCTGCACATTTTCTTTTGTGGCATCTTGCTATTTGGAAACGGCTGAGGAAGAGAGTGAGGACCGAGTGGTGACTCAGAGTACTGACGTGTCTTTTAGTTCCAGGAATTCACCAGAAACATTTTTGTTTTGAGAGAAGGGGGGGGGGGGGGGTTGATTTGCTTTGATTACACCAACAAAGACAAAAAAACATTTCCAATTCACACATGTGCATAATACACTCTTGTACATGTATGGAATAGGACGAATGCATGCACTCATCATTGAAGGCATGTCATATTAGATGAGGAGAAAAGCTATTTGTGGCCTAATACGTACCGCTCTGAAAGTAACTTTATAGATTTTAATACATCCCCTTGGAAAGAGTGCACTTCCCAACTCAGACTTGTGTCAAATACAGTCTTCGTCTGGTAATGCATGTCCACCGTTGGGGGCTGGCGTATTATGGGATGTCTGGACAGCAGGCAACATGCAGTCATTTAATCAATGGGTTTAGATGGCAGCATGGCAGACTTCATCTGAACTCCAGTCCTCTGTGGGGTTTTCAAGCTGACATGAACAGGGGGGTGCAGTAGCAGCTATAACTCATCTCTATGCTCTGGCCACTGAGAGACTGCCCTTAGGAGACTGAGGTCTGTTGTACTGTAGCTAGCTGGCATGCCATGTCTGTCTGAGTAGGACATGAGGGAACTTCAGCAATTAAACACTGGAGTGATAGAGACTGGAGTGATAGATGTGCAGAAGATGAATGTGCAGGTAGAGATACGGGGGTGCAAAGGAGCAAAAAAAAATAACAGTGGGAATGAGGTAGTTGGATGGGCTATTTACAGATGGACTATGTACAGGTGCAGTGATCTGTGAGCTGCGCTGACAGCTGGTGCTTAAAGTTAGTGAGGGAGATATGTTTCTCCAGCTTCAGTGATTTTTGCAGTTCGTTCACCAGCAGCAAGAGCGACATCATTGATGTATACAGATAAAAGGAATTGAACTCTGTGGCACCCCCATAGAGACTGCCAGAGGTCCGGACAACAGGCCCTCCGATTTGACACACTGAACAGTCTGAGAAGTAGTTGGTGAACCAGGCGAGGCAGTCATTTGAGAAACCAATGCTGTTGAGTCTGCCAATAAAAATGTGGAGATTGACAGAGTCGAAAGCCTTGGCCAGGTCTATGAATACAGCTGCACAGTATTGCCTCTTATCGATGGAGGTTATGATTAAAGGTCGACCGATTATGATTTTTCAGTGCCGATACCGATTATTGGAGGACCAAAAAAGCTGATACCGATTATTCGGCCGATTTTTATTTATATATTTGTAATAATGACAATTACAACAATACTGAATGACCACTTATTTTAACTTAATATAATACATCAATAAAATCAATTTAGCCTCAAGTAAATAATTAAACATGTTCAATTTGGTTTAAATAATGCAAAAACAAAGTGTTGGAGAAGAAAGTAAAAATGCTAAATATGTGCTATGTAAGAAAGCTAACGTTTCAGTTCCTTGCTCAGAACATGAGAACATATGAAAGCTGGTGGTTCCTTTTAACATGAGTCTTCAATATTCCCAGGTAAGAAGTTTTAGGTAGTAGTTATTATTGGAATTATAGGACTATTTCCCTCTATACCATTTGTATTTCATTAACCTTTGACTATTAGATGTTCTTATAGGCACTTTAGTACTGCCAGTATAACAGTATAGCTTCCGTCCCTCTCCTCCCTGGGCTCGAACCAGCAACACAACGACAACAGCCACCATCGAAGCAGCGTTACCCATGCAGAGCAAGGGAAACAATCACCCCAAGGCTCAGAGCGAGTGAAGTTTGAAACGCTATTAACACGCGCTAACTAGCTAGCCATTTCACTTCGGTTACACCAGCGTCATCTCGGGAGTTGATAGGCTTGAAGTCATAAACAGAGCAATGCTTGATGCACAACGAAGAGCTGCTGGCAATACGCACTGGCTGGTCATTTTAGAAAGAGAGGGTCCAGATTGTCTAGTCCTGCTGATTTGTAGCAATGTACTGGATAAGGAGATGTAGGAGGGTTATGGATATCATGTAAATGGAGGAGAGTTAGAAGGAGAATGGGGGTGTCTAGCAGTCATGAACTTAAATGTAGTTTGAAACTAAACTTCACAATCCCTTTCAGAGGATTCATTCCATTTTGATTACAAAATGGTTGCCAATCCATTCTGCACAATATTGCAAGTAACGCATTGTGATTGTTTGTATACTGTACTATGATCGCTTTATAAATTAATTGTGCTCACAGGGAAATCATCATAACACTTAAAGGGCTACTTAGTATTACAGTACTTGTACCCTAAACAGTGTGTACCCAGTGAACCTGTGCGGTGGTGGTGACTGCCTGAGATCGCAATCTCTTACCAGGGCTGTCTTCATTACAGTCATCTGAGCACGGGCGTCAGTGGAAAGTCACATCGCGGTCTCATTCAGCTCAGCCCTGCCCTGGTGTCTAATGATGCTCTGATCACCCAATCCATACAGCTCTGGTGCCGGCCCTGAGCTGTTCCATAACTCTGAGCTTGCACATATTCTCATCTGGCAGGGCTCCGTTATTACTGTACCTGGCAACAGTCGTTTGATAAGGAAGGCTTCGCTCCTTTTTTTGTCTTTAAGATTGGGATTTTGGGTGTTTCCTTGCTGCATTGCTGCTCTGAGCTCCCTCTTGGAAGAATACATCTCCCTCTCTCTCTTGCTCTTTCTCTCTTTCTTTTTCTCTCTTTCTCCCTCTACTCCCTCTGCACTGCTGATGACTCACACTCTACACACCCCTGCAGAAATCTCTCTTCCAGCGCGCCAGAGAAAGAGGGGAGAAAGAGAAACGTGTTTTCTGCCGCTCTTCTAACACATTTTTTGTTGTACTTTTTACCCCTTTTCCTCCCCAATTTTGTGGTATCCAATTGGTATTTACAGTCTTGTCCCATCGCTGCAACTTCTGTAATGACTCGGGAGAGGCGAAGGTCGAGAGCCATGCATCCTCCTAAACACGACCCATCCAAGCCACACATATCGCTTAACCCGGAAGCTAGCCACACCAATGTGTTGGAGGAAACACTGTACAACTGGCGACCACGAGGTCAGCATGCATGTGCCCGGCCCGCCACAAGGAGTCGCTAGAGTGCGATGGGACAAGGACATCCTGGCCGGCCAAACCCACTCCTAACCCGGACGACGCTGGGCCAATTGTAGTGACGCCTTAGACCGCTGTGCCACATAGGATCACATAGAATCTCTTACATGCTCTGGTCTACCTGCTCTCTCTGTGTCTGTTTAACAGAATAGCAAACCACACACACACACACACACACACACACACACACGGGAGCAGATGCTCTTATCTGCAGTGGAGCACCTTACAAAGGCATTAACATTTATCAGGTACATTTGGTGCTTATGAGGAGGAAGAGTTAAGTGCAGAACAGCAATTAACGCATGAGGCTAATTCTCTGCCTTAGAAAATGATGTGTAATTTGAAAGAATTAATCAGCATCACATACATTTAGAGAGTGGGATGCGATTACACTGATCCCATTCCACATCCACATTTAATTTTATTTATTTATTTCACCTTTATTTAACCAGGTAGGCCAGTTGAGAACAAGTTCTCATTTACAACTGCGACCTGGCCAAGATAAAGCAAAGCAGTGCGACAAAAACAACAACACATAGTTACACATAAACAAACATACAGTCAATAAAACAATAGAAAAATCTATGTCCAGTGTGTGCAAATGTGGAAGAGTAGGGAGGTAAGGCAATAAATAGGCCATAGAGGCAAAAATAATTACAATTTAGCATTAACACTGGAGTGATAGATGTGCAGCTGATGATGTGCAACTAGAGATACTGGGGTGCAAAGGAGCAAGAGAATAAGTAATAATATGGGGATGAGGTAGTTGGGTGTGCTATTTACCGATTGGTTGTGTACAGGTACAGTGATCTGTAAGCTGCTCTGACAGCTGATGGTTAAAGTTAGAGAGGGAGATAAGACTCCAGTTTCAGAGATTTTTGCAATTTGTTCCAGTCAATGGCAGCATAGAACTGGAAGGAAAGGCGGCCAAAGTAAGTGTCGGCTTTGGGGATGACCAGTGCGATATATAAAGACCGTAGAGTCCCCTCCCCACCCTCCATTGGACTAGCTAGTTAACCTAACACAGTGACATTCACAGTGACTGCTAGCTGCCGCAGCCAGCCACACGGTCCTGACGTGCCCTAGTGCCCTAGAGTAGTGCTGCTGTGTGGATTGTCAGTGCTCTACTGCCCTAGAGTAGTGCTGCTGTGTGGATTGTCAGTGCTCTACTGCCCTAGAGTAGTGCTGCTGTGTGGATTGTCAGTGCTCTACTGCCCTAGAGTAGTGCTGCTGTGTGGATTGTCAGTGCTCTACTGCCCTAGAGTAGTGCTGCTGTGTGGATTGTCAGCCCTCCTGCCACTGCACTGCCTCTCTCTCTGGAAAGAGAAAAAGAGCAGTGTCTGAGAGCGATTAATGGTCATGTATGTGCAGTAGAAAATACACCACCATGTCTGGCCAGGCAGCCATTTCCCCTACCCTACCACACAACGTAGTCAGACCCAACAGGCTCCACATTACATCACATAAAATATACTATACAGTATCGACCTTAACTCATCCTGATTCCGAATTTCTTTCCCCCATATGTGGATACCTGCTCGTCGAACATCTCATTCCAAAATCACGGGCATTAATATGGAGTTGGTCCTCCCTTTGCTGCTATAATAGCCTCCACTCTTCTGGGAAGGCTTTCCACTAAATGTTGGAACATTGCTGCGGGGACTTGCTTCCATTCAGCCACAAGAGCATTAGTGAGGTTGGGCACTGAGGTTGGGCGATTAGGCCTGGCTCGCAGTCGGCGTTCCAATTCATCCCAAAGGTGTTTGATGGGGTTGAGATCAGAGCTCTGTGCAGGCCAGTCAAGTTCTTCCACACTGATCTCGATAAACCATTTGTTAATGGACCTCGCTTTGTGCACTGGGGCATTGTCATGCTGAAACAGGAAAGGGCCTTCCCCAAACTGTTGCCATGAAGTTGGAAGCACAGAATCGTCTAGAATTTAATGGTATGCTGTTGCGTTAATGATGTCCCTTCACTGGAACTAAGGGGCCTAGCCCGAACCATGAAAAACAGCCCCAGACCATTATTCCTCCTCCACCAAAGTTTACAGTTGGCACTATGCATTCAGGCAGGTAGCGTTCTCCTGGCATCCGCCAAACCCAGATTTATCCGTTGGTCTGCCAGTTGGTGAAGCGTGATTCATCATTCCAGAGAACGTGTTTCCACTGCTCTAGAGTCCAATGGCAATGAGCTTTACACCACTCCAGCTGACGCTTGGCATTGCGCATGGTGATCTTAGGCTTGTGTGCGGCTGCTCGGCCATGAAAACCCATTTTATAAAGCTCCCAACTAACGGTTTGTGCTGAATTGTTTCCAGAGGCAGTTTGGAACTCGGTAGTGAGTGTTGCAACTGAGGACAGACAATTTTTACACGCTACACGCTTCAGCACTCAGCGGTCCCGTTCTGTGAGCTTGTGTCGCCTACCACTTCTCGTCTGAGCTGTTGTTGCTCCTAAACGTTTCCACTTCACAATAACAGCACTTACAGTTGACCATGGCAGCTCTAGCAGGGCACAAATTTGATGAACTGACTTGTTGGAAAGGTGGCATCCTATGACGGTAAGGCCATTCCACTGCCAATGTTTGTCTATGGAGATTGCATAGCTGTGTGCTCGATTTTATACACCTGTCAGCAGCGGTTGTGGCTGAAATAGCCAAATCCACTAATTTGAAGAGGTGTCCACATACCTTTGTATACATAGTGTATATATCTCCAGCTCTCTCTTACACATTATCTTTGTCTTTCTGTTCCCTCCACCTTCCAATCCCCATTTCCTCTCTCTCCCTCTCCTCTCCCCTGCTCCTCTTCCCATTTCAATCCCCATCTCCTCTCTCTCCCTCTCCTCTCCCCTCACCCAACACTGCTCAGTTATGTAGATTTAGCAGGAGATAGAGGGAGAGCATGGTACATTGATTTATGTGTTGCTTTGAAAAATGCAGCAAGGTAGTAGGGGACGTGAGGACTCACAGCATCTGAGGGTGCATGGTGTTAGGTACTGTTAATATGCAGCTAGTCTTTTGGATTCTATTGTGGTGATAAATCACATAGTATTTGTTTTTTCCAATGCCATATTGCGTTGATTGGGAAAACACACTTGACTACCATACAAATGGCACGAGGACTGGTGATTCAACCAGAGGATTATTTTATTTTATTTTTATTTTATTTTTATTTATTTATTTATTTTTCTTCTTGGGCCTCTATAACTATATCTATTGTTTTTATTTTTGTTGTTGTTGTGTGATTTGCATTAATCCCCTCTACCACACGGAAACCCACTAATCTACTGACAGAACGCAAGAGTTGGCTAATAAGAGACCTCCATTCTATGCTAGCTTGCTCCTATGCTAGCTTGCTACCGATTTAGCTGTCTAAATCGCCGTGACCCCCAACCAACCTCTCCACTCACTGGACCCTTTTGATCACTCGACTGAGCATGCCTCTCCTTAATGTCAATATGCCTTGTCCATTGCTGTTCTGGTTAGTGTTTATTGGCTTATTTCACTGTAGAGCCTCTAGTCCTGCTCATTATACCTTATCCAACCTATTAGTTCCACCACCCACACATGCAATGACATCTCCTGGTTTCAATGATGTTTCTAGAGACAATATCTCTCTCTTCATCACTCAATACCTAGGTTTACCTCCACTGTATTCACATCCTACCTTACCTTTGTCTGTACATTATACCTTGATGCTATTTTATCGCCCCCAGAAACCTCCTTTTACTCTCTGTTCCAGACGTTCTAAACGACCAATTCTTATTGCTTTTAGCCGCACCCTTATTCTACTCCTACTCTGTTCCTCTGGCGATGTAGAGGTGAATCCAGGCCCTGCAGTGCCTAGCTCCACTCCTATTCCCCAGGCACTCTCTTTTGACGACTTCTGTAACCGTAATAGCCTTGGTTTCATGCATGTTAACATTAGAAGCCTCCTCCCTAAGTTTGTTCTATTCACTGCTTTAGCACACTCTGCCAACCCGGATGTTCTAGCTGTGTCTGAATCCTGGCTTAGGAAGACCACCAAAAATTCAGACATTTTAATTCCAAACTACAACATTTTCAGACAAGATAGAACTGCCAAAGGGGGCGGTGTTGCAATCTACTGCAAAGATAGCCTGCAGAGTTCTGTCCTACTATCCAGGTCTGTACCCAAACAATTTGAACTTCTACTTTTAAAAATCCACCTCTCTAAAAACAAGTCTCTCACCGTTGCCGCCTGCTATAGACCACCCTCTGCCCCCAGCTGTGCTCTGGACACCATATGTGAACTGATTGCCCCCCATCTATCTTCAGAGCTTGTGCTGCTAGGCGACCTAAACTGGAACATGCTTAACACCCCAGCCATCCTACAATCTAAACTTGATGCCCTCAACCTCACACAAATTATCAACGAACCTACCAGGTACCTCCCCAAAGCCTTAAACACGGGCACCCTCATAGATATCATCCTAACCAACTTGCCCTCTAAATACACCTCTGCTGTTTTCAACCAAGATCTCAGCGATCACTGCCTCATTGCCTGCATCCGTAATGGGTCAGCGGTCAAACGACCTCCACTCATCACTGTAAAACGCTCCCTGAAACACTTCAGCGAGCAGGCCTTTCTAATCGACCTGGCCGGGGTATCCTGGAAGGATATTGATCTCATCCCGTCAGTAGAGGATGCCTGGATATTTTTTTTAAATGCCTTCCTAACCATCTTAAATAAACATGCCCCATTCAAGAAATTTAGAACCAGGAACAGATATAGCCCTTGGTTCTCCCCAGACCTGACTGCCCTTAACCAACACAAAAACATCCTATGGCGTTCTGCATTAGCATCGAACAGCCCCCGTGATATGCAGCTGTTCAGGGAAGCTAGAAACCATTATACACAGGCAGTTAGAAAAGCCAAGGCTAGCTTTTTCAAGCAGAAATTTACTTCCTGCAACACTAACTCAAAAAAGTTCTGGGACACTGTAAAGTCCATGGAGAATAAGAACACCTCCTCCCAGCTGCCCACTGCACTGAAGATAGGAAACACTGTCACCACTAATAAATCCACCATAATTGAGAATTTCAATAAGCATTTTTCTACGGCTGGCCATGCTTTCCACCTGGCTACTCCTACCCCGGTCAACAGCACTGCACCCCCCACAACAACTCGCCCAAGCCTTCCCGATTTCTCCTTCTCCCAAATCTGCTCAGCTGATGTTCTGAATGAGCTGCAAAATCTGGACCCCTACAAATCAGCCGGGCTAGACAATCTGGACCCTTTCTTTCTAAAATTATCTGCCAAAATTGTTGCCACCCCTATTACTAGCCTGTTCAACCTCTCTTTCGTGTCGTCTGAGATTCCCAAAGATTGGAAAGCAGCTGCGGTCATCCCCCTCTTCAAAGGGGGTGACACTCTTGACCCAAACTGCTACAGACCTATATCTATCCTACCATGCCTTTCTAAGGTCTTCGAAAGCCAAGTCAACAAACAGATTACCGACCATTTCGAATCTCACCATACCTTCTCTGCTATGCAATCTGGTTTCAGAGCTGGTCATGGGTGCACCTCAGCCACGCTCAAGGTCCTAAATGATATCTTAACCGCCATCGATAAGAAACATTACTGTGCAGCCGTATTCATTGATCTGGCCAAGGCTTTTGACTCTGTCAATCACCACATCCTCATCGGCAGACTCGACAGCCTTGGTTTCTCAAATGATTGCCTCGCCTGGTTCACCAACTACTTCTCTGATAGAGTTCAGTGTGTCAAATCGGAGGGTCTGCTGTCCGGACCTCTGGCAGTCTCTATGGGGGTGCCACAGGGTTCAATTCTTGGACCGACTCTCTTCTCTGAATACATCAATGAGGTCGCTCTTGCTGCTGGTGAGTCTCTGATCCACCTCTACGCAGACAACACCATTCTGTATACTTCTGGCCCTTCTTTGGACACGGTGTTAACAACCCTCCAGGCAAGCTTCAATGCCATACAACTCTCCCTCCGTGGCCTCCAATTGCTCTTAAATACAAGTAAAACTAAATGCATGCTCTTCAACCGATCGCTACCTGTACCTACCCGCCTGTCCAACATTACTACTCTGGACGGCTCTGACTTAGAATACGTGAACTACAAATACTTAGGTGTCTGGTTAGACTGTAAACTCTCCTTCCAGACCCATATCAAACATCTCCAATCCAAAGTTAAATCTAGAATTGGCTTCCTATTTCGCAACAAAGCATCCTTCACTCATGCTGCCAAACATACCCTTGTAAAACTGACCATCCTACCAATCCTCGACTTTGGCGATGTCATTTACAAAATAGCCTCCAATACCCTACTCAACAAATTGGATGCAGTCTATCACAGTGCAATCCGTTTTGTCACCAAAGCCCCATATACTACCCACCATTGCGACCTGTACGCTCTCATTGGCTGGCCCTCGCTTCATACTCGTCGCCAAACCCACTGGCTCCATGTCATCTACAAGACCCTGCTAAAGGTAAAGGTAGGTAAAGTCCCCCCTTATCTCAGCTCGCTGGTCACCATTGCATCTCCCACCTGTAGCACACGCTCCAGCAGGTATATCTCTCTAGTCACCCCCAAAACCAATTCTTTCTTTGGCCGCCTCTCCTTCCAGTTCTCTGCTGCCAATGACTGGAACGAACTACAAAAATCTCTGAAACTGGAAACACTTATCTCCCTCACTAGCTTTAAGCACCAGCTGTCAGAGCAGCTCACAGATTACTGCACCTGTACATAGCCCACCTATAATTTAGCCCAAACAACTACCTCTTTCCCTACTGTATTTTATTTATTTATTTATTTTGCTCCTTTGCACATTCTCCCATTGCAAATCTACCATTCCAGTGTTTTACTTGCTATATTGTATTTACTTTGCCACCATGGCCTTTTTGCCTTTACCTCCCTTATCTCACCTCATTTGCTCACATCGTATATAGACTTGTTTATACTGCATTATTGACTGTATGTTTGTTTTACTCCATGTGTAACTCTGTGTCGTTGTATGTGTCGAACTGCTTTGCTTTATCTTGGCCAGGTCGCAACTGTAAATGAGAACTTGTTCTCAACTTGCCTACCTGGTTAAATAAAGGTGAAATAAAAATAAAATAAATAAAAACGGTACCGGAGTGCCAAGTCTAGGACCAAAAGGCTCCTCAACAGCTTCTACCCCCAAGCCATTAGACTGATGAACAATTCATAAAAATCACCACCGGACAATTTACATTGACTCCCCCCCTCTTGTACGCTGCTACTACTGGATGTTTGTTTGTTACCTATGCATAGTCACGTCGCCCCCACCTACATGTACAGATTACCTCAACTAGCCTGTACCCCTGTACACTGACTCGGTACCGGTGCCCCCTGTATATAGCTTCGCTATTGATATTCTTATTGTGTTACTTTTTATTATTACTTTTTATTTTAGCCTACTTGGTAAATATGTTCTTCTTCTTGAATTGCACTGTTGGTTAAGGGCTTGTAAGTAAGCATTTCACGGTAAAGTCTACACTTGTTGTATTCGGCGAATGTGTCAAATAAAGTTTGATTTGAGAAATGCATTTCTCTGTTCTCTAAATGATGTACTTTCTCCTCCCAGTGAGGACTGGGCAGGTCCAGTATCTAGCAGCATTATGGACCTCCAGTCAGATCTCTGCATCTCGGCCATAATGGGCTCTCCTCAGCTAATCCCATCATCTGCCATGGCACAGCCAGCAATTATTTGGTTAAAACTAAATACATGTATCATACAAATTTTAATGTGCTGTCTATTGGGTATCATAATGCCCTCAAATTAGATTATCAGTTTTAGAGGAAATGGTTTGGATATCAAAAATGGTTTGGATATCAATTCAATTTATGCATCCAATTGAGTAGCTTTTACTAGCCTAACACTATTTTGGTGGCTGTTCACAATTAGTTCAGGTCTTTAGTGGGAGGATTGATGACCCTGACTGTGAGAGAGAGGATGGTACAGTGCACAGGGAGGCTTGGTTTGGGACTTCTCTCAGTTCATTCTACTCACAATGACAGTCCATTATTGTGCAGAAGATTCCTCTTTTGACATCTCACACTACCTCAGAGCTCAGCACGCGATTATTTAGCCTTTTTAGAGGGAAAGGATTTAATATCTCTTCCACTATCGTTACTTCCAGAGGTAGGACGATTCCAAGTGAAGGGCTTCAGAGTGCAGGCAGTGGGAGACATACACACTCCCATGCACATTCAGCTTCTCTGGCTCAGTGTCTGCTCTTTGGAAAGTCAGACAGATCAAAGGATGAGGGTCGTGTTCCGGTCACACAGTCACATCACATTGTGGACCAACTTTGAGAACACTCCTCTCTGTGAGGCTAAATGAGATCCTGTGGCTCTGGTCTCTGACTTCACCCACAGAGACTCTGCCTTCTCAATCTAAGGATTGGTACTAACAGAGTTTGTGCTTTTTCTTGTGAGAGAGCATTGCTTATGATGATGTTGTAGGCTGTATATTGGTCAGTGTGGGTCTGGCTCCCCACCCCCTGAAAACACACACACACACACACACACACACACACACACTCACACATGCACACAAGCTGACGTGTAATCCTCTAATGTCCTCTGCATGATACAATGAGGCACGCTCCCCTGCTATCAACCAGATCTGTTGGGTCTCCAAACATATGCTGTCTCCTCTTGTTACCGTCAACATTAAAACAAAGACCAATGCACAAAGTGTGTGAAAATCAGAGTGGGAAATCTATCTCAGATCTGTTGTTATTGTTTTTTCTCCCCTCATTCCTGAAAAGAAAAAAACAAGGACATAATGGCAATATTGTTAGTTTTGCTGCCTGTTTGGATCCAATCAAGTTAAGAGGGCCGACGAGGCAGGGCTCAAAGCCTTATCTAGTAAAGGTTAACACTGTCGCTCACCTGCTGCCCACAGTTATCTGCACCCTGCTCTCTTCTCCTCTCCCTCCCCCCTCTCTCTCCCTCTCCCCCCGCCCCCCCTCTCTATTTCCCATTTTGTTTCTCACTTCTCATTTTCTCTCTCAGCCCTCTCTTCTAAATCTACTTCTGTTTTTGAAACTAGATGTGACATGTGAATAGGGTTGTGAATGGAGTCCGTAGCTGAGTGAATGGCAGGCGAGGCGCTGGTCATGTTTTTCTATTGTTTATCCCCTCCCCAGTGTGCAGAAATCAAAGTTCTGTCAGCCCCTCTCTGACCTTTGGATAAGGACCAGTGAGCAAAATGACAATTGAGTCCTCAGCAGCAGCCATCCAGCCATCCACTAAGGCCTGTAGTTTATATGCTAATTCCGGAATGTGACATGCCTGCGTGACTGACTCTGCTTTTGCTCTCCTATTGGTCTAGCATACAAAGCATTGCCTCTTTATGTAAATCTCAAATCAGGATCCTATCTGTGCCGGACAGAAAAAAATGTCTCATGACAATCATAGTCTCTTTTATATGTCGTGAGTTCATGAAGACTTGTTCCAATACCTGCTAAATTGAGTTGCCAGTTGAGGTCTTTTGATTGCAAATGTTGGTTCCCTGTGGCTTACAGAGAAAACACACAGAACGAGAGAAAAACAGATTCCGATTTCAATCCTCAACCACCCTGGAGTCACAGGGCTCTGTGTTGTAGAAAACAAAGTCATTTGTTTTCAATTGAGCCTCAGCAGGGACGCCTCAGCGGGGACGCCTCCCTAGTTGTTCCAGTGTGTGTGTGTATTGCTCCTTAAATTTTTGTATGTTTCGCTCCATTAACTTAATGTTTTTGATGATGAATCACGCCATATGTACATACAGTATTATGCATATTGTGATTGTGATAGTTGTTCTATTGCATACAGTCCCCTCGCAGACTGACTGACTCTCTCAGATGAAGTATTTGAAATTGTAATTAAGTCTGTATCTGCTGCCTGAGTAGCCAACTCTTGGGTTTGTCTGTCTATGTGGCTTGGCTCAGAGGAAGCAGTGTAATGTCTGTCCAGTAGTGTCCTGTTATAAATTGGCAATGAAGGAGTGGAGAGAGAGAGGGAGTGTTAGGGAGCATCTCAGTCTGTCCAGACCCAGATGGGTGGGCGGGCAGAGGGGGGAGGGGGGTGGCGTCTGTTTCTCCTGCTTCTGTGCCAGCCTGTGCCAGGCTCCAGAGGGGTGAAAGCATGGCTCTTTATCTCCTCCTGGGCACCACCTGGTTCCCATTACAGGTCACTACTACAGGGACTGTTCTCCTCCCAGACCACTCACCCAGTGCCCATTAACAGCCTGCTTCTAGCTGCGACACAGTAAATAAAGGATAGTTGAAATCAGTTAACTACCACTACCAGTCAGTTTATCTTAAAACTCAGAGTGATACGTTCCCTGAAGTTAGGGTTGATAACTGGAGTTCATTACCTTTAACTCCATTAAGAGTAACCAGAGACAGGGAGTTCAATCTATGGAGTTATCCACAGATGCAGGAGGGACCCATTGTCATATTTCCCAGCATGCTCTGTTGCAGGTTGATTTCCAAAATGGTTTGTTTCAATATCAATATACAGTTGAAGTCGGAAGTTTACATACACCTTAGCCAAATACATTTAAACTCTAAAATTACTAAAAATTCTGTGTCTTAGGTCAGTTAGGATCACTACTTTATTTTAAGAATGTGAAATGTCAGAATAATAGTAGAGAGAAAGATTTATTTCAGCTTTTATTTCTTTCATCACATTCCCAGTGGGTCAGACGTTTACATACACTAAATTAATATTTGGTAGCATTGCCATTAAATTGTTTAACTTGGGTCAAACGTTTCAGGTAGCCTTCCACAATCTTCCCACAATAAGTTGGTGTAAATTAGTGAAGTTTGTAGGCCTCCTTGCTCGCACACGCATTTTCAGTTCTGCCCACAAATGTCCTATACGATTGAGGTCAGGGCTTTGTGATGGCCACTCCGATACCTTGACTTAGTTGTCAATAAGCCATTTTGCCACAACTTTGGAAGTATGCTTGGGGTCATTATCCATTTGGAAGACCCATTTGCTTGGCTGATTTCTTTTGATCGGCCTTGAAATAATTGACTCAAATTATGTCAATTAGCCTATCAGAAGCTTCTAAAGCCATGACATAATTTTCTGTAATTTTCCAAGCTATTTAAAGGCACAGTCAACTTAGTGTATGTAAACTTCTGACCCACTGGAATTGTGATACAGTTAATTATAAGTTAAATAATATGTCTGTACACAATTGTTGGAAAAATTACTTGTGTCGTGTACAAAGTAGATGTCCTAAGCGACTTGCCAAAACTATAGTTTGTTCACAAGAAATCTGTGGAGTGGTTGAAAAACGAGTTTTAATGACTCCAACCTAAGTGTATGTAAACTTCCGACTTTAACTGTAAATATACATGCGACAATATCTGTCTACACAAAGATAAGAAACATATATTTTTCTAAACTAATCCAACAAATATTGGATATCAAATGACAAACCACCATAATATGAAACATTAAGAAATAATCAAATATGGCTTTACACCCTTATAATTCAAAGGAAGTAAACGGAAAGACAAATGTACTCTGCTGTAGTGGATTGTTAATTCAAAACAACACAGAAAAGTGTAACATGGAAATTGGAGATCAATTTAAGCAACTCTTTGAGAGTTGGATATCTACTCCCATTTAGTGTAATTTTAACTCCAAAGTTGTGTTACAATTAACATCATATGACCTAAATGAACTCTTGCAGTTTTACTGTGCACCATCTTCTCTGAAATTATACTTACCATAGGTAGGGCCTGGTGTTTTATCAGGTCACACTCTCTTTATCTCTCTTTATCTCTTTCTCTGGTGTGTCATTGTTGATGGGTCCACTAATTGAGGACAGTATGTGGGGCCAGGGCAGGCTGCAGAGTGGGTTGAGGGTTGAGGCAGGGATGAGAATGGGTTTTCCTCTGCCTATTCACTCCAGTCTTTAGTGGAAATTGACAAGTCACAAAATATGATTTAGTATGCCCAAAGCTGCAAGTTCATAAGCTGCTAAAAATGTACCATTTGACTTGCAGCTTTGGCACTGTAGTTTTTGTACTAATTCATGACAATACCCATGTGAAAACACCGAGAGCTGGCACTGCACGTCTGTACAGGTGATGGGTTTTAAAGACGGAAGGCTTAATGTACTGTTCTGTAGGCCTATGTGATGTTTGTTCAGCATTCTCCAGAGAGTGTCTTTCAAATACGCTGTAAAGAAATAGTGAATTGGGTATAAATGGGTATATTCAAATAAGATATTATTCCGCACATCTCTGTCTCCTCCCTGTAGAGTTGAACAGCAGACAGTCTGTAGATCTAACTGACTCAGGATCAAAGGGAGACACTGCCTGCCTCCTCCACCTCTGCCATGCAGTCAGAGTACCTCCGCTCCGCTTGGAAGAGTCCCGGGACCTTCTCACTGTCTGTCTGTCTCTGTCTCACTGTCTGTCTGGGAAGAGACCGCAGTCAATTAGCCTTTTGCTAGCAGTTAAGTGTTTTGTCCTGAGGAGCGGACCTTGATTTGACGCAGAGGAAGCACCAGCAGAGAGTCGTGCTAGTTAGAGCAGACTCCACATCAAAGGCTATAGCTGCCACTCTCCTGATGTGAATTTCAATACTACAGAATATTCTATCACAGGTCGAATCACATAATGAGGTGGTTGAAAAGTGTAATAGTTCAATTTTCATTAATTGTGAATTAGTGTTAGCTAGCTCAATAAAGTTGAGGTTAATTAAGACTCTGTCTCATCTTCCTAGTTTCATGGGTCAATGATTTTACATTACCAGAGACATTGTGATAACACTGGATCAGAACAAATAGGACAGCATGTAATATTTTGTGTCATAATCAGCTTCTCTGGGCAGGGCCCAAGTGTCTAGCCAGACCAACAGGCCTGGATGTGAATGAATGTGTTCATGGCAGGGCTTGTAATGTTTCCTCTCTCTGAATCTCTCCACGGGCCTGTGATGAGAGAGAGGGACTCAGATGTAGAGACAGACCACACACATTCCTTGTCTGCAGAACAGAATGAAGGAGGCTGCCAATAATGGAGAACATGGACACTGTTATGTGAGTGATAGTGTGCCATTTGATCCTATTAAATTAATTTAGAATGTGGGTGTGTTATCTGGATGTAGTGGCAGCCTGGGAATGATTCAGTGACGTCACTCTCTAGGTCACTTGCGTTCCTCTGTGTTGAGATGCAGCCTTAGGCTCCTTTTGTCCCCTCACTCACACATCATCCACACGTGCATTATATACCTCGGTCATCATGAAGTGCTTTGAGAGGCTGGTCATGGCACACAGCAAGGCCAGCATGGCAGGTACACTGGACCCACTCTAATTTGCCTACCGCTTCAACAGATTCACTGAAGATGCCATTTCCATCGCTATTCAAACAGCCGTAACACATCTGGGCAAGAGGAACACCTATGTGAGAATGCTGTTCATTGACTACAGTTCAGCATTCAACACTATTGTTCCCTGCAAGCTCAACACCAAGCTCAGAGCCCTGGGTCTGGACACCGCCCTCTGCAACTGGATCCTGGACTTCCTGACAGTCAGACCACAGGCAACACATCCTCCTCCACACTGACTCTTAACACAGAGGCCCCCCCAGGGGTGTGTCCTCCTCTGCTGTGCTCCCTGTTCACCCACAACTGCGTGGGTTTGCACGACACCAACTCCATCATCAAGTTTGCTGATGACCCCACGGCCTGATAAACAACAACGACAAGTCAGCCAATAGGGAAGAGGTAAGTGAACTGGCACTGTGGTGTCATGACAACAACCTCTCCCTCAACATCAGTGAAACAAAGGAGTTGATTGTCGACTTCAGGAAGCAGAGGAGGACTGTAGTAGAGAGAGTCAGCAGTTTTAAGTCCCTCGGCGTCCACATCACAGAGGACTTGTCATGGACCAACACCACCACCACTCTTGTCAGGAGGGCGCAACAGTGTCTCTACTTCCTAAAGTGGCTCCAAATACTACCGCTGAGCCATTGAGAGGGTCCTGACCGGTGGCATCAAGTCCTGGTACAGTAATTACTCCGTCCACGACCATAAGGCCCTCCAGCGGAGGGTGAAGACGGTGCTTTAGAAAGGCCTGCAGCATCATCACGGACCCCACACACCCCAGCTATGAGCTGTTCTCTCCCTTACCGCCAGGCAGACAGTATCAGAACAGTGAGTCTGATACCAACAGGCTCAGAAACAGTTTCTATCTACAAGCCATCAGACTGCTGAACACTTGGACTGACCACCTGCTCTGATTATCCACACCTTAGCACACATCACAACAGCTGCTACCAACTTCTCAATTTATGCATTTACCCCCCCATTCCCCCCTTCCCCCAATACACGTGTAAATGTTGGACTATAAATAGTTCCTTCCTGTATTATACTGATGCTAAAAATGTATTATATTCTACTGCCGCTTACTTTATGTATTCTTATTCTTATTATTATTTTTACTACCTCCTCTCCTCTCCTCTCCTCTCCTCTCCTCTCCTCTCCTCTCCTCTCCTCTCCTCTCCTCTCCTCTCCTCTCCTCTCCTGGGGCTGGGCTGATGTGATGAACACAGTGTCCTTCCTACTCAGCGAGAGAACAGTGAGTCAATACCTACCAACCTCCCCTCAGCAGCTAACTCATCTACCTGGCTGGCTCGCTACTGCCCACTCTAATGCACTGCCCCGCTGGCACAATAACTGAGTCAGCCTCAGCTGGGGAGCTGTGAACACTGGAGAATGGAGATAGATCAGTGCTGTGGATTGGTTATGTGATTACCGGAGATGTTACTGTGCACAGAGAAATGACGAGCTGTTGTTGAACGTGTGTGTTTACCTTGTGAACAGACTGTGCGTCTGCAGAGGTTTAAATTGTCATGGTGTGATGGTGAGTAAGCCTCTGAGTGTCTGAGTAGGTTGTAGTGTTGGGAGGGAGTGGGAACAAGGCTATAATGAAGCTAGTCATCAGATGTTCTCTGTGTGAGCCTTAATCGACAAAACATGTTACCATGTAAAAACACTCACACATTCCCAGTTGACCATGCTACCAACCTGAACCTAATCACATCTTGCTCTCTTAAAGAGCTGTTTTGTCTTGTAGCAGCATATCCTAGTCATTTGACCTCAGGTGTGATGAACAGCTAACTGTACATGTTGTAGTTAGTTGTACATTCTCCCTCTGCCTGTCTGCTCTTCAGTAGTCTCTGGTGGCTTTGTGACTCATTGTTTGCTTTCCATTAATATAAAGTCAAAGTCTCATCTGAATGCTTAGTGGTCATGTCCTGGGATTATCTGAATTTGAGCGTTCTCCCCAGAGGCAGCCACAGGTAAATGGCGTTCAGTCCCCTGTCACCATAATTGACCTCCTATTCCTCCCAGCCAGCCGGCCAGCCCTACTATAGCTTTGGCAGTGGTGGAAAAAGTACCCAACTCTCATACTTGAGTAAAACTAAAGATACCTTTAATAGAAAATGCCATAAGTAAAATTCACCCAGTAATATACTACTAGAGTAAAAGTCTGAACGTTTTTGATTTTAAATATACTTAAGTATCAAAAGTAAAAGTATAAGTCAATTCAATTTCCTCATATTAAGCAAAACAGATGGCATCATTTTCTATTTGAATTTTTCCGGATAGTCTGGGGCACACTCCAACAGTCAGACATCATTTACAAACAAAGCATGTGTGTTTAGTGAGTCTGCCAGATCAGAGGCAGTCAGCCAGGCAGTAGGGATGACCAGGGGTGTTCTCTTGAGAAGTGTGTGAATTGGACCATTTTCCTGTCCTGCTAAGCATTCAAAATGTAACGAGTACTTTTTGGTGTCAGGAAAATTGTATTGAGTAAAAAGTACATGATTTACTTCAGGAAAATAGTGAAGTAAAAGTTATATAAATAGTAAAGTACATATAACCCAAAATACTACTTAAGTAGTAATTTAAAGTATTATTAAGTGTTTTACACCATTGAGCTTTGGCTATTGGTCTTATACTCCCTCCTAGCAATTTATATTGTATTCTTTCCTTTCTGTTCTCCTCCAATGCCCTACTCATCTCCCCTTCTCTCCTCTTTTCCAATACTGTGTCTGTTTATATCCGTCTCTAGATCATTTTTTCACCTTTCTCCCCACCCAGTTGCTCATCATTGCTCCTCCCTTCACTTACAGTGTGTTATTTTCCTCTCTCCTCTTTCTCCTCCCTTGCTGTGGTGTCTGAGAACCCATCTGCAGGCAGGTAGTGTTCACTCAGTGGCTTGGAGAGGAGAGGTCAGACCCTGGTAAAAGTGGCTTCATTTGGATTCTGACTGCAGTATGCTGGGGCCGTTGGTTTCTAGTGTTGCTGTAAAACTGCTGCTACTGCTGCTTCTACTGGTGCTTCTGCTACTGCTGCTAATGGTACTGCTACTGCTACTATTGCTTCTGCTACTGCTAATTGTACTGCTGCTGCTTCTGCTAATGCTGCTGCTGCTGCTAATGCTGCTGCTACTACTACTACTACTTCTGCTACTGTTACTACTACTGCTTCTGCTACTACTACCACTACTGCTTCTGCTACTACTACCACTACAACTACTGTTACAGCTTCTGCTGCTTACCACTTCTGCTGCTACTACTACTACTACCACCACTGCTTCTGCTACTACTACTGTTACTACTACTGCTTATGCTACTACCACTACCACTACTGTTACTACTGCTTCTGCTGCTACTACTACCACTACTGCTTCTGCTACTACTACTACTGTTACTACTACTGCTACTACTGCTGGTCCTACCACTGCTGCTACTAATGTTACTGCTGCTGCTACTGCTACTATCTCTACAACTGGTACTACTACTGCTGCTACTACTACTGCTACTACTACTACTGCTACTACTGCTGCTGCTACTACTACAACTACTGCTACTGCTGCTGCTACTGCTACTAGTACTACTGCTACTACATGACGCTTAATACTGTACGTTCTCGATAAGGGCTAAAGCTATACTGATACCCAGGCTAAAATGCTGCAGAGTTGAGGGGCTTATACTGTAAATCGTGCCTCCTTCCATGTGTCTATTTCTCCCATCTCTCTTTCTCTCCCTTTTATGCTTTACCCTGTTTGCTATCTTTCTCTCACTCTCTCATCCTTTCTTACACACACACACACACACACACACACACACACTCTCATTCTGTCCCTCTTTCTGTCCTTCACTCGTTACCTGTATTAATGGCACCTGTTTGAACTTGTTATCAGTATAAAAGACACCTGTCCACAACCTCAAACAGTCACACTCTAAACTCCACTATGGCCAAGACCAAAGAGCTGTCAAAGGACACCAGAAACAAAATTGTAGACCTGCACCAGGCTGGGAAGACTGAATCTGCAATAGGTAAGCAGCTTGGTTTGAAGAAATCAACTGTGGGAGCAATTATTAGGAAATGGAAGACATACAAGACCACTGATAATCTCCCTCGATCTGGGGCTCCATGCAAGATCTCACCCCGTGGGGTCAAAATGATCACAATAACGGTGAGCAAAAATCCCAGAACCACACGGGGGGACCTAGTGAATGACCTGCAGAGAGCTGGGACCAAAGTAACAAAGCCTACCATCAGTAACACACTACCCCGCCAGGGACTCAAATCCTGCAGTACCAGACGTGTCCCCCTGCTTAAGCCAGTACATGTCCCGTCTGAAGTTTGCTAGAGAGCATTTGGATGATCCAGAAGAAGAATGGGAGAATGTCATATGGTCAAATGAAACCAAAATATAACTTTTTGATAAAAACTCAACTCGTCGTGTTTGGAGGACAAAGAATGCTGAGTTGCATCCAAAGGACACCATACCTACTGTGAAGCATGGGGGTGGAAACATCATGCTTTGGGGCTGTTTTTCTGCAAAGGAACCAGGACGACTGATCCGTGTAAAGGAAAGAATAAATGGGGCCATGTATCGTGAGATTTTGAGTGAAAATCTCCTTCCATCAGCAAGGGCATTGAAGATGAAACGTGCCTGGGTCTTTCAGCATGACAATGATCCCAAACAC
The DNA here is from genome assembly GCF_057628025.1 of Oncorhynchus mykiss. NCBI lineage: Eukaryota > Metazoa > Chordata > Actinopteri > Salmoniformes > Salmonidae > Oncorhynchus > Oncorhynchus mykiss. The sequence continues at coordinate 24,972,354 of NC_143027.1, forward strand.
ACCGCCCGGGCAACGAAGGAGTGGCTTCGTAAGAAGCATTTCAAGGTCCTGGAGTGGCCTAGCCAGTCTCCAGATCTCAACCCCATAGAAAATCTTTGGAGGGAGTTGAAAGTCCGTGTTGCCCAGCAACAGCCCCAAAACATCACTGCTCTAGAGGAGATCTGCATGGAGGAATGGGCCAAAATACCAGCAACAGTGTGTGAAAACCTTGTCAAGACTTACAGAAAACGTTTGACCTCTGTCCTTGCCAACAAAGGGTATATAACAAAGTATTGAGATAAACTTTTGTTATTGACCAAATACTTATTTTCCACCATAATTTGCAAATCAATTCATTAAAAATCCTACAATGTGATTTTCTGGATTTTCTTTTCTCATTTTGTTGTCATAGTTGAAGTGTACCTATGATGAAAATTACAGGCCTCTCATCTTTTTAAGTGGGAGAACTTGCACAATTGGTGGCTGACTAAATACTTTTTTGTCCGACTGTACATTGTAATAAAATAATGAAGAATAATAATATAAATGGTAGTAAATAATAATTAAAATAGAAATAATAGAAATAACAACAAAATTGTAACAGTCAATAGTAGAAATATAATAAATAATATGGACAATTAAAGGCTAAACATGGAAAATAGGCATGCTACTATTGTTATTATGATTCAGTGTCCCTCAGGCTATGGCAGACAAATACACACAGAATTTGGTTGCAAGACCGTTGCTCCTTCATCCATTAGTATTTTCTGTTTTTCCTCAGGGTTTAATAAGATAACGTAGTAATTTCTGCGAATAATGAATCTCATGGTGAGGAATATTTCTCACAGTAAAGCTGAAATTGCATCTCTGTCTCAAAATGTATTTTTATGTCTGCCAGTTTATATTGTCAATTGGTGGTCACTCAGCCTGTACTTGATAAGCATCTGTCTCTGCTTCGCAATGGCGAATTTATCATGTGAATATTGGTGGGGCAAAAAAAATGCATGCCAGCAAAGCCACTACACAACACAATACTAAACAATACATTAATTGTACTATAACGGTGACAAATGGTGCCCATAAACTGTTTGGGCCTACATAAAGCTGTCCCAACACCTTACCACTATCAGCGGAACCTTGTCTGGCAGCGAAACAGTTCATTCAGACTAATTAACTGCCTTTAAAAAAACATAGCTGATATGGCTGACTTGCTTAAACAAAGGTGGTTCTTAATGACAATTGAGATGTAAAAACTATGGCATAAGGGGACGACAAGCGTATAAGGCAATCCGTAATTTCGATTTAAGACATTAATGAGCGAGCCAGGACGGACGTAGCCAATATAACTATTTGTTCAGCACTTTTGAAATGTTCAGGGACAGAATTCAGAACATGGGTCGTTATTACAGTGTTCTCCCTGTATACCAAGTCAGAATCGTAGGATAAATAAAGGGGGCATATAAGCATACAATGAAAACTCTTACAATATTCGATTATTACATTTCTCAAAAACAGGTTATAGGCTACACTGAGTCAGAACCGTAACTTTAGGCAAAATTAAGAGGTGAAAATAGACAAAATTATAAGGGTGGGCTACTAACAGCTTACTACACAACATACACTTAGTGTTACTTTCTTAGCTACAGTATACATATATCCCTGGTATATTACATCATTTATGCAGCAGCATATAACACATTTTTAGACTCACCCACTTGAACAGGAAGGTGGCACGGTGGTCCTTTGTGGGCAAATTTTGTCAACAAAGAGAGAGAGGCCAGATTTACAATTCTGAATTGGATGAAAATCAATCCAAATGCATTTTCCCAGTGTGAGCTTGTTTATTCCAGACTTCACAGTTGCAATGCTTGCAATTAGCCACTGTCACCTATTCCTTCCAACCACTCATTGTTGAATTTGCAATTTCCAACTTGTTGTGCAATGTTTATGCCCAATGGCCGATGAGCACCGATACGTTTTACCTATAATTTCTCTTCATATGACAAGGATTAAAAAGGATTTGCCAGTAGATTGTTGACTTGATTCATGATGATGACTGCAAGCTAAGATTTTGAAAGTAAGATGTTGACATCAATCAAAGCTAATGTGCATATAAATAGATTTGATGTCATTTTATCCGTGGCCAGTGACCTTGAGCCTTCTTGGAAGTGCACTACTAATGTAACTCTGTTAGGGCCCAAAGGCCTTGAATTTTCGATGTCTACCCCTACTAAGGACTTAGACTTGGTGGTGACAGATCACTGAGCCAATCACGGCGCAACGCTCCTATTTTCTGCTGGCTTGCCCCACCACCACAGGAAGCACTGAGCTAGGCTGAAACGCCTGCATTTTGGAGCTGCCTTACTCAAGAAAACAAAAAAGAGACCATAGCTGTGTTCGAGTACCCATACTAGCATACTGTATACTACATACTTAATGAGTATATACTACATATTATTAGTTCATTTTAGTACACTGTAAACGATCGGTATCCTTTCAGCATAGTATGCCTGTCTACCGGAAGTTCATGCTGTTGCTATGCAATCTCTTGCTAGCATAACAAATTACTTGCAAGACACTTCGAGTGTGTTCGTAAATTCAACATGGAGTGCCAGAGTGCGCTTTTGTAAATTCAGAGCGTTGCCAGATTGTCCTTTTTGTAAATTCAGAGCGTTTCCATCTAGGAGCGTTCAGAGGGCACACTGAACGCTCTGGCCGAGGAGTAGGGGTTGATCCGAGCGTTCTGCCAACATAACGGCAGTGAAGCACACAAGCTGACTGGCTAGCTACTTCCAGACACAACTAAGAGAACACCTCACACTGACCATTTTACTCGCCCTAGCAGAGCTGGTTGGACTGTTTTCATGTTATCAAGAGCGTTGGTGACTGTACCTGTGCTGCTAGCAACAATTTAATTACGTTTTTTTGCCGACGTTTACTGACACCGGCCATATTCGTAATTTCATCAGTTATTCTGCGCTCTGGCTCACTCGGTGCTCTTTAATACGAGTAGATAGCCAGAACGAATATATGTCCATTTAGAACGCACACAACTATACCACTTAGCTGACGTGAATAATCAAGTCAATAAACGTTGGGTAGTTAGATAGCGTGTAGTTAATATATGGGCAAGTTCGATGTATTAGTAGCCAAACCTTAGGTAACTAGCTAAAATATCGGTACCTACTGCTGTAATGATATGCAATGAGATTTGTAAGGATAGCGTAGCCAACATAACGTGTAGCGTAACTTATTAGAAAAGTCATTACTTTATTACATTGCTCAACTTTTTCTTAACAGTTGTCATAATTAGTTAAAGCAATGAATTTGTATCGGCTTTCGTCAGACTTCGGCTGCATATTTTCCGCCATTTTCTTCAAATCGGGGCGGCAGGTAGCCTAGTGGTTAGTGAGCGTTAGCCCAGTAATCAAAAGGTTGTTAGATCGAATCCCCGAGCTGACAAAGTAAATATCTGTCGTTCTGTCCCTGAACATGGCAGTTAACCCACTGTTCCTAAGCTGTCATTGTAAATAAGAATTTGTTCTTAACTGACTTGCCTACTTAAATAAAGGTAAAACAAAAATGACTATACAGCACAGCCATGAGCCCACAACTGGTCATGTGACCAGCTCTTCTGACTTGCCTAGTTAAAAGTTGAAGTTCTTTAAATTGGAGACTTGAATTTGGACTTGAATTTAGGTGTGGCCAAAATTGTGGTGAAAATTGTGATGCATTTCTTTGGATTTGTAGAATTTTCCCACGTTTGTCCCACATTTTAAAGTCCACTTCCGCAAAGAGCTATTGGTAGGATTACACTGTCAAATATTTTGGTCCAAATTCTAATTGGGATGTTGATTTTTCAATAACGTTTTTTTTTTTCCTTTTTTTTTCTTCTTCTTTTTCTTTCTTTCTCTCTCGATGCTCCAGTCTGTGTGAGTATCACAGTGTGTGTGTGTCTCTGTGCAGCTGAGGTTCCTACAGGACTCACAGGGGAGCACATAGAAGCAGGGAGGGGTTGAGGGACACATACACAACACACGCCAGTCAGACGAGTAGAGTATTAACAGAGCAGGCATCTGCGCCCACGCACGCAGACTTAAGCTGTGCAGTTATGTAACTTACTCTGCCATTTCAAATGATTTCTGATCATTACTGCTCGCTGGGCTGTGCTGGATTACTGTCTGTTTGGGCTGGGGGTATGAAACCTGTAGTCAGTGCTGCTGTGTGGATCCTGAGTGGAGCTCCCTGGGCTGTGGTGTTAGGTAACAGGGGGATCCTCTTTGAAGTGGTTTAGAGCACAGTGCAGCGCAGTTGCAAGCTACTGCCATGCTACGGCCTCCCATCAGAGCCAACTCTGTCTTCCATCTTCGCTGTGGAGTTAGCACATACAGAGCTTCCCGAACCCTCCTCTACCAGCTGCAGAGTGAAGGCAGGGATACAAAGAACAACAAGGAGAGTGTGTCTCCTAGCCACTTCTGTTGTGTGTGTACAATTTATCTTCGGCTGCAGCATTGGCATTTTGAGAGGCAACAAATTAGCTGAAAAGCTGTGCTCTCCTGTCATAGATGAAGTACTGTGTGATTCTGTGTGTTACTCCTTCAGTAAAGGTCAAATGTTCTGGCACTGTGTGTGACTACCTGCCTCAGTACATTTGAATGACTACCGCTGAATGGTTCCAGTATTTTGACAGCATATTTGTTTATGTGATTAAAATTCAATGGCATAATTAGAGACAAGGTTAACCATGCCCATATCACATTGAGCACAGGAGGCAAAATGAATAATGTTTAATGGATCAGACTGATATTATCCAAGCATCTTTCATCCCTAAATGTGCCACAGTACTCCTCGAGACAAGGCTGAGAAAACAGATAACGCTCTCTCTCTTGCGCTCTCTCTCGCTCTCTTCTCTCTCTCAGGATTAGGAGCCATTATTATGCATGATGCATAGAGAGATTGTGAGGGTGAGATAGAAAGGAAACGTACCCCTGCACTCTCACACAGAAAATAAACATAGGCTTTTCTCATTTACATGGCAAGATAGCAGCAGATAAAAGGGCTGAGAATGGAAGGGAAGAGATTCACTAAATCAGTGTCTGAACTGTGCCGTTGATTATGCTAAGAGGACTGGTAGAGGACAAGGGGACAGGGGTGAGAGGTCCCAGCCACCCAGGAGGGACATCCTCTGTAAGATGATTTGAGGCCACAGCAGCCCAACCAGAGGAGAGCCTGAGGAAACCACCACAGGATAGATGGCAAATCTCTACACTGAGTGTACAAAACATTATGAACACCTGCTCTTTCCATGACATAGACCAGGTGAATCAAGTGTCAAGTTTGTCAAATTTAAAGTTTCTATGTCACATGCACAAGTAAAATGAAATGGCTGTCTTGCAAACTCAAAACCCAACAATGCAATAATCAGGTGAAAGCTTTGATCCCGTATGATCCCTCAGGTGAAAGCTATTATCCCTTATGATCCCTTATTGATGTAACTTAAATCCACTTCAATCAGTATAGATGAAGGGGAAGAGACAGCTTTTAAGCCTTGAGACAGTTGAGACATGTATTGTGTATGTATGCCATTCAGAGGGTGAATGGGCAACTCAATATTAGGAAGGTGTTCTTAATGTTTTGTAAATTCAGTGACTATCTCTGATCTGTCAACATGAGTGCTCTCCATGGTGCTGAACTACAGATCATTACGACAGGTCACTGTTGTGGCATCATGCACTGTTGTTATGAGTGCTCTGCTCTGATACAACCCTACTTGCCACAATGCTCTTCATACTGTGTAGGAACGTCCTATACAATATGATTCAAGTTATGACCCCTGCTAAAACCAGTTTACTAGTGCTGTTGTTATTTTGCTTGCCTGTACTGTATTGTGTTTCTATAGAGACCACAGTGCCTCTCTCTCCTCCCCCTTGTCTCTCAGTGCTGGAGTGCTACCATATCTTGCACAATTAAGACATATGGTGCCTGATTACAACAGGAGACTCACATACCGGGAACCCATCCATGTCTATTTTTTCCCTGGCTCCATAGTAACCTACACACTCAGTCACACACTAACACACGGTCACACACGGTCACACAGTCTGGAAAACACATAGTACATGTGGGCGGACACGGAATAAATATTTCACTATACTGTTTATCCTCTGTTGTGTATGTATTTATATTAATGTCATTGTGGCCTCAACAATAGATCCAGCTTAAGGGGGTCCGTCTCCCTCATCTGTCTTCATTTAATGTGCAGTAAACGCCTATACACTTTATCTTGGAGCTCATTACTCAGAACGGCAGCCATTTGAGTCTTTTATTGGAGGGATGTTTAATTGAACATTGGCTGGTGTGTTCCAAACAAATGGGCCTGAGCTGCGTGTGTGTGTGTGAAATATTCCTAGCGCTTAGCCCGATGTCAAGCCGTCTGGTTATAAAAACTGCACACATTATAGTGGCAGTCCAGGGACACAGAGACAGAGCTGATTGCGGTGGGCGTGTGTGATTCACTCATAGTTAATAATGTAGATGGAAATGAAAGAATGCAACCCTCTCTACTCATAACCACATACAGTATGCACACACATACACATACACACACACAGACACACACTTACGTACACACATGCACACTCATGCATGCATGCACACATGCATAATTAAACTTGGTAGACTGGTTGTGACGGATAGGGGTGGTTAAGGATGCAGTCATAGCAACTCTCAGATGCCTGGGGTAAGCAACACAAGGTTAAAGAGCATGTATGGGTCAAAGCAGTGGCACTCTATAAAAAACGTTTTGGTCTAGACTAAAATATCATTAAGTCTTAGTCACATTTTTGTCATTTTAATAATGATTTAGTCAAAAAGAGTGGGCCACTTTATCCAACTAAATGCCCTTTAATTTTAGTCACATCACATTTGTATTGCCTCATTAAGATACAGTGCCTTCAGAAAGTATTCATACCCCTTGCCTTATTCTACATTTTGTTGTGTTACAGCGTGAATTCAAAATGAATTACCCCATAATGACAAAGTGAAAGCATGTTTTTACACATTTTTGCAAATGTATTAAAAATGAACAGAAATATCTAATTTACATAAGTATTCACACCCCTGAGTCAATACTTTGTAGAAGCACCTTTGGTGGTGATTACAGCTTTGAGTCGGCTTTTCTCCCATTCTTCCTTGCAGATTTTCTCAAGCTCTGTTAAGTTAAATGGGGAGCGGTGGTGAACAGCAATCTTCAAGTCTTTCCACAGATTTTCAATGGGATTCAAGTCTGGGCCACTCAATTACTTTCACATTCTTGTTCTGAAGCAATTCCAGCGTTGCTTTGGCTGAAATGCTACTAGTAGTGTTACCAGGGCCACGTTCAGTTGCAAAACGTTCTTGAATGTTGCAGATAGAAAATTCCATGAATAGAGACAATGTTATTCCATATTATAAACTGGGTGGTTCGAGCCCTGAATGTTGATTGGCTGACAGCCGTGGTATATCAGACCCTATATATCAAGGGTATGACTAAATGTTTATTTTTACTGCTTTAATTACGTAACCAGTTTATAATAGCAATAAGGCAGCTCGTGGTTTTGTGGTATATGGCCAATATACCACGGCTAATGGGCTGTGTCCAGGCACTCCGCCGATGCGTTATGCATAAGAACAGCCCTTAGCCATGGTATATTGGCCATATACCACACCCCCTCGTGCCTTATTGCTTAATTGAACATGTCAGAGGCATTTTTGTTCTATATAGCATATTTCTATCTGAAAGTTCAAAAACGTTGCGTCCTGCCGAACGTGCCCCTGGTTGTTAGCTAGTATCCTAGTTTTAGAATGGCCCGCGATATGCTTGATGAATGAAAAATGCCTCCCGGCAATGCGCGATAGATATAAATGATGGGTCATATCTTTTGAACAGTAATCTCTCAAGCCATTTTCTCAGAGGAAAAGATGGAGAATTGGCTACAGAACCTGGTTATGAATTGCAGTGGGGAAAGTGGGAGGGTTGAGTGAGACTACAAATTCAAAGACGGGCTACTTTTCTGCTTTACTATTAAACTCAATGCAGCTTTTGTTTTTAATTTAATCGACCAGCTTGTGTTTCTTAACCAGGCAAAGGGTAGCTAACTAGAAGGCTGGAGGTGACTGGTTAGCTACGGAGAAGCATGAGAGTTGCCCGCACGATGTGTATAATGGGAGGCGAAGCAGGACACCTGTCTGCCCACACATCACTTGCTCCCACGCAGCTGATGAGTGCCGGGTCTGGTGCGACCTTTCCACTGCTACACAGAACGCCGCTGCTAATATTAATGGGTTTATCACTGAAAAACTCTCAATCTCTCCAAAAACTATTTTCCAGTCCATTTAGTAGTCAGATTGTGTCTCGTCTCATTTAAGTCAAATGAAATGAAAAATACATTTAAAAAAATTCAGGGTATATTTAGTCAATTATAGGCTCATCAACTGCCACTGAAAAATAGGTGTTTGAGACAAATATTGTAGTCACTACTTTTTGGAACCCTTCTTCTCTGCCTCAGACATGTTGCTACAGAAGCCCTGTGCCAACTCAAAAGCACAACCAACATAGAATCCTATTCCATAAAAATCACTTTTTTTTAGATAACCATTCATACAAACCAGGTAGATTAAACAAGTAACTTTCTATTACAAAGTGACAGTATATGCATTTTTCTGTAATATAGGGAAATCTCAGGTTGAAATGAATGATGTGCAAATGAATGTGTTTTCACATGCTTCATGTGCTGTGATCTTCTGGGGGCTATACTAATGTTTATTGTAGTCCTGTCTAGGGATCTCGCTCCATTCCACCAGGGAGTGTACAGTAGTGGAACACATTGACACAGTTCAAATCCATTTTAGTTCTACACTCTAATCTTAGAATATCCAGCTGCACTTCCTCTGCACCCTTTCAATCCCAGCATGCCTACAGTAACAAGCACATTCCTCATTAACACTTCACAGCAATCAGTTAGCTGGAGCTCAATCTACTGAAGACCAGAAGGAAACAGTATTGACGTAGGCCATCAGCTGTTCACAGTTAGGACATGAGTTTTGATGTGTTCAAGCCTGTCAAATGTGTCGACACATTGAAAAGGAAGCTCTGGAATGTATTAACGTTGCCGCTAGAAATAACAACACTAGGGCTTTCAATTTGCCCTTGTTTGTTTTATGGGGACTTATTTTAAGGTGACACCTGGACCTAGTGAAAGGTCAATGCTGATATAAAGATGTTATATTGTACCAGGCAGTCCACCTGAGAATGAATCCATTGCTTCTTCCTGGCACCTACTACCATACCCTAGAAGGTGCCAGGCAGAAGCAATGGATTAATTCTCACTTCAATATTTTGTCTTGCCCATTCACCCTCTGAATGGCACACGTATGTACAGTGCATTCGGAAAGTATTCAGACCCCTTGACTTTTACCACATTTTGTTACGTTACAGCCTTATTCTAAAATGGAAGAAAATGTCATCGTCCCCCCATCCGTCTACACACAATACCCCATAATGACAAAGCAAAAATAGGTTTTTATACATTTTTGCAAATGTATAAAAAAAATACATAACTGAAATATCACATTTACATAAGTATTTAGACCCTTTACTCAGTACTTTGTTGAAGCACCTTTAGCAGCGATTACAGCCTCGAGTCTTGTGGGTATGACGCTACAAGCTTGGTACACCTGTATTTGGGGAGTTTCTCCCATTTTTCTCTGCAGATCCTCTCAAGCTCGGTCAGGTTGGATGGGGAGCGCCGCTGCACAGCTATTTTCACATCTCTCCAGAGAAATACAATTGGGTTCATGTCCGGCCTCTGGCTTGGCCACTCAATGACATTCAGAGACTTGTCCCGAAGCCACTCCTGCATTGTCTTGTCTGTGTACTTAGTGTCATTGTCCTGTTGGAAGGTGAACCTTCGCCCCAGTCTGAGGTTCATCAAGGATCTCTCTGTACTTTGCTCCGTTCATCCCTTGATCCTGACCAGTCTCCCAGTCCCTGCTGCTGAAAAACATTCCCCCAGTATGATGCCACCACCACCATGCATCTCCGTAAAGATGGTGCCAGGTTTTCTCCAGATGTGACGCTTGGCATTCAGGCCAAAGAGTTCAATCTTCGTTTCAACAGACCAGAGAATCTTGTTTCTCATGGTCTGAGAGCCTTTAGGTGCCTTTTGGCAAACTCCAAGCGGGCTGTCATGTGCCTTTTACTGTCTGGCCGCTCTACCATAAAGGCCTGATTGGTGGAGCGATGCAGAGATGGCTGTCCTTCTGGAAGTTCTCCCATCTCCGCAGAGGACTCTGGAGCTCTGTCAGAGTGACCATCAGGTTCTTGGTCACCTCCCTGACCAAGGCCCTTCTCCCCCGATTGCTCAGTTTGGCCGGCCAGCTCTAGAAAGAGTCTTGGTGATTCTAAACTTCTTCCATTTAAGATTGATGGAGGCCACTGGGTTCTTGGAGACCTTCAATGCTGCAGAATGTTTTGGTACCCTTCCCCAGATCTGTGCCTCGACACAATCCTGCCTCTGAGCTCTACGGACAATTCCTTAGACCTCACGGCTTGGTTTTTGCTCTGACATGCACTGTCAACTGTGGGACCTTATATAGACAGGAGTATGCATTTCCAAATCATTTCCAATCAATTGAATTTACCACAGGTGGATTCCAATCAAGATGTAGAAACATCTCAAGGATGATAAATGAAAACAGGATGCACCTGAGCTCAATTTCGAGTCAAAGGGTCTGAATACTTATGTAAATAAGGTATTTCTGTTTTTTATTATTTTTGGGGGGTATTGTGTGTAGATTGATGAGGGAAAAACATTTTTTAAATCCATTTTAGAATAACGCTGTAACGTAACAAAATGTGGAAAAGGTCAATGGGTCTGAATACTTTCAGAATGCACTGTATGCAACATTGCAGCATATTTTCCCACTGTGAATCATGGGACCACTTATGGGAAGCTGGCTTTCACGCCACCTGTCCTCGGTAACTACGTATTGTTGTTCTCTGTAACTACGTGTTGTTGTTCTCTGTAACTACATGTTGTTGTTCTCTGTAACTACGTGTTGTTATTCTCTAACTACATATTGTTATTCTCTGTAACTACGTATTCTTATTCTCTGTAACTACGTGTTGTTGTTCTCTGTAACTACGTGTTGTTATTCTCTAACTACATATTGTTATTCTCTGTAACTACGTATTGTTGTTCTCTGTAACTACATATTGTTATTCTCTGTAACTACGTGTTGTTGTTCTCTGTAACTACGTATTGTTGTTCTGTGTAACTACGTATTGTTGTTCTCTGTAACTACGTATTGTTGTTCTCTGTAACTACGTGTTGTTGTTCTCTGTAACTAAGTGTTGTTGTTCTCTGTAACTACGTGTTGTTGTTCTCTGTAACTACATATTGTCGTTCTCTGTAACTACATATTGTTATTCTCTGTAACTACGTGTTGTTATTCTCTGTAACTACGTGTTGTTGTTCCCTATAACTAAGTATTGTTGTTCTCTGTAAATACGTAATGTTGTTCTCTGTAACTACGTGTTGTTATTCTCTATAACTACGTATTGTTGTTCTCTGTAACCACGTATCATTGTTCTTTGTAACTACGTATTGTTGTTCTCTGTTAATACGTAATGTTGTTCTCTGTAACTACGTATTGTTGTTCTCTGTAACTACGTATTGTTGTTCTCTGTAACTACGTAATGTTGTTCTCTGTAACTATGTGTTGTTGTTCTCTGTAACTACGTGTTGTTGTTCTCTGTAACTACGTGTTGTTGTTCTCTGTAACTACGTATTGTTGTTCTCTGTAACTACGTGTTGTTGTTCTCTGTAACTACGTAATGTTGTTCTCTGTAACTACGTGTTGTTGTTCTCTGTAACTACGTATTGTTGTTCTCTGTAACTACGTGGTGTTATTCTCTGTAACTACGTATTGTTGTTCTCTGTAACTACGTGTTGTTGTTCTCTGTAACTACGTGTTGTTGTTCTCTGTAACTACGTAATGTTGTTCTCTGTAACTACGTGTTGTTCTCTGTAACTACGTGTTGTTGTTCTCTGTAACTATGTATTGTTGTTCTCTGTAACTACGTAATGTTGTTCTCTGTAACTACGTGTTGTTGTTCTCTGTAACTACGTATTGTTGTTCTCTGTAACTACGTTTTGTTGTTCTCTGTAACTACGTGTTGTTGTTCTCTGTAACTACGTGTTGTTGTTCTCTTTAACTACGTGTTGTTGTTCTCTGTAACTACGTGTTGTTTTTCTTTGTAACTATGTGTTGTTGTTCTCTGTAACTACGTGTTGTTATTCTCTGTAACTACGTGTTGTTATTCTCTGTAACTTCGTGTTGTTGTTCTCTGTAACTACGTATTGTTGTTCTCTGTAACTACGTGTTGTTGTTCTCTGTAACTATGTGTTGTTGTTCTCTGTAACTACGTATTGTTGTTCTCTGTAACTATGTGTTGTTGTTCTCTGTAACTATGTGTTGTTGTTCTCTGTAACTACGTGTTGTTGTTCTCTGTAACTACGCGTTGTCGTTCAATTGACAACTCAATTATACAGCTGATCAATATATGGATGGTGTGAAAAACAGCTTTGAAAGACCCCAGGGGCTTGACTGGGAAACACACCTCATGTGGGGAAGGAGTATCAGCAGCTATCAGGTGGATGCTGCCTGGCCTGGTGGAAGAGGGGCTGCTGGAAATGGAGGCTTTGTCTGAGCTTGTGTCTCACTGTGTTTCAAAGAAGGGACTCTGCAGAGAGCATGGTATTATAACCCAGACCTCTCTGAAGGGCCAAGCTAATTCATGTCTTTCCTTGCTTATGTTGGACATTCGGTGTAAAGGTTGAGTCTCACAGACTTGAGAGGCAGGTGGTTGACACCTTTATGATGGCATGTGGATGAAGAAGAAAGGAGTTGAATGGACTCTTCCTCCCTCTATCTCTCTTGCCCCCCCTCTCACATACACACACACACACACTCTGAGACAGCACGGAATAAATGAAAGTCTCTGTCCTCCACTGACTAGTCTCACTGTCAGTCGGTTTTCTCTCAGGACACTGTTGTCATACCGTGGCATGACTAAATTAAAGTCATTGTCCCTGACAAAACAGAGAAGCCACACACAGCAAGTATTTTATTCTTCTCAGGAGACTGAGATCAGCAGGAAAAGGGAGGAGTGTGAAGCTCCGAGGGGGTGAAGAAACAGAATCAAACATGTCAGGCTTTGGTAAGTGCTCTAAAAATACCTCTGGCTCTCACTCGCTGAAATGCCAAGAGTCTCAGTCCAATTGATTTGTACCTGAGAGAGGGAGCGCGAGACAGCTTTGCCCCATGTCATCACGTACACACAGAGCTCCCCAGAGAAAATGAGCTGTGCTGTACTGTGGTGTGTGTCACACTGCTGGCATTCTAGCGGTGATTATAGAAATGAAAAAATAGGCTCACATTAATGGGATTTGCATGTGTAGCATAAAAAAATTAACACTGTGCTGCATTCTGACTATGCAAGGATGTACGCTATGCATTTGTGTTTATTCTGCTCTTTGCACAGATGACAATTTCCACACTGTTTCTATATTGTACTAGCTATAATATATTATAGAGATACACTGTACACTTAGCTAGTAAGATGGGCCCTGGATATGTTGGCACTGATGTATACAGTATAGTTCATGCTGTGTAGATGTCATGGTTGTTCACAGGAGGAGGTCAGTGGTGTGTTACACAAGCCCTCTGCTCCTATGTGCTGCTCTCTGCCTCTCTCCTCTGCCTCTCTCTCTGCCTCTCTCCTCTTCCTCCCTCTATGCCTCTCTCTCTGCCTCTCTCCTCTTCCTCTCTCCTCTTCCTCTCTCTCTGCCTCTCTCCTCTTCCTCTCTCTCTGCCTCTATCTCTGCCTCTCTCCTCTTCCTCCCTCTATGCCTCTCTCTGCCTCTCTCCTCTTCCTCTCTCTCTGCACCTCTCCTCTTCCTCTCTCTCTGCCTCTCTCTCTGCCTTTCTCCTCTGCTGCCTCTCTGCTGCCTCTGCACCCCCAGGAACATTTCTCAGAAAGTAGCAGAAATGTCAGTGTGCCTTCTGGGCTGGCCTTGACTCTATACAAAGGGTCAGGGAGGGAAGAAAGGACAAAGCAGAAAGCAGCCAGTGCTGAGAGAGTAATCCACTCTGACTACTCTGGAAGGCATTTAAAGAGGAGCCTTTCTCCCTACCCTTGACATTTTAAAACATATACAGTATTTCATCAGGATGGATAGTGGGGTCTTTTGCTGGGGCTATTTAAAACGGTTTCTCTCTCTCTCTTTTCTCTCTCTTTCTTTCTTTCTCTCTCTTTTTCTTTCTCTCTTTCGCTCTCTCTCTCTTTATTTCTCTTTCTCTCTTTTTCTTTCTCTCGCTCTCTCATATAATTCATGGAACAGTTCCTTCTGCATATTTCACATGTAATAACATAGTAGGTTTTTGTGCTTTAGAATAAGCTGTGAAATCTAGCGCATTAACATTTTCTAGAGATGTATCTATGTGTCTTTGTTGTCTTGTTGTCTTGTTTGAAATTGCTTGAGTCTAACACATATCTCAGATATGAAGGAAGCCATGAGGAGCAGTCAGTATGTCCCCGACCCATCCTGCCCTTCACTGCAGGAGAACAGTGTGTCACAGCACAGCTATTGGTATGTGTGTGGCGGTGGGGTTTCCCCATCAGAACTACAGGGGAGCCTAGATGGATCTACAGTATGTAATCACTCCAACTGAGCCCAGTCCCCTTTCAGCCCCAATATCCAACATAGTGGAATTGAAATTAGCAATCTGCCAGTTTTAAAGGGCCTGTTACGAGGAGGGAAGCTTGAGTGTTGAATATTCTCATTCAATAGAGAACATACTGTATACAGAAATACTTATTTCAGCTGTTGTCAGGTGCAACAGGGTGCATGTCTGACTACAGCTCATGTCTCATCATATCAGTTTAAGCATCATTTCTTAACCCAGAACCCACTGTTGTGTGCGCTAGCTAGCTACTCGATTTGATGACATTTGTTTACGTTTCTGTTAAGTCTGTCACAGGAGACTAGTTTAAGCATGGCATTTGTACTGTCGTTGTGTTTGTTATTCATATTATTCTATAGTTTTTGTCATTGCCGGATGTATTATTCATGCCAACCTGTTTAGAAAGTAAGCCCAGAATAATGTAGATGGACTGATTTAAGCAACACTTTGTGTGCATTATTTTCCCGTGGAGGTCTGCAGAGTGCTGTAGGGTAAAGTTCCATCAGTAAGCTAAATGGTGCTGCCTGTTTGCAGCTGGACCATTAGAATTCACTGCTCGCTGCCCCAAGGCCCTCCTCTTTAGTGGGCCTGACTTTGCGTGTGGTGCTCTGCCCCAAATAAACACTCCATTAAGGCTGTGTGCTCTGCGTGCTCCTACTTACAGTATGTTCCCTCCCCACAGCACAGCAGCACTCCACTCCACCACACTGCTCCCCCTGTCCTGTCTGCCCCCAATGTCAACCTCCTCAGTCCCCGGGAATTACCCAGAGGAGAAACTGTCCCCAAATGACGTACATAAATGGAAGGCAGGCTAGCCTTTACAGAGACTTCAGAGCTGCTCTTATCTCCTCATAGACTAAGTTTACAGAGTAACAGAAACACAGCCAGGCAGCTGGGCAGACACAGAGACACGACCAGAGGCAAGCAGTCCATATGAGAGTAGAGGAGATGGGGGGGCAGGCATTAGTGTCAGTCTGTTTGGTCTATGCTGGCCAACCTCTCTGTGTTCTTCAGTGCACTCGTCAGACCATGCCAGCCTCGCTTCTCTTTATCTGGGATCTGAGATTTTTTTTTTTTGTATTGCTGAGTATCAGTTTGATAAGATACCGTATCTCTCTGGTGGTTTTTTACTGGGATGGTAGCATATCCCAGTATGAAATTAAAGACTGCCTAAACTATATTTTGCTATTAACATAACACACATTTGAGTAAAAATCAAACACTCGATGTTGGAGTGTGTATTAGAATGTGTAGTATTGTGAGTAACAGTGTTTAGTGGCAGGGCCATCTGGCACCTCATCCTACCCAGTAGTACCCAGGGACAGAGTATTTTACTGCTGCCCTGTTCACTGATGTGGAATAAAGCATGTCACAGCCAATAAGGACAGTCACCTTGGTAATGGTCATTAGCCATACTCACACCACCCCAATATTAATCTCTGCACACACAGTACAGAAGGCCGTTAAAACAACATGATCTATGAGGCAGCTTGTCTTATCAACTACTGGATAACCAAGAAGTCAAAACACTAGACTTCATTTAGTTCAACTGAAATAAACAATAATATAGCCATTTGCTCAGTAAACTAAGGGAATGTGTGAGGTATCAGGCTGACAGTGTGGTGAAGAAGGCGCAACAGCGCTGTATCACCACCTAGTACGGCAACTGCACCACCCACAGCCGCAAAGCTCTCCAGAGGGTGGTGCGGTCTGCCCAACGCATTACCAGGGGCAAACAAAGCTGGTGCATCAAAGCTGGGACCGAGAGACTGAAAAACAGCTTCTATCTCCAGGCCATCAGACTGCTAAACAGCCATCACTAGCACATCAGAGGCTGCTGCCTATAGACATAGATTAGGAATCACTGGCCACTTTTAGAAATGGATCGTTAGCCACTTTAATAATGTTTCCGTATCTGGCATTACTCATCTCATATGTATAAACTGCACTCTACACTATTCTACGGTATCTTAGTCACTTTTAAATTGTGTTTACATATTGCATCACCCATTTCATATGTACAGTATTGTATTGTATTCTATACTACGTCTCTGTCCCGAAGCAAGCACCAGTTAGCCTGGAACTAGCCTAGTGCTAGGCCCATCTCCCAGCTAGCTGAAGAAGTCTATCAGCCACTCCTTCGGCTACAATACCTATTTTGCCAATTGACCTGGACCCCTTTTACTGCCGACTCGGAGCCCCACCGATCTATCACGACTGGTCTACTGACGTAATCCGCCCGAGGGGGTTTCAACAGGCTCCTCCGTCGCGACGTCCCCTGAAGGCCCATTTGCTAGCCGCGGCCCGCTAGCTGTCTAGAGCATATGGGACTGTTAGCTGAAAAGGTCCATCTGCCAATTTATGGGCTACAATACCTATTTTGCCAATTGGCTTGGACTCTTTTACTGCCTACACGGAGCCCTGCCAATCTATCATGACTGGTTTGCCGACGTAACCATCCGAGGGGGCTACAACAGACTCTTCCGTTGCGACGTCCTCCTAAGGCCCTTCTGCTAGCCCCGGCCCGCTAGCTGTATGAATCACTGTGTCTCCAGCCCAACTAGCTACTCACTATGATCACTCGGTTACTCATGCCTCTCCCTAATGTCAATATGCCTTGTACATTGCTGTTTTGGTTAGTGATTGTCTTATTTCCCTGTAGAGCCTCCAGCCCTGCTCAATATGCCTTAGCTAGCCCTTTTGTTCCACCTCCCACACACGCAGTGACCTCACCTAGTTTAAAGGGTGTCTCTAGAGACAAAACCTCTCTCATCGTCACTCAATGCCTAGGTTTATCTCCACTGTATTCACATCCTACCATACCCTTGTCTGTACATTAAGCCTTGAATCTATTCTTCCGCGCCCAGAAACCTGCTCCTTTTACTCTCTGTTTTGAACGCACTAGACGACCAGTTCGTATAGCCTTTAGCCATACCCTTATCCTACTCCTCATCGGTTCCTCTGGTGATGTAGAGGTTAATCCAGGCCCTGCAGGGCCTAGCTCCACTCCCATTCCCCAGGCACTCTCATTTGTTGACTTCTGTAACCATAAAAGCCTTGGTTTCATGCATGTTAACATTAGAAGCCTCCTCCCTAAGTTTGTTTTAGTCACTGCTTTAGCACACTCTGCCAACCCGGATTTCCTAGCCGTGTCTGATTCCTGGCTTAGGAAGGCCACCAAAAATCCTGAAATTTCTATCCCTAACTATAACATTTTCTGACAAGATAGAACTGCCAAACGGGGCGGAGTTGCAATCTACTGCAGAGATAGCCTGCAGAGTTCTGTCATACTATCCAGGTCTGTGCCCAAACAATTTGAGCTTCTACGTTTAAAAATCCACCTTTCCAGAAACAAGTCTCTCACCGTTGACGCATGTTATAGACCACCTTCAGCCCTCAGCTGTGCTCTGGACATCATATGTGAATTGATTGCCTCCCATCTATCTTCAGAGCTCGTACTGTTAGGTGACCTAAACTGGGACATGCTTAACACCCTGGCCATCCTACAATCTGAGCTAGATGCCCTCAATCTCACACAAATAATAAATGAACCTACCAGGTACAACCCCAAATCCGTAAACACGAGCACCCTCATAGATATCATCCTGACGAACCTGCCCTCCAAATACACCTCTGCTGTCTTCAACCTGGATCTCAGCGATCACTGCCTCATTGCCTGCATCCGTAATGGGTCTGCGGTCAAACGACCACCCCTTATCACTGTCAAACGCTCCCTAAAACACTTCAGCGAGCAGGCCTTTCTAATCAACCTGGCCTGGGTATGCTGGAAGGATATTGACCTCATTCCGTCAGTAAAGGATGCCTGGTTATTCTTTAAAAGTGCGTTCCTCACCATCTTAAATAAGCATGCCCCATTCAAGAAATTTTGAACCAGGAACAGATATAGCCCTTGGTTCACTCTAGACCTGACTGCCCATGACCAACACAAAATCATCCTGTGGCGTACTGCATTAGCATCAAAAAGCCCCCGCGATATGCAACTTTTCAGGGAAGTTAGGAACCAATATACACAGGTAGTTAGGAAAGCAAAGGCTAGCTTTTTCAAACAGAGATTTGCCTCCTGTAGCACAAACTCCAAAAAGTTCTGGGACACTGTAAAGTCCATGGAGAATAAGAGCACCTCCTCCCAGCTGCCCACTGCACTGAGGCTAGGAAACACTGTCACCACCGATAAATGCACAATATTAGAGAATTTCAATAAGCATTTTTCTACAGCTGGCCATGCTTTCCACCTGGCTACCCATACCCCGGTCAATAGCCCTGCATTTCCCACATCAACTTGGCCAAGCATCCCCGGTTTCTCCTTCACTCCAAATACAGATAGCAGATGTTCTGAAAGAGCTGCAAAATCTAGATCACTACAAATCAGCTGGGCTAGAGACAATCTGGACCCTCTCTTTCTAAAATGATCCGCCGCAATTGTTGCAACCCCTATCACTAACCCCTATTACTCTTTTGTATCGTCTGAGATCCCCAAAGATTGGAAAGCTGCCACGGTCATCCCCCTCTTCAAAGGGGGAGACACTCTAGACCTATATCTATCCTACCCTGCCTTTCTAAGGTCTTCGAAAGCCAAGTTAACAAACAGATCACCGACCATTTTGAATCCCGCCGTGCCTTCTCCGCTGTGCAATCTGGTTTCCGAGCTGGTCATGGGTGCACCTCAGCCACGCGCAAGGTCCTAAATGATATCATAACCTCCATCGATTAAAGACAATACTGTGCAGCCGTCTTCATCGACCTGGCCAAGACTTTCGACTCTGTCAATCACCACATTCTTATCGGCAGACTCAACAGCATTGGTTTCTCAAATGACTGCTTCACCTGGTTCACCAACTACCTCTCAGACAGAGTTCAATGTGTCAAATCGGAGGGCCTGTTGTCCGGACCTCTGGCAATGTCTATGGGGGTGCCACAGGGTTCAATTCTCAGGCCAACTCTTTTCTCTGTATACATCAATAATATCGCTCTTGCAGCTGGTGATTCTCTGATCCACCTCTACGCAGACGACACCATTCTGTATACCCCAATCACCGACACCATTCAGGCCCTTCTTTGGACCTGTGTTAACTAACCTCCAGATGAGCTTCAATGTCATACAACTCTCCTTCTGTGGCCTCCAGCTGCTCTTAAAACTAAATACATGCTCTTCAACCGATCGCTGCCCGCACCTGCCCGCCCATGCATCATCACTACTCTGGACGGTTCTGACTTAGAATTTGTGGACAACTACAAATACCTAGGTGTCTGGTTAGACCTAGGTGTAATACCTAGGTGTAATACCTAGGTGTCTGGTTAGGCTCACATTAAGCATCTCCAATCCAAAATTAAATCTAGAATCAGCTTCCTATTTCGCAACAAAGTATCCTTCACTCATGCTGCCAAACATAACCTCATAAAACTGACTATCTTACCGATCCCTGACTTTGGCAATGTCATTTACAAAATAGCCTCCAAAACTCTACTCAGCAAATTGGATGCAGTCTATCACAGTGCCATTGGTTTTGTTACCCATATACTACCCACCACTGCGACCAGTATGCTCTCGTTGGCTGGCCCTCGCTTCATATTCATCGCTGGCTCCAGGTCATCTATAAGTCTTTGCTAGGTAAAGCCCCGCCTTATCTCAGCTCACTGGTCCCCATAGCAGTACCCATCCATAGCACTTATTCTCAACTGGCCTACCTGGTTAAATAAAGGTGAAATACATATTTTTTTTTAAATAAAAAATACACCAATGACTGTTAAACAGCCACCTCCACCACATCAGAGGCTGCTGCCTATAGACATAGATTAGAAATCACTGGCCACTTTAAGGAAATGAAACACTAGCCACTTTAATAATGTAAACTGTACTCTATACTATTCTACAGTATCTTAGTCACTTTAATTGTGTGTAAATATTGCATCACCCATCTCATATGTATATACTGTATTCTATATTATGTCATTGTATCTTACTCCAATGCTGCTCTGACATATACAGTGGGGCAAAAAAGTATTTAGTCAGCCACCAATTGTGCAAGTTGTCCCACTTAAAAAGATGAGAGAGGCCTGTAATTTTCATTATAGGTACACTTCGACTATGACAGACAAAATGAGGGAAAAAAATCCAGAAAATCACATTGTAGGATTTTTTATGAATTTATTTGCAAATTATGGTGGAAAATAAGTATTTGGTCAATAACAAAAGTTTATCTCAATACTTTATTATATACCCTTTGTTGGCAAAAACAGAGGTCAAACGTTTTCTGTAAGTCTTCACAAGGTTTTCACACACTTTTGCTGGTATTTTGGCCCATTCCTCCATGCAGATCTCCTCTAGAGCAGTGATGTTTTGGGGCTGTTGCTGGGCAACACGGACTTTCAACTCCCTCCGATTTTCTATGGGGTTGAGATCTGGAGACTGGCTAGGCCACTCCAGGACTTTGAAATGCTTCTTACGAAGCCACTCCTTCGTTGCCCGGGCGGTGTGTTTGTGATCATTGTCATGCTGAAAGACCCAGCCACATTTCATCTTCAATGCCCTTGCTGATGGAAGGAGGTTTTCACTCAAAATCTCATGATACATGGCCCCATTCATTCTTTACTTTACACGGATCAGTTGTCCGGGTCCCTTTGCAGAAAAACAGCCCCAAAGCATGATGTTTCCACCCCCATGCTTCACAGTAGGTATGGTGTTCTTTGGATGCAACTCAGCATTCTTTGTCCTCCAAACACGACGAGTTGAGTTTTTACCAAAAAGTTATATTTTGGTTTCATCTGACCATATGACATTCTCCCAATTTTCATTCTCCCAATCATCCAAATGCTCTCTAGCAAACTTCAGACGGGCCTGGACATGTACTGGCTTAAGCAGGGGGACACGTCTGGCACTGCAGGATTTGAGTCCCTGGCGGCGTAGTGTGTTACTGATGGTAGGCTTTGTTACTTTGGTCCCAGCTCTCTGCAGGTCATTCACTAGGTCCCCCCGTGTGGTTCTGGGATTCTTGCTCACCGTTCTTGTGATCATTTTGACCCCAGTCTTCCCAGCCTGGTGCAGGTCTACAATTTTGTTTCTGGTGTCCTTTGACAGCTCTTTGGTCTTGGCCATAGTGGAGTTTGGAGTGTGACTGTTTGAGGTTGTGGACAGGTGTCTTTTATACTGATAACAAGTTCAAACAGGTGCCATTAATACAGGTAACGAGTGGAGGACAGAGGAGCCTCTTAAGGAAGAAGTTACAGGTCTGTGAGAGCCAGTAATCTTGCTTGTTTGTAGGTGACCAAATACTTATTTTCCACCATAATTTGCAAATAAATTCATAAAAATCCTACAATGTGATTTTCTGGATTTTTTTTCTTCTCATTTTGTCTGTCATAGTTGAAGTGTACCTATGATGAAAATTTCAGGCCTCTCATCTTTTTAAGTGGGAGAACTTGCACAATTGGTGGCTGACTAAATTATTTTTTGCCCCACTGTATGTATATTCTTAATCCATTCCTTACTTAGATTTGTATTGGGGTATATGTTGTGAAACTGTTGGATATTACTTCGATATTACTGCACTGTTGGCGCTAGAAGCACAAGCATTACGCTACACCCGCAATAACATCTACTAAACACGCGTATGTGACCAATAACATTTGATTTGATTTAATAATGCCACTTGAATAATATCACTTTAATGTTTACATATCTTGCATTACTCATCTCATATGTATATACTGTATTTTATACCATCTATTCCATCTTGCCTATGTCTCACAGTCATTTCTCATCAATATATTTATATGTATATATTCTTATTCCATTCCTTTACTTAGATGTGTGTGTATTAGGTAGTTGTTGTGGAATTGTTAGATTAGTTGTTAGATATTGCTGCACTATCAGAACTAGAAGCACAAGCATTTCGTTACACTCGCAATAACATCTGCTAACCATGTGTATGTGACTAATACAAGTTGATCATTTTACTTAATCCAGCTATTGGCCTCATAGTAATCTTCTTGGTAAGGGTTTGTAATGTCACCATGGTTTGGCATACAGCATACAGATGGGAAACAGAGGAATTTGTTAGCAGCATGGTTGTTGATATGGTTTCTCCCACGGGTGTGTGTTTATTTCTCTCTCACAGATAAACTGATATGTTGCTGTGTGTATTTGTCTTTCACAGATGAACTGATATGTTGCTGTGTGTATTTCTCTCTCACAGATGAACTGATATGTTGCTGTGTGTATTTGTCTTTCACAGATGAGCTGATATGTTGATGTGTGTATTTCTCTCTCACAGATGAACTGATATGTTGCTGTGTGTATTTCTCTCTCACAGATGAACTGATATGTTGATGTGTGTATTTCTCTCTCACAGATGAACTGATATGTTGATGTGTGTATTTCTCTCTCACAGATGAACTGATATGTTGATGTGTGTATTTCTCTCTCACAGATGAACTGATATGTTGCTGTGTGTATTTCTCTCTCACAGATTAACTGATATGTTGATGTGTGTATTTCTCTCTCACAGATGAACTGATATGTTGATGTGTGTATTTCTCTCTCACAGATGAACTGATATGTTGATGTGTGTATTTCTCTCTCACAGATGAACTGATATGTTTGAAATGTGAAATGCAGCATGTTTCTGTGGTCATGAAGGCTATTTTACATCTGAACACTCCACTATTCAGGAATTGTTTACAAACACAAAGAACAATGTTTGTGCAGTAAGCTATAAGCCCAATACATTATCACCACATATTGGCTTTGCTTGAATTGCCCTGTCAATGCATTGCTGTTTGGGCCATTAAAAAAAAATGTATTTCACAATTAGAGGTAGGCTATGTGATCCATTGTTGTTTTACTTGTGAGGCACAGCTGAGTGAGCATACATTTAAATCATCTGCTTTTTATTTGTATTTTACTGGGCTGATGGAGCCTGCATCTGATGGTCAGTCTCAGCGGAGGGAGAGAGCAGCAGACTGAGGGTCAGCCTCTCAACATCCCTCCGTTCTCCCTTTCCTCCACTGACACTGAACAAAAAGGGACACGGTGATGGCAAAACTCACGTCGCACTGCATTATTTCTGTCTCATAAACACATTCATTTTGTTACTCCTATGAACAGAGAAAGTGAAATATTCCTTGATGTTAAAAAGACCCAAGCCACTAATAATAAGAACAACGCAAGCCAATAGATACACTTTCTTGTTCATTCATAACAGCAAATTACTTGTATGCTTGATTCGACTGTGTTCGGAGGCGCCGTATGGATGGTGTGACGCAATAGCCTCCGGAGGCACGCAGAGGCCAATTTGAGCTCTGTACCGCGTCGCTGTGCGGCTCTCAAATGTTGTAACAATGCAGAGTGCTCCAAATACAGGGGCAAGAAAAAGTATGTGAACCCTTTGGAATTACCTGGATTTCTGCATAAATGTGACAGAATTTGATCTGATCTTTATCTAAGTCACAACAATAGACAAACACAGTGTGCTTAAACTAATAACACAAATAATTGTATTTTTCTTGTCTATATTGAATACATCATTTAAACATTCACAGTGTGGTTGGAAAAAGTATGACTAATGACTTCTTCAAAAGCTAATTGAAGTCAGGAGTCAACTAACCTGGAGTCCAATCAATGAGACGAGATTGGAGTTTTTGGTTAGAGCTGCCTTGCCCTATAAAAAACACTCACAAAATTTGAGTTTGCTATTCACAAGAAGCATTGTCTGATCTGAACCATGCCTCAAACAAATAGATCTCAGAAGACATAAGATTAATTGTTGCCTTGCATAAAACTAGAAAGGGTTACAAAAATATCTCTTAAAGTCAGTCCACGGTAAGACAAATTGTTTATGAATTGTGAAATTTCAGCACTGTTGCTACTCTCCCTAGGAGTGTCCATCCTGCAAAGATGACTGCAAGAGCACAGCGCAGAATGCTCAATGAGGTTAAGAAGAATCCTAGAGTGTCAGCTAAAGACTTACAGAAATCTCTGGAAGATGCTAACATCTCTGCTGACGAGTCGACAATACGTAAAACACTAAACAAGAATGGTGATCATTGTAGGACAACACCGAAGAAGTCACTGCTGTCCAAAAAAACATTGCTGCACATCTGAAGTTTGCAAAATAGCACCTGGATATTCCACAGAGCTGCTGGCAACATATTCTGTGGACAGATGAAACTAAAGTTGAGTTGTTTGGAAGGAACACACAACACTATGTGTGGAGAAAAAAAGGCACAGCACACCAACATCAAAACCTCATCCCAACTGTAAAGTATGGTGGGGGAGCGTCATGGTTTGGGGCTGCTTTGCTGCCTCAGGGCCTGGACAGCTTGCTACCATCGGCGGGAAAATTAATTCCCAAGTTTATCAAGACATTTTGCAGAAGAATGTAAGGCTATCTGTTAGTCAATTGAAGCTCAACAGAAGTTAGGTGATGCAACAGGACAACAACCCAAATGACAGAAGTAAATCATCAGAATGGCTTGAAGAGAAGAAAATACGCCTTCTGGAGTGGCCCAGTTTGTCCTGACCTCAACCCCGATTGAGATGCTGTGGCATGACCTCAAGAGAGTGGGTCACACCATACATCCCAAGAATATTGTGTAACTGAAACGGTTTTATAAAGAGGAATGGTCCAAAATTCCTCCTGACCGTTGTGCAGGTCTGATCCGCAACTACAGAAAACGTTTGGTTGAGGTTATTGCTGCCAAAGGAGGGTCAACCTGTTATTAAATCCAAGGGTTCACATACTTTTTACATCCTGCACTGTTTACACAGTGTGTTCATTAAAGACATGAACAATTATAATTGTTTGTGTGTTATTAGTTTAAGCAGACTATTTGTCTATTGTTGTCACTTAGATGAAGATCAGACAATGTTTTATGACCAATTTATGCAGAAATCCAGGTAATTCGAAGGGGTTCACATACGTTTTCTTCCCACTGTAGCTCCGCATTGTCATGATTGGTTGACGGTAAGTGAGGGCGGGAAGTCCTGTATAAACTCACTTCCTTTGACAACTTCGTTCACAACAGCTTTGCGCTGCTCGGTGAAGCGCTAGAAGTATGAATGCCCTGACGTCTGCAGAGGCCGTATCATCTTGCTGCACGGATAAAGGCAGACGTCAGAGTGACCAGGCAGCGCCTTTTACTGCTGCAGTGCTTGTTGTTGCGCTGAGGGAAAATAGGAAGAACGGGAATTTTATGGCTTATACAAGTGTTGAATACAAAGTGTTGACAGTGCTGAGTAAGAATTTAAACATGAAAACAGCAGCTCTTCGCTTTCTTTTATGCCTGCTACATTACTGCCGACACGGTAATCTGAGCCATCCGATTGGCCAGCGGTAGGCCTAAAGTGCACTTGATATGCTCTCTGGGCCTGCCGGGAAGGTAGAGTTTACCTTCAGACATATGAAATAGTTAGAAATGGCAACAGTTCGCCTGCCCTGGTGCGCAGGGCAGCTTAATCGGGTGCACCTAAGGATTTATTGATGTTTTTTTTTACTGAAATGTTTGTCGATCGACGAGGAATGCCTTGGAGATCGACCAGTTGATCGCGATTGACTGGTTGGTGACCACAGCTCTAGAAAGTTGAGTGATGTTCAAACTTGTGCTTATTTATGTGGGCTGTTATGTCTTCTGTGCGGCTGTTTGGGGAGCTGCGCGGTAATCTGCGCCTCCGCCTGCAGTTTAGAGGGAAAGTTGGTCTCAGCTAATTCCGTTACCATGGAATTGCCCATGAACAGTCATCTGACTGAGAACACAGGAGAAGGACAGTGCCCCTCTTAGAAAGGTCAGTGTTGGCTGCTTGGTGGAGAGACAGAAAAAGAGAATCCATTCCTCAGCCCTGGTCTAATTAGCCACCCAGAACAGTGTCCACCCAGCCTAGATCCAGCCTCAGCCCAGATCCAGCCACTGTCTCTGTCTGGTTACACACATGGTCGGCTGGATGGCTGGCTCCTCTCTGATAGTCTTTTAACAGTAGGGCAGATTCAGTTATTCCGCACATGTGCCTAATTACCCTCTGAGCCTTAGTCTAAATACATTATTCACAAGGCTTCCTTGAATCCACCCTGAAGAATTAATATAATACATTTTTATGACCTCCCCATTTGCAAAGCTTCAAATACACAATTTATTTTGTGGCACAGATATACCCGGCGTCATTGTCTTCATTTGCTCTTTGTCATTTTATATAGTTATTAGTCAAGCCAAAGTTTATGGAAGATTGATAACTAGTCGGCCTGCCCATTGCAAATTACATCCAAACATTGTGAGAAGACTGGGAATTCCAGCTATTGTCTGGTTTGCCTGTTCACTACGGTATTTTTCAGACAATCTACAAGCATTACAAATCATTCAGTGAAATGAATAATCAGAGTATTTGGTGTAGCTAGAACATCTCACTCTGCCAACCTCTCTGGTGTTGCTAGCCTCAGCTTGGCAGAGATGGAGCTAGTGCATGTTGTGCATTCAGAGCATACAGTGTCTCTTATTGTTATGATGACTCCTCACTCAGCATTAACGATGCAGCAGCATCTCTGTTTTGTTTTCAGTTGTTCTCTGTTGGTCTCACTTCATACACATGTACACTTGGACCTGTGTCCTTCAAAAAGCCAACCTACACCAGCTCTGAGTTGAAGGGATCGATATACGTGTATTGAAATACCAATGCAAACGTGCTTATACAAGAAAGATTGGAATTGACTTGAATGAATTGATGCAGTTTGAGACACCAATGGTTTTTGATGAGAGAGAATTGAAATGAATGGAAGTACAACCGGACTTCTGCAGAACACAGTGGTGTCACATGTCTCTTTAAAGTGTGCACCCTCTGCACTCAGGTGGCCATTTCCCCTGTCTTATGTGTTATGTTCTAGGGCAGGGGTATTCAACTCTTACCTTACGAGGTCCGAAGCCTGCTGGTTTTCTGTTCTACTTGATAATTAATTGCACCCACCTGGTATCCCAGGTCTAAATCAGTCCCTGGTTAGAGGGGTAGAATGAAAAAACATTGCGGAACTGGCTTCGAGGTCCAGAGTTGAGTTTGAGAGCTCTAGGGTGTGATATCTCTCTGTTTGTGTGTGTGTGTGTCTGTGTGTCTGTGTGTACGCGTTTGTGCCTCTGTGCTGGTATGTGAGTGTTTTTACTATACCAACATGTCTGACCTTCATAAGTAAAACACCAGAAGATTCCAGAACAACACCGTGCACTGTCAATAGCCATTTAAAGACACACTGTACTTAAAGTTCATCTATCGTGCATGAGCGGCGAAGGATTCTTAGATCCTTGCAAAACAACACTGCCTTTGCTTTGCCTGCCGCTGTAGTTAAAGTGAACTGCACATCACAAAAGAGAGAAGTTCTTCAGTTGACACTCCAAATTGCATCTGCGGCACCCTCATGGCTGTTGATTGAATCTAATTACGTTTTCCTCCTCTGCAATGAATGGATGTTTTTTAATCTCCCCCTGACACACTTAGTGGGAAGAAGGGTGGGGGAGGATGCCATGAGTGTCTAGAGTGGGTATAAAAATGCTAATCTTATTTGCATTCGGTGTCAGTGGAAACATTACTTGGTTAAATATGCTATTTTTTTCTATCTGTTTCTCTTCCGACCAACTACATCTAACGCATTGCAGTAAGATCTGGCATTTGTGTTTTTATGTCAACTGCCATGAAAATGTTGGTTTTTCATGAAGGCATGTTGTTCCTTTAGTCATCCCACTGGGCACAGGCGTCAGTTCAATGTCTATTCCACGTTGGTTCTACGTCATTTCATTTAAATAACGTGGACGCAACGTTGATTCAACCAGTGCCTGCCCAGTGGGATGCTTCCTAGGACAGATGAGCAAACCACCAGTGGAGGATCAATGCAGCACCTATGGCTGAAACACGTCTGCTCTGTTGAGTACAGCAGCAGCTTACTCTACTGGCATAATCAGGAGCTCCTCTCCTCTGAGGTCTAAACACTGTTCTCTATCTGCTCTCTCTTCCCTCTCTGTCCAGGAAAATGAGCTTCAAGATGTTCTCAAGGAGAAAAAGCACTTGAGTCACCACTTGTTCAACAATAGCAAAAAGGCAGTCCAGAATGAGCAGGTAGGTACTGTAGGAGAGAAAGCCACACCACAGATGGTTGCCATGGTGCTGTAGTAATGGCAGCGTAGTTTGAGAGCTCCTGTAAACATTGTACATATTTAGCTGATTTAAGTGTTTTTAAATGATTTATTTAATTATTTGTTTGATAACTCATTGAATTTTGATTTAATATATTTAGTTGCCTTGACCAACAGAGTAGCAGAATGTATGGCAGATGGATTTGTTTGGTTTGCTAAACTAGCTCTATAGCTAACTGTCCACTGCATTCAAGTGATGCACAGCACTGGCTTCTATTTTCAACCAAAGTGAGAGAACTGCAGTGTGGAGATGGCAGAGAGTGCTCCCTCATAGTATGAGGGTGACTTTATATACTGGACTGATGTTTGGTGAGCTTTTAGTGCCTGTATCAGCATCAGAAGAAGAAGCATCACCCAAGTTGGTGCTACACATTGCTAGTAGAGGAGTCGTACAGTTGCTATAGAGCGCTGAGGACTGCAAACAACATCAGGACCAGCAAGCTTAACTCAAGCACCACCATCATCATCAAACCTGTCCCTCCTTTGTACCATCCAACTGGGCTGCCAGCAGAATGACCTTAACCAAGAGCAGGCACCATCTGAACCTGTCAAGACTAGAGACATCACCAAGAGCAGGCACCATCTGAACCTATCAAGAGGAGAGACATTACCAATAGCAGGCACCATCTGAACCTGTCAAGAGGAGAGACATCACCAAGAGCAGGCACCATCTGAACCTGTCAAGAGTAGAGACATCACCAAAAGCAGGCACCATCTGAACCTGTCATCACCAAGAGCAGGCACCATCTGAACCTGTCAAGAGTAGAGACATCACCAAGAGCAGGCACCATCTGAACCTGTCAAGAGTAGAGACATCACCAAGAGTAGGCATCATCTGAACCTGTCATCACCAAGAGTAGGCACCATCTGAACCTGTCAAGAGTAGAGACATCACCAAGAGTAGGCATCATCTGAACCTGTCATCACCAAGAGTAGGCATCATCTGAACCTGTCAAGAGTAGAGACATCACCAAGAGTAGGCATCATCTGAACCTGTCAAGAGTAGAGACATCACCAAGAGTAGGCACCATCTGAACCTGTCAAGAGTAGAGACATCACCAAGAGTAGGCACCATCTGAACCTGTCAAGAGTAGAGACATCACCAAGAGTAGGCACCATCTGAACCTGTCATCACCAAGAGTAGGCATCATCTGAACCTGTCAAGAGTAGAGACATCACCAAGAGTAGGCATCATCTGAACCTGTCAAGAGTAGAGACATCACCAAGAGTAGGCATCATCTGAACCTGTCAAGAGTAGAGACATCACCAAGAGTAGGCATCATCTGAACCTGTCAAGAGTAGAGACATCACCAAGAGTAGGCATCATCTGAACCTGTCAAGAGTAGAGACATCACCAAGAGTAGGCATCATCTGAACCTGTCAAGAGTAGAGACATCACCAAGAGTAGGCACCATCTGAACCTGTCATCACCAAGAGTAGGCATCATCTGAACCTGTCAAGAGTAGAGACATCACCAAGAGTAGGCATCATCTGAACCTGTCAAGAGTAGAGACATCACCAAGAGTAGGCACCATCTGAACCTGTCAAGAGTAGAGACATCACCAAGAGTAGGCACCATCTGAACCTGTCAAGAGTAGAGACATCACCAAGAGTAGGCACCATCTGAACCTGTCAAGAGTAGAGACATCACCAAGAGTAGGCATCATCTGAACCTGTCAAGAGTAGAGACATCACCAAGAGTAGGCACCATCTGAACCTGTCAAGAGTAGAGACATCACCAAGAGTAGGCACCATCTGAACCTGTCAAGAGTAGAGACATCACCAAGAGTAGGCACCATCTGAACCTGTCATCACCAAGAGTAGAGACATCACCAAGAGTAGGCATCATCTGAACCTGTCAAGAGTAGAGACATCACCAAGAGTAGGCATCATCTGAACCTGTCATCACCAAGAGTAGGCACCATCTGAACCTGTCATCACCAAGAGTAGGCATCATCTGAACCTGTCAAGAGTAGAGACATCACCAAGAGTAGGCATCATCTGAACCTGTCATCACCAAGAGTAGGCATCATCTGAACCTGTCATCACCAAGAGTAGGCACCATCTGAACCTGTCATCACCAAGAGTAGGCATCATCTGAACCTGTCAAGAGTAGAGACATCACCAAGAGTAGGCATCATCTGAACCTGTCAAGAGTAGAGACATCACCAAGAGTAGGCACCATCTGAACCTGTCAAGAGTAGAGACATCACCAAGAGTAGGCACCATCTGAACCTGTCAAGAGTAGAGACATCACCAAGAGTAGGCACCATCTGAACCTGTCAAGAGTAGAGACATCACCAAGAGTAGGCACCATCTGAACCTGTCATCACCAAGAGTAGAGACATCACCAAGAGTAGGCATCATCTGAACCTGTCAAGAGTAGAGACATCACCAAGAGTAGGCATCATCTGAACCTGTCATCACCAAGAGTAGAGACATCACCAAGAGTAGGCATCATCTGAACCTGTCATCACCAAGAGTAGAGACATCACCAAGAGTAGGCATCATCTGAACCTGTCAAGAGTAGAGACATCACCAAGAGCAGGCATCATCTGAACCTGTCAAGAGTAGAGACATCACCAAGAGTAGGCATCATCTGAACCTGTCAAGAGTAGAGACATCACCAAGAGTAGGCACCACCTGAACCTGTCATCACCAAGAGCAGGCATCATCTGAACCTGTCAAGAGTAGAGACATCACCAAGAGTAGGCACCATCTGAACCTGTCAAGAGTAGAGACATCACCAATAGTAGGCACCATCTGAACCTGTCATCACCAAGAGCAGGCACCATCTGAACCTGTCAAGAGTAGAGACATCACCAAGAGTAGGCATCATCTGAACCTGTCAAGAGTAGAGACATCACCAAGAGCAGGCACCATCTGAACCTGTCAAGAGTAGAGACATCACCAAGAGTAGGCACCATCTGAACCTGTCAAGAGTAGAGACATCACCAAGAGTAGGCACCACCTGAACCTGTCAAGACTAGAGACATCACCAAGAGTAGGCACCATCTGAACCTGTCATCACCAAGAGTAGGCACCATCTGAACCTGTCATCACCAAGAGTAGGCACCATCTGAACCTGTCATCACCAAGAGTAGGCATCATCTGAACCTGTCAAGACTAGACTTCAATCTACACTTTTTTCACCTTTTTTATTTTTGTCTGTATACTGCAATTCTGCTTTTAGCTGTGAATGTGTACAAGACAATCTAACTAATAATAAAAAGACAATAACTAACCCAATATAAACCACAGCCTGTCGTTTCCAACGAAGCAAATTAATCATAGCGGGCAGAACAAGGAAGGATTTGGGCAGAGCACAGCATGAGCTAGTGAGATCATATTTACTGTGTTCTGCATATATTTGTATATTTCCATTAGGGAACACTTACTCTGTGATTTGCGCATGTGCAATAACTCAATCCGCCCTTGCACTCCTTCCAAACAACACCATTTTTTACTTTGGCGAAGGGTAAAGTCTACAAAACTTAGTCCACTCTGTTCTTAACATTCTAGTTTTGGGAACAGAAAACTATATTGAGGTCAAATGTTTAATCTTCTTTCACTGCCGGCCACTCGTCTTCCTCTCATCACCATATTTGGTGGTGAGGGGAAATGCCAACCGGATGCTTTAGATTTATACATTCAGTGAAATATCTGGCTCTTTGTTCTATCTGTGGCTACAATGTGCTGCTATGATTTATGACTACACAATGAAACCTCTGCACACACCGTCTCAGGGGTTCACTCCATTCCACTCTCTGGGAATGGGACTAAATGTGACTGGGACTAAATCAGGGTTCCCCAGCTGGCGACCCCCGCAGGTGGTTTTATTTGGCCCCCAAGTTTTCTGTAGCCCTCCCATTTTTCCCCCCATTCTTTTCTTTCATTAATGGAAAGACCAGGAAATCAGCTCCAAGTCCTTTTAATTTAAGAAATCTATTCACAAGTAGAGAGACATGACGTGATCATATATACAGTTGAAGTCAGAAGTTTACATACACTTAGGTTGGAGTCATTAAAACTTGTTTTTCAACCACTCCACAAATTTCTTGTTAACAAACTATAGTTTTGGCAAGTCGGTTAGTACATTTACTTGGCGCATGACACAAGTAATTTTTCCAACAATTGTTTACAGACAGATTATTTCACTTATAGTTCACTGTATCACAATTATAGTGGGTGAGAAGTTTACATACACTAAGTTGACTGTGCCTTTAACCAGACTGGAAAATGACATAAAATGATGTCATGGCTTTAGAAGCTTCTGATAGGCTAATTGACATCATTTGAGTGTACCTGAGTGTACCTGTGGATGTATTTCAAGGCCTATCTTCAAAGTCAGTGCCTCTGCTTGACATCATAGGAAAATCAAAAGAAATCAGCCATGACCTCAGAAAAAAAATTGTAGACCTCCATAAGTCTGGTTCATCCTTGGGAGCAATTTCCAAACGCCTGAAGGTACCACGTTCATCTGTACAAACAATAGTACAC
Organism: Oncorhynchus mykiss; assembly: GCF_057628025.1. Classification (NCBI taxonomy): domain Eukaryota; kingdom Metazoa; phylum Chordata; class Actinopteri; order Salmoniformes; family Salmonidae; genus Oncorhynchus; species Oncorhynchus mykiss. The sequence continues at coordinate 25,005,801 of NC_143027.1, forward strand.
AAGTATAAACACCATGGGACCACGCAGCCATCATACCACTCAAGAAGGAGATGCTTTCTGTCTCCTAGAGATGAATGTACTGCGAAAAGTGCAACTCAATCCCAGAACAATAGCAAATGACCTTGTGAAGATGCTGGAGGAAACAGGTACAAAAGTATCTATATCATCAGTAAAACTAGTCCTATATTGACATAACCTGAAAGGCTGTCAGCAAGGAAGAAGCCACTGCTCCAAAACTGCCATTAAAAAGCCAGACTACGGTTTAAAACTAAACATGGGGACAAAGATCGTACTTTTTGGAGAAATGTCCTCTGGTCTGATGAAACAAAAATATAACTGTTTGGCCATAATGACCATCGTTATGTTTGGAGGAAAAAGGGGGAGGTTTGCAAGCCAAAGAACACCATCCCAACCGTGAAACACAGGGGTGGCAGCATCATGTTGTGGGGGTGCTTTGCTGCAGGAGGCACTGGTGCACTTCACAAAATAGATGGATTCATTAGGGAGGAAAATTATGTGGATATATTGAAGCAATATCTCAAGACATCAGTCAGGAAGTTAAAGCTTGGTCGCAAATGGGTCTTCCAAATGGACAATGATCCCAAGCATACTTCCAAAGTTGTGGCAAAATGGCTTATTGACAACAAAGTCAAGGTTTTGGGATGGACTGAAAAACTGAAAAAGTGAAAAAGCGTGTGCGATCAAGGAGGCTTACAAACCTGACTCAGTTACACCAGCTCTGTAAGGAGTAATGGGCCGAAATCCACCCAACCAATGGGCCGAAATCCACCCAACCTGTTGTGGGAAGCTTGTGGAAGGCTACCCGAAACGTTGGACCCAAGTCAAACAATTTAAAGGCAATGCCACCAAGTACTAATTGAGTGTATGTAAACTTCTGACCCACTGGGAATGTGATGAAAGAAATAAAAACTGAAATAAATAATTCTCTCTACGATTATTCTGACATTTCAAATTCTTAAAATAAAGTGGTGATCCTAACTGACCTAAAACAGGGAATTTTTACTAGGATTAAATGTCAGGAATTGTGAAAGCCTGAGTTTAAATGTATTTGCCTAAGGTGTGTGTAAACTTCCGACTTCAAATGTAAGCAAGGTTTGAACTGATTATGTTTTAGTCAAACATGTCTGTTTGGCCTTCTTGCGGTCAAATTTGCAGTCTACAAATGATTTGTAATTATGTTCCGGTCCCATGACCATCCGCTCTAGACAAAGTTGATGATCCCTGGACTAAATTATCAGGGGTTTTCATAATAAAAGGCGGTGGGCTTGGGCTCTGTCTTCCTGCCTTATCAGAGGGCTGTTTGCATCACAGTGGCATGCTGCTAAAGCTGCCCTGGCCTCTCTCTCTCCTGTTATATAAATTAATGTGTTTATTTTCCATAAGCGTAGTGCTGATGTTGAAGCTGCTAGTGTCTCCAGTCTCATCTGTAACATGGCTAGAACCCTGAGCCTCTGATAGTATTAGAGCACTTCCTGTGAGCTCCTCACACCTCAGACCTTCCTTCCTGCCCAGCTGATAACACCAAGACAGGGGTCCTCTGTATCAATCATCGTAAGTCCTCTGTATCGACACTAAGGCAATTTCCTGGAGGAGTTGATTGTCAGGTAGCTGTTGGGTGTGGAGGGAGTTGAGGAGGGAGATGCTGGTTATTAATGTCTTATCAGGACACTAGGCTGTCCTGACAAGACAGCCATCCGTCAGAGTTATCACTGAGGCGGATATGAGGGGAGCACTCTGCAGGGTGCATGGGCGGATATTAGACCTTCCATCGCCTCGCCTGCACCTTTGTGTTCCTTATCATCATCTCTTAGAGTGACGAGAAGACTACTGAGAAGGGGCGGAGCATGGTAATATAATGGCACCTCCCATCTGCACTCCCACCATACTGTTCAGTCCTATCTGGCCAACTTAGCTGAGACACAACAATGCCTTTCATCCTTCTACAGACATACCCCCCCCCCCACCCCCCACCACTGTGTGGAGATGGACCAATGACTCTGAAGTAGTTCTGTGTGTTGTTGTTGGTGTTACAGCCTCCTTCCGTGTGTGAGTCATAGTATAAATGTTGTGATTACATGGCAGCCATCCTATTTCTAATTGTATTTTACAGTAGCAGTAGCTATAGTAGTGCATTACAAAATACAACTTCATTCACTTAACTCTGTTCAGGTTTCCTTTTTGAATAAGAACAAAGAATTACAAATGTATACAGTAGTTGATCCCAGACCCAGTTTCATTACTCCACCATTATTGTACTGTAGCTGTCATCAGCAGTCAGCCAGCCAGCCAGCCAGCCATCCAGCCAGCCAGCCAGCCAGCCAGCCAGCCAGCCAGCCAGCCAGCCAGCCAGCCAGCCAGCCAGTCAGTCAGCCAGACAGCCAGCCAGTCAGCCAGCCAGCCAGCCAGCCACCCAGCCAGTCAGCCATTCAGAAAAATGTTCTGTGTAATTGCGGGCTATTCTTTGAGTGCTGAAATCAGTCGTTTTTGATAAACACCTGTGTTGTGCTGTGCTCTCTGTGTGCAGGTGAAGTCAGAGTATGAGCAGCTCAAAGAGACCCTCGGTGTTGTGACTCAGGAGAGAGATTCAGCCCTGCGGGAGAAGACCCAGCTCCAAGGCAAACTGGAGAACCTAGAGCAGGTGCTAAAGGTGAGAGTCTGGAGACACACTGTAGATAACCTTATTTTATATCTGCTGTATCTCTACTGTATGTCTACTGCATCTCTACTGCATCTCTACTGTATCTCTACTGTATCTCTACTGTATGTCTGTGACTAATAAGAATCATAGCCCTAGCTCAGGTTGTTTAACAGAGCCAGCCTCTACCCTTCCCTCACCAACTCTCTATCTTTCTCTCTCTCCCTCTCCTCTCTCTCTCATATATAATATCCCTGACCTGTCTGTTGCCTTCCAGTGCCGATGTGGGAGGAAGCTTGACCAGAACAGCTTGACCAGCTGTGAAAGACTAGGAAGCTTGGAGCAGTCTGTCCTCCCCACGCTTACCCCTCCATCCCCTACCCCTCCATCCCCTACCACCTACCCATCCATCCCCTACCACCTACCCCTCCATCCCCTACCCCTCCATCCCCTACCACCTACCCATCCATCCCCTACCACCTACCCCTCCATCCCCTACCACCTACCCCTCCATCCCCTACCACCTATCCCTCCATCCCCTACCACCTACCCCTACCACCTACCCCTCACCCCTACCACCTACCCCTCACCCCTACCACCTACCCCTCACCCCTAACACCTTCCACTCACCCCTACCACCTATCCCTCCATCCCCTACCCCTCCATCCCCTACCACCTACCCCTCCATCCCCTACCACCTATCCCTCCATCCCCTACCACCTACCCCTCACCCCTACCAACTACCCATCCCCCCACCACCTACCCCTCCATTCCTTACCCCTGACCCCTACCACCTACCCCTCCATCCCCTACCCCTCACCCCTACCAACTACCCATTCCCCCACCACCTACCCCTCCATCCCCTACCCCTCACCCCTACCCCTCCATCCCCTACCCCTCACCCCTACCAACTACCCATCCCCCCACCACTTACCCCTCCATCCCCTACCCCTCACCCCTACCACCTACCCCTCCATCCCCTACCCCTCTATCCCCTACCCCTCCATCCCCTACCCCTCCATTCCCTTCCCCATCCTACCACCTACCCCTCCATCCCCTACCCCTCCATCCCCTACCCCTCCATCCCCTTCCCCATCCTACCACCTACCCCTCCATCCCCTACCCCTCCATCCCCTCACCCCTACCCCTCACCCCTACCACCTACCCCTCCATCCCCTACCCCTCCATCCCCTTCCCCATCCTACCACCTACCCCTCCATCCCCTACCCCTCCATCCCCTCACCCCTACCCCTCACCCCTACCACCTACCCATCCATTCCCTACCCCTCCATCCCCTACCCCTCACCCCTACCCCCTACCACTCCATCTCCTTCCCCTCCACCCCCCCTCTCTCCCGCTAGATTGATTAGGTATCACTGCTATGTCCATTTGTATGGGGAGCAGACCACTCTAGCCCCATTTTGAATGCTTTTCTTCACCCCACTGGCCATGCTAGCTCTCCCTATTTGTCTGGGCTGCTTTCCTATGACACGAAAGGCCACCTGGCTAGGACCAGTCCAGTATGAATGGGCACCTGGCTCGGACCAGTCCAGTATGAATGGGCACCTGGCTAGGACCAGTCCAGTATGAATGGGCACCTGGCTAGGACCAGTCCAGTATGAATGGGCACCTGGCTAGGACCAGTCCAGTATGAATGGGCACCTGGCTAGGACCAGTCCAGTATGAATGGGCACCTGGCTAGGACCAGTCCAGTACGAATGGGAACCTGGCTTGGACCAGCCCAGTACGAATGGGCACCTGGCTAAGACCAGTCCTGTACGAATGGGCACCTGGCTAAGACCAGTCCAGTACGAATGGGCACCTGGCTAAGACCAGTCCTGTAGGAATGGGCACCTGGCTCGGACCAGCCCAGTACGAATGGGCACCTGGCTAAGACCAGTCCAGTATGAATGGGCACCTGGCTCGGACCAGCCCAGTACGAATGAGCACCTGGCTCGGACCAGCCCAGTACGAATGGGCACCTGGCTATGACCAGCCCTGTACGAATGGGCACCTGGCTAAGACCAGTCCTGTACGAATGGGCACCTGGCTAAGACCAGTCCTGTACGAATGGGCACCTGGCTAAGACCAGTCCAGTACAAATGGGCACCTGGCCAAGACCAGTCCTGTACGAATGGGCACCTGGCTAAGACCAGTCCAGTATGAATGGGCACCTGGCTTGGACCATCCTGTACGAATGGGCACCTGGCTAGGACCATCCTGTACGAATGGGCACCTGGCTAGGACCAGTCCAGGAGGAGTGGGCACCTGGCTAGGACCAGTCCAGTACGAATGGGCACCTGGCTTGGACCATCCTGTACGAATGGGAACCTGGCTAGGACCATCCTGTACGAATGGGCACCTGTCTAAGACCAGTCCAGGAGGAATGGGCACCTGGCTTGGATCAGTCCAGGAGGAATGGGCACCTGGCTTGGACCATCCTGTACGAATGGGCACCTGGCTTGGACCACTCCAGCGCGCTGTGGAATGTGATTGTGCATGATGAGGCGCGTCTATGAGTTCAGTGAATATGTGGAAGGGGTGGGAGAGGGGAGAGCTGGGGTTGGGTATCACTGTTCATGATGACAATATCACACACAGGCTTGATGACATGAAATAACCCAGGGGATAGATGTGTATTGGACGGCATGAAAATGTAATGAAAATGTTTTCTGATTCTTGCCATTTAAACGAAAGCAATAAGATGACTAGATGGCACTTTGACATAATGGTTGAGGAAGGCCGTGCATTTAGCCTTTGTTTTGTATGGCTTCTTTTGTTAATGATGACCACGGACAAGTGAGCACGCCTTGGAGTTTGTGCACCCTTTTCATGTAACTTAAAACCCTGTATTGATCATGCAAATACATCATTGCTTAGGACAGCTCTTCTGTAGTGACATCACACACAGGTATTGTTTCACAAAGGGTGCAGCAAACTGAGAAGAGTTGATTGATGATTGGTTGATCATGCACAGCAAAGCTTCTCCAGTTCTCATCCAAACATGTTCAAACATTCCTTCTAGTATGGATTCTGACGTTAAGATCCAGGCTTTTGGGGGTGGATCTCTCTCATTTAGATCATTTGATACAAACTGTAAATTGACATTGGTCTTTGACATTGGTCACATGGGTGTTTTGACATAACCTATGCCTAAAGTTTGGAAGACTTGGAGGTCCAATAACTGTCATCAAGCTCAGTATTTGTAACATATAAGCCAGGAGTTTGTTGAGGACAGATGACTGGAGACTTGCCTGATGTCATGAGTTTTTACTTCTACTAACAGCAGCCCTCTCTATGCCCCAAACCACCCTCCTTCTGTCTCCCACCTCCCCCCCGCCCTCTGAGGACAGCATATGCGTGAGGCTGCAGAGCGGAGGCAGCAGCTAGAGTTGGAGCATGAACAAGCCTTGGCTGTACTCAATGCAAAGCAGCAGGAGATTGACCTTCTGCAGCAGGTAAGGTCACCATGTCAGCGCTAGCTGCACAGGGAGGGCCGCCACTCTTGTTAGCCCAGACCAGTGCTGGGTCAGAGGTCAAAGAGCTTTGTGTTGAGCACTGCTACAGCTTCGCCGTATCCTCTTAAATCCTTCAGCTGTCTGTCTGTCTGTCTGCCAGCCCCCCAGGCTGTGGGGCGAGAGAGAGAGAGAGAGAGAGAGAGAGAGAGTGCTGGAACCAAGTAACTCAGTAACAAGCTCTTACCCTGCTACAGGGAGCATTTTAGCACAATACAACTTTAAAGTTGGATCAGACTTGATGTTTTTTGTTGGCTTGATAAAAGGCTGGTCCGGATGATTTGACATAGTCCCTGCCGCCTCTGAGGAGAGGGGCTGATGTCAAGCAACACATCATCTGGAATCATCAGCCTCTCTCTCTCTCTCTCTCTCTCTCTCTCTCTCTCTCACTCTCGCTCTCTCGCTCGCGCTCTCTCGCTCTCTCTCGCGCGCTCTCTTGCTCTCTCTCTCTCACACTCTCACACTCTCTCACACACTCTCTCTCTCTCTCTCTCTCTCTCTCTCTCTCACACACTCTCTCTCTCTCACACTCTGTCTCGCTCTCTCTCTCTCTCACACTCTCGCTCTCTCTCGCTCTCTCTCTCACACTCTCTCACACTCACACTCTTTCTCTCGCTCTCTCTCTCTCTCTCTCTCTCTCTCTCTCTCTCACTCTCTCTCCATCTCTCTCTGTCTCTCTCTGTTTAACTCTCTCTCTCACTGCCTGTGCTACTTATTTTAGAGTTGGCCATAAATACGCTCTGTTTTCTCTCATTAGCAAAAGGAGCTCATTACAGCGTTATCGTTCTATAGAGACCCTGGCTGCTTTCTGCGTTCTCTACAATTAATTGCCTCCGAAGTGGATTCATGAAATTGGAAAGTCTGCAGATGTTTTCCTATTCATGTGGAACGTTAGTTTTCTCAACAGATGTTCCCAGTCACATGAAGTAAACTAGCATGCATTATTTTATGTTTATTATACACTACAGTGGGTTTATATCAAACAAAGATGAATCTTCTAGAAGAGCCCCTCAATCTAGTTTCAAGAGAGCACTACAGAAGTATATGAAGATACATTATTAATTGTTTGTTATAATTGTTTTAATGTTTACACACCATTGTTTTCATAGATGGCCTTCATAACAGCTCAAACAGCATTTTGTTGAGTGTTTTTTTGCGTGCTGTCCAGCCAGTTCCCAATGATCCAGTTGTTGAGGTAATAATGGGTTGTATGTGTTTCGAATGTAACACAGATGTTATGTTTTACAGGCTCAGGTTGAGGCTAAGAAGGAGCATGAGGGAGCTGTCCATCTGTTAGAGGTGAGTGTCTGGGCACTGGGGGGGTGACAGGAGGTTGGCCTGCCATGTTGTGTGTGCGTGTGTTTGTGTGTGTCTGCTTTTGGAGTGTGTGTGTGTGTGTGTGTACGGCTCAGCCTGACAGTCGGACATGTGTGAGCCCAGGGTCATTTTCTACTGGCTCTGTCTGTGAGACCCTGTTCACTCTGTTGAAGGTTGTGAATGTGGCATGCATAAAGACTAAGACCAAATGGAATAATAGATTCTTGCCCATGACGACTTTATTTTGATGATTTTGAAAGTCTAAACTGTAACTAGCAGTGCAGAAATAAGAACGGAAGAGTGCTATTGATATGACACATTAGCTATTGTGTTTTTGTAAATGTGTATTCAGTATATACAAACAGTATTATATCGACATACATCGTTATTGATCACTATATTATTTAAAATGTGTGGTTGTTTATTATTATTATTAACAAATAATTTTGCATGAGTGCCACGGAAAATCTTCTGTTTTGATTTGAAGGTGTGTATGAGTGTTCATATGTGTAATTGTTCTTTTTCACTGTGTTATTGGTGTGTGTTTTATGCATATACAGAACCACTTGGACAGCATGCAGGTATTTCAGAATTGTTTTTGTTTACTTGATATTTCCATCTCTGCCTGTACAATACAATATACATCAGGCAATATATCCCCCTAGTTTTTGGCTCTTTCAAAATAAATCATGATGGAATGACATTTCAGAATTGGAAAGGCAATGTTTTGGGGATTCAATTGATAGTCACATTTTAAGCATACACCACACCAAAGTGGCAGTCCATCAAGAGGTCACTTTCATAATCAGATTTTGGCGGGAGATATTGTGTTAGATTTACGGTGCATTCGGAAAGTATTCCGAACCCTTGACTTTTTCCACATTTTGTTACATTACAGCCTTATTCTGAAATGGATTAAATAAAAAACCTCCTCATGAATCTACACAATTTTAGCAAATTTGTAAAAAATAAAAAACATAAATAGCTTATTTACAAGTATTCAGTCCCTTTGCTATGAGACTCGAAATTGAGCTCAGGTGCGTCTGTTTCCATTGATCATCCTTGAGATGTTTCTTCAACTTGATTGGAATCCACCTGTGGTAAATTCAATTGATTGAACATGATACAGACACACACCTGTCTGTATAAGGTCCCACAGTTGACCTATGAGGTTGAAGGAATTGTCCGTAGAGCTCAGAGGCAGGATTGTGTCGAGGCACAGATCTGGGGAAGGGTACCTAAAAATGTCAGCAGCATTGAAGGTCCCCAAGAACACACACTCCATCATTCTTAAATGGAAGAAGTTTGGAACCACCAAGACTCTTCCTAGATCCGCCAGGCCAAACTGAGCAATCGGGGGAGAAGAGCCTTGGTCAGGGAGGTGACCAAGAACCTGATGGTCACTCTGACAGAGCTCCAGAGTTCCAATGTGGAGATGGGAGAACCTTCCAGTAGGACAACCATCTCTGCAGCACTCCACCAATCAGGCCTTTATGGTAGAGTGGCCAGATGCTAGCCACTCCTCAGTAAAAGGCACATGACAGCCCACTTGGAGTTTGCCAAAAGGCACCTAAAGGACTCTCAGACCATGAGAAAAAGATTCTCTGGTCTGATGAAACCCAGATTGAACTCTTTGGCCTGAATGCCAAGCGTCACGTCTGGAGGAAACCTTGCACCATCACTACGGTGAAGCATGGTGGTGGCAGAATCATGCTGTGGGGATGTTTTTCAGCGGCAGGCACTGGGATACTAGTCAGGATCAAGGGACAGATGAAGGGAGCAAAGTACAGAGAGATCCTTGATGAAAACCTGCTCCAGAGCACTCAGGACTTCAGACTGGGGCGAACGTTCACCTTCCAACAGGACAACGACCCTAAGCACACAGCCAAGACAACCCAGGAGTGGCTTCGGGACAAGTCTCTGAATGTCCTTGAGTGGCCCAAACATCCCTGAAGAGACCTGAAAATAGCTGTGCAGTAATGCTAGCCATCCAACCTGACAGAGCTTGAGAGGATCTGCAGAGAAGAATGGGAGAAACTCCCCAAATACATGTGTGCCAAGCTTGTAGCGTCATACCCAAGAAGAGGTGTGAATACTTATGTAAATGATATATTTCATTTTTATTTATTTTTTATAAACTGGCAAACATTTCTAAAAGCCTGTTTTTGCTTCGTTGTTATGGGGTATTGTGTGTAGATTGATGAGGGGGAAAAAACAATGTAATCCATTTTAGAATAAGGTTGTGACGTAACAACATTTGGAAATTGTGAACTGGTCTGATTACTTTCCAAATGCCCTGTATTTTCATTTTGAAACATAAGATTCAAGAGCTGAACAATGTCATATACTGAGGTGAAACAATGGCTACTCAATAATTCATTGCTACGGTTTTGTTGTTGTAGCTAGCTGCTGTTCATGATTTTATTTTGATTTAATGTTTATTTAGCCCGTCAAGTCAATTAAGAACAAATGATTATTTACAAAAAGATGCATAGTTGTATTGTTGTATCTGTGCAGACAGAAACATGTTTCAGTTGTTGAATGTTTGCTTTCCAAAAGCAAGGCTGTCCTAGCCACACAATGATGGTTCACACTCGCATCCTCCATTCAGCTTGTCATCAATGCATGTGTAGGCATCCACACTCCTCTAGGCTCAGAGCCTGCTCTGTTACCGGACAGTCACTGGGGAAGGGGTTGTCACAGGACACAACAAGACAGAAGGCCTGACTGGGACATAGGAGAGGCCATCAGACAATCGCTCTCATCATCACTCATTTGAGTTATGCCTCCATTTTAGTTATGGCATCATTCTAATGTCTGAGGAATTGTGTTTAGATGCTGGCATAATGGAAACAATTGATGTTATGAGGACATTGTAACCGTTCATTCTGGTTGGAGTTGCATGCAGGGCAGCATGTTTCACAAGGCTACTACAGGACTGGTCATACACCCAGGGGAGGGCTTTAAGATGGTGAAAGGCTGACCACCCTCTGTGTTAATGCATCAACCCATTGAATCATATGCAGTGATTGCGAATGCTAATCCTCCTCTAACAGCATGTTCACGTGCTGACAAACAATAACTTGTCTGCATGAAAGTCATGAATAAAACGCCACAGACATTAGGCATCACTGCTTTGGGGAAAGTGTGCAGCAAATGACATGGTAGCTTCAGCAATGCTCTCAGGGTGGTCTGATGAAGGGGCTGATTTGGGTTTATGTGAAGAGGGGTTGTCTGTCTCCATTTGATGCTTACCACTCAACACTTACTCCTGCCCAAGGGAAGATCTTGAGCTGGATACCCCTGGGGTTTCTGCTAGGCCTGCCTATTCTCCCACTGTACCGTAGTCTCCGGGCCAGTGTGGAGAACAGACAGTATTTCACTGTAGAAAGCCAAGGATTTGATTGCATGGTTCTATGATGTTTTAATTGCTGTTGCCCCTCTTTTGTCGGCTTCGTAACTCATGATGATGACTCTTGCCTTTATTTTACTATCTCTGTGCAATGAAGTTGAGGAGCATTCCCCGCGCTTTGAACACAGTGCAGTTTTTGGTATGCATACTTCCTCTTAACAAGAGGCTGCTCTATAGAATAATGTGCATTAACTGTAGTCCTGCATGTGATCTGCGTACTGTGACTAGTTTAGGTGTTTATGACTGGAATGTATTTTACCTGATAGGAAATTTAAGGTGTCAACTCCCTTTTCTCTGTAATTTAAAGTCCAATATCTCATCCTACCTAATTTTGTGTGTGTATTTATACAAATATACAGTTTTGGGTTTCAGATTTTCTCTTTCTTTCACTTTATTTCCTTCTGTTACTTTCTTCTCTTTTGTCTCTCTACTTCTTCCTTCCTTTTCTCCCCCTCTCTGTCTTTCTCTCTCACTCGCTATCTGTCGCCAGGCCAAAGTCCGAGATCTGGAGGAGAAATGTCGGACACAAAGTGAGCAGTTCAACCTCCTGTCCAAAGAGCTGGAGAAGTTCCGGCTACAGACTGGAAAGTTTGATACCCTTGGCAGTGGCACCGATCCCTTAACTGTGTGTGAATCCCCTGGATCGCCAAACAAATCCCTCTCCCAGCTCTTCAACGGGCTGGCCGCCCCCACAGGGAAAGGTTAGACGAATCGCAGAAGAGCTTTGTTTTAGCTTGTCTGTGTACATTATGTACGCCATAGACCACAGCTCAGACGAGAACATTCATAATAATGTGATTTCAGTCATCTGTGAGCTGTATGTGGACGTTTGATCTGTTAAATCAGACAGTGGAAGCGGCGGAAAGCTTTAGTCTCGCAAAATGACACCAAAATACATTTGAAATAAACAATTCAGTATTATGAGGATGGAAAGACAAACGTGCAGCTGCTCCTGAAATTGGAGGTCTGGGAGGCCGTGCTTGTGACGTACGTGGCTCAACATAGAGCAAGTAGCCTAATGAAATAATCAATCAGGGTACTGGATGACATAGCCTTTACCACTGCTTGGCACATTCTTGTTGTTGACTTAAATAATAATACTGACGTTTACATTGGGCCTGTGCCTGGAATCTAACTCTCCTTCTGATTACATAAGGATCTGTATGTTTTTTAACACTAATGCAATTAGGATGATTATTTTCCTAATTGTTAATGGGTTGTATCCATCTGTTGTTTGTGCTGTTGGTTCTTACAATGTTATCTATTACTTTCAATGGTATCTAATCAAATGAGGTATGGAGGATGATGAAGATGATGATGATGAATGGTGATAATAACGATGAATGACGATCACATGATGAAATGGATAAATAATTGTATGTGATATATTGCACTCCATTTTGGACATTAGTGCTACGCACAGATATAAATATGATTTCAGCAGGCGCAGTCATATTTCAGATCTTAGCTCTTCCTTTGTTTTGCCCGCAGGCAATGAGAGTCCGCTGAGCAGATCTGTGATCTCTGAGTTCATCCGACCGCTCCAGATCTGTGGGGACAAGCCGGAGCTCGTGTCTGTAAAGCCAACATTCCTCACCCGCAGCAGCAGCCGGACTGGCAGCTCTCAACGGGCCCTCCTCACTGAGGTGAGTCCTACTAGGTCCCTCCCTCCCTCCCTCCCTCCCTCCCTCCCTCCCTCCCTCCCTCCCTCCCTCCCTCCCCTCTAGCCCTGATTATATAAGCCTAATCAAGATGGACCTAAATAGCTTGATTGCCCTTTCAAAAAACTCCTCAGAAGATGGTAAAGCATTAATTACACTGTTACATAATTACAGCATTTATTACATGATTGCAAAATTGCTTCCTGTTTTGAAAGTATAAGCTGAAGTCCCACTCAGGTGGAGATGTAGGACTGAGGAAACACAGTGATGCAGAAAGGCCTTTTCACACCCCATCCTATCTGTTTCCTTTTACTCTCCTCTGCTGGGAGGTTTGGCAGGTTTACCAAGTGTGTATAGGATATGTTTATAGGCTCTGCTATCATCCCACTGATTTCCACCATAGAAATGTCCACCATGAAAACAAAAATAAATGTAATTTGGTTGTTACATCTCTCAAGGTTGGTTCTCTCTTATCAGATGGACAAAGAACTAAGCTCAACGACTAGGACCAAGAAGAGGTTCACAGGCAAGGTCCGTCTGTGCATCGCCCGGTACAGGTGAGAGGAGTGAGCAGCTTTGAGATGCCTTACACTACAGTGTTATATTAAAAATGCATCCCTGCACAGCACTTTTCAGAAGTGTTTTCCACCTACATTGTCCCACTGAGGTTTGAACTCACCTCTTAATAATGATGCAGTGCTATGCTCTCACCAAATAAAATGAACTGTCAGCTGAAATAATTGGAATCCCCTAGAACAAAGGCAAATACATGAATGGAACCCAGTGCTGTCCACCCCCACTGTTTTTTTCTATCTCATTTAGCCTGTTGGAAAATGTTATATTTTATATTAGTTTTTTATTGCAGCACTCAGCAATTCCCCTATCACAAAGTTACACAAGGGTACTGCTACTGCAGTGTTTGTGGCAAAAATGTAACTGTGCTTGGATTTGTTTGGAATTGCTCGGATACTATTTAGCTAGGCTACTCTGCTTTCCCATCACAATGTCATCAAGTTTTGACAGAAGCTAATTGTCCATACACAGTTCCTAATATTGTGCTTAATAATTGTCTCATTTTGATCCTAGGTTTTGAACCTTTTTGAACCTGAATTCATCATCTAGCCTGAGATAATTGGACACATATCCACTTGTGTTTGGTTCAGAGGAGCAACGCAGCGAGTTCATCAGCTTGATTCTATTGTACTCTACTCTTTCTTTCCCCCAGTTATAACCCCTGTAATGGGCCCAATGAGCATCCTGAGGCAGAGCTCCCCCTGGTGGCAGGGAAGTACCTCTACGTGTATGGGACCATGGATGATGACGGCTTCTATGAAGGTCTGATATCTCACTGTGTTTTACCCTCTCTCTCTTAAAAACCAATTCACATGATTTAAAAATGATTCTAATTTCAGAGCAGAATGATTGTTGCTGCTAAGAGACAGCATGGATTATGGGATGTATTTACTGTATGGGCATTCGAAGAGACGAGGATTAGGCAGTTGTGGATCAATCAGTGCTAATGTGGCTTTTACGATTGTCCTCTCTAGTCTTCACTGTACTTGGAGAGTTGTTGTTTATACTACTTACTACTCGTCACTGTGAGAGTTGTTGTTAATACTACTTACTGCTCGTCACTGTGAGAGTTGTTAATACTACTTACTGCTCGTCACTGTGAGAGTTGTTGTTTATACTACTTACTGCTCGTCACTGTGAGAGTTGTTGTTTATACTACTTACTACTCGTCACTGTGAGAGTTGTTGTTTATACTACTTACTGCTCTTCACTGTGAGAGTTGTTAATACTACTTACTGCTCGTCACTGTGAGAGTTGTTGTTTAAACTACTTACTGCTCGTCACTGTGAGAGTTGTTGTTTATACTACTTACTGCTCGTCACTGTGAGAGTTGTTGTTTATACTACTTACTACTCGTCACTGTGAGAGTTGTTGTTTATACTACTTACTACTCGTCACTGTGAGAGTTGTTAATACTACCTACTGCTCGTCACTGTGAGAGTTGTTGTTTATACTACTTACTACTCGTCACTGTGAGAGTTGTTGTTTATACTACTTACTACTCGTCACTGTGAGAGTTGTTAATACTACTTACTGCTCGTCACTGTGAGAGTTGTTAATACTACTTACTGCTCATCCATGTGAAAGTTGTTGTTAATACTACTTACTGCTCTTCACTATGTGTTGTTAATACTACTTACTGCTCTTCACTGTGTGTTGTTAATACTACTTACTGCTCATCCATGTGAGAGTTGTTAATACTACTTACTGCTCGTCACTGTTCGTGTTGTTGTTAATACTACTTACTGCTCGTCACTGTGAAAGTTGTTGTTAATATTACTTACTGCTCGTCACTGTGAGTGTTGTTGTTAATACTACTTATTGCTCGTCACTGTGAGTGTTGTTGTTAATACTACTTACTGCGCGTCACTGTGAAAGTTGTTGTTAATACTACTTACTGCTCTTCACTATGTGTTGTTAATACTAGTTACTGCTCTTCACTGTGTGTTGTTAATACTACTTACTGCTCATCCATGTGAGAGTTGTTAATATTACTTACTGCTCGTCACTGTGAGTGTTGTTGTTAATACTACTTACTGCTCGTCACTGTGAAAGTTGTTGTTAATATTACTTACTGCTCGTCACTGTGAGTGTTGTTGTTAATACTACTTACTGCTCGTCACTGTGAAAGTTGTTGTTAATACTACTTACTGCTCTTCACTATGTGTTGTTAATACTAGTTACTGCTCTTCACTGTGTGTTGTTAATACTACTTACTGCTCGTCACTGTGAAAGTTGTTGTTAATGCTAGTTATTGCTCTTCCCTGTGTGTTGTTAATACTACTTACTGCTCGTCACTGTGAAAGTTGTTGTTAATACTAGTTATTGCTCGTCAATGTGAGAGTTGTTGTTTATACTACTTACTACTCGTCACTGTGAGAGTTGTTGTTTATACTACTTACTGCTTGTCACTGTGAGAGTTGTTGTTTATACTACTTACTACTCGTCACTGTGAGAGTTGTTGTTAATGTCACTTACTGCTCGTCACTATGAGAGTTGTTTATACTACTTACTAGAGGTTGACTGATTAATCGGAATGGACGATTAATTAGGGCCGATTTCAAGTTTTCATAGCAATCGGAAATCAGTGTTTTTGGACACCGATTTGGCAGATAAAAAAAATAAAAATGTACACCTTTATTTAATCTTTATTTAAGTAGGCAAGTCAGTTAAGAACACATAACTGCCTCATTCAGGGGCAGAACGACAGATTTTTACCTTGTCAGCTCGATTTTTACCTTGTCAGCCTTACAGTTAACTAGTCCAACGCTCTAACAGCTCGTCACTGTGAGAGTTGTTAATACTACTTACTGCTCGTCACTGTGAGAGTTGTTTATACTACTTACTGCTCGTCACTGTGAGAGTTGTTAATACTACTTACTGCTCGTCACTGTGAGAGTTGTTGTTTATACTACTTACTGCTCGTCACTGTGAGAGTTGTTAATACTACTTACTGCTCATCACTGTGAGAGTTGTTAATACTACTTACTGCTCGTCACTGTGAGTGTTGTTAATACTACTTACAGCTCGTCACTGTGAGTGTTGTTAATACTACTTACTGCTCGTCACTGTGAGTGTTGTTAATACTACTTACTGCTCGTCACTGTTAGAGTTGTTAATACTACTTACAGCTCGTCACTGTGAGAGTTGTTTATACTACTTACTGCTCGTCACTGTGAGAGTTGTTAATACTACTTACTGCTCGTCACTGTGAGAGTTGTTGTTTATACTACTTACTGCTCGTCACTGTGAGAGTTGTTAATACTACTTACTGCTCGTCACTGTGAGAGTTGTTAATACTACTTACTGCTCGTCACTGTTAGAGTTGTTAATACTACTTACTGCTCGTCACTGTGAGTGTTGTTAATACTACTTACTGCTCGTCACTGTGAGTGTTGTTAATACTACTTACAGCTCGTCACTGTGAGTGTTGTTAATACTACTTACTGCTCGTCACTGTGAGTGTTGTTAATACTACTTACTGCTCGTCACTGTTAGAGTTGTTAATACTACTTACAGCTCGTCACTGTGAGAGTTGTTTATACTACTTACTGCTCGTCACTGTGAGAGTTGTTAATACTACTTACTGCTCGTCACTGTGAGAGTTGTTAATACTACTTACAGCTCTAACCACCTGATTACATTGCACTCCACGAGGCGCCTGCCTGTTACGCGAATGCAATAGAAGCCAAGGTAAGTTGCTAGCTAGCATTAAACTTATCTTTAAAAAAACAATCAATCAATCATAATCAATAGTTAACTCCACATGGTTGATGATATTACTAGTTTATCTAGCGTGTCCTGCGTTGCATATAATCGATGCGGTGCGTATCGTTGCTCCAATGTGTACCTAACCATAAACATCAATGCCTTTCTTAAAATCAATACACAAGTATATATTTTTAAACCTGCATATTTAGCTAAAATAAATCCAGGTTAGCAGGCAATATTAACCAGGTGAAATTGTGTCACTTCTCTTGCGTTCATTGCACTCAGAGTCAGTGTACATGCAACAGTTTGGGCCGCCTAATTTGCCAGAATTTTACGTAATTATGACATAACATTGAAGGTTGTGCAATGTAACAGGAATATTTAGACTTATGGATGCCACCCGTTAGATAAAATACGGAACAGTTCCATATTTCACTGAAAGAATAAACGTCTTGTTTTCGAGATGATTATTTCCGGATTCGACCATATTAATGACCTGTGTGTTATTATGTTATAACAAAGTCTATGATTTGATAGAGCAGTCTGACTGTGCGATGGTAGGCACCAGCAGGCTCATAAGCATTCATTCAACAGCACTTTAGTGCGTTTTGCCAGCAGCTCTTTGCAATGCTTCAAGCATTGAGCTGTTTATGACTTCAATCCCATTAACTACCGAGATTAGGCTGGTGTAACCGATGTGAAATGGCTAGCGGGGTGCACGCTAATAGTGTTTAAAACGTCACTCGCTCTGAGACTTGGAGTGGTTGTTCCACTTGCTCTGCAAGGGCCGCGGATTTTGTGGAGCGATGGGTAACTCTGCTTCGAGGGTGGCTGCTGTCGATGTGTTCCTGGTTCGAGCCCAGGTAGGGTCGAGGAGAGGGACGGAAGCTATACTGTTACACTGGCAATACTAAAGTCCCTATAAGAACATCCAATAGTCAAAGGTATATGAAATACAAATGGTATAGAGGGAAATAGTTCTATAATTCCTATAATAACTACAACCTAAAACTTCTTACCTGGGAATTTTGAAGACTCATGTTAAAAGGAACCACCAGCTTTCATAGGTTCTCATGTTCTGAGCAAGGAACTTAAACGTTAGCTTTTTTACCTGGCACATATTGCACTTTTACTTTCTTCTCCAACACTTTGCTTTTGCATTATTTAAACCAAATTGAACATGTTTCATTATTTATTTGAGGCTAAATTGATTTTATTGATGTATTATATTAAGTTAAAATAAGTGTTCATTCAGTATTGTTGTAATTGTCATTATTACAAATACATTTTAAGAATCGTCCGATTAATCGGTATCGGCTTTTTTTGGTCCTCCAATAATCGTTATCGGCGTTGAAAAATCATAATCGGTCAACCTCTACTACTTACTGCTCATCACTGTTAGAGTTGTTAATATTACTTACTGCTCGTCACTGTTAGAGTTGTTAATACTACTTCATGCTCGTCACTGTGAGAGTTGTTAATATTACTTACTGCTCGTCACTGTTAGAGTTGTTAATATTACTTACTGCTCGTCACTGTTAGAGTTGTTTATACTACTTACTGCTCGTCACTGTTAGAGTTGTTAATACTACTTACTGCTCGTCACTGTTAGAGTTGTTAATACTACTTACTGCTCGTCACTGTTAGAGTTGTTAATACTACTTACTGCTCGTCACTGTTAGAGTTGTTAATACTACTTACTGCTCATCACTGTTAGAGTTGTTAATATTACTTACTGCTCATCACTGTGAGAGTTGTTAATACTACTTACTGCTCGTCACTGTGAGAGTTGTTAATACTACTTACTGCTCGTCACTGTTAGAGTTGTTAATATTACTTACTGCTCATCACTGTGAGAGTTGTTAATACTACTTACTGCTCATCACTGTTAGAGTTGTTAATACTACTTACTGCTCATCACTGTGAGAGTTGTTAATACTTCTTACTGCTCGTCACTGTTAGAGTTGTTAATACTACTTACTGCTCATCACTGTGAGAGTTGTTAATACTTCTTTCTGCTCGTCACTGTTAGAGTTGTTAATACTACTTACTGCTCATCACTGTGAGAGTTGTTAATACTACTTACTGCTCGTCACTGTTAGAGTTGTTAATACTACTTACTGCTCGTCACTGTTAGAGTTGTTGTTAACACTACTTACTGCTCGTCACTGTGAGAGTTGTTAATACTACTTCATGCTCGTCACTGTGAGAGTTGTTTATACTACTTAATGGTTGTCACTGTGAGAGTTGTAGTTAATACTACTTGCTGCTCTTCACTGTGACAGTTGTTAATACTACTTACTGCTCGTCACTGTTAGAGTTGTTGTTAATACTACTTACTGCTCGTCACTGTTAGAGTTGTTGTTAATACTACTTACTGCTCGTCACTGTGAGAGTTGTTAATACTACTTCATGCTCGTCACTGTGAGAGTTGTTTATACTACTTACTGCTCGTCACTGCTAGAGTTGTTAATACTACTTACTGCTCGTCACTTTTAGAGTTGTTAATACTACTTACTGCTCGTCACTGTTAGAGTTGTTAATACTACTTACTGCTCGTCACTGTTAGAGTTGTTAATACTACTTACTGCTCGTCACTGTTAGAGTTGTCAATACTACTTACTGCTCGTCACTGTGAGAGTTGTTAATACTACTTCATGCTCGTCACTGTGAGAGTTGTTAATACTACTTAATGGTTGTCACTGTGAGAGTTGTTAATACTACTTACTGCTCCTCACTGTGACAGTTGTTTATACTACTTAATGCTCGTTACTGTGAGTGTTGTTGTTAATACTACTTACTGCTCTTCACTGTGAGTGTTGTTAATACTAGTTACTGCTCTTCACTGTGAGTGTTGTTAATACTAGTTACTGCTCTTCACTGAGAGTTGTTAATACAACTTACTGCTCTTCACTGTGAGTGTTGTTGTTAATACTACTTACTGCTCTTCACTGTGAGTGTTGTTAATACTAGTTACTACTCTTCACTGTGAGAGTTGTTAATACTACCTACTGCTCTTCACTGTGAGTGTTGTTGTTAATACTACTTACTGCTCTTCACTGTGAGTGTTGTTAATACTAGTTACTACTCTTCACTGTGAGAGTTGTTAATACTACCTACTGCTCTTCACTGTGAGTGTTGTTAATACTAGTTACTACTCTTCACTGTGAGTGTTGTTGTTAATACTACTTACTGCTCTTCACTGTGAGTGTTGTTAATACTAGTTACTACTCTTCACTGTGAGAGTTGTTAATACTACCTACTGCTCTTCACTGTGAGTGTTGTTGTTAATAGTAATACTTACTGCTTTCTCTCTGTTCCTCAGGAGAGCTGCTGGATGGACAGCAGGGACTTGTCCCTTCCAACTTTGTGGACTTTGTTAAGGATGAGAAGATGCCCTCTGCTCAGCACAGGGACGGGGCCAAAGAGTCAGGCTACCTCAGTAGTAACCACAGCAGCCTGGGCTCCACAGGGCTTGGCAGCATGGGCCTGAGCAGCATCAGCAGCCTGCTATCTGACAGTAAACTGGACCTGGGGCCTAGCCTAGATAGAAACCTGGAGAGAAACCTTGAGAGAAACCTGGGGAGCAACCTCAGTTCCACTCTGGGTTCCACTCACGGTTCCACTCTGGGCAGCCACATGGGTTCCACTCTGGGTTCCACTCACGGTTCCAGTCATGGTTCCACTGGACTGGGTTCCAGTCTGAGCAGCACTCTGACCAGCCTGGGCAGCAGTAGTCTGGGCATGGACTTCCTGGGCTCCATGGGTTCCTGCAGCAATGGGACAGGGACCCTGGATGTCAGCATTGACGAGATTGGTGAAAATATTGTGCCTTACCCTCGCCGTATCAATCTGATCAAACAGCTGGCCAAGAGTGTGATCGTGTGCTGGGACCCTCCGGTGGTGCCGCCCGGCTGGGGCTCCATCAGTGGCTACAACGTCCTGGTGGACAAGGAGGTGAGGATGAGCGTGCCCTTTGGGGGCAAGACGAAGTCGCTTATCGAGAAACTTAACCTGGCCACCAATACCTACCGCATCTCGGTACAGAGCATCACAGAGCGGGGCCCATCTGACGAGCTGCGCTGCACTCTACTAGTGGGGAAGGATGTGGTGGTGGCTCCTTACTATCTGAGGGTGGACAACATCACACAGGTCTCTGCTGAGCTCTCCTGGCAGCCTAGCAACAGCAACTACAGCCACACCATCTTCCTGAACGAGGCTGAGTATGACATGGTGAAGGCAGGGGCCTACAAGTACCAGTTCTTCCAACTGAAGCCCATGACCGTTTACAAGGTGAAGGCCGTGGCGCGGACACACCAGATACCTTGGCAGATGCCCCTGGAGCACAGGGACAAGAGGGAGATCTCTGTGGAGTTCTGCACCCAGCCTGCAGGTCAGCCCACCTACTATCTCTCCCTTTCTCCCATCATTAAAACCAGTGGAGGCTGCTGAAGGGAGGACGGCTCATAATAATGGCTGGAATGCAGTGAATGGTTATCAAACCAAAGTAAATCACATGTTCGTGTTTGATATCATTCCATTTATGTTCCATCCATTACTATGAGCCGTCCTCCTCTCAGCAGCCTCCACTGGTTAAAACACACACTTAGTCATCTTTCCAGTCTCCCAAAGAGGTGTACTCAGCATAACTGGCCTGGTTGTTTGTCTCTTCAGGGTGCATTGAGCATGCAGTGCAATTGTAGTTAGTTCCTGCTGCTTCTGCTGCCTCTTGTATATCCAGCCTGCACAGCCGTATACTTTCACTGTGTTCTCCTGCTTTCAAAACCATTTCTGGCTAAAAAGCCTTTGGCAATTTGGCGTAAACACAGCAATCTATTTACTTTAGCTCTGACAAGCTTTGAGCCCATTATATTTACAACCTTGTACCTGACAGACATCTAAAGGCTCGTTTTCATATTTCTCAGTCACTTTTTTTTGATTGCCTTCAAGGATTTGTGTGTGCTGGCTTTGATAAGAGAGGCGCACGCTAAAGATGGAGGGGAAAAAGAAGTGTGATGAATAGACATCCAGGGAGCGTTTGCTGCAGAAGGCTGCATATTATCAGAGGACGAGAGTGAAAACCGAGTCGGTAGGG
The DNA here is from genome assembly GCF_057628025.1 of Oncorhynchus mykiss. Lineage (NCBI taxonomy): Eukaryota > Metazoa > Chordata > Actinopteri > Salmoniformes > Salmonidae > Oncorhynchus > Oncorhynchus mykiss. The sequence goes on from NC_143027.1 coordinate 25,027,741, forward strand.
GAGAAAGAGAGAAACTCTAGATGCCTAATGTGTGTAAATAGTGTATGTTCTGTAGCTCTGTGTGACTGGTCTCCCCTGAGACCCCATACAGCTCTACACGCCACGAGAGAGAGAGAGAGAGAGAGAGAGAGAAAGAAGGGAGTGAAGAGAGAGAAAGAGACCGCGCAGTCATTACTATACATACAGTCTGCCAGCGCCCTTAAACCCACTGGCTGCTAGGTTTAGAACACTACCAATGATTTCCCTCTGTTGTCTGGACATTAGTAATTAGTGTTAATAAAAAAAGAAAATGAATTTGTGTTTAAAATAATGACTGAAGAACAAGCTTGTGAACTCTCAACTGTACATTTACGCAACCTTGAAATGAATTGAGCTGACCTGAATGTACTGACTAGCCCTGCTGTGTGTGAGTGACTGCTTGAGTCTAATGGAAGGGCAGAGGTCAGGAAGAGGTGAGAGGGAGGAGACAGGACAGAACAGGACAGGAAGGACAGCTGTACTGGGAGCTTTATGTGTTTAGGCAGCAGCAACAGGGAACACACTGGGCATTTATCTTATCAAGCTCCACCATCACATTGTGAGGTTAAGACAGCATTTGAGATGCTTTCAATTATTGGAAATTGGCCTTGTTCCTGTGGATGAAGTCACCAATTACATGACCCACTTCGTGCCCTCCGCCTAGCCAGTCCAGTTGACTGGAATATGTTGCTCATGTTGCGAACAAAGATGGTTAGAAATAACTGGATGTATCATGCAACCAAAACATCATACAAGGGTTCATACAAGGGTTCATACAAGGGTTCATACAAGGGTTCATACAAGGGTTCATACAAGGGTTCATACAAGGGTTCATACAAGGGTTCATACAAGGGTTTGTACAAGGGTTACTCCTACTGGTTTTTCTCTGCATGACTTTTAATAGATGGAAGGGTTTCACTGAGATGATTTAAATGCACATTTGAGCCCTCACTGACACTCATGCTTTATAATATTCATAGTTGAATGACTAAAACAGCTGAGTGCTCAGAATGCTCAGAATGTCTACTGCTGAATCCTCCTCTTCAGAAAGGAGTAGCTATATCTCTGCTGACACTCATCTAGTGGTGAAATGTGATTTAAGATGTATTGATGCACATTCTCAGACTGCTCTGCTCTGGGTGTCTTCTGCTCTGAACTTCACTGCTCTGCTTTGATTTTCACTGCTCTGATCTCCACTGCTCTGCTCTGATCTCCACTGCTCTGCTTTGAATTTCACTGCTCTGCTCTGATCTTCACTGCTCTGCTCTGATCTTCACTGCTCTGCTCTGATCTTCACTGCTCTGCTCTGATCTACACTGCTCTGCTCTGATCTTCACTGCTCTGCTCTGCTCTGCTCTTCACTGCTCTGCTCTGACCTTCACTGCTTTGCTCTGATCTACACTGCTCTGCTCTGCTCTTCACTGCTCTGCTCTGACCTTCACTGCTTTGCTCTGATCTTCACTGCTCTGCTCTGCTCTTCACTGCTCTGCTCTGCTCTTCACTGCTCTGCTCTGAACTTCACTGCTTTGCTCTGATCTTCACTGCTCTGCTCTGATCTTCACTGCTCTGCTCTGCTCTTCACTGCTCTGTTCTGCACTTCACTGCTCTGCTCTGAACTTCACTGCTTTGCTCTGATCTTCTCTGCTCTGCACTTCACTGCTCTGATCTTCTCTGATTTTCACTGCTCTGCTCTGATTTTCTCTGATTTTCACTGCTCTGCTCTGATCTTCACTGCTCTGCTCTGAACTTCACTGCTTTGCTCTGATCTTCTCTGCTCTGCACTTCACTGCTCTGATCTTCTCTGATTTTCACTGCTCTGCTCTGATTTTCTCTGATTTTCACTGCTCTGCTCTGATCTTCACTGCTCTGCTCTGATCTTCACTGCTCTGATCTTCACTGCTCTGCTCTGCTCTGGTCTTCACTGCTCTGCTCTGATTTTCACTGCTCTGCCTTTCACTGCTCTGCTTTGAACTTCTCTGCTCTGCTCTTCACTGCTCTACTATGACCTTCACTGCTCTGCTCTGATTTTCAGCTCTGCTATGACCTTCACTGCTCTGCTCTGCTCTGCTCTGCTCTGCTCTTCACTGCTCTGCTCTGACTTTCACTGCTTTACTCTGATATTCTCTGTTCTGCTCTGCTCTTCACTGCTCTGCTCTGATTTTCACTGCTCTTCTCTGCTCTGCTCCGCTCTACTCTACTGTGCCCTCTACTCTGCTCAACTCTGCTCTGTTCTCTACTCTGCTCTACTCCACTCTTTACTGCTCTGCTCTTTACTGCTCTGCTCAGAGATAATGCTGAATGGGTGTGTGTATGACTGTGTGTGTGTGTGTGTGTGTGTGTGTGCGTGCGTGCGTGCGTGCGTGCGTCTCTCTGCGGGGCACTGGCAGCTCAGCACAGATGGGTCCTGTTGATTTAGCATGCAGCAGAGCAGAGGTAGAGGGACTGTGAAAACCAACCTGACTGTCTCTGGCTGTTCTGAGGAATATTTGGACAGAAATCCTGACAGCATGATAATGTTACACCCATAGACATACAGTGCCTTGCGAAAGTATTCGGCCCCCTTGAACTTTGCGACCTTTTGCCACATTTCAGGCTTCAAACATAAAGATATAAAACTGTATTTTTTTGTGAAGAATCAACAACAAGTGGGACACAATCATGAAGTGGGACGACATTTATTGGATATTTCAAACTTTTTTAACAAATCAAAAACTGAAAAATTGGGCATGCAAAATTATTCAGCCCCTTTACTTTCAGTGCAGCAAACTCTCTCCAGAAGTTCAGTGAGGATCTCTGAATGATCCAATGGTGACCTAAATGACTAATGATGATAAATACAATCCACCTGTGTGTAATCAAGTCTCCGTATAAATGCACCTGCACTGTGATAGTCTCAGAGGTCCGTTAAAAGCGCAGAGAGCATCATGAAGAACAAGGAACACACCAGGCAGGTCCGAGATACTGTTGTGAAGAAGTTTAAAGCCGGATTTGGATACAAAAAGATTTCCCAAGCTTTAAACATCCCAAGGAGCACTGTGCAAGCGATAATATTGAAATGGAAGGAGTATCAGACCACTGCAAATCTACCAAGACCTGGCCGTCCCTCTAAACTTTCAGCTCATACAAGGAGAAGACTGATCAGAGATGCAGCCAAGAAGCCCATGATCACTCTGGATGAACTGCAGAGATCTACAGCTGAGGTGGGAGACTCTGTCCATAGGACAACAATCAGTCGTATATTGCACAAATCTGGCCTTTATGGAAGAGTGGCAAGAAGAAAGCCATTTCTTAAAGATGTCCATAAAAAGTGTTGTTTAAAGTTTGCCACAAGCCACCTGGGAGACACACCAAACATGTGGAAGAAGGTGCTCTGGTCAGATGAAACCAAAATTGAACTTTTTGGCAACAATGCAAAACGTTATGTTTGGCGTAAAAGCAACACAGCTCATCACACTGAACACACCATCCCCACTGTCAAACATGGTGGTGGCAGCCTCATGGTTTGGGCCTGCTTTTCTTCAGCAGGGACAGGGAAGATGGTTAAAATTGATGGGAAGATGGATGGAGCCAAATACAGGACCATTCTGGAAGAAAACCTGATGGAGTCTGCAAAATACCTGAGACTGGGACGGAGATTTGTCTTCCAACAAGACAATGATCCAAAACATAAAGCAAAATCTACAATGAAATGGTTCAAAAATAAACATATCCAGGTGTTAGAATGGCCAAGTCAAAGTCCAGACCTGAATCCAATCGAGAATCTGTGGAAAGAACTGAAAACTGCTGTTCACAAATGCTCTCCATCCAACCTCACTGAGCTCGAGCTGTTTTGCAAGGAGGAATGGGAAAACATTTCAGTCTCTCGATGTGCAAAACTGATAGAGACATACCCCAAGCGACTTACAGCTGTAATCGCAGCAAAAGGTGGCGCTACAAAGTATTAACTTAAGGGGGCTGAATAATTTTGCACGCCCAATTTTTCAGTTTTTGATTTGTTAAAAAGTTTGAAATATCCAATAAATGTCGTTCCACTTCATGATTGTGTCCCACTTGTTGTTGATTCTTCACAAAAAAATACAGTTTTATATCTTTATGTTTGAAGCCTGAAATGTGGCAAAAGGTCGCAAAGTTCAAGGGGGCCGAATAGGCACTGTACATATGTAGACATGCTGTAGTGGACACAAACATACACACCATGGGCTATGGTACGTACGGTACCCACACCTGAAGCATTACTTACATACATACATACATGCATACATACATACATTTAAATATATATATATATATATATATATATATTTCACCTTTATTTAACCAGGTAGGCCAGTTCTCATTTACAACTGCGACCTGGCCAAGATAAAGCAAAGCAGTGTGACACAACACACCAACACTTAAACAAATGTACAGTCAATAACACAATAGAAAATTCTATATACAGTGTGTGCAAATGGCGTAAGGAGGTAAGGCAATAAATAAGCCATAGTAGAGAAGTAATTACAATTTAGCAAGTTAACACTGGAGTGATAGATGTGCAGATGATGATGTGCAAGTAGAAATACTGGAAATACTGGTGTGCAAGAGCAAAAAAGTAAATAAAACAATATGGGGATGAGGTAGGTAGTTGGATGGGCTATTTACAGATGGGTTGTGTACAGCTGCAGCGATCGGTAAGCTGCACAGATAGCGGATGCTTGAAGTTAGTGAGGGAGGTATAAGTCTCCAACGTCAGTGATTTTTGCAATTCTTTCCAGTCATTGGCAGTATAGAACTGGAAGGAAAGGCGGCCAAAGGAAGTGTTGGCTTTGAGGATGACCAGTGAGATATACCTGCTGGAGCGCCTGCTACGCGTGGGTGTTGTTATAGTGACCAGTGAGCTGAGATAAGGCGGAGCTTTACCTAGCAGAGACTTATAGATGACATGGAGCCAGTGGGTCTGGCGGCGAATATGTAGCGAGGGCCAGCCGACGAGAGCATATAGGTCGCAGTAGTGGGTGGTATATGGGGCTTTGGTGACAAAACAGATGGCACTGTGATAGACTGCATCCAGTTTGCTGAGTAGAGTGTTGGAGGCTATTTTGTAAATGACATCGCCAAAGTTGAGGATTGGTAGGATAGTCAGTTTTACGAGGGTATGTTTGGCAGCGTGAGTGAAGGAGGCTTTGTTGCGAAATAGGAAGCCAATTCTAGATTTCATTTTGGATCGGAGATGTTTAATGTGAGTCTGGAAGGAGAGTTTCCAGTCTAGCCAGACACCTAGGTATTTGTAGTTGTCCACATATTCTAAGTCAGAACCGTCCAGAGTAGTGATGCGGGCGGGTGTGGCCAGCGATCGGTTGAAGAGCATGCATTTAGTTTGTGGTGTTGTATGGTATTGAACTTGTTAGGAGGTTTGTTAACACCGTGAAGGGCCAGAAGTATACAGAATGGTGTCGTCTGTGTAGAGGTGGATCAAGGAATCACCTGCAGCAAGAGCGACATCATTGATATTTACAGAAAAAAGAGTCGGCCCGAGAATTGAACCCTGTGGTACCACCATAGAGACTGACAGAGGTCTGGACAACAGGCCTTCCGATTTGACACACTGAACTATGTCTGAGAGGTAGTTGGTGAACCAGGCGAGGCAGTCAGTTGAGAAACCAAGGCTGTTCAGTCTGCCGATAAGAATGTCGAAAGCCTTTTATCGACGGCGGTTATGATATCGTTTAGTACCTTGAGCGTGGCTGAGGTGCACCCGTGACCAGCTCGGAAACCGGATTGCACAGCGGAGAAGGTACGGTGGGATTCGAAATGGTCAGTGATCTGTTTGTTAACTTGGCTTTCGAAGACTTTAGAAAGGCAGGGCAGGATGGATATAGTTCTATAACAGTTTGGGTCTAGAGTGTCTCCCTCTTTGAAGAGGGGGATGACCGTGGCAGCTTTCCAATCTTTAGGAATCTCAGACGAAACGAAAGAGAGGTTGAACAGACTGGTAATAGGGGTTGCAACAATGGCGGCGGATAATTTTAGAAAGAGAGGGTCCAGATTGTCTAGCCCAGCTGATTTGTACGGGTCCAGGTTTTGCAGCTCTTTCAGAACATCTACTATCTGGCTTTGGGAGAAGGAGAAGCTGGGGAGGCTTGGGCAAGTAGCTGTAGGGCAAGTAGCTGCAGGGGATGCAGAGCAGTTGGCTGGGGTTGGGGTAATCAGGAGGAAACATGGCCAGCCGTAGAGAAATGCTTTTTTAAATTCTAGATTTTCGTGGATTTATCAGTGGTGACAGTGTTTCCCAACCTCAGTGCAGTGGGCAGCTGGGAGGAGGTGCTCCTATTCTCCATGGACTTTACAGTGTCCCAAAACTTTTTGGAGTTACAGGATGCAAATTTCTGTTTGAAAAAGGTAGCCTTTGCTTTCCTAACTGACTGCGTGTATTGGTTCCTGACTTCCCTAAAAAGTTGCATATCGCGGGGACTATTCGATGCTAGTGCAGTCCGCCACAGGATGTTTTTGTGCTGGTGTAACAGTATAGCTTCTGTCCCTCTCCTCTCCTCGAACCAGGGACCCTCTGCACACAGACAACAGTCACCCTCAAAGCATCGTTACCCATTTCGCCACAAAAGCCACGGCCCTTGCAGAGCAAGGGGAACAACTACTTCAAGGTCTCAGAGCGAGTGACAGCACCAATTGAAACGCTATTAGCACGAACCCCGCTGAACTAGCTAGCCATTTCACATCCGTTACACTCACCCCCTTTTGACCTCCTCCTTTTCCGCAGCAACCAGTGATCTGGGTCAGCAGCATCAATGTAACAGCATAGCTTCCGTCCCTCTCCTCGCCCCTGCCGGGGCTCGAACCAGGGACCCTCTGCACACATCAACAACTGACACCCGCAAAGCATCGTTACCCATCACGCCACAAAAGCCTACTTCAAGGTCTCAGAGCGAACAACTACTTCAAGGTCTCAGAGCGAGTGACGTCACCAATTGAAACGCTATTAGCGCGCACTCCGCTAACTAGCTAGCCATTTTACATCGGTTACACTGGTCAAGGCCAGTCAGGTCTGGAGTGAACCAAGGGCTATATCTGTTCTTAGTTCTACATTTTTTGAAAGGGTCATGCTTATTTAAGATGGTGAGGAAATTACTTTTAAAGAACGACCAGGCATCCTCTACTGACGGGATGAGGTTAATATCCTTCCAGGATACCCGGGCCAGGTCGATTAGAAAGGCCTGCTCGCAGAAGTGTTTTAGGGAGAACCCAATCGAACAAGGGAGAAACCATGTACATACATACACGCATACATACATACATACATACTGTACAAGCCCATCCTCTCCAATTAAGGTGCCACCAACCTCCTGTGACACACACACATCCCTCGCTTATGTGTAGTACTTGTCCATCATGAGGTTGCTACAACCTAGCCTATGAATTAAAGTTTACAGCGTAGTTGCACAGGTCGAGAGAAATTTGAGTAATCAAGGTAACAGACATTGACACATTGAATACCGCCTTGCACATGCTTGCCTGCGTCTAGCTGATCAAGGGTGTAATCGTTAGTCCAACAGTTGTAAATGAGATTTTCTATTGGACAAATTCAGGTATGTTTATCCCCGTTTCGTTCCATTTACTTCCATTAAAGAAACATTTTTCAACAGAATCGTCAGAATGTATACACACCTGATCCCACGCAAACACGGTTAACTTTCATTGCATCCACATACAAACAACATGATCCCTTTGATCGTTGTATAATTCCTTGCATCTATGCACTCTCCTCCTCTCACATTTTCCCTTCACTTGTGGACTTCAGTGTACAACACATCAGCTGTCTATGGCCTGGCGAAAACACCTTTCCAAGCAAAAATCTTCATATCATACCTGCTAACTGCTATACACAGCCTACATTGTTGTCACCATATTAGCTAAAGTCATAGTCAACATAGCTACTAGAACTGACATATTAGTAAACCCGCTACAATCATGTTGTACAGAGTACAGTTAGCAAGCAGTTTAGCAGTTACACCGGCGGGCCCCGGTGGCAATAAATCAATTAAACCAAAAGCTTACCTCGACTTAGAAGAGTTTGTGTTGGATAGCCAGCTAACTAACCCAGCATCCCTATCTGTTTGAGCCAGGTGTTTGACTAGGCTAAACTAGCTAGCTGCATTCGCTCGCTAAGTAAGTGAAAAGAAAATACAACGAAATATAGCTCTCTCTCCTTCTCTCTCTTGCTTCTCCTTCATGTTGGGGGGCGGCAGGGTAGCCTAGTGGTTAGAGCGTTGGACTAGTAACCGGAAGGTTGTGAGTTCAAACCCCCGAGCTGACAAGGTACAAATCTGTCATTCTGCCCCTGAACAGGCAGTTAACCCACTGTTCCCAGGCCGTCATTGAAAATAAGAATTTGTTCTTAACTGACTTGCCTGGTTAAATAAAGGTAAAATAAAAAAATAAAAAAAATGTTTGAAGAAATTAATTTGTTCAAAACTATTCACTATGGTCTTTCTCTCTCATTCAGCTACTCACCACATTTTATGCTCTGTGGTGCTAGCTTATGCTTTCAGTACTAGATTAATTATCTGATCCTTTGAGTGGACAACATGTCAGTTCATGCCACAAGAGCGTTGATAGGTTGGAGGACGTCCTCCGAATGTGGTCATAATTACTGTGTAAGTCTATAGAAGGGTACCACAAGCCTCGTAGGTTTTGTATTGAAGTCAATGTACCCAGAGGAGGACGGAAACTAGCTGTCCTCTGGCTACACCATGGGGAGCGTAGCTGCATCTCTATTGTCAGGCCTCTCCAAAGATGTGTAATTGGGTTTGGGCTCTGGGCCACTCAAGGACATTCAGAGACTTGTCCCAAAGCCCCTTCTGCGTTGTCTTGGTTGTGTGCTTTGGGTCATTGTCCTGTTGGAAGGTGACCCTTCGCCGCAGTCTGAGGTCCTGATCGCTTTGGAGCAGGTTTTCATCAAGGATCTCTATGTACTTTCCTCCGTTAATCTTTCCCTCGATCCTGACTAGTCTCCCAGTCCCTACTGCTGAAAAACATCCCCACAGCATGATGCTGCCACCACCATGCTTCACTGTAGGGATGGTGCCTGGTTTCCTCCATACTTGGCATTAAGGCCGAAGAGTTCAATCTTGGTTTAATCAGACCAGAAGTCTGAGAGTCCTTTAGGTGCCTTTTGTCAAACTCCAAGTGATGATGGAGCCCACTGTGTTCTTGGGGATCTTCAATGCTGCAGACATACCCTTCACCAGATCTGTGCCTCGACACAATCCTGTTTCGGAGCTCTACGGACAGTTCTTTCGACCTCATGGCTCGGTTTTTGCTCTGACATGCACTGTCAACTGTGAGACCATTATATAGACAGGTGTGTGCCTTTCCAAATCATGTCCAATCAATTGAATTTACTACAGGTGGACTCAAATCAGGTTGTAGAAACATCTCAAGGATGATCAATGGAAATAGGATGCACCTGAGCTCAATTTTGAGTCTCATAGCAAAGGGTCTGAATACTTATGTAATTTTTGCTAACCGGTTTTCTCTTTGTCATTATGGGGTTTTGTGTGTTGATTGATGAGGGGGAAAAATAATGTAATACATTTTAGAATAAGGCTGTAACGTAACAAAATGTGGAAAAAGTCAAGGGGTCTGAATACTTTCCGAATGCGCTGTATTTAGTATAGTTTTATCTAAAAAGGCTAACTTTTGAATGTTTCACTATTTTTATTTTGATGAAATTCACTGAGGAGGATGGTCCTCCCCTTCCTCCTCTGAGGAGCCTCCACTGACATACATACAGTACAAATCATACTGTTTTCTTATTACCTCATTACACACATTTTTGATTGCATAAAAACATCTAATGCAACATGAACTATCTGAGTGCCTCTCTGGTATTGTATGGAATCAGGTCAAGACATTATTTTCCATTGAAGGAACATACAAACTGTTCAGCTGATAGTGTATTGTTTTCCAAATGTTGTAGTGTATTGTGTTGGTATCCTTACACTCCTGTGTGTCTGCTGTCCTCTGTAGGTCCTCCCTTTCCTCCCCAGGAGGTGCAGGTCCAGTTGGGCCAGAACCCCGGGGTTCTGCAGGTGCGATGGAAACCCCCCATCCTCACCCCCACTGGAACCTCCAACGGAGCCAACGTGATTGGCTATGCCGTGTGCACAAAGGGACAAAAGGTGCATTAGAATTATGTATTATGCAGAACCTGATGTTTAATGCTGTGAAAGTGAGGAGTGTGTGGTGTAACAGCTAACCCTCAATGCTGTGATTCGTGTGTAACACTCTACCGCCGTCTGCTGGAGAGTGGTGATGTAATGGTGACGTTCAGTCCATGGTTTCTGTAGGCCTTATATAATGCACTGGTTTGAAAACACAGGTTTACCAGGCCCTATTTTGTGTGAAATTCAGAAATAATATATTGGGTTTGTTACTTAAGACATGTGAATTGAAGTGTCTTGTCCCTGTCCCTGTGTGTGTCCAGATAGCGGAGGTGATGTACCCAACAGCTGACTATGTGACAGTGGAGCTGAATAGGATCCAGTGTCTGGAGGCCAGAGAGGTCATTGTCAGGACGTTATCAGCACAAGGAGAGTCTCAGGACTCCCCCGTGGCCACCATACCGCACAATATCCTGAGGCCTCCCCATCACTCACCCCACCACCGCTCCCCTGCACACCCGCATCCTATGCCTCAACCCCAGCACCATCAGCCACACACACAAACACACCCGCCATACCCCCAGACCTACCCCCCATCCCACCCCCAACCTCAGGTCCACCCTCTGCCTCGATCCCAGCCCCACACCCTGCCTCATGGTCAGCCTCTGCGCCACCCAACCCCTCACCCCCAGCTCCAACACCAGCCCTACCCCATGTCTAAGCCCAATTTAGTAAGTGCCAGAGAGTCAGAAACCAAAGAGTATGAGGCGGGCCTGCGGCCTGGTCCGCCCTGGGAGCGCTCCCCTTCGCCCCTCCCTCCTACCATGCGTGGACACACTTTGGAGCCGCCCCACTTCCAGGGGCGTCGTTCACCCTCTCCTCAGAGGATCCTGCCCCAGCCTCAGGGAGCCCCCATCCCCAACACCATCGCCAAGGCCATGGCCAGGGAAGCTGCACAGAGAGTGTTCGCTGAGAACAACCGGGTAAGCAGCCACTTCAGCCACTATGACATGACGACACACAGTACAGCGCAAACAGAGTTTGGTTTGTGTACCAAGTGCCTCATAGACTCTCAGGGTACTATTGAGTCAATACTATAGAGAACTAATATCATGTATCATTGTGATAGTGTGATGCATCTGCAGCTATATACATGTATAAGGTTTGCTTGTCTGTGTTTTCGTGTGTCAGATGGAGAAGAGGAACATCTTCAGTGAGCGGAGTGTGAACTCTGATGAGGAGGAGGATGGTTATGTCTCTCCCCACACCAGGAGGAGAGGGGCTTCTGTGGACGAATTCCTCAGAGGCTCTGAACTGGGGAGACATGTACGGGTAAAACAACAACTCTGTCAGCTTAAATACAGAATAATACAGTTTGTTTGTTCCAATCATCGCTCTGGGAAAATGAAGAAAAATATATGATTGTAACCTGTAACTCCATGTTAAATCGAATCAAATCACATTTTATTTGTCACATGTGCCGAATAAAACAGGTGTAGACCTTACCGTGAAATGCTTACTTACAAGCCCTTAACCAACAATGCAGTTTTAAGAAAATATTTACTAAATAATCTAAAGTAAAACATTTAAAAATTACAATAACGAGGCAATATACAGGGGGTACCGGTACCGAGTCAATGTGCAGGGTAACAGGTTAGTCGAGGTAAATGAGGTAATATGTGCATGTAGGTAGGGGTAAAGTGACTATGTGTAGATAATAAACAGCGAGTAGTAGCAGCGTAAAAAAGGGGGGGGGGCGGGTCAATGCAAATAGTCTGGGTATCCATTTGCTTAGCTTTTCAGGAGTCTTATGGCTTGGAGGTAGAAGCTGATAAGAAGCCTTTTGGACCTAGACTTGGCGCTCCGGTACCACTTGCCATGCGGTAGCAGAGAGAACAATCTATGACTAGGGTGGTTGGAGTCTTTGGCAATATGAAATGCCTTTCTCTGATGGCAGGAAGGTTGGCCACAGTGATGTACTGGGCCATACGCACAACCCTCTGTAGCGCATTGCGGTCAGAGGCCGAGCAGTTGCCATCCCAGACAGGTCCTCTCCCCCGACTCCTAGTTTAGCCAGTCAGACACAGGCTTGTTGTTCCTGTGGTTGGTTCCATGTTAAAGCCGGTCCTCTCCCCCGTCTCCTAGTTCAGCCAGTCAGACACAGGCTTGTTGTTCCTGTGGTTCCATGTTAAAGCCGGTCCTCTCCCCCGTCTCCTAGTTCAGCCAGTCAGACACAGGCTTGTTGTTTCTGTGGTTCCATGTTAAAGCCGGTCCTCTCCCCTGTCTCCCAGCACCACTACAGCCACAGTGAGGAGTACCAGACAGAGAGCAGCCGCGGCTCAGACCTGTCTGACATCATGGAGGAGGACGAGGATGACCTGTACTCTGAGATGCAGCTGGAGGAGGGCCGTCGGCGCAGCATCAACTCTCACAACACTCTCAAGGTACAGCACACATATACCTCATCTAGTGGGGGTCCAGGGGAGGCGGGTAGGGAGGGGGGTAGGGGAGGTAGGGAAGGGGGTTGGGAGGCGGGTAGGGGGGCTGGGGAGGGAGGGAGGGCCCTCCTATCTACTGTGGCCCCGGCTGCCTTCTCTCACTGTCTGGCTCTACATGCAGGCCCACTGTGGCTTTGCCTGCTGAGATTTCCATCCTGTTCTGAGCTGAACACCACACTGCATATCAGCTTCATCATCCAAGTCTTAACTAACCCATCTGAATGGCTGTACTATACACACCCAGCATGGACTGTAAAAGGAGAGGTGAACAATCATGTTTAAAATGAGCTTGGTATTGATAGAAACATGGAATGTTGTTTTGTCTCAATATGCATTTTATTATACAGTTTAATTAAGACTGTCCATATTTTGTAAAAACTGGATAATTAGTAGACTTACTGTTCATGAATAATCTGTTAAAAATGTGTTGTAAAGGAATATGTCAATGACCAAACATTGATATTTTAAAATGTACTGTATCATCATCTAGAAGGGTCATGGCATATCGAATGCATATGGGAATCTCATTTAAGTGAGTTTAGGCTACTTAAATGGAATAATTCACTTTGGGTTGTGTCCGTCTCCTGTTGTACCTTTTTGTGTTTGAGTTCTTTTCTGGACGTTGATGATGGTTACCTTTGAGGATGTCTCCATTGATGTGGATGTGTGGTCAATAATCATTATGTAACAAGTTCTCCTGAGTGACATTATTATTAGCAGTGAAACATAGGTTATATTTACTGTGTTGATGATAAACAACAAGTTAAATTGTCTTCTGTATTCACTGGGAGTGTTGATATGAAAGGTCCCCAGGTCATTTCCATAGAAACATGTTTACAGTCATGCAATGCTGTGGGAATACGTGTGAAACGTTTAACTTATCAAGGTGATAAGAGTAAGCAGGATGTGATCCCTCACACTGTACGGTACTCAACAGAACTGTCTTTTTAGGTGTATTGATCTGCTGCATTTGCCTATGTTTTCCATAGTACCTCGTCATGTCACCAATCAGTATGTCTCATTCATGTTCTGTATGTATTTGTGTCTTTTTACTATGCTCTGGAAAGGGAGTGTCCTATGCAGTAGTGCATGCAATCAGGGTCAAATATCAGAAGCAACACAGCTGAGATTCAGTCTATAGTCATTATTGATGGAAACTCTAAAAAGAACAGCCCTCGGGTCATGTCTGAAAATGTTAGAACAGACTGAGACACTTTTTGAATGTCTTATTTTGCTTATGCAAGTGCTTTGCTGCCGCATTCCTCTTGGTTAATGTATACACTGTAGGTCTTATTCACTTGCCCAGACTGTGCTTGGTGCAATGTGTTTCAAGTCTTTTCTATGTTTGGTGAGTTTGTCACCTGTGTCATTTATCTGTGAGTATTTCTCCCTTGGCAGATTTGTTGCACCCTTTTCTAATCTGTCCCAGACCCATCCTCAGTGTTACTGTTTATTACTCCCTTTGCTTTTGTCCCACGTATTCCCGTTCAGAGCATGCTATTTCCCCCAGCTCACGGAATGACACTGCATGCCTTACATCTGGCCATTCTGCCACAAATAACTAATTCTGTTCTTATTTTGTCTTTTTTCCCATTTAATTTGTTATTCACACACTGTGTTGTTTCCTGCCTGTTCTAACACCTTCAAAAACTACATTTTAAACAAAACTCTTAATTGAAATGCCAAACCAATCCACCCTGCTCTCTGCACCGTGGCTGTCCCATCCTGGTCTTCCAGGCGTATTACAGGCGGCAGGACCTAGGGGAGGAGAGGGACTGCTGGGACCTACAGAGGGAGGTGGTGAGACAGAAGTCCCTGCGTAGTAAACGCCTCCACAGCATCCCTGAGGTTGCCGAGGACGAGCCCGACGGAGTGGATGGGATGGGTCATCATCATCAGCGCCTGCGCTTTGACGACGAAGGCAGGCCTGGTACACCCTGCATGCACCGCAGGAGCCCCCGTATCTACCAGCAGGACCCCCACCAGCACAACCACCTCTCCCCCAGCAAGAACCACCGTCGCCTGCTGCAGCGCCAGCATTCCTCTCCCCGCTATGGCTGTAATTTCGAGGAGCGCAGTCTGAACCGGCCCAGCCGCCAGACCACCAAGAGCCCTGACAGCGGCCTGGACTGTGGCAGTGAGGAGGAGGGCTCTTTGGGGTACCGGGGTTACCCCCACGGCAGCCCCATGCGGGGTGCTGTCCACTACATCCACTGTGAGGGGCCGGTAGAGCGACGGGCCCTGGCTGCAGGCAGGAAGAGACAGCTGACACGGCAGTGCAGCATGGATGAGGACCACTGTGACAGCCCTAAGACGGGCCACATGTCTGACCTGAGGTACAGGGAGGTGCACTACGGGCCAGGCCGGGAGTGGGAGAGGGAACCAGGGCACAGCCCCAGACGCTACCCCAGGGACGGAGCCCTGAGCGAGGGCAGGCTCCACCAGCTGGACAGGCCTTATCAAAGGGACCTTAGGGCCAGCTATGTGAACAGGCTCAACAGGGTCTCGGACCAGCCGCCGGTGTGTGTGACTCAGACTCTTACCTGCTGTACATTCCATCAGCAAGCAGTAAAACCATACATTTTTTCTTGGTGTTTTTTCTCTCTATGGGTCTCCCACCTTTACATTGATTTATTTTTGTTTTGTCCAATATTCTGGCAAGTTATTAGTACATGTTCATGGTGATTCTTATTTGTAGTTTTTCATGTGTGTAGTTTGCTCGTTCTTAGAAAGTCCAGTGAGTTTTTAAGTGAAGCTTTTTTGATTATCTAAAGGCCATTTCAGAAAGTTTTTGTTTCTGATGTGTCTGAGGAGAAAGATTTATTTTTTAAACAAAATGGCAGCTCAACCATTATAGTGTGCATGGGGATGCGCTATCCCTATTCTGCTCCGCCTTCCCCCTCTCTCTACCAGCCAATGGGTTTGATATGCAGCTATGACAGACGTCTTGCCCATCCTATCCCACCTCTGACTTTACCCTGATTGCACTGCCTTCCACAGGGGGACCTCTATTCCAGCATGTCCTGCTTCTCATTGCGCGTAAAGGCTGTAGTCCTTGACAGATAAAGCCTTTTCTAGTAGGACCACATGGATAGTCTCTCATAGTCTTATAGCTGATTTAGCCTTCAGTCCATCTGCATTATGTTAGTGCTCTGCAGACAATATGCTCTCCCCTCTTCATGCTCTTCCATAATCTTTTCAACAGAATCTCCTCTCCTCCTCCTATACTACACACAGCAGTGGTCATCTTATTGCTCGATCCCCCTCCCCCCATCTCTGTCCCATATATCCTGTATGACTAACCGGATGAGAAGCCTTTGGGCCTCAGTTTCTCTCTCTCTGGTTTGGGCCCCAGGCTGAAGCCATTATGGTTGTGCTCAGCTAACTATGCCTTTCTCCATTCTATTCTCTTTCCTCTACTCGCTCACTCACTCTTCTCATCAAGGAGCTGACATGAGCAGAACAAAAAACAAATGGTCTTTAGCTAAACATCTGATCCTGTTGTGGTGTCTGGAGTTGATTTACTTTGGTTCTGTTGATGGTTTTTTGGTTTGTTTGGTCTCTTTATTTTATGGGTTTATTTATTACTCTTATTTTGCCTCCTTAAGGACAAATGGAAGTGATATAATTTGCTCTTATGGTTTTGTGATCCTTTTGAATGGCTGGTTTGTTATGTGAGAGAGGCAGTGTAAAAGGCAGCTTGTTTTAACTTACGCTGTGTTTTTCTCGCCCTCTAAAGATTATAGGGAACTCCCCCTCCCATGGATGCTCCCATGGCGACCGGCTGGACCATTCAGGGAGGAGGCCTGTCCACGGCGGCAACCCCCCACAGCGACGACCCATGATGGTTCCTTCCATTGGTTAGTGTGGTCAATACATGATGGGATGCCCCGTCCTCCCCTGAGCTGAACATCTCTCCCATAGACACATGACCTTAAACAACCATGTAGTTCTCTGTAGTTGTGGTGTGCTCCTACACCTGTAGTTCTGACCAACCTCATACCTCTTTACGGTGTCTCTGACTTGGCTTTTTAAATGTGCATAAGCAGTTAAGGGGGAGGGGCTGCTACTGTTTACTATCGACTTTATATACTGTGTGCATAAAGGGCTCACCTGCTCTTACCCTTCCCTCTGTCTCACACAGTGCAAAGCATTGCTGTTTTACATTGAAGAACTCCAGATTACAACCTGTTGCCTTATCCCACCCTCTGTTCCCCATGACCCCTGATCCCTCCAGCAGCATGTCCAGCCAGGCATTGGCCGGTCTGTGAAGTAGAGCAGTGTGGAGGGGGGGGGGGTCCCTGACAGTAACGCTGTGATCTGATTGGTGTCTTCTGTAGAGATCACCATGATGGAGAGTAACAGTGAGGGAAGTGAGGGAAACCTCTCACCTGGCAAGGAGGATGTTTACTATCATGGCAGTGTAGCTCGGCGGAGGATATGGCATGACGATGGTATGTGGCCCAGCTTCTCTCTAGAACAACATGAATAAACCATGAAAAGTACATAGAAGACCGTGTTAAGAACCTTACTTGATATTAGAAAGGAATAGTAGTCTCAAGCTTAAGTGTGAATTACACACTCGGCTGCCGGGAAAGACAAGATGGCCACTTTTTCTGTAGCTGAAGAATGAGTGTCCCCTCCCCTCCCTGTATAGCTCTCTGCAGCCTTAATCCCAGGCCTCCCTTGGAGACCCCTCTTCCTTCCTTCCTTCCTTCCCTCTCACCCATCCCTTCTTTTCACCCTTCCTCTTCTCCTCCCAGGGCATATAGTCCCCCTGTTGACTGTTGATTTTGCATGACTGATTGTTTACAGTCCAGTGACAAGGAAAACCATTGGATGAGTAAGTGCACTCAAGTCTTGTTGGTATCACTCCATTGCACCTTGATGAAACTGCTGTCATCTAAACCCAACATTAGTATTGTCTCATTAAAACATAATTGAACAGACATTCTCCCTGAATTGTGATATTGAAACGTGGTTTGTTTGGACATGGAGTTCCAGGAAATCCACTAGTGAATGAATATAAGGTGGATTCCTTTCCTTTTCCCTCACTGTCCCTGATGCCCCAGATGAGTCAGGTTTCTGCTATGGCATTTGATGTTATAATTTCCTGCAGGAATATTCATTTGCCCTTTTAGCTTAATGCTGTATTTCTAATGTGAGCATGGTTTTACCCCTCTTGTATTGATATTGAAGCATACTTCCTCATTTTGAAGAGTGGAACGCATGAATGCCTGTTTACGCTCCGTGAGACAGTGAAGTAAAACAGCAATGAACAGTCTGAGTCTGTTTCCATTCTTTCTTTGTTATGTGCATGGTCGTGTAGTTCCACCTGCATCCCATCGTCTGGCTTGACATGTGCTGCTGTCTGTCCTACTTGACCTCTGTCTAACTGTATCTATGAGTGTTATAAAGGTACTCTGTTTGTCCTTTTGGTGTCTGTCCTACCAGCATTCAGAGATGTGTGAAAAAACATCCAATCTGTGCTATCTGTCAATCATAGATAGCTTAGACTTTTTTTTTAAAACTCTAAAAACAGTGTCCTGCTTACATGTTCTAATAAATTGGGAATCATAAATGTTGCTACAGTATGTAATTACAGTAGGGTCTTATCGACATTTTTAGAGGCGTGCCCTTTGAGAGGATCAAATCAAATGTATTTATATAGCCCTTCTTACATCAGCTGATGTATCAAAGTGCTGTACAGAAACCCAGACTAAAACCCCAAACAGCAAGCAATGCAGGTGTAGAAGCACGGTGGCTAGGATGATGGACACAATAGTACAGACTGACCATTCTATCTTAAAACCTCTTTAAATCCCCCTTGAAATCTTGGGCTCTTTTTCACACACATGTTTCATGGCCCTCTCCCCTGTCTGTCAGCTCTGACAAAGTGACATCTTCTCGTTCCGCTGCCCTCTACTCCACTCTGCACCCCAGCCTATCCTGTGCTGGGGGCTGGCAGTAGCAATGCTGGCAGTTGCAGCAGTGCCTTCTGTGTTTCAGATGAGTACGGTGGGCAAGGCCGCGGACATGGCCGAGGGCGGCGGTCGCCAGTGTACTACGAGGAGTCGGAGCCAGAGGACCCGGCGCGTATATTTGTGGCCCTGTTTGACTACGACCCCCTGTCCATGTCCCCCAACCCTGATGCTGCTGACGAGGAGCTGCCCTTCAAAGAGGGCCAGATCATCAAGGTGGGAGCCTGATCCACACAGTGCTGTAGTCCAATCTGCTTTCCTCATCCTAACAACAAAAGGGCCTCGTGTTGACTTACATTCGTGGGTTAGATGTAGTTGTGCATGTGAAGCTGCTATTAAACAACTGTAGTGGTGGTGGCTGTCTCTCTTTCTCCCTCCTGCTAACATTGTTCTCTGTGCTGGTCAGGTGTTTGGAGATAAGGACACGGATGGGTTCTACAGGGCAGAGATCCGTGACCGCCCGGGTCTGATCCCCTGTAACATGGTGTCAGAGATCCAGACTGAGGATGATGGGATGATGGACCAGCTACTCAAACAGGGCTTCCTCCCACTCAACACTCCTGTAGAGAAATTAGGTAGGGCGGCATCTGGACTCCCACTTGCTCTCTGTCTTTTCTCCACTACTCTTTCTTACTCTAATTTGGGCCTGATTTTCTCTTCCCCTTCCTCTTTTCCTGTCTCGCTTGCTTTCATTACACACTGATGTCTAATGCTGATGATACTCTCATTTCTCTGTCTCTACAATCGTTTCCCTCGTTCTTTTTCTTTTCTCTCTACTTTCCCGTGAAGTGATCTGCAACCGCTTCAAAGATGGTCGCTCAATAAACCGCAGGTCCCGAAAATCCAAGCGAGGTCTGTGTTCTCTTTAGATGCACTCTTTCTGCACAATTTTTTCATCTTCACGCTTTGCTTCTTCCACCATTTCTTCACTTTTCTTATGCGTTTAGTTGGGAATTATGGGTATTTTCTGTCAGAATTGTCACTAACATGCTCATCTTCAGTAAATCCATGGGGGTGTTCATTAGGGCTTTCACCTTCATGTACCATGTTCATTCAGCCTTTGCCTGGTTTAGACGGTCATTCATGAGAGATCATAAGGCATTGCATACTGTCATTTTAGTGTGTGATTTTACAACTGAGATTAGTACGGTGATTATCTCGTTTAGTGTGTTACTTGTCATTCTTATTGATTGATGACTGTCTGTGTATCTCTGTCCAGAGAGGAACAGGCGGAGTGGGCGTCAGCACCCCTCGTCCACACGTAGAATGGTGGCACTGTATGACTACGACCCCAGGGAGAGCTCCCCCAACGTGGATGTGGAGGTACTGCTAGAGTCAGGTGTAGAGGTAGTTCTACCCTGTTACTACTAACGATGTACCTGCTTGCCTTGCCAACATTGCAGCAATACACCAGCCAGTCTTACTCCCCATCTTTACCATTACCTGGTCGCCATTAGTAGCTTAACCTTTTCCTGTTGTTCTTATGGCCCTTCCCCCCTGGTTTCACTCACTCTCACCTTTCTATTGGCACGGCCCCAGACACAGTATGGGAGAGACAGGCTGAATGAGGTGAGTGAGAGGAGCGTCCGCTCTCTGTGTGTTTTTCTCCCTGACTGTTGTTGGAGTGTTCAGAGGTGGACACATGGTAGAGGGGGCTACAGTATACCCCTCTCATGAACACAGCCCCTCACCCATTGCCTGCACTGGCATCCTTCCTCAGTTTGGTCTGTGTGTTGAGCCATCTCCTACTTTTGGTTTGTGTGTTTTGGAGAGGCCTGGAAAAGTGGATAGTAGATAGTAGTATGGTATGCCTATTGTCTGTGCTGCAATCAATGATGTATACAAACCTTGGATTTCTGATGCTATGTGTTGGTCATTGAGAGGCTTTGAAGCCACCGGTCAGCCATATTGGCACTACCCAGAAGGAGCAGTCCTCCATAGGAATTAATGGAATTCTACAGTATCTCAATGAAATGTTTCAAGGACAAAATTACATGAATTTAAGTATTTTTTTGTTGTAGTAGGGACAATAACATTAGTACAAAAAAAGGAAAATGTTTATATATTTTTTTCATGTTTTATATGTATGTTTAGTTCACATAATATAATTTAAAAGTATGTATTAAGGTGTCTGTCATATAATAAACCTGTCAATAAATGCATTTCTATTGCCTCCAAAATCTTTTTTTACAATGGAGGATGAGTACCAAGATGGCTGGACGGTGGCTTCATTACAGCGCCCCCTGTCAGTCATCCAGGGTTTATATACATCACTGGTTGCAATCCTGTCTTCAAATATCCAACACTTGATGCATTTGATAGCTGCAGCAGTCTGCCAAGATTGTACTGACACTTCTAGATTCACAATGCATCACAGTGATTGGAATAGGAAGTACAGCATTTCACACAAATTAAACCCTAACAGTATCCCACGTGGTTGGGTTATAGAGAGAATCTTCAACAGATGCAAGCTGCTTTGATGTAGAGAAAGCAGGTCAAACTGAACTCAAACCTGTTTTGACAGGCTGAACTGACATTCTGTGCTGGTGACGTCATAACAGTATTTGGTGAAATTGATGAAGATGGGTTTCATTATGTAAGTATGTGAGATGTGACTTACACTTGATATAAAGTTCATGATATAAAGTTCGTAGTTCATATTTCTTCAACCAGCTTAGTGCAAATAAACACAGTGGAAATGACAGTGATAGTAATAGTAGCCGTAAGATAAACAATTTAAAATGATAATTTTATATCCCTTTCGTCTAGTTTCCTATATTGTGGAGTCCAATGTACATTCTATGCCAGTCACCCCGTGTGTTTGTGATCCCTCAGGGCGAGCTCAATGGACACAAAGGTCTTGTTCCCTCCAACTTTCTAGAAGAAGTGCCTGATGATGTTGAGGTTTTTCTCACTGACACTCAGTCTCGAGATTCTCGATACCCGCAGGACGCTGCAGCGCGGATAAAGACCAAAAGGGTACATGCTCTCTCGCAGTACTAGCCCTCTGTCATCCATTCTCTCCTTTCCGTTCCCTTTATCTCCTTACTCCTTTAGTTCTCCGTCTGTGCTTGTGTTTCATTCCTGAACATATGATGGGAATTCAGACTTTGGAGCATTATGCTGTAAACGTTGTTGATGTCTCAGAAATATAAAGAAAACTATTAATACTTGACATAGGAACTTTTATTTTCAATGTTGACTGCCGTGGGGGGGGGGGGGGGGGGGACATGCATTGTAAAATATGTGGACATATTCATAAAGCGTTCTCAAAGAGAATAGACTGAAATAATAAAAGAAAAGCAGAATTGTCATGTAATGTCTTGAAAAATAGCAGTCAACAACATGCAATGTTTTTTTTGCACATGCATATTTAGCATTGTAATAAATGCTTTATGAATATTACCTGTGTTTCTAATAGAGGAAATAGTTTATGTACTGGAGGATGAAATATCTAGACTGTAGCACTGCATGTTCTCTCTTTAAAATGCATGATTTCCCTTTCAACTTTTTTATAGTGAACAATAAGTCTAGTACAGTAGAACTTTTGTATTTGCTCCT
This sequence comes from Oncorhynchus mykiss, assembly GCF_057628025.1. NCBI lineage: Eukaryota > Metazoa > Chordata > Actinopteri > Salmoniformes > Salmonidae > Oncorhynchus > Oncorhynchus mykiss. The sequence continues at coordinate 25,049,956 of NC_143027.1, forward strand.
GAAAACCTTGTTTTTGTATATTGCTTACTTGTATAATAGCACCAAGAAGCTTATGTTGCTCTTTGAGAGTATAATTTCAAATGTCATTATAACTAGTTGTAAAATAATGTTACAATAATTCTGTATTTAACAAATAATTGCAAGTTAATGTTTGAATATGAGCAGATTTCATCTCAAGTTTCTTGGTTTGTTTTATAATTTGTCATTCTCATAGTGCAGACTATTGAAACGCCATCACTGCATTTTTTATTTGATTTCTTTTCCTCACCCGCTTGGCAAACAGAAGAAGAGTGTTCATTTCACACCTTAAAGGCTGTTTCCATCACGTAAGTGAGCAACTGAGGATACCAAGGTAACGCAGCCCTCGTCTAATGCAGATGACATGGGTTCCCCTTAGTTTCCGGTACGCAACACACACTCCGTTTATATGACCATTATTTTGCCAGTTTAAATTTCAGTTAATTCCCTTTTCAATGGATGTAAATATTTATAGAATACTGTGGTACACACCAGGATGATCCCAGTGTACATGCTTTTATTTGACGTGAGTTTATTGTAAAAGCATTCAGGTTGTGTTAACTTAAGGACGACCACTCTAGTCAATGCATTAGACAAGAAGCATGGTATCTTCAGTTGTTTCTCTGGGTGTTGTACATTACAATGTCCTTCTCTCAAGATAAGTCTCCTGCTGTAACTCATGGTAAGCTAAAAGGCCATTGTTGCACGCCTAGGTTGCCTCCCTGTAGTACCAGTGGTAACATTCAGACTCTATAGCTAACATTCTGATAGAACCTCCCCTCTCTTTGAAGTAGTGCACCCTGCCACGCTTAATCTAATCAAACTCCGCTAGAAACAATGAACTGTCTGCCAGACAGGCAACTCCCTCTTGTTGAGGTTTCCAATCAATCAGATAAACATTTCATTGGCATTACTTTACCCATAGATACCCAAGATAGTGGTCTGCTCCGCATGCCTTTAAGTTGTTAGTGGGGTGCACTTTTTCTCTCACATAAGGAATGATGCAAAATGGCAAAAATAGCTACTAACATTTTTTCCTCATAGAAAGTGTCATCAATTCGATTTCAAAAAGTTATTTTAATTAACATGAGAAATGGAAAATCACTTTTTTATTTAGTTTGTATAAATATTAAGTGGCTTGTGATCAGATTTGTAAATACAACTTTTTTTAAAGCAGGTTAAATTGGTTCCAACAACCTTGATGAAGTTACCTTGATGAAAAGTGATTAATTGCTTCAAAAACTGGTAAATTGAAACGCTTATCCCCTCTCGACGTATGATAAATTATGAACATTCAATGTGCAGAATAATATGACCCTCTTATTGATCTGGATGTGTCTATATGTAGCTATATACTATATCTACTGTAGAGACTAGTGCTAGACTATACTATATCTACATCTACTGTAGAGACTATAGTATATCTACTGTAGAGACTAGTGCTAGACTATACTATATCTACATCTACTGTAGAGACTATAGTATATCTACTGTAGAGACTAGTGCTAGAGACTATACTATATCTACCGTAGAGACTAGTGCCAGAGACTATACTATATCTACCGTAGAGACTAGTGCCAGAGACTATACTATATCTACCGTAGAGACTAGTGCCAGAGACTATACTATATCTACTGTAGAGACTAGTGCCAGAGACTATACTATATCTACCGTAGAGACTAGTGCCAGAGACTATACTATATCTACCGTAGAGACTAGTGCCAGAGACTATACTATATCTACTGTAGAGACTAGTGCTAGAGACTATACTATATCTACTGTAGAGACTAGTGCCAGAGACTATACTAAATCTACTGTAGAGACTAGTGCCAGAGACTATACAATATCTACAGTAGAGACTAGTGCTAGAGACTAGTCTCATGTTAATAGGATCTTAAGAATACATCTTTCCTAAGTGCAATTGAAAAGAAGCCTTTTAGCTCATGATTACAATGAAGGAATATTTAGATATTAGATGTTTACTGTAACCCAGTTGTATATGAATGCCCTTTATATTTAAAAAGAAAATCTGCTGTCATATGTTGTCCCATAATGTTAATACAATATTGTATCTCTTGCTTTGTGTGTGTGAAAGACATGGCTTATGCCATTGATAGCCATTCTGGAGAATCTCAGCATAGACATGTGTGATTGGTAAAGAGTATGTGGACATTCTTTGACATTGAAGTCTATCATTTAAACCAGCTTGATGAAAGACTACCTAAATGGCAGTGGGGGAGGGGGGTATACAGCACCTCAGTACACTCAAGATACAATATCCTAACATTTACAAGTTGAACTGGGCTACGCTATGAGGGAGATAGACTGATGAAGCCAAGGTATGGTGGCCCTGCTGAGACAGAAAGGACTAAGTGGAAGGGAGTAGTGACTGGGGTGCAAGAGGGTTGGCTTTTTAACCCCGCTGAACTGTCCCTTACGGGTCTCCCATTAGGTTCCATTGGAAAAATCGGGTCCGCCCAGAAGAGCCGCCTCCCCCACAGTGCGCCAACACATCCCTGGCTCTGGCCCTGCTACAGTGGGGCCTGGCAGTCCCATCAGGGGCCCCTGCGACTTGTCCTCCAAAAAGAAAAAGGGACTGCTCTCCAAAGGGAAGAAACTATTGAAAAGACTTGGCGCTGTAAAATAACCCCTTCAAATACTTGAAGTATATTATCAACCACATAATTCATCTCCAACACTTCCATTACTGTAAATTCAGTCCTGTGAGAAGAAAAAAGTGGTCAAAATGTACAAATGTTGTATTCTAGAAACCATATTTTCTTATTTAAATTGCAGTATGTATTTTGAATATGGTTCAGGGACCTCATAGTTTGACATTTAGTGTCATAAGCCAACCTCTGGTCATTTATGTTTTGCTATCTGAAGCAGAAGACTGCAACACGATGGATGATTTGAAATATTCTCAATTTTGAAGGCCAATAGATACGTAGGTGTGTTTGATGACGCTGTAGACCACAATGTTCCTCAGAGTAAGAGGGGTTTATATCAGAGTCTCTTTAGGGCTGAGATCAAAGGATAGGGCTCAGAATGGCCAGTCAACATCATACTTGATAATACTGCTGGTGGCTCACCTTAACCAAACCTTCACATTGTAGTACCCATATTGATGCAAGGAAAAGAGCAGTTTTAGGATCAGGCAGCTGAGGTCATTTGAACTGTATAGGTTTGCATGTTTTACCTAAACCACATCCAGAATAATAATTCCCATCCAACCTTTGAAAGCACATGCTAACTAATGGCCTTTTCTATCAGAACTCAAGGCTCAATTTGCATGCTTTGTCAGTGCATTTTTATGATATTGTGTATGAGCAATATTTGCTAAATGAATAGTAAAAACAAATATTAACTTAAAACAGAATATTCAATACAAACCGAATTGTCACATTCGTATTCAGTTCAATTCAAGCCCAGGTACACATTTGTCTAGTCACCACCTTAGCACCTAAAGTCACGATATGTGCAGTGGTAAAATATGAAAAATCTCCAGAAAGACTTGTCAGATTGGTCTGGAGAGAATTTGATCAGCAAGTATCAATTCTTAACAGCAAGTGTCAGTTCTTCAGGCACACTGAAATAACTCTGGACAAGGACATTAGATAGGACAGGGTTTCAAGATTCAGTATATTTTTGTTGTTGAATTGTCATGAAATGCCTAGTTGAAACCAACCTCCCATGTATTTGCCTTATAAATGCACAATGGTTTGTATTTTGTCCAGTGAGTGGAGTGTTATGTCCTGTATGCATTCAAGTCATTGCATTACTTTTTAAATGTATTTGTAAATTATGTTGATCAAGACTAGTGATGTGCAGTTTATTACTTGTAGGAATGTTTTTTGGAGGACCTGCGCATTAAAATGACATTCAAACGAAATTCAATACAAAAAAATAAGGGGGAAAAGTAAGTGTGTATTTATGTTTTAATGTTTCACACTATTTTTGCACAAAAAGACTAATGAAAAAAATAAGGCACTTTATTTTGTTCTTCATGTTATACATGCAATGTATTTACTGCATTCACAATCCCATTTTGACACGTTTGTGTACAAGACAATGGATGTGAAAGAAATGCAATTGAAGGCCAGTTTAATTAACTGTTTCCAAGATAAGTTGCAATCAGCAGTTGGTATTATTTTTGTTTCAAACTAAGTTTTGTAGAGTACACTCCAAACTTGCAATTCTTGGAAGCAGGAAAATGTTTGACTTATGACAGAGACTAGGTTTGATTGAATAACCATCAGATAAAAGCCCTAAATATCAAGTTGTTGTTACATAGAAATTGTGATTTAAACAAGACAAGTCTACCTCCATAATGACCCCTATAAGTTCAACTAATTTGACTACAGGTTCACAGACGTCAACTCTCCATTTCATATATTTGCAAAGGGTAGAAGTACTGTATTTGTGTCAGCACCCAACTAGCACAGAGTAGTGAATGTATGATTAATTGAAAGCCAATGTATTTTATTTATCAAAACTATCCATTATGAGTATGCAGATGTCCAGCGTTCTCTGGTCCAGTTTGTATGTGAAATGAAACCTTCCATCTGTTAACTCCTTACACTATTTTGTTAATCATTTCATCCTTCCATTCACTTTATATCACAGCTTTTTCTGGACTACACTACTTTCATGAGATTTGAACTGAGACTGCCAAAAAAGAATGTACGAAAAGCATTCTGTACAACTTTCTGTACAATTGTCGGTCATTGCTTCTATATATATTGTTTTGACTGTTGCTCTTTTTGTACTTTGTCCATTTGTAAATTGTTTTTAAATGTTTATACTTGATTTTCAGACTGCCTTTTTTGTACATTAAAATTTATAATCAAACAGTGCAAAGCTTTCCCCATGGTGTCTTCAAAACCATAATGTTTTAAAAGTCTGCAATTGTGTGCTAGCTTTATGACAAAAAATATCAGCCTATATTGGTGGTTACAAAATATTGTGTGGGTGTGCATGTGCAAAAAATTTTATCAAATAAATTTCATATTTTGTAATGCTGTTTGCGCTGTGTTTTATTCACCAAATGCCATGGTGCAACAGCAAAGTCAGAGGATTAAGGACTCGATTCAATCCAAATCGTTCAGCGCTGTACCAAAATTTGAAATGTAAAGGTAATTTCTGATTGAGCGGACAGAGTATTTTACCGTGAATGCGGTCTCAGCGAACATTGCCTTAATTTCTATTGCGCTGTATGTAGTGGTCTACAGCACTACGGATTAAATTAAGCCATAAACGTTAATATCAAGTCCTGAGTATTGACAGAATCAAACTTCTCCAAAAGGGCATAGGCCTGAAAAAGAAACGGGAAGTGTAATTATCACAACTTCAAATACTAATTGCTAGACCAGGGGTATTCAACTCTTGCCCTACGAGTTGCAGAGCCTGCTGGTTTTCTGTTATACCTGATAATTAATTGCACCCACCTGGTGTAACAGGTCTAAAACAGTCCCTGATTAAAGAGGAACAATGAAAAAAAACAGTGGAACTGGCTTTGAGGTCCAGGGTTGAGTTTGAGCATGCTAGACAGTAACGCAATAACAGTACTACAAAGTTAACTTTTACTGAAGGGTAATCAAATTAAACAAAACTTGATCCACAATTATTTTAATCAATTGATTTAACTGCATTTTTTTTTTTTAAACAACATGTCATAAGTGCAACTTTGCGCCAAAGTTGAAACAATAATTTTTCAACCCAGGCAATAACCTTAATGTTCACTGTGATATTGAACAAAGAGGTACGGTGCGTTCGGAAAGTAAGTTTTTCCACATTTTGTTATGTTACAGCCTTATTCTAAAATGTATTAAATATTTTTCCTCAATCTACACAAAATACCCCATGATGACAAAAGTAAAACAGGTTTAGAAATTTTTGCAAATGTATTAACAATAAAAAACAGAAATACCTTCTTTACATACGTTTTCAGACCCTTTGCTATGAGACTCGAAATTGAGCTCAGGTGCATTGTTTCCATTGATCATCCTTCAGATGTTTCTACAACTTGATTGGAGTCCACCTGTGGTAAATTCAATTGATTGGACATGATTCGGAAAGGCACACACCTGTCTCTATAAAAAGGACCTTTTAGTTTGGAACCACCAAGACACTTCCTAGAGCTGGCCGGCCAAACTGAGCAATCAGGGGAGAAGGGCCTTGGTCACAGAGGTGACCAAGAACCCGATGGAGCTCTGTCAGAGTGACCAGAGTTCCTCTGTGGAGATGGGAGAACCTTCCAGAAGGACAACCCTCTCTGCAGCACTCCACCAATTAGGTCTTTATGGTATGCCAGATGGAAGCCACTCCTCAGTAAAAGGCAGCAGCCGCTTGGAGTTTGCCAAAAGACACCTAAAGGACTCGGGGACCATGAGAAATAACATTATTGGGTCTGATGATACCAAGATTTAACTATTTGGCCTGAAAGCCAAGCTTCACGTCTGGAGGAAACCTGGCACCATCCCTACGGTGAAGCATGGTGGAGGCAGCATCATGCTGTGGGGAGGTTTTTCAGAGGCAGGGACTGGGAGACCAGTCAGGATCGAGGCAAACATTAACAGAGATCCTCAATAAAAACTTGCTCCAGAGCGCTCAGGACCTCAGACTAGGGCGAAGGTTCATCTTCCAAATGGACAACAGCCCTAAGCACACAGCCAAGACAATGCAGGTGTGGCTTCGGGACAAGTCTCTGATTGTCTTTGAGTGGCCCAGCCAGAGCCCAGACTTGAACATCTCTGGAGACCTGAAAATAGCTGTGCAGTAACGCTCCCCATCCAACCTGACAGAGCTTGAGAGGATCTGCAGAGATTGGGAGAAACTCCCCAAATACAGGTGTGCCAAGCTTGTAACGTCATACCCAAGAAGTCTTGAGGTTGTACTCGCTGCCAAAGGTGCTTCCACAAAGTACTCCGTAAAGAGTCTGAAAACTTATATATTTTTGCTTGGTCATTATTAGGTATTGAGTGTAAATTGTTGAGAAAAACAGCAATTTAATCAATTTTTTTAATATGGCTGTAACGTAACAATGTGGAGAAAGTCAAGGGGTCTGAATACTTTCTAAATGCACTGTACAGCCAAAATAAAAGCTGAGGTAGCAAACTTCTCAACAGTCTCATACCATGTCACACAAATAAAACACTTTGCAATGACCATCTACAAATATTTTTTCAAATAAAACAGCATAAAACAGAAGATAATCAAATTGCTGAAGTATAAAAAAAATAAAAATGGTTTCACTCTCCTGTAAATTGGGGAATATCCTAACCACTTTACCCCTAAGTAAATTCAGTCAATTTCCTGAACAAAAATCAAACAGTTTCAAGGAAACCAAGTTCCCCAATGTGCTCTTTAGTTAGCTTGTGCTCTCTTACAGGTAGTAAAGGAAGTCATCCAGGTTCATGTTGGGCTCTCTGTGGATGCTTTGGCCCACCAGGAAGGCCAATTTGTGGGCGTATTGACAGGGTGCAGGCACTCGGATGATTCCCTGGAGATAAGCACACAGAAAACCAATGACATGCATACCCACAATATACTACTTACTATCGTGTCCGAAATATACAATACTCAACAATATAGCAATCAATAACCAATATCATAAAGCAGTTGTCTTCAGCTAGGAATGTTTGCAATACAACTAGCTACGAGAATCCAGCCTACCTGCCAGTTGTAGTACATGTGGCAAAGTTTGTAGGTCAGTCGCTGCATGTGGTCAGGCTTCAGTCCACTGCTGTCGTACACCACATTGTAGTGGGTTGGGGAGACACTGCCCATGCGGACGGCCTGGCTGACAATGAAGAAGTCGTACCTGAAAAGGAAAGACAGACAATAAGGATACGTAGTCACACATGATTACATTTCCATGATTGAAAAATCAGTCATCGTCGGTGATCGTACCATTCTGGGCGGGTGACCTCAGTATCGATGCATGTTCCAGGGGGAGGGTTGGTCAGCTTGCCATCGATGCGGGCAAAGAACCTGGAACTGATGCGCTTCTTCACAACCACCAAGGTTAGTTTGGGTCTAGGAGGGGGGTAACACAGGACAGAACAATATCAGCAATAGAATGACTGGTGATTGAAATGGAGTCAATACAGTGGCGAGTTTCTAGAATAGATTGTCTCTTACGCATAGTCGTGTCCCATGGTCTTGATGGACTCCATGATCTGTGGCACCTCGTAGTTGACCACACTCTGCAGCATCCCGTCTCCCACTCCGTCTCTGTACACAATGATACGTGACGGCAGGCAGTTGTTGTGCTTCAGCCACGCCTTCAGGGCACCTGGAAAAGAGCCTGCTGTCAGGATACTGGGGATCATGGTCACAAACTTCAATAGGGATAAAACCCTTTCAGCCCTAGACTTTGAAAAAGCTGTCACAAATGTGACACACTAAATTGGCTCAAATGAATCATAGAAAAACACTTGGAAGTGAGCTTTTAATAGTTCCTTTTATGTAACAAGTGTTTGATTTGACTGAACATGCCTTGCAGCGCCACCTTGAGTCCGTCCATGATCTCCTGTCCACGGTTCTGCAGCACACACTTTGAGAACCACCTGGGAAATCAGAGGTATGTCCCGTTAGTTTAATTGTTAACTCATTCATCATAATATCAGCTTCTGCCATTACACTCTTAGCTTGGCAAAAAACCCTGATGGGAAAGTGTCCATGCATGCCTCCTGGTCATAAGGACACATACCTGGACATGCCCTGGTTAAGACTGGCCACCAGAGCTCCAATTGATCTCTTGCCAGCAGCCGTGTCGTGGTAGCAGTCAATACCCACAATCATCAGCTGCTTCAGCTGTAAAACAGGGAGGTAAGGTGGTTATGTCTTTCAAGTGTAACACCTTAGCATAGGCACATTTTTCCATTGAAATACATGGGATGCATTTGATTTGTGCGTGTGTCTTACTGGGATCTCCACGCTCCACAGCTCTCCTCCCATCTTGCAATTAATCTGCAGGGCGATCTTGGTGGCCACGGTCATGAGGGCCTGTTGTTTGCAGAGGGTGCGGGCCACCACACACTGGCTGGGTGTGGGGCAGTCCACACACAGATACTTCTTCACACTGTCGTACTTGTCCTTTCTGTTGCTGGGCAGGACCACCACCACCTTAGGAAGGAACCCAACACAACTGACATAGATTCCTGCAACATGTTTGTAATAACACCATGACAGTCATGTTTAGCCAGACTTTAGCTGAGTGACTACTGACCATCTGGGTTTCTTTCTTAACATTCTGCTGCAGGGCCCTGAGCAGAGACTCCTGACGGTCCTCGTACTCCACCCTGGAAGAATGCAATGTTATGTCAACTCTGGGACATCAAGTCATTTCTCTGGTGAGAAAGGCTTCACTTGGTATTCCATACAACTGGGTAGTGCAGTTCTCTGTATCTTACTCTCTGTGTGTGTGTACTCACATGATGGCCCTCTGCATGCGGATGCCCAGGGGTGTGGAGACCTTGTTGAGGGTCTGCAGGAGGGCCTGGGCCACATCATTGTTTCTGCGGGTGAAGAACATTAACCAGTTCTCCAGTGGTCGGCAACTGATCAGTGGGATGCCTCTCATTTCCTTGGACCAGTCTGCTTGCCAGGGGTTGTACTCATACTAGGAGAAAATACAAGAACTAGCAGTTACATTACATCTGCTGAAAATACCATACTTCAAACATTGAATGTTAACCTGTTAAATCAGGAAAGTGCAGGAAGACGCCCCACCCCCATATTCTAATACAAACAACACTAAAACTTTGATTTTGTGTTGGATTATATACCGTTCTAGATCCCTGCACAATCCTTTCCGAAGGGAGGACCCTGCCTGTGAGGCTCAGGAGTTTGTTGTCAAAGTTGAGTCCCCAGGTATTCAGCTCTGTCTGGGCCTCCGTGTTCCTGCAAAATAAAGAGATGATCAGTATTGTAATCAATCAAAACTGGGGAATAGAAACCACAGACATTAAACTTACTGGTGGATGTTCCCAACGAAGCGGTTGAGCCGCCCCTCCCTCTGCTCTGGGGTCAGTCTGGTGTGGGTGGACAGGTCTTTCATGATGTTGAAGTCAGCACGCATCTTGTCAGTCAGGCCTTTTAAATAAGACACACAAAAGCCAAAAGTTGTGGTTTGATCACGTAATACCTGGCACGACAGTACATTTAACACTTAAAAAACATTTGCGGTGTTTTGTTATAGTCAGTGGTACCTGTGAGGTAGCAGAACTCTGGGACAAGCATGGCTGGCCCTTGGGGCGGTCCTCCAGAAGGACCAATCTTCTTCATATGGCTGATCAGAAGCACCTGGTTGCCGTCGGTGATGTCCAGACCATATTGCTGAAGAGACATTAACCCACCATTAGTTCAGTCAAGGTTCCATTAAGTGACAACAGCTCATACGCGTGTGTGTGGGACAAAACCTACTGCCTTGTAGTAGTCTTTGAAAGAAATCTCAGAGTCTCCCCTCTTGAATGTGTTGTTGGGAGTATGGTCCCACGCAATGTCATCAATCCTGTAGGTTTTGTTGTTGTACCTAAGGGAAATGATGCATTTACATTAGGATGAAGCCTAATTTTCCATTGTTAATTCATGTCATTGTTACCCATGGCAGAATCTTAACATGTTATCAATAGTGAAATACATGGAAGCAAAGACCATAGCCCTTTACACTCGTACTCGGGGTTGAAAAATGGCAGAGTTGGCCACTAACATGCTATACATGACGTCAGACCAGCATTTTTTTGTTGTTTGAGTGAGGGAAATGATGTAAATTGATGACTACGTATTTTGAAAGATGAGACGTTGAGGATTATAACAAACACAGCTAGCCAAACAACTGAGTCCAAATGTGCATATATAGTGTTAATGTTTAACATCACTGTGTTTGATGTAAGTTACAAAATGACATGGCTTCATACACTGGGTTGTTTTGAACAGAATGTGCTGGTTTGTTAATTGTGAAGAAAACTCCCCGAAGCACACGCACCTGAATGCACTCAGGGAACTGAGTGGAAAACTGTAAAATAAATACATTTTGAATGAACAGATTCTGTAATCCATACTGTTCCGGAACAGAACCGTTATTTTAAAAGCATGGAAAGCAGTTAACGTTCTTTTATGTTCCAGACTTTTTTCTAGTCCCACAACAAAATGCCTATTCAAAGCCCTCATGCTGTCCCTTAGAAACGGATTCCAGTGTCTGCCTTCAAGCTGAAAATCTTTGCCTGTGTGTATTTAGGCTACCTGCCCCTCCCACCTCCAAAGCATAGACTACTGTATTGAGGTAATAAGCTTGATTCAGAAGATAGGGAGATAGATTTTTAATTAGCTAGAGAAGAATGGACCTAGTTATGACGTTTCACGTGGGATTTACAAAGACATGTTTTTAATTCTGGTGTCACTCAGTGCACACACAAGCTTGTTAGCTAGCAAGGTCAAGCGTGTTAGTGCATTAGCTCGAAGGACACTCAAAGTTCCCCCATAGAAGCCACTCACAGGTATAATTCTGTGGACCTAATATCATGTCATAAGATGCCTAGCGAGTCAAGCGTCCTCCTCAACCCGCTCTCTACCTACCCGCAAAATTTGGCATCTTGCACCAGGCTACACTTGTCTGTTCATCACACATGTAAACAGCTAGCTTGCATTCTTCATCTGTACAGATTGAAGTAATTTAAGGAACTGTAAATGTAAAAAATAATTAAATGGTGAAAAAAATATAAAGGAACGCTATAAATTCAGGGCCCTGTGCAACTGAGTCCTGGACTTCATGACGGGCAGCCGCCAGGTGGTGAAGGTAGGCAACAACATCTCCACTACTCTTTAACACAAAGGCCCCACAAGGGTACATGCTCAGCCCTGTACTCCCTGTTCACCCATGACTGCGTGGCCACGCAAGCCTCCAACTCAATCATGGAGTTTGCAGACGACAACAGTGGTAGGTAGGCCTGACTACCAACAACGACGAGAAAGCCTACAGGGAGGTGAAGGCCCTGGCATAGCGGTGCCAGGAAAATAACCTCTCCCTCAACAAAACGAAGGAGCTGATTGTGGATGGGAGCACGTCCTGACCCCCGTCCATTCTTCTGCGTATACATCACTGACAATCTGAAGAAATTTGGCTTGGCCCTTAACATACAAACACCACTCGGGTTAAGTGCGCGTTGCAAAATAAATGTACACATACATGTTATTCAATCATTGCACCGTCAACGAACATCTGCGTAGCCAGGCGTTAAAATAGAACTTGGTTCTATTTATGAAGCTTAACACGCAGGAAGTCCCGGCTCTCCCATCTCCTCATTGGTTTTTAGGAGCATATACCCACGTGGATGATTGAACTATTAACTACGGTCCACACTCCAGTCCAGATGGTGGTGGTAATGCACTTTAAAGTTGGTTGCCAACTGTTATAAAGTTCAAAGACTGGAGGAGAGATTACTAGAAACTAACTCGCTTTACCCTTTTATCTGTGGATTAATTGTCAGAGTAGAGGACCTTGTGCATTTCAGGTAAAATAACAACCCAGCTAGCAACAGCAAGCTAGCGAACTAAAGAACCTTGATTGTTTAATGCTTTTCGACCTGAAGGGCCTTGGTCAGGGAGGTGACCAAGAACCCAATGGTCATTCTGACAGCACTCCAGATTTCCTCTGTGGAGATGGGAGAACCTTCCAGTAGGACAACCATCTCTGCAGCACTCCACCAATCAGGCATTTATGGTAGAGTGGCCAGACGGAATCCACTCCTCAGTAAAAGGCACATGACAGCCCACTCGGAGTTTGCCAAAAGGCACCTAAACGGGATTCAGACAATGAGGAACACAATTTTCTGGTCTGAGGAAACCAAGATTGAACTCTTTGGCGTCACGTCTGGAGGAAACCAGCCACCGCTCATCACCTAGCCAATACCATCCCTACGGTGAAGCATGGTGGTGGCAGCATCATGCTGTGGGGATGTTTTTGCAGCAGCAGGGACCAGGAGACTAATCAAGATCGAGGGAAAGATGAACGGAGAAAAGTACAGAGAAACACTTGATGAAAACCTGCTCCAGGGCATTCAGGACCTATGACTGGGGCGAAGGTTTACCTTCCAACAGGACAATGACACTAAGCACATAGCCAAGACAATGCAGGAGTGGCTTCGGAATGTCATTGAGTGGCCAAGCCAGAGGCCGGACTTGAACCTGATCTAACATCTCTGGAGACCTGAAAATAGCTGTGCAGTGACGCTCCCCATTCAACCTGACAGCGTGTGAGAGGATCTGCAGAGAAGAATGGAACAAACTCCCCAAATACAGGTGTGCCAAGCTTGTAGCGTCCTACCCAAGAAGACTCAAGGCTGTAATCGCTGCCAAAGGTGCTTCAACAAAGTACTGAGTAAAGGGTCTGAACACTTATGTAAATGTGAGTTTAAAAATTCTTAATACATTTGCGCACAAAAAAAAAAAACGTTTTCCTTTGTCATGTTGAGATATTGTGTGTAGATTAAAAATGTATATTTAAAAATATATATTTTATTTTTGAATTGCCTTGCGAAAGTGTAACACTAAGATCCTATTTTATAACTTCGCTAGTAATGTTGTAAATAGAACAAGCTTTCAAATCATGCCCACCTGACCTAGATTGCAATTTATAATGCACTGTTTTTGGATTGCGTAAACAGTAACTGTGTGATGGTGGGGATGCAGAGTTGTGTTCCAAAGTAAACTACAAATGTGAATGCTCCAGTTCGTCAACGGCACAGCTATGAGAGTTCAAAAATGTACATTATTGTTGAATGTAGGCAACATCTCCACTACCCTGCTCTTGAACACAAAGGCCCCACAAGGGTACATGCTTAGCACCCTCCTGTACTCCCTGTTCACCCATGACTTTTAAGTCCTAAAAGGTGCATTGAAACTGCTTATAAACTGTACACACTTTGGAAAGGTGTGTGGCTACTTGGAGACACCAGTTAGTCCTCTCACTCAAACCCTTGTAATTTGTTGGTCATATGTCGCACCTACCCCACATTTTCCAGGAATAGTCTTATGTTACTGAATGTATCCAGAGTATTTTCAGATTGTTATCAACAAATGTGAAAAGTACAGAAATTGTCAAATCAACAGTGTAATGTTTGGATTTAGTCTTGTGTCAGTTGAACTGTTGTGTACTCACCTTCGGTTTAATAATTTTCCCATTATCTATAAACTGTTCCCTTTCAAATACTACCATGGCTATGCATATGTTATCCATATTTATTCTGTAAGAAAAATTTCAATTTAGCCCTATCCATATAGGACAATTCCCAGAAGTGTAAAGAGATAACACTTTTCAAGCAGTTGTTCCCTATGCCAAGATTCACAGATTTAGGATTTCATCCAATTAGATTCCTGTAGTTCAGTATTGAAGGCACTATAGTAATGGGTCTTACTTGGTGAGGACGATGAGTCCCACCAGCTCCTTGGTGCAGGCCTCTGGGAAGCGCTGATCTCCACTCTGCTGCCTGAGGCCCATCATGAAGCTGAGCACCGTCTCACTGCGCAGCACCTTGTGGCTCACGTCCGTGCACAGCATGATGTTGGACTCGTACTGCAGGATGGTGGAAGTAAAGCCGGGCCAGATGGTCAGCCTGAAGAACACACACAGCACACAGTGAAAAACAACAAAATACATAATATTGCTTAATTCTGGTTCTCTAGTCTCCATAGATTCCACTGTTGAGGCTAGTGAAATACAGACCTGTGCTGTGGGATATTGAGTGGGTCTGTTGGGTTGTAGTAATGGCGTCCAATCTGCTGCATGTTCAGCATCCTCAGTACTCTGAAAACAAGAACAGACAACTGGTAGGCAATGATGGAGTAGAGCCGTGGCTAGGGTTTTCATGTTAACATGTCACTGTCCCCTATTTTATAGATATGGAATATTATTTTCAGAGTTTTGAAACTCAAAGCTGTGAACATGACAATGACCCTTTAGTGGGTGTTCTGACCTTCTGAAGATGATGTTGTAGAACTGCAGGCACACTGGAGAAGTGGGGGGCAGCTCATTGGTCAGAGTGACAGTGATCTGGACTTTCTCACCCATTCTGGTCTCACTGTACAGCACAGTCTCCTATAAACAAAAAAGGTGTATCTAAAGACCCAGAAGATTTAGAATAATGTATTAATTTAAGTCTAAAAAGCACCTAGGTGCCAAACAGCCTTTGTTTTTTAACAGAAACTTAAAGCTGCAATATGCAACTTTTTGGGCGCCCCCAACCAAATTCACATAGAAAGTTTGAGTCTTAGTTTCGGTTTTGTACAATACAATATTTTGGGATTTTAAAATATTTCAAAGTGGTTTCGATGGTACAATGATTATTGTTTTGTCAAACTGAAATTAAGCAAACTATTAGAATTTTTAGCAATCAGGAAATGGCAGAGCGATTTCTGCATATTGCACCTTTAACTGTAAATCCCACTTTACACAAGAAGTTAGTACTAAATTACATAACTATATAAAGCCACCAGAGGAATAGTGCCCTCCAGTGTACTGTACCGTGTTGTGCAGTTTGTGAGGCAGGAAGAGGAGGGCTCCATCAAAGGTGCGAGCTTTGCCTAGTGTCTCCTCATGCTGATACATGAGGGCAGAACGTAGGCGCCGTGACTCCATGACGGGCTTGAAGTCCACATGGTACTGGTACAGCACCCACTGAGGGCGGGACAGGATCTTGAAGAAGTTGGCTTTCAGCTCAATGGGAGAGCCAGAGAAACCTGAGGAAATATCAAAGGTTACCGTTAAACCTGACTGCAGCCAGGGCAATTTGAATTTTGAAATATTTACTAAATGATTTAGCTCAGTAACACTTTGGGGGTTTTTAAATAAGGATGTATCATGGCCATTTACACACCAGACTTGGACTCTCTCACATGCTCCATAGCCTGCCTGGTGTTGATTCCTGCATCATGAAAGTCACGACGCCGTCCACCTCTCTCTCCAATCTTCACCTGCTGAAACCCTGCAGATATCTGAATAACAGCTGTGAAAAAACAAAACACAAATTATTTAAGTCAGCCTTCTATCGTTCATTGCAAATGTATGCAAAGCATTTTTTTTTTCATTTTCATTAAATTCAGCTATCCATAGTCAATTGTTTTGGGAGTTGATGTCATATTAGATGATCCAGAGGGAAAGCGCACTGCACCTTCGGAGGACACAGCCCCTGGGGCAGTTCTCTGTCTTCCTCGACCCACAAGCTCACCCTCAGAGGGGGGAGCTTCTCGTGCTGTCTCCTGAAAGGGTGTCTGCAGGTAAGATCAGACTCATATCAGATAAGACAACTGTAATTTCTTACATTTGATTAACAAACACCGTAAGATTCAGGTACTTTAATTATTTCGTCAAAACGAAAATGTTCAAATTGAGTACTCCAGGCCCTAGTTAACAGATAACATATTAACTAGTTGCTCATGCAGACTAACCACGCCAGGTGCCGCGGTCTCTTGACCGCGCGCTCGGCCCCTTGATCGTGCTCGTGCACGGCCAGTCATTTTCAGTTTCTAAAACCTGGAGAAGACAGTGTTATTGCAAAGAATTTACCCATTTACTAAAATGTTTTAATAACTATGTTGCTTGTAAGATAGCTGGTTTAGGTCGCTAATACTGTCAACCAAGTTTGAGCACATACATTAGTCACTTGCAACACAAGCACTTTACTTGCCAAACCCTAGCTAGGCCAACAAAAACAGGACCTGTAGCCAACTATTAGAATGACTTCAACCACAAATAGTGAAAAGAGAAATTGGTTGACAAAGTTAAAAGC
Organism: Oncorhynchus mykiss; assembly: GCF_057628025.1. NCBI lineage: Eukaryota > Metazoa > Chordata > Actinopteri > Salmoniformes > Salmonidae > Oncorhynchus > Oncorhynchus mykiss. The sequence goes on from NC_143027.1 coordinate 25,066,761, forward strand.
ACGCGCTGGGAAGTGGCAGGCTAGCTACTTCCACAACGAAGTAAAAAAATGCATGGCAGGCACATGGCCCCTTAAAGCTAGTTTAGCTAGCTAGCATTGGAGTGACAGCTAACTATCTTTGCAGATTAACTTGACGAAAAAAAACCACGTTCCATTACAACTTATTTTCAACAAGCTAACACGATAAGTTTTCGTGATGTCTAAAAAAGCCCAGCAAGAATGTTGTTTAGCTAGCCAGCCAACATTTTATAGCTAACTAACGTTAGCGCGCTAACATTAGTTGACAGCATTTAACGTACACAATTCAATTCATGTAAATTAACAGATTCCATTCTTCACATTAAGTTAATGTATACACTTAATGTCTATCAGAGTCTTTGGTGATTTATGTAAATATGATATCAATATTTCTACCTACTTACAAACTCAACCTAGTCAAAGAACGAATCAGCAGCAGCGATTAAACTTTTGTCTTGCTTGAACGCAGTATGTGTAGGTCTTCTCACTTCAAAGTATTACTACGCTCGTCAAATTTGCGAATGAAATGAACAACAGTTCAACGCTAAACATCTTATTTTAATACATATTTTACTAATTGGATAAAAATGTGTTTGTTTTTAAGAAAAAAAATGGATCCCAAAATTCTAACTATACATATGTTCAAAACGGAGGAGAGAAAGATATCTATTTTTGGAATAGAAAGATAATAAGCGGAGTGATCTTCATGACCTTGAACGTTTTCAGTATTCCTCTCGCACCTGCCAGCTGCAACCTTACAAATATCCACCAGATGGAGATAAAGTACAGGCCTGGCAGCTACACAAACCGACATAAACCCATGTCTATACATCGGCCTAGTAGACTACCTGATTATAATCTAGACATCATTTTATAATTTCTAGAAAATAAACTCTTATCTTGTTGACATCATAAAACACATTTTTGTCATCATAATACACATGATGGTGTCATTCAAAAGCCCAAGGAACACATATCATCTTAAATTATATCAGGCCTACTCACAACTGATGCCCTATAATTAATAACATAAGAATTGTCTTGTGTTTGGATGTGTTGTGCTATTCAAAATTAAGTATCCAACATAGTCCAATAATCTGGAATTATAATTTATTCCATAGCTAATGCCTAATTTATTTATCCGAATCTAGCCTTAAACTCAGAGATGTGTTTTGATACTGTCAGAGATTATACTTGGTAGAAGTCCCCCTACTGTGCCACTTTGGTCTGTTTCATCACCATGATTTGTTTTGATGTTGACTAGATCAATGGGAAATGCCTGTTTCGGGGGGAGCACATTGCTCAACATGGATTCTGGATGGACATGTATCTAATTTCCTCTGGATGTTCAAAGGAAAAGTGATCTAGGGGTTGTGCGATGTTCCCGATAAATTGCTGCTGATGTTAGTGTTGTGCTTGCATCATCTCAGTTTTTGATGAGCTGTTTTCGTAAGCAAAGAATAATGAGGAAGCATGGATAGTGAAACTTTTAACAGAGCCTGAAGTTTTTTTCCAAGCAGCCCAGCCTCTCCAATCATCTAGCTGTGATACCTCAACTTTGCCACTGTCATCCCTCCTAATTCTCTATGCCCACTGTTCTTTTCATAGGAACAATCTCTCTTGCTTCTATCAAACATTACTGTGCATAATTTGTTTAATGACTTCCTTCTTACATTGGTTTTTACATGTACTAGTGGGCAAACAGACCATCATGTACTAAGTACTCACCCATAGTTACTGGAGGCCAGAACTGTCCTAAAGACTGGGATGAACCATTCCCTTTCTTCTTTCGGTACGCCTCTTGACATTGATAAAATATGTTAATGATTCTGTGACAGTCTCTTTTATTTCTCTTTCACGTTCTTTCAAGGGGGCTAAAATAAATGTCAACATTTCTTCTCCCACCCTTCCTCCCCTTTCCCGTCTCACCCTTTATCCATTAGAAAATAAGTTGCCATTTTGAGGAAGATGTACGCAAGTCTTTCATGTCTGAGATCTAAGAGTGATTACTGATTCAGACCTGAGGGACCAGTCTGAGAGGAATCGCTCCAGTCACTGTTTACCTGCTTGACAAAAGGGAGAGAGATGATTTTATTTGTTTTAATTAACCTTTATTTAACTAGGCAAGTCAGTTAAAATCTAATTCGTATTTACAATGGCGGCCTACCCCGGCCAAACCCTCCCCTAACTTAGACGACACTAGGCCAATTGTGCGCCGCCCTATGGTACTCCCGATCACGGCCGGTTGTTATACAGCCCGGGATCGAACCAGGGTCTGTTGTGACGCCTCTAGCACTAATGAGAGAGAAAGGAGAGAGAGGATAGACAGAAGAGGGAGAGGGGGTGTCAGTGTCATCAACATTAATTTAGTGCTTTATCCTACGTAAGTATCATAACTTATTTTCGTCAATCCCTTATTATAAATAAATAAAAAAAGCCACTGGACCACTTAATGGACAACAAACAAGGGAAAAACAACACACAAACATAACTCTGTATAGTGTTTGTCTTTTAAAAGACAATGTGTAAAACGTTGATGATGGGCCAGTTAAATGCAAATGAGAGGTAAATGCTCCATATAAAGTGCTAATTGAACATCTGGAAACGTAAAGCGGGCCCCTCTGGGAAGATGTCATAAAACTCCCTTCTCCTTTGAGCAACAAGACCCTTTTCTTTTATAGGACAGTTCGGCAGTTTTTTTGTCTTTAGAACTTCTTCACTTGGAGTAACAAAGTAAATTATTACAAGATCAGAATCACACCCATCTTACATCTGAAGGGAGTAATGCCCTTCTTCTCAATGAGCATTAGGCTATACAAGCAAATACAGATTTCCCTCAAATTCTATTTGGTATTTGGGGTAGCTAGATTGGCCAACCATGAGACAGAAAAAACTACTTCAAATTAAAGCTGGAATGTATTTTAACAGTAGCTCCAAATGATAAACAGTGGTGTGGCTTCTGAAAATATTTGTATCTATCATATCACCTTTCACTCCAATGATAAGACATCAGACACATACTTTTAAGGGCTTCTTTGGGAAGAAAACGTTTCCTTCAAACACCACCCCTTCCCTTAAACAACAACAACAAAGGACAAAGCCAAAAAGGAAACGAAAATTAAAGGTAAATAATGAAAAGCAAGGATGAGAGCGAGCTGCAAGATGAGCAGTGCCTGGCTGAGAGTGAGCTGCAAGATGAGCAGTGCGAGGCAGAGAGCAAGCTGCAAGATGAGCAGTGCGAGGCTGAGAGCGAGCTGCAAGATGAGCAGTGCCTGGCTGAGAGCGAGCTGCAAGATGAGCAGTGCCTGGCTGAGAGCGAGCTGCAAGATGAGCAGTGCGAGGCAGAGAGCAAGCTGCAAGATGAGCAGTGCGAGGCTGAGAGCGAGCTGCAAGATGAGCAGTGCCTGGCTGAGAGTGAGCTGCAAGATGAGCAGTGCGAGGCAGAGAGCGAGCTGAAAGATGAGCAGTGCCTGGCTGAGAGAGAGCTGCAAGATGAGCAGTGCGAGGCAGAGAGCAAGCTGCAAGATGAGCAGTGCGAGGCAGAGAGCAAGCTGCAAGATGAGCAGTGCGAGGCTGAGAGCGAGCTGCAAGATGAGCAGTGCCTGGCTGAGAGCGAGCTGCAAGATGAGCAGTGCCTGGCTGAGAGCGAGCTGCAAGATGAGCAGTGCGAGGCAGAGAGCGAGCTGCAAGATGAGCAGTGCCTGGCTGAGAGAGAGCTGCAAGATGAGCAGTGCGAGGCAGAGAAAGGTACCCCCTGCAAGGGACGATGATAAATGTGCTTCAGGCTTCAAACTGGTCCAGCAGTGTGGATCCCACACTTACACTAATCAACCACTGAGAGACTATCCAGGACCAACGCAAATGAGTAGGTGCCTTCCTCCAAGAGAAGCACGGAATGTACAGTACATTAGGACTGCATTCCAAATTGGTTTTGTTGTTTGAAAATTAATGATCATAGTGATCATTATCATCATTGTGATAGTTATTTGGGGTGTTTCTGACTCAAAACATGCAATAGCTGTGTGTCTGTCCAAACATCATGGCTAGCACTATTTCTCCCTGACTTACTGTCCCCATTTGGACATAAATATGCTAACAAAGCAGGGTCACAGCCTTAGTAAGAATAGCAGTGGACCTATTGAGCTCCTACACTTGATTGGAAATGTAGAACAAGAGGGGATTCTGAATAATAAGGATACAGTGGCATGATATCAGTAAGCGGGCTAGGAAATTAGATTACTCTATTGCCTGCTGTGGTACATAATCTGCTCAGCATCAATGTGTTCCCTCGGCAAAATGGTACGCACTCACATACGCATGCACACACACACACACACACACACACACACACACACACACACACACACACACACACACACACACACACACACACACACACACACACACACACACACACACACACACACACACACACACACACACACACACACTGTTTACTTGACTTGACCGCACTTCCTTTGCCCAAACACCCATGTCCTCTAAACAAATGGATTAATCAAATAGCACCATATAGTATGTATACCGCACCACCAAAGGTACTATAACCAGCTCAATATAAGGCTTTACATATGTATTGAATCCTCCATCCTTCCTTATCTCTGTTCTTCTACAAAGCCACAGTCAAGCTGAGTCATCATGTAGAAGACTGCTGAAAGATGGTTTCTTCCCCCAAAATAGTTAAATCCATGGAAAGGGTTCTTGCTCTCTGATAGATTGAAATGTTTCTGCCTTTAATCTTTAATTTGACTAAACTACACCATTATCTCCATTAAAGGCAGCTTTGACCAAAAAGTAGGGACGTTCTTTGAACTCCAGTAAGTGGAAACAAATGGAGAGTAAGATAGAGATCCCCTAGAGGAGGATGACTGTGATGGACATTCTTTCCACATTTCCCCCTCAACACATTTAGTTTGAAGTTGTCCCATTCAGAAACCGTGCCACACATCGCAACCGATGGAACAGTAAATCAAAATATCAAAGACAAACATATCAACTGTAAAACAAAGAGAACAAGCATGAGGGCGTCAAAGAGAAATGGGAAGAAGCAGACTGCCTTTTCCCTAGCAGTCAGAGATTAGTAAAAGCAGCACCACTATTACTACTTGCTGTAATCTTATCACATCCATCATCTTGTGATGATAAACATCTCTGAGTTGTTCTCACCAATATATATACTCAAAGGGATCACAGATGAATTCTAATACAGTTTCTGACGCATGAGATCATTATGACTGAGGGCCATGGAGATGCCCAGAGTTATATTTAATCATTAAATACAGTATGACACACTTACAAAGAGTCAAATTCTATTAACTTTTTTCTAGATGAAGAGGGGCTTTGAAGTGGTTGAATGAATGTGGAAATAGGGGCAATTTCTTCTGTTGTGACATGGTGCTGCTGTTAATCATACTTAACATGGCATAAGAGCCACAAGGGCAAGACTCATGTCTAATAACAGGGCAGTTTATGAGGGGTTGATATTGAGTCCAGTGTTTACCATGCAAGTTGGAAGGCTAGGGTGACACTCAACTGTCATGACAGAATTCAGCTTTCAGCACACACTCAGGGTGACATGCTGATTGGCTATGCAATGAGTAGAAAGGTTGGTTGGAGCTCACATGCATCCTCATATTATCCCTAACTTCGAAATGGTTCAGGAATGAGGAAATAGAAGAAAATAGACCATGACTGTTTAATTGGCTGGGAAATTGTGTGTCTCTGTCTTTTGTTGTTAACCGGTTGCAGAGAGCACACACACAATAGCTCCACCCTTTAAGATTTGTGCACTAGCTTGGTGTGAGAGCCAGGTCAGAGAGAAGGAGTCTGCTACTTGACTTCAATGGATATTCCCCTTCCAGAACATCATTGTGTGTTAAGCATGTAGGTTAAACACTTGAATTGCACAAATTATAGGGATTACAACTATTGGAGACATATTGGTCTTGGAAATGGGCTAACCTGGACAAGTAATTCATAAACGGGGTACAGGTGTAATTCTTAAAATGGGAAGGGCAGCATGTATACTGTCTACAGACATTTGTAGGAAAGTATAGTACTGAAATTGGGTGTTTACATTATATATGGCAAGACACTTAACAAAACCCCCGCCATGGCCTTGATAATTCCTTCTCTTCTGTTTGTTGAAATAATGACCCTTACCCATACTTCCCCTAACCCAGATTAGTACCGAGGAAACTCTCCCCTTCAAATTCAAATTCCTTCTTATTTGGCAAATGTTGTTTCCTCTGGGTTTGATAACAAAGATCTCATTCAGCCTAGAGGCTCGACTCTTTTCAGGACTGAACAACATGTTTTGAAGGTTGTTTGTTGATGGAGAAAGAGTGCGATCCTCAATTCAGTGAATGGAAATACATTTGTATCATTAGATAATTGCCATCTGTCTGCGAAGATGTGAAATGTAAACATCACACACTTCTGTAATTTAGTTTGTCCCACCAGTCATGCTACTAGTCAGACACCAAAGACAAGGAAGTATCTGACTCATTTCATAGATACCAAACAACATATAGTAGCTATAGGAGCTATATGCTGTAGTGAACCTTGTGTTTTTGGCTTAACTCCACATGTGTAAACTTTAGCCAGCTTGGCAGTAGGAGGAGGGGGCACATACTGACCAGCCCATGCTGACCAGAGCAGTGTCCTACAGAGGTTGTGCCCCTTGGAGCTCCTTGGAGCGAGCCTCAGAGACATGTGATCTTTCAAAAGTCAACAAAGTGCTGGGCCACAGCTGGGCTTCAGGGGAACAGAGAGCAGACGCTTAGCAACACCCTCCTGCTGGGCTCTGGAAGAGGAGAGGGTTGGTGGATTCACATGGCCTGCCTGCCTGCCTGCCTGCCTGCCTGCCTGCCTGCCTGCCTGCCTGCCTGCCTGCCTGCCTGCCTGCCTGCCTGCCTGCATTTGCATTTACAGTATATTCCTCTCTTACAGGGGTGTCTCAACTCACTAGATTCTCACTAGGTTCTTTGTTCATAAAGAACCGTATCACTAGGTTCTTACTAACCAGTTGGATTTTTGGGTTATTTTTAGTGATATTGTTTTTTGTTAATTGCATGTTACATGCTGACATTACTAGGAAGCAATCATCTTTTTGTCATTTCAAATACCCAGCACTAGTGATTTGAGAATTTCCTCCTATACCCAAACACACACAATTTATCTCACCACTGATTTCATTTCCACAAAAGATTAAGTTGTTATCTGCACTGCTGAAACTGTCTGGGGGTTTGAAGTTGAGTTTGAAGTTCCAAAGCATGGGCTTGAACAAAGGTGCACTGAAGCATCGTGCTGCAAGAATCTAATAAGCAGGAGGGGGGAAGAAAATCCCAGGGAAGTGAGCATCAAAGGGGGGAAGCCACAGCATGACTGGCATGGGTCTGAACTCCCAACCTAAGACACACAGCATGCTCTTCAGCAATCCCCCCTTTAGACAATGCCTGGGTAGTAATTAAAAGCATAATTCTTACTGCCTCAGTATCTCATTAGCCACAGGACCCTGGGCTTTCATCCCTGTTTGTCCCAAAACATCACATCTACTCCGCATTGACAAAGGGGAGTTGTACAGTACAAACTACCAAAACACATTATTGGTTGTAACATCTCTAAGTCAATTAAAGTATCATCAATATCAGAACTAGTAGCTGCTCCTTCCCACTCCTGTTGTGAACAAAGAAACAAATGATCAAGCAATTCCTGTTAGACCAACCTTATTTCAAACTAATGGTCTTACTTCAATACCCATCATCCCTGTTCTGAGAGTTTGGGCTGTATAATATCACGTTGTGATATAGTGTTGATTTTGATGGGAAAACGTAGGGAGCACAGTTCTGGCGCTCTCAGTCGCCTTCATAAGCATTTCTGTTGCATGTAACTATTTTCACTCCACAAAACTCCACAAGATCAGAGAGTATGTTAAAATGATCTTATTTTATACCATCTGAGAAGATATAGACGATTCGATTTAGTACTTTGGCTGCAGATAAAAAATAAACGAATCTTGCCATGTTCAATTCAGTCAGAGGCATGACTAACCCATGTAGCACACTGGACCTGTGAAGTATATTAGAACCCACTTTCCTGACTTCGGTATCCCACTGTTGAGATGCAGGTCACCATATGAGAGGTATGTGTGTTGGGATAGGTTTTAGTTGTTATTTTACCCCTTAGCAAATCAGTTCCACTCCAATTGAGCAGTGTGAAGAGCCATACTGAAACCTTAATCCACTGCATGTTATTAACCTACTTGACACCACTGCCAAGCTGTTTTAATTCGTTCAAAAGACAAGAAAAGGAGCAGAGTAAGCCAAAAGACATCACTGTGGTTGCTTCTCTACATAGATCCAGGTCAAAGCAAGCTTCAGAAGAAAACTACAGACAGAATCATGGCACTACCACAGTTTCACAGCCGCTGTGCTGCTTGCCTGCCTGCCCACCTGCCTGCATTTACCTACATCTGCACACCTTAATGTCACAGCAACAAAAATAACACTTGTAGAGTTTCATATCTGCCCTACTCAGGTGTGATGAAATGAGGTCCTCGCCATTCTTAACCTACAGTATCACTTAAAGCTGTTATCTTCTGTCAATTAGACTTACAGTACAAGTCAAAAGTTTGAACACACCTACTCATTCAATGACTTTTCTTTACTTGAACTATTTTCCACATTGTAGAATAATAGTGAAGCCATCAAAGCTATGAAAGATAACATATGGAATCATGTAGTAACCAAAAAAGTGTTTAACAAATCAAAATATATATATAATTTTTATTTGAGATTCTTCAAAGTAGCCACCCTTTGCCTTGATGACAGTTTTGCACACTCTTGGCATTCTCTCAACCAGCTTCACCTGGAATGTTTTTCCAACAGTCTTGAAGGAGTTCCCACATATGCTGAGCACTTGTTGGCTGCTTTTCCTTGGCCCAAGCAAGTCTCTTCTTATTGGTGTCCTTTCATAGTGGTTTCTTTGCAGCAATTCGCGCATGAAGGCCTGATTCACGCAGTCTCCTCTGATGTTGAGATGTGTCTGTTACTTGAACTCTGTGAAGCAGTTATGTAGGCTGGTAACTCTAATGAATTTATCCTCTGCAGCAGAGGTAACTCTGTGTCTTCCTTTCTTGTGGCGGTCCTCATGAGAACCAGTTTCATCATAGCACTTGATGGTTTTTGCAACTGCACTTGAAGATGCTGCTGCTACTACCACGCTGCTGCTACTCTCTGTTATTATCTATGCATAGCCACTTTAACAACCCTACCTGCATGTACATAATTATCTCAATTACCTTGACACCGGTGCCCCTAAACATTGACACATTGACTCTGTACCGATACCCCCTGTATATAGCCCCACTATTGTTATTTACTGCTGCTCTTTAATTACTTTTTAAAAATTCTTATTTTTTAGGTATTTTCTTGAAACTGCATTGTTGGTTAAGGGCTTGTAAGTAAGCATTTCACTGTAAGGTACCTGTTGTATTCTGCGCATGTGACAAATACATTTTGATTTTGATTTGATTTGAAGAAACTTTAAAAGTTCTTGACATTTTCTGAGTTGACTGACTTTCATGTCTTAAAGTAATGATAGACTGTCATTTCTCTTTGCTTACTTGAGCTGTTCTTGACATAACATTGTCTTTTACCAAATAGGCCTATATTCTGTATACCACCCCTACCTTGTCACAACACAACTGATTGGCTCAAATGCATTAAAATTACACAAATTAACTTTTAACAAGGCACACCTGTTAATTGAAATGCATTCCAGGTGACTACCTCATGAAGCTGATTGAGAGAATGCCAATAATGTGCAAAGCTGTCATCAAGGCAAAGGGAGGCTACTTTGAAGAATCTCAAGTATAAAATGTATTTTGATTTGTTTTTTTTTGGTTATCACATGATTCCATATGTGTTATTTCATAGCTTTGATGTCTTCACTTTTATTCTACAATGTAGAAAATAGTAAAAATAAAGAAAAACCCTTGAATGAGTAGGTGTGTCCAAACTTTTGACTGGTACTGTATTTTCTTTTTCTGATAAACTAACCAGTAGCACACGGTGGTTGAAACATAGTGCTGTACCACAAAACTGAAATGTCTGCATCACAACCCATATAGTGCAAAATCCATCTGTTCCTACAATGTCCTGTTACATACCCCTCCCAAACATCACGACCCCTCCTCCCCTTTCATGTGAGGAATGCCTGTGTGTGTGTGCAGGGCCAGGGAGGACAGAAGAGGGCAGTTCAGCCTGTCTCTGGCCACAGGGATCCTATAAGCTCGCTGAAAATGATGGCTTACTGTATTAGAACTCATCCCTGGTCAGTACTCCCAGTCTATAACCAGTTAACCATCAGAGCAGCAGTGAATTTCTTATGTCTGTGTTTGTTTGGAAAGGCCTGCTGCCTTGATGCCACTCCTAAAAAACACCATAGCCCCCATTTCCTCTTTGATGCCAGTATAAGTCAGACAAAATTAAAATTGAACCCCAATCTGGTTCTCAGCCAAATTCAGTTTACTGACTTGCTCTCTCCCTCTCTGTTTCTTTGAGAAGCCTTTGATGTTAGCGGGGGGGCTTTTGCACTCGCAGTGATGGTAACCAGTGATACTTTAAGCGATTCTTTTTTATCTGGCTAGCTTAATGAAAGATTAATGGGTTTGATATTTTCTCTTGTTTATGTTTTATTTAAAAAGTCAGCCATGGTCCTTGGAACCTGTTAAAAGCTCCTCGGCAGCTTCTGCAATGATTTTATGGCTCAGTGGAGCCTATGTAGTTCTCATTTGAAATCGGACAAAATGCAACGTAAGAGCTGATTGTCTTCTTAGTCACACACACACATCTTTACAGTGAGGGATGTTGACCTTGAGAGTACTGCCACTTTATTTCAGTCTTAATAGGACATTTAAATGGAAACTGCTATAGCAGCTACGGTTACGTTCATTCATTCCATATGTCCTGTTTGAACTGTCATTAGCTTCCCTCTGTTTGATAAATTTTTACGAATTAGCCCAAGGAATAAAGAAAAACTCTGCCCCCGTGGAGTTCGTGTGTATAGCATGCATACTGTGTAGTATATTGTACATTTTAGTAAACATTCTTATCCAGAGCAACTTAGTGCATACATTCTTCATACTTGTCCCCCTTGGGAATCAAACCCACCACCCTGGTGTTGCAAGTGCCTTGCTCTACCAACTGAGCCATACAGGACCAGATATAGTGTGTATAGTTTGATTTAACTAGGATGTATTTTAGTTCTCATTTGGACTAATCTTCCAAGAGTATAGTGTGTATATTTCACATAATTTAGCAGACACTATTACCAGAACGACTTACAGTAGTGAGTGCATACATACATTTTCATACTGGTGCCCCATGGGAATCGATCCTGCAACTTTGGCGTTGCAAGCACCATGCTCTATCAACTGAGCCACATAGGACATCTAGTGTGTATAGTGTACAGTGTATATAGTGTGTATAGTGTACAGAGTATATAGTGTATACACTATACACTCTATACTGTACAGCATGTATTGTGTATAGTGTATATTGTATAGTGTGTGTAGTGTATAGTGTTTATATAGTATAGTGTGTATAGTGTATAGTGTTAATACTGTCTAATGTGTATAGTGTCTATAGTGTGTGTGATTATAGTGAATAATGTGTATAGTGTATATAGTGTTTTACCCCCAATTTGTCCTTGGCTGGGGCTGCTCCCCTCTATATTCTATTTGATGGGTTCTTCTGTCAGGTTGGCCATACCAAGTGTTTTAGAGCTTTTCCTCCATAGGGCCGTGAGCCAACAGAGAAGAATGGTGTTGGTTCACATCAGCAATTTCCACCATTGTTTCCTGTTGGCTGGCGCTATAACTCCTTTAAAGTGTTCAGAATGTTGGAGTGCAGGATGCACATGTGGTATGCACTGGCTGTGAGAGAGAGAGCTGAACTTGTTGGACCGGTGCGGGCCAGGCACCTGTACGGCTCCCATGATCAGGGGAGATTGTGATGTGAAGAGAGTGCTGGCTTGGTGTGAGTGCAGGAGGGCACCATGTCTCTTTCTCTGATGGTGACTGACTCCTGTCAGTGGTGGCCTTCTGGGCTCCCTGGGCCACGATGCCTCGCTCCCTCTCTGATCCTTTAATTACAGGGCAGCAGCCGCAGCAGTCAGGTAAAGCTACAGATTCAGCCAGGTTGAGGCACAGACATGCCCCATAACCTGAGAGAGAGGAGCTGCTCCCACCTGCTCCTCCTCAGCTTAAATAGCACTGCTGCAATTTTCCCCCCAGCCTAATCTCCCTGACATTTGCCTGCGGTCTGTTTGGCACAGGACATAATCAGCACAGATATAATATCCCCTCCTCAATTAATATGAGGAATTTGATTGGCTGGTGTGTGTGCACTTCATGGCACCCTATCACTTGTCTTCTCATGCAACCGCTGTTGTTGGAGACTACCACCTAGATATCTCACCCACACACATCCTGTCCCTCTCTCCTGAAATATATATGATGTGTTAGTTGGTGTTTCAGAGAAATGGTTTTGTGTTACTGGGTTCTTTTGGTAGAGAGGGTAATCTAGGAACTCTACAGCCTGTGTGTCTGTGTACATACATGGATGTCTGTGACTCAGTAAGATTTGTCAGAGGACAGAAACCTCCTTGGTGAGGCAGCAGGAAAGAATGACAGCGGGAGAAGGAAGAAGAAGAGGAAGAAAGGCAGAATGTGCCCACATGACTGTGACAAAGTGCTGCAGGCTTGCTTTGCTCACCATGGCAACCTTGTGGAGGGTGAGGGGGGAGACCCCTCTGCTTGGAGACCCCTCTGCTTTTGGCAGAGGCACAATAAGGAGAGGCAAGGCTGTCTTAACCTTAGTGACATCCCTGTTGTCACCGGGTCAAATCCTTGAATATCAATGAACTGATTCAGTACCCCTTGTAGAAGTCCTCAAAAGTGTCCGGCTCTCACGGGAGCCCTTCCCTGTCCTCCCTGACCTTTGCTGACCTGCTCCAGCCACTTAGTTAACTCAGCTCCAAGGCCTATATTCTTAAGTAAAACAACAGTTAATGAGAGCTCATCCATCTCTGCTTCCATCATTTCAATCGCCACCTTCAGAAGAACAATTGAGAGTTTGATTTAGTTACTCTGCACACTATTCTATCCTTTGAAGAACTAAATCAGAGGCTGTTTGTCATGTTGTTTTGTGTCTAGCCTTGTTTGAAAATGTTGCCCATACCCTGATATAGCGATCAAATGCTGAGAGCTATGTTCAGTGCATCACTTCAATGGTGGCCATTGTCGCTTATATTTGCCAACCCACAAACACTAATATGCAAATGGTATATACTGTCAACAAGTGTACATTGAGATTAAAGTTGAGTGTGCTGCATGCTTTCATGGAGGGGGTTCTAGAATGCAGTGCGCCTGTGGGCCTCTCTCACTTATGACAGCTGTCGTCCAGACAGACTTTAAGTGGGCCTGGATTTTCCACTCTGGGCAGATAAGTGGGTCCTGACCTCCTCTCTCTGCAGATTACCCACTTGTCATCACTCTCATTACCACTATCATGACCATGCAATCTGGGCCAACCTCAGTGTTTGGGAAACTGAGATCCCCTTCCCAGGCTTTAGCTTGATTATTCAAAGGAACACATGTATCAGATACAGTAAGAAACAAAACAAGAAAGCCATTTGTCAACTCCTTGGTCGTTGTTCTGTGTTTGGCCTAAATTTCTTCCAGTCCTGTCACTGCCTAGAGTAAACTACGGAACCTCTGAGGGGAAACACATGTTATGTGTTGTACATGCCAGTTTGAATGAACTACTTTCCCCGGAAAAAAGGAATACCCCAGGGATACAGGCAGGTTCTGATTGCACCACTTAATACAATCCCTGTGGACAGAAACACACATGTTGCATGTACCAGACCTGGAAGGTGAAAATGAGAAGAGACCAATTACAGTAGACTATACATTTGTTGTCATGGAGTGCAAATATAGATACTTCATATGGCGGTAAACAGGATTTGACACGCTTATGGTTATATACAATGACAAGAACACGTTTATTCCTATATGTGTAATATGCTGTACATAATGTTGTTTTGGAACTGGTACAGAATCTAGTTTGCAAAATGTTGTAGAATGTCTGGATATGTTCTGGTAGTGAGGCCGAGATGTTTTCCCCAAGTTTATGTGACAGTTGATTGTGTAGTTTCCTTTCATATGCTCCCCCTCTGAGCCATCTTTCTTTGTTAAGTTTGTTGAGAGTGTCTTTGAACCACAGGCATTCTCTCTCAGCGGTGTTCCTGAGCCCTGCCAGTTCCACTATCATCCCTCTCGCTCTATTCTCTCCCTATATCTTTCTCACACACAATAACTCCCAAATGTACACACACACACAAACACTCCCAAATGTACACACACACACAAACACAAACATAGTGACAGTCTCCTGGTGTGCTTGCTCTCTCCACCTCTGCATCTTTTGCCATCAATCCTCTCACTGCCTTGCCAACATCACACACACACACGCACGCACGCACGCACACACACACACACACACACACACACACACTCCTTGATTGTTTGCATGGGGAAGGATTTGTTCAGTAATCACAATAGGCATCGTACAGTGACGACATTCCAATGCACCAATGCACTAAAGACAAAATGCCGATTTAAGATAGCACCCCCATTACATTCAATATGACTGTATGTGTCTATGTGCATTTGTGTGTATTTGTGTACAGTTGAAGTCGGAAGTTTACATACACCTTAGCCAAACACATTTAAACTCAGTATTTGACCATTTCTGACATTTAATCCTAGTAAAAATTCCCTGTCGTAGGTCAGTTAGGATCACCACTTTATTTTAAGAATGTGAAATGTCAGAATAATAGTAGAGATAATAATTTCTTTCAGCTTTAATTTATTTCATCACATTCCCAGTGGGTCAGAAGTTTACATACACTCAATTAGTATTTGGTAGCATTGCCTTTAAATTGTTTAACTTGGGTCAAACGTTTCGGGTAGCCTTCCACAAGCTTCCCACAATAAGTTGGGTGAATTTTGGCCCATTCCTCCTGACAGAGCTGGTGTAACTGAGTCAGGTTTGTAGGCCTCCTTGCTCACACACGTTTTTTCAGTTCCGCCCACAAATTTTCTAAAGGATTGAGTTCAGGGCTTTGTGATGGCCACCCCAATACCTTGACTTTGTTGTCCTTAAGCCATAACCTTTGAAGTATGCTTGGGGTCATTGTCCATTTGGAAGACCCATTTGCGACCAAGCTTTAACTTCCTGACTGATGTCTTGCTTCAATATATCCACATAATTTTCCTGCCATCTACCTTGTAATGTGCTCCAGTCCCTCCTGCAGCAAAGCACCCCACTACATGATGCTGCCACCCCCGTGCTTCACGGTTGGGATGGTGTTCTTCGGCTTCCAAGCCTCCCTCTTTTTCCTCCAAACATAACGATGGTCATTATGGCCAAACAGTTGTATTTTTGTTTCATCAGACCAGAGGACATTTCTCCAAAAAGTACAATCTTTGTTCCCATGTGCAGTTGCAAACCGTAGTCTGGCTATTTTTCTGGCAGTTTTGGAGCAGTGGCTTCTTCCTTGCTGAGCGGCCATTTAAGTTATGTCGATATAGGATTCGTTGTTACTGTGGATATAGATACTTTTGTACCTGTTTCCTCCAGCATCTTCACAAGGTCCTTTGCGGTTGTTCTGGAATTGATTTTCACTTTTCGCACCAAAGTACGTTCATCTCTAGGAGACAGAACGCATCCCTTTCCTGAGCGGTATGGCGGCTACGAGGTCCTATGGTGTTTATACTTCAAATCAAATCAAATTTATTTGTCACATACACATGGTTAGCAGGATGCTCTCGATTGTGCATCCGTAAAAGTTTGAGTGTTTTTGGTGCTGCGCCTTCTTCCCCACGCTGTCTGTTTGGGTGGACCATTTCAGTTTGTCCATGATGTGTACGCCAAGGAACTTAAAACTCTCCACCCTCTCCACTACTGTCCTGTCGATGTAGATAGGGGGCTGCTCCCTCTGCTGTTTCCTGAAGTACACGATCATCTCCTTTGTTTTGTTGACATTGAGTGTGAGGTTATTTTCCTGACACCAAACTCCGAGGGCCCTCACCTCCTCCCTGTAGGCCGTCTCGTCGTTGTTGGTAATCAAGCCTACCACTGTAGTGTCGTCTGCAAACTTGATGATTGAGTTGGAGGCGTGCATGGCCACGCAGTCGTGGGTGAACAGGGAGTACAGGAGAGGGCTGAGAACGCACCCTTGTGGGGACCCAGTGTTGAGGATCAGCGGGGTGGAGATGTTGTTACCTACCCTCACCACCTGGGGGCGGCCTGTCAGGAAGTCCAGGACCCAGTTGCATAGGGTGGGGTCGAGACCCAGGGTCTTACATAGGTATTCCTCTTGCCCAGATGGGTTAATGCAGTGTGCAGTGTGATGGCAATTGTGTCGTCTGTGGACCTATTGGGGCGGTAAGCAAATTGGAGTGGGTCTAGGGTGTCAGGTAGGGTGGAGGTGATATGGTCCTTGACTAGTCTCTCAAAGCACCATGATGACGGAAGTGAGTGCTACAGGGCAGTAGTCATTTAGCTCAGTTACCTTAGCTTTCTTGGGAACAGGAACAATGGTGGCCTTCTTGAAGCATGCGGGGACAGCAGACTGGGATAAGGATTGATTGAATATGTCTGTAAACACACCAGCCAGCTGGTCTGCGCATGCTCTGAGGACGCGGCCGGGGATGCCGTCTGGGCCTGCAGCCTTGCGAGGGTTGACACGTTTAAATGTTTTACTCACGTTTGCTACAGTGAAGGCGAGCCCGCAGGTTTTGGTAGCGGGCCGTGTCAGTGGCACTGTATTGTCCTCAAAGCGAGCAAAAAAGTTGTTTAGTCTGTCTGGGAGCAAGGCATCGTGATCCTCTCGGGTCTGAGCTGTTGAATTGCGACTCCACTTTGTCTCTGTACTAACGCTTAGCTTGTTTGATTGCCTTGTGGAAGGAATAGCTACACTGTTTGTATTCGGTCATGTTTCCGGTCACCTTGCCCTGATTAAAAGCAGTGGTTCGCGCGTTCAGTTTTGCGCGAATGCTGCCATCAATCCACGGTTTCTGGTTGGGGAATGTTTTAATAGACGCTGTGGGTACAACATCACTGATGCACTTGTTAATAAACTCGCACACTGAATCAGCGTATTCGTCAATGTTGTTGTTCACCGCAATGCGGAACATATCCCAGTCCACGTGATCGAAGCAACCTTGAAGCGTGGAATCCGATTGGTCAGACCAGCATTGAACAGACCTGAGCGTGGGTTCTTCCTGTTTTAGTTTCTGTCTATAGGCAAGGAGCAACAAAATGGAGTCGTGGTCAGCTTTTCCGAAGGGAGGGCGGGGGAGGGCCTTACATGCGTCGCGGAAGTTAGAATAACAGTGGTCTAGGGTTTTGCCAGCCCTGGTAGCACAATCGATATGCTGATAGAATTTGGGGAGTCTTGTTTTCAGATTAGCCTTGTTAAAATCCCCGGCTACAATAAATGCAGCCTCAGGATATGTGGTTTCCAATTTACATAGAGTCCAATGAAGTTCTTTCAGGGCCGTCGATGTGCCTGCTTGGGAATATACACAACTATGATTATGATCGAAGAGAATTCTCTTGGTAGATGGTAATGCTGCATTTGATTGTGAGGAATTCTAAGTCAGGTGAACAAAAGGACTTGAGTTCCTGTATGTTGTTATGATCACACCACGGCTCGATAATCATAAGGCATACACCCCCGCCCTTCTTCTTACCAGAGAGATGCTTGTTTCTGTCGGCGCGATGTGTGAAGAAACCAGGTGGCTGTACCGACTCAGATAGCGTGTCTCGAGTGAGCCATGTTTCCATGAAACAAAGAACGTTACAGTCTCGAATGTCTCTCTACCCTTGCTTGGATATTGTCTACCTTGTTGTCAAGAGACTGGACATTGGCGAGTAGTATGCTTGAGAGCGGTGTGCGATGTGCCCGTCTACAGAGCCTGACCAGAAGACCGCTCCGTCTGCCCCTTCTACGGCGCCGTTGTTTTGGGTCGGCAGCTGGGAACCGATCCATTGTCCTGGGTGGTAGGCCAGACAGAGGATCAGCTTCGGGAAAGTCGTATTCCTGGTCATAATGTTGGTGAGTTGACGCTGCTCATATATCCAATAGTTCCTCCAGACTGTATGTAATAAAACCTAAGATTACCTGGGGTAACAATGTAAGAAATAACACGTAAAAAAAACGAAATACTGCATAGTTTCCTAGGAACGCGAAGCAAGGCGGCCTTATCTGTCGGCGCCGGAAGTACAAACGTACTATTGCATACTATTGTGTGTACAGATGAACGTGGTACCTTCAGGCATTTGGAAATTGCCCCCAAGGATGAACCAGACTTGTGGAGGTCTACAATTATTTTTACTGAGGTCTTGGCTGGTTTATTTGGATTTTCCCATGATGTCAAGCAAAGAGGCACTGACTTTGTCCCCATGTGCAGTTTGTCCCCATGTGCAGTTGCAAACCGTAGTCAGACTTTTTTATGGAGGTTTTGGAGCAGTGGCTTCTTCCTTGCTGAGCGGCTTTTCAGGTTACTTTTGTACCTGCTTCCTCCAGCATCTTCACAAGGTCCTTGCTGTTGTTCTGGATTTGATTTGCACTTTTCACACCAAAGTACGTTCAACTCTGGGAGGGCCTTTTCTGAGGTCTTGGCTGATTTCTTTTGATTTTCCCATGATGTCAAGGAAAGAGGCACTGAGTTTAAAGGTAGGCCTTGAAATACATCCACAGGTACACCTCCAAATTACTGAAATTATGTCAATTAGCCTATCAGAATCTTCTAGAGCCATGACATCATTTTCTGGTCAACTTAGTGTATGTAAACATCTGACCCACTGGAATTGTGATACAGGGAATTATAAGTGAAATAATCTGTCTGTAAATAATTGTTGGAAAGATTACTTGTGTCATTGCCAAAGTAGATGTCCTAACCGACTTGCCAAAACTATAGTTTGTTAACAAGAAATTTGTGGAGTGGTTGAAAAACGAATTTGAATGACTCCAATCTAAGTGTATGTAGACTTTTGACTTCAACTGCATGTGTGTGTGAGAGGGAATGCGTTCAGAGAGAGGGAACCCATCCACTTTACCGGGCAACAATGGGGTTCTGGGTGCTGGAATTCTGCTGGGTTTTATTATCTGAGCACTTTGCTGTGAAGATTAGGAAGGTGGCAGATTAGAGTGTCACAATCTGGCGCTGCTAAATCACCATGGCGAAAATGCTGCTTCCAGCTGACACCAGACTATTCCCCCCTCCTCCCCTTCCCCCATGCACAATCTCCACTCACCCGCCTTTGTAGATTTAGCTCCGTTTCAGCTTATGGGTTCCACAAGTATTAGTTATACTTCTCCCTTATTTTTTGACGCTACATTTCAGTTTAATGTTTAATATCCCTGTGCCTTTGTCATCATATACAACATGTGTGGTGCCATGCTGAGGCCATGCCAAGGCCTGTTAGCCCAATAATGTGGATTGATCTTCCCGTTCAGGCTGGTGGATGTTGATATGCTTCGGTCACTGTGTATTACAGTATATGACAGTTAATTCCCTGTTCTGATGTCTGTTATGACAGGAATCCAAATATGATGGAATTTGAAAATGATGCAGAGGTTGCAGAATAACGTTATGAAAACAAGAGGGAAAATACATGAAGGCATGAAAAAGGTCACTATTTGTGTGTTAGAGTAGAGTGATCATTTTCTGTTGTACTTGTTCACAAATGTGATGTCACTTTTTCTGCTGTTGTTTGCTCTTGCTCAGGTCCATGCCCCTTCTGTTAATAACAAACCAAACAAATGAACAGGAAACATATCACTCTGTAACAAGGGTTCTCTTTCCCCGAATGATGTTATTTTCATCCCTTGTTGAAGGTCACTGCTAACAAACCTCTGAAGGACTGTCTGTTTGCACTTTGCAGGGGCTGCTTTCAACAGCAGCCTGGCCTCAAAAAATTTCATATTATTCTGTACGTAAATCCGAGATGCTCCATTTAGTATGATATATTACGTATTATTTTGTGGATCTCCAGTACCCATTTCTTATAATATGTTACGAATTACAATCCGTATTATATGTTATGAATTTGCAAAACGTACAATATGTTATGATTTTAGCTAGGCTAGGTTTAGGGGTTAAGGTTGGGGTTAAGTTTAGGAGTAAGGTTAAATGGTTAGGGTTAAGTATCCATCTGTCTTATGGAACCATACCAAAGGTAACATATTATACTAATTTGTATCCCCCTTTCACTTTCCCTTAATTGGAGTGTTCCATATTTACATTTACTATGTTACTGTCAACAGAGGTCCATCTCAGGTAACTCTAATCAAATACAACAGGCGTAGAACTTCCAGTGAAATGCTTATTTACAGGCTCCAACCAACAGTGCAATTTCTAACAATAGGTAAGTTAAGAAATAAAAACAACAGTAAAAAGACAGTAGCGAGGCTATATACAGTAGCGAGGCTATAACAGTAGCCAGGCTATATACAGGCACCAGTTAGTCGGGCTGATTGAGGTAGTATGTACAAGTAGATATGGTAAAAGTGACTATGCATATATGATAAACAGAGAGTAGCAGTAGCGTAAAAGAGGGGTTGGTGGGTGGCAGGACACAATGCAGATAGCTTGGTTAGCCAATGTGCGGGGGCACCGGTTGGCCGGGCTAATTGAGGTAGTATGTACATGAATGTATAGTTAAAGTGACTATGCATATATGATAAACAGAGTAGCAGCAGTGTAAAAGAGGGGTTGGGGGGGGGGCACACAATGCAAATAGTCCGGGTAGCCATTTGATTACCTGTTCAGGAGTCTTATGGCTTGGGGGTAAAAACTGTTGAGAAGTCTTTTTGTTCTAGACTTGGCACTCCGGTACCGCTTGCCATGCGGTAGTAGAGAGAACAGTCTATGACTGGGGTGGCTGGGGTCTTTGACAATTTTTAGGGCCTTCCTCTGACACCACCTGGTGCAGCTGTGGAACCTTTTGAGGATCTGATGACCCATGCCAAATCTTTTCAGCTTCCTGAAGGGGGAATAGGCTGTGTCGTGCCCTCTTCATGACTCTCTTGGTGTGCTTGGACCGTTCTAGTTTGTTGGTAATGTGGAGACCAATGAACTTGAAGCTCTCAACCTGATCCACTACAGCCCCGTCGATGAGAATGGGGGCGTGCTCGGTCCTCCTTTTCCTGTAGTCCACAATCATCTCCTTAGTCTTGGTTACGTTGAGGGATAGGTTGTTATTCTGGCACCACCCAGACAGGTCTCTGACCTCCTCCCTATAGGCTGTCTCGTCAATGTCGGTAATCAGGCCTACCACTGTTGTGTTGTCTGCAAACTTAATGATGGTGTTGGAGTCGTGCCTGGCCACGCAGTCGTGGGTGAACAGGGAGTACAGGAGGGGACTGAGCACGCACCCCTGAGGGGCTCCAGTGTTGAGGATCAGCGTGGCAGATGTGTTGCTATCTATCCTCACCACCTGGGGGCGCCCCGTCAGGAAGTCCAGGATCCAGTTGCAGAGGGAGGTGTTTAGTCCCAGGATCCTTAGCTTAGTGATGAGCTTTGAGGGTACTATGGTGTTGAACGCTGAGCTGTAGTCAATGAACAGCATTCTCACGTAGTTGTTCCTTTTGTCCAGGTGGGAAAGAGCAGTATTGAGTGCAATAGAAATGGCATCATCTGTGGATCTGTTGGGGCGGTATGCAAATTGGAGTGGGTCTAGGGTTTCTGGGATAATGGTGTCTACCTGATCTCTACCTCATTCACTCCTAAACATGCAAATAAACATATTCAGACCGCTTTCTAACCAAAGCTACTATCAAACACTTATTTGATCAGGAGAGGGCTTGAATGGCACATCATTATGCATTTTAAAAAGGTGACTTCAACCACCTTACAGGGAAGGCTCACATTATTGCCATATTCTTATGTAATTACCCTCACCTTCAATAGTCAGGGGAACATTGCATTTGGGCTGTAGGAGAGGCAAACAGAGGTATGTGTGTGTGTGTTTCCTATGGATGTGAAAAATGATAATAGGACATTGTGCAAAAATATCCTTATCCTACTTCTAGCCATGTCTGGACCTTTATTAAGACATTTTTTTTTTACAAGATCACTTTTATTCTGTACACTGTTCCTTTTCTTTCCCTCCAAAGCCAATGGAAGGTCAGCTCTACAAGTGTCAAATGATGTATATTTGTTGACGTTGTTAAGTAATTGGAAGAAGTGCCAGGGTTCACTCCTCAAAGATAAAACAAATCTTTACATTTGTTTTAGTGCATCAGGAGCTTACATGTTGGGAGAGCTCATGCTGGGAGAGCTCCCCCCTAGCTAGAGAAAAATTCCTTTGTGTGTGTGTGTAATGGGTCTAAGACAGAGAAAGAGAGAAGAGCCGAGTACTGCACTTCCAACAGACAGGCCTGGACTGGTAAACAGGTGCTGCTTGGGCAACTGAGGATGAGGACATGGGGCGTCCTCAGAAAGCCTGATTAAAGCTGTCTCGGCCGCCAGTCAACCAGTCAATCAGTCAACCAGACAGCCTGATTTTTGTCACCATGCCAGAGCACTTTATGACTGCTAGCAGCAGCAGCAGCCAATGCACAGGTAGAGAGGCAGAATTCTGGTTCCACCACACCTTCATATATAATGGGAGGAAAGCTACACAATAAGCGTTGGGGCAAGGGAATAGGAACTTGGTAATAGTTTTTTATAGGTGTATTACTTATTTTCAATTTTCGCCTAAAATGACATACCCAAATCTAACTGCCTGTAGCTCAGGCCCTGAAGCAAGGATGTGCATATTCTTGGTACCATTTGAAAGGAAACACTTTGACGTTTGTGGAAATGTGAAAGGAATGTAGGAGTATATAACACAATAGATCTGGTAAAAGATAATACAAATAAAAAACAACTTTGCTTTTGTATTTTTTTGTACCATCATCTTTGAAATGCAAGAGAAAGGCCATAATGTATTATTCCAGCCCAGCTGCAATTTAGAGTTTGGCCACTAGATGGCAGCAGTGTATGTGCAAGGTTTTAGACTGAGCTAATGAACCATTGCATTTCTGTTCAAAATGTTGTATCAAGACTGCCCAAATGTGCCTAATTTGTTCATTAATAACTTTTCATTTTCAAAACTGTGCACTCTCCTCAAACAATAGCATGGCATTATTTCACTGTAATAGCTACTGTAAATTGGACAGTGCAGTTAGATTAACAAGAATTTAAGCTTTCTGTCAATATCAGATATGCCTATGCTAATCACATTAGCCTACGTTAGCTCAACTGTACCGTGGACGGGACACCGATCCCGAAGATTAAGGGATCAACTGAAGTGATGATGTTACCCTGCTTGTTTTCCCATCCCTGAATTTGAGTCAGAGACTGTCAGAGACTTGCTTCCAGAAGGCCTGTTCTGTCACATTAACTTTATGTTTACAGCACCCGGCCACACAAATAGGCTTAACATCATCTCAATTACACAGTGTGAAAATACTACCATCTGCCATCCCAACTTGTGGAAAACCAGTCAGTTTCAATTAAATCAAGTTAGTATCAAAGATTTGATACTTTCAACTACCCACTGGGCACACCACATCATTTCAATGTGAATGGTTGAGTAATATTTGGTTGATGTTGATCAATGAGATTACAACCTACAGTATTTTCACCCACTCAAAAAGAAAACCAATAGTTTGTTGAATTTCCAATGTGTTATCACTATGCTTTCAACCATCTAAAAGCAAAACCAAATTACAATGAAAAAACAATGTCTTCATTTTGTTTTAGTTGTCAACCAAATGTCTATCGCTGTGCTTTCAACCTTTTACAACAAACAGGAAAGTTCAAATGGGAATACAATGTCAGATGTTTTGTTTATGTACACAACAGATGAATGTATCACTGTGCTTCATCCAATAGCAGAACCAAATGACCCAGATTACAGCGAAATGTAAATTAAATGTACATGATGCAAGTGATCAATGCCGCTCAAGATTCTGCGCAAATTATAACGCAGGTTAGCGTTTTTCGTCAAGATTCTTGTTCTATAGGCAGCTGTGGTCAATAGCTGACACAGCCACAAAATCCTAAAATATGTTTTTAAACCTAACCATACCCTTAACCACACGGCTAACCCTAATGCCTAATCCCAACCTTAAATGAAAAATGCTGTTTTCATTCATTTTTATATTTAGAGTCAATTACGACTTTGCAGCTAGCCTATCTAAATGGAATATGCTCAGGTCTGCCTCCCAAACACGACCCATGACAATAAACGTCAATTTGCGATTATAACAGCAATTGTGAAGATCTCCACATACCTGCGACGACCTATGCACGCTATCTTGAACATGCATGCTTTATGATTACATAAGAATACATTTATAGTTACTGTAACCTCAAAATGTGGCCATGGATTTGTTACTCACTTAAAGGTTGAATGTTGCATTAGTTTGTTGACAACCAACCAAATATAAACAAATATAGGATCTGGATCTACTGCTAGGATAGTTCCATCTGAGCCACTGGTTTAATCGCATTCTTTAACTTTTATTTTTGGCTGAGTTGAATACTTGAATCCAACATCATTTGTTAGCCTATTAACTTGCGGACAAGTTATTTATTGTATTTCAAAAGTGATATTGAATTGTGTTTGGTTTTCAACTCAACCAAAAATCAACATTCGAAGGAGATTTACCTCAGTTTATATAGTTCCATCTGTGCCACTGACTTAGTCTGGCTTTAACTCCATTTTGTCAACAAATGTATAATTGATATGTCGAATTCCTATCTCCATCTCAACTAAAAATCTAAGTTAAAGAACAGGACTAAATCAAATCAAACTTTACATGGATTTGATTTGATTTAGTCATATTCTTTAACTTTGATCTTTGTGGAGATGGAGACATGAATCAAACATATACATTATTAATTTGTAGATACATTGGAAATAAAGCTAGACTAAGTCAGTGGCACAGATGGAACTATCCAAGCAGAAGATGTTCTTCAAATGTTGATATTTGCTTGCAATGGCAATTAAACACAATTCAATATATCTAAATATCATTACATTTGAAAACAAACCCTAGGCCTATTGTATTGTTTATTTTTGTTGAATTGAAACTATAGCTGTTGGTGACTGACTAAAGTATGATCATATTTTATTTGCTCTGTTAAACCTACCCTTTGGAATGACTGCAATAGCAACAGTATTTAGTTACAGTTGAAGTCGGAAGTTGGAGTCATATAAACTTGTTTTTCAACCAACCCACGAGTTTCTTGTTAACAAACTAGTTTTGGCAAGTCAATTAGGACATCTACTTTGTGCATGACACAAGTAATTTTTCCAATAATTGTTTACAGACAGATTATTTCACTTATAATTCACTGTATCACAATTCCAGTGGGTCAGAAGTTTACATACACTAAGTTGACTGTGACTTTAAACAGCTTGGAAAATTCCAGAAAATGATGTCATGGCTTTAGAAGATTCTGATAGGCTAATTGACATCATTTGAGTCACTTGGAGGTGTACCTGTGGATGAATTTCAAGGCCTACCTTCAAACTCAGTGCCTCTTCACTTGACATCACGGGAAAATCAAAAGAAATCAGCCAAGACCTCAGAAAAGACTCTCCCAGAGTTGAACGTACGTTGGTGTGAAAAGTGCAAATCAAATCCAGAAAAACAGCAAAGAACCTTGTGAAGATGCTGGAGGAAGCAGGTACAAAAGTATCTATATCCACAGTAAAACGAGTCTTATATCGACATAACCTGAAAAGTCGCTCAGCAAGGAAGAAGCCACTGCTCCAAAACCTCCATACAAAAAGTCTGACTACGGTTTGCAACTGCACATGGGGACAAACTTTTTGGAGAAATGTTCTCTGGTCTGATGAAACAAAAATAGAACTGTTTGGCCATAATGACCATTGTTATGTTTGGAGGAAAAAGGGGGAGGCTTGCAAGCCGAAGAACACCATCCCAACCATGAAGCACGGGGTGGCAGCATCATGTTGTGGGGGTACTTTGCTGCAGGAGGGACTGGTGCACTTCACAAAAGAGAAAATTACGTGGATATATTGAAGCAACATCTCAAGACATCAGTCAGGAAATTAAAGCTTGGTCGAAATGGACAATGACCTCAAGCATACTTCCAAAGTTGTGGCAAAATGGCTTAAGGGCAACAAAGTCAAGGTATTTGAGTGGCCATCACAAAGCCCTGAACTCAATCCTATAGAAAATGTATGGGCAGAACTGAAAAAATGTGTGCAAGCAAGGAGGCCTACAAACCTGACTCAGTTACATCAGCTCTGTCAGGAGGAATGGGCCAAAATTCACTCAACTTATTGTGGGAAGCTTGTGGAAGGCTACCCGAAACGTTTGACCCAAGTTAAACAATTTAAAGGCAACGCTACCAAATACTAATTGAGTGTATGTAAACTTCTGACCCACTGGGAATGTGATGAAAGAAATAAAAGCTGAAATAAATCCTTCTCTCTACTATTATTCTGACATTTCACATTCTTAAAATAAAGTGGTGATACTAACTAACCTAAGATGGGGAATTGTTACTAGGATTTGTATTTGGCTAAGGTGTATGTAAACTTCCGACTTCAACTGTAAGTGGCGATCTCTCAACAATCATTCTCATGATAGCACATTGTTAATAGTCAGTGACAAATATCATAGCTAAGCAGTGCTTGGCTTGATTAAAACCCTGGATGGGAGACCAAAGGGTAGATAAAGACATTTTCCAGAGGCGCTCTTTGAAGAGTATTTTTAAAGGAAAACTACCCAAAAGCAGTCTTTTGGTATTTGTTTCATTAGTCCATTGTTGACATAGGTCCAAAACGTTTTGAATGTCAGCAACTTTTCCAGACATATGACTTTCAAAATACTGAAATACAGCCAGTATGATGCATTTTGGATCATATGATGTTGCATTTTGGATCATAAGATACTTGATGTGATTGTGATGTGTTGTCTCTTAAGATGGATGTATGAAATTTGGTTACCATGATGACATAATCCCGTGGTTTAAAATTCAACCTCAAAACAACATTGATTACTTTTTCAAATCCAATGTATTTTCCACGCAGGTTTAAAGTCACAATTCATTTACAAATTACGTTGAAACAAAGTTGATTCAAACAGTTTGTGCCCAGTGGGTAAGCTGATCACAAGCAGAAGCTCCGGTCTCTTTTGTCAAACACTGTACACTTCCCCCAAAAGACTGCTGCTGTAGAGAACTACAGTCTGTGAGTGTCATATTAACAGGAGAGTTGTTGAGAGGAAAAGTTGCGAGGAAGCGAAGGGTGAGGGAATGAGAGAGTGAGTGTGATAGGGGCTGTGGGGGATGAGTGAGGCCTTTCAGATTGGGGCCATGGTCATTCTTTGAGATATGGTGATCTGAAGACCCTTATCCCCAGTTACATGCCGGCTGCCAGATTCCCCACTGGGACAAACAAAACATGTTGTCTACCACACCATCACTAGGGACAACAACTGGGCTATGAGAGGGGCCATGTGACACACACACTATCTAATGAGCCACTTGGTTGATTCAATCATAGCTCCAGACCTATAAAGCCTTTGCACTGTTAGGGGAAAACAATGCCAGCAATGAGGAATAGCAGGTCTAATCATCTGTGATACAGTGTCATGAAAACAAGAACTCTACCGGAGAGAAATTCAGAAGCACGTGTAGTTTATTCCAAAACATTTTGGGCTGACACTACTGTGCCCTTGCTCACATACTATTTTCTTTTCAAAGGGAAACATTGAAGTAACTTAGAAGCATACGCTCCAGAGGAAGAGGTTGGTAACTGTCATATTTACAGCTTTCCCAGACACCTCGGGGGCTGTTATCCAGGTGGCCTCTGTTGAAGCCCTCGAAAACACTCACCTTTTTCACAACACAGAGTATCAACTACTTGAATTTGATTCAGCCAGTGAGTCATGTGCTTTTCACTGTTAAAACGGGTTGGGCTGATGCTGGAACTTGAATGCCCTCAGGGGAGAGCACATATTTACACTCAACCTGCAACATTATTATACCTGGGTCTGGGAGATCTTCTCATGCATATTAAAAGCCACAAAACCTTAAAGTTAAAATGAAGGTGCAGAATGATCCTTGTTTTTTGGTGTTTTCTGAAATTGTCTCTTATGGTATGACCTAATGAAAATGGATATTCATTGCTGGTAGTTGAGTATTCAAGTCTAATAGGCTAAAAAGTACCCTCACATTAGAATGACATTTTACACACTTGGTCTTGTGCTGTAACCTCTCTAAATCCTAAAGACAAAACCCAGAGGGTAGCTGAGCTCATGTTAGTGTGGTTTCCGCTCCAAAATGGACTTGTAGTTTGAAGGGGATGTGGCCTGAATTTTATTTAACCTTTATTTAACCAGGCAAGTCATTTAAGAACAAATACCAATTTACAATGACAGCCTGTTTACATAATTGTTTACAGTGTGAGAGCATTTAACCCCCACCCAAATTAGTACGCTAACAGATATATTAGTTTGTCAATAGCCTACCATGCTATTGAAAATGAGTCTCAGTCAAAATGATAGCTTGAAATCCAGGCCAGATGTGTCTTTAGAAATATCACTATGCCTGGGTGATAACAGGAGGGTAGATGACAGATATAGTTTATTTTGTTTGCAGTTATCCTCTTCTCAAAGCCAGACCCTTCAAACTGCCTAATCCTGTCCTGAATGACTGTAGGATTATTGCATAATCCCCATCCCTAAAACACACACGCATGAAAACACACGTGACTGAATCAGTGACCTGACAAAAAGGCACAAAAACAAAATCATTATCTGTGTTATCTGAACTTAACTGCATAGACGTTCATCTATAGGCCTAAAGAAGTCAGAGCAGAACTGTAATTCGAGAAAAAACATCAAAAGCAGTGGACTGATTATCTCAGAAACATAATCAAAGCCTGACTTGAGTGAGTTCTTTGAGTGAGAGGTTATTTGTGAGATGATCATATCAGACCCTTATTTGCATATTAAGTTTGTTTTGTTTTTGGTTCACAGTTTTTCCATTTATTTCTAACATGAAATCAGGCACTTTTTTTATCTAGTCTTCGATTTTAGCACCTTTTTTCTTGCGATGAAATAAATCGAAGGCTCTAGATAAATATTGTCTGATTTTATATGTTACAAACAAACTCAAAAACTGTGAACCAAAAACAAAACAAACTTAAAAGCCTTTGTTTCCTTATAGCTTATGTATGAAACATGGGCGTGAACAGGAACATTTTAATAGGAATGGAATATGAAAGCCTTGCTTTAAAAATGGTTGACTCTACAATAATATAAAAGTGCTTTGTTCATAATCTCTTTGATGTCATCAAACTTTTTTCTATTAGTCATCTCTAATAAATGCGCTATGGGGGGAGCGGGCTCTGGATTACCCATGATGCTTTCCTTTTCAACAATTAAAACAGACGTGTACAGATGCCATTGTTTCTTCATCCTGTATGTACTTCATTGAGAGTGCACTCCATTCTATCAGGTATCAACAGAAGTCAGAGTATTCACAAGGCTAACATCAAACACCAATTTGTCTATGTAATTAAAAGCATAAGCCTCTCAAAAGAGAGATACTGTAAGTCAAGTGTGTGCACGGCTCTCTCTCTCTCACACACACACACACACACACACACACACACACACACACACACACACACACACACACACACACACACGCTCAGACAACAGTGGATGATTGAAATATTCCATACCTTCACATCAATGGTTAGTGATGACTATCTTCAAATGTCCAATGTAATAATGTCATTGAGAAATGTGCTTTTTGTAAAAACCCATTGTGAACTCATTCACATGACATATAAAACCCACACAGTTATAATATACAGTTCCAGTTTTGGACATTTAAAACTGGAATGTTTTATTATTTATTTTTTTAATAAAATATGAACTTCAAGAAATATATACAAATGCTCCCTTGTGCTATAAAACAGCAAAGATACAACAACAGGAAAACTGTCTGTACAAATAGTCACTTTTGCGATGTCCAGTGCTTGTTGATTTATGTTGTGGCGTGATTTTGCGTCACATTAGGCAGTCCATGCAATCCTGAGCCCCTTTCAACAGCTGCTTTCTCACTTCAGTCCAAACATGTGACACTGCCTTGATTTCCATTAAAAAGCCAAACAACGCAACACTAAAGGGTCTCCATCTCCCAGACCATTCACTCCCTTTTGTCAGAATCTTTTCATTGTCTTTCATCTGTCTTTTTTTTTGCCACTAAGGAAAACATCTATTGCACATCCAAATGGTTTATTCCAATTTCTTTGTCTTGGAAACAAAACGTTTTTTTTTTCTCTATCATGTTCTTAAATGGATAAGTGGTTCCAGGAGTAGCAGATATTTGAAACAAAGGCTGTCCTTGTAGCTTGAGATGGATCAAGATAACAAAAAAATACTTCAAATAAATATGAACATTGTTGTCTCTTGTTGGCACTCTGATTAAAAAGTCTGTTTTAGGTAAGGGCTTTAGAAGGATTTTGGTTTCGCAGACTGTCTGTGAGAGCGCCAGCTCATACGCATGTAGGAGGGGGCCTGGTAGGCTCATACTTTGTGTTGTGCGCTTTCAGTGCTGGGTGAGGCTTGATGTAAGGCCCACTGCTTGTGAACACACTGGCAGCCTTCCTCCTAGTCCTCTTCTTCAGCTTCCTGCTAAATACATTCTGCCACGACTGCAGTGTTTTTGAGGTCCAGATCCACATGCCACTCGTGATGCCCACCACTAACAGCATGAAGATCTTAACCATGAAGATCTCCACGGCCGGGATGGAGCTCTTCATACCACACTCTTCAGACTCTGCATTGTTCCTGCTGCTGTCAACACACCTCTGCTCCACGGCCAGGCTCCTCCAGTAGTCCATATTGAGCCTCTCGTAGAAGTAGCAGGCGATAACGCAGGTGGCAGGTACAGTGTAGAGGACGGAGAACACTCCGATCCGTACCATCAGCTTCTCCAGTTTATCCGTGTTCTCCCCCTCAGTCTTCATGATCTTGCGGATGTGGAACAGGGCCACGAAGCCCGACAGCAGGAATGAGGTGCCGATGATGAGGTAGCAGGAGAGTGGGATGAGCACGAAGCCTGTGAGAGCTTTCACGTCCATGCTGCCCACGTAGCACACTCCCGTCAGCTCGTCCCCCGCCACCTTCCTCATCACCAGGATCATGATGGTCTTGATGGCTGGGATGGCCCAGGCCGCCAGGTGGAAGTAGCTGCTGTTGGCCTCGATGGCCTCGTGGCCCCACTTCTTCCCTGCAGCCAGGAACCAGGTGAGTGTGAGGATGACCCACCAGAGGGAGCTGGCCATGCCGAAGTAGTAGAGGATGAGGAAGACGATGGTGCAGCCCGTGCTTTCCAGTCCCTCCTGGATGATGTACTGGACCCCACTGTCCCGGTCACAGGCGATACTGTCTGCTCCCACAAACAGACGGACCAGGTAGCCCACAGAGTAGACACAGTAGGACATGGAGAGGAAGATGATAGGCCTCTCGGGGTATTTAAATCGCTGGGGGTCGATGAGGAAGGTGAGGACAGTGAATGAGCTGGAGATGAAGCAGAGGATGGACCAGATAGCCATCCACACCAGAGAGAACTGCTTATCTCCCTGACTCCAGTACACATCCACTTTGGGGTAGCACTTGGGGGCGCAGGACTCACTCTTCTGCACATAGTGGAACTTGCCTGGGTTACTGCAGGTCTCCTTGCTCTCCGTCTCCTTCATGGGCCGCTGAAGCCTGAAGTCAGGACGCTGGGTGTGGGAGCCTTTGGGGGGCTCGTCTGAGCCGTTGTTGGGGGCCTCCATGCAGAGGTTGTTGGGGTCATTTTTAGTAGGTAGTCTGGAGCAGTCCAGGGAGTCAGGCCAGCGGAAGTTGAACTGCTCCATGATAGGGGAGCACTTTTGCCTGGCCTGCTCACACATCACTCTGCAGGCAGGGATTGGGGTGGATACCTGCTCCGTGCACATAGGTGCATACAGCGAACAGAGAAAAAACTTGAGGTGAGTGTGGCATCCAAACCCTATGAGAGGGGCAAACTCATGTAGTTTGATAGCTGCCTCATTCTGGTCCTCATGGCCCATCAGATTGGGCATCCTTGTCATGTTGTAGCCAATGTCCTTACATAGGGGGATGACAATCTGTTGACATCTCCCTTCACCCGGCCGGTCTGGGTCTATGGAGCTAATGGCTGAGCAGCCACCACTCAGACAGACCAGTAGCACATTGATAAGGCTCAGTTTAGCAGTGGAATGCATAGTCTCTCCTCTTTGAACCTTTTAGTGGCAAAAAATGTAAGATAAAATGTCACTTACAATAAATCAGAAGTTGCGTCTATACAGGAAAGGCATACCAAAAAGCTTTGTGTAGCTTATTTTTTTATGAATGAATTGTGAATTGAATTGTCTATGAAAAGACCATTGTTTCCCCTTTTTACGTGTAGTCTAATTCCTTTGATTACAATTTAACTCCAAAGACAATTACAAAAAAGTGTACATCGTTTTCTTTTAAAATAATGGTCGCTTACCATAATGTCCATGCTTTGAAGTGTATCAATTTGTTGCAGAAAAATCCAACATGTTAAGAGATTAAATGCATTTACTGTAGTTGTGCCTAGTCCGTTGCACAATTTCTTTGTCTGCCTTGGTTCTTTTTCTAATTGGATAAAAGTGTTCCGATCCAAACAAACGTTCCAGAGCTTCTAAAAGTGCGTTAAGGGACAGTACTCCTCGGTTTCAACAACGTCAGGTCGGAATCCTCCGGTCTCTGTCCTGCACATAGACATTAAAATTAGGTCCTGCAGCGCGAATGGAACCAGTCTGTCATTTACCAACTCAACTAAATTGCTCTTCCTCTTGCACCGCGTTTGAGTAGCCTAAATGCGCACGATAAATCCACGCAAACGGTGTAGTAACCTTATTAACTAAAACAGAGTTGAGGTCTATTCCTAACTAACCACTCCAGAGACAGACCTATTCAGTTTGGACTGGTTGGTGGCATTTCTCGTTTGAGCTTGTCGTTGCAACTGTCCTGGGCTAACCTGCCAAAAGATCCGCCTTCAAAGACAGCTACTTTGCATAAGAAAGATGAAACTGACACGGTGATTTTTTTCAAATGGTGCGGAACAGCCTGTAGAGTAGACCAACCATCACAGCATTTTAGAGCTTGTTCGCAGCAAACTACTCACTGGCCATTTGCCCCATTTCCGACTAAAACTTTGATAGAAAAGTGTCAGAATTTAGCACGTTCCAGCGCAGGTATATGCAGACACAAAACATACCCAAAGACAAACAAACTGTCTTTCTGTATCTTTCCACTCGAGATAGATGTGTTCTTTTCTTTGCCACAAATGACAATTTTCACGGTCCGTGCATTGTGGGAAAATAGAACGAGGCTGAGAAGAGTTTTTCTCTCTCAATTCCCCTTAACTCTTTTGTGAGTCGGGTAGTGCGTTAACGTGTTGACAAAAAGCAACAAGTTAAAAACCACTAAAGCAACCACTAGCCTATACAATGTGAATAATGTTTTCCTTCTATTTCCAACATAATTATAGGCTATGACCTGATGTAGGCTATGGAGATCCCCATTTCATCACCGAATAGCCCATTCATAATTGTTTCGGGAATAGGTTACATTATTTTGTGTGGAATTTGAACTACAGTAAAATCCATATTCAGTATACAAGGGACTTATGCTCAGGAGGTACTTAGAATGAACTCCATGTTTGGCATTAAGTAGGCTTTTAGTGACATCTATTTATAATTTCTCCATATAGCCACCTTCAGGCATACATGTAAATATTCACATTAGTCCTCAGGGATCTTTGCTGCCTTTAATGTCTGCACATGTATGTCAATTTAAAAGAGACAGACACACAAAGTGCAGTAATATTTCCACTTGACCAATCTAGTCAAAAAGCTGCTTACAACCTTCCATTGAACACACCTGTTCCCTCCTAACCAAGAAGGAACCTTTTCACAATTTACTATTCAGTCATTTACAACACTTAATTTCCAGCTCTCATACATTTTACCAGACACTTTTCACAATCCACCATAAAACATTTTATAAGATAGTTATAACCTGTAGTTATTTTTCTTTACACAAATGCTAGCATGTTTCAAGCTTTTCTCCCGTGTTTATAATCAACATAATTTTTCTACCTTTATTTAACCAGGGAAGTCAGTTAAGAACAAATTCTTATTTTCAATGACAGCCTAGGAACAGTGGGTTAACTGCCTTGTTCAAGGGCAGCACGACAGATTTTTACCAGCTCATGGATTCAATCTTGCAACCTTTTGTTTACTAGTCCAACTCTCTAACCACTAGGCTACCTGCTGCCCCATATATAAGCCTAGAGCTTTTACATCATGATTGATTTTAAATCAGTCTTCTTTCCGTAAGAAAATCCTATCATAACAAAACTGATTGTTTGCACATTTATTTCACAAAATGATACTGTTTATTCTTTCAATAAAAGAGGATGTCTGAAAATCGGTTATAACCATTATATTATTTTATATATATATACCATTATACCTGTGAGAACATCTTAGTTCTCAATTGTAAATGGGTGGATTATGACGAAAGGAAAGCGCCTGAAGGAGAAACACTGATACAAAGCCATTTCAGTCTTGTTGGAGTTGATTCATCATCAAGGTGCTTCAACACCTGTATTGCTTGCTGTTTGGGGTTTTAGGCTGGGTTTCTGTACAGCACTTTGAGATATCAGCTGATGTACGAAGGGCTTTATAAATACATTTGATTTGATCTGAATCTAATCTTGGCACCGAGGAGAGGCCTGGGTTACCACTAGGAGCTGTCACTGCATACCACAGTTCAGGCCTAACCCCAGCAGTCATCTTCTAGTAGTGTCATAGCGCCAATGATTAGCGTAGGGTGGCTGTTATTTGTCTCTTTGTCTGTTTTAGTTTCAGACAGGCAGTGATGGGAAGAGTCTGTCTGGTGAGGCTTTAATGATGTCTCCCGTTAAACTTATCTCAGAAGAGATTTCGTTGGGTTCAGTTCAGTTTCGATGTCTCTTTTTTTAATGAACTGATTATGAAGTCAATGTAGGCTACTGATCTCTGTCTGTGGTAATAAAGGGGGGGGGCTATTATGAGCCTGGATGGAACAGTATTAGCTTAGCATTATCTCAGCACCTGTTCTCACACCCACTACAATCACTACATGCAATCCCCTATGGCATGTACCTGTACATGATAGGGAAACCATGTCCGTTGGATATGCCCTTGAAGACATTTTAGATTTCCTTAGTGTCTCTCGCTGATTATGACTATTCTACAATGACAGTGCTGCTAGTTTGGGAGAGTGGTTACTACTGCGGTGATATGGACCTCAAAGTGAACCACATGTAGTCTAGCAGCATGGATCCATGGTTGAGGCGAGGGCCTCTGCGGCAGGGTGGCATGACAGAGAGAGAAGGATATGGAGGGCCCCTCCAGAGTGTCTGTGACACCAGATCCCTCATAGCTCAACTCACATTACCTTGTGAAAGTCTTTAGTTGGGAGATTTATACCCTCGTCTGCCCATGGTTTCCACCTAGGTGAAATCCAGATCACAAGTAAACAGTGCTTTAAAGAAAATGTGTTCGGGCAAGATGAGAAACATGGCACCAGCGTGCCTAAATGGTTTAGCACTGCATATCTCACTGGTGGCATTTCAGCTGTTGGTGCGCAATGTCTGGACGGAGCAGGAACATAAATACAGGTTATGAATACATTTCATTATGGACACATAATACCCTCTTTCTTATGTGTCACCTACAGGTTAGCTGTTTCTACTCGTCTAACTACGGTTACTACATTTGCCTGTGTCTCAGATCTGGACACGTCCTCCTCTTCTTAACACATGTGAATCTATAATACTTTTATTTAATACCTCCTCAGTCACAATAACTCCTTCAAGGACAACAGCCGACATGCCTGATCAGTTGCTCCCATTCAGAAGGACTTTTACTGTGTAACCAATACTTAATAGTCTAAAAAGATGACAACTTTAATGTGGAGAGATAGCTTTGCATTGCATTCACAGGGCCAAAGCAATTGTGATCTCCATTTACGGAACATCTGGGTTTAGGACATATTTTTAAAGCAGACATCCACTCTTATTATCCATCTGGGCTTGTTTAATGAAACATACAAGATAACATTGTCACCTTGCCCAATAAGAATACACAGTCTACTGGTTTATTGTAATTCAGGCATCTTTGTTCTTGCTCTCTTCTTTCTTCTCATGATTGTTTTGCTGGTCATGATGATATGTCTTTGAAAATGTGAAGCAAAGGGGAGGAATCAGTGTTCAATCTATATCATCTTTATCTAGCTACTACTGTGTGATTTCTGTATTTTTTCTGTCTACCTCCCCCTTCTCCTTTTCATAGATTCACCCCCACCCCAGTATGCACGCACGCACGCGCGCACGCATGCACACACAATCAACTTTATCTCAATCTTTCCAACCACAACAACTCTATAAAGCAAGCAGTGCATTGCAGTTCCATCTCTGAGAAATCAGCAACTGTGAGATAATTCTGTAACTAATAAAGTGAAAGGGGCCCTTTGATGGCTGGAGCTGAAAAGATATTTTATTTTTTTGTGTGTGGGATTTAAGATGTGTGATTCTATGGAGCTGGCTCCCCTGCTGCTAGGCTCTGGCTACAAGCTGGCCCCCCTCTGGCTAATGTTATGGAGAATTGGAGGAATTTTCTGGCTGTCTTTTCCCTCAGCTCCCTTTTTCCTTTTGTTCCCTTTTGAAGAATGACTTTAGACATTTTATTTACATATTTAACTGTGGATGAAAGAAGCACAGGGTGAAAAAAGAAAGCTCCTTGGGTCCTTGTGGGAATATTGATAAGTTTAAATGAATGGAAAACGTATTAGCTATTTTATAAAATGATTTAAGTTAATGCCTTTTGTTAATGAAGTCTCAAATAGGAAGATGAGCATAGAGTATGGCAGAATGATAGTGATACTTTTGAATTGGACACCAACATTCTTCTGATATTCAATTTCATACAACTGTCTGGTACGACGGCACAAATCCAACCAAACCATACAAAGCAAAATATCTGCCTTAATTACTTGTGGTTAAGTTGTAGCCCAGTCTGTTACAACATAAGAGAGGTATGCCATGGGAGCGAGAGGGGGACGTTTTAGACATGTTTTGTATTGTTGGCAGAGCTGAAAGGGCATGTTGATTAAACGAACGGGTGGGGTCGGGGTATAATCTTCTTAACCAAGGTCCTCTTCTCCTTATTCATGGCCCACAATAAGAAGAAACAAACCTCTCTGTTGGAGGTGACACTATTTATCCAGATTCCCTGCGCATTGTTCAGGGCTCTTGTTCTCCCTCACAATCACATGTATTTATTTACCATTCGATTTTAGTTCATTCTGCTCCAATTATATACAGTGGGGTCTGAAATTATTGACACCCTGATAAAGGAGCCAAGATTTCTGTATAAAATAAATCTTTAAAATACTGAGCTATATTGTATGCACATTTTGGGGGGAAATTGTATTATATATACTAAAACAATTGCTCAGATAAAGAGATTTTGTTTAATAAGTCATATTTATTTTTCTCAAAAAGTTAGGGGTCAGAATGATTGACACCCCTGTTTTTAATACCTTTCAATACCTACCATGGCGAGGATAACGGCATTTTTATAAAATGCTTTATGAGTTGGAGAACACATTGTGAGGGATCTGAGACCGTTCCTCCATACAGAATCCTTCCAGATCCTTGACATCCTTTGTCTGTACTTATGGACTGCCCTCTTCAATTCAAACCACAGGCTTTCAATCCGTTTCAAGTGTTGAGACTGAGATGGTCATTGCAAAATGTGGATTTTGTGGCCAATAAACCATTTATTAGGGGATACTTTATGTGTGCTTGGGGTTGTAGTCTTGCTTGAAGATCCACTTGCGGCCAATTTTCACCCTCCTGGCAGAGGTAACCAGGTTCATCAAAGATTCACCACCATATTTTACAGTAGGTTTGGGGTTCTTTTCTGCTCATGCATTCTCATTTCGACGCCAAACCCACCACTGATGTGCGTGGCCAAAGCTCTGTTTCCAATCCAAGTATCAATGCTGTTTAGCACCCTCCAGGCATTTACATTTGTTGGATGAAATGAAAATAGAGCTCATTGGCCATGCACACCAGGGTTTGGGTTCAAAATGAGACTTGAGTAGCAGAAAATCACCCCATACTGTACCTACTGTAAAATAGTGTGGTGGATCTTTGATGTTGTGGCGCTATTTTGCTTCCACTTGCCCTGGAGTCGTTGTTAAGGTTAACGGCATAATCAACTTTACCCAGTACTAGGATATTTTAGCCCAAAACCTGGTTGCCAGGAGCCTAAAACATAGCCACAAGTGGATCTTCCAGCAAGACAACAACCACAAGCACACATCAAAATCCACAAAGAAATGGTTTATTGGCCACAAAATCAACATTTTACAATGGCCATCTCAGTCTCCAGACTTGAAACCCATTGAAAACCTATGGTTTGAATTGAAGACTGCAGTCCATGAGCACAGACGAAGGATATCAAGAATCTGTCAGGATTCTGTATGGAGGAATGGTCTAAGATCATTCCAACTCATAAAACATTTTAGAAAAAGGCTCAATGCTGTTATCCTCGGATAGTGAGGTATTGAAAAGTATTGAAAACAGGGGTGTCAATAATTTTGACTCATACCTTTTTGAGAAATATTTTTACTATTTAAAAAAATCTCTCTGAACAATTGTATTAGTATAAAATAATATAATTTCCCAATTTCTTTTAGCATACAATAAAGCTCGGTATTTGAATGATGTATTTTATACAGTAACTGTTTCTCATCTTTATCAACAGTGTCGATAATTTCAGACCCCACTGTATGTTGTTTGATAGTACAGGGGATATTTTACCCATAAGGCTCAGGTGTTTGTAATGTAAATGGCCGTTATTACTTCGTGTCAGTCATAAGTAATAATTCACTTATTTAAAAAAAGTTTATTCCGGAAAGGTGGTCAAATATTGCTTCTGTCCAACCCAGAGTGTGTGAATGACAACAGAAAATGTAGAGGAATATACTTTAGATGGTAGAACAATAAGTGAGAAACCGTAGCCCAGTTTACTAAGAATATTCCATAAATGTCTGCGAGAATATACCTTTTTCTTTCCCATTTGAAGTGCAAGCACTTTAATAAGAGCATCCGTTTTAGTAAAGGGTCAGACGTTTTGAG
Source organism: Oncorhynchus mykiss (assembly GCF_057628025.1). Taxonomy (NCBI): domain Eukaryota; kingdom Metazoa; phylum Chordata; class Actinopteri; order Salmoniformes; family Salmonidae; genus Oncorhynchus; species Oncorhynchus mykiss. Next base: position 25,106,215 of record NC_143027.1, read on the forward strand.
GAAATGCATATGAATCCGGCAATTAATTATTTAAAAGCCCTGCAAAACATCAAAGCCCCCAGGATTCTTTGCACATATGGTTTTAATGGTTCAATAAAAATTACTTATTAATGAGGGCAAATTTTTCCACTCTTCCTCTTCACTCAGCTCCATGAAAGGCTGCTTTATCTCAGTCACAAGCAGCCATCCTTATATAATCTAGTCTACTGGTGCAGTGGTGTCGTGGATGCAGCAAGTCGAACAGCCCATAGTGGAAAACCAACCCAATGGTGGTATGTATCCACTGTGTTGGTGGATGATTAAAGAGGTGGTGGAAAAAGTACTCAATTGTCAAATTTAAGTAAAAGTAAAGATACCTTAATAGAAAATGACTCAAGTAAAAGTGAAAGTGGCCCAGTAAAATACTCTTGAGTAAAAGTCTAAAAGTATTTGGTTTTAAATATACTTAAGTATCACAAGTAAAAGTATAAATCATTTCAAATTCCTTATATTAAGCAAACAAGACGGCACAATTTTCTTGTTTTTTAAATTTACAGATAGCCAGGGCCACACAACAAAACTCAGACATAATTTCCAAACGAAGCATTTGTGTTCAGTGAGTCCACCAGATCAGAGGAGATAGTGATGACCAGGGATGTTCTCTTGATAAGTGTGTGAATTTTACAATTTTCCTGTCCTGCTATAAGCATTCAAATGTAAAAGTACTTTTGGATGTCAGGAAAATGTATGGAGTAAAAAGTACATTATTCTCTTTAGGAATGTAGTGAAGTAAAAGGTAAAGTTGTCAAAACTACAAATAGCAAAGTAAAGTACAGATACCCTAAAAAAATGACTTAAGTGGTACTTTAAAGTATTTTGATTGAAGTAGTTTACACCACTGGATTAAAGGCTGCTAGTGTTTATAGTGTGGAGTAGTAGGGAGATGATGATGACAAATGCATCCATACAACCGGGGAAACTCTCACCCGCACGGTGACAGTCCTGCAATAAACACAGTGTTGTAATTCATTATTTTTGTTATGCATCAGATCCAATAATGACTGAGGCTCCTTTGAAAAGGGCAATATTAGTTTAGTAGTTTGTTCTTACTTCATCCTCCTTTCAAGTGGTCGTCGTTTAACTGCCCTAAGAGGAGGAGAAGAAGGCGTCCCCTCTGAGTCTGCTCACCAGCTCCAGACTGAGCACTGAACCAAAACAGTTACAGTTAACTGCTTGCAAAACACATGTTTGCTGGGAAAGTCATTTTAGATGCGATGGGAATCTGTGGTGCAAGACTTGGTTTGCTGTTTAACGAAGTTTCTCTGAACACAGAGGGTTTAACGAACATTCCAGTTTAGAAGGAGCAACGAACGAGGAGGATAAAAAAAAAAGTGTAAACAACTAAAGGTTCTCATTGGAGAGGAGAATTGATGGAAATATTAGCCAGAGTCTTCGTGGGGGCACTTGAGTGTGAATTGCTAATGAGGAAAGCCTTCTCTTTTCTAATCCTTCTTTGAGTGGCCATCCTGGAATCAGTGCGCCTGGGGAGACTCCCCACTGCTTCTAGCTCTGGAGGTTCCATTCAGAGCCACAGTCCTCCTGCTCCATTCCCACAGTCCCCTCACACTGTGCAACACAGCCGAGCACACACACACACACACACACACACACACACACACACACACACACACACACACACACACACACACACACACACACACACACACACACACACACACACACACACACACACACACACACACACACACACACACACACACACACACATCCATCCTGCTCCAACCAAATTAGATTAGACCCTTCCCTTTCTCCCTATCAAGGCATTTGTCTTTTCTCTGCCTAGACCTTTTTGTCTCTGCTCCAAAAAAGAGAAACAAATTCTCAAAGAACGAGTGTAGAAATGGGTGAACAAAGGGCAGCCATCTTTAACCGACCTTTCGTGATTTCATAAAATCACTCCCCAATCATTCCACTGCTCTAGTGATGTACATGTGGGAGTGTGGTGGAGGCCTGGTTGGCAGAGCAGAACAGAAGGCCAGCTTCCTCTTCCTGTTACTTCCTGATACCAGCCCTGTACTCACATTGTCTTACATTAAATCCTTCCATGAATAGACTTCAGCTCATTCTTTCAAATCTGCCCACAATAGATCATCTACGGTTAACTGGGCTGTTTGTGATTGCTGGACCTCTATAATTAAATGAAATCCAAGTTTATTGGTAGTGCACACAAATTTGCAGATATTATCAAAGGTGCACTGAAATGCTTATACACCCCGGGACTGTGATGTGTTTGTTTTCTAGTTCATCAGTTTGGGACACTCGCACAAGTCAAATATACTTTTGGGTTTTAGAGATTATTTTATAGGAAAAGCCTCATGAAGGCTTCTTCCCAGTACAGTGTGCAGCCATCCTAAAAGCAGCAAATGGAGAGCAAAGCTAAATTAAAGCTGACTCATTCAAAACAGATAAAAATGTGTGAGCCTGTAGCAATATGTTCGCTACTGATTTCCTCCTTTGCCTGGACTCCCTCAGACTTAGCTGGCTGTGTGCAGGGCTAGGAGGCTCCTGTGCTGCCTGGTGCAGAGAGAGAGGAAATGAGTATCGATAAAGACAAAGAGCCATAATGATGAGGACTAGATATATCATGCTCAGAGTGATAGAGATACCTGTGCCTTATTCTAAAATGGATTAAATCGCTTTTCCCCCTCATCAATCTACACACAATACCCCATAATGACAAAGCAAAAACAGGTTTTTTGAATTCATACAAATGTATTAAAAATTCAAAAAGGAAATATCAAATTCTTATAAGTATTCAGACCCTTTACTAAGTACTCCGTAAAGGGTCTGAAAACTCAACAAAGTACTTTGTTGAAGCACCTTTGGCAGCGATTACAGCCTCGAGTCTTCTTGGATGTGACGTTACAAGCTTGGCAGACCTGTATTTGGGGAGTTTCTCCCATTCTTCTCTGCAGAACCTCTCAAGCTCTTTCAGGTTGGATACGGAGCATCGCTGCACAGCTATTTTCAGGTCATGTGCCTTTTATTGAGAAGTGGAGGAGACCACACTGTCATAAAGGCCTGTTTAGTGTAGTGTTTAAAGATGGTTGTCCTTCTGGAGGGTTTCTCCCATCTCCACAGAGGAATTCTAGAGCTCTGTCAGGCTGACCATCGGGTTCACCTCCCGGACCAAGGCCCTTCTCCCCCGATCGCTCAGTTTGGCCGGGCGGACAGTTCTTAGAATAATGGTGGCCACTGTGTTCTTGGGGACCTTCAATGCTGCAGAAATGTTTGGTACCCTTCCCCAGATCTGTACACAGATCTCAACACAATCCTGTCTTTGAGCTCTTTGAACAATTCCTTCAACATCATGGCTTGATTTTTGCTCTGACACCAGTCTATACACCAAATGTACTGTACATCGACATTTTCAGAATACTGCTTCTTACTTAATGTGATTACATTTTCTGCAGTGAAGAAGAAAAAACATTTTGACATCAATGAATACCTGGATCTTTGGCACAGCGGTATCACTGACCATAGAGACATACAGTACAGTGCATTCAGAAAGTATTCAGACCCCTCTGCTTTTTCCACATTTTGTTACGTTACAGCTTTTTCTAAAACTGATTTTTTTTTAAAATCCTCATTAATCTACACACAATAACCCATAATGTCAACGCAAAAAACGTTTTTTAGAAATGTTTGCAAATGTATAAAAAAACAACGGAAATATTCATTCAGACCCTTTTCTATAAGACTCGAAATTGAGCTCAGGTACATCCTGTTTCTATTGATTCCTTGACATGTTCTACAACATGATTGATTGGATTAGACCTGTGGTAAATTCAATTGGACATGATTTGGAAAGGCACACACCTCTCTATATAAGGTCCCACAGTTGACAGTGCATGTTTGCTGATTCACTGTATATTTCGTGTTGATGATTCATTGTTTTCTGTTGAGATTTGAATAAATTAAGTAAACTGTTTATACAGTGTCTTCATAAAGTATTCACACCCGTTGAACTTTTCCAAATGTTGTTGTGTTCTTGCAGCCTGAATTTAAAACGGATCATATTGAGATTTTTGAGTTCTGGCCTAGACACAATACCCCATAATGTCAAAGTGGAATTATGTTTTTTGACATGACAAATTAATGAAAAATGAAAAGATGAAATGTCTTGAGTCAATATTCAATTCCTTTGTTATGGAGTAAAATGTGCTTAACAAGTCACACAATAATACATTACATGGACTCACTATTGTGTGCAATAATAGTGTTTAACATGATTTTTGAATGACTACCTCATCTCTATAGCCCACACATACAATCCCTCATTCAAGAAGTGAATTTCAAACACAGATTCAATCACAAATACCAAGGAGGTTTTCCAATGCATCGCGAAGAAGGGCACCTACTGGTAGATGGGTAAAAACTAAAAGCAGACATTGAATACCCTTTGAGCATGGTAATTCCACTTTGGATGGTGTATCAATACATCCAGTCACCACAAAGATACAGACGTCCTTCCCTACTCAGTTGCCTGAGAGGAAGGAAACTTCCCCATGAAGCCAATTTTGACATTTAAACAGTTACAGTAATGGCTGTGATAGGAGATAACTGAGGATGGATCAACATTGCCTTTACTCCATAATACTAACTGACAGAGTGAAAAGAAGGAAGCCTGTACAGAATAAACATATTCCAAAACATGCATCCTGTTTGCAAAAAGGCACTAAAATAATACTGCAAAAAAAGTTTTTGTCCTGAATACAAAGTGTTATGTTTAGGGCCAATCCAATCCAACACATTACTGAGTACCACTCTCCATATTTTCTTGCATAGTGGTGGCTCCATCATGTTATGGGTATGCTTGTAATTCTTAAGGACTGGAGAGTTTGTCAGGATAACAAATAAACGGAATGGAGCTAAGCACAGGCAAAATCCTAGAGGAAAACCTGGTACAGTCTGCTTTCCACCAGACACTGGGAGATGAATTCATGTTTAAGCAAGACAGTAACCCAGAACACAAGGCCAAATCTACACTGCTTACCAAGAAAACAGTGAATGATCCTGAGTAGCCGAGTTACAGTTTTGACTTAAATCTACTTGAAAATCTATTTTCAAGACCTGAAAATGGTTGTCTAGAAATAATATTGAAGAATTTTGAAAGAATAATGGGCAAATGTTGCACAATCCAGGTGTGGAAAGCTTTTAGAGACTTACCCAGAAAGACTTACGGCTGTAATCGCTGCCAAAGCTGAAGGTGCTTCTACAAAGTATTGACTTAGGGGTGTAACTACTTATGCAAATGAGATATTTCTTCATTTTCAATAAATTTTCTAAAAACATGTTTTCACTTTGTCATTATGGGGTATTGTTTGCTGATATTTATTTTATATTTAATCAATTTTGAATTCAGGCTGTAATACAACAAAATGTGGAATAAGTCAAGGGCACTATATGAGCTGGCAAGCAAAAGCATTGGGATTATTATTATTATTTTTTTTTGCTGTTAGTATTTGTGATTTTGTTAAGTAAAGAAATAAGGGAACAAAGTTGTTTTCTCATGTTTTCTTTCCACCCAAGGCATGGTGCTCTATTTTAAGGAACCACATGTAGAGCCTCTCTTTCTGAAGTTTGTTTAGATTTATGAGGACATTGAAGTGCACTTTTCCCAGACATTTTACTTGGCAGTAGTTATTTGCTTAAACTGTGCCTTGGTACAAAAACCCCAGCTTGAATGAAACCCTCCCAATGGTGTGCTGTAGCAGATATCTCTTTTTAATTAAATAAAATGAAGTTAACTTGAACTTGATGATCCAATAATAACACAACACCAAGCAAAAACGCCTTGTTATGTGTGAGGATCGACTGGGTAATTTTGTGCGTTGCTTCGCACTGCAGCTTGTCGACGAGGTTTAGAGGAAGGGATGAGTGGTGGCGCAGGTGAACTAATCTGGGCTTTGTTTGAAGTCAAGTCTAGGGGGGGGGGGGTTGACAAGCCTTCCAGTGAAACCTGAACAGGTATGAATACAAGCCAGAATAATCAGCTTCTGGACTCTAATCATCATCAGCATAGAACATCTCAAACTCTCTGTTTCTGTCAGAATCCTCCTTCCTCAAGCTGTGCCCTTCCACAGACACTGATTGGATGTCTTGATGTTTGAAAAGTAAAAAAATAAAATAATTACAGAGCTGAAAGGACCGTTCTTATTGGTGGAAATGTGGGAAGCATATTAACAGCAGGCTAACCATAGCCTGTAGCAAATCCAGCAAGCACGGTGTGAAGGAATACACAACAATACACACACACACACACACACACACACACACACACACACACACACACACACACACACACACACACACACACACACACACACACACACACACCCTCTCCTGCCCTCTCACCCTTTCTCATTTAAGATATTGCACCTGGGAAAGCTGAAAGGAGTATAAAACCACTGGGCACACACTGGTTGAATCAACATTGTTTCCAAGGCATTTCAGTGAAATAACATTGAACCAACTTGGAATAGACATTGAATTGCCCAGTGAGAATCAAGCAGAGGAAAATTCCTTTCAATTTGTTTCACTTATTGTTTCATAGCTGTGAGCAGTCTTACCTCGTCTATGAAGCTTCCTCCTTACACAGAAGGATTACTGTATCTTTTAGGATTTCCTCAAGCTCAAATATCAAAACAGAGTTAAATAACTAACCTGTTGCTCTCCTTCCCAGAACATACTTAATGCGTGATGGAGCTTGTGGTCCATTATTGAGGGGAGAAAATACCCCCCCCCCTGCAACAATACTACCTCAAGACACAAAGGCATTTAAACACTTTCTGAAAGCGGAGCTGTGCTACAACCTGAAAACTATGAACTGTCATTGTTCTGAAGTGTCATATTGGTCCCGAGAAGCTCAGTTGGTAGAGCATGGTGCTTGCTACGCCATAGTTGTGGGTTTGATTCCCTTGGGGGACCAGTATTAAAATATATGCTCTGGATAAGAGTGTCTGTGAAATGTAAATATTTGAAACAAAACAAAAGTGCTAATAATATACTTGAAGAAAGTTAGATATAAGTTATAAAAAAAACATTTAACAGAAATGCCTGGTCTCCACATTTTTTTCCCTTTAACAATGTGACAGCTATTGGCTATCCAGTAGTGGAATGTTCCCTTGGGCTTCACTTCAGTACACAGTCAAATGAGTGCTTTTATGACTTCCCCCTCCCCCCGTTCTGATAATATGCTACAAGAGGTCTTAGGTCAAAATAGCCGATGATTGTATATGTTGAATTTGTTGTTCCGTTTCTTAACCAGGGCAGAGGAAAAGAAGAGACATTTGACATGGTATTGAAAACAGTCCTATTGAAAGCTGTTTGAAACATACCTTTCATACATCCTGTTTGATATGCATATTTTTGTCCCTGAAGTAAGGGCATCTTTGGGGAATGGCTGTTTCCCCCCCTCTGATTAGACAGCATAGGAAACGATATGCACTCCTCTTTCTGTTCCTGCTCTTTCATTTCACCTCCTTCCTTTATGTTTTGCTGCCGACATTATTACTGCTGCCTCTTCTCACAAGTTAGAGGATGTTGATATAGTGCACACACACTATATATACACACATCTTTTTGTTGAGGGATATGAAAGCAATTTTAAGGGTGGTAGATCTCGTATTAGGTCACTGACTGAGGCAAAGGAAATACAATGGGTGCATTGAATACCTAAATATCATGTGTGTGGAACTCTGTGTCTGTGTCTTACTGTCTATGTATGTGTGTACAGTACCAGTCAAAAGTTTGGAAACACCTATTCCATGGGTTTTCTTTATTTGTATTATTTTCTACGTTGTAGAATAATAGTGAAGACATCACAACTATGAACTAACACACATGGAATTATGTAGTTACCAAAAAAGTGTTACACAAACCGAAATATATCTTATACATGAGATTCTTCAAAGCATCCAGCCTTTGCCTTGATGACAGCTTTGCACATTCTTGGCATTCTCTCAACCAGCTTCATGAGGTAGTCACGTGAAATGTATTTCAATTATCAGGTGTACCTTGTTAAAAGTTCATTTGTGGAATTTCTTTCATTCTTAATGCATTTGAGCCAAGCAGTTGTGTTGTGACAAAGTAGGGGGGGTATACAGAAGATAGCTCTATTTGATAAAAGACCAAGTCCATATTATGTCAAGAACAGCTCAAATTAGCAAAGAGAAATGACAGTCAATCATTACTTTAAGACATGAAGGTCAGTCAATGCGGAACATTTCAAGAACTTTGAAAGTTTCTTCAAGTGCAGTTGCAAAAACCATCAAGCGCTATGATGAAACTGGTCTCATGAGGACCGCCACAGGAAAGGAAGACCCAGAGTTACCTCTGCTGCAGAGGATAGGTTCATTAGAGTTACCAGCCTCAGAAATTGCAGCCCAAAGAAATGCTTCAGTGTTCAAGTAACAGACATATCTCAACATCAACTGTTCAGAGGAGACTGCATGAAATCAGGTCTGTATGGTCGATATGCTGCAAAGAAACCTCTACCAAAGGACACCAATAATAAGAAGAGACTTGCGTGGGCCAAGAAACACAGGCAATGGAAATTAGACCAGTGGAAATCTGTCCTTTGGTCTGATGAATCCACATTTGAGATTTTTGGTTACAACCGCCATATCTTTGTGAGATGCAGAGTAGGTGAACGGATAATCTCTGGATGTGTGGTTCCCACTGTGAAGCATGGAGGAGGTGGTGTGATGGTGTGGTGGTGCTTTGTTGGTGGCACTGTTGGGGACTTATTTTGAATTCAGGGCACACTTAACAAGCATGGCTACCACAGCATTCTGCAGCGATACGCCATCCGATCTGGTTAGCTCTTAGTGGGACTATCATTTGTTTTTCAACAGGACAATGACCCAACACACCTCTAGGCTGTGTAAGGGCTATTTGACCAAGAAGGAGAGTGATGGAGTGCTGCATCAGATGATCTGGCCTCCACAATCACCTGACCTCAACCCAATTGAGATGGTTTTGGATGTGTTGGACCGCAGAGTGAAGGAAAAGCTGCCAACAAGTTCTCAGCCCATGTGGGAACTCCTTCAAGACTGGTGAAGCTGGTTGAGAGAATGTGAAGACTGTGCAAAGCTGTCATCAAGGCCACTTCATGGCTACTTTGAAGAATCTAAAATATTTTTCATTTGGTTAACACTTTTTGGGTTACTACATGAGTCCATGTATGTTATTTCATAGTTTTGATGTGTTCACTATCATTCTATAATGTAGAAAATAGTTTTAAAAAACAAGAAAAACCCTTGAATGAGTAGGTGGGTCCAAACTTTGGACTGGTACTGTATGTCTGTGTATGTTAAATCTAATGGCAAGTCTGAGCTTTGAAAATGTATCTTAAGTTTCTCACATAACCTAACTTACCTGTGAGCTACTAGCTCATAGTAAATGTGAGATACAGTTTATGATAAAGAAATAAAGTGATCTTAGCTGATTATGGGCATTGTACAATATCTTGAGACCTTATTCCACCAGAAAATATAAATTATTTATTAGCAAATATATATATTTAGACAGTGGATATTGAGAAATGTGAGATGTGCCCTCGAAGCCACTAAAGGCTTCAGCATGCTTCAGTTCGGTTAGCTGAACCAAAAACAGTGGATAGATGGCAGCATTCGCACAAAACTGAAAGCACGAACCACCGCATTTAACCATGGCAAGGTGACTGGGAATATGTAATTTTCCCCTTCGTAAGGCAATCAAACAGGCAAAACGCCAGTACAGAGACAAAGTGGAGCTGCAATTGAATGGTTCAGACACGAGACGTATGTGGCAGGGTCTACAGACAATCACGGATTACAAAGGGAAAACCAGCCATGTTGCAGACACTGACGTCCTGCTCCCGGACAAACGAAAAACCTTATTCGCCCTCTTTGAGGACAACACAGTGCCACCAACACGGCCCGCTCCCGAGGACTGTGGGCTCTCATTCTCCATGGCCGACGTGAGTAAGACATTTAAGAGTGTTAATCCTTGCAAGGCTGCCGGCCCAGACATTATCCCTAGCCACGTCTTCAGAGCATGCGCAGACCAGCTGGCTGGAGTGTTTACGGACATATTCATTCACTCCCTACCCCAGTCTGCTGTCCCCACTTGCTTGAAGATGTCCACCATTCTTCCTGTACCCAAGAAAGCAAAAGTAACTGAACTAAATGACTATCGCCCCATAGCACTCACTTCTGTCATGAATAAGTACTTTGACAGGCTAGTTAAGGATCATATCACCTCCATCTTACCTGTCACCCTAGACCCACTTCAATCTGCTTACCGCCCCAATAGATCCACAGACGATGCAATCGCCATCACACTGCACACTGCCCTATCCCATCTGGACAAGAGGAATACCTATGTAAGAACGCTGTTCATTGACTACAGCTCAGCCTTACTACCCTCCAAACTCATCATTAAGCTCGTGGACCTGGTTCTGAACCCTGCCCTGTGCAACTGGGTCCGGGACTTCCTGACGGGCCACCACCCAGGTGGTGAAGGTAGGAAACAACACCTCCACTACGCTGATCCTCAACACAAGGGCCCACAAAGGTGAGTACTCAGCCCCCTCCTGTACTCCCTGTTCACCCATGACTGCGTGCTCACGCACGCCTCCAACTCAATCATCAACTTTGCAGACGACACAACAGTAGTAGGCCTGATTACCAACAATGACGAGACAGCCTACAGGGAGGAGGTGAGGGCCCTGGCGGAATGGTGCCAGGAAAATAGCCTCTCCCTCAAAATCAACAAAACGAAGGAGCTGATCGTGCACTTCAGGAGACAACAGAGAGAGCACGCCCCTATTCACATCGACGGGACTGCAGTGGAGAAGGTGGACAACTTCAAGTTCCTTGGTGTACACATCACTGACAACCTTAAACCACAGACAGTGTGGTGAAGAAGGTGCAATAGCGCTTCTTCAACCTCAGAAGGCTGAATAAATTTGACTTGGCCCCTGAGACCCTCACAAACTTTTACAGATGTACAATTGATGTACAATTGATGTACAAATGTAAAAACTAAATTCCCTGTAAGTGTGGCAAAGTCTGAAACTATTTGTAAACAGTTGGAATTTCTTGCTTTGAATATTGAGGTTTCAAAGGGTCTCTTTATAACTGTGATTGGCTGTTATAGACCCCCCTCTTGACAAATGTTCCACATAAATATTCTGCGGTTGGTGTTTTTTGTAATGATCTAAGTGACCATTGTGCTGTTGTTGCTGTTATAAATACTAAGGTTCCCAGGACAAACCCACGTTTTATTTGTAAGAGAAATTTGAAGTGTTTTAATGAGCAGGCTTTCTTTCATGATTTGTTTTATTTTGACTGGAGTAAGATTGAGTTTATCCCTGATGTGGAAACTGCCTGGAAATTCTTTCATGATGTTTTTTTCCAAATAGTAAACAAACGTGCCCCATTCCACAGGTTCAGGGTTAATGGGCGGGATAATCCATGGTTTTCTTCTGAGCTGTCTTGTATTATTCCCGACCGTAATCTAGCCTGGGCTAAAGCAAGGAAATCATGTTCTGATGCTGATTGGCTTATTTTTAGGCAGTTACGAAACAAGTGTTATTTTCTTCTCAGGAAGGCCAAGTCTGAATATTTTATGTCTGTTACCACTGATAACCTGAATGACCCTAGAACGTTTTGGAAGGTTATTAAGTCTATGTCTGGTAACAGTAATGTTAATGAATTACTGTCATGTGTTTTGAAGGACTCTGTTGTTGTATATGACAAAACTGAAATGCTGAATTTTTTCAATGAGCACTTTGTATCATCTGGTAGGATATTTGATTCAGTATCCGCTGTCTCTGTACAACCCTGTGTGGATGAACCAGTGAGAGCTGGTCAAACTTTTAGCTTTTTTCCATTCTCAGTGCAGGTGGTACATAAAGCCCTGAAATCCTTAGATCAGAGAAAGCCTGCATGTCCTGATCATTTGGATCCCTGCTTTTTAAATCTGGCAGCTGATTTCATAGCTGAACCACTTGCATATCTGTTCAATCTAACCCTGGAATGTAATGAAATTCCGAAAATCTGGAAATCAGCATTTGTCCTATCACTTTTAAAAGGGGGAGATCAACTCTTTTAAATAATTATAGGCCAATCTCAAACCTGTCACCCCTGGTGAAAATACTTGAAACCCTTGTGAGTGAACAGCTAAAATAGTTTTTATTTACTAACTCTATTTTATCAATGTACCAATCGGGCTTCAGGAAGAAGCATAGCACAATTACAGCAGCCATGAAGGTTTTAAATGATATCACTGAAGCCCTTGACAAAAAAACAGCACTGTGTCTCACTTTTTATTTCAGAGCATGCAGTTGCATGGTTTGCTAACTATTTCTCTGATAGAACTCAGCACACTCTATTTGATGGGCTTATGTCTGTTAAATTGTCTGTCTTTCATGGTGTGCCCCAAGGCTCTGTACTTGGTCCTCTCTTATTCACTATTTATATAAATGATTTAGACAAAAATGTCCAAAATGCGCAACTTCCTTTTCATGCTGATGATACTGTTATTTAATGTTGTGCCTCGTCTCTTACAAAAGCTTTCCAGAACTTACAAACTGCTTTTTATAGTGTTCAACATACCTTGTGTCAATTGAAGCTTATCCTCAATACTGACAAAACTAAACTAATGGTGTTTTCTAAAGCAAGAAATAGACCTCTGAACCTTTCACCTATTACTACCTGTCAGGGCAAGGAGATTGAGGTTGTAACCTCATATAAATATCTTGGAATTTTAATTGATGACGGCCTATTTTTTAAATTCAACAACTTACAAAAAAATTGAAGCTGAAATTAGGATTTTATTTTAGGAATAAGGCCTGTTTTTCTTTTGAAGCCAGAAGGAGGCTAGTGTCAGCTACATTTATGCCTTTACTAGACTATGGGGATATTTTATATATGAATGCTTCCGCTGTCACGTTCTGACCTTAGTTCTTTTATTATGTCTTTGTTTTAGTATGGTCAGGGCGTGAGTGGGGTGGGTTGTCTATGTTCTTTTTTCTATAATTTGGGATTTTTGGTGTTCGGCCTGGTATGGTTCTCAATCAGAGGCAGCTGTCAATCGTTGTCCTTGATTGAGAATCATACTTAGGTAGCCTGGTTTCACTTTTGAGTTGTGGGTGTTTATTTCCTGTTTAGTGTTTTTTTCCATTCACCTTACGGGACTGTTCGTTTGTCGTTTTGTTCAGTGTTCAGTTATTTTATTAAAAACATGAAGACTTACCACGCTGCTCTTTGGTCCTCACCTTCTTCCACCACAGACGATCTTTACATCCGCTCAGTGTTTGAGATCAATTGACACCCTTTACCATGGCACTTTGAGACATATTTTAAACAGCAAAACCCTTACGCACCACTGCACTTTGTATACCAGGGTTGACTGGCCTTCTCCAGTCACTCGTAGGCTCAGGCACTGGTTTACAAAGCCATTTTGGGTTTACTACCTTTTTATTTGGGCATTTGTATTGTTCAGAAATGTGGTGGGTACTCTCTTCGTTCGCTGGACTTTATCCTGCTAACTGAATTTCGTAAAAGGGCTTTTATGTACTCTGCGCCATCTTTTTGGAACGCCTTACAAAATACTTTTAAACTGGAAGAACTTGTCCTGATTGGTATTTTTAAATTACTGATGAATGATCTTGTTTTTAATTGGCAGTTTTTGATTTTTGTTATACTCTTGTGAATTCTATGGTTTTTACTACATTTCTTGTCGTTTTTCATGTTGTTTGTCTGTAATTTTTGTAATGGCTTGGTGCTGCCTATCTTGGCCAGGACGCTCTTGAAAAATAGATTTTAAATCTCAATGAGCCCTTCCTGGTTAAATAAAGGTTCAATAAAAATCAATAAAATTGAGAGCATCCTGTCGGGCTGTATCACTGCCTGGTACGGCAACTGCACCATCCACAACCTCAGGGCTCTCCAGAGGTGTGGTGCGGTCTGCCCAACACGTCACCGGGGGCACACTGTCTGCCCTCCAGGACTCCTACAGCACCCGATGTCACAGGAAGGTCAAAAAGATCCTCAAGGACCTCAGCCACCCAAGCCACTGCCTGTTCACCCCGCTATCATCCAGAAGGCGAGGTCAGTACATGTGCATCAAAGCTGGGACCGAGAGACTGAAAAACAGCTTCTATCTCCAGGCCATCAGACTGTTAAATAGCCATCACTAGCCGGTTACCACCCGGTTACTCAACCCTGCACCTTAGAGGCTGCTGCTCTATGTACATAGACATGGAATCACTGGTCACTTTGAAAGGAACACTAGTCACTTCAATAATGTTTAAATACTGTTTTACTCATTTCATATGTACAGTGCCTTGCGAAAGTATTCGGCCCCCTTGAACTTTGCGACCTTTTGCCACATTTCAGGCTTCAAACATAAAGATATAAAACTGTATTTTTTTGTGAAGAATCAACAACAAGTGGGACACAATCATGAAGTGGAACGACATTTATTGGATATTTCAAACTTTTTTAACAAATCAAAAACTGAAAAATTGGGCATGCAAAATTATTCAGCCCCTTTACTTTCAGTGCAGCAAACTCTCTCCAGAAGTTCAGTGAGGATCTCTGAATGATCCAATGGTGACCTAAATGACTAATGATGATAAATACAATCCACCTGTGTGTAATCAAGTCTCCGTATAAATGCACCTGCACTGTGATAGTCTCAGAGGTCCGTTAAAAGCGCAGAGAGCATCATGAAGAACAAGGAACACACCAGGCAGGTCCGAGATACTGTTGTGAAGAAGTTTAAAGCCGGATTTGGATACAAAAAGATTTCCCAAGCTTTAAACATCCCAAGGAGCACTGTGCAAGCGATAATATTGAAATGGAAGGAGTATCAGACCACTGCAAATCTACCAAGACCTGGCCGTCCCTCTAAACTTTCAGCTCATACAAGGAGAAGACTGATCAGAGATGCAGCCAAGAAGCCCATGATCACTCTGGATGAACTGCAGAGATCTACAGCTGAGGTGGGAGACTCTGTCCATAGGACAACAATCAGTCGTATATTGCACAAATCTGGCCTTTATGGAAGAGTGGCAAGAAGAAAGCCATTTCTTAAAGATGTCCATAAAAAGTGTTGTTTAAAGTTTGCCACAAGCCACCTGGGAGACACACCAAACATGTGGAAGAAGGTGCTCTGGTCAGATGAAACCAAAATTGAACTTTTTGGCAACAATGCAAAACGTTATGTTTGGCGTAAAAGCAACACAGCTCATCACCCTGAACACACCATCCCCACTGTCAAACATGGTGGTGGCAGCCTCATGGTTTGGGCCTGCTTTTCTTCAGCAGGGACAGGGAAGATGGTTAAAATTGATGGGAAGATGGATGGAGCCAAATACAGGACCATTCTGGAAGAAAACCTGATGGAGTCTGCAAAATACCTGAGACTGGGACGGAGATTTGTCTTCCAACAAGACAATGATCCAAAACATAAAGCAAAATCTACAAAGAAATGGTTAAAAAATAAACATATCCAGGTGTTAGAATGGCCAAGTCAAAGTCCAGACCTGAATCCAATCGAGAATCTGTGGAAAGAACTGAAAACTGCTGTTCACAAATGCTCTCCATCCAACCTCACTGAGCTCGAGCTGTTTTGCAAGGAGGAATGGGAAAACATTTCAGTCTCTCGATGTGCAAAACTGATAGAGACATACCCCAAGCGACTTACAGCTGTAATCGCAGCAAAAGGTGGCGCTACAAAGTATTAACTTAAGGGGGCTGAATAATTTTGCACGCCCAATTTTTCAGTTTTTGATTTGTTAAAAAAGTTTGAAATATCCAATAAATGTCGTTCCACTTCATGATTGTGTCCCACTTGTTGTTGATTCTTCACAAAAAAATACAGTTTTATATCTTTATGTTTGAAGCCTGAAATGTGGCAAAAGGTCGCAAAGTTCAAGGGGGCCGAATACTTTCGCAAGGCACTGTATATACTGTATTTTAGTCAATCCCACTCAGACATTGCTTGTCCTAATATTTATATATTTCTTAATTTCATTCTTTGACTTTTAGACGTGTGTTTATTGTTGTGAATTGTTAGATACTACTGCACTGTTGGAGCTAGAGACACAAGCATTTTGCTACACCCGCAATAACATCTGCTAACTATGTGTATGTGACCAGTTTTTGATTTGATGTTGCCTGTTATTTATTCTTTATCTTGTTTTTATGGCAAACTACAATTGCATTCAGGTGTAAATGTGCCTCACAAGAAGGACTGCAGACTTTCACATGATTGCATCCAATTATTTTTTTGTTTCATCTCTGCTACAGATGTTGAATACATCTATGTTTTCTATTTCCGGGGATGGAGAAAGACCAAAAGGAGTAAACACAACTTCTGTTGTCTCCTTTGAACAGTGTCAAGTGCTGTTGATGGTCCAGGTATGAATGGATTGAGCAGTCTGTTAGCCTTCTAAACAAGGGGACAACGGGTGGCCCACTGCAGTTCAAGCAGGCTGGCAGAAGTGAGGAGTGAATGACAACACTAGCCTTGTTTCCTCTGCGAGATGACACGGCTTTGTTGGCGGCTCCCCTCCAAACTGACGAGTGACACCGTCGTCCCCTACCCTCCACTACAAAGGACAGGGCATGTTTTCACCACGACCCTCTGCTCTGTGTCTGGGCAAACAACCCCTCTCCCCCTGTGTCTGTCTTTTCTCTCTCTCTCTCTCTCTCTCTCTCTCTCTCTCTCTCTCTCTCTCTCTCTCTCTCTCTCTCACACAATTTCAATTTAAGGGGCTTTTTTGGCATGGGAAACATTTTTTACATTGCATAATCTAGTGAAATAGATAAACAAAAGTGAAATAAACAATAAAAACGTGTAGCCTAAACATTACACTCACAAAGGTTCCAAAAGAATAAAGACATTTCAAATGTCATATTATGTGCAAATAGTTAAAGTTCAAAAGGGAAAATAAATTAACATAAATATGATTTGTATTTACAATGGTGTTTGTTCTTCACTTGTTGCCCTTTTCTGTGGCAACAGATCACAAATCCTGCTGTGGTGATGGCGCACTGTGGTATTTAACCCAATAGATATGGGAGTTCATCAAAATGTGGTTTGTTTTCTAATTCTTTGTGGGTCTGTGTAATCTGAGGGAAATATGTGTCTCTAATATGGTCAAACATTTTGCAGGAGGTTAAGAAGTGCAGCTCAGTTTTAACTTCATTTTATGGGCAGTGTGCACATTGCCTGTCTTCTCCTGAGAGCCAGCTCTGCCTAAGGCGGCCTTTCTCAATAGCAAGGCTATGCTCACTGAGTCTGTAGATAGTCAAAGTTTTCCTTTGGATTTGGGTCAGTCACAGTGGTCAGGTATTCTGCCAATGTCTACTCTCTGTTTAGGGCCAAATAGAATTATAGTTTGCTCTGTTTTTTTGTTAATTCTTTCCAATGACTCAGGTAATTATCTTTTTTGTTTTTTCATGATTTGGTTAGGTCTAATTGTGTTGCTGTCCTAGGGCTATGTGAGGTCTGTTTGTGAACAGAGCCCCAGGACCAGCTTAACGGCTCTTTTCTGAATTTTGATCATTAGCGGGTATCGGTCAAAAGGGGGGTGAGCGGATGTAACCGGTGTGAAATTACTAGTTAGTTAGCAGTGTGCACTAATTCTGTTTCAATCAGTGACATCACTCGCTCTGGGACCTTGAAGTAGGGGCGTGGATTTTGTGGAGCGATAGGTAACGATGCATCATGGGAGGCAGTTGTTGATGTGTTCAGAGGATCCCTGGCTCGAGCCCAGGTTGGGGCGAGGAGAGGGACGGAAGCAACACTGTTACATGGACCCCAGACCTCATAACCATAAAGGGCAATGGTTTCTATAACTGATTCAAGTATTTTTTGCCAGATCCTAATTGGTATGTCGAATTTTATGTTCCTTTTGATGGCATAGAAGGCCCATCTTGCCTTGTCTCTCAGATCATTCACAGCTTTGTGGAAGTTACCTGTGGCGTTGAGGTATGTATAGTTGTTTGTGTGCTCTAGGGCAACAGTGTCTAGATGGAATTTGTATTTGTGGTCCTGGCAACTGGACCTTTTTGGAATATCATATTTTTATTTACTGAGATTTACTGTCAGGGCCCAGGTCTGACAGAATCTGTGCAGAAGATCTAGGTGCTGATGTAGGTGCTCCTTGGTTGGGGACAGAAGCACCAGATCATCAGCAAACAGTAGACATTTGACTTCAGATTCTAGTAGGGTGAGGCCGGGTAGTGCAGCCAATTCGTTGATAAATATGTTGAAGAGGGTGGGGCTTTAGCTGCATCCCTATCTCACCCCCCTGGACTGTGGAAAGAAACGTGTGTGTTTTTTGCCAATTTTAACCGCACACTTGTTGTTTGTGTAAATAGATTTTATAATGTCGTATGTTCTTCCCCCAACATCACTTTACATTCATTTGAATAGCAGTGTCACGACTTCTGCCGAAGTTGGCTCCCCTGCCTGTTCGGGCGGTGCTCAGCGGTCGTCGTCACCGTCCTACTAGCCGCTACCAATCCCTTTTTCGTTTGTCTGTTGGTTTTGTCTTATTAGTTTCACCTGTGTGTATTTTTGTTTAATTAGGTTCCCTATATCTAGTAGTTTGACCCTCCCTTGTTTTGTGCGGGATTGTCTTTTGTTACGTGTTAGGTCGTAGTGTATTTTATTTTCTATACTGGACACCCTGTGGTTTTGGGTTGTCTGGTATAGTGTCCTGCATTGTATTGTATTGGGCTTATCAGTTTGGTGTGCAATAGTAAAGCACTTTACTCCGTTACTCTCTCTCTGCGTCTGATTCCTGCACACACCTAGTCCCGCGTTACAAGCAGACACTCATGCTAAAAAAGTGAATCATTTTGTCCAGAAAGTTTTCTAAAAGGGGTTTAATTTCTTGTTGCATAATTGTTTTTTGGTAGGTTTCCAACACTATTTTCCTTCCATCTATAGCATTTCTTAATATTATTCAGATCCTTTGGCTTTGAGTATTCAAGTAGACTGGTTTTGCTGTGATCTGATAGGGATGTCAGTGGGCTGACTGTGAATGCTCTAAGAGACTCGGTTGAGGTCAGTGCTAAAGTCTACAGTACTACTGCCAAGAGATGAGCTATAGGTGTACCTACCGTAGGAGTGCCCTCGAAGCTTACCGTTGACTATGTAAACTCAGTAAAAAAGGAAACGTCCTCCCACTGTCAACTGCGTTTATTTTCAGCAAACATAACGTGTAAATATTTGTATGAACATAACAAGATTCCACAACTGAGACATAAACTGAACAAGTTCCACAGACATGTGACTAACAGAAATTGAATAATGTGTCCTTGAACAAAGGGGAGGGGGGGGGGGGGTCAAAATCAAAAGTAACAGTCAGTATCTGGTGTGGCCACCAGCTGCATTAAGTACTGCAGTGCATCCCCTCCTCATGGACTGCACCAGATTTGACAGTTTTTGCTGTGAGATGTTACTCCACTCTTCCACCAAGGCACCTGCAAGTTCCCGGACATTTCTGGGGGAAATGGCCCTAGCCCTCACCCTCTGATCCAACAGGTCCTAGACGTGCTCAATGGGATTGAGATCCGGGCTCTTCACTGGCCATGGCAGAACACTGACATTCCTGTCTTGCAGGAAATCACGCACAGAACAAGCAGTATGGCTGGTTGCATTGTCATGCTGGAGGGTCATGTCAGGATGAGCCTGCAGGAAGGGTACCACATGAGGGAGGAGGATGTGTTCCCTGTAACGCACAGCATTGAGATTGCCTGAAACGACAACAAGCTCAGTCCGGTGATGCTGTGACACACCGCCCCCAGACCGTGACTGACCCTCCACCTCCAAATAGATCCCGCTCCAGAGTACAGGCCTCGGTGTAACGCTCATTCCTTCGACGATAAACGTGAATACAAAACATCACCCCTGGAGAGACAAAACTGTCAGTGAAGAGTACTTTTTGCCAGTCCTGTCTGGTCCAGCGACGATCCGTTTGTGCCCATAGGCGACGTTGTTGCCGGTGATGTTTGGTAATTACCTGCCTACAACAAGCCTACAAGCCCTCAGTCCAGCCTCTCTCAGCCTATTGCAGACAGTCTGAGCACTGATGGAGGGATTGTGCGTTCCTGGTGTAACTCTGGCAGTTGTGGTTGCCATCCTGTACCTGTCCCGCAGGTGTGATGTTTGGATGTACTGAATCTGTGCAGGTGTTGTTACAAGCGGTCTGCCAATGCGAGGACGATCAGCTGTCCGTCCTGTCTCCCTGTAGCGCTGTCTTGGGCGTCTCATAGTACGGACATTGCAATTTATTTCCCTGGCCACATCTAAGGCACGTTAACGCTGCTGAGCAGGGACCCTGGGCATCTTTCTTTTGGTCTTTTTCAGAGTCAGTAGAAAGACCTCTTTAGTATCCTAAGTTTTCATAACTGTGACCTTAAATGCCTACCGTCTGTAAGTGTCTTAACGACCTTTCAACAGGTGCATGTTCATGAATTGTTTATGGTTCATTGAACAAGCATGGGAAACAGTGTTTAAACCCTTTACAATGAAGATCTGTGAAGTTATTTGGATTTTTACAAATTATATTTGAAAGACAGGGTCCTGAAAACGGGATGTTTCTTTTTTTTTGCTGAGTTTACATTCCCAGCGTGCAACATAGCTTCAGGAATTGTGACTAGTTTTTTGTTGGTTATGTTGTCATAGTTGTGCCTAAGGGGGCATGTGGTGGAGAGTATGCTGTCACCTCCAGGTAGGTGTTTGTATCCCTGTGTGCTGAGGGTGTCATATTCTTGTCCTGTTCTGGTATTTATGTCGCCACAGGCTACTACATGTCCTTGGTCCTTGAAATTATTGATTTCCCCTTCCTGGATGGAGAAGCTGTATTCTTTAAAGTGTGGGGATTCTAGTGGGGGATATAGGTGGCACACAGCAGGACATTTTTCTCTGTTGAGATCATTTCCTTTTGAATTTCTAGCCAAATGTAAAATGTTCCTGTTTTGATGAATTTAATAGTGTGAGTTTGCATTTGTATTTTGTATTTATTATGGATCCCCGTTAGCTGCTGCCAAAGCAGCAGCTACTCTTGCTGGGGTCCAGCAAAATTAGGGCATTTTATACCATTTATACCATTTTAAAAACATTACAATAGATTCACAGATTTCACAACACACTGTGTGCCCTCAGGCCCCTACTCCACCACTACCACATGTCTACAGCACTAAATCCATGTGTATGTATAGTGCGTATGTTATCGTGTGTGTGTGTATGTGTGTTTATGTGTGTATGCATGTGTCTGTGCCAATGTTTGTGCTGCGTCACAATCCCCACTGTTCGATAAGGTTGTTTTTTAGAACTGTTTTTGAAGTCTAATTTTACTGCTTGCGTCAGTTACGTGATGTGAAATAGAGTTCCATGTAGTCATGGCTCTATGTAGTACTGTGTGCCTCCCATAGTCTGTTCTGGACTTGGGGACTGTGACGAGACCTCTTGTGGCATGGTCTTGTTGGGTATGCATGGGTGTCCGAGCTGTGTGCCAGTAGTTTAGACAGACAGCTCGGTGCATTCAACATGTCAATACCTCTCATAAATAAAGTAGTGATGAAGTCAATCTCTCCTCCACTTTCAGCCAGGAGAGATTGACATGCATATTATTAATATTAGCTTTCCATGTACATCCAGGGGCCAGCCGTGCTGCCTTGTTCTGAGCCAATTGCAATTTTCTTAAGTCCTTTTTTGTGGCACTTGACCACACGACTGAACAGTAGTCAAGGTGTGACAAAACTAGGGCCTGTTGGACCTGCTGTCATGTACTGTCATGTTGTGTCTTGTCTCTGTCCTTTCCCTTCACCCTGTCTCCCTCTGCTGGTCGTTGTTAGGTTACCTTTTCTCCCCCGCTTTCCCCCAGCTGTTCCTTGTCTCCTCTTGACTACCTCGTCACCCCTTCTCCCACCTGTTCCCCTTTTCCCTCTGATTAGTCCCCTATATCTCTCTCTGTTTTTGTTCCTGCCCTTGTCGGATTCTTGTTTGTTGTGTTTCATGCCTGAACCAGACTGTCGTCATGTTTGCTGTAACCTTGTCTTGTCCTGTCGGAATCTGCCGGTCCGTCTGAGCCTACCTATGTTTGGTAATTAAAGAAGCTCTGTTTAAGTTAATTCGCTTTTGGGTCCTCATTCACGCACCGTAACAGAAGAATCCGACCAAGAATGGACCCAGCGACTTCGGATCCTCTCCACTCAGCCGTCGGGATCCAGGGAGCGATGCTAGGCAGACACGAGCAGGAAGTGTCTGCTGCTCGACATGCCGTTGAGACCCTGGCCACCCAAGTCTCCAACCTCACAGAACAGGTTCACCATCTCCGCCTCGATCCACCGGCCACTTCCAGGGCTTTCGAATCTCCGGTGCCCAGAATCAATAACCCGCCGTGTTACTCTGGGGAGCCCACTGAATGCCGCTCGTTCCTCACCCAGTGTGATATTGTGTTTTCTCTCCAGCCCAACACTTACTCCAGGAGCACTGCTCGTGTCGCCTACGTCATATCTCTCCTTATTGGACGGGCTCGTGAGTGGGGCACGGCAATCTGGGAGGCAAGGGCTGAGTGTACTAACCAGTATCAGGACTTTAAGGAGGAGATGATACGGGTTTTTGATCGATCTGTTTTTGGGGAGGAGGCTTCCAGGGCCCTGTCTTCCCTATGTCAAGGCAATCGATCCATAACAGACTACTCTATTGAGTTTCGCACTCTTGCTGTCTCCAGTGGCTGGAACGAGCCGGCCTTGCTCGCTCGTCTTCTGGAGGGTCTCCGCGCAGAGGTAAAGGATGAGATTCTCTCCCGGGAGGTTCCTTCCAGCGTGGATTCCTTGATTGAACTCGCTATTCGCATTGAGCGACGGGTTGATCTTCGTCACCGAGCTCGTGGAAAGGAGCTCGCGCTCTCCGTCGCCCCCCTCTCCGCATCACTACCATCTTCCTCTGCCGGCTCGGGTGCTGAGCCCATGCAGCTGGGAGGTATCCGCATCTCGACTAAGGAGAGGGAACGGAGAATCACCAACCGCCTCTGTCTCTATTGCGGTTCCGCTGGTCATTTTGTCACTTCATGTCCAGTAAAAGGCCAGAGCTCGTCAGTAAGCGGAGGGCTACTGGTGAGCGCTACTACTCCTGTCTCTCCTTCAAGATCCTGCACTACCTTGTCGGTCCATCTACGCTGGACCGGTTCGTCAGCTTCCTGCAGTGCCTTAATAGACTCTGGGGCGGAGGGCTGTTTTATGGACGAGACCTGGGCTCGGGAACATGACATTCCTCTCAGACAGTTAAAGGAGCCCACGGCCTTGTTCGCCCTGGATGGTAGTCCTCTCCCCAGGATTCAGCGTGAGACGCTACCTTTAACCCTCACTGTTTCTGGTAATCATAGTGAAACCATTTCTTTTTTAATTTTTCGTTCACCTTTTACACCTGTTGTTTTGGGCCATCCCTGGCTAGTTTGTCATAATCCTTCCATTAATTGGTCTAGTAATTCTATCCTCTCCTGGAACGTCTCTTGTCATGTGAAATGTTTAATGTCTGCTATCCCTCCTGTTTCCTCTGTCTCTTCTTCACAGGAGGAGCCTGGTGATTTGACAGGGGTGCCGGAGGAATATCACGATCTGCGCACGGTGTTCAGTCGGTCCAGGGCCACCTCTCTTCCTCCACACCGGTCGTATGATTGTAGTATTGATCTCCTTCCGGGAACCACCCCCCCCCCGGGGTAGACTATACTCTCTGTCGGCTCCCGAACGTAAGGCTCTCGAGGATTATTTGTCTGTAGCTCTTGACGCCGGTACCATAGTCCCCTCCTCCTCTCCCGCCGGAGCAGGGGTTTTTTTTGTCAAGAAGAAGGACGGGTCTCTGCGCCCCTGCATAGATTATCGAGGGCTGAATGACATAACAGTGAAGAATCGTTATCCGCTTCCTCTTATGTCTTCAGCCTTCGAGATCCTGCAGGGAGCCAGGTTTTTCACTAAGTTGGACCTTCGTAACGCTTACCATCTCGTGCGCATCAGGGAGGGGGACGAGTGGAAGACGGCGTTTAACACTCCGTTAGGGCACTTTGAATACCGGGTTCTTCCTTTCGGCCTCGCTAACGCTCCAGCTGTCTTTCAGGCATTAGTCAATGATGTCCTGAGAGACATGCTGAACATCTTTGTTTTCGTTTACCTTGACGATATCCTGATTTTTTCACCGTCACTCCAGATTCATGTTCAGCACGTTCGACGTGTCCTCCAGCGCCTTTTAGAGAATTGTCTTTTTGTGAAGGCTGAGAAGTGCACTTTTCATGCCTCCTCCGTCACATTTCTCGGTTCTGTTATTTCCGCTGAAGGCATTAAGATGGATCCCGCTAAGGTCCAAGCTGTCATTGATTGGCCCGTCCCTAAGTCACGCGTCGAGCTGCAGCGCTTTCTCGGCTTCGCGAACTTCTATCGTCGTTTCATCCGTAATTTCGGTCAGGTGGCAGCTCCTCTCACAGCCCTTACTTCTGTCAAGACGTGCTTTAAGTGGTCCGTTTCCGCCCAGGGAGCTTTTGATCTCCTCAAGAATCGTTTTACATCCGCTCCTATCCTTGTTACACCTGACGTCTCTAGACAGTTCGTTGTCGAGGTTGACGCGTCAGAGGTGGGCGTGGGAGCCATTCTTTCTCAGCGCTCCCTCTATGACGACAAGGTCCACCCATGCGCGTATTTTTCTCATCGCCTGTCGCCGTCGGAACGTAACTATGATGTGGGTAACCGCGAACTGCTCGCCATCCGGTTAGCCCTAGGCGAATGGCGACAGTGGTTGGAGGGGGCGACCGTTCCTTTTGTCGTTTGGACTGACCATAGGAACCTTGAGTACATCCGTTCTGCCAAACGACTTAATGCGCGTCAGGCGCGTTGGGCGCTGTTTTTCGCTCGTTTCGAGTTCGTGATTTCTTATCGTCCGGGCTCTAAGAACACCAAGCCTGATGCTTTGTCTCGTCTCTTCAGTTCTTCAGTAGCCTCCACTGACCCCGAGGGGATTCTCCCTGAGGGGCGTGTTGTCGGGTTGACTGTCTGGGGAATTGAGAGGCAGGTAAAACAAGCGCTTACTCACACTCCGTCGCCGCGCGCTTGTCCTAGGAACCTTCTTTTCGTTCCCGTTCCTACTCGTCTGGCCGTTCTTCAGTGGGCTCACTCTGCCAAGTTAGCCGGCCACCCTGGCGTTCGGGGTACGCTTGCTTCCATTCGCCAGCGTTTTTGGTGGCCCACCCGGGAGCATGACACGCGTCGTTTCGTGGCTGCTTGTTCGGTCTGCGCGCAGACTAAGTCCGGTAACTCTCCTCCTGCCGGCCGTCTCAGGCCGCTTCCTATTCCCTCTCGACCGTGGTCTCACATCGCCTTAGATTTTGTCACCGGACTGCCTTCGTCAGCGGGGAAGACTGTTATTCTTACGGTTGTCGATAGGTTCTCTAAGGCGGCTCATTTCATTCCCCTTGCTAAGCTTCCTTCTGCTAAAGAGACGGCACAAATCATCATCGAGAATGTTTTCAGAATTCATGGCCTTCCGTCAGACGTCGTTTCGGACAGAGGTCCGCAATTCACGTCTCAATTTTGGAGGGAGTTTTGCCGTTTGATTGGGGCTTCCGTCAGTCTCTCTTCCGGCTTTCACCCCCAGTCTAACGGTCAAGCAGAACGGGCCAATCAGACTATTGGTCGCATCTTACGCAGTCTTTCTTTTCGCAACCCTGCGTCTTGGTCAGAACAGCTCCCCTGGGCAGAATACGCCCACAACTCGCTTCCTTCGTCTGCGACCGGGCTATCTCCTTTTCAGAGTAGCCTCGGGTACCAGCCTCCGCTGTTCTCATCTCAGTTCGCCGAGTCCAGCGTCCCCTCCGCTCAGGCTTTTGTCCAACGTTGCGAGCGCACCTGGAAGAGGGTCAGGTCTGCACTTTGCCGTTATAGGACGCAGACTGTGAGGGCTGCTAATAAGCGTAGAACTAAGAGTCCTAGATATTGTCGCGGTCAGAGAGTTTGGCTCTCCACTCAGAACCTTCCCCTTAAGACGGCTTCTCGCAAGTTGACCCCGCGGTTCATTGGTCCGTTCCGTATTTCTCGGGTCATTAATCCTGTCGCAGTTCGACTTCTTCTTCCGCGATACCTTCGTCGCGTCCACCCGGTCTTCCATGTCTCCTGCATCAAGCCCGTCCTTCGCGCCCCCGCTCGTCTCTCCCCCCCCCCCCCCCATCCTTGTCGAGGGCGCACCCATCTACAGGGTCCGTAGAATTTTGGACATGCGTCCTCGGGGCCGTGGTCACCAGTACCTCGTAGATTGGGAGGGGTACGGTCCTGAGGAGAGGAGTTGGGTTCCCTCTCGGGACGTGCTGGACCGTGCGCTGATCGAGGATTTCCTCCGTTGCCGCCAGGTTTCCTCCTCGAGTGCGCCAGGAGGCGCTCGGTGAGTGGGGGGGTACTGTCATGTACTGTCATGTTGTGTCTTGTCTCTGTCCTTTCCCTTCACCCTGTCTCCCTCTGCTGGTCGTTGTTAGGTTACCTTTTCTCCCCCGCTTTCCCCCAGCTGTTCCTTGTCTCCTCTTGACTACCTCGTCACCCCTTCTCCCACCTGTTCCCCTTTTCCCTCTGATTAGTCCCCTATATCTCTCTCTGTTTTTGTTCCTGCCCTTGTCGGATTCTTGTTTGTTGTGTTTCATGCCTGAACCAGACTGTCGTCATGTTTGCTGTAACCTTGTCTTGTCCTGTCGGAATCTGCCGGTCCGTCTGAGCCTACCTATGTTTGGTAATTAAAGAAGCTCTGTTTAAGTTAATTCGCTTTTGGGTCCTCATTCACGCACCGTAACACCTGCCTTGTTGATAGTGTTGTTAAGGCAGAGCATCGCTTTATTACAGACAGACTCTCCCCATCTTAGCTACTACTGCATCAATATGTTTTGATCATGACAGTTTACAAGTCTAGGGTTACTCCAAGCAGTTTAGTCATCTCAACTTGCTCAATTTCCATATTATTTATTACAAGATTTAGTTGAGGTTCAGGGTTTAGTGAGTTTTTTGTTCCAAATACAATGCTTTTAGTTTTATAAATATTTAGGGCTAACTTCTTCCTTGCCACCCACTCTGAAACTAACTGCAGCTCTTTGTTGAGTTTTGCTGTCATTTCAGTCGCTGTAGTAGCTGACGTGTATAGTGTTGAGTCATCCGCATACATAGAGACTATTTACTCAAAGTCAGTGTCATGTCGTTAGTAAAACTTGAAAAAAGCATGGTGCCTAAACAGCTACCCTGGGGAATTTCTGATTCTAGCTGGATTATGTTTGAGAGGCTTCCATTAAAGAACACCCTGTGTTCTGCAAGACAAGTAACTCTTTATTCACATTATAGCAGGGGGTGTAAAGCCATAACACATATGTTTTTCCAGCAGCAGACTATGATCGATAATGTCAAAAGCTGCACTGAAGTCTAACAAGACAGCCCCCACAATAATTTTATAGTTTGTTTAAGTGCTGTGCTTGTTGAGTATCCTTCCCTATAAGCATGCTGAAATTCTGTTGTCAATTTGTTTACTGTAAAATACCATTGTTTCTGGTCATTCACAATTTTTTCCAGAGGTTTTTTCCAATTTTTACCGGCTATTTGAGCCGGTAAAGGGGGCTTTACTATTCTTGGGTAGCGGAATGACTTTAGCTTCCCTCCAGGCCTGAGGGCACACGCTCTCTAGTAGACTTAAATTGAAGATGTAGGAGTGGCAGTATCGTCTGCTATTATCCTCAGTAATTTTCCATCCAGATTGTCAGACCCCGGTGGCTTGTCATTGTTGATAGACAACAATGATTTTTCACCTCTTCCAAACTCACTTTATTGTCTTTCATAATTTGGTCCGATATACTTTGATGTGTAGTGTCAGCGTTTGTTGCTGGCATGTCATCCCTATGTTTTCTTATCTTGCCAATGAAAAAGTCAAAAAGTAGTTTGCAATATCAGTGGGCTTTGTGATGAATGAGCCATCTGATTCAATGAATGAAGGAGCCGAGTTGGCTTTTTCCCCCCTAAAATGTCATTTAAGGTGCCCAAAAGCTTTACTATCATTCTTTATGTAATTTACATTTGTTTCATAGTGTAGTTTATTTTTATTTAGTTTAGTCACATGATTTCTTAATTTGAGGTACGTTTGACTTAATTGTCATACCTTTTGTCTCATCCCTCTCAACCATATAATTTTCAATTCCTCATCATTCCAAGGGGATTTAACAGTTTTTACAGGAATAAGTACTTTCATAAATGCTTCAAGTGCAGCGTCTGTTTGCTTCTCCTCCTCAGCAAATATTCTTTACATCATCAACATATGAATCACTACAAAACTTATTGAATGACCTCTTATACACTATATTAGGCCCAGCCTTTGGAACTTTGGTTTTCTATGATATGGCTATTATATTGTGATCACTACCTCCTATGGATTTGGATACTGCTTTAAAGTAAATATCTGCAGCGTTTAGTAAAGATGTGATCAATACATGTCATTGATTTAATTCCTGTGCTGTTTATAACTACCCTGGTAGGTTGACTGACATCCTGATCTAGGTTGCAGGGACTGGTTACAGCTTGAAGTTTTTTCCTGAGTGGGCACCTTGATGATAACCAGTCAATATTTAAATCACCCAGAAAATACACTTCTCTGTTGATATCACATACATTATCAAGTATTATCAAACTCAAATGGTCCACCCACACAGACAGCGTGGTGAAGAAGGTGCAACAGCACCTCTTCAAGCTCAGGAGGCTGAAGAAATTTGGCTTGGCACCTAAAATTCGGACAAACTTTTACAGATTCACAATCGAGAGCATCCTGTATCATCGCCTGGAACGGCAAGTGCACCACACACAAGGTTTGCTACTTGCTTGCTAAGAGTAGCTACTTTGCTCCTGTTGTCCTCCGCAAACAAACAGTTGCTACATTAAAAGTCAGTGCGGTCCACATTATCCTGGAACAAAGCAAAGTAAACACAGGTCCTGTTATGTCACAGTCTTATTCTAAAATGGATTAAATAAAGAAAATTCCTCAGCAATCCCCACACAATACCTCATAATGACAAAGCAAACAGGTTCTTACAATTATTTTTGAATTTATTAAACCTAAAACAGAAATACCTTATTTACCTAAGTATTCAGACCCTTTGCAATGACACTCGAAATTGAGCTCAGGTGCATCCTTTTTCCATTGATCATCCATGAGATGTTCCTTCAACTTGATTGGAGTCCACCTGTGGTAAATTCAATTGATTGGACATGATTTGGAAAGGTACACACCTGTCTATATAAGGTCCCACAGTTGACAGTGCATGTCAGCGCAAAAACCAAGCCACGTGGTCGAAGGAATTGTCCGTAGAGCTCCGAGACAGGATTGTGTCAAGGCACAGATCTGGAGAGAAGGGCCTTGGTGACCAAGGTGACCAAGAACCCAATGGTCATTCTGACAGAGCTCCAGAGTTCCTCTGTGGAGATTGGAGAACCTTCCAGAAGGACAACCATCTCTGGAGCACTCCACCAATCAGGCCTTTATGGTAAGGGGCCAGACCAGCAAACATTTCTAAAAACCTGTTTTTGCATTGTTATTATGGGGTATTGTGTGTAGATTGATGAGGGGGAAAAAAAGATTTAATCAATTTTATAATAAGACTGAAACCTAAGAAAATGTGAAAAAAGTGAAGGGGTCTTTATCGATGCCTTGTATAGGTGGACCTGGTCGTAAAGGCTGTCCAGGGTGGAGTGGTGGGTCAGGTAAACATTTGGTTTCGTGCACAGTCACGGGAAATACTTGCATTTTCCCGGTGTAAGGGCTTGTAAGTAAACATTTCACTACACCTGTGGTATTAGCGCATGTGACAAATAAAATTTGATTTGATTTGTATGGTAGCAGGGCAAAAGTATTTTTGTGGTGGCAGGGTGGAGATAACCACTTGTGTGCTGGGGAAAGTGGAAGAAGCTTTTTCAATCACCCCCTTTAGTGCTGTGGTCACCATTTCCTACTGTGCTCTCAGGTCCTTTGTGCCTGTGTGTATTATTATCTGGCTGGGTGACCTTAGTTGGTCCTCAGATAAAAGGTCTAGGGCGCACTGGGTGTTTGGGCACAACAGTTTAGACAATGTGCGTTTGGGAAAAAGTTTATTTTCTTGCATATATTTCAAGTTTGAGTCCATAAGGAGTACAGTCTGTGGCTTGTGTAAGTCCTCACTGGGTGTCGTGGGGTTGTCAGGAGGGCTATGTGAGGGGCTGACAGGGGTGTGCACAGAATCCCCCCCCCCCCCCTCCCTCTCTCTCTCTCTCTCTCTCTCGCTCTCGCTCTCTCTCTCTCTCACACACACACACACACACACTCACACACTCACACACCTTCTTCCCCTCTCCCCATCTCTCACCTTCTCTGTCAGTGGTTTTGACAGGGAGGAAGGTTTCTCAGGGTCAGGAGGTTTCCATTAACACATTTTAGTTAGGGCTTTTCATCCAGCACTGCAAGCCACTACAATATACTGAGGGAGGCTGGTAAACTGCCACTGTGGCAACGTCAAAGAGAATGGACCTAATAACACCAAGGGGAAGTCCCCAGGGAACAAAGACACCCAGCTGTAATTGTTATGCTTGCTGTTTACTGGTGTTTGTTTACACAATGTTGACATTTGGCTTTGGTTAGGCATGTGATATGTCGCTTGGGATGCAGGCTTCACTCTGTAGTCAAGGTGTGTAGGATCGCCTTACATTGGGCTCTCTATAATGTAATAAATAGGTTGTTTACTTTATGAGAAACAGTGTGCAGTTCATTTCATAATTATACTTAGTCTATCCAGCACACAGGAGGTTGTCCTGATGGTAAATGGGTGTTTTTACCATACTATGTTATGGTATTCAATAAGCCTGTGCTCTGATAAGTTGTATTCCTTGCAACCAGTGATTTGAGCACTGCCAGACAATTCATCTGTCTTCATTGGCGCCCATTAAGTCAAACCCTTAAAATGATTAATTTAATTATCCACGAATATCCAGGAACATACTTCAATTGATGGGGCCAACAATTATTACCGTCCTATCTATTTGAACAGATGATATTTATTTTGTTCCTTGGTCTATCCCATGGGAGGAAGCAGAGTCCCTGTTGCAGACGCTGTTCGTCAGAAGTAATGAACGGTTCTGGAGAGAGCCAACACACAACAGAAGAGACTCAAACAAACAGAAATAGAACAATAGCTCTACCAAGCCTGCTCTTATTTCATAAGGGATAATGCTCCGTTTGTGGAACTTTTCAATCCAAATGAAAGACTTGGCCTGCTCCTATAGGGCCACACACATCATACGCTTTGTTGTGATATTCTGGGCTTTTTTTTCTTTGAACTCTATTGGGGAAATTCTCATACGTAAAGGACAAAGTATCAGATATTTCTATTTTTTGGATGTCATTGTGTGATGTAGTGATATATCAGTTATCTCAAGATGATGTTACAATCTGAAATACATCAGTTTGTCAGCTGAACATTTCCATTCAGTTCAAATGGGGAGTGAAAGTTAACATGCTGTTAGGACTCTCATTCAAAGTAATTAACATGCTAACACTCCACAAGCCTTTTATTTCATTACAACAAATACTTTCATCTTCCAGATTACTCCTTTGAGCTTCTGTAATGTTAGTTGCCTTCAATATAAAGCCTTACAGTCAAGAATTGAGCTATTGGTTATTGCAATCTTCTCTAGAGATGGAAAGCATCTCCCAACTGGTCAAACTACAACTGGAGGGAACTCTTATCTATTGTCTATTGGGGTAATTGCTTGTTGTCATTATTGTGTTCTATTCATTCTCAACGTTTGATCTTCAATGTGTTTTATGGCCCCAGATGTTTTCAGAGTGATGTTATCCCTCAGTAGAGCCATCTCTCTTGTGATGTTTCCTGTGGTGTATGGCTCCTCACAGTAAACATGGCCCCTGTTCTGTTCTGTTCCCACACCACCCAGCCAGCAGCTATGAGCCCAGACATGACAGAGAAATGTGGCCTCTACCTGTGTCAACACGTTTTACACTCACGTCACTTTTGTTCTCTTTTTTGGGGTCGTAAACATCCAATTGTTTACTCCGATTTCAGGACGCTGAAGTAAAAGTTGTTTCTTACACAGACATACGAGGACCTAGTAGCTTATTCTACTAGGTCCACAGAGCTACCACCTCTGCTCCTGTATAGCTCCAGCCTGAGGGTCTCCAGTGGCCACCTGGTCTGTCCATGTCCTCCTCTGGTTTCTGTAAAGGTTAGTCCATGTGAATGAATCCGCACTGTGTGTACAGAGCAGAGGGAACAGCATAGCTTCTTACCACCAATCAAGAGTGCTAAAAAGAGGAGAGTAATCCAAAGGCAGCAGGGGGATGAGGGCTCCTTTGTAATTACAGCATGGTCTTAAAAAAAAAATACCAGGCCCTAGCAACCCCAGTTAGGGGACAGACGGAGAGAAAAGAGGAGAAGAAGTGGAGAGGAGGGGGAGAGAAAAAGTCCAGGGGAGTTAAAAAGATCCACAGAGAGCGACCCCGCAGTGACCTAGGCTCTCCAACAATCGTCTCCTGCCAGCTGGAGCCAGGGTTAGGGGGTGAGAGAGAGGGGCCGGGCAGCATCCCCTCCGATTTATGACTGACTACAAGGCCTCTGAAAGAAACCCAATCACCCAGGATTCCTGCGCAGCATGGCTCTTGCTGGAGAGAATAGATATCCGGAGAGAGTGTGGGACTGAGGCTTTCTATGGCAATACTAACAGCTCAGACACTGGTTCTCTAGGACAGAGGGCCACTTTACTGAGGGGAGGGGTGGTGGGCACTGACTGACTCCATTATCTCCAGCTCTCTGTGTTGTAGCGTGATATCATTACACTATGCCAGGCCTGAGACATAGACCCTTTTACCAAGTCCCAAACCTCTCTACTGCACTCTTTATGTCCAACATATTTAAAAACCTAGCTTTACATGTACTGAGCTAATTACTCTCTATCTAATTAGTAGAAATTAAATGCTTATAAAATGCCAACCTGCTATTAATATAGAGTGGGAATGAGAGAGGGAGGGTGAGCGGGGGGCATGAAAAGAAAGAGAGAAGGCAGCTGTCTATTTAAAGCGCGGTAAGCCGTGCTCGGAGCTACCCCGCTGAGTCATTAGCATATCTGAATTATCCTGCTCATGCGCCGCCACCAACACGCTGCAAGGTGGCACATCTGAAGAAGCCCTTTGAATACGCTCACAAGCTGAGGAAGCTCTTATTTTTCAACCCGTTTGAAAATCTGGAGACAACTTGATGTTAGAGAAGCCAACGAAAAGGAGAGAAAGGGAGAGTCAGAGAGAAAGAAAAAAGTTTCAATTTTTTTGAGGAGGGCAGAATTTTACAAGCTATTTGAAGCCGGATGTTTAATAATTCACTTGATTCTACAAGCTAGCAGCAAGGCAGTATGGGAACACAGGCATGCATGGTGTGATCTATTGCCTGCCCTACACTCAAAGCTCCCACAAACCACTATTGTTTAAAACTTTCGTATATGTCCTTATAAACGTTTCTATCAATCAAAAAAGATTGGAATAGATAAATTAGAAACTTTACACATGCCTTTCAGACCATTAATCAATCTAAATCTCAAGTATTATCCACTCCATTTAGGGTGGGCACACTACTACATGATCACCAGGATGGTGAAATTGACTTTAGTTCACTTTAACATGGTACAGTGGATGATGAAAATTGATAAATGCTATTATGTATAATTTGCTCAAACAAATTATTTCAACAAATTAAAGCTCCAACTCTATTCCTCACATCATACTGTAACTCTTTAATTATTTTTCACAATCTAGACTCCTCAGTCGTAAGAGTATTCAGAAGGATGTTTTCAATCTGACATAAACTCTCTTCCACATTTGTGGGTCCCTAAGCCACAACAAAGTACCACATTTTCTCCTCCTAAAGTGCAGCATTTAAAAAATATATATTTTAACATATTTTCACATATGTAACACAGTTTTATTTCTACCAATTTTGTTTCACAATATATTTCTAGATCAGGTTCTTATGTGTCAGGACTTTTTTCTCTCCAGATTAGCCTTGAAGTTGGTCTCCCCTCAGCCAGAAAGTGAGCTTCTATTGACGGGTTCCAGGGAGAGTATTAATGGTTCCAGAATTTGGGCACTGGAACACAAAAAGGCTGACCCCCGCTGGGTTTAGCACGACAGCTGAGTCAGCAGGGAGGCTTGCATTTATTAGCCTGGGAGAGGAGCTCTTGCAGAATTAAAGCACACTCACCCATCTACTGATCTCTGTCACGAAAACAATACCTGCCTCTCTCTCTGGCAGCTAGCTAGGCACCGCACGGCTCTGAGGTAATGCAACGGCCGTTGAAAATAGGAAGCCTAGTACCCTCGGGCTCCAAGTAAACACTAAAAAATGTGTAATAGGATGACAATAACTAAGACATAATTAATTATCAATCCACCAGTCCAATTGTGTTTGGCAGTGAATGGTGAATAAACGGTGTATGGATGTGAATAGAGGCCCTTTGCTTTGTGTGCTTACCGAGAGAAGAGAACGGTCTTTTGTTTTTTGCTGTGTTGTGACATGATGTTTGAATGCTTCCGTGAAGACTCTAGTTCCAAGGTTCCGTCTATGTGAGTGTTGAGGCATGCCTGTGGATGATATAATGGACATAACTGGCTGTTTGTCGACCTTTCTCTAGGGCTTAGGGAGGAGAGTGTAAGGGGTGGAGTATAAGGGGTGGAGGAGGCGGTAGCGTGTCAGCCTGTCCACACACCCTCTGTGTGCTCTTATCTCCATCCCCAGTGAAGGGTGGTCGTAGGGCAGCATGCTCCAAGGCCTCTGGCATCACACGAATCCTCTGATAGGAGCCCTCATCACCTCCTAAAATACCCAACAGGCTACTCCCATGTTCCCCTGTCTGAGAAAAGTCTATGGGTGTGACTACCTCTACACAACCTACCCAGCCACTGCTATCTTACACAGGGGAGCTGGTACTGCATAAGTCAGAGATGCAGAGAGTGGGTGTTGTCCAAGGGGCAGGGTGTTGATACAGGACGATTGTTCCACTGTCCAGGCTGCTCCAGGCCCAGAGCTGAGCTGAGGTTGAGTGCCAAGTGAAGAGACAGAGAGCCTCTCGCTCCACACACAGTTGAAAGAAGCACTGCATCTCATTACGCCACCTAGAGCTCCTTTTGTCGGGAGGGTTTTGATCTGCAGAGGGCCTGGCTCAGGGCGACAGACAGCGTGGCCCGATATGTGGGCTGCCACGTTTCAAGTGACTGTTGTGATGAAGCCTTTCATATTTACAAAAAAAATAAAACTCAGGGGATGGCCTTGATTGGCAAGCTTTTTTGATCGCTTAGTAAATGGTGTGAACTAATAACCATTTGCAGCCGCCCCGTTTGTCAACCCAATTGCAGCCCCAGGAGAGTTTGAAAACCTCCCCCCAAAAAACACGGCTTTGCATGGAATTTTTAGACCTCAAACATGGAACTTTCTTTAATCTATTCTCTCTTAAAAAGCCATTCAGACATCTTACATAAATTATGCTCTTAGCATTAAAATCAAAGGGCAACACCGTCACTCCTAGAGCTGTGTGTGAATACATTTTTGATGGCCAGATACAGACCAGCTTACTTTATGGGTAGCATATGCCACAAATCTTACTCTTCTGATTGTTATTCCAAAAATGACTTTGAAATCCAACCAGATCGGATCCCTCAAAAGCCAGAAAGGCTTCTAAACCACCACAGGCAAGATCACTTTATTCTCCTCATCTGAAGAGAATAGAGTTAAATATGTATCAATTTATTTTAGATGACGAAAGGGAGTACAATAAAACCGGCTTAAGAGATATAAATGCCATGTTTGAGAGCTTCACTTTAACAGAGATAATGTAAGGTCACCAGTGTGCTGATCACTAGCAATGAGAGTCAGGTTGAATGTAACGTTTCAGTATGTGTCTAGTATATTTATTCTCAGCAGGAAAAACTACCGAAGGAGAAAAGTTTAAAACTGGGTCTACCTCTTGAGAGACTTGCCTGACAAAGGGACAAACATTTCAGTGCTAGGAGGGTCATGGTTAAGCCAAGGGCCTTTCCTGTATAACATTCACAGGGCTTATTTCATGAACAAAGAGAGCATGTACTGTTGTGTGTGTGAGAGAGAGAGAGAGAGAGAGAGAGAGAGAGAGAGAGAGAGAGAGAGAGAGAGAGAGAGAGAGAGAGAGGAGCAAAAGGGAAAGTGTGTGTGAAAGAGAGAGTGTGAGAGAGTGTGAGAGAGAAAGAGAGAGAAAAAGAGAGATCAAGAGAGTGAGACCATCTTATCTTTGTTCAAATAGTGCATGAGAGGAAATAAATGGGAAGAAAAGGGTGTGGAAACAAAACCAGGTACAGGATAATTACAAGGTCAAGTGTGTGCTCAATGCCTCAACTGAGCCAGCCCAAGATAAGGCCCTACCTGCTGACAAGGTGTGTGCAGAGGGGTCAGGTATTGCTCTGGGGATGGATTCCCTCTTTACACATACTTTGTCTGGAATGCACTGTTCTGTGAGGGGATAGACTGAGACCAGGGTTGGGTAGGTTACTTTCTAAATGTAATCTGTTACAGTTACTAGTTCCCTATCCAAAATAATAATCAGTAACGTAATCTGATTACACTTTTAGATGACTTTCCCTTTAAGAGGCATTAGAAGAAGATACAAATGTATATTACCAATTGAACGACATCTATTACAGGATAAATCAATGTCAAAGTTTACATAGCTGGCCATATAAAGATGTAACATTTTAACCCATCGCTTTCTACTACATGTAATAATCCAATTAAATGATATCTTCACATTAATATATATCATTTATAAGTCCAAAAATAGATGTAGCAACTACAGATTGCCCCTTTGAATCTATCAAATGTGTGCCAGTCTGATCATGTCTCCATTAGGCCTATGGATGTATTTTTTTATCAGCATGTATTAGATTGAACAATAAAAGCCCCACTTATATTCCATAGGCTGGAATCCGCACTATGCAGCTGTTGCAAGAGCTCATTTTTCACTGGCTGTTCACTGGTTTCAAAAACAGGTAGGCAGCTTAAACTTCTTGAATTCAACCATTATTGGATTCAAATACACATTTTGATTTTTGAACAGCAATCCACAACAACCACAATCCGTAAGGCGCAAATAGCTAAATTAGAGAGCAACAGTGGGATTCACATTAATGCGTTATGTAGGACTGTGGGCTTTCCTTCTCTGTGGCCCTGTGGCCGAGGTGAGTAAGACATTTAAGCGTGTTAACCCTCGCAGGGCTCCCGGGCCAGAAGGCATCCCAAGCAGCACAGACCAGCTGGCTGGCATGTTTACGGACATATTTAATCACTCCCTACCCCAGTCTGCTGTCCACACATGTTTCAAGATGGCCACCATTGTTCTTGTACCCAAGAAAGCAAAGGTAACTGAACTAAATGACTATCACCCCATAGCACTCACTTCTGTCATCATGAAGTGCTTTGAGAGACTAGTCAAGGATCATATCACCTCTACCTTACCTGTCACCCTAGACCCACTTCAATTTGCTTACCGCCCCAATAGATCCACAGATGATGCAATCGCCATCACACTGCACACTGCCCTTTCCCATCTGGACAAGGGGAATACCTATGTAAGAATGCTGTTCATTGACTATAACTTAGCATTCAACACAATAGTACCCTCCAAGCTAAACATTAAGCTTGAGGCCCTGGGTCTGAACCCCGCCCTGTGCAACTGGTTCCTGGGCTTCCTGACGGGCCACCCACCAGGTGGTGAAGGTAGGAAACAACACCTCAACTTCACTGATCCTCAACACTGGAGCCCCACAAGGGTGCATGCTCAGCCCCCTCCTGTACTCCCTGTTCACCCATGACTGCGTGGCCACGCACGCCTCCAACTCAATCATCAAGTATGCAGATGACACAACAGTTGTAGGCTTGATTACCTACAACGACAAGACAGCCTACAGGGAGGAGGTGAGGGCTCTGGGAGTGCAGTGCCAGGAAACAACCTCTCACTCAACATCAACAAAACTAAAGAGATGATCGTGGATTTCAGGAAACAGCTGAGGAAGCACCCCCCTATCCACATCAATGGGATCACAGTGGAGAAGGTGGACAGCTTCAAGATCCTCAGCGTACACATCACTGACAAACTGAAATGGTCCACCCACACAGGTAGTGTGGTGAAGAAGGTGCAACAGCACCTCTTCAAGCTCAGGAGACTGAAGACATTTGGCTGGGCACCTAAAACCCTGACAAACTTTTACAGATGCACAATCGAGAGCATCCTGTCGGGCTGTATCATCGCCTGGTACGGAAACTGCACCACCCGCACCCGCATGGCTCTCCAGAGGGTGGTACAGTCTTCCCGGGACACCTACAGCACCCGATGTCACAGGACGGCCAAAAAGATCATCAAGGACAACAACCACCCGAGCCACTGCCTGTTCACCCCGCTATCATCCAGAAGGTGAGGTCATTATAGGTGCATCAAAGCTGGGACCGAGAGACTGAAAAACAGCTTCTATCTCAAGGCCATCAGACTGTTAAATAGCCATCACTAGCACATTAGAGGCTGCTGTTATATACAGTACATAGACTTGAAATCACTGGCCACTTTAATAAATGGAACACTAGTCACTTTAATGATGTTTATATATTTTGCATTACTCATCTCAAATGTATATACTGTTCTATTCCATTCTACTGTATCTTAGTCTATGCCGCTCTGACATTGCTCGTCCATATATTTTTATATTCTTAATTCCAATCCTTTACTTAGATTTGTGTGTATTGGGGATATTTTGTGAAATTGTTAGATATTGCTGTTTTGCACACCAGTATCTCT
Organism: Oncorhynchus mykiss; assembly: GCF_057628025.1. Classification (NCBI taxonomy): domain Eukaryota; kingdom Metazoa; phylum Chordata; class Actinopteri; order Salmoniformes; family Salmonidae; genus Oncorhynchus; species Oncorhynchus mykiss. Next base: position 25,145,193 of record NC_143027.1, read on the forward strand.
GCTTGCACATCATCATCTGCTCATTTATCACTCCAGTGTTAATCTGCTAAATTGTAATTATTCGCTCCTATGGCCTATTTATTGCCTACCTCCTCATTCCTTTTGCACACACTGTATATAGACTTTATTTTCTCTACTGTGTCATTGACTTGTTTGTGTTATTGGCTTGTTTATTGTTTACTCCACTCTGTGTTGTTGTCTGTGTCACACTGCTTTTCTTTATCTTGGCCAGGTCGCAGTTGCAAATGAGAACTTGTTCTCAACTGGCCTACCTGGTTAAATAAAGGTGAAATAAAATTACTGCTCTGTCAGAGCTAGAAACACAAGCATTCTGCTACACTCGCAATAGCATATGCTAAACACGTGTGTGTGACCAAAAACATTTCATTTGATTTGATTTAGATAAACAATAAGTGATATCCGTATCGCCGTAGACTACACCACTGCTGTCATCCTTACTTCCAAGCATTTATTCAAATTGGATAATCTTTGGATGCCGACAGCAGTCACACCATTGGAAGACAGCTTGGACTGTAGCCTACAAAAGCCTATTCCTGCTCTTTTCCCGCGGTCCATCAAACACATTTGGTGTGTCATCATAGTGGTCTCTGACGTCTCGTCAGACTCGCCCAGGTGGAACAAACTTGAACTTGCGCCTTTTTTTCAATGCTGATTTGAATGTCATTGAGATAACAGAAAAGTGTCAAATTCAAGCAAACATCCTTTCTGAATTTAAAAGTAATCCTTGGAGTAATCATCTAGTTTTTCAAAAGTTTCTAATCTGATTACAATATTTTAGCTGGTAACGTAACGGATTATAGGTACAGTTTTTTGTAATATGTAAATGTAAATGTAACATGTAAACTTCCTCTCATTAGAACATCCATAAATCACATGTCTCTGGTAGACCAGTGTTATGTTATGGTTGTGGAAAGTTTAGGAAAGCATCCAGCTAGTGACAGCGACTGAGTTATGTTCATGGCACATTGCCAAAGTGCATTTCTTACAATGATTTACAACGACTTCTTAATTAAAATACATTATTGAATATCTATTTTATGTTTCAGATCCTCCTATAGACGATGTTGGCAAAAAGAAGAATATCCTTTATAAATAACCTCTTAAGCATAAGGTGAGTGCTTATGAGGACATGACCGTCTGATAGAGGTCCAATGTAATGAATCATCATGACATGCTTGAAAAAGTCCAGGCTCAAAATAAGATGATACATATTTGGAGGACTAGAGGAGGATGAGTGAGATGTCGATGTGACTTGTTTGAATCCAGATCGGACTGATCCTGATCCTAATCTTGATCCTGATGTGGAGCCTGGATTAAAGGCTGATCGGCTGAGGTGAGCGGGGTGGTGAAATGCCTGGGGGGGGGGGTTGCTGGGATATGGGCCAGACTTTTTGGGGGATTTCTCAACAGGCAGCACTTTGACCACATCAAACCCAGGAGTTCTGAGAGGCTAAGGCGAAGCGAGGACCAGCTTGGCTAGATCTGATAGAGCTGGGCTAGGCACAGTGTGAGCATGTGGAGGAGGAGCTCTGGGTTTTGAAGCAGACAGCGCGCCTGTTTTATTGTTTTGATTAATAATGGAGAGAGTCAACAGTGGAACCCTTCCACCACAAAGGCTTAAGGGCCTTTACTATACCCAATGTGACTATGAAATATGGTTCATTATGGATATCTGTGATTGTAAAAAAAAAAAATCCTGTCTCCATTGTGATCCTAATCAAATAAGGAAGTGTGTCATTTATTTTTTATCATTAATCCAGAATACATTTCTGCCTTCATATGAAACTTTTATTTGATGCTAACAACCCACATCTGTCTCAAACATATGTTCAGATGTGTGATAGGATGCAGCCCCTCTGAGTTTTTTTACCACTGTTTATTGGATCTTAGTGCTATCTGGTGGTATTAAGAATGTATTACACATCCTATAAAGAGCTCTATATGAAATACTCAATTATAAAGTAAAACCACTCACAACTGAATACTCTTTGATACTGCATTCCAAATATATGTATTTTAAATGAAATTGCGTCCAATTTAAATACCACCTGAAAGGGCATTTTTACCAACAAAAAATGTATAATATTGGGTTATTAGGGCTGGTGGCTAAGGTGACTGCAAGCTCTATGCGCATACTCGGGTACTTGTGTGAGTGCATTTAGGTAAGGATTTAGTCCTAGATGTGGAGCTAAGTATATGTATATAAATACACTACTGGTCCTGGATGTGGAGCTAAGTATATGTATATAAATACACTACTGGTCAAAGGTTTTAGAACAAATCAAATCAACATGCTTACAAACAAGCACTTTACCAACAATGCTGTTTTAAGAAAAATACCCAAAAAATAAGAAATCGAGTGTAACAAATAATTAAAGAGCAGCAGTAAAATAACAATAGCGGGGCTACATACAGGGGGTACCGGTACAGAGTCAATGTGCAGGGGCACCGGTTAGTAGAGGTAATTGAGGTAATATGTACATGTAGGTAGAGTTATTAAAGTGACTATGTGTAGATAATAACAGAGAGTAGCAGAAGCGTAAAAGGGGGGGGGGGGGGGCAAATAGTCTGGGTAGTCATTTGATTTGATGTTCAGGAGTCTTATGGCTTGGGGGTAGAAGCTGTTTAGAAGCCTCTTGGACCTAGACTTGGCGCTCCTGTACCGCTTGCCGTGCGGTAGCGGACAGAACACATTCTATGACTAGGGTGGCTGGAATCTTTGACAATTTTTAGGGCCTTTCTCTGACACCCCCTGGTGTAGAGGTCCTGGATGGCATGAAGTTTGGCCCCAGTGATATACTGGGCCGTACGCATTACCCGTTGTGTGCCATGCAATCAGAGACCGAGCAGTTGCCATACCAGACAGTGATGCAACCAGTCAGGATGCTCTCAATGGTGCAGCTGTAGAACCTTTTGAGGATCAGAGGACCCATGCCAAATCTTTTCAGTCTCCTGAGGAGGAATAGGTTTTGCCGTGCCCTCTTCACGACTGTCTTGGTCTGCTTGGAACATGTTAGTGTGTAGGTGATGTGGACACCAAGGAACTTGAAGCTCTCAACCTGCTCCACCACAGCCCTGTCGATGAGAATGGGGGCGTGCTTTTCCTGAAGTCCACAATAATCTATTTTGTCTTGATCACGTTGAGAGAGAGGTTTTTGTCCCGGCACCACCAGGCTACGTCTCTCACCTCGTCCCTATAGGCTGTCTCGTTGTTGTCGGTGATCAGGCCTACCACTGTTGTGTCATCGGCAACTTAATGATGGTGTTGGAGTCGTGCCTGGCCATGCAGTCATGAGTGAACATGGAGTACAGGAGGGGACTGAGCATGCACCCTTGAGGGGCCCCCGTGTTGAGGGCGGCTCGTCAGAAAGTCCAGGATCCAGTTGCAGAGGGAGGTGTTTAGTCCCAGGGTCCTTAGCTTAGTGATGAGCTTTGAGGGCACTACGGTGTTAAACGCTAAGCTGTAGTCAATGAATAGCATCCTCACATAGGTGTTCCTTTTTTCCAGGTGTAAAGGGGCAGTGTGGAGTGCAATAGAGATTGCATCATCTGTGGATCTGTTGGGGCGGTATGCAAATTGGAGTGGGTCTAGGGTTTCTGGGATAATGGCGTTGATGTGAGCCATGTCTAGCCTTTCAAAGCACTTCATGGCTACAGACGTGAGTGTTATGGGTCGGTAGTCATTTAGACAGGTTACCTTAGTGTTCTTGGGCACAGGGACTATGGTGGTCTGCTTGAAACATGTTGGTATTACAGACTCAGACAGGGAGAGGTTGAAAATGTCAGTGAAGACACTTGCCATTTGGATAGCGCATGCTCCTGATAATCCGTCTGGCCCTGCGGCCTTGTGAATGTTGACCTGTTTAAATGGTCTTACTCACATTGGCTGCGGAGTACGTGATCACATAGTAATCCAGAACAGCTGATGCTCTCATGCATGTTTCAGTGTTACTTGCCTCGAAGCGAGCATAGAAGTAATTTAGCTCGTCTGGTGGGCTTGTGTCACTGGGCAGCTCGCGGCTGAGCTTCCCTTTGTAGTCTGTAATAGTTTACAAGCCCTGCCACATCTGACGAGCTTCGGAGCCGGTGTAGTATGATTCAATCTTAGTCCTGTATTGATGCTTTGCCTGTTTGATGGTTCGTCGGAGTGCACAGTGAGATTTCTTGTAGACTTCCAGGCTTCCAGTCCAACTCCTTGAAAGCGGCAGCTCTATCCTTTTGCTCAGTGCGCATGTTGCCTGTAATCCATGGCTTCTGGTTGGGGTATGTACGTACAGTCACTGTGGGGATGTCACACTTATTGATGCACTCCTCAATGACATTGGAAGAATCCCGAAACATATTCCGGTCTGTGCTAGCAAAACAGTCCGGTAGCTTAGCATCTGCTTCATCTGACCACTTATATATTGATATATTATTGATAATATTATCTTAGGGTCAGGAAAAGGGGTAGCGGAGTGTGGAGAACACATAGGGCCCCAGCTCTTATAAATCAGAACTGCGCCTCATCCTCATCCCAAACCAAATTGACCTGCCCATGCAGCGTCCACAGCCAAGCTACTGTGGAAATAAACCACAACAGATCTGTCGTATGTAGATGTCAGCTCCACTGAGTCCAGCTCCACAACCACCCTCCCGCTGTCACTCTCCCTCTCTCTGTCATGAGAGCGATATCGCTATTGTTACTCATTGTGTATTTATTCCTTGTTATTATTTATCTTTTTTCTCTCTGCACTGTTGGGAAGAGCCCGTAAGTAAGCCTTTCACTGGTAGTCTACACCTGCTTTTAACAAAGCATGTGACAAATTAAATTTGATTTGATTTGCTGTGCTCAGTTTTGTGAGAAAGCACCAACCAGAGAGAGTATATCACTACAGTTCACTGCTCCATGGACTTGCAACGGACTGCTCAGTTGCATTACTCAGATGAACATATCATCCATCAAAACGAAAATAGTCCTACATGTTGTCTGCCTCATTAAGGTCTTGTTTCAAAGACATTTAAATTATACTCTGCAACGTGAGGGTACAATTGCTTACAAAGCAGGTTCTAGCATTGACTCAACAAAATCACCTTGACGGAGCATGTAGTTGGGGCCGGATGTTGGGTAGTAACCTAACCCACGTGCAGAGGTTGCATTACTACATTGCCATATGGTACATTGTACATAGCCTTCTTAAGTGGTTTATTTACTTCCATTCCTGATATCACAAGGCAAAGCAACACAGAAGTTGCACACAGTGCCACAGCACAACCTAGTCCGGCAGATGAGTCGCAGGGGTGCGGATTGCCTCCCATTGAAATGAATGGACTTCCGCCAGAAAGCATAAAGTTTGAAGCAAACGGTATGCACAAGGCTTGCACACTGGTTGATGTCCATTAATTCCAGAGGCAATACTCACTGCTGGACTAGGTTGCAGTGCTGTGGCACTGCGTGCAGTGTGTCACGTGTTGGATTTTCAACACAGCTTTGCTGTGGGGTACCAGCAGTAAAACACAGAATAAGAAGCTAATGTGCAGAGTGATTGTTTTTGCTGTGATGCGGCACATGAATTGTAAAGAGTACCTAGAATGTACCAAATGGCGTGTGATAGAACAGTAATCTGCTCTGTCAAGTTATGGGATGCATGAGATACATCTTTTCCATAAAACATTTCATTGGGATGGCAGAAAGTGTTTTTATCAAAAGCATTCACTTTTGCATGTGAAAACACAAAATCCTATTAATTACTCCACGTGTTTAATCTAGCCTAGGCTACATCACTTTTGTTTTGAGCTGACTTCACCGAGTTCAAAACAACTGGGTACTGGGAAATATCAGACTTCAGTGTATTCAAGACAACTGGGAACTAGCTCAGACTGGGAAAAATATTTTTGAACAGTAGTCCAACTCGGATTTCCATGTCGGAAACTCAGGCATCTTTCTAGAGCTCCAACTTTCTGACCAGAAGATCACTCATATCATGATTTTACCTTGTTTATTTCAGACTTCCCAGTTGTCTTCAAAGCACCATTTAAATGGGTCACTTGGCTCACACCTGGGAGGCAGCCTGGTTCCAAAACTAATGCAATCTCTTTTCACCTAGTGAAAACTCCTCCCACCGGGGTAAGCCGGACTAGAAAATCAAACTTACTCACTGAGAGACCTGGAGCTCCAAGAGGCTGGAATGACAAACTAAGGACACATGGCTATATGGAAATGAACTAAATGTAAGCGAAGCATCCACTTGCAGTATTGCAAAAGGGTGAATTACTGCCTTTTAAATGTGCCAATCATTTGGCCAAACAAAAGGACAATAATATGTAGCTTAATATGCATCTGAGGCACTAATGAGGTTAAAGGGAAGGTCACATTGCCTTTGATTATAACCAGTATCACAGGAGTTTGTCCTATAGGCCTACCATTTTGCCCCACACTGTGTTCTATGATGACAATAGATAGGCTGCTGCATTGCCTGGCCTGTTCTCATCATTCATTGTTCTTCTGTTCACAGGTTCTTAAAATCTGTGCCCATGACTCTTAACCCCAGAGAGCCTGAGTGATGGTGTGAGGGATGACAGGAGGAGGAGAGAGGGGACCTCTACATTTCTGGCCTGCTCATCTTCTGTCCTGCCTGGCTGATGGATAGATAACAGTGTGTGGCTCAGCTCATGGTGCATCTCTGTTCCCTGGACATCCATCGCTCTTATGTACAGTGATGAGTGGGCCACTGCATCTCCCTGCTCCACTCATCTCTGTCTGTGTATATACATCCCTGTAAGCTACAGGACAGGGCCCATGGAAGACAGAATAACTGGTGGTAAGCCTTAGAAGGGTGGTTCCCATAGGCTTACTGGTAAAATGCACAAGGGGTAGTCAGGGGAAGTCCGGGAAGAGCAAAATTGGTGGTACAGTAACCGAAAATGGTTGGGCACTACTGGTCTAGAACAAGGTCTTATATACAGTATACTTACCTGACTTCATCGCTTTTAAATCATCAATAATCCGAAATCCCAAGTGTGTTCCCAAGTGGCGCAGCAGTCTAAGGCACTGCATCTCAGTGCTAGAGGTGTAAGACCTTGGTTCAATTCCAGGCTGTATCACAACTAGCTGTGATTGTCCCATAGGGTGGTGTACAATTGGTTGAGGTTTGTCTGGGGTAGGCCATCATTGTAAATAAGAATTTGTTCTTAAATGACTTGTCCAGTTAAATAAAAATGTATTTAAAAAAATGCAAGGATATATGTGTGAAATCTCTACTGCACATCTGCAGGAGAGTTGTTCCACAAAATTACTGTCTTTTGCATCCCTTTGATATTTTAAGTAGGAAATTGTGCACCAATATTGCATTTTAAAAGCCTTTTATATTAAATGAAGTGTCCTGTAAGAAAAGTAGGATGAAACCTGCCCTCACTCTAGGTAAAATCGCATAGGATTGAATGCATTATTTCCAGCATGGAGAGAGGTATCCCATTTCAACAAAATGCCTTTATGATTATACCATAAAAAAGATGTCTAGCTATAGTGACAATGCAGATTTAACCTATTACACTTTAGGGCAGCAGTTTTCCAAAATGTCTGCCAACCAGCTCCATGGGGCGAAATAGGACAGGTTTCACATGCAGTATTTATGTTCCGTTTATGTTTTGTTAAGTATAGAACAGACATTTTGTTATATTACAAATCCTACTTCAGTTGTGTGACTTATGTTCTGTTTTAGCTTATTTCTTCCCATATCAAAATCAGCCCTGGCCTTATTATAGCTTTCCTCTGCTATTTCTGGAGTTAAACTGTAGCACTGACAGTAATCTATTTTCCCATTAGTAATCCCTGCACCAGAAAAGCTGAATGTTTGCTTGGTGGACACCACACCAGCTACTGTGAGCTGGAGCCAGCCAACTATTTTACAAAAAAAAGTGCTGTTTGTCAAATGTGCTAACAGGAATAGCATCAAGGTTAGACTTATGTCAAAAGTAACAACAGTGTCCTTGTAATCCAACAAAAATGAAGGAGGTCCGTGTCATGCTGGTTGGGAAGGTTAGAGTTGGGAAGAGTGCAGCAGGATAGAAGCTGGGGGTAGAAGCTTTTGAGATAAATGATTTTCAGACATCAGACTGTAGAAATGCCAAAGGGTTCGTTGATGGGAAACTCCAGGTATGTTTGACAATAAACATACCAAAAAGGCACAGGCAGAGATCAAGCAGTGCTTTTCCTTATATGCTCCTGATTGTCATTCTGTGGGATACACACATGAGGAGAAGGAAACAGTGAAAATCCTTCAGACAATTTTCAGTGGGCAGGCAAGAAAGTATACAATGGTGCTCTTTACCTTTGGACATCTCAGCGAGATGATCATGAAGAATGAAGGAAGCTACTACACCATTAAGATGATCGCAGAGGCTAAGAGAGGAATAATGAAAACAGAGCAGTGCTGTATACAATGAATATTACTCTACTACCCTCCATTCCTGCAGTGGATGTCTCTCAATCCGCTGAATCCGCTGATGTAGGCCATTGGCCTTTGTGATGGGTGGGGGGCTGCTAGAGCACTGTTTTTGAGACAAGGGATGATCCCGAAAACAGTTATTCTCACAAAAACGTCAGAACAGTTTGAGCTACAAACTATTATGACCCATTCTAAAAAGCTGAGACTCTCAGCTCTTTTTGATGTATTTGTGTGTTATTCAATGCATTTCTATGGGCTAATAACGTTCAATTCAATATTTCATCAAATAATTTTTGCATATATTTTTGCAGCTAGATGGACAACTGTATTACTATCTTTAAACAATTCCATATGTTAGTTTAGTAGATATCATAAATAAACGCCGTTGGCCTTGAACATTCAGGACCTTGAAAAAGAGATGTAAAACAAAATAAAAACAACCAAATTGCCTTTTGTGAACTAACACTCTGAAAACTATATATAAGCCAAAAGGCTTCTTATCAGCTTCTACCCACAAGCCATAAGACTCCTAAACAGCTAATCAAAGGGCTACGCAGACCCTTCTGTTACGCTGCTGCTACTCACTAGTTGTTTTTAATCTACTCATTAACCCTAACCCTAACAAATAGAATAAGCTCATCATACCAAAACGACTGTCCGTCAATGTGAAATTTCTTCCATAAATCAACTGGACATTGGTGAAAAGTTTGCTTATGTGGTAACATGTATAACAAAGTAGCATCTTACCATCTTTTATATTGTCACGGCATGTCCCTTGTCTTCTTTCCTCAGCAGTGATGCTGGAATTCATCTCTAATTTGAAGTTGCAGCATTCCACTATCATGTGATTACAGGTGAGTAATAACCCATCATTTCAAATGACCAACCAGTTCTCCAACCCACTTGTGTTCGACCCTCTTTACATATAATTTACTGAGACCATACCACTGTCCCCTGAGCCCATATGACCTACCTACTATACTGTTGCACTGTTCCCCTACACAAAGCTGCAGTAGCTTGGTTTCTATATGTGGGGAGTAAAGCTTGGAGCTTTGGTCGTTTCTGTACATTAGCCTATAGGTTTCATCCTGGCCATACTGTACCTTGATCATTGAACTCGTAGACTTTAAACAAGGGGGCACTGGCCATGCCAACTGGAAATAGCTCTTGTATATGGAATACCACACAGAATAATTGGTCAGAGGGTACTTGCAGTGTTAAGAGTATAGAACTCATTTAAACTACAGTATAGGAGTCGTTTGAACTACAGCATAGGGACTACATTATAGGACTCATCTGAATGTCCACACTTAAACCAACATGTTCCAAATCGACTGTCAGGATCAAAATAAATATATGAAAGGAGAAAAGCACAGGTAAAAAGTTTTAGGAAAACCTGCCTCAAGTCTTCTGAATACCTAATCTCTCGTGGACTGGTGAAATGGTGAGAATCTGACAAGGCTCACGTAGAATTATATGATTCCGAGCAGCAGTAGTTCCTGGTTTTGGGTTTTCATCATTCATTATTTGGGCGAATCAGGATTGGGCGATGGCGGTGCTTAAACTGGTGCAGTGATTTTCATGCCCGTGTGCAGAGGATAAAAATGTGGAGCAGAATGTATAGATCAGTAAAAAAATGAAACCCTCCCTTTTTAGATGTAATTGTAAGGCAGCAAAATGTGACATCTGTGCAAGGGGCGTGTAGACTTTCACTAGGCACTGTATGACACAATATATGCACTGTTCTATCAAGTGTTTGTAAAGTATAGTTTACCATCTTAACAGTGGTGGAGATAACATTAGGATTTTTGTATTTTAATTACATATCAGAACACCAAAAAGTATACTCACGTTGCACATGCAACACTTCAAGACAAATGCAGAACACTCTGGTTAACACCGCCTGGAGTTTGCTAAATGGTATTGGAATTTGGATTGGAACCAGTGCTTTGGTCAGATGACATGAAAATAGAGCTCTTTGGCCACACACACCAGTGGTGGGTCTGGTGTCAAAAAATAAAAAACAGTAGCATATGCAGAAAAATACCTTATACCTACTGTAAAATATAGTGGAGGATCTTTGATGTTATGGGGTTATTTAGCTTCCACTGGTCCTGGGGCCCTTGTTATAATCAACTGCATCATAAACTTTACCAAGTTCTGTATTTTTTAACATTTAACCAGGCAAGTCAGTTAAGAACACATTATTATTTACAATGACGACCTACCCCGGCCAAACCCTAACCCGGACGATGCTGGGCCAATTGTGCGCTGCCCTATGGGACTCCCAATCACTGCTGGTTGTGATACAGCCTTGAATTGAACCAGGGTCTGTAGTGACACCTCTAGCACTGAGAGGTGCTGCGCCACTAGGGAGCCCCAAAAGTTCCAGGACAATTCAGGACAACCTAACATGGTTGCTTCTGCCAGGATCTTCCAGCGAGACAATGACCTTAAGAACACGTCAAAATACAGAAATAAATGGTTAATTGACCACAAAAATTAACATTTAGCAATGGCCAAGTGTCCGGACTTAAACCCCATTGAAAATCGGTGGTTTGAATAATTTAAATGTAATGCCAAAATGTAGATTTCCGCCTAAGTAGACATACCCAAAAGTAACTGCTATTCATGTGTAATTACATGATTCTGACATGCAAAAACTTGGTATATTTGGAAAGACGACATCTGGGAGATTATGAGAAAATGATCAGAAGATAGGAGTTACATAGTTCAGAATACACAAGATCAAGCACACACAAATAACTGTTTTTTTATTCTTTTGAAAGTCATCTTTTATTGACAAGCTATAAGTGAATTATTGATGACTAGAGCTGGAAACACATCAGATGGCTTCCACAACATGTGAACAATATCAGAAAGAAATGGGATTGGCGTTTCCAAGTGTCCCTAAACCTCTTCAATGCAGCATATGTTTGTAAATTAGATCATTCCAGTGCTATTACATATTTGCAATCCCTAAATGCTATTTGTTCAGTATAAAAACACAATTTATACCATATCAGCCTCACTTAAACATTGTGGTGGGGTTATGGGGTATCCAGGGTACATTCAAGTGTCCTTTCAACCGCTCCAAAGTGTCAGACTGTGGTAATTGCACTGTTTTTGCACACAAGATGTGCCTAAAAGTTATTGTTCACTATAAATACAGCCTTTCTACAACACCAACCTCTCTCAAACATTATGGTGGTGTCAGGGGACATACAGGGGTTATCCAAGTGTTTTTTCAACCTCTCCAAAGGGCCTGAACGTTTAGACTAAGCATGTTCAATGTATTGTTCCCACATACAAATGACCTGTTTACAAAAACAATTTAAAAGCAACAGATAAACATAAAAAAAAATATACAACTGTCTTTATCAAACACAAACGTGGTCACAGATGTGTCCTTCACTAAAAAAGGTGCAAAAATAGAAATAAACTGAACTACTTACAAATGGCATTCGTGTTCATTTTACATCCCAGGTGTAGATGATTAAATTTCACTTTCACCATAGCTTGTGCATGTCATGATAGTCTTTGAAGCAGTCCCTCTGCCAGGAAACAAAAAGCGAACTGGCATTTCCCCCTGTGTTTTGTGCAATGCTTGCAGTTCTTCCTTTTGTCTTTTGGCATGTGTTTTGGACATTTGCGCTCACCTAGGGTGGGGGGGGGGGGGGGTCTTGTGATGGTTGTGAGGTTGCTTTGGGCCCCCAATTCAGCAATTTCCAACACCAGCTGCTCTTGGAAGGCCAACTGGGAGAAAGGGGTTTGACCTTTTGCTTTGGCCATCTGCTTGTGGAGAATGAAAGCATTTACTGTAGCAATGTCCACTAAGTCGGAAAAAAACTCTTATACCACTTCCAGGTCTTGTGGAGGACCTGGTAGTAGCCTATAAGAGCATCAGTTAGGTCAACACCCGCATGCTGGCATTGTAATCCTTCACAGAAACAGGAATGGGGACATTCTTCCTCACCCATGCCCCATTTGGCATTTTTCACGCTCCTTGAGACATGGTCGTTATTGAATGCCTTATGCAGTGTGGTTACTTCCCTAATGTCCTTCCATTTGACAAAAAGCAGCTTGTTAGTCCTGATCCAACGTATGGTCCCCCTCTCCGCTGTCTTTGTCATGTTATTTACCTTGGTCTTGGGGAAACCGATTCTGTTAGGACTAAGGCCCTTCCCAGTGGATGTGATCACCTTGCCATAATAGATGAAAAAGTTCCACGTGTAGGCAGAGGCTGAAATGGGTAGCACAAAAAGCTTGTAGCCCCATTTGGTCGGCTTATATTTCACATATTGCTTCAAGCCAATTCGAGCCTTTGAGGTAACCATGCACTCATCTATAGATAGATAGATTGTGAGCAGGCTGGAATTAAGTTTTGCCTACCTCCACCATGTCATGATTAAGGGGGCTTGACTTGCAAGATGATCATACTCTGTAACCCCCTTCTTCTGGTCATTCTCCTGATCCTTTTGTGGGTCACTCATGTGAAGAATATGCTTGATGGCCATGAATCGGTTTTCACTCATGATGGAAGTCGGGAACTCAAACTGATAGAGTGGGGACTTGCTCCAGTTGTCAACTAATCTTGATACCTTTAACAGTCCCATGTAAATCACCAAGGACATTTTGTTCAGCATGTCACCAATGGTGACAGGTTTCCATGACATCTTCCTTCCCCCCTGCTGCTTCTTGTCCCCCTGCTTGTTAGTATCAATCAATCAATCAAATGTATTTATAAAGCCCTTCTTACATCAGTTGATGTCACAAAGTGCTGTACAGAAACCCAGCCTAAAACCCCAAACAGCAAGCAATGCAGGTGTAGAAGCACGGTGACTAGGAAAAACTCCCTAGAAAGGCCAGAACCTAGGAAGAAACCTAGAGAGGAACCAGGCTATGGGGGGTGGCCAGTCCTATTCTGGCTGTGCCGGGTGGAGATTATAACAGAACATGGCCAAGATGTTCAAATGTTCATAGATGACCAGCTGGGTCAAATAATAATATTCACAGTGGTTGTCGAGGGTGCAAGCAGTCAGCATCTCAGGAGTAAATGTCAGTTGTCTTTTCATAGCCGATCATTCAGAGTATCTCTACCGCTCCTGCTGTCTCTAGATAGTTGAAAACAACAGGTCTGGGACAGGTAGCATGTCCGGTGAACAGATCAGAGTTCCATAGCTGCAGGCAGAACAGTTGAAACTGGAGCAGCAGCACAGCCAGGTGGACTGGGGACAGCAAGGAGTCATCAGGCCAGGTAGTCCTGAGGCATGGTCCTAGGGCTCAGGTCCTCCGAGGGAGAGAAAGAAAGAAAGAAAGAAAGAAAGAAAGAAAGAAAGAGAGAAAAAAAGAGAGAAAGAGAGAAAGAGAGAGAGAATTACAGAGGGCAAACTTAAATTCACACAGGACACTGGATAAGACAGGAGAAATACTCCAGATATAACAGACTGACCCTAACCCCCGACACATAAACTACTGCAGCATAAATACTGGAGACTGAGACGGGAGGGGTCGGGAGACATTGTGGCCCCATCCGATGATACCCCCGGACAGGGCCAAACAGGCAGGATATAACCCCACCCACTTTGCCAAAGCACAGCCCCCACACCATTAGAGGGATATTTTCAACCACCAACTTACCATCCTGAGACCAGGCCGACAAGGCCGAGTATAGCCCACAAAGACCCAGGACTCAATTCAATAGGCAGGCCAATGTATTTATTTACCACTAGATGGCAGTATTTACCGAACTGTTGCAGGTCCACTCATTCATTCAATTCAATTTCATTTCTGTGCCTGTACACGTTGATGACCATCCTTATTTGTGTGAACACATCTGTACAATTTAGTGCTTTGATGCTCACATCATTGCCAATGTATGTACATTGCATGATTGTCATATTTATTGACCCATAACTCCTCCTGCCCTGCAAACTCATCTGTCCTGAGAAAAAAATCTAATAACATGGATGACTAACTGCCTGGCTGGCATGTCATGCTGTGGTGAGCATGCATGTGGGGAAAAATGGGATAGATTATGGTCACGTTCTGACTTCCACCAGGCTTAAGTCACTCTGGAAATAAATAAATAAATGTTGAATTTCCCTGGCTGGTAATCCCTTGGACCTGGTAGCTGCTTGCAAGGTAATTCTTTCTGGTAGGCAGCTTCCTGTCTCTCTGCTGTGGGCAAACTGGGTTTAAGATTAGAGTCCTTCCAGTTCTACAGAGTACAGTAGCTTCTCCCAGTGAGAGGATGAGTCCAAGATAATGTTCTGGGATGAACAATTTTTTTGGTGTACAAGTACTACGGTAACTGAGTCCAGTTTCAAATGAAAAACTGCAATGTCTCCATCCAGTTTGTGATGCTGACAATGACAAGTAGCCACTGTAGTTGACAAACACATATCTACTTAGCAGGAACATATGAGAGTTAGCGTATGCTCTTGCATGTGTAACTGTAGTCTTCTTTCTTACTTTGTCCAAAGAGTGTTGCAGTATTGAGGTTATGGATGTGTATCCATGGGGATGGCAGGGCCTCATGACTCTCTCCATCATGGCCAACTCCGTCCATCATGGCCGACTCTGTCCCCTGGAGGGTTAGGGAAAAGCTTATCTGTCATGTCGCTTCGCAGCCCGCAGCAGTCAAATCTAATGCTGCAAACTTAGGATGCAAACACATCACTAATGGAGCTACCGCCAGACAGACCTGCACAGGAACCATTGTGGTCAGCAATGGCATACTGTCAAATCATGAGAAATTACCATATACAAGTGTTCTATACATAGCCTAGGCATATTTGCCTTGATGGAAAACACTCTTGACAAAGTACCCCAAAAATATATACTGTATTTCACATAACTGCATTAGGAGTTTCGCTTTGTCACATCACACCTTATAATGGGTGAATGATTTAACACTTATACTATGAACTGGGGTCATTTTGACCCCAGAGGAATTGCCCAGAGGTGGTTTATTCAATTCTTAAAATGTATCATGACCTTGTCAATCAACTTAATAAATCGATATCATTGTTTAACGTGTCTGTATCCCAATAAAAAAAAAGGTAGGTAATTTTGACCCCAGCCAAAAACACCTAATTATGTCGATAGTAATTTAATAGTTAGGACCTTTATTTGAATCTACATTTCTCTGGAGACATAATAACAAGTTACCAATACCAGAGGGTGTGTAATAGTACTATTCTTGTGTTGTGCACAATCATCAACAAGGACTCCAGCATGTAGCACCAGTCATGGATTTATTATCTTATGGCAAACAGCAATGTATTCAATGCAGCCACCACAGATCATCATCCAACTCTGTATGCACTGGTGTGGTGCTTGTTGACTGGTAGTAGTTAACAGGAATACATGAAAACTACAATACGCTAATAATTTTACAAATATATCTGATGGGAAACAGCACATTATTCATTGCAGCCACCACAGATCCTCATCCGCTCGCAATACATTTTTATTTATTTTACCTTTATTTAACTAAGAACAAATTTTTATTTTGAATGACGGCCTAGGAACAGTGGGAACATCGGAACCCAACACCGCTCCTCTGGGCCATACCCCGCCCAGTCCACCAGATACTGGAGCTGACCCCCACGATGTCGGGAGTCCAGTAGGGATCTGATAGCATACACCGGGCTTCCCTCGATGTCCGGGGGGGTGGAGGTGTCGTGGGGAACAGTAACATTTCGCCACACTCGCATTAACATCTGCTAACCATGTGTATGTGACAAATTAAATCTGATTTGATTTAACAGCTAGGTGACTAGGAACCACCAGCCTAAGAAGGGAGACATGAAAAAAAGGGTGAGATACGGTAGTGACTGGGTAATTGTAACCTGTATGTCACCTCATAGGCCCTCCGAAGAACCTTGAACGGCCTCACAAACCGGCGGCTCAGTTCTTGTAGGGCAGGCGGAGTGGGGGGTTCCTGGTAGAGAGCCAGACGCGATCCCCAGGATGGAACACAGGGGTCTCACTGCGGTCCTTACAGTGACTCCTCAGAAACCTCCCCAGCTCCTGATTCATCCTCTCCACCTGCCCATTAGACTGAGGCCGATACCCGGATGTGAGGCTAACCATGACCCTGAGCTTCTCCAAGAAGGCCCTCTATACTAGGGGTGTGAATTGGGGGCCACGGTCCAGGACGATGTCCTCCGGAAGGCCACAATGCCGGAAGAGGGCCTCAGCAACCTGGAGAGCAGTGGGAAGACCAGGAAGAGGGATTAATCAACATGACTTGGAGGATCTATCCACTACCACCAGAATGGAGTGGAAACCACCAGAAGGGGAAGATCAGTAACAAAGTCAATGGATAGATGGGACCAAGGTCGCAGAGGCACGGGAAGCGTCAGGAGTTTCCATGCTGGAGCATTCTGGGGCGACTTGGTTTGAACACACACAGAAAAGGAGTTGACATACCGCGTAACATCCTGCATCAAGGTGGGCCACCAGTATTTCTCAGTGATGGAATGGATGGTGCGAGAAATACCTGGATGTCCAGCGACGCCAGCTGTGTGCCCAGGTCAGTAGCCAATCCCTTATCCCTGTGGGAACGTAGATGTGTGTGCCCAGGTCAGCAGCCGATCCCTTATCCCTGTGGGAACGTAGATGTGTGTGCCCAGGTCAGCAGCCGATCCCTTATCCCTGTGGGAACGTAGATGTGTGTGCCCAGGTCAGCAGCCGATCCCTTATCCCTGTGGGAACGTAGATGTGTGTGCCCAGGTCAGCAGCCGATCCCTTATCCCTGTGGGAACGTAGATGTGTGTGCCCAGGTCAGCAGCCGATCCCTTATCCCTGTGGGAACGTAGATGTGTGTGCCCAGGTCAGCAGCCGATCCCTTATCCCTGTGGGAACGTAGATGTGTGTGCCCAGGTCAGCAGCCGATCCCTTATCCCTGTGGGAACGTAGATGTGTGTGCCCAGGTCAGCAGCCGATCCCTTATCCCTGTGGGAACGTAGATGTGTGTGCCCAGGTCAGCAGCCGATCCCTTATCCCTGTCGGAACGTAGATGTGTGTGCCCAGGTCAGCAGCCGATCCCTTATCCCTGTGGGAACGTAAATGCATGCGGGAGGACAATTCTGGGGTGCAGGCTCCCCTTCTGGAGCCTGGCGGATGTCCACATGGCTTCTACTGGACCCATGACTAGGGAGGATGGGATTATGGGGTGCTCTCTGGACTGGAGCCTCTTCCGAATCGTAGATAGGGGACAGGGCATTGGCCTTGATGTTCTTAGAACCTGGGCGATAAGTCAGCGTGAAGTGAAAACCTGGTGAAGAAGATGGCCCACCTGGCTTGGCGCGGATTCAGTCTCCTTGCTGTCCGTATGTACTCAAGGTTCTGATGGTCGATGAGGATGACGAATGGTTCCTTGACACCCTCCAGCCAGTGTCTCCACTCCTCTAATGCCAACATCACCGTCAAGAGCTCCTGATCGCCGACGTCGTAATTCCTCTCTGCGGGGGACAGTTTCTGAGAGAAGAAAGCACAAGGATACAATTTTAGTGGGTTCCCCTGTCTCTGTGACAAAACTGCCCCCACACCCACCTCCAATGCGTCTATCACAAAAGGTAGAGTGGGATCTGGGTGTTTTAGCAAGGGGGTGGAGGTGAAACGCCCCTTGAGGAGATGAAAGGCCTCGTTGGCTGCTGGAGACCAAACCAACCTACGAGGCCCACCCTTGAGGAGGGAGGTGAGAGGGGCGGCGACGGCGCTGAAGTTTCTGATGAAGCGATAGTAAAAGTTGACAAACCCCATAAACCTCTGTAACCCACTGCATCGCCGTGCTAGCTGTGCCACCAGAGACTCTGGGTTCGAGCCCAGGCTCTGTCGCAGCCGGCCGCGACCGGGAGGTCCATGGGGCGACGCACAATTGGCCTAGCGTAGTCCGGGTTAGGGAGGGTTTGGCCGGTCGGGAAATCCTTGTCTCATCGCGCACTAGCGACTCCTGTGGTGGGCCGGGTCGCCAGGTGCATGGTGTTTCCTCCGACACATTGGTGGGGCTGGCTTCCGGGTTGGATGCGCACTGTGTTAAGAAGCAGTGCGGCTTGGTTGGGTTGTGTTTCGGAGGACGCATGGCTTTCGATTATCGTCTCTCCCGAGCCCGTGCGGGAGTTGTAGCGATGAGACAAGATAGTAACTACTAACAGTTGGATACCACGAAATTGGGGAGAAAAAGGGGGTAAAATTTAAACCGAAACGCTGTAACCCCTTGATGGTGGTTGGGACTGGCCATGACCTTACCGCATCTACCTTCTTGTCCTTCATCCTCAATTGGCACTTCTCCGCCTTGACGAACAGGTGGTTAGCCAAGAGGCGTTCCAGGACTGCTCGAACGTGAGTGATGTGATCTTCCAGGTTGGTCGAGAAGATCAGGATGCCATCGATGTACACAATCACCTGACATCCGAGCATGTCCCTGAACACCTCGTTGACGAATGCCACGAACACTGACTAAGCCAAAAGGCATAACCAAGTACTCAAAGTGACCAGACTTGCTGAACACCGTCTTCCACTCATCCCACTCCTGGATGCAAATGAGATTGTAGGCACTCCGTAGGTCCAGTTTGGTGAAGAACCAGGCCCCGCGGAGCTGCTTGATGGCTGACGGCATCAGCGGGAGAGGGTACTGATACTTCGTGGTGATGTCATTGAGTCCATGAAAATCGATACAAGGGCGTAATCCTCACTCCTTTGCCACAAAGAGGAAACCAGCCGATGCAGGGGACGTGGACCTGCTGATGAAACCCTGTTGGAGCACCTCTTGAATGTAGTCCTCCATGGCCTGGGTCTCAGCCACCAACAGAGGGTAGATGCGTCTGCGTGGGGGTGTAACACCGGAAAAACACACAGTCCCAGGGGCGATGAGGAGGGAGACAGTCAGAGTGGGTCATACCTACTTTAGATCCGGATATTCCTCCGGGATGTTGGGCTGGAGGGCAACCACGGGACTCTCAACCGACGTGGAACCACAGGGGACAGGAAAGCAGGTCTTCCGGCATTCAGGTGACCAGTCTGTGATTCTCATCCTCGACCATGAGATGTTGGGGTTATGGCGCTGAAGCCAAGGTAGGCCGAGAATGATCTTGTGAACTGGTGCACTGGTGATGAAGGGGATGTTTTCCTGGCGATTGGGCTCCACAGTGAGGGTGAGTGGTTAGGTGATGTGTGTGATGGTTCTGGATCCTAGAGGCCGACAGTCAAGACCTTGAACAGGAAAAGGAGAGGAGAAAAAGGAGAGGAGAGCGAGTAGTAATATTGAGAAAGAAGGCAAGTGTCTGATCATAAAGTTCCCGGGGTACCGGAATCCACAAAAGCTGTAGACAGGGCATGAGGGACTGTCAGCCAGAGTGATGGGCACTAAAAAAAAAGTCTAACAGGGAGAGCAGTAGATGGAATACTCACTCTGGATCCTGGGGATGTAACATCACATGACCATCCCTCTGCTCTAGTGGATCACAGACTCGGAAGTAATGGACACTGCTGGTGCTTGTGCTCTCCCTGGCCACAGTACAGACAGAGCCCCAGCTGTATCCGTACACTCACCGAAGGAGGGAGAGAAGTGATGGAGATGCCGACGCTCCCGGAAGAGGTAATCCAGATGGATGGCCATAACAACGAGTGCATCCAGGGTGAGCTTGTCATCTTGGCAGGCCAGTTCCGTCTGGACCTCCTCGCGCAGACCTCTTCTAAACTCAGCAGCCGTCTGATTCCCCAGCTGGAGCTGAAGCAGATGCTCACCTCCCTCTCTGCCCTCTGTAGGATAATCAAAAATACATTTAAACAGAGCCATGAACCTCTCATTAGACTCGAGCGCCTCCTCGCCTCTCCCCCAGACAGCTATAGCCCATTCCAATACACGCCCAGTGAGCACAGAAATAACCGTGGCAACCTTAGACTTCTCGGTGGTGGCAGCTCCCACATGATGTGCGAAATAGAGGGAGCACTGAAGGAGGAAGCCACGGCATTTGGATGGTGTCCCGTCATATTTCTCCAGGAGTAGACGGGCATCGCTGACCTGAGTGGATTGCTGAATGGGCTGGTGTGCTGACCAGTTGGGTAGACTGGCTTTACAATATCCTCTAATGTTGAAACGTTGTAGACTTGCAAGAACATCTTCCATGGCTGTCCAAAGTTGAGCCAGCTGATCATGGTGTTGACGAAGAAGGCCACCTTGTTCATTGATCATCTGGGAGATCCCGGTTGTCCTGCTGCTTCCATATTTGTAGTTGGTATTCTGTAATGATGGGGCGGTGAGTCGGAAGCATGTGCAAGGTTTTAATAAAACAACAAAACCAAGAACACAACATTAACATACACGAGAACAATGCCAACTGGTGAGTGAACATGGGAGAATGACATATAAAGGGGAGGAAATGATGAAGGTAATGGAGTCCAGGTGTGAATCATAATGATTTCCACATAAAGCAGCCAGCGCTTCAGCCTGGTGAGGGAGTGGGTGAGTGTCTTTGAGCGTTGAGGGGTGATGCGAACTCACTACTGGACTTCCTTATGATTTTACGTTCAATGCTTTCTTGAGTTTTTCATATTGATTAGGTTAAAGGCGTCAGTATGGCATCCGAAAAGGTTTCTCGTCACTGAGTTGGATGTGATAAAAACAGCCAGTAGCTTTTCCACAATCCAATTTATGCCTGGAAAAGATGGACTGAGCTATGAGCTGGATAAGCTTCTCCTTACCAGCAGAAGACACTTGACAGGAGTGTCGTGTCTTTGGCTATGCCGGATTAAGTGATATGACATGCTATTCTATAAAATCCTTTCTCTGTAATTAATATTACCTGATTGAGCTAATCATGTAAATGTAATTAGAAAGTCGGGGCACCACGAAATAATATTTATAGAGCAGTTATCTTCCGAATAAACTCTGAAAGACCTAGTATTATTTTACATCAATAGCAGTCAATATTAATCGTCACCTTATTTCAGCCTCATCTGAAAGTTGTAAATGCTTGGTTATCTTCACGAACCCTGGCTAACAAGTTGAATCAGCAATACAAAATTGGGTTTAATTATTTATTTACTAAATACCTAACTAATCACACATACAGACATAATTAATCATAACTTGATTACAATTTAGGTCATAAAGGAAAACGTCCCTAGCGGGCTGAACAGATCTGACAACTGGTTACACAAAAGGGCTGGGTTTGAGTGAAAGAGCGGGAAGACTAAGGGACACAGGGAGAAGCTGTGCTATCGTAAATACAGTATCTTATGCATTCTAAATTACTGCCCATTAGGAAAAGGAAAATGCAGTAAATATTTACTCTGAGCTGCGCTTCAATAGGTTGGTGCTAGATGGAAGGCCGTGTTGCCCAACTGAGTCCTTTGAAGAGTGTCTCTGGTGGTGAACGAGAAATGTTCCAGTGTCGTCATTGTGTGGTAGACGGGATACTCTGTCCGTCCTTTCCTAGCCCACGTTTACAGCGGCCGCTGCTAACTCAACGGCTAGGAGGTATCACTTCTGTAGCGAATAAGAGTTCAAAGTTCATACCATTCGCAACCAAAGTTCACGCTGAGGTTGGCTTCGTTCTGTAGTTATTATCTGAATCCTTCTGACATTGGATCATTATCCTAATGTACCCGGAACAGGAGGTTACATTTTCGTCAAGGGCTTATATAGTGGAGGGAGAAGGATGTGTTTCATAGTTTATAGCCCATGTCTCTTCACAGGGGCGGGCCACTGATTGAACAGAGCCCAAATCTCTCATTTGGAAAAAATTACATTTAATCTTTTCACCAATCATTTTATATTTAAACATTTGAATTGCACAACAATTCCATGTGAATCAGATAAATATAATGTGTAGACTTCCCCAGATACAGTTTATGTCGTCCTGTTATCAGTCATAATGTCTCACATGACAACCGAACTGACATCATATTCATTAAGTACCAACGCATATTTTCAACTGGTTCTATTAACGAAATATGGTTCCTTTCCCTCCACTTGTTTGATGTTCCCAGATTCTCTGTTTAACAAAGGCTATTCAAGAGTCCCTCTGTAGAGTCAAGAGAGAGGGAAGGGAGAAAGGTATTTATGGGGGGGTCATAAACCTTACCCACAGGCCAACGTCATGACAGGAGTCAATGTCAATATCAGTCAAACCTAAGTCACGTAAAACACCAGGACTGCTTGAATTGTCAGGTCCGTCAGTATTGTCAAGTCAACTAGAACCGTCATCAGTCATAGTCAGGTCTTCTTGGCCGTCAGTGAGAATGTCAGGTCTTTTCTGTACGTGTTGCTGCAAAACTGCTGGGGAAATCATCAGTCACATGCAAACAGTCAAAGTCAAAGTCTTCTAAAGCCATAAAGGGAAAGACATTGACTAGTGTAGCATTTTTTCTCAATGACACGGTAATCTGAGAAGGGTTTATCACTTTAACAGGAAGCCACCCATCCCCCCGCAACAGAGCTACAGTCCTGACTGACCTTTTTGTTGACCTTGAACTGCTGGGCTCACTAATGACAGCAATGCCATCTGGTTCTGTGTTTCCTAGTCTGCCCCAGACTAAGTGCTCCTGCATAGGCTCAAGAGTCACAGCCCCCTTTAGTCTAACAGTTCCAACTTTGTCAGGTACTTCACCGTCTTTCCATCTCTCCATGTTAGCCATCATGCTGATTAGCTTACCCTCCTCACCACTGTCACTCTCAGCAGTGGACACCTTTTTCCAGAAGTCACCAGGTGTCTTCAGCTGGTGAAGGAAGTGCTTTAGGATATTACTGCCTAAGATGAGGTCTTCAATCTAGCCTTCAACCACCAATGAATGCATGGCGACACTACAGCCGTACACCTCTTATCTCCAGCTCACAAACTCCCAAAAGACTCGTCTTCGACTCACCACAACCAACCAAAACCGGCTCTGTAGGACTCAATTACGAGCTTCTCAACACTATTGCATGCAACAGCTCCGGTAAGACACTAGAGCTCAGGGTACAGGCCATCGACCCACTGTGAAACATAGCTCTCACTTCCACTTTGCCTCCTATTAACACTTTGACATAAAATAAATCATCATAACTAGAGAGTCTCTGTGTGTTCCCATAAAACCTCACTTTGTTCCTATTCCCTTTTTGGAACTGACGGTTAGACAGTTGTGGCCTCTGCTCCAGCACACGCTCCAGCATTGCAAGGATACGGTCCATCGGCTCAGCAGAGCCTTGAGTAGCCTGGGCTATGGAAGGCACCGGGTTAGGTGGTACAGTGGCGGGTCTAACAGCAGGCATGGTGGGAGGCGTGACAGCAACAACCTCTTGCTTCAATGTTTTGATGGCTGGGGCGGTCCACCGCTGTAATGGCTTGCAACTTAAAAATAAGCGACAGTTCGGCATCAGGGCAATATCTGAGGAACATGACTGAGCTCTCGAGATGGGTCTTAAACACTCTTATTCTGTCTCTTCAAACAGTCCTCAGCAACCTCCAATGCCCTGTTCAGTCTGAGCCAACAGGCTGTTCCCCAGTCAGAGGTAACGTGGCATAAAAGTCAGCGAGGGGCATGCTTCAGAAAGCAGTGTCACAGAAATGTTTCAGTATGTCAAAGACAGGACTTGGGCAAGTGCCATGCTCTACCAACTGAGCCACATTATACATTGACATCACAAACCACTTGATGTCTCAATGTAACTCAATTACTGTATTGTGCATAGTTTTTCTTCATGGTGATGGAAAGTCTACAGGTACAAACCTAGATGACCAGCTTATGTACAATACAGTAACATACATTTATGTTAACTGGTTTGTAAGGGTGGTAAATTAATACTGCACAAAAAGTGGATGTTTTCCATGTTATTTGATTAAGAAAAATCTAACATTTTATGTGGATGTTTTGTGTCTTTGCCCATAACTTTGCACCTTTTGATGAAAATATTTGAGGACAGAATTGTATTCTTTCTGATTCCATTAGAATGACAATCACAGAGAAAAGGACAGGGTAACAAATCTTACCATTCCAACTATTGAATCCTGCATAATACTGTTTTTAATTATACAACTACATTTTGGGCCAAAGCGGAGATGCTGAAAAATTTTTTTTGCCAGCAGTACAGATGTCTATATCAGTTTGCTAATACTAGTAAAGGCCCAGTGCACTATTTTTGTTTTATGAATATACATTTTTTCTTCTGATTTTTCAGGGGGTGTTGCAGCACCCTCAGCACCCCTACTTCCCGTGGCTATGGATATAGCTTGCAATGTACTTTCCTAAGACTTTACTTTTCTATACCACATATTGTATAGCTGTGTACAAAATCAAAATGACCTTATTTTTTGTGCATTTAAAAATCTGTCAATGGTATAGAAAGTCTTCCAATGGTATACATAATTGATAGAACTGCAATACATAACTCAGATATGCTCTGAATCTACACAGAGAGCGGAATTGGTTTGTATTCCCCCCAAAAGTTATTCTAGGTCAAATCTAAAAAACAATTTATTTGAATCAATGTTTCTCTGGAGACTTAATATTAAGTTATAAATATCCTCAGAGGGTGGGGAGGGACCTGTGTCAGTGATCTCGACCAGATAGAGATCACCTGCAGAGATGTAGTACCCTGTGTACTCGCATATGATTATTACTGGTTATTGTTGGTACAGAATCAAAATTACCATACAGTACATACACTGCTGGTCAAAAGTTTTAGAACGATTACTCGTTCAAATCAAATCAAATCAAATTTATTTATACAGCCCTTCGTACATCAGCTGATATCTCAAAGTGCTGTACAGAAACCCAGCCTAAAACCCCAAACAGCAAGCAATGCAGGCGTAGAAGCACCTGTTCAAGAGTTTTTCTTTTTCATTTGACTATTTTCTACATTGTACAATAATAGTGATGACATCAAAACTATGAAATAACACATATGGAATCATGTAGTAACCAAAAAAGTGATAAACAAATCCAAATATATTTTATATTTGAGATTCTTCAAATAGCCACCCTTCGCCTTGATTAAATATTTCTACTGTAAATGATATATACAGAGCATTCGGAAAGTATTCAGACCCTTTGACTTTTTCCTCATTTAGTTACGTTAAAGCCTTATTGTAAAATTGATTAAATTATTATTTTTTCCTCATTAATGTACACGCAATAACCCATAATGACAAAGTGAAAGCAGCTTTTTTGAATTTTTGCTAATTTATTACAAATAAAAACAGAAATACCTTATTTACATAAGTATTCAGACCCTTTGCTATGAGACTCAAAATTGGTCTCAGGTGCATCCTGTTTCCATTGATAATCCATGAATTGTTTCTACAACTTGATTGGAGTCTACCTGTGGTAAATTAAATTGATTGCACACGATTTGGAAAGGTACACACCTGTCTATATAAGGTCCTACAGTTGACAGTGCATGTCAGAGCAAAAACCAAGCCATGAGTTCGAAATAATTGTCCATAGAGCGCTGAGACAAGATTGTGTTGAGGCACAGATCTGGGGAAGGGTACCAAAAAATGTCTGAAGGTCCCCAAGAACAAGGTGGCCTCCATTATTCTTAAATGGAAGATGTTTAGAACCACCAAGACTCTTCCTACAGCTGGCTGCCCGGACATACTGAGCAATCGGGGGAGAAGGGCCTTGGTCAGGGAGGTGACCAACAACCCAATGGTCACTCTGACAGAGCTCCAGAGTTCCTCTGTTGAGGTGGAGGAACCTTCTACAAGGACAACCATCCCTGCAGCACTCCACCAATCAGGCCTTTATGGTAGAGTGGCCAGACGGAAGCCTCTCCTCAGTAAAAGGCACATGACAGCCCACTTGGCATTTATCAAAAGGAACCTAAAGACTCTCAGACCATGAGAAACAAGATTATCTGGTGTGATGAAACCAATATTGAACTCTTTGGCTTGAATGCCAAACGTCACATCTGGAGGAAACATGGCACCATCCTTACGGTGAAGCATGATGGTGGCAGCATCATGCTGTGGGGATGTTTTTCAGCGGCAGGGACTGGGAGACCAGTCAGGTTCGAGGGAAAGCTAAATGGAGAAAAGTACAGAGAGATCCTTAATGAAACCTTCTCCAGAGCGCTCAGGATAGACTGGGGAGAAGATTCACCTTCCATCAGGACAACGACCCTAAGCACACAGCCAAGACAATGCAGGAGTGGCTTCGGGACAAGACTCTGAATGTCCTTGAGTGGCTCAGCCAGAGCCAGGACTTGAACCCGATGGAACATCTCTGGAGAGACATGAAAATAGCTGTGCAGCGATGCTCCCCATCCAACCTGACAGAACATGAGAGGATCTGCAGAGAAGAATGGGAGAAACTCCCCAAATACAGGTGTGCCAAGCTTGTAGCGTCATACCCAAGAAAAATCGAGCCTGTAATTGAACACATATCCAAGGGTGATATTTCAGATTTTAATTTAAAAAATTGCTGAAATCATGAAAACCTGTTTTGCCTTTTCATTTTGGGATATTGTATGTAGATTGATGAGGGAAAAAAAAACAATTTAATACGTTTTAGAATAAGGCTGTAACATAACAAAACGTGGAAAAAGTCAAGCGGTCTGAATACTTTCCGAATGAGCTGTTTGCATTGAACACATCTTCTTGGATAGATTCAATAAGTGTTGAGTGTGAGAGAAAGAGGCTTTCTGCCGGGCGCCACATTGGCAGCTTCCATCGATGGGAGAGATGACAGTTTCCATCATCATGTAGTCCCAACTCCAAACCTCCGGTACACTGCGGCTTAAAATGAATCAACATCAGATTACATGGGCAGGACAGCAGGGGGAGAAGGAGTCACCCATCACAAACACAGTACAGATTAAGAAGTTGAACAAGCTCTCTCCTCAGCTCTCAGGGTGTGTACAACTAGACTAGAGGATGGGGACTGTCTTCTTATGGCCCAGTTTGGGTTAGTTCACAATCACATAGCTATAAGAAACCCCCTACTGCAAGAGTAAAGGGTACGTAAAAGAAAACAACATGCTCAAATAAATATACAAGACTCATAATCGTCTTCATATTCTGTATTGATGGATCCACTCAGTATTTTTGATATATGAGTTTGCCCAAAACAATACAGCCAAGGTAGACACCCCTCTCTGTAGTCAGTGACAATGATAGTTAATGTGTCTAGTCTCTGACATTGACACGGAAATGAGTTTCAACACTTGAACAAGGTGCGTGGGAAGGCACTCCCAAACATCAGCTACCTCCATCTGTCAAATAGAATAATGATATACTGTACATTGAAAACACATTGTTTCCCTTGGCATCCACATCTATCAGCAGCTTATGGACACTATTCTGTTCCCACTCTGGCAGAGCTCTGCTGCTATAGCTTTGACATCCATCAATGACAATAGAACCCAACTAAGTTGTATTTCCTGAGGCACTGCTGTTTTCGCAAAGTTTTTTTCTCCAGTGTCGCTTTTTTCTTATGCAAGGATGTGAGGTTGACCATGCGGTAGGATTTTAACAAGGAGTAGGCTCACGAAGTAGACGTGTTTTTTCTTGCCCAGAGTGAGTCTTTCATTTGAAAGGCCACGAAACTGTACAGGTATTTTCAATGCAATAAACAGGACAAAAAAACTTAAGGCCAAACTGAACTTAATCAAATAAATTGAGCTCTATCAAAAGAAAACCCAGGCTACAATAATGCCTGAACACCCGGCAGCATGCCAACCTTACCCTGACTTTCTCTCTCTCACACAAACAAAGATATGACATGGTTTAAATAGGAATACCCACAATGCATTGGCTAATGAGAAACAGCCATATCATACAATGATAAATTACCATTCATAATGCATGAAATTCAATCTAGAATTATTCAGCTCATAGACATGAGTACAATTACCAGCACACATCTCAATTAAGTTGTGAACCCATCAGTGGCAATTTTAGCATGTAAATCTTGGTGGGGCAAACAAAAACAAACATTGGGGGATGCATGCCAGCAAAGCTACAACAAAACAATAAAAAATACATTAATTGTACTATAACGGTGAAAAATGGTGCCCACAAACTGTTTGGGCCTACATAAAGCTGTCCCAACAGCAGAGTCCCAACAGCAGATGTGACATGAGCTAGGACGGACGTAGTCAATATAACTATTTGTTCAGCACTTTTGAAATGTACAGCGAGAGAATTCAGAACATGGGCCATTCTTACAGCGTTCTCTCTGTACACCAAGTCAGAACTGTAGGATACATAAAGGGGGCATGTAAGCAGACGGTGAAAGCTCTTATAATATTCAATGATTATATTTCTCTAAAACCGGTTATAGGCTACATGTGCACCATCAAGTCAGAACAGGAAAATAGACTAAATTAACAGGGTGAGGCACATGGGCTACTAACAGCTTACTACACAACATACACTTAATTTTACTTTCTTAGCTACAGTATACATATCTCTGTGGCATATTACATCATTTATGCAGTAACATACAAGACATTTTTGGACTCACCTTGTTGTTATGTGCTTGTACACCTTGTAGTTAGCTTGTACTCCATGGTGCAGCTTGAGTAGGTAAATAGAGGATCTAAATGACCCTATGGCAACACAGCACTACAGCAGCAGAGCCCAGGTACTGTACCATCATACCACCACCACACAGTTTATGACAGAGCTGCAGCGAGGGGGAGGTGTAGCTCAATGTTGCTTGTGGCATCTTCCCCCTGACTCTCTATCCATGAAGTCTGGTACACAATTATTTAAGCGTGGCCATAGAGAGTCTGTTAGCTATTGCCATAGTGGAGCACCTCAACCCCAACCCAATTCCTGAATAAATATGAAGTGTGTGTGTGTGTTCCCTGGCTTCTGCTTAGGATGCTTGACTTGAACAAGCCCCTCACTGCTCACAGGGTGCTCCAATACAGGGGAGTGCAGCTGCAAGCGACAGCAGTTACAGCAGTGTTGAAAACTTCAGTACCTCTTGCTGCAAGATCTTGCCAGCGTAGGGAAGAAAAAACACAACATGAGAGGTAAAGGAGGGCTTTTGAAGCTTTGTTCACTTTGTTACATATCCTAATCCAATATCTGCACACCCCGAGCACAATGTTTGTTGGGTTAACCCACAGTCTAAAACTGTTGCCAAAGCTTTAGGAGAATATCAACATTACTGTGGTTGACACAAATATTTAACTTCCATGCAGTATGGCATAGACCTGTCTTACTCTTGACAACTTTGTCAAACTCTAGAGTTCTCTGTATTCTAATGACATGACAACCCTTTAGACAATGAGCTCCAAACACTGATAATTGCTGATGTAACTGACTGTAAGGAATATAGTCATGTGAAATACTCCAAATCCACCAACATACAGTGGACTACTCTTATAATTCCTCATCTATAGCCAACAGGGGGCACTAGAATTCCACCACTATAGCATTAACAGTAGGCGTTCACAACAGCAAGGTTTAGCCTCATTTACCTCATGCATTTACAGATGAGCCAATCAGAGATGGAGAGCATCATGTCCACCATGTCCATCACATTCGTATTGCCCCACTTATAAAAGTTGATGAAAGTTATGGCAATATGTCATGTTATATCCCACCCAGATTCAAAACTGGACAGGAAGGAACATCTCCCCCTAAAATAATTGAACAAATAATTGGAGAAAAGTTTAATTTTTAAAGAGCACCCTCTACTCTAAAACCTACAATGGGATATTGTCAAAACCCCAAATAAGTAATTTATGTTCTGGTCTAACAGGCTATAGTCGACTGGTCAGTGTAATTAGCAGCATGTACAGTAGTCAGGCTATTTGTGTAAATGATCCGCAGTCCATCTATCTCCTCATCATGGATGTGGAATCCCAAATTATCATGGTTTTGTTTTTAATTTACAGATGCTGTTAAATCCTGTCGCCACCGCATAGGACGTGCTCTGACCGGATGACATGATGCCTTTAGTGCCCCAAGGATTGTGCACAAGGGAGTCGATGATCTGTGAATCTCACTGTACATTGCAGCGGCTTCCCGACGATGGTCAAAGTTGGGTAGACGTCTGAGTCTGGGAGCGGATGCAAGGACTTCAAAATGAATCCGATGGAGTTTCTCTATCAAATAATCGCATTCAATATGGCGGCATAAGGGATAAAGTTAAAAAGGAAAACAAAGAAGAAACTAGGTTGATCGCAATCTGATCAAGGACTTGGACAGGACGTCTCCAAACTCGTTACGCAGAACTTTTCCAACATTGAGACCGTATCTGATAGCTCAATGCATAGTTTATGTGATACACGGAGTGATACACGGCTGTATTCTTCTTACAGGTGTGATTTTGTAGGCTACACTAGGCAAGTTCTCTTCCTGGGTAGAAATGAATGAAGTATACCCCTATTCACTTTGTTGAAACTCCGAGCCTGGGAATTTACATGCAATAAAGTGACAGTTGGATGCCAAAATGAGTGTTTACTCTCATATCTGGAGGATTTTACAGATATTCCTAGCGACGATTGTCACAATTGTCACGCAAGGTATGTACCATACAAAAAGGGTTACAATCAGCCTGAGTGACTATCTGTATATTATATTCTATTTGTATGTTTTTGTTTGGTACATATTTAATTGCATACTCTTTATGATGTTGAAATAGTATACATAAGTATTTAGGATTATTTGTATTCCATTAGACAATGTGCAACAAACGAGTTTATTATATGATCAAGGAGCTGATATGAGATAGACAGTATACCCTTGTGGTTGAAAATGCATTTAACTTTTATAGTTTCCTCTGAAATGTTATGCCGTACTTTTATGAATGCAATACGCACACTGCCATCAGTCAATTGGCTTTGCAACATAGTTACAGACTGCAATTTCACCATGGTAACTTGTTGTTGTGGTCAACTGCCCCTATATGACACAAAAAGTCCCATTTGTCCAGTGAATAAGACAATGGCTTGAAATGAGTGTGCCTAGTCCAGTTTAGGTGCCACTCAGATTTGTGAGAATACTGGTATACAGGTACAGTAGGCCAAGGAGGTCCACCTTAGTCTAATTACTCCAAAGTGCATGTTAAGACTAATCAAATCTTATTAAGGCTTGATTTTTAGTTAGAGTTTATGTCATTGAGGGTTAGTGCTGATCTAACTTGCATTTCGATTCGCAAACCTTATAAGGATGAGAATGTTTTTGATTATGTACTGTGTACCAGTACTTTATGGGACATTTGGCACTGTCATTAAGTTCCACTTATGAAATGGACATACATTTGTATTTCCTTAGTTTAGTCTCAGTGTGCAGCAGAGCTTAAAAGGAGTTTCGGTGCATATTAGCAGAAGTCCAGAACACATTACTGTACTCATTCACCTCAGTGATGAAATGGACAGGACCCTGTGGACTATAAATATTCCACATCACAAAGGCATTTGCTGAAAAGCTTTTAACTGCCTCAAAGACAGCTATTTCCAGACGATGTGGCCTCCCTGAATTATAATAAACAGACTGGATAAAGAGGACAAAAAGGGAGAAATCCTGATAAAACCAGCTTTAAGAGTCTCATTGGATATAGCAATCCCTACCAATCCCCACACAGGCCTAAGCATCTCCCTCCCCTCCTCCTCTCCCTTTCTGTACACATATGATCAGTGCTCTATCAAGTTTCTATCTTTATGTAGCGGTTGCAGGGACATAGGGTCTTTTCAACAAGTAAACCATTGCTATTAGGAGAGCTTTCTCCCTAAAATACTTAGGTCATGCCTGACTTTTCCTCTGGGGAGAGGACACAGCCAATATGGAAGTAAACAACGTCTTGACCTAAAATGACAGACTCTATTCAACACTTCAAGTGGAATAAGTGAGACATCTGTGTCATGTCTCTGTCATGCCATTTGAAGTCGGATCACGCACAGGCTGTTCTTCACGAATATAAACATTCATTATAGCACATTAGAATGCATGGAGTTGAACTGTTACTGTTCTTTCAAAACACCACGCAGCATAGGCCAGGTTTGTTTGGTTTGTGGTCATCTTAAATCCGTGGGTTCCATCAAGACAAACTCAAGTTGAGTAGCTTGTCAGAGCGTGATAGATAATTCTGTATTAAAAGAGACATTGACATGTATACTTGTTGGTCTCAATATAATGCTGCTAAAAATAGCATCGAATGACAGCATGGGTAATCTTTTGTTTCCTAGTAACAACAAATAGCCTACTGTAATTGCACAGTAGCCTACAGTAAGTACAGAGCTTATACTCTTAAGTGAGCAATCCTGTGCTGTCCAGACATTGGTCAGCTGGCAGCTTTACCACTACTGGGAACAATGCCAAGCCGACCTACATACATGTATAACCATGTCATTAATTAGCTTTTGCCTCAGTCTCCTCACTTTTCTAGCGGCCTTAATTGTTTGACTGTATCCAGTGATCCTATTGGTACTGTAACCCTGTTGTTACCCCCAACTTTAGAACATAGGGCCTAATGTAGTCCTGTCCTTCTCCCTGTTCCTTGTGTTCTAATGCCTTGATTATGTGCTGTTTCTAACAGGCCCACAAGTAGTGACTTATTCTGAGAAAAGGGACCTGAAGATTATGTTTAAAGGTCGCCTCAGTCTTGTTTAATCAGATCTGAAAATCTCTCTCCCTCTCCCTCCTTGTTTCATATCAAATATACTATATTTAAATTGCTTAATGCAATTGCAGTTTCATATTCTCAAGAAATATAGACTATCCTATTGTACAAATGTAACCTATACACAGATGTTTTCTTTTGGAATCAACTGTAGAATTTGCAATATAGATTTGATTAACAGCATATTTTGTTGTGCTGGGCATATGGATTCAGTTGTGCGTTGGATGTCTCATAGTAGCGTGGGGAATGCAAAGTGGGTCAACTTTGAGCAATTTTTATCTCCTAAATGTTTTGGCATTCAGGTCCAAAAAGTAACATTTTCCGATCACTTCTACCAAGTATGGAAGGTTTCCTTCAAATAAAAAAGGGGTGTAGTCAAAACGTGATTGAAATGATATAGAATGATCCAAGATAAAACAACAATGTCATTGGAGACAAGTGCATTTCTGCAGACCAGAATAGATATTGTTCTTCTGGACAGGGAAATAGAAAAGTCAAAGATGTCAGTCTCCAAGTTGGGTGATTGGAGCAGCTATGTGCTGAAACAGCTGGTGGAGGAATTTGGCTCCTTCTTTATCAGCTGGATGCAAAGCGTTTATCATGGCGAGAGAGGAAATACAGTACATACTCAAACATATACTGTAGCTTCCCTACACAGTGGACAATCAGTGATTATTGTCTCAGCAAATGAGACTGTTAACATACAGTATATACTCACTAGTGCATTATTTGCATTGAGCACAATTGTACCACCCCTCTTAGATTTCAGAGCTAACTCAAGTGTTCTTAAATACATTGGGGAGCACAGATGACCAGTCTAAGACAGCTTGAGAAAGATATAACAGCCTGTGATATGTGTTGCCACAGTTGCAGCACATCGCCCTCCTGCAGAGATGCCAAAGCAGAAAAGGCCCAGTGAGTGTTTATTCACAGTGGTGGGAAATACTGCCAGCTCTGGTATTAAACAGCACATCTGTCAATGGTCACTGGTGGAGCTAAGGGGGAGACAGCCCCTGTCCCAGTCCAGGAAGATGATTGAGATACTGTACATGTCCGTGTGAGAAAAATAAAAACATCCATTTGTGTTTCTCTTTGGGGGTCACTCTGTAGACTTGGCTCCGTTGTGACACACAAACTGTTTCCCTGACTGTGTAAAGCTCTCCAACCACTGCACAGGTGTCTGCTTGGTGATAAAAGCAGGTCGAAGGAGGGATGATGTAGAGACCTGTCACACGCCACAAACCGTGAGGGACAAGACTTAGTTAGACTTACTTTACAAAAAGCTCCAAGCCCTCCTCCTCCTCAGGAAAAATAACCACAACAATCCAGTGACAGACATGTCATTCTCTCTGACATATTTTGTCATAATTTGACCAATGGAACAGAAAGGTGTGTCACTACACATGCAGATAACATTATAGGAAAGGAATATTATGGACATTTTGGGGGGGAATCTCTCTAAACTCTGTGGTAAGGACACGTTTATGACAGTTATAAGATCAACAGTAGTAAAGAGGGACATTTTTGATTATAGCTACAAACTCATCACTGGCACATAAGATACATGCATTGTGTATTAGTTCATAGTTCATGATTAATAAAATTCTGTTACATTACAGGGCTCAGAGTCTCTGTCCTCTGGGCAGAATAGAATGTGGCAATTTGTCATGAACAAGCAACTGATTGTATTTTGTGTCAAAATCAAGTTATAGGTCTACACTTAAGTGGAGAATAGACTGTTTCACACTTTTTCTAACAGACAGTTTATTAGCAAAGCCAGAGTGCTGTTGAGTGCCATTGAGTATGAGATCATCTCAGTTAATGAGCACATACCAGGCTGCTTCTCTCTCTCTCTCCCACCAAGTAGGCCAATTAGCCTCCCATTGACAGTGCAGCCTCAGGTCAGCAGCCATAATGTGTAATCTATCAAAATGGGGGCAAATGAGAGTGGATGCTGGCCTGTGGACCTGCGGCTCAGTTCACTTCCAGAGAGACAGTTGTGTCATACCCCTCATGCTTTTATGCCGGATCAGAGGGCTCTAATGCTGTTGTCCCCCTTGACACCCTCACCCTACTCCAAACACACACACCATGAACATGCTGCCCTGTGTAGGACCAGATCAGCCACCACCTAGGTAGGTCAAGTTGTTTTAAGGCATACAAGTCAATATAGCTGGAATTACATCATTTACAGGGAGTAATCCCATTTAATTCATCTCTGATACAGTAAAATCTGCCAATAAATAATTTGTGTTTTCATGCATGTCATCAGATCATGCAGATATTATTGCTTGCTACTTTACCATTTGGTTTTACATAAAAGTTTTGATCTGAAAGAAGAGGGAGGATGAAAGTTAAGTCACTTCTGCAAAGCACAACAGAAAACACACCTCTTTTAACAGGGAAATCATGAGTAATAGAACACACCTGAGTGTCATAATTGTCTCTAGGATGGTCTCTGCCTCCCTCTGGTGACAGGTGGAACCATGACACCAAGTGTTCATGACAGGTAGTCCGTCCCGCACTTTGGTCATTTTCACTAGAAATCACTCTCATTTGGGTATGGGATTGACTTGATTTGGATGATGGATGATATCAAGGGAATGTAGTCTGTTCTGCTGCTGTCCCACCAGTGCTCCTTTGCCACTGCATCACACGCAGTAATACTCTTAGCTGCTTCTGCTATGATTTCTAATATAAAGACCCTCTTGTATACTATGGGAATTTGAAGATTAAGTAAATGGTCACTTTAATGATGATGTCCCATCTAGTTGATCAGCTTGACTCAAGTCTAGTTCCTGGAAATCTCTGGATGGTTTCTTTTTGGCAATTCCCGTTAAACTAATATTTTATTGGGATATCTTTGTACTCAGGTAATTATTATGATTTTGTACTTAATGATTGAGGCCAGCTATTATTCCTGTCCACTTCATATAACCATGAAACAATGGATCCTGTTATGAAACTCCTGACCCTGATTGTGGTTGGTAGCCCAGAGTTGAGAGAAACTGACCAGTAGCCGGAAGGTTTGTTAATGCCAGGCTGTAGG
Organism: Oncorhynchus mykiss; assembly: GCF_057628025.1. Lineage (NCBI taxonomy): Eukaryota > Metazoa > Chordata > Actinopteri > Salmoniformes > Salmonidae > Oncorhynchus > Oncorhynchus mykiss. The sequence goes on from NC_143027.1 coordinate 25,181,262, forward strand.
CTATTAGCAGAGGTTAAGGGTCTCTAGTGACTCAGTAGTCCATCCAAAATGATGAACATGAATTTCCTCTACATGTCATCAAAGCAACACTGTCTGTTAACCTACGGGTAATGTTTTGTCTCTTGCTTTCCCACAGAGTTGGACAGCCGGGAGATGTCAGACAACACTAAGAGCTCTCTGCCATTCCCTGTGTTCCTTCCAGTGAACTACCAGGTGAAAGACGCAGATTACTTCTTTTTGAAGGAGGCCGGTCAGGACATCATGAGAAACTCCAGCATGCAGACACAGACACAGCCATTTGTCATCCTGAGAGCCAGCCGGCCTCCTGCTGTCAACGCCAGCTATGGGCCCCTGTCCACAGAGCAGCCTGTCCCTCTAGACCTGGTACAGTCTGTGCAGCTGTTCCGGGCCCCGGGGGTATTCACCTACAACTGGAAGGTCCAGTCCTTTGTGCTGACCCCCCGGGTCTACTCATCCATGCCCAAGGTGCGGGTGTTGTTCTATGTGGCTGGGAGGGACTGGGACAGGGGAGCAGATGGGCTAAAGGATGAGTTGCCCTGTGTTACGGTGTTTGCCTTCTGGCAGACTCAGGAGGTGAGGGGCTCCTGTGCCCTTGGAGGTCTGAGGGGCACATGCATGGCTGAGCTGGAGCCTGTAGCCGGCTGGTTCAGTCCCGCAGCAGAGAGCTCTAGCCCGGGGAGGTTGGACCCAACAGAGGTAAACACAGTAGAGCTGTACTACCAGGCCCGGCCCAGTGCATATGGGAAGTGCAGGGAGGGCGATTGGGATCGCTGGGGCAGCTCAGAGCAGCAGCAGGCTGAGTACATCCCTGTGACTCCCATGCAGAGGATCAGCAGTGTGCGCCTCCTTCAGGTGCCAAAGGGAGCTCCATCTCTGTCTCAACTCAAGCTGGGAAAGGCTGTTGTCATCCAGACTTCCTCCAAACCCCTGAAGAAGACAGATATCGCCACTTTCTACATCCTCACGGCCAGCTCCTCCTTCCTGGAAAACTTCACTATGCGGTGAGTTTCAGATGTCATGTTTGATGTTTTCACTCATACTAAACTTGACTTTTTATTATGTCAAGTCAATTATTATAAAACAATTAGTTATCTTGAATATTCAGAATTCCAAATGCAAATGCAACTATTTACCCATTAAATAAAGGAACAACTATGGTGAAGTGCCTATCAGACCAATAATTGTTCTGCAGCACACTGTGGTTATAATTGGTTAATAACAGTTAACCCTATTTGCTGAAGTACTGCCAATGTATTGCACAGTAGCCTTACTTATCTCGTCGATTTAGCCACACATGCCCAAACCCTGTCCGTTAGAAATATCCAATGAGATTTGAAGTGGATTAAAATATTTATCTGAAAATATGATAGATTTTAGCATTCTTACAGGGAATTGAGGCAGATTATTGAAGTTAAATTGAAAAATAGTTGAGAGTAATGATATTCAGAGCTACAGTGGCAAGAAAAAGTATGTAAACCCTTTAAAATTACCTGGATTTCTGCATAAATTGGTCATCAAATTTGATCTGATCTTCATCTAAGTCACAACAATAGACAAACACAGTGTGCTTAAACTAATAACACAGAAATGATTGTATTTTTCTTGTCTATATTGAATACATCATTTAAACATTCACAGTGTAGGTTGGTAAAGTATGTGAACCCCTAGGCTAAGGACTTCTCAAAAAGCTAATTGGAGTCAGGAGTCAGCTAACCTGGAGTCCAATCAATGAGGCGAGATTGGAGATGTTGGTTAGAGCTGCCTTGCCCTATAAAAAGCACTCACTAAATTTGAGTTTGCTATTCACAAGAACCATTGCTTGATGTGAACCATCTCCAAAAGCCTTGATGTTCATCAGTCCACGTTAAGACAAAATGTGTATAAATGGAGAAAGTTCAGCACTGTTGCTACTCTCCCTGGGATTGGCCGTTCAGCCAAAGACTCACAGAAATCTCTGGAACATGCTAACATCTCATGAACACGTATAATTGTTTTTGTGTTATTAGTTTAAGCAGACTGTGTTTGTCAATTGTTGTGACCTAGATGAAGATCAGATCAAGTTTTATGATCAATTTATGCAGAAATCCAGGTATTTCCAAAGGGTTCACATACTTTTTCTTGCCACTGTATTTCAACTTCCCATGCAGTCATCAAGCGTCTCTGTGTCACTGTGATGGAGATAAAGTGTGCTCAGATGTGGCTTTCTAGTGGCTCAATATCTGACTGATGTCAAAGGATTGCGTACAGTGTGCTGTGCGTCTTATTATAATGACTGCATATGTGTATAGTGGGGATTACAGGCAAAGCCCAATTTCATCATTTCAAGGCAGTGCTCGTTCATTATGTTAAATGTCCCGGTTGTACTCGAGGACAGAGCACCTGCACACTACATAACTTCAACATCATAGTGTGACAGCCATGCATGTAGGGTTTATATCCATACTGCTGAGACTTTTTGTCTGACTAATATTTTTCTCCGCTCATACAGGAGTAATAAAGGACTAGTGCACTAATTTGGTGGGAATATAAAAATATTTGATTTAGATTTCTCAGGTGGTGCTGCAGCACCCACAGCACCCCTACTTCCCGTGGCTATGTTCACACAACTGCCTGACCCTATTGATTCTTTACACTATGCATTGAAACTTATTGTTTCAAGGACTCTCAGGGCAGAGGTAATAAGGATGGTGTGGTCTCTCTCTAGTTCCCTGGTTTATCATATTTAGATTGAGGTGTGTCTGACAGCATTTTCATAGACTTGTCTATAGTGTGTGCAGTATAAATTGTCTCCACACAGCCCTCAATATCTCCACATCATCCTTGTTCACAGCCAAACCCCCGCCTAGACCAATGTATTTTCACTGATAAACACATACAGTTGAAGTCAGAAGTTTACATACACCTTAGCTAAATACATTTTAACTCAGTATTTCACAATTCCTGACATTTAATCCTATTAAGAACTCCCTGTCTTAGGTCAGTAAGATCACCACTTTATTTTAAGAATGTGAAATGTCAGAATAATAGTAGAGAGAATAATTTATTTCAGCTTTTATTTCTTTCATCACATTCCCAGTGGGTCAGAAGTTTACCTACTCTCAATTAGTATTTAGTATCATTGCCTTTAAATTGTTTACTTGGGTCAAAAGTTTCAGGTAGCCTTCCACAAGCTTCCCATAATAAGTTGGGTGAATTTTGGCCCATTCCTCCTGACATAGCTGGTGTAACTGTGTCAGGTTTGTAGGCTTCCTTGCTCACACACGCTTTTTCAGTTCTGCCCACAAATGTTCTATAGGATTGAGGTCAGGGCTTTGTGATGGCCACTCCAATACCTTGACTTTGTTGTCCTTAAGCCATTTTGCCACAACTTTGGAAGTATATTTGGAAGACCCATTTGCGACCAAGTTTCCTGACTGATGTCTTCAGATGTTGCTTCAATATATCCACATAATTTTCCCTACCTCATGATGCCATCTATTTTGTGAAGTGCACCAGTCCCTCCTGCTGCAAAGCACCCCCACAACATGATGCTGCCACCCCCGTGCTTCACGGTTGGGATGGTGTTCTTAGGCTTGCAAGCCGTCCTCCTTTCCCCCCCCCAAACATAACGATGGTCATTATGGCCAAACAGTTATATTTTTGTTTCATCAGACCAGAGGACATTTCTCCAAAAAGTACAATTTTTGTCCCCATGTGCAGTTGCAAACCGTAGTCTGGCTTTTTTAGGACGGTTTTGGAGCAGTGGCTTCTTCCTTGCTGAGCGGCCTTTCAGGTTATGTCAATATAGGACTCGTTTTGGAAAATGCTCTCAAGGATTTGGAAAATGCTCTCAAGGATGAACCAGACTTGTGGAGGTCTACAATTTTTGTCTTAGGTCTTGGCTGATTTCTTTTGGTTTTCCGATGATTTCAAGCGAAGAGGCACTGAGTTTGAAGGTACAGTGCCTTGCGAAAGTATTCGGCCCCCTTGAACTTTGCGACCTTTTGCCACATTTCAGGCTTCAGACATAAAGATATAAAACTGTATTTTTTTGTGAAGAATCAACAACAAGTGGGACACAATCATGAAGTGGAACGACATTTATTGGATATTTCAAACTTTTTTAACAAATCAAAAACTGAAAAATTGGGCGTGCAAAATTATTCAGCCCCCTTAAGTTAATACTTTGTAGCGCCACCTTTTGCTGCGATTACAGCTGTAAGTCGCTTGGGGTATGTCTTGGGGTATCAGTTTTGCACATCGAGAGACTGACATTTTTTCCCATTCCTCCTTGCAAAACACCTCGAGCTCAGTGAGGTTGGATGGAGAGCATTTGTGAACAGCAGTTTTCAGTTCTTTCCACAGATTCTCGATTGGATTCAGGTCTGGACTTTGACTTGGCCATTCTAACACCTGGATATGTTTATTTTTTAACCATTCCATTGTAGATTTTGCTTTATGTTTTGGATCATTGTCTTGTTGGAAGACAAATCTCCGTCCCAGTCTCAGGTCTTTTGCAGACTCCATCAGGTTTTCTTCCAGAATGGTCCTGTATTTGGCTCCATCCATCTTCCCATCAATTTTAACCATCTTCCCTGTCTCTGCTGAAGAAAAGCAGGCCCAAACCATGATGCTGCCACCACCATGTTTGACAGTGGGGATGGTGTGTTCAGGGTGATGAGCTGTGTTGCTTTTACGCCAAACATAACGTTTTGCATTGTTGCCAAAAAGTTCAATTTTGGTTTCATCTGACCAGAGCACCTTCTTCCACATGTTTGGTGTGTCTCCCAGGTGGCTTGTGGCAAACTTTAAACGACACTTTTTATGGATATCTTTAAGAAATGGCTTTCTTCTTGCCACTCTTCCATAAAGGCCAGATTTGTGCAATATACGACTGATTGTTGTCCTATGGACAGAGTCTCCCACCTCAGCTGTAGATCTCTGCAGTTCATCCAGAGTTATCATGGGCCTCTTGGCTGCATCTCTGATCAGTCTTCTCCTTGTATGAGCTGAAAGTTTAGAGGGACGGCCAGGTCTTGGTAGATTTGCAGTGGTCTGATACTCCTTCCATTTCAATATTATCGCTTGCACAGTGCTCCTTGGGATGTTTAAAGCTTGGGAAATCTTTTTGTATCCAAATCCGGCTTTAAACTTCTTCACAACAGTATCTCGGACCTGCCTGGTGTGTTCCTTGTTCTTCATGATGCTCTCTGCGCTTTTAACGGACCTCTGAGACTATCACAGTGCAGGTGCATTTATACGGAGACTTGATTACACATAGGTGGATTGTATTTATCATCATTAGTCATTTAGGTCAACATTGGATCATTCAGAGATCCTCACTGAACTCCTGGAGAGAGTTTGCTGCACTGAAAGTAAAGGGGCTGAATAATTTTGCACGCCCAATTTTTCAGTTTTTGATTTGTTAAAAAAGTTTGAAATATCCAATAAATGTCGTTCCACTTCATGATTGTGTCCCACTTGTTGTTGATTCTTCACAAAAAAATACAGTTTTATATCTTTATGTTTGAAGCCTGAAATGTGGCAAAAGGTCGTAAAGTTCAAGGGGGCCGAATACTTTCGCAATGCACTGTAGGTCTTGAAATACATCCATACACAACTTAGTGTATGTAAACTTCTGACCCACTGGAATTGTGATGCATTGAATTATGAGTTAAATAATTGTTGGAAAAATTACTTGTGTCATGCACAAAGAAAATGTCCTAACTGACTTGCCAAAACTATAGTTTGTTAACAAGAAATTTGTGGAGTGGTTGAAAAACGAGTTTTAATGTCTCCAATCTATGTGTATGTAAACTTCCGACTTCAACTGTAGCTATCTTCATCAAGGGTTGCTGTCAACACAGACAGGTGGAGATTTACGCTGTCTTCGTTAGAGATAGTACTTTTTCTGCTGCTACTATATTTTTTTTATTTTTTTTTTTAACTCTGTTTATTAAGTTTTGAACATACACACACACAGACAAGACAAAGCAATATAAATAATATACTCAACTAGAAAAAAAAATACAAATAAAAATACAAATAAAAAAATAGCTTTAAAGATACCATACTTTAGACAAGTTAAACACACCAGGCAGAAGGCTACAGAGGTTAAAGGGCAATCTATAGTACAGGGACAGAGCAAACACCTCACCATTGTTCCTGTAAGCAGTCAAGGGATAAGGGTGGAGAAATGCAACCACTCACAGAGAGTCATGGCCACAGAACGACCATCCACTGGACAAAAAAAAAGTTTACAATGCTTTAAAATAAAAAATAAAAAATTATTATTCATGTAGGCGTGAACAAAATGTAAAAATAACTGGGAAAAACAAGCTAACACTTCAGTCTCTGCCTGGGCAAGATGAACAAGGCATCTGCGGACCACAATCAATAAGCACATGGACCTTAATACCCCCCCCAGCAAAAACACAGAGAGAAGCTCCTCCAACCCTTAACTCACAGACTTATTTTAGTATTAATTGGAATGCCATCAGAGGATGGACTGTTTAAAGTAAGACCGGAATGGAGCCCAAGCCTCATCAAACAGTTTGGGGTTCCCACGTGAATTGAATTGATTTTTTTCTAGTTTCAGAGAGCACAACACATCCCTCACCCAATATTTATAAGATGGGGGAGCTGCCATCTTCCAGTTCTGTAGTATTAGCCGTCTAGCTAAAAGAGTTAAGCAACAGTGTCCGACTGGATTCTTGATAGGGGGGTACCCATGGGCAGTACTCCAAAAAGGGCTGTAAGGGGAGACGGATCTATAACAGTGTCATATATATCAGAGAAACATTTAAATATTAATTCCCAGAAACCTGACAGTTTATGACAGCCCCAAAACATATGCAACAGTGTGGCTGGTTCCACCTTACATCTGACACAGGTAGGATCAAAATCAGAGAATATTCTTCCAAGTTTGGCCCCCGACCAGTGGATACGATGAACCACCTTGAATTGAATGAGGCTGTGTCTAGTGCTAAAAGAGGACGAGTGTACCCTGCGCAGCACAGATTTCCAGGCGTCTTCCCCAAGTTCCTCCCCCAAATCCTTTTCCCATCGAGTCTTTAAAGGAACCAGAGAAGGGTTCTGTAGGTCATGAATGATTGCATATACATCTGAAATTGCGCCTCTAGGAAGCTTGTTCAGCTCCAAGATGCTCTCTATAGCAGTATTCGCAGGCCTATTGGGAAATCCAGGTGTGTTAGCCCTGACAAAGTTTCTAGTCTGGAGATAGCGGAAAAAGTGGGATTGGGGGAGATTGAACTTTTCCTGCAGCTGAGAAAAAGAGGCAAATGTATCATCAAAGAATAATTGGGCTAGCGAGGAAAGGCCTAGTGAGTGCCAAATGCCAAAAGCCCCATCATTCAAAGATGGGGGAAATAAAATGTTCTGATTGATTGGGCCTGATAGAGAAAAGCCTCTGAGGCTAAAGGCTAAACGGAACTGATTCCAAATTTTAAGAGACTGCTTTACAATTGGGTTGGCACACCTTTTGCCTAGGGACACTGGGAGAGACGAGCACAGCACAGAGGGAAGTGCTGCAGGTTTACACGATTCAGACTCCATCTGGGCCCAGAGTGGTCTAGGGCCAGTAGGATCAGTCTGCAGCCAGTACAGAACGGCTCTGAAATTTGCAGCCCAGTAGTATGTCTGAAAATTTGGTAAAGCTAAACCCCCCAATGACCTAGGCTTCTGTAAATGTTTTCTACCAATCCGTGGTACCTTGCCATTCCAAATAAAATGCATGAATGTTTGATCCAGTGAAATAAAAAAAGATTTTGGAATAAAAATGGGTAAACATTGAAATAAATATAAAAATTTGGGCAACACATTCATTTTAATGACATTAATCCTTCCGATAAGAGAAAGGGGTAGCGAATTCCAAAAAGTAAAAGATTGTTTCAATCTGTCTGCTAGAGCAATAAAGTTTTCCTGAAACAAATTTGAATATTTCCTTGTCACTTTTACTCCCAAGTAAGTGAATTGATCCCGGACAATCCTAAACTGAGAACTTGTGAAAGAGCACTTTAAAGCAGCCTTGTTTACCGGAAAGAGCTCACTCTTGCCTAGATTCAGCTTGTACCCTGAGATTGATCCAAACTTTTTAAGAACAGATAGGGCACGTGGCAATGAGGTATCGGGGTTGGAGATAAACAAAAGGAGGTCGTCAGCATATAGCGAGACTTTCTGCTCCCAGCCCGCCCTGATTATGCCTTGAAAGGCATCATTAGAGCGTAGTGCAATGGTGAGAGGCTCGATTGCCAAAGCAAACAACAAGGGGGAGAGTGGGCAACCCTGTCTGGATCCACGGTGCAAGGGAAAATAGTCAGAGGACAAGTTATTGGTCCGTACCGAAGCCATGGGGGAAAAATAAAGAATCTTTATCCACGCAATGAATTTGGGGCCAAAGCCAAATCTATAAAGGGCAGCTGTTAGGTAATCCCACTCAACGCGGTCAAACGCTTTTTCGGCATCAAGTGAGACCACCACCTCCGGGTCCCCCGACGCTGGGGAGTACAGTATATTCATAAGGCGCCTAATATTGAAAAATAAATGCCTATTTCTCACAAAGCCAGTCTGGTCAGAGTGTATTACTTGGTGCAGCAAGCCTTCCATACGGATGGCTAAAAGCTTAGCTAGGATTTTGTAATGACAGTTTAAAAGCGAGACTTGGCGATAGGATCCACATTCCAGGGGGTCTTTGTTTTTCTTTAGTAGTAATGAAATTGAAGCCTGATAAAGACTAGGCGGCAGCTTTGAAGTATTGAGGCACTCTGCAAATAGTCGGGACAAGAATGGGCAAAGCAGACCAGAAAACGTCCTGTAAAATTCGGTTGGAAAACCGTCCAGACCCGGTGATTTACCACTTTTCATTGCGGACACTGCTGTTGCAATCTCCTCAAGCGTAAATTCTTCTTCTAGACAGTCATGGGAGTCTGTATCAATTGAAGGCATATTCAAGCCATTAAAGAAGGAGTCAATCAGCGAAGGGTCTTGAGGGGATTCAGAGGTGTATAGCGCAGAGTAAAATTGTTTAAATTGATCATTGATCTCTTTATGTATAACTGTGGTGGCACCAGACGGGGTCCTTATTTGTGGGATTAGACGTGAGGCCTCAGATTTACGGATCTGATGTGCAAGGAGTTTACTGGCCTTGTCGCCTTGTTCATAGACTTTGTATCGAGCTCGCAAGAGTAACTGTTCAGCTTGCCTGGTAGAAAGCTCATCAAATTCAGATTGGAGTAGTCGGCGCTCTTTATGCAGATCAGAGGAAGGATCCGTAGCATACTTCTCATCCAATGTGGCTATGGACTCGCTCAGGTCCCGAAGTCGCTGGGAGCGAACTCTGTTTTGGTTGGCTGTATAAGAAATAATTTGGCCACGTAGGTATGCTTTGAGAGACTCCCATATGGTAGAGCAGGACATACCTGGTGTTGAATTAGTTTCTAGGAATAAGGTAATTTCAGAAGAAATGAAATTGACAAACTCCTTATCTGAGAGTAAAATGGGGTTGAGACGCCATTGATAACACCTAGGAGGTCGCTGGGGAAACTCTAGTTCAAGCAAGAATGGTGAATGGTCAGAGATAACAATACTCTCGTAAGTACACTGCCGAAGGTTAGGCAGAAGTTTTTTGTCCAAAAAGAAGTAATCAATCCGGGAGTATGTTTGATGAACATGAGAATAAAAGGAATACTGTCTCTCTGTAGGATGTAGGAAACGCCAGGCCTCAAACATAGCATATTTCTGAAGAAAGGATTGAATAAGTAGGGCACATTTAGATGGGCCTGTATTTTTTTGTGAAGACTTGTCAAGAACTGGGGACATTTTACAGTTGAAATCCCCCCCTAAAATCAACAAATGAGAATCTAAATTGGGAATAGCAGACAGAAAGGAAGAAATGAAACTTGTGTCATCCCAATTGGGAGCATAAACACTAGCCAAAACAAGAGGGGTAGAAAACAGTTCACCGGTTACTATGACGTATCGTCCCTTAGGATCAGTAATAACCTCAGACGCTACAAAGGGAGTAGCCTTATCAACCAGAATAGCAGCACCTCTTGATTTAATATGAAAGTTTGAGTGGAACACTTGACCAACCCAGTCCTTACGCATCCTAAAATGCTCACCAGTCCTCAAGTGAGTCTCTTGTAGAAATGCAATATTTGCATTCAAACCCTTTAAGTGTGTCAACACCCTCTTACGCTTCACCGGGTTGTTAACCCCTTTGGTATTCCAAGAAATGTACTTGATCGTATTATTCTGGGCATTCCCGTTATTCAACCCTGTCATTAGAGCATAGAATGGAAAAGCAATGAGCGCCCAAAACCCCCAGAATAACTTGTCTCAGAGTAATAATGTACGGTGGTAAATGTTTGGAAAAAGTACAGAAAAAAAAACAGAAAAAAAACTAAAAAGACAGAATGACAACATTAGAACTGAACAATTCAACCTGCCCCCCCACCCCCTCCCCCCATCCCAGACAATACCTCCCCAAACGAGGTACAAGCCTAAATAGAACATGTTCTCGTCGCACAGTATGTCTGTGAGAGTGCGGTCTTAAACCTAAACCCACAGTCCCGCTCTTTAAAGTCGCGTTTTGTTAGTGGATCAAGCAGCAAAAAGAAAGATTTGTATGTATTTTTTTCAAATAAAAAAAAGGCGAATCCCCTGTGCAAACGGAATGACAAAAGCACCACTTGTAGATGTATATAATTGTATTCCCTGTCTTATAACAGGCATTGAGAGAAAATAAATAAAATGTATAAAGGCTCTCAGCCAAAAATCTAATTTGAAGTAAGGAAATCGTAGTAAGACAATCAAAAATAATAGTAATTATAATAGTAGTCTAATTGAAGCTGAGACAGCTTACAACCAATCCCAAAAAACTACGTCTGCGCAACGTTGAACGTTTGCTGGGCTTAAATGACGCTCAAAACTTTTCAAATTAAAGTGAGGCCCCAGAAACCGTGTAGCCTCGGGAGACATTTACTGTTTACTGGGTCAATGCAAACGGATGCAGTAAACAAATAACCAAAAATATTTTGAGTCACTGAGACAATGTGTAAACAAACTAAATAGGTGAGCGAGATAAGGCACGCACACAAGATGATCAAAACATTAGATCACATCAAATAGGCCTGAATAGTTTCACCAACTATACAAGACTAGCCTGTTATATCTAAACATAATTGTACCACAAGTGGGGTACTTACTATCCACAGTTCGCAAGCAACAGTTGCTAAACTGTGAGCATATTCAAGACTTCTTGATGTGACGTTGAATGTGAGCCATAGCCTCCTCCGGAGATTCAAATGTGTGGTCTTTACCCTCATGAGATATCCATAAACGGGCCGGGAATCGCAGTCCATACTTCACACTTGGATGGTCCCGAAGTACTCGTTTGGCCTGTCAGAAAGCTGCGCGCTGCCTGGAAACAGTGGGGGAGTAGTCCTGGTATATGGAAAAGCTCTGTCCTTGAAAGCTCAGAGTGGTATTGCGGGCTCATCGGAGGATCTCCATCTTCTCATGCCTCTCCCCATCCTGGGGCTTTGGGCGCAGCGACCGGTGGGCTCGATCAATCAGGGGCTTTTCATCTAAGGCAAGAACATCCTTCAGCAGCCCTGAAACAAAATTCGTGGCGCGATGCATTTCCGCGGACTCTGGGACTGATACAAGCCTCAGATTATTGCGGCGAGAGAATCCCTCTAAACTCACACAGCTCTCCCTCACCTTTTTCAAATCCGCAGCTAGGCGTTTAACGCAGTTGTTGTTTTGAGTGATGTAATTGCCGGCACAGTCTCGTTCCGCAGGATGGTTAAATCTGCTTTTAAAGTATCAGAAACCTCCTGTATTCTGGCCTCAATCGTAGCAACCACCTGTGTTTTCATTTAAACTATCTCAGAGCGTAGTAGTTTGATGGCCTCGAGAATGTTCATTTCAGCGCCGCCAGGCCAAGCCGCGCCCCCGGGTAAAGTGTGCGTCCCGGGCCCTCAGACTCAGGAGAGGGCGGTGATGAGAGCGGGTCTTGTAGGCCGGGTTTTCTCAAAGTCATGTTCTTGGCCTTATGTTTGGTCGACATGCTGACATTCGGAAGCAAAGTAGTCTTGGTTTTTACGGAAAGGGATCACCAAATTAATATTTGAAAATAAATACGGTTTTGCTGCAGAATTCACAAACTTTAAGAATACCACGGGAGCAAACGGAAAACACGTCAGTCGCACATGGCGTCCCCTACCATCCCCCCTGCTACTATATTTCAACCACACTACTGTATGTGGTAAATTATGGCCATGTCAGGGGTTCCAAAGCTCTATTTTCTCAATATGTCGCAATTATTTATTTGTGTTGCATGTATTCTGGAGTTTATTTGATGGTATCAGGAGTAGTGATGCACCGATATGACATTTTTGGGCGATACCGATCCAATATTTTCCTTGCCCAAAAAAAACGATACCGATATCCAATATTAAATTTTTTTGCGTCCCTTGAAGCATTCTAGTACAGTTAAATAGTTAACACACACACATGGAGGCAGCGGTCTAAGGCACTGCATCTCAGTGCAAAAGGCATCACTACAGTCCCTGGTTCGAATCCAGGCTGTATCACATCCAGCTGTGCTGTTTCGTTGTTAATTTGTTCAGTCGTTTCATTCTCAACCAGGATTTCTTATACTATGGAACACCGTTTGGGTCTTTGCGTGTCAAATAACACTATTTGACGTGTCAAATAAGCTTGATGACCAATCGGGACCTGAATATCACTGCACGGCACATAATAATTGAACGTGTTTATACATTTTTTACGTAAGTATTACCCATTGATTACACCAGCACTCGTATTTCATATGTCACAACGATTCATCGATCCGTATGCCATGATGCTGGTAAAGTTGTCTCGCGCACCTACAGTGCTGGCCATTAAAAACCTAGCTAGCTCATGGATGCAAACAATGTTCTTCCCCAAAAACATTGCAAAACGACATAATCTGTTTCAGAAGCTAGCTAACTATATAGCTAGGTGTCATCATCTAAAATAACCCTAATTTACAAGACAGTTCTTATTTGATGGTGGTCGGACCCATCTATGTGAAACTAGCCACAATAAGGATTAGCCACAATAGTGGGCTTTGCGTTTAGCCTTCAAAATAAAAGTAAGTTATTGACAGTGATGCAAATGAATACAAATAGTAGAATTATGTCATACTTGAATAGATCATGCTAAACGAGGTTGGAATGAGGTTATATGAAATCAACAAAAGACCATACATTTGTTAATTTGACAAAAATCTGATTGTGGATCAATGACATGGGGTATCAGTCTACTCAGTGACACCCAGAGAACATTAGCGTTGCTCTTATTGCGAGGTAGCCACTTGTTGTTCGCCTATTGAAATTGAACTTCAGTTCATGGAAATAAATAGCTAGCCAGCTATTTAACCCTGTTGCCCAAAGCCAAAGTTATAAGCAGCCAGCTAGCTTCATCTGGCTAATGATTCTCGGCCGGACCGGGTTATGTGTTGTGAAGCTAGCCACAGTAAGGATTAGGCACAATAGTGGAATTTGTGGTTACAATTGGTGGAATCATGCCATATTTAGACTAGTTAATGTTAAACAAGGTTGGAATGTGAAGCAAGGAAATGGGGTGTCAGTCTACCCGGTGACATCCACAGAGCATAACTGTGAAGAGTTTACGCAAATATTATGTTGTAGCTCTTATCGCTTATCTTTGGGGCGGCAGGCAGCCTAGTGCTTAGAGCGTTGTGCCAGTAACCGAAAGGTTGTTGGATTGAATCCCTGAGCTGACAAGGTAAAACTGTTCAGCCCTTGAATAAGGCAGTTAACCCACTGTTCCCCGATAGGCCATCCTTGTAAATAATAATTTGTTCTTAACTGACTTGCCTAGTTAAATTGACAGTGTGAAATCACCTCCCCAGTCAGCCTATTGTGTGTATTGATGTTCATATTGCACTGTACAGCTTTACTTAAGGATTGGGGATCAATGAAATGGGGTATCAGTCTACTCAATACCCAATATATTTTTTCCCAACGTCCTCCTCAGAGTTATCAGACTCCAAAACATCCACACAGTATTGTTTTTCCTTGGGAATTGTGTTCAATACACATAGGTTGACAATAAATATGGCTCAATTCACAGTTGTTTCAGAGTCCCGCAATACTTACACACAAGGATTCCTAAATCATTGCTAAGAATAATGAAAATTACTGCAGTTTCTACTGGTCATTGTCTTCAGGCTGGTTGTATTGGTGCTAGCTAGGTACCAAGCTAAAGCTAGCTACCTCAGAAGTTGCGGTCGAACAAATAATGCTTTATTACCAACACTGTATTGTAAACACATCGTTCGTGGCCGGTGTTTGCTTGTTTGCAGACTTTTGTACAGCTTTGACAGTGCTACTGATAGTAGTGGTGGTGCTTGGCTTGCACGTGCAAATTCAGTGATTGTACATGGTTGACAGCCTAACGTGAGTAAAATAGAGCCATAAGAGAGCCTGCTAAATGTAATGTAAATGTCTTAGTAATGTAAATGTTTTTCGATAAAAATGTGTTTCTCTACTACTTCTAGTTATTTATTTATCTTATGTTTTTCTAATGTCGAACTCATTTGTGTGGCAACTCATTTGAATGAGATTAATTTAAATCAAGTTAACAGCTGCCTCTCTCTTCCTGTTCTACTCTCATGTGTTGGAATCTATGTATACTTAAGCAGTGGGGCTGAAAATAAGCCTTTTCCCTGGGTTCTCGCTCTCTCGCTCACCCACCCCAGTGCCCATGTATCTTAATCCCCTTTGCTTTAGTTTGAATTCAAATTGCCTCTTGCTCACAGTCTCTGCCTCATGGGGTCAATGGTCACATAACAACAACAAGTAGAGTAAAGGAACAGGAGCAATGGTAGGAGCTCCTCTCATCTACCTCATGTAATTTCTTATCTCCCTCAAGTCATTTCTCCTCTCCTCTCCCTCAAGTAATTTCTCCTCTCCTCTTCCTCAAGTAATTTCTCCTTTCCCTCAAGTCATTTCTCCCCTTTAACCTGAATCACCTTGCCTCTCATAAACAGAAGAGTACAAAAAAGTATTTAGTCAGCCACCAATTGTGCAAGTTCTCCCACTTAAAAATATGAGAGGCCTGTAATTTTCATCATAGGTACACTTCAACTATGACAGACAAAATGAAGGGAAAAAATCCAGAAAATCACATTGTAGGATGTTTAATGAATTTATTTGCAAATTATGGTGGAAAATAAGTATTTGGTCACCTACAAACAAGCAAGATTTCTGTCTCTCACAGACCTGTAACTTCTTCTTTAAGAGGCTCCTCTGTCATCCACTCGTTACCTGTATTAATGGCAACTGTTTGAACTTGTTATCAGTATAAAAGACACCTGTCTACAACCTCAAACAGTCACACTCCAAACTCCACTATGGCCAAGACTAAAGAGCTGTCAAAGGACACCAGAAACAAAATTGTAGACCTGCACCAGGCTGGGAAGACTGAATCTGCAATAGGTAAGCAGCTTGGTTTGAAGAAATCAACTGTGGGAACAATTATTAGGAAATGGAAGACATACAAGACCACTGATAATCTCCTTTGATCTGGGGCTCCACGCAAGATCTCACCTCGTGGGGTCAAAATGAACACAAGAACGGTGAGCAAAAATCCCAGAACCACACGGGGGGGCCTAGTGAATGACCTACAGAGAGCTGGGACCAAAGTAACAAAGCCTACCATCAGTAACACACTACGCCGCCAGGGACTCAAATCCTGCAGTGGCAGACGTGTCCCCCTGCTTAAGCCAGTACATGTCCAGGCCCGTCTGAAGTTTGCTAGAGAGCATTTGGATGATCCAGAAGAAGATTGGGAGAATGTCATATGGTCAGATGAAACCAAAATATAACTTTTTGGTAAAAACTCAACTCGTGGTGTTTGGAGGACAAAGAATGCTGAGTTGCATCCAAAGAACACCATACCTACTGTAAAGCATGGGGGTGGAAACATCATGCTTTGGGGCTGTTTCTCTGCAAAGGGACCAGGACGACTGATCCGTGTTAACTAAAGAATGAATGGGGTCATGTATCGTGAGATTTTGAGGGAAAACCTCCTTCCATCAGCAAGGGCATTGAAGATGAAACGTGGCTGGGTCTTTCAGCATGACAATGATCCCAAACACACCGCCCGGGCAACAAAGGAGTGGCTTCGTAAGAAGCTTTTCAAGGTCCTGGAGTGGCCTAGCCAGTTTCCAGATCTCAACCCCATAGAAAATCTTTGTAGGGAGTTGAAAGTCTGTGTTGCCCAGCAACAGCCCCAAAACATCACTACTCTAGAGGAGATCTGCATGGAGGAATGGGACAAAATACCAGCAACAGTGTGTGAAAACCTTGTGAAGACTTAAAGAAAACATTTGACCTCTGTCATTGCCAACAAAGGGTATATAACAAAGTATTGAGATAAACTTTTGTTATTGACCAAATACTTATTTTCCACCATAATTTGCAAATCAATTCATTAAAAATCCTACAATGTGATTTTCTGGATTTTCTTTTCTCATTTTGTCTGTCATAGTTGAAGTGTACCTATGATGAAAATTACAGGCTTCTCTCATCCTTTTAAGTGGGAGAACTTATACAATTGGTGGCTGACTAAATACTTTTTTGCCCCACTGTATGTGTGTATGTGTATGTGTCTGTCTCTGTACTGTTCACCACCCTGCCAACACAGCCCGTGTTCTAGCCCTCCTTTTCATCATCACGCAGCCAGTGTCTCTTCTAGTCTGGGCCTCAGCAGCTGTCTGGCTGTTTTGTCACTGTTCAAGTGTCCCATTAAGTCAGGCTTAATGCTCAGTCGTCAACATGATGATCCCAGTGTTGGTGATAGCTAGTGACAA
Source organism: Oncorhynchus mykiss (assembly GCF_057628025.1). Classification (NCBI taxonomy): domain Eukaryota; kingdom Metazoa; phylum Chordata; class Actinopteri; order Salmoniformes; family Salmonidae; genus Oncorhynchus; species Oncorhynchus mykiss. Next base: position 25,198,171 of record NC_143027.1, read on the forward strand.
GAGGACCAGGGATCTAATCAGTGTGATAACATGGTCAAACCATACCTGATAGTTTCATTAGATTTCCATGAGATGTTATTTTTGCAGCTGTCAACTCTCTATTACAGCTTTATTACCGGTCATATTGACAATGTAATGCCATGCCATCACCTCCCTATGCTGCATAGTCAAATTATGATTATTGTTTTAAATTTTATTTATCTAGGCAAGTCAGTTAAGAACAAATTCTTGGGACTCCCGATCACGGCCGATTGTGATACAGCCCGGGATCGAACCAGGGTCTGTAGTGACATCTCTAGCACTGCGATGTAGTGCCTTAGACCTCTGTGCCGCTCGGGAGCCCCAATTACATGAGGGGGAATCAGATTGCTATAGGAAATGTGTTTAGTCTGTGCACCATGAGCTAGCTAGTATACAGATTGAGTTGGCAAAACCCCAGATCACAGATTATTTTTTAGGCAATGATTAAATGATTAAATGATTAAAACGTGATGATATCTGATCAAACACCATTTAATACATTTTTCTCTGATAACATGTATTCTATTCAAAGACAGCCTCATGGATAAAAAACAATAAGCTTTGCTATCCAGTGGATGCGGTCAGTGGGCTACCGATCATTCATCTGTCTGACAAATAGGACTTTTTCATCCCATTTACTGTGTTTTTATTCCTGGCCATCTGGCGTTAACATTGCCCTAAAAGTCTCTCTAACTCCCTAAACTGCCCCATAAGAATGACAAGCACGTCATTGATGACTGGCGGAGCATCAGAGTGGCTGAACGATGGTTATTTGCTTGCATAATTAAAGATTGCATCTGTTTGAGATTGCATTTGCGTTCAGTATTGGCCCCATGTCTCTGCAGTGATTCATCTGTACAGAGCCAGGGATGTGAAGGCAGAGTGAATCGGGGGGGGATTGTAACCCCTGGGCAGCAGTAGAACAGGTGGGCCTGCCTGCAGAATGGGTCTTACTGGGAACACTGCTCTCGGGTTTCCTCAAGACCAGGTCAATTGATGATGGGGAGCATCATGCCCATACTGATTGATGCTGATTAGGATATGTTTTTTTTTATATTCATACAATCATCCATAGAATCATATACTTACATTTAATGATTGTGTTATTGGTATTTTAACAACAATATTGGTATTATTGGTCGAAGAGTGGCATTTCATTACTCACAAACAGCAACTAAAATGTTGAATTATATGGCAAATTATATCAGCGCTACATTTAAGATTGTTTGCTTGATTTTCAGGTCTTAGCCATTATTCACTCTCTCTATTATGTCTGAGACAAATAAGGCTTATAGAGAAGAGAAAACAAGCACAAGGGAGGGGGTTTCTGACTGGAGCGGACCAGGGGCCGAGGGCCATGAGTGTGTGTGACAGAGGTGAGGGAGGTCATGGCTTCCTGTGGCAGTGTGGTTACGGGGAGGTCGGGTGGTGGGGAACCGGTATGCAAAATACACAGCATTAGTCCGCCACCCAAACCTCACTTGGAGAGAAGTGAGATGGATGGTAGGTGCAGCACCTGAGAGCTGATTTTCTCACACACTGTCAGTTCCAGTCTATGGGCCAATCTATCTTCCCTGCCCTGGTGCCTCGGTGCCTCGTCTTCCTCCTGCCTCTCCAGTCAGCGCTGGCTAACCACAGCCACTGACTGCTATGGTTCCTGCAAAAACCCCTCCACCCTTAGAGCCCAGAGGGCCTGGAGGAGAAAAGGCTTCAGATAGGTAATCTTGTAACAATCCCTTTTTATTAAGTAAATCCCACACCAGTTTTTTTTTTACAAACTCCAGTCCTCAAGTACCCCCAACAGCACATATTTTTTGTTGTAGCCCTGGACAAGTACATCTGATTCACCTTGTCAACTAATCATCAATCGTCAAATTTACTTTAGACAGATGGCAATGTTGTCAATAGCTAGCAAAGTTCATCAAAAATAGCTGGCAATGCAAACGTTAGATAGCTAAAATCCGGTGGTCAATCTTAGCTAGCTAGCTAAAGTTATACTGCATCTAAAGTCAATCTGGTGACATCACAATGACGACAAAAGATTTTCCTAATAATTATTTGCCTCCTTTAGGAATGTAATTGTATTTCCAAGCCACCGTAATGCACTTTAGATTCAATCTTCATCAGCGCCAATTGACACTGCGTTGAGTAGAATGCTCAGTCGTGCTTCAGTCCTATTAACTAATGTGACAAAACGTACAACCCACGAATAGCATGAGTGGATTTAGAATGCCATTACTAGATGAACTGTTCTCAGAGGTTTTCTAACTTCTTATTACAAGACAAGAAGTGTGTCATCAGTACATTTTTTTTTTGTAATACATGCCGTTTCAGTGATGGCAAATAATAGCATTGTTGGTATTACCACTATGATTCCAGCAAATCCTTATGAGACAGACTGATGCTGTGACCTGTTCCTATAGTTACTGCTAAACTAACAGAAGTTCATGTGGAGGCAGGATGTTATGGTTTTTTATCTCCAGTTATACAATTATTTTTAATAGCATTTTTATCTTCAGGTACTGTTGGTTAGTTAGTACTATACCTTTATCCCAGAGGTTGTAGAGGCCTCAAGGTTACCTCAAGGTCTTCCTGGCTCCGGGAGTGTTGTTGTGGTCAGGAAAGATGTATGGTGACAGGCATCAAATCAAATCAAATGTATTTATATAGCCCTTCTTACATCAGCTGATGTCACAAAGTGCTGTACAGAAACCCAGCCTAAAACCCCAAACAGCAAGCACTACAGGCGTAGAAGCACTGTGGCTAGGAAAAACTCCCTAGAAAGGTCAAAACCTAGGAAGAAACCTAGAGAGGAACCAGGCTATGAGGGACGGCCAGTCCTCTTCTGGCTGTGCCGGGTGGAGATTATAACAGAACATGGCCAAGATGTTCTAATGTTCATAAATGACCAGCATGGTCAAATAATAATAATCACAGTAGTTGTTGAGGGTGCAACATGTCAGCACCTCAGGAGTAAATGTCAGTTGGCTTTTCATAGCCGATCATTGAGAGTATCTCTACCGCTCCTGCTGTCTCTAGAGAGTTGAAAACAGCAGGTCTGGGACAGGTAGCACATCCGGTGAACAGGTCGGGGTTCCATAGCCGCAGGCAGAACAGTTGAAACTGGAGCAGCAGCACGGCCAGGTGGACTGGGGACAGCAAGGAGTCATCATGCCAGGTAGTCCTGAGGCATGGTCCTAGGGCTCAGGTCCTCCGAGAGAGAGAAAGAAAGAAAGAAAGAAAGAAAGAAAGAGAGAATTAGAGAGAGCATACTTAAATTCACACACGACACCGGATAAGACAGGAGAAGTACTCCAGATATAACAGACTGACCCTAGCCCCCCGACACATAAACTGCTGCAGCATAAATACTGGAGGCTGAGACGGGAGGGGTCAGGAGACACTGTGGCCCCATCCGATGAGACGCCCGGACAGGGTCAAACAGGCAGGATATAACTCCACCCACTTTGCCAAAGCACAGCCCCCACATCACTAGAGGGATTTTTTCAACCACCAACTTACCATCCTGAGACAAGGCCGTGTATAGCCCACAAAGATCTCCGCCACGGGCACAACCCAAGGGGGGGGCGCCAACCCAGACAGGAAGATCACGTCAGTGACTCAACCCACTCAAGTGATGCACCCCTCCTAGGGACGGCATGGAAGAGCACCAGTAAGCCAGTGACTCAGCATGTCCCCTTTAACCCAGTCACCCCCACTCACAGTCCCTGTCCCCCTGTTAATCAGAGGCTGCTGCTCTGCTCCTCTTCTCCCCTTTCCCCTCAGAGCCTGTCAGTCCCCTGTGCCTTTGTTCCTGCTTCCTCCATAGAACCTGCTGGTTCCTGCTAACAATTGAGTGAGGGCCCCTCTCTGACAGTACAAAGAGAGGCAGGTCACCTACACACACACACACACACACACACACACACACACAGACACACAGACAGACAGACAGACGGACGGACAGACAGACAGACAGACAGACAGACAGACACATGCACAAACCCACATTGAGAACTGTGTTGGTTACTCTACCTTCACCTTCACTGTCTTGCCCAAACTGAATTTTTTGCTGTTTGCAACTCTTTTTACATTATCCAGCCCCTTTGGGGATGTGTAATTCTCCTCTAACCTTTGCCAGTCTAGTAAGTACTGTTAGCACTTTGTTGGATAGAGATTGTAGCAGTAACATGGAAGGATCAGTGAAATTTTGCTGGAATGTCTGAGTCCCTGTCTCACAAGTATGTCCCCTCACGGAGCGAGAGAGCGAGAGAGAGAGAGAGAGAGCCGAAGGCATTGGGTCATTTCAGTGCGCCATGTGGCAGCATCACAGGACAATTTCAGCAACCTCCATGCCAAGATTAGTTCTCCCTTGAGCTTTCAACGGGTGCATCAGATTTCATCTAGGAAGAGCTGTATGTGCAGATGCTTACACAAATATGCATAGACACACACATACACACACACACACACACACACACACACACACACACACACACACACACACACACACACACACACACACACACACACACACACACACCACATGCACACTTATGCACACAAAACACTCACAAACACACAAAGGCAAATTACAATAACTCAAATTTGTTTTTAAATGGGATGAGTACATTGGTTTTTGTGCATGGCAGTAGCGTGAGTAGAGCATCTGTCTATGACCTTGAATGTACACTCCCCCCCTCAACCAGGAGGGGAAGTAGGGAAGATCAGATGGATGCTTATATTGTAGATTATACCCCCCCCCCCCCCCCCGAGAGACCCATAATGCGCTCAGAATTAGTTTTACTGCCATAACGTATACATGGAAGAGTCTGGGATTAACTCCTGAGAAGCGTTAGGCTACACATGATGTTGCACATAACAATATAGAGTCCCAGATAACAACAAATGTTAAGTGTTGCATTAGGTCATTTGCTAAAATGTTCATATGAATGTTCCCGTGATGTGCAAGGAATGTTTCCCAGAGACCATTCCCTTAATGTCAAATGGAATTTATCCAGAACGTGGTAACATTGTGCTTAGTACATAAGATATTAATGTTCTAGATACGTTAAATGGGAACGTTGCAAGAACATTCATGTGTCCAGTTTTCTGTGGGTTAGGAGAATATTCCATCAACATCCCACCAAATATACAGAAGAACATGGTGGCCAAGTTTTCAGTCTAATAAAAAGCATGAGCTGGCGCACACCCAGAAAATATTTGTGTAGAGTTGCTGACTAACGGTGAGTAAACTGAGTTACACACTCTATATACAAGCTCCCAGTAATGTATTGGGTAAACCACCAACGTTTCTGCGTCACTGAGCCTTCTTCAGGGACTATTACGTCAACATCCCACTAAACATACACGGGACATGGTTGCCATGTTTTCAGAACAGAATATTTGAATGTTCTAGACACAATTCATGGGATCCTGGCAAAAACATTGCGTCAAGTTCAGTAAATCTCAGCTCTGTTAAAACTACAGTCAAGAAAAACTTTAATTAATCATTAGAATTAATATTATTAATATTCTCCACCAACATTTAACCTCTAGCGACGAGCAATCCCGTACCCTGGATCTTAAGTATAGCCTCAAGCTCATTAGCATAACGCAACGTTAACTATTCATGAAAATCACAAATGAAATGAAATAAATATATTGGCTCTCAAGCTTGGCCTTTTGTTAATAGCTATACAGAAAGCCCTTAAATTGTTGAAATTAGTCAATCAAATCAATAATGAGAGAATAGTCAAATGATCTGATATCTTACACGGATAGGGTGGTATAGTAGGAAGATTGGGAATCTGTGAACCAAGAGGTTGTGAGTTCAAATCCCAGTTAAGGACATGTTGAATAATAATGACTATGAAAACGTACAATATAATCATGTATGTCAAATATGTCAATTGAAAACATTGTATGTTAAAAGCACTCTATGTGAACATCTCAAACAGAGCTGTGAATGGATCAGTGTTTCACCAGTCAGGTGAAAGATCATTTGACTATTGACTAGTTGACCAGTCAGCCTTGATGGGCTTGGCAACAGTAACAAGTTTACTGAAATATTGCAAGGTTCCCACGAAACATGTCTAGAACATTAATATATCATATTGTGAGAACATGGCAACAATGTTCTGTGTATGTTTGGTGGAATGTGGATGGGATATTCTCCTAACCCCCTAACTGGACATGTCCCATAAAACTAATCTACAACATTAATGTTGCATGTTCTGAGAACAGTGTAACCACGCTCTAGGTATATTTTGCTTTACATTAAGATAATGTTCTAACTTTAACACCAGAACATGCTATAAAGTTTCTCAGAAGGTTTTTGCTAACATAGATATAATGTTCCCCTAACTAACAGAAACATGGACACTCAAACATTAGTGGAACATTATGAGAAACATTACAAAAACGTTCTTTCTCCCTAAAATTGTTAGCTGGGGTAAAAATACATTTTAAAAAGACCATGATTTTGGGGATTTTCAATAACTTTCATTCATATTTGACATTTGTATCTTAAAGCATAATTGAGAAATTATGATTTGTTGATTATGATTAATTGTTTTGTGACATTTTGGCCATACCCAGGCCTCCTTAAGGCTCCATAATGATTGATCTGTTGGTGTCATATGAAGCTTTACCGCTTGCTCTGTAATATGAGTAGTATTTTGAATTTAATAACAATTTTCCTACTTTATTTTATGAATATTGACAAATATAAACATGAATATTGAAAATATACAATTTTGAATTTTGATTTTATTTAAATATATATACATTGTCAAACATAATATACTACAGGTACTCCAAAATTCTAAAGTGGGATCTCTGCTAGTTTAACATATATGGCTGTTTTAAACAGATAAATTAGCATAGTAGCCAACGTAACCAATTACAGCCATCTTTTTACCAGCAGAGAGCGACCATTTTGAATCCATTTTCAAGTTCACTCTTTTGGTAATGCTTACAAATTGGAGCATAACTCTAAAAGTAGCAGAGATCCCACTCTGGAGCTTTGAAATGCCCGTAGAGTATACAGTGCAACAATATATTGAAAATGTTTATTTATTTGTTGATTTATTTTCTTCTAACAAAATAGCGTAACGTAAAAGAGGGGTTGGGGGTGGTGGGTGGCGGGACACAATGCAAATAGCTGGGGCCTTTGACCATTTTTAGGGCCTTCCTCTGACACCGCCTGGTGTAGAGGTTCTGGATGGCAGGCAGCTTAACCCCAGTGATGTACTGGGCCGTACACACTACCCTCTGTAGTGCCTTGCGGTCAGAGGCCGAGCAGTTACCGTACCAGGCAGTGATACAGGCAGTGATGTTGCTTCTGTAGAACCTTTTGAGGATCTCTGTCTTGGTGTGTTTGGACCATTCTAGTTTGTTGTTGATGTGGACACCAAGGAACTTGAAGCTCTCAACCTGCTCCACTACAGCCCCGTCGATGAGAATGGGGGCGTGCTCGTTCCTCCTTTTCCTGTAGTCCACAATCATCTCCTTAGTCTTGGTTAAGTTGAGGGATAGGTTGTTATTCTGGCACCACCCGGCCAGGTCTCTGACCTCCTCCCTATAGGCTGTCTCGTCGTTGTCGGTAATCAGGCCTACCACTGTTGTGTCGTCTGCAAAATTAATGATGGTGTTGGAGTCGTGCCTGGCCATGCAGTCGTGGGTGAACAGGGAGTACAGGAGGGGACTGAGCACGCACCCCTGGGGAGCTCCAGTGTTGAGGATCAGCGTGGCAGATGTGTTGCTACCTGACTGTATCCTTGAAACTTCTCTTGAGCTTTTGGTCTCAATTCCTTATTGCAAAGAGGTTGCAATAGCATTTTTCTTTTTAACATAGTCTTAAAGGAGGCCTGAGTAAGGCCAAAATGTCACAAATGTTTCAACTTCAATAAATTATTTCTCAATTATGCTTTAAGATACAAATGTCAAATATACTGTATGTCAACAATACTTCCACCAAAGGTTCCTTCTATTGATTACAGTTTTTGAAAATCCCCAAAATCTTTTTGGTTCTAGTTTTGTGAGCAATCACCCTACTATAGTGATAATATTCAGCACTATAATAATATTTTATGAAGAAACAACTTGGTGGTGCTCAATTGTTATGGAAACATGCTTTGAATGGCTCTAGAGAGAGACAAATGAGTGCGGTGTTGTAATCCTGTACAGTGTCAGAGGATGGACAGTGGGATGCCTCTCCTGCACAACACTATGGATGTATATATCCATAGTATATATCTAACCTACCTCCACTCTTACGCTACACTAAGTCCCTTGTAGGACCTTTTACACTAGTCATTAATTGCAGGGTAATGTTTGAATTAGCATTCAGCTCCCTAGTGTGGCTGTCTACTGGAACAGTGTAAGTGTTCAGCTGCATTAGATAATGCTTATCATTTACAAATGAGAGGCCAGCAGGCCAACAAGCCATTAGTACACCATGAATAATTTGTGTACGAATCAGGAACAAAGAGGCCCATAGTATATGAGGAATACTAAACATTCAAAATGCATTTTTCCTCAGTCTATTGAAACCTATCCCCAGGGATTTGCCCAATCCTCTTAAATTGCAGGGCTTTGCTATGAGCAAAGTGGACTCTGATTGACTGAAGGTCTTAGGAATGAATCATTTCAAGGCCCCAAGCTATGGGAGCCAACATCATGTTAGCCATGTCCATTGGACTTACTGCTAGGTGTAGGATTTAGAGTTTACTTTCTAGTTACCTTGGTTTGTTTAACATGTGTCTTATTCCTGTCTCTCTTTTTATTGTCTCCATTGTTAGAGCGATTGTAAAAAAAGGAGTGTCGTTTCGCACAGCAACACCCAGTAACTCGTTGTTGTGGGACATCACGCTGGACTCTGGAGCGGATGGCACCATCGCTGTTGTTTGTCAGAGGAAATCTGCCATACCTGGAAAAAGGCAAGTCTGCTGAACATACACAACAATCCCCCCCCAATATACTATCAGCGAACGCCGTTAAACCCACTATGTGTTCAACCATTGGCTGGACCCTTCAAATATGGCTGCTCATAGACAGCTGTACACATACTCTTGAATAAACATTACTGTACTCTATAAGGTGTTAATGTCATGGGTTTGTTAGTTAATTCATTTTAATAGTAGTGTACATGATACAGAGGGTTAGTTACTTCCATTTTGCCTGAGTAAGTTGAAAATAGTTTGCATATGTGATACAATGAGTAGGCTAACGACTCAGAATAAATAGCACTCACACACGATGGCATTTTGACTGGGGCTTAGGCTATCTGACCTGAGAAGAAATCTTATGCTATACAAGCACAGGTCTACTGCTGAGAAAAGCTTAAGTAAATCTGCTTCTTAAAGAGGCCACTGTCCTCGCAAGTCATTAAGTAGTGCTACGTCTGTAAGAAAATCTCTGGAAGTCTCTAATTGCTTATCTATATTGAGTGTACAAAACATTAAGGACACTTGCTCTTTCCATGACATAGACTGACCAGATGAATCCAGGTGATAGCTAGGATCTCTTATTGAAGTCACTTGTTAAATCCACTTCAATCAGTGTAGATGAAGGGGAGGAGACAGGTTAAAGAAGGATTTTTAAGCCTTGAGACAATTGAGACATGGATTTTGTATGTGTGCCATTCAGATGGTGACAAAATATTTACAGTGCCTTTGAACGGGGTAGGGTAGTAGGTGCCATGCATTCTTGACGTTCCTGACACCGGTTTGTGTCAAGAACTCCAACACTGCTGGGTTTTTCACTCTTAACAAAGAGTGGGTGGGTGGTGGTGGTGGTGGTGGTGGTGGGTGGGGGGGGGGGGGGGGGGGGGGGTTCTTAATGTTAGGACGGTGTTTTTATTGTTTTGTGTATAGTTCACATGAAGGGCTCCCGAGTGGTGCAGTGGTCTAAGACACTGCATCTCAGTGCAAGAGGTGTCACTGTAGTACCTGGTTTGAATCCAGGCTGCATCACATCTGGCTGTGATTGGGAGTCCCATAGGGCTGCGCAATTGGCCCAGTGTCGGTAGTAGGCCGTCATTGTAAATACGAATTTGTTCTTAACTGACTTGCCTAGTTAAATAAAGGATTTTAAAAAGTATTTATCTTCCCTTTTCAGTATATTAAAGTGTTTCTGTCTCCTTTACAGTATGTTGCTAAAACCTTTGGCAAATACTAAACAATTATTATTATTAACAATTAATTAAACATGAGTGTGCCCAGTCAATGTGAATATGTGGCTTTGTTAATACCTCTTCCGTTCCTAGAAGCCTGTGGGATCTGTTTCTGGTACCATTGCTGCTGTCACAAAGACATCTGGAGTCATGGTGCTCTTTCTGAAGTGTAACCTTTACCTTGCTTGAGGACAATTTACCTTGGAGTTCTGGACAATAGACCAGATTTAGGAACCTGTCCATGAAGGAACAGGACCTTCCATTGACATTCCATGTAATTGACCAACTCTGTGACTTGGCTGACCTTTATGATCTGCTGTGGCCCCAGGTATTTATAGCCTATGAGATGTTCATGTGAATTTAAAGGTGGGACATCTTTGTAGTTTGTCATTTTAATTGGAGCATTATGGCGTCCATGATTGCATTGAGCGTGGCAAGCAGGATACACTTCACACTGATAAGCACGGAGTGATAGAAACACTGACCTGGTAAAAGGAAGTTATTATTGGGTTGGCCTCATTTTCTTGTTTTCCCCATGTGATGGGGATTATTCCATTCTTTATCGAACAGGTTTTTGTGAACATATTTGTGGATGAAGAATAGTTTGTTTGGGATAATCCATCTTAAAATGTAATTTAACTTACTAGACCCCCTGCAGGGGCTGTCTAATGTCACACCTCTTTGGTTTTTTATGGACTTTGGCTCTTAGCTTCCTAACACACTGTGAGTGTTTATGCGGCTATCTGGATATTAACAATGTTTTTATCCTCTGTTTGACAATACATTGCATCAGATTTAAGATGGCCACTTAGTGAGAGTGCTGTCCCTTTAATAATCTGGGGTTTGGAGTACTTCACTGCTTCACCCACAAGAATGACAGAAGGCTATAATGGTGTCCCCCTTTTCACTGTAATGCCAGATTAAAACAGCAAAATCTGTTTTAATGTATACTTTAGGGGATAGAGACCCCCTTGCACATCTTGTTTTTGTCACGCCCTGACCATAGTTTACTTTGTATTTTCTATGTTTTGATTGGTCAGGGTGTGATCTGGGTGGGCATTCTATGTTGGATGTCTTGTTTGTCTATTTCTATGTCTGGCCTGATATGGTTCTCAATCAGAGGCAGGTGTTAGTCATTGTCTCTGATTGGGAACCATATTTAGGTAGCCTGGGTTTCACTGTGTGTTTGTGGGTGATTGTTCCTGTCTATGTGTTTTCACCAGATAGGCTGTTTAGGTTTTCGTTACGTTTATTGTTTTTGTAGTGTTTGTGTTTAGTGTGTTTTTTTTCATTAAACATGAATCGCAATCGACACGCTGCATTTTGGTCCGACTCTCCTTCGTATGAAGACGAAAACCGTTACAGAATCACCCACCACCAACGGACCAAGCAGCGTGTCAACAGGCAGGAGCAGCGCGAGGAGAAGCGCAATAAGGATTTCTGGACATGGGAGGAAATCCTCGACGGGAGAGGACCCTGGGCTAAACCAGGGGAGTGTAGCCGCACTAAGGTGCAGCGGGAGAAGAAACAACAGGAACAGCCCAAGGAGGAGTACAGTATGGAGTATACTACTTGGGAGGAGATCGACAGGTGGGCGGCCGACCCAGGGAGAGTGCCGGAGCCCGCCTGGGATTCGCTGGAGCAGTGCGAGGAAGGTTACCGTAGAATGGAGGCGGTGAAAGCAGAGAGGCGCTGGTATGAGAAGGCAGCACGGCGACGCGGATGGAAGCCTGAGAGGCAGCCCCAAAAATTTCTTGGGGGGGGGGCTAACAGGGAGTATGGCTATGCCAGGTAGGAGACCTGGGCAGACTCCCTGTGCTTACCGGGGGGCTAGAGAGACCGGACAGGCACCGTGTTATGCAGTGGTGCGCACGGTGTCTCCAGTGCGGGTGCATAGCCCGGTGCGGTATATTCCAGCTCCGCGTGTCTGCCGGGCTAGATTGAGCGTCGAGCCTAATGCCATGAAGCCGGCTCTACGCAGCTGGTCCCCAGTGCGTCTCCTTGGGCCGGTTTACATGGCACCAGCCTTGCGCTCGGTGTCTCCGGTTCGCCTGCATAGTCCAGTGCGGGCTATTCCACCTCGCCGCACTGGCAGGGCGACCGTGAGCATTCAACCAGGTAAGGTTGGGCAGGCTCGGTGCTCAAGAGCTCCAGTGCGCCTGCACGGTCCGGTTTTTCCAGTACCACCTCCACACCCCAGCCCTCCGGTAGCAGCTCCCCGTACCAGGCTTCCTGTGCGTGTCCTCGGCCCAGTACCACCAGTGCCAGCACCACGCATCAGGCCTACAGTGCGCCTCACCTGTCCAGCGCTGTCGGAGCCCTCCTCCTCTCCAGCGCTGTCGGAGTCTCCCGCCTGTTTAGCGCTGTTAGAGCCTTCCTTCTCTACAGCGCTGCCGGAGTCTCCCGCCTGTTCAGAACTGCCAGTTAGCATAGAGCTGCCAGTTAGCATAGAGCTGCCAGTTAGCATAGAGCTGCCAGTTAGCATAGAGCTGCCAGTTAGCATAGAGCTGCCAGTTAGCATAGAGCTGCCAGTTAGCAAGGAGCTGCCAGTCTGCAAGGAGCTGCCAGTCTGCATAGAGCTGCCAGTCTGCAAGGAGCCGCCAGAGCTGCCTGTCTGCAGGATGCCGCCAAAGCTGCCAGTCTGCAAGGAGCCGCCAGAGCTGCCAGTCTGCAAGGAGCCGCCAGAGCTGCCAGTTAGCATGGAGCAGCCAGGGCCGCCAGTCAGCATGGAGCAGCCAGGGCCGCCAGTCAGCATGGAGCAGCCAGGGCCACCAGTCAGCATGGAGCAGCCAGTCAGCATGGAGCAGCCAGTCAGCATGGAGCAGCCAGAGCAGCCAGTCAGCATGGAGCAGCCAGAGCTGCCAGTCAGCATGGAGCAGCCAGTCAGCATGGAGCAGCCAGAGCTGCCAGTCAGCATGGAGCAGTCAGTCAGCATGGAGCAGCCAGAGCTGCCAGTCTGTGTCGACCAGACTCTTCCAGATCTGCCAGTCGTCCAGACTCTTCCAGATCTGCCAGTCGTCCAGACTCTTCCAGATCTGCCAGTCGTCCAGACTCTTCCAGATCTGCCAGTCGACCAGACTCTTCCAGATCTGCCAGTCGACCAGACTCTTCCAGATCTGCCCGTCGTCCAGACTCTTCCAGATCTGCCAGTCGTCCAGACTCTTCCAGATCTGCCAGTCGTCCAGACTCTTCCAGATCTGCCAGTCGTCCAGACTCTTCCAGATCTGCCAGTCGTCCAGACTCTTCCAGATCTGCCAGTCGACCAGACTCTTCCAGATCTGCCAGTCGACCAGACTCTTCCAGATCTGCCAGTCGACCAGACTCTTCCAGATCTGCCAGTCGACCAGACTCTTCCAGATCTGCCAGTCGACCAGACTCTTCCAGATCTGCCAGTCGACCAGACTCTTCCAGATCTGCCAGTCGTCCAGACTCTCTCAGATCTGCCAGTCGTCCAGACTCTCTCAGATCTGCCAGTCGTCCAGACTCTCTCAGATCTGCCAGTCGTCCAGACTCTCTCAGATCTGCCAGTCGTCCAGACTCTCTCAGATCTGCCAGTCGACCAGATTCTCCCAGATCCGCCAGTCGACCAGATTCTCCCAGATCCGCCAGTCGACCAGATTCTCCCAGATCCGCCAGTCGACCAGATTCTTCCAGATCCGCTAGTCGACCAGGATCTGCTGAAACCGCCAGCCAGCCAGGTTCTGGTAGTTTCTACTACCTGCCTGGGCTTCCTCTCAGTGCTGAGCTTCTTCTCAGTGCTGAGCTTCCTCTCAGTGCTGAGCTACCCATCTGTCCCGAGTTACCTCTGTCCCGAGCTGTCCCTCTGTCCCATGTTATCATTGTGGTGGGTAACCTATTTAGGGACGTTTAGGAGGGGGATTAAAACTGTCATGGAGTGGGGTCCACGTCCAGCGCCAGAGCCGCCACCGCGGACAGATGCCCACCCAGACCCTCCCCTATAGGTTCAGGTTTTGCGGCCGGAGTCCGCACCTTGGGGGGGGGGGGTACTGTCACGCCCTGACCATAGTTTACTTTGTATTTTCTATGTTTTGATTGGTCAGGGTGTGATCTGGGTGGGCATTCTATGTTGGATGTCTTGTTTGTCTATTTCTATGTCTGGCCTGATATGGTTCTCAATCAGAGGCAGGTGTTAGTCATTGTCTCTGATTGGGAACCATATTTAGGTAGCCTGGGTTTCACTGTGTGTTTGTGGGTGATTGTTCCTGTCTATGTGTTTTCACCAGATAGGCTGTTTAGGTTTTCGTTACGTTTATTGTTTTTGTAGTGTTTGTGTTTAGTGTGTTTTTTTTCATTAAACATGAATCGCAATCGACACGCTGCATTTTGGTCCGACTCTCCTTCGTATGAAGACGAAAACCGTTACAGTTTTGATACTTGACTAAAACACTGTTACAGTTGGTTTGTGTTTCGGTGTGTTTTTGTGCAATATTCTAAGATGATTCAATTACAGTAAATCTCTCTTGTTACGTCTTTTCATGTGTTGTGCAGAACTTAAAAAGCTCTTAGAGAATAAATGATAGAGAACTCATCAGAAGTAGCTTTGTGCTTGCATTTGGCTTTGAAGGGACACACACAGTACATTTGAAAATATTTGACAGTTGGTTGTGTGTAAGTGTTTGATGTGGCGAAGGGAGGGTGTGTGCCAGATACAGGACTGTCTTACTTGAGAGTGAGTGGATGTGGTCCTATTCAGTAGTGTGTTTCACAGGGATAGGGCTTGGGATAGGATGGATATTCTTTATAGTCAATGTTCCAGCTGTGCAAATTGTGCAATATTCCAGCTGCTTAATATTAGAAGTCAAGGGAGATCTCATGAATTCATTGCACCTCACTTGACTCCGAGTTCAAAGTCCATAGTTAAAAGCTGTCTAAACCCATCACTGCACTTACCCATTCTTGTAAATCCCCATGTTTATGATGATCTAAAGTACTGTCAGTTAAAACAGGCCGAACACTTTCAGTAATGCTTTAAAGATGTTTCGCTTTAGAGACTTTGAACCGATTCATCAGATTAGAGGGGATCCTATCCAAGTCCTATTCAAGGCTTTATCATATACAATGAGAGGATCAGGCTATCAGAGAACTTTGCTGCTACAAGCTATCTATCCTATTTAGCCCATGCATGCATTCTCCTTCAGCCTGACGCCTGCAGTGACATGTGTGTCTGTTCAGGGGTAATAGGTTTCAGTGGAGCCGAGAGATTGTGCATCTCATTAATCTGTCTCACAATCAAATCCCTGATGCTCATTTGACATGCTCAGCTAGTCATACCTTACATGTGCACAAACAATGTGATTACTTTACAATAACAGGACATTAATGTGGGAAAGAATATTAAATGACACCCTCTGTGGATAATCTTGTTTTATGCTACTGACGGTGAGAAGCTGAAGTGTTTTGTTGTTATTTTGATGAAGAACAAAAGACCAAGGAAATAAGTAATTATTGGATATTAAAACAGACTGAAAAAAACAACAGAATCATAAATTAGTTGTTTTCTTATTAGGCATGTGTAGGAAGTCACTTTGACAATGCTGATGTTGTTTATTATACTAAACATACGGTACATGTAAGACATAAGCTTTTACAATGCAGTGAAGTCTATCACAGAGGCAAGGTTAGGGTTAATAAACTGGATTCCTCCTGTTTTTCCTCCTCGGTTAAAACAACGCTTCAGAATCAGAATCACCTTTATTCACCAAGTACATTTACATACACTCCAAATTTTATTTGGTGATATGGTGCTGCTAGTGATTGACAACATTTAGAGATTAAATACAGACAGGGAAGTTTAAACAAAGTATACATACATTATATACAACTAGGGTGAGTGAGCATAGAGCTATAAGAGGATGAGCAGTGGATATACAGTGGTTGTGCAATTTTACAATATCAGTATGAATACAGTACCAGTCAAAAGTCCGGACACACCTACTCATTCAACAGTTTTTCTTTATTTTTACTATGTTCTACTTTGTAGAATAATAGTGAATATATCAAATATTGAAATAACACATACGGAATCATGTAGTAACCAAACACGTGTTAAACAAATCAAAATATATTTTATATTTTATATTCTTCAAAGTAGCCACCCTTTGCCTTGATGACAACTCATCCCACACCATCTCAATTGGGATGAGGGCGGGTGATTGTGGAGGCCAGGTCATCTGATGCAGCACCATTAGCCAAAGTACAACCATTGGATAATGAAATAGACTAACTACGATCCTACCAACGGGACATAAAAAACTGTAATATCTTATGTTTCTGCGAGTCGTGGCAAAACGACGACATGAATAACATACAGCTGGCGGGTTTTACGCTGTATCAGCAGTATAGAACAGCCGCCTCTGGTAAGACAAGGGGTGGCGGTCTATGTATATTTGTAAACAACAGCTGGTGCACGAAATCTAATGAAGTCTCAAGGTTTTGCACGCCTGAGGTAGACTATCTCATGATAAGCTGTAGAACACACTATTCACACTATTTACATTCTTTGTTGTGGTCTATTTACCACCACAAACCGATACTGGCACTAAGACCGCACTCAATGAACTGTATACAGCCATAAGCAAACAGGAAAACACTCATCCAGAGGCGGTGCTCCTAGTGGCCGTAGACTTAAATGCAAGGAAACTTAAATCCGTTTTACCTCATTTCTACCATCATGTTAAATGTGCAATCAGAGTGAAACAAATTCTAGACCACCTTTACTCCACACACAAAGATGCATACAAAGCTCTCCTTCGCCCTCCATTTAGCAAATCTGACCAATAATGCTATCCTCCTCCACCAGTGAGTCGGTCAATAAAAAAGTGGTCAGATGAAGCAGATGCTAAGCTACAAAACTGTTTTCCAGGACAGACTGGAATAAGTTCCGGGACTCTTCCGATGGCATTGAGGAGTGCACCACATCAGTCACTGGCTTCATCAATAAGTGCATCAATGACGTCGTCCCCACAGTGACTGTACGTACATACCCGAACCAGAAGCCATGGATTACAGGCAACATCCGCACTGAGCTAAAGGGCAGAGCTGCCGCTTTCAAGGAGCGGGACTATAACCCGGAAGCTTATAACAAATCCCGCTATGCCCTCAGACGAACCATCAAACAGGCAAAGCGTTAATGCAGGACTAAGATTGAATCAGGACTAAGATGATGCAATCTCTATTCCACTCCACACTGCCCTTTCCCACCTGGACAAAAGGAACACCTATGTGAGAATGCTATTCATTGACTACAGCTCAGTGTTCAACACCATAGTGCCCTCAAAGTTAATCACTAAGATAAGAACTTGGGACTAAACACCTCCCTCTGCAACTGGATCCTGGACTTCTTGATGGGTAGGTAACAACACATCTGCCACGCTGATCATCAACAGCGGGGCCCCTGAAGGGTGTGTGCTCAGTCCCCTCCTGTACTCCCTGTTAACTCATGACTGCATGGCCAGGCATGACTCCAACACCATCATTAAGTTTGCAGATGATACAACAGGCCTGATCACCAACAACGATGAGACAGCCTATAGGAAGGAGGTCAGAGACATAGCCGTGTGGTGCCAGAATAACAACCTCTCCATCAAAGTGAATAAGACAAAGGAGATGATTGTGGACTACAGGAAAAGGAGGACCGAGCCCGCCCCCATTCTGATCGACGGGGCTGTAGTGGAGCAGGTTGAGAGCTTCAAGTTCCTTGGTGTCCACATCACCAACAAACTATCATGGTCCAAACACACCAAGACAGTTGTGAAAAGGGCATGACCAAGCCTATTTATAAGGGCACAAGGTGAGACCCAGATGCAGACACAGGAGGCAGATGGTTTGACTCCAAGATGTTTATTAACAGTCCAAAAGGGGTAGGCAAGAGAATGGTTGTGGACAGGCAAAAGGTCGAAACCAGTTCAGAGATCCAGAGGTACAGAATGGCAGGCAGGCACGAGGTCAAGGCAGGCAGAATGGTCAGGCATGCGGAAATGGTGTCCAGAAAACAGGCAAAGGTCAAAACCGGGAGGACTAGTAGAAGAGAATAGAAAAGTTTGAGCATGGGAAAAAACACACTGGTTGACTTGAATATAACACTAACTGGCACAGAGAGACAGGGAACACAGGGATACATAGACCAGGGAAAATAAGCGACACCTGGAGGGGGTGGAGACAATCACAAGGACAGGTGAAACAGATCAGAGTGTGACACTATTCCCCCTCGGGAGACCGAAAAGCTTTGGAATGGGTCCTCAGAGTTCTACAGCTGCACCAAGTTCTACAGCTGCACCATTGAGAGCATGGTTACATCACAGCCTGGTATTGCAACTGCTCGGCCTTCAACCGCAAGGCACTACAGAGGGTAAGCTTCCTGCCATCCAGGACCTCCTATACCAGGCGGTGTCAGTGGAAGGCACCAAAAATGGTCAAAAACTCCAGCCACCCTAGTCATACACTGTTCTCTCTTCTACCGCACGGCACGCTGTACCGGAGCACCAAATCTAGGTCCAAAAGGTTCATGAATAGCTACTCAAGTGGCTACCCAGACTATTTGCATTGCCGCCCCGCCCCCTTTACGCTGCTGCTGCTCTCTATTTATTATCTATGCATAGTCACTTTAACTACCTACATGTACATAGTACCTCAATTACCTCAACTAACCAGTGCCCATGCACATTGACTCTGGTACCCTCTGTATATAGCCTTGCTACTGTAATGTTGCTACTGTCTTTACTGCTGCTCTTTAATTATTTGTTATGGCCAACATCCGGTGAAATTGCAGAGCGCGAAATTCAAACTACAGTATTATAAATATTTAACTTTCATAAAATCACAAGTGTAATACATCAAAATAAAGCTTAACTTCTTGTTAATTCAGCCGCTGTGTCAGATTTAAAAAAGGAGTTACGGAGAAAGCAAACCATGCGATTATCTGAGGACAGCCCCCTGCATACAAACACATGAAAAACATATTTCAACCAGGCAGGTGCGACACAAAAGTCTGAATATCGATATAAAAAATGCCTTACCTTTGATGATCTTCTTGTGTTGGCACTCCAAAAGGTACCAATTACATCACAAATGGTCCTTTTGTTTGATAATTTTTACCTTTATTTAACTAGGCTAGTCAGTTAATACAACATTTGTATTTTGACTGGCCAGGAACAGTGGGTTAACTGCCTGTTCAGGGGCAGAACGACAACATTTGTACCTTGTCAGCTCAGGGATTTGAACTTGCAACCTTTCAGTTACTAGTCCAACGCTCTAACCACCAGGCTACTCTGCCGCCACGATGTCCTTCTTTATATCCATAAAAACTCAGTTTAGCTGGCGCGCGTCAGTCAATAATCCCCTCAGTTTCCTTCCATCAAAATGCATACAAAATGAATCCCAAACATTACTAATAAACTTTTCCAAACAAGTCAAACAACGTTTATAATCAAACCTTAGGTACCCTGATATGTAAATAAACAATACAATTTAAGACGGAGAATCATTATTGTCTTTACCGGAGACAAATACCAAAGAATACACTCTCTTCCACACGCTTGGAAACACTACAGCCAAAATGTGAGCCACCTAGAAAAACTAACATTTCTGGCTCATTTTTCCTAAAACCAGCCTGAAACTCTTTCTGAAGACTGTTGACATCTAGTGGAAGCCCTAGGAACTGCAATCTGGGAGGACTTGGCCTTATAATTAAAGTGACAGCCATTGAAAATAGAGCTAGGCCGAATTGTTTTGGGGGGGATGGTTTGTCCTCGGGGTTTCGCCTGCCATATCAATTCTGTTATACTCAGACATCATTTTAACAGTTTTAGAGTGTTTTCTATCCAAATCTACCAATTATATGCATATCCTAGCTTCTGGGCCTGAGTAACAGGCAGTTTACTTTGGGCACGCTTTTCATCCGGACGTCAAAATACTGCCCCCTACCCAAGAGAGGTTAACTGAATTGTTGTTTAAAACTTCTTTGGGATAGGTCCGGTGAAAAACGACTTCTTCTCCCTAATTTTTCCAAAAACCAGCCTAAAACTCTTTCTAAAGACTGTTGACATCTAGTGGAAGCCCTAGGAACTGCAATCGGGCACGATTTCGCCCTATTATAAAAGTGCCAGTCATTGAAACCAGTGGTAGGATATTTTTTTTTTTGGGGGGGGGGGGGGGTTTGCCTGCCATTTCAGTTCTGTTTTACTCACGGACATTATTTTAACCGTTTTAGAAACTTTAGAGTGTTTTCTATCCAAATGTACCGACTATATGCAGATCCTAGCTTCTGGGCCTGAGTAGCAGGTAGTTTACTTTGGGCCCGCTTTTCATCCGGACGTCAAAATACCGCCCCCTATCCCAAAGAAATTTTAAGGGCTTGTAAGTAAGCATTTCACTGTAAGGTCTACTAAACCTGTTGTATTCGGCGCATGTGACAAATACAATTTGATTAGATTTTTTTATTTATTTTTATTTCACCTTTATTTAACCAGGTAGGCTAGTTGAGAACAAGTTCTCATTTGCAACTGCGACCTGGCCAAGATAAGGCATAGCAGTGTGAACAGACAACACAGAGTTACACATGGAGTAAACAATTAACAAGTCAATAACACAGTAGAAAAAAGGGGAGTCTATATATACATTGTGTGCAAAAGGCATGAGAAGGTAGGCAAATAATTACAATTATGCAGATTAACACTGGAGTGATAAATGATCAGATGGTTATGTACAGGTAGAGATTGGTGTGCAAAAGAGCAGAAAAATAAAAATAAATAAATAAAAACAGTATGGGGATGAGGTAGGTGAAAATGGGTGGGCTATTTACCAATAGACTATGTACAGCTGCAGCGATCGGTTAGCTGCTCGGATAGCAGATGTTTGAAGTTGGTGAGGGAGATAAAAGTCTCCAACTTCAGCGATTTTTGCAATTCGTTCCAGTCACAGGCAGCAGAGAACTGGAACGAAAGGCGGCCAAATGAGGTGTTGGCTTTAGGGATGATCAGTGAGATACACCTGCTGGAGCGCGTGCTACGGATGGGTGTTGCCATCGTAACCAGTGAACTGAGATAAGGCGGAGCTTTACCTAGCATGGACTTGTAGATGACCTGGAGCCAGTGGGTCTGGCGACGAATATGTAGCGAGGGCCAGCCGACTAGAGCATACAAGTCGCAGTGGTGGGTGGTATAAGGTGCTTTAGTGACAAAACGGATGGCACTGTGATAAACTGCATCCAGTTTGCTGAGTAGAGTGTTGGAAGCAATTTTGTAGATGACGTCGCCGAAGTCGAGGATCGGTAGGATAGTCAGTTTTACTAGGGTAAGTTTGGCGGCGTGAGTGAAGGAGGCTTTGTTGCGGAATAGAAAGCCGACTCTTGATTTGATTTTCGATTGGAGATGTTTGATATGGGTCTGGAAGGAGAGTTTAGAGTCTAGCCAGACACCTAGGTACTTATAGATGTCCACATATTCAAGGTCGGAACCATCCAGGGTGGTGATGCTGGTCAGGCGTGCGGGTGCAGGCAGCGAACGGTTGAAAAGCATGCATTTGGTTTTACTAGCGTTTAAGAGCAGTTGGAGGCCACGGAAGGAGTGCTGTATGGCATTGAAGCTCGTTTGGAGGTTAGATAGCACAGTGTCCAAGGACGGGCCGGAAGTATATAGAATGGTGTCGTCTGCGTAGAGGTGGATCAGGGAATCGCCCGCAGCATGAGAAACATCATTGATATATACAGAGAAAAGAGTCGGCCCGAGAATTGAACCCTGTGGCACCCCCATAGAGACTGCCAGAGGACCGGACAGCATGCCCTCCGATTTGACACACTGAACTCTGTCTGCAAAGTAATTGGTGAACCAGGCAAGGCAGTCATCCGAAAAACCGAGGCTACTGAGTCTGCCGATAAGAATACGGTGATTGACAGAGTCGAAAGCCTTGGCAAGGTCTATGAAGACGGCTGCACAGTACTGTCTTTTATCGATGGCGGTTATGATATCGTTTAGTACCTTGAGCGTGGCTGAGGTACACCCGTGACCGGCTCGGAAACCAGATTGCACAGCGGAGAAGGTACGGTGGGATTCAAGATGGTCAGTGACCTGTTTGTTGACTTGGCTTTCGAAGACCTTAGATAGGCAGGGCAGGATGGATATAGGTCTGTAACAGTTTGGGTCCAGGGTGTCGCCCCCTTTGAAGAGGGGGATGACTGCGGCAGCTTTCCAATCCTTGGGGATCTCAGACGATATGAAAGAGAGGTTGAACAGGCTGGTAATAGGGGTTGCGACAATGGCGGCGGATAGTTTCAGGAATAGAGGGTCCAGATTGTCCAGCCCAGCTGATTTGTACGGGTCCAGGTTTTGCAGCTCTTTCAGGACATCTGCTATCTGGATTTGGGTAAAGGAGAACCTGGAGAGGCTTGGGCGAGTAGCTGCGGGGGGGGGGGGGCTGTTGTCCGAGGTTGGAGTAGCCAGGCGGAAGGCATGGCCAGCCGTTGAGAAATGCTTGTTGAAGTTTTCGATAATCATGGATTTATCGGTGGTGACCATGTTACCTAGTCTCAGTGCAGTGGGCAGCTGGGAGGAGGTGCTCTTGTTCTCCATGGACTTCACAGTGTCCCAGAACTTTTTGGAGTTGGAGCTACAGGATGCAAACTTCTGCCTGAAGAAGTTGGCTTTAGCTTTCCTGACTGACTGTGTGTATTGGTTCCTGACTTCCCTGAACAGTTGCATATCGCGGGGACTATTCGATGTTAGCGCAGTCCGCCACAGGATGTTTTTGTGCTGGTCGAGGGCAGTCAGGTCTGGAGTGAACCAGGGGCTATATCTGTTCTTAGTTCTGCATTTTTTGAACGGAGCATGCTTATCTAAAATGGTGAGGAAGTTACTTTTAAAGAAAGACCAGGCATCCTCAACTGACGGGATGAGGTCAATGTCCTTCCAGGATACCCGGGCCAGGTCGATTAGAAAGGCCTGCTCACAGAAGTGTTTTAGGGAGCGTTTGACAGTGATGAGGGGTGGTCGTTTGACTGCGGCTCCGTAGCGGATACAGGCAATGAGGCAGTGATCGCTGAGATCCTGGTTGTAGACAGCGGAGGTGTATTTGGAGGGCCAGTTGGTCAGGATGACGTCAATGAGGGTGCCCTTGTTTACAGAGTTAGGGTTGTACCTGGTGGGTTCCTTGATGATTTGAGTGAGATTGAGGGCATCTAGCTTAGATTGTAGGACTGCCGGGGTGTTAAGCATATCCCAGTTTAGGTCACCTAACAGAACAAACTCTGAAGCTAGATGGGGGGCGATCAATTCACAAATGGTGTCCAGGGCACAGCTGGGAGCTGAGGGGGGTCGGTAGCAGGCGGCAACAGTGAGAGACTTATTTCTGGAGAGAGTAATTTTCAAAATTAGTAGTTCGAACTGTTTGGGTATGGACCTGGAGAGTATGACATTACTTTGCAGGCTATCTCTGCAGTAGACTGCAACTCCTCCCCCTTTGGCAGTTCTATCTTGACGGAAGATGTTATAGTTGGGTATGGAAATCTCAGAATTTTTGGTGGCCTTCCTGAGCCAGGATTCAGACACGGCAAGGACATCAGGGTTAGCAGAGTGTGCTAGAGCAGTGAGTAAGACACACTTAGGGAGGAGGCTTCTGATGTTGACGTGCATGAAACCAAGGCTTTTTCGATCACAGAAGTCAACAAATGAGGGTGCCTGGGGACATGCAGGGCCTGGGTTTACCTCCACATCACCCGCGGAACAGAGAAGGAGTAGTATGAGGGTGCGGCTGAAGGCTATCAAAACTGGTCGCCTAGGGCGTTGGGGACAGAGAATAAGAGGAGCAGGTTTCTGGGCATGGTAGAATATATTCAGGGCATAATGCGCAAACAGGGGTATGGTGGGGTGCGGGTACAGCGGAGGTAAGCCCAGGCACTGGGTGATGATGAGAGAGGTTGTATCTCTGGACATGCTGGTTGTAATGGGTGAGGTCACCGCATGTGTGGGGGGTGGGACAAAGGAGGTATCAGGGGTATAAAGAGTGGAACTAGGGGCTCCATTGTAAACTAAAACAATGATAACTAACCTGCACAACAGTATACAAGGCATATTGACAATTGAGAGAGTTTGATCACTCTCCTTCTTTGTCAAATAGCCTAGAGGTGTGTTTTGGGTCACTGTCCTGTTGAAAAACAAATGATAGTCCCACAAAGCGCAATCCAGATAGAATGGCGTATTGCTGCAGAATGCTGTGGGAGCCATGCTGGTTAAATGTGCCTTGAATTCTAAATAAATCACAGTGTCACCAGCAAAGCACCCCCACATCATCACACCTCCGCCTCCATGCTTGTTTCCTTGCCCTGCAGTCATGCAGGACCTCGATGGAGGGCAGGTGGCAGCCGATGACCCTCTGCAACCTGGACGATGCTTTGCAGTCTGTCCTTGGAGCATACACAATTGATAACAGCCAATAGTGTGTCCCATTGCATATCTGACTGAGGAACCCAGATCCTCCCACCCTCCACTTTCTGTTCTTTATTGCTTCGCTTTTTTCTGTTTACTCTGTGATTGATGTGTCAGGATCACTGCTGTGCCACCTTGATTACTTTGGGCTTGGCTGTCCCACCTTGCCTGCTTTTCCTTTTTTTTTAAATGCTCACTACCCGTCCCTCTGTAATGTTTATCTCACCGTACTACAATCACATACTGTATGTATTCAATGTAGTATCAAAGATAATAGCTTGAGCTGAGTGTGTTCCTCTGGCAGTGAGATACCTCGTCTGATCCTGACTCTTCTATCTTCTCTCAGGCTAGACAGCAGTCTACTGGAGGTCCTACAGATGGACTTTGAGGTAGAGGAGCTGAGCAGCCAATCAGACAGCCAGGTGATCACATGGCACCTGGAGTTGCCACCAAACACCAGGGATGGGGGACAGAAAGAAGGTTCCATGAGGATCTACACAACCCAGAGAGACTTTGTGGGCCTAGCCCCACTTGTCATGGTGAGCACGGACTAACAATTAATTTCTAGCATCCATATGCATATAGTATTTTCCCCTGTGACATTTGCATTTGCAAATGTTGTGTTTGGTCTTGGATGTGGCCTCCAGCATGTGGGTACTGTGACGTAATGCACTCTGTATTCTTGACATTCAAATCAAATTGTATTGGTCACATACACATATTTAGCAGATATTATTGCTGGTGTAGCGAAATGCTAATTGATGCCTGTGACATGATTTACCAGGAGGTTGTCAATCTTTGACTGCTGCTTCTCTATTTTAAATTTTTCTATGTTGTATCTTTTAATATAGGACTCCTGCAATTAATCCATCATATAATCTCTGTCACTAAATAGTGAATGTTATAAATTGTGGGAGCAATTTGCATTACAATATCCAATCTGCCATTAGCCCTTTGTGCTACGACAATCAAGGCCCTTGACTTTTAAGCCATTTTCTTTTCATGGGAGATTTACAATATCTGCCTAGTAATATTTTCAACATTATATCTTTCAAAATGTTCCATCTTTTATGATCATTTGTTTGTCCATTTACTTACAAAAAAAAATATTTAATAGATACAGTGCCTTGCGAAAGTATTCGGCCCCCTTGAACTTTGCGACCTTTTGCCACATTTCAGGCTTCAAACATAAAGATATAAAACTGTATTTTTTTGTGAAGAATCAACAACAAGTGGGACACAATCATGAAGTGGAACGACATTTATTGGATATTTCAAACTTTTTTAACAAATCAAAAACTGAAAAATTGGGCGTGCAAAATTATTCAGCCCCCTTAAGTTAATACTTTGTAGCGCCACCTTTTGCTGCGATTACAGCTGTAAGTCGCTTGGGGTATGTCTCTATCAGTTTTGCACATCGAGAGACTGACATTTTTTCTCATTCCTCCTTGCAAAACAGCTCGAGCTCAGTGAGGTTGGATGGAGAGCATTTGTGAACAGCAGTTTTCAGTTCTTTCCACAGATTCTCGATTGGATTCAGGTCTGGACTTTGACTTGGCCATTCTAACACCTGGATATGTTTATTTTTGAACCATTCCATTGTAGATTTTGCTTCATGTTTTGGATCATTGTCTTGTTGGAAGACAAATCTCCGTCCCAGTCTCAGGTCTTTTGCAGACTCCATCAGGTTTTCCTCCAGAATGGTCCTGTATTTGGCTCCATCCATCTTCCCATCAATTTTAACCATCTTCCCTGTCCCTGCTGAAGAAAAGCAGGCCCAAACCATGATGCTGCCACCACCATGTTTGACAGTGGGGATGGTGTGTTCAGCTGTGTTGCTTTTACGCCAAACATAACGTTTTACATTGTTGCCAAAAAGTTCAATTTTGGTTTCATCTGACCAGAGCACCTTCTTCCACATGTTTGGTGTGTCTCCCAGGTGGCTTGTGGCAAACTTTAAACAACACTTTTTATGGATATCTTTAAGAAATGGCTTTCTTCTTGCCACTCTTCCATAAAGGCCAGATTTGTGCAATATACGACTGATTGTTGTCCTATGGACAGAGTCTCCCACCTCAGCTGTAGATCTCTGCAGTTCATCCAGAGTGATCATGGGCCTCTTGGCTGCATCTCTGTTCAGTCTTCTCCTTGTATGAGCTGAAAGTTTAGAGGGACGGCCAGGTCTTGGTAGATTTGCAGTGGTCTGATACTCCTTCCATTTCAATATTATCGCTTGCACAGTGCTCCTTGGGATGTTTAAAGCTTGGGAAATCTTTTTGTATCCAAATCCGGCTTTAAACTTCTTCACAACAGTATCTCGGACCTGCCTGGTGTGTTCCTTGTTCTTCATGATGCTCTCTGCGCTTTTAACGGACCTCTGAGACTATCACAGTGCAGGTGCATTTATACGGAGACTTGATTACACACAGGTGGATTGTGTTTATCATCATTAGTCATTTAGGTCAACATTGGATCATTCAGAGATCCT
This sequence comes from Oncorhynchus mykiss, assembly GCF_057628025.1. NCBI lineage: Eukaryota > Metazoa > Chordata > Actinopteri > Salmoniformes > Salmonidae > Oncorhynchus > Oncorhynchus mykiss. The sequence continues at coordinate 25,225,292 of NC_143027.1, forward strand.
CACTGAACTTCTGGAGAGAGTTTGCTGCACTGAAAGTAAAGGGGCTGAATCATTTTGCACAACCCAGAGAGACTTTGTGGGCCTAGCCGCACTTGTCATGGTGAGCACGGAATTTTTCAGTTTTTGATTTGTTAAAAAAGTTTGAAATATCCAATAAATGTCGTTCCACTTCATGATTGTGTCCCACTTGTTGTTGATTCTTCACAAAAAAATACAGTTTTATATCTTTATGTTTGAAGCCTGAAATGTGGCAAAAGGTCGCAAAGTTCAAGGGGGCCGAATACTTTCGCAAGGCACTGTACTTGTAAATTAATGTTTGAGAACAGTAAAAACCTTGACTGTCGTTGAATCACTCTGTCTGTATCATACAATAGACAGTATTTTGAATATGATACAGTTGAAAGGCACTGAAATATAAAGGCATTGGAAACTTGATTTTGGTTTGAAATTTGACACAGCCTGGTCTCATGGACTATATGTAACATAGTAAATGAAATCCGGGACACTCAAATTAGTATAATATGTATGATTACATAAGACTAGAGGTACTTAAGGAGGGTGTTTGGTGGATGTTTTTTTTACCTTTATTTAACTAGGCAAGTCAGTTAAGAACATATTCTTATTTTCAATGACGGCCTAGGAACAGTGGGTTAACTGCCTGTTCTAGGGCAGAATGACAGATTTGTACCTTGTCAGCTTGAGGGTTTGAACTTGCAACTTTCCAGTTATTAGTCCAATGCTCTAACCACTAGGCTACCCTGCCACCAATTTGTCTCGCGAACACAACCCAACGGTTGTATGTTCGAATCTCATCACGGACAACCTTAGAATTTTAGCTAATTAGTAACTTTTCAACTACTTTTTAGCTACTTTGCAACTACTTAGCATGTTATCTAACCCTTTCCCTAACCTTAACCCTTTTAGCTAACTCTCCCTTAACCCTTCAACCTAACTCCTAACCTTGACCCTAAGCCCTATCCCTAAACCCTAGCCTAGCTAATGTTAGCCAGCTAGCTAACGTTGGCACTAGCCAGCTCGCTAAAATTAGCCACAACAAATTGGAATTCATAACATATCATTTTGTATCATCATTTGTAACATATTGTACATTTAGAAAATGTGTAACAAATGTTACTTTTGGCTAAATCACATCATACAAAATGGATGATGGACATCCACAAACGAACACATAACATACAAATGGAGAGTCTCGGATTTACCTACAAAATAATACAAAATGCTCTGAGACTAGGTTGTTTGATATGGTCCATCTCAATCATGGATTAGATGGTGACCTCAGTCTGCGAGCCAAACATGAGGAGATTTGATGTTTGGCCAGAGGGGCCATTAGGTCTAGACTGATCTAGCACTCATTACTATGCTGCTGAATGTTGTTCAATACTGGTTGGAGCTACAGTTATATTGCTAATAAAATTAGGATTTATACTGATTGCTTGTATTTTCTGGCACCGATGTGGTTTCTGGAATTTTGATATCACAGTTTAATTCCAAAATCTATATTTCTACCAGCGATGGGAACTCACAACATCAGGTCATGTTTCCACACGCAATCCTCCCCTGCTCCCGTTTCCTACATACAACAAGCCTACAGTGCCTTCAGAAAGTATTCAAACCCCTTGTCTTTTTCCACATTTTGTTGTGTTACAGCCTGAATTTAAAATTCATTAAATTGAGATTTTGTGTCACTGGCTCACACAAATACCCCATAATATCAAAGTGGAATTATGTTTTTGGAAATGAATAAAAAATGAAATGCCGAAATGTCTTGAGTCAATAAGTATTCAACCCCTTTGTTATGGCACGCCTAAATAAATTCAGGAGTAAAAATGTGTGAAAACATGTTTTCAATTGAGTCCATTTATTTTGAATTCAGGCTGTATCACAACAAAACGTGGAATAAGTCAAGGGGTATGATTACTTTCTGAAGGCACTGTATATCTTAAGCATCAGTAGTTAGGAGGTTACAGTGGGCTGATATCTCATTAAACCTACACCGAGTGTACAAAACATGCTCTTTCCATGACAAAGACTGACCAGGTAAATCCAGTTGACAGCTATGATCCCTTATTGATGTTAAATCCACTTCAATCAGTGTAGATGAAGGGGAGGAGACAGGTTAAAGAAGGAGTTTTAAGCCTTGAGACAATTGAGACATGGATTGTATATGTGTGCCAATGAGAGGGTGAATGGGAAACACAAAATATTTAAGTGCCTTTAAACGGGGTATGCTAGTAGGTGCCAGTTTGAGTGTGTTAAGAACTGCAATGCTGCTGGGTTTTTCACGCTCAACAGTTTCCGGTGTGCATCAAGAATGGTCCAACACCCAAAGGATATCCAGCCAACTTGACACAACTGTGGGAGGCATTGGAGTCAGCATGCCTGTGGAATGCCTTCGATGCCTTATAGAATCCATTACCTCAACGAATTGAGTCTGTTCTGAGGGCAAAATGGGGTGCAACTCACTATTAGGAAGGTGTTCCTAATGTTTTGTACACTTAGTGTATAGCCAGACTGATGATGTGTTCCCTTTAGGACTCAGCGATCCTGAACACGGCTGTGCTAACTGGGAAGAAGGTGGTGATGCCTGTCAGGACCGTGGCTGTGGAGGAGGATGGGTCAGTCACTGATGTCTCAGACTTCACCGACTGCAGCTCCACTGATGAGGACATCCTGAAGGTACTGTACAGCAGGCTGCCTGCCACTTGATGCCACAGTGGTACCTAGCATTTACAGTTGTGTAGAAGGTGTATGTGTTTTAAAACCTCATCTTAGTGGTGGAAGTACTTGGCACTTTAACACACACAAATAAGAAAGTGAGAGTGTGTTTCTTCAACGTGTAGACCTGAAGATGTCAGACTGAGAGTTGCTAAACACAGAGCATTGCAACACAGAGGTTTTGGGGCTACTCTAACATTCACCTTCATTTCTTTCACTGAAAACAACTTTACTGTACATACACTCTTAGATACACTCTCAGGTTCTTTGGCTGTCCTCAGAAAATGTTTGGTTCCAGGAAGAACACGTTTGGGTTCCATGTAGAACCCTCTGTGGAAAGGGTTCTATGTGGAACACAAAAGGGTTCTTCAAAGGGTTCTCCTATAGGGACCTTTTTGTACAGGTGTCAGTGCCATGACAGGTACTTTGCAGGTCTGTGGGGTGAACAAACATGTCCAATAACCAAGGAGGTGATTTGAGGTCATATGAAGACGAGACTGTTTTAACTGTGGTTAGGAGGGAGTATAGTGCTGGATGTATGTTTTTCCTGTCTGGCTCCAATGAGACAGGAGGGCCATTTAGGGTGGGTGTAAGAGGGGAGGAGAGACTGCTAAAGGCAAAGAAGTTGTACCAAAGTCACCTCTCCACATTCTCTCTACCACATCAGAAAACAAAAGAGTGAGTGACACTCCAGTGATGTCAAGCCAATCAGCTGCTGAAATGGACACATAACAGGAAATGACAGGGAAACAAAGGAAAAACTAAACTCATATTCCTTTTTGTTATTGTTGCACAATGTCACTTTGTTATTACAGCCATTCGGCCAGTATAAGTATAATTATACAATATAACAAATGCTTATCCAAGACACATTTCTTTATTGTTATTCTGTATTTTAGGAGACCCATTAGTACATGACCACTGGAAATATGTAGTGTCTGTTGTGTAATATAATGTAATGTTTTAGATATGAGATCAGTGGGATTATGATAGTGACAACAGAATGTAAATCACTGTTCATGCATTTCAAAAAATGTATGACCCTTTATGACCCCCCAAGCTGTGTGTGTTTGTTTGCTGATCAGATATCAGTAAGTTTGAGTCGCAACATTTGCCCTAAGCTTCTTGGTTTAGCGGCTCTACTCAGATATCTTTGCTCTTATGATGCAAGTGAAAAAAAGTATGAGATCTACAGATGATAAATGGCAAGGCTTTATTCCATAAAAATAATTCTGGGCTGAAATGCCAAAACAAGGTCAAATCTGTGATGATAAAGAGGCTTTTAATAAGTATGGAAACATTTGCCTTGTCAGTTATGTGTGAAGAGAGTAATGGGTACTTTTGTGAAAAACAATGAGATTAAGAATAATCTGGCACATCAAACATCAAAATCAAGCACAATGTCAAATGGCTATTAATAAAAGTATATTCTCTGTACATTTTTAGGATCTTGTGTCATGAATACAGTATACTCACTGCAACCTTTGATGGTTATTTGGACGATCACTAATCCATGCAGTTGGTATCCACCCTGTCAGCACAGTTACTGATAAATGTTTGTGAGTCGAGAGAAAGATGAAATGAATTTTGTTGACCTGAAAGAGAGATATTTTCACTGCTATGCCACTTGTCTTTCATCACTTCACACACTGTCTTTCTTCACTTCACTCAGTATCAAGGGAGAGTGAGATCATCTCTCTTTCAGGTCAACAAGATGAATTTCATTTGCATCTTTCACTTGACTCACAAACATTTATCAGTAACATCAAATGAAACGTAACTTTCAGACATGGTACAACACTGAGTTATATTCTGTGCTCCATGTTGAGATTGTGTCTTTGGAGCCTTGCAGGAGACTTGGCTCTGCACTGCAAAACTCAACATTGATATAAAATGATCCTCTGTAGCTCAGTTGGTAGAGCACGGCACTTGCAACGTCAGGATTTTAGTTTTTTTTATGTAACCTTTATTTTAGTAGGCAAGTCAGTTTAGAACACATTTTTATTTACAACGACAGCCTACCCCGGCCAACCCAGACCAAGTGTGCACCATCCTATGGTACTCTCAATCATGGCTGGATGTGATGCAGCCTGGATTCGAACCAGGGACTGCAGTGACACCTCTTAGCACTGAGATGCAGTGTCTTAGACCACTGCGACACTCGGGAGGATAGAAAGCTTGATTCCCGGGACCACTGTACTTCAATTGTATGTACGCATGACTGTGAATAAAAGCGGATAAAAGTGTCTGCTAAATGGCATATATTATTATATACACTGTATATACAAAACTATTAGGGGATTTGGCTATTTCAGCCACACCCATTGCTGACAGTTGTATAAAATCGAGCACACAGAGATGCAATCTCCATAGACAAACATTGGCAGTAGAATGGCCGTTACTGAGGAGCTCAGTGACTTTCAACGTGGCACCGCCATAGGATGCCACCTTTCCAACAAGTCAGTTGGTCAAATTTCTGCCTTGCTAGAGCTGCCCTGGTCAATTGTAATTGTTATTGTGAAGTGGAAATGTCCAGGAGCAACAACGGCTCAGTTGTGAAGTGGTAGGCCACACAAGCTCACAGAATTTGACAACTGAGTGCTAAGGTGCGTAGCGGCCAAAAATTGCCTGTCCTCTGTTGCAACACTCACTACCGAGTTCCAAACTGCCTCTGGAAGCAACATCAGCACAAGGACTGTGCGTCGGGAATTTCATGAAATGGGTCTCCATAGCCGAGCAACCGCACACAAGCCTAAGATCACCATGCACAATGCCAAGCGCCAGCTGGAGTGGTGTAAAGCTCACCGCCACTGAACTCTGGAGCAATGGAAACGCGTTCTCTGGAGTGATGAATTACACTTCACCATCTGGCAGTCTGATTGACAAATCTAGGTTTGGTAGATGCCAGGAGAATTCTACCTGCCCGAATACATAGGGCCAACTGTAAAGTTTGGTGGAGGAGGAATAATGGTCTGGGAATGTTTTTAATGGTTTGGGCTAGGTGTCTTAGTTCCAGTGAAGGGAAATCTTAATGCTACAGCACACAATGACATTCTAGACGATTCTTTGTCAACCGACTTTGTGCCAACAGTTTGGGAAGGCCCTTTCCTGTTTCAGCATAACAATGCCCCTGTGCACAAAGCGAGGTCTATATAGAAATAGTTTGTCGAGATCAGTGTGGAAGAACTTGACTGGTCTGCACAGAGCCCTGACCTCAACCCCATCAAAAACCTTTCGGGTGAATTGGAATGCCAACTGTGAGCCAGGCCTAATCTCCCAACATCAGTGCCCAACCTCACTAATGCTCCTGTGGCTGAATGCTTCAGGGACTTGCTTTCAATCTTCCAACATCTAGTGGAAAGCCTTCCCAGAAGAGTCGAGGCTGTTATGGCCGCAAAGGGGGTATCAACTCCATATTAATGTCCATGACTTTGGAATGAGATGTTCGATGAGCAGGTGTCCACATACTTATGGTAATGTAGTGTATATTAAATATTTTTGGGAAATGATTTGATTATGTTGCCATGTTAATATGGAAGGGTTTGTGATTCAATGAGCGTTAACTAAATGGCGTATTTTGGAGATGAGAGGACGAGGACTCTTACCTGGGAGCCTCAGGCTGAACAGATGCTCTCAGATTAAGGATGATTGTCTGACCTCGTCTACCGCCTGGATGAAAACTCTTGATGATCTCATTGAAAAAAGATCAGTGCATAATAGCACGGACAGTTGTTCATAATTTTGCATAACTGCATTGTGGGCCCTAATGTTACATAAGTGCTTGATTAGATGAGGTAGCTGCAGAACCTTTTTACTCCCTTTCCAACTCAATTCTCCATGTTGAATCGGGGTAGAGTCATTTAACCAGAACACCATTTTAGTTAATGAGTGCAAGCTAATTATTGTCAAAGGATGTCACAGGACCCCCCCCCCCACAACCAACAGGACATTACTCTGACAGTACATCTTCTAATTGCTAAATTCATGAATAGATAGATAAGCAATCTCTGTCATTTGCATTCCTCCTTGAGCCGTCTGTCAAAGTCACTGATCTTGCTACGCTGAGCACTTACGGGAGCCAATGACAACTGTATTTCAATGCTCCGTAAATGATCCAATTGATTAAAACAAGGGATGTTGATAGAACCAAGCCGACTCTGCACGATGTCTTCCAGGGTTTCAAAAAGCACATGAGATTTCTCAATGGGCTGACAGAAACTACTCGCCAAGGTTACATTAAATTCAAATGTAATGAATGTGTTTTCTGTGTGTTTTGATGTCCAATATAGCACAGTGTGTTATTGAATTAATATAAATTTGCAATGTTATATCTTGTTATGACCTGTGCTTTGTGTTTCGTGTGAATGTTATCTTGATAAGTGTGTGAATTGGACAATTTTCCTGTCAAAATGTAATGAATACTTTTAGGTATTGAGTAAAAAGTACATTATTTTCCTTCGGGAATGTAGTGAAGTAAAAGTTGCCAAAAATATGAATACTACTTCAGTAGTACTTTAAAGTATTTTTACTTAAGTATTTTTACTTGAGTATTTACCCATGAATATCATATGACAGGAAATGTATGTTTTTGGTTAGACCTGTTTTGATGATTTAGCCATTGTTATTTTTTCTGCTCCTCCTGTGTACAGGTGTCGGATAGGTGTGACTATGTGTTTGTGAATGGGAAGGAGATGAAGGGCAAGGTGAGGATGATGGTGAACTTCACCTACAGCTACCTGAGTGCTCAGCTGGAGATGAACGTGTGGATCCCACGGCTGCCCCTCCAGATCGAGGTGTCTGACACAGAGCTCAGCCAGATCAAGGGGTGGAGAGTGCCCATCATCACCACCAAGAGGTACAGTAGGACCCACACAACAGCCACCCCCCATTCCTGTCACACAGTAAAACCTTCACCCACTGTACATACTAGTGTACGTACATACTGTAGGTACAGTGGGTAAAGGGACCAGTATAGAGGTCTACTTGCCTGAAAGGCAGCCTTATCTCTAAAATGAGTCTACATTTTTATCAAAAATAATACTTTGCAAAGAGCTCAGGCTTGTGTTTTAATACCATTACCTAATGTATTACAATACCTCAATGTGATCCGATTTCAATTTTTTATTTTTTTATTTGGATCTACAGAGTAAGAGAATGACAATGACAAACAGTGATGAGATTAACAGGGAAGAGTCTGTGTGCGTGCATGCCCGGGTGTGTTGAGACAGGTGTGCCCTGTGCTGTAACGTAATACAGTGTTTCTCTTCATTCCCTAGGCTCAGCTGGAACAGCGAGGAGAAGGAGGAGGATAAGAAGAGCAAAGGCTGCATGTTACAGTTCCAGCATGCCCTGGTGCGTGTGATCACACACTTTATAGCGGAGCAGTCGGACCCCCGGGAGCCACAGGCCTACTTCCTGGGCTCAGACTGGCAGGTGGACGTTACCAGGCTGGTGCGTTACTTCCTCAAGGTGGAGGACCCTCACATCGCCAGACTGCAGGCAGGCAGGGTGCTGTCAGGACGAGACGTGGGGAGCACCTCCATCCAGGTATGGTAACCATCAGGTCTGATTGGAAGCATGGCTGATTGCCTGTTTAACTGAATATTTAACTGGGCCTTCATCCAGAGATGTGACATTGTATATTGAAATGATAGGATATCTAATGCTGCCTGTGTTTTGTGCCTGAGCAGGTGTTCTCCCCGCTGTCTGACTCCATCCTGGCAGAGAAGACTGTGACGGTGGTAGATGACAAAGTGACCATCACAGAGCTGGGGGTGCAGCTGGTCACTGGCCTGGCTCTGTCCCTGCAGCTCAGCCCAGGAAGCAACAGGGCCATCCTCGCCACGGCAACCACACAGGAAGTACTGCAGAGCCCCAAACAGGTGCTGTTTACGATCTTCTTGAATGTCAATCAGATCAGACACCGGTGCACTGTAGAGTTTAATGATATTCAATTCAAGTAATAAATAATATTGCTATTTGTTCTCATCAGGAGGCTGTGGTTAGTTCCTGGGTCCAATTCAGCGATGACTCCATGACCCCTCTGGACATCTATGACCCTGCCTACTACCGTGTGACGGTGACCTCTCTGGATGAGGGCGTGGTGTCGGTGCAGGGCTCCCCGCCTGCAGTGGTGGCAGAGGGTGAAGGACAGGGAGTACTGGTCAGGGTGGAGATGGCCATCTGTGAGGCCTGCCAGAAGTCCAAACGGAAGAGCACCCTTGCTGTGGGCAGTGGCAGCCTCAAGGTCAAGTTCCAGGTCAACAGCCGGCGCTTTGACAGCAGCAACAGCAGCAGCAGTAGTGGAGGTGGAGGTGGAGGTGGGGTTGGCGGTGGCGGTGGCAGAAGTAAGGACAGCAGCAGTGACTATGGGAACGATGGGGAGGAGGTGGACAGTGAGAGGAAGCAGCAGAAGCCCCAGCAGACCCTGCCCAGTAGTTCTGCCTCTGAGCGGGAGGAGAGTGCCATGCGCAAGGTCACCACCACCGCCAAATCCACCGAGCGTGACTCCGCTCCAGGCGTGTCCAGTGATGGAAGCAGCCAAGGCGGTGTAGACGGAGTCATTGAAACAGGAAGTTTCTTAAATGCTGGAACCCTCAACAGCCCTGCCAGCCCTATCAATGACAGTGATTATAGTAGCCCTAGTGACTATAGGACAGCTGAGGGGACAGACAGTGGGCTACTTGAAGATATAGGTAGTGTTGCAGTCAGTAGCACTGTGAAGGCACCTGGTAACCTGGTCAACTACAATAACCCCTATCAAGAGGAGGTGCCTGACCAGGAGCCAATGGGGGTGGACATGGGCAGCGAGGACATGCTGTCCAACCGGCCTCTCTCAGACTTGGAGATTGGCATGTACGCCCTGCTGGGGGTCTTCTGTCTGGCCATCTTGGTATTCCTGGTGAACTGCATCTCCTATGTGGTAAAGTTCAGGCACAAACAGCCCCCCTCTCATGGCCAGGAGCCCACGGGGCACAGGCACGACTGGGTGTGGCTGGGCACGGACGCTGAGCTGGTGATGAATGTGCCTGGCAGTCCTCCCCAGCAAGACAACCAAAGCGCCACCACAGTCATAGACATTGGGTCTGATAAGACTGCCTCTCTGCCCAGGCGACCCAGCTGCCTAGTCTCCTCCAGCCCCTCCTCTCCTCTGGGCTGTGGGGGCTCCGTCAGGGCCAAGCCCATGAACCGCAACGAGTCCATCCATTCGCCCACCAGCAAGAGGAAGAGGGTCCAGTTCACCACCTTTGCCTCTCTGGACCGTCAGCACTCCCCACAACCCCCCAGAGAGAACGGCCATGGGATCCACTGGGTGGGGAAGGAAGAGAACTGTGTTGAACCCCAAGTGCCCATCACAGAGCCCGTGGACCATTTATAATACGTATCGGGACCGTTTCACCCCAACTGTGGGTGTATATGTGGCTTCGATCACCTCAATGCCTTTATTCATGGATAAAAGCAGACAACATAAGGAGCATCACTACTACTGGTTATACTTATTCATTATATGTGATTATGCAAAGATCCTTCTTCGTTTCAATATCTGTAAAGGCGTCTTATTGTACATGTAAATATCTCAAATGGTTTGTGAGATACATTTTTATATTAGATATTGGACAAAATGCTGTGAATACGTGTGAGGATGCTTGTCATAAACTGACTGATGGCACTTTGTGTGGTGGAGAGAGGTTTAACCGTTTGACTAGTTGAAGGATTTATTTTTACCAAGCTTATAGACACAAAAGCCTCTTTTATACCTGGTGCTAACATGTGTCTTTTTTCCTGCTTTGTCCACATTCTGATTGTGCCCACATTTTCAGAAATATGTCTACACATGGTATTGAAAGGTGTGTCATATCTGTCCGCATCGTGACGAGATTTCCTGGTCCCTCTCTGTATGCAAATAGTTTGACAGCTGTTCTTTCAAAATTATATTTATTTATTTTAAGACCCATATTGATGCCATACGTCAATCATTTTATAAAGCGGGATCCGTCCACACTTGTAAGGTAACAGCGGGTCACTGACTACCTCCAGAGGTGGTTAGGAAGATCAGATTACAATGCATATTTTAATCGTCTACACCTGTCTGAAAATCAATCAGAAGTTGTGGACTAGATCAGGACAAAGAATGCATGTTAGAACCAAGTATAAACGGGGCTAAAGAGAGTCTTTGTTGCATGTGAACATTTTTATTCTCTTCCCTTTTACACTCACATGGTGGTATCCCCCTCACACATAAATGGACACGCTTTACAAACAATTTATCCAGAGTGATTATATGAGCCACTCCTAAAGGTACTAAACATAAGCAAGTGGTATTTTTCTATATGCACTGTTTATGTCTTCATATTGTGTACATTCATGTTTGATTTGTTTTTTGATTGTGTCTGATATGATTTTTCATTAAAGATATATCTCAATGATGTGTGTATTCCATAGAGTTCCACTATAATATATTTAGTTCTATGGTATTGATCATGTGATCTATCAGATGATTGTAGACTAGATACTGCACTCGACTAATCTGTTAGTCCTAGAACTCGTGATTTATTTTGCAGTCTGGGGCAATTTCCGATTTAGTAATTTACACCTTTCCTACACACTTCTCAGTATTTGGTGTTCACACTCTGCAGGTATGGCTACCTACTGCTGAAAACCCTCCCGCTTGCTGGCCAACAGATTTTCTGGCTAATAGTTTTAATTTAATAGGGTTTTCAGTAAATGTATCTTAAGCCATCCCTTTAATTTAAAAATAGTGTATCTTTAATTAGGATTTTGTCCACAGCCTCAATAGACTACATAGAGAGAATGTGTTCAGAATATATGATCAATGAAAGAATGCTATCTATGCATCTTCATCTAAAAATTTAGCACCAACTGGTAGATTTAAAAACGCTCTGATTTTGTAAACTCAGCAGAAAAAGAAACTCACTGTCAACTGCATTTATTTTCAGGAAACTTAACATGTGTAAATATTTGTATGAACATAACTAGATTCAACAAGTGAGACATAAACTGAACAAGTTCCACAGACATGTGACTAACACAAATTGAATAATGTGTCCCTGAACAAAGGGGGGGGGGGTCAAAATATAAAGTAACAGTCAGTATCTTGTGTGGCCACCAGCTGCATTAAGTACTGCAGTGCATCTCCTCCTCATGGACTGCACCAGATTTGCCAGTTCTTGCTATGAGATGTTACCCCACTCTTCCACCAAGGCACCTGAGAGTTCCCAGACATGTCTGGGGGGAATGGCTTTAGCCCTCACCCTCCGATCCAACAGGTCCCAGACGTGCTCAATGGGATTGAGATCTGGGCTCTTCGCTGGCCATGAAAGAACACTGACATTCCTGTCTTGCAGTTCACTCACAGAACGAGCTGTGTGGCTGGTGGCATTGTCATGATGGAGGGTCATGTCCGGTTGAGCTTGCAGGAAGGGTACCACATGAGGGAGGAGGATGTCTTCCCTGTAACTCACAGCGTTGAGATTGACTGTAATGACAACAAGCTCAATCCGATGATGCTGTGACACACAGCCCCAGACCATGACGGACCCTCCACTTCCAAATTGATCCCGCTCCAGAGTACAGGCCTCGGTGTAATGCTCATTCCTTCGGCAATAAACGCGAATCTGACCATCACCCCTGGTGGAACAAAATCGCAACTCGTCAGTGAAGAGCACTTTTTGCCAGTCCTGTCTGGTCCAGCGACGGTGGGTTTGTGCCAACAGGCGACGTTGTTGCCGGGGGTGTCTGGTGAGAACCTGCCTTACAACAGGCCTATAAGCCCTCAGTCCAGCCTCTCTCAACAGTCTGAGCATTGATGGAGGGATTGTTTGCTCTTGATGTAACTCGGGCAGTTATTGTTGCCACCATGTACCTGTCACCCAGGTGTGATGTTCGCATGTACCGATCCTATGCAGGTGTTGTTACACATGGTCTGCTACTGCGAGGACGATCAGCTGTCCATCTTGTCTCCCTGTAGCGTTGTCTTAGGCGTCTCACAGTACGGACATTGCAATTTATTGCCCTGGCCACATCTGCAGTCCTCATGCCTCCTTGCAGCATGCCTAAGGCACGTTCACACAGATGAGCAGGGAACCTGGGCATCTTTCTTTTGGTGTTTTTCAGAGTCAGTAGAAAGGCCTCTTTAGTGTCAGTTTTCATAACTGTGACCTTAATTGCCTACCGTCTGTAAGCTGTTAGTGTCTTAACGACCGTTCCACAGGTGCATGTTCATTAATTGTTTATGGTTCATTGAACAAGCATGGGAAACAGTGTTTAAACCCTTTATAATGAAGATCTGTGAAGTTATTTGGATTTTTACTAATTATCTTTGAAAGACAGGGTCCTGAAAAAGGGCCGTTTCTTTTTTGCTGAGTTAAAATGGTGTGTCTCAGATTTCTGTACAGAATAATACAAAATGGTTTGAGACAAGGTTATTGGCTTAAATCGCCTTAAATTACCTCAGTATAAAACAATAACTATGTACACAGCTGGATTTCTTTGAACGTCCATTATACCCTAAACAGCAAGTGAGCAAAGGGTGCAATTTGCCTGTTGTGCATCTCACTCACACAAAGTTCAGTGGGATCAATAACAGGGAACTTGTGGACATTTATAATGGACACCTGTCAGCTCTAGTCTGGTGAGGAGTAGTTGGGGGGAGACATAAGTCATGGAGGCTGTAATCTGTGACCAGGACCCTGAAATGTAAAGCTGTCAGCCACAAACAGATTGGCCCTCCTGATTTGTTGACCAATGCACCAGACCCCAGGCCCCACAAATCACGCCCAGGCATCCAGGAACAGGGGGACGAGGGGTCCGGGGTCACAGCCTGGTGTCACATGAGTAGGCCTGGGCCTGGGGCTAAGGTAAGACGATGGACATAGCGTGTCTGTCGGCTCCTGAAGAACTATGGGGAAGGTTGTGTACATGACTCTGTCTGACACTTTGAAATATGTTATGTAACATTATAACATGACACATATGTTGTTTGTGTCTGTGTAGACTGGGTTTGTTTCTATGTGTATGTCTGGAGTGCCACCCAAAAAGACTGACTCGTTGCTGTACAGTTGTTTGCAGACGCTGACGAGGGCGAGGCTAATGTTTCTAATATTTGTCCCACTGGGGGGGCACACAGATTGAATCAACGTTGTTTGCACATAATTTTAATTAAATTACATTAAACCAACGTGGTATAGACATTTAATTGATGTCTGTGCCCAGTGGGTTTGTATATCTCTTCTCCCTCGTGCCGATGCCTACAGCAGGTTGCTATAAACCAGAGCTTCTGACCTTTCACATCAGCTTGCTAAGCATTGGGACTGCTGTGTCAGCCGATATCACACTCCTGTGTCACGAGCCCACATCATCACCCCACCCCCTATGTAAGGGCACAGCTCCTACTGTGGTGATTGGCAGAGCTGCTAACCTGTCACAACCCCATTTGATTTACAGAGAAGGCGAGCACTCTCCTGCTTTTTTGGGGATAATATTGCATGCTCCTACTCTTGATACTAGGTCACTTGAAGTGACCCACTTGTGGGTGAGTGACTGTATCTTGTGCAAAAAGTTATAAATTAATGAGTGAATCCCAATGGGAACAAGAGAGAGCAGAAAATGATTTAGCTTTATTATAAATCAAACTTTGCTCTCCCTTACCGTAACTAGGCCTGTCTTTGAAAGACAGGGTCCTGAAAAAGGGACGTTTCTTTTTTTTGCTGAGATTAGATTATTTAGGCAAATTGTAGGGTTAGTAAAGTATAAATCATACAAAAAAATGTTTTGGAGAGACTTTACACATTAAATATATTGATGAATCAAAAATACAGTAGTTTGATGGATCCTGAAAGATGTCAATTTCAAGTTCACTTCATGAAATATTGGAAGGTGGGAAGAAAGTCCTATAAATCTACCCTAATTCTCACTAATCATGAAACTGTAAGACGTCGTGAACCATGCAACAGTCTTCAGGTTGAACCTGCTAGGTGTGGTCTGAATTCCATAATGATTCAAATAGGCTACATGTCCCAAATCATTGCGCAACACCAGCTTAATATGATCCACTAATTCTAGCACGGATGCTCGATAGTGGCTTTTATTTAACATTATACACCTTGTAAAATATAACTGAGAAACGCCGTGGCATAGGCCACACTTAAAACATTCTAAAGCGCATACATCAAGGTTTAGTCCTACAGAAGACTGTAGCTTGGGTGTCCAAATTTCATCCATGCAAATTATGAGGGCACGCAATAACAGTTCTGAAGAAAGGTGCAGCCATTTATAGCCTACTTCACAGTGGAAAAGGGGTTGCAATGCATGTCATGTTGGTATGATTTTCAGTTTGCTTCCATATGACTGGTTACACATTCTTCCCCAGGGACCATAAGGAAAAGTCATCTAAAACAAATGTTGTGTATTTACAATCCCCTTCTCCAAATGGATTACTCACTTACCTAGCTCTTATCAATAGCCCTTATCCATTTATACATTGCAGTGCATGGAGAATGCTGTTATTTCTATCAGAAAAACTAAAGTAAATGCTTTTTCCACTTGGAACCGGTAGGTTCGCTTGACCTTATTCATGGTTTCCTCGCTCAGTTTTAGGGAATTAAGTCAAAGTCAGAATATGGTGTATCTGTAGACACCTCCACCTGACCTTCATTTATTTGATTTCCACCTCAAACGAATAGTGGGTGAATAGCATGCTATTCTCATGCTTAAGTTCATGGTCAGAATAGCATAGAGAAAAGCGCATAAAAAGGGAATTGTGTATAAAAAGGGAATTCAATTCCATTGACGAATAGCAGGTGAATAGCACACAATTCTCATGCTTGAGTTCAAGGTCAGAATATGCATAGAGAGAGAAGTGCATAAAAGGGAATTATGTTCCAAATCTGGTTGGGATCGGGCCTCTGGGAATGACCATTTCTAGACAGGATTTATTCCTGAATAATTCTATTATTTTAAGCTTCACATTTTAGAGACAGTTTCACCCCATGCACCATGTCACAGTATGAATTAGGCTACTGTAAATGTTGATGCGTTTTTTTAAATCAAATCTATAGGGAGTTTATATTCACTGCACAAAAATATAATCGTAACATGTAAAGTGTTGGTACCATGTTTCATGAGCTGAAATTAAAGATTTTTTGCACAAATGTGTTTACATACATGTTAGTGAGCGTTTATTATTTGCCAAGATAATCCACCCACTTGATAGGTGTGGCATATCCAGAAGCGGATTGAACAGCATAATCATTACACAGGTGCACCTTGTGCTGGGACAATAAAAGGCCACTCTAAAATGTGTAGCTTTGTCACACAAAACAAATCCACAATGGCACAATGCCATTACGCCTACTCCCGCTCCCCCTCTCAAGCACTCGACGTTGCCGGTCTACTAACCACCATGACTGACAACCATCATTATGCACACCTGCTCCCTATCATTATGCACACCTGCTCCCCATCATTACGCCCACCTGCTCCCCATCATTACGCACACCTGCTCCCCATCATTACACACACCTGCTACCTGTCCAACTGAGAGTTTGCCAGAGAATTTATTGTTAATTTCTCGACCATAAGCTGCCGTCAACGTTGTTTTAGAGAATTTGGCAGTACGTCCAGCCGGCCTCACAACCACAGACCATGTGTATGGTGTTGTTTGAGTGAACGTTTTATTGATGTCAATGTTGTAAACAGCGTGCCCCATGGTGGCGGTGGGTTAATGGTATGGACAGGCATAAGCTAAGGACAACAAACACAATTGCATTTTATCGATGGCAATTTGAACGCAGCGATACCGTGACGAGATCCTGAGGCCCATTGTGAGACCCATTTTGTTTTTGTGTCTGCGACCAAAATATGCATTTCTGCATTCCATGTCATGTGAAATCCAGAGATTAGAGATTAGGGCCAAATGAATTTATTTAAATTATGAACTGTAACTCTATGTAAAATCTTTGATATTGTTACATGTTGATTTTTATGTTTTTGTTCAGTATAGTTGTTAGACTGAGACAGTCTACGGCAGGCCAAAGCCCTGTCTAAGATGTTCTGCAAAGGACATTTGATTGATCCTTTAAATGAACACAATACTTCCTCTGTATGCTCATTGTGGACACAAGCTTTTGAGTGAAGTAAAATGAATGTTGCCACCTCTGTGTTGTCCTCTATGAATGAATACATTTTACAAACATACGAATGAGAGAACTTTCCTTTCTCTGACTTGCAGGAAAGATAATAATTTCAGACCATAAATTAGATCGACCTTTAGTGCCCAGTTACCCTTTGGAACTAGATTGAGTATCCATAGTAGGGACTTTGAATGTGAGTAATCTGGCACGACACAAACCTCTGCACTTTGAAAAATGTATGCTACTGTAGGTGGACACTGAGGTACTGTAGTGTCGTTGTTATACATTGTAGGACCATTGGCAACCTAAATATGGAGGACTTTCATAGAGACGTTGACTGATTATGATCTCAATTTGTTCAATGATTCATTTTAAAGGATAGACACCTAACCAAAAGCAACGCATCATTTAACCATATGTTATTGAACATGATACATCAGTAAGAAGCAGAATATACATATTTTTCATAGATTAACTTTCATTACAACCTGTCAATAAATAAGTAAAAATTGTTTTTCTGTAGGCTACTTGGAATATATCAAGCAAAGTAAGCATGATAGAGTAGCAGCACAGAACATATTTCTTTCAATGGACACCAATTCACCCAGTTATTCAATAAGACTACTGTTGTGTTCTGAATAAAAAGTTAACAGCCACCTTCAGTACCTAAAGTACATTTGGCTAATCAGGTTTGATTGTGCAGTGTAGATTTTTATAGATACCTGTAAAAAAGACAAGCGATGTGGACACCTACTCGTCGAACATCTCATTCCAAAATCATGGGCATTAATATGGAGTTGGTCCCCCCTTCCTGCTATGACCTCCACTCATCTGGGAAGACTTTCCACTAGATGTTGGAACATTGCTGCAGGGACGTGCTTCCATTCAGCCGCAAGAGCATTAGTGTAGGGAGATTCGGCTCGCACTCTGCGTTCCAATTCATCCCAAAGTTGTTCGATAGGGTTGAGGTCAGGGCTCTGTGCAGGCCAGTCAAGTTATTCCACACCGATCTCAACAAACCATTTTTGTATGGACCTCGCTTTGTGCACGGAGGCATTGTCATGCTGAAAGAAGAAAGGGCCTTCCCCAAACTGTTACCACAAAGTTGGAAGCCCAGAATCGTCTAGTATAGTATGCTGTAGTGTTAAGATTTCTCTTCACTGGAACTAAGGGGCCTAGCCTGAACCACGGAAAACAACCCTAGACCCTTATTCTTAATCAACCAAACTTTCTAGTTGGCACTATGCATTCGGGCAGGTCGCGTTCTCCTGGCATCCGCCAAACCCAGATTCCTTTTTCGGACTGCCAGATGGTAGCCTAATGGTTGGGGCGGCAGGGTAGCCTAGTGGTTAGAGAGTTGGACTAGTAACCGGAAGGTTGCAAGTTCAAACCCCCGAGCTGACAAGGTATAAGTGGTGAATGCGTTTCCACTACTCCAGAGTCCAATGGTGGCATGCTTTACACCGCCTGATCGGACACATGGCATTGCACATGGTGATCTTAGGCTTATGTGCGGCTGCTCGGACATTGAAACCCACTTCATGAAGCTCCTGACGAACAGTTCTTGTGCTGACGTTGCTTCCAGAGACAGTTTGGAATTCAGTAGTGAGTGTTTCAGCTTCAGCACTTGGTGGTCCTATTCTGTGAGCTTGTGGCCTACTACTTTGCGGCTGAGCTGTTGTAGCTCCTAGACCCACAGCACTTACAGTTGACCAGGGCAGAAATTTGACGAACTGACTTGTTGGAAAGGTGGCATCCTATGAAAGTGCCACATTGATCAGCTCTTCATGGCCATTTTACTGCCCATGTTTGTCTATGGGCTGTGTGCTCTATTGTATACACCTGTCAGCAGTGGGTGTGGCTGAATTAACCAAATGTACTAATTTGAAGGGGTGTCCTTTTACTTTTGGCCATGTTGTGTACCTGATCATTAAAATAATGCCTCTCTTTTGAACTTTCTGATTTAAGTGTAACCGAGCTGTAACTCTGCGTAGTTAGGGAGCAGCAGAGTTCATATATGAGCACACGGTGATGTGTTAAGCCCCAGATGGAGAGAAGGTCTAGGTCAGCGTTGGTGTTATTCCTGAGAGACAGTAAGGCTGCCTCAGCCTCAGTGCATTATGTCCACCAGCCGCTGGTAGACCTCCCTCTCATGGTCCAGGCAGTGGTGCTCCTCAACATAGCGCTTCCCATTCCTCACCAAAAGCTCCCTCAGCTCCCCATCTACCAGCACCCTCTGGGACACATGCACAAATTCCTGGAGGAGGAGGGACAAGTAAAATCAATGCTTCAGTATAAATATTTACTCGTATTTTACCCAAAAGTAAACTACTTGCTAAAAAAAATTGTTATGAAACAAGCCTCTAAGAGCCCATGAAAGCAGTGAGTTTATGAGGTGTAAACAACCACAGCAGTGAATAACATGAGGGAGTGTTGCTATTCTGAAAGGTAAACTCAAATTGAATGTGCTTTGCCTTGCTAATTGATGGAGATATCTGTGACCAGTTCCAAATAGGCCTGTGCAATGGCCCTTTGCAACCTATTCTGATGTCTGCCGCTTCCTATTTGCTTATGAAGGGAGCAGAACACAAACCGTGTCTGTCTGATGCTATTTAATGGCCCTGCCACACCAGCTGTCAGGAGGAGATGGAGGAGATGGGGAGAAATATCAAGCAATTATGAAATGAGTAATGACATTATCCCTGAGCGCCGGTGGAAATGTTTGGAGCCCATAAGGTCCTTTTTGGATTCTGGCAGCTCATTTAGTGGCCTGGGAGGCTGGGACCAGACCCGTAACATAATACAGACTCACACAGCCGTTCAGTGAGGACTCCTGCTCCGGCACTGCAGCCAAGATCTCCTGGAGCAAAGAGCCTTGTGGGTAAACAGAGCTGCAGCCAACGCCAGAACAGCAGGCTGTTTCACTTCACTCAAGTGATGTGATCATGTTTGGAGGGCATTTTCATTTGAGATGGAGCCATACGAGGAAGCCATTAATTCCCAGCAATAAATACAATAAAACTGTATTAGTCACATACACAATTCACAGCAGGTATAAAAGGTGCAGTCAAGTCAAAAATCAGAAGTGTTAGAAGTAATGGAAGATGTAGTATGCATAGTAATAATGCACTGTATTTAAAAATATGAAGTGGGTAATGACAAATAGTATACAGTGCATTCGGAAAGTATTCAGACCCCTTGACGTTTCCCACATTTTGTTACGTTACAGCCTTACTCTAAAATTGATTTAAATATTTTTTTCCCTCATCATTCTACACACAATACCCCATAATGACAAAGCAAAAACAGAGTTTTAGAAATGTTTGCAAAGAAATGTAAAAAAAAAAAAAAGAAGAAATATCACATTTACATAAGTATTCAGACCCTTTAATCAGTACTTTGTTGAAGGACCTTTGGTAGAGATTACAGCCTCAAATATTTTTGGTATGATGCTACAAGCTTGGCACACCTGTATTTGGGGAGTTTCTCCCATTCTTCTATTGCAGATCCTCTCAAGCTTTGTCAGGTTGGATGGGGAGCGTCGCTGCACATGCTTCTATTTTCAGGTCTCTGCAGATATTTTCAAGGACATTCAAAGACTTGTCCCGAAGCCACTCCTGTGTTGTCTTGGCTGTGTGCTTCGGGTCATTGTCCTGTTGGAAGGTGAACCTTCGCCCCAGTCTGAGGTCCTGAGCGCTCTGGAGCAGATTTTCATCAAGGCTCTCTGTACTTTCCTACGTTCATCTTTGCCTCAATCCTGACTAGTCTCCCAGTCCCTGCCGCTGAAAAACATCCCCACAGCATGATGCTGCTACCACCATGCTTCACCGTATGGATGGTGCCAGGTTTCCTCCACACGTGACACTTGGCATTTAAGCCAAAGAGTTCAATCTTCATTTCATCAGACCAGAGAATATTGTTTCTCATGCTCTGAGAGTCGGGCTGTCATGTGCCTTTTACTGATGAGTGGCTACCGTCTGGCTACTCTACCACAAAGGCCTAATTGGTGGAGTGCTGCAGAGATGACTGTCCTTCTTGAAGGTTCTTCCATCTCCACAGAGGAACTCTGGAGCTCTGTCAGAGTGACAATCGGGTTCTTGGTCACCTCCCTGACCAAGACCCTTCTCCCCCAATTTCTCAGTTTGGCTCTGCGGTCAGCTCTAGGAAGAGTCTCGGGGGTTTCAAAATTCTTCCATTTAAGAATGATGTAGGCAACTGTGTTCTTGGGGACCTTGAGTGCTGCAGAAATGTTTTGGTACCCTTCCCCAGATCTGTGCCTCGACACAATACTGTCTCGGATCTCTACCTCAATTCCTTCGACCTCATGGCTTGGTTTTTGCTCTGACTGCACTATCGACTGCGGGACCTTATATAGACAGGTGTGTGCCTTTCCAAATAATTTCCAATCAATTTAATTTACAACAGGTTGACTCCAATCAAGTTGTGGAAACATCTCAAGGATGATCTATGGAAACAGGATGCACCTGAGCTCAATTTCGAGTCTCATAGTAAAGGGTCTGAATAATTCTGTAATTAAGTTTCAAAACATTTTTTTAACCTGTTTTCACTTCATCATTATATCAGATTGAAGAAGAACATTATTTATTTAATCCATTTTAGAATAAGGCTGTAACGTAACAAAATGTGGATGAAGTCAAGGGGTCTGAATACTTTCCGAATGCACTGTGTAACAGAATACCAGTGTTGTGGTGTGTGAGAAAGAGTTCTGAGTGCATGTATATTTTTATTTAACTAGGCAAGTCAGTTAAGAACAATTTCTTATTTTCAATGACGACCTAGGAATAGTGTGTTAACTGCCTGTTCAGGGGCAAAAGGACAGATTTGTACCTTGTCAGCTCAAGGATTTGAACTTGCAATCTTCCGGTTACTAGTCCAACACTCTAACCACTAGGCTACCCTGCCGCCCCAAATATTATTGTGTGTGTGTTTATGGGTGTTTATGTGTGCGAGTGGGTGTTTGTGTGTAAGTTTGGGTGTAATGGTTGGGGGTGTTGGTCAGCGAAAATCATCTCTAAGGTGCAGATAGTCCTTAAGGTTCAAATAGTCTCTAAGGTGCAGGTCTGTGCAAGGTGACAGCTAGGGTTAGCTGTTCAGCAGCCTGATGGCCTGGTGGTAGAAGCTGTCACGGAGCCTGTTGGACCACGGCCTGATGCTCTGATACCTCTTGCCAGATGGTAACAGAGTGAACAATCTGTGGCTCGGTTGACTGGAATCCTTGACAAAATTTCAGGCCTTCCTCAGACCGTCTGGTGTAGATGTCCTGGAGGGCAGGGAGCTCGCCCCCAGTGATGTATTTGGCCGTCTGTTCCACCCTCTGTAGAGCCTTCCGGCTGAGGGTGGTGCAGTTGCTGTACAAGGCAGTGATGGAGCCGGCCAAGACCCTCTAGATTGTGCAGCTGTAGAACTTCTTGAGGATCTGAGGGCACATGCTGAGCTTGGAGCTTGGAGAGGACTATGGCGTTGAAAGCTGAGCTGAAGTTGAGGAGCAGTATTCCACATAGGTGTCTGTTTGTCCAAGTGGGATAGAGCATTGTGCAGAGCAATGGCGATTGCATCATCTGTGGATCTTTTTGGGCGTTATGCAAATTGGACGTGGCCCATGGTGTCAGATAAGGTGGAGCTGATATGGTCCTTGACCAGTTTCTTAGTTTGCTTGGGTATAGACAAAATGGTGGACATCTTGAAGCATGTGGTGATCACAGACTGTTACAGGGAGAGATTGAATATGTCTGTAAACACTCCCGCCCGCTTGTCTTTGCATGCTCTGACGACGCGCCCGGGGATACCGTCTGGGCCGGCTGATTTGCGAGTATGCACACGCTTGAAGGCCTTAGGTCGGCCACAGATATTGAGAGCTCACTGTCCTCTTCAGCAGTGGGGGCTCTCGTAGGAGGATCAGTGTTGATTACCTGTAAGCGAGCTTAGAAAGTGTTTTTGCTCGTCTTGGAGAGAGGCATCGGTGTTTGCCGCGCAGCTGGTTTTCCCTTTGAAATCCGTAATGGTTTCTAGTCCTTGCCACATGCATCTCGCGCCGGAGCTGTTGAAAAGCGATTCCATGTCCCTGTACTGAAACAAAAGACTGCAACATCGGCTAGGCGCTAGCAAGAGGGCAACCATCGTTGGCGCCATCTTGCTGGTCAATACAATTAAACGACAAGTTATGAGCAGTATGCTATAATCAATGGACTCTATAATAAATATACTACAGTTGTTCTGGCTCCAGGCATTCAAGTGCTTGATCTATAGTGCCTTTCCAACACTCTTGAGGAGTGTTTGTTGTGTATCAAATGAACAAGTCAACACCACAAATGAATGAATGGCTGATAACACATTGCCAGTGCTGGGAAAGGCTTGTGCAACATGCAAATTATCCTGTGTGAGAAAGTTGTGTCAGCCAGAGAGAGTTCCAATTGAAACTAGGTAGAGGTCATGGTTTAGCTTACCCTCGTCTCTGCAGCCATCTGTGTGTGAGGTTCACCGTTAGAGTGATTTCTCCATGGCTCAGCTGAGCACTTGCGTCGTGACCTTCCCCGGAGAGGTGAGCTATGCATTCCTAGTTTGTTAATTTAGCCCAGCAGATGCTCTTATATTCCCATGCCCTAATCACAGTCAACACAAATCTGTTGTAACAACAATATCATTGAGTAAAATAGAATAAATTAGAAAATGATAGTTTCCCAAATTAAAAAAGTTACAAGTGCATTACCTGATAATATGTGGTTGCTGTGTTGAATGGCTTTTTCTCAAAATCATTGATGATCAGATACTTCAGTATCTGTAGCTGGTTCTGTTGTTCTACATTTTTGAAGTTGATAGACAACTTTAGCACTGTTCCAAACTTAGACTGTCCTCTTTTTAAACAACAGCCTGTATAGATATCAAAACGTCTCCGGCGCTGCAGCATAAGCTCATTTGTTGTCATGCTCTGTTGTGGTATTAAAAAAATATTCTGCTTGTCTCCAGTCATGTGAAATGAGGTATAATTGCATGAAATGCGTTTATTAAAGGCAGTTTTTTTCTCAGACCACAAATAAGATAAATTCATGCAGTGTTTTTAATGGATATCTTTTCACCTTTGTCCGCGGTGGTTTGCGAATCCACAACCTTTTGGCTACTTTGTCATGTAATGCTTAAAAAACAAAGAACAGTTTCTAAAACTGCAAGGCTCTGGTCTGTACTAGGAGTGAGGTTAAATGGTTGGCATGTTCTCTGCTTTCCACTTTATGTTTTCATTCATATTTTGGGTATAGGATAGGGTCACTTTTTGTTTTCAAGCGTTCAGGTAGGGTCGGATAAAAATATATTTCACTGAAGAGAGGGCCATCCATTTTCATTTCAGAGAGATCCGATTTTCTCCAGGTATCCCTCATTATAAATAATGTACAGTCCCTTATCTCATGGCATCATAGTAGCATCACGCTAATGTTGCCCTCCTGCCTGCCACTACGCCAGGCTGAGAACGTATCCCCTGCCGGCTGACACCTACCTTTACTCTTTTCACATCAAACCTCTCTATGAGCAGTTAAAGAGACCCTTCAAGGAACTCTCTTTTTCTCCACATGCTTGGTTGCTAATGTGCACCATTATACTGTATAGTTCAGTGGATACTATTGTATCTTGACTCTTTCACCTGAGTGTACATTCTCACGAAAGTCTAAGCCTCTGAGACATGTCAAATTATGGTTGTAATTTTAAGCCTTACAAAAAACAGTAGCATGAGGAGAGTGTGTCTAGTTCAGTAGGTTAATCCTCAGAAACAGCAGACTGTGTCAGGGGAAAGACCGTCCCATTCTAAGTGGGTCTGATACACCTCAGTGGTCGTAAGCCTCTCTCTTCATACCTAAGTAGCCAAGTAGCCAAAAGTGCTGCTATGCTCAGTTATGTTGCTACAGCTGGTGGCTATGTCTTTCTTCTGCATTTCCACTGGTACCTCCAGATCCATTGCCTGAACAACACAGAACATGAAACGGACACAGCTACATCAAACCCCACACTCCTGACAACTACTATTGTTAGCTAGCTAGATATCTACCTGCCTTTATTGACTTTACTTGTAGGTATCCCCTTGGGACTTCATTGTAATTAATTCAGGTAATACCCCCTCAGCAGGTTGTTGAAGTGAAACATGCTAATCAGGGTTTAAGCCTTCTGTGGATCGTTTTAATCTACAGTAATTAAAACAGATTAACAGGATTACACCCCATTCTCTATGAGAAGAATAAAAAGATAGTATGACAAGCTATTCATTATTATAATTGTTCTGGCACAGGTCAGATAACACTAAGCAAATAATGAGGTCCTCAAGTTGGAGTAGTAATGAATATTGGTGCCTTGAAAGAACTACACGTTACACCAACTGAGCTGGATACAAAATATACATTGTGATATATTTTTGGGGCGGAGCATGCCACTGAAAATTATGACAATGATGACTATGATGATAAAAATATGTTTCCTGACTATGCCCTATATAGTGATCCCTCACTCTCCGAGGACATCCCCTCTGAGACTGAACTGTTAACCAGGGCTTCTGTCCTGGGACAGGTAGACCCCCTGTTTACCTGGAGAAACACAGCAGTAGCAGCGCACTGTGTGACACAGGGCTCACCACAGGGCTCACCACGGGGCTCACCTCGGGGCTCACCACGGAACTCACCACGGGACTCACCACGGGACTCACCACGGGACTCACCACGGGACTCACCACAGGACTCACCTCGGGGCTCACACAGCAGTGAATAATGGGCAGGAGGAGTGGCAGGGCGTGATGCACGGCATGATGCATGATAACAAGTTAGATTACCTCTTTTTAATTTGCATTCTGCTA
This sequence comes from Oncorhynchus mykiss, assembly GCF_057628025.1. Taxonomy (NCBI): domain Eukaryota; kingdom Metazoa; phylum Chordata; class Actinopteri; order Salmoniformes; family Salmonidae; genus Oncorhynchus; species Oncorhynchus mykiss. The sequence continues at coordinate 25,251,026 of NC_143027.1, forward strand.
ACACTACAGCAGACATAAGCAACGTTTGTTTACATGCTCTCTTGGGTCACACAAGATAAAGCGTAAGATAAGCCGGGCGGGGCGTCTTTGAATTTCTCTCAGAAATGGCAGGCTCTAGATCAGTTTGGCATATCTTTAGTCAGCCCTAAAGTTCTACTTAACTGATAACCATGAAAGAAAAGTTTCAAAGGCTTTACCTTTTACTGATTGCTTTTACTTCTTCAATAAAAAAAAAAGAATCAATCTAAGACAAAAATCTGAGAAAATAACCATTTTAAAATCTACCTTTTGACATGATTAATCTGTTGGTAAATAGTTTCTACATTCCAGTCAAAGCAGGTTAGACTTTATGCTGTTCAACTATGTATTAATCTTGAGCATTTGTTGATTTTTCAAGAATGTGATGAAATACATGCAGGGCACTTTACAAAAGGAATATGTGACTTCCTTGGGAAGAGGACTGTTCTGATCTGTACTGAATACTGTAGGCTACAGAGACCTAGAATTGAGTAGTAGCCTAGGTACTGCATAGTGCATACTTCTACCTTTTTACAGTTCTGGGTCCATACCTCTACCCTCCATGAGATAATGACAGCCATGCCTTAATCATGACCATAAGATACACAACAATGGCACAGCTTATCATTTCTAACATAGCCAAATCATTCTCTGAAAATCCTGTATTTTCAGAGATTAATCCTGTATTTTCAGAGATTGGGGTCAGGGTGGGGTGCCCAATCTGATTAATTGTGCTGTGGGATCTGCGTGCATTAGCTGGCCCACTGCAAAGTCCTAGCAACATAGCAATTTAGGTCAAAGACGCTGCAAGCAAGCTGCTGTTTTCTTTTCTTTGTTTTATTGTCATGCTTATCGCGTTCAGAATTTAAATGTGATATTTGATGCGCATGTGTATCACATGCAAATTATCTTACTTGAAAATACTCATCGTCCAGAAGCAACGCTGGGATTTACAAAGATAGAAGGGTCAGGGAGACAATATAAAGTATGACATCAGTGATTACTAGTCAATGATAATCATGATACAGATATCAATATGGTAACTTTAGTGGACAGAATAACAGAACCTGTGTGAAATTGTTTGCAGAAAGACATCATCATACGCATATATACCCTCCCTTCCCTGATCAACCTTAAACAACTCCATTATCTTGCATTAAATAATTAGCAATACATCGCCAGCATACTGTTATGTTTAAAACAGATGGATATGTTGTTGCTTTCATATCTAAGTGTGAGCACAGACACCACTGTGGTTCATTTGATGTCATCTACATGAATCACGAAAGGCTCTGCTTTCACTGAATATTTTTTATCAAACAACAACACAAACTACAACAGAGGAGGAAGCACCAGTAAAACATCAGTTTAGACAGTGGTGTAACCCTGGCCAATTCTACTGCATTCGGAAAGTGTTCAGACCCTTTCACTTTTTTCACGTTTTGTTAAGTTACAGCCTTATTCTACACTCAGCAAAAAAAAGAAACGTCCCTTTTTCAGGACCCTGTCCTTCAAAGATAATTCGTAATAATCCAAATAACTTCACAGATCTTCATTGTAAAGGGTTTAAACACTGTTTCCCATGCTTGCTCAATGAACCATTAACAATTAACGAACATGCACCTGTGGAAAGGTCGTTAAGACACTAACAGCTTACAGGCGGTAGGCAATTAAGGACACAGTTATGAAAACTTAGGACACTAAAGAGGCCTTTCAACTGACTCTGAAAAACACCAAAAGAAAGATGCCCAGGGTCCCTGCTCATCTGTTGGAACGTGCCTTAGGCATGCTGCAAGGAGGCATGAGGACTGCAGATCTGGATAAATTGCAATGTCCGTACTGTGAGACACCAAAGACAGCGCTACAGGGAGACAGGACGGACAGCTGATCGTCTTCGCAGTGGCAGACCACGTGTAACAACACCTGCACAGGATCGGTATATCCAAACATCACACCAGCGGGACAGGTACAGGATGGCAACAATAACTGCCCGAGTTACACCAGGAATGCACAATCCCTCCTTCAGTGCTCAAACTGTCCGCAATAGGCTAAGAGAGGCTGGACTGAGGGCTTGTAGGCCTGTTGTAAAGCAGATTTTCACCAGACATCACCAGCAACAACGTCGCCTATGGGCACAAACCAACCGTCGCTGGACCAGACAGGACTGGCAAAAAGTGTTCTTCACTGACGAGTCGCGGTTTTGTTCCACTAGGGTGATGGTCGGATTTGCGTTTATTGTCGAAAGATTGAGCGTTACACCGAGGCCTGTACTCTGGAGCGGGATCAATTTAGAGGTGGAGGGTCCGTCGTGGTCTGGGGCGGTGTGTCACACATCATTGGATTGAGCTTGTTGTCATTGCAGGCAATCTCAATGCTGTGCGTTGCAGGGAAGACATCATCCTCTTCCCTCATGTGGTACCCTTCCTGCAGACTCATCCTGACATGACCCTCCATCATGACAATGCCACCAGCCATCCTGCTCGTTCTGTGCGTGAATATCTGCAAGACAGGAATGTCAGTGTTCTGCCATGGCCAGAGAAGAGCCCGGATCTCAATCCAAATTGAGCACGTCTGGGACCTGTTGGATCAGAGGGTGAGGGCTAGAGCCATTCCCCCCAGAAATGTCTGGGAACTTGCAGGTGCCTTAGTGGAAGAGTGGGGTAACATCTCTCAGTAAGAACTGTCAAATCTGGTGCAGTCCACGAGGAGGAGATGCACTGCAGTACTTAATGCAGCTGGTGGCCACACCAGATATTGACTGTTACTTTTGATTTTGACCCCCCCCCCCCCCCTCACATGTCTGTGGAGCTTGTTATATTCATACAAATATTTACACATGTTAAGTTTGCTGAAAATAACCACAGTTGACAGTGAGAGGAAGTTTATGAGTTTATAATGGTTTAAATCAATAAAAAATCCTCATAAATCTACACACAATACCCCATAATAAGAAAGCAAAAACAGTTTTTTAGAAATTTTTCATATTTATTTAAAATAAAAAACAGTATGCCTTATTTACACAAGTATTCAGACACTTTGCCATGAGACTCTTTGAGGTCAGGTGCATCCTGTTTCCATTGATCATCCTTGAAATGTTTCTACAACTTGATTGGAGTCCCCCTGTGGTAAATTCAATTGATTGGACATGATTTGGAAAGGCACACCTGTCCGGGACAGGATTGTGTCAAGGCACAGATCTGGGGAATGGTACTAAAACATTTCTCCAGCATTGAAGGTCCCCAAGACTTTTCCTAGAGCTGGCCGCCCGGCCAAACTGAGCAATCGGGGGAGAAGGGCCTAAGTCAGGGAGGTGACCAAGAACCATAAAGTCACTCTGACAGAGCTCCAGAGTTCCTCTCTGGAGATGGGAGAACCTTTCAGAAGGACAAACATCTCTGCAGCACTCCACCAATCAGGCCTTTACAGTAGAGTGGCCTGACGGAAGCCACTCCTCAGTAAAAGGCACATGACAGCCGAAGCCACCAAAAGGAATCTCAGAACATGTTTTATTTTATTTTTTATTTCACCTTTATTTAACCAGGTAGGCTAGTTGAGAACCAGTTCTCATTTGCAACTGGCCAAGATAAAGCATAGCAATTCGACACATACAACAATACAACAATATATAGGCTCTCTACTTATCCTCCTTCCCAGACATCCTGTGTAGCCCTCGGCGTGATTGTGCCAGGACCTCTCATTAACAGTGGTGGAAAAACTACCTAATTGTCATACTTGAGTAAAAGTAAAGATGCCTTAATAGAAAATGACTCAAGTTAAAGTAAAAGTTACCCAGTAAAATTATTCTTGAGTAAAGTCTAAAAGTATTTGGTTTAAAATATACTTAAGTATCAAAAGAAAAGTATAAATAATTTAAAATTCTTTATATTAAGCAAACCAGATGGCACCATTTTCTTGTTTTTTAAATTTGTGAATAGCCAGGGGCACACTCCAACCTTCAGACGTAATTTACAAACGAAGCATGTGTGTTTAGTGAGTCTGCCAGATTAGAGGCAGTAGGGATGACCAGGGATGTTCTGTTGGTAAGTGTGTGTATTGGACCATTTCCGTGTCCTGCTAAGCATTCAAAATGTAAGAAGTTGTTTTGGGTGTCAAGGAAAATGTTTGGAGTGCAAAGTACAATATTTTCTAAAGGAATGTAGTGAAGTAAAACTAAAAGTTGTAAAAAATATAAATAGTAGAGTACAGATACCCCCCCAAAAACTACTTAAGTAGTACTTAAAAGTATTTTTACTTAAGTACTTCACACCACTGCTCATTAATACCATTTCCCTCAGTTAACACAATACTGTATGTGACAGAGAGAGAGAGTGACATCAGTGGCCTGATCCCATGCTGCCCTTTATGACACTGGTGCCCAGTGGAGTGTGACCTTACCCCAGGCAGGGTAGAAACACCCGACGGGCCACATGTCCTGGTGCTGTGGCTCGTCAAGCGGTTGCACTGCAGCTCCACAGTGGGCTGGCTGCTCTGAGAGAACAGGCAGGGAGTCAGGCAGGTGGGTCAGCTCAGCACTGAAACGGTAACTTGCCCCTGGCTCCTAGGGTGCAGCTCGGGAGATGCTCAATGTCGCCCGTTATTCCAGTTTAATGCCGGCTAATGCTGTTATCTATGCTACATCCAATTAGAGGAACCTTTGACCTGGCTCCGGAGGCACGTTGCAGTCCATGCAATGATCTGCTCTAACAGACCAACGCAGACAGTAAAGGAGGCACAGGAGGCTTGACCTCTCAGCTGTACAATCACCCTGATCCTATTATGGTCACTCACCTTAAGCCCGATGATGATGAGCACTACCAGGGGATTCTCAGTGTGCCACTCTGAAAGACATCAACCAGAGACAGTGGCTGACAGCCAACCAGAATTCAAGTTACTTTCTTTCCCTTTGCTTCTGTGTGGAAATGCAATTATAAGAATAGCTCAGGTACCAGATTAGATAATGTAATTGTGGCAGGGCTTCTGTCCAGTGAAAGTCAAGGCAGAGGATCTATTTAGGGCAGCATATTGGGGCTACGGGGTAATCCTGAGGTTGCCTCCAGCAGATTGAAGGATCCTCTCTCTCCCTCCTCAGGCCACAGACCAGCAGGAACACATGCACATCCTCCCCACTCACACCTGGGAACAGACAGACAGGCACACAGACAGGCACACAGACAGACAGATGGCAGAGTGTATCACAACCCATTATAATGAACAGCGAAACTACCACAGCAGATAATGAGAGCCATTCATCAGCCAAGGTCATGAGGAGAAGGAGACAGCAGTGACTAATGCTCTAACATAACTCTTAGATCACAGCAGAAACATCGACGGAGAAGAGAAGTGGTGGAAGTTGGGAAGTTGTACTACAAGCTGTGAGTCATGAAAACAAAACAACTACAGACAAATCAGTTTCATCGAAATGTACAATACAGAATTTGGTGCATTGATGCATTTAATTCCTAAATAGAATTTGACTGACTCCATATCAGACTAACCACATCAGTGTTTTTGTAGAAACGACCTTAATTGAGATGCAGACTTAATCTTCTCTTTTCCCAGATCATCCACCTTCCATGCTCCCCCCCTCCCCCAGATTAGTGGGGGACTGGCTGGCCTGCAGTGGGCCTGGACTTCCATGCCAGCTACCACTGCACTTGGCCTGCCAAGCAGATCAAAACACAATTTCCCTAAATAACTCCTGGCCCTAAATAACACACTTTGGCCTACTAGGCACTGCAGTGTGACTCTCTGTCAACAGTATGACACTCCTAGTAGCATTACCCATGTGTCATTCAATGTGACAAAAGGGACCAGCAATGGTAGAAATTCTGCTACAGTAAGTATAATGAGTTGTTCAGGACAAAGTCTTTCAGGAGAATGCAGGACTGTAGGTAGGGGGTTACTGTTGTGTCAAGGTATAGGTTGCAGGCACCCAGGATACAATTGAGAGTGCCCTTACCAGAAACAACCTATAGAAATTCCCAGAATTCAATTTCTGTGTCGAGGTATTCTCCAATTCCCACACTTGAACTCTTGGTTTATAATTGTCTACAATTACTTAATTCTCTAATTTAGAATATAATTATATGGATAATAGATATTATCATAATATAATATTAAACATTAATATGGATATAAGATAATAATAGGTTACCAATCAATTCGTAACAAATCTATACCTCAAGTACACATACCAAACACTGAGTGTACAAAACATTAAGGACACTTACTCTTTCCATGACATAGACTGACCAGGTGAATCCAGGTTAGAGCTATGATCCCTTATTGATGTCAGTTAAATCCACTTAAAATCAGTGTAGAAGAATGGGAGGAGACAAGTTAAATAAGGATTTTTAAGCCTTGAGATAATTGAGACGTTTTTTCTAAGTGTGCCATTCAGAGAGAGGGTGAATGGGCAGACAAAATATTGAAGTGTCTTTGAACGGGGTATGGTAGTAGGTCTCAGGAACACCGGTTTGACACAACTGTGGGAAGCATTGGAGTCAACATGTGCCAGCATCCCCGTGGAACGCTTTCGACACCTTGTAGAGTCCATGCCCTATTGAATTAAGGGTTTTCTGAGGGCAAAAGGGGATGGGGATGCAACTCGATATCTTAATGTTTTGTACACTCAGTGTACATACTAACCCCTAACATAGACTCACAATAAAATATGATTTCACTCACAAGCAAATAAATACATTTGCTTGCACATACACAGTACCAGTAAACACGTGACCGTGCTACAGTGAAATCCCTTCCTACCAGTCTAGATAAGGCCAGATCAGGAGGATAAGGCAGCTCTTTTAACGCTATTACAGAACATCTTAAAATGACAGTACAGAGTGTGACAGGCATGCCACTAACCCTGGACCTGCTGGAGCTGAGGGAGGAAGCAAGGACCCTACAGTATCACATCTTCAATTAATATAAAACAAAGCAATAAAAAAAGCTGTGTAACCTGGGGTATTGGTTTGTGAGATCAGCAAAATCTCCCGTCTGTGCCGCAGAGGCCTCTGCAGCAGGGACATGGAAACCTGGCGCGGCAGCAATGCTTGGTTTCTCCTTCGCTCTCTCAGCCTGTTCTTATGACTTTCTTAGAGCTTGTAACGAAGGGCCTTGTGAAATGTTCACAGGCTTATGATGCAATAGAGAAAAGATACAATGTTAGATTTGAGCTGAATTGCATCCCACCAATTTAGGGGAGGACAAACGGTGTCGACAAAAGGGTATAACCTTTTCACAACTTCAGATCAAATCAAATACAGCAGGTGTGAATCTTACAGTGAAATGCTGACTTACAAGGTTAACCAAATGCAGTTTGTTGGTTAACCGGGGCACCGGTTAGTCGAGGTAATTGAGGTAACATGTACATGTAGGTAGAGTTAAAGTGACTATGCATAGATAACAAACAGAGACTAGCAGCAGCTTAAAGGGGGGGGGGGGGGGGGGTTGCAAGTAGTCCTGGTAGCAATTTGATTAGTTGTTCAGCAGTCTTATGGCTTGAGGGTAGAAGCTGTTAAGAAGCTGTTAAGAAGTCTTTTGGACCTAGACTTGGCACTCCGGTACCGCTTCCCGTGCGGTAGCAGAGAGAACAGGGTGACTGGAGTCAATTTTTAGGGCCTTCCTCTGACACCGCCTGGTATAGTGGTCCTGGATGGCAGGAAGCATGGCTCCAGTGATGTACTGGGCCATTCGGACTACCTTCTGTAGTGCATTGCGGTCGGAGGCCGAGCAGTTGCCGTACCAGGCAGTGATGCAACCAGTCAGGATGCTCTCGATCATGCAGCTGTAGAACTTTTTGAGGATCTGAGGACCCATGCCAAATATTTTCTAGGAAATAGAGAAAGAATGGAGGAAAATGTATTTGCAGGTCTGTAAAAGCAAGCAGAAGAACTCAATATAAATAGAGAAAATAGAATTCCTCAGAGATTTAGAAACTATTCATCTTTCTTAAGGGGAGAAACCGAATTGGATAAATTGTCTGTTGTGCCAGCAGCGTTTTTTTGGGCCTGTCTCCTGTCCCTTGTATCGCAGAAACACTGTTTTGTTCTTCTGCCTTTGATATTGAGGGACACTTTGCATAGCTCCCTGTCATTGCGTGTGTGTGTGTGTGTGTGTGTGTGTGTGTGTGTGTGTGTGTGTGTGTGTGTGTGTGTGTGTGTGTGTGTGTGTGTGTTCTGCGGCTTTTGTCAGTACGCCTGGAGACTTCCACAGTTTGAGACACTGAACACAGAGGCTAAATAAGAGCTTCTGAAACACTGCAGCTTTCAAATATTATTTAAACCGAATTTAGGGCAAATTATAGGGAGTTAGACTTGGAACTGATTTCCACCAAGAATATTCCCAATAACTGCCAGGAAATATACGACTCTTACACACTTTTTACTCTCAAGATGTGGCAGCACTGGAGGAAATCAACAGAATATTGTTTATAAAACCTGCTTTCTAAAACCTGCTAAAACCTGCTCCACCTCAGAAGACTAGATTAGCCTGCTCCACCTTAGAAGACTAGCCTGTAACCGGCCCTGTCACTCACCAGCTTGCTCTCCCCGGCCCAGCACCCATCTACCCCCTCCACACAGTGCACTAAGCAGGGGGGCAACACACTCCACTGATACCGGGCCTCTTAGATGGACCTGCAGCCTCTGGATTGTCCTAACACTACACTCTGCCCTTGGAGGTTTCACCACAACCAAAGGGTAACACAGAGAGAGACACCTCTTCAATCAGGCAGCTGGGATGCCTGGGCCTCTATCATGTTTCACTGAGGAGGTATCTTGGAGTGTGCTCCCTGTGCCAAGACTCTTCCACATTTTGGAGCTTAAATGGGCCTATTCTAACCTGCCTACAATACAAGAGAAGAGTTTTAGGTATCTGTCATTTTTATACTTTGTGTCATTGCGCAATCGCACAGGAGGGCAAAACAAGCCCTGTTTGGCAGAACATGCTCTGATCTACTCTGAACAAAACAAAAACAAATGTAAACAAAATAATATTGAAAAGGAAAACAGGCAGATGAGAAAGTGTCCCCCACTGTGCCTGAGTGTGAAGACATGGAGGGGATAAATGTTGACAGGACAGGCTAAGGGTTTGATCTCTTTCTGATACTGGAGGCGTTGATTCTGACAGCGCGTTTTGTTGTGTCTGAGAAGAGCCGAGAAATAAAGTTATGAAGGATGAATATGAATTATTCTGGGAGGAGAAATAGGGCCTCCGCGTGTCAAGGCTCAAAAGAGGGACTAGAACAACTAATCTGGTAAACAACATGGACACAAAGGCATCTAACAAGGGTCTAATAACAACCACAAGACTGCATTAAAATCAACTCCCTTTCTGACACTGAACAAAAAAAAAATCTTACCAATTTGAAACTGTTAATTAATTCTGGTTGACATGTTGCAAGGTACTCTATTCTTTCTCAGACATACATGCAGAGAAACACACATGCAGTCATGTCACTATAAAGAATCATACAGAAGCTATATTAAATAGAAAACACAACAGCTGAGCTGGCAGAGACTCTTCTCTCATATACTGTATATTGATTGGGGTAGTGACTGTTGGGTAATTCCACGCCAGGGAGGCCCAAAATATTGTGGGTATGTTCTCAAATTATTTGTGATACAAATGTAAAAAGCATATCAAATATCCTTCCTCCCAATGAAGTTTCTATGTGAGAATTGCCAGAACAATCTGAGAAACCCAAAATATTTTCAGGCCTTCCTGGAGTGGACAGTACTACTTGCACCAGTGTAGAAACTTGGTGAGGAATCGCCCTGTATGAGAGAGCTATTAATCACAGGGTGTTGGAGAGCTGCATCCCTGAACAGCTCTGAGCTCTGATGTACCTGGGATGGAAATCGGCCCACAATTTTAAATTTAAAGTCAGGGCCGTGGGGAAGCTGCTTTGAGTAATGACATACATTTACTATGGTGGTGAGATGAGGGGCTGACAGAGAGAGTGGGGGGGGGCAAGAAAGAGATGAGTAGATCTAAAGAGAGAACGAGAGAGAGCGAGAGAGACACAGAGAGACAGAGAGAGAGTGCGAGAGTGAGGGAGAGAGAGAGAGACAGAGCGAGAGAGACAGAGAGAGAGAGAGACACAGAGAGACAGAGAGAGAGTGCGAGAGAGATACAGACAGAGAGAGATACAGAGAGAGACAGTGAGAGAGAGAGAGAGAGAGAGAGAGAGAGACAGAGAGAGAGACAGAGAGAGAGAGAGACACAGAGAGACAGAGCGAGAGACAGAGAGAGAGAGAGAGAGAGAGAGAGATACAGAGAGAGAGAGACAGACAGAGAGAGATACAGAGAGAGAGAGACACAGAGAGACAGAGAGAGAGTGCGAGAGAGAGAGTGCGAGAGACAGACAGACAGAGAGATACAGAGAGAGACAGTGAGAGAGAGAGAGAGGGAGAGAGACAGAGAGAGACACACACGCACAGAGAGAGAGAGAGAGACCGAGAGAGAGAAAGACCGAGAGAGGGACACAGAGAGAGAGACAGAGAGACACAGAGAGAGAGAGAGAGAGAGAGAGAGAGAGAAAGAAAGAAAGAAAGAAAGAAAGAAAGAAAGAAAGAAAGAAAGAAAGAAAGAAAGAAAGAAAGAAAGAAAGAAAGAAAGGTCTTCAGGTCTTCTGGAACGCCATTGCCTAAAAATGTGTCATCTATGGTTTTTTCCCCGTTTGTCTCCAGGTTAACTGTTGCGAAAAAGGGACAGCACCTTAGTTCCTTAGAAATTCACACCAGCTGAAGCTCTGAGCTTCAGAACCAAAGAAAATAGTGTGTCTGTGAAAGGTCATTGTAATTACAATTATAGAGTTACAGTATCATCAGCTTAGCCTCCTCCAAATGAACAGGCTAATGTGCTCTGAATCTCCGTGCAACTTCTCACACATACTCCACATGGGGTGATGAGAATTAGCAACCACTGTGTGACATATAAATGAGGTAAGATGACACACCTGGGATTGCTACCTGCTAACAGGGGTATAACACGCATGAGTCATTGCGGTATTTCTCCGGGTGTTTTTTTTTGCCACTCCAACATGTTTAGTAGGTAATACAGTTGGTTAGCAGATCTGGTCTGTTTCGGTGGGGCTGAGCTGGGGCACTATTGGCTCAGCAGATTTGTGGCTTGGAGACCTACACTGCTCTGTGCTGCTTTGGGCTGACCCATGTGGTGTGACAGACAGCCAATGGCAAGAGCGACTCAAAATACTCTACTGCAGCAAGTTATAATTGTGGGAGAACTGCTAAAGCTGCTTAATTCAACAGCAAATACTGCCACAGACAGATAGAGAAGCAGAGCTATTGGCAGTGAATACTTCATCCTGCAGAGCTTACCTTGAAGCTGGACGTAGACTTTGCTGCTTTCGGACAGCTGGGGGAATGAAAACAGAGGATGTGATATTGGCAAAAATACCGAAAGTTTAATGAAACAATTTAAACATACTACATGATTTGCATGGTAAGACATACCCCATTGAGTAGCACTTAGCAGTATGGAGACATTTTCATAATGGATCAAATTTCCCCCACAGATAACAATAGTTTGTGTTTATGTAAAGTGTATGGTTATCAAATATTGTCATTAGGTGGTACCTAAATTATTATATTGATATTGGGGAAATGGATAATCACAGCAAATGTATCATTCTTGGTAGTCTAATTCAACCCTGGCATATTTTATACAGTCACGGCCTCAAAATAAGCAGAAATAGTCATCCCGGGAAGAGGGGTGAGCCCATGCAAATAACTCACAGTTGATGTAAAGGAAATTGACTGGATGTTATCACACAGAGTTAGGCTAGATCAATCCCCCATGTGTGTTTTCTGTCTGAATAAAAAGTGCGGCCCTTCCTCCCTGCGCCTGTCCTGACCGCATGCTGTCACTGCTAGATGACAGAGATAAAGCATGCCATTCTCCTCAACCTGCAGCACACGGCTGGAATCTAATCTGGAAATAAAACATGGTAATATTGTTTTAATGCCACACTATTATGGAACGGGGCAGGATATTGTGTTTTGGGTAGTAAAACCCTTCTGTTTATTTATTGACGCTGTCAGGGCCCTGCTGTCTCTTGATGTGCTGTAAATTGGAAGTGAAAAACATTTCACTCGCTCGCTTCCACAATGACCTCTGAGATGTCTTGCTCTTTTAGACTGCCATGTTTTGGCTATCATTACATATATCACGCACATGATTTCGCACAAAATCAGCACATAATGCAGTTACGACTGCCTCAATACAGATGTACATTAGAATTGTCATATGTGAGCACTGTACTACGAATTGTCGTGAAAACTGATAAATGAATCATAGCTACCAGAAATATTCCAGCCTCTTCTTTCAATTTGTTAGTAAACGCAACAGCAAATCAATAATATATATAATTTTAAAGTAAACAGTTACAAGGGCCTATGGACTGCAGGATGCATATCTCTTTCCTCATCATGATAATACAATTGCATTTTAGGGTTGGCATCTATGCCACTCCTTACCAAACAATAACAGTTGAGAAAATGTCAGAGCAGAAATCAAAGGCGAATGACAGCAACTCCATAAAAACTTCCTAACTGAGGATGAGTAGGTGAGGGTGGAGAAGCTGCTGCTTCGGATTTGAGAAGCAAGGATTTCTGCATGAATATACCAAGAATACAAAGGGAATGTTGAACAAAAGACAGTAGTGCGCTTTATTGCTTAAGGATTTTGAATTGGGCCAACAGGTTCTAGTTATGGATGACTGAATTTCATGATCAAGGTTCGTGAGGACAGGCAGTAACAGCAGGGGATCCTCTGACTGAGAAGTTTGAAGTCATGGGACCCAGATTGCACCAGTACTCCCCAGAGGCAATTATCCCTTTACACTCACAGTAGATGGGTGTCTTACTGCCTATACAAATCTAACAACACCCTTGAAAATAAAAGACACAAAGTTATCTGTGAAATGAAAGGTATAGGCCCAGTTATTGATGAGTCAATGCACCGCTAGCCAGCAGAATTAGGGGCAGGGCGGGATGTGAAGAAGAGAGAACCACAAACAGCACAGCTGGGGTTAGCTTCCCTGGTAAGCTGGGGTTAGCTTCCCTGGTAAGACAGTTCAACACACTCTGTTTCATGCCAGTAATCCATATCCTAGGTCTCCTAGTGGTAGCTCAAAGTAGGCCTAATCCTGTCTTTATTTTCCCACACATTATTTTGGTTCTTAATGGGAACCACTATGGTGCGTTATGCACTACTGAGACTATAGAAAGTGATACATTGTAAATAAGTGCCGTTTGTGGGATTAATGGCTTTTGCGTGATTAAGGAGAAGTAGAATGATGGCTCAAGTCTCTGGGATGTTTTGTCTTACAAAGTCATAGTGAAAGAGAATAGTGTTATGCTGAAATTGAGTGTGTCGGTTTAAAAAAATGTCTGTGTACTCCCGGTGACTGGAGACCTCCAACATGTTATCTGGAGCAATAGTAGGACGAGAACAGGATGTGGCACAAATGATGATTAAACTATTGTCAGACGGGGTCTTAAATCATGGTGAAAGTCAACCACAGTGGAAAACTGCTGAAGAAGTTTGGGGGGGAGGGGAGTGGAAGAAAATCCTACGCCACTCGAGACGTACAGTATGTATACAGCTGTGCCACTCGAGGGGTGCGCATTACAGCTGTTGCATATTTGGTATTAAACAATTGAACTTCACTCTGAGTTTTGACTTTTTGTGTTTAATAAGGTTATTGCATATTGAATTTAACTTATCGTTAGTAACATAGTGCAGTCATGGCAGCAATGATACAAGTGTTGTGTCTGCATGGTTATATTTTTCAGATCAACGGCGTGGGCTTTTTGGTACCAGGCACCAAAAGGCTCCTGAACAGCTTCTACCCCCAAGCCATAAAACTGCTGAACTGTTGATGAAATGGCTACCCAGACTATTTGCATTGAACCCCTTTTCTTTCACTGACTCTCTTGCACACTGGCTCTATACACTCACTGGACTCTACCCACACACTCACTACACTGACACTCAAATACACACACACACACACACACACACACACACACACACACACACACACACACACACACACACACACACACACACACACACACACACACACACACACACACACACACACAGGGATGTATAGTGGCCGTTTTACAGCAGGCTCCTGAGCAATTATGTTATTTTGTGTGTTTTTTTTGCTGTGATTGAAACTTTTTTTGTACATAATGTCTCCACCGTCGATTCCCATGGCCGAAGAGCTTTTGGACATCAATTTGGATGAATAATTCTAATTCAATGACTCGGCGCAGAACATATTGCTCACCCGGGAACAGGCTCTAATCCCTGACACTTGGAAGAGGAAAAGACGGGGATATAGAGGCTGATGTCGGGGCAGCCTGATGAAACTACGGCGGTGAGCAAATAAACCACCACTACCCTCTGTTCTATCGGCGACTGTACAATCACTGGAGAACAAATTAGACTAGCTCCGTTCGAGACTATCCTATCAACTGGACCAAAAAAACGGTAATATCCTATGCTTCACAGAGTCGTAGCTGAGCGAGGACATGGTTGTTTTTTCTATGCATCGGCAGGACAGAATAACAGTGTCTTGTAAACTCAAAGGCGGGGGAGTGTGTCTCTTTGTGAACAACAGCTGGTGCGCAATATCTAATATTAATATCTATATTAAGTCTCGAGGTTGTGTTCGCCTGAGTTAGAATACCTCAAGAGTTGTAGACCATACTATTTACCAAGAGTTTTCATCAATATTTTTCGTAGCCATCTATTTACCACCACACACCAATGATGGCACAAAAACCTCTATATAACCTCTATCTACCTATATAGGGCCATACAGGGCCTTCTAGTGGTTGGTGATTTTAATACAGGAAAACTTAAATCTGTTTTACCTCATTTCATCTGTGCAACTAGAGGGAACAAATCTCTAGTGCACCTTTACTCCATACACAGAGACGCAAACAAAGCTCTCCCTAGTCCTCCACAATACTAACCTAAGTGACAGAAGGAAGCCTGTACAGAATAAAAATATTCCAAAACATACATCCTGCAAAAAATGGGGAAAAGAAATACACTTTTTGTCCTGAATACAAAGTGTTATGTTTGGGGCAAACCCAATACATCACATTACTGAGTACCACTCTCCATATGTTCAAGCATGGTGGTGGCTGCATCATGTTGTAGGTATGCTTGTAATCGTTAAGGACTGGGGAGTTTGTCAGGATTAAAACGAAATCGAATGGAGCTAAGCACAGCCAAAATCCTAGTGGAGACCCTGGTTCAGTGTGCTTTCCACCAGACACTGGGAGATGAATTGACCTTTCTGCTGGGATATCTACACTGGAGTTGCTTAACAAGAAGACAGTGAATGTTCCTGAGTTGCTGAGTTACATTTTTGACTTAAACATCTACTTGAATATCTATGGAAATCTTTTAGAGACGTACACAGTGTAAGAATATTTTAAGATAAAACACAACGCAGTGTACTAACGGTCAATAGGGAATTAATGATCAATGGAAATGGTTGGTTTTCAGTTCAACATCTGTTTAGAATCTGTGTAGGAATGTCAGTCCTGGACTCATAGCTACGTGTATCACATTTTCATTGGTCTGAATTGTATGTACATTGAGCATGAAACAGGATACTTTATATTTGGCCATTGGCCCAATTTTACTGCAAGGAATTCTAATTGGTCAACCACAGGCTAGGGTTGGAGGTCATAAATTACACCCTGTTTTCTTGTTCTGTTGATAAAGTCACCGAGGACAGGGGAGAATGAACCATCTTCTTCCCAGCATAACATTCATGATTTGTCCTCCTTGAATAAACCTATTTTTCAAATCCCCTTGATTTGCTTTGGGGTCTGTGTTATTGAAGAATAACATCAACTGATAACACCAGAAAAAAATCACAGCTGAAATCACTGCCAAAGGTGCTTCTTCCAAGTACTGACTCAGGGGTGTGAATACGTATGTAAAATTGATATTTCTGAACATAATTGTCAATAAATGAGCAAACATTTCGAAAAACATCTGTTCACTTTGTCATTATGGAGTATAATGTATAGATGGGTGAGAAGAAAAAAACATTTTAATCAATTTTGTATTCAGGCTGTAACACAGCAAAATGTGGAATAAGTCAAGGGGTTTGAATACTTTCTAAAGGTATTGTAAGTGCCTTTGAACGGGGTATGTTAGTAGGTGCCATGCGCACCGGTTTGTGACAAGAACCGCAACGTTACTGGGTTTTTCAACAGTTCCCCGTGTGTATCAAGAATGGTCCACCACCCAAAGGACATCCAGCCAACATGACACAACTGTAGGAAGCATTGGAGTCAAGCATTGGAGCCAGCATCCCTGTGGAACTCTTAACACCTTGTTCAGTCCATGCCCGACAAATTGAGGCTGTTCTGAGGGCAGCCTCAATTAACTCTGCAATTTTGGAAAAGGATGCGCAAGTAAGCATTTCACTGCTAGTCTTTTTTGTTTTTATTAAATTTTATTTCACCTTTATTTAGCCAGGTAGGCCAGTTGAGAACAAGTTCTCATTTACAACTGCGACCTGGCCAAGATAAAGCAAAGCAGTGCGACAAAAACAACAACACAGAGTTACCCATAAACAAATGTACAGTCAATAACACAATAGAAACATCTATTTACAGTGTGTGGAAATGTAGAAGAGTTGGGAGCTAAGGTAATACATAGGCCATAGAGGCAAAATAATTACAATTTAGCATTAACACTGGGGTGATAGATGTGCAGATGATGATGTGCAAGTAGAGATACTGGGGTGCAAAAGAGCGAGAGGATAAATAACAATATGGAGACCACGGAGGCGGTTAAAGAGGCAGAGAAAGGCTATGGTGGAGTGGGATCCACGTCCCGCGCCAGAGCCGCCACCACGGACAGACACCCACCCAGACCCTCCCCTATAGGTTCAGGTTTTGCGGCCGGAGTCTGCACCTTTGGGGAGGTACTGTCACGTTCTGACCTTAGTTATTTTGTTATGTCTTTGTTTTAGTATGGTCAGGGCGTGAGTTGGGTGGGTTGTCTATGTTCTTTTTTCTATGATTTGGGATTTCTGTGTTTGGCCTGGTATGGTTCTCAATCAGAGGCAGATGTCAATCGTTGTCCCTATACATGAGCCCAAACTCCCCAAAAATTGATTGATTGTGCCGTTATACAATAGCCTAAATAGCTTACTGCATATTATGCACAGCAGAAAAGTAGAAAATTTGGTACATAATTGGTCAAGCATATAGTCCAAAATTAAACAAATTATATATAGTAATTGCCTTTGAGTGTGGACTGCATTATTATGCATACTGGATCGACTAGTTACCTTATGCTCTTCTCCAAACTTTATATCCATGAGTCTGGGAAATAATGTATAGGCCTAGGCGATGCTGTTGGTTCATTGATTGTGCAGGGCAGCTTACAGAGTTAGCCTATGATAATAGTGAATTTGTATTTGATTTTGAATAGCCTAGTAATAGGGCATTTTTTATATTTTCATAATTAATAGGCTGACATATTACCTTTAGCTACAGAATATCTCACCAACGTGCGTTTCCACCTCCTACTCGCTGTCCTTCATTCCTTTCTCGAGCACGCAGATAGAGGGGCTGTCAACAGTTTAATTAAATATGTTTTGTTGTGAAAACATGTTACTATCATGTTCCCGGACTGATTTCACTTGGGTTTCCAAATTAAGCACTGGGTAGCTGCAGGAACAGGGTTGCAGAGGCAATGGCATACAGAATTTGGGTGGAATATCACATTCTGCAGCTAGAGGCTGCATGCTCCTCAAGCAGTGGTTGATGTGTGAGGTGAAATAACCGGCGTAGCCTACCAGGCATGATTGAAAAACCAACATTTGCTATTCAACATGTATTTTTTCCCCTGGCCCTGTTTCTGCCCATTTGATAATGGGCCATTCTAAATCTAAAATAATTGAACATATTTTTAAAGACAAGGTTAAATTGAGAGTAATCTGATGGGTGAAAATATGATTACTTGATGAGAGAACAGCGTGTGCAACCTGAGGCAAGGAACAGAGCGCAAGCTTTTTTTTGTGACTTTCTCAAATCATTAATAGCTTATGGTCACTGTCACGGTTGTCATAAGAACGGGACCAAGGCGCAGCGTGTGTAGAGTTCCACATCTTTATTTCCAAGTGGAACTTAAGCAAAACAAAAACTATAAACAAACAACAAAACGTGACTACGTGGTGCACAAACACAAAACAATATCCCACAAACACAGGTGGGAATAATAGCTACTTAAATATGATCCCCAATTAGAGACAACGATTACCAGCTGCCTCTAATTGGGAATCATACAAAACACCAACATAGAAAATATAAACTAGAACACAACATAGAAATTATAAACTAGAATACCCCCTAGTCACACCCTGACCTACTACACCATAGAGAAACAAGGGCTGTCTATGGTCAGGGCGTGACAGTCACATCATGCAGCCCATATATGTTTGGATTTCTAAGACATGCTAAAGTTTGTATCATTCACAACTACAGTTGCCAAATAATTATATATCTAGCGTATAGGACCTGTTTCAAATGATCACTTTTACGCTCAACATAGCCACTTCATACGTGCACTCAGAATGGGAAAAATATCCTTTCTATAAAAAAATATGTATATAAAATAATGGCATGGGACTTATAAGCATATCTTGTCTGCTAAATGAACAAGCCTGCAGCCGATGGCATGGCACATAGCCAGATTGTCACGTTCTTGATAATGGACGGACCAAGGCACAGCGTGTGTAGAGTTCCACATCTTTATTACGGTGAAACTTTGAACAAATAAAACAATAAACCAACAGCAAAAACGTGTCATCCGTGGTGCAACAAGCACAAACACAAACACAATATCCTACAACCCAGGTGGGAACAATGGATAACTTAAGTATGATCCCCAATTAGAGACAACGATAATCAGCTGCCTCTAATTGGGAACCATAGCAAGTACACCAGCATAGAAATAGGAAAACTAGAACACCCCCCTAGTCACACCCTGACCTACAACACCATAGAGAACCAAGGGCTCTCTATGGTCAGGGTGTGACACAGATAACATACTGTAGGACAACTCATTTTCTATTTTTTTGAAATACATTTTCTTCATATCAGAATGTTTCTCTAGACCTGCCTAAAATAAATAATGGATTTATTGTGATGATGTATATTAAATTGATTTATTAGACTTTTTAAATGTAGACGTTCCAAAGGCTTGTATGAGTGGAGATGCTAAAGATGTTTGTTAATTAACTGTCAATTACCGTGAGACCGGCATTCTTTTGCATGACAATGACCATGACAATGGTACTCTCCAAGATCGCATAGCAGTTCAGACGTCTTTTGTCCTCGTCTTGTCGTGTCCTGTATATATATATATTTACAACTTTTTTCACATACATTTTATTTTTATTTTCCATCAACTCATCTTCTAAACACTCTCCTGCAACCAGCCTCACCAATTTATATTTATAAAAAAGTATTATTTACCTCAGATCTGCAATCCTTCAGGAAGCTAGCCAGAAACTCCAGGAGGCTGGCCAGAAACTAGCCAGAAGCTAGCCAGGAGCTAGCCCAGAAGCTAATCCAGAAGCTAATCAGAAGCTAACCACGGTTTGTGGTCATCGGCTGTCCTTTAGCTCGAAAATCTATCGAAAATCTATCGCCAGTTTTGTACGGCACAGCGCGGCTCGGAACGGAACATACCGGACCAATTTTTCTCTCCATGTCCCTGGATTTCAACTGCTCTCTGGACATTCATACCCGGATCTCACAGCTAGCTAGCTGCTATCCGTGTGACAGTCGGCTTTCGTCGATTCCGGAGCAAACATCGATTGTTCCGGTGCTAGCCAGCTCCGTCAATCACTCCTGAGTTCCATCATTCACTCCTGGGCTGCAGTCACCTATCCGGACCCGTTTCACTGCCTACGCGGAGCCCCACCGGACCTTCACAACCGGACTGCCGACGTTATCTACCTGAATGAGATCCGGCTGGCTCCTCTGTCGCGACGTTACCTGAACGCCCATCTGCGGCCCGCTAACCGTTAGCTGTCTTACCGGCTGCTAACTGAATAGACAATCGGACAATTTATTTATTTTTATTATTATGTTTTCTTCTCGGGCCTCTATAACTATATCTATTGTTCTTATTTTTGTTGTTGTTGTGTGATTTGGATTAATCCCCTCTACCACACGGAACCCTACTAATCTACTGACCGAACGCAAGAGGTGGCTAACAACAGACTCCATCCTATGCTAGCTTGCTACCGGTTGGCCTGGCTAGCTGTCTAAATCGCCGTGACCCTAAACCAACCTCTCCACTCACTGGACCCTTTTGATCACTCGACTAAGCATGCCTCTCCTTAATGTCAATATGTCTTGTCCATTGCTGTTCTGGTTAGTGTTTATTGGCTTATTTCACTGTAGAGCCTCTAGTCCTGCTCACTATACCTTATCCAACCTATTAGTTCCACCACCCACACATGCAATGACATCTCCTGGTTTCAATGATGTTTCTAGAGACAATATCTCTCTCTTCATCACTCAATACCTAGGTTTACCTCCACTGTATTCACATCCTCCCTTACCTTTGTCTGTACATTATACCTTGATGCTATTTTATCGCCCCCAGAAACCTCCTTTTACTCTCTGTTCCAGACGTTCTAGACGACCAATTCTTATTGCTTTTAGTCGCACCCTTATTCTACTCCTCCTATGTTCCTCTGGCGATGTAGAGGTGAATCCAGGCCCTGCAGTGCCTAGCTCCACTCCTATTCCCCAGGCGCTCTCTTTTGACGACTTCTGTAACCGTAATAGCCTTGGTTTCATGCATGTTAACATTAGAAGCCTCCTCCCTAAGTTTGTTCTATTCACTGCTTTAGCACACTCTGCCAACCCGGATGTTCTAGCTGTGTCTGAATCCTGGCTTAGGAAGACCACCAAAAATTCAGACATTTTAATTCCAAACTACAACATTTTCAGACAAGATAGAACTGCCAAAGGGGGCGGTGTTGCAATCTACTGCAAAGATAGCCTGCAGAGTTCTGTCCTATT
The DNA here is from genome assembly GCF_057628025.1 of Oncorhynchus mykiss. Classification (NCBI taxonomy): domain Eukaryota; kingdom Metazoa; phylum Chordata; class Actinopteri; order Salmoniformes; family Salmonidae; genus Oncorhynchus; species Oncorhynchus mykiss. The sequence continues at coordinate 25,272,163 of NC_143027.1, forward strand.
ATCCAGGTCTGTACCCAAACAATTTGAACTTCTACTTTTAAAAATCCACCTCTCTAAAAACAAGTCTCTCACCGTTGCCGCCTGCTATAGACCACCCTCTGCCCCCAGCTGTGCTCTGGACACCATATGTGAACTGATTGCCCCCCATCTATCTTCAGAGCTCGTGCTGCTAGGCGACCTAAACTGGAACATGCTTAACACCCCAGCCATCCTACAATCTAAACTTGATGCCCTCAATCTCACACAAATTATCAATGAACCTACCAGGTACCTCCCCAAAGCCTTAAACACGGGCACCCTCATAGATATCATCCTAACCAACTTCCCCTCTAAATACACCTCTGCTGTCTTCAACCAAGATCTCAGCGATCACTGCCTCATTGCCTGCATCCGTAATGGGTCAGCGGTCAAACGACCTCCTCTCATCACTGTAAAACGCTCCCTGAAAAACTTCAGCGAGCAGGCCTTTCTAATCGACCTGGCCGGGGTATCCTGGAAGGATATTGACCTCATCCCGTCAGTAGAGGATGCCTGGATATTTTTTAAAAATGCCTTCCTAACCATCTTAAATAAACATGCCCCATTCAAGAAATTTAGAACCAGGAACAGATATAGCCCTTGGTTCTCCCCAGACCTGACTGCCCTTAATCAACACAAAAATGTCCTATGGCGTTCTGCATTAGCATCGAACAGCCCCCGTGATATGCAGCTGTTCAGGGAAGCTAGAAACCATTATACACAGGCAGTTAGAAAAGCCAAGGCTAGCTTTTTCAAGCAGAAATTTGCTTCTTGCAACACTAACTCAAAAAAGTTCTGGGACACTGTAAAGTCCATGGAGAATAAGAACACCTCCTCCCAGCTGCCCACTGCACTGAAGATAGGAAACACTGTCACCACTGATAAATCCACCATAATTGAAAATTTCAATAAGCATTTTTCTACTGCTGGCCATGCTTTCCACCTGGCTACTCCTACCCCTGTCAACAGCACTGCACCCCCAACAGCAACTCGCCCGAGCCTTCCCCATTTCTCCTTCTCCCAAATCCATTCAGCTGATGTTCTGAAAGAGCTGCAAAATCTGGACCCCTACAAATCAGCCGGGCTAGACAATCTGGACCCTTTCTTTCTAAAATTATCTGCCGAAATTGTTGACACCCCTATTACTAGCCTGTTCAACCTCTCTTTCGTGTCGTCTGAGATTCCCAAAGATTGGAAAGCAGCTGCGGTCATCCCCCTCTTCAAAGGGGGGGACACTCTAGACCCAAACTGCTACAGACCTATATCTATCCTACCATGCCTTTCTAAGGTCTTCGAAAGCCAAGTCAACAAACAGATTACCGACCATTTTGAATCTCACCATACCTTCTCTGCTATGCAATCTGGTTTCAGAGCTGGTCATGGGTGCACCTCAGCCACGCTCAAGGTCCTAAACGATATCTTAACCGCCATCGATAAGAAACATTACTGTGCAGCCGTATTCATTGATCTGGCCAAGGCTTTCGACTCTGTCAATCACCACATCCTCATCGGCAGACTCAACAGCCTTGGTTTCTCAAATGATTGCCTCGCCTGGTTCACCAACTACTTCTCTGATAGAGTTCAGTGTGTCAAATCTGAGGGTCTGTTGTCCGGACCTCTGGCAGTCTCTATGGGGGTGCCACAGGGTTCAATTCTTGGACCGACTCTCTTCTCTGTATACATCAATGAGGTCGCTCTTGCTGCTGGTGAGTCTCTGATCCACCTCTACGCAGACGACACCATTCTGTATACTTCCGGCCCTTCTTTGGACACTGTGTTAACAACCCTCCAGGCAAGCTTCAATGCCATACAACTCTCCTTCCGTGGCCTCCAATTGCTCTTAAATACAAGTAAAACTAAATGCATGCTCTTCAACCGATCGCTACCTGCACCTACCCGCCTGTCCAACATCACTACTCTGGACGGCTCTGACTTAGAATACGTGGACAACTACAAATACTTAGGTGTCTGGTTAGACTGTAAACTCTCCTTCCAGACCCATATCAAACATCTCCAATCCAAAGTTAAATCTAGAATTGGCTTCCTATTTCGCAACAAAGCATCCTTCACTCATGCTGCCAAACATACCCTTGTAAAACTGACCATCCTACCAATCCTCGACTTTGGCGATGTAATTTACAAAATAGCCTCCAATACCCTACTCAACAAATTGGATGCAGTCTATCACAGTGCAATCCGTTTTGTCACCAAAGCCCCATATACTACCCACCATTGCGACCTGTACGCTCTCGTTGGCTGGCCCTCGCTTCATACTCGTCGCCAAACCCACTGGCTCCATGTCATCTACAAGACCCTGCTAGGTAAAGTCCCCCCTTATCTCAGCTCGCTGGTCACCATAGCATCTCCCACCTGTAGCACACGCTCCAGCAGGTATATCTCTCTGGTCACCCCCAAAACCAATTCTTTCTTTGGCCGTCTCTCTTTCCATGTCTCTGCTGCCAATGACTGGAACGAACTACAAAAATCTCTGAAACTGGAAACACTTATCTCCCTCACTAGCTTTAAGCACCAACTGTCAGAGCAGCTCACAGATTACTGCACCTGTACATAGCCCACCTATAATTTAGCCCTATCAACTACCTCTTTCCCAACTGTATTTAATTAATTTATTTATTTTGCTCCTTTGCACCCCATTATTTGTATTTCTACTTTGCACATTCTTCCATTGCAAAACTACCATTCCAGTGTTTTACTTGCTATATTGTATTTACCTTGCCACCAAGGCCTTTTTTTGCCTTTACCTCCCTTCTCACCTCATTTGCTCACATTGTATATAGACTTGTTTATACTTTATTATTGACTGTATGTTTGTTTTACTCCATGTGTAACTCTGTGTTGTTGTATCTGTCGAACTGCTTTGCTTTATCTTGGCCAGGTCGCAATTGTAAATGAGAACTTGTTCTCAACTTGCCTACCTGGTTAAATAAAGGTGAAATAAAAATAAATAAAAAACAATAACTATCTGAAAAAATGTCATGACCGCCACAGCCTCATCTTTTCAAAGCTCTTGTAGTGCATTCAGATGTCTGTCACCTGAAGCATATATAGAACCGCGCAAAGACATGCACAAGCCTGGCAAGTATGCATGCCTCTCGTGTATGTATTTTTATCTTGTGTCCATGCTTCAGGTGATAGAAATCTGAATGCAGTGCCAGAGCTTTGAAAAGTTGATGTACTTACACTTTCCTCTGTACTGTATATACTGTCTCACATTCCTACCGCCAAAAGGACCAAGCACACAGACAACCAGCTTGTAGAGGTCATGAGAGGAAATGAGTGATTCTAGCACTCAACGTTTGGTTTCTAGGCAACTTTTACCCCTACCTACATGTACTGTACTGTACATATTACCTCAATCACCGCTTACCCTCAGCACATTAACTCAGTACTCAGTGAATATAGCCTTGTTATTGTTATTTTATTGTGTTACTATTGATTTTTTGCTACTGTTTGTACTTTTTGACTCTGCATTGTTGGGAAAGGACTCCTAAGTAAACATTAAAGTCTACAACTGTTTTATTCAGCACGTGACAAATAAAATTAGATTTGATTTTTGGTAATGTGTTCAGGGGTAGGCTTACTTAAAAAAAATAACATAATATCAAGGGAACTGCCCATAGCACAGTATTTGAAAATGGTTAGCGTGCCATGCAGTCAGCATAATCTGTGGTTCTACTGGACATGAATGGTTTCCCTTCATATATCTAGAATCTGAGAGGCGTGCCTTTGTTACCCTTTCTATGAGCTTATAATATAAACTACAACATGAAAGGTACAGTTTACTTCACTTTTAACCATGTCAGCACATGTAACAGGCCTTTTTTTGTTTTTTATTCTTCCTCTCCCCAATTCACTTAAACTATCTCTTTATTTCCCATGGGTTTCACCAGAGTATCCCCTAGTGGCTGGAATACCACTGTATTAAGCCCCTTACAACAGCCCTCAGCTGTTTCCATATTTACCCCCGTCATCTCTGGGCTCTCTCTGAGGACTGGCTGGCACTCCTTCACAGTGAAGTTTCTATCAGTCTGAACCCATTTCAGATACTAGCTGTGTGCTACTCTGTCTGCTCTCTTCATCCCTACGTGGCCTATTGATGAAAACTGGATAAGAATCCTCATCTGAACTCTCAGACTCAGGACTCTCCCATTTTGCTGCTTTTGCTGGTGTGGTTCCCTTCTCCACAGACCTCTACTGGGTGTTTCAACAGGTTCTTCAAATGGTAGGGAATTACATGACTTGAGCATATTGCGATGCAGAACCCGTGGACCAGCCTGTACCCCTCTCGGATTTGACCTCATAGACAGGGCTGTTATCACCATTCCTGGTTACCACCACGTGAATTTGGTCCTCCCAGTGTGATCTTAGTTTTCCCGGCCCCCCCACGTTCTGACATGGTCCTCACCAGTACACGATCCACTGAGACCAGAACCGAACTAATTTTCTTCCGATCGTAGTAGGCTTTTCCCTTTGCTGTTGATTTCTCCAGGTTTCTACTGGCGATGGCATTGGGTTCCGTCATCTGTTGCTGCCACTTCTTAGCATAATCCTGGTATGATTTATCCTGTTCCTTTATCTGTAACCCAAAGACAAGGTCAACAGGTAGCAGTGGAGACCTTCCAAATAGCAGGAAATACGGTGAGAACCCAGTAGCATCACTGATGGTACAATTATATGCGTGAATGTGTCACGTTCGTCGTATAGAGGAGACCAAAGTGCAGCGTGAAAAGAATACATTCTTCTTTTAATAAACAAAGAACACTTAACAAACTAACAAAGTATCAACACAATGTCACGACTCGCCGGTCTACTAGCCACTACCGATCCCCTTTTCTTTTTTCTGGTTGCTTTGTTCCTTTTCACACCTGGTTTTCAATTGCTTTGATTTCTGTGGGTATATAGGGCAGCTGTTACCTGCCGTAATTCGTGCAGGATTAGATTTGTGTGTATTGCGTTCGATGGTATTTGATGTTTTTCCGCATTTACGCACGTGTATGTAAAGTGTCGGAACTGTGTTAGTTCCTCCGTGTGTTTGCACGATTATTCAGAGCGTAGTTTTGGGATTTTTGTTCTGTGCCATTTGCATTGCTGGACTATATTATTAAACACGCTCCTCAGACATCCCTGCTCTCCTGCGCCTGACTCCTACACCTCTCACCAAGACGCATGTTATCACACACAAACATGAAGCTATATAACACGAGTGCTGACAGGAAACTACACATAGACAATAACCCACAAAACCAAAATGGAAAATGGCAACCTAAATAGGATCCCCAATCAGAGACAACGATATTCAGCTGCCTCTGATTGGGAACCAACTTAGGCCACCATAGACCTACATTACCTAGACATACAAAACCCCCATAGATATACAAAAACCCTAGACATGACAAAAACACACACACCCACCCTCGTCACGCGTGACAGAATGACCTTGTTCAGATAATCACCCCAGGTGGCCTTTTTCTCTTCAACTACTATGCGCAACTTTGACAACAGTGTACAGTTAAATTTCTTCACTGGATTCCCCTGTGGATGATATGGAGAGGTTCTGGAATTGTCTATTTCCCGTACAGTTCTGCAAGGCTCTGAATAACTGATTTTCAAACTCCCTTCCCTGATCATGATGGATTTTTGAAACAAAGCCAAACTTTGGGAAAAAATAATTGAAAAGCTTTTTAGCTGCAGTTTTCCCTGACTTATTTCTGATGGGGTGGGCTTGTGCAAATGTTGTAAAGTTATCTCAAATAACAAAAATGTACTCGTAGCCCCCTCTGCTTTTCTCCAAATGCACATAGTCAATCTCGAAAGGAGCTGTAACTTGTACATGTTGCATTGGGGCCCTAGTTATTACACTGGATTTAATGTGTTTGATACACTTATACACTTTCTTGATAAACTGTTCAATGTCATGTTGCATGCGTGGCCAATAAAAGCATTCTCGTGCTAAGTTCAACACTCTTTCTGTTCCTAGATGGGACATTTCAGTGTGTAAGTACTTGTAAATCAGTGTTCTATACTGACTTGGTACCACAACTTGTGTCCTTTTTGCTGTTTTCCTTTGTAATAATCCATCTGGTGAGACATGGAGCCTGTTCCACTCTTGCAGTAACTGTTTGACTTTGCATGACTCTTGTTGACATTCTGTTGGTTTAGGCTTAGTCCTTTGACTATTCAGCTGCATCCTTTAACTGAGCCTGATGAGATCGTGTGGAGACAGTCGGTCTGTAACTGTTCCCCCCCACCATGACAGCTCATCTTGCACTGATGGCTTTAGTGTGACCACAGATATCCAAGTTACACAGTCATTCTGTTATGTCTGAACAACATTGAGTGTTGCTTTTACCATCTCAAGTGAGTGTCTCTCTGTGCATTCTTCCATGTAATGTTCACATGCAAAGGAGAGCGTGACAGAAAGTCTGCGTCAGTGTTTACCTTTCCAGGACGATACTTCAGTGTGAGATTAAAGTCAGACAGCTCTGCCACCCAACGATGACCGGTGGCATTCAGTCTTGCTGTAGTTAGTACATATGTCAAGGGGTCATTATCACTGTACACTGTCACAGAAGGAGCATAAAATAGGTCATCTCAGAACCGCTCAGTCACTGCCCATTTGAGGGCCAAGAATTCCAGTTTCCCTGAGTGAAGGTGATAGTTTCTCTCTGCCTGAGTCAGGGTGCGGGAGCCATATTCAATGACCCTCAGTTTGCCAATTTGTCGCCGGTATAACAAACCTTCCAATCCCTCTTCGGAGGCATCAACATGCAGGATAAAAGGGTCCTCGAAATCTGGGTAAGCATGCACAGGTGAATTAGTCAACACACTCACCAAGTGTTCCACCAAGAAACAAAGAGATCTTCTGTTGAATCTGACAATTAATCTTAATGGTTGTACAGTCGTCTCAAATAAAACTGTGAAGGACCTCGGCGTTACTCTGGACCCTGATCTCTCTTTTGAAGAACATATCAAGACCATTTCAAGGACAGCTTTTTTCCATCTACGTAACATTGCAAAAATCAGAAACTTTCTGTCCAAAAATGATGCAGAAAAATTAATCCATGCTTTTGTCACTTCTAGGTTAGACTACTGCAATGCTCTACTTTCCGGCTACCCGGATAAAGCACTAAATAAACTTCAGTTAGTGCTAAATACGGCTGCTAGAATCCTGACTAGAACCAAAAAATTTGATCATATTACTCCAGTGCTAGCCTCTCTACACTGGCTTCCTGTCAAAGCAAGGGCTGATTTCAAGGTTTTACTGCTAACCTACAAAGCATTACATGGGCTTGCTCCTACCTATCTCTCTGATTTGGTCCTGCCGTACATACCTACACGTACGCTACGGTCACAAGACGCAGGCCTCCTAATTGTCCCTAGAATTTTTAAGCAAATAGCTGGAGGCAGTGCTTTCTCCTATAGAGCTCCATTTTTATGGAACGGTCTGCCTACCCATGTCAGAGACGCAAACTCGGTCTCAACCTTTAAGTCTCTACTGAAGACTCATCTCTTCAGTGGGTCATATGATTGAGTGTAGTCTGGCCCAGGAGTGGGAGGGTGAACGGAAAGGCTCTGGAGCAACAACCGCCCTTGCTGTCTTTGCCTGGCCGGTTCCCCTCTTTCCACTGGGATTCTCTGCCTCTAACCCTATTACAGGGGCTGAGTCACTGGCTTTACTGGGGCTCTCTCATGCCGTCCCTGGAGGGGGTGCGTCACCTGAGTGGGTTGAGTCACTGATGTGGTCATCCTGTCTGGGTTGGCGCCCCCCCCCCCCGCCCCCCCTTGTGTTGTGCCGTGGCGGAGGTCTTTGTGGGCTATACTCAGCCTTGTCTCAGGATGGTAAGTTGGTGGTTGAAGATATCCCTCTAGTGGTGTGGGGGCTGTGCTTTGGCAAAGTGGGTGGGGTTATATCCTTCCTGTTTGGCCCTGTCCGGGGGTGTCCTCGGAGTGGGCCACAGTGTCTCCTGACCCCTCCTGTCTCAGCCTCCAGTATTTATGCTGCAGTAGTTTATGTGTCGGGGGGCTAGGGTCAGTTTGTTATATCTGGAGTACTTCTCCTGTCCTATTTGGTGTCCTGTGTGAATCTAAGTGTGCGTTCTCTAATTCTCTCCTTCTCTCTTTCTCTCTCTCGGAGGACCTGAGCCCTAGGACCATGCCCCAGGACTACCTGACATGATGACTCCTTGCTGTCCCCAGTCCACCTGGCTGTGCTGCTGCTCCAGTTTCAACTGTTCTGCCTTATTATTATTTGACCATGCTGGTCATTTATGAACATTTGAACATCTTGGCCATGTTCTGTTATAATCTCCACCCGGCACAGCCAGAAGAGGACTGGCCATCCCACATATGCTCTCTCTAATTCTCTCTTTCTTTCTCTCTCTCGGAGGACCTGAGCCCTAGGACTATGCCCCAGGAATACCTGACATGATGACTCCTTGCTGTCCCCAGTCCACCTGACTGTGCTGCTGCTCCAGTTTCAACTATTCTGCCTTATTATTATTCGACCATGCTGGTCATTTATGAACATTTGAACATCTTGACCATGTTTTGTTATAATCTCCACCCGGCACAGCCAGAAGAGGACTGGCCATCCCACATATGCTCTCTCTAATTCTCTCTTTCTTTCTCTCTCTCGGAGGACCTGAGCCCTAGGACTATGCCCCAGGAATACCTGACATGATGACTCCTTGCTGTCCCCAGTCCACCTGACTGTGCTGCTGCTCCAGTTTCAACTATTCTGCCTTATTATTATTCGACCATGCTGGTCATTTATGAACATTTGAACATCTTGACCATGTTTTGTTATAATCTCCACCCGGCACAGCCAGAAGAGGACTGGCCACCCCACATAGCCTGGTTCCTCTCTAGGTTTCTTCCTAGGTTTTGGCCTTTCTAGGGAGTTTTTCCTAGCCACCGTGCTTCTACACCTGCATTGCTTGCTGTTTGGGGTTTTAGGCTGGGTTTCTGTACAGCACTTTGAGATATCAGCTGATGTACGAAGGGCTATATAAATAAATTTGATTTGATTTGATTTGATTCTAATGCTCTCTGGTGAGCATCCTCCCGTATAACTTTCTGGTGGGGCAGAGCCTGTCCCGACTGCATGGCTTCCTTGGTCCTTCGCTTCCCGGATGCTGGGGTCTCCGAATTCACTATACATAGAGACATTTAGCATGTTGTGAGAAGGTCTGTACATAACCTCCATAGTACCCTAGAAACCCCAGAAGTTTCCTCAGCTCTCTCACGTTTGTTGGTGGCCTGTTTACCAGTTCTTGCACCGCAGACATTATTTTTCCTAAATAACAGACCTCATTCTTGAATAGGTCACACTTATCAGCCCTGAGTTTAATACCCCATTTATTTTGCTGCCTGAGTACCTGATGGACATCTTCCACATGTTGTTCAAATGACTGACTAAAAATAAGAACATCATCCAAATATGGTATACAGATATCTCTTATACCCGTTAAACTTTCCTCCATGCTTCGTTGTAAGGCAGAGGGACTGTTTGATAAGCCAAAGGGAATTCTATTCCATTCATACAAGGGGAGCTGAAAGCAGTCTATTTTCTGGACTCCTCTCCCACAAAGCATTGGTGGTAAGCCTTTCCTGGATCTAAAACTGTAAACCATGAGTTTTCTCCCAAACAAGTATTTCCTGTACATGGGATATGGGATGCCTGTCCAGAACATTCTTTCTTGTTAAATCCCCTGTAATCAACACAAAGTCTTAAACTCCCATCCTTTTTCCGTACATAGACCAGAGGTGATGCGTATGATGAAGTTGACTTCCTGATTAAGTTTTTGTTCAGGAGCCCCTGAAGGTGGCTTTTCACCTTAGCATACAAGGGGCGTGGCACACCGTTGTATCTCTTTGTCACTGGTATGTTATCAGTCAATGTTATCTCCGCTCTGAGATTTTCAATACACCCTATGTCCATGTCATCTTTGGCGAAAACAGCTGATTCCTCTCTGAGCATCTGTTTGACTAATTCTTGTTGTTCGTGGCTCAACTGCTGAACATCTACAGGTGGGTCCCACCACTCTATGTAACGTTGTCAGGGCCAGGCTCCAGTGGGGATCTGTCCTGAACCTGTGCTACTGTAACCTTTTCTCCACTGGGCACAGGAACCTGGTGACACGCTACTACTCTCTGTAATGTCCCTATCACTATTTGTCTTGGTAAGGTAATGTCATGTTTGGTAGTATTCACCACTGCAATGTCAACTTTTCTAGATGGCCGTTTTGATGTTTTCACGACCTGTCTTTGTTGGTCCAGGCTACAGATCACGCTCACGTCCGGATCAAATAACACCATTTCCACATTGAAGGGGGCCTCTCTTGGGGTACTGGGATGAATCCATTTTGTTTGTCCACCTGGAATGACAACGTCTCGTCTGCCTGCTTTAATAAAGCATTCCTCCGTGTACTCTGAGTGCTGAAACAGGTTGCGTAGAGTCTTTGCCTTCCCTGTCCTAGCTTAAGTGCATTTCTTAGCATCTTTACTGTATACATCATCTCTGAGGGCTCCTTGTTACTTTTTGTTTGAACTATTTCCTCAATTACATTAAACGCAATGATTGGATTCTCCAGTCTTTCATTTGTGACTAATATCGGAACCCTCAACTGTTTTCCTGCAATTATAAGGGCACAATGCGAGACCCAGATGCAGACACGGGAGGCAGATGGTTTGAGTCTTTAATATTTATTAATCAATCCAAATGGGCTAGGCAAGAGAATGGTCACGGACAGGCAAAAGGTCAAAACCAGTTCAGAGTCCAGGAGGTACAGAGTGGCAGGCAGGCTCGAGGTCAGGGCAGGCCAAATGGGCAGGCAGGCGGGTATGGAGTCCAGAAAACAGGCAAGGGTCAAATCCAGGAGTACTAGCAAAAAGAGGATAGAAGCAGGAGTACGGGAAAACACGCTGGTTGACTTGAAAGACATACAAGACAAACTGGCACAGAGAGACAGGAAACACAGGGATAAATACACCAGGGAAAATAAGCAACACCTGAAGGGGGTGGAGACAATCACAAGGACAGGTGAAAGAGATCAGGGTGTGACAGCAATGACCTCAGCTTTGGCATCAAGCAAACTAAAACAAATGTCCATCCAACCCAGAAAGGGAATTTCAGTGCCATTGGCTGCCCTCAGATCTAGTTTCTCTGTATTGCCCATGATGGCTGCCAGTGGTCTAATTTGTGTTGCGTGACAAACTACGTTTTCTCCATTCCTCACTTATGATGGATACCTGAGCCCCTGTGTCCCATAGTGCTAGGGTCTACACCCTCCATATAACACCACACTTGACATTTTTTTCCAATGAGCTGTGCTATATTACAATGTCCTGTGGTAGCTGGGGTAGTTGGCCCCCATTCTCTCTGTGTCATGGGACAAGGGGCGTTGTGGTCAGTCTTGCGGGCAGTCTTACATGTATGTTGGTGCTGTTTCCAATGATCCTGTTGGCACACTTTGGAACAATAGGCAGCTTTATGACACAATGAACACAACTTAAACTCTAAGGTTCTCTACCTTTGCACTGCAGCCACTGCAACACTGGATGGAACTAGATGTATCTGAGGTCACTCCCCGTTCCATGGTTGTGACCCCCAGGCATCTCCCAATGGATGTGCGTTGCCCTACATCCTACTGCCTACTGTCCAATGGCTATCACTGCCACATTTGTAGCAATGATGGCAGGTCTCCCTGTTGGTTGGACTTTGTTTTCTGTTGGAGCGATTTCTAAGTGAACTGTCACCCTGGCCCTGCACTGACTGTACTAATGAGGCTACCTGACAGGGCAGTTCTTTGATTGCTTCATTTGCATCAATTTTACTCAGGAGAGGATTGTAATTTCTTTTGTTTTCGGACTGTGGTCTGTGAGGGCTCTGCCTGTGCACATTCCTCTCCGCTATCCCCATTATCCTCACTCTGTACTGCGTTCACTCGTGTGGGTGTGAACTTACGTGAAATCCAGGCCTTTTGCATGAGGTCACTTTCATTGCCCTGGGCAATTTACATTTTCACAAGCAACAGTTCATCACTGGTGTTAATATTCTGGAGGTGCACTCTCATCTCGGCCCTGACATCATCATTTGTTAATCCTGTAACAATGGCCTGCAGGCATTGGCTCTTGACTAACTCTGTGCCATATTTCAGTCCTGATTGGACATGAGCTGAGGCTGATAACACCTTCTGTCTCAGGTCAAAGACTCGGACTAGGACGTCCAAGGCAGACTCTCCCGGCTCTTGTGTTGCTTTAGTCAACTTGTGATACAGTTCAGTAGCATCCTTCTCTGCATAATGTGTCCTCAAGATTTGCCTTAGTGCGTAGAGTGTCATGTCTGTTTTTCCCTCCAGATAACTCCTCATATTAAGCCCTGGGCTCACAGCTCTAATTACTGCTGCTTCTACTGCTTCTACTGCTTCTTTATTTCTTTATTTCACATGGGCTTCACCAGAGTACCCCCTAGTGGCTGGAATACAACTGTATTAAGCCCCTTACACCTTCACTTGGATTTCAGCAGCACCTTCTCCATAACTGCATGCTTCTGCTCAACTGTCACATCTTCATTAATCTACCTTCCCCCGAAGACTACTCCTAAAGGCACTTGGATATCAGGTATAAAAAGTAAAAACAAACTTTATTTTTGAAAAATAAGCTTATATTATGATGTTGATCAAGTTGAAGGAGTTGGAACCTTTATTCTTATATTATTAGCTAGCTAGTTAACCATCAATGACATGATCAGTACAATTCACTTAAATTAAAGGGTGAATCAATAAGGGAATAGAAAAAAATGATAAGAGGATAATATAACTTAACTTAGAAGGAGCCTCCCTTGTTTGAACAGGTAAATGGCAATAGCACCCTCAAAGGATGGCTTCTGCTCTGTCAAACTGGCCACCTCTGCCAATGAATGGAAATCCTTGGCATCTCGAAGCTCACAGGTGTGACCAACAGATTCAATGTGTGCCTTGAATTCAAATGATTGTAGTGAAAAAGTTGGCTAGCACTATATAACGTGCTATGCCTTGAAGTGTAAGATTACTGGCTAGCTAGATGTATGAGCACTGATCCAGCTGGGTAGCTATAAAATAATGTTAATTTAGTGTAGAACTACCTGAGTTACAAGCTCAGTTGTTTAACGTATAGCTAGCTCATCCAGCTGAAAGCTAGCTTGCTACTTACGTCAAAGTTTGCACACGTGGGACTATTGTTTACACGTCCTTCATAGGATCCTTGGGACTTTGCAACTCTGACATTAGAAAATTGATATGTAGGCATCATGGTAAAAAAATAAAAAAAAACAACAGCCAGGCTAATCCATTCCCTCAGGTTTTTTAAAATCTATTCCCTCTGTTTTTTAAAACCATTCCCTCAGATGGTCGGCCTGATGTCACGTACACGGTTCCAGAGTTGTATGATACACATGATTACTTGTGTGGTGCATGTGGCACAGGAGGATATACAGTGCCTTGCGAAAGTATTCGGCCCCCTTGAACTTTGCGACCTTTTGCCACATTTCAGGCTTCAAACATAAAGATATAAAACTGTATTTTTTTGTGAAGAATCAACAACAAGTGGGACACAATCATGAAGTGGAACGACATTTATTGGATATTTCAAACTTTTTTAACAAATCAAAAACTGAAAAATTGGGCGTGCAAAATTATTCAGCCCCTTTACTTTCAGTGCAGCAAACTCTCTCCAGAAGTTCAGGGAGGATCTCTGAATGATCCAATGTTGACCTAAATGACTAATGATGATAAATACAATCCACCTGTGTGTAATCAAGTCTCCGTATAAATGCACCTGCACCGTGATAGTCTCAGAGGTCCGTTAAAAGCGCAGAGAGCATCATGAAGAACAAGGAACACACCAGGCAGGTCCGAGATACTGTTGTGAAGAAGTTTAAAGCCGGATTTGGATACAAAAAGATTTCCCAAGCTTTAAACATCCCAAGGAGCACTGTGCAAGCGATAATATTGAAATGGAAGGAGTATCAGACCACTGCAAATCTACCAAGACCTGGCCGTCCCTCTAAACTTTCAGCTCATACAAGGAGAAGACTGATCAGAGATGCAGCAAAGAGGCCCATGATCACTCTGGATGAACTGCAGAGATCTACAGCTGAGGTGGGAGACTCTGTCCATAGATTTGTTGCACAAATCTGGCCTTTGTGGAAGAGTGGCAAGAAAGCCATTTCTTAAAGATATCCATAAAAAGTGTCGTTTAAAGTTTGCCACAAGCCACCTGGGAGACACACCAAACATGTGGAAGAAGGTGCTCTGGTCAGATGAAACCAAAATTGAACTTTCTGGCAACAATGCAAAACGTTATGTTTGGCGTAAAAGCAACACAGCTGAACACACATCCCCACTGTCAAACATGGTGGTGGCAGCATCATGGTTTGGGTCTGCTTTTCTTCAGCAGGGACAGGGAAGATGGTTAAAATTAATGGGAAGATGGATGGAGCCAAATACAGGACCATTCTGGAAGAAAACCTGATGGAGTCTGCAAAAGACCTGAGACTGGGACGGAGATTTGTCTTCCAACAAGACAATGATCCAAAACATAAAGCAAAATCTACAATGGAATGGTTCAAAAATAAACATATCCAGGTGTTAGAATGGCCAAGTAAAAGTCCAGACCTGAATCCAATCGAGAATCTGTGGAAAGAACTGAAAACTGCTGTTCACAAATGCTCTCCATCCAACCTCACTGAGCTCGAGCTGTTTTGCAAGGAGGAATGGGAAAAAATGTCAGTCTCTCGATGTGCAAAACTGATAGAGACATACCCCAAGCGACTTACAGTTGTAATCGCAGCAAAAGGTGGCGCTACAAAGTATTAACTTAAGGGGGCTGAATAATTTTGCTCGCCCAATTTTTCAGTTTTTGATTTGTTAAAAAAGTTTGAAATATCCAATAAATGTCGTTCCACTTCATGATTGTGTCCCACTTGTTGTTGATTCTTCACAAAAAATACAGTTTTATATCTTTATGTTTGAAGCCTGAAATGTGGCAAAAGGTCGCAAAGTTCAAGGGGGCCGAATACTTTCGCAAGGCACTGTAAGCAGCTGCGAGGACCAGTGTGTCCACCGTCACGACATAGCTTGTGATGAGGAGGTGTACACCCTGTGCTCCTACATCATTGCAGAGAACAATCTTCCTGTTCCTGTAGGTGCATACATGACCCTTGACCTCTACCTCATGCTAATAGAAGAGCTGAAGGTACTTTTAAACCTCTGAGAGTCCATGGTGGGATGCTTGACTGAGACTGTAGGCCTATTTCATTTCTCCCTCTACCACTCATAAATACAGTGTACTAGGTATTTACGAGTCATTATTTGAGAATCAATGGATAAGAATTGTGTCTTGAAGTAACAGTACATGTTCAAATTTTCAGACAAAATATAATAAATGTCTCCTCTGAACAGTTGATATTAAGATGTGTCTGTCAAATTCTGTGAAGCATTTATTTGTGCTGCAATTTCTGAGGCTGGTAACTCTAATGAACTTATCCCCTGCAGCAAAGGTAACTCTGGGTATTCGCTTCCTGTGGCGGACCTCATGAGAACCAGTTATGTCATAGCACTTGATGGTTTTTGGGACTGCACTTGAAGAAACTTTGAAAGTTCTTGAAATGTTCTGATTGGCTCAAATGCATTAAGGAAAGAAATTCCACAAATTAACTTTTTATAAGGCACACCTGTTAGTTGAAATGCATTCCAGGTGACTACCTCATGAAGCTGGTTGAGAGAATACCAAGAGTTTGCAAAGCTGTCATCAAGGCAAAAGGTGGCTACTTTGAAGAATCTCAAATATAAAATATATTTTGATTTGTTTAACACTTTTGGTTACTACAAGATTCCAAATGTGTTATTTCATAGTTTTGATTTCTCCACTATTATTCTACAATGTCGAAAATAGTAAACAACTGGTACTGTATATGTTGGTGTCAAAGAAGGGTGTATAAGAATTTGGTGTATGGAAAGTTACTGAATGAGACAAGGGGAAGTGCAGAAAGTTCATATTCTGTTCCTAAGGAGGGAGGCAAATGGCAACAGTCTAGTTTCAGTTCCTGAAAAGGCAGGCCAGCTGCGGAACTAGGGAGGAGCGGGGAATTCGGCTCAAGGTCAAGTCAACAGATGAAGTGAGAAGAAACCTCTGGGAGAGGGGCCAGAGGGGCCCACCACAGCAAGCCTCCTACTACAGTCCTATCTCACACGCATACACTTCCACACCCACGAAGGTTCTAGCATCAGGCAGGGCCATGACTACACCAGTGAGAGGAACCAATTAAGTTCCTGCCTAGCAACCAGTGAGATGTATTGCCTGTCTAGATGTGTAAGGAGTTGACCCTGCCTAGTAAGAGGTTATACATATTTGTGATTGTGTAATCATGCCTTGTCTTTGCAGCTGTATGAACCAGTGGGTGAAAAAACTTGGTTTGAGCTTTTTCTAGTTGTCCGTTTTAGTTTTTACTCTGTTTGTTCAGAACCCAACACAAGCTTTCATCGCCGGATGAAGAAACATTGACGATTCTGCTGTACTTGGTTCTGTTATTGTTCCCTGTGGAGATAGAGGAAGCTGCCATGAGAGTTTCATTTGCTGCACGATGGGCTTTTTTGCTGGAAAGATATTGTCTTAACATTTTTACTTTTCTGAGTTCGTACTGTTTGACTAATGAAGTAGTGGGTCTAGCTCTTGGTGAATTCAAAATCATTGACATGCCCTAGTTAACTTTTTCCACAGTTTTGCCACAGTAGCCGTCTTTGGTGCCTTTAATTGTCTTGTCCCACCACTTTTTTCTCTCTGACTTGGCAGAATGAGTTGAATCCAACTTTTTCCAGCCATCCAATTTGGAAAGTATGCTCTATTTTCTTAGCTTTGGACTTTCCACAAAGTTTTGCTGACTTCTCATGACTTTTATTTCTGTGTTAAACTTTTTCCATAAGCCTTTCTGCTGCTTTGGACACACTGGATCCCTAGAGTACGGCCACTTCTCTTTTGCAGTACTGCCTTACTGGTAATACGATCATCAACTCTGGGCACCTATTTTGGGAGTTCGGCATCCATCATGACCTCGACTACATTGCAGTCAATCTGAAAATAAATATATTTTTTTCCATGCATCATAAGCCTAGATTTATTTGTTGATTTACAGTGCATTCGGAAAGTATTCAGACCCCTTGACTTTTTCTACATTTTGTTACGTTACAGCCTTATTCTAAAATAGATTATATTAAAAAAATCCTCATCAATCAACACACAATACCCCATAATGACAGAGCAAAAACAGGTTTAGACATTATTGCAAATGTTTAATTTTTTTTAAACATTTTTTTTTTTAATCATCCTTGAGATGTTTCTTCAACTTGAATGGAGTAAACCTGTGATTGGACATGATTTGGAAAGGCACACACCTGTCTATATAAGGTCCCACAGTTGACAGTGCATGTCAGAGCAAAAACCAAGCCATGACATCAAAAGAATAGTCCATAGAATTCCGAGACAGGATTGTGTCGAGGCACAGATCTGCGGAAGGGTAACAAAAAATGTCTTTAGCTTTGAAGGTCCCCAAGAACAGAGTGGCCTCCATCATTCTTAAATGGAAGAAGTTTGGAACCACCAAGACTCTTCCTAGAGTTGGCCGCCCGGTAAAACTGAGCAATCCCAGGCAGGGACTGGGAGAATAGTCAGGATTGAGGGAAAGATGAATGGAGCAAAGTACAGAGAGATCCTTGATGAAAACCTGCTCCAGTGCGCTCAGGACCTCAGACTGGGGCAAAGGTTCACCTTCCAACAGGACAATGACCCTAAGCACACAGCCAAGAGAACGCAGGAGTGGCTTTGGGACAAGTTTCTGAATGTCCTTGAGTGGCCCTGCCAGAGCCCGGACTTGAACCCGATCTAACATCTCTGGAGAGACCTGAAAATAGCTTTGCAGCTACGCTCCCCATACAACCTGACAGAGCTTGAGAGGATCTGCAGAGAAGAATGGGAGAAACTACCTAAATACAGGTGTGCCAAGCTTGTAGCTTCATACCTAACAGGACTCGAGGCTGTAATCGCTGCCAAAGGTGTTTCAAAAAAGTACTGAGTAAAGAGTCTAAATACTTTTGTAAATGTGATATTTCCGCTTTTTAAATTGTAATAAATGTGTTTAAAACCTGTTTTTGCTTTGTCATTTTGGTGTGTTGTGTGTAGATTGATACGGGAAAAAGTCAAGGGGTCTGAATTCTTTCTGAATACACTGTATCTGTCATTGTTTGTATTTACAGGGCAGCTGTTACATGCGCCGATAGGCAGCCTTGCGGTAATATGACTGCCTTTAGTGGCTTTAATATCTATTTTATTTTGTGAAGCTCTTCAGCTGTTAATGGTTAGATTAATGGACAACATTCTTCTAATGTACCTGATTTATGTGGCTAGAATGTTGTTGCGACGAGACACTTTTCTTTGATGCTTTGAACTGCATTTATTAGTAATTTAATTTCCTTACAACTTTTGTCAATTACAATAGCTTATGAATTCATTGCTTGTATAGTATTACAATATATTATTGAGACAAACTAATTTACTGCCTTTTCAGTACCATGGCTGATATGGCTGACTTTATAGTTAACATGAGTCTACTCTCCCAGGCTGTGTCACAGCTGAACGTCACCGTGAGTGGCGTAAAATTGGCACAGCGTCGTCCGAGTTGGTGGTTGACCTGTTGCGCTCTAGCAACTCCTTGTGGCGGACCGGGCGTCTGTAAACTGACTTCAGTCGCCAGCTGGATTGGTAAGGCTGGCTTCCGGGTTAAGTGAGCAGTGTGTCAAGGACCAGTGCAGCTTGGCAGGGTCGTGCTTCGAAGGACGCATGGCTCTCAACCTTCTCCTCTTCTGAGTCCATAGGGAAGTTTCAACGACGAGACAAGATCTTAACTACCAATTGGATATCATGAAATTTGGGAGAAAAGGGGGTAAAAGTAACACATATACATACAGTATATAAAATAATACAAAATAACATGCGTCTACTCCAGACTCTGTGGATTTGTGTAGCTCTAAGAATGGCGTTCTCCTTTAGTAGACTTTCTGTAAGGTTCTATATTTTTTTTCTTAGTCAACCTTGTGTTCTGTTTCATTGTGTTCTTGAACATAGCCCTTTCTTTCATTTTTGTTAATTGATTTCACCTGTGTTAGTTACTCATTTAGTCTCATCAGCTCCTTATTTAGTTCAGTTCATTCTGTTTGTGTCTTTGTGAGGTATTGTTCGTTTTGATTCTACTAAGCCTTTTTCTAGCTCGTTTGTGAGAACCAGTTCTCGCCTCCAGTCCTAGTTTTGATTCAACTGCCTGTTTGCCAACCTGTGTATGACCATTGCCTGCCTGTGACCACGATTCCTGCCTTCTGTGAAGGTGAAATAAACACCTGCCGCGCTCTGCATGTGAATCTACACCTTTTTCTCCCTTAGTATTCATTACACTTTCAGGCTTAATAATTTCAATAACCTGAAAAGTCAGGACCCTCGCTAGCTGTCATAACCGAATTATGCATGTTTGTGATGCAAACGAAGGACACTATGCGCAAACTCTGATGTATGCCGCATGAACAACATGAACAGCGTCATCTGCTGGATCATTTTAAGATCAGATCATGAAATAGCACTGTGACATGACAACGGTTCAGGTTATTGGAAAGTCTGTTTTGCCTGCTCCTTACCGTACTGCTGATTTGTAAATACAGAGCACAACCATGCAGAGAACCATGCAGAGAACACAACTTTCGCCACCCAGAAATACATTTGCTTGCTGTAGAGCCATCATGATTTGATTCAGGCAAATGCCTAGATGTGTTTATGATTGTTTCATCGTCAGAGGCAGAAATGAATCATTTCTTGGACTCGAGGCTTCAGTGTTAACAGGTGCAATGAATGTCAATGATGCACTCTCATCCCTGCACTATAGCTATTTTGTTATAAAACCAATAAAAGTTAGCAACCACATTGCCAGGTCTACCTTTTCATTGACGATGGTCTGTACAAGATCCTCATCCACCCCTTGTTAATCTCTCAAAAAGCGCAAGAATTCCTGACTCTGCTCCATCTTAGCTAGCCTATACTCCGGAGGATAGAGGAGGCAGACTCTTGTTAGCTAAGTATCCTAGCCTGGCTATCAGCTAAATCAAATCAAATGTTATGGGTCACATACACATGGTTAGCAGATGTTATTGCGAGTGTAGCGAAATGCTTGTGCTTCTAGTTCTGACAGTGCAGTAATATCTAACAAGTAATCTAACAATTCCACAACTACCCAATACACACAAATCTAAGTAAAGGGATGTAATAAGAAAATATACAGTGGGAAGAAAAAGTATGTGAACCCTTTAGAATTACCTGGATATCTGCATAAATTGGTCATAACATTTCATAAGTCGCAACAATAGACAAACATGGTCTGCTTAAACTAATAACACACAAACAATTATAATTTTTCATGTCTTTATTGATCACACCTTGTAAACATTCACAGTGCAGGGTGGAAAAAGTATGTGAACTCTTGGATTTAATAACAGATTGACCCTCTTTTGGCAGCAATAACCTCAACCAAACGTTTTCTGTAGTTGCGGATCAGACCCGCACAATGGTCAGGAGGAATTTTGCACCACTCCTCTTTACAAAACTGTTTCAGTTTCACAATATTCTTGGGATGTCTGGTGTGATCCGCTCTCTTGCAATCATGCTACAGCATCTCAATCGTGTTGAGGTCAGGACTGACTGGGCCACTCCAGAAGGCATATTTTCTTCTGTTCAAGGCATTTTATTGTTGGTTTACTTCCTTCTTTTGGGTTTTTGTCCTGTTATAACACCTAACTTATGTTGAGCTTCAATTGGCGGACAGATAGCCTTACATTCTCCTGAAAAATGTCTTGATAAACTTGGGAATTCATTTTTCCGTCAATGATAGCAAGCTGTCCCAAACCATGATGCTCCCTCCACCATAGTTAACAGCTGGGATGAGGTTTTGATGTTGGTGTGCTGTGCCTTTTTTTCTCAACACATAGTGTGTTCCTTCCAAACAATACAACTTTAGTTTAATTTGTTTACAGAACATTTTGCCAATAGCTCTGTGGAAATCCAGGTGCTCTTTTGCAAACTTCAGACATGCAGCAATGTTTATTTTGGAAAGCTGCGGCTTCTTCCATGGTATCCTCCCATGAACACCATTCTTGTTTAGTGTTTTACATATTGTAGACTCATCAACAGAGATCTTAGCATCTTCCAGAGATTTTTGTAAGTCTTTAGCTGACAGTCTAGGATTATTCTTAACCTCATTGAGCATTCTGCGCTGTGCTCTTGCAGTCGTCATTGCAGGACGGCAACTCCTAGGGAGAGTAGCAACAGTACTGAAATTTCTCAATTTATAGACAATTTTTCTTACCGTGGACTAACTTTTAGAGATACTTTTGTAACCCTTTCCAGCTTTATGCAAGGCAACAATTCTTAATCTTGGGTTTTCTGAGATCTCTTTTGTTTGAGGCAAGGTTCACATCAGGCAACACTTTTTCAAATTTTGTGAGTGTTTTTAATGGGGCAGTGCAGCTCTAACCAAAATCTCCAATTTATTTTTATTTCACCTTTATTTAACCAGGTAAGTTAGTTGAGAACAAGTTCTCATTTACAACTGCGACCTGGCCAAAATAAAGCAAAGCAGTGCGACACAAACAACAACACAGAGTTACACATGGAATAAACAAGCGTACAATCAATAACACAATAGAAAAAAAGTATGTCTATATACAGTGTGTGCAAATGGCTTGAGGAGGTAAGGCAATAAATAGGCCATAGTAGCAAAGTAATTACAATTTAGCAAATGAACACTGGAGTGATAGATGAGCAGATGGTGATGTGCAAGTAGAAATACTGGTGTGCAAAATAGCAGAAAAGTAAATAAAAACAATATGGGGATGAGGTAGGTAGATTGGGTGGGCTATTTACAGATGGGCTATGTACAGCTGCAGCAATCAGTTATCTGCTCAGATAGCTGATGTTTAAAGTTAGTGAGGGAAATATAAGTCTCCAGCTTCAGCGATTATTGCAATTCGTTCCAGTCATTGCCAGCAGAGAACTGGAAGGAAAGGCGGACAAAAGAGGTGTTGGCTTTGGGGATGACCAGTGAGATATACCTGCTGGAGCACGTACTATGGGTGGGTGTTGCTATCGTGACCAGTGAGCTGAGATAAGGCGGTGCTTTACCTAGCATAGACTTATAGATGACCTGGAGCCAGTGGTTCTGGTGACAAATATGTAGCGAGGGCCAGCCGACTAGAGCATACAGGTCGCAGTGGTGGGTGGTATAATGGGCTTTGGTGTCAAAACTGATGGCACTATGATAGACTGCATCCCATTTGCTGAGTAGAGTATCGGAAGCTATTTTGTAAATGACATCGCCAAAGTCAAGGATCGGTAGGACTGTCAGTTTTACGAGGGTATGTTTGGCGGAATGAGCGAAGGAGGCTTTGTTGCGAAATAGGAAGCCGATTCTAGATTTAATTTTGGATTGGAGATGTTTAATATGAGTCTGGAATGAGAGTTTACAGCCTAGCCAGACACCTAAGTATTTGCAGTTGTCCACATATTCTAAGTCAGAACCGTCCAGAGTAGTGTCATGAAGTTGGCCTGGGGATAGGTTTATGACAGTCATAAATACCTCTTCCCCCCTTTTTCCTCTCTCTACCCTGCTGATATTACATTTGCAAACCCCTTGGTTAACATAGAGATTCTGGGAACATCAGAAGGTGGGGGGAAATGAACTATATTCTAGTTATCTGACCAATTGAACATATGCGGTGGTACTTAATGAATATGATGTCAGTTCGGATGTCATCTGAGACATTCTCATCAATGATAAGATGACAAACTCTACAGTGGAAAGTCTACACATCAGAGTTATCGGATTCACATGGAATTGTTGTTCAATTTAAATGTTTGAATATGAAATTATTTGTGATGTGATGAAATGTGATTTTAGCTTCTAAAATGTGAGAATTGGGTTTTCATAAGGTTAGGGCTCTGCTAAATCAGTGGCCCGCCCCTGTGAAGAGTCATGGGTTAAAAAACTTTTCAGACACACCCTTCTCGCTCTACTATATAAAGCCTTGACGACAATATAACCTCCTGTTCCGAGGATATGAGGACGACGGTCTGATGTCAGAATGGTTCAGAAAATAACTACAGAACGAAGCCAACTTCAGCGTGAGCTTTGGTTGTGAATGGTATGAACTTTGAACTCTTATTCACTACAGAAGTGATACCTCCTAGCCGTTGAGTTAGCAACAGCAGCTGCGAACGAGGGTTAGGAAGGAACAGACAGAGTATCCCGTCTATCACACAACGACGTTACTACAACATATCCAATTGACCACCAGAGACATTCTTCAAAGGACTCGATTTGGCAACACGGCCTTCCATCTACCACCAACCTACCGAAGCGCAGTTCAGAGTAAATATTTATTGCATTTTCCTTTTCCAAATGGCCGGTAATGTAGAATGCATAAAATACTGTATTTACGATAGCACAGCTTCTTCCTTTGGTTCCCAGTCTTCCCGCTCTTTCACTCAAACCCAGCCTCTTTTGTGTAACAAGCTGTCATATCTGTTCCGCCCGCTAGGGACGTTTTCCTTTATGGCGTAATTTGTAATGAAGTTATGATTAATTATGTGTATGTGTAATTCTGTGTGATTAATTATAGATTTACTAAATACCTAACTAAACCCAATTTTGTATTGCTGATTCAACTTGTTAGCCAGGGTTCGTGAAGATATCCAAGAATTTACAACTTTCAGATGAGACTGAATTAAGGTGACGATTAATATTGACTGCTATTGATGTAAAATATTACTAGGTCTTTAAGAGTTTATTCGGAAGATAACAGCTCTATAAATATTATTTCCTGGTGCCCCGACTCTCTAGTTAATTACATTTACATGATTAGCTCAATCAGGCAATGTTAATTACGGAGAAAGGATTTTATAGAATAGCATGTCATATCACTTAATCCGGCATAGCCAAAGACACGACAGTAGTGATGCTAGTGGTACCCCCACAGAGACTGCCAGAGGTCCGGACAACAGGCCCTCCGATTTGACACTCTGAACTCTGTCTGAGAAGTAGTTGGTGAACCAGGCGAGGCAGTCAGTTGAGAAACCAAGGCAGTTGAGTCTGCCGATAAGAATCTGGTTATTGACAGAGTCGAAAGCCTTGTCCAGGTCGATGAAGACGGACGCACAGACTGTCTTTTATCAATGGTGGTTGCACAGAGGAGAAGGTAAGGTGGGATTCGAAATGGTCAGTGAACTGTTTATTAACTTGGCTTTCGAAGACTTTAGAAAGGCAGGGCAGGATGGATATAGGATCCAATCTTGTTTCATTGATTCAACTCCAGGTTAGTTGACTCCTGACTCCAATTAGCTTTATGAGAAGTAATTTGCCTAGGGGTTCACATACTTTTTCCAACCTACACTGTGAATGTTTCAATTATGTATTCAATATAGACAAGAAAAATACAATAATTTGTGTGTGATTAATTTAAGCACACTGTGTTTGTCTATTGTTGTGACTTAGATGAAGATCAGATTAAATTTTATGTAAAATTTATTTAGAAATCAAGGTAAATCCTAAGGGTTCACATAGTTTTTCTTGCCACTGTACATATACATATATGGATGAGCGATGACCGAGAGGCATAGGCAATAGATGGTATAATAGATGGTATAATAGATTGCGTCTAGTGTGCGCTTTGAACACTCCCAGAGCAAAAAACTATTTGAATATAAAACCCGACAATGCTCTGAATTTAGCGCAGTCTGGTACTCCAGATTGAATTTATGAACGGCCAGAGTGTCCAGTGTGCGCTCTGAATTTACTAACCGACAATCTGACAACGCTCTGAATTTACGAACACACCCCTAGTCCTCGGTATGCGCTCTGAATGCTCTGAATTTACGAACACTAATATATTCAGGTCGGGAAGTCGGAGCTCTAGAAAGATGCCCGAGGTCCCGACGTACAATTCCGAGTTGGATGCCTGTTCCAAAAAATGTTTTCTCAGTGAGAGGTCGTTTTTCACGAGTTCACAGTCATCTCGAGTGCTCTAAAGTCAGATATTAACGAGTTCCTAGTTGTTTTGAACGCAGCATTACCAAAACAAAGACATGGCGGACAATTTCGCTCGCTCCGAAACCTAAACCAGTAGTAGCCACCAACTTCAATGACAACAAACATCCAATTAAAATGCGAAACTGACATTCCCGTGCCCCAAGAACATTGTCACAGATGAGCTACAGTGTTTGATTCATATCAGCCGTTTTCTAATAAAACAACTCAGCTAGCTAGCGAAATGCTAATTCGCGACGTTAGCTATACTTGCGTTGCGAGTTCATAGGGAAATATGCTTCAGGATCAGCGGGTTAGATCTTCCACCATGGGTAACATCTTTTACCATGGGTAACAGCTACTAGTTCGTTTTCAGCCACATATGTTCAACTCTTAGCTTGTTTATCCAGTGACCACCGCATTTAGAAGGATAGCTACTGACTGAATCGTAGCTAGCTCGCATATTGGCCATGCAGTAAGTAGATAATTGTGAACGCCAAAAGACCGCTATGTAGCCAAAAGATTAGACACAATAATGTATATAAACCCTAGATTGTAAATTCTATGTATTGGCCATTGAGAGGCTTTGAAGCCACCGTTCGGCTACATTGGCACTCCCCTCCATATTAATACATTGAATTCCACAGTATTTCAATTAAAAGTTTCAAGGACAAAGTACATGTATTTAAGTATTTTTGTTATTGTAATGAGGACAGTAATCTGTTTAGTGCACATAATATAATGTAACGACTCTGCAGCTCGAGTATGCTTTTGGAGCAGTCGATAGCGCGCTGGAATTCGGTCGAGGGTTCGAGGCCTACTCCCTGCTTGTTTCCTTGCAATAATGTAAAAGTATGCATGTAGTTGTATGAATAAAATGTGGCAAAAACGAATGTAGATATTAAGAAATGCATTTCTACAGCTTCCAAAATATTTTTTACAACGTCAGTTAGTGCCAAGATGGAGGCACGGAGGCTTCAACACAGCGCCCCCTAACGGTCATCTAGTGTAAATAAATAATTGGTTAGACATAATTACACCATCGGCAACAATAACTGGCGACAAATATTTTCAATTTAGTTTATCCACTGACCACCGCATTTAGGAGGATAGCTAGTTCGCGAGTTTACTGGCCAGGTAGTACACACTAACTAATCGTGGATGCATTACCTATTCTTTGATACATTTGGGTTAACTTTCTTACATAAAGCAACACATACCAGACCGTTTGTGGGAAGGTAAAAATAACAATTCGTGTGCTCGTTCTTTTAACGAATGGACAGTTAAGCTAAAATAGTTTGGTAGGTAGCTGGTGAGGCTTTTCTTTCCCAATTCATTTGGTGATCAAGCTCAAGCTGGGTTTCACAATTGGTCGGTGCGGCGTCACGCACTCAAGTAGACTAGACCAATCACCCAACGGGATCTATGTCGAGACTCATGACTATTCATACTCCCTTACCCCGCCTTCTTACGTATCTGCAAGCCCTCCAGGAAGTGTTAAAGAAAATGGTATTGAATATCTTCTTTTTCGACCAATAGCGTATACGCCTGTTTCCATTCCGGCCAATGGAGCTTCACTAAATACATTAAGTGGGCGGACTAAATAGCACAGCAACTGAACAAAACGCAGATTTGTAAATTGTAGGTGTTAACTGCCTCATTCGCTTAAACTGTGACGTCGATCCATCTGTTTACGGTATGCGGAAAAAAGCACAATTTAGATGTTGCTGAACGAATTTACAGTCACGCGCCAGTGCTTTGACAGGCAGTGTGTGATTGTCTGTTTCATTACTAGTTACCCGAGTAGATATTCACTCATCTGAACAATTTATTTTTGTGGCATGTCGAGCACAAACTGATAAGATAGGAGGCTAAATGCCAGACGTTGGAAAGTGTGTCATTAATTGAAGGTACAGTATACTACTTCGCAATGTTAATATGCAAATCATAATCATGCTTAAAGCTAGTATGCTGGTGTCAGAGGAAGCACACCAAATTTAGCAAGTGTCTCAAACTGAGCTGGCTAGCAAGTGTCTCTCAAACTGAGCAACCCTGTTGTAATTTCTCCATCTTAACTGTTGCAATTATTGTCAACGCGTCGTATCATAATCTCGTGTTCATTTTGTTTAGTGTTGACCGTTTCCAGTAAACATCTCAAATCAACAAGTCCGCTGACGATGGCCAGCAGGGATGCCAGTGAGAACACCCCTCTTTTGGACAGCAGCTCTGTGTGCAGGACTGTGTCAGTGTTCCAGGGCAGAAGACTGGCTTGTGCAACGATTCTGCTTGCAGAATCATTGGAACGAGTCGCATTCTATGGCATCACTTCCAACCTGGTTCTTTTCCTTAACAGTAGCCCATTTTATTGGGACGGGACTGAGGCCAGCCAGGCCCCCCTGATGTTCATGGGGGTTACATACCTGATCTCACCATTTGGTGGCTGGCTGGCTGATGCATATCTGGGCAAGTTCTGGACCATTGCTGGCAGTTTGATTCTATACTTCCTTGGCATGCTGTTTTTCCCATTTATCACATATGACTACTCCAGGAATGCCCTATGTGGTGATGAAATTGCATTTCCAGTGCAACCTGCGGAGTGTTTGAGCTCAAACAGTACTCCTCCAAGCAATGTGACCTGCCCCACACGGGCACCTTACTGTGGGCCAGTGATCTACATGGGCCTTGTTCTCATCGCCCTAGGTGTAGGAACAGTAAAGTCCAACATCACTCCATTTGGGGCTGACCAGGTACAGTAAAGCTTATGAATAAGCAAAGCATTCTCTCTCAATTAAGACTTCTTCAGAAGGGCTTCTAAGGTCAAATGAAAACTCAATGAAGGCTCAATGTATTGTACTTTACACTGTTGCTAATGCATTGTTGCTAATGTTATCCCATATGTGAGTTTAAGAGAATATATATAACAGCCTAATTTATAAAGTCTGAAAGGTTCTGAACATGATCTTACTTTGGTCAGCCTTGTATATGGACTGAAATGGTAGTTGTGGAATAGGCTAAATGTTGATCTAGTACGCCTGTCATCTCTACATTTACCACGAGAACTCAATCAGCCAGGCCCCTGCTGGTTTACCCTTTTGTCATTTTCATCATGAAGTTTACATTTGGGTAATGCCATCCATCAGGTCTGGTCAACACACCAGTCATCTAAGGCTGAGAAGAATGCTAGATGAGTAATTGTACACCAATTTAGGAAGTGAAACTCACATTTGTCCTGTTAAGTTTCTCATCACAATTCCAGATTAGGCCTACCTGTAAGACCCTTAATGAAAGAGGAAAGCCCATTTCAGTGGGAAATCTGATCTAGCTAACCCAGGCTGGTCCAAAATGTTTTCAGAGTTGATGACTGATTAGCATAGATTTCAATCCCATTGTCATTTACCACATTTCTGATGGAAGATTGGTTTAGATTTGTTTCATTTTGATTGCTCAATGTTTCTATGGGATTCACAAAGTAATATTGAGGAAAAAAGGTAAATGCCACTGAGCAGGATTCATAGAAATCTTGTTCACCTGTAATGATTAGATTAGCCTATTCATAAGTTACTAGAAATTCTTATTGCTTTTCACAAAGTTCCCTTCCCATTTTTTTTTTTTGTCAAGCACGGAATGAAAGGAAGATGTTAGCACTGTTTATCACGTGGATGTTATACACTCATTCGCTGCCATTGAATGATGGGTTATACAATAAAATGTTTAATATAATTAGGGTGTTTCTCTTATTAGATAGCAATGTTAGGCCTATGTCTTCAGTTTGATATGATACTACAATTGTGTTTTGTTTCCTAAAGATGCTCATGGAGAGCAGAATGCCATGACAATCCCTTTTGCCTCACAGGTAAAAGATCGCGGCCCAGAGGCCACTCGCAGGTTCTTCAACTGGTTCTACTGGTGCATCAACCTGGGGGCCATCTTGTCCCTGGGTGGTGTGGCCTACATCCAGCAGAACATCAACTTCCAATTGGGGTACATAATTCCAGCTGTGTGCCTGGGTGTCTCTTTCCTGGTGTTCCTGCTGGGGCGCACAGTCTTCATCAACAAGCCTGCTGATGGTAGTGCCTTCACTGACCTGTTCAAGATCCTGGTTTATGCCTTCTGCAACACACAGCCCAAAGAGCCCAACCTGCTACGGTAAGAGGGGCCAGGCAGATCACTGCTGTTACTAAAGCCCCGTTTCCAATGGCACATACAATTAGGGCCAAATTAAAGGTGGCTCAAATGGAAATCTCAATTCAAGCTGGGTAGAGGGAAATCCGGGCCAGCGCAGCCCAGTTAAACAACTGGTGCCAGCTCGATTAGAATTCTAGCTGGTGACGCCTTTTACTATACAGCCACCAAGCTGATCACTGCTGGATGCTGTCAACATTTTTAGTTAGCTAGCTCGTCTGGGCTTGTTGCTGTTAGCTAGCACATGGACAAGCACTACTGCAGTAGTCACATGGTGCAAATTACCACCATAGCTGGATCCTATATTCATTTTAGTACTACACAAACTTTTATAAGAAAAGTCAGCTCTCGAATGCTAGCTACCCTGTTATGCTAGCAACGGCGCTAACCGTTTACCTACCTAGCTAATGTCAGCAAACTACATACATGGCTCTGAGTCTGGCTGGAACTGGCAGGAGTATAAGTAATGTTATTTACTGCATGGTGTGAGGGTGAATTAAATTCTTCAACATCTTGCTAGCTAGTAACATTAGCTAAGTTAGCTGCAGTCACATATTGGGTACCTAGCAACATGACATTTGTCATTTCTGGAGGCAGTGGAAACACAATAGTTAGCCCAACCTGGGTTGACTTCAAAGTTCCAATGGAAATGCGTCTTTAGTAGTATCAGTATCTATATGTAGGCTAGATAAAAGGTGTGAAAGAGGCTGTGCTCTATCTGATCTCAATGGAAACACAATATTGACTTTGTAGCAAACATGTTCTAATCTACTTTGGGAGTAAAAAAGAAGGCTATGTTATGGTTGTTCTCTAATCCAAGATAGTACCACACCACTAGGTGTTGATCGTAGCTCTTTATGTAAGGTGACCAGATTTCTGACATTAAAACCGGGGACATTTCCAGTTCGGCGGTCAATCTATCATTAAAATATCCAATGTTATTATCTATGAAATAAAAAAGGGGGACAATTCCGGTTTCATCTATTTAGTCTTAACAGGCACACTGATAGAGAAAACAACTATATTACAGAAACATGACAGACAAGACAGAACTGTCAGATCTGAACAGCCATTCAGTGGTCCTGGTAGAATAAGAGCAGAAGAGAACATGAGCAAAATTTTAAAAACAGACAATAGTATATGTGAAATACACTGCTCAAAAAAGTAAAGGGAACACTTAAACAACACAATGTAACTCCAAGTCAATCACACTTCTGTGTGCAACAACCCAGCAGCAGGACCGCTACCTCTGCATTTGTGCAAGGAGGAGCAGGAGGAGCACTGCCAGAGCCCTGCAAAATGACCTCCAGCAGGCCACAAATGTGCATGTGTCTGCTCAAACGGTCAGAAACAGACTCCATGAGGGTGGTATGAGGGCCCAACGTCCACAGGTGGGGGTTGTGCTTACAGCCCAACACTGTGCAGGACGTTTTTCATTTGCCAGAGAACACCAAGATTGGTAAATTTGCCACTGGCGCCCTGTGCTCTTCACAGATGAAAGCAGGTTCACAATGAGCACATGACAGACGTGACAGTCTGGAGACGCCGTGGAGAACGTTCTGCTGCCTGCAACATCCTCCAGCATGACCGGTTTGGCGGTGGGTCAGTCATGGTGTGGGTGGCATTTCTTTGGGGGGCCGCACAGCCCTCCATGTGCTCGCCAGAGGTAGCCTGACTGCCATTAGGTACCGAGATGAGATCCTCAGACCCCTTGTGAGACCATATGCTGGTGCGGTTGGCCCTGGGTTCCTCCTAATGCAAGACAATGCTAGACCTCATGTGGCTGGAGTGTGTCAGCAGTTCCTGCAAGAGGAAGGCATTGATGCTATGGACTGGCCCGCCCGTTCCCCAGACCTGAATCCAATTGAGCACATCTGGGACATCATGTCTCGCTCCATCCACCAACGCCACGTTGCACCACAGACTGTCCAGGAGTTGGGAGGATGCTTTAGTCCAGGTCTGGGAGGAGATCCCTCAGGAGACCATCCGCCACCTCATCAGGAGCATGCCCAGGCGTTGTAGGGAGGTTATACAGGCACGTGGAGGCCACACACACTACTGAGCCTCATTTTGACTTTTAAGGACATTACATCAAAGTTGGATCAGCCTGTAGTGTGGTTTGCCACTTTAATTTTGAGTGTGACTCCAAATCCAGACCTCCATGGGTTGATACATTTGATTTCCATTGATCAGTTTTGTGTGATTTTGTTGTCAGCACATTCAACTATGTAAAGAAAAAAGTATTTAATAAGAATATTTAATTCATTCAGATCTAGGATGTGTTATCTTAGTGTTCCCTTTATTTTTTTGAGCAGTGTACTTAACAACTTAATTAATAAATAAGACGATGGTGAGATTGGTAACTACATAATATACTTATACCAACCTAATCTGTATATATCTCAGCAGAATGTATCTTCTTCAGGATTGCTCTTTCTTTGGCCAGCTTTTCCATGAACTCCTGGCAGGGGAGGTTGAAGTTTGTCTTCACAATAAGCATGGTCTTGATGGTAGGAACAGTGAACCTATTTCTTGCTGCTGTCCATATATCATTCATTTGGGAGAACACTCTCGACTGGTGCATTACTTCCAGGTAAGCACATGACAACAGACGCTAATCAAGCCACGTTAGTGTGGGATGTCGTTCTCTTTGAAGTGGGTAACCACCGTGCTCCATCTCTGACTAAGCGGTATCTCAGATGTTTTCCATTGTTCAAGCGATCCCCCCTTTAGGAACTCTTGCAGGCCAGTAACCTCATCAAACAATGCATCCTCATTGATGGTCACATTGGGGCATTTTTCCTGCAGTGTGCCTGCTGCCTTCTGGATCTCTTCACGCTGAGGTTGCCTTTTTAAAAGGAGACAATGTAAATATTTTAGATTATCTGTGTGCTTTCCCCATGCTTGCAAGTAGTTCACAGCCGTAGTGAAGAATGATTGGGATGTTTTGAGAAAGCTCTCTTTAGACATTGCTCCATTTCCCTCTAACTCTCTCAGAAGTCCTCTGACCAAAACCGTAATGAAGTTGTCATCACATCTTGCAGTCAATTTTGCCTCAATGTTTCTCAGAATTGCAGTTGACTCCACAGCACAGCAGTCCTGTTATTCAAGCATCTTGATAATGTCACTGAATATGGTCAAGTTTCCATGGACAAAGGCCAGCCAAAGTTCAGTCAGTGGCTCTTCGAACATTGCTCGTAGGACAACAGGGCATTTGTCTTCAGAAAGAAAAAAGGATTTCAATGGCACATACCTTTTAAGCACTCTTTCTAGAGCAGGGAGCATGGACAGCCAGCGAACATAGCTGTGTCCTAAAATGTTATGGTACTCCTGGCCAACAAACTCAAAAAAGCTCTTCAGTCTTCTACTCTGATGGTGAAAATATGAAACTATCCAAATATCTTTGTGAGCAGGTACTCAACATCAAGGGGAATCATATCCGAAGCTGTTCTGGCTGTGTTATGAATGATGCCAATCACCTACCGCTGCAGAGCATTTTTAACTTTGGTATGGACATTGACCCTCCCCAGCCTATTCAGTCCTCCAAAGTTGGTATTTGTGAGGTCGGGAGAGAATGCCACAACTTTGTTTTGCAGGTTACATTTTTGGATGACCACCAGGACCTCCGCTGCAACCTCCTCTGCTGTTTCTCCTTTCAATTCAACAAAATCATGCAGTTTTGTTTCCACAGATGTGTTGCCACCATATATCTGACTACTACTGGCAGCAGCTTTACATGTCCATGATTGGACGCATCAATGGACAGGGACACAAATTCAACGTGGTCTAGGTCCTGTGTTACCAAAGTAGTTGCCCATGGTGCTAACACGTTACTCACTATGGCTTCACATTTTGTCCTAGCACATGTAGACTTCGGCTCATAAATCTTTTGTGTCAGTTGTGCTGTGCAGTCCATAGATCTGTAACTGATTGTGTGGTATAGTGTGGTATGCAAAGACACCCTCCTGCACAGCTAAAGCATATTCTTCTTGGGAAGGCTACCTTCTTGAAGAATGTGGTGACAGAGGGCATACCAACACGGGCAATCAGAGGGGCTTTATGCTTTTTTTGTCTGTTGATGTTCTACCACTGCCATTCCTGCCCCGCTGCCAATTGAAAAAGAGGAATTACAAAGGGTGCAGTTAACCATTCTATCGTCTTGACCTGAGCGTATAAATGGAAATTCTCTCATGTCATTAAAATGGCATTTCTGTTTCTTGGAAAGAGCCATTGTACCTCCTCTATCTGCTCTTCACTCTCCTTGTGTCACTCTTCTTATTCTCTTAACTTTTTTTCTTCTCCAATCTTTCTCCAATCGTCTTCCTGCTTTTTTTTCTTTTCCACCTCACTCTTCCACACTCTCCTCGCTTCACTCTTTTTACTCCCTTAACTTCTTGGTGCACCGATCCCTTTAGCGGGATCATTTTCGCCAACAGCTGCTGAATTGCAGAGCGCCAAATTTTAAATTACTAAAAATATTTAATTTTCATGAAATCACAAGTGCAATATAGCAAAACACAGCTTAGCTTGTTGTTAATCAACCTGGCATGAGATCAGATTTAAAAAATGCTTTACAGCAAAAGCTATCCAAGCGTTTATGTTAGGACATCTCTCTCAGCAGCCAAAACATTACAAACAGCTAGCAGCTAAGTAGATTGGTCACGAAAGTCAGAAAAGCAATAAAATGAATCTCTTACCTTTGATCTTCAGATGTTTGCACTCACAAGACTCCCAGTTACACAATAAATGTTCCTTTCAATAAAGATAATTTTTATATCCAAAATACCTCCATTTGGCTGGCGCGTTTTGTTCAGAAATCCACAGGCTCGAGCGGTCACGACGGGGCAGACATTCCAAATAGTATCCGTAAAGTTCGTAGAAACATGTCAAACGTTTTTTATAATCAATCCTCAGGTTGTGGTTGGATTTTCCTCAGGTTTTTGACTGCAATATCAATTCTGTTGTACTCTCAGACAATATTTTTACAGTTTTGGAAACTTTAGAGTTTTCTATCCTAATCTGACAATTTCTATGCATATTCTGGGCCTGAGAAATAGGCAGTTTCATTTGGGTATGTTTTTCATCCAAACATCAAAATACTGCCCCCTACACTAATATATATATATATAGTACACTATTAGATAAAATACTTTGGTTAACAGATTTCCATTGCTTGCCTCATTTTTGTATTATTTGATCTAAAAAAATGGTTTGCAATAATAAATTGGCAGGCTCTGTAATCAAATGTGGCCTTTATGGAAGAGTGGCAAGAAGAAAGCCATTTCTTAAAGATATCCATAAAAAGTGTCGTTTAAAGTTTGCCACAAGCCACCTGGGAGACACACCAAACATGTGGAAGAAGGTGCTCTGGTCAGATGAAACCAAAATTGAACTTTTTGGCAACAATGCAAAATGTTATGTTTGGCGTAAAAGCAACACAGCTCATCACCCTGAACACACCATACCCACTGTCAAACATGGTGGTGGCAGCATCATGGTTTGGGCCTGCTTTTCTTCAGCAGGGACAGGGAAGATGGTTAAAATTGATGGGAAGATGGATGGAGCCAAATACAGGACCATTCTGGAAGAAAACCTGATGGAGTCTGCAAAAGACCTGAGACTGGGACGGAGATTTGTCTTCCAACAAGACAATGATCCAAAACATAAAGCAAAATCTACAATGGAATGGTTCAAAAATAAACATATCCAGGTGTTAGAATGGCCAAGTCAAAGTCCAGACCTGAATCCAATCGAGAATCTGTGGAAAGAACTGAAAACTGTTGTTCACAAATGCTGTCCATCCAACCTCACTGAGCTCGAGCTGTTTTGCAAGGAGGAATGGGAAAAAATGTCAGTATCTCGATGTGCAAAACTGATAGAGACATACCCCAAGCGACTTACAGCTGTAATCGCAGCAAAAGGTGGCGCTACAAAGTATTAACTTAAGGGGGCTGAATAATTTTGCACGCCCAATTTTTCCGTTTTTGATTTGTTAAAAAAGTTGGAAATATCCAATAAATGTCGTTCCACTTCATGATTGTGTCCCACTTGTTGTTGATTCTTCACAAAAAAAATACAGTTTTATATCTTTATGTTTGAAGCCTGAAATGTGGCAAAAGGTCGCAAAGTTCAAGGGGGCCGAATACTTTCGCAAGGCACTGTATTTAAAACCTTATAAAGCAGAGCATCTATCTATATAATAAATTGTGACAACATCATTCGCTAGTATCTCAAACAAGTGTAACTTTGTTTGTGGTGATGTTGTGGATTCACTTGACACTTGCTAGCTTCTGGCTGAGTTTTCCACAGCAGTTTTCTCTAAAACTAGCGCGAGCAAGAAGTTAGAAGAAGAAGAGTAAATTAAGCTGATATAGCTAGCAGCCCCCTCTGCTGGACAAAACAAGCACAACGCGATTGAGATGTCAACCGGTAGGCTCTGCTGCCCGGTCTTGCCACGTATAATATTATTTCACTTTGCAGTCTGTTTTTAACGCACAGTTAAAAACGGGGACTGTCCCCGGGAAAACGGGGACGTCTGGTCACCCTATCTTTATGTCAAACCCTTCTTTGATCCCCAGCCTGTACTTTTTTTTGTGGTCTTCCCTGGCATTCATCATCATTCATTGTGGAGGAAGTTATTCTGAAGTGCTGTTGCTTGACTTTGAACCTAAGTAGCACAATCAGTTCAAGAACATTGTTTTAAGTTGGCCAATCCTACAGCGTTTCAAGAATTCCTTATTAAGGATTTTTCTCAAGAGATAGGGATTATAGGCTTTAGTAGAAAATGGGTCCTTTTGCCAGAAGTGTCATTATTTAAAGGAGAGACATAAACAAAAAAGGCCTGATTTAAGTCTTATCTCCAGCATTTAGTTTAATAGTAGCTGAGTTTATGTTTAAGGAATATTTACAGATTTATACGGCCCCTATCAAACCGTGCAGTAGCCGCTTTGTAGATCTTTTTAAATTTGTTCAATTGTGTTATTCTTCTCTTAAGGGCTAAGCCAACCATGCTTGATGGAGCTAAGGTGACTTATGGAGGGAGATTCCCTGAGGAGAAAGTGGAGGAGGTGAAGGCACTGCTGAAAATTCTTCCAGTGTTCTTTGCTCTTATCCCATACTGGACTGTGTACTTTCAGGTAAGAGATCTGTATTAACCTCTCCTCCTTATGGTAACAAAGCAGCTTTAGTTTTTTCATAGCAACATGACGTAACATCAGCAATGGTGCGTTCGTTCAGTGTTATTGCAGGCAGAATAGCATTACAACTGAAGAAATAGTGATAGTTTGGGGACTTTGAACATGTACTGTAGGCCTACGTTGCTAGTGTAATTATTTGATTTTCATTGTGCTATAGATGCAGACAACATATTTCCTCCAGAGCCTACATTTAAGGATTCCTGACACCAGCACAGGCACCAACAGCAGCGCCAGCGACCAGGTAAACTCAACCTGAGCCTCGGTTGATTTTTTTTTCTTATTCTGGAAGGTGGTATAAGGCCGCCCCCAGGTGGTAAGGGTAGGCAACAACACATTGATCCTCAACGCGGGGCCCCTCAAGGGTGCGTGCTTAGTCCCCTCCTGTACTCCCTGTTCACCCACGACTGCATAGCCAAGCATGACTCCAACACCATTAAGTTTGCTGACAACACAACAGTGGTAGGCCTGATCACCGACAACGATGAGTCAGCATATATGGAGGTCAGAGACCAACCTCTCCCTCAACATGAGCAAGATAAAGGAGCTGATCGTGAACTACAGGAAAAGGAGGGCCAAACACACCCCCATTCACATCGATGCGGTTGTAGTGGAGCGGTTTGAGAGCTTCAAGTTCCTTGGTGTCCACATCACCAACAAACTATCATGGTCCAAATGCACAGAACAGTCGTGAAGAGGGCACAACAACACCTATTCCCCATCAGGAAACTGAAAAGATTTGGCATGGGCCCTCAGATCCTCAAAGTTCTACAGCTTCGCCATCGAGAGCATCCTGACCGGTTGCATCACCGCCTGGTTTGGCAACTGCTTGGCATCCGACTTCTAGACGGTAGTATGGCCCAATACATTAGAGGGGCCAAGCTTCCTGCCATCCAGATTCTAGACTAGGCAGTGTCGGAGGAAGACCCAAAAAATTGTCAATGACTCCAGTAGGGCAATTGGTACCGGAGCGCCAAGTCCAGGTCCAAAGCCGTAAGACTACTGAACAATTAATCAAATGGCTACCCGGACTATTTGCATATTTTTTTTCACTGCTGCTACTCACTGTTTATTATCTATGCATAGTCACATTACCCCTACCTACATGTACATATTACCTCGACTAACCTGTACCCCCGCACATTGACTCGGTACCCTCTGTATATAGCCTCTTTATTGTATTGTTACTTTTTTAACTTTTAGTTTTAGTCTATTTTCTTAACTGCGTTGTTGGTTTAGGGCTTGTATTCGGTGCATGTGTCAAATAAAATTTGATTTGACCCGATAAAATGTGAGTAATAGATCTGTCGTTCTCATTGAAAGAACGTCTAAAAAGCGATAGGTTCTATGTGCAGTATTTCTACGCTACTTAAGATTCGTTTTTGCGTCTTTTACATACGGTTTTGTACAGCTTCAATATCTTTTTGTATTTTTCACAGCGGTTTAAATGGTACAATGATTCTCTACATTATACTTGCTTGTTTTGTCACACAAACTGAAATTAGGCGAACTGTTTCGAATTTTAGCAACCAGGAAATGGCAGAGCAGTTTTCTGTATTGTACATCTTTAAATATTGATCATTTATTTGACTGAGACACGCTCTGACAGAAAGACGCAGATAAAGCATCCGATCGAGCGGAACAGCACCTCTCTGTCTCAGTATGTGTAGCCCATGTATCTGATGCTGTCTTGTAAAAAAGATTATGTCATGCCATACTCTTCTCGGCCAGACGGTATCAGATACATGGGCATCATATAGTAAGACAGAGGGGTGCCCTTTCGGTCGTTCAGATGCTTTCTCCGGTAAGATATTTTCAGCCATGCGAATTGAAGGGAAGTTGGCGGGTGCACAGTGTACTTTTTTTATTGTCCATAATAATTCCTGCAATCATGCGGAAGTAACCTACTTTTTGAAAATACGTCATATCTAATAGGCTTAAGCAAATAGAAATTTGCCAAAATGTATATATTCTCTCCTGAAATAAAATCATTCAAAATACTCCATCAGAGCGCTCATAGAGCCACAGAGGATCATGATCTTATTTTTTTAAATCACAAGTGCATACAGTGATTTGTCCTTTAAAAGTTGCAGTGTACTACAGCACAGCTTGCATGGTGCAGCAGAATTCTATGGCACGTTATTTCAAATCAAATTTTATTTGTCACATACACATGGTTAGCAGATGTTAATGCGAGTGTAGCGAAATGCTTGTGCTTCTAGTTCCGACAATGCAGTAATAACCAACAAGTAATCTAGCTAACAATTCCAAAACTACTACCTTATAGACACAAGTGTAAGGGGATAAAGAATATGTACATAAAGATATATGAATGAGTGATGGTACAGAGCGGCATAGGCAAGATACAGTAGATGGTATTGAGTGCAGTATATACATATGAGATGAGTATGTAAACAAAGTGGCATAGTTAAAGTGGCTAGTGATACATGTATTACATAAAGATGCAGTAGATGATATAGAGTACAGTATATACGTATACATATGAGATGAATAATGTAGGGTATGTAAACATTATATTAGGTAGCATTGTTTAAAGTGGCTAGCTATATATATATATATATATATATATATATATATATATATATTTCCCATCAATTCCCATTATTAAAGTGGCTGGAGTTGAGTCAGTGTGTTGGCAGCAGCCACTCAATGTTAGTGGTGGCTGTTTAACAGTCTGATGGCCTTGAGATAGAAGCTGTTTTTCAGTCTCTCGGTCCCAGCTTTGATGCACCTGTACTGACCTCGCCTTCTGGATGATAGCGGGGTGAACAGGCAGTGGCTCGATGGTTGTTGTCCTTGATGATCTTTATGGCCTTCCTGTGACATCGGGTGGTGTAGGTGTCCTGGAGGGCAGGTAGTTTGCCCCCGGTGATGCGTTGTGCAGACCTCACTACCCTCTGGAGAGCCTTACGGTTGTGGGCGGAGCATTTGCCGTACCAGGCGGTGATACAGCCCGACAGGATGCTCTCGATTGTGCATCTGTAGAAGTTTAAGTGCTTTTGGTGACAAGCTGAATTTCTTCAGCCTCCTGAGGTTGAAGAGGCGCTGCTGCGCCTTCTTCACGATGCTGTCTGTGTGGGTGGACCAGTTCAGTTTGTCTGTGATGTATACACCAAGGTACTTAACTTACTACCCTCTCCACTACTGTTCCATCGATGTGGATAGGGGGGTGTTCCCTCTGCTGTTTCCTGAAGTCCACAATCATCTCCTTAGTTTTGTTGACGTTGAGTGTGAGGTTATTTTCCAGACACCACACTCCGAGGGCCCTCACCTCCTCCCTGTAGGCCGTCTCGTCGTTGTTGGTAATCAAGCCTACCACTGTTGTGTCGTCCGCAAACTTGATCATTGAGTTGGAGGCGTGCGTGGCCACGCAGTCGTGGGTGAACAGGGAGTACAGGAGAGGGCTCAGAACGCACCCCAGTGTTGAGGATCAGCGGGGTGGAGATGTTGTTGCCTACCCTCACCACCTGGGGGCGGCCCGTCAGGAAGTCCAGTACTCAGTTGCACAGGGTGGGGTCGAGACCCAGGGTCTCGAGCTTGATGACGAGCTTGGAGGGCACTATGGTGTTAAAAAAATGGGGCTGTGCAACGTGACAGTAGGCTACAGTACTGGGCTATTTAGCTAAAGAATCCCATGTCGTGCAGGCACGTGGGAGACCGGGGTTCAATTCCCCGATGGGGAAGAAGGAGTAGACTGTCCTTGTAAATAAGACTTTGTTCTTAACTGACTTGCCTAGTTAAATAAAGGTTACACTAAGAGCATAACATTTCTACACCCTAATTGTATAATTGCAGTACCAATACCCAAGACCTACACCACTTTTAACAGCACATTACTCAACACTAGTGAGACTCATGTCACCTACGACGTGACTCTCCACCAATAATTGCATAGAGGATTCTAAATTGAAAACCAAATGCCGCCTCATGGGTCTCCCGGTGGTGGCCGGCACAGGTATCGAACCTTCATCTGTAGCAACGCATTTTGTACTGTAATGCAGCTGCGCCACTCGGGACGCCCCATCCACAAATTATCAAAATACAGAGAGGTGTTGGTAAAGGTATATTGTCCTGTTATGGGCTATTCTAATACTGTACATGGTGTCCAGGTCAGGATAACCAAAACATTTCTTTATTAAAGAAAGAATGTTGGTACTTATTTATTTTGATCCAAAGCCATGAATGAGTGAGTCACTCAGCTTTATGTAGGTGCTGGGCTATATGACTGTGCCATCAACTTGATAATATAGAATGATGTTTTGGAGGTTAATTATTTTTTTTTTAAACAATTAAAGTGAGCGATTTGTAATCTGAATAATGCCCAAAATAATACTTGTAAAGGCCAAAAATGTATTAGGCCAAAAATGTATTTATGTTTTTAGAGGGAGAGAAACGCTTGCCAACTGGGAGTCCCATAGGGCAGTGCACATAAAAACCCAGACTACGGTTTGCAACTGCACATGGGGACAAAGATCGTACTTTTTGGAGAAATGTCCTCTAGTATGATGAAACAAAAATAGAACTGTTTGGCCATAATGACCATCATTATGTTTGGAGGAAAAAGGGGGAGGCTTGCAAGCCGAAGAACACCATCTCAACAGTGAAGCACGGGGGTAGCAGCATCATGTTGTGGGGGTGCTTTGCTGCAGGAGGGACTGGTGCACTTCACAAAATAGATGGCATCATGAGGTAGGAAAATTATGTGGATATATTGAAGCAATATCTCAAGACATCAGTCAGGAAGTTAAAGCTTGGTCGCAAATGGCTCTTCTCAATGGACAATGACCCCAAGTATACTTCCAAAGTTGTGGCAAAATGGCTTAAGGACAACAAAGTCAAGGTATTGGAGTGGCCATAACAAAGCCCTGACCTCAATCCTATAGAAAGTTTGTGGGCAGAACTGGAAAAAGCATGTGCGAGCAAGGAGGCCTACAAACCTGACTCGGGTACACCAGCTCTGTCAGGAGGAATGGGCCAAAATTCACCCAATTTATTGTGGGAAGTTTGTGCAATGCTACTCAACATTTAACCCAAGTTTAACAATTTAAAGGCAATGCTACTAAATACTAATTGCGTATGTAAACTTCTGACCCACCGGGAATTTGATGAAAGAAATGTAAGCTGAAATCAATCACACTCTCTACTATTAGTCTGACATTTCACATTCTTAAAATAAAGTGGTCATCCTAACTGACCAAAGATAGGCAATTTTTACTCAGATTAAATGTCAGGATTTGTGAAAAACAGAGTTTAAATGTATTTGATAGGTGATAGGTTTATTTGGCTTATATGATTATGATGGTCATACTGCTTCTTGACAGTGTCATGAAGTGTGTTTTCTTAGTCCAAGGGTGTGTTCGTAAATTTGATCTGGAGTGCCAGAGTGTGCTCTGGGCGTTAGTAAATTCAGAGTGTTGTGAGATTGTCTGTTCGTAAATTGGAGCGTTCAGAGCGCACAGGACGCTCTGGCCGAGCAGTAGGGTTGTTCCAAGCTTTCTGACCTCACAACTGCAGTCAAGCACCCAAGCTAACTGGCTAATCTGTTTTTCAAACTAGACCTTCTTAATGTACTTGTTCTCTTGCTCAGTTGTGCACTGGGGCCTCCCACTCTTTCTATTCTGGTTCGAGCCAGTTTGCGCTGTTCTGTGAAGGGAGTAGTACACAGCGTTGGACGATATCTTCAGTTTCTTGGCAATTTCGCGCGTGGAATAGCCTTCATTTCTCAGATCAAGAATGGACTGATGAGTTTCAGAAAGTTATTTGTTTCTGGCCATTTTGAGCCTGTAATCAAACCCACAAATCCTGATGCTCCAGATACTCAACTAGTCTAAAGAAGGCCAGTTATATTGTTGCTTTTATCAGCAATACAGTTTTCAGCTGTGCTTACATAATTGCAAAAGGGTTTTCTAATGATCAGTTAACCTTTTTAAAAATGATCAACTTGGATTAGCTAACACAACATGCCATTGGAACACAGGAGTGATGGTTGCTGATAATGGGCCTCTGTAAGCCTACAATAGTCATTTACAACATTAACAATGTCTACACTGTATTTATGATCAATTTGATGTTATTTTAATGGACAAAAAATGTGCTTTTCATAAAAATCAAATAAACATTTAAGTGACTTTTGAACGGTAGTATATACCTAGTTGATATTGGCTGCTAACATGAATGACTTTCAGCTCCAAATGCAGGTGTAAAATGCAGTTTATTTCTGTAGCCTATTTTGCGTCACCGTTTATGGCTGTAATGACAGGCTACATTTGTGCATAGATTTGCGTGCGTGGGAGTCGCACGTTTTCTACCATTCCTTTTTGGGGGTCGCGGTCAAAGTTTGGAAACCACCGGGATACATGATAGTGGCATGGATTTGGATTATAGTAATGGTAGGCTACATTATTTTTTTTGTTATCTTCTATTTCGACTGGAATTGTATTGGTCATTGTTAAGTGCAGCATTTATTCCAGTTCATAATAGTTTTGCAAAATTCTCATCGGATCGGGCTGCTTTCCCTTGTTCTTGTAATAATTGCTCAATAAGTCTTGTGGATGCCTTTTTAGAATTTTTTTTTTTGTGTGTGGTGTTGAGCACATGCCACCCAAAATGTCTGTACTGATTTACTACAATATCAAAACTTAAGAAACAAACTTCCAAACAAAAGGAAACTTCTTGGTAGGGACACTAAACAATTGACTAAATGTGGGTTTCGACCCTTATGTAGGTGTGATAACCAGCCATAAAATATCTATATGGCAGGTTGACAGCTGTTATGACTGTGCCATAATGTGTTGTGACACTGGGTGTCAAGTAAAGTGTTATCAAATAATGCTTGCATTAATTTGTCGTTTACCATTCTCATTCTCAGGGTGGAAACGGTTGCGTAGTTCACAACCAGCTACACTTGCGAGAAACAAGTTTTGGTTTATTTCATAACCATAATTTATGAGTTTAGTCCATTTTTTTCTTTGTCTTTTGTTTGGGGTGCTCCATGTGAGACATGAGCATGTCTGGTTTCTCTGTCCTGTTAATGTTGAGGGAGTGTGCATGCCTGTGCACGCATATGTAGGAAAGTGCCTATTTGGGGATGTGATTTCTTATTGTTTTCACTCACCACTACCAGCACTAATAAGCTGAGCTTCTCAGTAATTGTTTCTGCACCTCTCACAGTATGTCAATGAAGTCTTTAAAAAATAAAATAAAGTACACCCATTGTGAATAATAA
Organism: Oncorhynchus mykiss; assembly: GCF_057628025.1. Classification (NCBI taxonomy): domain Eukaryota; kingdom Metazoa; phylum Chordata; class Actinopteri; order Salmoniformes; family Salmonidae; genus Oncorhynchus; species Oncorhynchus mykiss. The sequence continues at coordinate 25,315,970 of NC_143027.1, forward strand.
GTTTCTCAATCCTCACCGTATCTGAAAAATACTCTTCCCCCTCGATAATCACAGAGCCTCGTTGTGAAATGTACACTGGTGTGGGAAAGTCTTAGGGGGCCAGGAATTGGCTAATTGATACAATGTTGCATGTTTGCACCTCTTCCAGATGTACCCAGCTGATTTGATACAATGTTGCACTTCATTAGTGATAGACCTAGTTCAAGTCATGATGGATAGAAAGGGAGGCAGACAGGCGAAGTAGAGAGATGGATGTGATTTTTAAAGAACCTACATTTTCGTCAGGACATTCTCTGCTGTTTTTATTTGTCGGCTTTATGTATTTTTTTTACACAGTTTACATTGGAAGTTATAGGCCTACTGCTGCATTGGCCTCTAGGCCAGGGTTCCCCAACTGGCAGCCTGCAGGCTGAATTTGGGGTGGTTTTATTTGGCCCCCAAGTTTTCTGAGCCATTAAAAAAATATACTTTTTTTGGGGGGGGGGGGGGGTTTCTTCTTGCAGTCTACAAATTATTTGCAATTATCTTCCGGCACCCCAAACATACGCTCTAGAAAAAAGTGCCACGTGGCTGAATCTAGTTGATGATCCTTGCTCTAGACTATCTCCTGAGTTCCATGCATGCACTCATTTATTTAGCTGCCGATGGTTCACTGTGCTTCAGTGTCCATATGGCATATAGACACATTTAGTTGAATTTTAACTTTTAGATTTCTATAATTTTTAATTCAGATTTTTATGATTAACCAAGACACAGTGATTTTGAGAAACATGCATGTGAAAATCATAACTGGCACGCAGATCGGTATGATAAATTGTAAGCTTTTACCCCTTTTCCAATTGGTAATAGTAATCTTGTCCCATCGCTGTAACTCCTGTACCAACTTGGGAGAGGAGTTACAGCGATGGGACAAGACTACTATTACCAATTGGAAAAGGGGTAAAAGCTTGGACTAGAACCCTGGCCTAGAGGCCAATTTATCTTATCGATCTGCGTGCCAGTTATGATTTTCACATGCATGTTTCTCAAAATCAGGAGATAAGAGTGATCATAAAAGAGCAACTAGATTCAGCCACGTGCCACTTTTCTCTAGAGCGTATGTACCGACTCGGGAGAGGCAAAGGTCAAGAGCCATCCTCTGAAGCACAATCCTGCCAAGCAGCACTGCTTTTTGACACACTGCTCGCTTAACCTGGAAGGCAGGCACCAATGTTTTGTAGGAAACACCATACAACTGGCGACTGAAGTCAGCTTGCAAGCGCTCAGCCCGCCACAAGGAGTGGCTAGATTGCGATGGGACAAGGATGGGCCAGCCAAACCCTCCCCAATGCTGGGCCAATTGTGCGCCGCCTCATGGGTCTCCTGGTCATGGCTGGCTGTGACATTGAACCCAGGTCTGTAGTGACACCTCAAACACTGCGATGCAGTGCCTTAGACCACTGAGCCACTCGGGAGGCTTGAAACTCGCATGCCCCCTATGAAGTGATTTGTTTAACAATGACATGACAACATCATGACTGGTTGTTTAAAAGGTAATACATTTTTACAGTTAAATGACATGTCTTTACTATAAAACCCATTTAAAATGTCCCTTTAAAAAGAATGTGCCCCAGCTGATTGCTATCTGTATGTGTGCCAGCATTTGTGCTATGATGATGGTGACTGTTGCTTTGAACAAATGCTAGATACTCTCACATTTTGGCCATTACTTTTACTTGAAGGTTAAATATTACAGTTGTCTGTCCTGGTTCAGAATGGGAAGGATTAGTTTCCCTGTAGAGATGAGCCAGTAGGTCGGTGATAATGCATCAGAGGCAACAGTTGGAAACAGTCAAGGTTCCTAAAGCCCAGAGGATTAAATCAAAAGTTTGACCTAATCACATGAGCAATCTGTTTTTTTTATTGCATCTCTTGTGCTTCTGTCAGACATAATGTTCCTGGGTGATGCTCTTGACTAGACTAGGCCAGTCCATCTGTTGTAGTGTGTGCCCCCGTTTCTCCCAGGGAGTAGCCTATTTGAGGTGTTTGGCTAATCCACAATAATATTTGCACACTGCATGACTTCAAAGGAGAGACAAGCACCTGTTAAAGAGTGGTTTGGGTTTGTTGCTACTTGCTACTTTTAGATTCCGTTGTCTCTCTGGCGTTTGGTAAGGGAAGTGTAGAGTAAAATGTGAACTGAAACACTTGCTCTTTAACCACACATTCTAGCGTGCTAAAACATCCATCTTTTAAGTCCTAAAAGAGCAAAAGCATTCCACTTATTCAGATTTCCATTTGTATTTCAATACTATCTTTCAAAACTGCTTTCAGGTGAAATGAACATTTCTCTTTATGAAAAGGTCTTAACATGTTCAAGTGTCATTTAAACTGGAAATGTAATTACTTATTTTCATTCTCAGCATGCAATATCTGTTTCCAAAAAAAGGAACTGCTTTCACCCTACTCTAAGCAGTCCTTAAAATGAAAAGGGAAGTGAGATTAGATATCTTTACCTTAGTAATGTTGTTAGTAATGTTGCTCCTTAGATTCTGAGGACACATTTGAGCTGTATCTTAGAGTTGTGGTTTTATTTTTCCAGCAAACTCCTATCAAAGGTCAGGAAAAAACTAAAATATGAATGTGTCATTAGTCTTCCAAAGTGCAGAGACTTCTTGAATAAAAAGCCACATTTCCCAGACTTTTGTCCACCTGTGTTTTTAAGGTGTCTTCTCTGCATACTCAGTCCAAGGGAAGAGTAGCTGTTCTCGTCTGGGCTATTTTTCTGCTTAACATTTACCCATGTTAATGTGCTTCCTTACCCCTGTTAAAGTGTGCCTACTGGGGCACCTCTGCCTCTCAAACTAGATTCCCCCGGGTGCAAATACTTAAATACATGAAAGTATGCTATGACACACTCATACTGCAAAGGCACAATGTTTAAATTACCAGCAGTTGGGCAATAAATGGGACCATCAGATGTTTAGAACTAAAGATGTTTTGGGAGTTCAGGAGGCACTTAACATTTGAAATTCAAAATAAATCAGGTCTATGCAGTTTGCTGTAGCATTGTTTCTTATTCTAGCAGAAATAACTGAATTGTAGGCTACGTTTTGAGATATATAAAAATGTTTTCCCATATTGATTTCATTTATCTAATATTTTCATGTGAATAATTACGAAGAGTATTCTGTCAATGGACTTCTAGATCTATAGCTATATTATAATTAATATTGTGCGCTCCTTCTATGGTCATTTGCTAATGCTAATTGCTACTGCAATTATCTATTTCCCATTACACCCTAACACACTTGCTGCTGGGACATGTTAACAAACCTACAGTACATAGCTTTGAGAAATTCTGAATTATCCTGGTCAATGATTCATTGTTCTTGGGATTGGTAGGATTCATCTTTGTATTTATAATTTAGTGAAATGTAAAGGATACTTTCATAACTATTTTTAATTCAAATTTAACTTCAGTTCAGTTTTAGTTCTGTCCACTCGAGGGCGCCAATACAGTGTCGAGGCCATCAGCACATCCCCTCTCACCCCCGAAGCACTGGACTGTAGTGCACTGACACTCTTTCTATTGTTTTTCATGCTTTGCACTTCTTGTACATATTCTCTTGTTTTTTTTCCCCCCCTCTGAATTCCCGGCAGATCACGTTCCGCTTCCCTGCCGCCTGGCTGACAATGTTCGACGCAGTGCTTATTCTCATGCTGATCCCTCTTAAGGACAAAGTGGTGGACCCCATCCTCAAACGCAGAGGCCTGCTGCCCTCCTCCCTCAAGAGGATTGCAGTGGGGATGTTCTTCGTTATGTGTTCAGCTGTGGCGGCTGGTGAGTGGAGTACACTGAGTGCAACAGTTAACCCTTACTTATTCCGTGGCATGTCTAGAGAGACTTTAATTGTAGTTCATGCTAGTAAATCTTCCATTTAAACCACCCAACATCCTCTTCAAGACACAGTTTCACCATTTCATTCTGTTCACTATGATATGTCCCACATTTAAAGTGTCACATGTTAGGGAAAAACCCAACTCCTTGATCTCGCATCTCTCAATGATCTGTGTTGCGTTTCCTTATTCTGTGGGGGACATTACTGGTAGATGTCAGGACCAATGATGTGTATCAACCCTAGATGACTGACAGGGTGCGCTGTTTGAAGCCACTGCGCAGCCATTTTGCGCTCTCTTCCATTGTAAAAAAATATATTGGAAGCTATAGAAATGCATTTATTAATGCCTATTCATTTTTGACAAGTATATTCTATTAGACACCTTAATGCATGTTTAAAAAATTATATGGCGAACAGCGCGACTATAAGCTCAATGTTAAATTCAAATCTCCTTAATATCATATTTGAGCCAATATATTAAGTGAACTGAACATGAATATAAAACATAGTAAAAATATATGCTTTTATTACATTTTTTTTATGTTACTTTCCCTACTACAACAAAGAAATATGTAAATGCGTGTAATTTTGTTCTTAACATTTTATTGAAATACTGCAGAATTCCATTAATTGCTATGGAGGACTGCTCCTTCTGGGAAATGCCAATACGGCACTGTCGTTGGCCATTACATAGCATCAGCAATCCAGGGTTTATACACATCGTTGGTCAGGATTCATGAGGCAAACAGGACGAGCAAGCCTATAGTGAAGATGACATAATACCAGGCACTGTAGCAGGAAGATAAAAATAAATCGACAAGCCCCTCTGATTTTTCTTTTACCAGGCGAACAACATTTATGCTGCTAAAATTACACCGTCAAAAAACGGATGAGCGTGCTTTGTAATTATTTCTAAAAACAATACATGTATTACTAGTAAAAAAGTAACTAATGTGGTATATTGATTGATTACGTTTGTGACCTGAGTCTTTTAACCATAGTATCACAGAAGAAACAAAAATGTTCACCTGCCCCTTTAAAGGCGGGAGGTTACGTGGTAGTGTGACGCTGTTTGTGCCTGTGAGATTGAGTCTGACTAATAGAAGCGTTGTCTTCTCTTCCCTAGCTGTTGAAATTCAAACATAGAAAAACAACCTAGCTTGTGAACAAAACAATGTAAATAGTCAAACACAAGGACAAAGTCTCACTTCAGTAGGCATTAGTTTCAAGTAAATTAGACCAACTTTTATGCCTGTGTTCAGCGCTTCTAAAAATGAATATTTGACTCCATTCTTCACATGTGCACAGCCCCCAGCCAGGTAGTGTTGCAGCGTTAGGTAGAAAAGGCTATGTAGGATTCGTAGTTCTTTGACTTTGTACCATTTTTAATTTACCAGCTTTGAAACAAAACTGAGGAAATACTTTGAAAACAGCTACTGTAACATTTATTTTACATAACAATTTTTATTCACAAATGCGAGTACTATTGAGCCCTGACCACCCGCTAATGTGGATGGTGAAATAGACATTTTACCCACCAATTCCAAAATCATCTCGCAGGTGTTAATTTTAGACCCTGCTTACCCTGAAAAACGATTGTAACCATTTCCCTGTTTGACCACTAGGTTTTATGGGTATTATGACTCATACTGTGGTACTCTGTTGCTTGGCTTTATTTTAGCAGTATGTGGATCATGTTTCAACATAGTTTAAGGAGGTAAAGGGCAGGCAGCCAGGGATCATTTCGCAAAAATCCTAAACATTCATAAGTCTTGCAATGCGTTTGGTTCTTAAAATGGTAAACGGTTTCCAAACAGAGCAAACGAAACAGGGAAGGGACCTACTTATTAATAGAAACTTGTTTTTGTTTGGAGTAAACGGCTTCTGTTGCATAACGGACTGTGGATTATATTTTGAAATAAAGTCTAATCAAATTCATTTGAATTGACAGTTTGACATTTCAATTTGGAATAAAATCTATATTTTTTATTTATTATTATTTTCAGATTGAATAGCATATATTCAGGCAAAAACATTTTGAGTGAGACGAGCCTAAAGGCAGCGAAAATAGCTTTTCTCAAATCAGTGGCACGCTTGAGAACCAAATGCACATTTCATTTTATTTTTTGCTCCAGCATAATGAGTACTTTAAATGTGTTGGTGTCCACTATGACATTTGGGATATTGAATCCTGTCTTCACAGCTGAATGCTGTTAACAACCATTTGTAGAGGATAATTAATATCTAGTGTGGCGTAAAATATTTCATTTACAGTAGCATTAAACAACACCCTCACAAACACACTCCTGGTAGTCAATGCTTTGTTCTTGTAGTTATTACATTTATATTCTGCTGTATTTCTGTGTGATAGTGGATAGAGGGATAGTGATCCAGAGGCTTTAGCTAGCTGGTACCCCGTGTGGGGATGTCATCAGAGCCTAATGAAAGCCCCAGAGAAACAGCCCCCCCTCGCCAGAGACAGAGCAGCTTGGCTGGATCCCACTCACTACTGCAGCATCGTCATTAATAAACCACAGCCAACCACAGGCACTCTGCAGGAGCATCTACTTACCAACTTTGTGTGTGCGTGTGTGTGTGTGTGCGTGTGTGCGTGTGCGTGTGTGCGTGTGTGTGCGTGCGTGTGTGTGTGCGCGTGTGTGTGCGTGCGTGTGTGTGTGCGTGTGTGTGTGTGTGCGTGTGTGCGTGCGTGCGTGCGTGTGTGCGTGTGCGCGCACACAAGGTATTGTAGGTAGGCAGGAAATATATTTATTTTAGCCTGTCTGATGAGACAGAACTTCAACAGCACCAGTAGAAAAAGTGTTTGTTTTGTTTGCCATTGTAAAGTTATATTAACCACTTTTAATTAGGCTATTCTTTGGACACAGTGCTGTCTAGATGCTCACTATGTCATTTATTATTGAGTATATACAGTGAGCTCAAAGTATTGGGACAGTGACAAATGGTTTGTTGGTCTGGCTCTGTACTCCAGCACTTTGGATTTGAAATGATACAATGACTGAGATTAAAGTGCAGAGTGTCTGCTTTAATTTAACAGTATTTTCATCCATATTGGGTGAACTGTTTATGTACAAAAAGTGCTGTAATTTCTAGTCTCCCCATTTTTAGGGGGCCAAAATTATTGGGACGAATTCAATATAATAAGTAGTCAAAAGTTTAGTATTATGTCCCATATTCATAGCATGCAATGATTACATCAAGCTTGTGACTTTATGGACTTGTTGGACGCCTTTTCTGTTTGTTTTGGTTGTGTTCGATTATTTTGTGCCCAATAGAATTTTGCTGTAATTTCTAAACGGTTCACCCGATACAGATGTGAATACCCTCAAATTAAAGCTGACAGTGTGCACTTTAACCTCATGATATTGTATCATTTCAAATCCAAAGTGCTGGAGTACGGAGCCAAAACAACACAACATTTGTCAATGTCCCACTACTTTTGGAGCTCACTGTATTTATTTCAGATGTTGGAAGGCTTTTTTCCAGCCTTTTATTTACCATAAGAACATTTTTAAAAGGAAATCGCATCACTTGAAAGTAGAGCGAAGAAAAAGCTTGAATATTTCAGAAACAATTTGGTTTAAGGCAGCGCAGCATCGTCTACTGTGGCCATTGGTCACACAGAGGACATGGAAGTGGTGAATGCTGCACAACTCCTTTACTATACCCTGCATGTTCCCACCTCTTCATACTGCATCACTGTGGTCAGACAGTACTCCCACTGGCGTATCTATGAAATACTCTCTTTTAATGTATAAGGCAGCAAATCACAGAGACATTATAGTATATTCATTACTTTTGGAAACACTTTATGTCCTATACTTTTCATTGTCTGTAACATGCTATGTTCCCCTTCGGAGAGGGCTTTTAATTCTATTGAAGGTTGGTACTCTGTTACTCCTGCTAACCATTATATTAAAGAAGCCTTCGCCCTCTGCTTCCTTTAACTTTCTCCTAGTGTATAGATGGGGAACACTGTAGGATAACTGACCTCATGATGTAACTGTATAGGGAACACACACCATAGGACACAGACAGATGTGCAGCTGTGTATCAGCCATAGTGGTATCTGTTGCCCCGGGCACAGCTAGCATTAACACTGCCTTGCACACCTGCCATCCTCCGTTCACAGGGTTGGCATCTATCGCTATGCCGACCTGCTCTTGTTGAGTTGTGAACCACAATGCTGGCCCTCACCACATGGTGTGGGAAACATGCCAAAGAAGCTTTGACATTGAATTTAAGGCCAATGACATTGCATTTTTTATCACTTTCAACAATCTGTTTAGCTAGTATTGAATATGTTCTATATTAGATGTCCAAAAGTAGCTCTAGTTTTATTTATTTTTACGCCCAGGGATAGGGCTCAAATGCCTTATATGATGTTAAAAAAGCAGTATATGTGTGCGTGTAAGAAGTTGCTCTGGGCCGGGCAGCAACCGCCTTGCCTTGGATGGACAAGCAGTATTATAGCCTAGATAGATTATAAGGCCCCATCCCCTCTCAAATACAGCATTAAGTGTGGGGTGACGATAGGAGTATGTCTCTGGGAGTTATCTAGAAATAGCTGCTGCTTCCATGATAATGGTTATCAAATAAAGCTTTTAGGAATCAGCAGCTGCAGATGACAACTGCTAGGGGTGTTATTGTTAAGTTGATGGCTCTCTCTTCCATTACAAACTTCTGTAATCACTGAGTGTGAGCGTGCAAATGTGATCTTAATGAAGCACAGGCTTTGATTTGACACTTAAGCCCTAATGGACTGTCAGATCCCCCTAACTCCTGCAACAGAATATGTTTGGTTGTGTGTCTCTTAATATAGAACGCTTAGGACTTTTAACAAGTATTCTGTTTTTCTGATGGTTGTATTTTGAGGGCAGGCATTTTTCGATCTGCCCTGTTTACGGTGTGAATGTATCTGCCATTTCTATTACTTGTTGGGGCTTGAGAAAGTGGTGCATCTCGGCAAAGAAAGTTTTTAAAAGCTGAATCAGTCCAAGTTAATATCAGCAAAGGATAGCCATTGCTTTCTTTCGTAGTGTTTTCTTTTCCCTCATTAGTTATGTAAAAGTATCTAAATATTTGAATAATCCATAATGGAGAGTTCCGAAACACGGGAACACGGTTTTGTTTCCATCTGTGTCTTATATATATGCAGTGACATAATTCAAGCATCTCTAACTAAACATGTTTACCCCTACAGGAATACTGGAGACAAAACGACTTGAGATCATCAAGTCTAATGGCACATTCGACCAGGTCTTTGGCGACGTCATCTACTACGCAGCAGATCTGCCTATATGGTGGCAGGTACCTCAGTATGTGCTCATTGGAATCAGCGAAATCTTTGCCAGCATCGCAGGTGAGTAGAAAGCTGTTCTGTTGCCCAGTGGATATATACCATTATAAAGAGATGCAGAGATCTGATAATGACGATGGTAATTGTCTAACAGATTTGGTTAACAATTCTAACTTGGTCTTGTAGTCAATACTAGATGGTAGATGGTTAGCATTCCTATCTTGATTACATCACTACCATTATCCGGTAGGCAATAATGGCAGGTTTTGTTAAAGGGCAAGTTGAAGTGCAGTAGTCAATGTAAAAGTAAAGTAGTCTTTAGCGTGCGTTGTGATGAATAGTCTTCCTCTCCTCCAGCCTTTGAACAACCTGACATTGATGTTTCCTCTGTTCATTCTTAAGACTCCAATCAATGGTTATTTTCTAAAACACAAAAACCCTTCCTCTGCATCCTTACATTTGTGTAGCAGCCGTTGTCTGAGCTATTGTTGAAATTGCTAGGTAAGGAGGGAGGGATCAATCAGTGGGGATTGATTTTGCCCAGGGCCTAAAATTAACACCCGCCAAATGCGGGTAGATTTTGGCATTAGTGGGTAAGATGACTTTCAACAGCCACGTTGGCAGGTGGTCGGGGCTCCACAGTGCGAGCATGTCACTCGCATTTGTGAATACAAATAGTCAACTATGATTACATTTTACAGTATACTGTAGCAAAATAAATTAGCAGTAGCTGTTTTCAAAGTTCTTCTGCTGTTTTTGTTTCGTAGATGATAAATGAATTGCACTAAGTCAAATAACTGTGAATCCGATAGCCTATCCCACCTCACGCTGCTACACTATCTGTCTGTCTGGGCCCAGTTTTTCTATGTTTGAGTTCCAACTGGTAGCATAGCTGTGGGAAGTAGGGTGCTACGGGTGCTGCAGCCCCCCTGAGAAATCTGAATTACATTTTCTATTTTTATATATATATATTTTAAATTCACAAAGGTAGTGCACTGGGCCTTTACTAGTGTTAGCGGACCAATATAGACATCTTTAGCACCAGCAAAAACATTATTTTCCAGTATCTCTTCTGTATAATCAAGTACAGTATCTTGTAGGGTTCAATAGTTGTTGCCATGTCTCCTCCTCTGTGATTTGTCATTCTAATGAAATCCACAAATAACAAAACTCTGTCCTCAAACATTTACATGAAAATGTGCAAAGTTATGAGCAAAGACACAAATATTTTTTATCAAATGACATGGAAAACAACCCCTTTTTGTGCAGAATTAATTTATCATCCTTACAAACCCCTTAATGTAAATGTACATTACAATATTGTACATAGGCTGGTAATCTAGGTTTGTACCTGTAGACTTTCCATCACCATGAAGAAAAACTATGCACAATACAGTAATTGAGTTACATTGAGACATCAAGTGGTTTGTGATGATATGGCTCTGTTGGTAGAGCATGGTGCTTGCAAAGCTAGGGTTGTGGGTTTAATTCCCATGGGGGACCAATACAAAAACATATGAAAATGTATGCACTCACTACTGTAAATTTCTCTGGATATCAGCATCTACTAAAATGTAAAAGGAATGAATAGACCTTTTCAGTTTACCCGTAGAAATAAGTTGCATTTTGTTAAGTATTTCAAGAAACTGGAAAACCTATATCCAGCAAGTATTTTTATATTCCACAAGTATTATCAGATGAACTGTTTTGTACCGATAATTATCAGACTCAAGTTACAAATGCTGGTAAACACTCAAACACAAATGCATTTAGTTTTGAAAAATCAGCAGCGACCCCACCCCCAAACTACGTCCTGCGGCTATGACTGTTGGGTAGAGAAGACAACGTGGCTACTCGTCAGACTCAATCTCACAGGCACAGACATGATTTAAGTCGTGTCACCATGGTAACCTCCCGCCCTTAAAGGGGCAGGTGAAATTTTGTCTCATTTGTGATATTTTGTTAGATTTTGGTCACAAATGAAATTAAGCAATATACCACATTTACACTACCATTCAAAGTTTGGGATCAGTTAGAAATGTCCTTGTTTTTGAAAGAAGCACTTTTGTCTATTAAAATAACATCAAATTGATCAGAAATACAGTGTAGACATTGTTAATGTTGTAAATTACTATTGTAGTTGGAAACGGCAGATTTTTTTATGGAATATCTACATAGGCGTACAGAGGCCCATTATCAGCAACCATCACTCATGTGTTTTAATGGCACGTTGTGTTAACTAATCCAAGTTTATCATTTTAAAAGGCTAATTGATCATTTAGAAAACCCTTTTGCAATTACTTTAGCACAGTTGAAAACAGTTGTTCTGATTTAAAGAAGCAATAAAACTGGCTGCCTTTAGTTGAGTATCTGGAGCATCAGCATTTGTGGTGAAGAAATAACTTTCTTCTGCAACTTGTCAGTCTATTCTTGTTCTTAGAAATGAAGGCTATTTCTTGTGAGAAATTGCCAAGAAACTGAAGATATCGTACAAAATGTCTCGCATGGAATAGCCATCATTTCTCAGAACAAGAATAGATGGTCAAGATTCAGAAGAAAGGTCTTTTTCTGGCCATGTTGAGCCTGTAATTGAACCCACAAATGCTGACGCTCCAGATACTCAACTAGTTTAAAGAAGGCCAGTTTGATTGCTTCTTTAATCAGAACAACAGTTTTCAGCTGTGCTAACATAATGGCAAAAGGGTTTTCTAATGATCAGTTAGCCTTTTTAAAACAATTAACTTGGATTAGCTAACACAACGTGCCATTGGAACACAGGAGTGATGGTTGCTGATAATGGCACTCTATATGCCTACAATAGTCATTTACAACATTAAAAATGTCTACACTGTATTTCTGATAAATTTGATGTCATTTTAATGGACAAAATGTGCTTTTCTTTCAAAAATAAGGACATTTCTAAATGGCCCCAAACTTTTGAACGGTAGTGTATATAAATGTTAGCAAAAATGTATAACCTGTTTTTGCTTTGTCACTATGGGGTATTGTGTGTAGGTTCATATGGGAGGGTGGGGGGGGACAAGTTCATCCATGTTCGAATAAGGCTGTAACGTAACAGAATTGGGAGAAAGTCCTGGGGTCTGGAGACTTTCCGAGTGCACTGTATGTGGGCTCAGTGTGTGGGTGTGGCAAAGATCAAAGAAGATGCTACAATATGGATCTGTAGAGAATTATTATGCCAACAATCATATGTTTGAAAGTGAACCGAATTCACGCTGTTCTACTCAGAGAAAGTAAAGTTATGCTTTGAATCGTGGATATGAATTGTCAGTTGTGCAGATAATCCTTTGCATGCCAAATCTTTGTCATTCCTGTGTGTGGTGACACACTTGTCAACTGCAAAGCCTACAAGCACAAAATGACAGGCTAGGCTATTTTCTTCTGCTTGCCCTTGATTGAACAACTGTTGCTCCTAGATAGATGTTGGCGTCGTCATTTCATTGTCATCACCGTAGCGATCGACTGAAGAACAGCTTTACTGTTGACTTAAGAACTTCTATTCACATGAGGAGCAAATCCTACAATCTGTCCTCCCTCATATCTTTGAAGGTTGAGGTATTGTTAGATGTAGATATTACATAAGCTGTCCATTTTGACTCTACAAGCAGAGTGCCATTGAAATCAATAGAATCCTACCTCATTATTTTCTTTCTATTTCTCCTGAAATCATGATAATTACCAGGCTCGGGCTTCAGTTTCGGACAGATATCAATTACCTGGATGACTGGGGTTGTTGACACCTCTCTTCGTGATTGCATCATCCTCTCATCTGTCTATTCGGTGCACTGCCATTGCAGTCACTTCGTCACCATATGTTTTTTTTTTTACATTGCATAGTTTCAAAAAACAAGTCCACAAGGTCTATTGTATCATATAAGAGGAATAATTTTTTTCCTAATTTTCTTCAACATGTCTTTCATACATAATCTCTATAATGTGTTAGTTATTGCTAGTTGTTTCTGGAGATTGTGTTTCTTCTCTTCCTTAGCCCAAAAATGGCATCTCCACAAAAGAGACCTTTAGTGACTCAGTGTTTAGTCTTTGTATTGTGCCTCGTGGGGTAGGCTGAAATGTAAGCCAGACGGCTGAGTGGTCTGCCAAAGCATTCAACACTGTCTTGAGTGAAGCCCCCGGCATCCAGTCATCCACTTTCTTCTGGCACCCATAGACTGACTCAGTCTAAAGAAGTAACTATGACTGTGTCATGGCCATAAGCTCTGTTGATCCCCTAGATGCTATTACAATGGCCAACCATGTTGGTTGTTGTGGAGGGATTGGTGTCAATGGCAGCTCTGCCACCTTATGGACCTTTGAAGCATTACTGCTTCCAACTTAAACTAGGACTAGTCCTAACCAGGGGTGAAAGACACTGTAGGTAGATGTTGTGTGGCTGAGGGCGGATGCAAAGACATTGCACAGATACAAAGAAAATGAACTAACCGGATTAAATCAATTGAACATGATTAAGTTATGTTTGGAACAGCGTACACATTGGTTTGCCCGAGGTGTCTATTAAAAAACCACTGGCAGTCACACTTTACTCCAATATCAGAATGCCCATGAAATTCAAATACAGACAGAAGAAAGCTGCGGGGAGCCCTAAAATAAACTTCCCCCACTGGGGATATCTTCAAGGAAAATTGGTTGACTGAATTGTGACATATGTCTGGAAAAACAGTTTCCCCTTGGTCTTATTCTGTTTGAATAAATCCTTTTAATACATCTAGGTTCCCACCTCCCCCACTACAATTCCTTCAGCCTCAGAGGGACTAGGGTAATTCTGTGCTTATACACCACCCGCAGTTCTCCTGCTTTCAGGCACTAAGAATATACGAAAACTTTGCAAAATGTTCCCCTCTGGGATTTTTAATTATGTATTGCTCTTTTGAAAATGTTAAAGGCTAATGTTATTTTCCAAGAAAGAAAAATCACCCCTGGAACACAGCCCTCGGGAGAAAGCTTAATAAAATATTTTTACTTTCTGGTTCCCTTTTGAATAATTCCGCCTCTTGGTGCAAGAAGGTCAGGCTGTTTTGTTTTGCGTATGGTTGGGAAGCGGACATCATTATTATTCCATCTCGACTCATTGTATCCACCTCCACATAGACAAGTAGGGGATTCATTGAAAATTGTCCTGCAAATACCACTTTTTCTCTACAGATCCCATTGTACTGCTGTGCATTGTCCGAGAAACCTCATGCATTCCCCCTATGATATGTAGGCTATTACAGCTTTTTTCATTTGCTGTGAAAAGGTTACCCGAGGATACAAATAAATGTTTTCAGGTGGAAACAAATGGAAAGGTCAGGTATGTTGTGGCAGAGCGTTTGACAGTGTAATAAAGTTTTCACCCCACATTATTTTGTTCTATTAGTAACGTTTATTTTGTTTCTGTCCTCCCTCTGTATCGTAACAAGCTACGTTAGTCCCAGTCCAGGTAACTGTGAGAGGAGTCATGTATCGTAACAAGCTACGTTAGTCCCAGTCCAGGTAACTGTGAGAGGAGTCATGTATCGTAACAAGCTACGTTAGTCCCATTCCAGGTAACTGTGAGAGGAGTCATGTATCGTAACAAGCTACGTTAGTCCCAGTCCAGGTAACTGTGAGAGGAGTCATGTATCGTAACAAGCTACGTTAGTCCCAGTCCAGGTAACTGTGAGAGGAGTCATGTGTCGCATGCATTTTTTGGTAATTTTTCCCACAGAGGAAGGTGTAAAAAGGCATTCTTAAAACCCTATCAGGTTCTGAGACTCCATCAAAAATCGACTTCTCATTTATCTGACTTTCATTTATTTGCATGTCCAGCCCTTATTTAGCATCACAATGAAGTATTTTATATAAGTAGAACACAAAACCATTTTATTTTCAGGACAACCAGAGCTATAAGTAGAACACAAAACCATTTTATTTTCAGGACAACCAGAGCTATAAGTAGAACACAAAACCATTTTGACACAAACGTTTGCATTCATTAGTCGTAAATTTTTGCTCACTGGGAAGTTAATATCCAACTAGTCAGAGACAAATGTGTGGCATTTGGAGTTTGACAGCCACTATGAGCTTCTTATTGTATTATAGACACTATGTCCTGTGATTTCCTATAGTCTATGTGGAAGAACCATTTACCTTCTAACGACTTGTGTGGCTTGTGTCAAAACATTTTACACTTACATGTTCCTGTGAGTCTTAGCTTTTCATAGATAGCTTTTAACAATTTGCACTCTACAGACGTCTTTGTCTCAGCTCTAGCTCAGCCTCCGTTAATCACACAGACTAATGGTTAATATCTACGGATGAAGAAGAAAGACTAATCCAATGGTAGATAAACGCGCCAATGTTAGTGGGACTCATTGGGTAACAGAGGCTCCCTAATCTCTCCTGACAGCTGCAGTCATAGGACCTCATTTGAAAAATCACAGGTTTGACGCGGCATTAAATTATCAATGTCAGCTAGCAGGCAGGCAACTCTCATGGCAAAATGAAAAACTATTTGATCCCCCCCTCTTGCTCCCCCCCCCCCCCCCCCCCCCTCAATCCCCTCCTCTGTCTCACGACACAAAATATTGAGGGACTTTTCCAGAAACAATAGCAGCTGAATAGGTGCTTCAGACTGGTAGCCTGCTGGGGGGGAGAATAGCTTTACGTTTCACTGATATTTAGCAGTCAAACAATGCTGCAGTGGGCCAAAGCCTCTATCTCATGTATATACATTTGTCAAGTTGTTATGGATGAAAGGCCTGTTATTCTAATATAAATCTTATCTCTAAATTGGAGCTCTACAGTGATTCATTGGAGTTGATTCCGTAGTGATTGTCCCTTGGCTACTGTGTCAAGGTGGGACCCGTGGGTAATGAGTCATACTCACTGTGACACACAGTCTGCTGCTGACCACTATACTACAGCCACATTCACACATGGCCAATGGGCTGTCCTCTGCCAAAGTCATTGAAAAACACTTTGAACTGTTCATCACCCCCAGCCAGGGTACAGATATGGATGTTGTTTGCCCAGAGTCTAGAAATGTGTTTGGATCAATGTTAGCATCAGTCAATGTTTACTCTGTATGGCCAGATGTACTGCATGAGGGTTGACTTGTTAGTATTTATAGTTTATTAGATGAGTTAAGTGTCTCTGTCTCCTCTTCCAGGTCTGGAGTTTGCCTACTTAGCTGCCCCCAGGTCCATGCAGAGTGCCATCATGGGGCTGTTCTTCTTCTTCTCTGGGATTGGCTCCTTCGTGGGTTCCGGCCTACTGTCCATAGTCTCCCTCAAGGGGATTGGCTGGATGTCCTCCCACAAGGATTTTGGTAAGAGAGCAAACCCACAGCCAATACAAGCTGTTAAAGCAGGTTCTTATGAAACAATGTTCATTACTCACGTTAGAGGAGGTGGACAGGCTCTTCAGAGAGAAGCAATGTGATTGAGAATGATGGTGCATTGTATCGACTCAGCCTGCATAATGATCTGTATACGGACTCTAGGGAAACCTGTCCGCGCAATGGGCTTTAAACATCGCCTCTGAACTGCCATCAACACACTGGTCATTGATCTTTATGAACACAGTTTTCCGGGAATGATGAAAACTATGATATTATGCTTCTCATGCTCAATGTCTTGCGTTTTTATAGATGTTACTGTAAAATTGATTTGACAGAACATCAGCAGTGTGACAAATTACTGTTGTCCTCATATAGCAGAACACCGTATTGGCACTTGGATTACTTCAGCAGGATTTAGTCTCACAACGTCAACATAAATGCATTTCCTGGGGGACAAGAACTTTCATGTCTCGTCCTGATTTTAAAATCTACTCAAGGAGTTAGTAAATTAGTTGATCCGAAGAAGAAGAAATCACCTGGTTCAATTCCCTTGTTTTAACAGCGTTTTCTGTCATAAATAGAGATGTCAGACTAACAACAAAAGGTTTGTGTAACTCTGCCATAGTGATAGAATAAATGGCATGGCGCTGGCAGCAAATGGATGTGTTCCCTGGTGAGAGGAGCCTCCTGGCCCAAATGCACCTTCCTGGGAGTGTGCGGTAAATAAGACCACACTGTAAATTGTTTACCCATAAACACCTAATAGCTCATTAATACAGTGTGCCGACAGGTTGGGAGGTATTTTTGATGATGTAAGCACTTGAAGATGCTTGGCATGGCTTCCCAAATCCATCCCTCGCTTCCCTAGGGGCCGTTTGTTTTGTAAGAATCATTTGATTGTTAAACGAGACCCCAGTTTGCCTGCGAGCTTTCTTTCTCTCGCTCTCTCTCCTTTTTGAAAAAGTCATTTAAAGAGAGACCGGACAGCATAAGGCGGTCGATCAAAGCTTTAGCCTCAAAGCCTGTCAGAAATCAGTTTGTTGTGCTGTTGTCTTTTCCACTTACTTTGCTGGGCTTTACCGGTCTCTACCCTCCCCCCCACACTCCTGTGACTCAGCGCTCTCATTTACATGGCTGAGGGATGTGTGAGGCGGAGTGAAGCATGGATTACTCAGCTCACCAAGCTCCTGTTTAGAGTGGTGCAGGCTTGGGGACAGACACCCAATATTAATCACAGGCTGGGGGCCTGATTACACAGCCCACTCCTCTTAAGTAAAGCTGCCACTTGGGCACACTAGAGAGCTGGCAAGCTATCTAGCCACCTCTTTGGCATGCTGGAGGCTACTACTCACCTCTCTGTCGCACTACACCACCTCCTTCTCTGTCGCACTACACCACCACCTTCTCTGTCGCACTACACCACCTCCTTCTCTGTCGCACTACACCACCTCCTTCTCTGTCGCACTACACCACCACCTCCTCTGTCGCACTACACCACCTCCTTCTCTGTCGCACTACACCACCTCCTTCTCTGTCGCACTACACCACCTCCTTCTCTGTCGCACTACACCACCTCCTTCTCTGTCGCACTACACCACCTCCTTCTCTGTCGCACTACACCACCTCCTCTCTTCTAATCCACACAAACTAGCAGCAGACATGCACAGGTAGAGAAGCAACGTTAGATACATTGATACAGACAAAATCTGTCCAAATGTAAAAGCATATGCTTTTGGTAACTAGTATTTGTATTATGTATTCGACTTGGTGACGCCACATACTGTATGACTGGTCATTATCACATTCCTTTATGTGGTCCTAGAAAAGGCAGCCATCGTCTCCTCTGACGGAGACTGAAATGTGCTCAGTTAACCCAACGGGTAAAGTCAACGAAAGGTCAACCTTCTGCCTTTGCTTGTACATCTACAGATGGTTTATTCTGCTGAAACGGGTGCTCCTTTCAGTTGTTGCCCAATGTATTTATTCATACATCATTGACTTTTAGGAACACAGATGCGTGATGCTCTGAGTATGTAGCTGCAGTCAAGACCAGGAAATGGCCTTTTTATTTTTATTGTACCGCGTTCAAGTCCTGACTGATCCAGGATCAGATGTCTGGGGATTTTGGACATTCACAGTTTGGGTTGAGACCCTCATATCCTGCTCACAGACCATTGGGTGACGCTTAGTGAAATGTCAGTGTTTTAATGGGGGAGCAAAGGTTCCAGAAAAGGAGAAATTCTCAGAGCTATTCATCTTTCAAGAACTCTTGAGATTACAGCTACAGTATCTGGTATTCTTAATAATATGATACACTATGTATGTGGACAACTATTCGTCAAACATTTCACTCCAAAATCCTGGGCATTAATATGGAGTTGGTCCTCCCTTTGCTGCTATAACAGCCTCCACTCTTCTGGGAAGGCTTTCGACTAGATGTTGGAACATTGCTGCAGGGACTTGCTTCCATTCAGCCACAAGCATTAGTGAGGTTGGGCACTGATGTTGGGGGATTAGGCCTGGCTCGCAGTCAGCGTTCCAATTCATCCCAAAGGTGTTTGATGGGGTTGAGGTCAGGGCTCTGTGCAGGCCAGTCAAGTTCTTACTCTACTGATCTCGACAAACCATTTCTGTATGGACCTCGCTTTTGTGATCAGGGGCATTGTCATGCTGAAACAGGAAAGGGCCTTCCCAACTGTTGCCACACGGTTGGAAATACAGAATTGTCTTGAATGTCATTGTATGCTGTAGCGTTTACATTTCCTTTCACTGGAATTAAGGGGCCTAGCCCAAACCATGAAAAACAGCACCCAAACCATTATTCCACCTCCACCACATTTTTACAGTTGGGACTATGCATTCGGGTAGGTACAGTGGTTCCTCCTTTAAAAGTTGCAGTGTACTGCAGCGCAGCTTGTATGGTGCCACAGAATTCTATGGCACGTTATTTAAGT
The DNA here is from genome assembly GCF_057628025.1 of Oncorhynchus mykiss. NCBI lineage: Eukaryota > Metazoa > Chordata > Actinopteri > Salmoniformes > Salmonidae > Oncorhynchus > Oncorhynchus mykiss. The sequence goes on from NC_143027.1 coordinate 25,335,461, forward strand.
GTGAACCACTGGTACCATTAATGCTAGTTAGTGCTAGTTTGACCACCAGAGGGAATCTTTGAGAAGCATTTGGTAGCCTTTTAATAATGGCTGTACTAGAGATTGCGGGCACGCGGGAGAACGGGGTTCAATTCCCCGACGGGGTGGAAGGAGTAGGCTGTCCTTGTAAATAAGAATTTGTTCTTGACCATGTGTTATTTCATAGTTGTGATATCTTCACTATTATTATTATACAATGTAGAAAATAAAGAAATGCCCTGGAATAAGTAGGTGTGTCCAAACTTTTGACTGGTATTTGCTTAATTAATTTGCTTAAAATTATGGTGTTTCTATTCCAAGTTAAACGAAAAACCCTCTGGGTTTCAGTTAGGATAGAACGGAAAATATGGCGCTGTACAACGTGACAATCAGGAATACAGTACTGGTCTATTTAGCTAAAGAATCCAGTGTCCTGCGGGCATGCGGGAGACCGGAGTTCATTTCCTGACAGCGAGGAAGGAGTAGGCTGTCCTTGCAAATACAAATTTGTTCTTAACTGACTTCCCTAGTTAAATAAAGGTTATACTATGAGCATAATTTAAACACCCTCATTTTCTAATTCTAGTCTAACTAATACCCAAACAGAGATTTTAATGAAAATAAAAATCTAATTGATTTTATCAAGACCAGTCCCCATGCTTGTCTCAGAGCAGTGCGAAACAGTGCTAAAATAGTTGTAGGCTATTGCTTCAAATCCTATTGCTTCTAACTTCAATATGCTCTTTAAATAAATAAGACCTACACCACTTTTAACAGCACATTACTCAACACTAGTGAGACTCATGTTGCCTACGGTAGGCCTACAGTATATCGAAAAACATGACGTGACTCTCCGCCAATAATTACATAGAGGATTGGAGGATATTTCTGTAATTCAGTGATATTTATTCCTATAGTAATTTGTTATGGATCCATAACTAAATAAACATTGCCATTTTGAAAGAGTATTTTTATCATTTTATTAATGAAAGCATAAAGATGCCATTATTAGTTACGTTGTTTTAGTTTGAACCTGCAGACTGGCACTAAGAACAGAATAGCGGCAACGTTTCCCTAGTCGGCGCCATTATTAGTGCAATAACCCATAAAGTGTTGCCAGTATGGCGGGGTGGGGGTCCACCCCTTCCCCCTTCCTCCTCCTCCCTTCCCCATGGGATAGGTCGGTCTTCTATGCACAGCTCTGTGAGGTCTTGGATGATTTCTTTTGATTTTCCCATGATGTCAGGCAAAGAGGCAATGAGTTTGAAGGTAGGCCTTGAAATACATCCACAGGTACACCTCCAATTGACTCAAATGATGTCAATTAGCCTATCAGAAGCTTCTAAAGCCATGGCATAATTTTCCTAGCTGTTTAAAGGCACAGTCAACTTCTGACCCACTGGAATTGGGAATCAGTGAATTATAAGTGAAATAATCTGTCTGTAAACAATTGTTGGAAAAATTACTTGTCATGCGCAAAGTAGATGTCCTAACCGACTTGCCAAAACTATAATTTGTGGAGTGGTTGAAAAACGAGTTTAATTGACTCCAACCTAAGTGTATGTATACTTCCGAATTCAACTGTACATGTACTGTACATGTAAATACTACAGCAAAATGTCTCCCTATGAAAGGAAAAAATGTTTTTTTTAATGCTGTAAATGCCATCTGATCAACTCCCAATAACTTTAAATTTAACAATGAATCTAACAGCATAGTGATTTCTCTATAGATAAGCTAATAATGGTATTGATAGATACAATTATCAATGTATTTACAATTACCGATACTCATGATTGCTCTACTGAATCTTTTTCGTCTAGTCAAGCCAGAAGTTTTGCAGCAGAATATGTTCAGGCACAGTTGAAAACATAACCTGCATTGATTCCCTTCACTAAATTCATTTTGTACCAGATAATGGTATTGAATGCCTTGAAGTGTGAAACTGTTGGAACATTTGCATTGAGAGCTTAAATGTATTGATCATTTTCAAAAACCTAAATTGATATTGACTTGCTCCATCTCTGCACAACATGACTTGCTCAAATACAGTACAACAGCCCAGCCATACAGTGGCATGGTTATTGCCACACACACTGTAAAAAAAGACCCTTCAGCTATGACTGATGACCATCTCAGGGGTCTGTGGTGTTGTTATTATTATTATTGCAAAATGAACTCATCGTGGTGGCTAGAATCCTATTCGGAGGCAAACGGACACGTAAGTTCCCTTCAGCGTCCCAACTCTGGGTAGCGCTGCGTTCCTCCTACATATCGATTGAGTTGCACTTTTCCCTCCCCTACTCAGCATTTGGCTGTTTTAAATACTTGTAAAATATTCATGTGGTTCGTTAATGGTTTATACATGTTTTTTATTTTGCTGCCGTAATTACCACACTTGTGAAAGTGCTTAGCAGCCAAGTGGGCTCTGGGGGGCAGGCAGACTAATGAAATTCGGTAAGTACCATTACAAAAAATGGAAACTTTGCGCAATTTTTCAAACACACCCCATAAACATGTTTTTCGCTAATCAGTCGTCCCCTGATATTCCCCCGGAGCCAGTTATATAACTTATTCTCCAGTGATGTTTATTGAATCTATAAAATACTACACAATTAAGGTCAATGAATGGGGTGCTCTTTCACCTCAACATGGATTTATTCTGCTGCAAGGATATGCATATTCTTGGTACCATTTGAAAGGAAACACTTTGAAGTTTGTGGAAATGTGAATTGAATGTAGGAGAATATAACACAATAGGTCTGGTTGAAGAAAATAGAAAGAAAAAAACAACCAGTCTTTTTCTACCACCATCTTTGAAATGCAAGAGAAATAATTCCGATAGTGTCCACAAGATGGGAGCAGTGTATGTGCAAAGTTTCAGATGGATAACTTGAAGAATGACTGACCGACAAGATTTTTAGTGTGAAGTACCCAGAGACATTTGGGCAAATCGTGAAGGAGACATTCACATTCATATTACATTTTTCTGCAAGAATATCGTCAAATCTGTACACTTCGACTTTTGATTTAACTTTCCAAGTATTAGTAGCCATATTATATGTTCAACATTTGCAAAACAACCAGTTTTCATAAACTCATAACTCTGAATATCCTTACATTTTTTGTCCAAAATGAAAAGGTATGCTGTCGTGCAAGGTTAGCACCTACATTTTACCACATGTACATGAACTCCGGATACTCCCGTAAAGCCCAGCTCATTGGCTATCTAGCTAGCTTTGTTTGACCCTGATTTGACAACGATACAGCCGTTCAAGTGATGACGTGCCATGAAGGCGGCGCTCTCTGACCAAATATGGTGTCCTACAGGATGTATTACACCCCTAGGGAAGTCTTATCGCCTTCTAGGATCTCTGAGGAATAGATAGGAACGTGATTTGACTCGTTCAAACAGGGTTTAGGGACAGATTCCTTTCTTTGCAAATTGAACGAGTGGTAATACAAAATCGATCGTGTGTGCTATATGAACCTTTTTTTAGGATATGAAAAAGGATTTTATCTAACAAAATGACACGTCATGTTATCTCTAGGACCCTTTGGATGATAAATCAAAGCAAGATTTCAGAATGTAAGTACACATTTAACCTTCAGAGGTGAATTTTCAAACCTCTCGTGTTGAAGAAGTGGTTTGTTGTTAGGAGCTCTCAAACAATAGCATGGCATTTTTTATCAGTAATAGCTACTGTAAATTGGACAGTGCAGTTATATTAACAAGAATTTAAGCTTTCAGCCGATATAAGACACTTATATGTACCAACGTGTTGTTTCTCTAAAATCTGCGATCTTGACAACGTGCTGAATGATTTACAACTGTCCCATTGACGGAACGCCGATCCTTAAGTTAAGGTCAATGAATGGGGTGTTCTTTCCCCTCAACATGTATTTATTCAGCTGCAGTTCTGCCTTGGCCTCTGCTCTCCCAGTCCCCTTAACTTCTCTAGGGTAGGGGGCAGCATTTGGAATTTTGGATGAAAAGCGTGCCCAAATTAAACTGCCTTCTACTCAGGCCCAGAAGATAGGATATGCATATAATTAGATTTGGATAGAAAACACTCTAAAGTTTCCAAAACTGTTAAAATAATGTCTGTGGGTATAACAGAACTGATTTGGCAAGCAAAAACCAGAGAAAAATCCATTCAGTAAGTAGGATTTATTTTTGTTGTTGTAGTATTCTATTCAATGCCATTACAGTATCCATTGACTTAGGACTCAAATTGCAGTTCCTATGCCTTCCAGTAGATGTCAACAGTCTTTAGAAATTGTATCAGGCTTGTATTCTGAAAAATGAGGGAGTAAGAGCAGTCTGAATGAGTGGACCCTGCCGTGTCAGAGGTTTTTCATGCGCACAACCGTTACCTTTTAACGTCGTTATTGTCCTGTTTAAATGTTATCGATTTATTTAGGCTAAAAACAATCTATAAACATCGTTTGACATGTTTCTATGAACTTTATGGATACAATTTGGATTTTGTGTCTGCTTCTTGTGACTGTGTTTGAGCCTGTGGATTACTGAAGAAAACGCGTTTTCTGGTTTTCGGATATAAAGAGCGACTTTATCGAACAAAAGGAACATTTATTGAATAAATGAATGTCTTCTGAGTGCAACCATATTAAGATCATCAAAGGTAAGTGATTACTTTTATCTCTATTTCTGACTTGTGTAACTCTTCTACTTGGCTGGTTACTGTTTGTAATGATTTGTCTGCTGGGCTATGTTCTCAAATAATCGTAAGGTATGCTTTCGCCGTAAAGCATTTTTGAAATCTGACACTGTGGTTGGATTCACAAGAAGTTAATCTTTAAACCTATGTAAAATAGTTATCTTTTCTGAATTTTTATGAGTATTTCTGTATTTGAATTTGGCGCTCCGCAATCTCACTTGGTTTTGGCCAGGTGGGACGCGTCCCACATACCCTAGAGACGTTACAGCCATCAACCATGTTTAATTAAAGCTGTGCTTTCAGACTCTGAGTGTCAGCTATCGATTTGAAATACAAGCCGCAGACTCTCTGCCAGTATACCCATACCCCCTGTGCTAACCTTCTGTGCACACTGTTTTATTCCCTATGAATTATTCAACGTTACGTCAGAATCTATTCTTTGGTGTTTTACTTACATTTTAAACATGTCCCAGCTTGAGTGAGGTGGGGAGCATCAACGAACAAGGCCTGAGATGGAAAAAGATTTAGTGTTTGGCTCCTCCATGCTATTTCTACACTGATACACTGGTGGAGCTTTACCTATTGTAGAATCACAAAATGACTGTCGCCAGTATAATCAGGAGAGAAATTTCCTGTCCTTTTGAATGTTAGATGAAATGTTTTCAATTAGTGAAATTACATTCACATAGATGGGCAGCGCTGTTCAATCGTATGTCATTTCTAACTACATGGTTTAAGGTCCAATGCAGCCGCTTTTATCTCTATCAAATCATTTCTGCATAACAATTAAGTACCTTACTGTGATTTGTTTTCAGTAAAGATGGTCAAAAAGAAACAAAGAGCTTCTTAGCCAAGAGAAATTTCTCATGCAGGAATTTTACTAGGACTGTCTGGGAGTCGTCTGAGGTGGAGAGTGGAAAACTGAAAATGTGCAGTTATTGGCAGAGGTTTGGAACAGCCGTCAAATGAATAGCTGTGATTTGCATTAGAAGTGCTTCTGGCTGAACAGCAAGGCCAGTAAACCAGACTGCCAGGGGTGGAAAGCTTCTCTAATGCCAACAAAATTGTCATACAATGTTCCGTTTTTAAGTTTCAAAATGGAGGATTTACTGCAGCTGTCGGCTTTTCCCTTCATGTCAAACTATAGCGGGGGAAAAACAAGATTTTGTTTAGAAATCCCCTCCAGTGTTTGTTTGAATAGGGACAACTAATTAGCAGTGCCAACATTCAGAAGTAAAGACTGCAATAGCTGGGTGCAAATATAAACCTCGGGAAGAGGCTTCTTAGTAATGATCCACTGCTGAAACTGGAGCCTGGTGATATTTAACTGAGAAAGAAGGGTGCCAATTTATCTTATTAAGACCGAAGGGTAATATTGTCTTAGACAATTTGAATTCTATACTACTACAGATACAAGATGGTGATATGGTTTGCATAGGGTTGCTGACCAGTCGGTTTGTACTGAAAAATTGTCACATTTTCTATGACATGCTGTGCCAGTGTCTCCAATACACACACACACACACACACACAGCTTCTATTTCAATCCCACTAAGCCAGAGTGAAGGTCAAACAAGGAAGTGAGCATCATTGTGATTTTAGCTTTTTATTGTATGTGTTCCTCTGAGGAAACAGTCCTTTAATAATAGTGTTGAGACTCCCTGCCTCGCCTTACAGCTGAGGGTCCAGACTGTTCTGTTATTTCTCAAGCTTAAATCCCAGATCCTCAATAATACCCTCCATATGATCATTGAAGTGTGGGGTCAAACTGCGTCAAACATTTCATAAGTAAATAAGACCAGACGAAAGCAGCTTCCCTTTGCACTTTGACAGAGCTGTTTCTTCTCATGCACAAGCCACTTCAGACAGATCTCCTTTCATTTATCTGGAAAGAGCGAGCTAAACATGGAAACAGAACCACTTTTCTTGCCATGTGACATTGCCAGGTTATGCCCATGCAGATGTAGGGTCTTAATTTTATAACTTTTGTTGCTGTGGTGTATTTGAGTTTTACAAATGCTTCTAAAGTTTGTAATTTCCACTAACAAATTTGACTTGATTTGCCCTAACCAAAAATGTATCAACCCCTACAAAAATGGCCATTCCATTATAATCCACACAATAATACATTTTTCCTGTTACTGCAGGATTATTTTCCTGCTGTAGCAAACGGGCTCAAATTAAGATCCTACATCTGTATGCCTGAATAAACAGTATGTATCCCTTTAATGTGGAACACTGCTTTGTGATGTTGCGGTCATGCTCCCATACATCTGACTCTTTCTCCCTCTCTGCAGGTTGCATCAACCACTGCTGTTTGTCATGTTTTGCTCTTTCAATACCCCTTATTGTGACTCACGATTTTATGACATCTGCATCATACCCTCTTCTCTTTCCATCTCTTCCTCTCTGCAGGTTCTTATGGTGTCTGTTTCTGAGATGTTGCACTGATTTCTGTCATAATGCCCTGTGCCCCCCCCCTCCCTCCCTCTAGGTAACATCAATGACTCCCAGCTCAACTACTACTTCTTCCTGCTAGCGGGGATCCAGGGCCTCACCCTGCTGGTCTTCCTCATCGTGTCGGTCAAGTACGACAAACAGAAGAGTAGTAGAGCAGGAAGTCAGAGGCATGGTATCACTTCGTCTTGGTCCCATGACTGACCCCTATCCATCTGACCTCACCCTACCTGCCTTAGTTTGTAGTAGTTAGTGCCAGAACACCTGCCTGATTTGGTACTGGACTCCCTAAAAACATGACACTTCAATACAGCTATGACCGGAAGTTACTTTTCGAAGCAGGTTAAGAGAGCATTCTATCCAACTCTAACCCTTTTCCTAACCTTAACCTAATTCTCCTAACCTGCTATGTTAATTCTCCTAACCCGTTGTTTTTAGGGAATCTTGATTTGGTACCGGATAGAGTTTGTTATTTTTACTTAATGGGTTTGTAAGACTATAACATTTTCAAAGCAAATAAATATTTTTACCGTACACTCGCACATCCCTCACATGAGATCAAGTTCATCTTTGTATATTTCTTGTACAGTACCTTATTTAAAACGTCATTACTGTGTTTGATCAGAGTTCCCTTGAATATGAATGGTGTAATGTAATTTAAACCAATTATTTAATGTAAACTGATCAAATTAATTCCAAATAGCTCACTCCTATTGTCAGATAAGTAAGCATTACATGACTGTGGCCTTTTCACTGGTGCCATAGATTAATGAACAATTTAAAACAAGGCACACCATTTTGAGAAACTTCATCAACTGACTGATCAGGTTGGTACTCTTGTTTGTTTTCTTTGATAATTTGCACTAGAGGAATTGTGCCATATTCACACTGTATTGGACATTATTCAATTGTGATTAGGGGCTTGGTGTTTGCTATATTACTTGTATAAACTTGTTTCTGATTGGCATGTATAGATTAAATATAATATTTTTTTTTTTTTTGCTAACCATTATTTTCTGTATTTTTCTTACTGTATGCGTTTTCAATATGGAGCTATGTTTTCAGTCTTTCATTTTGATGTCATACTGTTGCTTATACACTGAGTGTACAAAACATTAGGAACACCTTCCAAATATTGAGTTGCACCCCCTTTTGCCCCCAGAACAGCCTCAATTCTGGACTCTACAAGGTGTCAAGTGTGCCACATGTTGAGTCCAATACTTCCCACAGTTGTCAAGTTGGCTGGATGTCCTTTGGGAGGTGGACCATTCTTGACACACAGGGGACTGTATCAAACACAAACCAGTGCACCTGGCACCTACTACCATACCCGTTCAAAGGCAATTGTGTCTTGCCCATTCACCCTCTGAATGGCTCACATACACATTCCATGTTTCAATTGTTTCTAGGCTTAAAAATCATTCTTTAACGTGTCTCCTCCCCTTCATCTACACCTGATTTTGAAGTGGATTTAACAAGTGACATCAATAAGGGATCCTGGTCAGTCTGTCATGGAAAAAGCGGGCGTTCCACATTTTTTTGTACACTGTGTATACATACACTTTGTCTTTTAGCCGTTGATCTAGAGTTACTTAAATATCAAATGTATTTCTTTAATTAAACGTGCCTGCTAAATCCATGAATAACGTTTAGACTACTACTTTTTGACTATGCAATGATTTAATCAAACTTTAATATGATTACAAAAAAAATAATGACAAATGTATATATTGCCAGTTGGTTCAACTTGAAAACCATTTAGGTATATTTACCATCATCATTTACTCAGAATAATCATCCCTAGCCAGCAATGGCACAATGTCGTGTTATTCTGTGATTGCTGCAGCAGAAAACAACGTGAATTGTATCGTGAAAGTAAATGTTTTCATTAAGTTGACATTAGTTCAGACTGAACCACAATTTTAGAGTTACTGGTTTCTTTATGCACTTGGGGTGACGGTTAAGATGAAAATGTTAATTTGCAGTATTAGTCTGACTGTTGACAATGTCTAGCCTCAGATTTGGATGTGTTAATGAATGTCTGTAGTCGCCACATGGTGTCCTTATGGACTTCTACATGCTGTAGCTTTTGGGGGTTGTGACTAATGTGTACTTATCATATGGTAGACAATGTTCAGCGCACTCCATGTAGTTGGTATATTTCACTCCAGTCAAAGCTCTTTAATCGTTGACTCTGGCACTACACAACTATGTATGTTCTGTTAAATAGCAAGATCCACAATGTGTTTTTTTTCCCTTTACCCGACAATTGATTGTTTAGGAGCGATCTGCAGGTTTGCTTTACCTACAGTAGACCTAAGTACAAAACGTTCAAGCTGAAAGTAAGGTATTTTACAAACCAAAATCTACTCAGGGTTCAAGGGAGGTAGAATAATTGAATTATTAAAGAATACCAATACAATTGTTTAGAAGAGTTAGTAAACTGTCTTTGAGATCTCATGAAGTACAGTTGTTTACAGATTCTCAGGTTGGTGGCTTGAATTGACCTTTTTAGCTAACACATTGAAACCATTTACTAACACATTATTTTGGCTGTTTTATTATAGTGTTTGTTGGATGAATGGTGGTTATTTTTTGTGTCAACTTAACAGCTTTTGAAGAAACATTTTCTGAAAATGTATTATGTTTTAATTATGCTGGAGCATTGGTATTTAGAATGTTTTTTTGTGGGGTTATTTTTGCTAATAAAATATTAAAATCGGTCTTTTCTACATTCGACTCTCTAAAGGAAACACTTTGTTTGAGATTGCTTATCCTTTAGGACTTGTAATGATTGACGTCTATTTTAAAGATGGGTAAATAACAAACCATAAGCATTTTAGTCATATTGATGCTGTATGTTTTACGACTGTATGTTAACTGTTATGGTAGCATGAGCATATATTTGCCATAGTCAGGGTTATATTATTTATCGATTACGGTAAGCCTCTTCCAGTCCTTTGTTACCCTGTTATTCCTCTTGGACATGGGAGACACCCACTGGCAGGTTGGCATAGAGTAGTTTGCATAACACAGAGCTCTTATTGTGACTCATGGGTGAAATTTAGCATTTCCAGTGAGGCGAATGCATGTTTCATCAGACTGGGATTGAAATTGGCACGTCCCCACAAATCATGTGTTAATGCTTAGGCCTTACAGCCGAGGCAACAACTCCGGGCTGTTTCCTGTATAGTAAATTAGATGGAGTCTGGTGGTTGGATTCAGACCACACAAGCGTGTCAGAACAGACAGCTTGATGTTTGAACTTAACACAATGCCTCCAGGTTATAGCTGTGTGGCCGCTTCTTTCTCACAAGATTACTTTTTGGCAGATATGAGTGGGTATGGAGGAAGTCTTGAAGGGCGATAACATTGAAAAATACTGAATAATTGAGATATTGCTTTTGAGGTTCTGGGTTTAGGTCAGATTTATAGACCAGGCTTTACAAAGCAGTGGAGTTGGCGTGCTGTAAGCTATTTATGAGTCAATTGTTTCTGTGTATTTCTATTCATTATCTAGACCAGTTATTCCCAAACTGGGGTACACGCAATGCCGTCCAGGGGTACGCCAAATAAAAATGTGAATCAAATTTAACAAAAAACATTTACATATTTTGTTTTCTTCACATTTTCAAACAACGGGGCTATACATTTGGGTAATTTTTTAATGTTTTAATATATTTTTAAAATTTCTCACCTGAGTAGCCTCGTTTAACTACCAAAAATAAAATTAAACCATCTATTGTTCAGCGAAATAACAACTCAATGTCAAATACAGGTAGCCTAGTCAAATAATGAACATTCCATCACATTAACCGTTATTCTCTTGCAGGAATTCCACAAACGGTCCGTATGTAGCCAAGAGTAGCTACTGCTCGTGTTGGTATTTGTACTGATGAGGCAAAAGCCATGACAGGGAGACATAGTGGAGTGGTAACGCTCATGCAAGCAGTTGCTCCTGATGCCACTTGGGTACACAGCATCCACTGAGAGGCTCTTGCTGCAAGGCCCCTGAACTCTTGTGTATTTTCTGCACTATGCAATTATATGGGCAGTGACCATGTAACACTTTTACAACATACAGAAGTGCACTGGTTATCAAGGGGCAAAGTATTGACATGTTTTTTTTTAATTGAGAGACTAGCTTAAAGTTCTTTACTGACCATAATTTTCATTTGACTGACCGCTTGCATGATGAATCTAGGATTACAGGGACTGTGCAACTATTCAATGTGCGGGACAAAATTGAGGCTATGATTAAGAAGTTGGAGCTCTTCTCTGTCTGCATTAACAAGGACAACACACAGGTCTTTCCATCATTGTATGATTTTTTTGTCAAATGTGATATAGTGAAGCACCTGATAAATGCTGATAAAACATTTTTCTATTGACCTAATGGACACATGCTCAAACTTGCACACACTTTTGATAGACTTAAAGTAGCAATCTTGTCACAGATCCCTCCAGAACTTTCATTACGCACACCTGTCCCATATTCCCACAGATTAGTATTTGTATTAAGTGTGTCCTTTGGTTTCCATTGGGCTGTCCATTATTGTTACAATGTCCGTTGGTGTGTGTGAGTACCTGTGCTGTGTGTTTTGTCTTTCGTGCCATTGTGGTTTGCTCAGATGATTACGGGTGTTAATCATTGTTAATAATTTTGTTTGGGTTTCAACCCTGTGTTTTGGGTTTCAACCCTGTGTTTTGGGTTTCAACTCTGTGTTTTGGGTTTCAACCCTGTGTTTTGGGTTTCAACCCTGTGTTTTGTTACGTGTTTGTTTGTTTTGTTTTTTGTCCCCATGCACTTATAAGGCACACCATAATGGGTGTAATAAAAACCCATATTACGCATTCCTGCACCTGTCTCCCAAATAATTTATGCCAGTGTGACATATCTGTTTTTGCTACATCTACTTTTGTACTTGTAAATTGTACACTGCTCAAAAAAATAAAGGGAACACTAAAATAACACATCCTAGATCTGAATGAATGAAATATTCTTAGTAAATACTTTTTTTATTTGCATAGTTGAATGTGCTGACAACAAAATCACACACAAATTTTCAATGGAAATCAAATTTACCAACCCATGGAGGTCTGGATTTAGAGTCACTCAAAATTAAAGTGGAAAACCACACTACAGGGTGATCCAACTTTGATGTAATGTCCTTAAAACAAGTCAAAATGAGGCTCAGTAGTGTGTGTGGTCTGTATGACCTCCCTACAATGCCTGGGAATGCTCCTGATGAGGTGGCGGATGGTCTCCTGAGGGATCTCCTCCCAGACCTGGACTAAAGCATCCTCCCAACTCCTGGACAGTCTGTGGTGCAACGTGGCGTTGATGGATGGAGCGAGACATGATGTCCCAGATGTGCTCAATTGGATTCAGGTCTGGGGAACGGGCGGGCCAGTCCATAGCATCAATGCCTTCCTCTTGCAGGAACTGCTGACACACTCCAGCCACATGAGGTCTAGCATTGTCTTGCATTAAGAGGAACCCAGGGCCAACCGCACCAGCATATGGTCTCACAAGGGGTCTGAGGATCTCATCTTGGTACCTAATGGCAGTCAGGCTACCTCTGGCGAGCACACGGAGGGCTGTCCCCAAAGAAATGCCACACCATGACTGACCCACCGCCAAACCGGTCATGCTGGAGGATGTTGCAGGCAGCAGAACGTTCTCCACGGCGTCTCCAGACTGTCACGTCTGTCACGTGCTCATTGTGAACCTGCTTTCATCTGTGAAGAGCACAGGGCGCCAGTGGCGAATTTGTCAATCTTGGTATTCTCTGGCAAATGCCAAACATCCTGCATGGGGTTGGGCTTACAGCCCAACCCCCACATGTGGACGTCAGGCCCTCATACCACCCTCATGGAGTCTGTTTCTGACCGTTTGAGCAGACACATGCACATTTGTGGCCTGCTGGAGGTCATTTTGCAGGGCTCTGGCAGTGCTTCTCCTGCTCCTCCTTGCACAAAGGCGGAGGTAGCGGTCCTGCTGCTGGGTTGTTGCCCTCCTACGGCCTCCTCCACGTCTCCTGATGTACTGGCCTGTCTCCTGGTAGCGCCTCCATGCTCTGGACACGACGCTGACAGACAACCTTCATCAATCTTGCATTGATGTGCCATCCTGGATGAGCTGCACTACCTGAGCCACTTGTGTGGGTTGTAGACTCCGTCTCATGCTACCACTAGAGTGAAAGCACCGCCAGCATTCAAAAGTGACCAAAACATCAGCCAGGAAGCATAGGAACTGAGAAGTGGTCTGTGGTTCCCACCTGCAGAACCACTCCTTTATTGGGGGTGTCTTGCTAAATGCCTATAATTTCCACCTGATGTCTATTCTATTTGCACAACAGCATGTGAAATTTATTGTCAATCGGTGTTGCTTCCTAGGTGGACAGTTTGATTTCACAGAAGTGTGATTGACTTGGAGTAACATTGTGTTGTTTAAGTGTTCCCTTTATTTTTTTGAGCAGTGTATATACAGTACCAGTCAAAAGGTGGGATACACCTACTCATTCAAGGGTTTTTATTTTTTACTATTTTCTACATTGTGAAATAATAGTGAAAACATGAACTATGAAATAACACATGTAGTAACCAATAAAGTTACAAATCTAAATATAATTTATACTTGAGATTCTTCAAAGTAGCCACCCTTTGCCTTTATGACAGATTTGCACACTCTTGGCATTCTCTCAACCAGCTTCATGAGGAATGCTTTTCCAATAGTCTTGAAGGAGTTCTCACATATGCTGAGCACTTGTTGGCTGCTTTTCCTTCACTCTGCGGTCCAACTCATCCCAAACCATCTCATTTGGGTTGAGGTCGGGTGATTGTGGAGGCCAGGTCATCTGATGCAGCACTCCATCATCCAAACCTTTGGACACACCTACTCATTCAAGATTCTGTGTTTTACCTGAGCATGACCCCAAAACTAAGGAATTATTAGCCAGCCCTACTCTGTTGTTTATGAATTCCAGTCATTTATTGGAATGAGTGGAATTCTGATAGACTTTGGTTTTTAATGTAAAGATATAATTTAATCGTATTATTATTTGTAGGAGAAAGCGATGGGTTTAAAGAAGCCTACATAACCAACCCATAAAGTAAAATGTAACATCCATATATGGCCAGCTATGTAAACTTTAACATGATTTATCCTGCAATAGATGTCGTTCAATTGGTAACATATATTCTTGCCTTCTTCTAATGCCTCTTAAAGGGAGAGTAATCTAAAAAATAACGGAATGTGATCTCATTACTGAGTTTGGGTAATCCAAAAGTTACGTTACTGATTACAATTTTGGACAGGTAACTAGTAACTAACGGATTACATTTAGAAAGTAACCTACCCAACCCTGTTATCAAACACCCTCACTAACGATAATTGAGTCTTGCAGTTGTAATTATTGAGTAAGATGGTATTATCTCACATGTTGTTCATTGAGATAGGCTATTGGGACCATTAAAACCTTTTAATTGCTTGAGCCTTAAAGGCTGTGTTTACACAGGCATTCTAATTCGGATCTTTTTTCCACTAATTGGTCTTTTGACCAATCACATCAGATCTTTTTCAGAGCTGATCTAATTGGTCAAAATAATGATACACCAGTCATTTAGTGTTTATACCAATGATTTATATACATCATTGGTTTATACGCTGAGTGTAACGAACATTGAGTTGCACCCCATTTTGCCCTGCGAACAGCCTCAAATTCATTGGGGCATGGACTCTACAAGGTGTCGGAATTGTTCCACAGGGATGCTGGCCCATGCTGATTCCAATGCTTCCCACAGTTGGCTGGATACTACCATACCCCGTTCTTAAGGCACTTAAGTATTTTGTCTTGCCCATCCACCCTCTAAATGGCACACATACAATCCATGTCTCAAGGCTTAAAAATCCTTCTTTAACCTGTTGTTGTTATTATTCACGTATCTGTTGTTCAGTACCACAGCATGTTTTGTCACTGTCAGTGCCGGTTTCCATAGCACCGGGGTGTGTGGCAGGGGAGCGTTAAGGTATGCCACATTAGTTTGGCCAGGCATGTGAACAGAAAACCAGAAAAACATATTTGCAGGTATGTTGTATGTACCAGGATGTATTGCTAAGATTTGTCATTATCTGCCAGGGTTGTTTGTGTAGGCATACAGCCAGTGTCCCATCAAAATATAAAAATCTTCCTCAGCCTTGACAAAGCTTGCTGCTATCATCAGCGGTATATCGCTCTGGCCTTGTGACCGTCACTTGTTTTCAAACAGGTTTAAAATGTCCCACCAGGTCTTGGAGTGGTACATTTTCCAACCAGCCTCACTATATGTCATGGTTGGGTGCACCCCTCATCTTACAGCTGGAGGATTTTTGCCAGCCAATCTTTCATTGCCGTTGGGTGTTTGAGTCATCACTGCTATTTTCTGTAGTGGATCCAGGGGGTGGGGAGCGGGGGGAATGTTGTTGTTTGTCATCCCATTGAGGTGCACAGGTCAGGCGGGAGACTTTGTTTACAAGGCCAGCTACTTGGCTCAGGCACCAGGGTTGTGTTTTTTAACAATGCTGTCTGCAGTTCCCCAGGGCTCCATCTGTAAAATAAAATATGGTTAGACTGGAACGGCAAGCTGAACTTGGCAGCTGCTCTTTCTTTTATTTAACCTTTATTTTAACAGGGAGTCGATGCTCAGACCAAGGTCTCTTTTTTTCAGATGTGCCCTGTTTAGCACAACAATACATATCAAAATACAACATACACATTAAACTGCACATCCAGATAGACATTAAAATACACGTTATTATACACAACAATACATGAAAAGAAAAACACAATCATAAACAGACACATTCTTCAGTAAAAAGATTCCCTAACAGCTGTTAAAAGCAGATCTACCCAACTCGTGGAGATCACAGGAGGTTGGTGGCACCTTAATTGGGGAGAACGGGCTCGTGGTAATGACTGGAGCAGAATGGTGGAATGGTATTAGATACATGAAACACATGGTTTCCAGGTGTTTGATGCCATTCCGTTTTCTCTGTTTCCGCATTATTATGAGCTGTTCTCCCCTGAGCAGACTCCTGTGGTGAAAATTAAAGAGATCTCCAGAGTTAGCCAACCCTGAGACCAGATCTTGTATCTCCTATGTCAACAGGTTAACAATGAAGTAAGGTATGGCAGAAGTTTATGCAGGAGGGCTTTCAAAACATAGAGTGCAATGCATTGATCTACCTTTGTGGAGAGGAAGCACATCCTTCCAAAGAAGGGGGGGGATAGCACCCGAGATAATCAGATAAAAAATGTCAATATCTAGGTTTCTGTCCATTTGGGGACATATTTTCATGTGAATATTCTAAAATCTGCATTTTCCCATCAGATGTGTGTTTCCATCAAATGTAATTGTTGATAAAAGCTGTGCGTGATGACGTAGTGCACATAAAAATAATGTACCTTGTGCGGTTAAATTCCCATGTACCAAATAAAACATCACTTTTTCAACTCTTGTTTTCTCACATAAATGTGTGTGATATATAGCGAGTGTGCCGACTGTTATTGACAGGTGCGCTCTAGCCAACAGCGCACAGGGCGCAGATACAGTATGGTATCTGTGCAGTTGGCTAGAGCGCATGTATAGCCTACATGATGAGATTGTTTTTATTTGCCAAGCGTCGATGATAATGTCAACAGAATAAGACCCTTGATATTTATTAGAAAGAAGAATCATGCGTCCCCTTGCACTTTCACCATCCTATGAAGTTCATAACGTATATTTTTTCTTAAACTAGCATAATAAACTGCATGCTTTCCTGACGAACAATAGTTGGAGGATCACACAACCTCGCGTGACTCCAAGTTTACTTCGATATGAAGGTTATTATCATTTTACCAACAGAAAAAGATCCCCTCTTTTCTAGCGTGTTTAGTTTTGTCGACATTTGGAAAGTTTAATGAAAAATCTTCTGTTTCCATCAGGCCTGTCATGACAGTTTGTATCCGACATACACTTTACTCACATGAAAAGGTTGGATGGAAACCTGGTTATTGACTCCACAATCGGGAGCAGAAATCTGCATCAAGAAAGGATCAAGCAAATCACCCCCAGTGGATTTTTTTTTTTTTTTTTTTTTTTACATCTTAAGGAAGGCATCTAGCCATCACAAGTAGAAAATTCATCAAGATTTGCTATAAATTGACTGATCTTCCAATGATCCAACTGGAGGGTGGGAGAGGGAAGAGCAGTCGACTGATTGAACAGGGTTAATTAAACCACAATTTCTTTCAAATAAAAAACCTGCAGAGATGAAATGCTGATTAAAAGCATCACTTATCTTATTTTTCTCAGTAATGATGCCAGAGTCTGACACAACTTGCTTAGGCAGGGAAGGAGAGGAATTTCCACACTCAGTGCATTTATTGTTTTCCAAAATTTAGAAGGATCACCAGCAGTCTGAGAACTCTACCTCAATGATGTGTGTGCTAGTATAGCGCACTGAATGTTTTTTATACAAAAAAACTAAAACAATAAGCTATATAAGTCAATCAGTGAATTTCGAGAGAGTAAGCACAGAGAGTGCACATCACTACCATGGGGAGAAAAGAACAGCTCATAATTTACTGTGAGTGTACTGCTGATCTCATGATCAATTCAATTAAGTCTATCCAAGTGGAGTCCTATGGGAGGTTTATTTATGTTTGCCTGTACCAAGCAAGCATGTATTATATCTTTAATTTCATGTAGGTATACCTATTTCCAAACACAGAGACTCAGGAGGGGAAAAACGAGGGGACTTGTAATACCATGTGCTGCTGCTTTGTCTCTACGTAAAAAGGCCAAAGCTACCACTGGGCAAAGAAACAGAGTGATAGTGGTGTGTTAATTACAGAGGGCCCTCCATCAATCATGTTAAATTCCTCCTAAGCCTAGCTGGCTTTCTGCGCCCTTCACAGTCCACAGTGCACAGCGTTCACAGTCCCAGCGCACTGCACTGCACACAGCCCCCACATCAATCCCCCTCCACTCCACTGATAGAGCCACAGTACAGGTCAAATCACACGGGGGAAGAAAAAGAGCAGAGGAAAAATAAATAATCATTCATCAGGACAGGGGAGAAGCAGAGACAAAGAAGCAGAGGAGACAGAGGGAAAGACAGAAGGAGGAATAGAGAAACAGATATAGAAGGGAGGTTTTCATTCACCATAAAGCCTAAGATCAATAGAGGAACAGCAGGAGCAGCAGGGAATCATGTAGACAAGCTACTTGAACTAAATGAATAAAGGAATGAGGAGGGTCCCTATCAGTGCACAGGAGCTTTCAGGAGAGCACTATTCAACGGGCCTCGTAGACAACAGCTAGTTTAACTCAGCAGTGGAAAGGATATTGCTGTAATTTGCTGGCTCAGCTGTTTATGTTAGAGGAGTGTTTGCTCACTGTCTGTCTGTCCGTCCGCCCGTCTGTCTGGTGTCTACTCCCTAGCAGTAGATATTGTAACAAACGTTACATTGATTATTGATATTATGGCTGTGCTGGTTAGCTAAATGACTCATATTTGAAGTAACTCCAGCGGAAATGTTTTCCCCATCCTCTTTCCCGTGTACAGTAGAAGGCTTGGCCTATTTATTAGGGTTGATGATGGAAATGTTTCATTTCAAAAGAAATCTTATTCCACTTTGTCCTCACCGAGCATTTCTGCAGGCTCAGAGACGGGTTCATTTGACCATAATTGGCATTTAAATGTGAGGGGTTGTAGAGGAAATGTCACATTGACATGTAGTACAATCAGTATTCATGAGGTAGGCGTCATGTTATTGTAGAGAATCACTCTAATAGTTGCTGGTAGAATAATTGGTGACATCTTCATCCTTTATCCAAATCTAGCTGTTGTGCTACCAAGCTTAATGGATTGGTCTAATATACAGTTGAGTTAAGTATGTTTGGCTAAATTCTGAGAATAGAAGAGCAGCAAATTACTTACAGTTGCCTAATGGGTAAATAGTTTTCTTCACCAAGGAAATGTAGCCTTTGTGAAATGATTCCATTACTGGTAATTACTGTAGTCAATTACAACTCCTACACCATATTAACTATACTGTGTGGCTTATATGAAGACATAACTTGGAAAAGCACTAATCTCCAGTCATTGAAGATAGTGGGCAGCAAAGAGAAGTTAGTGTGGGCTTGTTTTAATGTATTTCCATGTGGTTGGTGGATAGAAATGGACACGCATACTCTACATTGTTGAATATTCTTTAAATGATAGATATGAAAATACAATATACAGAGCAACAATACAATGGCTTGTAGGAGGACTGTTCAGTATATACATAGCCGTTTCTCTGTGTCTTCTGGTAAAGATGAGGATGAACCTAAAATTTGTGCCTTTATTTCAAACCACATGCAGGATGTTCTGAAAACTAACTCTGGTCTATTCTGGGAGGCCAGCCACTTATAAAGAAATGAATAAATGAAAAACGACATGGAATAGGAAATCAATATTCAAAATGCTACAAAACTTCCAAAACCTTTCTACGAGTACTTTATATACATCTTAAATATTTATTCATGTTACATTCTTAAATCTACATATCATCTGCGTAACATTTCATAGATTTGTCAATAATGCAGAGCTAGTCTGGGAACATGATTTAAGTCTACCTACAAAATAACCATAATGAAATAATGATAAAAAGGTAGGAAGATATTAAGAGAGAAACAAATTATAAAAAAATAAACAGACATCCTAATTTCTTTCAAGTTAATGATTTGCCATTATTCCTGTGTGGTATCATTACTATTTTGTCCCCTTAAATACATTTTCCAGATTTCAACCTCCTCTGGGTTTAGCATTAGGTGCTGTCCAGGCCAACTTCACTGTGAAAGGCATAAGGGTGAGTTCGCTATAAGTGCACTGAGCACACAGACTACGCCACCTCTTTTAAAGCACTGTCATTCAACCTCTCCATGTAGTTCCAGGGCTCCTTGGAGTCCCCTAGCTCTACGTCTTGACACACCCACTTAATGTCCTGGCTGTGGCCCATGCTCAGTGTGCTGACAGTGGGGCAACCATTGTCCGGCAGGATGGTGGTGAACGTGGTGAACTTCACACGCTTCCTCTTTGTGGTCGGCGAGTCTCCTTTGCTGTCCTTGGCTGTGCAGCCCCCCGTGTCTGCTGCCCGGTGCACCTGGCCCTGCACGTTCTTATGGACAGAAGCCCCGTTGAGCAGGTGGCTACCCTCTTCCAACCCTGCGGTGCAGTCCACCATGGAGGTGAGCTCGTCCTGCTGGGGGGACAGACTAACTTGACTCTCCAGCAGCTCCGCCTCGTTCCCCAGCCACACCCAGTCATGGGCGTGGTTCATGCTCTCCTGGCCCTCGATGGACAGCTCCTTGTGGCGGTACTTGAGGGTGTAGGAGATGCAGTTGATGAGGAAGACCAGGATGGCCAAGCAAAAGACCCCCAGCAGGGCGTACATACCAATCTCCAGGTCAGTGAGGCCCCGGGCTGTCTGGATCAGATCATCGTCCATGTTGCGGCTGCGAGGGAGGTCCACATGAGCAGGGAATTCAGAGAAGTCTGGCATGTTCTGGACCTGGTTCCCATCGTCTGACAGCTTGTCTCCATTGGGCCTCCTGACGATGGTACTCGTGGTGGTGGTGACCCTCCTCATGACCCCGTTGTCCATGTCAGAGATGGAGCTGCCGTAGTAGTGGCCGTCCAGACCAGTCCTGTCCTGGGAGGGGGACTGCTGTCTGCGGTCGCTGGCCCTGTTCTCAAGCTCCTCTCCCTCTGGACCGTAGTCACTGCCCCTGGAGGTGCCACTGTCGCTCTGGCCAAACTTCACCCTGACATTGCAGTTCCCTGCAGCCAGCACGCTGCGGCGTTTGAACTTCTGGCATAGCTCACAGACAGTCATCTCCACCCTGACCAGCAGGCCCTGGCCCTCTGACTCGGTTACGATCACAGGCCACTTCCAGGAGGGGTCCTGCTGCACCGTCACCACCTCCTCATCCAGAGACGTGGCCGTCAGGACAAAGTAGTCTGGGTTGTACATGTCCAGAGGAGCCATGGAGCCGTCACTGAACTGCAGCCACGCGCTGATCAGGGCCTCCTGGACAAACACACACATACACACAAACACACAGTGAGTAGGTAACACACACAGAACCAAACACAGACATGACTACTTACAATGAACAAGAGCAAAAAAAAGAGCAAATAAAAACAAATATTTTTCTAATGTAACACTGACAGTGACCTCACACAGGTCACATTATCACATGTTGAAGAGCTACAGCAATCTCAACATAAGTAGAGAATAATGAAGGCTTAAAAAATACCAATTTAAAACTCATTTACAATTTCTGCATTCAGTTATTTCATTAGGCAAGCTAATTGTATACAGCACCTTGTAGAGTAATTGTTAGGCAGGGTAGCCTAGTGGTTAGAGTGTTGGACTAGTAACTGAAAGGTTGCAAGATCAAATCCCTGAGCTGATAAGGTAAAAAATCTGTTGTTCTGCCCCTGAACAAGGCAGTCAACCCACTGTTCCTAGGCTGTCATTGAAAATAAGAATTTGTTTTTAACTGACAAGCCTAGTTAAATAAAGGTTAAAAAAATAAATAATAATAATTCCATGAGGAACAAGAAAGCAAAGTTGCCTGACTCAACACTTCAACAGGACAAGGTTCAAAAGATCAGAACGTAAAGAAACAACAAGATGTACTATTTTTGGTACTACTTTTAGAGATGTAGGCCTACGCCTACGCCTTGGGAGTCATACAGACTCATATACTATAATAGTAGGAATGGGGAGGGTAGAGGATAGCTAACTAAGGCCCACTGTTTCGCTAACTCAGCTGCTGTGCTCTGAGAGCCCACAGAATAAAAGATAGTGAAAAGAACAGTCACATTAAAGACAGTTCATGCAAATGGGGATTTGACACATACAAGCATCTTGGCCACAGGACAAATCCCCGGGAGCAGGGGTGGAGATCCCTTCAGTAGTCGGCCATTGCTCTCTAATTACAGATCCGCTAGGGAATTACTGGCCGCTTATCTCCGCACGGACATCCTCCCTACAGAGATTGGACTGATAAAACTAGCATGTCCTCCATTCTATCCCTCACTAGAAAGAGAAAGGGATGAGAGGAAAAGAAAGATAGAGGGTGTGTTGGGTGAGCTGATGGACAGATCAAAGAGGTCACGAGAGAAGGAGAACAAGGGAGAAAGGGAGGCGAAAGACGATAGGACAGCTAGAGCAGTGTTGCTTTTACACGCTCTGAGATTAAGCTTCCCTTTCTGTTAGATGCCTAAGGAAACACATTCTGTCACGCTGCCTTTCAAGAGTTGGAATTAAGAGGGTTAGGAATGCAGTGGAACAAATAAATACACACAACCAACCATGCACGCACGCACACACACGCACAGTTTGCAGTACTTACTAAATGTTTACATTAAAGGACTGCAATTGTGTAACATGGGATGAAAACAGTCATGGCTCACATTAAATAAGCTACAGTAATTAACATTGTCACTGTTGCATCACCGTGGTAAAATCCCCCCTCTTACTCAAAGGGACTGCTAACTGAGTAGGACAGTAGTTTCTGAAGATATACAGAATGTTGAACAGACCTGTTTGGGGCTCTGCAGCACTTCCTGTGTGGTTGCCGTGGCGAGGATGGCCCGGTTGCTTCCTGGGCTGAGCTGCAGGGACAGAGCCAGGCCGGTGACCAGCTGCACCCCCAGTTCTGTGATGGTCACTTTGTCATCTACCACCGTCACAGTCTTCTCTGCCAGAATGGAGTCAGACAGGGGGGACAGCACCTGGGCCAGTACACACAAGAGAGAGAGAGAGACCATTGGAATCCAGATTATGGGCGGGACATGAAAAGTATTCTCTTTGAAAGAAACAAGTTACTTGTGAGGACAAATTATTTACCCAAACATCATCAAACCTGAACTCTTTTGATATACAGGGGATGTGAGGTGAGCTGGTCTTTCAACACATTTCATTAGATACAGTTTATTCAGAAAGTATTCAGACCCCTTCCCTTTTTCCACATTTTGTCACGTTACATCCTTATTCTAAAAAAATAAATTTAAAAAATCTACACACAATAACCCAGAATGACAAAGCGAAAACAGGTTTTTAGAACTTTTTGCAAATGTATTAAATATAAAAAACAGATACCTTATTTACATGAGTATTCAGACCCTTTCCTATGACACATGAAATTGAGATCCGGTGCATCCTGTTTCCATTGATCATCCTTGATAACTTTCAAGAACTTGTTTATAGTCCACCTGTGGTAAATTCAATTGATTGGACATGATTTGGAAAGGCACACACCTGTCTATGTAAGGTCCCACTGTTGACAGTGCATGTCAGAGCAAAAACCAAGACATGAGGTTGAAGGACTTGTTCGTAGTGCTCAGAGACAGGATTGTGTCGAGGCACAGATCTTTAGAAGGGTACCAAAAAATGTCTGCAGCATTGAAGGTCCCCAAGAACACAGTGGCCTTTATCATTATTAAATCGAAGAAGTTTGGAACCACCAAGATTCTTTCTAGAGCTGGCCACTTGACCAAACTGAGCAATCTGGGGAGAAGCTCCTTCGTCATGGAGGTGACCATGAACACGATGGTCACTCTGTCAGAGCTCCAGAGTTCCTCTGTGGAGATGGGAGAACCTTCCAGAAGGACAACCATCTCTGCAGCACTCCACCAATCAGGCCATTGTGGTAGAGTGGCCAGACGGAAGCCACTACTCAGTAAAAGGCTCATGACAGCCAGCTTGGAGTTTGCCAAAAGGCACCTAAAGGAAAAATTCTCTGGTCAAATTCTCTTGTCTGATGAAACCAAGATTGAACTCTTCGGCCTGAATGCCAAGCGTCACGTCTGGAGGAAACCTGGCACCATTCCTACGGTGAAGCATGTTGGTGGCAGCATCATGCTTTGGGGATGTTTTTCAGCATCAGGGACTGGGAGACTACTCAGGATCGAGGGAAAGATAAACAGAGCAAAGTACAGAGAGATCCTTGATGAAAGCCTGCTCCAGAGCGCTCAGGACCACAGACTGGGGGTGAAGGTTCACCATCTAACAGGACAACGACCCTAAGCACACAGCCAAAACAATGCAGGTGTGGCTTCGGGACAAGTCTCTAAATGTCCTTGAGTGGTCCAGCCAGGACTTGATCGAACATCTCTGGAGAGACCTGAAGATAGCGGTGCAGCAATGCTCTCCATCCAACCAGACAGAGCTTGAGAGGAAATGCAGAAACTCCTCAAATACAAGTGTGCCAAGCTTGTAGCGTCATACCCAACAAGACTCAAGGCTATAATCGCTGCCAAAGGTGCTTCAACAAAGTACTGAGTAAAGGGTCTGAATACTTATGTAAATGTGATATTTCAGTTTTTTGTATTTTATACATTTGCAACCATTTCTAAAAACCTGCTTTTGCTTTGTCATTATGGATTATTGTGTGAGATAGATGAGTGTTTTTTTATTTTTAGAATAAGGCTGTAACATAACAAAATGTGGAAAAAGTCAAGGGGTCTGAACACTTTCTGAATGCACTGTATATAAAAGGCTGGTATACCCCTGAGTATAATGCCACACATTCATTCATATTCATGTGCTCACGGCTGAGTGGACATCAAACATCACCTTCACTGTGTTGTCACGCAACCACATTACCTTGTTTAGGTAGGGAGCCTGTTATTACATTATTTTAGGATGCTCTGTAAATCCTGCAGTGATTCTCAGCTCTGACCTTGATGCCTTCCAACATTATGCTGGCTTCCAATTACAATGATGAGTATATATATTTAGTTATTTGTCAGTAATTGGGATGACCTGAACAAGCCCTTCCAGTATTCACTGCCAGGTGTTTGTTCATAAAACGTTCATCAAATGTTGGTGTGGACAGAAAACCACCATCATTCACACGGAGGTAGGCAAGGACCAATCAAGTGCTAATTCCAGCTGTTAATGGAATTTTCCTGGTAATCTAATTAGTGCAAATCTAATTTCATTAATGTCATTTTGAAAATAAATGAGATCTTTCACAGAAACCCATTACCAGCTCTCTGTGAGGTAGTCGGTGTGACAGACAAACAGAACGTTTTTCACAGTTTTGTCTCATCTCGTGCTGTTTTCCACTGTTGGGCTGGAGGGTGTTTTCCTCTGTGCCCAGCCTAACGGGAGGCGGGAGCCAGGGGACAGGTATGGATGAGTGTGGAGATGAGGGCACGTCTGCCTGCAGACAGATGGATGAGTCCACACTGTCAGACTGCTGATCAGTCTCACACAGACATCATTAACGGACTGCTGTTTATCCAGTTAGCCAGCGGAGGCTGACAAATGAAGGGGCCCTGCTAGTGAGAGATGACCCCTTTCTTTCTGCACCAGAGTGAGGCCCCATTTACTGTCACCACAGACTAAAGCTGGGGACATGGGACCATTGATAACAACCTGCCTGGCTGACTGAAATAAAGTGATAAGGAAAATGTTAGTGAAACAGAAATATAGATATTATCTCCTCCCATCCCATTGTTATAACTGACTTAAGATGACTGTTATAAGGTATTTGTCAGCCCTATTATTAAAACAGAGGGATGTTTTACAGTTATATTTTCAAATTCCTAACTCACTTGCTCTGTTAATTTTTGCTCTGCCATTGAATGGAAACTGCTGATTATAACACACATGCACAGATATACAGCGTACCTGGATGGTGGTCATCCCCATGTCCAGTCCCACCAGTATACGTCTGTCCTGAAGCTTAGCTATCTGTGGGTTCTCCACCTTCAGGAAGTCCCACACCAGCCCAGTGATGTCCACCTGCCAATCACTGCCTAGCATGAAGGCAGGCTGACCACGTGGGTTGGTAGATTCGGCCACAAAGTGTGTCAAAACTCGAACCATGGCATTCTGGTATTGTAACGTGCAGCTCCTCACTCTCCGGTCTTCATCATCCTCATCATCACTGTCCCGCGCAGACCTGCCAACACAAACAGAGGCAGTCTTTTAACATGAAAGCCTAAACTAACCCCAACACTGGACATGTCTAAGATGAACATACTAAGTGTAACATGAACATCTACAGTGCCTTGCGAAAGTATTCGGCCCCCTTGAACTTTGCGACCTTTTACCACATTTCAGGCTTCAAACATAAAGATATAAAACTGTATTTTTTTGTGAAGAATCAACAAGTGGGACACAATCATGAAGTGGAATGACATTTATTGGATATTTCAAACTTTTTTAACAAATTAAAAACTGAAAAATTGGGCGTGCAAAATTATTCAGCCCCTTTACTTTCAGTGCAGCAAACTCTCTCCAGAAGTTCAGTGAGGATCTCTGAATGATCCAATGTTGACCTAAATGACTAATGATGATAAATACAATCCACCTGTGTGTAATCAAGTCTCCGTATAAATGCACCTGCACTGTGATAGTCTCAGAGGTCCGTTAAAAGCGCAGAGAGCATCATGAAGAACAAGGAACACACCAGGCAGGTCCGAGATACTGTTGTGAAGAAGTTTAAAGCCGGATTTGGATACAAAAAGATTTCCCAAGCTTTAAGCATCCCAAGGAGCACTGTGCAAGCGATAATATTGAAATGGAAGGAGTATCAGACCACTGCAAATCTACCAAGACCTGGCCATCCCTATAAACTTTTAGCTCATACAAGGAGAAGACTGATCAGAGATGCAGCCAAGAGGCCCATGATCACTCTGGATGAACTGCAGAGATCTACAGCTGAGGTGGGAGACTCTGTCCATAGGACAACAATCAGTCGTATATTGCACACATCTGGCCTTTATGGAAGAGTGGCAAGAAGAAAGCCATTTCTTAAAGATATCCATAAAAAGTGTCGTTTAAAGTTTGCCACAAGCCACCTGGGAGACACACCAAACATGTGGAAGAAGGTGCTCTGGTCAGATGAAACCAAAATTGAACTTTTTGGCAACAATGCAAAACGTTATGTTTGGCGTAAAAGCAACACAGCTGAACACACCATCCCCACTGTCAAACATGGTGGTGGCAGCATCATGGTTTGGGCCTGCTTTTCTTCAGCAGGGACAGGGAAGATGGTTAAAATTGATGGGAAGATGGATGGAGCCGAATACAGGACCATTCTGGAAGAAAACCTGATGGAGTCTGCAAAAGACCTGAGACTGGGACGGAGATTTGTCTTCCAACAAGACAATGATCCAAAACATAAAGCAAAATCTACAATGGAATGGTTCAAAAATAAACATATCCAGGTGTTAGAATGGCCAAGTCAAAGTCCAGACCTGAATCCAATCGAGAATCTGTGGAAAGAACTGAAAACTGCTGTTCACAAATGCTCTCCATCTAACCTCACTGAGCTCGAGCTGTTTTGCAAGGAGGAATGGGAAAAAATTTCAGTCTCTCGATGTGCAAAACTGATAGAGACATACCCCAAGCGACTTACAGCTGTAATCGCAGCAAAAGGTGGCGCTACAAATTATTAACTTAAGGGTGCTGAATAATTCTGCACGCCCAATTTTTCAGTTTTTGATTTGTTAAAAAAGTTTGAAATATCCAATAAATGTCGTTCCACTTCATGATTGTGTCCCACTTGTTGTTGATTCTTCACAAAAAAATACAGTTTTATATCATTCTGTTTGAAGCCTGAAATGTGGCAAAAGGTCGCAAAGTTCAAGGGGGCCGAATACTTTCGCAAGGCACTGTAACACCCACCCACTGACAGCAAATCCTGTTCAAGTTGCCATAAGCAACCAGTCATCTTCTCAAAGAATGGACTGTGTCTCAATGAGAATATTTATTGCAATGTGAAAACAAGGCATACAGTGCCTTGCGAAAGTATTCGGCCCCCTTGAACTTTGCGACCTTTTGCCACATTTCAGGCTTCAAACATAAAGATATAAAACTGTATTTTTTTGTGAAGAATCAACAACAAGTGGGACACAATCATGAAGTATTTCAAACTGTTTTAACAAATCAAAAACTGAAAAATTGGGCGTGCAAAATTATTCAGCCCCCTTAAGTTAATAATTTGTAGCGCCACCTTTTGCTGCGATTACAGCTGTAAGTCGCTTGGGGTATGTCTCTATCAGTTTTGCACATCGAGAGACTGACATTTTTTCCCATTCCTCCTTGCAAAACAGCTCGAGCTCAGTGAGGTTGGATGGAGAGCATTTGTGAACAGCAGTTTTCAGTTCTTTCCACAGATTCTCGATTGGATTCAGGTCTGGACTTTGACTTGGCCTTTCTAACACCTGGATATGTTTATTTTTGAACCATTCCATTGTAGATTTTGCTTTATGTTTTGGATCATTGTCTTGTTGGAAGACAAATCTCCGTCCCAGTCTCAAGTCTTTTGCAGACTCCATCAGGTTTTCTTCCAGAATGGTCCTGTATTTGGCTCCATCCATCTTCCCATCAATTTTAACCATCTTCCCTGTCCCTGCTGAAGAAAAGCAGGCCCAAACCATGATGCTGCCACCACCATGTTTGACAGTGGGGATGGTGTGTTCAGGGTGATGGGCTGTGTTGCTTTTACGCCAAACATAACGTTTTGCATTGTTGCCAAAAAGTTCAATTTTGGTTTCATCTGACCAGGGCACCTTATTCCACATGTTTGGTGTCTCCCAGGTGGCTTGTGGCAAACTTTAAACAACACTTTTTATGGATATCTTTAAGAAATGGCTTTATGGCTTCATAAAGGCCAGATTTGTGCAATATACGACTGATTGTTGTCCTATGGACAGAGTCTCCCACCTCAGCTGTAGATCTCTGCAGTTCATCCAGAGTGATCATGGGCCTCTTGGCTTCATCTCTGATCAGTCTTCTCCTTGTATGAGCTGAAAGTTTAGAGGGACGGCCAGGTCTTGGTAGATTTGCAGTGGTCTGATACTCCTTCCATTTCAATATTATCGCTTGCACAGTGCTCCTTGGGATGTTTAAAGCTTGGGAAATCTTTTTGTATCCAAATCCGGCTTTAAACTTCTTCACGACACCATTCTGTATACTTCCGGCCCTTCTTTGGACACTGTGTTAACAACCCTCCAGGCAAGCTTCAATGCCATACAACTCTCCTTCCGTGGCCTCCAATTGCTCTTAAATACAAGTAAAACTAAATGCATGCTCTTCAACCGATCGCTACCTGCACCTACCCGCCTGTCCAACATCACTACTCTGGACGGCTCTGACTTAGAATACGTGGACAACTACAAATACTTAGGTGTCTGGTTAGACTGTAAACTCTCCTTCCAGACCCATATCAAACATCTCCAATCCAAAGTTAAATCTAGAATTGGCTTCCTATTTCGCAACAAAGCATCCTTCACTCATGCTGCCAAACATACCCTTGTAAAACTGACCATCCTACCAATCCTCGACTTTGGCGATGTCATTTACAAAATAGCCTCCAATACCCTACTCAACAAATTGGATGCAGTCTATCACAGTGCAATCCGTTTTGTCACCAAAGCCCCATATACTACCCACCATTGCGACCTGTACGCTCTCGTTGGCTGGCCCTCGCTTCATACTCGTCGCCAAACCCACTGTCTCCATGTCATCTACAAGACCCTGCTAGGTAAAGTCCCCCCTTATCTCAGCTCGCTGGTCACCATAGCATCTCCCACCTGTAGCACACGCTCCAGCAGGTATATCTCTCTAGTCACCCCCAAAACCAATTCTTTCTTTGGCCGCCTCTCTTTCCAGTTCTCTGCTGCCAATGACTGGAACGAACTACAAAAATCTCTGAAACTGGAAACACTTATCTCCCTCACTAGCTTTAAGCACCAACTGTCAGAGCAGCTCACAGATTACTGCACCTGTACATAGCCCACCTATAATTTAGCCCTAACAACTACCTCTTTCCCAACTGTATTTAATTTATTTATTTATTTTGCTCCTTTGCACCCCATTATTTTTATTTCTACTTTGCACATTCTTCCATTGCAAAACTACCATTCCAGTGTTTTACTTGCTATATTGTATTTACCTTGCCACCATGGCCTTTTTTGCCTTTACCTCCCTTCTCACCTCATTTGATCACATTGTATATAGACTTGTTTATACTGTATTATTGACTGTATGTTTGTTTTACTCCATGTGTAACTCTGTGTCGTTGTATCTGTCGAACTGCTTTGCTTTATCTTGGCCAGGTCGCAATTGTAAATGAGAACTTGTTCTCAACTTGCCTACCTGGTTAAATAAAGGTAAAATAAAAATAAAAATAAAATAAACAACAGTATCTCGGACCTGCCTGGTGTGTTCCTTGTTCTTCATGATGCTCTCTGCGCTTTTAACGGACCTCTGAGACTATCACAGTGCAGGTGCATTTATACGGAGACTTGATTACACACAGGTGGATTGTATTTATCATCATTAGTCATTTAGGTCAACATTGGATCATTCAGAGATCCTCACTGAACTTCTGGAGAGAGTTTGCTGCACTGAAAGTAAAGGGGCTGAATAATTTTGCACGCCCAATTTTTCAGTTTTTGATTTGTTAAAAAAGTTTGAAATATTCAATAAATGTCGTTCCACTTCATGATTGTGTCCCACTTGTTGATTCTTCACAAAAAAATACAGTTTTATATCTTTATGCTTGAAGCCTGAAATGTGGCAAAAGGTCGCAAAGTTCAAGGGGGCCGAATACTTTCGCAAGGCACTGTACAAGGTTACAATGTTGCCTTCGTGGAATTCACCTGTAAAGTTGCTTTAAACAAGTAATTGTATGTCTTAGATACATAGCACACTTCTAGTGAGATAAATAAACTCAGCAAAAAAAGAAATGTCCCTTTTTCAGGACAATGTCTTTCAAAGATAATTAGGAAAAATCTAAATAATTTCAAATTTTTTCATTGTAAAGGATTTAAACACTGTTTCCCATGCTTGTTTAATGAACCATAAACAATTAATGAACATGCATCTGTGGAACGGTTGTTAATTACAGACGGTAGGCAATTAAAGTCATAGTTATGAAAACTTAGGACACTAGAGGCCTTTCTACTGACTCTGAAAAACACCAAAAGAAAGATGCCCAGCGTCCCTGCTCATCTGTGTGAACGTGCCTTAGGCATGCTGCAAGGAGGCATGAAGACTGCAGATGTGGCCAGGGCAATAAATTGCAATGTCTGTACTGTGAGACGCCTAAGACAGCACTACAGGGAGACAGGACGGACAGCTGACCTCACCAGACATCACCAGCAACAACATAGCCTGTGGGTACAAACTCACCGTTGCTGGAACAGACAGGACTGGCAAAAAGTGCTTTTCACTGATGAGTCACGGTTTTGTCTCACCAGGGGTGATGGGAGGATCCACGTTTATTGTCGAAGGAATGAGCATTACACCGAGGCCTGTACTCTGGAGCGGGATTGATTTGGAGGTGGAGGGTCCGTCTGAGGCGGTGTGTCACAGCATCATCGGACTGAGCTTGTTGTCATTGCAGGCAATCTCAACTGTGCATTACAGGGAAGACATCCTCCTCCCTGATGTGGTACCCTTCATGCAGGCTCTTCCTGACATGACCCTCCGCCATGACAATGCCACCAGCCATACTGCTCGTTCTGTGCGTGATTTCCTGCCAGATAGGAATGTCAGTGTTCTGCCATGCCCAGCGAAGAGCCCGGATCTCAATCCATTGAGCACGTCTGGGACCTGTTGGATCAGAGGGTGAGGGCTAGTGCCATTCCCCCCAGAAATGTCCAGGAACTTGCAGGTGCCTTGGTGGAAGAGTGGGGTAACATCTCACAGCAAGAATGTGAGTCGTCAACAGTGTAATAATCACAGGGCTTCGCCTGTCCTGCTGCCTCATCACCTAATCACCTCATGTCTGGCCATAAACACACACACACACATGCACGGACACATATGCACGCAAACACACATGCACACACACACAAGGTTTGATATCATGATGGGAGAGAAAA
This sequence comes from Oncorhynchus mykiss, assembly GCF_057628025.1. Lineage (NCBI taxonomy): Eukaryota > Metazoa > Chordata > Actinopteri > Salmoniformes > Salmonidae > Oncorhynchus > Oncorhynchus mykiss. The sequence continues at coordinate 25,367,552 of NC_143027.1, forward strand.
GAGTTATTCACTTGAAATGTTATTCTTGTGATTATCCTCTCTCATTGTCTCTATTTAGGGTCTGGCAATGAAGACGTGAGCTGAGAGTGTTAGAGATCAGCCTTGAGTAGAAGAGTTAAGGCACAGAACTTCCACTGACAAGATAAGAGGGATTTCAGGACGAGGGTTATTTCACATGCACAAGCACTCAAATCAAGGAATTAGTCTTCAGTAAGAAATAATATGAAAAGAAAAGTGAATAAAGAACTGCAAAAGCCTGTCTGCCTTTTTTTTTACACTGTAGCGTGACATTTCCAACTTAACTGTGGCTATGGTTCAGCTTATCTAATTTATTGACAAATTACTGTAATTTCATCCACTCAAACTCTCTACAGTGAGGGTCTTCCAGCTCCTAGGACCCGGGTCTGGATAGTGACTAGCTCCAGTCTAGAGTATGGGCAGAGAGTGAGGATGTGATTGTGGCAGAGTGGGAGAATTTGATTGGGGCAGAGTGGGGGGATGTGTTTGGGGCAAAGTGGGAGGATGTGATTGGAGCAGAGTGGGGGGATTTGATTGGGATAGAGTGGGAGGATGTGTTTGGGGCAGAGTGGGAGGATGTGATTGGAGCAGAGTGAGGATGTGATTGGGGAAGAGAGAGGATGTGTTTGGGGCCGTGTGAGGATGTGATTGGGCAGTGTGAAGATGGAATTGGTGCAGAGTGAGGATGTGATTGGGGAAAGAGCTCTTAATTGCTAGACTACCAGCCGCTTATTTATTTATATATATTTTTCACCTTTATTAATACAGGTTTTTCTCATTGAGATAACATCTCTTTTCCAAGAGAGACCTGGTCCAATAGCAGCAGGGGGAACAACGTGTCAGGCGAAACAACTTACATACACTAACAAAACTATAAACACACATACAGAACAACAATTATGTTAAAAAACACGAAAGTCTTGACTAAAAATCAGCTGTCCTAAAGACAATTACACTCTTCTATGATATATACATCGATCAAGTGTTTAAACTCCACCAACTAGATCAAACTAGATCATCAAATTTTAAACTGTTCAGGAGAGAATTCCAGGACCACGGAGCTGAGTAACTAAAACTCTTTCTACCATGACCTGTTCTAATTTTTTATACTGTTAGAAGCAAATGAGAATGGGACCATAATTTACCGACCTGATTAAAAAAGAACTGGCATTAAAATGCCATTTTACCCAATATGGCCTTATAAATCAGTGTATACCAGTGTTTAAGCCTACGCAAGGTCAATGATGACCAGCCACAGCGCTGTAGAAATCACAATGATGTGTTAAACGTTTTTGATTTGTAATGAACCCGAAAAACCTGCATGATACTCTGAATCAAGTGCTCTCAGGGTAGTGGTTGAGGCCTGCATGTATATATCATTACTAAAATCTAGAACCGCCAGTAATGTACATCGTACCAGCTCTTTCCTGGCCTCCAAAGAAAAACAAGCCTTATGCCGGTAATAAAATCCTATTCTCAGCTTGAGCTTCCTTATCAAGTTCTCTACATGCACAGTGAAGCTCAGCTTATCATCAACCTACACACCCAAATATTTGTACACTTTAACTTGCTGTAACTTTCTATAGTATGTCCAGCCATTGTAGCAATGACATGATTAGTAACATGCCTGGCATTTGAAAATACCATGCATTTTATTTTACACAAATTTAGATTGAGCTTTAAATCATACAGATTCTGTTGTATGATGTTAAATGCTCTTTGGGCATTTTCAAAAGCTAAAGATAAACTACTACCTCTTGAATAAAGAACAGTATCATCTGCATAAAAATTAACATCCGCTGTTTCAATAAGATCCCCAATGTTGTTGATATACACAATGAACAACAGTGGGCCAAAAATAGAACCTTGCGGAACACCTGAGCACTCCTCTATGAACTCAGATTTACAACCATCTGCCAGTACACTTTGTATGCGATTTGATAGGTAATTTATAAACCAATATAGAGCATGCCCAGTAATTCCACAACATTTTAACCTTTGCACTAACACAGCATGGTCCACGGTGTCAAACGCCTTCGACAAATCAATAAAGACAGACACACAATGTAACTTCTTGTCAAGAGCACAGTGAATGTCATTTAAAACCTTCAATGTTGCTGAAACAGTGCTGCCAGACCTAAAACCTGATTGCATTCTATTTAGATGTTGTTTTCTTGGAAGTAGGCCTTTAGCTGCCTAATAACTAAGAACTCCAGTACCTTTGACAATACAGAGAATTTTGATATGGGTTGAAGTTGTCAAGTAGCGAATGATCTCCACCTTTCAGGAGAGGCAGTACGAAAGCAGATTTCCATAACATGGAGATTTCCTTAACATCAAGCTTAAAGGTTAAAAATACATGTTAAGGGGGAGCAAGGATGTCTGCAGCTAGGTGCAGGAAGTGGGGGTCTAGTTCATCAGGGCCAGGGGACTTCTTTCCAACAATTTCTTTCAAGGCTTTACACACTTCTGAAACAGAGAAGGATGAAAAGGAGAACCTGGTGAAGGAGTGCACAGGGGTGTCAGGTAAATTCATAGGGGGGTCAATTATACCTTTGGCCTTTTCAAATAAACTGCCTGCATCTATGAAAAAAAATGCTGATTCAAGGCTTTCAGAACGGAAGTTCTCTCAGTTACAATCTGTGTGTCGACCAACAATTGTTTGGGAAGCTGTGTATCTTTTTTGCACTCCAAACCCTTCACTACTTGCCAGAATTTGGATGGATTATTTAAATTATCTGAAGTAGTTTTCAGGTAGTGGTCTGCTTTCAATTTATGGATCATAGCCAAACCCATATTTCGAAGACATTTAAAAGCCATCCAATCATCTGCCGAAGCAGTCCCTCTTGCTTTAGCCCACATAGCATTTTGTTCCCTTATGATTTTAGTAAGTTTCTTAGTAAACCAAGCGTTCTCTTTGCCTTTAATCCTGCATTTATTTAAAGGGACTATTGCATACATCCTGGAATGTGTTGTGGAAAAGAGTAGTTCAACATCAGGGATTAATTCCATTCTATTCCATTCAGTGCTAGATACATCATGTATAAAACCTTGAATATCAAACCGCTTCCTGTTTCTTTTCATAATGACATGGAGATTTCTTAGGAATTTTACCATCTCTCACACAGGCAATAGCACAGTGATCACTTATGTCATTTGCAAAAATACCAGAAGCATTAAAACGATGACGAGTATTGGTTAGGATCAAATCAATCAAAGAGGATTTCAGAGGATATTTTATATTCAACTTAGTTATACTGTTGACAATCTGAGTGCGATTATAGGTATTGCATAGAATTTAGAGTTGATCAGAGCTAGATGTCAACCAGTCCTGATTCAGATCACCCATCCAGACAAACTCAGAGTTGACATGCTGTGATAACAATTCAAAAATACAATCCAGAGAGCCAACAGTAGCAGATGGAGGTCAATAACAACAAGATACAACAATATTTAAAGATGAGCCAAGGTTTAGGTTCAAAGACAGATATTCAAATTGCTTAAGTTTAGTAACAGAAGTCAGAATGACCACCGAGAACTTGTCTTTTACATATACAGCAACACCACCCTCAGATTTATGATCTGTACGAAAAACATTGTAGCATTTATGCCACTATTTTTTGCCTGTAATAGAGTTTTGTAGCCAGGTTTCAGAAAGCATAAATACATCATGGTCGGCCGTTTTTATCCATATATTCACAAAATCAAGCTTCGGCAGAAGACTTCTTGCATTCATATGCAAAAACTTCAGGCCACTCTGACTACTTAATTTGGCAGGGGTAAGAATGTCAGGACCTGGGTTAGATTGCACATTTCCAGACCATAGAAGCAGCAAGATAATGGCAAGTCTAGGTCGAGGGTTACAACATTTGGATTTTACAGACAGCACTTGAACGAGAATCCATAGTCACCAGAATCTTTAACGTAACATATTTCAGGAGATGTGTAAAACCGAGAGACATGGTTAAGTACTAAGAGAATAGTCCTGACTGGTTAAGTACCAAGAGAACAGTCCTGACATGTGAGCGCAAGAGTCCGATTTCTCCCATATTGTTTGGGAGAAATGTGCATAGTTCTCACGTGCATTTAGGAGCAAGCGTGGGGTTTCTCACAAAACTCGAGGGAGAAACAGTCATATATTTTGTCATTCATTGAGCAATGGGTTAGAAAAGTATCGCCAACATTGTAAAAGCCAAGGGTAGACAACAGCAAAATGAACAACAGCAACATGTACGTTTATTGTCCTAAGAGTCACTAATCAACTAGTCCAACAGCAGATCAATAAGAAGTCAGTGATGTATGAATATGATGTAGGTGAGCAAAACTATGGGGAGAGCGAGAGTGGCGAGTGCACCTGTACCAGAATGGGAGAGACATACCAGGGCAGGCGGGGAGCAGGCAGTCAGACAGGCAAGAGAGATCAGTTCTCTGGCCAACACATCTCTCCCCCCGGGGGAGAGACCGTGTCCAAATTGTAATGTCGAAAGAGGACAGTTAGTGACATTGTTTTGGCAAGTTCAGCATTTGAGGAAAACATACACTCACTTATATAATAAGAAACATGCAGATGTTCTTAAAACAGAACATAAGAACCCTTCACAAACGCTACCCGGTCCCGGAACAAAGGAAACATTGCCATGAGAAGAAAATCATCATGACATGTTGCACATCCCTCACAGAGAGCACACTTGTATCCCTGAGCGAGGGGAATTCATTCATGTGCCTGCCTGTAAACACTTATCTTGTCCATGTTTTGATTGGGGCTGCTAGGAGGGGGAGGCAAACCCCGCAAATGCAAGACTGTGGAGCTAGCATTCTGGCAAGCATCCCACTCCCAGGCCTGGACACACATAATCTGGATCCCAATGGTCTCTCTCTCTCTCTCTCTGTCTTGTCTCTGTGGCTCACTTAGCAGCCTATCTGACGAAGGCAGGTCCCTTCTCTTGGTACTGAGGCTCTGAATGGGCCCGTGCTCTGTGGGTTCCTTGGACTGTGGACGTGTGCCCGGTGCCCGCTCTCGTCACCAGTCACCCCGCTATTTTGCAAGGTTACGCCTGTTATTCCCTGATAAACAAAGATGAGAGGAGGAGAGGGAGGAAACAAACTCCCAGCGGTCTGTCAGCTTCCATGCCAGACCAAACACACTCATCAACAAGTACAACAGAAATGGACTGTCCCTGCTGATAGGGGCATACCAACACACAATAGGAAAACAACACAACACAACAAGCCCCCACAAATCCAAACTATATGTCTCTCACCTCAGTTAGTGAAAATGTTGAATAAGATAACAGCTAATTATAAAGGAGCCAGACGCCTTCATGTCCAGGCTGGCAGGTGAGAGAGAGGTCCAATAGTGAACATGTCCAGTACTAATTATAGTATGTTGACCTATGTCTGCTCCCTCCATTGATGGGTGTCAAAGAGTGTGAGGCCAGCAGAATGGTGGGTAAGGTGCTATTGGAGACGAGGCCTCGGGGGAGAGAGGGGTGACCTTCAGACAGCTCTAATAATTTCAGGCCCTGCAGTGAGCCAGAAGCAACCATGGTAGTTGTGTCCAACACAACACAGCCCTCATTACCCTGTGTGAGCCCACCATGACGGCAATCCAATACAGTCAGTGTGATCAGAGCTCCCACTGTACACAATACTACACACAGGAGAATATACTTAATATAGAGGGGCAAGAGGCACTGGTACAGGGTCATTCAATTCTAAAAACAACATTGCACTTCAAGTTGAATGATAGGACAACATTTAGATTTCTGCCTAAATAGACATACTCAAACATAATCATTTTTTATGATGTCTATAAACAATAACTGGTAATGTTGCATAGCTTTAGAAAGCTCGGGAACTCACCTTTCTGGTATTTTTTAAATAAATTGCTGAGGTGTACTAATTTTTGAAGACACAAGCTCAAGCATGGTTGTTTTCCTATACAACAAAAGTTTGTCAATAAGGCTTGAAATTACTGAAGTGCTTTCTAAGCATAGTAACAAACAAATTATAAACAACTTACAATAAAATGTCACATTTCTTATAACTGTAAAATAAATATGATCATACTTAGTGACAGTATTGGCACTATTTGATATAACTGTTGACAGCTAATTGTCTCCTAAGCGTCCACTGAGCGGTACAAAGACAACATTAAAATGTGGTCAAACTCCTTGCAACTTCAGCTTTAAGCAGGTGATCAAGAGAAAGTGATCTTGTTTAAATTATATGAAATGATTTACTATTTTTTTCATGTCGAGAGCTCTAAATCCAGCTGAGAATATCCCAGTGAGATGAAACCACAATGTCTGGACTCGCTAGACGGTCACCGTTCATTTGCTGTCTCTCAAGCTGAGCTCACTCGCTCAGTGGAAGAGATCATTTTATTCTTTGTCTGGATAGGCCAGAAAACATGACACGTCACTCCCTATGCAAATGTGGGGTCTGAAACCTCACACTTCAATTCAGCTCCTCTTAGAGAGTCGAAACAGAGAGCAAACAGGTGGGACTTTTTGGCATCGCCATATGGGGACTTAATAACTAAGACATTTTAAATTGATGTCAACTTGGACACAAATGATGTATTTGTCAATAGCACACAACAAGATCCTATACTGCCAGAAAATCATGTTGGTTGGAGATAAATATGGCAGGCATTTGTATATTAATCGTGTTCATACAAAGTGCAGAACAAGGTATCTTATGTCTACGATAAGAGCTGTTCTGCATGCTCTTTCAATCATCCCCATTTCCCATGTTCTGTCCACTTATCTGGCTAGGACAGCATGCATGAATAAGAGCCTATGTGATTCTATGGAAGGGGAAGAGGGACACATACCTTTGGCTGCTTGCCATGATGGGCACCCTCCACCCCTTGATCTGGCTGAGCTCTGTGTCAGACACCTCGATCTGGAGGGGCAGCCGTGGGATCCACACGTTCATCTCCAGCTGAGCACTCAGGTAGCTGTAGGTGAAGTTCACCATCATCCCCACCTTGCCCTTCATCTCCTTCCCATTCACAAACACATAGTCACACCTGTCTGACACCTGGACAGGAATAGGAGAGGAGGGGGAGAGAAGCATGTGTAAGTATCAAAAGGAGATACCCAGACAAAGCAGCACCATCCGGACCAGCCAAACCCAACTCAACGGACAATGCTGGCACGCACACACACTTTCCAAACTGTGCTGTACTGTACTATACTGTAGGATGTATTTTATCTCGACCCTTACAGAATGAGATGCACTATAGGCCAGATAAAGTGTTGTGTCCCTCAGCATTATTTATTGCCATCCCCTCTATTTATTCCCAACTACAAAAGGAGAGAAGAGGGCAGGGGCACATCTTTGAATGTGTGGATAGAGGGTTGCAAAGCAGCCTCCTAGATGACCTAGATATGCCCCGGGGCTAAATGCAGCACCAACAGATGGCAGCTAGAGAGAGGAAGGCAGGTCTCCGCTGATAACATGACAAACTCAAAATCATCTGTTTCATAAATAGCCTTTTAGAGGAAATCACTGGGCCAATTGCATGCCATTGAAAGAAGCAGGGCTTCACAGCTCCTCATTGCTTTAGCTGGCTGACCTCGCTCCTTCACTAGCAACTACTCTTTGATCCACACCCAGCCTCCCTCTCTTAAAGCCCTATGATGTAGCCATGTAGCACCACAAATACACACAAAACCTCAAAGGGCCTTCAGAGGGGTGGCCGGCAGTTACAGGAGTGCATCGAACACCCCCCCCCCCCCCCCCCCCCCCCACACACACACACACACACACACACACACACACACACCTGCCCAGCCACAAACATACACACACTCACACACTTCTAAAAGCATACAGAGTAGGGAATTGATCTAGTTTGAAAGCAGGTATTTTGAGAAAGCTCCCGTTAGCAGTTTACTACTTCAATGAGATGAATTGAGATGAAATCATAAAATATATTTTCCCATTTCCAAGTTGCTTCTTTATTGCCAGATATAAGATATGAATAAGCAATCATCATTCACAGAACGTACAGTGTGTCTTCAAGGAAAAGGGATTGTGTGACAGATACCCAGCTCTTCCCGAACTCTCCTCTCCCTGCATCACTGCTCGTCTGAGGCAGCTATAGAACCCCAGACTCCCACCTGCTCAATGCTCCATGTCTCCTGTTGTTGCTCATGTCCTTCCCTCACTTTCACCAAACAAAAGCACAAGCCTTTCTGGGTTTCAAGCCTTTGTTACTTATTTGCTCTCCCTGACATGAATCCTTCTAAGGAGGTCTGGGGTACACTGTAGGGCAGCCCAAGGGCTACAGTCAACTATCAGAGCTTCCTTCAAAGTACTGCTTTAGACAATTCTCAAATGGATTTCTTACCACTGGATATCTTCGCTCAGCATGCTGCTTTGTAAGGTGAACTCACCACACTATGTCTTATTGTTTCTTCCTGGTCTGGGGAATAGTAATTCTGTATTAAACCAATACATATTAGGACTACTATTTCTACAACTGATAATGAAGAGGATGATGATGTAATTGTTTTATTGCAAAGACTGGCAGCATTGCTGTATTGCTACTGGTTTCTAATACAGTTATTAAAACTCTGCTTCTTCACAACAGACTGAGCAGATTCTGCTCTGTCAGAGCTTGATGTGTGAGTCTGTTTGGACTGATAAAGATGTCAAAGGAGTCCTCACTTCTTATCAGGCTCTATTGTCTCTCTCTCTCTCTCTCTCTCTCTCTCTCTCTCTCTCTCTCTCTCTCTCTCTCTCTCTCTCTCTCTCTCTCTCTCTCTCTCTCTCTCTCTCTCTCTCTCTCTCTCTCTCTCTCTCTCTCTCTCTCTCTCTCTCTCTCTCTCTCTCTCTCTCTCTCTCTCTCTCTCTCTCTCTCTCTCTCTCTCTCTCTCTCTCTCTCTCTCTCTCTCTCTGGAGTAACGTGCCTTCGACAGACAATGTCAAAGCCATTTCACTAGAGTTGAAACTTTACAACAGGTCTGCATAGCACATCAAGGTTGTAACATCACTGATAAACAAAATGACACTAAGCAACATTTCTTCAAGTACCATTTGATGTACCCCCCCCACTCACCCACCCCCCCACACACACTCACAATGCAACGCTTTATGATTCACAGCAGTGCTTTGGCCGCAAAGATAATCACTGTCTGCAATATTATATTAAACCTACATCTGTCAGGGGTGAGTGTGGAGGACAGCAACATGTCCTAACAGCTTGTCTGAGTGCTGGGATTGATTCACATACAACACCATGGCACCTGGTTTCTCTAATTCACAATAATCTGAGCAGAAACAATTATGGAGGACATGGTAGATGAAGTCCAGCCATCCTAACACATTACACGGACTAACACTGGCCCCCAGTGGCACATTATCAGCCATCTTAACTCACAATCAATACTTTAACGTACACACTCACCATCCTCCTCCTCAGTAGGCTGACACGGGAAGGCTGGTATTGTAGAAGACTGGAGGGAAGCGACCACTTCACTGTGAGTTATACAGTCTCTGTCACACTCATCCCTCAAGATATCATAAACGTCCAGGAGGATCCAGAGGCACATTAATCAGACACATTAGGCAGCTAACGGGAGAATACTTACGGAGGACATTAAGGCTGTCTCGGGATCTAGCCCAGGAAATGAACGACTCGCCAGACAGATACAATCAGTGGTAGATATGAGGGATGGGATTGGAGAAGCATGACGGTGGGCAGGCCTAGGTGTTGAATATAGGAGTTGGCTTGACAGAATCAATTAAGCAGCCCACGGTCCACATCAGCCGTGCCACTCATATCAGCACAGCACCTAGGGGCACCCGTGAATCCTCCTGTGCCCCCTCCCTGGTTGGAGGAACCCATCTACATGGCAATAAACAGACCAGGAATCCACATAAATCAGATCCCTCCCCTCAAAGACAAGTGCTTAAATTCATAAAAATTAATTGAGTGAAGCACCTGAAATGGCAATCTAAATGAACTTGTGCTCTTCATGAACAATGCCTTCACTTACAGACCAGGACTGTTATTAGACATAATGTTTCAGGTCTGGGATTGAGAGTTTTATTGGTTTCACTTTCACACCAAGGCTATTGTGTTACATGTAGAATGTCCCAAACATTTTGTATCTTTCACGCTACACAGATCAGAGGTGGAGAAAACAAGAATGAGTGATGATGTTGCTTTCCTGAGAACTGGTCTATACAGCTATCATTTATCCTGAGTGCAGTGGTTCTAGTGGTGACAGCAGCGCTCAGTGGAGCTGGGAGAGGAGGATTGATATCCCAGATCTCATCTGTCATAGTACTTCTGCACTGACTCAACCTATAGTTTGTAGCTTTATGGATGACAGAGATATGGATTAAACGGGGTTAACTAGTACAACAATGGGTTCATCTGAGCAATCTCAAGCAGGAGGCGATAGGAAAGAATAGCACATAAATACCACATACATGATTGTCAGAGTAAAGCCAAAGGATGAACAAAGGGTAGTTACAGCAATGGAGTCAGACCAATCACGGCAGCCTGATAAAGGGAATGGTATTTGTGATGACAATTCTGTTTCCTTTGCTCTCTCCTACTCTCTTTAGCTCTCACTGTGTAATTCAAAGTGAGAATATGTACCCTAGACTAGCGTGTGCATGGTGAGGTGCAAGATTTCATGCTCCCTGCGTCAGTTTCGTCAACATTTAAAAAAAATCCAATCCTACATGGGCGGTTTGTGTAGACGCTAGGTCTAACAGAGGAGCTACAGTGATTGAATGTGAGCAATCATTCTCCCTCACCAGTATCTTTAATGAGTGATGCCAGAGGCTGGCTGAGAGAGGGGACACACAGAACCCAAACATCACACGTTCTGCAGAGCAGAATGCCTAACACCTCCTGGAGAGGGTAACTCAACTACTGTCAGACTAATAACCTCAGTGTACCCACAAATACTGCACAGAGTGAGACACCGAACTGATCTGGAACCAGGGGAGAGTGTGGGCCGCTCACATACGCCACTCTCTTTACTGGCTGGCACGTTTGCCTACATTGGGTCTCATCAGTCCTTTTGCAGGCCTGTCAAAGCCATGCACCCCAAAAAAGTATGTATACAAATATGCAAAAAAAATGATAATATGGCCAAATTTTTTCCTGTACCTGTCAACACAGATTTGTTTTTGAGTAGCGTTATTCTCTAGCGGGGGTTAAGGGAGAATGTCAGATGAGGCATCCTTTTAAAAGGATTCAGTGTAATTATAAAGCTACAGAGTGAATAAAGCAGCAGGAAATGAGCACAGTGATTCATTATTCAGGTGATGTGGCACCCTGTGTTTACTTAACACTGCCTTCAATTCCCCAGGCCCAAATTACATGAAGTAGTTATGTTTACACTCATGACTAGAAATGAACTGACACAATCTAGCTCTTCTTCTTCCAACCGGTTTATACATTAAACACATGCATTTCTACTCAAAGCACAGGCATCCTGTATCAGCAACCTCTTTATATGCGGTTGTTCTTTTTCTCAGAAAATCACTAGGTGTGGAGGGTCTTCAGTTTTCTAACTATAGCCGACAACACAATGCTAATGTGGTAGAGTAGTCGACAGAAAAAGTTTCCTCTAACACACACTTGAAGAAAATCATCTTTTAGATGTGGAGTGTAAAAACAAGGCCAAAATTCCATCCTCCCTGTAGCTCATCAGAGTAAACAGAGTAGCTACCTCTTTCTTTACAATGGTCAGTTAACACTATCATACTGGGCTTATAGGAAGCTCTATTGGATGTCTTAATAATAAATGTGCCTGTAATTAGGATGGCCCAGGTTTTTGTCTCCCTGGCTGAATTCATCTTCATCTTCATGACATGTTCAAAGAGAGGGAAACCGACATCAACTGGCAGAGCCTTTGGCACATAATGGACCTGTCTGTTGACAGCTCAGCCAGTTAGGATGGGAAACAGACTGTGGACAGATTGAAGGCTGTGTCTCTACTCCAGTTGGTGTTCTGGAGAGTTAGCCATTCCATTGATAATGAACCAGTCACTGTGAGTCAGGAGGAGGATTTCTCAGAGAACAGAAGTGAGCCATTGATGTGGAGGCTCTGCCTGAATCCCACTGTACTGTTCTGGGCTTGGTGTTGTGTTTTGTGTTGTGTGCCCCCGGTTTGAGAGAGTCACGGAAAAGAAAAGAAAACTCAAGCGACCTGTCATTAATGTTTTCCTATTAAATGCTTTATTTTTCTGTGTTTGTGTATCCTGTCTTGTGGCTTAAATCTGAAAACAGACACTCTAAAAATAGAGAGTTTTCTTGTCTGTTCCGGATTTGTTTATTGATTTAACATACTGTAAGCTTGAACGTACAATTCTTTGCAAGGCCAAAATGCCATGTATATTGTCAATCATTACATATTTGCTCTCATTCAATCCTATTTAGTTCAAATAAATAATTCCCAGTGTCTTAGTTGTTGCATAATCAGGCACACCCATATGCACCCCTATTGTTCTGTCTTTACTGCTGTGCAAATGAAAATAATGTGTGCCTATTTGTCACATGTCAGTGGCTAACCTGAATAGAATCCTAAGGCACTTTACAGCCTGTGTATAGCAGTTGAGATTATAATTAAACTACAGTGGGGCAAAAAAGTATTTAGTCAGCCACCAAGTTCTCCCACTTAAAAAGATGAGAGAGGCCTGTAATTTTCATCATAGGTACACTTCAACTATGACAGACAAAATGAGAAAAAAACATCCAGAAAATCACATTGTAGGATTTTTAATTTATTTATTTGCAAATTATGGTGGAAAATAAGTATTTGGTCACCTACAAACAAGCTAGATTTCTGGCTCTCACAGACCTGTAACTTGTTATTTAAGAGGCTCCTCTGTCCTCCACTCGTTACCTGTATTAATGACACCTGTTTGAACTTGTTATCAGTATAAAAGACAACTGTCCACAACCTCAAACAGTCACACTCCAAACTCCACTATGGCCAAGACCAAAGAGCTGTCAAAGGACACCAGAAACAAAATTGTAGACCTGCACCAGGCTGGGAAGACTGAATCTGCAATAGGTAAGCAGCTTGGTTTGAAGAAATCAACTGTGGGAGCAATTACTAGGAAATGGAAGACATACAAGACCACTGATAATCTTCCTCGATCTGGGGCAAGATCTCACCCGTGGGATCAAAATGATCACAGGAACTGTGATCAAAAATCCCAGAACCACACGGGGGGACCTAGTGAATGACCTGCAGAGAGCTGGGACCAAAGTAACAAAGCCTACCATCAGTAACACACTACGCCGCCAGGGAATCAAATCCTGCAGTGCCAGACATGTCCCCCTGCTGAAGCCAGTACATGTCCAGGCCCGTCTGAAGTTTGCTAGAGAGCATTTGGATGATCCAGAAGAAGATTGGGAGAATGTCATATGGTCAGATGAAACCAAAATATAACTTTTTGGTAAAAACTCAACTCGTCGTGTTTGGAGGACAAAGAATGCTGAGTTGCATCCAAAGAACACCATACCTACTGTGAAGCATGGGGGTGGAAACATCATGCTTTGGGGCTGTTTTTCTGCAAAGGGACTGATCCGTGTAAAGGAAAGAATGAATGGGGCCATGTATCGTGAGATTTTGAGTGAAAACCTCCTTCCATCAGCAAGGGCATTGAAGATGAAACGTGGCTGGGTCTTTCAGCATGACAATGATCCCGAACACACCGCCCGGGCAATGAAGGAGTGGCTTCGTAAGAAGCATTTCAAGGTTCTGGAGTGGCCTAACCAGTCTCCAGATCTCAACCCCATAGAAAATCTTTGGAGGGAGTTGAAAGTTCGTGTTGCCCAGCAACAGCCCCAAAACATCACTGCTCTAGAGGAGATCTGCATGGAGGAATGGGCCAAAATACCAGCAACAGTGTGTGAAAACCTTGTGAAGACTTACAGAAAACGTTTGACCTCTGTCATTGCCAACAAAGGGTAGATAACAAAGTATTGAGATAAACTTTTGTTATTGACCAAATACTTATTTTCCACCATAATCTGCAGATAAATTCGTAAAAAATCCTACAATGTGATTTTCTGGATTTTTTTTCTCATTTTGTTTGTCATAGTTGAAGTGTACCTATGATGAAAATGACAGGCCTCTTGTCACGCCCTGGTCTTAGTATTTTGTGTTTTCTTTATTAATTTGGTCAGGCCAGGGTGTGACATGGGTTTTGTATGTGGTGTGTTTTGTCTTGGGGTTTTTGTTAGGTATCGGGTTTGTGGCTTAGTAGGGGTATCTAGTATAGTCTATGGCTGTCTGGAGTGGTTCTCAATCAGAGGCAGGTGTTTATCGTTGTCTCTGATTGGGAACCATATTTAGGCAGCCATATTCTTTGAGTGTTTTGTGGGTGATTGTTCCTGTCTTTGTGTTTGTTGTCACCAGATAGGCTGTTTAGATTTTCTCACGTTGATTGTTTTGTTAGTTTATTCATGTATAGTTTTCTTCATTAAAAAAACATGAATAGAAACCACGCTGCATTTTGGTCCGCCTCTCCTTCATCGGAAGAAAACCGTTACACCTCTCTCATCTTTTTAAGTGGGAGAACTTGCACAATTTGTGGCTGAATAAATAATTTTTTGCCCCACTGTATGTGAACACAAGAAAAACACAGTGCTTCAAAGCAGTGTTATGTGTGGAATGAAGTCAATATCCAAAGTCTGAAGACTTTTGGATGAATGAAAAATGAAATACAAATACCTTTTTCTAAACGTACTTGAGTTTTGTCACTTCTTGCAACTGGCAATGAGTAAGGCTCAGACTACAGTCAATACAACAATAAATGACCATGCAACTGCACTTGACCATTCTTCGATATGCTCCACCTTCCATGAGCTAGCTGAATCCCATCTCACTGGAAACTCCATCTCACTCACTAAACACTGGTCACTAAACACTGGTCACTAAAGATTGGTCACTAAACACTGGTCACGAAACACTGGTCACTAAAGATTGGTCACTAAACACTGGTCACTAAACACTGGTCACTGGAATTCAATTAAGACAGCTGCACACTCAAATAATACCAATATGTAAAAAAATAAAAATAAATAGCATGACGCTCATGCAAACATGCTGCCACTTTTTCGAACAGCAATATTTTCTAACCATATACAAACTCAATATGCACATAAATTACTTGAAATGTTATGGTAATTTGAGCGACAATGTTTCAAAATTACACTGCTAGTGAGAAGAGAAACATATTGAAATACTTCAATGCAAGAATGAGGCTTAGAAAAACATGTATTATAAGTTTGATAATAAAGATTTTTTGTTGTCTATGAATCAAATCATTTCTTTCGTATTAGTTTCCCCCGACTGACCTTGACCACATCTTCATCTGTGGAGCGACAGTCCACTGCCTCTGAGACGTCAGTGACCGTGCCGTCTGCTCCGATGGTCACCACCTTCACCGGGACAGCCACAGTCTTCCCTGTCAACACGGCCGTGTTCAGGATCTCTGTGTCCTGAGAGAGAGACAGGGGACCATCACAGTCAAACACAGGGTAATATCAGAATACACTAAGGAGAAAAACAGCTGCACAATCAGAACCGTTACTGAGTGGACAGCTCTACAACAGCACCATGGACAGTTTTAGAATCATCACCACTACTGAGTGGCCAGCTCTAGAATCATCACCATTACTGAATGGACAGCTCTAGAATCAGCACCATTACTGAGTGGACAGCTCTAAAGTGGACAGCTCCAGAATAAGCATCATTAATGAGTGGACAGCTCTAGAATCAGCACGATTACAGAGTGAAAATCTCTAAAATGGACAGCTCCAGAATCAGCACCATAAACTGAGTGGACGGCTGTGGAGTAGACAGCTCCAGAATCAGCACCATTACTGAGTGGACGGCTGTGGAGTAGACAGCTCCAGAATCAGTACCATTACTGAGTGGACGGCTGTGGAGTAGACAGCTCCAGAATCAGCACCATTACTGAGTGAACGGCTGTGGAGTAGACAGCTCCAGAATCAGCACTGCTACTAGGTGGACAGCTCTAGAACGAACACCGCTTTTGACTCATTACTGTTAGTGAGTTCACAGCTCTGGGTAGAGAAGCAAGCTCAGTACTATTAGTGAGTGGGCAGCTGTGTCTGACCTTAGTACTGTTAGTGAATGGGAACCCTAGTAGAGAAAGAGGATCAGCAGGGGTTCATTACTCCCAATAGAGCTCTTAACCTTTCATTACACAGCTATCACACTGTCAGAAGATATACTTGGTTCAATTAAGATAGGCCCGGGAAAGGCTTTACTGTCTTAGCCAGACATGAACATTACATTGTCTGTTATAGCCATTCACTACATCTCAATTTCAATTAGACGGCTAAATAAGCTGAACCACCACTAGAAATGCCTTGGAGCCAAGGTACACAGCCTTTAAGTCATTGAGGACTGTCTGCTCTTTGCTCTATTGAGGAACCCACATGACAATCGAATCCTATAGAGTGAAAAAGGTCATACCAAGCAAGGTCGTCTTGTTTAATTGCTACTGTGAAACCTCTATAAAGAGGTTCACAATCATTTCAATGGTTTGGCTTTGAAAGGGCTTTACAATGGGCAGAAACTGAGCGGCCCTCTTTACTTTGCTCAGTTAAAGCTGTATTGAAGACTTGGCTCTCAAATGCTTTGACGATGGCATGACATTATGCAGAATTTAGGTATGGATATTAACCTAATTCTAAAACTACGTCTCTATCCTTTCATATCACTGATACTGACACCTTGTGACAGGCTCTATCTGCTGTGTGTTTGACTTCCTGTCAACATTGCCCTTTCTCTGCATGAGGGGAAAACACATGGATTTGTACACTGCTCCTTAAGACTTTCACTTGTGTTTGTGTGCTTGTGAATAAGAGGCATTGAAAAAAAGAGAGAAAAGGGGGATTAAGTTCTGTTAAAAGGAGCATGGACGTTTGTAAGCGTCAATTACCAGTCCATTCAGGCTTTGGAGTGAAATGATTATGGGTTGAGACAAAAAATACCAAGGACTCACAAAATCAATAATGTGGCATCATCTTCAAATGTCTTTTCATTATATTTTTTATAGACTGTAACATTGTTATATAGCATATAGAATCATATAGATTCTGACTTTGCTGACTTTGATTCAAATCCCCTAAATTAGGGGCTGCAGTAAATGAATTCTGTCCCTGCTGGGATTCCTCCATTTCCGGAGGGTCTTTTATAATAGATGATGAGGTAAATGGTTGAGACTCGGTGAAACACAGAGCATTACAGAGGCTGGAAGTGACCCAGCAGGCTGGAACCAGCAGGAGAAGCGAGAGAGCAGGTCCTGGCAGTAATAAGCCACAGTGGAATGTCACAGAGATGCTTCAATGGCCCACACAGCCAGCCACACACAGACAGCGCAATTTCATGTAAAACGGAGAGCATTGGAGCACAACAGGAGAGTTACTTAAAGCTGAGTCTGTATGGGAAAGAGGTCATAGGGAAATATGAGCCAGATTCCTGTAGTATAGGAATGATTACTCTATTAACTAGTAATGCTACCACCTGACTGGGAAAGTTAGATTCTTTAAGTATGGGATACATTTCTGTCACTCTTGTTCCTGAGAAACCAGATACCTACAACCCACTTATTTTGAGCGACTACCTCACATGGCCTTGATACGTGTTGTCCTGCGACCCAGGAGCAAATAGCTACCAGTTCTGAACTCTATTTGATAGCCAATCAGCCCTGTCTCAGCCACACAGATTGAGAGTGTTTTTCAGCCTTTGCCCTGTAACGTGTAGGAGAAGTGGCTGCCCAGTTTATCATGCAGTTCTCTGTTAGCATTCAGCACGGTGCGGTCGCTGCCTGGCAATGTTGTCTGGACCATAATTCTTGCCTGCGTCTGGCTTGGATCTGAAAATAAGTGAGATTTATGGTGTCAGCCAGAGTGACACAGCCAGCATGAGAAGCAGCCAGCCAAGCTCCAAATGCTGTCCCAGCCTACAGGCTAGTGATCTGCTCACCACATCTGCCTCTGTTTGCCCTAAAACATCCACATTCTAACCCAGGAAACTTGGCCAGTGCTCCCACTAGAGCAGGTCTAGCACACTGTTGAGCCATGGATTTGGAAGGCTTGTATTATTGATAAAGCACTGGTGTGGCAAGAGAGAGAGAGAGAGAGAGAGAGAGAAGAAAGAGGAGAGAAGAGAAGAGAAGAGAGAGAGAGAGAGAGAGAGAGAAGAAAGAGGAGAGAAGAGAAGAGAAGAGAGAGAGAGAGAGAGAGGAGAGAAAGAGAGAGGAGAAATGTAAACACACGTCTGTTGTGGATATACAGTACCAGTCAAAAGTTTGGACACACATACTCATTCATTTTTTACTATTTTCTACATTGTAGAATAATAGTGAAGACATCAAAACGATGAAATAACACATGGCATTATGTAGTAACCAAAAAAGTGTTTAACAAATCAAAATATATTTTAGATTTTAAATTCTTCAAAGTAGCCACCCTTTGCCTTGATGACAGCTTTGTACACACAACCAGCTTCACCTGGAATGCTTATCCAACAGTCTTGAAGGAGTTTCCAGATATGCTGAGAACCTGTCTGCTTTTCCTTCACTTTGCGGTCCAACTCATCACAAAACTTCTCAATTTGGTTGAGGTCAAGTGATTGTGGAGGCTAGGTCATCTGATGCAGCACTCCATCACTCTCCTTCTTGGTCAAATAGCCCTTACACAGCCTGGAGGTGTGTTGGGTCATTGTAATGTTGAAAAACAAATGATAGTCCCACTAATCACAAACCAGATGATTTGGCGTATCACTGCAGAATGCTGTGGTAGCCATGCTGGTTAACTGTGCCTTGAATTCTAATTAAATCACTGACAGTGTCACCACCAAAACACCCTCACACCATCACACCTCCTTCTCCATGCTTCACATTGGGAACCACACATGCAGAGATCATCTGTTCACCTCCTTTGCGTCTCACAAAGACATGGCGGTTGGAACCAAAGATCTCCAATTTGGACTCATCAGACCAAAGGACAGATTTCCACCAGTCTAATGTCCATTGCTAGTGTTTCTTGGCCCAAGCAAGTCTCTTCTTCTTATTGGTGTCCTTTAGTGGTGGTTCCTGTGCAGTTGATGTTGAGATGTGTCTGTTAACTCTGTGAAGCATTTATTTGGGCTGCAATTTTTGAGGCTGGTAACTCAAATGAACGTATCCTCTGCAGCAGAGGTAACTCTGGGTCTTCCTTTCCTGTGGCGGTCCTCATGAGACCAGTTTCATCATATTGCTAAATGTTTTTTTACTGGGGCCAACCTTCCTGCTCTCCAGGTCCTCTATGCCAGGCGGTGTCAGAGGAAGGCCCTAAAAATTGTGAAAGACTCCAGCCCCCCTATTCATAGATTGTTCTTTCTGCTGGCAAGTGGTACGGAGCATCAAGTCTAAGTCCCAGAGGCTTCTAAACAGCCTCTACCTCAAGCCTCAAGCCATAAGACTCCTGAACATCTAATCAAATGACTACCCAGACTATTTGCATCCCCCCCCCCCTTTTACACTGCTGCTACTCTCTGTTATTATCTATGCATAGTCATTTTAATAACTCTACCTACATGTACATATTACCTCAATTTCCTTGACTAACGGGTGCCCCCGCATATTGACTCTGTACCGGTACCCTCTGTATATAGGCTCGCTATTGTTATTTTACTGCTGCTCTTTAATTATTTGTTACTTTTATTTTTTATTTTTTAGGTATTTTTCTTAAAACTGCATTGTTGGTTAAGGGCTTATAAGTAAGCATTTCACTGTAAGGTCTGTGCACCTGTTGTATTCGGTGCATATGACAAATCAAATTCGATTTGATTTGATGTTTTGTGACTGCACTTGAAGAAATGTTCAAAGTTCTTGACATTTTCCGTATTGACTGTCTTAAAGTAATGATGGACTGTTGTTTCTCTTTGCTTATTTGTGTCACGTCTGCTCCCGCTCTTCCCTTCCCCTGGCGCTTGAGGGCGCCAGATTACCCTGCATCACACGCTCCTGCCATCATCACTCACACCTGTCCTCCCTCGTCACTCGCTTCAGCGTTATTGCACTCACCTGGACTCACTTATCACCTGTGATTTCCTCCCCTATATTTGTCAGTTCCCAGCTCTGTTCCCCGCTGCTGCATTGTATTGTTTTTGTCTTTTGAATTGGTTTCTGACGCTGTTCCTGTCTCGCCTCTGTCTGTTATAATTACATGTTTTACTCCCCGTACCTGCTTCGTCATTCCGCGTGACAATTTGAGCTGTTCTTGCCATAATATGGACCAAATAGGACTATCTTTTGTAAACCACCCCTACCTTGACACAATTGATTGGCTCAAATGCATTAAGAAGGAAAGAAATTCCACAAATGTACTTTTAACAAGGCACACCTGTTAATTGAAATCCATTCCACCTCATGAAGCTGGTTGAGAGATTGACAAGAGTGTGCAAAGCTGTCATCAAGGCAAAGGGTGGCTACTTTGAAGAATCTCAAATATAGAATACATTTCGATTTGTTTAACACTTTTTTTGGTTACTACATGATTCCATATGTTATTTCATAGTTTTGATGTTCTCACTATTTTTCTACACTGTAAAACTAAAGAAAAACCTTTGCATGAGTAGGTGTGTCCAAACTTTTGACTGGTACTGTATATATATACTTATTAATGTCAACACACCACTGTGGCAGTTTTAAACCCAGCTTAATCCCTAATACATTTGATTGATAACTGTATTATTATACTGGGCCACTCATTATATATTTTCAACATGAGCATGTGATGGTTGAACGAGACAGAATGTGCACTTCAACAGTCAAGAAATTTGAGTTAAGTGGGTTATCTAGTCATTTGAGTGACTAGATAACCCACTTCTCTGAAATAAGTGTTTTCTACTTTTCACATTATTTGTGACCATAGAAAATGATACGAGCAGAATAACATGATGATGAATATGATCCAGGCATAAAATGAGTGTCAAACTGTGTCAGGATGCTATTAAGCAGGCTAAGAGAGACACATCCTTTCACCCACTGTACTCTCCTCTCTGTGTAGTTCCCAGTGTCTCTTCCTCTCTCTCAGTCCAATGGGCTTTAAATTGGGAGGAAATAAGTATGGTGGAGGAGAGGGGAACAAATGACGATATCTCACTGCATGACAACGTTGGGGATGTTTGTAAAATGAACTCTGCCTTTTAATGAGGGTCTCTCTGTTTCTCTCTCTTTCTCTCCACCTGAGACCAAGCCAACTCTCTCTCCCTCTTTGTCTCTCTTCCACAGGCCAGTACAGGGGAGACAAGGTGGGAAGTGCTGCTGGATTCAATGGCTGCTTTGATAGTGGAGATCTTTCAGTGAGTGCCAGCCTGGGAACAGAGGTCTAATGAGAGAGCATGCTGGTAATCCCATGGCCACGGTCTATTGGTGTCGGAAATTAAACACAGCTATCACGAGGGAGGCCTCATTTGGCTGGTGGTATTACATTTAATTTATCTTGACTTAATTCAGGGGCATTATAGAGAGAGTTGGTCATTTCTTGGAAAACACAGAACTCGCTGCTGACAATGGCTGTATTCTAAAAAGGAAAACAAGGAACAAAAACGGTTAATATATTTTCGGAGAAGAACAGAATCATTTTTATATGTCTGTCAAGTTGCTTGCTTTGTTCTAATTCTAACTGTCAGAATGCAGAGCTTGAGGCAAAGGTAGCAGAAGTGTGCTTTATACGTATGAATATGACATGGTATAGAAGTTTGTGTAGGGTGGGAAACTGATTCCTCTACATCAATATGACAGTGTGTAAGTTTGGATCAATCCCCCTGGAAGTACCGTAGTATGCAACTATTTTAAATGGGATAATTTGGCCTAAGAAGAGGCTCCTGGCTCCCCCTGTGAATAAGATAATGTAGCGTATGCTAGTGATGCACAATATAATTTCAGTTGGAGAGGTATCACTATACGACCATGTCAGTGCTTCACACTTGACACACAACTCTTCAACAGTACAGTACTCATCATAACCATGGTTATGTGCATCCTTCTTTCCAACAACTTCTCATTATTCCTCACCTGTTCTGCCCATTCCTGTCAGTTTACAACATCACGTCTGTTCAGTACGGAAAATTGTATGAGCTGATTACCAGTTAAATTCATAATGAGTGGTACATATGGTTATAATAAAAGGCCAGATTCAAAAGGAAGCAAACAATTATCCTCTGAACTGTTGGCGTTTCTGCTGTGCAATATAATCCACATCACACAAAGAAATCAACCCAAGATCTAGATGAGAATCATTGGACCTCCTCCATTTTTCTTACTGTGCAGCAGTACTGTTTGCCACTCGGGCTCCTGAGTGGCGCAGCGGTCTAAGGCACTGCATCTCCGTGCTAGAGGTATCACTACAGACCCTGGTTCGATGCCAGGGTGTATCACAACCGGCTGTGATTGGGAGGCCCATAGGGTGGCACACATTTGGCACAGCGTCGTTAGGGTTTGGCTGGGGTAGGCCGACATTGTAAATAAGAATTTAACTGACTTGCCTAGTTAAATAATAAAAAAAATAAAAAAAACTCACTCATTAACTAACTGCAATGCCCTGAGGAAAGGAGGAGTGGGATTGAAGAGAGAAGATTCAGGAGAATATCCACAGTGGAGAGATAACATTCAGACACAACCGTATGTCACACTCTAAAAATAAATACTATAATTTAAACACATTTTTTTATGAAAAGTGTAGTATTCACTGATTTATAAGGTTCCAAAATTCATAGATATCATCTCCTACTAGGGAAAATACTTTGGGTGAATTGCTGCTCTGTACATATGCTTAAACCAGAGAGCCCTCTGTCTGTTATGGATGGTATGAGGGGGTTGCGGGGGCATGGCAATCCATATGACAGCTCATAGATAGTATTGACCCTTTAGTCTCATTGATTTGCTATAGTTCTACATTATTTATGAGTACACATGATTTATGGGTGAACCTGTCCTTCAGCAACCAAAGTGTCTCAATGACACTCTGCTGATTGGACAAATCCTTCCTTAAAATATTAATTACAGTACATTATGGATTGTGCTCCATTCCATAATTTACATGGACAAGTTTTCAATCAAAAACAAAATACCTTACGATGTGAGTTGAGTGGTGTAAAATACAAGGTGGACAAACCACAAAACTACAAAAGCAAGTTGAAGCTCTAAAAACAACAGCATCAATCATGGCTTCTAAAAAATGTATTAGTTTGTTTTTGTTGTTTTTGTGACAATGTTTTGTCTCTCGTAAGCTCTCTGGTGTTTTTTTGCTCTTTCCACTGTCTAAAGAAAGTCTATAATGTCTGAGAACGCTTTCAACTTCTGGTTGATTTCTTCAATGGAAAACACAGATACACAGATTCTCAATTGGATTGAGGTCTGGGCTTTGACTAGGCCATTCCAAGACATTTAAAATGTTTCCCCTTAAACCACTCGAGTGTTGCCTTAGGAGTATGCTTAGGGTCATTGTCCTGCTAGAAGGTGAACCTGCAAGACTGAAACAGGTTTCCCTCAAGAATCTCCCTGTATTTCGTGCCATCCATCATTCCTTCAATTCTGACCAGTTTCCCAGTTCCTGCCGATGAAAAACATCCCCACAGCATGATGCTGCCACCACCATCTGGGGATGGTGTTCTCAGGGTGATGAGAGGTGTTGGGTTTGCGCCAGACAGCCTTTTCTTGATGGCCAAAAAGCCATTTTAGTCTCATCTGACCAGAGTACCTTCTTCCATATGTTTGGGGTGTCTCCCACATGCCTTTTGGCAAACACCAAACATGTTTGTTTGTCATTTTTTTCTGGACACTCTTCTGTAAAGCCCAGCTCTGTGGAGTGTGTGGCTTAAAGTGGTCCTATGGACAGATACTCCAATGTCCGCTGTTGAGCTTTGCAGCTCCTTCAGGGTTATCTTTGGTCTCTTTGTTGCCTCTTTGTTGCCTCTGATTAATGCCCTCCTTGCCTGGTCCGTGAGTTTTGGTGGGCGGCCCTCTCTTGCCAGGTTTGTTGTGGTGCCATATTCTTTCCATTTTTGAATAATGGATTTAATGGTGCTCCGTGGGATGTTCTTAGTTTCAGATTTTTTTTATAACCCAACCCTGATCTGTACTTCTCCACAACTTTGTCCCTGGCCTGTTTGGAGAGCTCCAAGGTCTTCATAGTGCCACTTGCTTAGTGGTGTTGCAGACTCTGGGGCCTTTCAGAACAGGTGTATATATATACTAAGATCATGTGACAGATCATGTGACACAGATTGCATACAGGTGGACTTTATTTAACTAATTATGTGACTTCTGAAGGTAACTGGTTGCACAATATCTTATTTAGGGTCTTCATAGCAAAGGAGGTAAATACATATGCACGCACCACTTTTCAGTTTTTTATTTTCTTTAATTTATTTTTAAATAGGAAAACTGCCAAGGGGGTGAATACTTTTGCAAGGCACTGTAAACACATAAGAACTCTGTCTAAGTACAAATTACCTTTCTTTTGAAAGGTCATTTTCAGGGGGTATTGAGGTTTGGCTATTATAGTGAACAGACAGGAAGTGAACCACCCTCTGGAGCACAGTGGCGAGGAATTGCTACTTCTCATGCTGGGCTAGGAAGCTGGTGAATAAAACATGGTTGGAAGTAGAACCACTATATTTTAACTTTATAGGACAAATCCCCTGCAGAGTTCATGAATACCATATCTGATACATTGTACATCTACACTGAACAAAAATATAAACTCAACATGCAACAATTTCAAAGATTTTACTGTTACAGTTCATATAAGGAAATCCGTCCATTTAAATAAATTCCTTCAGCCCTTTTCCCCTACAAAAGAGCTTTATTACAGACAGAAATTCTCCTCAGTTTCATCAGCTGTCCGGGTGGCTAGTCTCAGACGATCCCGCAGGTGAAGAAGCCGGATGTGGAGGTCCTGGGCTGGCGTGGTTGTGAGGCCGGTTGGACGTACTGCCAAATTCTCTAAAACGGAGGCAGCTTATGGTAGAGAAATGAACATTCAATTCTCTGGCAAAGCTCTGGTGGACATGCCTGCCGTCAGCATGCCAGTTGCACGCTCACTTAAAACTTGACACATCTGTGGCATTGTGTTGTGTGACAAAACTGCACATTTTAGAGTGTCCTTTTATTGTCCCCAGCACAAGGTGCACCTGTGTAATGAGCATGCAGTTTAATCAGCTTCTTGATATGACACACCTGTCAGGTGGATGGATTATCTTGGCAAAGGAGAATGCTCACTAACAGAGATGAAATACGCTTTTTGTGCGTATGGAACATTTCTGGGATCTTTTATTTCACCTCATTAAACACGGGACCAACATGTTTACATGTTGCGTTTATATTTTTGTTCAGTATAGATGAATGAGTCAGGTGGGTGGGAGGAGTCCTTATCCCTGATGAGTAAAAATGACAGTGAGTTGCAGCGCTCCAGGAGAGAAGACACCAAGGTCATGCACCAGGGACACAAGAGGCTCTCCGCCTGCCCCAAAGCACACGCATGGTTTGGGGAAGGATGAGGGCAGCAGCAGTGGGGCTAATGCATCTGGATGTGCTGGTGGTGGTATAGCGATGCTCTGCTGATGCTGTACTGATGCTCTGCTGATGCTCTACTTCCCGCTGTGGAGCCTGGGCTTCAAGGCTCTAGAGATGCAGCCAGGGATGCAACTCTGTCTGTATCAGCCTGCTCCATTTCAGCCTCCTATCTATCACTTTCAACCGATCGATAGAGAGCTCTTCCTATGCTCTTGCTCAGGTCTGATGGGAATGACCTCCTGATCTCTCTGACTGATTTCCTCACCCGGCTCCGATCAAGATCCATACAGCCAGCTTAGCTTGGCTTAGCTGCCCTCTGGACAGAAACCCCCCTCCGCAGGCTCAAAGGTCAACTCCACTGCCGAGTCCATTACCAACCCCAAATAACACCAGGTCTGTTTTCTCTCAAGCTTCACAGGATCACGCTTGCATTCAGATACAAGACCAATACAGACCATTTGTGAAAATACTGCCATTGAGATATGTCAAGAAATTCTTATTTTTGACAATCCTCTCTTTCCAGTGTTTTCCTGTAAATAACTTTGCATCATATTACCAAACTTTGCAGGCTGTTATTTTGAAAGCAGGTTTGTCCCTTAGGGCGACCGTAATGTGATCTATCAGTTTGACACAGGGCAGGAAACGTCATTGTTCAGAAAACATCAGTGGGGCATCTACATTTTGGGCTGATGTTTGGAGAGCAAAACTTTGGAGATTCTAATCATGGGCTTGCTTCTACTCCTGTATACACCCATAAAAGAGTCAACTTTAAAAGAAGCCACAATCACAACAAAAAAAATGTGCCTTTCAATTATGTAGACATTTCAAGACACTCTGTATTTCACATCTGACACCAAAAGAATACACCATTAAAATAAGCACTTCTACTCTTTTGAAAATGGCAAACTTGCAAACTTAGTTCCGCCCACACTAGGCTTGCCGCTAGAAGCCTTATCAACAACAAGTGAGAATCATTCTGCCTATCTATTCCAGCCTATTGTAGAGAAGGCTTTGTAGAGACGGAACATGGATAGATAGAACTGATCCCTCTCATTTAGAATGCAGTTTAAAAAGGTATTTAAACAGCGAGTCCTCTGTGATCAAGGAGAGAGTGGTTCCGGATCAGAGGACCATTCATTATATGTTGTACTCATTAACATTCTATGTATTATGACACGTGAACACCGCAGTAGGCTCAAAGCTAGTGCTCTCTTTCATCAACCTCCCAGCTATACTGTACCAGCTTCTAATGGATTCGGGATTCATACATCAGCCTCCATTGTAGACTCTATGAGTCATTCTATGCAAAGAAATGCAATGCTTTACCCTGGCAAGGCAATCAGCTATAGCAGTGCCTGAGTGCCATGAAATTAGTGGGCAAATACAGGTCCCTGTAGTGTAGTGTAATTTGGTGTAGTGTAGATTAGTGTAGTATAGATGAGTTTAGTGTAGTATTGATTAGTGTAGAGAAGTGTAGTGTCATTTAGTGAAGTGTAGTGTAATTTTGTGTAGTGTAGCATAGTCTAATTTAGTGTAGTGTAGTGTACTGTGGTGTAATTCAGTGCAGTGCAGTGTAGTGTCGTGTCGTGTGCTGTTCAGACATTGATTGAGACCAGAGGACTTATACAGTGCCATCAAAAAGTATTCATACCCCTTGATTTATTCCCCAAAAAATGGTGTTACAGCCTAAATTCAAAATTGTTTAAATATTATTATTTTTATATACATTTATCGAAAATGAAATACAGAAATATCTCATTCATATAAGTATTCACACTTTTACAGCTTGGGTATGTCTATAGCAGCTTTGCACATACGGATTTGGGGGTTTTCTCCCAGTCGTCCTTGCAGGTTCTCTCCAGCTGTATTAAGTTAGATGGCAAGCGGCAGTAAACAACAATCTTCAAGTCTTTCCAAAGATGTTCAATGTGAATCAAGTCTGGGTTTTGGCTGGGCCTCTTCAGGACTTTCACATTCTTGTCTGAAGCCATTCCAGCATTGCTTTGGCTGCATGCTTGGGGATATTGTCCTGTTGGAATGTAAATTTTCGCCCTGGTCTAAGGTCATATGCACTCTGAAGCAGGTTCTCATCAAGGATTTGCCTGTATTTGGCTTCATTCATTAATTCACTATCCTTACCCGTCTCCTAGTCCTTGCCGCTGAAAAGCATGCCACCATCATGCATCATGGTAGGGATGGTGTTAGAAGGGTGATGAGCTGTGCCTGGTTTTCTCTAGATATACTGTAGTGCTTTGCATTCAGGCCAAAAATTTCAATTTTTGTCTCATCAGACCACAGAATAGTTTTTCAACACTCTAGAAATTGTTTTATACCCTTCCCCAGATATATGTCTCATCACAATTCTATCTCGGAGATCTACAGACAGTTCCTTGGACATCCTGGTATAGTTTCTGCTCTGACATGCATTGTCAATTGTGGGACATTATAGACAGGTATGTTTATTTCTAAATCATGTCCAAACAAGTGAATTAGCCACAGGTGGACTCCAAGTTGTAGTGACATCTCAAGGATGATCAAAGGACATTGGATGCACCTGAGGTCAATTTGGAGTGTCAAAGCAAAGGGGTATGAATAGTTATGTAAATGTGATATTTCTGTATTTCATTTTCAATACATTTGGACAAAAAACATTCAAAACATGTTTTCACTTTGTCATTATGGGTATTGTGTGTAGATGGATGAGAAAAATTTCTTTTGAATCAATTTTGAATTCAGGCAGTAACACAACAAAACATCAAACAAGTCACTGGGTATGAATACTTTCTGAAGGCACTGTACCTTAATACCTGGGAGTATTCAGTTGTATATTCGTGTATCCGCACCCAGACCCTGATCTGAAAACAGTGTATAAACTTCACTGTGATGTCTGTGTGCTCATTTCCTGTTACCAGAGCACATGTCTGACTGGGTGCTGGATGCATGTTCTGCTCTCCTACCTGTGTGTCTGGTAGGGTTTGATAAATCCTTATCCTGCTATTTTACTTGCCTGGCCGAGAAGATGTGTACTAAGGTGCAAGGAATTTTTGTTGTTGTTGAAAATAACAAATAAATAATGAAACATTCAATTGAGTATTGTTGATTGATGACTATATCATGTGAGAGACAAAGTAGCCGGAGAAAGCCAGGGTGATGATCTATTGTTTAACGATACCATTCGGAGCGCACATGAATACAAACTGCTCCTTTCATTTCTCCTCATCTCCTTGCTGTTTAAACGTGCTGTGTGTGAGTGAGCACAGTTTGCTGCCGAGGAAGGCTGGGACAGGACGACATGCGAGTGGTGATATGATATATGCCCTGTCCTTTCAGTCTCTCTCCATCACTGGGGCAGTGCAGCATGGGTAATGATGATGAGGCTGGGCTGGACAGGAGCATATTACTTCAGGATGGTAAAAGATAATAGACCAGCCTCCTGCCGTGCTGCTGAGGAATCAGCTTAGCCTCCAATTACTTTGTCTAAGATCCATCTTTAAGTGACCCAAAAAACAAACAGCTACATCCCACTATTGGGGAGAGAAGAGAAACCATGGGGAGTAAGTGGGGAGATGTCAGGAGAAAGCAATTAATCTACACTGTTAATATCAATGTACAATTCATTCGTAAAGTATTGACTTTTCCACATTTTGTTACAGCCTTATTCTAAAATTGATGAAATATTTTTTTTACCTCATAAATCTACACACAATACCCCATAATGACAAAGCGAAAACAAGTTTTTAGAAATTTGAGCAAATGTATTAACAGTAAAAAACTGAAATACTTTATCTACATGTATTTACAACTATTCAGACCCTTTGCTATGAGACTCGAAATTTTGCTCAGGTGCATCCTGATAATTTTTTAGATGTTTCTACAACTTGATTGGAGTCCACATGTGGTAAATTAAATTGATTGGACATGATTTGGAAAGGCACACACCTGTCTATATAAGGCCCCACGGTTGACAGTGCATGTCAGAGCAAAAACCAAGCCATGAGGACGAATAAATTGTCCATAGAGCCCCGAGACAGGATTGCGTCAAGGCACAGATCTGCGGAAGGGTACCAAAATATTTCTGCAGCATTGAAGGTCTCCAAGAACACAGTGGCCTCCATCATACTTAAATTGAAGAAGTTTGGAACCACCAAGACTCTTCCTAGAGCTGGCCGACCGGCCAACTGAGCAATCGGGGGTGAAGGGCCTTGGTCAGGGAGGTGACCAAGAACCCGATGGTCACTCGACAGAGCTCCAAAATTGCTCTGTGGAGATAGGAGAACCTTCCAGAGAACAATGGGAGGAACTCCCCAAATACAGGTGTGCCAAGTTTGTAATGTCATACCCAAGAAGACTCGAGGCTGTAATCGCTGCCAAAGGTGCTTCAACAAAGTCCTGAGTAAAAGATCTGAATACTTGTGTAAATGTCCTATTTCAGTTCTATATTTTTTTTTACAAATTTGCAAAAATGTCTAAAAACCTGTTTTTGCTTTGTCATTATGGGATTGCAGATTCAATAATTTAATACATTTTAGAATAAGGCTGTACGTAACAAAATGGGGTATGAATACTTTCTGAATGCACTGTATGTTTGTCTGAAGTAAACAGAGAAAGGGAGGAAGGGAGAGAAGGAAGAAGGGAGGAGGGAAAAAAATGTGAGGGAGAGCTCTTTTGAAAAAGCACAAATGAGAAAAGGAGAGCCATAGAAAAAGGGGGAGAGAAAAAATATTTTTAAGGTATTCCACCCATCCCATCATACCCATCCCATCCATCCCACCCATCCCCATCCCATCCCATCCATCCCACCCATCCCCTAAACTAATGGACAATGACACATAGGCTTCTACTTCCAGCTTATACATACTATATACATTTTACAGACACAGTATATTTTACATGAGTTATCTTTTGTTTGTTTTTAGTCCCATCCTTCAGCTACCCTCAACCCCTTCCATCTGTCTCTATAGACCATCCAGTTTTGATTTCTATTTACCATATTCCTGAATTCCCTTTGACATGTTTGGGCACTTCCAGAAATCCTGCTTCATGATTTGAAATGGGTGACAAACCATTGAACAGCATTGTGAGCTGGCAGCGTGTAGGTGTCCCTGCTATAACGCTCAGGAGGAGGATGCTTCAAAGACGAAAGAAAGAGTGTTAATATTTCAAAACATTCTTCTCTCTCTCAGAGGTGTCACCTACAGTAGACCGCTATCACTTGGCTCTGGAAATGTAATAACATTTCATTTTTTTTTGTATTAATCAATTAGAGCAAAGGCACAGTAATTTAGGTCATGCCATAAATTAGTTTAGGAGCAACTGTGACAATAAGCCATAAATGAGATCCAACCCTGAATATGCTTGCCATTATTCATAGTCATTAGCTTTATTACATAATAACCTTTGCAGCATGGTAACTTATGGATTCCCCATTTTTGTTTAAGGGATTATTTCTGGTCTAAATTAGCTTCTCTGTTATGGCAAAAGACAATCTAGCCTATTAGCCTAATTAGTCCTAATTACAGATGAAAGCCTTTTCTAAACCAAAGCAATGCGCAAATCAACAGATGCCTTCAGCATTCTCTCTGAAGTCTCCCCCACTCAACTAGATTAAAGAGATTAGAGCAGCACCCTCTCTCTTTCTCTTTCTTTCTCTCTCTCAATTCAATTCAAAGGGCTTTATTTGTATGGAAACATGTTTACATTGCCAAAGCAAGTGGAATAGATAATAAACAAAATGGAACAGTCAAACTTACACTCACAAAAGTTTCAAAAGGGTAGAGACATTTCAAATGTTATATTACTGGCTGTGTACAGTATAGTCGTGTAACATTGTGCAAATATTTGAAGTACGAAGGGAAAATAAATAGACAGATGAATTTAGTTTGCATTTACAGTGGTGTTTGTGCTTCTCTGGTTGCCCTTTTCTTGTGGTAACAGGTCACAAATATTGCTGCTGGGATGGCACACTGTGATATTTTACCTAATAGATAAGGGAGAAACTCCCCAAATACAGGTGTGCCAAGCTTGTAGCGTTATATCAAAGAAGACTCGATGCTGTTATTGCTGCCAAAGGTGCTTCAACAAAGTACTGAGTAAAGGGTCTGAATACTGTGATATTTAAGTTTTATTATGTTTTATAAATTTGCAGAAATGTCTAAAAACCTGTTTTTGCTTTATCATTATGGGGTATTGTGTGTTTTTAAATCAATTTTAGAATAAGGCTGTAACGTAACAAAATGTAGAAAAAGTCAAGCGGTCTGAATACTTTCCGAATGCACTGTACATTTGGCAGGACGGTAGAAAGTGCAGCTCAGTTTCCACCTAGTTTTGTGGGAAGTGGGCACTTAGCCTGTCTTCTCTCGAGAGCTAGGTCTGCCTACAGCACCCTCTCTCAAAAGCAAGGCTATGCTCAGAGTCTGTACGAAGTCAAAGATTTCCTTAATTTTGGGTCAGTCACGGTGGCCAGGTATTATGCCACTGTGTACTCTCTCTGTTTACGGCCAAATAGCATTGCAGTTTGTTTAGTTTTTTGGTTAGTTCTATCCAATGTGTCAAGTAATTCTCTTTCAGTTTTCTCATGATTTGGTTGGGTCTAATTGTGTTGCTGTCTTGGGGCTCTGTGGGGTCTGTTTGTGTTTGTGTACAGAGCCCCAGGACCAGCATGCTGAGTGGACTCTTCTCTAGGTGCATCTCTCTGTAGGCGATGGCTTTGTTATGGAAGGTTTGGGAATCGCTTCCTTTTAGGTGGTAGTAGATATCGTCCTCATTATTTGGTGTTTTAGGTTATACACGGAAGATGTTTTTGCAGAATTCTGTATACAGAGTCTCAATTTGGTGTTTGTAAATTCTTGGTTGGTGAGCAGACCCCTGACCTCACAACCATAGTGGGAAATGGGTATTATAACTGATTCAAGTATTTTTTTGCCAGATCCTAATTGAGAATTGTATGTTTATTTTTATGGAATAGAATGCTTTTTTGGCCTTGTCACTCAGATCATTCACAACTTTGTGGAAGTTACCTGTGGTGCTGTTGTT
The DNA here is from genome assembly GCF_057628025.1 of Oncorhynchus mykiss. Lineage (NCBI taxonomy): Eukaryota > Metazoa > Chordata > Actinopteri > Salmoniformes > Salmonidae > Oncorhynchus > Oncorhynchus mykiss. The sequence goes on from NC_143027.1 coordinate 25,400,192, forward strand.
TAGGCTGAGGTAGCTATAGTTTTTTTGTGTGCTCTAGGGCAACAGTGTCAAGATGGAATTTGTATTCGTGGTTCCTGGACCTTTTTGGAACACCATTATTTTTGTCTTACTCAGATTCAATGTCAGGGCCCAGGTCTGACAGAATCTGTTCAAAATATCTAGGTGTTGCTGTAGGCCCTCCTTGGTTGGGCACAGAAGCAGTAGACATTTCACTTCAGATTCTAGTAGGGTGAAGCCGGGTGCTGCAGACTGGTCTAGTGCCCTCACCAATTCGTTGATACAGTATATAGACTGAGTATACAAACATTAGGAACATCTCCGTCATATTTAGTTGCACCCCCCTTTGCCCTCAGAACAACCTCAATTAGTCAGGGCTTGGACTCTACAAGGTGTCAAAACCTTTCCACAGGGATGCTGGCCCATGTTGACGCCAATGCTTCATACAGTTGTGTCAAGCTGGCTGGATGTCATTTGGGTGGTGGAACATTCTTGATACACACCGGAAACGGTTGAGTGTGAAAATCCCCAAAGCGTTGCAGTTCTTGACACAGTCATACCCTGTTCGGAGGCACTTAAATCTTCTGTCTTGCAAATTCACCCTTTGAGTAGCATACGTACATAAACTCAGCAAAAAACAAAACGTCCTCGCTAAGTCAACGTTTATTTTCAGCAAACTTAACATGTGTAAATATTTGTATGACCATAACAAGATTCAACATAAACTGAACAAGTTCCACAGACATCTGACTAACAGAAATTGAATAATGTGTCCCTGAACAAAAGGGGAGTCAAAATCAGTTTCAGCTGCATTAAGTACTGCAGAGCATCTCCTCCTCATGGACTGCACCAGATTTGCCACTTCTTGCTATGAGATGATACCCCACTCTTCCACCAAGGCACCTGCAAGTTCTCGGACATTTCTGGGGGGGAATGGCCCTAGCCCTCACCCTCCGATCCAACAGGTCCCAGGCGTGCTCAATGGGATTGAGATCCGGGCTCTTCGCTGGCCATGGCAGAACACTGACATTCCTATCTGGCAGGAAATCATGCACAGAACGAGCAGTATAGTTGGTGGCATTGTCATGGTGGAGGGTCATGTCAGGATGAGCCTGCAGGGAGGGTACCACATCAGGGATGTCTTCCCTGTAACACACAGCGTTGAGATTGCCTGCAATGACAACAAGCTCAGTCCAATGATGCTGTGACACACCGCCCCAGACCATGACGGACCCTCCACATCCAAATCGATTCCGCTCCAGAGTACAGGCCTCGGTGTAACGCTCATTCCTTCGACGATAAATGCGAATCCGACCATCACCACTGGTGAGACAAAACCACGTCAGAGAAGAGCACTTTTTGCCAGTCCTGTCTGGTCCAGCGACGGTGGGTTTGTGCCCAAAGATGACGTTGTTGCAGGTGATGTCTGGTGAGGACCTGCCTTACAACAGGCCTACAAGCCCTCAGTCCAGCCTCTCTCAGCCTATTGCAGACAGTCTGAGCACTGATGGCGGGATTGTGCGTTCCTGGTGTGACTCGGGCAGTTGTGGTTGCCATCCTGTACCTGTCCCACAGTACGGACATTGCAATTTATTGCCCTGGCCACATCTGCAGTCCTCATGCCTCCTTGCAGCATGCCTAAGGCACATTCACGCAGATGAGCAGGGATCCTGGGCATCTTGCTTTTGGTGTTTTCCAGAGTCAGTAGAAAGGCCTCTTTAGTGTCCTAAGTTTTCATAACTGTGACCTTAATTGTCTACCTTCGGTAAGCTGTTAGTGTCTTAACGACCGTTCCACAGGTGCATGTTCATTAATTGTTTATGGTTCATTGAACAAGCCTGGGAAACAGTGTTTAAACCCTTTACAATGAAGATCTGTGAAGTGATTTAGATTTTTATGAATTATCTTTGAAAGAGATGGTCCTGAAAAAGGGACGTTTTTTGTTGTTGCTGAGTTTACATAATATAGGACTCAATTGTCTCAAGGCTCTCTAAATACTTCTTTAAACTGTCTCCTCCTGTTAACCTACTCTGATTGAAGTAGATTTAACAAGTGACATCAATAAGGATCATAGCTTTCACCTGGATTCACCTGGTCAGTCTATGACATGGAAAGAGCAGGTGTTCCTAATGTTTTGTACACTCAGTGTATGTTGAAGAGGTTGGGGCTCAAGCTGCTCCCTTTTCTCACCCCACAGCCCGAGGAGCTCCTGTGTTTTTTTTGTGCCAATTTAAGCGTACACTTGTTGATGGATGTCATCTTGTCATATGTACAGTATTTTCCTCAACAACACCTTCCATCAATTTATATAGCAGACCCTCATGCCAAATTGAATCAAAATATTTTTTTAATCAACAAAGCCTAAGAAAAGCATACTTTTGTTTTGGTTTGTTTGTTTGTCAATTAGGGTGCGCAGGGTGAATATGTGGTCTATCATACGTTCATTTGGTAAAAAGCCAATTTGACATTTGCTCAGGTCGTTGTTTTCACTGAGGAAATGTAGGAGTCAGCTGTTAATGATAATGAAGAGGATTTTCCAGAGGTTGCTGTTAACGCAGATCCCACAGCAGTTATTGCGGTCCAATTTGTCCCTACTTTTGTGGATGGGTGATCAGCTACTGGTTCCAAATATCGGGGAAGATGCCAGAGCTGAGGGAGATGTTAAAGTATAGCTAATTTGGATTTGTGGTCTGTATAGTTTATCATTTAACCAGTTGCATCTCTAGGGGCGCTATTTCATTTTTGGATAAAAAACGTTCCCGTTTTAAGCGCAATATTTTGTCACGAAAAGATGCTCGACTATGCATATTCTTGACAGTTTTGGAAAGAAAACACTCTGAAGTTTCAGAATCTGCAAAGATTTTGTCTGTAAGTGCCCCAGAACTCATTCTACAGGCGAAACCAAGATGATACGTTAAACAGGAAATGAGCAGAATTTCTGAAGCTCTGTTTTCTAATGTCTCCTTATATGGCTGTGAATGCGACAGGAATAAGCTTAGACCTTCTGCCGTTTCCCCAAGATTTCGGCAGCATTGTGACGTATTTGTAGGCATATCATTGGAAGATTGGCTATAAGAGACTACATTTTCCAGGGGTCCGCCCGGTGTCCTTTGTCTAAATTTGTGCGTAATCTTCAGGTGCGGGCATTTTCTCCTGGGATTCAGGAGAGAAAGCACACTTCCACGAACGATATATCATCGAAGAGATATGTGAAAAACACCTTGAGGATTGATTCTAAACAACGTTTGCCATGTTTTCAGTCGATATTATGGAGTTAATTTGGAAAAAAGTTCGCGTTTTGAGGACTGAATTTTCGTTTTTTTTTGGTAGCCAAATGTGATGTACAAAACGGAGCTATTTCTAATACACAAAGAATCTTTTTGGAAAAACTGAGCATCTGCTATCTAACTGAGAGTCTCCTCATTGAAAACATCTGAAGTTCTTCAAAGGTAAATGATTTTATTTGAAGGCTTTTATGTTTTTGTTGAAATGTTGCGTGCTGGATGCTAACGCTAATGCTAACGCTAAATGCTAACGCTAAATGCTAACGCTAGCTAGCTACTTTTACACAAATGATTGTTTTCCTATGGTTGAGAAGCATATTTTGAGAGATGGCATATTTATTTCATTTCATTTGCGATTTTCATGAATAGTTAACATTGTGTTATGCTAATGAGCTTGCTGATAGATTTACACAATCCTGGATACAGGGGTTTTTTCATAGCTAAACGTGACGCAGAAAACGGAGCGATTTGTCCTAAACAAATAATCTTTCAGGAAAAACTGAACATTTGCTATCTGAGAGTCTCCTCATTGAAAACATCTGAAGTTCTTCAAAGGTAAATTATTTTATTTGAATGCTTTTCTGTTTTTTTGTGTAAATGTTGCCAGCTGAATGCTAATGCTAAATGCTACGCTAAATGCTACGTTAGCCATCAATACTGTTACACAAATGCTTGTTTTGCAATGGTTGAGAAGCATATTTTGAAAATCTGAGATGACAGTGTTGTTAACAAAAGGCTAAGCTTGAGAGCTAGCATATTTATTTCATTTCATTTGCGATTTTCATGAATAGTTAACGTTGCGTTATGGTAATGAGCTTGAGTCTGTATTCACGATCCCGGATCCGGGATGGGGAGATCAGAAAGGTTAATTTAGGATACCGTCAATGCTTTATGGGTTGGAGGATTTTTATATCTGGTCCAGTAGTTCATTCAATGTAATTGGAGAATCCAGTGGGTTCTGGTACATTTACATTTTAGTCATGAAGCAGACGGTCTTATCCAGAGCAATTAGGATTAAGTGCCTTGCTCAAGGGCACATTGACAGATCTTTCACCTGGTCGGCTCCAGAATTCAAACTAGTGAGCTTTTGGTTACTGGACCAACACTCTAACCACTAAGCTACCACCATCTGGTTCTCTGTCACCCATCAGTAATAATAATGCTCTTCTCTTCTCCCTGGCCTATAGAGAGCTGCCTGCTCTCCTCTCTGAACCCTCTACACCCCAAACAAAAAGGATCAACAGTTGGAAGACATCAGTGTTGTGTCACTGATACAGGCCTTTGTGCAGTCCCCTGTCCTGTCCTACCAAAGAGACAGAATGTAACGCAGAAACACAGTTCATGTTCATGTTCTCCCTCTGGCAGGGGGGAAGTGGAGCAGAATCAAGAACTGCTTTTATATTACCTTACTTCCTCTATTCCATCAGCAGGTTGAGGAGGAGAGGATGAGAGGGTGAGGAGAGGAAGAGAGGATAGAAGGGGAGGGGAGGATAGGAGCAGAGAGGCTTTTCATGCCAGAGTGATTCCAAGTAATCTAATTCAGCCTTCCTCGCTGGTGTGCCTTCTCTTGCATTGAAGCATGCATAATACACAAACACATTTTCCGACACATACTCAAGTCTCTCTGTGTGTGTGTGTGTGTGTGAGTGAGTGAGTGAACATACAGTGCCTTCAGAAAGTTTTCATACACCTTCCCTTGACTTTTTGCACATTTTGTTGTTACAGACCGAATTCAAAATGGATTAAATATGTTTTTTCTCACCCATCCCCACAAAATACCCCACAATAACAAAGTGAAACCTGTTTTTAGAAATGTTTGCAATGTATTGAAAATTAAAATACAGAAATATCTCATTTTCATAAGTATTCACTAAGAGCTTCCACATCTGGATTGTAAAATATTTGCCATTATTCTTCTTAAATTCTTCAAGCTCTGTCAAGATGCTGATCATTGCTAGACAGCTATTTTCAAGTCTTGCCAAGGATTTTCCAGCCAATTTAAGTCAAAACTGTAACTAGGCCACTCAGGAACATTCAATGTCATCTTGGTAAGCAACTCCAGTGTAGATTTGGCCTTATGTTTTAGGTTATTGCCCTGCTGAAATGTGAATTAGTCTCCCAGTGTCTGTTGGAAAGCAGACTGAACCAGGTTTTCCTCTAGGATTTTGCCTGTGCTTATAGCTGTATTCCATTTCTTTAAAAAAAATGTAAAACTCCCTAGACCTTGCAGATGACAAGCATACCCATAACATGGATGCAGCCACCACCATGCTTGAAAAGATGAAGAGTGGTACTCAGTGATGCGTTGTGTTGAAAGGAAAGGGGGATACCTAGTCAGTTGTACAACTGAATGCATTCAACTGAAATGTGTCTTCCGCATTTAACCCAACCCCTCTGAATCAGAGGGGTGCAGGGGGCTGCCATAATCAACATCGCATTTGCCCCAAACATAATGTTGGGTATTCAGGAGAAAAAGTTAATTTCTTTGCCACATTTATTACATGAGTGCATGGTTGCAAACAGGATGCATATTTTGGAATATTTTTTATTCTGTATAGGCTTCCTTCTTATAACTCGTTCATTTAGGTTAGTTCTGTGGAGTAACTACAATGTTGTTGATCCAACCTCAGTTTTCTCCTATTACAACCATTGAACAGTGTTTTAAAATCGCCATTGGCCTCATGTTGAAATCCCTGAGCAGTTTCCTTCCTCTCCGGCTACTGAGTTAGGAAGGACGCTTGTACCTTTATAGTGACTGGGTGTATCGATACACCACCCAAAGCCTAATTAATAACTTCACCATGCTCAAATGGATATTCAATGTCTACTTTTTTGTTGTTGACATCAACCAATTGGTCAGAAGCGACCCTGTTTCTGTTTATGAGCCCCACATTTTTAGCAAAGAAATGTATTAAAAAAGTATTGTTTTCTTGTTGGGGCTAGCTTGTTTTGCATGTTATTTTGGCATTAATATGTGTCACATAATAGTTTGCAAACAATGTAAAAATATATATATCATTAATTTAATAAAGCTGTATACAAACATGGTCTCTTTTTTGTTTTCTTGAGTAAGGCAGCTCCAAAATGCAGGTGTTTCAGCCTAGCTCAATGCTTTCTGTGGTGGTGGAGCAAGCCAGCAGAAAATACGGAGCGTTGCGCCGTTATTAGCTCAGAGGTCTGGCACTCATGGGGACACTACGTCACTGCCAAGTCGAAGGGTTGACTTTAAAAATTCTAGCGCCTTGGTTGCTGCCATAGAGTTACATTACAAGTGCCCGTCCAAGAAGGCTCAAGGTCATTGGCCACAGATAAAAGTATGTCAAATCACGTTATATGTACAGTAGCTTTGATTGGATTGATCATGTCAACAAAATTTTTAGCTTGCAGTCATCATCATGAATCAAATCTCCAATCTACTGGCAAATCTTTTTAATCCTTGTCATATGAAGATAAATAATGAAGACAAATTATAGATAAAAGGTATCGATGCTCAATGACCATTGGACATAAACATTACACAACAAGTTGGAAATTGCACCAATGAGTGGTTTAGACGGAATCAGTGACAGTGGCTGTGTTGTCCCAAATCTGGGATTAAGGGGCTCTTAATCCCAGATAAACATTCAACATTGGCCATTCTGTCAATAAAGCATGATTTGTGCCGTGCTCAAAACAACTGTAACTTGGAACTACGAAAACTTGACTTCAGTGAGTTCAAGACACCTGGGAAGTTGGGAATAAACGAGCTCCGACTGGAAAAAATATGTTTTGAATGGTCATTCAACTCGGAAATTGTAAATCCGGCCTCTTTCTAGAGGTACGACCTGAAGATCAATGACATCATCATGATTCCCAGTTGTTTTGAAAGCACCATAAATCCAGAGAATGCCAGACTTTGATTACATAATTTGCCTACGAAGGACCGCCGCGCAACCTTTCTGTTCAAGTGAGCACAGCACAACAAGGTGAGTCCAAAAATATATTGTATGCTGCTGCATAAATTATATAATATGCCAGGGAGGTGTGCATACTGTAGCTGAGAAAGTAATACTAAGTGTATGTTGTGTAGTAAGATGTTAGTAGCCTGTTAGTGCCAACCCCTAATAATTTAGTCTATTTACCCCTCTTAATTTCACCTACTGTTCTGACTTGGTGGTGCACATGTAGCCTATAACCTGTTTTAGAGAAATTTAATCATATAATATTGTAAGAGCTTTCATTGTCTGCTTATATACCCCCTTTATTTATCCTATGGTTCTGACTTAGTGTACAGGGAGAACACTGTAAGAACGGCCCATGTTCTGAAATCTGTACCCATGTTCTGAAACCTGTACTAAACAAAAAGTGCTAAACAAATAGTTATATTGACTATGTCCGTCCTAGCACGCTCATTAATGTTTTAATCGATTGACTCTCATACGCTCATTGTCTCCTTATGCCATAGTTTGTACATCTCACTTGTCATTATAAACCACCTTTGTTTAAGCAAGTTAGCCATATCAGCTGTTTTTTTTAAAGGCAGTAAATGAGGCTGAATTAACTGTTTCGCTGCCAGACAAGGCTCCACTAATAACCAGGTGTAGCAGAGGTAAGATGTTGGAACTGCTGTTGGGACAGCTTTATGTAGGCCCTAATGTAATGTGTGCTCTGGGAGTCAGGAAGCAAGTTCAGGGAATTAATAATATAGTAAATGAACGAAACATAAAACAAAACATGAAGAACGCACAGACATGAAACAGAAACAATGATGCCTGAGGAAGGAACCAAAGGGAATGACATACTGTATATAGGGAAGGTAATCAGGGAAGTGATGAAGTCCAGGTGAGTCTGATGACGCGCAAGTGCGCGTAACGATGATGACAAGTGTGCTCCATAACGAGCAGCCTGGTGACCTAGAGGCCGGAGAGGGAGCACACGTGACACCTAACAGTTTGTGGGTACTGTTTGTCACTGTTATAGTGCGATTCATGTATAGTTTAGTGTTGTGTTGTGTAGTGTAGTGGCTTAGCTGTCATGCATCCCACTAGTTTTTTGATGTTGTTGCGCCACCAAGATTGACATGCTAAAATCGCCACTGCAGTTGGTGCACTTCTTTACGAGGCATTGGAAAACCTCCCTGGTCTTTATGGTTGAATCTGTGCTTGAAATTCACTACTCGATTGTATTTTACATTTTGGACCATTGTGTGTAGATCAGTGATACAAAATCTAAAAGTAATCCATTTGAAATTCAGGCTGTAACACAACAAAATGTGGAAAATACTTTTAGTGCCTGAATACTCTCTGAAGATACTGATTGTGCTCTGTGACTCAAATCAAATCAAACTTTATTTGTCACATGCGCCGAATACAACAGACCTTACCGTGAAATGCTTACTTACAAGCCCTTAACCAAAAGTGCAGTTCAAGAAGAGTAAAGGAAATATATACGAAATAAACTAAAGTAAAAAATAATAAAAGGAACACAACGAGGATACAGGGGGTACTGGTACCGAGTCAATTTGCGTGGGTACAGGTTAGTTGAGGTAATTTGTACATTTAGTTAGGGGTGAAGTGACTATGCCTAGATAACAAACAGCGAGTAGTAGCAGTGTACAAAACAATTGGAGGGGGGGGGTCAATGTAAATAGTTCGGTGGCCATTTGATTAATTGTTCAGCAGTGTTTGGACCATGATAGTTCGTTGGTGATGTGGACACCAAGGAACTTTAGACGCTCCTTTGTCTTGATCACATTGAGAGAAAGGTTGTTGTCCTGGCACCACACGGCCAGGTCTCTAACCTCCTCCCTATAGGCTGTCTCGTCATTGTCGGTGATCAGGCCTACCACTGTTGTGTCATCAGCAAATTTAATGATGGTGTTGGAGTCATGCCTGGCCGTGCAGTCATGATGGAACAGGGAGTACAGGAGGGGACTGAGCACTTACCCCTGAGGGGCCCCTGTGTTGAGGATCAGTGTGGCGGATGTGTTGTTACCTACCCTTACTACCTGGGGGTGGCCCGTCAGGAATTCCAGGATCCAGTTGCAGAGGGAGGTGTTTAGTCCCAGGGTCCTTAGCTAAGTGATGCGCTTTGTGGACACTATGGTGTTGAACGCTGAGCTGTAGTCAATGAATAGTGTTCTCACGTAGGTGTTCCTTTTGTCCAGGTGGGAAAGGGCAGTGTGGAGTGCAATTGAGATTGTTTCATCTGTGGATCTGTTGGGGCGGTATGCGAATTGGAGTGGGTCTAGGGTATCCGGGAGGATGCTGTTGATGTGAGCCATGACCAGCCTTTCAAAGCATTTCATGGCTACCGACGTGAGTGCTACGTGTCGGTAATCATGTAGGCAGGTTACCTTCGCTTCCTTGGTCTGCTTGAAACATGTAGTTATTACAGACTTGGTCAGGGAAAGGTTGAAAATGTCTGTGAAAACACTTGCCAGTTGGTCCTCGCATGCTTTGAGTACAAGTCCTGGTAATCCATCTGGCCCCGCAGCTTTGGGAATGTTGACCTGTTTAAAGGTCTTGCTCACATTGGCTACTGAGAGTGTTATCACACAGTCATCCAGAACTGCTGGTGCTCTCTTGCATGCTTCAGTGTTGCTTGCCTCAGTGTTGCTGGTGCTTGTCTGATAGGCTCACATCACTGGGAAGCTCGCATCTGGGTTTACCTTTGTAGTCCGTAATAGTTTTCAAGCCCTGCCACATCCGACGAGCTTCAGAGCCGGTGTAGTAGGATTCAATCTTAATCCTGTATTAACACTTTGCTTGTTTGATGGTTCGTCTGAGGGCATAGCGGGATTTCTTATAAGTGTCCGGATTAGTGTCCCACTCCTTGAAAGCGTCAGCTCTAGCCTTTAATTCGATGCAGATGTTGCCTGTAATCCATGGCTTCTGGTTGGGATATGTACGTACATACGGTCACTGTGGGGACGACGCCGTCGATGCACTTATTGATGAAGCCGATGACTGAGGTGGTATACTCCTCAATGCCATTGAATGAATCTCGGAATATATTCCAGTCTGTGCTAGTAAAACAGTCCTGTAGCGTAGCATCCGCGTCATCTGACCACTTCTGTATTGAGCGAGTCACTGGTACTTCCTACTTTAGTTTTTGCTTGTAAGCTGGAATCAGGAGGATAGAATTACGGTCAGATTTGCCAAATGGAGGGCGGGGGAGAGTTTTGTATTCATCTGTGTTTGTGGAGTAAAGGTGGTCTACAGTTTTTTTTCTGGTTGCACATGTGACGTGCTGGTAAAAACTATGTCTGAGGTTGTGTGTGTGAGTTGTGTACATAATATGAGTCTATTTTGTGTGGATTTTGTGTGAGACAATTTACAAAAGAGAGGCAGTGAGAGAAAACCCGGTTGTATACTGAACATGAGAATGGTCTGACATGAGTCTGCACTTTACTAGCCAGGAAACTACAAAGGTAGGTAAGATTGGACACCACAACAAATGGGGGGAAGAAAGGAAGAGAGAAACAGACAGATTGAATGATTGAAAAAAGATTGAATGAATGAAGAGTGAATGAATTGATATAGGACTGGAGTAAGGCTGGACAACAACAGCTCACAATGTCAATATCAGCAATGGAAATGTCCACCGAGCATTGACCAGGTGCAGTCCTGAGATAGGCATGCATTGAAATGTTGAGTCACTCCATTACATATAGTCATAACCATAAAAATAGAATCACTCAAATACAGAATCAGGAAAGGATGACTAAGCATCAGAGTTTGCATAGCATATCCATACACTGTACACGTATGTAACCTGCTCTAATGTATTTGAATACACCCTTCATCTTCTCATATGAGCCTCTCGCAATGATGATTATGTCCATAATTGATTCTGCCAAGTTTAGCAAGTGATTCTAATAGCAGATTAATTATGATAGATCTTTGTCGCTTTATAAAAACCTTTATAATCGGCCTTGAACCATAAATCCTTATTGCACTCAAAACGCATAATGATTTCATCATATTATGAGATACTATTAGAATGATGGGTATTAGGGCGTTGTTAAGGGGGGATAAACATGAATGATTCATGAACCCTAGCCTGGTAGGGGCCCCTAAATGTTCAGATAATTATTTGTTTATAATTTTAAAACATGTTAGACCAAAAAATCTGTGATGAAAATTAAAACGTATAACCATAATCAGATCAGGTATCTCTACCCAACCATCCAGTTTGTACCCCCCCCCCCCCCCCCCCGCCCCCCATAATGCACATGGTTTGGTCCATTATTCTACACGAGGAGATCTGACAGTTGCTCCGGCATGTAGCCTAAGCATTCATGAGAGATATCGAAACGAAATCAGGTTTTCAGAAAAACAAAGACAGATGCTGCAAAATTCAGGAAAAAAATTACTCACCACGTTTTTTCCCAGAAAACAAAATGAGGAGAAGGATTTGAGTGGTAAGTCAATGCAGACGGCTAGTCAATGCAGACGGCTAGCCTAGCTAGCCAATACAGCTAGCTTGATAGCTTGCTCGGTCAGAGCAGTAATTATTAACATGATGATGAGCTACCACTACCAGCTATGGCTAGCTAATTAGCTTTTATTTATATATTATTATAACTGTATTCCCCAATATTTGCTAGCTAGCCAAACTAAAATTAAAACCTAACATGTAGCCTAACGTACGCAAACCCCATTCTGTACAAATGTGCGCAACCGCGACATTCAAACGAGGCTGCAAAGAAAGCTAAGGTGACTGTAGCGACTGCGTTGACAACAAAATCTGGTGTGAACTACGTTTCTATTCAAGTGTTGATTGACATGGTAATGGATCTATAGTATTGGAGAAAAGTAGAAAAAACTGACCCCTCCGACGCCATGACACGTCACGATATAACGTACAGCACGCATAAAGCAACTAATTCTGTCTTACAGCTTCTTCCCACCAGGTGTAGCACTTCTCTCACCGTTTAAAAAGGGACAGGGTAAGGGGGGATATCTAGTCATTTTTTGGGACATCACTGCAAGCTATCATGACTCTCAAAAGCCACTGTTTACTTCTGAAGATCCCTTTCGCACCGCCCTAAATACCCAATTCAAATTTGACACAAACCTTCAAATAGGTATGTAATGACACGTTATATAAACTCTTTATAGTGCTTAATTTACATTTTAGAGGCTATAAGGTGATAAGATGGACAGATCGAGTGAAAAAAGCCGTTTCCCCACACATCTCTCCTTCTAACTACCACGCAATAGGTTTCGCTTCCCCACCCGCCATTTAAAAAAAAGACCCGACAGCTTATTGCCTTCTTGAATCATGCAGAGATGGGCATCATGAAGGTCTCGTTATAGATGTTGTTGGAAATGGGAGAAATTGTGCTTTACAATGGTATTGATATTACAGTTGATCTGGAAGTATTATGTTTTTTGGGCACAAAAAAAGGTCAATTGTACAGCCCAGCTCGATGTACAAAAGTGAGTTAGTTCACTTTACCCATCCGTACTGTAGATGCTACTACTACTGCTGTAGACAAAGATCCCAACGTCTGTTTACTACAGGAAGTTGAAACAGCGGACCTTGGAGGTGAGGCAGTTTTTTTGTAGAAGCAGCAGAATAACTAGACCATTTTTAAATTGTAAAGATAGGCACATGATGACTTAGACACACTTAAATACGTATTCTATTTGATATGTATTCTATTAAAACGGTTTTTTTCTTTCAGTGGTAGATTTTTAGTATGGTAACCTTCGTAGGAGCGAACATTAAACCTACAATTCCCTTTGTTTACTCACTTTCTAGTGCCTAGAGAGCCCCAGGCAGGCAACATTTCAGCCGAAAGCTGTCAGACAGACTCTGATGCAGAGGAGAGCAGGAAGGAGGAAGAGGAGTGAAAGAGTAGCACTAGTGCCAGTGAAGGAGTGACAGAAGAGATTGAACAAGCAAGTAATAAGGGAAAGGAAGAGATTGGACAGATTCAAAGTGAGGAAAATGAGCTTTTAGATGATCCAGCACTGTGGCCAGAGAAAGTACAAGACCATGAAAGAGAAGCTATTGTTTGCAGACTAGCCAACAGGTGTGGTGAGGAGACAGAACTGTATATAATCATGCCCCCAGACACAGAAGGCAAGCCATTACCCAACTATTTACAGTACAGTAAGTCAGCAAACGGAAGAGAAAAGGTGCAGGCTGGCTTATTTATACTAAGAGTGTAAAGGCATTATATTGCATTCCTTGTGTTCTTTTTTATCATGAGCAAAGTAAACCATCACCCAGTTCTTTGAATAGTAAGGATGGCTATAAGATATCATCCGTGAAATGGTGGAGAATGTATGACAAACTTCCAGAGCATGAGGATGGTGTGTCTCACAAGAACTGTTACTGGAAATGGAAAAATCTGCAGCATACTGTAACTACAGCTATAGGTATAGACAGTCAGCTGCAGAAACAAATCCAGTCCGAAATGTATAAAAACAGAGCACTTCTAGAAAGGATTTTGGATGTGACACTGCACTTAGCATCTAATAATAATCTGATGATCTTGATGATGTGCATAATGGAGATTACCTAGGCTTACTTGAGCTGTTGTCAAATTATGACCCGCTATTACGTGTGCACTTACAGAAAGTCGGAGACAAAAAGAAAGGAGCACGACTGACTCATTACCTCAGCTCTGAGAGCAAAAACGACTTCATAGGAATATGTGGTCAAAGGGTTTTGAAAGCAGTACTTTATGAAAGAGAAGATGCAATCTATTACTCGGTTATATGTGATGCAAATCCAGACATTTCCCATACTGAGCAAAATGTATTATTGGTGAGATATGTACACAAAGATAAAGTTCAGGGAACAGGTGACTGGGAAATAACTGAATGTTTTCTTGAATTTAAAGACTTTGCTAGAAAGACAGGCAGTGACATTTCTGAAATGATTTTGAGTGCATTGGAAGGGCATGGTATTGACATAGCAGATTGCCGTGGTCAAGGCTATGATAATGGTGCAAATATGTCATGGAAAGTGAAGGAAGTTCAAGCACACATACTGCCAAATAATCCACTGGACACATACTCACCTTGTGCCTCCCACACTCTTAATCTTGTGAGTGTACATGCAGCTCAGTCGTGCCCAGAAGTATCAACCTCTTTGGCTGTGGGAATCGTCTTTACAATCTGTTCAGTTCCAGCCCAGAGCAATGGGCCATTCTCAAGGAAAAGACTGGCTGCTGTCTTAACCGCTTTTCAGACATGGGACTGAGTGCGGGTATTGCTGCGGTCCAACCGGTGTCAACTAATTTACTGTCTATCATCAAGGCTCTAGACATGCTTCTTGCTACCTGTAGCCTGACAAACAAAGCCAAATCTGAGGCAAAAGGTCTGAAAAGCTACTTCATGTCTTTCAAGGCAATCTTGCCGCTCACTTTCTGGGTAAAGGTTTTGCAGTGTATTGAGAATAGAAGCCTAATTCTTCAGTCAGGAAATATTTATCTGGACACTGAATCAGCTCACATTAATAAGGCACTACAGGAAGAAATACAGGCTCTTTGTAATCAGTGGGATGCTCTTCTGGCAGAAGCCTCCATGGTGGCAAATGAAATGGGTGTAACTACTCAGCTTCACAGTGAACAGAGGAGTCGCCAGAAATAAAGAAAACGTTTCCCTGATGAGACTGAAGATGACATAGCAAATGAACAGAAGTCAGACACTGGATTTTGCAACACAGTGTTTTATGTGGCTCTGGATGGTATAATCAGTCATTTGGACATGCGATTGCAGCTATATGCAAGGAGTTTTCATCAATACTTACATTTAGGAAAATGACTGAAAACCAAATTTGTGTATCTCACCACAAATTGAGAAGGAATTACTCCAAAGATCTCACAGATGGATTTGAAAATGAAGTGTGACATTATTAGACAATATATGGTGCCACTTCTTCAGATGGTCTTTCTCCTGTAGAAATCCTAAATGCCATCCACAAGATGCAGCTACAGAGCATTTTTGGAGAGGTGTGCATTGAATTGCGAATGTCTGTAACATTTGCTGTGGGTGAACGTGTCTTCAGTAAGCCGAAACGTATAAAGAACTATCTAAGATCTACAATGTGCCAAGACAGGTTGAACAGCCATGCCATCCTTTCAATTGAAAACCAGTTAGCTAGAAAATTAATCTTTAAAGGCACTATGAATTAGTTTGCTCACAAGAAGGCTTGACGCTGGGCTATTGGAGCAGTGTAACCTCTGAGTTTTGTTTACAGGGAAAAAACACAAGGACAAATGCCTTAACCTGTTCTACACAAGCCTGCCCGGGGACGGGCAAAATACTGTTTCAGAGTATTTTCTGCTATGGTGTATCCCCTGTTGAACTTACTCAGGAATGCCCACATAATGTCTTGATACTACAGTTGTAATTTCACAGATGCTTGTTCTCTGTAGGTACCACATTTATGCCTGCACCCCACATAGTTCAGGATTTATTTTTATTTTGGGTATGCTATTTAGGCATTTATTTAGGAATTGTGCATGGGGCAGAAGAGGGTTAGCCTTGTTTATAAGAATTGGTAATACATTATTTAATCTGAAACATGGATCATTAGTAATTTCTTCATTAAAACTGACTACAATACCATATATTAACAAACATGTCACCAATTGTGTAGTTATTTATAATAAAGCATCATAAAAATCTCAAGACACAAGACAGCTTTTGTTAACGTTAGGAACCAAAATGTTTTGCAGTACTATTAATATAGGCAAAGGATGAAGGTGGAAACTAGAATCTGTACAATTGTAGTATAGAGCAGCAGAAGCTTCTAGTTAGTACATTTAATAACACATATTGTTCAGTACGTTATTTTAATCTGAAACATTCTGATTTCTATGTTAGGGGCCCGGTAGTTGTTTATTTCACGGGGCTCCAAAATTCTGGCAACGCCCCAGGCTTGGAGTGTACAGTACTTCACAAAGATCCCAAGTCAGTCTGCACTTCTGACAGCTACAAAAACATCTCAAATAGTATTCCCTCATTAATAAGTTTGCAAATACTCTATACTAAAATATGAGCTAATTTATCTGCAAATAAAAAAGACTGAGCCGTAAGTGGGTATCATGCTCATTCTGGTACCCACATAAAGCTCCCTCACAGAGACGGTATGAAATACTGATATGAGAAAGATACATTCTCCATACAATTTGTGTCAATGCAAAGTGTGGGTGCAATTATCCTTTTGTTGGCACGTCAGAAGAAAAGGAATATGAAAAGGGAAATATGGATAATATACTGTACCTCTGTAAACATAGCATAAATTATCCGGGACATGAGTCTGTTGACACCAGGAAGAGAAGCTGCTGCTTCAGCAACAGTTTACGGGATCCTAATACATTTTTAAAAATCCTAAATACTTTTGGGGAACAAGATCTACAGTATCTGCATTCCTCTCAGCACAGCAACACAGGAATACAGGCACAGTCACCCATGTAGTGGGAGAGTCACTTCGGGGGCTGCCTTACACCCATGGCCACCTATAATGTAGCTATAGAAACTGCTAATATGGAACCATTTATACATTTTATATACATTTTATATATATATATATATATATATACAGTATATATATATATATATATATATATATATATATATATATATATATATATATATATATATATATATATATATATATATATATATATTATAAATAACGGTTAAGCTAACGCAGGCTAATGTGATTAGCATGAGGTTGTAAGTAACAAGAACATTTCCCAGGACAGACATATCTGATATTGGTTAGAAAGCTTAAATTCTTGTTAATCTAACTGCACTGTCGAATTTACAATAGCTATTACAGTGAAAGAATACCATGCTATTGTTTGAGGAGAGTGCACAATTTTGAATATGAAAAGTTATTCATAAACAAATTAGGCACATTTGGGCAGTCTTGATACAACATTTTGAACAGAAATACAATGATCCATTGGATTAGTCTAAAATTTTGCACATACACTGCTGCCATCTAGTGGCCAAACTCTGAATTGCACCGTGGCTGGAATAATACATTATGGCCTTTCTCTTGCATTTCAAAGATGGTACAAAAAAATACAAAAGAACGGTTGTTTTTTTCTTTATATTGTCTTTTACTAGATCTATTGTGTTATATTCACCTACATTCCTTTCACACTTTCACAAACTTCAAAGTGTTTCCTTTCAAATGGTACCAAGAATATGCAAATCCTTGCTTCAGGGCCTGAGCTACAGGCAGTTAGATTTGGGTATGTCATTTTAGTCAAAAAAATGAAAAAAAGGGGCAGATCCTTAAGAAGGTCCCGACAGTGCACTCACAACATTCATTTAGCATACCACAAAATGAAGCCCTTACAGATGCATCACAATCACATAACTCAACACTGGCAAGCAACATGTCATGCTTGTAAGTGGGTGTAATTGATCTCTCTGGCATCTTTAAGTTGCTTTTCTGGATCTAACTCTGTTTAGAAAACCAAGGCAAATGTGGTGAGATGTTCTGTGAAGTTAAATAGAGTAGCTTTGATGAATCTGCCCAGCAGAGGCTCATCTGTATAGCAACCTAAGAGAGACACACACCTCCAGGCCTTGCCTCAGGCCACAGAGAGCCTCTGGGCCCCAGATACAGGGCCTGCTGAGGGCCACATGTACCCACTCCTCCATGCCAAAACACACACTCCAGAGGCAAAACACTGGAGCTACAGGTCTGCAAATCAGTGTAGTTATATCAGATCTAATATTGATTTTGTAATGGACGATAACTATACAGTAAATGTATTACGCCAAAATCATAGTGTACAGTATGATTGTAATCCTATGGCATTCTATATTTTGTTTATCTTTAAGAATTATGTGTCTTTGTTCTTCTTACATTTGTATTTAACTAAACTGAAGAAAATATAAACGCAACATGTAAAGTGTTGGTCCTATGTTTCATGAGCTGAAAATAAAGATCCCAGAAATGTTACATAGACACAAACACCTTATTTCTGAAAAATGTTGTGCACAAATTTGTTTACATCCCTGTTGGTGAGCCTTTCTCCTTTTCCAAGATGATCCATCCACCTGACAGGTCTGGCATATCATTTAGCTGATTAAACGTCATGATCATTACACAGGTGCACCTTGTGCTGGGTACTATAAAAGGTAACACAATGTCACAACACAATACCACAGATGTCTCAAGTTTTTGGGGTGTGTGCAATTGGCATGTTGACTGCAGTAATTTCCACCAGAGCTGTTGCCAAATAACGGAATGTTCAAGGTAGTTTTAGGGAATTTGGCAGTATGTCCAACCAGCCTCACAACCACAGAACACGCTTAACCATGCCAGCCCAGGAACTGCACATCCAGCTTCTTCACCTGCAGGATTGTCTGGGGGGGAGGGGGGGAGTATTTCTCTCTGTAATAAAGCCCAGTGGTGGGGCAAAACCCATTCTGATTGGCTGTGCCCTCCAAGGCCCACCCATGGCTGCACCCCTGCCCAGTTATGTGAAATCCATAGATTAGGGTCTAATGAATTTATTTCAATCGACTGATGTCCTTATATGAACTATAACTCAGAAAAATCTTTGAAATTTTTGCATGTTGCGATAATATTTTTGTTCAATATATTTTAATCACATTACGGTATAAAAGTAAATATAAGATGCTGTTAAGGGAAGTGTAGTCACTGTTCTGAACAGCAGGATGCACGCTGTGTAACCCATAGAACTTTGAATGAATTTCAGAACTCTGGTACAGCCCATCTGCTCTATGTGTTGTAGTGACATTGACTGACTGACTGAGTGACACCACTCACCATAGCCAGGGGCACAATGCCCCCCAGGTCTTTCTGGGCAAGCCGGATCTCTGTCTCTGCCTCCTGTATGGTGGCATGGCTGCCCGGGTACTCAACCTGCCACGTGATCCAGCGGCTGCCCAGTGGACCCAGGAAGCTGTCCACCTCCAGATCCACCTGTAGGACCCTCTGGAAACCCACATCTGACCTGCAGCACAGACAAAGAGAGAGATGGGAGAGGATCAATATTTTATGATAAAGTAATGGTGTTTCCATAAGCTCTATCAACACACATTCCTATGACTAAAAATAGTGGCTACTAATGACTAAATCAATGTCTGTAAACGGCAGCATAGCCTAGTGGTTAGAGCGTTGGACTAGTAACCGGAAGGTTGCAAGTTCAAACCCCTGAGCTGACAAGGTACAAATCTGTTGTTCTGCCCCTGAACAGGCAGTTCCTAGGCCGTCATTGAAAATAAGAATTTGTTCTTAACTGACTTGCCTAGTTAAATAAAGGTAAAATAAAAAACCATGACATTTTATAGACTGTGGTTCTACAAAAGGTCAACTCTCTGGTCCTTGGTATGATAGCTATTTCTCACAACTCTGTATTGACATGTTGTGTACTGCCCATACACAGTTGCTCTGTACAGTAATATATATGAGTCTGTAGCTCAGAGGGAAGCTCCACATAACTGTCACCCTGCTCCAGCCTGGTCTCATAGACTAGACATAACATAATAAGCATAAAATTAACATATGTTGTGTTTGATATGGTTACGTAAGACAGATGGTTACTTAAGGAAAAAACAAAAGTAGGATGGTTGGTCGGGGTGGATGGATGGGTGTTTAACATGAACGTCTAGCAACCCAAATGTTGAGAGTTTGAATTTCATCACGGACAACTTTAGCACTTACTACTTTTTAGCTATTATGCAACTACTTAGCATGTTAGCTAACCCTAACCATAACTTGAACTCTTTTAGCTAACCCTTCCCCTAACCCTAACATTAACTCTTTAACCTAACTCCTAACTTTTAAACATAAACTTAACTAACCCCTAGCCTAGCTAACGTTAGTAAGCTAGCTACTGTTAGCCACCTAGCTAGAATTCGTAACATATCATACATTTTGTAAATTTGTACCTTGTACGTTTTGCAAATTCATAACATACAATACAAATTGTAATTCAAAGCATATCATACAAAATGGGTGATGGACTTCCACAAATTAATACATACCATACGAAATGTAACATATCATACTAAATGGAGCTTCTCAGATTTACGTACAGAATAATACAGGTGCCTGCTCTGGACATGAAGGCTTGGGTGTTTACCACTGCCCTTGTTTGCAACAGTACAATATGAATATATATAATTGTATGCAAGGAGAATATACGGCAGGGCAGACAAATGGAGAGCATTGATAATATAATTTCCCAGTGACAGTCTCCGGTGCTCAGAGTTTAAATATAGCCAGGAGGAAGCAAAGGTCAGCTTTACACAGGAGCAGAAGGAGAATGGAAATGGCACCAGATCTGTTAGCCATGTCTTGTGTGTCAAATGGCAGGGCTCAGGGCCAATACATTTCACACAGTGTCTCCGAAGCGCACTGGCACTAAACAACATCTCCTTCATTTGAGGCTTGCCAGAAAGAAAGAGAGATTGAAAGAGATAAATATGCACTCTCTCTAAAGCTCTCTTTATGCTGCTTGGACAACGACGCCAGTTTGTCTACAGTGCATATGGCACATGGCACCCTTTCCAGCATAAATTTCCCTTTTTTATTGTTGTGATGAACAAAGAACTACAAGCAACACGCATTGTACTTCGAGAAAAGACATCTGAGCAAATATATAATGCTCTCAATTATGAATGTGACTCAGAAAACAGGAAAACGCCTCCCGAGTGACTAAAGCACTGCATCCCAATGCTAGAGGCGTTAGTACACACCCAGGTTCGATCCCAGGCTGTGTCGCAGCTGGCCGCGACCGGGAGACCCATGAGGCGGCACACAATTGGCCCAGCGTTGTCCGGGTTAGGGGAGAGTTAGGGATGACCGGGATGTCCTTGTCCCATCGTACTCTAGCGACTCCTGTAGTGGGCCAGGCGCATGCACGCTGACTTTGGTCGGCAGTTGTACAGTGTTTCCTCCAACACATTGGTGCGGCTGGCTTCCGGTTTAAGCGAGCAGTGTGTCAAGAAGTAGTGCGGCTTGGCAGGGTCGTGTTTCGGAGAACGTATGGCTCTCGACCTTCGCCTCCCCCGAGTCTGTACGGGAGTTGCGGAAATGGGACAAGACTGTAACTACCGATTGGATATCACGAAATTGGGGAGAAAAAGGGGTCAAAGGTATAAACCAAAAAAGAAAACAGGAAAACAATTAATAATAGATCAGGCGTTTTATTTGCTGAAACCTGGGTTTTTGTAAGGCTCATACTCACTCCCCATTCACATATTTTTTTCACTCAGAGTGAATGAGTGATATTTTGCATCCGAGCGCACAACAACCTAATTTCTCCATGAAGCAGAAGTGTGTAGAAATATTTAAAATGACAACCAAATAAGTTGTGCCACATTCCATAACAGAGTAGCAATCAGTGTGGAGAGAGATGGGCTGTGCTGTGCTGTCAGAGCAATGGCATGACAGAAAACTGCCTTACATAACTGCTTCCTCCACAGTCCCTCTGACAAAACAGATGGCAATTTCAAATCAAATCAAAAGTTATTTGTCACGTGTCGAAAACAACAGGTGTTGACTTTACTTTGCTCACAAGCCCTTTCCCAAAAATGCAGTTAAAAAAATGAAATAGTAAGAATGTAAAATAACAATAACAAGGTCATTTACAAGGAGTACCAGTACCGAGTCAATGTGTAGGGGTACGAGGTAGTTGAGGTAAATGAGGTAATATGTATAGTACATATACAGTAGGTAGGGGTAAAAGCAGGACCTGGGTTAAGGGTGGCCCGCCCTACTGTACCTCCTTGCCCGTCCAAATAAAATATTGAAATATATTTCAAATGTATTTGACCGAGTCGCACGCCAACAGAGACGCATCAATCTCAGATAAAGCATCCGAGAGCGCGAAACAGCACAGCACCCCTCTGTCTCTGTACGTGATCAAAATAAACAATCTAAGGGCAAACAATTCACACAATGAAACAATGAATGTGCAAGAATTGGCGGGAGACAGTGAAGCACATTCTGGAGAGAGATGCCCATATCTTCGCCACACGCCCCTCCCCTTCTTCTTGTCTCAACATTTTATATGATACTCAAGACACATTATATCTTCACACATTTGAGATGCTTTTCAATGACAGCTGGAACTCAATAATCAGCTATTAGGCCTATTGGCACACGCGCTGCCCAAATTTCTGGCTTCCCAAATAGGCATAGGCATAGGCCTATGCACTTGTGATTTGAAACAATCCACAGCTATTTAAAAAAATAAGCTTATTTTCTTATTTTATTTGTCAGCTTTAGGTCTATGCATTTTATTTAGTTGACAATTGAAGTTATAGGTCTACTGCTGCATTGGCCAATAGGCTGTGTTTGAGTTCCATGCGCTAATTTCTATAGCTGCCAATGGATCATGGTGTATCAATGAGTCCATATGGCAAAGGCTGGTGTTCTTGCATTAGTTGAATTTGAACTTTTAAATTTGTATTATTTTTATTCAAATTTTTATGATTAACCACATGACAATAATTTTGAGAAACGAAAACATTACTATTGAAATTAAACTTTTCCACGAAAATGCGCATATAAAAATATTCATAACTGGCACGCAGATAGGTAGAAATGGTAGGATAAATTGTATGCTTCCCCAGACCCATTAACAAAACCCATCCAACTGATTCATTCTGGAGCTGGCCCTGGATAAAAGTTACTAGGCAATCAGAATAGATAATAAACTGAGTAGCAGCAACATATGTGACTCGTTTCAGGAAACTAGGCATATGTCACTACTTCACAGGAGAGGCATTTGAATTTTTTTAAATCAAAATGTGTTTTTTGGCAGAAATGCCTTCTGGAACATGTGAACTTTCATGTGACTTAATAACAAACTTCTATGCTATCTGTAAATATGGATACAATTGTTAAATTATGAGCCTAGCGGTGGTGTAAAGTACTTAAGTAAAAATACTTTAAATAACTACTTAAATCGTTTTTTGTGGTATCTGTACTTTAGTATTTATTTTTTGCAACTTTTACTTTTACTCCACTCCAGTATTTATGCTGCAATAGTTTATGTGTCGGGGGGCTAGGGTCAGTTTGTTATATCTGGAGTACTTCCCCTGTCCTATTCGGTGTCCTGTGTGAATCTAAGTGTGCGTTCTCTAATTCTCTCCTTCTCTCTTTCTTTCTCTCTCTTGGAGGACCTGAGCCCTAGGACCATGTCCCAGGACTACCTGACATGATGACTCCTTGCTGTCCCCAGTCCACCTGTCCGTGCTGCTGCTCCAGTTTCAACTGACCTGAGCCCTAGGACCATGCCCCAGGACTACCTGACATGATGACTCCTTGCTGTCCCCAGTCCACCTGACCGTGCTGCTGCTCCAGTTTCAACTGTTCTGCCTTATTATTATTCGACCATGCTGGTCATTTATGAACATTTGAACATCTTGGCCATGTTCTATTATAATCTCCACCCGGCACAGCCAGAAGAGGACTGGCCACCCCACATAGCCTGGTTCCTCTCTAGGTTTCTTCCTAGGTTTTGGCCTTTCTAGGGAGTTTTTCCTAGCCACCGTGCTTCTACACCTCCATTGCTTGCTGTTTGGGGTTTTAGGCTGGGTTTCTGTACAGCACTTTGAGATATCAGCTGATGTACGAAGGGCTATATAAATAAATTTGATTTGATTTTAAACAGGCTATTTCTCAGGACAAGATGGTAGAATATGCATGTAATTGACAGGATAGAAAACACTCTAAAGTTTCCAAAACTGTAAAAATATTGTCTGTGAGTATAACAGAACTGATATTGCAGGCGAAAGCCTGAGAAATATCCAATCAGGAAGTGACTCTTATTTTGAAACCTCTGCGTTCCTATGCCTCCATATTGAGCATTGAAAGGGATATCAACCAGATTCCTTTTTCTATGGCTTCCCTAATGTGTCTACAGTGACAAGACATAGTTTCAGGCTTTATTTTGAAAAATGAGCGTGAACGACAACATTGCTTCAGTGGTCAGCTGGTGGCTCTCAGAGTGATTTGTGCGTAATAGACAAAGGCGGCCATTGCTCCTCTCGCTCCTACTAAGAAGCCAATTGTCCCGGTTGATATATTATCGAATAGATATTTGAAAAACACCTTGAGGAATGATTATAAAGAATGTTTGCCATGTTTCTGTCGATATTATGGATCCAATTTCTGGTGGATTTCTCAACAAAACGTGAAGAACAAACGGCGGTATTTCGGCTATAAAAATAATCTTTATGGAACAAAATGAACATTTGCTGTCTAACTGGGAGTCTCGTGAGTGAAAACATCTGAAGCTCATCAAAGGTAAACGATTTAATTTGATTGCTTTACTGATTTTCGTGACCAAGCTGCCTGCTGCTAGCTGGACATAATGATATGCTAGGCTATCGATAAACTTACACAAATGCTTGTCTTGCTTTGGCTGTAAAGCATCATTTCAAAATCTGAGATGACAGGATGATTAACAAAAGGCTAAGCTGTGTTTCACTATATTTCACTTGTGATTTCATGAATATGTATATTTTCTAGTAAGATTTTTTGTCTGTTGCGTTATGCTAATTAGTGTAGTTGATGACAATTCTCCCGGATCCGGGAGGGGTAGTTTCAAGATTAAGTACATTTAAAAGCAACTACTTTTAGACTTTTACTCAAGTAGTATTTTAATGGGTGACTCACTTTTACTTTAGTCATTTTAATTAAGGTAATTAAGGTATATTTGGGTACTTTTTCCATCACTGGAGCCTAGTTGATTTAACCTAGGAAAAGACAGGAACCTTCCCGCTAGCCATGATTGTCTGAGATATTGTGTGAGCTGGACATGCCGAGAGATGAGTTTGGATTGGTCTGCCATGTAGCACACTTCTTTCTGTCTATGACATGAGCTGGTCAGTATGTGTAGGTAATCCTTTCTAACGCTGCTTTTTCTTTAAAGATATCACGTAGTAGATCTGCAAGTGTTGCTCTGCACTTTCTGGAGGACCAAGTTTTGAAATCAGTGGAATGCCCGGTGTAATTAGGATATTTATAGCTAAGGATATTGGGAAAATGGCTTTGATTGCAAATATGTAGAGGGAGTCAAAAATAGGACACACAGAAGGCTGTTGTATAAAACACCTGTCTCCGGATTACAACTTCAAACTAAGGGCAACCATGGCATCTGTGGCAGGGAGGGAGAAGCGTTCATCCACGTATACGGGTAAAAGAGTCTAGCAAGCAAAATGTTCACATATTATATATTTCTAATTTTGTCCGAAAGTTGTTATCTTTGCAAGTTAAAACATAATGTTAGCTAGCTAGCCAACATTAGCTGGCTGTTTTGCTAGCTAACATTACGTGTATGATCTGTGAATAACTATTATTCGTATCTCAGAGCCAGCTAACAATGAACCTGGTTGGTTAGCTACTTGCAATTTCATGCCGAGTAGTAATGTTATGAGTTGGGATTATGGTTCCTTGTTTGGCTAGCTAGCTACATGTCTAAACAAAATACTCCACTATGCAGTAACCATTTCACTGTACCATTTACACCTTCTGTATCCTGTGCATGTAACAAATAAACGTTGATTTGATTTAGTATGTGTTTACCAGAGATGGTAATGTGAAGAACAACATGACTTGCACCAAAGTCAAATTAGGATATAACGTTAGTGTAACGGCTTTCTTCTATCTCCTCCGACGAGGAGGTGTAGCAAGGATCGGACCAAAATGCGACGTGTAGATTGCGATCCATGTTTATTAAACTGAAGCAACACGAATCTAAATACAAACACTACAAAACAATAAACGTAACGAAAACCGAAACAGCCTAATACTCGTGCACATAAACACAGAACAAGGACATCAGGACACTAAGGACAATCAACCACAAAACACTCAAAGAATATGGCTGCCTAAATATGGTTCCCAATCAGAGACAACGATAAACACCTGCCTCTGATTGAGAACCACTTCAGACAGCCATAGACTTAACTAGAACACCCCACTAAGCTACAATCCCACTAAGCTACAATCCCAATACACCACATACAAAACCCATGCCACACCCAGCCTGACCAAATAAATGAAGATAAACACAAAATACTTCGACCAGGGCATGACAGTTAGGCCAAGTTCAAGTGCTAAAATGCTCTGGTAGAATTCCCTGTTATTATTTCATCATACTCACAACCGTAAGCTATTTTCTGTGATTGGCTCGCCATTAACTTGTAAATAATTATCTTGTTTTGAGTTTATTTTCCTGTAATAATGAATACAAATGAGCTAAAGTGAAGACGTTTTCAGCTATATGATATGGTCATTATTTGAACTGGCTAGCCATTTTTATTTTATTTTTATTTCACCTTTATTTAACCAGGTAGGCTAGTTGAGAACAAGTTCTCATTTGCAACTGCGACCTGGCCAAGATAAAGCATAGCAGTGTTAACAGACAACACAGAGTTACACATGGAGTAAACAATTAACAAGTCTATATACATTGTGTGCAAAAGACATGAGGAGGTAGGCGAATAATTACAATTTTGCAGATTAACACTGGAGTGATAAATGATCAGATGGTCATGTACAGGTAGAGATATTGGTGTGCAAAAGAGCAGAAAAGTAAAAAAATAAAACAGTATGGGGATGACGTAGGTAAAATTGGGTGGGCTATTTCCATATAGACTAAGTACAGCTGCAGCGATCGGTTAGCTGCTCAGATAGCATATGTTTGAAATTGGTGAGGGAGATAAAAGTCTCCCACTTCAGCGATTTTTGCAATTCGTTCCAGTCACAGGCAGCAGAGAACTGGAACGAAATGCGGCCAAATGGTGTTGGCTTTAGGGATGATCAGTGAGATACATCTGCTGGAGCGCGTGCTACGGGTGGGTGTTGCCATCGTGACCAGTGAACTGAGATAAGGCGGAGCTTTACCTAGCATGGACTTCTAACAAGCTGTTTATAAAGTTGCTTTTAGTTGCCTGGTGTGCTAGATTGACATATACTAAATTCATTTTTAAACGGGTGGGTTTATTGGTGTTAAAATTCTCCAGTTATGCAATTTTGGACAACCAGGCTGCTAATGTCATGCAGCCTGTAGTTTTTGTGTGTATACTGTTTTGCAACGAAGGTCTACAGTAGCTTCAGCAACACGTTGTAGGGTAACACCATGGTGTAGCCAGAGAATGGCTTGCTTCTGTCCTCTTCTGCGTACATTGAATTCAATGCAAAACTTAGGAGGCTCATGATTCTCACCCCCTTCCATAGACTTACACAGTAATTATGAGAACCTCCGGAGGACGTCCTCCAACCTATCAGAGCTTTTGCAACATGCACTGACATGTTGTCCACCCAATCAAAGGATCAGAGAATTAATCTAGTACTGAAAGGATACACTACAGCTAGCTAACACTGCAGATCATAAAATATGGTGACTAGTTAACTCAGAGAGAAAGACAATAGTTTTCAACAAATATATTTCTCCCAAAATTAAGAAGCGAGAGAGAGAGAGAGATATTTAAGTAGCTATATTTGGTTACATTTTTTTAAACTTTCACTTAGCTAGCAAATGCAGCTAGCTAGTTTAGCCTACTTAAACACCTGGCTCAAACAGAGAGGGATGCTGTGTTAGCTAGCTGGCTATAGAACCAACACTGGAACTCTTCTAAATCAAGGTAAGCTTTTGGTTTAATTCATTTATTGCCACCGTGGTCCGTTGGTGTAACTGCTAAACTGCTTTCTGACTGTACTGCATGATTGCAGCGGGTTTACTAACGCTAGTTGTAGTAGTTCTAGTTGACTATGATGTGACAACGATGTAGGCTGTGTTTAGCGGTTAGCAGTCATGATATGTAGGTTTGGCTTGGAAAAGTATTTTCGCCTGGTCACAGACAGCTGATGTGTTGTGCACTGAAGTCCACAAGCGAAGGGAGGAGGAGAGTGTGTAGATAGTTGGAAGAAGGAATTATATATACAATGAGCAAAATGATCATGCTGTTTTTATGTGGCCGCTATGGAAGTGAACTGTTTGTGTGTGATCAAAGGTGTATTCATTCCACTGATGCTGTTGAAAAACATTTCTTAAAACAGATGCAAACGGAAGGAAACAGGGATAAACATACCTTACTTTGTCCAATAGAAACTCACATTTGTTTTCACTCTAGATCAGCTAGATGCAGGCAAGAGTTTTCAAGGCAGTATTGAATGTGTCACTGTCTGTCACCTTGATTACTCAAAATTCTCTTTTTCAATCATAGGCTAGGTTGAGGCAACCTCATGATGGGTGCAGGGAAATTTGAGTATCATGTAGTAGCCTAAACCTATCAATGTTATATTGAGCTGGGTGAATGGAATATCAATGACATTGTACGTAGAGCCAGTGCAAGAAAAAAAGTGGGTCAATGCAATCGACCGGTTGGTGACCACTGAAGTAAAGTCAAACTAATAAAAGTGACTGAGGAGCAGCAGGATATGGCAAGCTACACTTTTAGAAAAAAAAGGGTTCCAAAAGGGTGAACTTAAACACTGAAAGAATAAAAAATAATAATTCTCTCCGCAAATTATTCTGCACAGGAACAGAAGATGATTTCAGGTTTTTGATATAGAGATGTCAAATATTGCCCTCCCTATGGCATATCAAAGGTGGCTGTGAAAATTAAGGACTTTACGAGGTTTCATTTTCCTTTGAATATACAGTAGCACGCCAGCTTCTGAGATATCAGGAAGATATGACGCCAGATGACAGTTTTCTTTGTTCTCTGAGCTTATCATTAACACACAGACATTCGGCAATTTAGCAATTTTGTCAATCAAAAAAAATCAGACTACAATAAAAAGAGCAGAGAGAAATATTTTTGAGTAATGAAGCCCGTAGAAAAATAGATAAGATAGGAGAGGGGAGGATATGGGAGGAGAAGAGAGATTGTGAAGAAAGAGGAAATATTGAGGAAAAGAGAAATTCATATAGCTACATGCACATATTATTTTGGCCCTTTGACTTTGATGACACCACCTTGTTCATACGAGCAGTGGAAACAAATGGCAACAGCGACTGTGAAATGAGTCCTGGTGAGCAGCTTGTCAGTGGATATTAACACCGGACAGACTGGTGGGGGAGGTCTACCATGCAGGTGAGGGTAGATAAGCCTGAAAAAACATTAGTTTACACCATAGTAACACTCACTGTGAGTCACTGAATAGGAACGTCGCTATATAGTTAAAATACAGCGTGAAAGTGTCCGTGAGTGTGTGCATGCGTGTGTTATGTGCTAATATTCGACAGACCATGTAAGCTGTCAGAATGCGATGCATTTAATTAAATAAAGTACACTTAAAGGACAAGTTCACTTTTTTTACCAAATCTCTTTTCAGATGTAAATGTATACGGCATGTTACAGAAGTGTCCAGACACTTTTTTTGCGATTTCACTTGGTTTTGAGAAACTTACCCCACCAGCAATAGACTTCCTCATTGCTTGTTCTGCAGTATGGAGGCTACAGAAAAACATTAACAAAAGCTCCAAAAACACCCAAATACGTCCTTTTAGTATTGTGATGCAAGTCTTTAGATGTTGTACACATGAAAATGTGTAATTCCGAACTTTATCCACAACGTCGTATTCCACTTTGTTGGAGTCGAGCGATATTTTTCCATGTGCCAGCATGCGCATTCTTTCTCGTTCCAATTGTGGTGATAAGAGAAAGCACACACATATATTGCTGGTGGGGTAAGTTTCTCAAAACCAAGTGAAATAGCAACAAAAAAAGTGTCTGGACACTTCTATGACATGCCATTTTACATGCCATTTAAAACAGAGATTTGCTCAAAAAAAATTACTGGTAAAGGAGATACTGTACCTTACTTCATTTGGCCAATAAACCAATAGTTCTCATGGATGGGGCAGGAGAGGAAGGCTGACTATTTTATCTTCTATTTATTTTCTATTTATCAATAGATGGCTTGCTGTAACACTGCATGTACAGTTCCATTGTTACAGTCCAGGCTCTGCTGATGTGTTGCTACTGTTGCACTTGACCCATGTCATATCAAATCAAAGTTGATTTGTCACGTGCACAGGATACAGGGTGTAATGTGTACAGTGAAAAAGTCTACTTGCAAGAATTCCTCAACAGTACAGTACACTTTATAAAAATATGAACAAATAAATAATACAAAGTAGTAAACATTTGTTAGAGATACTGGTCCAATGTCCTAATGAATTAAAGATACACGGAGAGAGATCCATCTAGGATTATTCCTCAAAACTTCTGTCTGTTATCAAATCAAATCAAATTTTATTGGTCACATACACATGGTCATCAAATGTTAATGTGAGTGTAGTGAAATGCTTGTGCTTCTAGTTCCGACAGTGCAGTAATATCTAACAAGTAATCTAACAATTCCCCAACAACTACCTAATACACACAAATCAAGAGGTGACTGAGAATATGTACATATAAATATATGGATACGCGATGGCCGAGCGGCATAGGCAAGGTGTAATAGATGTTATAAAATGCAGTATATACATAAGATGTGAGTAATGTAAGATATGTAAACATTATTAAAGTGGCATTATTTAAAGTGGCATTGTTTAAAATGACTAGTGATCCGTTTATTTAAGTGGCCAGTGATTAGGTCTCAATGTCAACTTTTTAGCAGTCTGATGGCCATGAGATAGAAGCTGTTTTTCAGTCTTTCTGTTTTTCAGTACAAGTGCATCAAAGCTGGGACCGACTTCGCCTTCTGGATGGTAGCGGTGTGAACAGGCAGTGGCTCGGGTGATTGTTGTCCTTGATGATCTTTTTCGCCTTCCTGTGACATAGGGTGCTGTAGGTGTCATGGAGGGCAGGTAGTTTGACCCCGCTGATGCGTTGTGCAGACCGCACCACCCTCTGGAGAGCCTTGCGGTTGAGGGCGGTACCGTTGCCGTACCAGGCTGTGATACAGCCCGACAGGATGCTCTCGATTGTGCACCTGTAAAAGTTTGTCAGGGTTTTGGGTGACAAGCCAAATTTCTTCAGCCTCCTGAGATTGAAGAGGCTCTGTTGCGCCTTCTTCACCACACTGTCTGTGTGGGTGGACCATTTCAGTTTGTCTGTGATGTGTACGCAGAGGAACTTAACTTTCCACCTTCTCCACTGCTGACCCTTCGATGTGGATAGGGGGTGCTCCCTCTGCTGTTTCCTGAAATCCATGATCATCTCCTTTGTTTTGTTAACGTTGAGTGAGAGGTTGTTTTCCTGACACCACGTGCCCTCACCTCCTCACTGTAGGCTGTCTCGTTGTTGTTGGTAATCAAGCCCACTACTGTTGTGTCATCTGCAAACTTGATGATTGAGTTGGGGACGTGCATGGCCACGCAGTCGGGGGTGAACAGGGAGTACAGGAGGTGGCTGAGCACGCATCCTTGTGGGGCCCCAGTGTTGAGGGTCAGCAAAGTGGAGATGTTGTTTCCTACCTTCACCACCTGGGGCGGCCCGTCAGAAAGTCCAGAACCCAATTGCACAGAGTAGTTTAGTTATCATATTTAGTTCAGTTATCTTAGCCTTCTTGGGTACAGGAACAATGGTGGCCATCTTGAAGCATGTGGGGACAACAGACTGGGATAGGGAGTGATTAAATATTTCCGTAAACACACCAGCCAGCTGGACGCGGCTAGGGATGCCCTCTTGGCCTGCAGCCTTGCGAGGGTTAACATGTTTAACTCACGTCGGCCACGGAGAAGGAGATGGGAGGGGGTGCAGTCCTTGTTAGCGGGCCGCGATCCTCAAAGCGGGCAAAGAAGGTGTTTACTTTGTTGGAAGCATGACGTCGGTGTCCGTGACGTGGCTGGTTTTCTTTTTGCAGTCCATGATTTCCTGTAGACCCTGCCACATACGTGTCTGAGCCATTGAATTGCAACTCCACTCTGTCCCTGTACCGACATTCTGTTTGTTTGATTGCCTTGCGGAGGGAATAACTACACTGTTTATATTCAGCCATATTCCCAGACCTCTTTCCAAGGTTAAATGCGGTGGTTCGCAATTTCAGTTTTGCGCGAATGCTGCCATCCATCCACGGTTTCTGGTTAGGGTAGGTTTTAATAATCACAGTGGGTACAACATCTACAATGCACTTCCTTATAAACTCACTCACCAAGTCAGCGTATAGATTGATGTTGTTCTCTGAGGCTGACCAGAACAAATCCCAGTCTGCGTGATCAAAAAAATATTGGATTCCGATTGGTCAGACCAGCGTTGAATGTTTCTAATCACTGGTACATCCTGTTTGAGTTTCTGCCTATAAGACGGTAGGAGCAAGATGGCGTCGTGGTCTGATTTGCCGAAAGGGGGGCGGGGGAGGGCATTGTATGCATTGCGGATGTTAAAATAGCAGTGATCGAGTGTATTACCCCCGCTAGTACTGCAATCAATATGCTGATAGAATTTAGGTAGCCTTGTTCTCAAATTTGCTTTCTTAAAATCCCCAGCTACAATAAATGCAGCCTCAGGATATATGGTTTCCAGTTTACATAGAGTCCAGTAAAGTTCTTGAGGGCCGTCGTGGTGTCTGCTTGAGGAGTAATGTACACAGCTGTGACGATAACTGACGAGAATTCTCTTGGTAGGTTATATGGCCGGCATTTGATTGTAAGGAATTCTAGGTTGGGTGAGCAGAATGACTTGAGTTCCTGTATGTTGTTATAATTACACCATGAGTCATTAATCATGAAGCATACACCCCCGCCCTTCCTCTTCCCAGAAAGGTGTTTATCTCTGTCGGCGCAATGCATGGAGAAGCCCGGTGGCTGAACCGTTTCCGAAAACATATCCCGAGAGAGCCATGTTTCCGTGAAATAGAGAATGTTACAATCTCTGATGTCTCTCTGGAGGGCAACCCTTGCTCGAATTTTGTCTACCTTGTTGTCAAGAGACTGGACATTGGTGAGTAGTATACTCAGGAGCAGTGGGCGATGTGCACGTCTACGTCTGACCAGGAGGCCACTCCGTCTGCCCCTTCTGCGCCGCCGTTGTTTTGGGTCGGCTTCTGGGATTAGATCCATTGTCCTGGGTGGTGGTCCAAACAGAGAATCCACTTTGGGAAAGTCGTATTCCTGGTCAAAATGTTGGTAAGTTGACGTCGCTCTTATATCCAATAGTTCTTCTCGGCTGCATGCAATAAGACTTAAGATTTCCTGGGGTAACAATGTAAGACATAATACATTAAGACACAAAATACTGCATAGTTTCCTAAAGACTCAAAGCAAGGTGGCCATCTCTGTCGGCGCCATTTTGCAAAGTTAATCACAGGAATCACAGGGGGACCAGCTCCCTCCCTCCAGACCCTGGGACAGACAGTCTCTCAGACTTCCAGCATGGACTCTACTTAATTTACACCAAAGGCCTTTGGATGTGTTCCATACGGCTGGGCTGATAATCACTTGTAAACTGGCTGTGTTGTT
Organism: Oncorhynchus mykiss; assembly: GCF_057628025.1. NCBI lineage: Eukaryota > Metazoa > Chordata > Actinopteri > Salmoniformes > Salmonidae > Oncorhynchus > Oncorhynchus mykiss. Next base: position 25,433,843 of record NC_143027.1, read on the forward strand.
CTACTGAGGCGGGGCCATGTCTGAGCCAGGTCACACAGACAGGCAGTCAAGCCAACAGCACCACAGAGACACGTTTGGGAAGAGCTAGATAAGGGCTGTGGAGGACTGAGGAAAGAGCAGCTGGCAGGCTGGCTGAGATGAGATGGGAAGCTGGAGAGAGAGCTGAAAAAACTGAGAGTCCTCACTCTGGCATGGAGAGGAGAGGAGACAGGCTACACACAGGACAGGCCATCTCAAACCTCTCATTCTCTCAATCACTACAACAAAGCATTACCAGCAGGGGTGAAATAAACATGTTGATAAGACCCAGCCATCACATATATTAAAACAACATTCTGCTACTCACAATGATACAGGTACTCATTTCATGCTAAAAACAAGTCCTTTACAAACAACAGTATGTGGTTCATGGTGTATTGTTCTGGTACTTCTGATATGGTCTGAAACTCACATTTGAAATACCTGAGCGATTTCAGTCACACACAGCTAACAAAAGCCTATCTTGGTAAGAGGAGGCTAGCTATTGAGTGTTTAAGCCCCAAGGAGTCTAAAGAAATAAAGATTTAAATGTCACAGAGAATAAACTGATAGAACAAATAAAACTGTCCTTCCTGAGGTAATTCATTTCTTGCAGTCCTCTCTAGAGAAAGACCATAATTGAAACTGGCTCTATTGTCCTATTATCAGAGCCAATGTTTCACTGTGACACTGTCATTTAATCTCTGAGAGATGTGATAGGTGCTTCTGTGTTTTCTCCCTTACACCGCTGGGGCTTACACTGCTACGCAACCATCATAGGTGTGTGTGTGTGTGTGTGTGTGTGTGTGTGTGTGGAGGGTGGAATTAACATGAATGTGTAAAACTACATAGCTAATTGGACATTGACAAGCCAGGATGCAACCACACATACAGTGCCTTGCGAAAGTATTCGGCCCCCTTGAACTTTGCGACCTTTTACCACATTTCAGGCTTCAAACATAAAGATATAAAACTGTATTTTTTTGTGAAGAATCAACAACAAGTGGGACACAATCATGAAGTGGAACGACATTTATTGGATATTTCAAACTTTTTTAACAAATCAAAAACTGAAAAATTAGGCGTGCAAAATTATTCAGCCCCCTTAAGTTAATACTTTGTAGCGCCACCTTTTGCTGCGATTACAGCTGTAAGTCGCTTGGGGTATGTCTCTCAGTTTTGCACATCGAGAGACTGAAATTTTTTCCCATTCCTCCTTGCAAAACAGCTCGAGCTCAGTGAGGTTGGATGGAGAGCATTTGTGAACAGCAGTTTTCAGTTCTTTCCACAGATTCTCGATTGGATTCAGGTCTGGACTTTGACTTGGCCATTCTAACACCTGGATATGTTTATTTTTGAACCATTCCATTGTAGATTTTGCTTTATGTTTTGGATCATTGTCTTGTTGGAAGACAAATCTCCGTCCCAGTCTCAGGTCTTTTGCAGACTCCATCAGGTTTTCTTCCAGAATGGTCCTGTATTTGGCTCCATCCATCTTCCCATCAATTTAAACCATCTTCCCTGTCCCTGCTGAAGAAAAGCAGGCCCAAACCATGATGCTGCCACCACCATGTTTGACAGTGGGGATGGTGTGTTCAGCTGTGTTGCTTTTACGCCAAACATAACGTTTTGCATTGTTGCCAAAAAGTTCAATTTTGGTTTCATCTGACCAGAGCACCTTCTTCCACATGTTTGGTGTGTCTCCCAGGTGGCTTGTGGCAAACTTTAAACAACACTTATTATGGATATCTTTAAGAAATGGCTTTCTTCTTGCCACTCTTCCATAAAGGCCAGATTTGTGCAATATACGACTGATTGTTGTCCTATGGACAGAGTCTCCCACCTCAGCTGTAGATCTCTGCAGTTCATCCAGAGTGATCATGGGCCTCTTGGCTGCATCTCTGATCAGTCTTCTCCTTGTATGAGCTGAAAGTTTAGAGGGACGGCCAGGTCTTGGTAGATTTGCAGTGGTCTGATACTCCTTCCAATTCAATATTATCGCTTGCACAGTGCTCCTTGGGATGTTTAAAGCTTGGGAAATCTTTTTGTATCCAAATCCGGCTTTAAACTTCTTCACAACAGTATCTCGGACCTGCCTGGTGTGTTCCTTGTTCTTCATGATGCTCTCTGCGCTTTTAACGGACCTCTGAGACTATCACAGTGCAGGTGCATTTATACGGAGACTTGATTACACACAGGTGGATTGTATTTATCATCATTAGTCATTTAGGTCAACATTGGATCATTCAGAGATCCTCACTGAACTTCTGGAGAGAGTTTGCTGCACTGAAAGTAAAGGGGCTGAATAATTTTGCACGCCCAATTTTTCAGTTTTTGATTTGTTAAAAAAGTTTGAAATATCCAATAACGTTCCACTTCATGATTGTGTCCCACTTGTTGTTGATTCTTCACAAAAAAATACAGTTTTATATGTTTATGTTTGAAGCCTGAAATGTGGCATAAGGTCGCAAAGTTCAAGGGGGCCGAATACTTTCGCAAGGCACTGTATAACCACACAGTCTGTAAGAGATGGGGAAATGAGGTGTCAGAGGCCAGTGTGAGATGTGGTGATGGACATATCCTGCACACAGTCAGTAGAATAGAAGCACCACACTATACTACATCACACTACAGGAAGGCTTTGAAGGGGGACTCTTGCAAACTCCACAGCACTTGTGAATTCAAAAAATAATCAAATTTAGGGCTCCAATGGTGCTAGAAAACACTACCCTGAAATGTCTGCTGTTCCCATGCTCATCCGGGTGGAACAGTGATATATCAGCCCTCTGCATCAAACACACACACACACACACACACACATACACATACACACATACACACACAGAGTAACATATTTATTCTGAGAGGAGGGCTCCTCACACATGCAAGATAACCTGTCATATTCGATCAGGAATCAATAGTTCACAAACATCACCTTGCTTTACTACATTTTTATAAATCCAAAATATTTGAAGATAGGATACAGGCATTATGGGAATTATATTATATGACTAATACAGACACTATAAAAAGTGCTCAAATTGTGTAGACCACATTTTTATGAATTCCTGGATGTATTGTATAATATAACCTGTGGCTAAAAAGGTAATTTTATTTCACATAAATTATGCAATACGCTAACTGCCAATTACTCACTACTGTCATTCACCTGCTTGCTGACTGATTCTGTGCTTCAGAGTCATCTGGCTTGTCTCTGAGCAAAGCTACCGGCAGTCATAAATATGCAAACAACTCTAGCAGAAGTGAAGTGCTAGCACAACTGTAATTTTCTATTTCCTTATCTCAGCAAATTAAATCCATGGAAGTCACATGTAAAAAGCACCAGTCCAGTATACGCCTGTGTGTGCTACGAAGAAGACTTGTGCTGTGCTCAAAACAGTCTGTAAAACATGCACACACTGTTCTCAGCTGCAATGATAGAAAATATTAAATTACAATATACAGTGCAAATTTGCGGAAAAAGGGAAAATGTAACAAAAAATTGGTCAAACATATATCCTTATAAGCTTATGGACTAGGAGAGGCTGTATAAACATAGACCTCAACAAGCCAATCATAGCTACTGTGTATATTTCCTCAAACGTCCTGCATGAATACAGAGAGCAGCCGGCTTTGTTTTTCTACTTTGGCCAACTCTTTTGGCTGCAATTTGGTTAGCCCTGACAATGATAATACATCAGAAGGATAGAATCAGTTTAACTTACAAAGCCCTTTTAGTCAAACTACAACTACCAGGGACCAGGAAGGTGAGAAGGGTGGGTGTAGGAAATAGGACGAGAAGGAACTGCGGTGGTAATAGCCAGTGAAGCCCAGATGAAATTTCACTAAGCTGTGGGGGAATTTCATTTCACAGCCGTGGGGGAGCCCGTCAGAAGTGTTTTAGCCAAGGCCGCTCTCGTCACGCTCCCACCCCAGAGGTGAGAGTCTGTTGTTAGGGCTGCATCGTGAGATGGGACCCCAACAGTAAGAGCATGAAACCCAATCTAGGAGACCCCCCCCAACAATCTCCTAACCTACATCCTCACTAAATCCCTCAATGCTTGATTACTGACAGGGAAATACTGTGCATTACAAAGTCAAGAGGTAGGAGAGTAAAACATATGTTGAAAAGAAAAACAATATTATGAAACAGAAAAATAATGGATAGCTTATGTTACAACCATGAATAAATTCAGGAGGTGCATAAGGCATTATCAGTAAATTAAGAGGCTGGGTATTTGACGTGGCCTCTCAAGTGTATTCACTTTTGACAATAGGCAGAGAAGGTGATGGGACAAATTATCTTGAAATAAAGTTTGAGGAGAAAAAAATAAACAAATATCTAGTAGACTACTATTTATTCTAGATGCTTTCTAGTCGTCTAACTATTCAGTGGAAGAATGAGAGTGAGAGAGAATGACAGAAAGACAATGAGGAAGAGAGAGAACGATAGAGAGACAGGGGAACAAGCCGAGTCCCCTCTGAGACCAATACCCAACGGAGCTTTTCAATTCAGCCTGTCCAGAAAAGAACGAGAGATAGCGACAGGAGGAGAAAATACGTAAACTCCCACTCAGGCACTGTCAAATAACAGGAAGACAAGAATGAGAATAATAGTATGTCAGGGAGATGTTGCTGGGCATTTGCTCTGGAATGTTCATGGTTATGCAGTGAGATGCATGGGTTATTCAAGTGGCCACTGGAGAGATGAAGCTGGCAAGGGTAAAGGTGCGGCAGATAGCAGTAACCAAAACATTACTGGATCGAATCCCCGAGTTGACAAGGTACAAATCTGTTGTTCTGCCTCTGAACAAGGCAGTTAACCCACTGTTCCCCAGCAGGCCATCACTGTAAATAAGAATTTGGCCTTAACTGACTTGCCTGGTTAAATAAAACAAATATTTTTTTAAATGCAATCAAGCCAAACGCACACATAATATCATGTTATCGCAGCAGAGGACCTTTGCATTCAGCGTGACACATACAACAACACAGAGTTACACATGGAATGAACAAACATACAATCAATAATACAGTTTAAAAAGTCTATATACAGTGTGTGCAAATGAGGTAGGATAAGAGAGGTAAGGCAATAAATAGGCCACGGTGGCGAAGTAATTACAATATAGCAATTAAACACTGGAATGGTAGATGTGCAGAAGATGAATGTGCAAGTAGAGATACTGGGGTGCAAACTAGCAAGATAAATAAATAAATACAGTCTGCGTAGAGGTGGATCAGAGAATCACCAGCAGCAAGGGCGACATCATTGATGTATACATAGAAGAGACTAGAGACTGCCAGATGTCCGGACAACAGGCCCTCCGATTTGACACACTGAACTCTATCAGAGAAGTAGTTGGTGAACCAGGCGAGGCAATCATTTGAGAAACCAAGGCAGTTGAGTCTGCCGATGCTTTGTGATTCAATAATAATTTGGTTTGTAATCGACCAAAATAGTTAGCTATATAGTTAGCTATATGAGGCCGTTTGCCTGTTGAGCACTTTGCCTACATTGCATAGCTTTGAATCCTACTGTGAACAACCCAACTTGAAGGACTGAATGAATATCCAATGTGGTCAGTCAAATTAACAATGGCTCATCTGCATGACACATTGGTAGACTAGCTATGGGCCATCAAGTAATAGGATTGTTACATTAGCACGACACATGTTACACTGGTTACGGCACAACACCACATCCTATGTATGTAAAGGACAGTATTGACTTATTTGGTAGTAATGTCTTTCCACCCCCGATGGCGATTCACAACCCTGGAAAGCATAGAATAAAATGTGGTTGAATGAATTAATGGTGTGTACTTTCACACTATAATGTACTCATATTACATCAATATTATGTTATCAAATCAAAATCAACGTTTATTTGGCATATGCACAGGATACAGTGGGGTCTATATGGGAATATGACTGCATTAGACTGTGTACTACTGAAGTAACAATTTATTTCATGTTTTCCCACATAGTGCCAACAATCCCCACAGACTCGGACTTGTCCCAGATGTCCCACTAATAGCTACAGATTGTTACACCAGATAATGTCATTTAAGCAAATATGTTTATTATTCATTACTGGTAGTTACAGGATAGGTACTGTTGGGTGTAGCACAGAGAATTTTCAACCAAATTTAGCGATACTGTTTTCGTCCTCAATTCATGTCATAAAATGTCTGTGTCCAGCTGCAGGGGGTCAATTTGAATTTAGAAAATGCTCCATTATTAAAATAAATAAAAAAATTGCGCCATAAAGTAATCTAACAATGTGTACGCCGCCGGCTTGTCTATTTCAAGTCTGCTCTCACTGATTGAGATGATTTTATCTGGGGTAACAATCTGTAGCTAGTCCCACTATCAACCAAGCAAGAGTTTCTTCAGGAACATCTGAGCATAGAGCTTGGTATTTTCCCTTTTACTGATGACATTTGAGAAATGAATATCAAATTACATTGAGATAGAATCAATACTATGAAAACTTGGTTTGGAAAGGCCATTGACACTTGTTTTTTCTTCCATCAGCATCAACATTGCCAGAGTAACATAACCGTGGGAGACTTGCTGCATGATAAATAAAACTGACCATGATTCTCTATTATGTAAAAATCCACATTTTTATTTAAATTCACAATTAAAAAATTACTAGGTAAAAGGGTCTGTTTTCACCCCCAAAATGTGACTATTACAATGAGCACTGTTACATGCACATAACAATGTGATTATTGTGGATAGTCAGGTTAATATAATAGTTTGTTTACAACGTTTACCTGCTTTGCAAGAATAATGATTTCCCTAATAAGCCTGTTTACATGGACACATATGAAATCAGGCTACTGATTAGGCAATCAAAAGAAACGTTGTAACACATTGACCATGTTATTTTTGCGAATTCTTTTTGATTCTGAGTTCGGAAATATACAGTTTGTATGAGAAAACTACACTACATGACCAAAAGTATGTGGACACCTGCAAGTCGAACATCTCATTCATAAATCATGAGCATTAATATGGAGTTGGTCCCCCCCCCTTCTGCTATAATAGCCTCCACTCTTCTGGGAAGGCATTGCTGCGGGGACGTGCTTCCATTTAGCCACAAGAGAATTAGTGAGGTCGGGCACTGATGCTGGGCATTTAGGCCTGGGTCGCAGTCGGTGTTCCAATTCATCCCAAAGGTGTTCAATGGGGTTGAGGTCAGGGCTCTGTGCAGGTCAGTCAAGTTATTCCACACCGATCTCGACAGGCCATTTCTGTATGGACCTCGCTTTGTGCAAGGGGCATAGTCATGCTGAAACAGAAAAGGTCCTTCCCCAAACTGTTGCCACACAGTTAGAAGAACAGAATCGTCTAAAATGGCATTGTATGCTGTAGCGTTAATATTTCCCTTGACTGGTACTAAGGGGCCATGAAAAACAGCCCCAGACCATTATTCCTCTTCCACCAAACTTTACAGTTGGCACTATGCATTGGGGCAGGTAGCATTCTCTTTGCATCCGACAAACCCAGATTTGTCCATCGGACTAGATGGTGAAGCGTGATTCATCACTCCACAGAGAACACATTTCCACAGCTCCAGAGTCCAAAGTCGGTGAGCTTTACACCACTCCAGCCAACACTTAGCATTGCTCACAGTGATCTTAGGCTTGTGTGCGGGTGCTCGGCCATTGAAACCCATTTCATGAAGCTCCCGACGAACAGTTCTTGTGCTGTAGTTGCTTCCAGATGAAGGTTGGAACTCAGTAGTGAGTGCTGCAACCGAGGACAGACAATTTTTACCCGCTACACATTTCAGCACTCGGCGGTCCCTTTGCGGCTGAGCGGTTGTAGCTCCTAGACATTTCCACTCCACAATAACAGCACTTACAGTTGAGCTGGGCAGCTCTAGCAGGGCAGAAATTTGACGAACTGACTTGTTTGAAAGGTGGCATCCTGTGATGCCGACATGTTGAAAGTCACTAAGCTCTTCAGTAAGGTCATTCTACTGCCAGTGTTAGTCTATGGAGGATGCATGGCTGTGTGCTCAATTTTATACATCTATCAGCAACGGGTGTGGCTGAAATAGCAGAATCCACTAATTTGAAGGGGTGTCTACATATTTTTGTATATATAGTGTTTTTATAAGATGCATACTTTCAGTTTTTCCGAACTCACTTCACTTGAGAGGGAGAGAGGGAGAGGGAGGCTTGCGCTACCCAGTGCTGGCACATGCACAGATCAAATACACAGCTGGACCACAGATTAAGTTGTTTACATGTCCTAATAATTAGAAAGATGGCTCCGAAAATCAGGTTTTCTAATCGCCGTATGCTTACTTCGATTATGACCTCACGCCATTCGATCTTGTGAATTGAAATAATGAGAAATAAAGTTGATTCGGTTGATTTCTGGTGGAGGTGGTAGAATGTCACATTGACATAATACTTAGGGCGATGCATGCCGTGTAGCTGAAAGGTTAGAATGTTCATCATCATCAATGGCTGACTTTGTTTTCTCCATCCAAAATGTCCATTGTGTGACATTGGGAAAACATGCAACAACTTTTTACTTCAATAGTATATGGTACAATGCAAAATACACTCCACTGTATTTTGCACTAGGTAGCCTAGTGGTTAGAGCGTTGGATAAGTAACCGAAAGGTTGCAAGTTCAAATCCCCAAGCTGACAATGTACAAATGTGTCGTTCTTCCCCTGAACAGGCAGTTAACCCACTGTATCAAACCAGTTGCCGTGATAAAGGTGTTTTGTTGATGTGCACTCTCCTCAAACAATAACATGGTATTTTTTCACTGTAAAAGCTACGGTAAATTAGACTAATCAAATTGTATTCATCAAATGCGCAGAATACAACCTTACAGTGAAATGCTTACTTATGAGCCCCCAACCAACTATGCAGTTTCAAAAATACAGACAAGAATAAGAGATACAAGTAACAAGTAATTAAAGACCAGTAGTAAAACAACAATAGCGAGACTATTTACAGGGGGTACCGGTACAGAGTCAATGTGTGGGGGCACTGGTTAGTTGAGGTAGTATGTACATGTAGGTAGAGTTATTGAAGTGACTATGCATAGATGACAACAACAGAGAGTAGCAGCAGTGTAAAGAGGGGGAGGGGGGGGGCAATGTAATAGACTGGGTAGCCATTTGATGAGATGTTCAGGAGACTTATGGCTTGGGGGTAGAAGCTGTTTAGAAGCCTCTTGGACCTAGACTTGTTGCTCCAGTACCGCTTACCGTGTGGTAGTAGAGAGAACAGTCTATGACTAGGGTGGCTGGAGTCTTTGACAAATTTTAGGGCCTTCCTCTGACACCGCCTGGTAAAGAGGTCCTGGATGGCAGGAAGCTTGGCCACAGTGATGTACTGGGCCATTTGCACTACCCTCTGTAGTGCATTGCGGTCGGAGGCCGAGCAGTTGCCATACCAGGCAGTGATGCAACCAGTCAGGCAGGATGCTCTTGATGGTGCAGCTGTAGAACCTTTTGAGGATCTGAGGACCCATGCCAAATCTTTTCAGTCTCCTGAGGGGGAATAGGTTTAGTCGTGTCCTCTTCACGACTGTCTTGGTGTGCTTGGACCCCATGTTAGTTTGTTGGTGATGTGGATACCAAGGAACTTGAAGCTTTCAAACATCTCCACTGCAGAGCCCCGTCGATGAGAATGGGGGTGTGCTCGGTCCTCTTTCTGTAGTCCACAAACATCTCCTTTGTCTTGATCACGTTGAGGGCAAGGTTGTTGTCCTGGCACCACACGGCCTGGTCTCTAATTGTGTAGATACTTCTCTATGAAAACCAATGGTCCAAACCTCTTGTCTCTATCATAATCTGTTCTAAAGCACATTATCTATTAATTATTAAATCAAAAAGCATAACAAGAAATTCCATAGCATTTCTTACATCTATTTTTGTGTTAATTTTACCACAACCGGCCTCTTGGGTGGCGCAGTGGTTAAGGGCGCCAGATGTGCCATCAGAGACCCTGGGTTCGCGCCCAGGCTCTGTCGTAACCGGCCGCGACCGGGAGGTCCGTTGGGCGACGCACAATTGGCCTAGCGTCGTCCGGGTTAGTGAGGGCTTGGTCGGTAGGGATGTCCTTGTCTCATCGCACACCAGCAACTCCTGTGGCGGGCCGGGCGCAGTGTGCGCTAACAAAGGTTGCCAGGTGCACGGTGTTTCCTCCGACACATTGGTGCGGCTGGATTCCGAGTTGGATGCGCGCTGTGTTAAGAAACAGTGCGGCTAGGTTGGGTTGTGTATCAGAGGATGCGTGACTTTCAACCTTCGTCTCTCCCGAGCCCGTACGGGAGTTGTAGCGATGAGACAAGATAGTAGCTACTACAACAATTGGGGAGAAAAAGGGGTAAAAATTCAACAACACATTTTATTTTTTTACCACAACTTTTACAACCTCAGCTTCCTTCAAAATCAGACTGTCCCCACCAGTATCTGCCTGAGAAATGTATGTTTGTGTGACATTACTGTACCGAATTGTATAGCTTGATGCATTTATTGGGGAGATCCATGCTGCTGACCACCACCTATCATAGATTCGCTAACGAGGTCAATGGAACGCGACCAAAACAGTGGAAATGCCATGGGTCCCGAATATCCTCATTGTCCGCCAGAAAAATGTGCCTACATTTAGGCAATTGTTTATATGTGTATTTCACCCTATGTTGAGGAAACAATCAGACTATAATGTTTGTATTGATGTGAACCCCAATACATGTTAATGTCATCATCACCAATCAACTGCATTAGTTAAAAATGGCTCCATGCTAGCTATGCTACCAGTTTATACGAACGGTAGTCAGCATTTAGCAGTCACTTCTTCTAAACCTGAAAAGGGACTACTTCTAAAGGTTATGCAGTCAAAACAGCCAAATATATCCAAATCGGACTCAAGTAACCACATTGTGGGCCTTTTACATGACAGATTTGACAAATAGCCACATTGTTAGATCAGATTTGTTGAATGTGCACCAATACGGAGTCCTTCATCTGTTCTCCACAGTCTGCATTCCATTGGCCTGTTTACCACATCTATTATCATCTACAAAACAAATACACTATCATGTCAACAATCTGCATATCTAGCTTTAGCTAGATAACTTTTTTTTTACAGTGTAGCTTCATGATGTAGCTATCGTTAGATTCCTTTGAGTAACATTTCAAAACAGTCAGAATACAGAAGATGTTAGCAAGCTAGCTAAGTAGCCGTGTCAGCTAACTTGAACAGTGCACACACTAAGGCTAGCAGCTACACTTACCTACCAGTCCAGTCTTTCACTTTTCAAAATGAATTCCAATGTTTTTGGATTGGTCATGAGCTATCTTTTTCTCATTTATTTTTCTTTTTGGGGGGTTGAGTTGATTCAGATCCAAGAACCAAGAATGATGCTTGTTTCTGTCGACATTTTATGAAAACGTTGTCCCTTCTACCGAAACAGTTTATCTGCAAACATGGTAGCTAGCATGTTGGCTTCGTCTGCTCTGTGTTTGTTTCTTGCAAGTGACTTCCTCTCCAGCTCCGTGGCCATGGCACAGCAAGGGTCATTTGAGTAGGTGGGATTTCGCTCAAAGACACATCTTGTCCAGAAGGCCAGCTCAAGGCGGCTCAGGTTTCAACCCCCTTGTTTTCGTTGTAAGTGAAAAAACACCACAAGAGGTGGAGTGGCATGGAGGCACAGACAACCTGCGGATTCCTGCTTTAAAACTGCAACATTTTCTCTTAGCCTCATGGCAAGATTTGTAGAATAGCATTATAAAATTGCAAATTGAAATGCATGAAGTTAACTGTTTTCCCCCAAAAAAATCAGTCTCCTGGAGGTTGGTGCCCCGGGGCCCCAAATGTGGTAGTCCGGCCATGTGTGGGGTTTTACAATAGGTTCCATGGTGAAAGCAGAGAGGTGTGTACTGTTGAGTAGTGAAGGTTACCAGACTGCCATCTACACTCTTATAAAAAAGGGTTCCAAAAAAGGGTTCCCATGTAGAACCCTCTGTGGAAAGTGTTCTACATGGAACCCAAATAGTTATTCAAAGGGTTTCTTCTAAGGGGACAGACAAAGAACCATTTTACGTTTAGATAGCACGGTTTCTTTTAAGAGTGTATCCGTCTGTCCGTCAGGTCTGTCTGTCTGAATAGAGATAAGTTGAGCAGCCGGTCTGGGAGGCTCTCTGCGGTCAGTGTCACACTTCCCCACTAAGTGCTTCTTAACTGCAGTCCATGAGCAGCAGGACCTGACATTCACTCTATAAAGCTGGTGCTATTCTCTAATGGCATGACAGTCAACCAGCTTTTTCATTCACAAGTGCAACTGCCAGCGAGAGCATTACAACAGACCCAGCTAAGAAAAGAAGGCAAATTGTCCATGTGATTATGCAGTGGGAAGGAATGAGAATTGCTATTGCAACATGGCTCGTGTGCGCACGTGTGTGTGAGAAAGTGAGTGAGAGAGACAGAGGAAGAGAGGTTGAATCTAAATTTGTATTCCAGTCATATTTCCTAAAATCAAAGTTGGAAGATGAAGCAGTGGCATGCAGGTTGCCTTGGTAATTGGACTGATACAAAGCTGCTAGCTGAAATGAATTTTGTTTCTGAGATTGTGAAGGGGAAGCCCACCAGACACTATACAGTGAACATGTACACTATCGACAGTGCTACACATAGCATACAAACGTGGATACAAATAACAATTTGATGACCACACATGCCACCTGTCTCTGAATATGATCTCCTTACACAGAGATCCAGCTTTCCTACATGACTTGTCTGCTATATTAAATGTGGAACTAGAGCGACCGAAACCAACTGAAGCATGTCTAAATATACTTATCTCCTAATTAACAGTAAAACGTATGTTCTATCAATGTCAATACATGCACATATAGATTTACACTGTGTCTCATTATTACACCTTCAACTTTATTTAAATCAAATATTTACCAAAAGAACAGGTGTTCCACAGCGCTATATTAGATTTTAGGTTGGTATTTTCTATGAACAAGGGAAGGAGGTGAACATTCTAATTTCCATTCATCGTATTCTCTTGAAAACATGTAAAAAAGATTTGGCAATTAGATTTTGAATAACTTACTGTTACTGAATTAAAGAAGTGTTTTAATATGCATCAGATTCTTTTAAATGAATCATTTATTTCTTCAACCTTTTATATTGTGTCACCAGAGAAAAGGCTGAGTGGTATTAATTATACCATTATAATGAACCGTGGGCATAAACCAAAGGCTTCTCGCTAGAGTGTATCAAACCCAGAGAGGGGATCACATTTCCTATTAGCCTAACAGCATTCTGCAGCATTCATCAGCTAACAAACCCCAGCTCTCACATACTCCTCTCATTCTCCCTGTCTCGCCCAATCTCTCTCTAACACACAGGCGCACGGGCACACACACAGGCGCACGGGCACACACACACACACACACACACACACACACACACACACACACACCAAAAGGAGAGTAGCCCTCTACAGTAATAGTAGTGTTCTTTAAGAATGATACCCATGAAGGTTGTCATGCACTACATAGGAACAGGGACACAAGCAGATATACTCTCTTTACTTAAGAGGGTCCTGCTAAGTATTTATTCACAGGATCATGAGTCTCTCATGAGTCTCACAAGCAGATCATGAGTCTTACAGGATCATGCATTAAATTAGTAGTTATGTTGTCATAGGTTGCTATATAAACTGTACAATTCAGTGCTCTATTGAGGAAGCACGAATACCAACAACTCAGTATTCTAAGTGCTGGAGAAAATATTTTGCAAGTACGCTACTTTAACACTTTGTACAAAGCAGACATGCAGTTTAAAGTTGAACTGAGAAATGCAGCAGACAGAGAAGAGGTATTGGATATTATTCAATACATAGCAGCAGCAGTCCACAGACTCCATAAGTCATCATGAAGAGGTGAAGCAAATGCACTGTGCCACCAGGTGTCCAATCAGAAATGAATGCCTTTCTACAGAAGAACATCGTTAGCACCATACCCCAGAATGACTACGGAAATCATCAACTGCCTCAGCTTAGTTATGGTTTCCTGTTATTAGTATACTTATTTTAGGCTACCGTTTCAACAGTATTGTTGCTCCTCTCCAAAACATTCCATTCCACCATTCCAACTCTCTCACTTCATACCAAATCTTTTTCACCCAAAGAGAGAGGATCAGTAAATCTCAACCCCAGCCTTTCACATTCTGCAACAAACTGGAGCTTGAGTTGACCACAGATGACCACTGGGGCAGTGGGTGGGCAGTGGGTACAGCACTCATCCACACACAAGGGGGCGGCAGATAAGCTGATATCCTCTTCCTGGCTCTTCGAGGGTCTTTAGTAAGTGACATGACGTGATGACCACCTGCAGCTGAGTGACTGGGAGAGCCTGTCCTCCTCTACAGCCTAATGAGACTGGACCTTGGAAGTCCACCATTGTTGGCACGGCAACTGAACCCAGGGCACACACAGGGTTCATTGACTAAGGGTGCCTAGAGTGTCCAATCAATGGTACTCTATCAAAATCGCTCTTTGGCTGTGGCAAAATGCAAAAGAAAAAGGTTAACAACACTGTTAATTCAGGCTCTCTGAGTCTGAGAGGGGAAGAGGATACGGCGGGAATCCGTTTCAGTTCAACAAGGATATGCTCCTCAATTAGATCAGTGGTAAACAAGCAAAATGCATCCATGTTATTTAAGTTTAGTCTTAGTGGTATCAAGGACTAAACTGAGCCTATTCAGACAGATCTGTACAATATAGATCAACTTTATAACACACAAACACATGTGCAGGCACACACATACACACCTAAATACACCATTTGTGTTGTTATGACAGTGGCAGTGAGGGGCTGTCGTACTGCTGGGGCTGAGAGAGGACAGACTCCAGTCCCATGCTGGCTCTGCTGCCTCACACCCCACAGGCTCACTGCAATCAGTCAGGGCTCAGTGGACAGAGGCACCGCCCCCTGCCCAGGCCCACCCGCAGAGCCTTATTTCTTATCCCCCATCTCAGACAGGAGCACACACACACACACACACAGAGATCCTCGATCGATTGCAGTGTGACCCCTGAGATGTTAACACAGACAGAGAGCGTGAACATGGTTTGGGGATGGACAGATTTAATACCATCTACTCCATGTTCTAGTCCAGGGGTAGGCAACTAGAATCAGTCACGGAACAATTTTTGTCAGAGCGTATGTTCGGGGGACCAGAACATAATTATTATCATTTGTACACTGCAAACTGGCCACAACAAAGCCCAAAAATAGATTATATTTTAAAATAACAATAATTTCATACCTGGATGACATTGAGACACGATCACATACAGTAAGTCTCTTTTTTATTTGTGGGAATACTTGAACAGATTTCCTAAATTATTTTTTGTTTGTTGCTGAATTCTTGGGAGGGTGGGGGGGGCAAAGGTTGCCAACCCTGTGACTGTTCTAGTTTCTCAAGACAATGAAAAGACAATGGAGCGATAAATGTTACAGGTCATCAACATGTTACAGGTGATAACTACGACAACTACGATGACCTACATACAGTATGTAGGAAATCACCTCTGTAAACACAAGTAACGTAGGCTATAGACCAACATCCTTAAACATCAATGGCAGTGTTTTCCAGCACTACAGTGTTTTTTTTTACGTGAACACAACCCACATCACAGCTGCATCTCTCTCCCACAGTGTGTCAGAAGTGTGTTTAAGTATTTAGCAGAATTTAGCCCCCTCTGTGGTACACCAGTTAATGAGCTCAGTGCTACATTATAGCCAGAGCAATTAAACACATGAATGTCAGACACACACACACACACGCACACACACGCACACACATCATAGAAAACTACTAATACACACAAAAAAACAACCTAATTTGCAAACATGCAGTTTTCCAATAGCCTGTGCAGCTTTCCATCGATCAGGTAATCAGTCTGGTGTGAGCTGAGCACTCTTCTCAGCAGTGTAGAAATTATGAATCATAACCGCTAAACTGCCTCCACTCACTCAGGGGTCCATCTACAGAAATGAGACATTGATCCATAATTGGAAGCACTCAGTCATAAAATATGATGACTAATTAGAGAAAGTGAACTTAATGGCAAATATTTACATATTCACACACTGCTTCAACATTGATTACAAGCCAGAACTATGAGAGAAAGGATAAGTCTTGGATAGCAGGGCAAACAGGTAAAACAGATCATATAATGGGATTGAGGCACATTTTAAGTAAGGAATAAACACTGACGTTCTGTACTTTACCTTGGAAATAATGGATGACACCGCGGAGTTAATCTTTCCAAGGTAATGTACAAAATGAAGGCGTTTATTCTGCTTATACCACAAACAATATGAAAGCACACATTTACTGGTAGAAATACTTTTTTCGTTGATATTTTCATTTATTAAATGATATTATACCACAGCGTTGTTGATTACTCATTTCTGATTGTCTAGAAGTGCATTCTAGAATGGACATTAATGGACATTAAAACCAGAAAATATATCAGGACACCTTGCAATCATGACCCAGTTAGTGCCTACACATGTAGTTCATACACCCTACAAATTTACAGAAAGCTAAACCAACAACTACACAAACCGAAATTGGATACACTGTAATGAGGAAAAACATAGTTAGCTAGCGAGCATTGATTTGTTTTGCAGGCATATTTTTTGGGAGCATCTGATGGCCTGACATGGTGAGGGCTAAACATGAATTTCTCTGGTCGTTGCAGTCATGACACAAGTGGCGCTATTCTGTCAAATCCTCCCATGTTTCTAGTTTGGCCAGCTGTTTTCAGAACTGATACTTGTTCATTTGGTTGTCATATTCGCAGGTTTGCTAGCAACAAACTATTTAAATAGCTTCTAGCCTAGGGTTTGATATGCAATACAATCTCTTCGTAACTAACAGTCAGTGTTGATGAGTAGGCAATCTCAAAAGAAAGTATGAATTTGCTTATACAAATGAACGAGGCTCCGCCTCGTCCCACAACGTCATCCATTATTTCCAAGTTAATGTACAGAATGTTTCTCCATTAATTAATTTTTGCTGCACTATAGTAATAAACCAAACATGTCTTAGATATATACTGTACATAAACTCATATTGTCCCAGACTTCAATAACCTCTCCTATAGAACAAGAGAAGCATGTGTATATTTTTATTATCAAGCAATTGTATTCTTGTGAGTTGCTTTAAAAGCTATTCATTTCCCATTGATGACCCCAGTGAAACAATAAGTTATTTGATTGTCCAATAACACCTCAGGTCACAGAAGTACCGTAGAGCTCCTAGAACAACACACAGTGTTCCTTCATGCAAATACCCTGCTACAGGAGACCTGTCTCTCTCTGTGTATCGCTGGCGTCTCCTGTTGGGGCAGGTGACATGAACAGAGTGTGGCATCTCATCTAGTGGTGGGGAATGTGGCTGGGGGGCCGGCAGTGAAGGGCCCTGCTAATGATGGAGCCCGGGGCCTGGGGTAGTTGTACTGATACCCCTCAGAGTGGAGGGCGTCTGATTACATGTCAGTACTGGTAAATGCCTGCTAAAGGGGAGTCAGGCAGCAGCACAGAGAATGAGCATTTAGCATTTGAGTTTTTATTGCATTTCATCAAGTGGATGCCAGTTCTACCTGTTAACCTTGGCTTGGTGCAGGAATGGGATGAGACAGAGGAGGACACATAGACATGGGGAGTCCATGGCCCTGCTGCTCTCAGCACACACTATGGACAAGACGCTCTCACAAAGAGCCTGGACTCCTTTCTCCTTCTCCCGCTGCCCTCTGGCTGATTGATTCTGTAAGCTTGTTTACTGAGAAGAGTAAGAAGAGCAGCTCTCACTCTGTGTTCAATGTGATGAGGTTTCCAGTGGCCCAACACTCAGCAGGATAAAAACATCTCTTTCCTCTCTTCTTCACAATCTCATATCTTGTATTTTTTCAGCCCATAGTATGTCCATCCTATGTGTAAAATGTAATGTTAATTCTACTCCTCCACCATTCTGCAGAACTGAGGCCTTGATTTAATAGGGTCATTTGAATATCTCTCCTTCACAGGTTACAGAAATGAGACAGCCCTGGTGCCAGACAAGCAATCTTAAAGTCATATACTCTTGGAATATGCTGTGCCATGCATTATAAAAGCCAATCACCTCAAAAGAGAGGGTGAGAGGAATTAATTGGTACCAACTGGAAGCCAAGGTTATTTTGTAACATCGATAAATACAGGGGATAGTGGATTGACCATCACTATTACTTAAACAACTTTAAGGAGTTTTCATAGTGTAGAAGAGTTAAAAAGGTTGTTCCATCAAACTTCAAATGATTAGAATAGTACACCACGCAGAACAGAACAACCAGGTTAAGCGTCAGTGGCCCAAGCCCACGAACAGGAATATTCCAAGTTCAGACAGGAAGGGGTAGTCAGATCGCTATGATCGCCAGGAACGTTACTTTTGATGTCTATTTTTGATTGTTGCGCTACTAGTGCTGCCTGTTGATGTTAGGTAGGCAGCTACAGTAGCTGAATGATGTTAACATATTCGGGTTTTATTTCATTAAATATATTTTATTTCATCTGGGTGCTTACGTCACCTACTAACACCCTGGTGCTACCCGTAGCTCCCGTTCTCCTCAGTCCGAGAAAACACTGAGAGAAAGGTATTGTTGGTATTGGTAAGGTATTGTTGCAGATTACTCCTTTGTAGAAGTCCATAACGTGAAATAAATAAAACATCCCAAGGTTAATGCCGTAGATATTGTTATAAGGGAGTGTGAGACTATTCAAACATGTAACTTTGAGTTTTATTGTTGTTATTAATATAGTTTACAGAGTTCTAAAAAGTATTGCTGTTGCTAGCTAGCATGCCTTTCTGTGCAGTGTTTCCAACTCCTCAGTAAGGAAAGAAGCTATTGGCTGTCCTAAAAGTCGCTAAATGATAATTGCATAATTGGCCATGTGCATGTAATTGTGATGGACCCTGTAGGAGAGAGGAATAACGTTGTGAGAGAGACAAAAAGTGAGTAAAAAAACACCCTAAATATGTTTAGAACTACAAATTAACTTCTGTCGATTCTTGTTTTTTGTCACAACTCCAACCCTCCTCCTTTATCCGGGCTTGGGACCGGCAAAAGTGACGCAAAAGAGACACTCTGGCAGAGTTCCTTAGTTATTATTTTTTATTTTATTTTTTAAGTTTAGTTTTTTACATTTACATCCCGCCCTGAATGTAAGCCAGGGCGGGATCAGCCAACGGCGGCTTCCCGCATGCCCGATTCATTTGCAGTCTGAACGCGGAGTGGTGAACATCTCCTGCTCTAACTGCGGCTGGGAGGGACTGCTGCACGAGGACTGTGAGTGCCCTTGGGACGGGGTGGGACGGGGGTGTGGCCCATGGCAGCACCCGCTGCTCATTGAGAAGAGTAAGAACGATCCGTGCTTTCACGTCAGTCCTTAAAAGTCTCCAATAACATCAGAAAAAGTCGCTAGATTTGTTGCTAGTCGCTTTTTTGAAAATATGTCGTTAGAGGGGTCTGAATGCTCAACAAAGTCGCTAAGTTGGCAACACTGTTTCTGTGATGCAAACAGTTAGCTGAGCTGCCGACTGATGCTAGCGTTGCATTATGGGAGATGCAGTTTTAGCCCTCTATGGTCTGAATGGGATAAAAGCGATTTCATGTCGTAGCTTGTTTGTATTACAGTGTTTTTGTACATGAGTTGTATTTTAATACTGTCAACACTGAAAGCACCTAGCAATGTATTGGGGATGTGAGACAGGATATGTGTTTTACCTTTCTTCATGCTCCTGTATAGAACAACTTGTCAGATGGTGCATTGGAGACTGATGTGTTCCTGTCCTGTCTTTTCACAATACTATTGCAGGTATGGTTCTATTGTCTAAGAATTAAGATTACACATTCTTTGTATTAAGGACTGGTTATTTTATACTATACATTATGGCTTTGTGTATGAATGTGATTGAGTGAGTCCGAGAAAACACTGAGAGAGAAAGAACAACTTGTCAGATGGTGCATTGGAGACTGATGTGTTCCTGTCCTGTCTTTTCACAATACTACTGCAGATTGACATAAAAGACCCAAAGACAGCCGTGGTGTCACTCTTGATTTCTTGGTTCTCTTGTGGTACATATAAAGACCGCTACAATAGCACACAATTATGTGGAAGTCTTGAAGCAGAAGTGGTGATATTGCTGCACTGCATCACAATTTAATCTTCACCTTGACCCAAATAAGGAAAGATAAGCTAGTAATATTTGGGGTTAATTTAATTTACATTGTTCTGTTATTTTCCATCAAATGAAATCAAATTGTATTTGTCACGTGCACAGAATACAACCTTACCATGAAATGCTTACTGACCAGCCCTTAACCAACAATGCAGTTCAAGAAATAGAGTTAAGAATATATTTGTTAAATAAACTAAAGAAAAAAATTAAATGAAAAAGTAACACAATAAAAAAACAATAATGAAGCTATATACAGGGAGTACCGGTACCGAGCCAATTTGCTAGTCGAGGCAATTTGTACATGTAGGTAGGGGTAAAGTGACTATGCATAGATAATAAACAGTGAGTAGCAGCAGTGTAAAAACAAAGTCTTTCACAATTTTTGGGCCTTCCTCTGACCACGCCTAGTATATAAGTCCTTGATGGCAGGAAGCTTGGCCATACGCACTGCCCTATGTAGCGCCTTATGGTCGGATGCCGAGCAGTTGCCACACTACAGGCAGGATGCACTTGAAGGTGCAGTTGTAACCCATGCAAAATCTTTTCAGTCTCCTGTGGGGGAAAAGGTGTTGTCGTCACCTCTTCACGACTGTCTTGGTGTGTTTGGACCATGATAGTTTGTTGGTGCCCACCAAGGAACTTGAAACTCTCGACCCGCTCCACTACAGCCCCGTCGATGTGAATGGGGGTGTGTTCGGCCCTCCTTTTCCTGTTGTCCATGATCAGCTCCTTTGTTTTGCTCACATTGAGGGAGAGGTTGTTGTCCTGGCACCACACAGCCAGGTCTCTGACCTCCTCCCTATAGGTTGTCTCATTGTTGTCAGTAATCAGGCCTACCACTGTTGTATATGCTTTATCTTGGCCAGGTTGCAGTTGTAAATGAGAACGTGTTCTCAATTGGCCTACCTGGTTAAATAAAGATGAAATAAAAAAACATATAAAAAAATATGTTGTTGCCTACCCTTACGACCTGGGGCCGTACCCATATCCGCAGCAGGTCTCCAAGGGGAACAGCCTCTGGCATGTTAATCCTTAACTTCGGGATAAGGATTGGCTCTAAGGGCTGGGTCGGTCGGGCTGGGGTGTGAAGCGGAGCTTTGCTCGAGCCGCGGCTGGGGGAGCAGTTTCCCCGCCGCCCTCCTCTCGCCACCGTTGGAAGTTCGTTGTGCGGTCCATCTCGGGGGCTCTCATTCTTGGTCTCGCAAGGGGCTGCTTGTGGGGGTTCATCAGGGTGGTGTCCGCCGGCCGAAGGTGGACCGGTGAGGGGTTGGGTCCGGCGGTTGGCAGCGGCGACTGGACGCGCGTCGGGCTCTTCTCGGTGGATCTCCCCAGCTACGGCGCTCGTTGGCCCCGTTTACGCGGGGTCTCCGGTGGGTTGCCTTGGCCGGCGCCTAGCAGCTGACTTAGAATTGGTGCGGACCAGGGGAATCCGACTGTTTGATTAAAACAAAGCATCGCGAAGGCCCGAGGTGGGTGTTGAAACGATGTGATATCTGCCCAGTGCTCTGAATGTCAAAGTGAAGAAATTCAATGAAGCGTGGGTAAATGACGGGAGTAACTTTGACTCTCTTAAGGAATCGTTAGCCCCGGACTCTAGGGGTTATTACGTCTCTGTATGAGGAACAGTCGGAGAAGGGCAATACCCAATCCGACATTGCGTCCCTTAACTTCTTGCGTCGAGCAATCCCGTATCCAGGAGCGTAATCATAGCCTCAAGCTCATTACCATAACGCAACGTTAACTATTCATGAAAATCACAAATGAAATGAAATAAATATATTGGCTCACAAGCTTAGCCTTTTGTTAACAACACTGTCATCTCAGATTTTCTAAATATGCTTTTCAACCATAGCTACACAAGCATTTGTGTAAGAGTATTGATAGCTAGCATAACATTAAGCCTAGCATTCAGCAGGCAACATTTTCACAAAAACAAGAAAAGCATTCAAATAAAATAATTTACCTTTGAAGAACTTCGGATGTTTTCAATGAGGAGACTCTCAGTTAGATAGCAAATGTTCAGTTTTTCCAAAAAGATTATTTGTGTAGGAGAAATCGCTCCGTTTTGTTCATCACGTTTGGCCAAGAAAAAAAACAGAAAATTCAGTCATTACAACGCCAAACGTTTTTCCAAATTAACTCCATAATTTCGACAGAAACATGGCAAACGTTGTTTAGAATCAATCCTCAAGGCGTTTTCCACATATCTATTCGATGATAAGTCATTCGTGGCACTTGGGTTTCTCCTCTGAAGCAAATGGAAAAATACACGCAGCTGGAGATTACGCAATAATTGCAACGGAGGACACCAAGCGAGCACCTGGTAAATGTAGTCTCTTATGGTCAATCTTCCAATGATATGCCTACAAATACATCACAATGCTGCAGACACCTTGGGGAAACGACAGAAAGTGTAGGCTCATTCCTTGCGCATTCACAGCCATATAAGGAGACATTGGAACACAGCGCCTTCAAAATCTGGGGCATTTCCTGTTTGAAATTTCATCTTGGTTTCGCCTGTAGCATCAGTTCTGTGGCACTCACAGATAATATCTTTGCAGTTTTGGAAACGTCAGTGTTTTCTTTCCAAAGCTGTCAATTATATGCATAGTCAAGCATCTTTTCGTGACAAAATATCTTGTTTAAAACGGGAACGTTTTTTTATCCAAAAATTAAAAGAGCACCCCTATATCGAATAAGTTAGGGGCAGGGACCAGGATCCAGTTGTAGAGGGAGATGTTTAGTCCCAGGGTCCTTAGCTTAGTAATGAGCTTTGTGGGCATTATGGTGTTGAATGCTGAGCTGTAGTCAATGAACAACATTCTCACATAGGTGCTCCTTTTGTACTTGTGGGAAAGGGCTGTGTGGAGTGCGATTAAAATTGCTTCATCTGTGGATCTGTTGGGGCAGTATGCGAATTGGAGTGGGTCTAGGGTTTCCAGGATGATGGTGTTGATGTGAGCCATGACCAGCCTTTCAAAGCACTTCATGGCTATCAATGTGAGTGCTACAGGGCAGTAGTCATTTAGGCAGGTTTCCTTTGCTTTCTTTGGCACAGGGACTATGCTGGTCTGCTTAAAACATGTAGATATTACATACTTAGTCAGGGAGAGGTTGAAAATGTCAGTGAAGACACTTGCCAGTTGATCAGCGCATGCCAGTACAGTACACGTCATGGTAATCCGTCTGACCCGCGGCCTTGTGAATATTGATTTGTTTAACCTTTTGCGTGTAGCGGGCAGTATTTTTGTTTTTGGCTAAAAAACTTACCCATTCGAAACTGCCTATTTCTCAGCCCCAGGAACTAGAATATGCATATAATTGTCATATTAGGATAGAAAACACTCTAAAGTTTCCAAAACTGTAAAAATATTGTCTGTGAGTATAACAGAACTGACAATGCAGGCTAAAACCTGAGGAAAATCCAATCAGGAAGTGCCTCTTATTTTGAAACCCTTCTGTTCCTATGCATGCCTATCCTCCATTTAAAGGGATATCAACCAGATTCCTTTTTCTATGGCTTCCCTAAGGTGTCAGTCTTTAGACATAGTTTCAGGCTTTTAATTTGAAAAATGAGTGTGAAAGATCACATTGCGTAAGTGGATCGGTGGGGGCTCTCAGAGTGAGTTTTGCACTACAGAGTAAAGCGGCCATTGTTCCACCCGGTGTTATTGAAAAACCTACACATTCGGTTGATATATTATCGAATATACACTGCTCAAAAAAATAAAGGGAACACTTAAACAACACAATGTTACTCCAAGTCAATCACACTTCTGTGAAATCAAACTGTCCACTTAGGAAGCAACACTGATTGAAAATAAATTTCACATGCTGTTGTGCAAATGGAATAGACCACAGGTGGAAATTATAGGCAATTAGCAAGACTCCCCCAATAAAGGAGTGGTTCGGCAGGTGGTGACCACAGACCACTTCTCAGTTCCTATGCTTCCTGGCTGATGTTTTGGTCACTTTTGAATGCTGGCTGTGCTTTCACTCTAGTGGTAGCATGAGACGGAGTCTACAACCCACACAAGCTGCTCAGGTAGTGCAGCTCATCCAGGATGGCACATCAATGCGAGCTGTGGCAAGAAGGTTTGCTGTGTCTATCAGCGTAGTGTCCAGAGCATGGAGGCGCTACCAGGAGACAGGCCAGTACATCAGGAGACGTGGCGGAGGCCGTAGGAGGGCAACAACCCAGCAGCAGGACCACTACCTCCGCCTTTGTGCAAGGAGGAGCAGGAGGAGCACTGCCAGAGCCCTGCAAAATGACCTCCAGCAGGCCACAAATGTGCATGTGTCTGCTCAAACGGTCAGAAACAGACTCCATGAGGGCCTGACGTCCACAGGTGGGGGTTGTGCTTACAGCCCAACACCGTGCAGGACGTTTGGCATTTGCCAGAGAACACCAAGATTGGCAAATTCGCCACTGGCACCCTGTGCTCTTCACAGATGAAAGCAGGTTCACACTGAGCACATGTGACAGACGTGACAGAGTCTGGAGACGCCGTGGAGAACGTTCTGCTGCCTGCAACATCCTCCAGCATGACCGGTTTGGCGGTGGGTCAGTCAGGGTGTGGGGTGGCATTTCTTTGGGGGGCCGCACAGCCCTCCATGTGCTCGCCAGAGGTAGCCTGACTGCCATTGGGTACCGAGATGAGATCCTCAGACCCCTTGTGAGACCATATGCTGGTGAAGTTGGCCCTGGGTTCCTCCTAATGCAAGACAATGCTAGACCTCATGTGGCTGGAGTGTGTCAGCAGTTCCTGCAAGAGGAAGGCATTGATGCTATGGACTGGCCTGCCCGTTCCCCAGACCTGAATCCAATTGAGCAAATCTGGGACATCATGTCTCGCTCCATCCACCAACGCCACGTTGCACCACAGACTGTCCAGGAGTTGGCGGATGCTTTAGTCCAGACCTGGGAGGAGATCCCTCAGGAGACCATCCGCCACCTCATCAGGAGCATGCCCAGGCGTTGTAGGGAGGTCATACTGGCACGTGGAGGCCACACACACTACTGAGCCTCATTTTGACTTGTTTTAAGGACATTACATCAAAGTTGGATCAGCCTGTAGTGTGGTTTTCCACTTTAATTTTGAGTGTCACTCCAAATCCAGACCTCCGTGGGTTGATAAATTTGATTTCCATTGATAATTGTTGTGTGATTTTGTTGTCAGCACATTCAACTATGTAAAGAAAAAAGTATTTAATAAGAATATTTTATTCATTCAGGTCTAGGATGTGTTATTTTAGTGTTCCCTTTATCTTTTTGAGCAGTGTATATTTTAAATGTTTGACATGTTTCTGTGGACATTATGGAGACTATTTGGAATTTCCGTCTGCGTTGTCGTGACCGCTCTTTCCTGTGGATTTCTGAACATAACGCGACAAACAAACTGAGGTATTTTGGGTATAAAAATAATCTTTATGGAACAAAAGGAACATTTGTGGTGTAACTGGGAGTCTAGTGAGTGAAAACATCTGAAGATCATCAAAGGTAAACGGTTAATTTGATTGCTTTTCTGATTTTCGTGAACAAGCTTCCTGATGCTAAGTGTACATAATGCTATGCTAGGTTATCGATAAACTTAGACAAATGCTTGGATTGCTTTCGCTGTAAAGCATAATTTCAAAATCTGAGACGACAGGTGGATTAACAAAAGGCTAAGCTGTGTTTTGCAATATTGCACTTGTGATTTCATGAATATGAATATTTTTTTGTAATATTATTTGATTGTGGTGCTATGCTATTCAGCGGTTGCTGACGAAAATGATCCCGCGACAGGGATGGGTAGCGCCAAGAAGTTAAAGGTCTTGCTCGCATCGGCTACAGAGAGCGTGATCACACAGAATTCTGGAACAGCTGCTGCTCTCATATATGCTTCAGTGTTGCTTGCCTCTAAACAAGTGTAAAAGGAATTTGGCTCATCTGGTAGGCTTGCATCAGTGGGCAGCTCGTGGCTGGGTTTCCCTTTGTAGTCCATAATAGTTTGCAGGCCCTGCCACATCCGACTAGAGTCAGATCCTGTGTAGGATTCAATCTTAGTCCTGTATTGACGCTTTGCCTGTTTGATGGTTCATCTGAGGGCATAGCGGGATTTCTTATAAGCGTCCTGATTAGTGTTCCGCTCCTTGAAAGCAGCAGCTCTGCCTGTAATCCATGGCTTCTGGTTGGGATATGAACGTACGGACACTGTGGGGACTACGTCGTCGATGCACTTATTGATGAAGCCGGTGGCTGAGTCTATAGTTTTTTTCTCCTCTGGTTGAACATGTGACAAGCTATAGGGATGAGGTAAAACAGATTTACGCAGCCAACTACGACTAATTTAGTCAAGTCAAAAAGTGTGGCCAGAATAACAGCAAAGTAGCTGCATTTGCATTTGTTTAAGCTGTTTTCTAGTGACATTTATTTGGATACATCCATAACAATGAGCTAATGAGGTGCGATTTCACCTGGCATAGAAAATGTGCTCACTCGTCAGGACACTGTTGTTTAGAAGAGCTAGTCAACAACACCTCTAACACAATCACTTCAAACTGAAGCTGGAAAGACTGCAATCTAGTTGAACTTCATTTCGTTTTACCTTTTATCAATTTACATTTCTTTGTATATATCCATATCGTTAATGCCAGCTGATTCATGATTTCGACTGGCTGAGAAACACTGCCTGCCTGTCTTTCTCGTCCCGACTCCCGAGTTTATTGCTATTGGACAGCTGGAGATCAAATCTCCGCTCTAGAAAACATAGTGTTTTTCTAGAAGAAATGTGAGATAAGATGCTTTTTATAGTGGAGATCAAGTTTATAAATTGCCTGGCTGGGCTGACGAGACAGTGTTTTTCAGTGGTCAGATGAAACAGAGTAAACAGGCATTTTTAACGTCATAGATTTAGTCGGTGTTAACTTGTGGATTAGACACTGGCTGGAATGCGCTTCTAACCAATCAGCATTCAGGATTAGAACCACCCGTTGTAAAATTATGCACAAGACCACTTTGTCTTCCAAGCTTAGTGCTACCTGTAGCTAACACAGCAGAGTTCTCGTTTTAGCAGACTCATTCCAAAACAGCAAGATTGCCTCTCACCACGGGTCTAATTTAAAGAAAATTGTGTTTGGCTTTTTAGACAACATGAGATACTGCCTGAAGGGGTATGTAGTCACAAATCTGTTTATGGGTGGAATGCATGAGTAATAAATCCACGCAGGTTTATGAAGACCACGCTGTGCTTATTTATGTCCTTTTGTTTGGAACAGCAGCATTTTTACAACAAAACCAAAGCTCCCCCTCAGCGGAGAGCTGAATCTAGGTCTATGCTGCAGTACTGAGGCAGGCAGCGAGGGAGGCAGGCAGGGAGGAGTTTGGATATTACTGTGTGTTGTTAGAGACAACACTGTATACTAATGTGCCGTAGCCACATTCAAATCCTTTGGGATTAACCTATAAGAGCAGGATATTCACTCACATAAACTCATAAACCTTTACAAATCTGAAACGCATGAACCCACGGTGGGCCAGGGAGACCACATGCAAACTTCAATCTGTCTATCAGTCTTCTGGCTCACGAAGCAGCCTGGCCCATATTTACCACATATTGTTTTAGGCACAAATTCATTCCAATAACAATGTACAGTGTCCCACACAGAGCTATTAAGTCAGTAATGAGCCTGGGAGCACAAATCAGAATCTCATTGATATGGACTTGTGTAACCATGATGGGTGACCCACATCCTCATTGGTTTGCTTTTCTAATGGAAGTTATTACCTACTGATTTATGTCGCCCCACCTGCACATTGTGACACTCGTGAGTGGTGGGAAAAGTACTCAATTGTCATACTTCAGTAAAAGTAAAAATACTTTTAACACAAAATGACAAATGAAGTAAAAGTGATCCAGGAAAATACTACACTTATGTGAGAATGCTATTCATTGACTACAGCTTCATTGACAACACCCCAGTACCCTCAAAGCTCATCACTAAACTAAGGATCCTGGGACTAAACACCTCCCTAACACCTCTCAGTGAAGACACCGGCCACGCTGATCCTGGAGCCCCACAGGGGTGCGTGCTCAGTCCCCTTCTGTACTCCTTGTTCACCTACGACTGCATGGCCAGGCACGACTCCAACACCATCATTAAGTTTGTAGACGACACAACAGTGGTAGGCCTGATTACCGACAACGATGAGACAGCTTATAGGGAGGAGGTCAGAGACCTGGCCGGGTGGTGCCAGAATAACAACCTATCCCTCAACGTAACCAAGACTAAGGAGATGATTGTGGACTACAGGAAAAGGAGGACCGAGCACGTCCCCATTCTCATCGACGGGGCTGTAGTGGAGCAGGTTGAGAGCTTCAAGTTCCTTGGCGTCCACATCAACAACAAACTAGACTGGTCCAAACACACCAAGATAGTCGTGAAGTGGGCACGACAAAGCCTATTCCCCTTAGGAAACTAAAACGATTTGGCATGGGTCCTGAGATCCTCAAAAGGTTCTACAGTTGCAACATCGAGAGCATCCTGACTAGGACAGTCTAGGACAAAAAGGCTTCTCAACAGTTTTTACCCCCAAGCCATAAGACTCCTGAAAAGGTAGTCAAATGGCTACCCAGACTATTTTCATTGTGTGCTCCCCCCCCCCCAACCCCTCTTTATGCTGCCTCTTCTCTCTGTTTATCATATATTTATAGTCACTTTAACTATACATCCATGTACATACTACCTCAATTGGGCCGACCAACCAGTGCTCCCGCACATTGGCTAACCAGGCTATCTGTGTCCCGCCACCCACCAACCCCTCTTTTACACTACTGCTACTCTCTGTTCATCATATATGCATAGTCACTTTAACCATATCTACATACTACCTCAATCAGCCTGACTAACCAGTGTCTGTATGTAGCCTCGCTACTTTTATAGCCTCGCTACTGTATATAGTCTGTCTATTTACTCTTGTTTTATTTCTTTACTGACCTATTGTTCACCTAATGCCTTTTTTGCACTATTGGTTAGAGCCTGTAAGTAAGCATTTCACTGTAAGGTCTACACCTGTTGTATTCGGCGCACGTGACAAATAAACTTTGATTCTAACATTACTTGGCTTTAAAAATATGTAAGGGGACAAAGTATCCAAAGTAAATGGAATTGCAAAAATATACTTGAGTGTCAAAAGTAAAAGTATAAATCATTCAAAATTCCTTACTATTAAGCAAACCAGATGGTACAATTTTATTTTATATTTTTTATTTATGGATAGCCAGGTGCACACTCCAACACAGGCATAATTTACACATTTTGTGAATCCGCCAGATCAGAGGCAGTAGTGATGACCAGGGATGTTCTCTTGATAAGTGCGTCAATTGGGCAATTTTCTTTTCAAAATGTAACGAGTACTTTTGGGGGTCAGGGAAAATATATAGAGTAAAAAGTGCATCATTTTCTTTAGGAATGTAGTGAAGTAAAAGTTGTCAAAAAAATAAATAGTAAAGTACAGATACTACTTATTTTTACTTAAGTACTTTATACAACTAAAACTAGGACATTTTGTTCAATCTCCAGATTGTTTCTTTGGTTTGGCCACGTAATAGAAGCAGAAAGAGCACTGTGCTACTCGGGTGTAATCTACAGCGATTAGTGTAATCACCAGGATTGTCACGCCCTAATCTGTTTCACCTGTCCTTGTGATTGTCTCCACCCCCTCCAGGTGTTGCTTATTTTCCCCAGTGTATTTGTCCCTGTGTTCCCTGTGTCTCTGTGCCAGTTCGTCTTGTCTGTTTCAAGTCAACCAGCGTGTTTTTCCCCCGTGTGCCTGCCTGCTTTTACTATTCTCTCTTTTGCTAGTCCTCCCGGTTTTGACCCTTGCCCGTTTTATGGACTCTGTACCTGCCTGCCTGACCAGTCTGCCTGCCCTGACCTCGAGCCTGCCTGTCACTCTGTACCTCCTGGACTCTGATCTGGTTTGACATTTTGCCTGTCCACGACTATTCTCTTGCCTACTACTAATAAATATCAAACACTCAAACCATCTGCCTCCCGTGTCTGCATCTGGGTTTGGCCCTGAGCCTTTATAAGGATGTCTTATTCAAGACATCAAAGACACCATCTCACCCCCCCCCCCCCTTTCTCAAAGAGGGCTGATTCATTGCATAGCAACCCATTTGAATGTCCCTTTCCCATTATTTGTACATCTTAAAAACCCAGCAGTGAAGAGTTCTGATGGGACTGGGCTGCAGCAGAGAATAACAGAATTGATCACACGTCATTCCAATTGTGAGAGGAGAATATATAAATTGAGCAGCGCCGACACAATTATGCATTGGTGGAAATGCCAGTGGGCCTCCTCTATGTGAATGAAAGCCAGGGGTAAGCTTCATTGTTAAGGGTGCTATCATTAGGACAGTCATGTTAACAGCCCACTACAGGACTAATCTAATAGACCCATTTCCTTTCTGCCTTGATTTCTGCTACAATAAGGCACACTGTATGCTACTCATTCCCTACTGTTGTTAAAGTGGTATTGTAGGGACCTTTCTGCTGGGATACAGAGTCGAGTTGTCAAAGACACACAGGATATATGGGCTTAAGGGGAGATGGAGACAGCATATACGCTATATATACAAAAGTATGTGGACACCCCTTCAAATTCGTGGATTTGGCTATTTCAGCCACACCGGTTGCTGATCGGTGTATAAAATAGAGCACACAGCCATTGACAGTAGAATGGTCACGACGTGGCCCTTTGGGGTGTATAATCGTGGCTCCCCCTTCTCTCACTCTCTTCACCACAAGTTGTATGGCTTTACGACAGGTCATAAATATCTGGTAGAAACTGCCATGCAGTTTTGAGAGAGAGAGAGTCCACCAGAACAAAAAGCTTCTCTTTGTTCAAAACTCCTAATCCCCAAAATGGGAGAACTAAATAATATTTAAATTGTTGAGAATGTGGGAATGGTCCATGGACACTTAAGGGACAGTCATGTCGAGTGTGTTTCATTTGGTGATCTCATGAAGGACAGGAAACACACATACAGTTGATGTCAGCAGTTTATATGCACCTTAGCCAAATACATTTAAACTCCGTTTTTCACAATTCCTGACATTTAATCCAAGTAAAAATTCCCTGTCTTCGGTCAGTTAGGGTCACCACTTTATTTTAAGAATGTGAAATGTCAGAATAATAGTAGAGAGAATAATTTAATTCAGCTTTTATTTCTTTCATCACATTCCCAGTGGGTCAGAAGTTTACATACACTCAATTAGTATTTGGTAGCATTGCATTTAAATTGTTTAACTTGGGTCAAACATTTCAGGTAGCCTTCCACAAACTTCCCAAAATAAGTTGGGTGAATTTTAATACCTTCCAACACCTTGACTTTGTTGTCCTTAAGCCATTTTGCCACAACTTTGGAAGTATGCTTGGGGTCATTGTCCATTTGGAAGACCCATTTGTGACCAAGCTTTAACTCCCTGACTAATGTCTTGAGATGTTGCTTCAATATATCCACATAATTTTCCTCCCTCGTGATGCCATCTATTTTGTGAAGTGCACCAGTCCCTCCTACAGCAAAGCACCCCCACAACATGATGCTGCCACCCCGTGCTTCACGGATGGGATGGTGTCTTCGGCTTGCAAGCTTCGCCCTTTTATCCTCCAAACATAACGATCGTCATCATGGCCAAACAGTTCTATTTGTGTTTCATCAGACCAGAGGACATTTCTCCAAAAAGTACAATCTTTGTCCCCATGTGCAGTTGCAAACCATAGTCTGGATTTTTTTATTGCGGTTTTGAAGCAGTGGCTTCTTCCTTGCTGAGCGGCCCTTCAGGTTATGACGATATAGGTCTCGTTTTACTGTGGATATAGATACTTTTGTACCTGTTTCCTCCAGCATCTTCACAAGGTATTTTGCTGTTGTTCTGGGATTGATTTGCATTTTTCGCCTAAAAGTACATTAATCTCTAAGACAGAACACGTCTCCTTCCTGAGCAGTATGACAGCTGCATGGTCCCATGGTGTTTATACTTGCGTACTATTGTTTGTACAGATGAACGTGGTACCTTCAGGCGTTTGGAAATTTCTCCCAAGGATGATCCAGACTTATGGAGGTCTACAATTTTTGTTCTGTGGTCTTTGCTGATTTCTTTTGATTTTCCCATGATGTCAAGCAAAGAGGTACGGAGCTTGAAGGTAGGCCTTGAAATACATTCACAGGTACACCTCCAATTGACTCAAATTATGTCAATAAGCCTATCCGAATCTTCTAAAGCTGTGACATATTTTTCTGGGATTTTCCAAGCTGTTTGAAGGCACAGTCAACTTCATGTATGTAAACTTCTGACCCACTGGAATTGTGATGGTGAATTATATGTGAAATAATCTGTCTGTAAACAATTGTTGGAAAAATGTATTTTGTCATGCGCAAAGTAGATGTCCTAACCAACTTGCCAAAACGATTAGTTTGTTTAACAAGAAATTTGTGGAGTGGTTGAAAAATGAGTTTTAAAGTTCCCATGTAAGTGTATTTAAACTTCCGACTTCAACTGTAACTGTATCTCTTAAAGTGTACATTCCCCAGCTGTCAGGTTTATATCTAAATATTGTGAAACGTATGTGATTAAACAAGAAACTATTTTTGAAAACATGTAATGTGATGTTAACCTTCTGAATGAGAGTATGAATTTCCATATATAGATTAACTAGTCAGTGGCCACACCCCCATTACCCAGACATCATCGAACCACCCCTTTTTCTACAGAGTATAAAACCCACTTCCTACAAAATATACGCCAGAGAACACTGGGACAGAGTCCCCACGTTGGAATGGCCACAATACTATAGGCCATCGGAGACCCTGCACCTGTAGTTTTGGCTACACGGCTATTGATCACTACAGAATAAGAGCAAATCTTAGACGTATAATTACTAGTCTGCAGCTAGAAATTACGTAAGTCTAGAACGAGAATACCGACAACCGCCGAAGCAGCTATTCTATGAGAACATTTTGGAATGGTGCTCTGAAGTATCCATATTCTAACCACCTACAACCACGAAGTACATTGTGACTTCTGGGGAAGTTAACCAGAGACTGACTCTCCAGCAGACGGAATCCAACAGAGAAGACAACAATGACCTACGGGCGTAAATATATAGATTGCAATTTTTCTTGAGTGAGCGGCCGTTCATGTGGTTCAATGGTTATAATTATCCACTGTGTGTACTGAATCCATTTTGTCTTTCCCGCTCTTTCTCAGTCCCCACACATTTCCTTTGTCTACCAAGCCGTCATAAAGTCCCACTAGGGACTTTTCTATCATTGTTAGTAACCAATATCTACTGTTCGATTGATATGTTTTTCTGTGATTATTTAGTTAGTTAGTAAATAAACAATTAAGCCAATTTGTATATTGCTGATTCATTACGGAAACTAGGGTTTGTGCAGATACCCAAGGGTTTGCGACGTTCAGTAATGAAAACTGATGAGGTAATGATAATAATAATAATAATTCATGAATAGAAAACTAATTGATCAGATATTAAAGTATCTAAATAGTTATATTCGGAAAATGATAACTCTGTACATCTCAACATTTTCCGTGGTGCCCCGACTTCCTAGTTAATTAATGTTTACATGATTAGTTTAATCATGTAATAATTATACCTGGAGAATTGATTTGATATAAATAAGTCTTCACATTTAATGATAGTCCAGACATGACAATGGCCTTAATGAAGAGCTCAGTGACTTTCAACGTGGCACCGTCATAGGATGCAACCTTTCCAACAAGTCAGTTTGTCATATTTCTGCCCTGCTAGAGCTGCCCTGGTCAACTGTAAGTGCTGTCAGTGTAAAGTGGAAATGTCTAGGAGCAACAGCGGCTCAGCCACAAAGTGGTAGTCCACACAAGCTCACAGAATGGGATCGCAGAGTGCTGAAGCATGTACCGAGTAAAAATTATTTTTCCTCGGTTGCAACACTCACTACCGAGTTCCAAACTGCCTCTGCAAACAACGTCAGCACAAGAGCTGTTCGTCGGGAACTTCATGAAATGGGTTTCCATGACCAAGCAGCCGCACTCAAGCCTAACATCACCATGCGCAATGCCAAGCATCGGCTGGAGTGGTGTAAAGCTCGCCGCCATTGGACTCTGGAGCTGTGGAAATGCGTTCTCTGGAGTGATGAATCATGGTTCATCATCTGGCAGTCCAACAGACAAATCTGGGTTTGACGGATTCCAGGAGAATGCTACCTGCCCAAATACATAGTGCCAACTCTAAAGTTTGCTTGAGGAGGAATAATGGTCTGGGGCTGTTTTTAATTTTTCGGGCATACAATGACATCTTAGGGCTAAGGGGGCAGTATTCGGAGGTTTGGATTACTGAGGTGCCCAAAGTAAACGGCCTGTTACTCAGGCCCAGAAGCTAGGATATGCATATAATAGTATGCATATGGTAGCATTGGATAGAAAACACTCTAAAGTTTCCAAAACTGTTAAAATAATGTCTGGGAGTATAACAGAACTGATATGGCAGGCGAAAACCCGAGGAGAATCCATCCATCCATTTTTATTTTTGAGCTCACCACTCATTGTAATGGCTGTCTATGGGAAATCAATGGAATACC
Source organism: Oncorhynchus mykiss (assembly GCF_057628025.1). Taxonomy (NCBI): domain Eukaryota; kingdom Metazoa; phylum Chordata; class Actinopteri; order Salmoniformes; family Salmonidae; genus Oncorhynchus; species Oncorhynchus mykiss. The sequence continues at coordinate 25,468,775 of NC_143027.1, forward strand.
TCCCAGATTGCAGTTCCTGGGGCTTCCAGTAGATGTTAACAGTCTTTAGTAAGAGTTTCAGGCTTGTTTTTTGAAAAATGAGCTAGAATTTTTTGTTTTTCTAAGTGGCTCCCATTTTGGCTGTAGTTTTTTGGCACGTGGATGAGGGTGCTCACTTCGTTATTTATCTCCGGTAATGAACAAACTATACTCCGTCTTAAATTTGATTGTTTATTTACATAATAGGTTACCTGACGATTGATTAGAAACGTTGTTTGACTTGTTTGGACAAAGTTTATTGGTAACTTTTGGGATTCATTTGTATGCATTTTGAACGAGGGAAACCGGTGGATTACTGAATCAAACTGGCTTTTTGGGAGATAAAGAAGGACTTTATCGAACAAAACAACCATTTGTTATATAGCTGGGGCCCTTGGGATTGCAAACAGAGGAAGATCTTCAAAGGTAGGTGATTTATTTTATCGCTATTTCTGACTTTCTCTGCTTGTTTGGAAAATGTTTAATGCTTTTGTATGCGGGGCACTTTCCTCAGATAATTGCATGGTGTGCTTTCGCCATAAAGCCTTTTGAAATCTGACAAAGCGGCTGGATTAACAATAAGTTAAGCTTTTAAACGATGTAAGACACTTGTATTTTCATGGATGTTTAATATTACGAATTTTGTATTTTGAGCTCTGCAATTTCACCGGATGTTGTCGAGGTGGGGCGCTAGCAGCACCACTTGCCCAAAGATTATAGATGATTCCAACTTTGTGGCAACAGTTTGGCGAAGGCCCTTTCCTGTTTGAGCATGACAATCTCCCATGCACAAAGCGAGGTCCATACAGAAATGGTTTGTCGAGATCGGTGTGGGAGAACTTGACTGGCCTGCACAGAGCCCTGACCTCAACCCCATCGAATACCTTTGGGATGAATTGACACTTACAGTGTGTTTCAATCTCTGTCTGTGTGACAGTATCTCTTCACTGAGGCCTGGGAATTGGCTACAATGACTGAACTAGTTCTCTAAAGAGCCCGCTTCTGCTCTACATGAGGTCTCTCCCAATGGCCACCGAGGGGATATCCATCTGGACTGAGACAGTCTTCATTAACTTGGGCCAGACAAGGCACTTTTACTGAGGAGATAAGGGCCCACTTAGACTGGGTTATTATGACATGCTGAGGAAGCAGGGCTGCTGTTGTTTTAAATGTGCTGCTTTTCTTTAGTGCCACTGCAAGTGAATTTCCAATCTCCCAGAGTGCTCTTTTAGCTGATATCTGTGCGTTTCTATAGGAGCTTATTCTGATCCTCCTGTACAGTAGTACTGTATTAGGGAGAAAATAAATCTGTAACTGAAAAAGCGCACTATTTCAAAGCGTGTGTTTTCTCATAACATGCAAGGCGGGTAGAAGTTGGCACTTTATTGTGTTGAGTAAGCAGTTGTGTCCTGGCGAATAAAGTCAGATTCTGTCTATTAGAACAAATATTAATGTCACTTTTTTCTGGCAGAGTTTGAGTTCTGAAGTGCAATCCAATAACAATGAACAATGTATCACTATAGTCATTCTGGTTTTGAAAATATTCCATTGAATGAGATGTGTGAAGTGGGCATTTTACAGCTGTGGTGGCCTTGTGGAAATAGAAAGCAAGCTAGTATGACAGACAGCACAGTGCCTTCAGAAAGTATTAATACCTATTTACTTATTCCACATTTTGTTGTGTTACAGCATGAATTCAAAATGGATTAAACAATATCCCAAAATGACAAAGTGAAAACATGTTTTTTGAAATATTTCATTTACATAAGTATTCACACCCATGAGTTGATACTTTGTAGTAGCACCTTTGGCAGTGATTACAGCTGTGAGTCTTTCTGGGTAAGTCTCTAAGAGCTTTCCACACATGAATTGTGCAACATTTTACCATTATTCTTTTCAAAATTATTCAAGCTTTGTCAAATTGGTTGATCATTGCTAGACAAACCATTCAGATCTTGCCATAGATTTTCAAGTAGACTTAAGTCAAAACTGTAACTCGGCCACTCAGGAACATTCACTGTCTTCTTGGTAAGCAACCCCAGTGTAAATTTGGCCTTGTGTTTTAGGTTATTGTCCTGTTGAAATGTGAATTCACCTCCCAGTGTCTGGTGGAAAGCAGACTGAACCCGGTTTTCCTCTAGGATTTTGCCTGTGCTTTGCTCCATTCCGTTCCATTTCTTTTTTATCCTGAAAAACACCCCAGTCCTTAATGATTAACAAGCATACCCATAATATGATGCTGTCAACACTATTCTTGAAAATATGGAGAGTGGTACTCAGTAATGCGTTATATTGGATTTGCCCCGAACATAACACTTTGTATTCAGGACAAAAAGTTAATTGCTTTGCCCCACTTTTTGCAGTATTACTATAGTGCCTTTTTGAAAAGGGGGAATATTTTTATTCTGTACAGGCTCCCTTCTTTTCCCTCTCTCAATTAGCTTAATATTGTAGAGTAACTACAATGTTGTTGATCCATCTTCAGTGTTCTCCTATCACAGCCCTTCAACTCAGCAACTGTTTTAAAGTCACCATTGGCCTCGAGAAATCCCTGAGCGGTTTCCTTCCTCTCTGCAACTGAGTTAGGAAGGACGTCTGTATCTTTGTAGTGACTGGGTGTATTGATACCCCATCCAAAGTGTAATTAATAACTTCACCATGCTCAAAGGGATATTCAATATCGGCTTTTTTATTCGTACACATCTACAAATAGGTGCCCTTCTGTGCAAGGTATTGGAAAACCTCGCTGTTCTTTGTGGTTGAATCTGTGTTTGAAATTCACTGTTTGGACTGAGGGACCATACAGATAAATGTATGTGTGGGGTACAGAGATGAGGTAGTCATTCAAAAAATCTTGTTAAACACTATTATGGCACAGAGTGAGTCCATGCAACTTATTATGTGACTTGTTAAGCAAATGTTTACTCCTGAACTTATTTAGGCATGCCATAACAAAGGGCTTGAATACTTATTGACTCAAGACATTTCAGCATTTCAGAAAAATGTAAATGTAATAGATTTTAAATTCAAGCAGTAACACAACAAAATGTGGAAAAAGTCAAGGAGTGTAAATTCTTTCTGAAGGCACTGTACGACTATAGTACACTACAACAGCTACAGTAGGCCTATTCAATAGAGCTGGGTGTGGATAGGCTATCTGGTGCAGATTTTAAGCCAATTCAGTGGAATTGCCACCACTCCAGATTGTGTGACTCGTCCAAGTCACCTATAGTATTCCCTTTAATACATAGCAGGAACAATATGCCTGCTGCACTGCCCATGTACTGGTTATAAAATACATCATATACACAAGGTTAAAGGTACTAGAGAAAAAACAGGTAATAAAGTGGGTAATAAAATTCCCCCTGATAAAAAAGCTGCAGCTACAGCAGATTGACCGACAGTACTCACATCCACTCATTGTGCTAGTTTGAAAAGAGAGAACGGGATGGAGAAATATTGCAGTCAGTGTGAGGCTGATAAATTGAAAGACAGCTCAACAGATGAGATGGCTGTATCTAATCCCTCCAAAGGGCTCCAATGAAAAGACTGGGAGTGGGAAAGGGGTGGAGAGGCAATGCAAAAATAAAGGATAATTGTATATTATAGCCACGGCTGGGCTTCTTGTGCCTATGGAGTGACTTGGGACAGCTGGGGGATTAGGGAGCAATGGTCCATCCAACATGGCCCAACAGGACAGTCAGGGATTAGACAGAACATGCTCGCTCTTGTCTCTGACTCCCTCACTTCAATCAATGAAACTGACTTCACTACACACTCATGTGAGAGAGACTCGGCACAACCTGGTGCTGCTGAGACAGAGCGCTGAGAGTACACTGAGCATTATATCAGGGAGATGAGGCAAGGGAAGTAGAAGACCTGAGTGCCAGGTTGACTGTGCCAGACTTGTTTGCCTGGATGTTTTCTTTTATGTTGTACATGATGCTTGATAATCAGTGTTGTAGTACTGCTAAGGACCATGTAGGGGTACCTCCCTGGTTCATGATATCAAGATGAATTATACAACAGACCTAAACATTCAAAGTCTCTAGACTCTTTGAGGTTGGAATAGCAATCACACTCTTACTTCTTTTGAACACACAGCTCTGCATTGAACTAACTAAAGTAATCAATGGATGGTTACTGCCCTAATACTTTTTGTGGGAGGAATTGTTTAACAAGAATTTAAGCAAGAATACTGGAAAAAAAAATATTAGAATTAGTTTAAAAGGCTAAATTCAAACAACCACAGGGCATACTTTGAATGGAAGGTGACAGGGTCAAACTCTAAAGTCTTCTCTTTTCTTTAAAAATAAGTAGAGTAGAATGATGCTGATGAACTTAATAATCAGAGCTTTCCAACCTCCCAATCATTCACTAATCCGTATAATTACACCTGTCACTAAAAAGTTAGATTTATTAACCCAACTTCCTGATCCATAGAAGAAAACCATTAGAACACACAAAGGGCCCCGCATGTCACGCCCTGATCTTAGAGATCTTTATTTATTCTCTATGTTTGGTTCGGTCAGGGTGTGACTCAGGTGGGAAAATCTATGTTTTCTATTTCTTTGTTGTTTTGTCTAACGTTGTCTCTGATTGGGAATCATATACAAGTTGTGATTTTCCGTTTGGGTTTTGGTGGGATCTTATTTTCTGTTTAGTGTCTGTGCCTGACGGAAATGTTCACTTTTGTTTCTGAATTTGTTATTTTTGTTTGAGTGTTTCTTGTAGATACATTTCATGAACACTCTCCACGCTGCGCTTTGGTCTCATTCCGACGACAGACGTTACACCGCATCCCAGCTTAATTAACACAGCAGTAACCTTTTTCACATCCTGGGAATCTCTTTCCTATTTACTAGATACATTTAAGTACATAATAAAGATAGGAAATGACCAAACAACTTTAAGGCTATTTAGGTTTGGGGAAATGAGTATGCTAATCAAAAGAGAGCATACTATATTGGACATGGTGCTGTCAGGTGGACATCACTAGCTAAATGCAGGCTCAAACACTGTTACATTCTTATTTATAAGGCCATTTTAGGAAAACTGCAGTTTTATGTATCCTCTCTTCTAGCTCGAAATAAAAACACATACAAACTCTGCTCTCAATCTTGTTTTATGCTAACAGTCCTGAAAATTGGAATTCCCTACAAGCCGACCTAAAACTCCCCGACCTGGTGTCCCTGGAGGAGTATGAGAGAAGATTGTTTAATAATAGTTAATAGTTAACAATGAATATCTGAACAATAGTAGAGACATTTCTTTAGTACCAATGCTGTGCTTCTGAGAAAGGATGGTTAATCTCTTCACCACTCACTCCCCGCAGCTGGTCTAGCCATGTGGTCAGGGACATGGGATGGAGATAAGCTTGAGGAACAGATAGACCTGTATAGTTTCAATTTCTCTTTGTTTCTGAGCAACCTGGTCACACGACATAAGACAAAGAGTCTCTGAGAAGTGACCACAGTTATTCAGCCCATCCTGTTATTTTACTATCTTCCAAGGGCACCGCTGTGGGGGGGATGGAAGAGAAAAGAGGCTAGCTTGGTAGAGAAAGGAGTAAACGGAACTGCAGTTATCACTTGTTTGTGCGCTATGACCTGTTACACCTGGCCACAAGAACAAAACAAGGAAGCTTATGATGCCTTGATCTGCTGGGGTGGGACCAACCATGACTAAGCAGTTCTTGGGTTTCTATAAAAAAACTTGTTTATTATTGGAGCACTCAATCGATTCACCTTGTATGTGTGTGTTTTATTGACCTGCTCCCTTATCGATAGATTTTTAATAAAGTGAATATCCTGATTGGTGATTGACCTTGTCTCTCCTCAGTATTGATTCGAATTTCCACGATATGAGGTCAAAGGACAAATAGATGAACAGGTTGTTGAGACATGTAGTTGATTCTAGTTTGCGTTGCCTTTTGTAAGGACTATGTTGTTTTACTTTACACACACCACACACATGCCTGCACACACACACATCCACTGTTTGTTTGCTGTTGTATTTGTGCTGTTGCCAGTGTCTTCTGTCTGTGTTGTCTGTTTGGTCTTACATTGTTTGTTTTTATTTTTAATCTCAGCCCCCGTCCCCACAGGAGGCCGTTTAACTCTTGCCAGCCCGTCATTGTAAATAAGAATTTGTTCTTAATTGACTTGCCTAGTTAAATAAAGGTTAAATAAAAATATTTAATAAAAAACGGGCATAGGCATCACCACATTTGGTTGCTTGGAAGTTGTGGGAACGTACATTGTTGGTTTCCCATGGTTCTCCCATTGGTTCTGTGAATGAAGCCATAAGTTTCCTGACCGGTAAAACTGATTGTCTTTAAAACGTTCTGAGAACAGAAGTGAAAATTGTTTTGGAAATGTTTATTTTTAGGTTGCAGGGAGGTTCTGATAACGTTTTACTTTGGTTCCTTGAAAGCTTTCCTGGGAGGTTTAATTAACACTGAGAACGGAAAGGATAAGTTATTTTGCGGTTTTTGAATAACTTCCTTAACCTTCACTGAATGTTTCAATACAAATTTTACTAACACTGATAGCTTATTTTGGGTTAACTTTTTGGAATTCAAAGGGCAGATAGGACCCACAGAAATTCATTTCCTTAAGCATTAATCATGCAAACAAATTGTATTCTGACATGACATCAGTAAGATTAGAACCTATAATCTTCTGTTCTCTATCCAATCGGGCATCAGGATGGAGCTAGTATGCCTTGTTTTTATACGCATGCAATGCTGCTCATTTTAGTCTATTCAAAAAGACCCCATCTCAAAGGAAACAAGCACTCATTAAGATCAGGTGTTGCCAATTAGTGGGAGAGGCCAACACCTGAACACACTTAACAAGATAGAGGATAGAGAGTTTTGTTGACACTGAGAACGGAATGTATATGTATTTAATCAACATTCTTAGAATGTTCTCTGAACATTACTAAAGTTTTCTTGTGTTTTTTATGAAACGTTTTCTGAACATTCTGAGAAAGGAATGTATGTTTTTAAATAACAATCTTAGGACTGCTCTCAACGTTGTTAAAGTTTTCTTGTGGTTTTTCTAAAAAGTTTTCTTAATGTTCTTGGAACAATTTGAGAACGTGACTTTAAGTAGAACCATGACGAAACCTGTAAGAAACGTTATGCTGAAGTACCGAAATTCCCACAGAAGAACGCGGCTTCTTAACATTCTCTGAACTATTTGAGAACATTCCCAATGTCAAAGCAGTAGGAGAACGCTCATGTAACCATGTTTGAACTATTATGAAACGTTCTGTTAAAGTAGTGAAATACCAAGAAAATTATTTTGTCAAGTTCCTTAAATGTGCTGAGTATGTTTAAAAGCCAAGCAACTACCCTGCACCATTCCCAGAAGGTTTTGGGAAGGTTGTATGCAAAATAATCATAGGACAACCATGCTTTTACCAAGAACTAAGAAACATATGGTTCTCAGAACGTTATGTGCTAGCTGGGTTTACTCAAGCCAACACTGTGATATTTAGAGTCAAGAGTTATAAGGCAGACTTCGGTCCTATAGGGGATGGCTGTAGATGGGTGAGTGCAGGTTGTAGATGGTTGTGTGTACAGTATACTAGTGATGTCCAATAGGACACCGTGGGGAGATCCAGGTGCTCCTGACTGACCTTTGTCCGTAGCTGGACTCTTTCCTGCGGCAATGAAGGGTGACCACCCTGTGCCCCTCGCTCCTCACATCCTGGCTCACCATCCACAGGGTGGGGTTGCTGGGCCGGGCACCCAGAAACACCATGCCCTCTTTCAACTTGACCCTGGGGAAGAGGAAAAAACACACAGAAACTCAAGATGAGAGAGAACACAGTGCAGCATGGGTTGGTTAAACATGTGGTTAAATCAAACAGATCTTTAATTCACTGAATCATTGTATGCATCCAGCTGAACCTGCTCCAAACAGCTGAGGCCCAACAGACCATGTCGTCTTCGCCATAGAAATACACATTAAAGGATCAGATGGTTTCAACAAATCCCTTTTTCTTCATATGTGTCTCAGCTGTCTGTTATTTTCTTCCTATGAAATAATTACTCAAACTCTGTCACGTTCCAGCCAATTATGTGACCAACAGATGTATCCTCCTAGAAGAGGAAAATTGTGGACAGGCGTACATTTTTATCTCTGTTTTGTGGTGTAACTGCTGTTCTTCAGTTCAATAAAAAACTGTATCACTGTGTATACATATAATGGTAGAAATAACATTGTTTACAGTAAAACCATGATGTGTTTTGCTTCAACATGTATTATTGAAGTAGATTAACAAAAGTATTTGTCCCTGGCACAGGGACCATGCAAGTTGTTTCCATGTGTATACTAGATACAATGTCTATTATCCTCCAGTAATGATTATAATAACAAACAGTTTCTGAATCTAAAAAGGATATAATGAAATGTGTTCAGTGACTGCAGCAAATTAAAGTAGGCCTATGTCCTTGGCAGAAAATACTGCAAAAAGGGATAATGTTCACAGGGAAAATCTACAAATGAAATGTTATTAGTCCATTCACTGCACATACAGTAGAGCAGTCGGGTTTCTGAGGGGAAATGATGGAAAGAAACGGAAAAAATTGCCTTTCTTTACATTATTAATCAGGCTGAGGCCAGTATGGTGCACTCAGGAATAACCATTTGTGTCCTGCTACACCCTCCCAACACCAAACACCTTCCCAATACCACACACCCTCCCAACACTAAACACCTTCCCAATACCAAACACCTTTCCAATACCAAACATCTTCCAACACCAAACACCTTCTCAACACCACACAGACAGAGCTATGGACGGAAGGAATGACCATCCAAGATGTAAAAATGAGTTTTAACCATGTTTTGGGACTATATAGGGTTAACATTTACTTTGTTTACAAACTTTGGAGTAAAACAAACATTTATTTTGAGTTCTGATGTCTCACTGATCGTCTGTGTCCTGAGACTCTGTCTAGCTCAAATCCATTCCAGCTGCCCTCTGCCACAACAGCAATAAGAAACGTTTTCTATCACCAGACATATATGCAATGACAAAACCCTCACTGGCCAGTCAAAATAAATACTTTGATGTGAAACCTTATTAGCGTATTACAGGAACAATGATTGGCGCATAATAAGACAGCAGCACAGATGGTGTGGTTCCACTCTCTACAAGATTGGGGATACAGTCCAGGGCTAATGGTCACTCAGAATGCATGGCTGCGTGTTACTTTCTAGAGATTTGAGCTCTCTTGACCAGCTTGTTCTTTGTCTTGGATGTTTGTTTGAGCAAGCTCCCTTTGGATGAAAAATAGTAAAGCCAGACAGATAGACATAATGTGACAGGATCATACGAAAAAGAGAAGGGCGCTTCAGATTAAATTTCAGGGCTTCAAATGAAGCAAACACACTGAATGCCATACCCAGAATGCGGGTATGAAGTATTTAAGCTAATGTTCCAGGCAAACACACTCATCTAAGATGGCTCTCGCTTCTCACACACTTTAGAGATATTAAATACAGTAGAGGTATGTTCTAAGGCCTCACTCACTCACTCACTCACTCTCTTTATTTTCCAGGAGGAGGCAGAGAGCAAAGGGGACATGGTTCTTGTTTCTCCTCACTTGAATAAACATGATGTCTCTCAGTAGTTTCCCATCCAGACATTGGATTTGAGAATGTTCTGTACTCGACTGAATCCAGCACTTAGGAATACAGGGCATTAACCTCCCCAACCATGTCGAAGCTGGGAGTGTAGTGTGTAGTACATTGAGTACATTGACTGAAGTAAAAGTCCCTTTATTGACTTAATGTTCAATATGGACTTGCATCCAGTTGAGGAACCTCCTGCAGCTCTGTAGGCCCATCAGAGTTCCTCTAATGTTGGTCATCTAACACTCCCCATGTGGATACACCACTTCAAATACTGGAGCTTTTCAACTTTTCTAAACTTTTAAACTGACATATAGCATTTAGAACAGAATTATGGCAAATGTGCTTTTCATGTCTTTGACAGCTGGGGTGGGAGTGAATACTCATAACATACAAATATACTATGAATATGAAAGCAACTCCTGAGAGACTCATTAGGTGTGACACCTTGGTCTTATTGCCAATGAGTGGTGTACTGTGGCAGTGCGAGGGTGAGCGTGGGATTGTCATGGTGCTGAAATGGAGTGCTGGCACAACTAATCTAAAGGAAATATCTACCTGCGATGTTCTTATGAAACATGAAATCAAGAAAATTGCCATTGTGTATTGCCTCCACAATACACAATGAAGTCTGGAAAACGTGGCAAAATTTAAAGAAGCCAATTCACTAACAGCATACAGACCGAATAGTGAATAGTCATTTTTATCCGTCGTTTTCTATCTCTCCTTGTACATCTCCCTCTCACAAAGCAACACTAATGGATGTAGTAGCACTCTCTGTACTATTGGGAATCAACACCCAAATAGCTAGTGAAGTCATAGGACAGTCTGAGACTTACAGAATACAATGTGTAACAGTATAGCTTCCGTCCCTCTCCTTGCCCCAACCTGGGCTCGAACCAGGGACCCTCTGCACACATCAACCACAGTCACTCACGAAGCATAGTTACCCATCGCACCACAAAAGTGGAACAACTACTTCTAGGTCTCAGAGCGAGTGACGTTGCCGACTGAAACACTATTAGCGCGCACCACTGCTAACCGTTTCACATCGGCCACACTCACCCCCCTTTTGACCTCCTCCTTTTCTGCAGCAACCAGTGATCCAGGTCAACAGCATCAATGTAACAGTATAGCTTCCGTCCCTCTCCTCGCCCCAACCTGGGCTTGAACCACAGACACTCTGCACACATCAACCACAGTCAATCACGAAGCATCGTTACCCATCACGCCACAAAAGCCACGGCCCTTGCAGAGCAAGGGGAACAACTACTTCTAGGTCTCAGAGCGAGTGACGTTACCGACTGAAACACTATTAGCGCGCACCACCGCTAACTAGCTAGCCATTTCACATCGGCCACAAATGCAGAAATTGGGTGTTACTCTGAACAAAGGAAAGCTGTGAGCTGACATTTTCACAGAAATTAAAGGTGGAGGCTTATTCTATACCAATACTTGTTGGGTCCAACCCGTCAGGGAATATATTTTCTTTGAATGTATTGAGCTACGTGCCAAATTGAATGTCCCGAATACCAAATAATGCACAGTAACAAATTAATAAAGAAAATATAATACCCACATCAACTGAAGAGGAAATGTCATGCGTTTTTAAATGTTCTCAACTGCTAATACTTCATTAACAATACTCTCAGATACTGCATGGGAGTCACAATATGCTACTTCACAAATCTGTCAGCATAGCAAATCAAAATGGAGCTGAACATAACAAAGTGGACACTGCTAATCCTCAGAAAGTTACTATAGTCCACTCTCAATTCTAACACCATTTCAGAATAACATCAGGCCCCCCACCACCAGGTTACACCCTTGCCTAACACTCTACCTCCTCATTCAGACCTTGATCGACTGCAGAAGCCACACTCTGTCTCCTTGGAGGGTTCCCTCAATAAATAATGATGAGATAACTAGGAATTAAGCACTGTCCCTCAGTGGAGCAGTGAAGGAAACAAACATCCTCAGAGGAAATCCAATAAGTTGGAAGCTGCGCTACAGTGGTCTCCAGCCGGCAGTCCACTGCATGCTCCTGGGCCTCTCGCTCCCCTCTCCCTGGCTCCATGATGCAGCACAGGCCGTTGGAGAGGGATGGCACTCTGTTGCTCATCGTTTCCCTCCATTACTCTGCTGAGGCCCATCTGCATCCTCCATCACCAGGCTAGGCGCTGCATGCAGGAGGCCATGTTTCACTGTTACACTGGTCCACCCCCTCCAACACAGTGTGGGTGAATGAGACAGCTCAGCAGGGAGAGGACAAAGTGAGTTTGTCGTCAGGGGGACTGCTGGGGGACAACAGGGGGGATGGTGGTTTGCGATGGTTTGTGGCTCGTGGCTAATGGAAGCTGAGCTGAAACGCCTCAGAAGCAGCTGACACTATCAAAAAGACTGTTGGGATGTACCCAGACCACCAAAACATCAGGCCATTAACACGCATGTACACATAACACACTCTTTATTTATTTATTTATTTAACTAGGCAAGTCAGTAAGAACAAATTCTTATTTTCAATGACAGCGGGTTAACTGCCTTGTTCAGGGGCAGAACGACAGATTTGTACCTTGTCAGCTCGGGGATTCGATTGTGTAACCTTTCGGTTACTAGTCCAACGCTCTAACCACTAGGCTACCTGCCCTGGAATACTCAACAACATCCAGCCATTAACACACACACTTACCCTGAACTACACGACAACATCTGGTCATTCACACACTCTTATCTGGAATACAAAACAACATGAAACCCATTTACACACTCTCTTGGCCCAGACTGCAAAAAAACAGCTCATTATACTGTAGTAATGTGCAACACTGAAACATACGGATGTTCACCCAATTCTTCTCTTTGGACAGTAAACAGAACAAACATGACGCACTATGAGACCCACCAAGACAGATGCTTTGTTCAGCATTACATAGAGGTTGTTAAGGGTTGTCTGAGACCAACTGAGATGTTGGTAAATAATATATTTGGTACGCAGAGCTTGCAGGTTTCTGGAATGCAGATGTCTCATTCAGCACACATATTTTACATTAATGAGTGTTTACATTTGACATTTTAGTAATTTAGCAGACATTCTTATCGAGAGTGACTTGCAATTAGTGCATTCATCGTAAGATAGCTAGGTGAAACAACCACATATCACAGTCGTACCAAGTAAATTTTTCCTCAATAATGTAGTTATCAGCAAAGTCATTGGTAGTAGGGTTTTAAGGGGGCGCCATGGGATTTATTTAAGATACTCTTTGAAAAGGATGGGTTTCAGACATTTTCGGAAGATGGGCAAGGACTCCAGTGTCCTGACGTTAGGGGGAGCTCGTTCCACCATTGGGGTGAGTGAGCTTTGACTAGGCTGGGTGGGAGCTGAGTCCAGTAGGGGTGGGAGGGCCAAGAGTTCAGAGGTGGTAGACCAGAGGTGGCAGAACCATTACCATTGTCTTGTAGTGGATGCAAGATTTGATTGGAAGCCAATGGAGTGTGCGGAGGAGTGGGGTGACATGAGAGAACTTGGGAAGGTTGAACACCAGGCGGGCTACGGCATTCTGGATAAGTTGCAGAGGTTTGATGGCACAAGTAGGGAGCCCAGCAGTAGACGGGAGATGACAAGTGCCTGAATTAGGACTTGCACCTCTTCCTCTGTGAGGAACAGTTGTACTCTACGGATGTTGCACAGCATGAACCTGCAGTAGCGAGAGAACGACAGGGTGTTGTCCAGGGTCACGCCAAGGTTCTTAGCACTCTGGGAGGGCAAGTGCCTGAATTAGGACCTGCACCTCTTCCTCTGTGAGGAACAGTCATACTCTATGGATGTTGCACAGCATGAACCTGCAGTAGCGAGAGAACGACAGGGTGTTGTCCAGGGTCACGCCAAGGTTCTTAGCACTCTGGGAGGGACACTGTGGAGTTGTCAACCGTGATGGAGAAGTCTTGGAGAAGGCAGGCCAGGTGGAGCTTGAGGTGGTGGGCCGACATCCAAGCTGAGATGTTTGCCAGGCATCCAGAGATGTGTTGCCACCTGGGTGTCAAAAGGGGGGAAGGAGAAAAGTGATTGAGTGTAAATTGCATAGCAATGATTGGATAAAACCATGTCAGGATATGACAGAGCAGAGCGACTTGGTTTATAGAGAAAAGAGGAGAGGGCCTAGAACCGAGCCTTGCGGGACACCAGTAGTGAGAGCTCATGGTGCAGACAAAGACCCTCTCCACGTTAACTGGTAGGAGCAACCTGCCAGGTAGGATGCAATCCAGCATTGTGCAGAAACTGAGAAGCCCAGCCCTGAGAGGGTAAAAAGGAGGATCTGATAGTTCCCGCTGTCGAAGGCAGAGGATAGATCGAGGAGGACGCGAACAGGAGGACGAGAACATGAGGATGAGAACAGGAGGATGTACATGTCTATTACATGGGCGTGCATGTCTAGTCAGTTCTCTTGTTCAGTTCACTGTGGGCCACTGTAGTGTGACAGATACAGTATCGTCTGCCCTCTCCCATCCGATGGCTAAAGAGTTCACAGTGTGTGTGTGTTTGTGTGTGCATTTGTGTAACAGATGTCCAGCAAAGACAAGAAGACTGATCTCGGCACCACTGTAACAAATTTGATCGTAACTCTTTTGCTCTGTCTTTTTAAAGAAAGGAATACCCAGCCAGCAGTCCCAGTTGATTGGTGTTTATTCTGATAACAGACGCAAGCAAGGAAGCACATTAGATGTGCGAGACAACAGTATATTGATGGCTGTAGATTCGTCCTTTGTCTGTTAGCATGGAAATAACTGTGAATTAGCAGGGAGCTAATGAGACCATTACAATTGTAGCATGCTCTCTAACTTGGTCTTACAGAAATAACATGCAAAAGTACATCCCAGGATGCCCCCAATATCTAATATGTACCACACACACATACAGTTAAAGTCAGAAGTTTACATACACCTTAGCCAAATACATTTAAACTCAGTTTTTCACAATTCCTGACATTTAATCCTGGTAAAAATTTGCCTTCCACAAGCTTCTCACAATAAGTTGGGTGAATTTTGGCCCATTCCTCCAGACAGCGCTGGTGTAACTGAGCCAGGTTTTTAGGGCTCCTTGCTCGCACAAGCTTTTTCAGTTTGGCCCACACATTTTCTATAGGATTGAGGTCACAGCTTTGTGATGGCCACTCCAATACCTTGACTTTGTTGTCCTTAAGCCATTTTGCCACAACTTTGTATGTATGCTTGGGGTCATTGTCCATTTGGAAGAACCATTTGCGACCAAGCTTTAACTTCCTGACTGATGTCTTGAGATGTTGCTTCAATATATCCACATAATTGTCTTTTCTCAAGATGCCATCTATTTTGTGAAGTGCACCATTCCCTCCTGCAGCATAGCACCCCCACAGCATGATGCTGCCACCCCCGTGCTTCACTGTTGAGATGGTGTTCTTCGGCTTGCAAGCCTCCACATTTTTCCTCCAAACATAATGATGGTCGTTATGGCCAAACAGTTCTATTTTTATTTAATCATATCAGAGGACATTTCTCCAAAAAGTACAATCTTTGTCCCAATGTGCAGTTGCAAACCATAGTCTGGCTTTTCTATGGCGATTTTGGAGCAGTGGCTTCTTCCTTGCTGAGTGGCCTTTCAGGTTATGTCGATATAGGACTAGTTTTACTTTGGATATAGATACTTTTGTACTTGTTTCCTTCAGTATCTTCACAAGGTCCTTTGCTGTTGTTCTGGGATTGATTTGCACTTTTCGCACCAAAGTACGTTCATCTCTAGGAGTGATATCATCTGTCTGTAAACAATTGTTGGAAAAATGACATGTGTCATACACAAGGTAGATGTCCTATCCGACTTGCCAAAAATTTGTGGAGTGGTTGAAAAACGAGTTTTAATGACTCCAACCTAAGTGTATGTAAACTTCTGACTTCAACTGTATATGTACAGTATATATCAGGAAATGTACATAGTTAACTCGTACACACTGTAAATATACGTAAATAGATTCCGCTATTTCTGAACGTGACCTACCGCTTGCATGTCAATAGACTGGGAAAAAGTGACGTTCGCGTCCCCTTTCTGCAAGCATAACCAATTGTATAATATGTAAAACTCAACCAACCAATAGGAATACATATTTCTGCAGTACCAAGTGGAAACATAACCAACCCTGTTACATTTGCAGTCAAAGCGTGACTGTGCACTCTGCTGCTAGTTAAATCGATCTGTCGTGCCGCTCATCTCTGGCATTCAACAGGGAAGGGAAACAGCTGCTATAGGACCACTATCAGAAACAACAGTAACTACCATCTGGAAACTGCAGTATATGTTATTGGTAAGCAGTTTTTAGTCATAATAAAATGTTAATAGGATTACAATAAATCCAACATTTTGTCACACATTTTATACTTCTATAAATATGAATAAATATGAAGTCTCACTGTAAACAGCCTGGCCTCAGAGAGGCTGTCAACAGCACACACAACAGCACACCTTAGGAAATCAGTGTAAACACATTATCTCCCAGGACAGTCGTTATATCAGCCCCACTTTTAATCTCTCATGAATTATTCATCTAGTGTCCATTTTAACCATCACAATGTCAACATGAATGATAAGAAGACATTTAGAATTCCCCACCTGCGCCCATGGCCATATTTGCATCTATTACATAACCTCATGTATTTTATAATTGTAGCCATACTGACAGGGGCATGGCAGACTGGGATGGCAGATGACCTGAAGTGGCTCAGTAAAAAAGAAAGGGCTGCGACTAATGTGACTATGGTGCATAGCAGTGAACTTGTGGC
Source organism: Oncorhynchus mykiss (assembly GCF_057628025.1). Lineage (NCBI taxonomy): Eukaryota > Metazoa > Chordata > Actinopteri > Salmoniformes > Salmonidae > Oncorhynchus > Oncorhynchus mykiss. The sequence continues at coordinate 25,485,244 of NC_143027.1, forward strand.
TCCCTGGCCCATGTAGCCTACTGTACCTTTATACCATGGACCGCAAGTGTCTACAACATCCCCTCAGTGGTCGAACATTCCACCTCACAGAGGCAACATGTTTCATTGGCTTTGCATTTCAGAATCACACAGCAGAGATGACTGTATGTTGTGCCATTGCTCTCCTGAGTGCCCATACAGGAGAGAGGAAAATTGATTTGTATGCATATATGTGTGACAATTACACCACCCTTTGTGTCAACACGCTGAGCAATGTGCAAAAAGGAAGCATTACAAACCCATATTGAGAATTCATATGCCTGCTATCATGTTGTGTGGATCTGTGATTTCCTCACAAATGTCTCCTAATTGTACATTGATGACAGAGAGAGACAGAGAAAGAGGGGGTAGACAAAACAGGGATAAAGATGGGGAACACACAACAAAGAGAGAAGCAGAGCAATAAATATGAATGGTAAGTTAATAATACTCATACATAACTAAGACACTTGCAAAACATTTCCACTTTTGCTCCATCCAATCAGAGGTTTTCCATTCAATTCAACTCAGGGGCACCATTGCTTTCCTGTATCTCCATAAGATTACCTTAACCAAGAACTTAGATGGCTCTAACTCCTTGCCTCAACTATTCCAAGAGGAAATCATTGACTTGGATGGCAGTTAGACCGTCATTTGTACAGTTACTAATTTACATAGAGGATTAGTTCAACTGCTCATCTATCCTGTATATGGCAGTATCTTCCCACCTAAAAGTGTCACCCTGTTCGAGATGAACTGATTAAAAAAATAAAAATAAACAGAAAAAGAGAGAAAGAGCAGGTAGAGGAGCTCAGCTCAAGAAAAGAGAGACTCCCATCCTGCAGGAGAGGAGTGTGTTTCCACTGATTCCTACGGCAGGCACAGGCTAATCTACAGGCAAACGTGTGCGTACGGATAAACATGCCTATCATTTACAGCACAACACCACCTCTCAGTCTCAACACACACACACACACACACACACACACACACACACACACTCACGACCAGGCCTCCACTAAGCTGTGACGGCGCGATAATGCCGGGATGTCGCCTGAGGCAGGAGACTGATTTACCCTCACACTTGTTTTCCCCCCTTTTTCTTCCCTCACTCAATTTTTCATCCGTTCTTACTTTTGAAAATAGGCAGAATAAATAGTTCTGTACGTGGAGGAAATTGGTTGTAAATGGAAGGCCTATTGAAAGCTCCAGATGTGCTCCCTGGAGATAATGATGTTCCACAAGATGATCAGCTGTTGAGGGAAGAGGAGAGTCGACTCATTCCACAAACCCTGTGATGGACAATGAAGGATGGAGTGAGGTCCATCCATATCCACTTTCATACCTACAGTATACTCTACATATACAAAATGTATGTGGACACCGCTTCAAATTTGTTCATATTGGCTATTCCAGCAACAACAGTTGCTGACAGGTGTAAGGCTGGAGTGGTGTAAAGCTCGCTGGACGCTGGAGCAGTGGAAACGGGTTCTCTGGAATGAAGAATCACGTATCACCATCAGGCAGTCTGACAGATGAATCGTTGTGGTGGATGCCAGGAGAACGATACCTGCCCAAATGCATAGTGCCAACTGTAAAGTTTGCCGAAGGCCCTTTCCTGTTTCAGCATGACAATGCCCCAGTACACAAAGCGAAGTCCATACAGAAATGGTTTGTCGAGATCGGTGTGGAAGAACTTGACTGGCCTGCACAGTGCCCTGACCTCAACCCCATCGAACACCTTTTGGATGAATTGGAACGCCGACTGCAAGCCAGGCCTAATCGCCCAACCTCAGTGCCCGACCTCACTAATGTTCTTGTGGCTGAATGGAAGCATGTCCACACAGCAATGTTCCAACATCTGGTGGAAAGCCTTCCCAGAAGGGTGGAGGCTGTTATAGCAGCAAAGGGGGACCAACTCCATATTATTGCCCTTGATTTTCGAATGAGATGTTCGATGAGCAGGTGTACTTTTGGTCATGTTGTGTATATTTAAAGATGTGCTTTCCATTTTATGTTTTTGTCATGTAGTGTAAATAGTGGCATTGGCACACAGAACCAGTCAGAGCTCTGCCAATACCACTACTACTAAGACAGCAGGCAGTAGGCTACGTGGGGAGGAAGAACTGGGCATGCAGTGACACTTGGTATTTTGTGTAGCGTCCAGGCCTTTTTCACAGCCATCACAGGCCAGTGTTATTTACACCAGTGGCTTCCTCTCCTCCTCTCAACACTCCCAGGGTCAATGACCCCTCTACAGCCATGGGGGCAAGGAGTTTGTAAAACATAAGCATTGTGTGGCAGCAAAGGCTACTGACACTGCTCCAACAACATGAGGATTTAGCCCGAGAACAGAGAATGAATGCCCTGCACGTGATGGGAATCTCAGATAAACACACTCACACACAAAACCGTAGGCTCGGACACACACACACACACGCACACACACACTGTACGCATAAACTCTCAGTGAGTTAATGAACAGACTGCTGTGGTACAAGGTTCCCAGCGTGGCTTACTCTAATGCTCACAAAATTACTTTTAATTGGTGGATGAGAATAAATCAATGCAAACCATGTTTGGAAACTAACAGAGAGAATTGGACAACTGAATTCATTCAACTGAAATGTGTCTTCTACATTTAACCCAACCCCTCTGAATCAGAGAGCTGCAGGGGGCTGCCTTAATCAACATTCACATCATCAGCACCCAGGGAGCAGCCTTGCTAAAGGGCAGAACAGCAGATTTTTCTACCTTGCCAGCTCAGGTATTCAAACAAGCAACCTTTCGGTTACTGTCCCAACACTAAACGCGAGGCTACTTGCCGAAGAGACTGAATAAAAGATTGGAAGAGAGGAACAAAGTCTAGCGTGGGTGGATCAACTACCGTGCTCCTCTGGAAATTCTGTCAGGTGACTGTACAAAAAATTCAAAATGTTCCTATGATGCTCACTAATTTCCTCTGCATCACCAATGGAATACTAAATAGTGTGCAGAGATACATACCATTTGGCTGAGATGAAGAGAGAGACAGGGTGAAGTAGACTCAAGGCCATATCTCCACCGTAATTCAGTGGGGCTAATAGCATTGAGGAGAAGTCCTCAGAGAGAGAAAGAAAGAGAGAGGCCCCTGGGTGCTCAGAACCCAACACCCTCTCACAGCAGCTTTGATGTAAATTACCCGTCCAGCCAGGGTTATCCTGTGATCGACACATCTTTATCCCAGACACGCTGACCTTTAAAAAAGCAGGAATGAAAGGAGGCCATCCCCAACTGGCAGAGAGCAGAGCACTAAAAAAAGACCTCACCCAGGAGAAACACAAAGAGATGACAAAGCAAGAAGTTCAACATCCCTAAAAACACAATGAAGGAGAGAGGAGAGGGCGGTGGGTGTGCACTGTGCAGCGTATCTGTGTAAGAGTACATCAAATGTCATGGGGGAGATAAAAGACCAACCCCATAGGCGGAAGGGAAGGAACACTTTAGCTAAGCTGAATCAAAACTCTACTCACGTGGCCTAAGAAATAGATCATAATCTCCTGCATGTCACCAACTATTTCCTTCCCCACAAAATGAAAATCAGACACTTTTTTCAATTACTTTAAACAGGTTAATGTGCCCTGAAATCTTTCCAATTTCAGGCCCACCAGGTAAAATCCATTAAAGCCACACATTCATTGAAATTGAATTAGGGATGCTTCTATTAGAGCCTACTTCCCCATTCTCTCAGCTGAGTGGCTCTGCTGGCACCCTGTCTATCTGTCTCTAACCACAGGCCAGATGGGATTAGAGGGAACTGGGTTCACTAATGTGATGCCAGAACTATTCAAATCATGTAAAACGACTGAGTACCACTAAGAGCCCAAAACAGGAGAGGAGAGTATGTTGGAGTCAATCAGAGGCCATCTACTCTTCAGAGGATGTGGAAAGGTGAGCCAGGGCAGAGAGAGGACGGGCCCCATAACAAAGTGCATCCTAATTAATGTAATTAATGAATTGGTGGATGCTGGTGTTTAATCCTGGATAAAGACACTTGCCTCCAATACCCACCCCATTTCATTACGGTGGCCTCAGAACAGGAAGAAAAAGATGGAGGTGAGGGGAAGAGAACAGAAAAGGAGACGGGAGAGACCTCATCCCATCATTTTCCAATCACACTTTCTCTCTCTACTGACCAAACACTGATCATAGGGTTGCAGCATAGACACAGGCTCACTTCCCTTCCTCTGACTCATACTAGAATGGTCTTCCACAGAGAAAATCATTCCTAGGACATCACTGGTCCCCCTGTCCTAGGATGTGAACTGTACAACACATTAAGCCCAGTGAGTAACAGTAGACAGAGCATATGACAGGCATATGGCATTGACATGGGAGTGAGGTGAGCACGTGAGGATGGCTGGGAAGGACAGGATAGCCTTTTTGTGTCCTTGTCCTGTTTGTGTGCCCAGGCCTCAGCCTCAGCCCTGTGGAGACACAGACCTGGCCGAACACAGCCCAGCTCTTAAGGTGCACACAAAGGGCCTTTTTATTTCCCCATAGTGGAAGTGTCCTTCAATCCCCCTCTTCCCCTGTCCCCTGTCCCCTCTCCCCCACCGTGCCCCCCAAAACATCACTGCCCTGAAACAATAGGTGTTTGATGAGCTAAGGACTTCAGTGAAAGGAGAGGTGAACGAGAGAGAGAAAGAGAGAGAGAGAGAGAGAACATAGTGCATGTGTCTCACTGTAGAAGACAGACTCGGTCAGTCATTGTGGACAGGTATTGACAACTGCTTTGTTTGAAGAAACATAAACAGCTCAGTTCTTTCAGTACAAAGGCTACATGACTTAAATCAACTTTAGCAAGCTTTTAACAGACTTATGTTACACATCAGTATGCAGCCCAGTACTCCAATCTCAATCTGTCTTCCCTCTTTTCTGAAGAAAATGTCTGATTATCTTGACCAACCCTGTTCCTGGAGAGCTACTGTCCTGTAGGTTCACACTTAAACTGTAACCTAGCGCACCTGATTCTAACAATTAGCTGGTTGATGAGCTGAATCAGCTTAGTTACAACTGGAGTTGGATTGAAAACCTACAGGACAGTAGCCCTAATTTAGACACTGTACAAATAGTCAACTAGTGAGCGTTGAGTAAGTACTCGTGAATTTCTGTATTAGTCTTTATACAATTATGGCAAGACATTTCCATTACACAGACATCATATGCAACACCAGAGAGGTTAATGCTTTATGAATAATTCAACACCTCTACATTATCTGATTGATAAAATGACCCAACCATAAAGGCAAGGTCTACATGACACAGATGTGATGGCAGAAGACAGAGATAAGGAGTGGCTACCGGCAGGTGGAGACTGAATGTATAATGCATGACGATATTAAGCATCAACAGTAGTTACATGGACTGAATGGCGCCGGGGGAGATGGCTGCCGTTTTATGGGATCTTAACCAATTGTGCTATTGTGTGTGTTTTTTCATGTTATTTGTAACTTATTTTGTAGGTAATGTTTCTGACACCATCTCTTATGACCGAAAAGAGCTTCTGGATATAAGGACAGAGATTTCTCACCTCGTACTGGGCAGAGATTTTTTTTTTAACGAGTCTGACGCGAAGGATTTACTTCAGACACCCGACAAGACCAACATCTCTGTCATTGCATGAGAAAGAGATGGAGATATCGGGGACATATAGGTTGAGGTGCCTTGTAAGAATCCGATGGTGAGTGGGTAATCTGCCTCTACCATCAGTCCTATTAGCTAACGTACTATCATTGGATAACAAAATAGACGAGCTATGATCACAAATATCCTACCAACCGGACATTTAAAAACGGTAATATCTTATGTTTCACTGAGTCGTGGCTGAATGATGACATGGATAAAATACAGCTGGTGGGGTTTATGCTGCATCGGCAAGATAGAACAGCTGCCTCTGGTAAGACAAGGGGTGGCGGTCTGTGTATTTTTGTAAACAACAGCTGGTGCACAAAATCTAATATTAAGGAAGTCTCAAGGTTTTTCTCACCTGAGGTAGAGTATCTCATCATAATCTGTAGACCAAACTGTTAAGCAAGAGAGTTTTCATCTATATTTTCTGTAGCTGTCTATTTCTCACTACAAACCGATGCTGGTACTAAGACCTCACTCAATGAGCTGTATAAGGCAATAAGCAAACAGGAAAACGTTCATCCAGAGGCGGCGCTCCTAGTGGCAGGGAACTTTAATGCAGAGAAACTTAAATCTGTTTTAACTCATTTCCAGAAGCATGTGAAATGTGCAACCAGAGAAAAAAAAATGTAGACTACCTTTACACCACACACAAAGACGCATAAAAAGCTCTCTCTTGCCTTCCATTTGGCAAATCTGATCCTGATTTCTACGTACAAGAAAAAACTAAAGCAGGAAGCACCAGTGACATGGTCAAGAAAAAAGTGGTCAGATGATGCAGATGCTGAGCTACAGGACTGCTTTGCTACCACAGACTGGAATATGTTCAGGGATTGTTCCGATGGCATTGAGGAGTACACCACGTGTAGACTGGCTTCATAAATAAGTGCATCGATGACATTGTCCCCACAGTGACTGTACGTACATACCCCAACCAGAAGCCATGGATTACAGGCAACATCCGCACTGAGCTAAAGATTAGAGCTGTCGCTTTCAAGGAGCAGGACTCTAACCCGGACACTAATAAGAAATCCCACTATGCCCTCAGACGAACCATCAAACAGATAAAGTGTCAATACAGGACGAAGATCGAATCGTACTACACTGGCTCCGACGCTCGTTGGATGTGGCAGTGTTTGCAAACTATTACAGACTACAAAGGGAAGCACAGCCATGAGCTGCCCAGTGACATGAGCCTACCAGATAAGTTACATTACATCTATGCTCGCTTTGAGGCAAGCAACACTGAAGCATGCATGAGAACATTAGCTGTTCCGGACGACTGTGTGACCACGATTTAAACAGACCTTTAAACAGGTCAACATTCACAAGGGCGTAGGGCCAGACGGATTACCAGGATGTGTACTCCGAGCATGCGCTGACACACTGGCAAGTGTCTTCACTGACATTTTCAACCTGTCCCTGACTGAGTCTGTAATACCAACATGTTTCAAGCAGACCACCATAGTCCCTGTGCCCAAGAACACGAAGGTAAGCTGCCTAAATAACTATTGACCCGTAACACCCACGTCTGTAGCCATGAAGTGCTTTGAAAGGCTGGTCATGGCTCACATCAACACCATTATCCCAGAAACCCTAGACCCACTCCAATTTGCATACCGCTCCAAAAGATCCACAGATGATGCAATCTCTATTGCACTCCACACTGCCCTTTCTCACCTGCACAAAAGGAACACCTACGTGAGAATGCTATTCATTGACTACAGCTCAGCGTTCAACACCATAGTGCCATCAAAGCTCATCACCAAGCTAAGGACCATGGGACTAAACACCTCCCTGGAACGGGATCCTAGACTTCCTGACGGGCCGCCCCCAGGTGGTAAGGGTAGGTAACAACACATACGCCACGCTTATCCTCTACATGGGGTCCCCTCAGGGGTGCATGCTCAGTCCCCTCCTGTACTCTCTGTTCACCCATAACTGCATGGCCAGGCACGACTCCAACACCATCATTAAGTATGCTGATGACACAACAGTGGTAGGCCGATGAGACACCTTATAGGGAGGAGGTCAGAGACGTGGCCGTGTGGTGCCAGGATATTAACCTCTCCCTCAACGTGATCAAGACAAAGGAGATGATTGTGGACTACAGGAAAGGAGGACCGAGCACACCCCTATTCTCATTGATGGGGCTGTAGTGGAGCAGATTGAGAGCTTCAAGTTCCTTGGTGTCCACATCACCAACAAACTATCATGGTCCAAACACACCAAGATAGTCATAAAGAAGGCACGACAAAGCCTATTCCCCCTCAGGATACTGAAAAGATTTGGCATGGGTCCTCAGATCCTCAAAAAGTTCTACAGCTGTACCATTGAGAGCATCCTAGTACATCACTGTGACCAAGCTTCCTGCCATCCAGGACCTCTATACCAGGCAGTGTCAGAGGAAGGCCCTAAAAATGGTCAAAGACTCCAGCCACCCTAGTCATAGTCATTGGCCCTCTGCTACCACATGGCAAGCGGTACCGGAGCGCCAAGTCTAGGTCCAAAATACTTCTTAACAGCTTCTACCCCCAAGCCATAAGACTCCTGAACAGATGATCAAATCGCTACCCAGACAAATCGCTACCCCACCCCCCCCTCTTTTACGCTGCTGCTACTCTCTGTTTGTTATCTATGCATAGTCACTTTAACTCTACCTACATGTACATATTACCTCAATTACCTCGACTAACCATTTACTCTGTACCGGTACCTCCTGTATATAGCCTACTACTGTTATTTTACTGCTGCTCTTTAATTATTTGTTTTATTTTCTATTTTTTGATTTTTTTTTTTTACTAACACTTGTTTTTCTTAAAACTACATTGTTGGTTAAGGGCTTGTAAGTAAGCATTTCACTGCAAGGTCCACACCAGTCTACATCTGTATTCGGCGCACATGACAAATAAAACCTGATTTGATTTGTTTTGATCAATGCTACCAGACTGGCATCACATTGGAAAAGAATATGTGCTACAAAAGTACTATGTGTGCTTAGCGTCTTTATAACAGACCTCTACTGCATATTGCACTCTCATATTCCTCACATCCATTTTAACCAGCATGGTCGGTTTATACGCTCACAGAAATCTGTGAGAGTATAAAAAAAAAGTTCAGTTAGTGCCCAAGATGACAGCCAGACAGGATTTGGTAGAAGTAAGTAGATGCCTTGTTAAACAGGGATTAAAGAGGCTCGTTAAATTATCTTTATTTCATGGCTAGTTCCTCCATAAACAGGAGCATGTTAATAAAGAGTGTGATTTATGGCAACAAGGGCACTTCCCTGAAGCTGTGATGACTCAATGTCATGACGGGGGAGAGGGAAGTGCTGTATAATCCTGATGGAAACTAGTCTCACATACACACACAAACATTAGCATTCTTCCCCGTGCCAAACACACATTATTTTCAGTAAGCTTCATTCCATTACATTTTAGTCATTTAGCAGATGCTCTTATACAGAATGACTTACAGTAGTGAGCGCATACATTTTCATTCTGGTCACCCATGGGAATCGAACCCACAACCCTGGCATTACAAGCGCCATGCTCTTCCAACTCAGCACTACTTTCATCTCAGCCAACGCTCTGTTTACTCTCAGTCTCAGAGTTAATGAGACTGTGACAATTAATGCTGCATGTTTACAAACGGGCTGTGATGTTCCCTACAGAGTCTTCTTCTCAGCTGGGAGGCAGGGGGAGGCAGGGAGAGAAGGTGGCTGGGAGGGAGGGTGGCGGGAGGCAGGGGAGGTGGGCTGAGATGCAGGGAGAGAGGGTGGCTGGGAGGGAGGGAGGGGGGCTGGGAGAGAGGGGGGCTGGGAGGGAGGGGGGCTGGGAGAGAGGGAGTATGGAGAATCCAGCTGCTGGAATCAGCAGCAGTCCCCTGCTGTGCCAGGCCCAGCATTTGGGTGAGTGTGCGGTGACTGAAGCTTCTCAGGAGATGGCAACAGCCCAGTGCATAAACAGCAGCAGACCTGCTGGAGCTCAGAGAGCACTACAGATCTGTCTCTCTCTCTGGGGTCAGCATTACACTATATCAGGGAAGGAGCACAGATCACACTGCAGACCTCTCTCTGGGGTCAGCATTACACTATATCAGGGAAGGAACACAGATCACACTGCAGACCTCTCTCAGGGGTCAGCATTACACTATATCAGGGAAGGTACTACAGTACCATATGGTATTGTCACCATATGCCATAGGTTTAGAATAAACAAATAAAAAGGGGGATGCCTAGTCAGTTGTACAACTGAATGCATTTCATTGAAATGTATCTTCTGCATCTGAATCAGAGAGGTGCGGGGGGCTGCCCTAATCTACCTCCATATCATCGGCACCCAGGGAACAGTGGGTTAACTGCCTTGATTAGAGGCAGAACGACAGATTTTTTTACCTTGTCAGCTTGGGAATTCAATCCAGCAACCTTTCAGTTACTTGCCCAATGCTCCCACCCGCCAGGCTACCTGCCACCCTGAGAATAAAGTTCTATAAAAAGGCACTGTAATTAGATTGTGGCTCTGCCTGGCAGGTTAAAACTGGTTGGAAATCTCTGTAATATACAGTACTGTGAAAAAGTTTTAGGCAGGTGCTGTAAAGTAAGAATGCTTTAAAGTAATGCTGTAAATGCTGTAAACTAAGAATGCTTCAAAAATGTTAATAGATTATATTTATCAGTGAACTAAATGCAAAGTGAGTGAACAGAATAAAAATCAAATTCATATCCATATTTGGTGTGACCACCCTTTGCCTTCAAAACAGCATACATTATTGTAGGTACACTTGCACAAAGTCAGGGATTTTGTGGGCATAGAGTCAGGTGTATGATTAAAAGTATACCAAACAGGTGCTAATTATCATCAATTCAATATGTAGGTTGAAACACTATCATTAACTGAAACTGAAACAGCTGTGTAGGAGGAATACACCTGGGTGAGGATCAGCCAAACTCAGCTAACAAGGTGAGGTTACTGAAGACAGTTTACAGTCAAAAGTCATACACCATGGCAAGACTGCATCAGCAAGGTCTCTCCCAGGCAGAGATTTCAAAGCAGACAGGGGTTTCCAGATGTGCCGTCCAAGCTCTTTTGAGGAAGCACAAAAAAAACTGGCAACGTTGAGGACCGTAGACGCAGTGGTCGGCCAAGGAAACTTACTGCAGCAGATGAAAGACACGTCATGCTTACACGAATGAGTGTCTGCAGGCAACAGTGAAGCATGGTGGAGGTTCCGAGCAAGTTTGGAGCTGCATTTCTGCAAATGGAGTTGGAGATTTGGTCAGAATTAATGCTCTCCTCAATGCTGAGAAGTACAGCCAGATACTTTTCCATCATGCCATCAGGGAGGCATCTGATTGGCCCCAAATGTATTCTGCAGCATGACAATCACCCCAAACATACAGTGAAAGCCATTTAGAACTATCTTCAGCGTAAAGAAGAACAAGGAGTCCTGGAAGTGATGGTTCGGCCCCCACAGAGCCCTGATCTCAACATCATCGAGTCTGTCTGGCACGAAGAGAGAGAAGCACCTGAGGCTGCCTAAATCCACAGAAGAACTGTGGTTAGTTCTCCAAGATTTTTTGGCCAACCTACCTGCCGAGTTCCTTCAAAAACGGTGTGCAAGTGTACCAACAAGAATTGATGCTGTTTTGAAGGCAAAGGTTGGTCACACCAAATATTGATTTGATGTAGATTTTTCTTCTGTTCACTCACTTTGTATTTTGATAATTGATAAATATAAACTATTAACATGTCTATTTTTGAAAGCCTTCTTACTTTACAGCATTTTTTCACACCTGCCTAAAATGTTTGCACAGTATTGCACACAATTAATTAATTTAGGGGGTATCATTCAAAAGCCAGAAGAACTGAAAAAGTACATTGTAAATTAATGTACGTAGCTGTCCCTGAATTTATCAGAGACATAGTGTGAATTCTGTTTGAATTTTTTGACAGTTCAATGCAGTAAAGCTTTTTACTCAACATCTTTAGCTACTGTATATCTACAGGAGGAACGCTTAAGGTTCTCTGGACTGCCATCATTTTTATTTATTTAATTTAACTAGGCAAGTCAGTTAAGAACAAATTCTTATTTACAATGACTGCCTACCCCGGCCAAACCCTAACCCGGACAACGCTGGGCCAATTGTGCGCCGCCCAATGGGACTCCCAATCATGGCCGGTTGTGATACAGCCTGAAACCGAAACAGGGTCTGTAGTGACGCCTCTAGCACTGAGATACAGTGCCTTAGACTGCTGCTCCTTTCAGGAGCCCTGATTAAAAGACATATAAAAAGGCACACAAATACTGTCACGGCCGCATACATTAGAGAGTATACAGAACAGCCGGCTTCTTTCAACACTATGTGTCACCATGCTGATCAGGGAGATGCTGCAGCGTTTTCTGAAAGATACTATGTAATTCCACCAGGACTCAGGAGGAAGGCTATACTGCTGACACTCAAGTCCACTGTTCAGTGACAAGGAGAGAGTGACATTACAAAGTAAATTGCAGACTGCACACAAAAGCTAGCTCGAAAGCTACCCTGTATGCAATTTGCATTTTTAAGAGCTACACAGGACTGCAACTGACAACAAGCAGAGGAGCCTCAGTAAACAATTGTAGGTACAGATGTAGGATCTTAATTGGATCACTTTTTTGTTGCTGAGAATGTTCCTGCATAGCAGGCAGGAAATGCAATCTTGTAGGGTATTTGAGTTTTAAAGGCTTCTAAAGTTTCAGATCTGATCTGATTTGCACTAACGAAAAATGTATCAACCCCTACAAACATTTCCAATAATTATAATCCACATAATTCACATTTTCCGTTGCTGCTGGATTATTTTCCTGCTGTAACAAACTGGCTCAAATTAAGATCCCACATCTGTACATGGAGGTGAGATAAAGCAGGTACATTGACGCGGCAGGTAATAGGTATGATTTTCTACAGGTAAGAACAAGAGTTCTACAGATATTTACAGATAGAGGAGAACTAGTTCATGTAGACAGCTACTAAAGATGGATACAGGAGTGCTACTGTAAGTGGTGTAGTAATCAATACAATACTCTGTGCATCTGCATCTCTTACTTCACCCTTCTTCTACCCAGCTCTAATCTCGTTACCAGACACTTCGAGTGAAGAGTCTGGTGAACCAACTCGTCAAGCTTGGCCTTTGTTAGCCAATACAGAAAGACCGGGAGAAACTCCCAGCACACAGGCATTGGCTTAATCGGCTTAAATCTACCAACCAATCATCTCCCACAACACCTTCTCAGTGTTGTGATTCGTTAAAATTAAATGATGACAAATACTTTACTCAGTAAGGTTACTCCCATATAATTCTATGGTTACTCCCACTATGGCCAACTTTGATGTGTTTATGTCCCAGGTTTATATGAGTTGGGGAGGAGGGTAAACCAGCTCTAATCATGTCCTCCTTACACTTACTAGCACCCTACTGACAGCCATCTGGGGCATACATCAACAACTACATCTGCTTGAATCAAAGCCTGTGTTGACAACCCACTCACCCCCCCGCCCTCTTGTCTTTGTGCATTATAAGCCTGCCTACCTCTCTCCTGTTTGTAATTGCATTTAGCTCTTAAAATATTAAGTTTTTTGGCAAGGATGTTGTTGATGGTTTTCCGTCTGTTCTATACAATGGCACAGTAAATAGCAACCTTGCGCTGAAGAATGGCTTTTGTACTCCTTATTATTCAATCTGAGCAGCATTCACTCAGTTTTGAAGTTTTGTCATGGCAAAGACTCATAGAAGGCAGGTGATCAAATAGATCCCATAACCTGTTTTCTTTACCCTTCTTTACAATCATTTTCACATTCCTCCCTAAGCTCCCATACTGCAGGAAAACATCTGAACCCTCACTGTTTAACAGAAACATCCAGACTGACCACTGAGCGCGTAACAGCTTACACAAGACAGTGCCTACTTGGGCTGAATACATCACCATTTTAATTACCAACACATCTCAATTGACAAAGATGGAGATTCAATCATCTTCCTCTCATACAGATGCTATCGATTTTTTTCAACTTAAATATCCTACGAATTTCATACCAGAACATATAACATCATACATCACATGATGACACTGTGATTAGCTGGAAGGCCCTGCTTGAACGGGCTCAGACACACCAATAAAGTTTGCTGGCCGAGAGTACTTAGCACCTCTGAACATAATTTGAGAACTGAGTGCACACCGATTTGACAACTGTATAATCTGTGAAAAATTTCAGCAGTCAGACGTCTACAGCGGGTAGTCTCTAAAACACTGGCCGCTGAACGATCGGCAGATGAACGCTAGATCCACATTCGACTGAGCACAAATCCCAAACTGACAACACACTCTTCGCCTCAATATGTGATGCAGAAAGGATGGTTACAACACAGGCTGTTCCTAATGATATGTCGCACTGTCTGTGTCCCCATGCAGCTGGCTGGCTGTTTGGTCCCCAGTCCCCCAACCCTTTGCGTGGTACAGCTATCTCCCAGTATCAGCTGGAAGTGTGATAGATGGCAGGTGTAGGGAGTGTGAACAGGGCTCCTCAGAGCCCGTCAGGCCTGCACCCCTTGCCCATTAGTCTTCCATTAAGCCCAGTGCTGCTGACCCAGCCACCCTGATCACACACACTTTTATTTCCTTGTCAGTGATGAATCCTTAACTTCACTCCTCCATGAGGGGCCCCAAGATTCCTTTAAGGGGAAAGAAAAGGCCACGAGGCTCATCTCTCCCGATCCAGGAGGACTCTGAAAAACCACTTCTTTCTGCTCCTCCTTTTCTTTCATATAATGATTAATTGCCTGCCTGGGGAAAGTATGTCGTGTTCTCACTGTCTGGACTTTGATACTAGTTGAAAAGTGACAAGATTTTCATCTGAAGGAATGAAACATTAAAAAGAAGAAACAATTCAGCGGACTAGAAGAAGTTGAACTGCAGAGAAGTTCCTTATTCCTGACTCACGGGTAAAGTGTATGGGTCAACTTTTAGTCATTATGTTGTGTGTTTAGCTAGACCTATAGACCACAGGGGCCTTGTAAATCATTGTCGAGACTCCCTCCCTCCCCAAACTGGCTGGCAGGTGCAATTGTAATTCAGCAGAGTTTAGTATCTGGGTGCAGCCCATCGATTAGGCCTGGGAGATGAAGGGGAGAGTGACAGGTGGAAAAGATCACAGGGAGCTGGCTGAGAATCAATCCCTCCTGCTGATAAGCCATCTCTGCAGACCTAACAGGGATCAGGCCGCTGACAAATGCACTCAAAAAACTGATGTTGAACACTGAAACATTGACATCGAAAGCACCATATGAACAAAGAAAGGCCATGACCTTTGGAAATGCCACCCTGTTAAATAACCCAACACATTTTGGAAGCGCATGTAAAATGCCACAGTGTTGTATAGCATTTCTTCTCTGGTTAAATCCCATGGTACTGTGGTAGGAGTTGAGGCTGAGACTAGCTGAACACATCTTTCAGAATAACAGAAATCTAGGACAGAAAAATGCATTCTCTTTTCTTGTTGTATGCTGACATTATTGACCCTATTCGGTCCAGCTGTAAATTACATTCAGCTTATAAAGACTTCATAAAGCCTTCGTAATGCCTTCATAAGCACTACATAAATGTGTTGCAAAGCATTTATAACTTTGTCATGCTTTATAAATAATTAATAAATGTGGCATAACTGTGTGACATAATCACCCATGTCAAATATGACATATATGTTGAATATGATATAAGCATGTGCTTTATAAAGGGTGACTTGTGCTTAAGGATGGCATAGGCTCTAAATTGATGTAATGTTAGTCACATTACAACTAATCTCATTCCCAGACAATTCCGCCCACTTCCGTGGGGAAGGTCTGATGGACCAACGCATCAAACTTGGCCGTCATTAGTTAGGGTTAGGTTTAAAATCAAATATTAAGAAAATAAATTGTGGAAATGGGCAGGGTTTAGCTATAATTCTTACTTTTTGACTGTGTTAAGTAGTGACGATGACAAATACTTTACTCAGTAAGGTCACTCCTATAGAATTCCATGGTCACTCCCACTACGGCCAAATTTGAAAGGTTGATATCCCTGGCTTGTATGTGCTGTGTGCAATAGCCTGGGGATGATGTTACACCAAGAAACACTCACCGTGATGAAAACCCCCAAACTAAAGAAATTTAGTGTCTTTCTTCTGGAACCAAGTTACATGTTTCTCAGTACACACACATGCACACAACAAAACCTAGCCATCCCAAGTGGTGTTTGGCCCAGTCAGGTATTTGGCACATTCACCCACTCCCCCGCCCCTGCTGAAAGATCAGCCACAAAATGTTGGCACCATTGTAACAGGTTGTAATCAAACCGTGGTCTCCAGCATGGGAACAGAAGAGGAATACCTAGTGCGGTAGTTTTATGTTGGACTACTCCAAATCATCTTGGTTCTGACACACACACACACACACACTTTGCAGGTCACACATTTAAATACATTTCACACCCTACAGTAACCTGTGAATCATGAGAGAACCTTCATAAATCAACAGAACATTAATAACCTACAGTATGTACAGCTGAAAACTGATGTTCTGATTAAAGAAGCAATAAAACTGACCTTCTTTAGGCGACTTGAGTATCTGGAGCATCAGCATTTGTGGGTTCGATTACAGGCTCAAAATGGCCAGAAACAAAGGACTTTCTTCTGAAGGCCAGCATCCCAGAGTCGCCTCTTCACTGTTGACGTTGAGACTGGTGTTTTGCGGGTACTATTTAATGAAGCTGAGTTTCAGAAGAAAGTTCTTTGTTTGCAAATTCTCAGCAACAAAATAATTATCAGATTAAGATCCTACAACTGGTATCATGCAGCTTATTATCATGACCAGTTCTTATATGCAAATAAGTAATCCTACACCTATATTCTAATAGAACATGATCTGCTTCCATAGACCTCAGAATAATTTTTTCAAAGCTGGTAGACATTAATATATGGTTGACCAGCATTTAAAAGCCTCACATGTAATATGGATAACTTCACTTCACAGAGTTGTGCAGTGACGTTACCTACAGCATGTTGGTAAGAGAAGAAGAAACAACCTGTCATTGGAGCATTTATGTACTGAAATTCTACCACATCCATTCTGCGAGACATCTCCGCTAGAGATACTAAAGAGCTGCGTGGTTGTGATTTTTATGTCACACACCTGATAGGTGCAGTGAAATGTGCTGTTTTAAAGGGTCAGCCATAGTAGTTTGGGGCGCATCAACAGATTCTTCACCTTGTCAGGTAGGTTATTCAAACCAACGACCTTTCGGTTACTGGCCCAACGCTCTAACTGCAACGCTCTAACTGCTCGGCCACCTGCCGCCTCCCTGATTGATGCTCAGTATGAACCCAAAAATAACCAAAAAACAATGAGTGACTGAGTAAGGTGAGGTGGTGTCAATGGAAAAAAAAAACATTGATGTTAAAAAAAACATCTGCTTGTGAAAAATGAATATGTCACAGATTATTATTCTAGGGAGCTAGAATGCCACCACAACATTTTAATTAGACACACCATTTTTCTTCCAAATAGCATTAGTTACCGTGAATGCAATGGAGAAGCTTATAGGGCATTAATTCACTAATCTATATTATTTGATGTAGGTTAGAGAGGAGCAAGAAGGAACTGGCAGTGCTGATGGCATGCGATACTCAGTGTGTTACTCTGATCAGAGAGGAGAGGGCACGGTTAGTCTATCTGGCCTGATCTCTGGATGCAGCCAGACAGACTGACAGATAAACATCCCAAATAGATCTAACACAGTCTAGGGGGATGATCCGGGCCAATCCTATATTTGGAGGGGTTTCCAACAGTGACTATGGGGGGAGGTCATCAGTAGATGCCAGAGATTATGGATAATTTATATTGTATGTGCAACAGGTTAGAAATAAATAACCTCCAGCACAGTTGGGTACATGATTGACCACACTACCTTCAGGCTATAGGTAAATATACCAGGGATACACAGGGTTAGGTACACCACACCACCCATCTCACAGAGGAAATGCTCATGCTTAGGCAAGATAGAGTTACATATCAGGCTAAACACAGTTGTATCTGTGAACAGATAATGATACTGAAATCAAAAGATATTCTTCAGATGAAAAGGGTTAAAATCCCACTCTGCCCGTGGCTGAAGTAACAGAACCCTCCCTTTTAGAATCAATAGAGAAACCGAGCAGACAGTGATTATATGGGCTCTTACAAGAGGTTGTGTCCTTGGGCTTTTCACACATCACATAGCACACCATCATGACTAATTATTTTAAAAGCCCAGACTTCGGATTATAGTATATAACTCTATTATTTCATGTCTATATGCATTTCTGAATCTATTCACTGATATGATACAAAGTTGTGACAGAATGCACTTGACATTCAAATTAAACGGAAATCAATTTCGTAGTAAGAATATCTCACATTTTTCAAATTAGGTTGATTAATGAGAACTCATGAAATGCACTTTACTGGAAATTTACAAGGATAACCTACTTGAGGTAGAGTGCCTAGTGAAAGTATACACAACCCGTTACACAGTTTACACATTTTGCTGCCTTAAAATGTTCTCAAAACCTACTTCACATTTTCAAAGTGAAAGAAAAAGTATAGAACATTTTCCAAATGAATAACAATACATTAAAAAAAAGTATTGATTGTGTTTGTCTTCACACGTAGTTCATACCTGGTGGAAGTACCTTTGGCAGCCATTAAAGCTGTGAACAATTTTGAATAAGATTCTACCAACTTTGCACAACTCTTACTTAGAGCAACATTAAATCCATTGTTTTTGCTCAAGTGCAGCATAAATACTGTAGTTCAAGCTCAGTAGATTTGCTTGAGAATCATTGATAGGCAGCAATATTAATCCTTGTCTCTGATTTTCAAGCAGATTTAAGTCAGAGGACTGAGACTAGAACACTCAACACCTATTGGAAAGACATTCTGGTGTGTCTTTGGCATTAAAATGTGTGCAATAGTCCAGCTGAGAAAAAAAAGGCTCTATCCCAGGGCTAAGTATTCAGAAGTCTGAGGCAGGGTTTCCTCTAAACTTTTTACCTGGGCGTTGCTCGTTCCATACTTCTTTTAATACTGACAAACTCTCCAGACTCTGCCGGTGACAAGCATACCCATAACATGATGCTGCCACCACAAAATGTCAAAACTGTTCAAGGGGTGTGCAGATTTTTACTTGGCGCTGTATGTGGAGCCTGGAGATATACTGTCCATTCTGGCAATCTAGTTCTAACATCAATTATGGTAAATGTTGTTACTTTCTGTGTCCCAATTTACAACACTGCATGGTGATCTTTTTGAAAATTAACAAATGGTTAATATAAAAGTATATAAGGGAGAGCAACCTTGATCAGTTTATTTCTTAATTGACAGATTTTTATACAGCTGTTGTAAGGAGCTAAACTCTGATTTTCTTTTTATCTCCATATGCAAAATTATATACAGTGAGGGAAAAAAGTATTTGATCCCCTGCTGATTTTGTACATTTGCCCACTGACAAAGAAATGATCAGTCTATAGTTTTAATAGTAAGTTTATTTGAACAGTGAGAGACAGAATAACAAAAATCCTGAAAAACGCATGTCAAAAATGTTATAAATTGATTTGCATTTTAATGAGGGAAATAAGTATTTGACCACCTCTCAATCAGAAAGATTTCTGTCTCCAAGGTGTATTTTATACAGGTAACGAGCTGAGATTAGGAGAAAAAAATCCTTGTTTTCCAGCTTTTCAGATTCCCTAATTAAAATACTATGCCATCACTGCTAATGCTTTCTTGTGTGATTCAGCATGCTTTTCCTGAACATCTAAGGTGATCTTGAATCAATTAATACAATGAGCAAAATAATGAAATTAGAGTTGAACAAAGGCCACATAACATGAGTCTGGATTAGAGATTGCAATTAATTATAACAACACTGCTTTGATCAGAGAAGAGTAAAAAGGGGGCTCCAGCAAGGAAATACAACACTATGATGATTTAATAAGTTGACCCATTAATTAGTCCTCTCTAATGAATAGAATACATGATCGTGATATATTTCAGTCGTTCTGCACATAAACAATTCACTTGAATGCATGTATGTATTAAGATAGAACATCAGAACATGTGTGGAGAACCATTCCTTAGAACTCTATTCTTATCAGTGTTTTCATCAGCATCAAGAGTCTGACCTCCATTAACTTCCCACAGAGAACATTAATACCTGGGAGGTGTCACACACTTGTCAGCTTGCGATTAGTATATTCATATTCACAATGAGGAGAAGAAGAAGAGTTATATTTAGTCAACATCAGAAGAATAATTAAAACACAGGCCATGTTAGTAGTGATTTCATCTGCACAGTCTGGGCAAGGGCCAGCAGCATTGCATTGTGCAAGGGTTTTTGCAGATGATAAGTATCCCTTTGGATCTGCATGCAGTGTGGTGGGTGGGTGACAGCCCAATGGGGTTGGATGGACAGTGCCCTGCTCAGCTCAGCTCAGTGTGGTACATTATTTCTCTCCAGACAGAAGGTGGAACTTTGGCAGGAGTGTGTCAACAGAATCTCTATCAAGTTACACGTCTAGTTATGATTGACATGTGGTTGAGTTGTCAACTAAGGTGAATACAACATGAAATCAACAAAAAAAAATGTGCCATGTTATTAGATTTAGATTTAATAGTTAGGTGAAACTCCCTTACGTTGATGACACTTTGCAAATCGAATCAGTTGATTCAACGTCATCACATTGAATTTATTTGTTGAAATGATGTGGAAATAACATTTATTCAACCAGTTTTTTCCCAGTGGGTTGCTGGCTGGGCCACAGATGCACATGTGATCCAATCTGCCGGCTTATAAAAATGTAAGACATTAATGGGCTAAATTCCAATAGGCTAGCTCAGCAGAAAAGGTGTCAGGTTTTGACACATATTGGCGCCTCCGTGCTGCCTTATTAAATACGTGAGGAGAATTGCCACCAGTAAAACTATCTGCTCCGTGCTCAGATGGGCTGGGTTTTTGTCCCTCTCTACTGAACCCATTTATCATTGTGCTCACAAGCTCAGATGAACAAATTAAATCCAGCGCACTGAGCAATTGGGCAGCTGCAAAATCAGACAAACGATAATCAAACTGATCCATGCCTCTGGTAATGGCTCTATTGGCCATTGGAATTGTAGTAAGAAAATAGTTTTTCGTTTATGCCAGCTGCAATTTGTGATCAATTTTGAATGTTGCGGTACCACTCACAAACACAACTGCCAAATCTCACATCAAAGCCTTCATATCACTCAAACTCATGTCAATCCACCTTAGGTTTGGATATTTTATCTCATCTCAACTATCTGATCTCTGGGGTGCTTACATCTCAATTTCATATAAAATAATAGCTTCATCAGAATGTGGTCGGCTATGCGTAGGGCAATGATACTGGCCATTACATTAAGTGGCATCCACTTGGGCTTTCATCTCTATCTTGCACTCCAACTGAAATAGCGACTGATTTCATAGCTGTTTATAGTAGATGATTATGTCTCAAATGAGATTACACCATTATGGGTCTGATGTAAGTGTCAGGCCTCTGGGACAGATCAGAATAGTTTAACATTAGCTGTTGGATAGAAACTCACTCGGCCTTTTTACACAATAAGCCAGGTAGTATATTTCCACAAAGGCATTGGTTAGTGTTGTCCGTTATTGTACACACAAGCATTTATTACCATCTAATTCTGTAATTATTGTCCCAAGTATTTTGAGAGAGAGAGAGAGAGAGAGAGAGAGAGAGAGAGAGAGAGAGAGAGAGAGAGAGAGAGAGAGAGAGAGAGAGAGAGAGAGAGAGAGAGAGAGAGAGAGAGAGAGAGAGAGAGAGAGAGAGAGAGAGAGAGAGAGAGCTAGTCTCCTATGCAGTAAGCTAGTCTCCTATGCAGTAAGCACACACACTATCACAGAGAGAGACCTTCCCCTATTAGCCCTGAGCAGACAGTAAATCTGAGTCCAGTTTAAAGCAGTGCACCATGTCAGGCCCAGGCCACGGTAGAAGTCCCTCACCTTTCTGCTAGGGCAGAAATATCACATTTACATAGCTATGTACAACTTGATTGGAGTCCACCTGTGGTAAATTCAATTGATTGGACATGATTTGGAAAGGCACACACCTGTCTACATAAGGTCCCACGGTTGACAGTGCATGTCAGAGCAAGAACCAAGCAACGAGTTTGAAGGAAATGTCTGTAGACACCCCGAGACAGGATTGTGTCAAGGCACAGATCTGGGGAAGGCTACCAAAACATTGGAACATTAGAACCACTATTCCTAGAGCTTCCTTGACAGAATAAATGTTATTGTCTTTGACCTTGCGTTTACGGCAGATCTTACTTTCAACCGGTTTCTAGGGGTCTGTACTCCCCAAGTTGTTGACTGTTTTTGTGCTTGCTGTTAGCTAGCAGTTCTCAGCTGTTAGCAGCCAATGGATAGCAGTTTCTTGCTGGTGATAAAAACGGATGATTGCCATCATTCTTTCAAGTCATTACGGAATTTCTGAATGTATAAAATCATACATT
This sequence comes from Oncorhynchus mykiss, assembly GCF_057628025.1. Lineage (NCBI taxonomy): Eukaryota > Metazoa > Chordata > Actinopteri > Salmoniformes > Salmonidae > Oncorhynchus > Oncorhynchus mykiss. Next base: position 25,507,539 of record NC_143027.1, read on the forward strand.
AAGCCTTGTAAACATTTATTTAGACCTGACGTTTATTTGAAAGAGGCGTTTATTTGAAAGAGGCGTTTATTTGCGGAAATCGGTGCTGTTGCCCGACTATTAAAAGGGACAGTTGGCTATGAGACTCAGTATTTAATTGAAGTTTTACAGTATTACATTTTTTACAAATTGATACTTTGAGTCAAAGTATCGTTATGATATCCTCCAAAATAATATTGATGTATATACAGTTGAAGTCGGAAGTTCTACACACTTAGATTGGAGTCATTAAAACTAGTTTTTCAACCACTCCACAAATTTCTTGTTAACAAACTACAGTTTTGGCAAGTCAGTCAGGACATCTACTTTGTGCATGACAAGTCATTTTTTCAACAATTGTTTACAGACAGATTATTTCACTTATAATTCACTGTATCACAATTTCAGTGGATCAGAAGTTTACATACACTAAGTTGACTGTGCCTTTAAACAGCTTGGAAAATTCCAGAAAAGGATGTCATGGCTTTAGAAGCTTCTGATATGCTACTTGACATAATTTGAGTCAATTGGACGTGTACTTATGTATGTATTTCAAGGCCTACCTTCAAACTCATTGCTTCTTTGCTTGACATCATGGGAAAATCAAAAGAAATCAGCCAAGACCTCAGAAAAATTATTTGTAGACCTCGACATGTCTGGTTCATCTTTGAGAGCAATTCCCAAATGCCTGAACGTACCACGTTCATCTGTACAAACAATAGTACGCAAGAATAAACACCATGGGACCACGCAGCCGTCATACCATGTTCTGTCTCCTAGAGATGAACGTACTTTGGTGCGAAAAGTGCAAATCAATCCCAGAACAACAGCAAAGGACCTTGTGAAGATGCTGGAGGAAACAGGTACAAAAGTATCTATAACCACAGTAAAACGAGTCATATATCGACATAACCTGAATGGCCGCTCAACAAGGAAGAAGCAACTGCTCCAAATGACAGAAGTGAGTGCTACTGGGCGATAGTCGTTTAGCTCAGTTACCTTAGCTTTCTTGGGAACAGGAACAATGGTGGCCCTCTTGAAGCATGTGGGAACAGCAAACTGGGATAGGGATTGATTGAATATGTCCGTAAACACACCAGCCAGCTGGTCTGTGCATGCTCTGAGGACGCGGCTAGGGATGCCGTCTAGGCCGGCAGCCTTGCGAGGGTTGACACATTTTACTCACGTTGGCTGCGGTGAAGGAGAGTCTGCAGGTTTTGGTAGCGGGTTGTTTTGGTGGCACTGTATTGTCCTCAAAGCGAGCAAGAAGTTGTTTAGTTTGTCTGGGAGCAAGACATCATGGTCCACGACTGGGCTGGTTTTCTTTTTGTAGTCTGTGATTGACTGTAGACCCTGCCACATACCTCTTGTCTCTGAGCCGTTGAATTGTGACTCTACTTTGTCTCTATACTGACACTTAGCTTGTTTGATTGCCTTGCGGAGGGAATAGCTACACTGTTTGTATTCGGTCATGTTTTCGGTCACCTTTCCCTGATTAAAAGTAGTGGTTTGCGCTTTCAGTTTTGCGCGAATGCTGCCATCAATCCACGGTTTCTGGTTGGGGAAGGTTTTAATAGTCGCTGTTGGTACAACATCACTGATGCACTTGCTAATAAACTCGCTCACCGAATCAGCATATACATCAACGTTGTTGTTCGGCGCTATCCGTAACATTTCTCAGTCCACGTGATCGAAGCAATCTTGAAGCGTGGAATCAGATTGGTCGGACCAGCGTTAAACATACCTGAGCAGGGGCGTTTACTGTGTAACAATGATCCAGAATTATCCCAGCCCGGGTTGTACATTCAATATGCTGATCAAATTTAGGGAGCTTTGATTTTTCAGATTAGCCTTGTTAAAATCCCCAGCTAAAACAAATGCAGACTCGGGATATGTCGTTTCCAGTTTACATAGAGTTCAATTAAATTCTTTCAGAGCCGTCGAGGTGTCTGATTGGGGGGGGTGTACACGACTGTGATTATAATCGAAGGGAATTCTGATCTACCCCCCCCATCACTACTTCCTATACCCTGGCCGTAGTTGGCCATACTGATACTCATTCTGAGTACACTGCTGTCGACCAGTCATACATCAGAGGGGTGAGAATTGAAACAGAATTCCCTGATATGGATGAGGAAGATAGTTGAGCTGCACCACCATCACCACAGGGTGCAGGATGTAGTGGGCAGGATTTGAGCGTGCAGGACTAGGTTACTTTGTGCCTGATTCAAGTCTTAAATTAACAGGGACCAAGAATAAACCCAATCTAAAGGCCTGGAGTAGAATAGAGGTTTAGAGCAAAAGCTGAGGATATGCCTTTCTGTGATAGGAATTGAACAAGAGGGACTACAACCAATTCAACTGTAGAGCAATGTTACTGAAGCATTATGGGTCATGCTGTTGTATAATCAGAAGTAAAATCTGTCCAGGAAAAACTTAAGAAAGCTAATTAACTCACAAGTCAGCCACAGTCCACCACGCACTACCACAGCCCACTCACCTGCCAGCATTCAAACACACTCGCCCTGAAGCTTTAGTAAAGACCTGGCATCTCTGCGAGTCCCTTCCTCCATTCCCCTCCTTTGAGCATTCTCTGAGTCATAGTATCCTGCACCTGCTGATTTCTTTTTCAGGCCATCGCTGCATACATTAGTTCACTGTCCATCAGCACACATAATGATAATGTGCTTACTGATGCATTGCCTTTTAAAGATGAGGCAAATTTATTCTCCCTAAGTAGTTCATGCTTTTGGCTTTCAGAGTGTGCATCCGGTCCTGCGTGCACACACACGCGCGCACACACACACACACACACATTCACTGAGCAGACAGGACTGTACAGCAGTGTACTCAATCAGGGAAATTGATTGGGGGAGGTGTTTGCCTCTTCAACAACAACAAATGGTGTGCCGACACGAGCGCAGTGGAAGTCTCGGCCCATTGCTCACCCATCTTGGAATACCTGATGGTCAAATGCCAACCCTTTTACCTTCCAAGAGAGTTTTCAGCTGCTATTGTGACTGTTGTATACATTCTAACTCAAGACAAGATGAATAACAAGCTGGCACTTAACGAACTGTACAAGGCTATAAACAAGCAGGAAAACTTGCACCTGCAGGCTGCGTTATTTGTTGCTGGCGATTTAAATTCTGTGTCATTAAGACACGTGATGCCCAACTCCCATCAACACATCTACTTCACCACTAGGGGAGATAAAGTCATGGACAACTGTTACTCTACCACAAGCATGCATAAAAGGCCCTCCCTTGTCCCCCATTCGGCAAACCAGATCATGACTCCATACTCCTGCTTCCAAGCAGAAGCTCAAACAGGATGTACTCGTGACTCGCTCCATTGCGAAATGGTAGACAGAATCAGAGCTTATGCTACAGAACAGGGGAGGCAGCTGGCCTAGTGGTTAGAGCGTCGGACTAGAAACCGTAAAGGTTGCAAGATCAAATCCCTGAGCTGACAAGGTAAAAATCTGTAGTTCTGCCCCTGAACAAGACAGTTAACTCACTGTTCCGAGGCTGTCATTGAAAATAAGAATGTGTTCTTAACTGACTTGCCTAGATAAATAAAGGTAAACAAAAAAAATATTTAAAAAGACAGCTTGCTAGTGCTGATTGGAATATGTTCTGAGACTCCACCGATAACATCAGTGAGCTAACCACTGGCTTCATTAGGAATTGCATTGGTGATGTTGTCCGCACAAGTATTCAGCCCAGACTTGAAATTGAGCTCAGGTGCATCCTGTTTCCATTGATCATCCTTGAGATGTTTCTAAAACTTGATTGGAATCCACCTGTGGTAAATTCAATTGATTAGACATGATTTGGAAAGGCACACAGCCATCTATATAAAGGTCCCACAGTTGACAGTGCATGTCAGAGCAAAAACCAAGCCATGAGGTTGAAGGAATTGTCCATAGAGCTCCAATACAGGATCGTGTCAAGTCACAGATCTGGGGATGGATACCAAAAAATGTCTGCAGCATTGAAGGTCCCCAAGAACACAGTGGCCTCCATCATTCTTAAATGAAAGATGTTTCAAATGTCGTCGAATTCTTGGTTAGCTGCACGAACCCAGCCTAAACTTTGAATCATCCATACACAAATTGGCTTAATCATTTATTTACCAACTAAATAATCACAGAAATGCATAAAACAAACAAACAGTAGATATTGGTTACTTACAATGATAGGGAAGATCCCCTAGTGGGCTAAACCGATATGACAGCTTGCTGGACAAAGGGAAGGGGGTGTGGACTGAGAAAGAACAGGAAAGACTAAATAGATCACTACACACTGGATAATTATTTTCATTGAAATGCTAATCCTTTGCACATGAACACTCGCTCCTTTGGGAATAATTGCAAATAATATATTTACACCCATATGTCGTTGTCTTCTCTGTTGGAGAGTCAGTTCAGAGTCTCTGGTTACTCATGGTGGTTTGTCGATCGGCAGTTCCTGATAGTGTCTGTTGTAATGGATATTGTTCTTAGAGTAGATGTTTCACGGTTGTCGGTATTCACATCTCAGGTTAACAATTTCTAGCTGCAGACTAGTAATTAGTATCTATGATTTGCTCTTATTCTTTAGGGATCGATAGTCTGAGTTTAACCATTTCCAGCCGTGTAGCCAATGCTCCACGTGGTATAGTTTTGGTACTCAACTATTCGCAATCACAGCGCCTGCTGAGGGTTCACTTAGTCTTGGTACTCAAACCTGTGCCACCTCAGCATGCGTTTTCTGAAGAGGATTTCCTCAGGATAGGGTTTTATTCGTAACAATAGAAGAAGGTGGTTTCATGACGCCAGATCATGTCTGTGCTCACAGGGGTGTGGCCGCTGACTTGTTAAACTTTATAGGGAATACAATTCTCTGTAAAAAAAAGTTAACATCACATAATTTCACAAATAGTTTAATCTTTACTCATTCATTTTATACAACAATTAGATGCAAACACCATAATTGAGAAATGTACATATTCAGAAATATAGTTGTCTATTTCCTGTCCTTCGTGAGGTCACCAAATGAAACACACTCAACATAACTGTCCCTTAACTTGTTATGGCTGCAATCCCACTAAAGGGATACGTGTCATCAACAACCGCTGAATAGCATAGCGCTACATTCAATAAATATTACTAAAAAAATGTATATTCATGAAATCACAGCTTAGCCTTTTGTTAATCCACCTGTCGTGTCAGATTTTGAAATGATGATTTACAGCGAAAGCAATCCAAGCGTTTGTGTAAGTTTATCGATAGCATAACAAAACATTATGTACACTTAGCATCAGGTAGCCTTGTCACGAAAAATCAGAAAAGCAATCAAATGAATCGTTTACCTTTGATGATCTTCGGATGTTTTCACTCACGAGACTCCCAGTTACACAACAAATGTTCCTTTTGTTCCATAAAGATTATTTTTATATCCAAAATACCTCCGTTTGTTTCCATAATGTCCACAGAAACATGTCAAACGTTTTTTATAATCAATCCTCAGGTTGTTTTTAAAATATATAATCGATAATATATCAACCGCAAATGTCACTCATGTGACCACTTGACGCGATGTTATCGTTCTGACTCATTTTTCAAAATAAAAGCCTGAAACTATGTCTAGAGACTGTTGACACCTTGACAATGGGCACATTTTCATCCAAGCTACTCAATACTGCCCCTGCAGCCATAAAAAGTGAAGTGTCCACGGACCCTTCCCACATTCTCACAAGTGGACATACAGTTTCATTTTCCCATTTTGGGGATTTAGGAGTTTGGCCACGTGAAATCCTTTGTTCACTCTGTGGCCTCTCTCTGTATGAAAAGGGGAAGAGTGTCTCCGCCAGGAATTTACGACTGGAGATAACAGAACCAGGGTGTGGGAGAGAGTGAGAGAAGCGGAAGCCACGATCTACACCCAGAAAGGGCCACGTCATGACACTTCTATAGAGGTGGCTCGACAGTGTAGACTGAAGCAGTTCTTAAAACAGGCGGGAGACCATGGCAGCAGTTCCCTTTGTTGCCAGGAGATGGCAGGATCGTGAAGGCTTAGCCAGGGGTGACCAAGGATGAGGGGTTCTTTAGGTGAAACTGAATGACCTCAGAGTGAAGGAGGCCAATCTGAAGGGTGATACCGTCGGTCATGCGAATCACAAGACCAGTTCCGAGAGGTTGTCTGTCCAGCGCATTAATCCTAAAGGGAGGATTAACAGGGATTAGTTCGACTCTTAACTGTTGTGCCAATTATTCGTCAATGAATTTTCCTGCAGCCCCCGAGTCCACTAGTCCCTCCACAAACTGAGTAACCCCATTAGCAGAAAGAAGAGCCGGGATACCAAACTGCCTTTTGGTAATATTCAAAAACGTAGAGGTGCTTACCCGGGCAGAAGTGGAGGGGTTGTGGTCAACCCCTCGTGGGGAGCGAATTGGACAGCTAGTGAGTAGGTGGTTACTCTCTCCACAATAGAGGCACAGGTTCATACGTAACCTCCATTGTCTCTCGGCCGGCGTTAGAGGGGCGCGGCCGAGTTGCATGGGTTCGGGGCTATTGGACCGTGGTGGACGAGAGAAGGGCGTGGAAGAATCGCAGGCAATGGGCGACTGTATAGGGCTGCGGTCCACCTGTAGGTTTCCAATGGATATGGACATACAGATGTATTGGTTTAGATCTGCTAAATTGCCTCTGCAGGCTAGTTTGGTCTGTTACTCCTGATTAAGACTCCTCCAGTAGACTGCAAGGAGAGCTGGTTCACGCCATCCACTGTCAGCAGCCATGGTGCGGAACTCAAGGGCATACTCAGTGGTGGAGGCCCTGTCGCAGCTTACATAACAGTGTTACGGTGCGACGACCTGAAACTGAATGGTCAAACACCTCCTTGAAGAGGGCATGGAAACGTGATTCAGAGGACAGATCAGAACCTTGAGAGGCCCACAGGGCTGTGGCCCATTAGAGGTTCGCCTGTGAGTAGGGAGGTGACGAAGTCCACCCTGTCTTTGTCAGAGGTGAAGTCAGCAGGGTGATTGCCTATGTACAGGTTACACTGAATGACAAATCCTTGACATTTCACTGGGGAGCCGTCGTATTGATTAGGCATGGATATAGTGGAGAATGAACGAGAGGAGGCTGTGGCACCTGATATTGGTGAAGCAGGAATGGACTAGCAAGGAGGTCGCAGAGTTCATCAATCCGTTCCTTCTGTCGGGCTAGACGTAGCTGCAATCCACTGAATCCATTTGTCGTTTTCTGTGAGGTATTCTGTAATGAACACGAGGGAGACAGAGAGCTGGTTTCAAGCGCAAAGCGCAGCAGCTGTTTAATGAAGGGGACCATAGGAGGAGGTAGGTAGCTGGGTCCAGGGGCAGGCAAAAGGTCATATGGTAGGTTAAAAAATGGCAACAGTACTGGCAGGGAATATGCAAAAGGCGTTGTGAGTGAAGCAGGCAAAAACTATCATACACAGGAGGCGAGAAGGACGGGAAAACCCAGAGCTCTGAAAAAGTGTGTCTCAACAAACAAACAATACCTCACAGTGATGGGGTGCAAGGAACTGAACTAAATAGTGTGGGATGATGGCATGCAGGTGTGGGAACAGGTGATTAGAATTCCGGTGATTGGGATCTGGAGAGTGAGCTGGGAATCTAAGTGTTTGAGAGTGTGAGTTGGACGCAGACGTTACACACACACACTTCCCTATTGCTCCCACAGGCAACAGCTCCAAGTTTTATTTAAATTTGTTTTCAGACAAATGTTTGTAAATTGTTCTTGGTGGAGGGCAAATTATTCAAACAAATTACGAGGGGAGAAGCAACAGTATTTATCTGGCGGTACAAGTAAACACAGACACACACAAACAAATCAACATAATGCACAACACCCACATACACACAACCATGCACTGCACAATGCGCACAGTCACGCACACATACACAAACACTGTCTCAGTCTATAAAAACCTGAGACCTTCCTTGAAAGAAACATGTAATCAAGTGGTGTTATTCCATGCCAATATTGTCACGATCGTCGTAAGGAGCGGACCAAAATGCAGTGTAGTATGTGTTCATGATGATTTTTTTATTAAAGAAAGCACTGAACACAAACTATACAAAACAATAAACGACCGTGACGCTAGTGAGAACTGTGCTGACACAAGCAACTAACATAGACAATCACCCACAATGACAAAACAGGCTACCTAAATATGGCTCCCAATCAGGGACAATGACTAACACCTGCCTCTGATTGAGAACCATATCAGGCCAAACACAGAAACAGACAAACTAGACATCCAACATAGAATGCCCACTCAGATCACACCCTGACCAAACAAAACATAGAAATATACAAAGAAAACTATGGTCAGGGTGTGACAAATATATTGATTCCAATATTGAATCAGTGCACTGTTTTCAATCTACCCTGAAGTCACTGCTATCCATGATGAAAGAGCCCATGCTAAAGACATCTAATGACACTTTTCTGATCACACAGAGGTTGTTTCAGAAGAACTTCTAAGACATGGTCCTCACTTTATAATGTCTCAGCATATTGAGTTGCATCATGAAACACTGCATTGTGTTATTGAGCTACCTTAGATCTAATGCACATCTCCCTGTTCTAGATATGGACTCTGCACTTGTTTGGATGTGGAGGCTACTTTAGATAATTAGACAGGAACATAGTAACCATCCTCTAATAGCAAGTCATTGTGTGACTCCCATCAATCTACGTCAAAATGCAAGCAATATGGAGAATCCATTGATGTTGATCAACAGTACATAGGCTACAAAGAAAGTCTGGTCGGCAGTTAGCATGCTGAGTGATTGAATTGCTTGTAAGTAGGGCACTTTTATTTAGTGAACTTGGCTTTCTTTATGTTACTATATGCTTTTGTCCTGGGGAAAATATCATTTTAAGTCCTGTATTCTAGCTATTGTGGAAAATCTGATTTGCATATAAACCACCTAATACTGAGGGATAGTAAATTATCAATGACTTATAACCAGACTAGTCTTACAATGATTGCTGAAAACCTATTATGCTAATGACTTCATGTTATGTATTACTTGCATTATGTTAATTGTCCTTCAATTTGTGGATGCTAGGCTTATTCCTATGCTTTTTTTTTCTAATTTTGCTCTTTTGAAAGGAGATGAATTGGCCCAGTTGCAGGAATCCAATACACATAAACAAGATGAAATAGCATAATTGGACTTGATAGTGCAATCAGTTGTGTAGACATTCTGTTACTACCCACTCATCAATTTAACACAGCATGAAAATATCAAGCGAGAATCAACTATGAAGAATAAAAAATTATCAGGCCTAATCCAGTTTAATCATATTCAGTCCAGAATGTTTATTATGGTGTACAGCAATGTTCCTCTGATTTCAAAACTTGTTCAAGTTGTTTAGATACATTACAGTAATTGCCATTGGTAATTGCAAATCTCAACACTGACTCATGTTAGCAGCATTGAATCAACCGATACTCATATTGAGAGTAACATTCAAAATGACGGACACTTTTGTAATTAAATACGGGGACAATTTCCGATCATGCAAAAAATATACCATGGTGAAAATAATTCTTCCTTTGGGAGACTGGAAACAAGAGAGACTGTATATGTCTCAGCCTATAGAGAGTAATTTGTCATTCAGTGGTCATTTGGACTCTTAACAGCTCCAAGTAGTTACAGCTCAGGCCTTTGTGATCTGGTGGAGGAGATTGTTCCATCTGACACATGTAACACATCAGACAGATCTCAGGAAATTCCACGACATCTAAGCCAGCAAACCAAGGTAAAGGTATGGACAAATATGTTTATTCCAAGGGATAGATTGTCAAGTTTGATCACTTTTCTCTCCTGTTATTAAATAAGGTGAAGGTCAAAAAATCTGCACAATCACTTCACAATCCATATTAGATTCGTTCAATCTGCTTGTTTATGTTGTCAGTCTGAATTAACTTGTAAGTACACAAATTAGAGTAAAGATATAATCTTTCCTTCTGGGTTTTTAATCACCCATGGATCTTGGCCAGATCCGAACTTCCTTCTATTCCAATCACACTAGACATGTTGTAACAAGACGGAAATATTCAAGAGGGTCCAGAAATGAGGTGTCAATCAAACAACCCATTGGCTGGCTATGATTGTACTTGAGTTCTCATCTCTGGTTTCTGTCACAGCATGAGTCTCTGAATAAACATGGAGTTGAGGGAGGTGAAGATTGAGAGTGGGAATCAGAGGGTAAGAATAAAGTTGTTTACAGTACCACTGACAGGCTGTAATTACATTGAGCTTGATCTGTGTACTGCTGAATGAAGTGGCTCATAGTAGGTTACTGTTTACTATGTAGAGAGACTACGGGCACTATTTTTGGCTGGCGGTAGGAAGGCACAAGTGTCAAACGCATGTCAGTTTGCAATTTCGTAATGTAAAAACTGGCACACTGCCATATATTTCCATCGCTGTCCATGAAACCACTCGCATGTGCGGTGCGCATTGTAGAATGGTGTCATTCGTGTGTAAACCTACCACTGTGTGCACGTTGCTGCGCCTAAAATGTGAAGAAATAATAGTTTATGAAGATTTTAAGCTAAACATTCTGATCTGTTCCATCAGCCTTATTAATTGATACGGCGTATACCTCCACTACACTATTTTCATATGCATTGTGGGGATCTATGGGGGCGCTATTTCATTATTGGATAAAAAAACGTGCCCGTTTTAAGCGCAATATTTTGTCACGAAAAGATGCTCGACTATGCATATAATTGACAGCTTTGGAAAGAAAACAGTCTGACTTTTCCAAAACTGCAAAGATATTATCTGTGAGTGCCACAGAACTCATGCTACAGGCGAAACCAAGATGAAACTTCAAACAGGAAATGAGCAGAATTTCTGGGGCTCTGTTTTCCATTGTCTCCTTATATGGCTGTGAATGCACCAGGAACGAGCCTGCCCTTTCTGTCGTTTCTTCAAGATGTCTGCAGCATTGTGACGTATTTGTAGGCATATCATTGGAAGATTGGCCATAAGAGACTACATTTTCCAGGGGTCCGCCCGGTGTCCTTTGTCTAAATTGGTGCGTAATCTTCAGCTGCGGGCATTTTCTCCTGGGATTCAGAACAGAAAGCTCACTTCCATGAACTATATATCATCGAAGAGATATGTGAAAAACACCTTGAGGATTGGTTCTAAACAACGTTTGCCATGTTTCAGTCGATATTATGGAGTTAATTTGGAAAAAAGTTTGGCGTTTTGCTGACTGGATTTTCGGGTTTTTTTGGTAGCCAAACGTGACGCACCAAACGGAGCGATTTCTCCTGAACAAATAATCTTTCAGGAAAAACTGAACATTTGCTATCTAACAGAGTCTCCTCATTGAAAACATCTGAAGTTCTTCAAAGGTAAATTATTTTATTTGAATGCTTTTCTGGTTTTTGTGAAAATGTTACCTGCTGAATGCTAACATTAACGCTAAATGCTACGCTAGCTAGCTACTGTTACACAAATTATTGTTTTCCTATGGTTGAGAAGCATATTTTGAAAATCTGAGATGACAGTGTTGTTAACAAAAGGCTAAGCTTGAGAGCTAGCATATTTATTTCATTTCATTTGCGATTTTCATGAATAGTTAACGTTGCGTTATGGTAATGAGCTTGAGGCTGTATTCACGATCCCGGATCCGGGATGGCTAAGTGCTAGAGGTTAAGAAGTGAGTATACACAATGCCCACTGAAAAATAAGTGGGTATACGGCGTATAACTGCATATAGCCTTCACTACACCACTACTTACACAGGTTCGGTAATTTACCTGTCTCAGCACTCCTGCGCTGAGTTTGGAGGGGTGGAAATATTTGAGGTGTGTCCTTAAAAACATGTGCACAACTAGGGATATTTAAGACCGACCAAAAGCTGGTCTTAGCAGTAACGCATTTGTTTATGGCATTGATTTTGCCAGCGGAGGTGCACACACAGTACATCAACAATGTTTTATTAAAATATCACAAGCAGCAAAACAGTCGACAGACATTCATTTTTTATATATTGTACATTATCTTTGTCCAGCTCCTGTGAAACATTTGGACTCATTATGTGTGATGCCCATTGCATGAAAGGTGTCAAAGAAGCCTGTTTAGGAACATCAAGATATTTAAAAAGGCGGCTTATGGTTTTTCCATTGATCATTTTGTAAAAATGCTATGGACCTAACTGTTAATCGTGGGAATTCCGATTGCTGTCCATGGTGCTGAATCCCCTTGTAGACTATATTTTCCTCTTTGTTTGTTTACCTTTCACATGGGAGTCACTACTGGCCATATCAAAGGCGATGGTAAGCTATAGCTATGTATATTTGGGTCATTAAACTGTGAGTGAACATTCCCTCTCTCTCTTTATATTGGATAATTTCCCAGCTCCTGTGAAAATGTTGGAAGTGCGTAAAACTCTCCATAGTCTACGTTGTCTTAGGCCCAATGTTATACGCCCACAGAGAGCAATAATGGTGCTTGTAACTGTATTTACACATAGCCTATTTAAAACAAGTTGTCGTTTCATTTTATTAGAATTTGATTTGAATTATTCACTGTCTTTTTAGTTCTCATCAATAGTTAATTTAATCTTGATCACTGACAACATTTGGTATTTCCATGGCTCAGACATAATGCATTTGACAGTAGGCCTATTTCAGTATGAATGCTATGTTAACAATATACTTCCATATTGAAGCCATGCAATTACTGTTCAAAAACATTTTGTTATTTTATTTTTGTAGGCTATTTAACAAACTAGTCTATAACAGACTAACATTGAAATTGCCATTGATGACAACACAATACATAAAATACCATAAATACACAACTTAAAGCAACCACGTACAGTTGAAGTCAAAAGTTTACATACACTTAAGTTGGAGGCATTAAAACTCGTTTTTCAACCACTCCGGTTAGCATATCTACTTTGTGCATGACACAATAACTTTTTCCAACCATTGTTTACAGACAGATTATTTCACTTATAATTCACTGTATCACAAATGCAGTGGGTCAGAAGTTTACATACACTAAGTTGACTGTACCTTTAAACAGCTTGGAGAATTCCAGAAAATGATGTCATGGCTTCAGAAGCTTCGGATAGGCTAATTGACATAATTTGAGTCAATTGGAGGTGTACCTGTGGATGTATTTCAAGGCCTACCTTCAAACTCAGTGCTTCTTTGCTTGACATCATGGGAAAATCAAAATAAATCTAAGACCTCAGAAGAAATGTTAGTAGACCTCCACAAGTCTGGTTCATCCTTGGGAGCAATTTCCAAACACCTGAAGGTACCACGTTCATCTGTACAAACAATATTACGCAAGTATAAACACCATGGGATCACGCAGCCATCAAATCGCTCAGGAAAGAGACGCATTCTGTCTCCTAGAGATGAACGTACTTTGGTGCGTCAAGTGCAAATCAATCCCAGAACAACAGCAAAGAACCTTGTAAAGATGCTGGAGGAAACAGGTACAAAAGTATCTGTATCCAAAGTAAAACAAGTCCTATATCGACATAACCTGAAAGGCCGCTCAGCAAGGAAGAAGCCACTACTCCAAAAACACCATAAAAAATCCAGACTACGGCTTGGAACTGCACATGGGGACAAAGATCATACTTTTTGGAGACATGTCCTCTGGTCTGTTGAAACAAAAATAGAACTGTTTGGCCATGATGACCATCGTTCGGGGGAAAAAGGGGGAGGATTGCAAGCCGAAGAACACCATCCCAACCATCAAGCACAGGGGTGGCAGCATCATGTTGTGGGGGTGCTTTGCTGCAGGAGGGACTGGTGCACTTCACAAAAATAGATGGCGTCATGAGGGAGGAAAATTATGTGGATATATTGAAGCAACATCTCAAGATATCAGTCAGGAAGTTAAAGCTTGGTCGCAAATGGGTTTTCCAAATGGACAATGACCCCAAAATTGTGGCAAAATAGCCTAAGGACAACAAAGTCAAGGTATTGGAGTGGCCATCACAAAGCCCTGACCTCAAGCCCATAGAAAATTTGTGGGCAGAACTAAAAAAAGTGTGTGAGCAAGGAGGCCTACAAACCTGACTCAGTTACACCAGCTCTGTCAGGAGGAATGGGCCAAATTTCATCCAAATTATTGTGGAAAGCTTGTGGAAGGCTACCCGAAACGTTTGACCCAAGTTAAACAATTTAAAGGCAATGCTACCAAATACTAATTGAGTGTATGTAAACTTCTGACCCACTGGGAATGTGACGAAATAAATTAAAGCTGAAATAAATCATTCTCTCTACTATTATTCTGACATTTCACAATCTTAAAATAAACTGGTGATCCTAACTGACCTAAGACAGGGAATTTTTACTTGGATTAAATGTCAGGAACTGTGGAAAAGCTGAGTTTAAATGTATTTGGCTAAGGTGTATGTACATTTCCGACTTCAACTGTATTTAGCTGTTCTGATTGGCCAGTGAGTGGTCAAGCCTCAACACAACTTCAACTGGTTATTTAATCAAAAACCCAGCCTGTTCGCGCCACCACTTGCTACTATGCCCATATTCTGGTTGTGAAAATAGTAAAAAATAAGACACCATGCAGCCAGTGGTGGTGGAAGTTGAGGGACTGAGTACAGAAAACATAATACCGTTGTGTATAAAGAGATCTAAATATTTTCTTGTCCTGGTGATTGGGCATGACACATGTACACACGAGGACACTCTTATCACCTAGTAACATGCAGAGGCCTGAAACCAGAGGCCTCTCCATATCTGAATCTCTCAGCTGGCCAGTACAGACTGGTAATCACAAAATACACTACTGCCAAATATAAACACCACAGGCTAAGTCTGTGTGACCAGTTTTTTATTAATGGGATAAAAAAAAAGATTATTTACAAACTTGCCATTACCTCATCTCACCAGAATAAATATCTGGTGATTAAATGTTATGTTCTAGTTTTCATTTAGATTATTCTTTTAGATTTCATGTGAAAGTCAGAGATCGCTGAGAGAGATATTCAACATCAAATCTAGACTCTAGAACAATGGAATATATTGGACATTTATGATAACTTGTCCTCTATTTCCATGGTTCAGGATGAGAAAAGTATAGTGTAGCTAATTTAAACTAGTTTCAGCATTTCCACTCACCTACTCAGAAAACAATCCAATCAGCCAGTTGGCTTGTTTTCATTTACACAGGTTGACAAATTGGCTTGACCCTAAGTCACGACATCTCTTATGGTTCATAAATGTTCCCAACCAGTGTGATTAAGATCAGGCTTGCAGTCATTACGCTAATGGAAATGCATTTTAATTAATGACATCCTCATTTGCATTGTGTGTTAATTATCTAAATCACTTAATCTCATCTGCACATTCTAATTACAACTTACAGCTTCAATGAATCTGACAATTTATCTGAGATAGAGATGCTCCACTCCCTGTTTTCACTGAGTTATATAAGCTTGGCTGAAATGAGTAAAGTAACTTTAATTTTGGAGACCGCAAAAACACTGAGAATTTTATAATTAAATCAGAACTAACAGCCAAACTGCCAAACGTTACACTTGCCCTATACTCCTTGCTAATTGAATTACAACTAGGGTGTTTTAAATTACAACTGTTGTTTTATTTCTTTACCTACCTATTGTTCACCTAATACCTTTTTTTGCACTATTGGTTAGAGCCTGTAAGTAAGCATTTCACTGTAAGGTCTACTACACCTGTTGTATTCAGCGCACGTGACAAATACACTTTAATTTGATTTGTATTACAAAGAGTTGTTCATTTCTCAAAGTCTTCACTCTTTAATACAGCATTGCAGAGACACTTTGTATGAAGATATGCACAGGTCTAATTATTAACCTTTAATATCAGAGCATGTACAGTATTGTCTTACCTTAGGGTGAACATTTCCACAGGAGAGAAGGCTGAGGCAGTGATGAAGGCAGAGACAGTGTCCCTCTGCCTCATAGGCATGGCTGGCACCATGACCAGGAAGTTACTATCCAGCCTGTGTTCAGTCAGGAAAGGAGTGGCAGGGATCTGGTACAGACGCACACTGCCGATCCTCCTCATGGGGGTGGAGGTGGATGAGCCGAACAGACCCTCCTGATTCGAGCGGATGGAGTTGCCTTTCCGGGCCTCCTCCGTGTGGCACTCCCCTTCCTCTGTTGACTGTAACATGTAGTAGAGCTCTACGGTGGTTCCCTCGGCCAACTCTATGGTCCTTTGACGCCCAGGCACTACGCTGGGGGGGCTGAACCAGCCAGCCAGGGGCTCCAGCTCAGCTACACACAGCCCCAGTTCCCCCTTCAGCTGGCAGGTGCCACGCACCTCCTGGGTCTCATGGAAGGCAAACATGCGTACGCAGGGCAGCTTGTCGATGGCGCTGTAGTCGTCCCAGTCCCTGCCGGCCACATAGAACAGCACTTGGACCCTGGGCTTGGCCAGGTAGATCCTTTCCTGAATGATGAAGGTCTGAACCTTCCAGTTGAAGGTGAACATGGAGGACGCCACAAAGGCTCCAGGGTGCTGGATGAGCTCCGGGGGGACAGGCTGCTCCACAGAGAGGGGTCCATAGCTGGCGTTTACTGAGGGCATGCTGCGGGCCTGATAAATGAAGAAGGGCTCTGTCCGCGACAGCAGGCTGGAGTTCCTCATAAACTCCTGGTTGGCCTCCTTCAGGAAGAAGGCTGACTCTGCGTTGACCACCTGGTAGTTGACAGGCAAGTAGGTGGGGATGGACGAAAACCTCTGCAATCCCTCCAAGACTCGACAGTCTGCTACTACAAGACAGAAAAGAAGGGCTGAGTCAGGACAAGCTCAGACAGTGCTTGCTTGTTCTACATCCTGTAAATTTCCTCTAAAGCTTCCCTCAGGTAAAACTAGAATGGCCATTTGGACTGGAGTTTAACAGACAGACCTGATAGAACTACACACAGACAGCAGAGATGACACTGACTAATGTATACTACTGTCAGGCCTACTTTACAATACATTTAATTATGTTGTAGATGTAATTTCATGGTGTATGGTTATTGTAATGTTTTGATATTCTTAAAATGAAGGAAACTAACTCCATGAGTCAGGACCATTGCACATTACATTACTATCCATATATTTTCTCATTTTGTAATAAAACAATAATAATAATACATATTGATTTGAAATTCACAAAGACCGAAATGGTCACATTTCTGAGAAGCACATCTGGAATAACCACATCATAAGTTTTGGTCAATGATATTCTACTTAGAACTAGTATCTTTTTCATGCTTTGCTGCCCCCTCCCCCGCTCCCTTCATGTTGGCTGCACCTAACATTCAAAATATTCTGCTCTGAAAACGGAGTGAGATCCAATTATATTGAACCTCTGGTAAATCAATCTTTCAGCTGAGCTCAGCTCAGTCTCCAGATGGAAGGGAAATATGCAATATTCTAGTGTGAGAACAAAGAGTACTGCACAAAGCCAGAAAGGTGCCGACAGAGAGTAGAGGCACCAACACAGACGACACCAACAGTATGATGACAAGATTATCAACACAGATTGTGATAAAACAAGAACAAGTAAACATTTAAATATGTATAACGTTCATGAAAAGCTCAGGTATAATTATCATATTGCAACTCTCATGAAAGATGACTTTAATTAGATGTATGTATGTATGTACCTACAATTCACTATGTGTTAAAGCTGAAATTCTGTACTTTTTCGGGTGACCCGATCAAATTCACATAGAAATGTGAGTTATAAATCTGTCATTCTCATTGAACCAAGTCTAACAAGCGGCAGATCTGTTCAATGTGCGCTATTTCTATGCTTCCCGTTCTTAAATTTGTTTTTTGCATCTTTTACCTTCAGTTTTGTACGGCAGCTTCAAGCAGCTGAAAACAATATTTTCGGTTATTGAAAATATGTTTTAGGTGGTAAAGTGATTTTCTACACTATACACTGCTTGTTTTTTCACAAACTGAAATTAGGCAAACTATTCGAATTTTAGCAACCAGGAAATGGCGGAGCTATTTCTGAATATATATATATATATAAGCAAAATGTACATGAACATACTGTATGAATGAATGTAATCATTGGAGTTTATGTATGTAATGTGGAGTAATCATGAGTTGTTTCTGGTGGGCCATTGTTAACAGGTCCCACTCCATGATGGCGTGTGTGATGAGGGAGAAAACACTACACTGGTAAAAAGGTTTTAATCACCCAAAGAGTGGGCTATGACCTTCCTTTTAAGAGCAATCTGCTGTGATTACTACACCCCTCCCCCCACCCGCACAGCACACTTCCATCTTCAACGTTTGCTGGGAGAGGATTTCATTCCTTAGCCACAGCCTTGTAAATCAATGTCCCGACAATTTACAAATCAGCCAGGGATTTGTGATTCATGGCGCCCACTTGACCTCGGCCCTGTCTGGCCCATGGAGGCAGCCTGGAGGCCGCGAGGGATGCAGCTTACCTACCTCTGCATCTGAAGGGCAATACAACACTGTTTAGCTAAGGGGCTCGCACTGTTTATTTTAGGGACACTCTCTCTCTATAACAGCTCCACTTAAACATCACTTAGCTGTTATAACAGAAGACAGAGACCATTGAACAATACTATACCGCAGTGTAATTTGTTATTTTCTGAACATACTTGAGAAGTGTTGTTTGTACACAAGAAGCATTGTTGCAGATGGTACGACGACATTAACAAATGAAAAGCTTGATTGTCCAACAAGAGCAATACAAGATAGAACAATCAGGAACAAAGTCTCCTCCTCTGTGGTCCCATGGTGGCAATGTTTATATTCGCATCTCAGGTTGCTGTCTCAATCCAGCAAGCCTTATAAGACAAAGCACTTACTCCAAAGGCATCAGCATTTCTCTCATGTCTCTACTATAATGATATTTATCGTCTGTGCTTTGCAGATGCCATAACACACTTGAGAAGGAATTAAATGTCCCTTTGTGCCTCACATACATAGGCTAATGCTACACATAGAACACTGTTAAGTGCACGTATACACATCTACGAATGGGATCACTCATCTTCTTAGTCAATCAGCCTGTTTTTAAAGTCAGTCAGATTTATTCCCTTGTTAACAGCTGTCAAATGACCATTTTCTAACCGTTTGTCACGCGGTATTGACAGTGAATGACAAATACCATACACTGCATGGGCAACATTTTGGTGTCTATGGAGTCAACAAAAGTCTGAGATATTTTCAAGAGAAGAATTACCTGTCAATGTTAAGCGTTACCACAGAGATTAGCTATGCAGTGTGTGCTGAAAGGAAAACCTTTATAGACTTAATATATTATTGTGAAGTTGACTGAATTTGTTGTCCCCCACAATGAAATCGGGGAAGGGACTGTGGATCTGGCTCCGTCAGTTAATACATTCATACGTTAGTCACACGCGATATCTCAGACAGCACTTGGGTGAATGATGCATCTTGCCATAGTAATCGACGATTGACCAGGTGGTGGCACTATAACAAGAGATTGAAAATGCAAACTTTAAAAGGTCACGCTTATCACCCCGTTTTGACCTAAATTCATGAAATTCAGTAGAAATTCACAAGGAACACATTTGCCTCAGGGACCCATAAGGTCCGCCATTATGTATTTTTTGTTATACTCTTCGAGCACCGAATGACCGATCTGCACAAAACTTGATATTTGATACAAAGGTCTCTCAAAAATATTTTACAGACTAGTACCTGAAACAACATGGCCGCTATTGACAATAAACATTCAGGTGGGTGTGGTCTGGCACGTAAAAGCATATAAATCTGTCAAGGATATTCATATTGTAACACAATTTGGTACACATGTTGCGAACACTGTCAAGACTCAACATATACAAGAAAATTCATATCGACCACATGGTGGCAATATAACGGCACATGTTTACAGTACCAGTCAAAAGTTTGGACACACCAATTCATTCAATAATTGTTTAAAAAATGTACTATTTTCTACATTTTAGAATAATAGTGAAGACAAAACTATGAAATTACACATATGGAATCATGCAGTAACCACAAAAGTGTTAAACAAATACAAATATATTTTATATTTGAGATTCTTCAAAGTAGCCACACTTTGCCTTTATGACAGCTTTGCACACTATTGGCATTCTCTCGACCAGCTTCATGAGGTAGTCACCTGGAATGCATATAAATTAAACAGGTGTGTCTTGTTAAAAGTTCATTTGTGGAATTTCTTTCCTTCTTAATGCGTTTGAGCCAATCATTTGTGTTGTGACTAGGTAGGGGTGGAATACAGAAGATAGCCCTATTTGGTAAAACCAAGTCCATATTTTGGCAAGAACAGCTCAAATAAGCAAAGAGAAATGACAGTCCATCATTACTTTAAGGCATGAAGGTCAGTCAATACGGAACATTTCAAGAACTTTGAACTTTTTTTCAAGTGCCGTTGCAAAAACCATCAAGCACAATGATGAATGAGGACCGCCACAGGAAAGGAAGACCCAGAGTTATCTCTGCTGCAGAGGATAAAGTTATTTAGAGTTACCAGCCTCAGAAATTGCTGCCCAAATAAATGCTTCACAGAGTTCAAGTAACAGACACATCTCAACATCAACTGTTCAAAGGAGACTGCATGAATCAGGCCTTCATGGTCGAATTGCTGCAAAGAAACCATTACTAAATGAAACCAATAAGAAGAAGAGACTACTTTGGAGAAGAAACATGAGCAATGGACATTAGACTGGTGGAAATCTGTCCTTTGGTGTAATGAGTCCAAATTTCAGATTTTTGGATCCAACCGCTTTGTCTTTGTTAGATGCAGAGTAGGTGAACGGATGATCTCTGCATGTGTGGTTCCCACATGAAGCATTGAAGATGGTGTGGAGGTGCTTTGCTGGTGACACTGTCAGTGATTTATTTAGAATTCAAGGCACACTTATCCAGCATGGCTACCACAGCATTCTGCAGCGATACGCCATCCCATCTGGTTTGCGCTTAGTGGGACTATAATTTGTTCTTCAACAGGACAATGCCCCATCACACCTCCAGGCTGTGCAAGGGCTATTTGACCAAGAAGGAGAGTGATGGAGTGCTGGCCTCCACAATAACCCAACCTCAACCCAATTGAGATGGTTTGGGATGAGTTGGACTGCAGAGTGAAGGAAAAGCAGACAACAAGTGCTCAACATACACTACCTTTAAAAAGTTTGGGGTCATTTAGAAATGTCCTTGTTTTTTTTAGAAATTTTTTTTTTTTGTCCATTAAAATTACATCAAATTGATCAGAAATACAGTGTAGACATTGTTAATGTTGTAAATGACTACTGTAGCTTGAATCAGCTGTTTTTTTAATGGAATATCTACATAGGCATACAGAGGCCCATTATCAGCAACCATCCCTCCTGTATTCCAATGGTACATTGTGTTAGCTAATCCAAGTTTGTCATTTTAAAAAGGTTAAATTGATCATTAGAAAACCCTTTTTCAATTATCTTAGCACAGCTGAAAACTGTTGTGCTAATTAAAGAAGCAATAAAACTGGCCTTCTTTAGACTAGTTGAGTATCTGGAGCATCAGCATTTGTGGGTTTGAGTACAGGCTCAAAATGGCCAGAAACAAAGACCTTTTCTCTGAAACTCGTCAGTCTATTCTTCTGAGAAATGAAGGCTATTCCATGCGAGAAATTGCCATGAAACTGAAGATCTCGTACAATGCTGTGTACTACTCCCTTCACAGAACAGCACAAACTGTCTTTAACCAGAATAGAAAGAGGAGTGGGAGGCCCCGTTGCACAACTGAGCAAGAGGACAAGTATATTAGAGTGTCTAGTTTGAGAAACAGACGCCTCACAAGTCTTCAACTGGCAGCTTCTTTAAATAGTACCCGCAAAACACCAGTCTCAACATCACCAGTGAAGAGGCGACTCCGGGATGCTGGCCTTCTAGGCAGATTTGCAAAGAAAATGCCATATCTCACACTGGCCAATGAAAAGAAAAGATTAAGATGGGCAAAATAACACAGACACTGGACAGAGGAAGTTTGGAAAAAAAGTGTTATGGACAGACAAATCTAAGTTTGAGGTGAGACGCAGAAAAAATGAAAAGATGCTGGAGGAGTGCTTGACGTCATCTGTCAAGCATGGTGGAGGCAATGTGATGGTCTGGGGGTGCTTTGGTGGTGGTAAAGTGGGAGATTTGTACAGGGTTAAAGGGATCATGGAGAGTCCAGCACAGTCATTGGATCTCAACCCTATTGAGCTGTTGTGGGAGCAGCTTGATCGTATGGTATGTAAGAGGTGCCCATCAAGCCAATCCAACTTGTGGGAAGTGCTTCAGGAAGTATGGGGTGAAATATTTTCAGATTACCTCAACAAATTGACAACTAGAATGCCAAAGGTCTGCAAGGCTGTAATTGCTGCAAATTGAGGATTCTTTGATGAAAGCAAAGTTTGAGGGACACAATTATTATTTCAATTAAAAATCATTATTTATAACCTTGTCAACATCTTGACTATTTTTCCTATTCATTTTGCAACTCAGTTCATGTATGTTTTCATGGAAAACAATGACATTTCTAAGTGACCCCAAACTTCTGAAAGGTAGTGTATGTGTGAACTCCTTCAAGACTGTTGGAAACGCAATCCAGGTGAAGCTGTTTGAGAGAATGCCAAGAGTCTGCAAAGCTGTCATCAAGGCAAAGGGTAGCTACTTTGAAGAATCTCAAATATAAAATATATTCTGATTTGTTTAACACTTTTTTGGTTACTACATGATTCCATATGTGTTATTTCATAGTTTTCATGTCTTCACTATTATTATACAATGTAGAATATATTAAAAATAAAGAAAACCCTTGAATGAGTAAGTGTGTCCAAACTTTTGACTGGTACTGTATATCTATGATCTGTTTGACTCACATGCTCAGGGACATGAGTAACTGACCCACACAATATCTCAGACCCCACTGGCCCACTTTTGACTAAACTTAGGTGAATGATATGCCTTGCCATAGAGATCTGGCATTTACAAAATTGCCCAAGGGGGGGCTATAGTTATCAACTGTATGTATGTCAGTCACACACGATTTCTCAGAAACCACTGGCCCGATTTTGATTAAACTTGGTTGAATGATCCGTAATTTACAAAATGATACTAAATGGCCCAAGGGGGTGCTGCATCATTGTTAAATGATGCCTTGTTTACATTTCTGAGGACCATTCTTCTAGCCACGTGAACATTTGATACAAAAGAAAGAAGAAGTTAATCAACCTTATTACAATTACAAGCACCGCCAAGATCTCAGAGGTAGCTCATTAACAAACATCATTTGGATTTGTTTGTGACTGAATTTAGCAGTAAGATTTCTAAACTGAGAGGACAAAAGTTTAAAGGAAGAACAAAAAAGGGATGTTATATATTCAGACTCCCTAGAACGTAAAAGTCTTTGCAGATTATTGAATTCCATTCAAAGCACCAGCAACAAATGGAAGCCCTGTGTGACCTCATGAAGTCTACCAATAAAAAATAGTTATGAATTTGACATGTGTATTCAAAAGCAGATAGCTACATTCCTCGATGCAATCTTTGTGAGGCAGCTTTGTAGAAAGACAAAGCCATTCCATGCTCATTGTAAAATAACATGCTGGAGATACATCAATTAATCTATGTAATAAAGGAGGTTGGACTTGTATGTTTACAACAAATACACAAAGCACTGTATTTGTTTTAACATCAGAAAATAATTCTTAAACCTTTTACACAAATGTTTTTTTTCATTTGTATCTTAATAAAAGCATCTTGAAGCCACCAACCTTTGAGTAGTTCATTATGTGACTATGTGGTAGAGTAACTGCAGCATATTGTAGTCTACAATATGCTTACACCCATAGACAACTGTGAGATCCCATTTCCCAGGCGCTGGGTATTTGTATGCAAATCTCTGATGGAATCCGTCTCTGGAATTGGCTCAGAATTTACAACCTCAAAAAAACAGACAACATCAAGAGTGAAAAAGGAAATAAAGAGGGATGGGAAAACTTTGAACCCAAATCCATAGTAACCAAGAGTCAGCATGCCAGTGCTTGGAATGGAAATAAATCATGTACATTGAGTGTACAAAACATTAGGAACACCTACTCCTTCCATGAAATAGACTGACCGGGTGAATAAAGTTGAAAGCAGTGGTGGAAAAAGTATCCAATTGTCATACTTGAGTAAAAGTAAAGATACCTTAATAGAACATGACTCAAGTAAAAGTCACCCAGTAAAATAGTACTTGAGTAAAAGTCTAAAAGTATTTGGGTTTAAATATACATAAGCCTAGTGCAACTAGTAACCGTTGCAAGATCGAATCCCCGAGGGACACATTCCGACACTCAAACATCATTTACAAATGAAGCATGTGTGTTTAATAGTCCTGTATTAGTGGACCGATATAACCGTCGATAGCACAGGCATGTTTTTGGTTTAATGGGTTACTGTATGTATGATACTAACAACTTTGTTGTCTTTCTGATACAATGTATCAAGTTCTCTCAATACCTTGAAAATTGAATTTTTTTTCCCCTTCCTCTCTGGCAATTGAGTTAGGAAGGATGCCTGTATCTGTGTAGTGACCCCCTTTACTCCACACACAGAGATGAGTACAAAACTCTCCCTCGCCCTTCACTTGGCAAATCTGACCATAATTCTGTCCTCCTGATTCCTGCTTACAAGCCAAAACTAAAGCAGGAAGCACCAGTGACTCAGTCAATAAAAAAGTCAGATGAAATGGATGCTAAGCTACAAAACTGTTTTCCAGGACAGACTGGAATAAGTTCCGGGACTCTTCCGATGACATTGAGGAGTGCACCACATCAGTCACTGGCTTCATCAATAAGTGCATCAATGACGTCATCCCCACAGTGACTGTAGTTACATACCCCAACCAGAAGCCATGGATTACAGGCAACATTTGCACTGAGCTAAAGGGTAGAGCTGCCGCTTTCAAGGAGCGGAACAATTACCCGGCAGCTTATAAGAAATCCCGCTATGCCCTCCGGCAAACCATCAAACAGGCAAAGCGTCAATACAGGACTAAGATTGAACAGTACGACACCGGCTCCGACGCTCGTCGGAGGTGACAGGGCTTGGAAACTATTACAGACTACAAAGGGAAGCACAGCCGATAGCTGCCCAGTGACACGAGCCTAACAGACGAGCTAAATTACTTCCATGCTCGCTTCGAGGCAAGTAACACTGAAACACGCATGAGAATATCAGCAGTTCCAGAGGACTGTGTGATCATGTTCACCTCAGCCTATGTGAGTAAGACCTTTAAACAGGTCAACTTTCACAAGGCCGCAGAGCCAGATGGATTACCAAGACGTGGACTCCGAGCGTGCGCTAACCAACTGGCAAGTGTCTTCACTGACATTTTCAACCTCTCCCTGTCTGTCTGTAATACCAACATGTTTCAAGCAGACCACCATAGTCCCTGTGCCCAAGAACACTAAGGTAGCCTGCCTAAATGACTACTGACCTGTAGCACTGACGTCTGTAGCCATGAAGTGCTTTGAAAGGCTGGTCATGGCTCACATCAACACCATGATCCAAGAAACCCTAGACCCACTCCAATTTGCATACCGCCCCAACAGATCCACAGATGATGCAATCTCTATTGCACTCCACACTGCCCTCCTGTACTCCCTGTTCACTCATGACTGCACGGCCAAGCACGACTCCAACACCATCATTAAGTTTGCTGATGACAGTGGTAGACCTGATCACCAACAACGACAAGACAGCATATAGGGAGGAGGTCAGAGACCTGGCCGTGTGGTGCCAGGACAACAAACTCTCCCTCAACGTGATCAAGACAAAGGAGACGATTGTGGACTACAGGAAAAGGAGGACCGAGGACACCCCCATTCTCATCGACGGGGCTGTAGTTGATCAGGTTGAGAGCTTCAAGTTCCTTGGTGTACACATCACCAACAAACTAACATGGTCCAAGCACATCAAGACAGTCGGGAAGAGGGCACAGCAAAACCTATTCCCCCTCAGGAGACTGAAAAGATTTGGCATGGGTCTTCAGATCCTCAAAAGGTTCTAAAGCTGCACCATCGAGAGCATCCTGCCTGGCTGGTTGCATCACTGCCTGGTATGGCAACTGCTCTGCCTCCGACCGCAAGGCACTACAGAGGTTTTAGTTTTTATTTAACTTGGCAAGTCAGGTAAGAATAAATTCTTATTTACAATGACGGCCTACTCCGGCCAAACCCAATGTGGGGTAGGGTAGTGCGCACGGCCCAGTACATCACTGGGGCCAAGCATCCTGCCATCCAGGACCTCTATGCCAGGCGGTGTCAGAGGAAGGCCCTAAAAAATGGTCAAAGACTCCAGCCACCCTAGTCATAGACTGTTCTCTCTGCTACCGCACGGCAAGCGGTACCAGAGCGCCAAGTCTACGTCCAAGAGGCTTCTAAACAGGTTATACCCCCAAGCCATAAGACTATTGATATTATAATCAAATGGCTACCCAGACTATTTGCATTGCCCCCCCCCCCCCCTTTATTACGCTGCTGCTGCTGCTACTGTTTTTTTCCCCAACTTTATTTAACCAGGTAGGCTAGTTGAGAACAAGTTCTAATTTACAACTGCGACCTGACCAAGATAAAGCAAAGCAGTGCGACACAAACAACAATGCAGAGTTACACATGGAATTAACAAACATGGTCAATAACACAATAGAGAAAAAAATTTATATATACAGTGTGTGCAAATGAGGTAAGATAAGGGAGGTAAGGCAATAAATAGGCCATATTGGTGAAATAATTACAATTTAGCAATTCAACACTGGAGTGATAGATGTGCAGAAGATGAATGTGCAAGTAGAGATACTGGGGTGCAAAGGAGAAAAGAAAAAAACAGTATGGGGATGAGGTAGTTGGATGGGCTATTTACAGATGGGCTATGTACAGGTGCAGTGATCTGTGAGCTGCTCTGACAGCTGGTGCTTAAAGTTAGTGAGGGAGATATGGGTCTACAGCACATATGTCAGAGTCAAGGCCCGCGGGCCACATCCGGCCCGCAAGAAGGTTTTTTACGGCCCCTGGGATGATCTTGATTTATTATTAGAACCGGCCCGCAGCAAGCCGGCAGCCCGCAGATCTTTTACACGCACCAATACTACATTTCCCACAATGCAAAGGTGACGCACCGAGCAGTAGGCTGCTTCATTTCAATATTTATTGGCACAGCAGTCGTCAGCATCACAGTAAAATTAACTTTCAGATACCCATCAAAAATGGCAAAACGGAAGGTGGATACTGAGAACCGGGGGTTTCAAACAAGGTGGGAGTCGGAGTATATGTTCACGAAGGTAGCTGGAAAACCTGTGTGTCTTCTGTGTGGAGAAAGTGTGGCGGTACTGAAAGAGTATAATCTGAGACGACATTATGAAACGAAACACGCGGACACACACGCGGACGCAACTGTCAAGGCCAGTTTTATTTTGGCAGAAGAGATCGCTAAATCAGCCCGGCCATTTACGGAGGGGGATTTCATCAAAAACTGCATGATTAAAGTTTGTGACGAAGTTTGCCCAGAAAAAAGGCAACTCTTTTTAAATGTGAGTCTGAGCAGAAACACCATTGCCGAGAGAGTAGACCAGTTGTCCATCAATCTAAAAGAGCAGCTTGTGAAAAAGGGAAAAGATTTTATTGCATATTCCTTGGCTGTGGATGAGAGCACCGACATTTCTGACATTGCCCAGTTGTCAATTTTCATCCGCGGAGTGGACTCCAACCTAAGCGTGACAGAGGAGTTTTTGGCTTTACGTCCTATGCATGGCACAACTACGGGGCATGATTTGTATGAAGAGGTGTCAAGATGTGTAAATGAGATGGAGCTGCCTTGGGAAAAACTCGTGGGTTTGACAACCGACGGAGCACCTGCGATGTGTGGACACAGGAGCGGACTGGTGGCGAAGATACGGGAAAAGATGCAAGAGGAAAACGCGACAGGTGAGCTGACAGCTTATCATTGTATCATACACCAGGAAGCGTTGTGCGGTAAAGCCTTGAAAATGGAGCATGTAATGAGCATCATCACGCGCACAGTTAACTTTATCAGAGCCAAAGGTTTGAATCACCGCCAGTTCAAGGCATTTCTGACGGAGTTAGAAACGGAGCATGGTGATTTGCCTTATCACACAGAGGTGCGATGGCTAAGCCAGGGAAAGGTGCTTCAAAGATGTTTCGAGCTTCGTGAGGAGATTTGTCTGTTCTTGGACAGCAAAGGGAAAGACACAACACAACTCCGAGACGAAATGTTTCTGTGTGAAATGGCTTTTCTGTGTGACATTACGAGTCATCTGAATGCAATAAACTTGCAGCTGCAGGGTCGGGATCGTGTCATCTCTGATATGTACAGTACAGTGAAGGCATTTAAAACCAAACTGACTCTGTGGGAGACGCAGATGCGGAAAGAAAATTTGAGCCACTTTCCCAGCTGCCAGACCATGAAAGAGAAGCTCTCTACCAGTGCGTTCCCGAGCACACAGTTGGCTGATAAAATAGGTATGCTTGCCGCTGACTTTCGACGCCGATTTGCTGACTTTGAAGCACAAAAAAGCAGGTTGGAACTGCTCGGTAACCCATTTGCTGTTGACGTGGAAAGCTCACCACCAAACCTCCAAATGGAGTTGATTGACCTCCAATGCAATGATGCACTGAGGGCAAAATATGCGGCAGTGGGTGCTGCGGAGTTCGCCCGTTTCCTCCCCGGCACAATGCCCCAGCTGCGCATCCAGGCTGCTCAAACGTTGTCTATGTTTGGCAGCACATACCTGTGTGAACAACTGTTTTCTTTGATGAACCTGAACAAAACATCACACAGAAGTCGACTTACTGCTGAACACCTCCACTCAATTCTGAGGATTTCTTCAGCTCAGAGCCTTACCCCGAACATTGATGAACTTGTGGAAAAGATGGGACACCACCAAGTATCACCCTCAACCTCAAACAAGTGAACATTACTGTGCAATCACATATTTAGAGTTTTTACTCAGTTCAAGTTTAAAAGTTAAAATTTAATATTTGTTTTCACTGCATGTTACTTCTCCTTAAACAAAGTGTTGTTTTTGATTAATAGATTTTTGCACTTTATTTTTTTGTATTTCAATCCAATTATATTTTAAAAATATTTCAGTTGAGTGGATGATAGAAAATTGCTATTATTGTTTTTTCTTTGAAGTAAATTTAGCCCACTTTTGCTAAAATAGAAAATATAGTCTACTGATGGTGCCTTGAATACCGGTTTCTTTCATTTAATGTTCATGTTATGGGGATATTTATATAAAGGAAATTTGTCTTTTGTGTCTGTTGAAAATTAAAGATTACTGACAGAGCCATAAGAAAATATTGCTTTATTTATCTGATCATATTGTAATATATTTGTTAGGTTTTCAGTAGGTTCAATTAGGTTCACTAGACTATATGCGTCATTTAAAAATTTTTCAATGAACATTCGAACAGTCCGGCCCTCGTCTTGTAGCTGATTTTTTTATTTGGCCCTCCGTCCATTTGACTTTGACACCCCTGGTCTACAGCTTCAGTGATTTTTGCAATTCATTCCAGTCATTTGCAGCAGAGAACTGGAAGGATAGGCGGCCAAAGGAGGAATTGGCTTTGGGGGTGACCAGTGAAATATATCTACTGGAGCGTGTGCTACGAGTGGGTGCTGCTATGGTGACCAGTGAGCGGAGATAAGGCAGTGCTTTACCTAGCAAGACTTATAGATGACCTGGAGCCAGTGTGTTTGGCGACGAATAGGAAGCGAAGGCTAGCCAACGAGTCCATACAGGTCGCAGTGTGGGTAGTATATGGGGCTTTGGTGACAATTTATGGCACTGTGATAGACTGCATCCAATTTGCTGAGTAGAGTGTTGGAGGCGATTTTGTAAATAACATCACCGAAGTCAAGGAACGGCAGGATAGTCAGTTTTACGAGGATATGTTTGGCAGCATGAGTGAAGGAGGCTTTGTTGCGAAATAGGAAGCAGATTATAGATTTAATTTGGGATTGGAGATGCTTAATGTGAGTCGAAGGAGAGTTTACAGTCTAACCAGACACCTAGTTATTTGTAGTTGTCCACATATTCTAAGTCAGAATCGTCCAGAGTAGTGATGCTGGACAGGCGTGCAGGTGCAGGCAGCGATCAGTTGAAGAGCATGCATTTAGTTTTATTTGCATTTAAGAGCAGTTGGAGGCCACGGAAGGAGAGTTGTATGACATTGAAGCTCGTCTGGAGGTTAGTTAACACAGTGTCCAAAGAAGGGCCAGAAATATACAGAATGGTGTCGTCTGCGTAGAGATGGATCAGAGAATCACCAGCAGCAAGAGCGACACCATTGATGTATACAGAGAAAAGAGTCAGTCCGAGAATTGAACCCCCATAGAGACTGCCAGAGGTCCGGACAACAGGGTCTCCGATTTGACACATTGAACTCTGTCTGAAAAGTAGTCAGTGAACCAGGCGAGGCAGTAATTTGAGAAACCACTCTCTGGTTATTATCTATGCATAAGTCAATTTAATAACTCTACCTACATGTATATATTACCTCAATTACCTTGACTAACCGCACATTGTACTGATAACCCCTGTTTATAGCCTCGCTATTGTTATTTTACTGCTGCTCTTTAATTAATTCTTATTTTATTTCTTATTTTTCTCTAGGTATTTTTCTTAAAACTGCATTGTTGGTTAAGGGCTTGTAAGTAAGAATTTCACTTTAAGGTCTACAACTGTTGTATTCAGCAAATATGACAAATACAATTTGATTTGATTGTCGAAAGCGTTACACAGGGATATTGGCCATTGTTGACTCTAATGCTTCCCACAGTTGTCAAGTTGGCTGGATGTTCTTTGGGTAGTGGATCATTCTTGAAACACACGGGAAACAGTTAAGTGTGAAAAAACCCAGCAGTGTTGCAGTTCTTGACACACTCAAAACAGTGCACCTGGCACCAAACCCAGTTTAAAGACATTTAAATCTTTTGTCTTGCTCATTCATACTCTGAATGGTACATATACACAAACCATGTCTCAATTGTCTTAAGGCTTAGAAATCCTTCTTTAACCTGTCTCCTCCCCTTTATCTACACTGATTGAAGGGGATTTAACAAGTGACATCAATAAAGGACCATTGGTTTCACTCAGTGGTGTAAAGTACTTAAGTAAAAAATACTTTAAAGTACTACTTAAGTAGTTTATTGTGGTATTTTTTGTCTTTTTCTTCACTACATTCCTAAAGAACATGTCTTTTTTACTCCATACCTTTTCCCTGACACCCAAAATTATGCCTTACATCTTCAATGCTTAGCAGGACAGGAAATGGTCCAATTCACATACATATCAAGAGAACATCTCTGGTCATCCCTACTGCTTCTGATCTGGTGGATTAATGAATCCACCAGATTAATCCACATCCCTGGGGCGGCAGGGTAGCCTAGTGGTTAGAGTGTTGGACTAGTAACCGGAAGGTTGCAAGTTCAAACCCCCGAGCTGACAAGGTACAAATCTGTCGTTCTGCCCCTGAACAGGCAGTTAACCCACTGTTCCTAGGCTGTCATTGAAAATAAGAATTTGTTCTTAATTGACTTGCCTGGTTAAATAAAGGTTAAATAAAATTAAAGGCCCTTCTTTTTTGGAAGAAAAAAAACATTTATATACAGTATCAGTCAAAAGCTTGGTGTCCCTACTGCTTCTGATCTGGTGGATTCTTTATTTTTACTATTTTCTACATTGTAGAAGTCATCAAAACTATGAATGAACACATATGGAATCATATATATATTTCATTCTTCAAAGTAGCCACCCTTTGCCTTGATGCACATTCTTGGCATTCTCTCAATCAGCTTCATGAGGTAGTCACCTGGAATGCATTTAAATTAATTAGGTGTGCCTTGTTAAAATGTTATTTGTTACTTCCCACATCCATGTGTGGGCTAGATCATGTGGGACTGGTGTAGGTTAACCCATGTGGTGCTGGTGTGGGATTGCTGTGGGCTAGCCCGTGCTGGGCTGGTGTGGGCTAACCTGTGTCCACCTTGCCCACTGAATACCCACATGGGGCCAATGGGGTCATGTTTCCTGGGATAAGGCTATAATGGTTGACTTTGACAGTTCCTCCTCCTCTCTTCTTTTCCTCTTCCTGGGTGTGTACCTCTCTCTTACACCTTTGACTCCCACAGTCCACAGCCCTGACTTTAATCTGAATGGGACATTCCTTAAATATGAAGAATGACTTAAAGCTCTCTCATCCCTATGTATTACCAACAGCGTATTTATCATAATATGTAATTAATAAGGGCTATTGAATATGTGCCCTAGTGTCAACAATAATAAACATATTTTTTATTTCAAGCATCATTTGAGAATGATCTATGTTGTTGAGCCACCAAGAAATGTAAGAAAGTGGCAAAGGCACTAGGGGACGAATCTATACACGATACAATATTATATTATTTTCGCTTGTTTACTTTCCTAGGGCCGTATAAAATCTATGCTATGGAAAGTTTGGACGGAATTACAGAAGACAGACAATAAAAAATAAATTCAACGATATTCAAAAATGTATTGAAAACTTAGTAGTAAATCCACTAAATATAATGAACTTTATTATTTCATTTGCCCTAGTTAATCGTAAGACATGAACAAAATGCTTCAGTGATTTGTAGTTTCCTGCAACTTTCTGAAACAGCAAAGGAATGCCCCAGTCTGTGTGTGTCTGAGGTGCACACGTACGACTACACTTTATGTAGCCATGATGCGATGATGCTAATGATAACCATAGAGATGGAAAGGCTTTCCCAAAAACCAGAATGATATCACGATTATTTGCATCAATCCATTGGCTATTTGTTTTCCAACCTCTGCAGTCACATGCACACTACAGAAAGTCATCCAAACAATGGGCTCTGGCTGGTGCACACTTGAATTAAAGTGCAACCCACCCGAAAATCTAAATTTTGTAGATTTTTCAAGACCTCAAAGGTGGTCCCCTGAGGTGGTTTAAGCATTGTTGTGGACTTAGAACATCCAATTTGGTTGTTTTTCTATTTAAAAAACAAACAATTTTGAGGCCAAAAACCAGATTTTTTTTTTTTTTAAACAGAAACCTGGAAAAACAAAACAGAGAAAACAGAATTTGGGGATTTTTGTTTGATGGAATCGGGCAGAACATAATTATTTTTACTTTTCCCACAGAAAGAGGATAATTTAGACAGAGTCAATAAGAGCACTTTTGGAGCACTACGACGATCACTTTAAACTGACATTTTCCCTAGGCGCTATTACCCCTCCCTCTCTATCCCTGAGATGAGCAAAATTACATCTATAATAACTACTCATGTGCAAATTGCTGTGTGTAGAACAGTTTCCTCTTCGACTATAGTGGTGAACCTGCTGTAGCTGTTTGCTGCCTGACCTTAAATAGATGGCCACATTCTACACGGTAAGAGCTAATAAAGAGTAATGGGCCTGTGGCTTCACTAAGAGAATAGCTATTTTTGTGTTTATGAGAGAAAGCATCATCTTGGAGATGAAAGAGTATTGACCAGGGAAAAGTAAACAGCAGCAGCAGTAGCTGTACTCCTTGGATGTGTTTGGTAAAGCTGTGGGGCAGAGACGAGAAGAACCCCGGACACCACATTCTCATCCCAATGTGCCTCGCTGTGAGAGACAGCGGGGACACCATTAGTTTCTAAAAAGGAACGTTCAGGTGCTGTGATGAGGCCTGATGTGTCTGGAACACTGTTATCACAGAGGTTATCAATCAGTGAGTGACCTGGGCTGGGTTGTAGACATTACTGGTCCCCTGGATGCAGAGAAGAAGGGCTCCATTGTGCCAGAGCAGGCAGCGCACACGGTTGTAGGGGAGGATACAAGGCCAGGCCAGAGAGCTTTTGGCCTGGACAGGGAGGATGAGACAAGCACAGATTTGTGTGCCAATCAGTATTCCCAGGGCCGCTCCGGACTTTTCTAAAACATAAACTGGCCGCCTAATGAATCTCTTGCCCTCACACTGCCCTTTATTGCAAAGTGATATCGTAAATCAGGGCAAACACAGGGCCTCTCGGAGGG
Source organism: Oncorhynchus mykiss (assembly GCF_057628025.1). Lineage (NCBI taxonomy): Eukaryota > Metazoa > Chordata > Actinopteri > Salmoniformes > Salmonidae > Oncorhynchus > Oncorhynchus mykiss. Next base: position 25,541,706 of record NC_143027.1, read on the forward strand.
CAGAGTGAGTCGGCCTCTTTGTGTGCACTGAGGGACATTTAATAATGAGAGCCGACCAGGGGAATAAGTGGACACAAACCCACCAAAGATCTATACGCTGCTGCTCAGACAACACACTGCTCAGACAACACACTACTCGGACAACACACTGCTCGGACAACACACTGCTCAGACAACACACTGCTCAGACAACACACTGCTCAGACAACACACTGCTCAGACAACACACTGCCCGATGCAGGGCACAACGGGTGTAAAAAATAAAGTATGGAACCAAATCAAAATGTTCCAGTAAACATTACGAGGATGAGAAAATGCAAAACATTTGAATTGTAAAACGAATATAGTTCACTTCTCCGCCGGTCTCACTACAGGAAACACACACTGAAATCTTCATTCTCGCCACATCTGACTGTGCACAGGTCAATAAAATGCTGATTAGACATTCATATCACCCAAAAGGATTGCTCTCAGACCACAACTTGAAGCTCGGCGATATTCATTGCAGAAGATTTACAAAATATGAAGACAAAAAAGATCAGATACATTGCTGTAATATAAGGAATTGTAGTGACTATCGTCATCGGGCTGTTACATTATGCCGGGCATACACTAACCGATTTTTCCATGAATTCACCACATTTTTGCTTTCCCAGAATAATTTTCATGATTAGGGTGAAATCATATAAACTTGGGCTAGGATCAGTTAGGTCAGGACTCGCGTAGTTTGAGCGGGTAAAGGACGCACTCATGTTCCGTTCTCCAGACCCGTGACAGATTTCCCGATAATTATCTGCCTTGTCAGAAATGTTTGTTGTGCATCTTGTAGTATGAGCAGTGCTACGACACAATTGGGCAAGGACTACTGCCAATAGTCAAAGAGCACTCAGCACGTGAGACGAAAACAATGATGGCGAAGAGCAGAGTAAGAACAATACGCACCGTGTGGACCGAGGTAATGGAAGACAGATTGGTGGAGCTGTGGAGAGAATGTGGCTTCCTTTTCAATATTACCTCTGCCTCCTAACATGACAGAAACCAAAAAGATAACAGCTGGGGGGGATAGTCAAGGATAGTCCTTACCAGAGTCGAGTCTATTGCTCTGGTCCTTAACAGCTACAAGTGGCCATGACAAACCACTTCACTCTCTCTTCATTGGGACAATATAACACCTACAGTACCAGTTGACCTCCTGTCCTCTTATCACAAATCAGGACATCTACAGAATATTGAAAAAATATTACCACTGACTTCACACAATGTCATTGATGACAAGTAATCAAAACTACTCTTAATGATAATTGTGCATACAGAGGAGTAAGAGGATCTGTGGAACAATGACTTGCCTGAGAGACCTGAGGACAATAGCTACTTCTCCAGTCAGAGGCTAAGCATCTTGCTTGGCATGTAACCCTCTCCTCTTTGTACTACAGAAGACACATACCCAGAGTCTAAAAATGGCATATCAAATAGCTGGCTGTGTGACGGCAGGCAAGAAAGTAATCTGCACATTGCCACACACACCTTTTCAAACCCTCTCGTTAGTCATTTCCCCTTAAAATTCTAAAATCTGTCAAATAGATATAAAAAAAAATGTGAAATATTCAACAGGATATTTCTACAGTACATGTGACTATAACAACACAACACCTCAGTGTAGCCGTAGCAACCATTTGTTGTGCATGGTGGTGGAAGGAAGTGTGCGGATTTAAAGCCAATGACTGACTGAGCTACAGGCTTCTTTAATGGCTGTGAGAAATGGAGGGCAGCTCACATTAGAGGATGGAGGACGTGTCAGTTGGATTCAGCCTCAGGATGTTCTTTAATACACCACCACAGTTCAGACACCTCACTGAGATCAGATCATCCTAGGCTGCCAGGGAAGAGAAGCTAGTATCTCACACCAAAGTACAACTACAGTCAAACATCTGTCTAGAACTACAAAGCTGACCAGATATTCCTTTCATAATTTGTTTCATATAACTTGAGTTTCTTACTAACCGGGTACTGTGGCTGTACTGTAGCTGATGAAGGAACGCAGGTGAAGGAATGCAAGCTTTTAAAATAGTGAGCTGGTGCATTAAAAGCCAGTGCAGCATGGTAGCTCAGTATTATTTTACATTCACACAGGCCCTTCTACCCTCCTAAATATATTGGTAAACCTTTCCCAGGGTTACCCATATTACCGGACAATACATTCTACAACATGACAACACTGCATTTCTATGAAGGGAACCAGGCCAGAAAATCACTTTTTCTACTAGACCTCACTCCTGGCTTAATCCGTCTTTTCATAGTTTCTGCTAATTTGGCATTTACTGAAAACCGAACCTTACGTTATGTATCTATGGAAATATTGCAATCCTTTGAAGAAAAAATCCACAGATACAGTAGGTCTTGAATGCGAAAGCCATTACAAAACATACAAATAGCCTTAAATTGTTTATTTTCATAACCCATTATTGAAAATGCGGTAGAATAATCTATCTATAGAGGAAGTGTGCATTCACCTCACTGTGGCTCTTTCCTTTTAAAAATAACCTTTGTTGCGGCTCCAGATGGACTGGCTCTAAATCTGTGGTTAAACCCAAAAGCTGTCAGTGGGAACCAAGTAGCTCTATTTTTTCCAGGAGAAGAAAGCCATTAAGGACACAACAAGGGGAGAGGGAGTATTCTATTTCAGACTAGATCACAAGGAAAAGCAATGTGCTGTCTTGCTTCAGACAATGTCTCTTAAGTAAAAATACATATTTGTGCGAAGGGCAATGCTGAGCACATTTTATTTTCAAAGCCCTCTTGCCTGACTGCCAAGATGGACAGTCAGGCAATCTAGTCTTGAGGAATGCTACCGGGACAATGCCGTTATCTCTCCCATTCCACAGCCATGGAGCTTTTCATGGTAAAGCTAAAGTTAAAAACAAGAAGTAAAAAAAGGAGTGAAAACTGTAATCAATGATGTGAGATGCTCCAATATTATTGCTCATAATGAGGACCTATAGCCCCTTTGAGTCACAAAAACTTGAGATAGAGCTTAAAATAGGACATTGCAAATCACTGCAATACCAGGATGTTCCCTTGTAGTTTTAAAGGGGCAATCAGCAGTTGCTACATACATTTTTGGACTTATAAATGAATGTACCCATTGATTCTTGAAGAATTTAACTTAATGCCTCATGAACTTAGTTCAACTGTTGTACACCATCATAACCCAAAATATAAACTTGTTTTACTCCAATGGTGGTCAACAAAGTAAATGTAAACAGCTAGCTGGCTAACGTTAGCTAGGCTAGGGGTTAAGGTTAAGGTTAGGAGTTGGGTAAAATGATTAAGGTTAGGGTTAACTAACATGATAAGTAGTGGCAAAGTACCTAAAAACTTTTAAGAAGTTGAAAAGTTATCCGTGATGAGATTCAAACTCGCAACATTTTAATTGCTAGACGTTCGGGTTATTCGCCAGCCCATCCGTGAAGGTCTAAGGGGCCATTCTTAATTTCTTCATCCGCCTGAGGTTGTGGAGGTGCTGTTATGCCTTCTTCACCACGGTGTCGGTGTGGCAAGACCATTTCAGGTCCTCAGTGATGTCCACGCCAAGGAACTTTAAGCTTTGACCCTATCCACTGTGGTCCCGTCTATGAGGATGGGGACATGCTCCCTCTTTGTCTGCTGTAGTCCATGATAAGCTCATTCATTTGGTTGATGTTTAGGGAGAGGACTGAGTAGATTTTATATCATATTTTGTCTGAAAATGTTCAGCTCTTTGCTTGTCATGTATGGGTCTGTATTTATTGTATATGTTTAAGCAAGTTATTACTGTAGTTGGAAACTATACATTTTCACTGATTTGACGAAAATGTTTCATAGATTGCATTTCCACTATTAATGAAGAAAAACAGCTTTCCGGATCAGCTCATAGATCTGTGAGGGAGGGAGGGAGGGAGGGAGGGAGGGAGGGAGGCAGGCAGGCAGGCAGGCAGGCAGGCAGGCAGGCAGGCAGGCAGGCAGGCAGGCAGGCAGGCAGGCAGGCAGGCAGGCAGGCAGGCAGGCAGGGAGGGAGGGAGGCAGGGAGGGAGGGCAGACAGGCAGGCAGGCAGGCAGACAGGCAGGCAGACAATTTGTGTGTGTGCACATTTGTTGGTGGAGGTTATGCACATTAATTACAGCGCACACACAGAAAACATAAATGGAATGGGAGGAAAAGCACTGACTCAATATATTGAATCCTACTGTAAGATAGTAGGCAAATTGCTACCTCATAAAACAGTCATTTATAAGGGCTGAACATACCCATTATTTTATTTTATTTAATTAAATTAATTTTCTCATATCTCCCCAAAGTTCAAAATGTGATATGTTTTTCTCAACCTCACCCCTCTTTTAATTGAAAACTACTGAACGGTGTCCCAATGGGACTGCTGGCTAGGAGAAATACCCATCTTCCATCCCTACCTCTCATCCAGATGCAATTTGGGATCAAGCATGGATAGTCTACATTTGGCATCATAGGCACACAAACCATGCTGTCTCCTCCTTCAGCTACTGTGACTGTCCCAGCATTAACTGTATCCCTGTCAATGAATAACCTTGCCTGGCTACCCAGACTCCTTGCTCTGGCCAAATGCCAAGAGTGTGCAAAACTGTCATCAAGGCAAAGGGTGGCTACTTTGAAGAATCTCCAATCTAAAATATATTTTGATTTGTTTACCACACATGATTCCATATGTGTTATTTCAAAGTTTTGATGTCTTCACTATTATTCAAAAACGTAGAAAATAGTAAAAATAAAGAAAAATGACTAGGTGAGTCCAAACTTTTGACTGGTACTGTAAGTATTCAGACCCTTTACTCAGTACTTTGTTGAAGCACCTTTGGCAGCGATTACAGCTTCGAGTCTCCTTGGGTATGACGCTACAAGCTTGGCACAGCTATATTTAGGGAGTTTCCCCCATTCTTCTCTGCAGATCCTCTCAAGCTCTGTCAGGTTAGATGGGGAGCGTCGCTACACAGCTATTATCAGGTCCCTCCAGAGATGTTCAATCGTGTTCAAGTCCAGACTCTGGCTGGGCCACTCAAGGACATTCAGAGACTTGTCCCAAGACTTGTCTTGGCTGTGTGGTTAGGGTTGCTGTCCTGTTGGAAGGTGAACCTTCGCCCCAGTTTATTTATTTATTTTACCTTTCTTTAACTAGGCAAGTCAGTTAAGAACAAATTCTTATTTTCAATGACGGCCTAGGAAGTGGGTTAACTGCCTGTTCAGGGGCAGAACGACAGATTTGTACCTTGTCAGCTCGGGGGGATTTGAACTTGCAACCTTCCGGTTACTAGTCCAACGCTCTAACCACTAGGCTACCCTGCCGCCCCGGTCCTGAGCGCTGCGGAGCAGGTTTCCATCAAGGATCTCTCTGTACTTTGCTCTGTTTATCTTTCCCTCAATCCTGACTAGTCTCCCAGTCCCTGCTGCTGAAAAACATCCCCACAGCATGGTGCTGCTACCACCATGCTTCTCTGTAGGGATGGTGCAGAGACACTTGACACTTGGCATTCAGGCCAAAGAATTCAATCTTGGTTTCATCAGACCAGAGAATCTTGTTTTCATGGTCTGAGAGTCCTTTAGATACCTTTTGAGAGACTCCAAGCAGGCTGTCATGGCCTTTCACTGAGGAGTGGCTTATGTCTAGCCACTCTAAAATAAAGGCATGATTTGTGGAGTTCTGCAGAGATGGTTGTCCTTCTGTAAGTTTGACCCATCTTAACAGACAAAGTCTGGAACTCTGTCAGAGTGGCAATCAGGGTTCTTGGTCACTTCTCTGACCAAGGCCCTTCTCCCCCGCTTGCTCAGTTTGGCTGAACGGCCAGCTCTAAGAAAAGTCTTGGTGGTTCCAAACATCTTCCATTTAAGAACAATGAAGGCCACTGTGTTCTTGGAGACCTTCAATGCTGCAGACATTTTTTGGTACCCTTCTCCAGATCTGTGCCTCGACACAATCCTATCTCGGAGCTCTACGGACAGTTCCTTCAACCTCATGGCTTGGTTTTTGCTCTGACAAGCACTGTCAGCTGTGGGACCTTAAATAGACAGGTTTGTGCCTTTCCAAATCATATCCAATCAATTGAATTTACCACAGGTGGCCTCGAATCAAGTTGTAGAAACATCTCTTTGGATGATCAATGGAAACAGGAAGCATCTGAGCTCAATTTCATGTCTCATAGCAAAGGGTCTGAATACTTATGTTAATAAGGTATTTTTGTTTCTTTCTAAAAACCTATTTTCGCTTTGTCATTATGAGGTGATGTGTGTAGATTGATGAGGAAAAGACTAATGTAATCCATTTTAGAATAAGTCTGAAACGTAACAAAATGTGGAAAGGGGGAAAGGGTCTGAATACTTTCCGAATGCACTGTATACATTGAACAAAAATATAAACGCAACATGTAAAGCGCTGGTCCCATATTTCATGAGCTGAAATAAAAGACCCCAGAAATGTTCCATACGCACAAAAAGCATCCCTGTTAGTGAGCATTTTATCCTTTGTTAAGATAATCCATTCACCTGACAGGTGTGATATATCAAGAAGCTGATTAAACAGCATGATCATTACATAGGTGCACCTTGTGCTGCGGACAATAAAAGGCCACTCTAAAATGTGCAGTTTTGTCACACCACAATGCCACAGATGTCTCAAGATTTGAGGGAACATGCAATTGGCATGCTGACTGCAGGATGTCCACCAGATCTGTTGCCAGAAAATGGAAAGTTAATTTCTCTACCATAAGCCAGCCTCCAATGTCATTTTAGAGAATTTGTCAGTACATCCAACCGGCCTCACAACCGCAAACCATGTGTAACCATGCTAGCCCAGGACCCGCCACATCCGGCTTATTCACCTGCGGGTTGTCAGAGGGGGGAGGAGGGGGGTGCGGGGGAGTAGTTTTGTCTGTAATAAAGCCCTTTTTGGGTTGGCCTGGCTCTCCAGTGCATAGGCCCGGGGGGTCCCAGGCCAACCCATGGCTGCGCCCCTGCCCAGTCATGTGAAATCCATAGATTAGGGACTAACACATTTATTTCAATTGACTGATTTCCTCATATGAACTGTAACTCAGAAAAATCTTTGAAATTCTTGCATGCTGTGTTTATAATTTTGTTGAGTATACTATGAGTGTGATATCCACTCTCATATGATTCACCCATAGAATTAGGAATTACAATCAAATCACGTGCGCCAAATACAACCTGTTGATTCAGTGTTTGTGCTTTCTCCCTTCTCCCGCCTTGTGAGGTCAAAACAGAGGACCTCCGGCTTGTCAATCTGTCTGGGTTCAAAGCTATGGTTTACGATGCAACATTCACAACTGGGCTCTCATTACTGTGTGGGGTGGGACCACCCAACTCATTACTGACTGTAGAAGGCATACACTCAGAATTGGGATAATCACATTATCACTGGCTACTTACTGCCCAGTTTCTTTATAAAGAAGATGTTCTGTACTCAAGTTGAAGTTCACAAACCTTCATATCAGATTGTCCAAGTTTTGCTTGGCTGGTTTCCTACTGTACATAGAACAGATCTGACTGTTGGTGTCTAGGTCCAACATACAGAAGAAAAAAAACATTAAGCTAAATTTGAAACGTGTCTAATTATGAGGTATTCAAAATGACTTTGAAGCAGCAAAGGTATTATGTTTTCATTACTGCATTAGTAGAGAGGGTATTACAGTTGCGGACAGCCTTGGAGAAAATACTAAACCAGCACAACATGATATTAGATATTAATGCAACATGTTGCGCTTGGAGGCATTTAAGTTAACCTGTACGCTTCATTGCATACACTGTCGGCTTCTTTTACAATCTGTCTGTCTCTAATTTGACTGCCTCTATCCCAATTTTATGTGAACCATCCAGTTAATTTCATTTTCATGATCAACTACCTATCCATTGTTAGAATATAAAAATGCATAATCTGTGACACTGAAAGATGATTTACATCTTGGTATAAATCGTATGGTGTCTACCCATCAACCCTGCTAAATTTTCAAGGCAAGCTGTATAGATGTCTGAATTGTTCTCCCCAAAAAATGCATCTCTGCTGGATAGATCCATCTTTGGCATGCATATTTGTTTTGCATCTCTTTTTCGGAATGAAACAATTATGCACAGGTGGCTGGACGAAGGTTTACAGAACATCAGAGTGAAGTCTCTGTGAGTAACTGTCAGCATCTATTGGAGGAATCAGAGCTAAATGCATTAGAAGACGCAATGACAGGTGTATATTTTCAAGGGCCATTTACTTCTTTGTGGTGAGGTGTGTCAGGATTATGTTAAGTGTGGAGTCTTGACACCTCTCTGTGATTCAGAGTGAGGCTGTTACTGAGAGCTGGGGATGAGTGAGTCAGAGAGCATTTAGAAACAAAAAGGTTAGCCTAGTGCATTTCTCATTCTCAGGCTGGAGATCTTCCAAGTAGATTTGTAGATTTGCTTATCATGTTGAATATTGATAATGCCAGATATTTGGATCACATTTTATACACAGTTAATATTCTTTGTTGACTTCACCAAATACAAAAGCTCTTTCTACAGGGTATCATTATCTGTGATGGAATGCACCTTGTTTTTTTTTTAATTGTTGGACTTTAATCAAAATGTCAGTCTGTGGTAATGGACAGAAAGGGTATTTGGGCAGGACCTGTACAGGGAGACAACAGCTAAATGGATGGACATTGCTGCTTTATTGGATCAAATCAAATCACATTCTATTTGTCACGTGCCTACTTACAAGCCCTTAACCAACAATGCAGTTTTAAGAAAATAACTGAAAAAAAGAAAGAGATAAGAATAACAAATAATTAAAGATATTAGACAGGACATGAATATATCTGCTACTCTTGTGCTTGAAGATTCGATGTGAAACCAAACACAGACCCTCAGATAACCCAGATAACCCCTAACAAGACTTTAAATCACATCGCTCTCCTCTCCTGCCAAAACAGGCCCCCTCTAGCCTCTGCCATCTCCCTCTGATTTGGATCAGAGTGGTGCAGTGGAGGGGTTTACTCACTGGTCTGGGATATATGAAACCATGACTCACACCATCTATCTACCCCATACATTCTCTGTCCGTTCACTGGTGGCTGTGTGGTCAATGTTAAAACATCCTCTGCTTTTTATGTGCTGTACACCAGCTTTTATTGAGAATTGCATTATGTGATCTGTTGAAACTACGGAAGAAATAGACTCACTGATTGATTGTGTTTGTGTCCAACCCTAATCAGTCATGTAAATGGCCTGAGGAACAGAACTGTAACTAGGAGTGAGGTTCTGAGTGTAATTGGAAATCCTGAGTGTTTCTGTGTCTCCAATCAACGTGCCATAATCCTCTGCTCCTAATCAGAGTGGAGGTAATGGCCACTCTGAGCTCAATCAGTACATCTGCCTTTCACACAGGAACTGGTTCGTCTTCATTAACTCCACTGAGAGAATGTTCATATCGTCTACACTTATTTTAAACAAAGAACACCAAAACCACTGAGGCCACACTCAGTCAGAAACCGTGTCTGTGCACTGGTCCTGTTCATTTCTAGCCAACGAAATGGTGGCCTACGTGGCTGTACTACATCCAGAACATTCTCAAACAAAAATTCCATCCTGCTACCCTCCCGTCCTGTCTTAGCTGTTTGATCCTACACAGCAGTTGCCCTGTCCTTGGTGTGCCAGGGGCCTGTGACTCCTGGGCAGTCCTGTCATGGCCGTGTGGCATCAGTGAGTCAGAGGCGCCCAGGCAGTCACAGCGTCCAGCGCAACACAGAGCTCTGTGGGCTCCGTGCAGAAGAGGTTGATTTGGCACGGAGCACGACCTTCCCTTCTACACCACTATCTGCTCCTGCATTCTCTCCTCCCCTCCTCACCCCCAGGGCCCCCTCTAACACAAATGTCTCTACTGAACACTGAGAATGAATGAACCCAAGGATAACAGACGATTAGCCAGAGAAAATGATTACAATGTGATTCAAATTGGATGCAAAATGTATGAAGATGTTAATGTATCTCTGAATAATTTAGTGCATCACTGTCTGCTTCTTTTACGATCTGTCTGCCGCTAATTTGACTGCCTCAATCACAATTTTAAGTGCACCAGAAAGTTAATTTCATTTTCATGCTCAACTACCTATCCATTGTTAGAATATAAAATGAATAATCTGTGACACAATATGTAGAATCTATGAGAATAGAAAGGTTCAGAACTTTTGTGAAACATCACAACAGTTGAAAATACATGGCAAATTGAAATCAAAACTGGATGATGTTCATAGATCGATGGGAGGGGTTGATTGGCGCTGAAGGATGGGACTAAAAACAAACCAAATATAAAAAGCCCTATGATGTCTACCCAAGGCAACCCTGTTGAATGGAATTCGAACCCATTCCGTCTCTCTCTCTCGCCCTCTGAGTTGCGTAAAAATCCTCACAACCCCAGCAAAAATCTCACTCAAAATACTTCAGAAACCAATCAGTCCTCTTGCCATTACTATCATCATCACCCACTACTGGCAGTGATCCACAGACAGAGGCCTTAGAGGGGTGCTGTGCTGCTATGGTTACTAATCCTTCAGTTACAATGTCAGTGAAAAAGTACAACAACCAAACACTTGAAACAGTAACAGCAACGTTCCCTGCTCTGCCATGATGATACATTCCCATGTCTTATACATCCTTTTTTACACCAGAGATTGTGAAGTGAAAAAGGTCTAGGCTATTTATCTAAAAGCATGCATTTTTCTTGATCTGGTTACCCAGACTAGGATGTAGATATACCATACAAGCATTCACAGACTCCCAAAATTTCTCTACACAATGTTCTCATCTCATGGTAGCCTGATGAACACTATTTAGATTTGTGAATGCAAATATATTTTGGTGAAAGTGAATTAGCCTATTTAATTATGTACTAACATTCAGAATGCTGTTAGAGCTGTGTCTGTCTCCAATTATTAGCAAGGATCAGAAAAATGTAATTACAGTGCCTTGCGAAAGTATTCGGCCCCCTTGAACTTTGCGACCTTTTGCCACATTTCAGGCTTCAAACATAAAGATATAAAACTGTATTTTTTGTGCAGAATCAACAACAAGTGGGACACAATCATGAAGTGGAACGACATTTATTGGATATTTCAAACTTTTTTAACAAATCAAAAACTGAAAATTTGGGCGAGCGATGCACCTGCACTGTGATAGTCTCAGAGGTCCGTTAAAAGCGCAGAGAGCATCATGAAGAACAAGGAACACACCAGGCAGGTCCGAGATACTGTTGTGAAGAAGTTTAAAGCCGGATTTGGATACAAAAAGATTTCCCAAGCTTTAAACATCCCAAGGAGCACTGTGCAAGCGATAATATTGAAATGGAAGGAGTATCAGACCACTGCAAATCTACCAAGACCTGGCCGTCCCTCTAAACTTTCAGCTCATACAAGGAGAAGACTGATCAGAGATGCAGCCAAGAGGCCCATGATCACTCTGGATGAACTGCAGAGATCTACAGCTGAGGTGGGAGACTCTGTCCATAGGACAACAATCAGTTGTATATTGCACAAATCTGGCCTTTATGGAAGAGTGGCAAGAAGAAAGCCATGTCTTAAAGATATCCATAAAAAGTGTTGTTTAAAGTTTGCCACAAGCCACCTGGGAGACACACCAAACATGTGGAAGAAGGTGCTCTGGTCAGATGAAACCAAAATTGAACTTTTTGGCAACAATGCAAAACGTTATGTTTGGCGTAAAAGCAACACAGCTGAACACACCATCCCCACTGTCAAACATGGTGGTGGCAGCATCATGGTTTGGGCCTGCTTTTCTTCAGCAGGGACAGGGAAGATGGTTAAAATTGATGGGAAGATGGATGGAGCCAAATACAGGACCATTCTGGAAGAAAACCTGATGGAGTCTGCAAAAGACCTGAGACTGGGACGGAGATTTGTCTTCCAACAAGACAATGATCCAAAACATAAAGCAAAATCTACAATGGAATGGTTCAAAAATAAACATATCCAGGTGTTAGAATGGCCAAGTCAAAGTCCAGACCTGAATCCAATCGAGAATCTGTGGAAAGAACTGAAAACTGCTGTTCACAAATGCTCTCCATCCAACCTCACGGAGCTCGAGCTGTTTTGCAAGGAGGAATGGGGAAAAAATTCAGTCTCTCGATGTGCAAAACTGATAGAGACATACCCCAAGCGACTTACGAATCGCAGCAAACGGTGGCGCTACAAAGTATTAACTTAAGGGGGCTGAATCATTTTGCACGCCCAATTTTTCAGTTTTTGATTTGTTAAAAAGGTTTGAAATATCCAATAAATGTCGTTCCACTTCATGATTGTGTCCCACTTGTTGTTGATTCTTCACAAAAAAAATACAGTTTTATATCTTTATGTTTGATGCCTGAAATGTGGCAAAAGGTCGCAAAGTTCAAGGGGGCCGAATACTTTCGCAAGGCACTGTATCTACCTACCTCATCCCCATACTGGTATTTATTAATTTATTTATTTTGCACCCCAATATCTCTACCTGCACATTCATCTTCTGCCGATCTACCATTCCAGTGTTTAATTGCTATATTGTAATTACTTCGCCACCATGGCATATTTATTTCCTTAACTTACCTAATTTGCACTCACTGTATATAGACTTTTTGTTTTATTTTGTTCTACTGTATTATTGACTGTATGTTTTGTTTATTCCATGTGTATTGCTACACTTTATCTTGGCCAGGTCGCAGTTGCTAATGAGAACTTGTTCTCAACTAGCTTACCTGGTTAAATAAAGGTGAAAAAAATGGTAAAATTGCTGCAAAGAAACCACTACTAAAGGACACCAATAAGAAGAAGAGACATTAGACTGGTAGAAATCTGTCCTTTGGTCTGATGAGTCCAAATTTGCGATTTTTGGTTCCAACCGCTGTGTTATTGTGAGACGCCGAGTAGGTGAACGTATTATTTCTGCATGTGTGGTTCCCACCGTGAAGCATGGAGGGCGAGGTGTGATGGTGTGGGGGTGCTTTGCTGGTGACATTGTCAGTGATTTATTTATAATTCACGGCACACTTAACCAGCATGGCTACCACAGCATTCTGCAGCAATACGCCATTCTATCTGGATTGCGCTTTGTGGGACTATCATGTGTTTTTCAACAGGACAATGACCCAACACACCTCCAGGCTGTGTAAGGGCTATTTGACCAATAAGGAGAGTGATGGAGTGCTGCATCAGATGACCTGGCCTCCACAATCATCTGACCTCAACCCAATTGAGATGGTTTCAGATGAGTTGGATCGCAGAGTGGAGGAAAAGCAGACAACAAGTGCTGAGCATAATGTGGGAACTCCTTCAAGAGCTTCCTCATGAAACTGTTTGAGAGAATGCCAAGAGTGTGCAAAGCTGTCATCAAGGCAATGTAGAAAATAGGAAAAATAAGGAAAAACCCTTGGATGAGTAGGTGTCCAAACTTGACTGGTACTGTATATTATTATAATTTTGTATAACTCCCCTTGTCTGCACTTCCGGTAATCCCGTACATCCCAGTATGGTACAGAAACGGTATAATGGTATGAAAATCTAGATACCGCCCAACCCTACGTCTGTCACATGTAGCTGGGTTTGAGAATGGGGTGTAGAGAACTGTTGATGCTGACAGAAAATCAGTTGGTTCTTGAATTTCTGTTGTAAGCACTTAGCCTTAAGAATTATGTTGAAAGACTCCTATGAGGAAGCTATCCGTGTGAGGCGTTAACGTTGGTCAACTATATTTGGGTCGTTCTACGAAATGAGTGCCTTTTGTGTTCCTTTGATATTTCAATTGTAAATTGTGCACAAATCTTGAATTTTAAAAGCCTTTTAAATGTATTGACGTGCCCTTTAATACAGATCACATGTAGAATTCAATCAATCTGAATAAAGACTTGCTAAAGTGCAAAAATGCACAATTTTGACTGACATGCACCCTCTTGACTTCCAGAATGATTTTAACCCACTTATCCCAAACACTTCACCACATGTCACCATCATCACCATTGTTTTCACCATCATTAGAAAGCCCTAGTTATTTTGTTGCTTTGACAAAGTCATTTCTGAAGATTATGTATTTAAATGTCATTAGTGATTTATTTTAAAGTCAAAAAAGAAAGAAAAACCTGTCCCTCATTTTAAAGGTCAACTCTGAACTGAACTCTTTAATATGGGGAAACTATTCCTTTTTAAATAATTATTTCATACGAAACATTGAACATCTAAGCTAATAATCCAATCATAGAGTAAAAGCAGGTGAGCTGGTTCTACTATTTTGGGCTGTTTTGTGGGTGGGAAACTGAGTTGGTCAAACATAACATGTCAATCCTGTTACCCATACATAGACAGGCTAGAAATGTTTTAACAATGTCATTTTTTTAAAGCTTGCATTTGATTGCCCCTCCCCGTTGCACATAAACAAGCTTCCAGTTCCCCTGTCAGAAGGGGATTTATGATTTAAAGGAGTAGTTCACTACTTTACAACATTATGTTAGATGGTTCCCTTCCCTGACAATAGGCTGTGGGCCAGTAATCCATGGTTCGGGTTTCTTTAAACAGCCACTACAATCTTTAGCTAACTTTAGCCGCCGTTAGCTAAAAAGCTATGGAAATGACAGGGCATGACATCCCCTGTAACCCCCCAAAATAATAAACTCAAATCAACTCATGTTATTTTTTTAAATTGCCAAATCAAATGTTCACTATTACTACCATAGATGTTTAGCTGGCGGTGGCTATATTTAGCTAAAGTTTGCAGTGGTTGTTTAAAGAAAACCGAACAATGGGTTAAAATGTATCCTGGCTCATAGACTACTTTCAGGGTGAGGAACCTTATATTAACATGTTGTAAAATAATTAACAACTGCTTTAAGATGAAATGATCAACCCTGTTAAGGTCAACCCTATTATTTTATTTGGCACTTAATAGGCACTTACTATTGTCATTTTTTTATGAAAAACCTTTTGAGGTTGGAAAACATGTTCTTTATTAAGTTGAACGTGTTCTCTTTATGATAGAATGTTAAAATTAAGTGAAATCTAATGGGGGGGTTTTCACCAAGTTACACATCCCAAAAGGCACAGTATTGGTGGAACGACCCAATTCACTAGATGAACACCCCATAAAATTATGTTTATAATAAGAGAAACATAAAACACAATTGTAAAGCTTAAGCATCCCAGAATTAATTAAATATTAAATTCTTCAAATATCAAAATCATAGAGCTAAGATGAGTTGCATGTGTGCATTGGTCACAAAACACATGGTTTAAAATAATGTTACACTTACCCCCTAAAAGTACCATGATTGATTGTAGCGCATGGAGATGCAACATGTTTCTGTTCGCCTCTTGAAAAAAATCCATTTAGATTTAGTGATAATGGATAAGTCAAAAGGGATTCAAATCATGGACTTGGCTGCATCAAAACTGACTTCAGGATTTTTTACAAATGTCCACTGACCATCCAAATGGATAGTTTATTAAGTTCCAAAAAGTCATGCCCGTTTCTATAATCCAATGTGAACAGCCTTCAGCAAAAGGTGACCATTTCTGAATATCGAATGTAAATGAAAACGTGGCAATATGTAGTAAATATTAAGTCATAAAAATAGTTGTTAAAAGTTGCAGTTTACATGCACATTGCTTTCCAGATAACTGAATAACGCACGGTGACTTCAGCGTTACCTATCGACAAAATAGTATTAGTAGCCTATTGGTTTTCTTCTGCTACATGGGATCATGAATAATCACCATGGAAGCCGTTGTCACAAAAATACAATTTTTACATAGGGATTATATTACTGGATTTTAAATCCGCTGTCTTCACCGGTTTGTCATCCCTGTCTCCTCTGCATCGTTTGCAGACCGATGTGAAGTTTCTTGGCGATGCTTAATAGCTCTTATCGTCGAACCTCAAGAATTTCACTGAGAATCAATTATACTTTGGCTGCAAAAGACTCATGGTGTGATAGAAATGCACAAGAAAGTGTTTTCATATAGTTCTTCAGATGTCCTGTCACCCGTCGAAAAATAAATGTTTCAAATCACGCGTCGGCTAACTCCAATACATGTTATTTACAGCGGGAACAAAGATTAATTCCATGTCGGATACAGTACAACATAGCGGTCAGTTAGTTGTTGTTTTATATCCGTTTTTTATCAAACTTCGGCACTCCATGTGGCTGCTGACTATGCAGTATGAAATACTTATTTGCATTTGTATCCGCTTGTATCCATGTGCCCTGCTGCAGATATACCCAAGCTATAAAGACCTGACACTCCGCCCTCTTAAATCCATCCTCCTGGCATAATGCACATCGTCAACATCCTTTGTATAAAAATAAGAGGGAATTGAACACAAATCACAACTTGTATTGGCAAACACTGGTCTAGGGGGCGTGTAGTGTGGAGTAAAGGCGGACCGACTGCTCAGCACCCCACGCACGCACTTAAAATGTTTAACATTTGGCCTCCCGAGTGAGGCAGCGGTCGAAGACACTGCATCTCACTGCTAGAGGCGTCACTACAGACCCTGGTTCAATCCCGGACTGTATCACAACCGGCAGTGATCAGGCGTCCCATAGTGCGGCACACAATTGGCACAGCATCGTCCGGGTTAGGGGAGGGTTTGGCTGTACAATAAGAATTTGTTCTTTACTGTCTTGCCTAGTTAAATAAATAAAAAAACCGTGCAGACGTGATAGGGTACTAATTATGATAACAGGTTTTGTGATTAATTTTACCAACAAATATAATAGAGGATATTGTGCATTTTACGCAAAGCATTTAGAAACTTTATCGCACTCACAAATGGTCCTGCTATTAAATTTGCCAAACAATCTGGATACACATAACTCTGCTACTGCTGCTTAGGCTATAGGAAATATTTATTTTTGTAGTTGGATAGCCTGTAGGCCCAGGCTACCTGGGTAAGAATCTAACATGGGGCAAAACGCCCAAATCCCAACAATTACGTGTGGTTTTGTATTTTCTCTGTTTTATGTCGACTTTGGGCTGCAGAAGTATCTCTTCCAATCTGACCTCACGAGAGCCTAGGTGGTTAATATGCCAAATTTAATTATGCCAAACTCAATGTGACTGTCAACTCACTAACACTTAAGTAGACTATTGGTCATTTTATGTTCATTGTGCCAGTGTGGTGCAAAGAAGCACTGCGTCACGGACCTAACCTACACTTCCAACCTCACTTTGAAAAATATGTGAGAATTACTTTGACATTTATAAATGACAACTTGACAACTGGCTAGGCTACAGGTTTGTCTTGTTTCTTCTTCACGCAGTAGCCAAGCTCTAGCCTAGAGTGCAGATATTTAGGAAACGGGTTGTTACCATATCTAACACATTTCTTACAAACTAATATTCAAAAGGAAACTTACCATGTATGTTGCCAAACGATTCAGGATTCTCACGTTGGGCATATTCAATTGTTCTTCTCAATCTAAAATCCTGTCCACGTCTCAAGATTATGCTGATTGACAGGCAACAGCGACACCATGTGGACTACAATAAATGTTTTTTTTTATGTACGGGGCTGATGACACATTGAAAGACGCAGACCGAGCCTCTCCATCTAGCCAACTGTAGTCACTATAGTCGGAGACCCAACGTGAGACCAGCCTGTACATCCTTAGAATACAACTGTTCATAGATGTATTAACTTCGTGCATTTCATGATATAGACCGTTATTACCAGTGCTAACATATTGTCAACTGCAATACCTGAACTACAGGACAGTTAATTATAACCTTAATTTAAAAAAAAGTCAAGGTAGCCAACATGAATCAATCTAACCCATGTATCCTGATCATCACTGCCAGGGCATCTTGCATGATGTGACATTGTCGCTATACTTTGAAGATCAACCTGAATAGGTTAAACTGTATCCTGCCAGCATTCAGAGTGACCGAAATGCCACCAAGACCCAAACACATCATAAACCCATCTATTTTGTCATGCTCAAAATCAATTCTACATGACAGGGACTAACCCTCACTCAGTAGTGCCATTGATTCAACAACATGTTCTATCACACACAGACATGAAGTGTGCGTCAGCTTGCTCTCATCAGATGATTAATTACACTTTGAAAACCATACAGTTGAATTCATAATGGGAAGTGTGTTGCCTGCTTTGAATGACAAGGAGAATCCCAAGCAAAATCCTATTGAATATGAGCACTAAATGCAATTATAATCTGCCTAGTTCAGTCGTTCTTTTCATGTTCTTCGCTCTTTCCGAGTGCTCTGATGTCTCTTTTCAAGCCCAATACACGAGGTGAGGATAACATCCACAGGGCAGCCTGCATCTATTCTGTCCATAGGTAGGAAAGATACATTAAACATGAAACAGACCCATATCATAAAAGTCTCGATTGTACTGTACTTCGATCAATCTGCTATCTATTCAGATGCAAGTCAGAATAGAGTGAGCTCAAGCTGAGCATATCCTGGCATCCTCAGTACCTTGTGATGGTGTTCACATATCTAGGATCCCTTGACCAGCATTGATTTACAGTTGGCACCACCACTGCATTTCAATCAGCTATACTCGTTCTACAATGCTCGCACACTATAATTGTTTTTATGCTGTTTATTATGCTTTCAGGTTCTATCTCAAATTCCATCCCTCCCCACGTGGAACCAATGTTTTGGTTCCATCTGAATGTATGAAATGTGATCTCTGGGAGGGAAACAAATTCACTCTCGAACATCTGTGAAAAACATTAAAAGAGTTGGAAGGAGAAAGCATTGGCTCACAAAAATGTATTTCAGCAGTAATGGTGAACTGGCATGTAATTCACATGAAAGCTGGCGCCAGCCCAGAGGCAGCACATGTGCATCTGGGCCCCACTGAGCCCTGGAAGCCAATTCTACACTGAGATCTATTCTACTTCTGAAGGTTTTCATATGCTCCAGACTGGGCCTCAATGTCTAGGGTTACACTGTCTGTGGCTGCAAGTCATTTTGAAATACAATAATACACCTTTAACTCCCCATAGACCCACATCTGCTAAGTATATTAGTATTCAGGTCTAATGCTTAAGGGAATGTTTTTGTACATGTGGTTAGGTTTTTAACATGGACATTGGCAGCAGCTGCACACCACATCAATTTACGTCAGACTGATGTAAGGGAACGTGAAATGAAGATGGATGGGGAGGTTTGAAGACAAAGGAACCTAAGAGAGATTTGTAGATAAAGACATTGAATAAGCATTCTATTAATACATCTATTAATAAATCACCCTATGTACTTTTGGGAATTACCTGACTCTTAGGGACGAATCTTAGTGACTCCATGTGTGAACAGAAACTTTTGTTCCCCCCTCTGACCTTTAGTTCAGAGTTGCAATATATTCCCCCTTTATATGTGTAATGTAGTGAGTAGTTCCCTTGGGGCCACCCTGAGGTGGCATCCTTTATCCATGACCTTAGCCAGGCTCCCTTGCCTACTGGCCCTGACAGCCCCAGAGAAGTTGACAGGAGCCTCAAATTCATCATCCCACTTCATTCTCCTCCTCTATCTGATCTATGATAGCGCTAATAATAACCACTGGCACTGCAGACTATTCCCTGTCTCCTTTGGTGCCCAGTACACCTTGAGCCTGTGCAGATTACAGCCACCTATTCAGAGTGAAGGCCATTAAAATTGTATTTACTTATTATCTTCACTCTGTGTGCCAGGAAGATGCCCACAGGGGAAGAATAAAGTGACCTTCCTATGGCCCTCAGTAAGTCACAGGAGGGTGTGTTATGCTACTGCTCCTCTCCTGTTGATTTGTTCTTGTTGCCTAACCTTTAAAGCAAATATGACTCACTTAGACACAGCACAAAATAACATCTTCTATTTCAAATAACATACAGACCTGAAGTGGACTGGCCATGTCTATGGTTAATGTTGCAAACATTTCCTAGCCAGATGAACATGAAAAATCTAATCTGTCAATGCATTCTGCAAAAACAATTTCACAATTATTATGCAACTTCTCAATAAGCACAGCTTTAGGTACCAAATATCTCCCCCTGAGAGAGTTTTGATCAAGCCAGTTGACTGACTCTCATTTTGAGTGACAGTTCAGCAATTTCAATAGGACAAATGGGACAAGGTTATCTTTTTTCCTCATTCTGCCTTACATGGGCAGTTATTTCTTATCAGGGAAGAAGAGTCATGACCTGCTTAGGGCATGCTTAACTTTCCCTGACCTTTCATACAGCTGATCATTTCCACCCAGATTCTTTTCTCTTCAATATGCTGCCAGCACAAGAGGATATTGCATAAAGACTTACTGGACTGATAAATCCACTGCTCAGAGTGCCAAGCGCTGGGGAGACCTTCCCAAATCTCCCCCTCACTTGATTACCATTTCAGTCTGCCACTACCTTCATCTTGCCAAGGGCACACTCTATTACCTTGCAATGGTATACAGTCTGTGGCTATAAAAGGTGTATGAGCAAATAGTTTAATTTGAATGTAGAACATTTTGCTCACATTTAATTCATTACATATTAATATTATATTCCTCATTCACATTTATTCTTGACTTTAATGCATTGCCCTCTAGAAAATTACTCTCAGCTTTACATAACCTAATTAGAACTTACCTTATGTCCTGGTAACACTCTCGGTTTGCTGGGTATGGCATTAGTCTTCTCTGTGTCTCTGGCCTCCCTGGTAGCACCAGTTGATGAAAGAGGGAGAATCCGAAGGTACCCCAGCAGCACTAAATGATTGTCTAATGGATTCCTACTTTACTGCTGGTAATCAAAGGTTCAGCGGGTGCACATCTATCACTGAGGGAACAAATACAAGTATTGTGTTCTACTTCGTCTCACCCAAGGAGGAACTGTGGACCAAATAAATGACTGCCTTGTTTCAGGAGAGACCGGATCTATTGCCAACGATTTGTGGCCAACAAAGACATTTCGATACCATTCCATTTATTGATAGATGTGGCCTAAATGTAATACGGAGCCAATTTACCGGCAGGTGGTATAGGACTGGAATTGCAGTTATCTTCTCTCTTTTTCTGCTCCCTTCTTTTCACAATCCAGCTGAAAATGTGATGGGAGAAACAAAACAAAAACCACCAAATGAAGGTAATTTATCGACATCAGATACATGGCTGCCACCTTTGAACTGCTATCTCTTCGAAGGTGAACATAACATGTCCCCTCTATTTGGTTTTAGTGTGTTTTTATGACACCAAAATGGTCTAGGTTTGTTTCTATGAAACCACAAAGTGGGTAAGCTTAAAGAATATACTGTAGCCGAGGTCAATCTTCAAATACAGTATGTATCTATTTTGGATAACTGAACATGTACGGAAGAACATCAGAAGATTATGTTTTCAAAGCTATTGTGACCCCATTTACTGGTCATTTGTGATGTTCACAAGCTATATCAATTTGTTGTCCCGGGCCTGAGTTAATGTTAAGACACAGGGGGAGCTTCAAGGCTTGTATATACCCTTTTCTCAAGAATCAGGCACCACATGTGTCTCACCACCCACTGTTCCATTAGTCTGACAAGGAGCTCTGTTCCCCTGCCCACCACATGGAGCTGAGGATCAGAGCCCTGGGTCTGGACACTACCCTCTGCAACTGGATCCTGGACTTCCTGAAGGGCAGACCAGAGACTGTGAGGATTGTCAACAACACCTCCTCCACACTGACTCTTAACACAGGGCTCCCCCAGGAGTGTGTCGTCAGCCCTCTGCTGTGCTCCCTTTTCACCCACGACTGTGTGGCTTTGCACGTCACCAACTCCCGCATCAAGTTTGAGGATGACAACACGCTTGGATATAGGCCTGACAACCAACAACAACGAGTCAGACTATATGGAGGAGGTTAATAAGCTGGCATTGTGGGTATTGCAGGGTATGGCAGTCCCCATACCCTAGCTCAAGACCAAAATGTAAAAGTAGGCTACAAAAAAGTAGACTAATATGATTTCAATACCAATTCAAATGCAACGACTGTTTAGCATTTTGATGGTTGGCTGTAGGGCCATGCGGTCATCGCTTGGAGACAAGCTGCCAGCCTGGTGCCTTTCTCTCACCTTAAGAAAGCAGAGAGTAAAGACAGTGCCAGACAGTTTGCTCTGCCGGTCAGCCTTTTAGTCAGTGCACCGATTACTTTGAATTTGATGTCTACATTTGAACTCAGCCTTGTAAGCCTTCCGGTCAGCTGTTTTATGCAATATGCTTCCCCTAAAGTAAATTGAAGTACTTTTGCCAAAATTAGCTATATACTGTAATTACTCGTGCCGATACAGAAATAAATAAAATCATTCAAAATACTACACCAGAGAGCATGATTCTGCCACTGAGGATCATTCACTTCTTTTAAAATTGAGCTTTGGATTGTTTGAAGCATGCAGTTTGGGGAGCGCTCAGCAAATAGCTGATCGCTGAGTTTCAGCAGTCAGTAAAAAGCTATTAAATAGGCCAAGGACAATAGCAATATTTCAAAATACAATTGTAGGGGGAAAATGTTTAGAAAGCACGTGGCTATTGCTGAAAAAACAAGATAAATAAAATGCTATAATCTGTCTCTAGTTATCTAAATTCCAATTTAGCGAACAGTGTCCTATCTTATTGGCACCTGCAGAGAGCATCAGCCATATCCCCCTGTAAGGGCATACACATTCACTGTCTTTGTTACTGCATCAGAACCACTGGGAAGTTTATTGGGGGACAATAATTTCCTCCTCCAGGCTAGATGGAGATAATTTTGTACAATTTGTGTCTCCCCTTTTCGAAGATTAGATGGTTGCACTTAAGACAAGGTCGTTTTTACTGATCTGTTTGTCAGTGTCAGCAGAGTAGGCTACTCATTTTTGTCGTATTAAAAAAATATGTTGCTTGACTGTTTTCCTTATGTGAACTCAGTAAAATTGTTGAAATTGTTGCATGTTGCGTTTCTATTTTTGTTCAGAATAGATTGATGGGCGCTTCTTTTTTCAGGGGAACATGTTGGGTGTCCTGTGTGAACGTACAGAACCTTCAGAAAGTTTTTTGACATTTTCCAAATGTTCTTGTGTTGCAGCCAGAATTTAAAATGGATTCAATTGAGATTTTTTTTGTCACCGGCCTACACACAATATCCCATAATGTCAAAGCGGAATTATGTTTTTAGAAATATTTACAAGTTAATTAAAAATGTAAAGTATTCAACCCTTTGTGATGGCAAGCCTAAATCAGTTCAGGAGTAAAAATGTGCTTAACAAGTCACATAATAAGTTGCATGGATTCACTCTGTGTGCAATAATAATTGTTTTCCATGATTTTTGAATGACCACCTCATCTCTGTACCCCACACATACAATTATCTGTAAGGTCCCACAGTCGAGCAGTGAATTTCAAACACAGATTCAATCTCAAAGACCAGGACATTTTTCCAATGCCTCGCAAAGAAGGTTTGGCTCTGATAGGAGAAAACTGAGGATGGATCAACATTGAAGTTACTCTGATAGGCGAAAACTGAGGATGGATCAACATTGAAGTTACTCCACAATACTAACCTAATTGACAGGGTGAAAAGAAAGAAGCCTGTACAGATGACAAATATTCCAAAACATCCGTGGCGATTTTAGTATGTAAATACGTAATTTTGACTGAGATATTAATGAGTGAGCTAAGACGAACGTAGTCAATATATTTGTTCAGCACTTTTGAAATGTACAGTGACAGAATTCAGAACATGGGCCATTCTTACAGTATTCTCCCTGTACACCAAGTCAGAAACGTAGGATAAATGAAGGGGGCATATACGCAGACAATGTTGAATATTGTAAGAGCTTTCATCGTCTGCTTATATTATAAGTTCTTACAATATTCGACGATGACACTTCTCTAAACAGGCTATAGGCTTACTACACAACATACACTTACTATTACTTTCTTAGCTACAGTATACATATCTTTCAGGCATATTACATAAATAATGCAGCAGCAAACACTATATATTTTTTATCACTGTTGTGCTATGTTCACTTAAACAGGAAATTTGTCACAAAACTTTCTCATCAAAGTCTGGCATTCTCTGGATTTATGGTGCTGTGAACAATGTTGAATCATGACATCAGTGATCTTCAGGTCAGAGCTCTAGAAAGAGACCTGAGTTCCTGACTTGGAATTTCGAGTTGGATGACCGTTCAAAACGTATTTTCCCAGTCAGAGCTCGTTTTTTTTAAGTTGTCCTGAACTCACTGAAGTCTGAGATTTCCTAGTTCCGTGTTTCCAAATGTTTTGAACAGCAGAAGTCCTGCTGCATGGCCAATGTATTCAACCTTTTCTGGCCTATGGTGTTGTGTGTGAATGGTTATCATTTTAAGCTTGGAAAAGAGACCCTTAAACCCAGACTTGGATCACAAACCCTCTCCCACGAATAGCAGGGGAAGTAAAATAGCGATTGCTTTGCAACGCTTCCAGTTAGCCACTGATTCTTTCCAAACCACTCATTGTTGAATTTGCAATTTCCAACTTGTTGGGTAATGTTTATGTCCAATGGCCACTGAGCACTGATGCGTTTAATCTATAATTTCTCTTCATATGACAAGGATTTAAAAAGATTTACCAGTAGATTCTCGATGTGATTCATGGTGATGACTGCTTGTCTAGCTTGCTAGCTAAGATTTTGAAAGTATGAAGTTGTGTCATGTTGGTATGAAGGGTTGGGAGACAGGCGCATGAATGCGCAATAGGGGATTTTATTAAGCCCAAATTACGGGCGTGCCGTTAAAGGCAGGGGACGAAGACCAAACAAACACCATACAAAAACACAGGGTAATCATCTGCGCAATCCACAATGGCATGAAAGCCAAAACACACAGCACAGGTACTCACACGCACCAATGGACATTGTAACAATAATCGACCGCCCAATGGAAACCATAGGGCACACTTATACAAGTACTAATCAGCGGGAACAGGGGACAGGTGTGCGTAATGAAAGTTCCGGAGAGATCCGTGACATGTTGACTGTCCAATCAAAATCCAATCAAAGCTACGGTAGATACAGTGCATTCGGAAAGTATTCAGACCACATTGACTTTTTCCACATAAGTTACAACCTTATTCTAAAATGGATTAAATAAAGACATTTCCTCATCATTCATACCCCATAATACCAAAGCGAAACAGGTTTTTAAAATGTTTGCAAATGAATTAAAAGCTAAAAACAGAAATACCTTATTTACTTAAGTATTCAGACCCTTGCTATGAGACTCGAAATTGAGCTCAGGTGCATCCTGTTTCCATTGATCATCCTTGAGATGTTTCTACAATTTGATTGGAGTCCACCTGTAGTAATTTCAATTGATTGACATGATTTGGAAAGGCACACAACTGTTTGTATAAGGTCCCACAGTTGACAGTGCATGTCAGAGCAAACCTAAGCTATGAGGTTGAGTACATTTTCCGTAGAGCTCCGAGACAGGATTGTGTCGAGGCACAGATCTGGGGAAGGGTACCTAGACATTTCTGCAGCATTGAAGGTCCCCAAGAACAGAGTGGCCTTCATTATTCTTAAATGGAAGAAGTTTGGAACCACCAAGACTCGTCCTAGACCTGGCCGCACAGCCAAACTGAGCAATCAGGGGAGAAGGGTCTTGTTCAGGGAGGTGACCAAGAACCCGATGGTCACTCTGACAGAGCTCAAGTTCCCCTGGGGAGATAGGAGAACCTTCCAGAAGGACAACCGTCTCTGCAGCACTCCACCAATCAGGCCTTTATGGTAGAGTGGCCAAAAGGAAGCCACTCCTCAGTAATAAGCAGATGGCAGCCCGCTTGGAGTTTGCTAAAGGCACCTAAAAGACTCTCAGACCATGAGAAACAAGATTATTTTGTCTGATGAAACCAAGATTGAAGTCTTTGGCCTGAGTACCAAGCATCACGTCTGGAGGAAACCTGGCACCGTCCTTACGGTGAAGCATGGTGGTGGCAGCATCATGCTGTGGGGATGTTTTTCAGCGGCAGGGACTCTGAGACTAGTCAGGATTGAGGGAAAGATGAACAGAGCAAAGTACAGACAGAAACCTGCTCCAGAGCACTCAGGACCTCAGACTGGGGTGAAGGTTCACCTTCCAACAGGACAGCGACCCATAGCATACAGCCAAGACAACACAGGAGTGGCTTCGGGACAAGTCTCTGAATGTCCTTGAGTGGCCCAGCCAGAGCCAGGGAATTAAACCTGATCGAACATCTCTAGAGAGACCTGAAAATATCTGTGCGGCGACGCTCCCCATCCTGACAGAGCTTGAGAGAGAGAAATGGGAGAAACTGAGCAAGTACTGAGCAAAGGGTCGGAATACTTATGTAAATGTTATATTTCAGTTTTTTATTTGTAATAATTGTACAAGAAATTTCCAAAACCCTTTTTTCACTTTGTCATTATGGGGTATCGTTTGTATATTGATGAGGGTAATAAAAACATAAAAAAAATTAAGAATAAGGCTGCAACGTAATAAAATGTGGAAAAAGTAAACGGGTCTGAATACTTTCCGAATGCGCTGTATAGCGTGATTTGACTTCCTTTCATCTGTGGCCAATGACCTTGAGCCTTCATGGACGGGCACTTCTAATGTAAATCTATGGCAGCACCCACGGGGGGTTGAACTTTCTAGCTCTCCCTGTAGATGTTGTGGTGATGTAGTGTCCCCATGAGTGACATAATACTGAGCCAATCGCTGCGCAACTAGAGAAGATTACCAACCCCTACACTCTGTATTTTCCACATGCTGCCCTTCCACCACAGAAAGCACTGAGCTAGGCTGAAATGCCTGCATTTTGGAGCTGCCTCATTCAAGAAAGCAAAGAAGAGACCATGTTTTTATGCGGCTTTACTAACTCAATATAATTGTTTTTACATTGTTTGCAAACTGATATGTGACACGTAGTAATGCCAAAATAACATGCAAAACACACACACACACAAATATATACTCTTTGTATTTTTTTTGCTAAACAGGTGAGGCTCTAAACAGGCCCTGAATGACGGGTCATCACTGCAAATCATGCATCCTGTTTGCAACAAGGCACTAACGTAATACTGCAAAACATGTGGCAAAGCAATTAACTTTTTGTACTGACTACAAAGTGTTATGTTTAAGGCAAATCCAATACAACACATTACTGAGTACCACTCTCCATATTTTCAAGCATAGTGGTGGCTGCAACATGTTATGGGTATGCTTGTAATCATTAAAGACTGGGAAGTTTTTCAGGATAAAAAATAAATGGAGCTTAGCACAGACAAAATTCTAGAGGAAAACCTGCTTCAGTCTGCTTTCCACCAGACACTGGGAGATTAATTCACCTTTTAGAAGGACAATAACCTTAAACACAAGGCCAAATCTACACTGGAGTTGCTTACCAAGAAGACAGTGAATGTCCCTAATGGCCAAGTTATCTGCCTGAAAATCTATGGCAAGACTTGAAAATGGTTGCCTAGCAATGATCAACAACCAATTTGACAGAGCCTGAATAATTTTGAAAAGAATAAAGAGCACATATTGTACAATACAGGTGTGCAAAGCTCTTAGAGATTTACCCAGAAAGACTCACAGATGTAATTACTCCAAAGATCATTCTAACATGTATTGACTCAGGGGTGTGAATACTTGTATTTAGTTTTCCACATATTAGCATAAATGTCTAAAAACATGTTTTCACTTTGTCATTATGGAGTATTGTGTGTAGATGAGTGATCCATTTTGAATTCAGGCTGTAACACAACAAAATGTGAAATAAATCAAGGGGTATGAATAATTTCTGAAGGTACTGTGGCTATCAACTTCCGTACTGCTTGAGTGCTTGAGAAATTCAAATATATTCAAAACAAATTTTATTTGTCAGCTACACATGGTTAGCAGATGTTAATGCGAGTGTAGCGAAATGTTTGTGCTTCTAGTTCCGACAGTGCAGTAATATCTAACAAGTAAAATTCCTCAAAACTACCTAGTACACACAAATCTAAAGGGGTGAATGAGAATATGTACATGTAAGTATATGGATGAGTGATGGCCGAGCGTCATGGGCAAGGTGCAATAGATGATATAAAATACAGTATATACATGTGATATGAGTAATGTAAGATATGTAACCATTATTAAAGTGGCGTTATTTAAAGTGCATTATATAAAGTGACTAGTGATCCATTTATTAAAGTGGGCAATGATTGGGTCTCAATGTAGGCAGCAGCCTCTCTGAGTTAGTGACAGCTGTTTAGCAGCTTGATGGCCTTGTGTGTTTTTCAGTCTCTCGGTCCCAGCTTTGATGCACCTGCACTGACCTCGCCTTCTGGATGGTAGCGGTGTGAACAGGCAGTGGCTCGGATGGTTGATCATTCTTGGATCATTCCTGTGACATCAGGTGCTGTAGGTGGCATGGAGGGCATGGAATTTCTTCCGGTGATGCAATGTACAGACCGCACCACCCTCTGGAAAGCCTTGTGGTTAAGGGCGGTGCAGTTGCCATACCAGGCTGGGATACAGCCCGACAGGATGCTCTCGATTGTGCATCTGTAAAAGTCTTTCAGGGTTTTGGGTGACAAGCCATATTCATCGAGCCTCCTGAGGTTGAAGAGGCACTGTTGCATCTTCTTCACCACACTGTCTGTGTGAGTGGACCATTTAATTTTGTCTGTGATGTGTATGCAGAGGAACTTAACTTTCCACCTTATCCACTGCTATCCCTTCGATAGGGGATAGGGGGGTGCTCCCTCTGCTGTTTCCTGAAGTCCACAATCATCTCCTTTGTTTTGTTGACGTTGAGTGAGAAGTTGTTTTCCTGGCACGCCTACTGGAAATCGACCCATTGTCCTGGGTGGTGGTCCGAACAGAGTATTCGCTTCAGGAAAGTCGTATTCCTGGTCGTAATGTTGGTAAGTTGACGTTGATGTTGCTTTTATATCCAATAATTCTTCCCAGCTGTAATAAGACTTAAGATTTCCTGGGGTTACAATTTAAGAAATAGAAATATACTTTAAAATCTAAATACTGCATAGTTTCCTAAGAACTCGAAGCGAGGTGACCATCTTTGTTGGCGCCATGCTATTACCAAGTTGTGACTCACGTGAGCATAGTGGTGCTTGAATGAAGGACAATCATGAGTGCATTCGTAAATTGGTTTGAGAGTGCCAGAGAGCAGAATAATTAAGGAATTTACGAACGCTACGTGGTTGTTATGGCACGTGTAAGTAAACATTGGCTAAAAAACTGAATTCAATTCTTGCCATTACACAGTTACAGCCACTATCCCTCTAGATAAGACGAAAACACTCTAACCAGCTCTACTAGGGTGAGCAAAACTTTAGCCAGTTAGCTTGGGTGCTTGACTGCCTTTGTGAGGTCAGAACACTTGGAAAAACCAAAGATTTGTATAACTAATCCAAGATAGACCAGAGTCAGTCGTTTCCAATGAGAGAAAATTAATCATAGTGGGCAGAACAAGGAAGGAGGAGGGCAGAGCCAAGCACAAGCTAGTGAGATCCTATTGGTGCATTTGAGCATTTATTAGCATATTTCTATTATGGAACGTCTACTCTGTGAAGTGCATGTGTGAAATAACTCAATTCACCCTTGCACTCCTTCTAAACAACCCATTATTTTGAAACTTTAGGTAAAGTCTTCAAAATGCAGTCTACTCTGTTTGTTACAGATTCCAATTTTGGAAACAGAAAACTTTATGGAGATTAAATGTTTAATTAATGAGAAAATTAGCAGAATGTCGGCCAAAATTAATCTCGCTCCCACTACTGGGCTTCCTTTCATCACCATATTTGGTAGTGAGTGGAAACGCCAACCAGATGCTTCCCATTTATACATCTGGTGAAATATCTGTGGATCAACCCTACTCCACGGCTAGAGCGTCAAGTGTGCACTCTGAACGATCTGAGAGCTAAATTCTCCGAATTTACGAACAGACAGAGTGAATTTATGAACAGACAGAGTGAATTTACGAACGCACCCCATATTGCTCAAATACAAATAGCACAACTTTCTACATGTAGTCTTCAATGGTTTTCAATGGTAGACTGCGACAGATCAGGTAAATGTCGAACTGTAACACAAAAATGTACTGAGAGGTTACTTGTCCAGTCGGTGCTGCTGCTTTTGAAAAGTACTGGGGAAAATGCGGTCTTGCCACGTTTTCCAGCAGCTCTGTAAATGTGCAATTCTGTGATGAAAAAATTGCTTCCCAAACTCACGGGCAGCCTATGGATGTCGGCATTTGAAGTCAGCCTTGTGGTGACTTGATAGCGTGTGTTATGCATCTACAGTATTTCACGTTGCACTGTACGCACCATTCCACCAGTAAATTAGTACATTTATGATGAGGTTGAGTAGTGGTTGACATTATATATGTCCTTCCACAGACCTTTAAACCTAATATTGCAGTGTTAATAGCTGGGGTCATTTTTGTTCGTTTTTGCTGTTCTCTAAATGTAATTTAGACACACACACACTTTGACACACACACACACTTTGCCATACCCTAGGTTTAGCTAAGCTGACACCACTGGAACACGTCCCGATCTACATCAACTGGACCGGAGTAGAGAGAGTTAGCAGTTTTAAGTTAGTCGGTGTCCACATCACTGAGGACTTGACATGGACCAACAACATCACCACTCTTGTCAAGAAGGAACAACGTACCTATACTTCCTAAGGCGGTTGAAGAAATTCGTCATGCCACCCGCATCCTCTCCAAAAACTACTGCTGCCCCATCGAGAGCGACCTGACCGGTTGTGTTACAGCCTGGTACAGGAATGAACCGCAAGGCCCTCCAGCGGGTGGTGAAGACGGCCCAGTACATCACTGGGGGCTTGTTCCCACCCATCCAGGACATCTACTTGAAACGATGGCTGAGGAAGTCTAGCAGCATCATCAAGGACACACAAACCCCAGACACGAGCTGTTTGTTCTCTCCCTTACCATTGGTCAGACGGTATCGGAGCGTGAGGTCTGATACCAACAGGCTCAGAGATAGTTTCTATCTACAAGCCATCAGACTGCTGAACAGTTGAACAGGACTGACCACCTGCTCTGATTCTCCACACCTTAGCACACATGCACTCACTCATGCACACACCCCGACAGACACACATCCACACACGTACTCACGCATGCACAAACACGCACACACACATACACTGTACATTCATGCTACACACACATCGCAAATGCTGCAACCAGACTCTTACATACTATAGCTAATACTGCATAATTTAAACACTTGCCCCCAATCCCCCCTTTCTCTGATACATGTTTGAATATTGTACTATAAATTGTGCTTCCCTGTATAATACTTAAAATATATTTTCTACTGAGCCATTTACTTTATGTTCCTATTCTTATATTTAAATATTTATTATAATTGTTGCATTGTCGAGAAAGAACCTGCAAGTAAGCATTTCGTTGGATGGTGTACACCATGTGTATCCTGTACATATCACTAATAAAACGTGAAACCTGAGGATTTCAATTCAATGAAGCTGAGATCTGAGATCCACAGCAGCACCAGAGTAGACAGGTGGGTGCACAAAGACTATATTGGCCGGGGAACTCATCTCTGGCAGATTGGCCAAAAATGGGAAGGGAAATTGATCATTCATGACCACATGGCATAAAAATGGGGAGTAAATTGAGTTTGGTGGGAAATAGCAGGACACTGCAGCCACATCAGAATGATTTAGAGCAGCCTGCCATTCCTGCAGTGAACAATGCTATTTTGAATGCCTGGGTGGGATGTGATTATAATAATGCTTGGCTGAAAGTGATGAAATTAGAATGATTAATCAGCCATTGATTGAACTGCTGTGTTTTGCCTTCCACTTCAGGGAAATAACTTGGCCTCCACTGGGCATTTGTGATGGATGAATACACATTAAAACTTAGAACACATGGAGTGAAAGTACAGTGCTTTGTGCTTTTGTTTGTGTGCGTGTGTGCATTTCTGTATGTGGGTCTTCATTTCTGATTTATGCATAGCTCATGAGGCATTATAAATGGGCTCATAATGCATTATGAAGAGTGGAATTTATAGGGAAATGTTACCAATTATACTATTGTGACATTGTGTGACTATCTAATGAATATTCAATCCTGGCAAGAAATAACCATGGACATATGGAAATAGAGTTCAACTCTGCAGATGGATTGGTGGGATTATTCTATCCATTGAGCCTTATTGCTATAGAGTTTAATTTATTATAAAAAATACTGCGATACTGGTATCGTCACAGCCCTACAATATACCAATGTGGCACTTGTACTAAACTCCTAAGGCATAACGTTCTTTAAAAAATCTGTGCAACCATAATTAAAATGACAATTGAATGGTAAAGAGGCATTCTTAGACAACCTACGCAGAAAAATAGACATGATTTATTTATGACATATAATTAGACATAATGGTTATGGCTCTACATAGCAGGAGAGAGCTGTTTCAGGTGTTTTAAAAAATGCAAAATTCTCTGAATTGGTTCTTTGACTGAACCTCATCAACATGGAATATTTCACCTCCAGCTAGACTTGGGGCTGGGTGCAGAATAAATGACATGTGGGGGGCACACAAGCAACTGTTGCAGAGGACAGCTGTCATACCCCGAAGTCTCTAAAGACATGATCATACAAAACATTGGCACAACCGTCTGAACTAAAAGTGCACAAGATGGTAAAGGAGATGTTTTAAACTGATTATTTGACTTCAATACTGTGTTTTCATCTCTTGTTTACTTTTTCTGATAAGCGTTTTATGGGAATACTACATTGCAGTCATGTCCTCTTCGGTGAGTCAAGACAAATCTTAAATCTCAAATCTTAAAATGCTCAAGATTTTATTTTAGCAGAGGATTTTAAAGCTGATGTTAATGATTGAGTGTTCTACCATGCAGGATCATCTGAAGACAGATTGGACAATCAAGTCACTCCCACAGCAATGCACAGAGATGACAAAAGACATTAATGATAAACCTGTCAAGGTAGCTAAACAATCAACTGAATTATACTGTATCTAGAGATGATGTGAATACTGTAGTATCGTCCTCATTAATTTCATTATATCACAGTATTGCTGTTGCAACTTGCAATTCTATGGCTAACTACCAGGGGCACTACTTTCACTGGGGACATTCTGAAATTGCATTTTTTTCAAAATATGAACACACCTACTCATTCAAGGGTTTTTCTTTATTTTGACAATTTTCTACATTGTAGAATAATAGTGAAGACATCAAAACTGTGAAATAACACATATGGAATCATGTAGTAATCAAAAAGTGTTAAACAAATTAAAATATATGTTATATTTAGGTTCTTCAAAGTAGCAACATTCTTGGCATTCTCTCAACAATCTTCATGAGGAATGATTTTCCAACCGTCTTTGGAGTTCCCACAAATGCTGAGCACTTGTTCGCTGCTTTTCCGTCACTCTGTAGTGCAACTCATTCTAAACCATCTCAATTGGGTTGAGGTCGGGTGATTGTGGAGGCCAGGTCTTCTGATGCAGCCCTCCATCACTCTCCTTCTTGGTCAAATAGCCCTTACACAGCCTGGAGGTGTGTTGGGTCATTGTCCTGTTGAAAAACAAATGATAATCCCACTAAACGCAAACCAAATGGGATTGCGTATCACTGCAGAATGCTGTGGTAGCCATGCTGGTTAAGTGTGCCTTGAATTCTAAATAAATCACTGACGGTGTCACCAGAAAAGCACCACCCCACAATCACACCTCCTCCTCCATGCTTCATGGTGGGAACCACACTTACGGATATCATCTGTTCACCTACTCTGCGTCTCACAAAGACACAGCGGTTGTAACCAAAAATCTCAAATTTGGACTTATCAGACGAAAGGACCGATTTACACCGGTCTAATGTCCATTGCTCGTGTTTCTTGGCCCAAGCAAGTCTCTTCTTATTATTGGTGGTCTTTAATCGTGGTTTCTATGTAGCAATTAGACCATGATGGCCTGATTCATGCAGTCTCTTCTGAGTAGTTGATGTTGAGATGTGTCTGTTACTTGAACTCTGTGAAGCATTTATTTGGGCTGCAATCTGAGGTTCAGTCAAGTCTAATGAACTTATCCTCTGCAGCAGAGGTAACTCTGGGACTTCCTTTCCTGTGGCGGTCCTCATGAGAGCAAGTTTCACCATTGTGCTTGATGGTTTTTGCGACTGCACTTAAAGAAACTATCAAAGTTCTTGAAATTTTCCACATTGACTGACCTAAATGTCTTAAAGTAATGATTGATTGTAATTTCTCTTTGCTTATTTGAGCTTTTCTTGCCATAATATGTTCTTGGTCTTTTACCAAATAGGGCTATTCTGTATACCACGCCTACCTTTGTCACAACACAACTGACTGGCTCAAACCCATTAAAAAGGAAAGACATTCTACAAATTAACTTTTAACAAGGCACACCTGTTAATTAATTGAAATGCATTCCAGTTGACTTCCTCATGAAGCTGGTTGGGAGAATGCCAAGAGTGTGCAAAGCTGTCGTCAAGGCAAAGGGTGGCTATTTTGAAGAATCTCAAATGAAAATATATTTAGATTTGTTTAACACCTTTTTGGTTACTACATGATTCCATATGTGTTATTTCATAGTTTTGATGTCTTCACTAGTATTCTACAATGCAGAAATGTTAAAAACAAAGCATAACCCTTGGATGAGTAGGTGTGTCCAAACTTTTGTCTGCTACTGTATGTCCACCTCACTTCTAAAACTAAAGTTGCACCCCTGCTAGCTACTACACCAATTTCCATTGTATTTGAAAGTTTTAACATAAGTGGGTTATGTATTCACACACAAGCTGCAAGCGGTATGAAAAAGTTACTTGTTAGTGGCCATGTGTAGAGTAAATGTCAGAGAGGATCAGCCAGTTGCTGTTTCATGCTGATGTAGACAATGTGTTACTGTGACTGTCTGGACACAGCCATTCAGACAGCTGGACCATGTACATATGCTGCTTGCTGTTGCAAATTGTCCTCTAGCTCCTCAGTATGCAAAGATTTCAGATTGCCACTGTGTCATAGCACTACTCCTCTTCAAATCAGGTAGCGTAGCCTATACATGTATAAACTGAGTGTGGGGTGTGTTAACGATGCTGTTTGGCCTCATACAGGAGCTATGTGTTATCTTCCCCTGGATGGTGGAGAGGGTTGTTGGCAGCCTGGATGGCAGCACTGTTGGTTGGAGTCTTTCTTCTCTGCAAGCCCACAGCAGTGACTACAGCAATGTACTGGAGTTCCTACAACCAAGGTGGACCTGTCTGTGATTTGAGACATTCCACAACTTGCTATCGATAATATTAAATTACTAATGAGTATTACACCTACAGTATACTAATAAACATGGACGTTTTCACCAACATACAATATTTTTGCAGTGGCCCAATGCTGAAACTTGTTTATAAACTTCAAGCTGAAGACTACAACTTTGAGATCCAAGTCGCCAATTTACCTGTAAGTTTTCAACATACAGTACAGTCACATCTGAAATTATTGGTACCAAGCTATGTTGTAGGCAAAATTATATTATTTTATACTAATTGCTCAGAGAAAGAGATTTTGTTTAACCAGTAAAAAAAATCTTGGTGTTAAAATGATTGGCACCCTAACGATTCTTATAAATAAATCAAACAATCTCATCTGCATTAACATTATACTGTTTTAAATTCATCTCAGTTCAAGAAACTGTATTGTGACCTTTCATGGCTTCCTGTTTCACTGGGGTATAAACATTTGGTCACACACATGTAAAATCCATTTGTCATCCGTCACCGTGGGGAAAGGCAAAGAACTCACAAATTAAAAGAGAGAAATGGTTGGTGACTTTCGTAAATCAGGCAATAGGTACAACAACAAAAAAACGACTGAAAAAACAAATATATCTCTTACCACTATTAGGGCAACAATTACAAAGTTTAAAACCACCGGAACGGTGTAAACTTGCCTGGTAGAGGACACAAATGCATATTTTCTCCATGCACAGCAAAGATGATGGTTCGGGAGACAAAGACTAGTCCCACAGTTGGAGAATTACAGAACTTGACCTGAAAGTTGACCCCAAGCACACATTCAATGGTTAATTGGCCACAAAATTAGTCTCCCTTGAAAACCTGTGGTTTGAAGGATCTGCAAAGGATCTGGAAAGATTCTGTATGGAGGAATGGTCTAAGATCCCTCCCAATGTGTTCTTTGATCTCATATAACATTATAGAAAAAGGCTAAGTGCTGTTATCCTCACAAGGGGAGGGTACACAAAGTATTGAAAATAGGTGACAATAATTTTTATTTGTATTTGTTTATTACAGTCTTTTTTTGCTCATCTTTATCAAGGGCACCAATACTTTCAGATGTGACTGTAAATGCTAATTGTGCAGTGTTATTTCAGCATACTTCACAATGTCATTGCGTTAGCAATAATTGCAACACAATATCAGTAGTTAAATGCCTATTGGTCTATATTTCTGTATGAATGCTGAGTTTTTTTTCTCTTTCATTTTAATTTCCATCCACAAGGGGGTCATTTCAAATAGCCGGATTTTCCTCAATAAATTACCCTCTCAGAGTCATCAGAGATTGTCACTCAGTATCCTTTTTTACAATGTTTGACGCAATGACAACTATTACTAAGTATTATTGAACTTTGTCCACTTTAGTTTAGCGTTGTTCTTAACTGTCACCAGATGCCTTTGAGTACTTCATGTTTTATTTTGCCACAAGTGTCATTACACAGAGGGTAGGCCGAAGTGCTATTCCATTTCATTTGTTTCAAATATTAATAAAGTCAATCCATCGCCAATGCTATCTCAATTTGTAACCTCTCTGCTTTTAATTGTTAAATTAGGATCACCACTCAGGGCAGCAAACCTCCATCTCAAACAGTGTCTACTTTGCCTTGGTGGATGCATATTTCAAACACTTCCTCCCTACAGAAGGATCCCCTCACTCAGATGTCAAAGGCACCTTGACCTCACACATTCCAAGGTGCTGTATAGCTAGCCTGTGCCTTTCACAATGCATTATAAGACCAGCACATCATCCATCAATATAGGGCAAATATGAAATGTAATATTTGATAACGCTTGTTTTGATGGTTCCCCAGGTCCTCTAGGTATAGTGAAACAAGCAAAGGCCTGTTGAAATGCCAGTGCCCTGTTAACACTGAGACAACCAATCAGAGTATCTGGAGATCAGGGACTATGCTACAGGTGATTGAGAAAAATCTGGGTTGGATAGAGACACTTTTAATATAGCAATCTTGGCTTGTCTCGCAAAGGTGTAGTTGTTGAGTCATTGTATGGCCTTTTTCATTGTCCCTGCATTAGATATTTTTGGAGATATGGCTGCCACATTTCCCCTTGGAGACACACCAGAAGCTTAATGAGGTCTTTCCTACCTTCCTTCGATGACTCATTCTTCATGACTAACATGCACTTTTATTCACATTGTTAATCTAATGGATTCGGAATTCTACATTTTAATGATAAGCACTTGTCTGTAAACCTGCAGGTCTCTGTCATCACAGAGGAGCACATACTGGTGGTGAGACAGCTGGTGAAGCACATGCATGCCCTCTCTGGAAAAACAAAACTAGACCAGTCTGATATCTTACCTTCTGCCCACTCAGAAACCTATCTCTCAGAAGATTTTAAAAGGTGAATACCCACTTTAGTGTTTTTTACAATGATGATGATGATGAGGATAATGATAATGATGATATTAACAATATGTTGTTATTGAAACCCAGAGTGGTCACATCAGAATATGTACAGAGGTTGTACCTTCTCTTGCTGCACTGCTTCAAACAGTGGCCTATGGAGAAATCCTTCAGAGCAGTGAGTGCACACTTAAGTTCTACATTGGATTTACATTTGGTCTGTCTTTGACATTTTGCCATGTTATTGCTTAATTTGCAGTGTTTCTAGCTGGTTTTGGAAGGTATCCTACTGTAGGCGTTCTGAATGTATGTATAAGAGAAGTGGTTTTGAATGAGCCGTTTCTCAATACAGGTATTGGAGACGTGGCTTAGTTACATCCAGCCCTGGAGATACCAAAAACATGTGTACAGTGAAAACAAAGAGAAATGGTAAGATATTTTGAATGTGCTCAGTAGTGTTATAGTTCAGACACAGCATTGGGTTGAAGAGTGCGTTTGCTAACATAAAGCTGTCTCTGTCTCTTAGGGCCTCTTTCATTCAGGAGAATATTCCCATGTACACCAGGCTATTCAGCTTCTTCTTGAAAAGATTTGCTCATGTCGACCTCGTCAACGTCGACAATGCAACCATGGTTTTCAGGATGACAAAAGTATTTGCCCAAACCAGTCTTCCAGAATTGATTGAAAATGGTAACCACAATTATTTTTTAGTTGAAGGGCACTGTAACTCAATCACAATGAACAATATTAGACCTCTCAAGATTTGTTTTCTCCATACATTTTGTTTACAGGAGAAAAATTGCTATTGCATCAAGGTCCCCTCCTCCCATCCACTCTGATGGCATCTCAGGTGCAGCCCACTGACATAGCTGCCCTGCCCAAGACTCACATCAATAACAAGAAACTACAAATGTTTGGGGTAGAAATGCGAGCCGAGGTAAGTCCCATTAAGGACAAGTGAATGACAAGAAAGACAATTTGACTGAGGGTGCTGCAATCTACCAAATATGGATAGTGGTCACAAATGCTTTCCTATATTCTGAACATTGTAGGTGCTGAAACTGGTCCAGAGACTAATGCAGGCCCAACAGACTGCAAAAACCACATTGGATCCGCCAGCCAATGTATCAGTTGGCCAGTTTCTCTGTTCCTGGAAGAGGTTGATTCTTAAAACCAATTCAGAAAGTGGGGGGAATGACATGACCAAGTCTGACATGAAGACAGTGGAGCTACTAAAGAAAACTGTGGACCACCTCAATCAGGTTTTCAATGTGAGAAGATGATATGACATTGGTTATTATTATTAAGTAGTACTAACCAATGTTAAAGTGATGTCTCAAATCATTTGTGGTTGTTTTGTAGCTCAACACAGGTCATCTATCTCAGATGATGATGAACATGGGGTCAGTGGAGGAATCCAAGCAGCTCCCTGACTGTATTCACAGTGAAAACGGGCTGATCCTGACAGACCTTGGCAGGATGCAGGTGAAAATAACTACTGCAATCCAAATGAATGATGTGCATACGGTGCAATACATAAATGTACATTGTAATTGTGTTCTATTGCAGATTATCAATGGCCTTCGCAGATTTGATATTGAGTATCAAGGGGACCCACAGCTGCAGCCTGTGAGAAGCTATGAAAACGCAGTCTTGGTGCAGCTCATGTTTTGGATCGCCACACTAATCAATAACAAAGTAAGTGGGGAGTCTTACCGGGGGCTTCATGCACCCCAAAGATCTGAGGGGGCACAAAGTGCGTGAGGATGGCTGGGGGGTGGAAGTTGGAGAAGTTGGCATTTTTCAAACACCTGAAACATATTTTTCTTGCAATCTAGAGCCATAATCATCATGCTTAATTCTATAATTATTTTTCTGCATATATAAACATAAGCATAAGCATACCTCTACTAAAATCTGGGTAAAATATTGAAAGGAATGTGAGTCTTATTCAATACATTTAGTAATTGCTTGCTGTTCTAAAGTGTACCAACCTTGCCAGCAATCATACCAGCTAAGACAGTTAGACAAGCTCGCTACTTGAACTTGATTGATATCCTGAAATGGCGTATTGGTACCTAGTTATGAGGTTGGGAGATTGGGAACCTACAGTATCTGCTATTTGTCTAACTTAATAACATTTCTAGTTGGCTAGTAGTATTACAGTATTACAACAACAAAAAAGTTTACTTTTTAAAATCATTTTTTATTTTACATGACAAATCTGAGGAGTCTCATGCCCCTGTGCCCCCTATGGGCATGATGCCTTTGGGTCTGACTTTTGATGCAATTTAATATTTCTATAATGATTAATTATGAACACTATTATATACATATATATATATAGAAATTGACTGACCAGGTGAATCCAGGTGAAAGCTATGATCCCTTATTGGTGTCACTAAATCCACTTCAATCAGTGTAAATGGAGGGGAGGAGACTGGTTAAAGAACGATTTTTAAGCCTTATGATAATTGAGACATGACTTTTGTATGTGTGCCATTCAGACGGTGAATGGGCAAAACAAAATATTTAATTGGCACAACTGCGGGAAGCATTGGAGTCAACATGGGCCAGCATCCCTGTGGAAGGCTTTCAACACCTTGTAGAGTCTATGCTCTGACTAATTGAGGCTGTTCTGAGGTCAAAAGGGGGTGTAACTCAATATTAGGAAGGTGTTCTTATGTTTTGTATACTCAGTGCATATGGCATACAGTAGGCCTACCTATAATGATTGGTAGTAGTACAGGAATACATGTATTGACTAAATTACTTGAGAATTTTGTCCTGCAGCTTGAAGGACACATGAACGATCTGTGCTCACAACAGAACCTGCTGGGAAGGCTGGGACAACACTACTTTATCACCTCCTCTGTAAAAGGAAGGTTCCCAAGGAGTACAGTGACACAGCAAAGCCAGGACGACTACCACCTGCGGCCACGCCTTACCCTGCGCACATTTGCGAGTTATCGCACATTACTCATTCTCCTGTTACTCTACTCGCTGGGATCTCTGTTTTCTATTAGCCCACTGTTCAGCACATGCCTCATCTTAATGTTGAGCTTTTTGTATGGGCTGTGCATGACTGTCTACGTGGGAAAGTAAAAAAACGTTATTCTGCGTCAATGTGTGTGTTATACCTAATAAAGGTGTTTTGAACTCACCAACTTCAATTGACTGATAATTAGGAGTTCACAGTGAAGTTGTCAAACCTATTGCTATTCTCTGACTTCTTATTGTTTTCCTTGACATGGTCAAACAACTTAAGCATAGATTGGTAACTTTTTTTCTAATTTGCCACATAGAAACTAGAGGCCATGAGGAACATATTCAAAAAGAACGCCACTCATTGGCCTATAGTTGAGGCTATTATAAGCAGTCTAACTTAAACACTCATATCCGTCGTTCCGTTTGATCTAGAGTCTTGATACTTTGTATGTAAATGTCTTTCCTCATGCTGAACAAATTTGCCTCAAGGACCCATAAGGTCAATACGGATAGATTTTCTTCCATCTTAGAGAGTTTGGAAAACGTATATTCTCATCAAACCATAACTCCAAAATGTGGTATGTAGGCCCATGACAAATCTCTTAACTTAGCTGGAAAAAGCTAAGGGATTGGTTAAGAGATGGCTGAGTTATTGATGAATCAGGAAATCTGATTGTACATGTCCATTATAATCCTTTGTAAATCCACTCCACAATGGCCTATCAACTTGAAACTTTTTAGAGTCTAGGCTACCACGGAGAACCATGGCATTTGAAACTTTTTAGAGTCTAGGCTACCACGGAGAACCATGGCATTTGAAATCTTTTTTTTAAATAAGGAAACTATTAACAATTCACTTTTTTGACTATGTAATGACTAAATATGCCATTGACACCAGCGAGACCATAGGATACTAGAGCAATAACTATTGATCAAGTGGACTTCATTAAATAGTACTCGCAAAACACCCGTCTCAACGTCAACAGTGAAGAGGCGACTCCGGGATGCTGGCCTTCTAGGCAGAGTTGCAAAGAAAAATCCATCTCTCAGACTGGCCAATAAAAATAAAAGATTAAGATGGGAAAAGGAACAGACACAGAAACTCTGCCTAGAAGGCCAGCATCCCGGAGTTGCCTCTTCCCCGTTGACGTTGAGACTGATGTTTTGCGGGTACTATTTAATGAAGCTGCCAGTTGAGGACTTGTGAGGCGTCTGTTTCTCAAACTAGACACTAATGTACTTGTTCTCTTGCTCAGTTTTGCACCGTGGCCTCCCACTCCTCCTTCTATTCTGGTTAGAGATAGTTTGTGCTTTCTGTGAAGGGAGTAGTACACAGCATTGTATGAGATCTTCAGTTTATTGGAAATGTTTCACATGGAATAGCCCTCATTTCTCAGAACATGAATAGACTGATAAGTTTCAGAAGAAAGGTCTTTGTTTATGGCCATTTTGAGCCTGTAATCAAATCCACAAATGCTGATGCTCCAGATACTCAACTAGTCTAAAGAATGCCAGTTTTATTGCTTCTTTAATCAGAACAGTTTTTAGCTGTGCTAACAATTGCAAAAGGGTTTTCCAATGACCAATTAGCCTTTTAAAATTATAAACTTGGATTAGCTAACACAACGTGCCATTAGAACACAGGAGTGATGGTTGCTGATAATGGGCCGCTGTACACCTACTGTATGTAGATATTCCATTTAAAAGAATCAGCCTTTTCCAGCTACAATAGTCATTTACGACATTAACAATGTATTTCTGATCAATTTGATGTTATTTT
Organism: Oncorhynchus mykiss; assembly: GCF_057628025.1. Taxonomy (NCBI): domain Eukaryota; kingdom Metazoa; phylum Chordata; class Actinopteri; order Salmoniformes; family Salmonidae; genus Oncorhynchus; species Oncorhynchus mykiss. The sequence goes on from NC_143027.1 coordinate 25,584,210, forward strand.
AATAAGCAATTTTTGCTTTTCTTTCAAAAACAAGGACATTTCTATGTGACTCCAAACTTTTGAATGGTAGTGTACATTGTTGACTACAACCTGCATTGAAAAAGTACTGAAATTTACTAAAGGTGGAACGAGTATCAGGTATGAAGCTAAGACCCAGATGCAGACCACATAGAATAAACAATAGTTTAATATTCCAACATTGGCAGGCAAAAGACAGGTCATGGCAGGCAGGGGTCAGTAAACCAGAGGTTAGGCAACAGTACCAGGCAGTAGGCAGGGTCAGGGTAAGACAGAGGTTTGTAATCCAGGAGGGCAAAGGTACAGGTTGGCAGGCAGGCTCAGGGGCAGGGAGAGTGGTCAGGCAGGCAGGCTCAGAGTCAGGACAGGCAAGGGTCAAAACCAGGAGAGCAAGATAAGAGAGACTGGAAAAAGCACTCGCTGAGACACAAACCACAGGTTGACTTGGACAAACGAGACAAACTGGCAACAGACAAACAGAGAACACCGGTATAAATACACAGGGGAAGATCGGCATCACCTGGAGAGGAGTGGAGACAATCACAAAGACAGGTGAAACAGATCAGGGTGTGACAACTAGGAATGTTTTAGCACCATCAACATGTTACTTGGGAGGGGAAATGTGAAAAAGCATTGTGGGCGTGTACACTTCCTGTGATCAGAATAGCTAGGACGGTGGATGGAAGGTTGCACTAGTTTGAAATGGAAAAACATGCGGTAGCTATGGATAAAAAAGGACATCAAGACGAAGCAGCTGCTTTATAAGAGGGATGCACTGTTGAGCACTACATTCCGAGGGGTTTGTGCTGATTGTATGGAGATTGTGACAGCCGGTTGAATGGTGTCCCTTGTGAAGGCAAGAACAAGATGTATGTCAGGAGAAGTTCAGTATTATCATGAGGAGATGTATACTTGGGATACGGAGGACGAGTGGAGGGAAAAAGAGAGGCAGAGGGTGAACATGACTCGGTTAAAATTGGCGGAAAAAAGGGAGATGGTTTGTTAAAGAAAAATGGTACAAAGTGTAAGTAGAGTGAGCTGAAGACGTGAATAAGGGCGAAGTGGTAGGTGTGGTGAAGTTTTCGGGGCATGAGGCTTGCACCGAGGGTAAAGATGAGCCTGTGACAGTAGGAGGGAAGTTTTTGGAAAAAGTGGACCCTTGCCTTTTGGCTGATCCATTTGCGGTTTCAGGGTGGGTGAAAACAGAGTTGGAAGCTGTGGAATTGGGGAGGGTAACAGAAGTGGTCTTGTGATAATTATTTGTGTTTCTGCTGGTCAGAGGGAACAGGCGCTCTGTGTTAAACGAATGGGGGCAAGAGATGTGAATTGTTTTGCTCTCAAGAAAAGGGCACCATTGAAAGGAGTGATTACTGGGGTAGCAGTAAATGTTAATTAAAGTTAACCAACTGAAGGGGAAGATTCCCGGTGTTTGTGATGTTCGTCGTTTGCTGCGACGCAGACAGTGTGGAGTGAGAGGTGAAATAGAGGAGTCATTGTCTGTTCTATTGAGTTTTGATGTTGTCTTTGCCTGACAAAGTGGTGTTAGGATATTAAAGTTAGCTCTTGTGCCGAATACATTACATTGTTACAGGTGTCAAGCTTATGGGCATGTGGCAGGAGTATGTATGAGGTAGGGGTGGCAGGTAGCATAGTGGTTAGAGCATTGGGCCAGTAACCGAAAGGTTGCTGGATCAAATCCCTGAGCTGACAAGGTAAAAATATGTTGTTCTGCTGCTGTTCCCTGAGAAGGCTGTCATTGTAAATAAGAATTTGTTCTTAACTGACTTGCCTAGTTAAATATAAAGGTTCCTAGGTGTGAGAAGTGTGCATGAGGCAAAGGAATGTGTAGTGGCATGTGTTGACTGTAGGGGTGCACATGGGGCTGGGGATCAGAAATGTCATACTTGCCAGTAGGTTGAGGTTTCCAGGCTTAGAGTAGTGCAGAAGTTTTCATATGTAGAGAAAGATGGGTCAAGGGGGAGGGATCCTGAGAGGAGTGGTGTGAGTAGTGGATTTTTTTTAAACCTTTTATTTAACCAAGTAAGCTAGTTGAGAACAAGTTCTCATTTACAACTGCGACCTGGCCAAGATCAAGCAAAGCAGTGCGACAGAAACAACAACACAGATTTACATGGAATAAACAAGCATACAGTCAATAACACAATAGAAAAAAATAAAGTCTATATACAGTGTGTGCAAATGGCATGAGGAGGTATGGCAATAAATAGGCCATAGTAGCAAAGTAATGACAATTTAGCAGATTAACACTGGAGTGATTGATGAGCAGATGATGGTGTGTAAGTAGTGATATTGGTGTGCAAAAGAGCAGCAAAGTAAATAAAAACAATATTGGGATGAGGTAGGTAGATTGGGTGGGCTATTTACAGATGGACTATGTACAGCTGCAGCGATCTGTTAGCTGCTCAGATAGCTGTTGTTTAAAGTTAGTGAGGGAAATGTAAGTCTCCAGCTTCAGCGATTTTTGCAATTCGTTCCAGTCACTGGCAGCAGAGAACTGGAAGGAAAGGTGGCCAAAGGAAGTGTTGGCTTTGGGGATGACCAGTGAGATATACCTGATGGAGCGTGTGCTACGGGTGAGTGTTGTTATCGTGACCAGTGAGCTGAGATAAGGCGGAGCTTTATCTAGCATAGACTTGTAGATGACCTGGAGCCAGTGGGTCTGGCGAGTATGAAGCGAGGGCCAGCCGACTAGAGCATACAGGTCGCAGTGGTGGGTGGTATAAGGCGCTTAGGCCAACAAGTGATATGCAGTATGTTTCAATAAGATTAAACTTTTAGCATTTATAGCAATGGTTATCAACTGTACTGCAGGGATGGAATGTAAGTCACAGAAAATTGAGGTTGTGGTGGCGGCTGCAGAGAGGTATTTGGGTGTGTGAGACTTGGCATCAGAATAATTACAGGGTGGGGGTGGTGTCCAATCCTTTCAGGTTGTTGGCTTAAATAGATACAAAATAGTGGAGCAGGGTAGTGTTAGAGGGTATGGTATTTGTTTATTTATTTTCTCAAGCAAAGTATAAGGGAGTTGTGCTCCAGTCTAGTAGGTGGCAGTAATGCAACATTTTTGGATGACACCCGCAAGTACACTTCCTGTTTTGAAGGTAAGCTCGCGTTACAGCTTGAAGCCAGCTAGCTAACATTAGGTAGCTCGTTGGGTAATTTAAAAGCAAAACCAAATAGCTAGTTACCTATTCTTGGTAGCTAGCTGGCACGTTTTGCCGTCATGTCAATTCTTGTTCTGTCGTTCTGCTCCAGGTAACACAAATGAACTAACTTTAGCCATGTCTGGAGCTACAGTAGCTAGCTTGCGTCTGCTGATGCCCACAGCTAACGTTAGCTAGCCAAATCGTATTTAGCGTTCAATGTTGACTATAGCTTACTAGCCACATGCATACCAAATATTAATTTGTGGGTATATTAGCTAGCATGTGGCAATAATTGTTACGTTTGCACTCACAACTTGCAGAATAAAACTAGTTATGCATAATTCTGCACTTTTGTTTTGGGCGTAACGTTATACAAATCCCAGAGACCACCCTTAACGGTCTGAACATTTCAGATAAGCACTATCAATAAAATAACTTATAACAGCCTGTTTAGGTAGTAATTATATTCCATTTGGGTGTAACTTGTCCAGTGTTCTAGCGCAAGCAGCAGAGAGTGGCACATCAGCCAAGAGTATGCCTTTCCTCCATGGCTTTCGCAGGATTATATATGAGTATCAGCCCCTGGTGGACGCCGTACTGTGTGTTGTTGGTCTGGAGGAAGGGACAAGCACTGGAGAGAGGTGAGTGTACATTATGTGATGCTGTGAGTCTGGTTCAGGGATAAGTAACTGCTATAGTAACTTGCACTGACACTCAAGTTCCACAATGTCAATCGATATGGCAATGTGTAAGCTAACCTGAAACCTCTATTGTGTATTTATCTGTATTTGACCTTGGTCTTCTTATTGGATTTACAGGAGCCGTAGCCCGGAGGATGAGGACAGTCTATGCAGGTCTTTAGTGGAGCTACTGGAGAAGGAGTCCCAGTCAGCTGTGTTTGAGGAGGGGATCAGCTATGCTCTGTTTAAGGTTGCTGAACGGGGACTAGTCTGTGCAGCAGAAGTCCTTCTACGATATGGAGCAGATCTCAACTTTGAGGGTGAGAGGACTGACTTGTCATTCAAATATTAGGAGACTATTTGTCTATTTTATTGATCTAAATATAATTTGATTCCCAGACCCTGTATCTTATTACAACCCACTGCACATTGCTGTACTGAGGAACAGGCCAATTATGGTGAGGTTGCTGGCTGGACATGGAGCTGACATTAACAAGCGAGATCGGGTGAGTACAACAGGTAGCAAGAACTTATAGCTGCAAAACATACTACTGTTCTGTCTTTTCTGCAGTACATTTCTTGCTCTGTATACATAATGTGTTGTTATGGCTCTGTAACACAGTGTACTGTATCTTACGCAGATCCATGAAAGTAGCCCCTTGGATCTCGCTAGTGAAGAGGCAGAGAGACTGCCTTGTATGTGCACACTGCTGGACATGGGTGCTGACGTGAATGCAAGAGATAAAAATGGTGAGTTGAGGGCCTCCCGAGTCGCGCTGCGGTCTAAGGCACTGCATCGCAGTGCTAGAGGCGTCACTACAGACCTGGGTTCGATCCTGGGCTGTATCACAACCAGGGGGACTTTACTCGCTCAAGCGACTCCTTGTGGCGGGCCGGGCACCTGCAGGCTGACCTCGGTCGTCAGTTGAACTGTGTTTCCTCTGACACATTGGTGCAGCTGGCTTCCGGGTTAAGCAGGTGGGTGTTAATTAAGAGGCGCGGTTTGGTGGGTCATATTTCGGAGGACACATGACTCGACCTTCGCCTCCCGAGCCCGTTGGGGAGTTGCAGCGATGAGACCAGATCGAAATTGGGGAGAAAACAATGGTAATAAAAAATGGTGAGTTGAAATTTTGACCTGTATTTACTGTATATCCTGTATTTCAACACTGCCTTTTTGATCTTGTCCCCAAAGGAAAATCACCCTTGCTACATGCCCTAGCTAGCAGTGATGGACTCACTGTGCATAACACAGAAAACATCCGGCTGCTACTTCAGAGAGGTACTGTGCTATAAAATAACCTTAAAAATGCACTATGCAAGAATCACTCTGCATTTTCCTGGTTCTAAAATTCAAATAGTTCCCCTAATTTCAGTTTGTAACAAAACAAGCAAGTATAGTGTAGAGAATGGTTTACAAAACTGAAAGTAAGACGCAAAAACTGAACTTAAGAACGGGAAGCATAGAAATACCACACACGGATAGAACATATCTACCGCTTCTTACACTTGCTTTCAATTAGAATGACCGTACACATTTCTATGTGAATTTGGTCAGGTCGCCCAAAAGGTTACATACTGCCGCTTTAATTTGGAGTAGGCTTATGGGCAGAAAGACAGAAATGCTAAACATCAAATCAAATTTTATTGGTCACATACACAGTTAGCTGATGCTAATGCGAGTGTAGCGAAATGCTTGTACATCAACAACAGCAGAGCATGTCCAAATGTATTTATATTTAGGAAACTTTGTTGTTTGTTCCCCTCCTAAGGTGCAGATGTTCATGCTGCCACACTGGATGGAGAGACGGCTGTATCCTCGCTGGTCTTTCTGGTGAAGGAGGCTCTGGAGGGCTCTGTGGAGGATGCAGCTGAGATCGGCCGCTTCTGTCTGAGGGCCACGCGGCTGCTTCTGGCCCACGGGGCTGACCCCAGCTGCTGCCTTACCCCCGACGGGGAGGAGGATGGGGAACCCTCCCTGACAGTGACCAGCCTGGAGCACTTTGATCGGCTCTTTCCCCTGGCAGTGCTGCTGCTGCAGAGTGGTGCCTCCTTCCACTGCTCTCGCCACGGAGCCTCCTGCTGGACAGGCTACAGGCTGGTATTCCAGAGGCTCCAGACGGCCCTGCTGGACTGTTCTGATGCAGAGCAGGCGGCTGAGCTCCTGGAGCAGGCTGAGGTCCTCCTGGACTTGGCCCGGGTGTCCTCCCCAAGTCTGGCCCTGCCCCTGGACCTGCCTATGCCAGACCAAGACCCCAATGCGCAGACATTGCGGGACCTCCATCGGCGTGTGGTGGAGCAGGAGACCGGCCCTCCCCCCCTGCGCTGTCTCTGCAGGGCCTTCATCCGGGATCACCTGCAGCCCTGGCCCCTGGACGACAGGGTGAAGGCTCTGCCTTTACCTGACAGACTGAAGGAGTACCTGCTTCCCGAACACACCCTGAGCCCCAAGCCAGGATGGGACTGCTTCAAGCCCCAGCGTACCCTACGCTGACGACACATGTTTTTACACTGGTAACTGGGGCTGACACATGGAGTAATTGACCTTTATCCTTTTGTAATGATTTGGTGTTAGGACACCAATCTATCAATGTACTCAGAACCTGCCATTGAGGCCTTTGTTTTTTTGTTCAAGTGTGTGTGCCAAATCATACAGACAAAGAATCTGAATATGTTTACTATCAAGATCAAGATCACTTAGACATTTCTTAAGAATAAGTTGTGTAACTTCCATACATTTGCACTGCTGGAAGGGTGCAGATGAGTCTTTTGTTAAATATTAGCAGAAAAGGTTGGACTTTGTCATCTGAATAAAACAATCAGGATCAGTTATTCTGCATCTTTTTTTCTGTGTCAGCGATAACAGTTGAAGTATAGTGATGGGCCACAAGATGGCAGTGTTGTTCTTTGTAGCAGGTAGTTGCTGAAAAAGAGGTCAAATTACAATTTATATTATATTCAAGTGTTCTTAACACAATCAGAAATCTCCTATTAATACTTCAAACACATTTTTATATCTCATACACATTTCATGTATTTTCTTTGAATTCATGAGTCATTGAATCTTATCAACCTTCTCTACGTGTTTGCCCATGATTGTGCTTAGATTGTTTCCTTATTTATTTTAATAGCAATGACACAGATTAAATGTAAAACATTTTTGACAATTAACACATTACGGTATAGCAGTGTATGGTGACTATGGGAGTTGGTAGTGGAGTTGGTGTTGCTATGGAGTCAGAAGGTTGAGCTGAACGGCAGCCTGGTTCTATTGAGAGCTACAGGGCAGATCAGCCTGGCACAGAAGGTGATCTTTTTTTCACTAATTGGTCTTTTGACCAATCAGATCAGCTCTGAAAAAGATCTGATGTGAAAAGATCTGATGTGATTAGTCAGAAGACCAATTAGTGGAAAAAATATCAGATTTGGGCTGCCTGTGTAAACACAGCCTAAGAAACACTGCCCTTTCCCACCTGGACAAAAGGAACACCTATGTGAGAATGCTGTTCATTGACTACAGCTCAGCGTTCAGCACCATAGTGCCCCCGAAGCTCATCACTAAGCTAAGGACCCTGAGACTAAACATCTCCCTCTGCAACTGGATCCTGGACTTCCTGACGGTCTACCCCTAGGTGGTAAGGGTAGGCAACAAAGCGTCCGCCATGCTGATTCTCAACCCTGGGGTCCCTCAGGGGTGTGTACTTGGTCTCCTCCTGTATTCCCTTTTCACCCACGACTGTGGCCAAACACGACTCCGACACAATTAAGTTTGCTGACGACACAACAGTGGTAGGCCTGATCACCGACAACGATGAGACAGCCTATAGGGAGGAGGTCCGAGAACTGCCAGTGTGGTGCCAGGACAACAACCTCTCCCTCAACGTGAGCAAGACAAAGGAGCTGATCGTGGACTACAGGAAACGGTGTCAGAGGAAAGCCCATAAAATTGTCAGAGACTCCAGTCACTCAAGTCATAGACTGTTTTCTCTGCTACCGCACGGCAAGTGGTACCGGAGCGCCAAGTATAGGACCAAAAGGCTCCTTAACAGTTTCTACCCCCAAGCCATAAGACTACTGAACAATTAATCAAATGGCCACTATTTACATTGACCCCCCCATTTGTTTTGAACACTGCTACTACTCAATGTTTTATCTATGTACAAATGACCTCAACTAACTGTACCCCCGCGCACAGACTCGGTACCGGTACCACCTATATATAGCCTCGTTATTGTTATTTTGTGTTACTCTTTATCATTTTGTACGTTAGTTTATTTGGTAAATATTTTCTTAACTCTTCTTGAACTGCTCTGTTGGTTAAGGGCTTGTAAGTAAACATTTCACGGTAAGGTCTACACTTGTTGTATTTGGCACATGTGACAAAGTTTGATTTTTTTTCACACAGGATAGAGTACAGTATATACGTATGCATATGAGATGAATAATGTAGGGTAAGTAGCATTATATAAGGTAGCATTGTTTAAAGTGGCTAGTGATATATTTACATAATTTCCCATCAATTCCCATTATTAAAGTGGCTGGAGTTGAGTCAGTGTCAGTGTGTTGGCAGCAGCCACTCAATGTTAGTGGTGGCTGTTTAACAGTCTGATGGCCTTGAGATAGAAGCTGTTTTTCAGTCTCTCGGTCCCAGCTTTGATGCACCTGTACTGACCTCGCCTTCTGGATGATAGCTGGGTGAACAGGCAGTGGCTCGGGTGGTTAATGTCCTTGATGATCTTTATGGCCTTTCTGTAACATCGGGTGGTGTAGGTGTCCTGGAGGGCAGGTAGTTTGCCCCCGGTGATGCGTTGTGCAGACCTCACTACCCTCTGGAGAGCCTTACGGTTGAGGGCGGAGCAGTTGCCGTACCAGGCGGTGATACAGCCCGCCAGGATGCTCTCGATTGTGCATCTGTAGAAGTTTGTGAGTGCTTTTGGTGACAAGCCGAATTTCTTCAGCCTCCTGAGGTTGAAGAGGCGCTGCTGCGTCTTCTTCACAATGCTGTCTGTGTGAGTGGACCAATTCAGTTTGTCTGTGATGTGTATGCCGAGGAACTTAAAACTTGCTACCCTCTCCACTACTGTTCCATCGATGTGGATAGGGGGGTGTTCCCTCTGCTGTTTCCTGAAGTCCACAATCATCTCCTTAGTTTTGTTGACGTTGAGTGTGAGGTTATTTTCCTGACACCACACTCCGAGGGCCCTCACCTCCTCCCTGTAGGCCGTCTCGTCGTTGTTGGTAATCAAGCCTACCACTGTTGTGTCGTCCGCAAACTTGATGATTGAGTTGGAGGCGTGCGTGGCCACGCAGTCGTGGGTGAACAGGGAGTACCCTGAGATTTGGATTGCAGTGTATGTTTTAGGTAGCTAATTAGCAGCGCTTTTAGTATCTGCTGTGTTGATTTACCCTGACCCTAAAGACTCAATGTACTACTGAACTAAACTGACACGTGAGAACACACTCCTCCTTTAAAATGTTCTCTGAGCACATGTATTGAAAAGGGATTGCTACTATTTGTACTGTGACCAAGAAGCCAGATGATGGCAGTGTTACACAATGGGGGGGAGAGAGACCAGTGGTTGTTTTGGTTCTACTGACTACATCTATGAAATCCACAATATCCACTGCCTTTTTAGGAAGTAGTTGTGTGGTAGATGGAATCCTTTACACTCACTTTCTTCTTAAGACATTTTGAATGTCCCACGTTCTACACATGACTCATTTTAGTACTTCACAATGCATACATTGATTTCTTGCCAATGCAGATTTTGTTCTAAATATTTGTGTCAGGTTTGAGAATACAGATATGCAGTATTCAACACATGCATTGCAGTTCTACAAACAGCTGCTGTGGATGGTAGTGTAAATAGAGAAGTCTTGGTTGAGTAGTGGTTTTCTGTGGGACGCAATGGAGCTGTGATGACTGTCTGCTGGTGTGGAAAGGTTATTCAGAGTTTATTCTGAAACAAATCTGGTGTGATTCACACACCATCTCAGTCTTTTTCTGTATGGTTCATTCACCCTTAAGCCAATGCAGTTACACTGCTGCCACTGACTGTTGAAGCCGTGCATGGACAGATGCTACTATAGAGAGTCATTATTTTAATGCAGTTTTAGCGGAGTGTGTATGAATGCGTTTGAGAGAGAGACTAGCAAACTAAATAGGACAGTGTGTTACACAACTAACCCCCTCCTGACATTGCTGGCTGGGGCTGCGGTGACTGCCTGGCTCGCAGACTGGCGCATTGACTCCTCTTCTTTATCTAGGTCATAGCCTCTGAAGAGAGAAGGCAGCTACAGCGGCAACTGCTCCACAAGCACTTCACTCTCCTGTCTGTCTGAATCTCTCCACACGCTCTGATGAAACCCCAACATCAGCCGCCAGGGAGAGGGGGTGGGGTGGGTTGTAGTGGGGTCGAGGTTTGGATTAGAGGAAAAAAAGATTTGAGAGAGAACAGTAGGGTAACTTGGGGGGGGAAATGCCACCAATAAGGGAAATATCTTTTTTTCTGTCTGAAAATAGACAAGTTTGGTCAGATTTAGATATGTGCATACCGGCTATCTTTAGGCAAACACATTTTGAAGGGAAATAAGTATGCAGAATAAAATAAAGACATTTATGAGATTAGTGTGTTAAAATCAAATTGATATGTTTATTTGGGCATTTTACTTGGCTCATTGTGCTCTAGCGACTCCTTGTGTCGGGCCGGGCACCTGCAGGCTACTTCAGTCGTCAGTTGAATTGTGTTTCCTCTGACACATTGGTACAGCTGGCTTCCGTGTTAAGCAAGCAGGTGTTAAGAAGCGCAGCTTGGCGCGTCATGTTTCAGAGGACGCATGACTCGAACTTCGCCTCTCCCGAGCCCATTGAAGAGTTTCAGCGATGAGACAAGATCGGAGAGAAAAAGGGGGTAATTAAACAAATACAATAAAAAAAAAGATTACATTTTTTTTAACCATGTGGATGATTTATCTTTAGGTTCCCCTTCTGGTAAATATATTTAAATGTATAGATCTAACTTAATTAGTTTATATAATATATATATATAACTTTTTTCTAAATGACAAAATATTATATTAGTTTTGTTGGGTGACGTAAAATGTTGAGATGAGACGGATGAGATTTTTAGTTAAGCAAAACTAGTGACATCTAGGGAAAGAGTCAAAAATGTGGTGACGGGTTTCTGTAAGAATTACAGGGGGGGGGGGGTGTTTAACCCCAAGCCACCCTACTATAGAGGAAACCAACACAGTATTACAGAGATAGAGATGGGGACCAAGGGACATACAGTAAAGCATTTTTTGTTGATACAGTAGAGATACATTTGATCAACTTGGTTTACACAGTCTGTTTCCTGTCTTGTGTTTCATGTTCCCTAAGCCCTGGCCTAAAACCAACCCCAGACTTCCACTGGCCTTGCGTTGGGATCATCACATTTTAGCAGGTGTGGGATTTGAGAAGGAGAGATCATTTGGTGGTGTGTACATGGACTGTGAAGGCCACCAGGGAGAGTTGGCAACGCATAACTTACCCCAGCCAACAATCATGCCGAGGCAGATACATAGCATTCCCCAATGATGACCCAATGCTGCCAGCAAAAGGTGATAAAACCAAGAAACCAAGAGAGAGGAGCCAAGCCTCTCTACCTATCATTTATTGAGAAACAATGTGACTGAATCTCACCACTGAAATGAGTTATTGATCTATTCTCTTCCCCATGCTCAGGGTCTGTACAACCCCATCTGCTCATACTCTCACTCCTTCTCCCTGAATCCTTATTTCATTCTACCTTCTTTCTTTCCCTGACAGTGGATCATATTTTATTTTATTATTCTTAGGAATATTTCCCATTCCTTTGTTCTCCACCAGCCATCTCTGTACACATTTCAATTTGTTTAATTATTGTCACTTACTCGGTTATTTCTCTCTGCTCTCAAGCACCCATTGAACGTTACCTGTTTCTCTGCATCTGCTTATTCTCCCATCATTCTTTTCCTCATCCTTTCAGCCCTCCACCTCAGCTGCTGTAGCCGTGTCCCAGGGAGGTTGTAAAGATGGAGAAGAGGCTTCTGAGTAGGCCTATATACAGCAGGGATTGTTTGGTGAGTCTGAGCTCTAATAGTTTTTTTATGTTCTGACATAAAAACGTTTACAAGCACATGTTCACACATACCTCAAACTGTCAGCAGCATTACCACTGAACACACTGAGAAGATGATAGTTTATTCTCCATTATGCATTGTCGAAGAACAAAGTGCTTAGATATTAGTGTTATGACCTGTGGTAACAGTGTTATAACCTGTGGTAACAGTGTTATAACCTGTGGTAACACAATGCCTACCTACCTATCAGTGTAATGTAATAGTCAACTACTGCAGGTTACTCAGTGGACAGTAGACCAGTCCAGGACACAATCAAATGTCTCAGTCACACACTGTACACTTTGGATTGCAAACAAACTGTCAAGAAGAAAAGAGATTAATAAATTGGGATTCTGGGAGAACAATGTAAGAAGGGGAATAAGAAAATGGAACAACCTGGCCACTAAAATAAACCATTCTGCTGTGTTTGCTTGGGAATGGGATAGAAAGAAACCTCAAAGGGTTACATTCAGTAATAAATACAGTCAAGTTGTGCTCTGACTTGACAATGTTCCCCCTCCTCTCCTATTCTGCTACAGTACCTCTACCTTGGTCTTTCTGCTTCAGTGGAAACAAAAGACTGTTGACATCAGTAAGTGAAACTGGGGCTTGTTGAGAATTGTGGGACATTCATACTCCATGAACCTGTTTCGGTAGGTCAATCCTTCATGGTCTGTTTAGTATCAGTTCCCCTCTATTTGAAAAAGTGATTTCCAAAAAACTGTGATCAGCTTTGTGCAGAGCCCATTCTATTATAATAGTGAAGATACAAATGTTGTGCCGAATAGAAGATTTGAGGGTTGGTGTTCCTACAGTGGCCTTTCAGATGTTCAAGCATAAAATATCCAGACAGAAAAACAACAACATTAAAAGAATGACGAAACAATCGGTAACATGGGAAATAAGTGATTATGATAATAAACTCATGATGTAATTTGAATTGATGCATAAATTAGTTTTAAATGCATCTCATGTCTCTCAATGTTGTGGATAACATAACATTGTCATCACAATGACAAAACACAAGCTGTTGTTGAGTGCCTAGTGCAGTTGATGACACCATCATATAGAGACAGATTTGTCATATGTTATGGTTAACATTGACACAATTCTAAATCTAAGATTACTACAGTCCCTTGCACAAACACGGTCTCAATTTGCGTGTATGTTTTCCACCCAGCAATGTGAAGACAAATACAGATCCAAAGCCATGAAAGAGTCAGGACTCAGAATGGCCTAGGAGGAAGATGGTTAGGAGAAGACATGGAGAGATGTGGAGTAACACAGGACAGAGGGCATTGGGAGGTTGATGCTGGATAGCGGTTAAGAGAGAATAGGCATACAAACACACTAGTGTTAAGCAGTGTTGGTGGAGTAATGAACTACATGTAATTCAACTAGTAATTCAACTACAGTGTAGTTAATTTGTTTTTTGCCATGTAGTGGTGTAGCTAACTACTGAAACTACACACTACTCTTTTTGCAAAAAGAGAAGAAAATATGGGTGAAATAGGCAAGAATTACCATTATTTTCCAGGCAATGTGGAAACGTGGTTTTTGTGTTTTTATTATTATAGTTTTATTTTTTGTGTATAATAGTCTAAATTGCTCACTTGGTTAACATCTGACTCAAGAGTGATCTGTTCTTGCAATTTGCAAAAAATATATATATTTTTCTTAAGGGTAGCATTAATGTAGGTAACTTCTTCTAGTGTGAAATAATTGGTAGTTTGATAAATTATGATTTCAGAGTAGCTTCCCCAACACTCGTTTTAAGCATTTTGTAGACCAATTAGTTATGGTCTCAAAGACTCTCTGTCCAAAATGCAGGTTAGTGTTTTTCATAATTAACCTTGTTCTGGAGGCAGCTCTTCAGAGTGGTCACTAGCTGGCACAGCCACAAAGTCATCCAATTGGATTTTAAGCCTAACCGTAACACTAAACTTAATCATACGGCTAACCTTAATGCCTAACCATCACCTCAAAGTATGACCAGAAAGCAAATGTTTTGTTTCAAGGAAGTCGCTCAGTTCTGCCTCCAGGGCAATATTCCTGACAATAATCGTCAACCTGCGTCCAAAGCAGGGATCTTCTAAGTAAACACTCTAAATGTCTGTGCGTATGTGTGCTCGCGTGTGAATAATCACAGACAGTCTCCCAGGACCACAGATGTGGTGACCTCATCTGAGAAGAATGTAGACCTACTCCTTCCTATTACTACAGTGGAGTTGATGGAAGACTTACAAACCACTTACAAACCATTAATAGATGCAGGTCATGCAGCTGAATATTAAAAAATGCAGCTAGCTAATGATTGGAAATAATGTGTACAATTTCACCCCATAATATCCCATGCTGAAGTACTGCAGCAGCACTGCTGTTTAACAGATATGCAGACATGAGTTTTGCGGACTATTGTGGCTTCAGAGAGAGCCCCTTGTAAAGTGTGTGTACTTCAAACTTAGACGAGGGTAATAGGCCTGGAGGGAGGGAGGGAGGGAGGGAGAGAGGGAGAGAGAGAGAGGGAGGGAGGGAGGGAGGGAGAGAGAGAGGGAGGGAGGGAGGGAGAGAGGGAGGGAGAGAGGGAGGGAGGGAGGGAGGGAGGGAGGGAGAGAGGGAGGGAGGGAGGGAGAGAGGGAGGGAGGGAGAGAGGGAGGGAGGGAGAGGGAGAGAGAGAGAGAGAGAGAGAGAGAGAGAGAGAGATGGAAGTAATGGCCCTGAGAATCCACTGATTTGCTCTCATCACTGTTGCACGGATCAAAACTCATTACGTTTAAACTGTATATGTGGGTCTCTTCTTCGGCACCAGTGGTGTAGTGCTATTTTTTTAGGTAGGGTAGTGCAACAAAAAAAAGTTAAGTCATCAGTTCATCAATCAAAGTTTGTGCCGACAAATGTGGACTATTGAATAGCCTATCCAATTGCAAAGTCTGCCTATGCCCACACACTTTGTCTCAAGAAAATGTAATCTTTTTAATACCCTGAAACACCACATTAGAAATACCTAATTTCAAATAAGCCATCACTACTATCAATCGTGAATGATAATTATTGATGTTTTACCAGTTAAATGTAATTTGGTTGATCTCAGTCAGTTGGGAATATGCATTTAGTTCATATATATACAATGCCTTGCGAAAGTATTCGGCCCCCTTGAACTTTGCGACCTTTTGCCACATTTCAGGCTTCAAACATAAAGATATAAAACTGTATTTTTTTGTGAAGAATCAACAACAAGTGGGACACAATCATGAAGTGGAACGACATTTATTGGATATTTCAAACTTTTTTAACAAATCAAAAACTGAAAAATTGGGTGTGCAAAAATATTTAGCCCCTTTACTTTCAGTGCAGCAAACTCTCTCCAGAAGTTCAGTGAGGATCTCTGAATGATCCAATGTTGACCTAAATGACTAATGATGATAAATACAATCCACCTGTGTGCAATCAAGTCTCCGTATAAATGCACCTGCACTGTGATAGTCTCAGAGGTCCGTTAAAAGCGCAGAGAGCATCATGAAGAGCAAAGAACACACCAGGCAGGTCCGAGATACTGTTGTGAAGAAGTTTAAAGCCGGATTTGGATACAAAAATATTTCCCAAGCTTTAAACATCCCAAGGAGCACTGTGCAAGCGATAATATTGAAATGGAAGGAGTATCAGACCACTGCAAATCTACCAAGACCTGGCCATCCCTCTAAACTTTCAGCTCATACAAGGAGAAGACTGATCAGAGATGCAGCCAAGAGGCCCATGATCACTCTGGATGAACTGCAGAGATCTACAGCTGAGGTGGGAGACTCTGTCCATAGGACAACAATCAGTCGTATATTGCACAAATATGGCCTTTATGGAAGAGTGGCAAGAAGAAAGCCATTTCTTAAAGATATCCATAAAAAGTGTCGTTTAAAGTTTGCCACAAGCCACCTGGGAGACACACCAAACATGTGGAAGAAGGTGCTCTGGTCAGATGAAACCAAAATTGAACTTTTTGGCAACAATGCAAAACGTTATGTTTGGCGTAAAAGCAACACAGCTGAACACAGCTGAACACACCATCCCCACTGTCAAACATGGTGGTGGCAGCATCATGGTTTGGGCCTGCTTTTCTTCAGCAGGGACAGGGAAGATGGTTAAAATTGATGGGAAGATGGATGGAGCCAAATACAGGACCATTCTGGAAGAAAACCTGATGGAGTCTGCAAAAGACCTGAGACTGGGACGGAGATTTGTCTTCCAACAAGACAATGATCCAAAACATAAAGCAAAATCTACAATGGAATGGTTCAAAAATAAACATATCCAGGTGTTAGAATGGCCAAGTCAAAGTCCAGACCTGAATCCAATCGAGAATATGTGGAAAGAACTGAAAACTGCTGTTCACAAATGCTCTCCATCCGACCTCACTGAGCTCGAGCTGTTTTGCAAGGAGGAATGGGAAAAAAATTCAGTCTCTCGATGTGCAAAACTGATAGAGACATTACCCCAAGTGACTTACAGCTGGAATCGCAGCAAAAGGTATTAACTTAAGGGGGCTGAATAATTTTGCACGCCCAATTTTTCAGTTTTTGATTTGTTAAAAAAGTTTGAAATATCCAATAAATGTCGTTCCACTTCATGATTGTGTCCCACTTGTTGTTGATTCTTCACAAAAAAATACAGTTTTATATCTTTATGTTTGAAGCCTGAAATGTGGCAAAAGGTCGCAAAGTTCAAGGGGGCCGAATACTTTCGCAAGGCACTGTATATATATATATATATAATTGTGAAAAACTGAGTTGAAATGTATTTGGCTAAGGTGTATGTAAACTTCCGACTTCAATTGTATATATATATATATGTAAACTTCTGAGTTCAACTGTATATACACTGCTCAAAAAAATAAAGAGAACACTAAAATAACACATCCTAGATCTGAATGAATGAAATATTCTTATTAAATACTTTTTTCTTTACATAGTTGAATGTGCTGACAACAAAATCACACAGAAATTATCAATGGAAATCAAATGTATCAACCCATGGAGGTCTGGATTTGGAGTCACACTCAAAATTAAAGTGGAAAACCACACTACAGGCTGATCCAACTTTGATGTAATGTCCTGAAAACAAGTCAAAATGAGGCTCAGTAGTGTGTGTGGCCTCCACGTGCCTATATGACCTCCCTACAACGCCTGGGCATGCTCCTGATGAGGTGGCGGATGGTCTCCTGAGGGATCTCCTCCCAGACCTGGACTAAAGAATCTGCCAACTCCTGGGACAGTCTGTGGTGCAACGTGGCGTTGGTGGATGGAGTGAGACATGATGTCCCAGATGTGCTCAATTGGATTCAGGTCTGGGGAACGGGCGAGCCAGTCCATGACATCAATGCCTTCCTCTTGCAGGAACTGCTGACACGTCCAGCCACATGAGGTCTAGCATTGTCTTGCATTAGAAGGAACCCAGGGCCAACCGCATCAGCATATGGTCTCACAAGGGGTCTGAGGATCTCATCTCGGTACCTAATGGCAGTCAGGCTACCTCTGGCGAGCACATGGAGGGCTGTGCGGCCCCCCGAAGAAATGCCACCCCACACCATGACTGACCCACCGCCAAACCGGTCATGCTGGAGGATGTTGCAGGCAGCAGAACGTTCTCCACGGCGTCTCCAGACTCTGTCACGTCTGTCACGTGTTCAGTGTGAACCTGCTTTCATCTGTGAAGAGCACAGGGCGCCAGTGGCGAATTTGCCAATCTTGGTGTTCTCTGGCAAATGCCAAACGTCCTGCACGGTGTTGGGCTGTAAGCACAACCCCCACCTGTGGACGTCGGGCCCTCATACCACCCTCATGGAGTCTGTTTCTGACCGTTTGAGCAGACACATGCACATTTGTGGCCTGCTGGAGGTCATTTTGCAGGGCTCTGGCGGTGCTCCTCCTGCTCCTCCTTGCACAAAGGCGGAGGTAGCGGTCCTGCTGCTGGGTTGTTGCCCTCCTACGGCCTCCTCCACGTCTCCTGATGTACTGGCCTGTCTCCTGGTAGTGCCTCCATGCTCTGGACACTACGCTGACAGACACAGCAAACCTTCTTGCCACAGCTCGTATTGATGTGCCATCCTGGATGAGCTGCACTACCTGAGCCACTTGTGTGGGTTGTAGACTCCGTCTCATGCTACCACTAGAGTGAAAGCACCGCCAGCATTCAAAAGTGACCAAAACATCAGCCAGGAAGCATAGGAACTGAGAAGTGGTCTGTGGTCACCACCTGCAGAACCACTCCTTTATTGGGGGAGTCTTGCTAATTGCCTAAAATTTCCACCTGTTGTCTATTCCATTTGCACAACAGCATGTGAAATGTATTGTCAATCAGTGTTGCTTCCTAAGTGGACAGTTTGATTTCACAGAAGTGTGATTGACTTGGAGTTACATTGTGTTGTTTAAGCGTTCCTTTTATTTTTTTGAGCAGTGTATAATATATATTTGGCTAAGGTGTATGTAAACTTCCGACTTCAATTGTGTATATATATATATATATATACACAGTGGAAGTCGGAAGTTGTATGTATATATATATACACAATTGAAGTTGGAAGTTTACATACATCTTAGCCAAATACATTTAAACTCAGTTTTTCACAATTCCTGACATGTAATCCTAGTAAAAATTCCCTGTCTTTGGTCAGTTAGGATCACCACTTTATTTTAAGAATGTGAAATGTCAGGATTATGGTAGAGAGAATGATTTATGTCAGCTTTTATTTCTTTCATCACATTCCCAGTGGGTCAGAAGTTTACATACACTGAATTAGTATTTGGTTGCATTGTCTTTAAATTGTTTAACTTGGGTCTAACATTTTGGGTAGCCTTCCACAAGCTTCCCACAATAAGTTGGGTGAATTTTGGCCCATTTCTCCTGACAGAGCTGGTGTAAAAGTGTCAGGTTTGTAGGCCTCCTTGCTTGCACACGCTTTTTCAGTTCTGACCACACATTTTCTATAGGATTGAGATCAGGGCTTTGTGATGGCCACTCCAATACCTTGACTTTGTTGTCCTAAAGCCATTTTGCCACAACTTTGGAAGTATGCTTGGGGTCATTGTCCATTTGGAAGACCCATTTGCGACCAAGCTTTGCTTCAATATATCCACATTATCTTCCTGCCTCATGATGTCATCTATTTTGTGAAGTGCACCAGTCCCTCCTGCAGCAAAGCACCCCCACAACATGATGCTGCCACCCCTGTGCTTCACTGTTGGGATGGTGTCCTTCGGCTTACAAGCCTCCCCCTTTTCCCTCCAAACATAACAATGGTCATAATGGCCAAACAGTTCTATTTTGTTTCATCAGACCAGAGGACATTTCTCCAAAAAGTACGGTCTTTGTCCCCATGTGCAGTTACAGTTTTCTATAATGTTAAGCAAAGAAGCACTGAGTTTGAAGGTAGGCCTTGAAATACATCCACAGGTACACCTCCAATTGACTCAAATTATGTCAATTCGTCTATCAGAAGCTTCTAAAGCCATGACATCATTTTCGGGAATTTTCCAAGCTGTTTAATGGCACAGTCTTAGTGTAAGTAAACATCTGACCCACTGGAATTGTGATACAATGAATTATACTTGAAATAATCTGTCTGTAAACAATTGTTGGAAAAATGACTTTTGTCATGCACAAAGTAGATGTCCTAACCGACTTGCCAAAACTATAGTTTGTTAACAAGACATTTGTGGAGTGGTTGCAAAACAAGTTTTAATGACTTTCAACCTAAGTGTAAGCAAACGTCAACTGTATATATACAGTGCCTTGCGAAAGTATTCGGGCCCCCTTGAACTTTGAGACCTTTTGCCACATTTCAGGATTCAAACATAAAGATATAAAACTGTATTTTTTTGTGAAGAATCAACAACAAGTGGGACACAATCATGAAGTGGAACGACATTTATTGGATATTTCAAACTTTTTTAACAAATCAAAAACTGAAAAAATGGGGCGTGCAAAATTATTCAGCCCCTTTACTTTCAGTGCAGCAAACTCTCTCCAGAAGTTCAGTGAGGATCTCTGAATGATCCAATGTTGACCTAAATGACTAATGATGATAAATACAATCCACCTGTGTGTAATCAAGTCTCCGTATAAATGCACCTGCACTGTGATAGTCTCAGAGGTCCGTTAAAAGCGCAGAGAGCATCATGAAGAACAAGGAACACACCAGGCAGGTCCGAGATACTGTTGTGAAGAAGTTTAAAGCCGGATTTGGATACAAAAAGATTTCCCAAGCTTTAAACATCCCAAGGAGCACTGTGCAAGCGATAATATTGAAATGGAAGGAGTATTAGACCACTGCAAATCTACCAAGACCTGGCCGTCCCTCTAAACTTTCAGCTCATACAAGGAGAAGACGGATCAGAGATGCAGCCAAGAGGCCCATGATCACTCTGGATGAACTGCAGAGATCTACAGCTGAGGTGGGAGACTCTGTCCATAGGACAACAATCAGTCGTATATTGCACAAATCTGGCCTTTATGGAAGAGTGGCAAGAAGAAAGCCATTTCTTAAAGATATCCATAAAAAGTGTTGTTTAAAGTTTGCCACAAGCCACCTGGGAGACACACCAAACATGTGGAAGAAGGTGCTCTGGTCAGATGAAACCAAAATTGAACTTTTTGGCAACAATGCAAAACGTTATGTTTGGCGTAAAAGCAACACAGCTGAACACAGCTGATCACACCATCCCCACTGTCAAACATGGTGGTGGCAGCATCATGGTTTGGGCCTGCTTTTCTTCAGCAGGGACAGGGAAGATGATTAAAATTGATGGGAAGATGGATGGAGCCAAATACAGGACCATTATAGATGAAAACCTGATGGAGTCTGCAAAAGACCTGAGACTGGGACGGAGATTTGTCTTCCAACAAGACAATGATCCAAAACATAAAGCAAAATCTACAATGGAATGGTTCAAAAATAAACATTTCCAGGTGTTAGAATGGCCAAGTCAAAGTCCAGACCTGAATCCAATCGAGAATCTGTGGAAAGAACTGAAAACTGCTGTTCACAAATGCTCTCCATCCAACCTTAATGAGCTTGAGCTGTTTTGCAAGGAGGAATGGGAAAAAATGTCAGTCTCTCGATGTGCAAAACTGATAGAGACATACCCCAAGCGACTTACAGCTGTAATCGCAGCAAAAGGTGGCGCTACAAAGTATTAATTTAAGGGGGCTGAATAATTTTGCACGCCCAATTTTTCAGTTTTTGATTTGTTAAAAAAGTTTGAAATATCCAATAAATGTCGTTCCACTTCATGATTGAGTCCCACTTGTTGTTGATTCTTCACAAAAAAATACAGTTTTATATCTTTATGTTTGAAGCCTGAAATGTGGCAAAAGGTCGCAAAGTTCAAGGGGGCCGAATACTTTCGCAAGGCACTGTATACACTACCGTTCAAACGTTTGGGGTCACTTAGAAATGTCCTTGTTTTTGAAAGAAAAGCACGTTTTTTGTCCATTTAAAATAACAACAAATTGATCAGAAATTCAGTGTAGACATTGTAAATGACTATTGTAGCTGGAAACAGCTTTTTTAATGGTATTTCTACATAGGCGTACAGAGTCCCATTATCAACCATCACTCCTGTGTTCCAGTTGCACGTTGTGTTAGCTAATCCAAGTTTATCATTTTAAACGGCTAATTGATCATTAGAAAACAAACCCTTTTGCCATTATGTTAGCATAGCTGAAAACTGTTGTTCTGATTAAAGAAGCAATAAAAGTGGCCTTCTTTAGACTAGTTGAGTATCTGGAGTATCAGCATTTGTGGGTTTGATTACAGGCTTAAAATGGACAGAAACAAAGACCTTTCTTCTGAAACTCGTCAGTCTATTCTTGTTCTGAGAAAAGAAGTCTATTCCATGCGAGAAATTGCCAAGAAACTGAAAATCTCGTACAACGCTGTGTACTACTCCCGTCACAGAACAGCGCAAACTGGCTTTAACCAGAATAGAAAGAGGAGTGGGAGGCCCCGGTGCACAACTGAGCAAGAGGACAAGTACATTAGTGTCTAGTTTAAGAAACAGATGCCTCACAAGTCCTCAACTGGCAGCTTCATTAAATAGTACCCGCAAAACGCCAGTCTCAACGTCATCAGTGAAGAGGCGACTCCGGGATGCTGGCCTTCTAGGTAGAGTTGCAAAGAAAAAGCCATATCTCAGAATGGCCAATAAAAATAAAATATTAAGATGGGTAAAAGAACACAGGCACTGGACAGAGGAACTGTGCCTAGAAGGCCAGCATCCCGGAGTGACCTCTTCACTGTTGATGTTGAGACTGGTGTTTTGCGGGTGCTATTTAATGAAGCTGCCAGTTTATCATTTTAAAAGGCTAATTGATCATTAGAAAACCGTTTTGCAATTATGTTAGCAAAGCTGAAAACTGTAGTTCTGATTAAAGAAGCAATAAAACTGGCCTCTGATGGGCCTCGGTATTGCACACAACTAGCCTATAATTCTAAATCATTCTCCACCGCCAGAGATAAAACTGGGAAGACAACAACAATTTACCTACCTCTAGGCGGATATACATGTTCATTTGGTTTGTAATTCTATTGTTTTTCATGGAATTTTTGTGGTAATTAAATATCATTTATTTAACATTTAATCCAATTTGTTTTTCCAGATATAGTTTTACCAGCTCCATGTATTCTCAAATTGAGAAAAGTGAGCTGCTATCTCGGGCTCCCTCAGCACTACACACCTGCACACCGTCCTACATTTTACTTATCACACTCTCTTAACAACATAGCATCTGATAAGTATTAAAGGTGTAACTGGGCTAGTGCAAGTCAACCACTGAATGTCAACCTTCATCAGAACTAATCCATGCCGCCATGCACTGCTCTGCCTCACTGGCTTCAGCGCCTCTAGTGGAAATGACCCTAATTGGGTAGAGCAGAGGGAGACAGTTGGCATGTATGTTTAATAAGGGCTTGTCTGTCTACACCTCTCCCTATCTCACTCTTCTCTTGGACCCTTTAGAGGGATTGCTGTAGTGCCACAAGTGCAGGTCTCAGCAGAAACCCCTTTCTGTATTCTTATGCTTCTCGCTCTTCTTGCCATGTGGTCATGGTTACTGTCTGTGCTACAGTCCACCAAGGTATGCATCTCTGCTCTGTCACCAGCATCAGTTGGACTCAGTCATTTGCATCTCAGCCATTTGTATATACCATAGTCTTTAGATATACAGTGCCTTCAGGAAGTATTCAGACCCTGTGACTTTTCCACATTTAGTTATGTTATAGCCTTATTCTAAAATGGATTAGATAAATAAAAATCTTCAGAATTCTACACACAATACCCCATAATGACAAAGAGGAAACAGATTTTTAGAAATTTTTGCAAATGTATTACAAATATTAAACAGAAATATCTTATTTACGTAAGTATTCAGACCCTTCTCTATGAGACTCGAAATTGAGCTCAGGTGCATCCTGTTTCCATTGATCATCCTTGAGATGTTTCTACAACTTGATTGGAGTCCACCTGTGGTAAATTCAATTGATTGGACGTGATTTGGAAAGGCACACACCTGTCTGTATAAGGTCCCACAGTTGACAGTGCATGTCAGAGCAAATAAGGTCGAAGGAATTGTCCTTAGAGCTCTGAGACAGGATTATGTCGAGGCACAGATCTGGGGAAGTGTACTAAAACATTTATGCAGCATTGAATGTCCCCAAGAACACAGTGGCCTCCATCATTCTGTTTGGGACAGTGATACATGGTGGTGGCAGAATCATGCTGTGGGGATGAGAGACTGGTCAGGATTGAGGCAAAGATGAACGGAGCAAAGTACAGAGAGATCCTTGATGAAAACCTGCTTCAGAGCGCTCAGGACCTCAGACTGAGGCAAAGGTTCAACTTCCAACAGGGCAATGACCCTGACCACACAGCCAAGACAATGCAGAAGTGGCTTCGGACAAGTCTCTGAATGTCCTTGAGTAGCCCAGCCAGAGCCCGGACTTGAAACCAATCGAACATCTCTGGAGAGACCTGAAAATAGCTGTGCAGCGACACTCCCCATCCAACCTGACAGAGCTTGATAGGATCTGCAGAGAAGAATGGGAGAAACTCCCCAAATATAGCTGTGCTAAGCTTGTAGCGTCATACCCAAGAAGACTCGAAGCTGTAATCGCTACCAAAGGTGCTTCAACAAAGTACTGAGTAAACGGTCTGAAATACTTATGTAAATGTGATATTTCCATTTTTTTAAAATAAATTATCAAACATTTCAAAACTGTTTTTGTTTTGTCGTTATGAGGTATATCGTGTGGCTTGTTGAGGGGAATCAATTTCAATTTATCAATTTAATATATTTCAGAATAAGTCTGTAAACTTAACAAAAGGTGGAAAAAGTCAAGGGGTCTGAATACTTGCAAGAATGCACTGTAAATGGTTTTATTAAGATAGTACAACAGAGCACATTCTGTGTCACTGTTTGCCATAACAACCACAGCACTATCCTTGGATGGTGTAACCTCCACCTCTGTGGCCATATTTGACTCTGGGGAGTGTGGCTTCATCAACAGGGATCTGGGATGCCATGACAGAAAGTTATAGCCACTTCAACAGACCCAGCCTGCCCTGCTCTAATCCCAGGGGAAAGGTTGCTCTAAACAACCTCCATCCAAACCCCAGCAAGCACCTCCACCTCAACTAAACATTACGGGCCAAACTGTGTATGAGACAGACAAATGGTGTGTGATTGTATGTGTGTAGGTCTATTGTGAACATTTTGATTTATGATATAACATTTACCTGTTATTTCGAACAGAGGAGACCATGATTATATCTGTACTGGAACCCAATGTAAATGTGTAAATGTGTGTGTGACTCATATGTCTCTGACTGTTTCTCTAGATTCCTTCATTTAGAAATGTTCTCCTGCTTAACAGCTTGTTGGGTAAGGAACAATCATATGCTGGTCATATGCATGTAAAAAGCTTCATCAGGATGTTCGGGTGGTGTTCTGTCTCTTTAAGCAGTAGAGGGGGTGTCCAGGCAGCCATTACAGGAAACGGACCTGGTGATAGACACCATAGCGATGGGGAGGATGAAGGTGGTGGCTGCTGAGAGTTATCTGTGACTGGGGATGAATATGGATGAGAGGCCTAGGTTCTCCAGAGATGGCTGTAGTGAGATAGATGCTCTTCCCTGAGTGCTCTGGAGGCAGGTGGAAGGATGTCCAAAGACCCCCACAAGCTCTGCTGACAGGAGCCGGCCATCACTCAAATTAATATTTTCACTTCTGCAACGCCAAACAGGGGAGAGAGATGTGGGGGTCGTGTCTGACTCATAGAAAGCCTAACGAGACACTGTATGCTTTATTTATGAGAAGTGTGTGTGTGGTTTGGCTTTATTGTTATTTGGATCATTGTGATCTCTCTGCTTAAAGCATTGCTTCTCTATTCTACACATCACTCTCTCTCCATTCCCTTGTTCTTCTCCTCTCTCCCATCCCACTGCTGTCAGTGAAAGATGGAAGCTGTAAGAGCCGTGGAAATGTTGCAATGGCAATGCCTGCCACTCAGATATGATACAACAACAAATACGATCAAGATCCGTAAAGAGTCCTCCCAGCAGTATCGGCCTCACCTACTACCCAATTCAAGAGCACTATGAAGGCAGTATGGAATGGAAGCATACAGTAAGTATATGATTCTGTGTTTCAGTGCTATATTTATTGTAATATCAGTCTATGCTTTTCAGTTTGCTTTCTAACATTTGTTTGATCTAACAAATATTAAGGATGAGAGGAAGCTCTTGCTAAATAACAATTCAAAATGCCTTGTTGAGTAAGCACATTCGCCTTCATCCAGTGCTACCAAGACATTATTGACTGTTACCTTCTTGTAAAGTGGGCATCTGATGAGATGGTTTAAGGGTACGTCTTTGCCGGATGACCTGACCTTGTCTCGTCAAGTCCACCTCCTGCAGACAGTGATCCTTATCCCATGTGGTCCCAGGCAACAGATCAATAATCTCTGCTTTTAACCCACACCAATCACTGAAGAACCTCAGCCTTGCCAAAAGCTGAGGTTAGGGGAACAGGAACATAATATGGTGGACCAGAACCACCCCCCCCTCCTTGGTTTGGTTAATTCATCTAGGAGTTTTTTGGACTTTTTGTTCTCAAAAAACACTATGCTAAAATATCTTCACGATCAAATATCTATTCTATAAAATCTGTCAGTATAGAAATATGAGCCTGTACAGAGTTTTCCAATACCATGCACACAGGATCTACCTGGCTGTATTAGAGTTAGACTGCTTGTAATGATTAAAGAACAGATGGCTGATATGACAATACATGATGCGATTCATTTTCTATGCTTATATAAGAGCATTATGTTTTAATACACTTGACATCTTTGAGATTAACTACAGATGTAGGATCTTAATTTGATCACCCTGTTGCAGGATAACTTTACATTTATATTGCTGTGTTTGAGGTTTTAAAATGCTTCTGGTGTTTGTAATTTCCACTCTTGTAATTTCAACTTGATTTTCCCTTACGAAAAATGTACAGTGCCTTGCATAATTATTCATTCTACCCCTTGGCGGTTTTCCTATTTTGTTGCATTACAACCTGCAATTTAAATGGATTTTTATGTGGATTTCATGTAATAGACATACACAAAATAGTCCAAATTGGTGAAGTGAAAAAAAAAAAAAAAACTTTATTTATGTAAAAAAAATGGAAAAGTGGTGCGTATTCACCCCCTTTGCTATGAAGCCCTAAATAAGATCTGGTACAACCAATTACCTTGAGAAGTCACATAATTTGTTAAATAAAGTCCACCTGTGTGCAATCTAAGTGTCATATAATCTGTCACATGATCTCAGTACATACACCTGTTCTGAAAGGCCCCAGAGTCTGCAACACCACTAAGCAAGGGGCACCACCAAGCAAGCGGCACTATGAAGACCAAGGACCTCTCCAAACAGGTCAGGGACAAAGTTGTGGAGAAGTACAGATGAGGGTTGGGTTATAAAAAAATATCTGAAACTTTGAACATCCCACGGAGCACCATTAAATCCATAATTAAAAAATGGAAAGAATATGGCACCACAACAAACTGCCAAGAGAGTGCTACCCACCAAAGCTCACGGACCAGGCAAGGAGGGCATTAATCAGAGAGGCAACAAAGAGACCAAAGATAACCCTGAAGGAGCTGTGAAGCTTCACAGCGGAGATTGGGGTATCTGTCCATAGGACCACTTTAAGCTGTACACTCAACAGAGCTGGGCTTTAGGGAAGAGTGGCCAGCAAAAAATAAGCAAACATGTTTGGTGTTCACCAAAAGGCATGTGGGAGACTCCCCAAAAATATGGAAGAAGGTACTCTGGTCAGATGAGACTAAAATGTAGCTTTTTGGCCATCAAGGAAAACGCTGTGTTTGGTGCAAACCCAACACCTCTCATCAACCCGAGAACACCATCCCCACAGTGAAGCATGGTGGTGGCAGCATCATGCTGTGGGGATGTTATTCATCGGCAGGGACTGGGAAACTGGTCAGAATTGAAGGAACGGTGGATGGCGCTAAATACAGGGAAATTCTTGAGGGAAACCTGTTTCAGTCTTCCAGAGATTTGAGACTGGGACGGAGGTTCACCTTCCAGCAGGACAATGACCTTAAGCATACTGCTAAAGAAACACTTGAGTGGTTTAAGGGGAAACATTTAAATGTCTTGGAATGGCCTAGTCAAGCTCAGACCTCAATTCAATTGAGAATCTGTGGTATGATTGCTGTGCACCAGCGGAACTCATCCAACTTTTTTATTTATTTATTTTATTTCACCTTTATTTAACCAGGTAGGCAAGTTGAGAACAAATTCTCATTTACAGTTGCGACCTGGCCAAGATAAAGCAAAGCAGTTCGACACATACAACGACACAGAGTTACACATGGAGTAAAACAAACATACAGTCAATAATACAGTTTAAACAAGTCTATATACGATGTGAGCAAATTAGGTGAGATAAGGGAGGTAAAGGCAAAAAAAGGCCATGGTGGCAAAGTAAATACAATATAGCAAGTAAAACAATGGAATGGTAGATTTGCAGTGGAAAAATGTGCAAAGTAGAAATAAAAATAATGGGGTGCAAAGGAGCAAAATAAATAAATAAAAGAAATACAGTAAGGTAGTTGTTTGGGCTAAATTTTAGGTGGGCTATGTACAGGTGCAGTAATCTGTGAGCTGCTCTGATAGCTCGTGCTATCATAGTGATAGTGAGGGAGATAAGTGTTTCCAGTTTCAGAGATTTTTGTAGTTCTTTCCAGTCATTGGCAGCAGAGAACTGGAAGGAGAGGCGGCCAAAGAAAGAATTGGTTTTGGGGGTGACCAGAGAGATATACCTGCTGGAGCGCGTGCTACAGGTGGGTGATGCTATGGTGACCAGCGAGCTGAGATAAGGGGGGACTTTACCTAGCAGGGTCTTGTAGATGATATGGAGCCAGTGGGTTTGGCGACGAGTATGAAGCGAGGGCCAGCCAACGAGAGCGTTCCGGGTCGCAATGGTGGGTAGTATATGGGGCTTTGGTGACTAAACGGATTGCACTGTGATAGACTGCATCCAATTTGTTGAGTAGGGTATTGGAGGCTATTTTGTAAATGACATCGCCGAAGTCGAGGATTGGTAGGAAGGTCAGTTTTACAAGGGTATGTTTGGCAGAATGAGTGAGCTTTGTTGCGAAATAGGAAGCCAATTCTAGATTTAACTTTGGATTGGAAATGTTTGATGTGGGTCTGGAAGGAGAGTTTACAGTCTAATCAGACACCTAGGTATTTGTAGTTGTCCACGTATTCTAAGTCAGAGCCATCCAGAGAAGTGATGTTGGACAGGCGGGCAGGTGCAGGCAGCGATCGGTTGAAGAGCATGCATTTAGTTTTACTTGTATTTAAGGGCAATTGGAGGCCACGGAAGGAGAGTTGTATGGCATTGAAGCTTGCCTGGAGGGTTGTTAACAGTGTCCAAAGAAGGGCTAGAAGTATACAGAATGGTGTCGTCTGCGTAGAGGTGGATCAGAGAATCACCAGCAGCAAGAGCGACATCATTGATGTATACAGAGAATAGAGTCGGTCCAAGAATTGAACCCTGTGGCACACCCATAGAGACTGCCAGAGGTCCGGACAACTTGAAGGAGCTGGAGCAGTTTTGCCTTGAAGAATGGGCAAAAATCCCAGTGGCTAGATGTGCCAAGCTTATAGAGACATACCCCAAGAAACTTGCAGCTGTAATTGCTACAAAAGGTGGCTCTACAAAGTATTGACTTTGGGGGGGTGAATAGTTATGCACACTCAAGTTTTCAGTTTTTTTGTATTATTTCTTGTTTGTTTCACAATAAAAAAAATATTTTGCATCTTCAAAGTGGTAGGCATGTTATGTAAATCAAATGATACAAACCCCTCAAAAATCCATTTGAATTCCAGGTTGTAAGGCAACAAAATAGGAAAAATGCCAAGGGTGTGAATACTTTTGCAACCCACTGTATCAACCCCTAAAAAATGTCCATTAATTATAACCCACATACTAATTCACATTTCCTGTTGCTGTAGGATTATTTTCCTGCTGTAGCAAACTGGCTCAAATTAAGATCCTACATACAGTATGTACAGTGCCTTTTAGAAAGTATTTACACCCCTTGACTATTTCAACATTTTGTTGTGTTACAGCCTGAATTTAAAATAGCCTACACACAATACCCCATAATGTCAAATTGGAATGATATATTTTTTACGTGTTTACAAAACGAATAAAAAATTAATAGCTGAAATGTTTTGAGTCAATAAGTATTCAACCCCTTTGTTATAGCAAGCCTAAGAGAGGAGTTAAAATGTGCACACATAATAAGTTCCATGGACTCACTCTGTGTGCAATAATACTGTTTAAAATGATTTTTGAATGACTACCTCATCTCTGTATCCGACACATACAATTATCTCTAAGGTCCCTTTAGTCGAGCAGTGAACACAGATTCAACCACAAAGAGCAGAGAGGCTTTCCAATGCCTGGCAAAGACAGGCACTTATTGGTAGATGGGTAAAAAAGCAGACAATGAATATTCCTTTGAGCTTGGTGAAGTTATTAATTACACTTTGGATGGTGTATCAATACACCCGGTCACTACAAAGATACGGGCATCCTTCCTAACTCAGTTGCCAGAGAGGAAGGAAACCACTCAGGGATTTCACCATGAAGGCCACCAATGGTGACTTTAAAACAGTTACAGAGTTTAATGGCTGTTATTGGAGAAAACTGAGGATGAATCAACAACATTGTAGATACTCCACAATATTAACCTAATTGACACAGTGAAAAGAAGGAAGCCATTACAGAATACAAATTTTCCAAAATATGCATCCTGTTTGCGACAAGGCACTGAAGTAATACTGCAATACAAAGTGTTATGTTTGAGGCAAATCCAATACAACACATTACTGAGTACCACTCTTCATATTTTCAAACATAATGGTGGCTACATCATGATATGGGTACGCTTGTAATCGTTAAGAACTGGGGAGTTTTTCAAGATAAAAAAAGAAACGGAATGGAGCTAAAGACAGGCAAAATCCTAGAGGAAAACCTGGTTCAGTCTCCTATCCACCAGACACTGGGAAATGAATTAACCTTTCAGCAGGACAATAACCTAAAACACAAGGCCAAATATACACTGGAGTTGCTTACCAAGAAGACAGTGAATTTTCCTGAGTGGCCGAATTACATGTTTCACTTAAATATACAGTAAGACTTGAAAATGGTTGTCTATCAATGATCAACAACAAATTTGACAGAGCTTGAAAAATAATGGACGAATGTTGCACAATCCTGGTGTGGAAAACTCATTTAAAAACAAATTCATATTTACAATGACTGCCTACCCAGGCCAAACTCTAACAACACTGGGCCAATTGTGTGCCACCCTATGGGACTCCCAATCACGGCCGGTTTTGATACAGCCTGGAATAGTGACACCTCAAGCACTGAGATGCAGTGCCTTAGACCGCTGCGCCACTTGGAAGCCCGTGTGAGACTTACCCCTAAAGACTCACAGCTGTAATCGCTGCCATAGGTGTTTCTACAAAGTATTGGCTCAGGGTTGTTAATGCTTTTGTAAATTATATATTTATTTATTTCATTTCCATTAAATTTGTTAACATTTCTAAAAACATGTTTTCACTTTATCATTGTCAGCTATTTTGTGTAGATGGGTGAGAGAATAAGTCAACGGGTATGAATTCTTTCTGAAGGCACTGTATGTCCAATTATGAATGTGTTCATATCTGCATGTTTCTGACATGAAGGGAGTTGATAAACCACATCACTGTCAAAGACTGAGGTCTTAAATTGTCAACTTGAAGGGCAATCCAGGAGAATAACCCACTGAATGACAGACAGACGCGTCTGGGCTCAGTTTAGACAGGATGATTGAAGCAGTCAAACAACTTGCTGACATGTCTTGTCTTCTGCTCACAATTGAGTTATATTCTACTCTAATCCTTCCTTCCAATAAGATTTGCCAACAGGCCACCAATTTCTTGGGCAACAAACTTTGCAGCAATTACGTCACTTTTATTTCAATGCATATTTTTTATATTTTCTTGTCACTGAAAACTTCTTGTTTAATTTTGATAAATCTAAAAATCATTCCCCCAAAATGAATCTATAGGTACAGTATATATTGTATGTTCTTGTACCATGACAGGGAGTAATATTTTCATTAAGGCAGGTATTGAAGTGGAAAGAATAGTAGGACTGTGCATTGGCATACACATTGTCACCTCTACTTATCGTTTGTGACTAGCATGGCTTCCACAGAGCGGCAGCAAGGTTGCACTCTGGCTGCACTGCAGAGCCTCTCTCTGCCAGTCACGCTCCCTCACATTAGGCTGGCAGGGACTGATGCAGCCTCACTAATACAAACACTTTCCCCACAGCGACCGACCGACCGACCACCCACCTGCCTGCGTGACTGATCGACTGCAGGAGGCCACACCAATTAACGCATGGAGCAGCACAACTATTTGCATACATATTAAAGTGATGCCTCAGAAAAATACAAAGAGGGAGAGGGAGAAAGTGGGAGAGGGAGATGGAGCGAAAGAGAGGTTACGCAAACAAGGCTTAAATCAAATATGCAGGAGCTAGCTAGCATCGCTCAAGGAATAAATCTGCATGCTTCCACAGGAGAGCGAGAGAGCTCCACTTGAACAGTGAAGTGACTGACTGTCAGAAATGCACATGGTCAAGAGGACACCCTACAGGGCACCATGGTATTGGTCAGAGTGTAATGTCAAAATACATAGAATGAAGCCCCGTAGAACAGTGAACCATTGTGATGGCTATGCTGATTGGCTGGACTAAGCCAAGGTGACTGTATATGTGAGAAATAAAACAGCTTGTCCAGGCAGTGTGGAAAAAATATAAATGTACCTCATTTAGCAATGGAATCACCTCAGTTCGTGTTGTTTCTGGCAGTGTTCAGGCTAGGAAGCTCAATGTTCTTAAAACACAATGTACTGGTCTAAGAATTGGGAGTACTGCCATGCTGGGTTTTCCCTGCTGTGTGTGTGGGAGTAGTATTCTACTTGTTGGACACCCTTGAACCCTTTTTCCTGTTTTCCAGTCTGAGCATGGGGCAGGGAACCAGAGCATTCTGTACAGGTGATCCTACGCACAGGAAATGGAAAACTGTGGAGGAAACTAGTAACAGGATATCTTGGGAATAACATAAAGGGTATAGTGAGAAAGATCTGAAACACAAGGTTGATTTATGTAGCCTCAGAAAAATCCATTGCATGTGGTTAGGAATGGAGTGTTTTCTTTCTTGTTCTCTCTGTGGGCCGTGCACATACAGAACACACAGAAATATTCTGTCTAAAGCTTAAGCTCTGTGGAAAAAAAGCTAAATTTCCAGACTTTTTACTGACTTCTCCCCCTTTTCATAGCACGTGTTAAATTTAACATGTGTTTTCATGTGTGAATGAATTTAATTACATACATCTGTTTTCCACATGTAACATCAAAAACATTCTATAGTACAACGATCTGAATTGGATCATACTGTATATCCACGTTATGTGGTAATTAAAGCTAAATCCAACCTGTTCATTAAGTTTTCCTTTTTATGTTTAATGGATGCAGTGTCGTATAGAACCTATGCCACTTTCAACACACCTTGCATACTGTATATTTAGCAGTGACTGATGGTAAAACGTAGGTATGTATGTATTATGGTTCAAGGAGGTGTTGGCTCCATAATGAGCCCACAGCAATACATTTTAGTCATATTTTATATTAAGATGGCTAGCAATCTCTTATGGGTTACTGACAGGTTAACATTTGCTTTCTTTGTTAGAGTTTTCAAATGGGAGTGTAGCATTAACAAAGTGGAATTCTGGCAATATACATTATCAGGTTTAAAACTGGCTATTCAATTTGCAAGAAGTATTCTATACCTTACTTTTTCTTGAGAAGGTTGCAGGTAGTCTCTTCTGCTGTCTATCATAAGGATGCTACCTGGACCTGGAGTGGTAAAATATTAATAAAACACAATTTCTCTGCCTCCACCCTCATCTCTATCCTGCTCTTCCCCCTACATCGCTCTATCTCCCCTTGTTGTTCCACCCTCATCTCTATCCTGTTCTTCCCCCTACATCGCTCTATCTCCCCTTGTTGTTCCACCCTCATCTCTATCCTGCTCTTTCCCCTACATCGCTCTATCTCCCCTTGTTGTTCCACCCTCATCTCTATCCTGCTCTTTCCCCTACATCGCTCTATCTCCCCTTGTTGTTCCACCCTCATCTCTATCCTGCTCTTCCCCCTACATCGCTCTCTCTCCCCTTGTTGTTCCACCCTCATCTCTATCCTGATCTTCCCCCTACATCGCTCTCTCTCCGCTTGTTGTTCCACCCTCACAGTAACCTTGCATTTGCATATGTAAATGTACCACGCTTGCTGGGTGGAGACAATTGTATGCATCTTTACTGGCCTACAGCCTCATTCCTTTTTTCCCCTTTCAGCACCTTCCCTCTTCCCTAATACACCGAAATTAGTTTGCAGACTGCATTGCAGGGAATAGAAATGGTCTGCTTGCGTTTTACAAGTTTATAGAGTTACATTAGAGCAATGAGCATCTGCTTGGGGAAATGTATTTTGTTGAATGATATAATTTATGAAATTCAAAGATCCAACATTAATTAGTATACCTTTACCGTTCCCATTGTCTTTTAACAGCCTTGAAGAGAATAGTGTTTTGTCACACTTATGAATCTATATCCCTTGTGATACACAAGGTGTCACCAAAACCCCACTAGTACACTCTGAGACTATTTTCTCTGTTAAAACAGACAGAAGCACTGCATTGTCACTAGCTGCCGTTTCTCCGTCTTACTGATCACTAATTTCTGAAGCCCATTCTTTCTCACTGAGTAAATGGAGGCTACTTGTCTACTTCCTTGCATTGTTTCTCCTTGGTTTGACCATTGAGCTGTTTGAAAAAGTAATGGAGTTATTATCAATTGTGCTAAGAGCAAGTAAATTAATGAACATGTTATAATATGGACATTTTTATACTGCTGCTTAAGTGTAAAATACAATCTGAGTGCTTATGCATCCTTTAAATGATAATATTTAAATTATTTTAGAGTTAGACAAGGATGGCACACAAAAAACGGGCGTATCGCTGCAGGCCACATATGCGCATTAGCACCACTGTAGATGTCTCTCTTTCTGCCAGAGATGGTGACATGGTGTTAAACATTTGACCTTCATCCTGGTAGTGATTGGTGCGGTTATATGCCCCACTCTGACAGTGATGTTAACTGTGTGCGGCTGTCATAGTGTATGTGCCCTGACTTGACATTTGCAATGCCAGTGTCAAAAAAAAGGAAATAAATGGCAGTGGATGAGATTGAGCACTTTCAGTCATTGCACAGGTGCATTCAAGTGTTCTTATTGGGTATTTTCTTTCATTCCTATCTTTTACTACATTTAAAACTCAAACAACACTGACTTTAGTATAATGGCAGTATGCTGTATGGTTCTCACGATGCCTCCTTCTTTGCCAGTGTGTTATATTTTAAAGATATTTGAGTGATCAACTTGTGGGTTGGGGAAATCACTTGTGTCAAACTTCAAAGAAAGCAATAATGAGTCACACTCATTTGGGTACCTCATTCTGGACGCACTAAAAAATACACTCCCTAACACTGACAACAATGCTACACTGACAGACATATCATCACAAATGTGCCCATGGCTACCAAGTTTACAAACAGTATTATCAGGCCATAATAGCCTTAAAGATGGTTCTTTACTATTTTTACCTGAGTGGTTAGGCCTACCTCTATTACTGTCACCTATTTGGCAGAACATGAACGCCATGTGCAGGTGTGCTGTATGATGTCAGCCATCTGTCTACTACCAGCAGATGTGCAGTTCAGTTGACTGATTAGTCTATCAACAGGGAGCATTCCCAACCAGACATAAATGCTTAGTGACAGAGAGGTTTCCGTGAATCACTGGGACTTTATGACATCACCTCCAGGTGCAGATTAACTGATTCATCCCCAACCTGTCTCTCTCTGTGTGTGTGTGTGTGTGTGTGTGTGTGTGTGTGTGTGTGATGAGTTGAAATGGTAAGTCATTTAATTAATTTAAATTTTTGAAGATGTACTAAATAAATAGCAATACCAGAAGTACAACCAGTTTCCACGTTTTATCATTGGGGAGAAATGAAGGCCTACTTATACGTAATGCGCAATTGTGCATCTTGGTACGCTTTTGGCACACATATATTTGAATGGTAGCGAAGAACCGCCTCTCCCTTATTGGCCAGTACAAACTATAAGCCGAGGAAAAAAGGACAACGCCGGGGTTTCGTTGGTGGAACCCGTGATTGGGAGGAACCTATGTGAGATGTCTTTAAATTGTTCACAGCAAAAATGGGCGTAAATCCATGCCCCTACCCAGAAAGCATGAGAAAGCATGTTCAGATTTTCTCCACGAATTTACTTATATAATAGGCAAATTACTTATTTTTTTACGTCCAGAAGACAGTCTATTTTATTCACTAGAGTAGGTAACAAATAGAAGTGTACATTTATTATCATGGCGTGTGCAGTTGACGCACAGAATTTGATCTCTATTTCTTTGCGGAAAATGCATAACTCCAGAACGCAGAGAGGAGGTATCAAGCTCCACAAGAACTTGCTGGTCACATATGTCCTGAAAAACGCTAGAGATTTTTACATGAGCATGGAGTTTGCAGAAATGTATAGCTGCCTACAGCAGAACGGGGAGATGAGGACTGTCTGTGATGAAAAGCAGGACTCTTTTGAAATGACCGGGAACTGTGAGGATCTAGCTGGTGAGTTTTGCTGCAACTACACAGGGGATGTGTTGGACACTTACCACTGCGCAGCGCCACAATCGGCTTGCCACCCAGCAATGGTCCCCGATGCGCACATCCAAACGGCACCTGCCTGTTTCATGGCTCCTGTCTATCAATGTGACCCTAACCTCAAGTCCTCCGGGGTCTGCTGGGACTGTTATGCGGAACCTTACACAGCCAACCGGGACATTCCTGTCTCAAACACACACAACCAAAAGACTGTATTGGACTTGGACACACATGTGGTGACTACTGTCGAGAATGGATATCTCCCCCCAGACTACTGCGTGTCATTAAAACAACATGGTCAGGGCCCGCAAAGTTCTCATAAGAAACGAAAAATGGATTCAAGTGATGCTTCTGATTCCGATTATCTGTCAGACTTTGTGCCCATGTCATGCAAACGCATTAGGTCTGATGGCGTTTCTTGTTGTAATTCTGAACAACTGGACACACCGAACATCTCCAACCTCATGTCAGTGTTAGGCTCGGGGTTTACTGAGCTGTTGAACTGGCAAACGGACGTGGAACAGGTAGTAAACGGACAAACAAACTGTTGTAAACAAGCACTGGCGGGCAGCGGTGCATGGACTAGAGCAATTGAGGCTTTTTGATTGACACACTTTACATTTTTCTACAAACCATTGGTGGTCTCAAATAAAATACATAATTGATATACTTAACACTGTTCTGCTCTTTTTCAATTGAAAATTTGTTGAACTCAATTTAAATTGTACTTTGGGGAGAGGGCTCGCGCAATATGTGCGATGACCTATGTTAACCATGGATTGCTGATGCTATGTATGCCTATTGGCCATTTAGAGGCTATGAAGCCACGGGACGGCCATATTGGCATTCCCCAGTACGTGTAGTCCTCGGTAGCAATGAATGGAATTTCACAGCATTTAATTTAAATGTTTCAAGGGAACAATTAAATGTATGTAAGTATTTGTCGTTTTATTGGGGACAGTAACATTAGTAATGTCCCGAAAAATATACTTTAAGTTTTTTTTTTTTTTACATATTTTTAAAATGTTGAATGTGTATCTTACATTAAGGTGTCTGTAATAAAATACATGTAGCAAACGAATGTGGGCAATAAATGCATTTTATATAGCTTCCAAAATGTTTTTCTTTACACTGGTGGGGGAGTGCCAAGATGGAGGTACAGTGGCTTCAACACAGCGCATCCAAAACGTTTTCTAGTGTGTATATGTAATTCATTGGATATAGTGTTTTCTCCTGCACCAAGTTGTTGCCTTCATGTGCCTTGCATGCCTTGCTCAAACGTGTGATGCAGAACCAGCTCCACCATGCGATGATGGAAAATAACTACACCAATTTATTGCCAAATGCATTTTGATAACTCCCGTGAAATTATAAGAAAATTAGCAGGTGTGTTATGCATTTCATAGACCAGTATAGGCTGTTTTAATTAGGTCTGTAGACCAAGTACATTTTTGTGTAATGATGTCTTACACTATTTCTGTGCCATCATATTTAATTATGGCACTCTACAAAGCAAGGGACTATATATTTTTTGTAACTAAAGAATACATTTATTTGCATATTTCCGTTAAGGAACGCCTACTCTGTTTAGTGCGCGTGTGCAATAACTCGTTTCGACTTTGCGCTCTTTCTAAACAACGCCATTTTTAGAAACGTTGGCAAAGGGTAAAGTCTACAAAAAGCAGTCTATCCTGTTTTTTTTTTTTTATTTTTTTTTTTTAAATACATTTGACTTTTGGTAACAAACTGTATGGAGAAAATGTGCAGAACGTCGGCCAAATCCACCTCGCTTCATCTTCTCCCACTGCCAGCCACTTGGCTTCCTCTCATCACCATATTTGGTAGTGAGTGGAAAACGCCAGCCGGATGCTTCACATTTATCTGTGCCTTCTCCTTTAATGAGGGGTACAGACCTCCCAAGGATTCCAGATAGCGAAGGCCGATTGAAAAAGGCAACAATTTTAGCCCTCTACAAGGATGTAATTCATTTAAGGAAACCTTTTGCCGTTTAACAACGGAAACGGGGAGGGACCTACTTGAATTTGCCCAATAGAAACGATCGTTTACGCTTTCGTTTTGGAGTAGACTGTTTCTGTTGCAAAACCAGACGAAACGTTTTGCAACAGAATTGGAGTAATGACTACAACCCAGCTCTAGCCATGGGTTCGGGTTAAGGGCGGAGGGCTGCGGAGAACACCGATATTTTTGAGTAACAAACGCCATGCTACGTCCTTGAGGAATGAAATGACAGTTCGATGTGTTTTTTTTAATTAACAACAAGCAAAGCCTTTTTGCGGGGCCATTTCTATGAAAAAATGCTGTGTCTTCTTGTGAGAGCAGTGGTGAGTCAAACGTTTTTATAGCCTAATTCATGAGTGCGCAGTTGTGCGCCCATAAGTAAGAGCAGCGCGTTCACTATTACTGTTGTAAATGAGGGTGGGGCACCAGGTTAGGCAACTGTTATAATTGTAGCCTAAAATGTGAAGTCAGGCCACTCCGAATATCTCCACGAAAATCATATCAAATTAGCATTTACCCCATTGTAGCTACCACTCGAGTCTCTATATTAGGTTACAACATGGATAGCCGTCAGTTTCAAGGTTTAATGGTTGTCTATATCAGATTAAGATAAAACAGTGGGTTAAACTATCATACCATTTTAAATAGCCAACAGATTGCTTTTTAGATGTGGTGCATGTTCATTGCAAGTGTTCACGCACTGTAGCAGAACTGGCTATTTATATTCTAACTTTAAAAAGCTATCAGGAAACTTGACAGCCAAGCACAGTCCAAACAAATAGTCCTAACAACATACTAAACTTGATAGATCTTGTTTTGGTCTCAAGTTTCTGTCATAAAATTAGATCGTACAGTGTTCTAACAATCTATTATTTCAAAAGGTTTTTGGATTCATGAAATAGGATTATTTTGATCACACCGTTTTACATTGAAACGAATGTAAATAAATGTTAATCACTTTGTTAATCATAGATTTGTCTGTTTTTATTATGTCATGGTTTCTGTTGCAATGGCACTCTGTGTCATGGTGTTGACAGTTGCTGGCAAATATAGGCCTATAAATAAACTCTGTGGTTGTCAACCAACATTGTTGATATATTTAATATGCCAATGGGATTATCAACTGTGGATATTAATATTTTAGATACTTTAAGACACAACATATCATCCTAGATATGTATGGTATTGGATTATGTCATATTGAATGCAGAACAAATTATTTATTAGAAATGCAAAGACAGATTTTTATTTTATTTTTTAGCTAAGGTCAGGCTTGGTGAAGCCATATCACCTGGTCAAGCCAGTGGCAGTGACTATCCTCCCAGAGAGGTCTTCGCACCACCAGGACAATTTGCCTAAGCTGCCAGTGCCTCCACTGAGGCAGACATTTGAGCGCTACCTGTTGATGCTGGAGCCCCTGCTCAGTGAGGAGGAGCTGGATCACACACGCAAGCTGGTCAAGGAGTTCCTCATTCCTGGTGGGGTGGGAGACAGGTTGCAGAGAAGCCTGGAGCGCAGAGCCAGCAACAAAGGAAACTGGGTTGGTACATACTGTAGTTGAACAGAGAAGGTCACATAAAGAAGGGGTTTATGTGGTAGTGCAGGGGTTTATGTGGTTGAAAGAAGAATACAATAAGTCCTTAGAGAGAAAATTATCTGATACTTGCTGGACTATAGCATTGTCATTGCTGTTTATATAGCTCACAGAGTGGTGGATGCAGTCAGCCTATCTGGATTCCCGGATGCCTGTGGCAGTCTATTCCAGCCCAGGGGTGGCCCTGCCCCGCATGACCTTCCAAGATCGCCAAGGACAAATGAGGTGAGCAACAAGGAACCATGCGTGTCTGAGACCACTGTACTAAAACCAGCCATTGTGACAAGACAGTTTAGATGCCTTCCCTTCATTAGCCCTCCATCACTGAAAGGTCTTTATGGCTGTCCTACACATCAATGAAAAGCAAGTTTTATAGGCCTACTGCTTCTTAAAAAGCAAGTTAGTAGAAAGTGATTGACTTTAGTGTTGTATACACCATAGCTCTTGTGAACTTGAGAATAGGCTTGAGTTTCATAATGACCTTTAGACAGACTTCCCCTCCGTGCTGGCTATTTTAGGCACATTCACTGTTCAAAGCATTGCTCAGCTTTTTTGGACCACCGTGATCCATAAGGTACGCAGTCAACATTGTGGTCTTGCGTGGCTTTTTGTTGAGCAAAACGCGTCAGTGAATGTACTATAGCGAGAGCATGCACACATGGGTGTAAGAGTGTGCTGCCATTGAGTTCGCTTCAGCTGGACCATTCGTGCAAAATATTTGCCGCTATGTGGTACTGCTTCGATATTACGGACAGTGCCAAACTTATACAGTAGGCTAGAAGAGGATACTAGAGCAGACTCCAATGCTCATATGAAAAGCCAATTATTCAACAATATACTGTACTGTACACCATCTTAGCCACTAGACTAGAGTGACACAGACAGTTCACGAAATATGGAGCTATAGAATCAAAATAGACAGATGTTTCTTATAATAATCGTGGTCCTGAGTCTGACATAAGCAAGTCTGGTTGGAGATAAAATAATATAATAAAATAAATAATACATTGTTATTGTCACATACACTGGATAGATGCAGTGAAATGTGTTGTTTACAAAGTCAGCCATAGCAGCATGGCGCCCCTGAAGCATATTATGGTTAAATGCCTTGCTTAAGGGCACATAGACAGATTTTTCACCTAGTCGCCTCGGGTTTTCAAACCAGCGACCTTTCGTATACTGGCCCAACGCTCTTAACCGCTAGACTAGATATGAGGCCATGGAAAACAAAATAGTGCACTAAAGTGTATCGGAGTAGATTATGTGAATAGAACATGAGATGGGGAGCGGTGAAAGACTGAATGTCAGTTGGATGAAGAAATACCATATATGGTTTCATTATTAATTCAACAATGTTTTCTGCTCAGGTTTGCTGCAAAATTGATTGCAGGGGTTTTGGACTTCAAAAAAATGATTGACAGGTTAGTAATATTATCTATTTTAATGATATACAGGTAACTGCCAAAATAATGGAAACTCTTGAGTAAATGAGGGATACAAAGTATATTGAAAGCAGGTCCTTCCACACCGATGTTTCCTGAGTTAATTAAGCAATTAACATCCTATTATGCTTGGGATCATGTATAAAAATGCAGGGCAGACAA
Organism: Oncorhynchus mykiss; assembly: GCF_057628025.1. NCBI lineage: Eukaryota > Metazoa > Chordata > Actinopteri > Salmoniformes > Salmonidae > Oncorhynchus > Oncorhynchus mykiss. Next base: position 25,625,864 of record NC_143027.1, read on the forward strand.
TTATTTTAGCTACCCATGGCTACGCCCCCATAGGATGACAATGCCGCCACCCACATGGGACGAGTGGTCACTGAATGGTTGGATGAGCATGAAAACGATCTAAGTAATTTGCCATGGCCGTCTCAGTCACCAGATCTCCCAATTGAACACTTGAACACTTCTGGAGTGGTGCCTGAGACAGCGTTTTCCACTACCATCAGCAAAACACCAAATTATCAAATTTCTTCTGGAAGAATTGTCGCATCCCTCCAATAGAGTTCCAGACACTTGTAGAATCTATGCCAAGGTGCATTGAAGCTTTTCTGGCTTGTAGTGGCCCAATGGCCTTATAAGACACCTTATGTTGGTGTTACCTTTATTTTGGCAGTAACCTGTACATCTAACGTGTTCGTCACCCCGGCTGACTCTAACTCTGTGTCTTAGTGAGACGTTGCCTATTGAGTATTTGGGTGGGAAGCCTCTGTGTATGGACCAGTACTACCAGATCCTGTCCTCCTGTCGTATCCCTGGACCAAAGAGAGATACTGTGGTCAACCACGCTGTCGGGAAAGTGGCCCCTACTCACATCACTGTGGTCCATAACTTCCAGGTAAACTAGAGCTTTGCTCTCTTTGCTGCTGCTTTATGTTGCTACAACACAGAGGAGATCAATCACGTTGTTGTATTGTTAGTTTCTTGGCTGTAACCCACTTAACCAAATCTCAAATGCTGATTGGCCTTCTCCCTCTGGCCTTAGTTCTTTGTCCTGGATGTGTATAACAGTGATGGCTCCCCACTGACGGTGGACCAGATCTACATGCAACTGGAGAAGGTCTGGAACTCGTCCCTGCAGAGCAACAAGGAGCCTATCGGCATCCTGACCTCCCAGCACCGCAACACCTGGGGCAAAGCCTACAACAACCTCATCAAAGGTATGGCAATGGAGGGGGGGACATCACTTTGACAGTGAGGGCTCAGAGGAGCATATTGGGTGACTCACCAAATATACAAAAGCCATTCTTGAGCCATAACGTAAGAGTAACTGGAAGCAACCTATCACTTTGGACAAACTGTTTTAGAGCTATTGGTCAATGATTTCCTCTAGGTCCTTGCTGGGTTGCTTATTGTGTCGTTTTTTTCCCCCTAGACAAGACAAATAAGGAGTCTGTCCGTGCTATCCAGAAGAGCATATTCACGGTGTGTCTAGACGCCCCCATGCCACAGATGTCTGAGCAGCGGTACCAGAGTCGGGTCGCTGCCCAGATGCTACATGGTGGAGGGAGTCGCTGGAACAGTGGCAACCGCTGGTTTGATAAGACGTTACAGGTGAGCTCTGAGATTAGAACTATAGAACAAAGGTTGCATCCTCCTAGATATTGTGCTTCATATTTTAATTCACAAGTCTCTTGCCATTTTTATAATGTTTGTTATTTAATCCCCAGTTTATTGTGGGTGAAGATGGTACATGTGGTCTGGTGTATGAGCATGCCCCAGCTGAAGGCCCACCCATTGTGTTCTTGGTGGACCATGTGGTTGAGTACATGTAAGGCATTACAGAATATATTTAATTAATTAATAAATGGTACACAGTATTTCTGTGGGTACTGTGTAATTTAGAGAAGAACTTTGGCACAGATTGCTGGCTGCAATGGCTATTTTTCCAACCGGATCAGGTGCATTGTGCCTGAGCATAGCAAGCATTTTGAAGATTTCCAGTGTGTCATGTTCAGATTGTGCCTCATCCTTTTAAAAACTCTTAACTACCTTTTGAAGCCTACTGACCATGACCAGGCTGTGACCGTGACCCTGACCTACTGACCATGACCAGGCTGTGACCATGACCCTGCCCTACTGACCCTGGCCTACTGACCATGACCAGGCTGTGACCATGACCCTGGCCTACTGACCATGACCAGACTGTGACCATGACCCTGGCCTACTGACCATGACCCTGGCCTACTGACCATGACCCTGGCCTACTGACCATGACCAGGCTGTGACCATGACCCTGGCCTACTGACCATGACCAGACTGTGACCATGACCCTGGCCTACTGACCATGACCCTGGCCTACTGACCATGACCCTGGCCTACTGACCATGACCACAGCAGTTGCTACATCCATTTTTGGACTTACAAATGAATGATATGTACAGTGGGGCAAAAAAGTATTTAGTCAGCCACCAATTGTGCAAGTTCTCCCACTTAAAAAGATGAGAGGCCTGTAATTTTCATCATAGGTACACTTCAACTATGACAAACAATGATTTTAAAAAATCCAGAAAATCACATTGTAGGAGTTTTTATGAATTTATTTGCAAATTATGGTGGAAAATAAGTATTTGGTCAATAACAAAAGTTTATCTCAATACTTTGTTATATACCCTTTGTTGACAATGACAGAGGTCAAACGTTTTCTGTAAGTCTTCACAAGGTTTTCACACACTGTTGCTGGTATTTTGGCCCATTCCTCCATGCAGATCTCCTCTAGAGCAGTGATGTTTTTGGGCTGTTGCTGGGCAACACGGACTTTCATCTCCCTCCAAAGATTTTCTATGGGGTTGAGATCTGGAGACTGGCTAGGCCACTCCAGGACATTGAAATGCTTCTTACGAAGCCACTCCTTTGTTGGCTGGGCGGTGTGTTTGGGATCATTGTCATGCTGAAAGACCCAGCCACGTTTCATCTTCAATGCCCTTGCTGATGGAAGGAGGTTTTCCCTCAAAATCTCACGATACATGGCCCCATTCATTCTTTCCTTTACACGGATCAGTCGTCCTGGTCCCTTTACAGAAAAACAGCCCCAAAGCATGATGTTTCCACCCCCATGCTTCACAGTAGGTATGGTGTTCTTTGGCTGCAACTCAGCATTCTTTGTCCTCCAAACACGACGAGTTGAGTTTTTACCAAAAAGTTATATTTTGGTTTCATCTGACCATATGACATTCTCCCAATCTTCTTCTGGATCATCCAAATGCACTCTAGCAAACTTCAGATGGGCCTGGACATGTACTGGCTTAAGCAGGGGGACACGTCTGGCACTGCAGGATTTGAGTCCCTGGCGGCGTAGTGTGTTACTGAGGGTAGGCTTTGTTACTTTGGTCCCATTCACTAGGTCCCCCCGTGTGGTTCTGGGATCTTTGCTCACCGTTCTTGTGATCATTTTGACCCCACGGGGTGAGATCTTGCGTGGAGCCCCAGATCGAGGGAGATTATCAGTGGTCTTGTATGTCTTCCATTTCCTAATAATTGCTCCCACAGTTGATTTCTTCAAACCAAGCTGCTTACCTATTGCAGTGGTGCAGGTCTACAATTTTGTTTCTGGTGTCCTTTGACAGCTCTTTGGTCTTGGCCATAGTGGAGTTTGGAGTGTGACTGTTTGAGCTTGTGGACAGGTGTCTTTTATACTGATAACAAGTTCAAACAGGTGCCATTAATACAGGTAACGAGTGGAGGACAGAGGAGCCTCTTAAAGAAGAAGTTACAGGTCTGTGAGAGACAGAAATCTTGCTTGTTTGTAGGTGACCAAATACTTATTTTCCACCATAATTTGCAAATACATTCATTAAAAATCCTACAATGTGATTTTCTGGATTTTTTTCTTCTGATTTTGTCTGTCATAGTTGAAGTGTACCTATGATGAAAATTACAGGGCTCTCCCATCTTTTTAAGTGGGAGAACTTGCACAATTGGTGGTTGACTAAATACTTTTTTGCCCCACTGTATATTTATTCTTGGAGAATATAACTTGTAAATTCCTCATGAGCCTAGTTCAACTGTCGTAATTTAAGCTTGTTTTGCTCCAATGTTTGTAAACAAAGTATAGGGAAACACACTGTATAGCCTCAACTTGGTCAAAACTATGATTTTTTTTTTTATCATGGATGGTCAGCCCTTGCATCCATAGCTCTTTCCATGAATTTGAGTGATTACATTTCTCTAGCCCAATCCCTCAGCTTATTACTGAAACAGTGGCGGGGCTTTGTTATTGTTTCAACAACTGATTGGCCCTTTGTTTTGTGTTTAAACAGGAGGAGGATGGAGGTGGTACGCACTCCCATGACCCCTCTGCCCATGCCTCCCAAACTGCGTTTCAACATCACACCTGAGGTGAAGAAGGATATTGAGTCGGCCAAGCAGAATATGAACATGTAAGTAGATTCTGTTTCGGTTTTCCTAGCAGTTTCTATTCAAACATGTCTGAAGTGTTTCTCACCCTTTGGCTGACTTTTTTTTAACCCCAGAATGTCACATGACTTGGATGTGAACGTGGTGTTCTTTTCTGACTATGGGAGAAATGTTCCACGGGCGCACAAGTTGAGTCCAGATGCCTTTATACAAATGGCTCTACAGCTTGCCTACTTCAGGTGGGTTTCATTACATTTCTACTATAAAAAAAACAGCATCTGAAACAGCAGTTGGGTTACCTTAACCTATCACTTTGCCACATTTGAGACTTACTGATCTTTCATGTTTCAGAATGTATAAGATGTGCTGTTCTACTTATGAGAGTGCGTCCTTGCGTATGTTTGCACTTGGTCGAACAGACACCATCCGCTCCTGCTCCAACGAGTCGCTCAACTTTGTCCAGGCGATGGAGGACCCAGCTAAACCGGTGAGTCAACTCTGAAACCTGGATGTTGACAGTAAATAGACACTAACCACTGACTGTTACTGTACTGCAATAATGTAAGTTTTACTATATGTTGACAGAATGCAGAGAAGGTTTTTCTATTGGACAAAGCATGCCAAGCCCACAGAGAATATACTCATATGGTGAGGACTGGAACTCTGGATCAGTTTTTGATGGAAATCTACAGTTACTGTAATAACACATGCTTGTCCCCACCCACTGCAATGTACATTTATTTTGTGCTTTTATGTATGTCTGTTACTGAGTAGGCAATTCATGGCCAGGCCATAGACAGACATCTCCTTGGCCTAAAGTTGCAGGCGATTGAAGAACTGACTTCCATGCCAGAGATATTCATGGATACAGCCTATGCTGTGGCTGAACATTTCAATCTCTCCACCAGCCAGGTATGCAAGCTGTTTATGTGAGATATTAAGCATCCCAAAAGGCAACAAATAAGAGGACAAGTTGCAGACCTGTAGCCAGTGGTAACATGACTAAAAACATTGTAAATACAAGTACTTTGTAAGGTTTGGTACTAATTTTAGTTTATTAGTTTGGACCGCATTTGTAAATGCTAATGTCTAAAATGTAATTTTTCACTCCTTCAGGCTGGTGCTAAGACGGACTGTGTGATGTGCTTCGGTCCGATGGTGCCTGATGGCTATGGAGTGTGTTACAACCCCATGGCTGACCACATCAACATTGCCATTACAGCCTTCAACAGCTGTGAAGAGACACATGCTGCCAACTTTGGCCGGGGTGTGAAGAAGGCTCTGAGAGACATGAGGTCTCTGCTGGAGGAAACAGCTAATGCTAAGCAGTGAAACCCCACAGGGGACATGGCTCCTCTGTAGGGCTGTGTGGGACTGAACCTGTGCTGGATGTAGTGGGAGAAACTAAAGCCACCTTGGTATATCTAGTGCTGTAACATGGAGAGAGGAGAAGCACTTTGCACTGATTTAGGTGGGCCTTGGAAAGCTTTTGGGCCTTTCAGGTAGACTTGATATGTGTGGGAAGGAAAGTCCTGTTATACCCAGGAGACTATATCTGTACGTCAGTGAAAAGTGAGTATGACTGATGGAAAGCAATACATTTCATGTTTAATGATATGGGTTTGTCCATTTCCAGATAGTTGGCACCTTATGTTAAAGAAAGATCCACACCAGATCATGGTGACTATATAATGTTTTTGAAAAATATATATATATATTTTTTTTTAAAGTCTACACATGTTGGTGCTGTCTTAAATATTATTCTGGTGGTTTTTACATGCATTTATTCCGTTTGTTTACCTACATACTTGTTATTTCATATTTTAAAAATAATCAGTTCAACAGTTAAGTTATTTAAGTAATGAAATTGTGTGCCATACTATACCAGATGAGCCATAATAATGACTTGCTGAGTGGTTCTGCTGTGATTCACATTGGTAAATGTTTTCTATACAACTAAAAAAACGAATCCAAAGACTGCTGTAATGATAATCATTTACACTTTGAGTATTTATTTTAATGTTGCAAAACCTGACAATATTGATTAAACTAAGGAAAAACTGTCCTCCAGTAACGGCCTAAATGTCATTAAATACTGTATAATAGAAAGACGAGCCACAGATCAAGGCTCCACAAATGAGTATTTTGCTCGGAAGCCTTGCTATGCAGGTACTTGCCATGGAATTCTATCTCCGCCATGTTTCCAGCTGAGCGCTAGTGAAAGAGCTGTTGGCCCTTGAACATGTTGGTCTTCAAGACATCTACATCTCGTATGTAATGCAGATGGTATTGGAGACATAATGTTTTTTACAATGGCATACATGTCAAGATGAAGGTTCATTGTTTAATGTACACTCAACTAGATAGTTTGCATTGAAATACTGAAGAATCAAAACAGAACGGTCTCCCTCTTCCCTCACCATAATGAAGGTGGACTGGGCTGCTGTGCTGTTGTCCATGGGGCCCATGTGCAGAGCCTGGATCCTGATCTTTACTGAGGGAGGGGCATTGATGAGCACTTGCAAGGTGAGACGGCCCAAAGCTGAGGTCATCGTTGGATTCTCAATGACTCCGCTGGGATCAAACAGCTGGACATCAGTCTGTGGGAGCAACACTGAGAGGCATATGGGTATGTCTTAAATGAACCAAATCATGTTATTTGAAATTTCGCATGTCATTCTACCAAATCTTTTCTTCTATCACTGAAAAATAGCATGATTGAAATATACCTTCTGTTTCAGCCCATAGCCGCTCCGTACCGTCATACGTGATGGTACGGTGATGAGTGATTACTCTTCTTGGAGGTCTTCTGACTGCTGTAAGTGAGCAAGACTGTTTCCAGGAGACCGGAGAGTCCAGCAGGATGTTGGTCTTGGAGGTCAGTTCAGTGTCCTCCTATTATTTTGGAAAAATTATCTATTACCACAACAAACAAAAAATGATTGTTTAATTGTACGTTTAACGTTTGACATTACAACTCTTATGTCAAAAATAATTTGTAGATCAAAGGCAGCACAGCACTATGAAACTTTATCCAAAGTGACTTATTTTTTTATTTTACCTTTTTATTTAACTAGGCAAGTCAGTTAAGAACAAATTCTTATTTTCAATGACTGCTCAGGAACAGTGGGTTAACTGCCTTGTTCAGGGGCAGAACGACAGATGTTGTTACCTTGTCAGCTCGGGGATTTGATCTTGCAACCTTTCAGTTACTAGTCCAACTTACCCTAGCCACAGGTGACAGAGAAGGATGTTGTAACAACGGTCCACCTTCCCCTGGGTATCTCTTTTCATAAATGCATTATTACTAATGGGTGTATAGAATTGGTATGTGATGTTTAGACTGGTTTGCTCTCCATATGCTTCTCCATATTTCAGATAGACCTGCAGAAGGAGGTATCGTCTTTATTTTCATTTCTATTTTGAGGATTCAGTAAACTTCTCTTTTTGGGTGTCTCTCACAGTTGTGCAGCTTGCACTGTATGTGATGGGCAACAGGGAGCCTAGCGGTTAAGAGCATTGGGGAAGTAATCGAAAGGTTGCTGGTTTGAATCCCTGAGCCAAAATATGTCGATGTGCCCTTGAGCAAGTCACTTAACCCTAATTGTTCTTGTAAGTTGCTCTGGATAAGAGCGTCTGCTAAATTAAATGTAAATTGTGTTTTGAGTGTCTTGTCATGTCTGTGAATGTCTCTTTCCCTGCTGACCTGTATGTGTCTCCTTTGGAAACAGGTCCAGGCAGCAGCAGCTCCTCCATGAGAGGCAGGAGGTCAGGTACAGATGGTGAACCAGATGACTGTCCTCTAGAGGAGAGGGGTGAGTGATGTTTAATGACATGCTGCCACTTCCAGGCACAACATACTGATCCCCAACCAACACCGCTATGGATAAAAAGACCTGACACCTAGCTTACTGTCCTTTTTTTGGGGGGGGGGGGGGGGGGGGGGGGGGGGGGGCATTTAAAACCACCCACGGTCACCCCAGATACTCACCCAGGTGAGTGAAGACAGGTGCCCTGTTGGCAATGTGAACCTGGGTGGCATTCACTGGAAAGGTCAGGAATGTGAGGTACTTTGAGAATCAAATAAACTGGGAAGGAGAGTTTATGGAACTGGGCGAAGATAGATATGGTCATTCTCCAGACTGAGAAGAGGTGTGATGTGTGTCTTGACCTCTGGCCTGACCACCACTGTAAGACTGAGAGGTGAGACTGCAGGAGGAGCCATCTCCTCCAACTTCCCAGACTACAACACTCCATCACAGCCAAACAGCTGGTGGAAGACCGGTAGAAATTATGGCCCATTAGCTTAGGACATGTCAGGTCTAATAATATTTCAAATTGTCTCTTAGAAAGTTCTACGGTGGAGAAACCCAAGCAGGCGTTTACCTGGCACATCCCTTCCTTGACAAGCTGTGGTGGCACCCAAGGGAGCTGGACTGTCTGTTTCACACCGAACCCCATCCACAAACTGAGACCCAAGGGCTTACAATGATGTTTCTCCCTCTATCCACATTTACCTGCAATGTTCATCCCCTGGCAATGAGGAACAATCAGAGGGATATAGTGGGTGGAGGGAGAATGTCAAACTATAATAGTTTTATTGTCCCTCCACCCCACCATTCCGATTGATGAGGTGTCTTGGCCCAACTGTGACATCCTACAGTGTTGAGGGACAGGCACAGGGGCTGGAGCACTGCTCTGCCATGAAGGCCAGCTGGGTCCTCTCAAAGATGCTACTCAGACAGCATAGTGTGAGGGAGGAATGTAGAACATTGCTTGTTAAGTTTATACCCTTAATTTCAGATGACATCTGTTTGACAATCAATTGGACTGAGTCTGATGGGATCCAGCCAAGTGGAGAAGTGTCACACACGTTTACAAAAATATCAGGGACCGTAGTTAAGTGACAGACCTCATTTATTGATTTTCATGTGGGCTGAGTTAAAAAGAGCAAGCCCAGCTGGTTGGTGAACACTGATGTTTATTCTATTGGTCACTAAAGGATGTAATCTACAGTGCAGAACAGTACATTTTTCCACAAACCTACTCCATGCTTGTTTCATGTATAGTATTCTGTTGTGACGTGGTAGTAGTGTAGGATGGAAAATTCCATTAAATCCCATGAGAGTTGGCACATGGAAATGCCATTATACACTTAGGAACACCTTCCTAATATTGAGTTGCACCCCTCAATTTGTCTGTCGGGGGATGGACTCTACAAGGTGTTGAAAGCGTTCCACTGGGATGCTGGCCCATGTTGACTAAAGCTTCCCACAATTGTGTCAAGTTGGCTGGATGCATTTTGGTCCACCACCGACTGACTATTGATGCACATGGGAAACTGTTGAGTGAAAAACCCATCAGCGTTGCAGTTCTTGACACAAGCCGGTGCGCCTGGCACCTACTACCATAACCCGTTCAAAGGCACTTCAATATTTTGTCTTGCCCATTCACCCTCTGAATGGCACTACAGTGGTAGGCTTGATTACCAACAACGACGAGACGGCCTACAGGGAGGAGGTGAGGGCCCTCAGAGTGTGGTGTCAGGAAAATAACCTCACACTCAATGTCAACAAAACAAAGGAGATGATTGTGGACTTCAGGAAACAGCAGAGGGAGCACCCCCCTATCCACATCAATGGGACAGTAGTGGAGAGGGTAGTAAGTTTTAAGTTCCTTGGCGTACACATCAAGGACAAACTGAATTCGTCCACCCACACAGACAGCGTAATGAAGAAGGCGCAGCAGCGCCTCTTCAACCTCAGGAGGCTGAAGAAATTTGGCTTGTCGCCAAAAGCTCTCACAAACTTCTACAGATGCACAATCGAGAGCATCCTGGCGGGCTGTATCACCGCCTGGTACGGCAACTGCTCTGCCCACAACCGTAAGCCTCTCCAGAGGGTAGTGAGGTCTGCACAACGCATCACCGGGGGCAAACTACCTGCCCTCCAGGACACCTACACCACCCGATGTCACAGGAAGGCCATAAAGATCAAGGACAACAACCACCCGAGCCTCTGCCTGGTCACCCCGCTATCATCCAGAAGGCGAGGTGAGTACAGGTGCATCAAAGCAGGGACCGAGAGACTGAAAAACAGCTTCTATCTCAAGGCCATCAGACTGTTAGACAGCCACCACTAACATTGAGTGGCTGCTGCCAACACACTGACTCAACTCCAGCCACTTTAATAATGGGAATTGATGGAAATTGATGTAAAATATATCACTAGCCACTTTAAACAATGCTACTTAATATAATGTTTACATACCCTACATTACTCATCTCATATGTATATGTATATACTGTACTCTATCATCTACTGCATCTTTATGTAAAACATGTAGCACTAGCCACTTTAAACTATGCCACTTTGTTTACATACCCTACATTACTCATCTCATATGTATATACTGTACTCGATACCATCTACTGCATCTTGCCTATGCCGTTCTGTACCATCACTCATTCATATATCTTTATGTACATATTATTTATCCCTTTACACTTGTGTGTGTAAGGTAGTAGTTTTGGAATTGTTAGGTTAGATTACTCGTTGGTTATTACTGCATTACTACATCGGAACTAGAAGCACAAGCATTTCGCTACACTCGCATTAACATCTGCTAACCATGTGTATGTGACACACATTTGATTTGATTTTGATTTGACATAGAAAATCCATGTCTCAAGACTTAAAAATCCTTATTTAAACTGTCTCCTCCCCTTCATTTACATTGATTGAAGTGGATTTAACAAGTGACATCAATAAGGGATTATAGCTTTCACCTGGTCAGTCTGTCATGGAAAGAGCAGGTGTTCTTAATGTTTTGTATTCTCAGTGTGTGCAATATTTATAATGAAGCTTTTGAATAAGACTTGTTGACAGACCAATGCCTTTCAAAGGGAGCATAATAGGTGTGTAAATCAACAAAAATAACAGGATGTTAATTTGGCCTTATCATTTTCACAGAAACTATAAACTGACCTTACAAATTCACACAAGTGGAATCATAAATTCTGTGGGTTAGAGTGCATTCTTTATAAGTTTAATATGGTACCACTAGAGGGAAGACAAGGCCTATTGTCACATTGCAGGTGTATTGCAGGACTGAATGCTCCTAACATGGAACCCAAACCGGCTGTGCGCGTGCGCTATCGTGCATACATTTATTGTGGCCCCCTACACCAAACGTGATGACGACATGCAGGTTAAAATAGCAAAACAAACTGAACCAATGACATTAATTTGGGGACAGGTCGAAAAGCATTAAACATGTATGGAAATTTAGCTTGCAGTTGCTAGCTAATGTGTCCTATTTAGCTAGCTTGCTGTTGCTAGCTAATTTGTCCTGGGATATAAACATTGAGTTGTTATTTTACTTGAAACGCACAAGCTCCACCAATTAATCCACACATAAAACGGCCAACCGAATCGTTTCTAGTCATCTCTCCTCCTTCAAGGCTTTTTCATCTTTGAACTTATATGGTGATTGGCATCTACATGTTTAATGTTTTTCGACCTGTCCCCAAATTAATGCCATTTGTTTTGATATTTTAACTGGGTGTCGTGATCGCGTTTGGTGTAGGGGGACAAAATACGTTTATGGACGATAGCGCACGATGGCGCACGCGCGCAGCCGGTCTGGGTTCCGTGTTAGGTGGGATTTCTACAGCAGTGGTGGCTACTAAGGGCTGGAATGGAGTGAATGGTATCAAACACATGAATGATCAAACTCATGAATGTGTTTGATACCATTCCATTTTCTCCATTCTGTCCATTATGAGCCGTCCTCCCCTCAGCAGCCTCCACTGGTCTATAGGGTTCAGTTGGGATTCTGTTGGTGGTGGATCAATTACTTTTCCATGATTGTTTCCAATAGAAATCTATTCAGTTCAACTCTGGCCTTTTGGTTTACTTCTGGAAGTGTCACTGCTTTAGGAAGTAGTTTGCTGTGAAGCATACTGAGCTTCTCACTCTTCTATCAATTTTGTGTGCTTTTGATGCGTTATTAACAAGTAGCCCTTGGACCATATAATTTAGCTGTGTGTATAATTGGTGGAAAATGAAATTCTTGCACCTCAGTAATGTACTTGAAAGACAATCATTTGATGCACTTCAATTAGAAATAGTTTCCATTAATCTAGGTCACGCTATTAAATTCCCTTTCCAATATTCCTTTGATGTTATTGGACTGTCACTTAATAGAATGAAATCATGAAAAATATATGCGAAGGCCTCTGAATAAGACAGTTCTTTAAAAAAAAAAAAATGTAATAGATTTTATTTCTACTTATATATTCTGTAGTTGTCTGTACTTTCTCTACGAGAATATTGCAGTCTAGGCATACAATCCAATCTTAGATTACCAATTATGTTGACTGGTGAAGATATACCCTAATCTCTGTTTGTAGGTGTTGATTGGTGCCAAACCCTTCTAGAAGTGACAAACCTTTAAAATTCGTTGAAGGTTTTGGCAGTTTAGAAAGTACTTGAGACAAATCTAATATGATATTCTGCTGCTGTCCTTGTGTTGGATGAAGGGAGATCAGACTGGGCAGCCAGCAACTCCAGTTGGCCCTGAGGAGGAGAACAAACTGGTTGCCAGGCTGGTGAACTTTCAAGGTGAAACCTGCTACATCTCACATCTGACAGAGTATGCACTGTATATATAGGGTGATTTGTTAACCCATTAGACTACTGTATCTTACTCCATGCCATACTTTCATAAAACATACATGAGTGGAGAAGTTATTTTAATAAGTATTTTAGGCCGGCAAGTGGTCAGACCAAACAATGCCATTAAATCCAGGAACAAATTTGACATGCTTTTTTTGCTGCCATACTCAATCATGTCAGTTTGCTCTTAAATTGTGTCAGATTGTCTACTTTTGTGAACTTTCTTCTTTCACTTCATCTAGTATGATGTCTATTTCACTTAAGTTCAAGTTGTATTAGTATGTACAGGATACACATGGTATACACTGTCCAACAAAATGCTTACTTGCTTAGTCATGGAGACAGAATTGTTTAGTTCAAAGTGACGTTTTATGAATTCATTTTTGATTTATTCACTGGGCACAAACTGGTTGAATCAACGTTTCCACATCCATTCAAACCCCAAAAATCAATGTGATGTTGAATCAATGTTTCCACATCCATTCAAACCCCAAAAATCAATGTGATGTTGAATCAACGTGGGAAACTGATTCGCTTCTAAAAAAAATAAAATAAATAAACATGAGGGCATTTCATCTCTTTTTTTCACCTAACGTGTTAACCTAAATCCAATAATATGTTATTTTTTTGTTGATTTCACTTTGAATTCACGTCAGTTGACAACTCAACCAAATTTAAATAAACTATAGACATTGACCTGATGTTTGTGCAAAGTGGGTATTGTGTTGTATTAAAGGCATTTGATTAAATGAAATGGGTAAAAACACCCTCTAGGGTTTATTTCTATGTTTTTCCTGGTATTGGTATATTAGCAGTGAGTATTTAATTCTAAATATACTTATTTTACCCTGACAGTGCTCAAGCCAGCCTACTCTGCAGCATGATTATGGAGGGAAAATAATTGCCCCTGTTGAGATCAAAGTTCCCAGACAATGTTCTAATTAACCAGAAATGTTAACTGACAGGAAAAGAGAAATGAGTATGTGTAATTCACTTACTGTTAATAAAGACATGATTATTTTTCTCTCTGAATCAACACATGCTATGCAGTAGCACATACCAAATGTTATCAAACTGTAAGAATCTGGTGTTTTAGATATTATGCACTAATATGGTGTTTGACAAATTGGAACTGTTGTCAAGGCATGGAACTCTGTTGTCAAGGCAGGAATCTCTCTCTCACACAGTGAGCATAGTTTATCTCTATAAAGCTGGGATTCCAGTCCCATCTGCCATTAGTCGGCTAGATGTCTTCCTGTTGTCAGTCTGAATTAACAGCTGGGTATTAGGCATTATACCAACAGAGCTGCTTTACTAAACCCTGCTGCCCCCCTGGAATAGCAGCACAACTCAGATAAATGTACTAGTGGGGAGTCTAGTCTCAAAGAGGAGAGAGGGGATTCAGTTTTTATGAAGCACTAAATTTAACATAGATCTATCTATTTCCCCAGGTTGGTACAACAGCAATTTCCGCTCTGCGAATGCTTCTAAGCAGTTTTTTATATAGCATGGGAAGTCAGACAGAAGGGGGTTGAAACGTATACCTCAGTGAACGGATGTCTTTCGGAGTGCTCTGTGTGTTCTGTACGGCAGGGCCATCAGAAATTAGTCCACTGCCTCGTATATTTTGTCATGACTAGCACTGACCACCACATTCTGAAGCTGTCACAAGAAAAGAGAGCAGCACTAGCCTCGGTGGCCCTGACTGGGAGTTCCTTCTTTTGTGCTTTTATGCATTTTGTCCTCAATGACACCTGCTGAGGCATTGTCCTGATGGTTTGGAACATTGTGCTGTTGTAGCGAACCTGTAGACCAGACAATGTAAAAGGATAGACACATCTAGATTCATATGTTTTGGTTAAAAGTAGTGTCTCCCAATGTGCATGGATTCCCTCTTAAGATTGGCTCTCCAAAATGATGCAGAGTGGATATGGCCTTGATACAGAACCACCATGAGAGACTTGTTTATTGGTTGTCCTTATTCACCCATTCCATCTGTCACATTGGCCCTGAAATGTGTGGCTTCCAGCAAGTGCCCATAAGTGCCTACTTATGTTCCTACCCCATAGTACATTATCTTCATCAGGTGTCCTTACTGTAAACTTCCATGCTATTCTAATCTAAAATATCCATTCCTACACTCTTAGGGGAAAAAGTTACTATCTCAAACCTAAAAGGGTTCTTTGGCTGTCACGATAGGAAACCCTTTATCTTCCATGTAGAACAGTTTCCACACATGAACCAAAAAGGCTTATCCTATGGGGACCGCCGAAAAACACTTTTGGAACTCTTTTTATTTTTTTATTTTTTTGAGGGTGTATACTCTACTCTTTATGTATTGCCCTTTGAAATTACAAAATAATTGTGATTGTCAACTCACCAAGTTAATAAATTGTGTCCTGCCGCAGTAAGTCAGCAGAGTGTTTACTTGCGAAGTTCAGTCTAACATACAAGATTGGGTTTGTCCTGGTGTTTTTGTTTCAGTATTTGCTTTCTTGCTGTGTTTTTATAGAGTATATCTGTCACTGTGATTCATCAAATGTGCATTCATTTGAAACGTTATGTCCTTCTCTATTTATGAAAGTGCAATAATGATTGATCTGGTGCTGAGCAAATAGTACAGCAGCACATAAAAAATATCACAAATAGCCTCATAACCTTTATTCAAATATATGGATGTTTCCTTTAATTGTTTGGGGTGTTGTTTATGCAGGAGGGTGGCTGTATTTTCACAGTTGAAATGTAATAAACGATCTGTAAGATCTGGCTACACACAGGAAATCTGTGCAATATTTCCCTCCAGGGTCATGTATTTAGAAATTAATACATGGCTCTCTTTCCCTCTACTGATGAAGTTTTTTTGCATCCCCATGCTGTGCCAGGCATGGAAATTCAAGTCAGTAACTATTAGACAGGTTTAGCTGTATACTGCTTCCATAACACATCCAGCTGACTGGGCTGGATATTATATTATTGTTGGATTGTTTTAAGTTATTCACAATAACATAAGGTGTGGATATTATTTTGTCACAGCTCAGGTCATGTGTGCTTGTGCACGGGGCAGTATGGTATAAGGTGTTTGGTGACAGATTGGCAAATGTGTGTTCCTGGTTCCTGACTGTGCCCAACACTTGGCAAACATATAGCTTTGCCAGTTTGTGCGCTGGGTGTTTTTTAACCAGGACAGTGCAGTCTGTGTCTCTCAGCACTGGCCAAGGTCCCCCTCCTCCCAACCCTGCATCATCCTCACCAATCATTTGTAGGCAATGTGTGTTGGTAAACCTTGAAGATACAAGCAAAATGTAGTAGTAGTATAAGCTTTACATTGTTGTAGGCAAGCATTTGCCACTTTTTGTTCTTTCTCATTGCAATAAAACACACAGCATATTTGTATTATTACTAATATGGTCATGAATCATTTTAAATAATGAGCTAATGTGGCAATTGGAAGAATTCTTCCATGTTATGTTGCTAGCATGTTGTTGCTACCATGTTGTCTTAGGCCTCTCTTTATGTAGTGTTGTCTCTCTTGTCGTGATGTGTGTTTTGTCGTGATGTGTGTTTTGTCGTGATGTGTCTTTTGTCCTATATTTTTATTGAATTTATTTGTATTTTTAATCCCAGTCCCTGTCCCCACAGGAGGCCTTTTGCCTTTTGGTAGACCGTCATTGTAAATAAGAATTTGTTCTTAACTGACTTGCCTAGTTAAAGGTTCAATAAAATAAATAAATACTGAGACACACATAGGTGATGTTGTGTGGCAGTCTATCTTAATCTATTACTCTGAGAGTATATGATATTGGTGCAATGTAAGGGACTGCAGGACTCTGTTGTGAATACTAAAAGTCTGGCCAGAGCCCCTGTCAGATGCAGTGTGTTCCTCTCTGCTGTGAATGTGAAGAGGATGTGCTGACTGCCTCCAGCTTCTAACCTTTAGTCAACCCAGTCCCAGTTCACTTAATCCCAAACAATTTAGCCTGTAGCTGGTTGACAGATGTAGAAATTGAAACTGATGGATTGGATTCACTGTTTGTGTACCATGTCTCCTAGAGGTCTGAACCAAGAGTTTGATATCAGACCATTTGTTACATGAATAAGCCACTTTGATTTGTCTTGCCTTCCAGGTCACTCACTTGGTCATTTAGTAAATATATATTATTTTCTGAAACTACTTAATGTACATGGTACATGGTTTCCCGCGTGGCGCAGTGGTCTAAGGCACTGCATCTCAGTGCAAGAGGCAGTGTATGGTTCGAATCCAGGCTGCATCACATCTGGCCGTGATTGGGAGTCCCATTGGGCGGTGCACAATTGACCCAGCATCGTCTGGGTTTACCCGGGGTAGGCCGTCATTGCAAAAAATAATTTGTTCTTAACTTACTTGTCTAGTTAAATAAATGTTATATATATTTAACCCCACCTCATTGTTATTAAATTATTAGAGCTACACAAAATGTTTTTGCACCCACCATGCGTCATGTCCGCAATGGTCACGTGAGGTGAAATGTGTATTTGTGAGCACTCAGTTTGTTAGACTTAACGAATATCCATTTCGGATCGAAACGTTGTCAATATAGCAGTGAATTGGGAGCTTTAACAGTATTCTTTATTAGCCCAGCAACTATGTTTTTAAGGATGTGCGTATGATCACAAAATGTGCCTCCAGCTTCTAACCTTTACTCAAACCAGCCCCAGTTCACTTAAACCCAAACAATTCATTTGAAATAAACATTTTGCCTGTAGCCCGTTGACAGAGACAGAAATTGAAACTGATGGGGAAGTCTGCGCTGTGCATGTGTTTGGGGATTTTATCTGACCAGGGGTGCAGTTCTCTGGCCCAGGATGAACCGTTTTACATCGCTTTTCTGTAAAATGCTGGAAAAACAACAAACCCAACAGCTAGAAAGTAATCTCTCTAACTGTTCTTATGTTCTTCAAATTCCACTGCAATGACAAAGTAAACCCTCATCCAGAACACTACAGCATTACTCGAGACGGTTCTCTCAGGGCGATGCGATTTATAAGTGATCCCAGCTCCACTGCCGTTGTGCCCTTGAACAAGGCACTTAACCCCAAAATTGCTCCAAAGGCACTGCACCACTGTTTACCCGGTGCCACGTTGGTGTGCGTCTGCGGGGTTAGGAAAGGCAGAGGACGAATTTCCGTTTCTAACCAAATGGAAAATAAAGTACACTATTCAATTACACATGCAGGAAAACTAATTAGGTTTGCTTTCCTATTGTTTCTCAGTTGTTGTTCATTTTAAATAATTTCACAATACCTCTGATTTACAGTTCAAGGCTTTCGAAAATAGCACAGGAAATAAAGGGTTAACAGCAAATTGTGTCCAGTGGTTCGGACTGCGATGTTCTGAATCGAGCAGATGACAGTGGTAGAGAGCGGCAGGAAATACGCGCTCTTGTACAGATGCCTCGCGGGAATGAACATAATTCGTCCATTTACAGTAGTCAATTCCGGATGCCAGTCTGAAAATGAATTAAGGTGAATGTTTCAAAAGAAAGCTGTTATGTCTGTTACAAGGGTCATATTTGTCATAGCTTGGACAGTGATAGTCGTTTGAGAAGTAACCGAATGACAGCTACAAAGCGAAGAGCTCACAGTGGCTTATATTAGATTTCCCTCACGGTGGCCGTATCTGTAAACTGTTAGTGTTGCTAAGCAATAGTGCTTGGAACCGTCTCTTCTTCTGGTCCTTTTGCACCACCTGGAAAGGTAGGTTAATGCACAGAGCCCAATAAAAGTTTCACAGATTTTAGCCTACTCTTTCCTTATTGATTTGTTATTAAGTTATTTTGTTGCAAGGAACATCACCCAGTCTGGGTATAGTGGAAATATTGTAGCGAACTCAAAGCAAAATGCATGAGGTTTGTTCAATGAGGAGCAAAATTATATCTAATTTAGATTTTATTTTCAGTGCACCTTGCATAATTTATTGTTTTTGGATAACATATATGCTACATTGAATGACCCACAGTGGGGTATTATTGATCCAATTTATGTAGTATTGGCAAGAGCAGCCCTGTATTGTGAGGGCTGCATAGGAGCAGGGCATGTCTTTCACCCCAGTGCTCTTTGGCTGTATCTGCTTTTCCTGTTGAAACTTACCCACACACCAGTGGGTCACCTGTATTTTATGTTAATGTAGGCTGTAGTGTAATTTGTTGAAGACACACATCAGTTATTTTTTTACTTATCCTGTTGAAATACAATATTCCAATTATAAATACGTTACTGTACTTAAGGGTAAAAAATATAGTATTACACAAAATAGTTTGTTTTTTTAGACATAACTCCCAACTACAAGGATTAGGCCATTCAAGGAGTTGGTCTGATGTGATGTCAACATGCCTGGCTTGCAGGAACAATAGAGGAGCATTAGAGGACAAAAGAGACCTGGACCACCTTTTGAGATATGCCTTTTGTTAAGTAAATTAGGAGATACATTAGGTGAAAAGCAGGCTGGAGAAGTACTTTAAGACATGGGGTGAGCAGAATCAACAACCTCTGCATCATTCAAAACAGTTGCTTTGTGAGAAGGTGTTAAAGTTCACCGTTTTCTATTATGTAAATGCTGGCTTAAGTACCCATTTTTCTTTTACTAGGCAAGTTTGATTTTCAATGACAGCCTAGGAACAGTGGGTTAACTGCCTTGTTCAGGGGCAGAATGACATATTTTGACTTTGTCAGCTCAGGGATTTGATCTTGCAACCTTTCAGTTACTAGTCCAACGCTCTAACCACTAGGCTACCCTGCCGCACCATAACCTGGGCTTGGCCCCAAATCAGGGCAGGTCCGCCGGGGCCATGGCACAGTGAGACGCGGGTGCCGGTCCACGTAGATGGAAACAGAAAAGTCTTGAGTCTTTTGGGTAAAACACCAGGGTAAATCCACAGTGGAAACTCGGCAATAGTGAGTGTTTGAGGAGAACAAGTGCTCACCATTTGACACAGATGAGTGCTCCTTTCATTGGTGTGGAGTGGGTGAGATGCCAGGGATTAAAGATAGCTGATGTTCACAGAAGGGCGTTCACAGTAGTCTGGCTTGACCTTGCAACTACTGTTTGTTTTCACAGTGTCTGAGTTACCTGGGAAAACAGTGCTGAGCAAACACAAGGATGATTACCACCACCACAGTTACATGCATGGAGAAGACAGTCCAGGCCAGGAACGGAACAAACCCATAGGCATAGATCCTAATGCTTACTGAGATAAGGTGCCGTAGTGTCCTGTCCTGAGGCTCAGTCAGCTGCTGAGGTTAAGCATCAATGAATGCCACCTCAGGCCTTTGATACAGAGAAATTCCATGATCCATCTCCTGTCGTCTGTGAGAGGCTGAAATCATTAGATTTCCCTGTGCCGCCGTGAGGCCAGGCAGTAGGGAAAATGATGAGTAAGAATGACGGAGAAAAGTGAACTGTCACCCTGTAAATCCCTCAGCCTGGAAACATACTGGGAAAACCGCCTTAGTTGTTCATTCAAAGAATTGGGACATTTCTATTTTCTCTCTCATTTCAGCATTTTGCATTTTAAATGACAGTTTAAGTCACAGAGCCCTTTGGACTTTTCTGCTGCTGTGTCTGAAGGATGCCCTACTGGGATCGGAGTTCAAGCTGGGGGTGTAATTGAAAACGGAATGCTTTTGAGGCCAAGCCATGTTCATTGTATTTTAGTTTACCCACCCCCTTATCTCAGCTGTGAAGAGGGACGATTCTCTTATAAGTTACCCGAAACCACAGAGACAGTGGTGGGGAAAAAGGGTGGGATAGAGTGAAAGGAGGAAAAGGAGGGGTGAGAGGAACAGTGAGCAGAGTGTGAGGTAGAGAGCGTACACAAAACCCAGACACTGGGTGACTCCTGTAACCAAGGACGAAGGTAGCAACGCATCACAACGCCACTCTCGCCCACTGGACATTCTAAAGAAAGGAGAAGCGAACACTCAGACTCAGATAGTCAGCAGTCTCCCATTATTCAGTCCTGAGCCCCTGGGGTTGGAGTGGCTGCCCTGGAGGGCTGAAGTCTTGACACATCCAGAGTGGACTGCACGGAACACAAGCCTGATGTGGGTGGATTGAGTTCGATCCTCTTTCAGAGTTGACTGTTTCAGTGGTATAATTGTATTTCTTTCCTCTACTGGCCCATATTTGCATCTGTTTGACCAGCGAGGTCTGGACTGAGAGGGTTGTTCAGTTAGTGGGTGTCAAGGTGGAGCAGGAGGAGGCGTGGAGGAGTAACTCAAGGCAGTAAGGAGAAAGGTACAGACCATGGGCAAATCAAACAGCAAGCTCAAGCAGGAGGTGGTGGAGGAACTGACCAGGAAGACCTACTGTGAGTAGCCTTCTTGCTTTTTTCTGTTCTCTCTTTTCAACGGGACTGATCAGACATGGATTGTAAAAAATGCTAATATGTTTGTATTTGTGGGGATCACAAAATCATTGTAACATGCAGTAACTAACTAATCCTATTTAGGCTAATACCCATAACAGCACTATAATCGCAGTGACCCAAGACGAAGTATAATCGTTATCATTTTAAGATGAGCAACAGTGAATAGAAATAGTACTAAATGTGTGCCTCATATGAACTGGTTTGCGTGTAGCCTGTGTAAGACATCTTCGCCTCTGTTTCTCTTAATCCTCAGAATCAACAGCACAAATTAAATGTCAGCTCCACGGTGGATATAGCCTTCATATTTTTGCATAAATACTCATATGGCGTCACAAATTGTGATTAGTTTAGGTCTGGAAGTGGTTCTAATCAGCATCTTTTGAAACACTCCACTGGGAAGGAGAGGTCTTTGAAAATGCTGATGGGGGTTAAGACTTTGGATCAGCAATCACACTGGTGTTTTGCCAAAGATAGCAAATATGGGCTTGCTGGAGCCTTCATACATTTCCATAAGTATGCACATTTAGGCAAAGTGTTTTAAAAGGTCTTTAAGTAGCAGGCGAAATACCAATATTTTCATTGTTGGCAATACATCACTTAACCTGTGAAAGCAAAGTAGACTAGAGGCATTTGCAGAAATAACAAGATAATCAAAATTATGTTATTTAGGCCTAAACTCTCTAATCACAGAATCCATATAAGCCAAGCCATCCATTGCGCATAAAAACAATTATATTTTGTTGCTTTAGTACTTAACAGACTATTCAAATGTGTTGCCCTCACTGTATCTAGTCTAATGGATGGCTAGCCTGTAGCATAGCATGCCAGGTGTTGGGTGGGAGTTGACAGCCTATGGCTGCCTAATGACAGTGTTTTTCACGCGGTGGACTTCACCGCACCACAACCAGGGAAGGCTGCTGTGACAGGAAATTGCAGGGGTGAGGAAGATTGGGCTTCGTGCTGGGATGGGCTATTTGCTGCTGTCCTTTAGTCAGCTCTCCTTCCTGTGTTTTTTTTTTTTCTCTCTCTCTCTCTCTCTCTCTCTCTCTCTCTCTCTCTCTCTCTCTCTCTCTCTCTCTCTCTCTCTCACTCTACATCCCCTGATTGCCCTCTTTGAGCAAGGAATGAACTAGTATAATTAGGATCTTATCTGCTTAGCTTTGCTCAGAGGGGCACCAGTCTTTTCTCCCAGCATGCCCACTCCCACTCCCACTCCCTTACCCTGCTCTTGTCTAACTTAGACCCCTTATCATTTCTCTCCTCATTATGTCTCCTTCCCTCCTCTTTCTGGATCCTCTTCTCCCTATCCTGTTGAGAAGCTTAAATATCCTTCCTCTGACTTATAGCATTTACATACATTTGAGTCATTTCGCAGACACTCTTATCCAGAGCGACTTACAGTTAGTGCATTCGTCTTAAGATAGCTAGGTGGGTCAACCACATATCACAGTCATAGTAAGTACATTTTTCTTCAATAAATAGCTATCAGCAATGTCAGAGCTAGGAAGGGGGAAAAAAATCAAGTGTGAATGTTGGTTCACAAAATTCTTCTATTTTTTTTTTGGGGGGGGGGGGGGGGTGATGCGGGGGGAAGTGCAGTGGGATTATTTAAGATACTCTTTGAAGAGGTAGGGTTTCAGATGTTTTCAGAAAATGGGCAGGGACTTTCTTCCTTTCCCATAGGAAGATGTTTTCAGTGATACATTTTGAGCTCAGGATGTTGTAGGCCTGCTTTCAGTGCCATAATAAAATATTAAAAGAAGCTGGCTTACCCTCCTATCCTGTCCAAGGCACACACCCAACTTAGAGGAGGAGCACCGTCTGTGCATTAGCTAAATTTAGGGATGCAGTTCTGTAGATTTTTTAAAAATGTTGCATCCAAAGTATTTTGACAGCCAGTCAAGTAAATCTCATGAGCAACTTTTTTACTCTTATTGCCAACCTCAGTTTGATCCAATGCCAAATTTGAGACATTCTCTTTTGATACTTCAAAGTAATTTTGATTTGATTTTATTTCAGCTTTATTTAGCCAGGTAGGCCAGTTGAGAACAAGTTCTCATTTACAACTGCGACTTGGCCAAGATAAAACAAAGCAGTGCGACAACAACAACAACACAGAGTTACACATAAACAAACATACAGTCAATAAAACAATAGACAAATCTATGTACAGTGTGTGCAAATGTGGAAGAGTAGGGAGGTAAGGCAATAAATAGGCCATGGAGGTGAAAATAATTACAATTTAGCATTAACACTGGAGTGATGGATGTGCAGATGATGATGTGCAAGTAGAGATACTGGGGTGCAAAGGAGCAAGAGGGTAAGTAATAATATGGGGATGAGGTAGTTGGGCGTGCTATTTACAGATTGGCTGTGTACAGGTACAGTGATCGGTAAGCTGCTCTGACAGCTGATGCTTAACGTTAGAGAAGGAGATATAAGACTCCAGCTTCAGAGATGTTTGCAATTCGTTCCAGTCATTGGCAGCAGAGAACTGGAGGAAAGGCAGCCAAAGGAAGTGTTGGCTTTGGGGATGACCAGTGAAATATACCTGCTGTAGCGCGTGCTACGTGTGGATATTGCTATGGTGACCAGTGAGCTGAGATAAGGCGGGGCTTTACCTAGCAAAGACTTATAGATGACCTTGAGCCAGTGGATTTGGCGGCAAATATGTAGTGAGGGCTAGCCAACGAGAGCATACAGGTCGCAGTGGTGGTTAGTATATGGGGCTTTGGTGACAAAACGGATGGCACTGTGATAGACTACATCCAGTTTGCTGAGTAGAGTGTTGGAGGCTATTTTGTAAATGACATCGTTGACGTCAAGGATCGGTAGGATAGTCAGTTTTACGAGGGTATGTTTGGCAGCATGAGTGAAGGAGGCTTTGTTGTGAAATAGGAAGCAGATTCTAGATTTAATTTTGGAATGGAGATGCTTAATGTTAGTCTGGAAGGAGAGTTTACAGTCTAACCAGACACCTAAGGATTTGTAGTTGTCCACATATTCTAAGTCAGAACCGTCCAGTAGTGATGCTAGTCGGGCAGGAGGGTGCGGGCAGCAATCGGTTGAAGCGCATGCATTTAGTTTTACTAGCATTTAAAAGCCGTTGGAGGCCACAGAACGAGTGTTGTATGGCGTTGAAGCTCGTTTGGAGGCCTATCTATAATGATACCAGTCTTACAGGTTTGGTTGTGCAGGACAGAAAGCAGAGAGGCCTCCTGTGCTTGGCTTCTGTCAGTATTAGCTATTGCAATTTGCCACTGTAACAAGCATTTTCTATATCATGTTATGCCTAAAGGCATAGTATACCCATCTTTTAATATAGGGGGCCACAGTTTAGCCTACTGTACCTAAAACTGAACACGCCTAAATGGTTTTCCAAATGACTGGTCTGATATCATGTGGAAAGAGCAAGCCCAGTCAAATGACTGGTCTGATATTATGTGGAAAGAGCAAGCCCTGTCAAATGACTGGTCTGATATCATGTGGAAAGAGCAAGCCCTGTCAAATGACTGGTCTGATATTATGTGGAAAGAGCAAGCCCTGTCAAATGACTTGAGGATGTAATAGGTGTTTTTGTTAGCCGTCAGCTCAGGGGTTGATACTGACAGAGTGCAAGCTGGATGTGTGTGAGCAGGCCCTGCAGGGCACAGGGAGCTGAGCTGCTAGCCCTGGCCTCACTGCTTTCCTCCCTCCTTATAGGCTGATTATATTACTGCCCATTGTCTTTGACTGACTTCCATAATAAAACTTGATTGAATCGCAGGCATGGTGAATTGCCTCAATTATTTGACGCCATTGACTTTTGAGGCCATTTTAATGGTAGCTTGGCTGGCCTGACAGTCATAAGATTGACTCTGTCATTTCTGAATGTGTCACATGAGGATTCCCTGTGAATCGCTGAGCAAAGCAAAGTGAAGCAGGGATGAACATGTCTCTATACTGCACTTATTCTAACTGCACCAGTCAGTCACCATACAGTACGTGATTAAATAACACCAATATTGTAACCAGTCTGTTGGAGATAATTAATAGCCTGGCTTATGGCTGCGACCATAATAACAGTTACATTTTTTTTCCCTTGCTTGCAATATGCCTGTAAGCTGTCACTACATAATATGGAAGATCTAGTGACCACTGCTCTCAGAACAGGTGCGTTGACCAAAATGTAATAGAATTCCAGAATCCTATTAAGGTTACATAGCTGGTCCACACTCCAAAAAAAAAGATTCAAGGTTTCTTTTTAGTATTTATTTCACGGTAGATAGACAAACATTTTGGCCTAAGCTTTCGTCTGTGTCATCAGCGTCTCCTCTGAAGGTGTGCTTCTTTATTGTGAACTTGTTTAGGGAGACGAGCGACAGGTGCGTTCGCGTGTGCGCTCCTGGAACATACTCACACGTCAATAATGCATCTCAAATATACTATATAATACACATTAATTAAATTAATACTAAATACTAACCTTTAATCTCTTTTTTTGAGAACGCACCAGCTACTACAAAATATAGAGCACTGAACAAGGTCTAGACCTAGGTTTTGTCTTGTACTAAATATATAGTCTTCAATCTATGGTATATCTTGTATCTCACCATTATCAGGATGCGGCCATTCTTTCTGTAATGGACACAATGACGCAGCTCTGACTCATAGACAGTGTCTGGATGTTAGAATTAATGATGATTTTTCTCTCATGCTGGTTGAAGGCTCTCCAAATTCCTCCCAAAAGAAATGCTTTCCTAATCTCTGGACTCTGCTGAGACTCATTTCCTGTTCTTTTACACTGGATACACACTTATTTCTGAAAGCCTGGCACACACAGGCCTAGGATATAGCCCCAGCTTCACTGACGTAGGCTTTAACATAGTATTACAGTCAGGAATGTCTGTAACATTGTCAAAGTCACTAATCTACCTAAATAAAGTACCTTGCTAACAAGGAAAGAGCCATTGAAAACAACACTGCACCAGGCACTGTATAAATAGCCTACCATTTGCTGCACATACAGCGAGATGCTAATAAAGTGTTTTATTTGAACTGCTTAGCATTGAAATGGCACGGTCTAGGTTGCTGTTAATGAAAGAGGTAAATAAAGAGTTTATATTTTGGCCTTTAAAATGAGGCATTCTTTTCCCAAAGGATATTTGATTGAGCGTGTAGGAGGAAAGGCTGACACCTACTCTTGTTTATTTCATCATCCCTCTCCCTTTCCACTGGGAACTCACATTCAGGCAGTCACTGACATGGGCTAAATACTTGAATACAGGTATTCCTGGACATGACCTTTGCATGCACTGAGGTTGGAGGGGTAGCAATATCTGAGCTGTGTCCTTAAAAACGTGCGCCAAAGTGCCAAAATTGAAGACCAACCGAAAGCTGGTCTTAGCGTTAAGGTGGTTGGTTATGACATGGATTCTGACAAAGGAAGCACAGCCTATCCAGCCGTGTCACACAGTGCCCATATGCACATGGAAATAGAGAGATGTGCTTTTTGTGCCCGTAAACCTCATATTTAATTTAATTTGATTAAAAACCAAGCATATCCCCTCCTCTCAATGAAGGCTGTTTTTAAGTCCTGCCCAATGCATTCGCCAAGTGGTCAAAAATATTGATAAAAGATTTGTCTCTAGACCTCTTTGAAAAAAAATCACCAGAACTTTATTAAAAGATCAAGAGCAAAACAGTGAGGGGACATCCCCATTTTATCTATGGCTTTACATTATTTTATCCAGCGCCTGTTATTATCTTGGATTAGCGTAAAAAAAAACGTAATGTACTGTAGGCTATATGCCCATCATGGAACGAGACATGAGATAAATCGGGTTACACTTGTATTTGGAAACATTTCAGTTATTTTCCTGTAACATTTGCTTGTTTTCCGTTTCGTTTCATTAAAATACAAGTCCTTAGTAAGCTACCCTCACCTTACTTTAAGGAAAGCGGGTTCAACAGCAATGCATCTGGGGTCTTTCTTATACTGGCCATGCATTCACCAAGTAGCTTAGATCCATAAAAGCTTTCTAAATGGTCATCTACTCATGCAGTACTCACAATTCACATAGGCATACCTGCAGTGCATACTCCATGCGGCTTGTATCCATCCCCATTCCCAAAGAGCGCCTCTCATTTGGTTACCAAAGACGCTCTCCTCCAAACGTATTTCAATTATTCAGTCCTGCAATTCAGTATCAACATCAGGCCTAGGCTACACTATATATACAAAATGTATAAGTTATACATGAATAACTTTGAAAAAATGTATTCATATATAGTTTCATTGTTTATATCTGTGTCCATATTGTCCATGTGTTTCCAGTGGATAGACCATGTGGTTCAAGAGAAAATAGCATAATTAATTTAAACCGCATCTAATCAACAATGGCATTATTTTCAATTGGGGTGGCAGGGTAGCCTAGTGGTTAGAGCGTTGGACCAGTAACTGGAAGGTTGCACGTTTAAACCCCCGAGCTGACAAGGTACAAATCTGTCGTTCTGCCCCTGAACAGGCAGTTAACCCACTGTTCCTAGGCCGTCATTGAAAATAGGAATTTGTTCTTAACTGACTTGCCTAGTTAAATAAAGGTTAAACATTTTTTTTTAAATTAGCTCTGCAACTGTTCTATTGACTTTTTTCACAACTGCCAGAAGTTTGGCGCTTCACAACAAATACATATTCACATAGTAAAATAAATAAACGTGTGTAAAATAAATATAATGTTGAAACCCTCATATTAAACAATGGTATTCACTAAATTGATGGTTTATTTTTAGGACAAAGTTTTACAGCTTCGTCTTTATACATTACATACACTACATGGACAAAAGTAAGTGGACACCCCTTAAAATGATTGGATTTGGCTATTTCAGCCACTCCCATTGCTGACAGGTGTATAAAATCGAGCACACAGCCATGCAATCGCCATAGACAAACATTGGCAGTAGAATGGCCTTACTGAAGAGCTCAGTGACTTTCAACGTGGCACCGTGATAGGATGCCACCTGTCCATCAAGTCAGTTCATCAAATCTCTGCCCTGCTAGAGCTGCCCCGGTCAACTGTAAGGGCTGTTATTGTGAAGTGGAAACGTCTAAGAGCAACAAGGGCTCAGCCGCGAAGTGATAGGCCACACAAGCTCACAGAACAGGACTGCCGAGTGCTGAAGCGCGTAGCATGTAGAAATCGTCTGTTCTCGATTGTAACACTCACAACCGAGTTCCAAACTGCCTCTGGCAGCAACATCAGCACAAGAACTGTTCATCAGGAGCTTTATGAAATGGGTTTCCATTGCCAATCAGCCTCACACAAGCCTAAGATCACCATGGAGCAGTGGAAATGCTTTCTCTGGAGTGATGAATCACTCTTCACCATCTGGCAGTACGACGGAAGAATCTGGGTTTGGCGTACGCCAAACTCTACCTGCCCGAATGCATAGTGCCATCTGTAAAGTTTGATGGAGGAGGAATAATGGTCTAGGGCTGTTTTTCATGGTTCGGGCTTTGAGATGAATTGGAACGCCTAATCTCCAAACTTCAGTGCCCAACCTCAATAACGCTGTCGTGGTTGAATGAAAGTAAGTCCCCACAGCAACGTTCCAACATCTTTTGGGAAGCCTTCCCAGAAGAGTGGAGGCTGTTATAACAGCAAAGGGGGGACCAACTCCATATTAATGCCAATGATTTTGGAATGAGATGTTTAACTAGCAGGTGTCCACATACTTTTGGTTATGTAGTGTATATTTTGCTTATTGAGAACCTGCCTCTCAAAACCCAACCATTTTGCACTACCGCCAGCTATTGCGCTGATAATGAAGGCTGTGAAAATAGAAAAATATGTCTCATCCACCCCCCGACCAATAGCACTATCGCCAGTGCTTAGATTTACCATTGCATTAGTTTTGTTAAAATAGAGCCCTCACTGTGGGGCGGCAGGGTAGCCTAGTGGTTAGAGAGTTGGACTAGTAACCGGAAGGTTGCAAGTTCAAACCCCCGAGCTGACAAGGTACAAACAAATCTGTCGTTCTGCCCACTGCTCCTAGGCCGTCATTGAAAGTAAGAATTTGTTCTTTAACTGACTTGCCTAGTTAAATAAAAAAACTGTGTAAGGTTCAGGTAATACAATAGTTGTGACTATTCAAAACCATGAATTATTCCCTCCAAAGACTGAAAGATTCTATATATTAGCTTTTTTTTTTTATCTAACTAAGGTTATGGGGACTACAACATTAGAACACTCATTACCGAGGCAACAGTACCACACCACCATATCCATGTGTCAGTATGACCTGTGGCAGTGAGAACAGCCAAATCTAGCCCATGAACATCTAGTTCATTATGTTGTTTGTGGAGCCTTATTAAGAAGCATCCTGTCGGTTTAGAGAATACCCCATGTCTGTCCTGAGGCTATGAGCAGTGTGCGTTCAAAACGCCCTCACAGGTCTACCAGGTTACCTGCACAGCCATAGATTTTTCCGAAAGTATGTCTCATTGCTCAGATGGTGAAAATTGCTTTGGTTACTTTGGAGGCTGGATGGAGAACCACGAGGGAGTGGTTGATACTAACGCTGTTTGCGGGCATGATAACACGTCTTGCTCCCCAAGCCACTCACTTTCCTCCTGCTAACTTCTCTCTGTCTCTGTCTCTCTCTTTGTCTCTCTCTCTCCCTTTGTCTCTCTCTCTCCCTCTCTTCCTATGTCCATGAATCTGCTAAGTTGACCTTTGAATTATAATAACGTGGAAGTCCTTGGGAGCAATGTAGCAGATGAGTGAATTCCATAGCTTCAGGTGTGATGAATCATTCAGTTTGTAAACAGTACAAGTACTGAATTCCATTACACATTAAACAACAAAAGTACTGAATTGAATTACACATTAAACACCAAAGTACTGAATTCAATTATACATTAAACAACAAAAATAATTACACATTATTCCTCAGGGTGGTTGCAAATTGATAAGAAACCCAAAAGTGCTCAGTGCAATCATAATTTGATTATTTTTGTTACAGCCCAGTCCTATGCAGTCATGGGAATCTGTGATTTTCAACTGACAGTGGATTTGTCCAAGTCATCTAAATGGTCTGAGACATGGTACATAACTTTATTCCCTCTTGCTAAAAACTCTCCTTTTTTCTTCCAGTTACAGAGAAAGAGGTGCAACAGTGGTAAGTACATGTGATTTTCAATGACCCTCCAAATCTACCTTTTCTGCTCTACCCTTTTCTACCCCTCTCTTCTTCCAAAAACTCAAATTCTTCTAGTCTGCATTGGGCCTAGTCCTCAATTAGACTCTCAGAACTGTACCTGTCAATGTGGGTGAGTGACAGATTCACCAGCAACATGTGCTGTTTACTAAATTTGGCAGGTGTGTTCTGGTGTTAATGTCAGGTACTCCAGGGGCCATATGCCTTGCTGAATGGGTCCCATCTAAAGGCTGGCTGAAGCCTGCAGGCTCAGTCTGACTGGTCTGACTCTGGAATGCAGGTCTGCTGCTCCGTGGGCTGAGCCCAGTGACTGGG
The DNA here is from genome assembly GCF_057628025.1 of Oncorhynchus mykiss. NCBI lineage: Eukaryota > Metazoa > Chordata > Actinopteri > Salmoniformes > Salmonidae > Oncorhynchus > Oncorhynchus mykiss. Next base: position 25,656,567 of record NC_143027.1, read on the forward strand.
AGGTGAGCTGGCTGGGCTGGAGCTTCCTGAGCAGCAGCCAGACTGTGTCAAGAGTTGTTTACTCATGTCTGACTGATGCTCCAACTCTGCTCTGGTTATTAAGGCCTTTCTACAGAGTGCCGAGAGCATGCCTAACTTTATATAGCCCCTTGATTAAATCCTCAACTTGATAGTTCCCTGGCGCACGGATATTGCTTCTAAAGTGAAATCCATAGATGAAGTATTTAAGTAGGCTAAATTGTAGGGCTGGGAATTGCCAGGGACCTCAGGCTACGATATGATCACGATTTGGTTTGCAAAGGGAGGGTATATTACTGGAAACTTTAGAAGTTTACCAGTAAACGACCACAATTGTAGTAACTTTCAAGGATTTTATGTAATTTATCACAAAACATCTAGTGGCCCTTATGGGTACTTTGGATTATCACAGGTTTCTGTAATTATCTATGGCCCTCATGCAAAATACAGTATATAAAATAATAAAATAAGTAGCCACACTTTGCCTTGATGACAGCTTTTCCCACTCTTGGCATTCTCTCAACCAGCTTCATGGGGTTGTCACCTGGAATGCATTTCAATTTACCAAAGTTACCGGAAAAAAGCTGCCTTCAAGGCAAAGGGTGGCTACTTTGAAGAATCTCAAATATAAAGTATATTTGGATTTGTTTTAACACTTTTGTGGTTACTGTATGATGCCATATGTGTTATTTCATAGTTTTGATGTTTTCGCTAATACTCACTAAATGGTAAAAATAAAGAAAAACCCTTGAGTGAGTAGGTGTGCCCAAACTCTTGACTGGTACTGTATATATACATATAATATATATATATATATATATATATATATATATATAATGACGAAGCTGTAAAACATTGTCCTAAATATAAACCCTCAATTTAGTGAATAATCAAATCAAATTTTATTGGTCACATACACATCCTTTGCAGATGTTAATGTGAGTGTAGAGAAATGCGTGTGCTTCTAGTTCCGACAGAAATCTAAAGGTGTGAATGAGAATATGTACATGTAAATATATGGATGAGCAATGGCCGAAAGTGGCATTGTTTAAAGTGACTAGTGATCCTTTTATTAAAGTGGCCAGTGATTGGGTTTCAATGTAGGCAGCAGCCTCTCTGAGTTAGTGATTGCTGTTTAGCAGTCTGATGGCCTTGAGATAGAAGCCGTTTTTCAGTCTCTCGGTCCCAGCTTTGATGCACCTGTACTGACCTCGCCTTCTGGATGGTAGCAGTGTGAACAGGCAGTGGCTCGGGTGGTTATTGTCCGTGATTATCTTTTTGGCCTTCCTGTGACATCGGGTGCTGTAGGTGTCATGGAGGGCTGGTAGTTTGCTCCCGGTGATGCGTTGTGCAGACCGCACCACCCTCTGGAAAGCCTTGTGGTTAAGGGCAGTGCAGTTGCCGTACCAGGCTGTGATACAGCCCGACAGGATGCTCTCGATTGTGCATCTATAAAAGTTTGTCAGGGTTTTAGGTGAAAAGTAGGGCTGGGCAGTATACCGTATTTTATTATATATCGGAATTGATATAGGGACCGGTTTGGGTTTTTACATTACCTTCTATACCAGTATTTGAATGTTTGGTTTGTTAAAAGTGATACGCCATGTGTAATGTAAATTTGTATAGTTTACTTCACTAATCGAGTCATCTCTCTCACCGTGCCACTTTCCACACAGACCTAGACACGCCCCGTCACTCAAGGAGCACATTTGATGTTCCTCAACCACGAGACATTTGCATTCAGTCTGCATGGTCAATGCAGCACATGCAATAATGTTGATGACAACAATGCTGTTTTCACTATGCTTATTAATATAAATCCACTAGCGTTCTATAATGACACTATTAGTTTGTGTTTCTTACATTAGCAAACAGCTGTTTGTATTTTCTTAGCAAGTTGTCCTAAATCTTGAGATGCTAATTGTTAGCCACTAATAAATGTACTGAGTAAGAGCAAACATAGCTAGCTAAAACAACCTGATAATAGCAGCGAAGGTGTAGACCTAAATCAGCATGTTGTTTTTGCAACAGTATCTTCTAAATCAAAGAGGAATATGTAACCTACATGAAGTAGCCAAGAGAAAACAAGCAATGTAGTCAAAGCTAATAGGGTCCCCTAGGAAACACATAGTTCACTTTAGTTCCTTCCATGTCACAATAACAACTCCCTGGCATTTTAATTTGTTTTCATCTCAAACAACACATTATTCAAAGTGCCCACTTTATATTCTAACTATAACATTAGAATAGCCATTCTATTCCATGATTCCAACAGTTTTTCTCTAATTCGCAAGTCAAATCACAATTGCAACATTTGGTTAAAAATAAGTTGTCACGTGTGCTCCCTCTCCAGCCTCTAGGTCACCAGGCTGCTCCTTATGGCGCACACCTGTCACCATCGTTATGCGCATCAGCACATTATGACACATTATGACACTCACCTGGACTCCATCACCTCCTTGATTACCTGCCCTATATGTCACTCTCTTTGGTTCCTTCCTCAGGTGTCATTGCTTTTGTTTCATGTCTGTGTGCTGGTAGTGTTTCTTGTTTTATATTATGTTCTGTTTATGTTATTAAAACACTCACCCCTGGACATGCTTCCTGACTCTCAGTACAAATAGTTCCATTAATCCTAGATTATTTTTCCATATTGTGCAGCCTTATGTGGCAGTGTGGAAATTATCTCAATTGAGCAGTGGTGTAATAATACTTCCAAGTACTACTTAAGTTGTTTTTTGGTCTTTATACTTTACTATTTTTATTTTTTACACATTTTACTTCACTACATTCTTAAAGAAAATGCTGTACTTTTTACTCCATACATTTTCCCTGACACCTAAAAGTACTCGGTACATTTTGAATACTTAGCAGGACAGGAAAATGGTTCAATTCACGCACTTGTCAAGAGAACATCCCTGGTCATCTACTGCCTCTGATCTGGAGGACTCACTGAACAGAAATGCTTTGTTTGTAAATTATGTCTAAGTGTTGGAGTGTGCCCCTGGCTATCCGTAAATAAAAAGGTTTGCTTAATATAAGGAATTTGAAATTATTTGTACTTTTACTTTTGATACTTAAGTACATTTGATCAGTTACATATACTTTTGATACTTAAGTATATTTGAAACCAAATACTTTTAGACTTTTACTCAAGTAGTATTTTACTGGGTGACTTTCACTTTTACTTGAGAAATGTTCTATTAACGTATCTTTACTTTTACTCAAGTATGATCATTTGGTACTTTTTCCACCTCTGCAATTGAGTGCAGGAAAAGCAGAATTGATAAGTGCTGAAATGTGTTTTGGTTGAAATTGAATTGAACAGTATAAAATATTCAGAATTTAGGAAGACTCACTGAAATCACTTAGAATGTATGTGTTGCCACCCTAGGATCACTCATTAATCAAAAAGCAAATGTAGAACTTTTATTATTCAAAAACAAAAATACGGTCTAAATACCGTGATTTAATATTTTGGCCATATCGCCAGCCCTAGTGACAAGCCAAATTTCTTCAGCCTCCTGAGGTTGCGCCTTCTTCACCACACTGTCTGTGTGGGTGGACCATTTCAGTTTGTCTGTGATGTGTAGGAGGAGGAGCTTAACTTTCCACCTTCTCCACTGCTGTCCTGTCAATGTGGATAGGGGGGTGCTCCCTCTGCTGTTTCCTGAAGTCCACGATGATCTCCTTTGTTTAGTTGATGGTCAGTGAGAGGTTGTTTTCCTGACACCACACTCCGAGTGCCCTCACCTCCTCCATGTAGGCTGTCTCGTCGTTGTTGGTAATCAAGCCCACTACTGTTGTGTCGTCTGCAAACTTGATGATTGTGTTGGAGGCGTGCATGACCATGCAGTCGTGGGTGAACAGGAGGGGGCTAAGCACGCACCCTTGTGGGGCCCCAGTGTTGAGGGTCAGCGACGTGGAGATGTTGTTTCCTACCTTCACCACCTGGGGGCGGCCCGTCAAAGTCCTGGACCCAATTGCACACGGAGGGGTTGAGACCCAGGGCCTCCAGCTTGATGATGAGCTTGGAGTGTACTATGGTGTTGAATGCTGAGCTGTAGTCAATGAACAGCATTCTTACATAAGTATTCCTCTTGTCCAGTTGGGATAGGGCAGTGTGCAGTGTGATGTTGATTGCATCGTCTGTGGACCTGTTGGGGCGATAGGCAAACTGAATTGGGTCTAGGGTGGCCGGTATGGTGGAGGTGTTATGATCCTTGACTAGTCTCTCAAAGCACTTCATGATGGCAGAAGTGAGTGCTATGGGGCGGTAGTCATTTAGTTCAGTTATCTTTGCCTTCTTGGGTACAGGACAAAATGGTGGCCATCTTGAAGCATGTGACATATTTCCATGACTGATCAGAACTTGTTTTCTCATGCTCTCTCTTGTCTCTCTGCAGCAAACATATGGTGAACAATATGTTTGGAACATCAAATCGCAATTCATATAGAATCGTGAGAATCGCAATACATATCTTATCGGCACCTAAGTATTGTGATTAGGGTTGCAAAGTTACAGGTAATTTACGCACCCTACTGGGTCCTTATTCAACACTGCAAATGCTTCTGTTTTTATTCTTGTAGTAAATGAGTGGTGGAAAAGAGTTGAATACATCTCACCCCAGGCTAGATCTAGCCTAAACAATAAATTAGGATTTACAGTAACATAAACTCAGTAAAAAAAAAAGAAACATCCCATTTTCAGGACCCTGTCTTTCAAAGATAATTCCTAAAAATCCAAATAACTTCACAGATCTTCATTGTAAAGGGTTTAAACACTGTTTCCCATGCTTGTTCAATGAACCTTAAACAATTAATGAACATGCACCTGTGGAATGATCGTTAAGACACTAACAGCTTACAGATGGTAGGCAATTCAGGTCACAGTTATGAAAACTTAGGACACTAAAGAGGCCTTTCTACTGACTCTGGAAAAACACCAAAAGAAAGATGCCCAGGGTCCCTGCTCTTCTGCGTGAACGTGCCTTAGGCATGCTGCAAGGAGGCATGAGGACTGCAGATGTGGCCAGGGCAATAAATTGGAACATCCGTACTGTGAGACGCCTAAGACAGCGCTACAGGGAGACAGGATTGACATTTGATTGTCCTCACAGTGGCAGACAATGATGTGTAACAACACCTGCACAGGATCGGTACATCCGAACATCACACCTGCAGGACAGGTACAGGATGGTAACAACAACTGCCCGAGTTACACCAGGAACGCACAATCCCTCCATCAGTGTTCAGACTGTTCGCAATAGGCTGAGAGAGGCTGGACTGAGGGCTTGTAGGCTTGTTGTAAGGCAGGTCCTCACCAGACATCACCGGCAACAACGTCGCCTATGGGCACAAACCCACCGTTGCTGGACCAGACAGGACTGGCAAAAAGTGCTCTTCACTGACGAGTCGTGGTTTTGTCTCACCAGGGGTGATGGTTAGATTCACGTTTATCGTCAAAGGAATGAGCGTTACACCGAGGCCTGTACTCTGGAGCGGGATCGATTTGGATGTGGAGGGTCCGTCATGGTCTGGGTCGGTGTTCTGCCATGGCCAGCGAAGAGCCCGGATCTCAATCCCATTGAGCACATCTGGGACCTGTTGGATCGGGGGGTGAGGGCTAGGGCCATTCCCCTCAGAAATATCTGGGAACTTACAGGTGCCTTGGTGGAAGAGTGGGGGTAACATCTCACAGCAAGAACTGGCAAATCTGGTGCAGTCCATGAGGAGGAGATGCAGCTTACATGCAGATTGTTGAATCTTGTTATGTTCATACAAATATTTACACATGTTAAGTTTGCTGAAAATAAATGCAGTTGACAGTAACAGGACGTTTCTTTTTTTGCTGAGTTTATATCACGTGCCTATGCTGCCTTTCCCTATCGATCTCACATGCCAGGTCCTTAATGTTATTTCATGCCATTGTTTAATAGGAGGGTTTCAATATTATATGTTTTTTACACGCATTCATTTATTTTACTATGTGAATATGTCTTTGTTTTAAATGTTTTTGCGCCAAACTGCTGGCAGTTGTGAAAAAAGTCAATAGTTAATTGAAAATAATGCCATTGTTGATTAGATAATGTTTTCATTAATTTGGGTATTTTCTCTTGAACCATATGGGCTATCCACAAGAAAATCGTGGACAATATGGACACAGATATAAGAAAAATAATACATTTTTTAAAAGTTATTCAAGTATAAATGACCAAAGTTACCATATATTGCCATAGATGACCTGTTAATTACAAAAATTGCAAAGGTTTACTTTGGTAAATTACCAGTAACTTTGCAACCCTAATCACGATACTTGGGTGCCGATACAATATGTATTGCGATTCTCATGATTCTATATGTATTGCGAGTCGATTTTCCAAACATATTGCTCACCATATGTCTGCTGCAGAGAGACAAGAGATCGCATGAGAAAACAAGTTTTGATCAGTCAGGGAAACATGTTGGCTTACTATTTAAAATAAAATGGAGAACAACCTATAGGATTAAAAAATACCTGCGTTTTGGCGCAGGTACAGCTGACTAGTACCAGCTAACGCTACAACAGTAGCAAAAAATATATATTTCATGTATTTTTTCAATCAGTACTTGGGGTCAAATATCGGTATAAAATCATCCAACTGTAGTATTGCGATATATGTCAATGTATCGGTTTCCCCTTCCATCGCTAATAGATTTTGTAGTGCTACTGCATTTGAGGCTAAAGTTATTTTTTCACACATTGTCTTGGAGACAGATGAGTTCTGAAAATAGAATGACTTTTTCCTACAGTCAAGGATTGGTGCTATTGTAGAGGATGTGAGTATTTATAGGTACTCTTTGTCTTTGCATGCATGGCTTTCCCCCTCACAGTTTTTATTTTATTTGTATTTTTTTACCATTTGTAGCACACAGGGAATTGGGTCATGTCCTCTGCCATGTAACGCAATAAAACACAACCAACTAATCTCAAAGCAAAATGATGATGTAGCTGGCTGAGCCTACTGGATCCTTATTCCACACTGCAAATGCTTCTGTTTTTACTCTTGTAGTAAATGAGTGGTGGAAAAGAGTTGAATACATCTTACCCCAGGCTAGATCTAGCCTAAACAATAAATTAGGATTTACAGTAACCCATATCACGTGCCAATGCTGCCTTTCCCTGTTCGGCCTTGGCTTTGTGTCAAAACCTGATCCTGACTGTACTATAGGGAGAGGAGTCAGTGCCTCGTGTGCCAGCCAGTCAGTGTATTGATGCACTTGGCCCTCTCTGATAGGGCCAGTGAGCAAGGGCACATCCACACCCAGCAGCAGAATAAAGACAATGCTTGGCGGGCTTCCCTAGCACGGCGCTATAGAGCTGACCAGTCTCAGGGGCTGCCTGGATACACTGGGGCAGAATAACCCCTTGGCTGGGCACTGCAGCCAGCTGAGTGGCCCTCCCATACATTATTTCACGGAAACTTTGCATGACTCCCCACTTGAAGATCAGCCGCAATCATCATGTTTGAGTGTGAAGGATGAGAGAGTTTAAACAGGGGAAATGCCAGATGGTGTGTAATTAGTGGAGGAGCCACCGACAGACATGGAAGAATTAGCGGGGTTAGATAAATGCCGGTGCTGTACATTAAAAGTCTCCTCCGTATTGATTATATGCTAATATATTCAGGGGGAAATGTTAGTATGCTTAGTGCTCACCTGCAATCAATAACAGAGGGACAGAGCCAAGTATCCCTGTCAACTGGACAACAACAAGGGAAAATGGCTAAATATCATGGTGGATGGTTATGAGCAGTCCACAACACTGTCAGTCATGTTGGCTCGCTAATTGGGACATAATCGCACTGGCTATCTCTATGTGAATAAATACAATTATCCTGAATGGCCTGGGACCTAGTGTACCACATGGGGATGTGTGAAGCTCACTCCTCAGCCTGAAATGTCCCCACTTGCACCGCCGAATAGCTAACTTTTTGGTGGCGTCGACTGGTAAGAATCTCCGGGAGGGTGGTCACGTCTGCTAGCAAGGCAGAGATCCCATGGGTTGGAACCTCGGTATGAACCGAATCTGGAGGAAGCAGTACTCGCTAAACTGGCAACGTGACATCCGTTACACATGGTGCTGTGATTTGGATCTGATGTTGCACTCAGAACAACGCTGGGGTCGTTGTGGATTAAGTTTAGGGGATGAATCTATCACATGGGGATGTGTGAAGCTCACTCCTGAGCCTGAAGTGTCCCCACTTGCGTCGCTGAATAGCTAGCTTTTCGGCTGTGCCGACTGGTAAGAAGCAAAGCAGAGGTACTGGGTTCAAGCCTCGGTATACGCCGAATCAGGAGGAAGCGGTACTCGCTGAGCATGCAGCAGGGCATCCGTTACACTAGGCTAGACTATATGTGTCCATGCACAACTCCACATATGCTACTGAGTTAGCCAGAGCTACTTCAAACTAGAAAGAGCTGCTTCACATTTAGTTTAGTTAGATAGGGATCATCTTGCTTAATGTCCAATTAGTAGTCAATGGCTGCTAACCAACTGATAAAATCTAGAGAGCTTGCATGAACAGTTTTTTTGCATAAATTCCCCAATGAATCTACTGAAAAGATTAAGTTTTTACGGAGACAATGGGAAATTCACAAATGAGTCAGACGAAATCTATCGCACTTGAAATGGGTCATTTTGGGATTATGATGTGCTTTGTATTGCCTGCACACTGAACGGCAATTAGACTTGATTCCTCATTGTTCTTCGCTGGGTTTTCATTTCTCTGCATATCTCCACATCTGGATATGCAAATGGGAGGTTTATGGTCTTCTCTTCAAACTTTTCTCAGCATATTTTAAGATATTCCCTGTGTCTGTCTGTCCTATTCTAGGCCATGGAAGAGTGTGTTTTGTCTGTTGGGCAGATTAAAAGTATGAGTTTCAGAGTAAGGAGCCAAAGGAAGGACTGAATGAAGCCCAGGATCTGTCCTCTCCTTTTCCCTCCCTGCCTCTGTACATACCCATTAAAGGCTTGTTATTCCACTGATAACACTGTTTCTTTATTGAGTTGTACAATGAGACTGTCTATGTTTGATTGACTGGGAAATTACATATGAAACATGGTTCTGTATTTAACTATGATGTTATGTCTTTCTGGATGTATCATCTCCAGAGGCTAGAAGCTCACAGATTGATCTATCATTTATGCACATTAGCAGAAGGAGACAAGAAAGTAATTTGAATTAAACTCCCTCTGCCTCTTCATCGGTTTAGAGACATTGTCTTATCTGCTATCAAGACAAATAGCTTTGAGTTGAACATTTTGATACAGCATGCTGTTTTATACTAGATAAATGCTGATTGCATGTGAATAGCTGTATCTGAAGCATTGAACACATTTTCATATTATATTCAATAGGCATAATTGTATCCTTATCCTGTTAACCTTCTCTTGTGTTCTCTTTGCCTTCCCCTCTCATCATCATCATGTCCTGCAGGTACAAAGGCTTTATAAAGGACTGTCCAAGTGGTCAGCTGGATGCGGTGGGCTTTCAGAACATCTACAAGCAGTTCTTCCCTTTTGGTGACCCCACCAAGTTTGCTTCTTTTGTCTTCAACGTCTTTGATGAAAACAAGGTTCTTGATTGTTGATTCCTTCATTTGTTCCTCCACAAGTACATGTGCTTTTTATGTGGATTTTAATTACAATTTCAAAGTCACTGCAATCTTAGTAAACAAACAGTAACATATAGTACAAAGGTTGAGGGTGCTGTCTCTGGTTGGTACTGGTAGTGTCTAGTCATGTTACTGGTAGTGTCTGGTCATGGTACTGGTAGTGTCTGGTCATGGTACTGGTAGTGTCTGGTCATGGTACTGGTAGTGTCTAGTCATGTTACTGGTAGTGTCTGGTCATGGTACTGGTAGTGTCTGATCATGGTACTGGTAGTGTCTAGTACTGGTAGTGTCTGGTCATGGTACTGGTAGTGTCTAGTCATGGTACTGGTAGTGTCTAGTCATATTACTGGTAGTGTCTGGTCATGGTACTGGTATGGCTAGTCATGGTACTGGTAGTGTCTATTCATGTTACTGGTAGTGTCTGGTCATGGTACTGGTAGTGTCTGGTCATGGTACTGGTAGTGTCTGGTACTGGTAGTGTCTAGTCATGTTACTGGTAGTGTCTAGTCATGGTACTGGTAGTGTCTGGTCATGTTACTGGTAGTGTCTGGTCATGGTACTGGTAGTGTCTGGTACTGGTAGTGTCTAGTCATGTTACTAAGAGTGTCTATTGATGTTACTGGTAGTGTCTGGTCATGGTACTGGTAGTGTCTGGTCATGGTACTGATAGTGTCTGGTACTGGTAGTGTCTAATCATGGTACTGGTAGTGTCTAGTCATGGTACTGGTAGTGTCTGGTCATGTTACTGGTAGTGTCTAGTCATGGTACTGATAGTGTCTGGTACTGGTAGTGTCTGATCATGGTACTGGTAGTTTCTAGTCATGGTACTGGTAGTGGCTATTCATGTTACTGGTAGTGGCTATTCATGTTACTGGTAGTGTTTGGTCATGGTACTGGGAGTGTATGGTACTGGTAGTGTCTGGTCATGGTACTGGTAGTGTCTGGTCATGGTACTTGTAGTGTTTAGTCATGGTACTTGTAGTGTTTAGTCATGGTACTTGTAGTGTCTGTTCATGTTACTGGTTGTGTCTGGTCATGGTTCTGGTAGTGTCTGGTACTGGTAGTGTCTAGTCATGTTACTGATAGTGTCTGGTACTGGTAGTGTCTAATCATGGTACTGGTAGTGTCTAGTCATGGTACTGGTAGTGTCTGGTCATGGTACTGGTAGTGCCTGGTCATAGTACTGGTAGTGTCTGGTCATGGTACTGGTAGTGTCTGGTCATGGTACTGGTAGTGTCTGGTCATGGTACTGGTAGTGTCTAGTCATGGTACTGGTAGTGCCTGGTCATGGTACTGGTAATGTCTAGTCATGTTACTGGTAGTGTCGATTCATGGTACTGGTAGTGTCTAGTCATGGTACTGGTAGTGTCTGGTCATGGTACTGGTAGTGTCTGGTCATGGTACTTGTAGTGTCTAGTCATGTTACTGGTAGTGTCTAGTCATGGTACTGGTAGTGTTTGGTTATTGTGCTGGTAGTGTCTGGTCATGGTACTGGTAGTGTCTGGTCATGTTACTGGTAGTGTCTAGTCATGGTACTGGTAGTGTTTGGTTATTGTGCTGGTAGTGTCTGGTCATGGTACTGGTAGTGTCTGGTCATGGTACTGGTAGTGTCTGGTCATGGTACTGGTAATGTCTGGTACTGGTAGTGTCTGGTCATGGTACTGGTAGTGTCTGGTACTGGTAGTGTCTGGTCATGGTACTGGTAGTGTCTGGTCATGGTACTGGTAGTGTCTGGTCATGGTACTGGTAGTGTCTGGTCATGGTACTGGTAGTGTCTAGTACTGATAGTGCCTGGTCATGGTACTTGTAATGTTTAGTCATGGTACTGGTAGTGTCTGGTCATGGTACTGGTAGTGTCTGGTCATGGTACTGGTAGTGTCTAGTCATGGTAATGGTAGTGTCTAGTCATGTTACTGGTAGTGTCTGCTCATGGTACTGGTAGTGTCTAGTCATGGTAATGGTAGTGTCTAGTCATGTTACTGGTAGTTCCTGGTCATGGTGCTGGTAGTGTCTAGTCATGGTACTGGTTGTGCAGTGTAATGGTCTCTAATCAGAGGTGGAATCCGAGCACAGAAAGGAGTCCCTTCTGTGGGGCCAATCAGAGGTGAGACGGGTTGACAAAGCACAGGTTAGAGGTGCCTGAAAATGAAAGGGAAATGGACTATGTGTTGTTAAGAACAGCCCTTCCAGGCTGGCCGATGACCCCTGGCGGCCATAGCCTGTGGGTAATGGGTTTTGTGCCATGGAGATCACACACACACTGGTTCTGCTCTTTATTTATGTGCTTCATTTGTGCTAAGCACCCTGTAGTTAGAGAACACATTGGTCTTAATAGTGGGGTCAGACTATCTGAATATGAGCAGTGGGGAACTACTATCCTATCCAAGGTGTCAATTCTCAGGCTTTACTAGGAGCAGCTACTGTCACAGATATGCTGCTTTAGAGCATGAATAGCAAAATACTCTGCACTATTAAAGAATACATTAGTGCAAGTCTGGTACAGCTTCAAGAGAGCTGAATTTGCAGCCAGTCTGACCAGCCAGTCTGTCTTTGTTAGTGCTGCTTTATGACTCCATTTTATACTTGACCACTATCTCTTATTGGCAGACATTTCCATGTACTGCACAAATTGAACCCTTGCAGCAGTAAGCTGCAGGCCACCGATTTGCCCCCAATTTTTGGAAGGTAATTGGAAATTCTTCTGAGTGCTGTGACAGGATGCTGTGAGGGAATCCAAGAAAGCTGGAGCGAAATAAAACTGCCTGGAGAATGCTTTACCCTGTAGGACAGAGGGAGAAACCTGTGATGTCCATTTCAGATGTATAATCGATGTGAAAGCTGTGAAACTTATTTGGCTTTAATATACAATGTTTCTATGAGTGTGTAATAACTTTCAAAATATCGTACAGCACGCATCCATCTCGCTAATGACCAGCGATGACATGCTTTAGCCTCGGGGGAGAGCCAGGTGCAGTGCAGAAATAGCAGCGGACACGGAGCACAAGTCTGTCCCATTTTCAGCAATAGACCAAACAAAGTGTATTGGGGTGTTAGTGTGAAAGAAGATATTCATTGTCTCTCCCTCTGCCTCTCTCTCTATTATCCCCCCTCGCACTCTCTCTTTCTCTTGCTGCCTGACTATTCCCCCCTCTCTCGCTCTCTCACTCTGCCTGTCTGACTCCCCTATCCCTCGTTCTCTCTCTCTCTCTCTTGTTCTTTCTGTCATTGAATAGGATGGACGCATAGAGTTCTCTGAGTTCATCCAGGCCCTGTCGGTGACCTCTCGGGGGACGCTGGACGAGAAGCTCAGATGTAAGGAGAGATGACCCCTTCACATTATGCAGTGACCCCCAGATGCACTTTGACACTTCAGTGACAGGACCTGGCTCTTTGTGATCCTATTGTTATGCATGAACAAAACAAAGAGCTTAACAGGCTCACAGAAGACAACAAATAAGAGATAGTTAGACATGGTAACGCATTAAGCTAAATTATGTTGCCTACTGTGTGAGCCCTGGGTTTGGATATTTGGGGGAAATGGTTCTGACTATGCAGGGGTTCATTCCATTTCAAAACCCTCATCCTACTCCACTCCCCCACACACAGCCACTCATTTTCAATCTGATTGGCAAGCATACAATACATTAGTACAAAATAAAGGCTACATACACTCACCGATCCCCATCTGCACAATCTCAAAACAACTTTATTTACAGTCAGTACTGGGCATTCACCATTTTTTTTGCTGTCTTTACAGGGGCTTTCAAATTGTATGATCTTGATAACGATGGCTACATCACACGAGACGAGATGTTAAACATCGTAGATGCCATATATCTGATGGTGGTAAGTTATACAATGCTAAAATGTTCCAATGTCAAAGAGAAATGGTAGCATGCACATAGTGTTTTACATGTAACTAGACAAGTCAGTTAAGAACAAATTCTTACTTACAATGATGGCCTAGAAACATTGGGTTAACTGCCTTGTGTAGAACAACAGATTAAAAAAAAAACTTGTCAGCTTAGGGATTCGATCTAGCAACCTTTCGGTTACTGGCCCAACACTTTAACCACTAGGCTACTTGCCACCCCCACAAAATACATTGACAAGTATATTGACAGTATATTTGCCTCTGTACTCCAGGGGAACACTGTAGAGTTACCAGAAGAAGAGAATACACCTGAGAAGAGAGTGGACCGTATTTTTGCCATGATGGACAAGGTATATCGCTATATAAAACACTGTAGTAACCCAAAACCACCACCGTGGGTTATCAAATTTATTTATATAGCCCTTCTTACATCAGCTGATATCTCAAAGTGCTGTACAGAAACCCAGCCCAAAACCCCAAACAGCAAGCAATGCAGGCGTAGAAGCACAGTGGCTAGGAAAAACTCCCTAGAAAGGCCTAAACCTAGGAAGAAACCTACAGAGGAACCAGGCTATGAGGAGTGGCTGTGCCAGGTGGAGATTATAACAGAACATGGCCAAGATTTTCAAATGTTCATAAATTACCAGCATTGTCAAATATTAATAATCACAGGCAGAACAGTTGAAACTGGAGTAGCAGCACGGCCAGGTGGACTGGGGACAGCAAGGAGTCATCATGCCAGGTAGTCCTGAGGCATGGTCCTGGGGCTCAGGTCCTCCGAGAGAGAGAAAGAAAGAGAGAATTAGAGAGAGCATACTTAAATTCACATAGGACACCGGATAAGACAGGAGAAGTACTCCAGATATAACAAACTGACCCTAGCCCCCCGACACATAAACTACTGCAGCATAAATACTGGAGGCTGAGACAGGAGGGGTCAGGAGACACTGTGGCCCCATCCGATAATACCCCCGGACAGGGCCAAACAGGATGGATATAACCCCACCCACTTTTCCAAAGCACAGCCCCCGCACCACGAGAGGGATATCTTCAACCACCAACTTACCATCCTGAGACAAGGCCGAGTATAGCCCATAAAGATCTCCGCCACGGCACAACCCAAGGGAGGTTTATGATATGATATAATTATGTAACTACGTGTTGATCTTTGGTATGTTGGTAGCTATTTTGCACTTTGTTGTACAACTTATAGATCACTCTGTTGTTCAAGTAAGTGGCAGTACTATTGTAATGAACTAACTAGCAAAATCAACAGAAAAGACAATGTGGATTTGTTCTTACTGTTGTCCCTGTGCTGTAGTGCAGTGAGGCGGGGAGTGTAGTTTAACCTCTTAGCCATAGCCATTCCAGCGTCACCAACACTGCCTGCGGTGTATAAACACCACAGATTTATCCTCACCACCACAGCCCAGTGCTAATGCCCAGTCAGCTCACTCAGGACCTCCTCGTCCTCGGCTTAGTGAGAGATGAGATAGAGCCAGCTTGGGTGTTTGTCAGTTCAATACCCGGTGCCAGAATCAGCCAATAGGATTGGCTTCAGAGCGCAGCAACAGCACTCAGTCAATTATATGGGCAGAGGGAAGAGAGCTGACCATCCAAGTGCACTGAACTAGATCAGCCAAGCCGTGTTGAACAGGCTCTGGTACTTTACTCAGGATTTGTTTGAGAAACACTTTTGCCCCCTGCTGGTAAGATAGAGTAAATGTAGCCTGATCTGTGATACAGCTGCAGTTCCATTGCATTCTCTTCTCCTGTATTCCTATTCCAGAATGCTGATGGCAAGTTGACCCTGCAGGAGTTTCAGGAGGGTTCCAAGGCAGACCCCTCCATTGTGCAGGCACTGTCACTGTACGATGGGCTGGTATAAGGCATGAAGTGTTAGGTGAGTAAAGCAGTGAAAACTTGTATATGTATGTATGTATTAAAACCTGTATATGTATGTATATATTAAAACCTGTATATGTATGTATATATTAAAACCTGTATATGTATGTATTTGTAAAAACCTGCATATGTTCAGTTGAAGTCTGAAGTTTACATACACCTTAGCCAAATACATTTCAACTCCGTTTTTCACAATTTCTGACATTTAATCCTAGTAAAAATTCCCTGTATTTGGTCAGTTAGGATCACCACTTTATTTTAAGAATGAGAAATGTCAGAATAATAGTAGAGAGAAAGATTTATTTCAGCTTTTATTTCTCTCATCACATTCCCAGTGGGTCAGAAGTTTGCATACACTCAGTTAGTATTTGGTAGCATTGCCTTTAAATTGTTTAACTTGGGTCAAACGTTTGGGTTACCTTCCACAAGCTTCCCACAATAAGTTGGGTGAATTTTGTCCCATTCCTCCTGACAGAGCTGGTGTAACTGAGTCAGGTTTGTTGGCCTCCTTGCTCGCACATGCTTTTTCAGTTCTGCCATCAAATTTTCCATAGGATTGAGGTCAGGGCTTTGTTATGGCCACTCCATGACTTTGTTTTCCTTAAGCCATTTTGCCACAACTTTGGAAGTATGCCTGGGGCCATTGTCCATTTGGAAGACCTATTTGCCACCAAGCTTTAACTTCCTGACTGATGTCTTGAGATGTTGCTTCAATATAGCCACATACTCTTCCTGCCTCATGATGCCATATATTTTGTGAAGTGCACCAGTCCCCCCTGCAGCAAAGCACCCACACAACATGATGCTGCCATCCCCATGCTTCATGGTTGGGATGGTGTTCTTCGGCTTGCAAGCCACCCCCTTTTCCCTCCAAACATAACTATGGTCATTATGGCCAAACAGTTCTATTTTTGTTTCATCAGACCAGAAGACATTTCTCCAAAGTATGATCTTTGTCCCCTTGTGCAGTTGCAAACCGTAATCTGGCTTTTTTATGGCGGTTTTGGAGAAGGGTCTTCTTCCTTGCTGAGCAGCTTTTCAGGTTATGTCGATATAGGAGTCTTTTTACTGTGGATATATATAGGATTTTGGTCCGTTTTGCACCAAAATACGCTCAACTCTGGGAGACAGAACGAGTCTCCTCCCTGAGCGGTATGACGGCTGCGTGGTCCCTTGGTGTTTATACTTGCGTACTATTGTTTGTGCAGATGAGCGTGGTACCTTCAGGCGTATGGAAATTTCTCCCAAGGATGAACCAGACTTGTGGAGGTCTCAAAAAAAAATCAGAGTTCTTTGCTGATTTCCTTTGATTTTCCATGATTTCAAGCAAAGATGCACTGAGTTTGAAGGTAGGCCTTGAAACACATACACAGGTACACCTCCAATTGACTCAAATGATGTCAATTAGCCTATCAGAAGCTTCTAAAGCCATGACATCATTTTCTGGAATTTTCCAAGCTGTTTAAAGGCACAGTCAAATTAGTGTATGTAAACGTCTGACTAACTGGAATTGTGATACAGTGAATTATAAATTAGTCTGTTAACAATTGTTGGGAAAATTTATTGTGTCTTGCACACGGTAGATGTCCTAACCGATTTGCCAGAACTATAGTTTGTTAACAAGAAATTTGTGGAGTGGTTGAAAAATAAGTTTTATGACTCCAACTTAATTGTATGTAAACTTCCGACTTCAACTGCATGTATGTGTAAAAACCTGTATATGTATGTGTAAAAACCTGTATATGTATGTGTAAAAACCTGTATATGTATGTGTAAAAACCTGTACATGTATGTGTAAAAACCTGTACATGTATGTGTAAAAACCTGTATATGTATGTGTAAAAACCTGTATATGTATGTGTAAAAACCTGTACATGTATGTGTAAAAACCTGTACATGTATGTGTAAAAACCTGTACATGTATGTGTAAAAACCTGTATATGTATGTGTAAAAACCTGTATATGTATGTGTAAAAACCTGTATATGTATGTGTAAAAACCTGTACATGTATGTGTAAAAACCTGTATATGTATGTGTAAAAACCTGTATATGTATGTGTAAAATCTGTACATGTATGTGTAAAAACCTGTATATGTATGTATGTATATGTAAAAACCTGTACATGTATGTGTAAAATCTGTACATGTATGTGTAAAAACCTGTATATGTATGTATGTATATGTAAAAACCTGTATATGTATGTGTAAAAACCTGTATATGTATGTATGTGTAAAAACCTGTACATGTATGTATGTATATGTAAAAACCTGTACATGTATGTATGTATGTATATGTAAAAACCTGTACATGTATGTATGTATGTATGTATGTATGTATGTATGTGTCTTTCGGAGGGGTCGGGTTAAAAGCTGAAGTAACAGTTTGGTTGGACCTTGTGTGTAATTGACCAATAAAGTGATCTTCATCTCTTTATCTTAATCATGCAGCATCCCAGTGATGGCAATGTCACATGGTTCTACATATCATACAATCTCATTTTTGTTGTTGTTGCTATAATTAGAGAAACTATGAATTGTGTGGTCAATTGATCTGTTGAGGATGACATTATATTACAGTGGGCAGAGACTCGCATGGTCTAAAAACAATGCAGAGCAACCATTGTCAGACTACAGTTGCAGAGAGGACAGTTAGCTGGTCTCCTCCCTCTGTCTAATGTATTCAACTGCCCATTATTGCCAATTGTAGCTGATGTTCGGCTCAACATGTGACAGAGTTTTTGAGCTCAATATAGACAGATACATGGGGCCGCTTGGGTTTAAAGTAGCCTTGCATTTACTTCTTATAGAGTTCAGGGTCCCTTATTGTCAATAGGATCTTGCACTGTTTGTTTCCATGTCTGATTTCATTGCCACATTGAACTCAATGGTGATTATTATTACAGATTCCCAAGTGAATCTAACACAGTGCCATCACACCTGCTATGAGAAGAAGCATCTACAAACATCAACATCCCTCCATGCACCATCCAGAAGGAGACGTGGGAGGGTGAGGAGGCGGGCACAGACTTGTGTAATACTGTCCTCAATTGCACATATTCATCTCCACTAAGCATTGAAAACAACTCGGAGCCCTCTGATATTACAACATGTAAAATAAAACAAGGGCAAGAGGGTAAGAGACACTGAACGTAACATGCGAGGAAGGAATTTGTTGATGGTATATGTCTGTGGACTTCATTCAAGAACTCAAACAAGGGATGGACAGCACTGAAGACCAGCTTTAGAGAGAGTCTAAAGGTTGTTTTTCCCTGTGGTCTACACTGGAGGATACCCCTTGAGGTGTGTGTGAACTGTGAACGGCGCTCAACAGAGCCATAGTGGTGTGACATGGCTACCTGAAAGACTACAGCGGGAGACATCAACAGGCACTGATTTGAGAGTGTGGAGAGAGATCAACTTGTTTATAAATCCATGTACATATGATATAGTATACACTGAGTGTACAAAACATGAGGAACACTTTCCTAATATTGCGTTGCACCCCCTTTTGCCCCCAGAACAGCCTCAGTTCTATTGAGTGTGAAAAACCCAGCAGTGTTGCAGTTCTTGACACACTCAAACTGGTGTGTCTGGCACCTACTACCATATCCTGTTCAAAGGCAATTAGAATGAATGTCTCAATTGTCTCAAGGCTTTAAAATCCTTCTTTAACCTATCTCCTCCCCTTCATCTACACTGATTGAAATGGATTTAACAAGTGACATCAATAAGGGGTCATAGCTTTTACCTGAATTCACCTGGTCAGTCTATGTCATGGAAAGAGCGGGTGTTCCTAATGTTTTGTGCACTCAGTGTAAATAGGTGTGTAACATTTAATAGTTGTTGCTTTGCTGCATTTGTTGGAGTGCTGGTTATTCACATGAAATGAAGCCTAAGACTTTTTTTTAAATGGAATGCCTTTTTTTCATCCTCCTTCAAAAACAAACTGCTTCCTTTCTTTTATATTTTTATTTGAGGGGAAAGTGGGCAGGGAGTGGCTTTTGTAAAGATTCATTTATTATGTTTGTGGTATGTGCCTCCTATTGTGTTAGATGTCTGTTCCCTTTCCCATCAGCACTACCATCAAGGCACTGTAATGTTTAAAGCCACTTCTTGAATGGCATGACCAAGCAACACAGTGTAATTCTTCACAGTTGACATACCCCAATTGAGGCTCATTATTTCCTTTGAGCGCATCTTACTCCACCTTGTGTATACACAAGGCTTCGGCTATTGAGAACAAACAGGCATACATTCTCGTTGTAAAGCTGTTTGCGGGCTGTGTGTTTGAGCCTGTCGTCTTTGTGTCTGTCCTGTGTGTTCAACAGAAATCACAGATCCCAGCATGCGATGAAGCTTTTTCCCCTCCAGTCTCGGTTATTTCAGTCTGAACATTAGGTATTTGTCAGCTTCATTGATTTAGCCTTACTCAAGTGAGAAAGATAATTTCCCCCTATGCTGTCATTTACATTTAAGAACACAGAGCACAGAATAAAAATCATTTTAAAAGTGGCTGCCTTTACATTTGTGTAATTGAATTTGTTTCCTAAATCATGGCTCGGTTCCCTCAAATACCCTTTATTCGAAATGGGATACAGGAACAGAACTCAGACAAAAAGTGGTTGAAGCATTTTTTTAATGGAGATTCTGGCTTTTGTACAATTGAAACATAAATGACCCTGTTATCATTAATTAGGGATTTATCCATCATAGCCTGGTGGTCTCACTTGGTGAAACAAAGACTAACTTGTTCATTAAACAGAGCTGTATGACAGTTCATAGATATGAGTAAAGAGTGCTTTCCATTTCAAACCCATACTCTAGTCTAACATCATAGGCTCACAGTGTAAGCTTTTATGCCCTAACTTTAAGTATTCCTACAGCAGACTGCCTCACTTCAAATAGTCCATTAAGAAGTAGTGATGTTCTTGATGTGCCATCACTGTGTGGGTGAAAGTCATAGTGATTGGGTTTATAGTGGCTGGGTACAGGCTAGGCAGGTTCTCAGCAAGTTAAACACTGTCTGTTCATTCTTATCCATCTGGTTGAGTGCAGGAGATCTTCGAGCCATTAGAATTGGAGTTACTACGTGGTGCAAAAGGAGGACGAAAGCGTGCCATGCTCATACAGTGCATTCGGAAAGTATTCAGACCTCTTCATGTTTTCCAAATGTTGTTACATTACAGCCTTATTCTAACATGTATTCAATAAAAAAAATGATCATCAACTTACACACAACGCCCCATAATGACAAAGCGAAAACAGGTTTTCAGAAACCTTAGCAAATGTATAAAAAATGTAAAACAGACATAAGTATTCAGACCTTTTGCTATGAGACTCAAAATTAAGCTGAGGTGCATTCTGTTTTCATTGATCATCCTTAAGATGTTTCTACAACTTGATTGGAGTCCACCTGTGGTAAATTCAATTGATTGGACATGATTTGGAAAGGCACACACCTGTCTATATAAGGTCCCACAGATGACAGTGCATGTCAGCAAAAACCAAGCCATGAGGTAGAAGGAATTGTCTGTAAAGCTCCAAGACAGGATTGTGTCAAGGCCCAGATCTGGGGAAGGTCCCCATTGAAGGTCCCCAAGAACACAGTGGCCTCTATCATTCTTAAATGGAAGAAGTTTCGAACCACCAAGATTCTTCCTAGAGCTGTCCGCCCGGCCAAACTGAGCAATCGGGGAAGAAGGGCCTTGGTCAGGGAGGTGACCAAGAAACCGATGGTCACTCTGACAGAGCACCAGAGTTCCTCTGTGGAGATGGAAGAACCTTCCAGAAGGACAACCATCTCTGCAGTACTCCACCAATCAGGGCTTTATGGTAGAGTGGAAGCCACTCCTCAGTAAAAGGCACATGATAGCCAGCTTGGAGATTGCCAAAAGGCACCTAAAGAACTCTCAGACCATGAGAAACAAGATAATCTGGGCTGCTGAAACCAAGAGTGAACTCTGGCCTGAATTCCAAGTTTCACGTTTGGAGGAAACCTGGCACCATCCCTACAATGAAGCATGGTGGTGGTAGCATCATGCTGGGGATGTTTTTCAGCGGCAGGGACTGGGTGACTAGTCAGGATCGAGGGAAATATGAATGGAGCAATGTACAGAGAGATCCTTGATGAAAACCTGCTCCAGATCGCTCAGAATCGTAGACTGGGTCGAAGGTTCACCTTTCAACAGGACATTGACCCTAAGCACACAGCCAAGACAACGCAGGAGTGGCATCGGGAAAAGTCTCTGATTGTCCTTGAGTGGCCCAGCCAGAGCCCAGACTTGAACCTGATCAAACATCTCTGGAGAGACCTGAAAATAGCTGAGCAGTGGCGCTCCCCATCCAACCTGTCAGAGCTTGAGAGGATCTGCAAAGAAGAATGGGAGAAACTCCCCAAATACAAGTCTACCCAAGAAGACTCAAGGCTGTAATCGCTGCCGAAGGTGCTTCAACAAAGTACTGAGTAAAGGGTCTGAATACTTATGTAAATGTGATATTTCAATTTTTTATTTGTAATCCATTTGCAAAAATGTCTAAAAAACGTTTTTTGCTTCGTCATGATGGGTTACTGTGTGTAGATTGATGAGGAGGGAAAAGACATTTTAGAATTTGGCTGTAACATAACAAAATGTGGAAAAAGTCAAGGGGTCTGAATACTTTCCAAATGAGCTGTTTGTCTGAATTATGACCTGGTTGGTTCAGAAAGAGAACATGTCTATCATTGTAGCAAGCAGCTTTAAGTTCTTGTTTTGCAGCAGCATCCTATAAAAGGTATTGTTTATCTTTTATATGCTTTTCTTGTGTAAGAAGAAATGTGGAATAGGAGACTGAAATGATAATTCCTTTAGTCACAGAAGTGTGACTCTAAATCTCTGTCGATTTCCTGTTATTTCCTGTCAGACACCAATGGTTATTTTTTGGGTCTCTGAATTGTCCACAATCTAGACATCCCCTTTCCTTCCTCATGTAGGTTGCCTTATCTCCTCGCCAAATGTACGGATATGCTACCTCGGTCTCACGGCTTGCATGGCGTGACAGTTACATATTTATTTGGGCTCAAATAAATCGAATGAAAAAAATACAGACAATAGATCACTGAGAGCGAATGCTTCAGCATGTGATGCAATCGAAGTAAGTATCCGCTCTTATCAGAATGTGTAATCTGAAGAGAAAGAGACGTTTGGCTTCCTAAACCTTTCCTCTGAAAACACATCTGGTACAGTATTTCTCTGTATCTTGTCAGGCCACTGATTCCATTCATGCACCAGAGGGATAGTATACTGTTATGACAGGCTACTACCAGAGAGTAGCATGTACAAAATTAGATGCCAGCTGAATATAAACGCTGCTATTTATAAAACCCAAGCCATTTGGACAATGCTCTTCAGTCATGACCACAAATATTATCCACTGTAAAAGTTGTGCACAATTGCTTTGCACCAGACTAGGTTGGCCGGATCCAATGCTGCTAGATAAAGTGTACCCAGCCAGGAGAATGTAGGATATGGGGTTGGGGCTGGAAGTCATAGCCGGGTCAAGTTACACACACAAAAAAAATCTGCTTGTTCCTACTCAGGACCCGTTTAACACCCATCTCCGCCCCCGTTCTGAGCGCTCAGCGTTCCATTTCTCCAGGGGAGAAGCTCGTTCCAGTCCCTCCAAACGTTTGTACATGGATGTAACTCGGAGGAAATAACGTGCTACATCATCTACTCTAGATCGGTGTGCATTTCAATTGAGGCAACATTTCCAATGATTTTTGGATTTGAGTTGTTTTTGGCAATAACTGTATTTCTATAGGTGATTTTTTTTATTCGCCCAAAATTTTGTGTTTTAACTGGTTTGTTACATTTCTGAAAACAAAAACAGATGCAGTGAATTGATAATGACCGGTATTATGTTGAAGTGCCTTGTCTTGGCGCTCTTTATTTGCGGGTCCAAAGTACTGGCTGACCTGCGAGTTGAGGGGGTCCAGAAGGACTTTGATTCCATGGACAGTGACAGCGCTTCAACCCTGGCCTTTGTGTTCGACGTTACCGGCTCAATGTACGACGACCTCAAACAGGTGATAGAGGGCGCTTCTCGGATCCTGGAAAAGACCCTCAACCGGAGGACCAGACCCATCAAAAACTTTGTCCTCGTCCCGTTTCATGATCCAGGTAAAACAATAAAAGATGAAAAGTTGCAGAACTCTTAATTATTTCTTACAAGAGTAAGAGATTTAGCATTTTTTTTAAATGACAATAGGCCTACATTATTTACATTAAACAATTGACATGAACAATTGATTTCAGTCTCCTGCATTCACTCATAATATTTACTAGCCAAATCAACTGTAGCCTATACAGTATAACCTTATCTGATTTATATTATGCAAATTATTATCCATTGGCTAATCTGAGGTTTTTAACTGGAAGCAAACTACAAATTACAGATGTTTATGGCTCTGTTTCAAGATAAACAAATTCGAAAAATAAGACACTAATTGGGTCTTTCCACGAAATGAGTACCTTTTACATCCCTTTGATATTTTAATTAGAAGTTGTGCACCAATGTTGAATAACATTTTAAAAGCCTGTTGTATTCAATGAAGTGCCCTTTAATATAGACCACATGGAGAATTAAATGAATCAGATTTGTATATGAATAAAGACTTGCCAATGTGCCAAAATTCCAGGAAGATTTTAATGAACTTAACCAAGTTTTCGCCATCATTGTCCTAGTTATTTTGTTGCTTTGGCAAAGTCATTTCTGGAAATTAGTATTTATTTCATGTGAGTAGTGATACATTTTAACAAAAAACAACCTGTCTCTCATTTTAAGGTCAACCCTGTTATGTGAACTGAACTCTTGTTTTAATATGTTGAAACTATTCCTTTTAAAATATATAAATATAAGAAGCATTGAACATCTATCTAATAGTCAAATCATAATATAAAAGCAAGCGAGCTGGCTGGCTCTACTGTTTTTGCCCATTTTCTGGTGGAAAACCGAGTGAGTCTAGCATACTGTAACACTTCAACCCTGTTACCCATAGATAGACAACCTAGAAGTATTTTAACAATTTTTTTTTGTTTGTTGTGAAGCTTGCATTCAATTGCCCCTCTCTGTTGCACCCAACAAGCTTCCATTTCCCCTGTCACAAGGGGATTTATGGCTGATTAAAGTCAACCCTGTTATGGTCAACCCTGTCACTTTATTTGGCACTTTTATAAACCTCTTGAGATGGTAAAGCAGGTGTTGTATTACGTTGAACATGTGCTCCTTATGACAGAATGTTAAAATGAGGTGATATCAACAACAACAGAAAATCTTTAAGTTACACATCTCAAAAGGCCCGACTTGGTGGAACAACCCAGCTACATTTGAGGCTACAGTTAGTGTGCTTAACATGACTCACGCAGAGGAACAGGATAACTGGGCTAAAGGGGATGGCAACAGGTAAGCTTCTTCCCCAAGCGTCCCTCTTCCAATCTCCCTCTATGGGAAAGCTGGAGTTTGAAAATAGAGAGTGCCCTATTGGGGGGAGGGTGTTTGAGCCCTGATGAGAAGCATATGCTGCCTGCTTGTGTGTAATTACCCCAATCACCCCCCATCCACCCCTCCGGAAAGCCTACCAGCCCCAGTAACCAAGCCTGGGTCTAAGAGCTGGAAGTTGGGAGGGGGATGTTGTGCTCGGCTAGCTACACTAACTCCACACATTCTGTCTTTGGGGACCTTGTAAAACTCCTGAGATTGCAAAGAAACTGGGTGATTGACAAAGAGGCGTGACAGTATCCATGTTTTATGGGCTTTTATGAGTGAAGTGGGGACAAATATTTAAAAAGCCTGACAAGAAAAAGACGGTGGGAGAGCGAGAGAGAGCGATCAAGAAATAATCACCAGGCAGACTGACAGTCTGACATGCCCACAAATGATCAATGTCTATTGTAATAGTTATATTTAGTAAGCAAGGCTTGCAATTTGATGGCAAAGCTTGAAGCACACCCGCCACACGTACACACACAAACACACACACAAAAACACACATACGTTGGCCCCACCCCAACCTACCGGGCCCATCCCTTACACTTGAGTGAAATACTGTTCTTTATGCTAAGCTATTCTCTATCACAAACAATATATTCTCTGTTTGTCGGGTAATGTTTACTGCTACATCAATCATCCCTTGAAGGAGTCCAAATAAGTGTCAGATCTTAGCAGGCTGTTATTTGTCATGCTGGGATACACTGCAGTATGAGAGGGAAGAGGTCCAATGCAGGCATTTGTTATCCCAAAATCAAATCATTACTGTGATTGTTTTAAATTCAAATGGTTTAAAAAAAAGTATTATTTCAACCTTTTTGACTTTCATTTATCCCTTATTTTTCCAGGTAAGTTGATTGAGAACACGTGCTCATCTACACCAACCACCTGAGGAATAGTTACAGAGGAGAGGAATGGGCCAATTGAAAGCTTGGGATGATTAGGTGGCCATGATGGTTTGAGGGCCAGATTGTGAATTTCAAAACCAACAGGTGTAAAACCTTACAGTGAAATGCTTACTTACAAGCCCTTAATCAACAATGCAGTTTTAAGAAAAATAAGTGTTAAGTAAAAAATAGTAAAACATTTAAAATAAAAGTAACAAATAATTAAAGAGCAGCAGTAAAATAACAATAGCGAGCCTATATACAGAGGGTACCGGTACAGAGTCAATGTGCGGGGTCACTGGTTAGTCTATGTAATTGAGGTAATATGTACATGTAGGTAGAGTTAAAGTGACTATGCATAGATAATAAACAGAGAGTAGCAGCAGCGTAAAAGAGAGAGGGGGGGAGGCAATGCAAATTGTCTGGGTAGCCATTAGCTGTTCAGGAGTCTTATGGCTTTCGGGTAGAAGCTGTTAAGAAGTATTTTGGACCTAGACTTAGCACTCCGGTACTGCTTGCCGTGCGGCAGCTGAGAGAACAGTCTATGACTGGCGTGGCTGGAGTCTTTAACAATGTTTAGGGACTTCCTCTGACACCGCCTGGTGTAGAGGTCCTGGATGGCAGGAAGCTTGGCCCCAGTGATGTATAGGGCTGTACTCACGACCCTCTGTAGTGCCTTGCGGTCAGAGGCCGAGCAGTTGCCATACCAGGCAGTGATGCAAACAGTCAGGATGCTCTTGATGGTGCAGCTGTAGAACTTTTTGAGGATCTGAGGACCCATGACAATCATCTTAGGGGGAATAGGCTTTGTCATGCCCCCTTCACGACTGTCTTGGTGTGTTTGGACCATAATAGTTTGTTGTTGATGTGGACACCAAGGAACTTGAATCTCTCAACCTTCTCACTACAGCCCCTATAGAATGGGGGCATGCTCAGTCCTCCTTTTGCTGTAGTCCACAATCATTTAGCCAGGACACCGGGGTTAACACCCTACACAGGACAATGTCTCCAATCACTTCCCTGGGGCATTGGAATCTTTTTTTTTTAAATGACAAGAGGAAATAGTGCCTCCTACTGGCCCTCCAACACTCCAACACTGGTCTCCCATTCAGGACCAACCCTGCTTAGCTTCAGTGGCAAGCCAGCAGTGGGATGCAAGGTGGTTTGCTGTTTGACTGCACTGGCGCTTTAACTTCAGCACTAAACACAACTAATGATTACTCAGTCATCATGGGCTTTTTGACCCAGAGATGGCACAATACCCCCACAGACATGCTATATTATTATATCATCTAGCATGTATGTGATACTTAATTGTCCACCACTAATGAATTAGGGTATTGCAAGCAATATTTTTGAGGGAGCAGCATGGACTACCATTTAACCATGGACTATCATCCAGAACCCTAGAATTATCCAGTGCAACTGACCTATCGTTTTATCTTACATATTCGTCCTTTATTGATTGTCCTTTGATTATCCAGCCATTCGTCATGTATAATGTTAATAGCGTCCACATGATGTGTTCTCCTAGACATTGGCCCTGTGTCCATCACCACTGACCCAAAGAAGTTCCAGCAGGATCTGCAGGAGCTGTTTGTCCAGGTGTGTACCATAACCAAAGCCTGTTACAACGTTAGAGCTATACCACCTCTGCCAGAACATCTGACAGACTCCATAGGATAGGCTGTACATGCTTGATATCAATCTGTAGACCAGGAAAGAGGTAGGCTATGCAGGATCTGTACAATAGAAATGCAGACTATTTAGAATATAAAGCCCATAGACTCTATAGTCAATACAGTATACTATTGTTTTCTAACCTCAATAAGACTATGGTTAGGCTACACAGCATAGCACAGGTCTATGCATAGTGATGTATTGCTTGTTCCTATTGAGGCCCTCAGTGATGGCGTTGGATCAATGGTCTGTGTGTTGTCTTCTCTCAGGGAGGTGGAGACTGTCCAGAGATGAGTGTAGGAGCCATAAAGAAGGCCCTGGAGGTGTCTCTACCAGGCTCCTTTATCTACGTGTTCACTGACGCCAGGGCCAAGGACTACCACCTCAAAAGGGACGTGCTGCAACTGGTGCAGCTCCGACAGTCACAGGTAATGATTGATTGCAATGTATGATTACAATAATCTCAGTATAAATTCAGTAATAATAACCTTCCACTGCTGTCCTCTGTGTGCACCCAGGTTGTGTTTGTTTTGACTGGGGACTGCGGAGACCGCTCTCAGCCTGGGTACAGAGCCTATGAGGAGATCGCTGCCACCAGCTCTGGACAGATCTTTCATCTGAACAAGCAGCAAGTCAATGAGGTGAGAGTCATCAAACAAATTGATATTATTTTCAAGCATACTGACGAGGGTGTGCTGAGTCAATGGTCAACCATAGTGTGATTTTTCTGTAAGAAGCAAAGGTTTATTGTCTCTTCAGGACATGGGTTAAATAAAATGCAGGTGGGTTCAAGTGAACAAATGGTTTATGGAGAATATTTGATATGTGAAAGCAGTTGAAAGACTAGCGATATGAATCCCATATCACCCGAACATGTAATCATTGTATAGTTCATAGACACACATCAAATATTTTCGAAGTTAATATTAAACTCACCAGGAACTACATAGTAGGGGTGAGTGATTCCTTTATCTTATCATGTAACTGAACCCCAAATATTGGAAGCCAAATTCAACGAGGCTCAATAACTCCCAATCAAACATAAAAGAAGCCGGTTTCCTTTGGGAGAGACACTGGTATCCTGAATATCATCACATGAGATGGCTGGGCTGAGGAGAGGGCAGCTCTACACTGGAGCCAAGTATGACTGTTCACTGGGGGAGGTGGCCCACTGAACCCCTGAACCCAGTTCTCAATGTGTGTTTTTATGTGTGTCTGCTTTCTTTCAACTCATGCAGGTCTTTATGTATACAAGTATGTATGTTGCATGTGTGTATGTTTGTGGGATTTGGTTCTATGAACACTTCCTAGCCTCCACAGTTCATTGAGGAGTGTCTGAATGTCATGTCCACATTGCAGGACAGTGCTGTGCTGCGTTATGATGGTTAATAGTGAGGAGCTATCTTGTCCCCCCCCCCCCCCCCAATAGAAACCAGTCCTCTCAACCTGGGCCCGAGTGTAGATAGTGGCAGGAGTGCCTTTATGTTTTAATGTGAC
The DNA here is from genome assembly GCF_057628025.1 of Oncorhynchus mykiss. Lineage (NCBI taxonomy): Eukaryota > Metazoa > Chordata > Actinopteri > Salmoniformes > Salmonidae > Oncorhynchus > Oncorhynchus mykiss. Next base: position 25,685,613 of record NC_143027.1, read on the forward strand.
CCATTATTAAAATGTCATGCTATTCTCTCTGCTCATTTAGTATGGAGCCACATGGAGAACTACTACCGTATTTCAGTTGCATTTACAACCAGTGGGATTGTAACTCCTAGGTGGCATGTTATTACTAAATGAATGTAAATCCTTTAATCCTTAGAAACCGCACGAATACCTCACGTCTAACTAACATCTTCCCCCTTAATATGAGTTTAATAAACTGTTGCCAAATCAAATATACATAGTGTTTTGTGGTCCCGGGGGGAGAGGTGGAGAGAAAACAGACTGCTTATTTTACTGTCTAATCCCAGGATATGATCTGTCATGGCTTCCCTTTCCAACACAGCTGCCCACTGGAGCTGGCTCCAAGTCCACACACAACAGCTCATTGTGAAACCTTGTGTGTGACACTCCTTCAACTCTTAAGACTTAACTTGTTGTTATCACTGGAGCAAATAGCCCAACAATCCCGAGCTCGGGTAGAACAAGAACACTAACACTAATGGTCCTAATGATCACAGAGGCTATCCTCAGTTCTCAGTGTGTGAAGGATGTAAAGAGGACTGAGAACCTGGCCAAGAGAAATCGTTCTGGGCTCTGGGAGGTTTCATCCATGCACGAATCCATGCATATTGTGGATGTCTGTTCTGTTGCCTCAGCTTAGACTCAATAAGGGTGAGAAAGAGACAGGACAGGCCATGAGCTCATGAGTTATTGCCCTCCCATCTATAATATACTGTAGACTGTTTATGATCACCATGGCAGTATCCTGGCCAATGCATGTTCGTGTCTCTTGTGTTTCAAATCCACACCTGTGGAGACTGCTGAGGGGAGGACGGCTCATAATAACGGCTGGAACGGAGCTAATGGAATGGCATCCATAACATGGCTCCCATGTGTTTGATGCATTTCATACCATTCCACCTATTCCACTCCCGCCATTACCACGAGCCCATCCTCCCCAATTAAGGTGCCACCATCCTCCTGTGATCCACATGCACTCCTCTCTGAAATAGCTGGACTTCCTTCCATAAAATAACCACTGATAACATTGGCCAAATGATTTCAGGTGGGCCCAGTAGTGAGTTAAAGCGACAGGAGTGTTTGTGAAAATATAAATGAAATCCAGTTAACCTGTATCCTCTGTCGTGTTCCTGAGGTTAGTGAACAAAGCCATTCTCTGTGGTCTAGGCCAGAGACAGGAAGACAGATGTGGTAGACTCTTGTCTGTTGTCTGGGGGAAAGGCAAGGCAGGTGTTTTGACATTCCCGTCCAATAGGAGAACGGAGATCCATCTGGAACTGATCTGGCCTAATAGCCTGGTTCCTGGCACCCCGTCTCTTCTCTCACCGCGATGGTGGTGGCGTCTTAACCTCAGAGCAGGAGCTTGGTGACCCCTGTCTGCAAGGAGGGCTGTAGTCTGTAGGTTCCCCAACCACGATGAGAGAAACCATCAGTCAGGCGGTCTACTGGAGGGGTTCAAAGGGGCATGAGGAAGAGGAATCCCTGTAGACAACCACCAAGCTGGAGGAAGTAAAGAACAGTGCATGCTTCTTCCTGACATCCCGGCATGTGCCAGTTCAGCTGAGACACAGCGGATGAGGTTTCAAAAACCCGTAGATTCTCTGGATTCCCCATGGCTCAGGCAGGGAGTGGCTGTAGCAGCAGCATCAGAACACAGCATGTTCCTTGAGACACACCTTGGTCAGACCAGACAGTCTCCATGTCCCTTTGTCTAAGGCTGTGGGGAGATGAATGTCTCGGTGTCTCCATGTCCCTTTGTCTAAGGCTGTGGGGAGATGAATGTCTGCTCTGTGTCCTCCCTGGGTGCTGGAGATGAAATAGACACCGGTTTGTGGAAGATGTAGCTCACTCTACAGCAGTTTCCTGCTCCACTGGGGACGGCTGCACATGTGGCAGACCTTACAGCTGTTTCCAGTTGTAAACTCTGAGAGGAACCAGCTGCTGAGAGGAGCCAGTGGGCCGGTACACAGAGAGGGGAGGCCTGCTAATTAAATTATCAAAGGCTTTGCTCACTCCAATCTTCATTATTCCTAAATATATGAAGATGTGTTGAATAAGCCCCTTTTTTCAGAGGGGCCATTTTCAGTTTGTTTTATTATAGACACAATGCAACCATAATGTCTGCCCTCACGATTATGGGGTCAAATCAAATACAAGACCACAGTTGCTTGTAAAGCACTTGAAAGATGGAAAAAAGGATGGTCCAGCCAGTGAAATGAATAAGACACAGTTACACAGCGGGTTATGCTCTTCTTTTTCCTGTAAAGGAGAAAGGACACAGGTTGTTTTTCTTCTGATTCATAACCACCAGCATGATTTCACCTACAGGGTTGAAAACTCAAAGATAAAAATTCTACCGTTCAAATATTCTACTGTAATAGTCATGGGGGAAAAGTATACTCAGTGATGTTTACTACTGGAATTGAATGCAATCAAGCCACCCAGGGTTATTTCAGTCTCAGCAGAAGCCAGGCATTGGGTCAACTTTCCTCTGAGAACAAGATAATGAGCCTCATTTCAGTGAAGCCGCCACAATCCCATCAACTCCAGACAAGACCAGTCCTCTCAGGCCACATCTGCTATTTAAAGCCCACCCAATTTTTCAGATAATACAGAGTAAAACAGTTGATCCATTGATAGTCTGCATTTATCCTGCACAGTTGGACCTGTTTATAATCTGGAATAGATCTCTCCTAGGCTCTTGTAAAGCCAGGACAGGAGAACCAATCCCATGATTCATTAAAGGTGGTTTGCAGGACAGTGTGCTGCCTTCCACTGTGAGATAAACTCCTCTGGGGAATTCATGCTTAAGAGTGCAGAAAACTGTATGTTATCTTTTTGACAGTTGAGCTGTTTCACTTTCCTTTTGTTTATGGAAGATCCCTTTGAGACATACTTTGGCGATGGAAGAATGGTCCTCATCCGCTGTGTCTCAGCTGAATAATTATTAAAGACAAAGACCAGCTTGCAGTGTTGAAGCAGACAGTTTCAGAATCAGAGATGGGTCATGAGGTCACATGCACATCCTTCCTGTCCTTTCACTCTGATTTGGTTTCCAGTAGAGGTCTTTGCCAGAATGTCTATATAGTCTAGTCTAGTGTGACAGGTTCCAGACCACCCCTGTCTAGTTTGTCCTCTAGCTGTGTGGGGTGTGAGGTGTGCTGTTGTCTTGCTGAGATGATGTCTTCTTTCCTGCCAGGTCTTGAAGTGGGTGGAAGAGACAGTACAGGGCCTGAAGGTCCACCTGCTCTCCTCCAACCATGACAGTGCTCAGGAGAACCAGTGGGAGGTGCCCTTTGACCCCAGCCTGAAGGAGTTCACTGTGTCACTTAGTGGGCCAGCCCCTCAGATCGAGCTCAGGGATCCCCTTGGTACATTATGCTTTCATTATGTATTCTCACTGAAAAGATTGTCACTACTTGAGAATAATAATATATATCCATTTAGCTGAACATCAAATGCTATTTCACATTTTGAAATTACATTGTTATGTGTTTCAATTGCTTAGGTCGCATTGTTGGAGTGGAGCAGGGCCTCACAGAGCTACTGAATATCCCAAACTCAGCCCGTGTTGTCAACCTGAAGTTCCCCCGACCTGGATCCTGGACTCTGAAGGTACTGTACCGTAGCACCTCCTGACAGGGTTGTGATCTTCCTGTATTGAGAATGAGATAACTGATTTAGTCACCTCTGATGTACAAAACAACAACTGAATGACCCCTTTCTATGACCAGGTGGGCTGTGGTGGCCGCCACACTTTGAGAGTTACAGGGGTCAGCAATCTGGACTTCCGGGCTGGGTTCTCCAGTATACCAGTGTCTGAGTTCAACTATACCAGGGAGAGACCCATCAAAGGTAATGTGTACATGTACTTTTACATCTTTGTATGTATATGTGATTGCATTGAATAACATTTGGCTTTCCTCCCCTTTTATAGGAGTTCCAGCCCATGTGTTACTGAAGTGTACAGGACTGAAGCCACCAGGTCAGCTGAGTCATATGGAGTTAGTGTCAGGGTCAGGACGCTCCCTACGCACCCTCCCTGTGCCTCTGCCCTCTGACAGGGGCAGCCGAGGACTCTGGAGTGTCCCAGAATTTCGCACTCCTTCCCAAAGTTTCTTCCTCAAGGTGACAGGGAAGGATGTGGAAGGTTACCGCTTCCAGAGGTTGTCCAGTGTCTCCTACACAAACATCATCCCAGGTAAGAGACCCTTCTCCTCAGTCTCCACCCTACTGTCTCACAGACAGCCCTAGTCCGGTGTGTGACCTCTTCCCTCCTCTCCTTTTTGTCTTGAAACAGATCCCCCAGCGGTGAGCATGCCCCTTGTGGTGAACAGCTTTTATATGCAGCCCGCTATGATTGGCTGTTCGGTAGAGAGCGATGTTCCCTATAGGCTGAGGTTCACCCGGAGTGGAGTGTCTCTTGGAGAGGATAAGTTGTTCCAGTGAGTATCTGTCTCTTCTGTTCGTTGAACACACTAAGACACTAGACTTGGCAGCTTCATTAAATAGTACCCGCAAAACACCAGTCTCAACGTCAACAGTGAAGAGGTGACTCCCGGATGCTGGCCTTCTAGGCAGAGTTGCAAAGAAAAAGCCTTATCTCAGACTGGCCAATAAAAAGAAAAGATTAAGGTGGCCAAAAGAACACAGACACTGGACAGAGGAACTCTGCCTAGAAGGCTAGTATCCCTGAGTCGCCTCTTCACTGTTGACGTTGAGACTGATGTTTTGCAGGTACTATTTAATGAAGCTGCCAGTTGAGGACTTGTCTGTTTCTCAAACTAGACACTCTAATGTACTTGTCCGCTTGCTCAGTTGTGCACCCGGGCCTCCCACTCCTCTTTCTATTCTGGTTAGAGCCAGTTTGTGCTGTTCTGTGAAGGGAGTAGTACACAGCGTTGTACGAGATCTTCAGTTTCTTGGCAATTTCTCGCATGGAATAGCCTTCACTTCTCAGAACAAGAATAGACTGACGAGTTTCAGAAGAAAGGTCTTTGTTTCAGGCCATTTTGAGCCTGTAATCGAACCCACAAATACTGATGCTCCAGATACTCAACTAGTCTAAAGAAGGCCAGTTTTATTGCTTCTTTAATCGGAAAAACAGTTTCCAGCTGTGCTAACATAATTGCAAAAGGGTTTTCTAATGATAAATTAGCGGTTTAAAATTATTAACTTGGATTACCTAACATAACGTGCCATTGGAACACAGGAGTGATGGTTGCTGATATTGGGCCTGTACACCAATGTAGATATTCCATAAAAAATATGCCATTTCCATCTACAATAGTCATTTACAACATTAACAATGTCTACAATGTATTTCTGATCAATTTGATGTTATTTTAATGGACAAAAAATGTGCTTTTCTTTCAAAAACAAGGACATTTCTAAGTGACCCCAAACCTTTGAATGGTAGTGTACATTAAATAATGCCGACCTCTGGCGAGAGGAATTCACTGTGTCTCTGTGCCAGAGAGGCTAATTTGTCAGTGCTGTAAGACAGTATCCTGTTCCCATCATCATTCACCTGCCAGCTAACTGTTCATATGTCTCAGGTTCTCTGGCAAAGCATCATGGGAAATTCCGCATGCCTCAGGTGAGGATGAGGGTCCGTACGAGTGCATCGCTCAGAGCAGTGCGGGACTGGGACGAGCCCTCACACAGCTGACTGTGAGAGGTATGTCAGCAGAACACACACACACACACACACACACACACACACACACACACACACACACACACACACACACACACATACCACTTCAAATATATGAATAGCATTTCAAAATACTTATCTTATTTATATATTGCTGATATAAAGTCCACTGATATAAAACATGTCATTCCAAATGTTTACATTGACAGTAAACTATGTCTGTACTTTTTAGTCCCTGCTGATAGTGTGTTGTTTGTCTCACTGTGTTGACTGTGTTGACTGTGTTTCTCATGAGACAGAGCCTCCTCCGGTGCTGAAGGCCCCAGTGAACGTGAGCTCTACTGTGGGGGCCGTGGCTGTGCTGGCCTGCCAGGTGGAGGGCTCCATGCGCCACAACCTGACCTGGCAGCGGGCAGGACTCAATATCCTGACCCGCTCCGGGAGGGTAAGGGTCTTGCCCAACTCCTTCCTGGAGATCAGTGGGTTGCGGCCCCAGGACGCCGGCCAGTACCAGTGTGTGGCCACCAACGCCCATGGAGACAGCCGAGTCACAGTGTGGCTGCTCGTCCCAGGTACTGTAGCTCACCGCACCCCAACCGCACCGTACCGGTTATCTGCTTAAACACTAAACACACCAGGGCCTCCTCCATACCTCCTCCAGGCCTCTGGCATCTGCTTTTCATTACTGCCTTAGTAGAAGGACTTATCCACTTCTCCAGAAACGCTCCCAGTCAGAACATGTTTCAAATCAGCCCAATTGATGCAAGTTGAAAATTGCAGGGTCTATCATGGGCATGGCATCAGATGCTTGAAAATGCGTTTGAAAACCTCCAAACAAATTTGAAACATGTCTCTGACTGTGATCTGCTGGGATCATGACGTCAGGCCCTCCCTGTTAATCCTGATCTGCCCCCAGACTAGCAGAGGTTCACCACAGTTTAGCCATGATCACCCCTGCCTGTAATAAATTACTTATCATAAAGCCATTACTGGGACTTGAGTCATCAGCCCTTTACTATGGATCTTCTCTATCTCTGTAGAGGCCCCTTCTGTGGTAGTCAGCCCCCAGAGCCAAGCCTTCTCCAGGGGGTCTGAGGTCCACTTCATCTGCACAGTGTCCGGCTCCCCCACTCCGCAGCTCTTCTGGAGTCATGGAAACATCTTCCTCACTAATCAGCCAAGGTAAAGCAACTCTCAGCCCACTCAACACCTACACCACAGCAGCTGCAGAGACTTGTTGGATTCCTTTTTAAATGCCTACTATGAATATACAAATGTCACATCTTGTTTGCTTCATTTTATAGTTACATCTAACCACAAAACTATATTATTCCAGATTTTTTGTACATTTACATATGGCTGCCAATAAATACATTTTCAAAAGAGAAATGCCTTAAGCAATCCAAACAGTTCCTAGGACAGCTAGTGATGAATTTCACTGAGACATCTGCATTTGTGATCGTCTAAATCAACAAACATTAATTCCCGTGACTGATGTCTGTCTTACATGATACAGGATGGCTATATCCAAACATGGTGGCCTTACAATCAGAGATGCCCTCCCTGAGGATGCTGGGAACTACACATGCCTTGCAACCAATGAGGCTGGAACTGCTAAACAGACTGTGTCTCTCAATTATGCAGGTAGGTAGAGATGTCGTTACAGCCCTAGTCCTACCGTAGGTCAAGCGAGACAGCTCTATAAAGGCTATGACAGGTTCTCTCTAGACTAGTTCAACTCAAGATTATCTTCCACTGTTTCCCCGGGCATACATTTTCAGAGTAGGGTCACTATTGTATGGTTTATGTGTTAGAAAACTTTGTTGAGTGCTGTTTGAATGAATTTCTCTCTGATCCATGGTGTTTGGGCTATGTTGTCTAGCTGTGAGTAGAGCTCAGATTGACAGTGGCATATTTCCTTCTGTCTTGCTCAGTGGGTTGAAACTTCCCTGTGTGGGCAGGGTTGACAGTCGTCAGGATGTATTTTTAGCCTTGCTGTCAGTGAGTGCTTGACAGAGGGCACAGCACTGATGGACCATGGCAGCTTTTCCCTGGGGTGTGCTTGTATTATAGTCACTTTTGTCTGGGAGTGTCATTTTGAACAACACCGGTCTGTCAAGACACCATCATGCCGGCTCGGGCTGGATGCATCGTCTTATCCGTTCAGCTGTCTCTCTCTCTTGACTACTGTAGCATCTGCCTCTGTCACGTCTCCACTGACGTACAAGGCGTGTGAAATGTCAGACAGCGATACTTCTATTTTTACCTCCTGCCTGGGCCGCTGCCAAGTAAATTTACAAAATTAATTTCACATTACTTTGCTATTCTGATCAGGTATCGCATTGTGAACATGTCTGCCGATTAGGTAGATAATTCACATGTTTGGGTCATGTTTATTATTTAAACTCTATCTTGGTTTCCCTCCCGACAGAGGAACCCAGTATCTGGGTGGTGAAACAGGTTGTGATGGTAGCAGTTGGAGGTGATGCCACTCTGGCATGCCAAGCAACAGGTGTCCCCCCTCCTTTGGTCAAATGGTCCAAAGGTAAATACTGATCACTGAGTGATTCGTTGTGATGTGATAACTGTTAGGTTGATATTTGAATTCATTAATAAGTCACTGTGTCTGTGTGTAATTTTCTTGTTTTTTCTCAGGTGATCTGCAAGTAGGCTCAGTTCCTTTTGCTGAACAGGACGTGCATCGTGGGACGCTGCAGATCCGAGGGGTGCAGGAGAAGGATGCCGGGGAGTACAGCTGTGTGGCCAGAAACCCGGCTGGAACCTCCTCTGCTACCGTTATTCTGGAGGTTGGAGGTGAGGGCCTTACTGAATTAATGCTACTTTCAGATAACCAGTAATAATGGCAAGGCATTTCACCCTTTATATAAATAGTATATAAAAAGGACATATTTAAAAAGGACATATAACTACTCTACTTAAAATACATAAACAGTCTGTATTACACTTTTTTTTACACTATTTGTGTATGGAGAGCTTCACGCTGATCTCCCCACTCTTTCTCCCACAGCGGCCCCCCTGTTCTCAGAAACCCCCGTTGACATGATGGCAGATGTGGGGGAGAATGTCACCCTGCCCTGTGTCGCCCATGGTTTCCCATTGCCCAAGGTTACCTGGCGTCGAGATGATGGGAGACCGATTCTCACTAACGTAGACAGCAGCGGCAGCCATGTGCAACTAGAAAAAGGGCATCTCCTGATCCAGAGTGAGTCTTTATGTCCCTTTCCCACTATTCTTTACAATATTTCACTATCCCGCTATTGCATTCCATACCAAAGCAGCAGGCTCCAAAGAGACCAGAACCTCCATTGGCGCCAAGTGTGTGACTGGCACGGCTGACGTTCTTTGGGTTCATAAATATTGAAGAGGTGGAGCCCCTCAGATCAGATTCAGTAAACGTTTTCTTAAGAGAGTGAGCGTAACAGGATACAGCTGGCACTGCTGAATAAATAGAGCGTCTCCCCTTTCTCCTGCAGTGAAGCAAACTCAAGCACTTTGAGGGCCTTAGAGATCTGACAGAGATTTCCATGTTAAATCAGGGTTGAGTTGAGTTGGAACTGTATGATGTGGATATAATATCGTTTGGACCATGACTTTAGCCTTGGCCAGTGAGGGAGGGGCGGAGGGGGGTGGAGAGAGAGAGAGAGAGAGAGAGAGAGAGAGAGATTGATATATCCACAGCATAGATCCTCAATATTTATAGGCTGGGTTATTTTTTATTGGCGAGGGAGAAACAGTAGTATTTGCATGGTGAAGTGGACTTCCATCCATATTAATTAATGTGTCAGATTCTGCATGTAGGCTAAATATTGTACATGCATGAACCACACCACTTTCACTGTTGACTCTTCACATGGGTTGACATCAGCCATGTAGACACTGGCAATTTAATCATGTTTCCATCTGTCATCATGTGTTCTAAGTCGAATATACTGTGTAAGACATGTTGTATGGGCAGCTGTACTACTTTGCACCTCATTGTATTCATCCGTTTTCAATTAACCCTAATGACATTATAATTAATCCAAGATAATGCCAGTAGACGGTTGAAACAAAGTTGATGAAAACTATGTCTCGTTAGCATGCACTTGTCAACTCTAAATACATTACTTCCACATGTTACCTTTCTCATACTGAGGTTTGCATGGAGATATATTTCCATCCTATAGAGTGCAATCCGTATATATATTTGGTCATGATAACAGTATTCTCCCCCTGCTATACGTTGGTCCACAGGTGTCTGGTTGGATGATGAAGGCGTGTATGTCTGTGAGGCCAAGAACCAGTTTGGAACCATCAGGACTGAGGCCAGAGTCAGTGTCAGTGGACTGGGTATGAGCTAGTGTTTGTGTTCAGTCTTACCTTTCTCTGCTGATAGATAACACTAGTATCCATTGCTTCCTCTCCCCATAATAGTTTCAGTTTGATCCTACATTATTTTTTTCTACTGCTGCTTTGTATCTCTGTCTGTCTGCTCATGTAACGATATCCCCCCTGCTTTGTCCAACAGAGCCCCCTTTTTTGGCACATGGTGCACCAGTCATCACCACTGGGATTGGTCAGTCTCTGAGCATTCCCTGCATGCTATTGGATGGAATACCCCTGCCAGAGAGACACTGGACCCACAATGGAAATGAAGTGAGGATGACCTGTCCCAAATAATCTTACAATCTTACTACCTCTTGCAATGTGTGTTTATCATTGTCTTTTTTAATCCATTGCTGTTCCCTAGCTGCGGCTGAGTGGCAGGACATTCCTGAGGAGTGATGGCAGCCTGTACATAGAGAGGGCACTCCCAGAGGATGCTGGGACGTATGTTTGCACTGCGGTGAACATAGCGGGGTCAGTCAACATATCTGTCAGCCTGGAAGTCCATGGTGAGAGGATAAACGATTTACAGTATGGACAATACAGGGCTATAGCAGATTCTCTAGTGTCATGCAGGTTGACGTTTATTGAGGGGAACTGAGGAACTAGATGAGCTAGCTGCAAGGTCAAAATTGTCTGCATCGTAAAAATGCATGAAAACAATAAGTAGATTTTTGGTCTTAATTTAAGGTTAGGGTTAAGCATTAGGGTTAGCAGTTTGGTTAAGGTTAGGGTTAGGGTTAGGTTTAAAATCAGAATGCACGACTTTGTGGCTGTGCCAGCTAGTGACCACTCTGCATAGCTGCCTCAGTACATGAGTCATCCCAATAAATGCCCACCTGCTATAGTCATGGGGTCATTTAATGATCTTAAGAACCTGCTGACAATTAGTATGGGAAAACAACCTCTGAGTAACTTGAGCACCCTGCAGTGTTATAGTTAAGACTGCATACATTGATGAACAGTCACTTTGTCCATAGACAATAATGACAGACACACACACAGATTAGGGTTCATCAACAAGTTGTAATGAAGAAATGCCTTGAAGGCTGATGCTGTGAGCTAAATCCAGTGATAATTCTGCCTCCATGGTTGTCCATGCTCAGTCGACAGCTGTACTTGTGACCTACTTTTCCAGTGCCCCCAGAGATCAGCGCGGGTCCATACCACTACATAGCCAATGAGGGTGTGGTCATCACCCTGTCATGTGAGTCCAGTGGAGTTCCCAAGCCAACTATTGTCTGGTCCAAGGTAGGATGTTATGCTTTCTGCTCGGAAGCTATTCTTTCTCTAATGATGGTTTTGGCTCCATCTCTCGAAACACATATGACAAATGGCCCGTGACAAATCGTGTAATTTAGCACAAGGGAATCTAGAGGGGATTATAATCACAGCCCATCTGTCTTAAAATGAATGGCAACTAACATCATGTTAATAACCTTTAAACTAATGTAACACTTGTTTATATATTATACGGCTGCCTGTGTTAAGGAACGTTTTTTCATAGCCTTGTTCCATACATTCTCAGATTAGTGCACTAGAGCGAACTAAATATATATTCTTGTCAGATGAAAGTGAGTCTGCAAAAGCCATATTGTGTTCAAAATGGAAGTGTGTGTGTGTGTGAGTGAGAGAGAGAGAGAGAGAGAGAGAGAGAGAGAGAGAGAGAGAGAGAGAGAGAGCATCTATTTAGTTTAATTTGGGAAGGGAGCTCGGCTCTGTAATTATAGCAGGCATCAGAAGTGAAGTTGGGTTTTGAACCTTTGGCCTAGATATGTGTCCCAGTGCAGGTGAGATTGTGTATCTGGGCCTGGGCCTCATTCTGCCTACTCTGCCCCCAGGGAAGGGAGCCCCTGCCCAGGGACATGTCCTCTGCCCAGTCAGACAACGATGGTTACCTCCACATCCTCAACCCCACTGCAGAGGATGCAGGCATATACATCTGCACAGCCACCAGTGCAGTGGGCTACGCCAGCCGTGAGATCCAGCTTAGTGTCAACAGTAAGCGCTGCAAATGTACTTACTGCAAAGGCTGTCCAGTGCCTGCAATGTCAATGGCCTCTCTTCAAAGTGTTTCATTGATAGAGGTCCCGGTACGGTGTAAAATATATCATGTTTTCTTTTCCCCCAGCCAAGCCTAAGATCGTAGGTGTGAGCAGTCAGGAGAACACAGTTAAGATGGCTGCCGAGGTGGGCTCTGAGGTCATCCTCCCCTGTGAGGTCCAGGGCAGTCCCTCTCCCCTGGTCACATGGAGCAGGAATGGCCAGCCCATCCCTCCAGTCACTGCCTGGTAAGAGGAAGTCCCATCTCCCAGTACTGGTCACATAAGAGTGTAGCAGTGAAAATGGTAAATAGGCAATAAAGGGCAAGTTTCTCACCATACCAAGGTGATTTACCTTACCCCTGACTTAACTAACCAACTCCTTTTACAAGGGATGTTGATTGAAGCCGGCTGCTATCCAAAGCAGCCATTAACGGTTGAGGAATAACAACTTCTCTGAGGAATAACATCTGGTTCCACACATGACTCTCTCATGCCTGGGTCTGTGGTCGCTCGGTACAGACTTCACTGTCTGGTGGTGTCTGTCTGTAGGGCACAAATTAGAGACTTACTGGCCATGACCTGTCCCTGGAGGAACTGAGCAACAGTGTTGAAAGCTATGGTTGTGGTAGAATGAGGATGATTCATGTGGGGCCAGGAAGGAGAGAGGGAGGAGAGGAGGGGTGTGCTGACAGGAAGAAGGGAGGAACACTGATGGAAGAAGAGACAGAAGTAAAGCCTGTTTGACGTTTGGCTCCCCTGTGGATCTCTTGCCATAAAAGAGCATGTTGACTCTCTACCAGCCCTGGCTGTCTGATGAGAATAACACACATCCACCAACAACCCTCTTAGCCCTCAGCCACAGGAGAGGACAGATGCATTCTCTCCATCCGGGAGTCTATTTACCCCCATCCCCTGGCCCAGCCGGTGTGAGCAGGGGGAGCTGATTGTTGGAATAACTCAGTCAGTGGGTGTTCTGAGTGTCTGCTGCCGTAGCCCTGTTCTCTTCCACCTCCTCCATCACAAGCCCCAGTGCTGTATACAGAGAGAGCTAGCACAGCTGGAGAGGAGAGGAGCACTAGTGCTGTATACAGAGAGAGCTAGCACAGCTGGAGAGGAGAGGAGCACTAGTGCTGTATACAGAGAGAGCTAGCACAGCTGGAGAGGAGAGGAGCACTAGTGCTGTATACAGAGAGAGCTAGCACAGCTGGAGAGGAGAGGAGCACTAGTGCTGTATACAGAGAGAGCTAGCACAGCTGGAGAGGAGAGGAGCACTAGTGCTGTATACAGAGAGAGCTAGCACAGCTGGAGAGGAGAGGAGCAGTAGTGCTGTATACAGACAGAGCTAGCACAGCTGGAGAGGAGAGGAGCAGTAGTGCTGTATACAGAGAGAGCTAGCACAGCTGGAGAGGAGAGGAGCACTAGTGCTGTATACAGAGAGAGCTAGCACAGCTGGAGAGGAGAGGAGCACTAGCCCACACTGTGTCAGTTAGGGAGGCTATGGAGCTGCACTCAGACCCCTCTAGCTCAATTTGTCCCAGTCAGCCTGTGTACACAGATGAGTGTAAACCACAGTGGGGAGTGATGTGGGGAGATGGTTGGGACTGTGTGTTGGGTCCATGTCTCCAATGTGTGCTCGGCTCCCTGCTCTCTGCTAAGGTGACTTAGACACTGATTGCTGAGCCAGTCATTCTGTTTCAATGATGTATGCTACAGGTTGGGTTTGAAGCAGTAGGGGAGCAGAGTGGTACGGCAACATGTGCAGTGTTGAAGAGGAGTCTTTGTGGTTCTAGATTGTTTTCACTTAAGCAAACTACATTTGAGTTGCTTAGCAGATACACTTATGACAAATAAATCTCAGAGCACTGTTTACATTTGTGCATTTCTGCAGCTGGGTAGGTACTAAAGCAAATAGTTATGACATTCTGCTGGGGATTTCAGTTCAGTTGAGAAGTTTAGTTACTATTGTGCAATATGAATGGTATTACAACAGCCAGAACTACACAGGCATGCACGGTCACATGTATACACACATACACACATATATTCACAGAAACACCTACAGGGTTGCACATATTCAGTGTGACTCCTGACAGTGTTATCCCAGCTTGACCTCTGACCTCTTTCCATGTCCAGGTTCACCGTGCTGCCTTCCGGCTCTCTGAAGATCACTGATGTCCGACTGGTTGATAGTAAACTTTACACTTGCTCAGCAAAAAACCCAGCAGGCAACGTGTCTATCAACTACAATTTACACATACAAGGTACCTCCTTATGGATAGTCACTTTGTAGAGCCTGTTTCGCTTCACGGTTCAAGATGCTGTCGTGCATCTAAGACCCAAAATGCTAAACAGACAGATAGATATCATGAGAAACAAACCTTGTTTGTTTGTTTCCCAGCTAAACCCAAGATCCAGGCAGCTCCATCCCTGCTGAAGGCTCTGATAGGCCAGACAGTGGTTCTGCCATGTGTGGTTCAGGGGGAGCCCAGCCCTGAGATCAGCTGGTTCCACGACGGAAGTCCTGTCTGGGCCAAGGACACTGCAGCCCTCAAGATCCACAGGGCCAGCCTCACTGACCAGGGCATCTACAGCTGTGTGGCCAAGAACACTGCTGGACAGGACACCATGGAGGTCAAACTGGAGGTGCTAGGTGGGTCTCTAACTTGAGGGATCTGATTGATCAATGTGATGCAGCTTTTCTCTTTCCTAATACTGTACACCCATGTATCCTTTTGTCAGCTGATAACACCCCTTGCCATCAGCACTGAAAACTAACTGAGCCAAACCATTAACTTGTTAAAAGAAGTTCACACAGCAAGAACGGTAATATTATAAGTAGAGCAGATACCTCCAGGTTTACATGAGAGTGGTGCTGAGCGATTAACCAACATTTAAACAACTAATTGACTGACTCCGGTTCAACTATTTGAATTCCATTTGTTGTTTTTTTCCCCTTCTGTGAGGTCAGTGCACACATTGCAGTTTCTCTAGAGATAAATCAAATAAAGCCCGAACTGTGCGATGTAGTAGGGAGTTGTAGTTTCCAACAGGCCAATATTCTAGATAATTTAGTGCAGAAAATGTGGTAATTAACTACAATCAAATCAAATGTTATTGGTCACCTAAACATATTTATCAGATGTTATTGGTCACCTAAACATATTTAGCAGATGTTATTGGTCACCTAAACATATTTAGCAGATGTTATTGATCACCTAAACATATTTAGCAGATGTTATTGGTCACCTAAACATATTTAGCAGATGTTATTGGTCACCTAAACATATTTATCAGATGTTATTGGTCACCTAAACATATTTATCAGATGTTATTGGTCACCTAAACATATTTAGCAGATGTTATTGATCACCTAAATATATTTAGCAGATGTTATTGCGAGTGTAGCGAAATGCTTGTGTTCCTAACTCCAACAGTGCAGTAGTATCTAACAATTCGCAACAATACACAAATCTAAAAGTAAAATAATGGAATTAAGAAATATATCAATATTAGGACGACTAAAATACAGCAGAATAGAATACAGTATATACATATGAGATGAGTAAAGCAAGTATGTAAACATGAAACATTGTGTAAACATGATGTAAACATGATTCAAGTGACCATAATCCATTGTGCACCTACTTGTCACCTCTGTTTCTTTTACGGCTGCTACATAAAGGAGACAGTAGAATGCACGACCGAGAGAGATAGAGAGCAGTTTCTTGCGAGGTATTTCTACCTGGAAATACATGATCTAAGGGATGGATAATTGGACTTATTTTATTTGAAGAACTACTAAAATGGTGATTTTTGTCAGACATCATAGGCAGCAGCTCTATAGAGAGATGAGGACTTTGAATGAAATAATAAAGTCATCAAATAAAAACAAATGGAACATACATCATTGAAATAAAGTATTTGGTGGTTAATAGGCCTAAGTGGTAAGCGGTCACTATCACCATGGGACTTTTATTCATTGTTTTGTTCTGTGTTGTTCCGGCATTCAACCCACGTAATGCATACTACTTTATGTTAAAAAAATAAACATCTAAATGTGAAACTGTGATATTTAAAAAAATAATGGGGCCAAAACCGAAGCCATCTCAAAAAGCACTAATCGCTCAGCACTACATGAGAGAAAAATGTGTCCAGAATAGACAAGGACAGTAGTCTTTAGAGGTGCTTTCTCTGGAAACACAGCACCATAGTCAGAGTGCAAGCAGCCCTATAAACCCCATTCTATTTGACCAGTGCATGGATCAGTCTGTTAATGTTAGGGGGTTGATTGAGGTGCACTTTGACCTTAGAGGTCAGCTTTAGCTGAGGGAAGGATTAGAGGAAGCCAGAGCTGCAGGTTAACGAGTGAGTATGGGGTATAGGAGACATGACTCACATTGTCACAGGCCAGAAGCACATCTTCACCCTACCCCTAGGATTAACCCTCACACTGTCTTACCCTAATGCTCCTCTACCAGAACCTTCAAACAAAAATGAAGACCATATCTTGTAAAATTTTCAACCTAACTTTTACACTTATGATTAGAGTAGCCCTGGATTTATATAACTCATGATGCTGAATAAACCCTTTACATTATACATACAAAAGTATGTGGACACCCCTTCAAATTAGTGGATTCGGCTATTTCAGCCACACCTGTTGCTGACAGGTGTATAAAATCTAGCACACAGCCATGCAATCTCCATAGACAAACATTGGCAGTGGAATGGCCTTACTGAAGAACTCGGTGACTTTCCTTTCCAATAAGTCAGTTTTTCACATTTCTGCCCTGCTAGAGCTGTTATTGTGAAGTGGAAATGGCTAGGAGCAACAATGGCTCATCTGCGAAGGGGTAGTGCCGCCGAGTGCTGAAGCGCGAGCTCCAAACTGCCTCTGGAAGCAACGTCAGCACAATAACTGTTCTTCTGGGTTTTCATGGATGAGCAGCTGCACACAAGCCTAAGATCACCATGTGCAATGCCAAGCGTTGGCTGGAGTGGTGTAAAGCTCTCCGCTATTGGATTCTGGAGCAGTGGAAATGTGTTTTCTGGAGTGATGAATCATACTTCAGTATCTGGCAGTCCGACAACAAATCTGTGTTTGGAGGATACCAGGAGAACGCTACCTGTCCAAATGCATGGTGACAAATCTGGTGGAGGAGGAATAATGGTCTGGGGCTGTTTCTCATGGTTTGGGCTAAGCCCCTTAGTTCCAGTGAATGCGCTTGTGCACAAAGGTCCAAACAGAAATGGTTTGTTGAGATTGGTGTGGAAGAACTTGACTGGCCTGCACAGAGCCCTGACCTCAACCCCATTGAACACCTTTGGGATGAATTGAACCCTGACTGCGAGCCAGTGCTAATCGCCCAACCTCAGTGCCCAACCTCACTAATGCTCTTGTGGGTGAATGGAAACAAGTCCCTGCAGCAATGTTCTAACATCTAGTGGAAAGCCTCCCAGAAGAGTGGAGGCTGTTATAGCAGCAAAGGCGGGGCCAACGCCAAATTAATGCCCATGATTTTGGAATGAGATGTTTGACGAGCAGGTGTCCACATACTTTTGGTCATACAGTGTAGCTTATTCCCTGTGTTGTCATAATGCTCTGTCCTTTATCGGTTCCACAGAGGCCCCGTCCTTCGCAGAGGCTGGAGATGCCATCATGGAGAAAGTGTCTAACAGCAAGGTCACCATTCCCTGCCCTGCTGAAGGTAGGATAAGATTTATGATGTACTGTATGTCCGTTTTACGGGAAACAGATACACGCTAGAAGGAAACATACAGTGCAAGTCTGGTGTCAGACAAAACACACAATTTACACAGGCTGACCAAAGTGAACAGATCTAGAGAATCTTTTTCCAGGTATGTTTGGATGAAACCGTTTTGGCTCCATATGAAATGTAGGACAAAGGTGTGGACTTATCTAGCTACTGTACCTTCAAAGCATTGCTCTGCTATCTCCAGAGGCTTTCATTAGTCTGTGGAAACAATTGCGTGTTTCAATACCCCTGCTATCCTAATGGTGTGCTTTCATTAATTTGTATACTGTTTCTTTCTCTATTTTAGCATCTTAGCATCTTGAGAAAGGGTGTGTGTATGTGCATTATTTCTTATGCGTGGGCCCATTGAGCTTCTTGTTGACAGGGCACTTAAATAGGTGTTGTTTGTATGGAGCCGTGCCATGGTAACGGGGCATGTTTGAGAAGGTGAGGAGTAGGCTAATGTGGACACATCAACAGCTGGAACATCATTCTGCCTTTTCCCTCAGCGGGCCACATCTGCTTTCCTCTTCGCTCTGCGAGGGGACCTGCTGGGAGAGGAATCCTAATTACAGGCTGCTGCTGCCAGATAATGGACAGAGATGTTTGTGGTGCTCCTCTGCTGAGGAGCTGGGTCCACTGCCCCTCCCTGTAGAGCCCACACTGTTACCAGTATTGTTACAGGGCCCTCACAGCGAAGCTCGCAGGCAGCCACAGCTCCAGGCAGGAAGCTCTAGGTGTCTGGCTAAGGAAACTAGGAGACAATAGCTTTTTCATCCCCCATTGTATCATAGAAATGTGTCTGTCTGTGTGAATGTTGGATGGCAAGATGAAAGGAGATTCTGCCATCAGGAAAATATTATGTTTTACCAACAGGAACACTTAATGCCCCATAATAATGGAAGTACTTGTTTAAAAAAGAAAATGAAAGAGATAATGGAAGGAAGCGTAGTGAACTCAAGCAGATAAATACAAGAAACAGGTTTTAATTATTTTAATCTAAACAGAACATCTGTATTTCCTGCCAGCAATGAGATTATACATTTGAGTCATTGCTGTAAAGTGTAAACATGTGCTCCGCGTGGGACCGGGTGATAACATTACCTTTGGTTCCTCTCTGTGGTTCCTCTCTGTGGTTCCTCTCTGTGGTTCCTCTCTGTCCCCTCAGTATTTTTGGACGGGGGATGAAATATGTGTTTAGTTTCCCGTACAGCCTTCTCTCTCTCTTGTGTTTGGATATGTTCTGTAAATAGAGATGGGACAGGGATTTACTTCCTTCTTTGCTCTTAATGCAAAAAGCTGGACTGGATGTCTGCACAGCTATGTATGTCCAGTCCTATTTATGTAAGAGAGACCTCAGACTGGGGTATATCGGGTACAGGTGCGCCCTCCTAACCCCGTTCCGTCCCGTGCTCCACCTCTATTTCCATCCCAGACTCCTGCCACTGCTCCCGGCCCTTTTCCCCATTGTAAAGCTCCAAACACATCTGTTTCAGGTGCCTATACATCACATCAAGGCTTAGAACTTCTGGCCCAACCACTATTCTTACTGTCCAGGGTCCTCAAGCTATGATTCTGGTAGTAAATCACGACACTAACACTTTAAATCAGGCATCTACCAACATATTGTGTTTGGCGTTCATGTGCTACTTTCTAACCTTGAAGTATCCCAGCCCACCGATAGGGCTCTCAGTCTCTATCTGTCCTGCTGTCCAACAGATACAGTGGGGCAAAAAAGTATTTAGTCAGCCACCAATTGTGCAAGTTCTCCCACTTAAAAAGATGAGAGAGGCCTGTAATTTTTCATCATAGGTACACTTCAACTATGACAGACAAAATGAGAAAAGAAAATCCAGAAAATCATATTGTAGGATTTTTTATGAATTTATTTGCAAATTATGGTGGAAAATAAGTATTTGGTCAATAACAAAAGTTGATCTCAATACTTTGTTATATACCCTTTTTTGGTAATGACAGAGGTCAAACGTTTTCTGTAAGTCTTCACAAGGTTTTCACACACTGTTGCTGGTATTTTGGCCCATTCCTCCATGTAGATCTCCTCTAGAGCAGTAATGTTTTGGGGCTGTTGCTGGGCAACACAGACTTTCAACTCCCTCCAAAGATTTTCTATGGGCTTGAGATCTGGAGACTGGCTAGGCCACTCCAGGACCTTGAAATGCTTCTTACGAAGCCACTCCTTCGTTGCCCAGGCGATGTGTTTGGGATCATTGTCATGCTGAAAGACCCAGCCACATTTCATCTTCAGTGCCCTTGCTGATGGAAGGAGGTTTTCACTCAAAATGTCACGATACATGGCCCCATTCATTCTTTCCTTTACACGGATCAGTTGTCCTGGTCCCTTTGCAGAAAAACAGCCCCAAAGCATGATGTTTCCACCCCCATGCTTCACAGTAGGTATGGTGTTCTTTGGATGCAACTCAGCATTCTATGTCCTCCAAACACGACGAGTTGAGTTTTTACCAAAAAGTTATATTTTGGTTTCATCTGACCATATGACATTCTCCCAATCTTCTTCTGGATCATCCAAATGCTCTCTAGCAAACTTCAGACGGGCCTGGACATGTACTGGCTTAAGCAGGGGGACACGTCTGTCACTGCAGGATTTGAGTCCCTGGTGGCGTAGTGTGTTACTGATGGTAGGCTTTGTTACTTTGGTCCCAGCTCTCTGCAGGTCATTCACTAGGTCCCCCCGTGTGGTTCTGGGATTTTTGCTCACCGATCTTGTGATCGTTTTGACCCCACGGGGTGAGATCTTGCGTGGAGCCCCAGATCGAGGAAGATTATCAGTGGTCTTGTATGTCTTCCATTTCCTAATAATTGCTCCCTCAGTTGATTTCTTCAAACCAAGCTGCTTACCTATTGCAGATTCAGTCTTCCCAGCCTGGTGCAGGTCTACAATTTTGTTTCTGGTGTCCTTTGACAGCTCTTTGGTCTTGGCCATAGTGGAGTTTGGAGTGTGACTGTTTGAGGTTGTGGACAGATGTCTTTTATACTGATAACAAGTTCAAACAGGTGCCATTAATACAGGTAACGAGTGGAGGACAGAGGAGCCTCTTAAAGAAGAAGTTACAGGTCTGTGAGAGCCAGAAATCTTGCTGGTTTGTAGGTGACCAAATACTTATTTTCCACCATGATTTACAAATCAATTAATTAAAAATCCTACAATGTGATTTTCTGGATTTTTTTTCTTCTCATTTTGTCTGTCATGGTTGAAGTGTACCTAAGATGAAAATTACAGGCTTCTCACATCTTTTTAAGTGGGAGAACTTGCACAATTGGTGGCTGATTAAATACTTTTTTGCCCCACTGTAAATGTAGGGCCTGCTTTTTCCAGTCTGGGACACTTTCCCATTCAGCCCTTCCTGTAGGTGGGGGCGCAGACAGAAGGCACTTTTGTTTCTGTCAGCTATAATCGATAAAGAATCCTCTCACCACCCTCTCTGCTATCTTTACACCCGCAGGCTCACCCCCTCCCAAGGTACGCTGGTTCAAGAACGGTCTTGAGATACACCCTGACCAATCAGAGCTCTCTGTGGCACAGGACGGCTCTCTTGTGATTGGTTCAGCATCTGCCAGTCACAGTGGGGACTTCACATGTGTAGCCAGCAATGATGCAGGCTCTGTGGAGCGGAAGACCCGGTTGAAAGTGCATGGTGAGATCTTATCAATTCCATCTTTATTCAAAACTGATGTGAGTTCAGATAACAATAAAATATCTTAACAAAGGGACTTCTAGATGATGTCTGTCTCTCGTACTCCTCTAGTTCCCCCTGAGATCCAGGATGATGGACAGCCCCTGAACCTGACAGTCACCCTGAAGCAGCCACTCACTCTGGGCTGTGATGTCATTGGTATCCCCTCCCCCACAATCACCTGGACTAAAGACGGGCAGAATGTGAGTCACCTACCAGGCATTCAAATAGACTTCTTAAAAACACGTTTTTTTTTAAACGTATAGGTTGTAAAGGTGACCATACTTCTACTGACTTCGATGACAACAATGTTATTTGTATCTAGCAACACAGTGACACCAAGTGGTCATTTAGTTTATCACAGTCCAATATTGATCTTACAGTAACAAGCACTTACAATGTATGTCTGGCTGTGTATAGGTGGTGGACTCCCCTGGAGTGTATCTACAGAATGGAAAGAGACTTCTGAGAATCTATCGGGTCCAGACAGAGCACGGTGGCCAGTTCAGCTGCATAGCTAGTAACACAGCTGGGCAGGCCCGAAGGGACTACAACATTGTTGTACAAGGTGAGCCTTCATAGTGCTTAAAATCAAGTTGGTGTCCTACCTCTCCCATTGATTTTACATTTAAAGTTTAAGCAAAGTCAGTTGTGTAAAATAAATATTTTAAAGTACTACTTAAGTCATTTTTTGGGGGATATCTGTACTCAACTTCACTATGTATATTTTTGAAAACTTTTACTTCACTCATTCCTAAAGAAAATAATGTACTTTTTACTCCATACATTTTCTCTGATACCCAAAAGTACTCGTTACATTTTGAATGCTTAGCAGGATAGGAAAATTGTAAAATGTCAAATTCACGCACTTATCAAGAGAACATCCCTGGTCATCCCTACTGCCTCTGACCTGGCGGCAGTAGCGGTTCTAGCTTGTATGGCTCCCTAGGCGAATCTCCCTCCACTAATTGCATTAGTACTGTACAAAGTTAGAGGTGCGCTATTTGATAGATTCCCCCACTCCCCCTACCTCGGGCTTTCAGTGGGGAGACCTGAGGTTAAGCTAACCCCACCTTCCTCCCCGTCTTGTACTTCTGAGTGGGAGACCTTCCCAGGCAGTAGCCTGTCTAGCTCACAAACTAGAATCAGGGCACCCACTCCGACAAGGTTAATTGACCCACAGTCCCACACGGTGACATGATGACGTGACGTGCAAATGAGCGATAGCAAACCGATCGTACAAATGTCACCTACCGCCCCCTGCAAGATGCTGCCCGGGGCAGTTGCCCGTGTCGCCTATATCTAAATCCGCCATTGCCTAGCGGACTCACTAAATACACATGCTTCATTTGGAAATGATGTCTGGGGGTTGGAGTGTGACTCTGGCTATCCGTAAATTTAAAATACAAGAAAATGGTCCCCATCCTGCACTGGTGTCACTAATTTGAAATGATTTAAACTTTTACTTTTTATTCTTAAGTATATTTTAGCAATTCCAGGTCTAAGTTTGAAGTTTGAATGTGTGTGTGTGTGTGTGTGTGTGTGTGTGTGTGAGTTAGCCCCACCAGTGATCTCGGGGATGTCCAGGGTACAGGACCTGTCAGTGGTGTCAGGACAGGAGGTAGAGTTCCAGTGTCGGGTCAGTGGGCGCCCAGCCCCCAAAGTTGAATGGAGCCGGGATGGAGAGTGAGTCTTTCTTGACATTGACACTTGTGCATATAGCTACTACCCATCACATGAAATTGTTTATTCACACTCATATACAAATGTAGGATCGTAATTTGATTACTCTTGTGTTGCTGAGAATTTTCCTGCACGGCAGGAAATACAAACTTGTAGTGTATTTAGGTTTTAAAAAGGATTCTAAAGTTTGTAATTTCCACTTTGAAATTTCAGACTTGATTTGTCCAAATGAAAAATGTATCAGACCCAACAAAAATGTCCATGAATTATAATCCACATAATAATTCACATTTCCTGTTGCTGCAGGATTATTTTCCTGCTGTAGCAAAGTCGCTCAAATTAATATCCTACATTTGTACATACATCATGTGTCAGATATCACTTTTTGTGTGTGGATTAGCCTAGCCAATACACTGTCAGGCTTTGGAGTATTGACCCCACTCCCTCCTACTCCAGGGTGCTGTCCAAGGACGGGGACCCCCATGTGGAGTTCCATGAGCAGGGCCAGGTGATGAAGGTGAAGGCAGTCAGACTGAGGGACCAGGGCTTGTACCAGTGTCTGGCCAGTAACAGCGCTGGGACACAGATGCGCCAGTTCAGACTCACTGTGCAAGGTACTGTTCCCTCTCTCATGTTTCCTTCTCAATGACCTCATACCAACAACACAAACTTCCTTCTGCATCTCAGAAATAATTACAATGTTTATCGCTGAAGCAGATTCACTTTCTATACTACAGTATACCTTGAGAAAGTCACCTTTCTCTCTTCTCACGCTCCTCCTCTCTCCTCCTGTTTTTCCAGCTCCCCCCACCATCATGGGCCCCAGTGAGACCTCAGAGGTGTCTGTGGTGTTGGGTTTCCCCACGGTTCTGCCCTGTGATGTCGAAGGTTCTCCCATGCCCAGTATCACCTGGCTGAAGGACAACCAGCCCATCGTGTCCAGTGCCCAGCTCACCTACACCCGGGGTGGGCAGGCACTGAGGTTGGGGGCAGCACAGGGCGACAGTGCCGGTCTCTACACCTGCCGAGCCTCAAACCCAGCAGGCACCACTCTTAAACACTACTCACTCAGTGTGCTGGGTAAGGTAACCAGACAAGGAGAGGGTTGATTCTGGTCTATGTACTGAACAGTAGTCTAACATCATTACAATTCAATGTACGTAAATAACGGAGAGGTATTTGACTGCCTGTTTGATTTGATCAGTTCCACCCCAGATTGAAGGGGACTCTACATCTCTGAGTTTCGGTAGCCGAGATGAGAAAGTCCGGATCAACGGCTCATTAACCCTGTCCTGTCTGGCTAAAGGCTTCCCTGAACCCAAGACCCAGTGGTTCAAAGATGGACAGGTTGGTTTGTGTTTCTGTCTAGCTACTGCATTTCACACAAGTTCATTTAACGCAACAGATGTCTATTTCTGCTTATTTGAAACATTTTGGATTTATTTTTGCTGTTTCTAGTTGTTGACTAGGAACTCCCACACTGGTATCCGTGAGAGTGGTCACCTTCTTCACATAGACAATGCCATGCTCTCCCATGAGGGACAATACACCTGCATGGTCACCAACACTGCAGGAGAGGACAAGAGAGACTTCCACGTCACTATTCAGGGTGAGTGTCCACGTATGGAATTTAAACTGTCTGCCGTTAATTCACACTATGCAACCTAATCTCACTGCACCCTTGTGAAACTAACTGAACATTCGTTCTCTCTCTCTCTCCAGTTCCTCCCATCTTCCATCGGGGAAGTAACGGTGCAGCAGCCTGGGGTCTGGGAGGAGAGGAGGAGGAGGAGGAGGAGGGAGGGGTTAGAGATGATGAGATGACAGAGAGAAGGGAGGTGGTCCTGGGGCATCCCATCAGCCTGTCCTGCGAGAGTAACGCCATCCCTCCGCCCCATCTCAGCTGGTACAGAGAGGGACGCAAGCTCTCCACCGCTGACGGAGTGGTACTGCTGCCAGGTGAGAGGGGGACCATGCCCTCTAGGTCTAGTTCTACGATATCAAACTGGTACAACGACCAGTATGGCACTACTGCAGCATCAGCTCCACTGTGATCCAATAAGATGCTCTGTTATGTTGTTGTCCTTTAGGTGGGCAGGTACTCCAGATTCCACGGGTCCAGCAGGAGGATGCTGGGAAATATACGTGTCAGGCGGTGAACGAGGCAGGGGAGGACCGCATGCACTTTGACCTGGAGGTTCTGGGTAGGCACGCTTTGTTACTATCCCTGTTATTCTGTCAACTTATTATTCAATCATGGTCCTCGTACAGTCAAAAGCCTTAATGCCTAAACCTGCAAAATGGATGTGCCATTTCTGAATGTTTTTCTCTTTTGGCGTCCTGTTTTCCCAGTCCCCCCAGTGATAACGGGTCAGTTGGATGAGTTCATGGAGGAGATAGGAGCAGTGGTGAACAGTACCGTGGCTCTCCACTGTGACGTGACGGGTCACCCAGAACCAGCCATCTCCTGGCTGAGGGACGGCACACCGCTGCCCTCCGGACAACACCACAGCATCAGTGAGGACGGGAGACAACTACAGGTCAGAATCCCGTATACCAAAGCACTGCACTGCTTAGTACAGTATAAGGACTTCCCTTGGAATAGAATGGCCCCCGTCCTGCGCTGGTGTCACTAATTTGATTTAATTAAATATACAGCCCTCTCTTATTTCATCTGTCTCAGGGGGCAGGTCTATAATATTATGTTATTAATTATTCTGTCTTTCAGATCCTCAGTGTGCAGGTGTCAGACATGGCCAGCTACCTTTGTGTGGCTGAGAACAAGGTTGGAGCAGTGGAAAAACTCTTCAGTCTGACTGTGCAAGGTGAGATGGAGCCCACAAGTACAGACATCTCTTCAAATGCCACATCAAGCTGATTTCTACAATTCACACAGGAAGGACAGAGATATCCTGTGAATGTGTTTACGTGTTAGCTGAGTGTGAGCTGATGTATTCCTGTTCCTCTCCAGTTCCCCCAAGGATGGTAGCTGGCAGGGAGGAGGAGGTGAGTGTGATAAAGGGTCACATGGTGTCCATGATGTGTGACGTCCAGGCGTACCCTCCTCCAGAGATCACATGGACCAGAGATGGACAGGTCCTCCAGTTCAGCACGGGCATCCATATCCTGCCAGGTCAGAGCTGGCTCCTCAACACACTGCCCAGAGCCCATAACACATTCCATAACTCATTGTGTACTCAATCGGCCAACCATACACAATAAACGCATAGCAATTCAAAATGCATTTTATCTGTGATTTGTCTACTGTACACTGTCTTTCTGCTGTTCTCTGCTGACTTCCTCTGATACCTGCTATCTAGTTTACTGTACTGTCATTCTGATTAATTCACTGATCATAAACTATGCCTTCTGAACTACGTATTGTTGTCTGTACTGTAGGAGGTCAGATGTTGCAGCTGCCCCGGGCCAGACTAGAGGATGCGGGACAGTACGTGTGCACTGCCACCAACTCAGCAGGCCAGGACCAGAAGAGCATCCTGCTCAGTGTCTATGGTGAGAAACTGTGCTGCGTTCATCAGTGTCACACTTCACTTGCTACAATATCTTAATTAGCACTTAAATATTGTCTATTTTATTCCTATGGGTTTACAGTCCTGCCCACGCTGAAGCCCCGCCTTGACTCTGAGTCAGAGGTCCTGACCCCTCAGGTGGGGTCATCTGTCACTCTGCGTTGTGAAGCTCGGGGCATTCCGACGCCTGAGGTCACATGGTACAGGAACGGGCTGCAGCTGGCAGCTAGGACTGGACTGAAAGTGGAGCAGCATCAGCTGGAGATCATGGGAGTGCAGGTAAACACACTGTCATCACCTTCAGTTGGTGCTGTCCTAACTGCTTTAGACGAGTTAGCACTGATAACTAAGGGCATGAGATTAACCCTGTTTTAAGCATCAAAGTGAAACACTGTTGTTCTGTTTCATGCTGACTATGGTTCATGGTCCATAGGTGGCTGATGGTGGAATGTACATCTGCAAGGTGTCCAATGTGGCTGGACAAGTGGACAGGACCTTCCGCTTGACTGTTCATGGTGAGACTTGCCTCCCATGTAACCTCCATTAGATCTGTTTCTTACATATGGTAATACTGGCATATCAGATGTCACAGTATAATGAATCTCATTGTTTCTATTCTGTTCTCCTCCTTAGTACCCCCTGTCCTGGATGGGCCTCTTCATGAGTCCCTCACTCAAAACCTGGGCTCCCATGTCACCTTGCTGTGTGAGCCTACAGGGGTCCCAGTACCCAGTATAACCTGGCTGAAGGATGGCATCCCTATTGGTAAGAAGCTGAAGTTTTATAAATTAACTGTGACAAATTCAGTTTTGACAAGATCACATTTTGACACGTGTATTAATGCATTTGAATGAATGAGACCTCCAGCTGCTGGTTTAGCCTGACCTGTGTGGTTATTTCTTTCCCAGAGAGCAGTCTGCAGTGGCAGTGGTCGGTACGAGGCAACAGGCTGGAGTTGGGTCCTCTGACCCTCTCTCACGCTGGAACCTACACCTGTGTGGCCAAGAACAGGGAGGGACAGACTCAGAAGGACTTTGCTCTCACAGTGCAAGGTAGGCTACAGACTCCCCCACAACAGTGGCAGTCGGTGATGTTCAAGATGAGGGAGGATGATTTTTTTTATTTTTAGAAGCATGGCTTTATTTCTATTACAGCATATTAGATGACTGTCATTCATATTACATTCACCCAGTTCAATGTAACATCGATAGATTTAGACTACTACATGATACTCAAAGTTTCCCTATACCCATCATGAGTTCGCTATAACAATGCCTATGAATGAAAGTTTACAACGTAAGTGCACACAGGTCGAAAGAAAGATTTAAGGAAACAGTGACACATTGACAGACAGTAACACATTCAATATCGCCTGCACACTCTTGCCTGCATCTAGCTGATCTAGGGGGTAATCATTAGTCCAACAGTTGCAAACTAGAGTTCCTGTTGGACAAATTCAGGTATGTTTATCCGTGTTTCGTTTGCTTCCGTTTGAATACACCCCTGATCACACGCAAACAGTTCATTTTCATAGCCAGATACAAAACAACTTGTTGTATTACTTCTCGCATCTACGCGCTCTCCTCCTCTCACCTTTTCCCTTTGCTTGTGGACATCAATGCACAACACATCAGCTGTCTGTGACCAGGCGATTAAACCTTTTCAAGCCAAACCTTCATATCATAACCGCTACACACAGCCTACATTGTTGTCAACATATTAGCAAAAGTAACGTCATAGTCAGCATAGCTAATAGAACTAACGCCTTAGTAAACTTACTATAATCATGTAGTACAGTCAGTAAGCAATTAACAGTTACGCCGGTGGGCCCCAGTGGCAATAAATTAGTAAAACCAAAGCTTACCTTGACTTGGAAGAGTTCCAGTGTTGGATAGACATACAGTAGCCAGCTAGCTAACATAGCATGCCTCTCTATTTGAGCCGGGTGTTTGAGTAGGCTAACCTAGCTAGCTGCTGTTAGGAGTGTGTATTGGAGGCGAAGTCAGGTGCAGGAGATTAGAGTGTAGTGAACAGGCGCACTTTTTATTCCGGTCACACTGACAGCACAAAATAACATAAAATGTGCCCAAAACACGGAACATAGATAAAAAGTAATGCGTGTAACCATATCCACAATATCAAAATACACGTAACACAAACAATCCTACACAAGACATGATGGGGAACAGAGGAATAAATACATATGAATTGATTGGGAAATTAAAACTAGGTGTGCAGGGAACAAGACAAAACAAATGGATACATGAAAAATGGAGCGGCGATGGCTAGAAAGCTGGCCACGTCGACCGCCGAACACCGCCCGAACAGGGAAGTCGTGACAGCTGCACTAGCTACCTAAGTAAATTAAAGTGAAAGTGACATTTTTGGGGGGGAAATATAGCTAGCTCTCTCTCTCACTCTCTCTCTCGCTCCTCCATATTTTAAAAGAACTTAATTTGTTCAAAACTGTTCAACTATTGTCTTTCTCTCTTTGAGTCAACTACTCACCACATTTTATGCACTGCAGTGCTAGCTAGCTGTAGCTTATGCTTTCAGTACAATATTCATTATCTGATCCTTGATTGGGTGGACAACATGTCAGTTCATGCTGCAAGAGCTCTGATAGGTTGGAGCATGTCTTCAGGAAGTTGTCATAATTACTGTGTAAGTCTATGGAAGCGGGTGAGAACCATGATCCTCTTAGGTTTTGTATTGAAGTCAATGTACCCAGAGGAGGGCGGAAGCTAGCTGTTTTCTGGTGACACCATGGTGCTACCCTACAGAGTGCTGTTAAAGCTATATTGCAAGACATTGTGGTTTAATAAATTATTTGGTGAAATTAGAATATATTTAGTGTAGTTTTATCTAAAAAGGATAACTTTTTTAATGTTTGACCTCCATTGTCCCTACACATTGTAAATTAGATTACACCCAAGATAATCAATCACATGTTGTGAGGAGAATCAAAGACCTTTTGCATGTCAGTGTTGTGAGTCATAGTGCTGATCTTTTGTTTCAGTGTCGCCCACAATCCTGGACTCTGGCCATCCATCTGACCTGAGTGCCCCAGTGGGCGATGAGCTGACTCTGGAGTGCAAAGTGAAAGGGACACCCACACCCCGCCTCAGCTGGCTGAAGAATGGAGTGACTCTGGAGGGCTCAGACACCCAAGAGATAGAGTGAGTCCCTTTCACTTACAATTGCCAGCCTAAGTACAGTTGAAGTCGGAAGTTTACATACACCTTAGCCTCTAGCGTCGAGCAATCCCGTATCCGGGAGCGTAATCATAGCCTCAAGCTCATTACCATAATGCAACGTTTCCTATTCATGAAAATCGCAAATGAAATGAAATAAATATATTCAAACACAAGCTTAGCCTTTTGTTAACAACACTGTCATCTCAGATTTTCAAAATATGCTTTTCAACCAAAGCTACACAAGCATTTGTGTAAGAGTATTGATAGCCTAGCATAGCATTAAGCCTAGCATTCAGCAGGCAACATTTTCACAAAAACAAGAAAAGCATTCAAATAAAATCATTTACCTTTGAAGAACTTCGGATGTTTTCAATGACGAAACTCTTAGTTAGATAGCAAATGTTCATTTATTCCAAAAAGATTATTTGTGTAGACGAAATAGCTCCGTTTTGTTCATCATGTTTGGCTAAGAAAAACACCGGAAAATGCAGTCACTTACAACGCCGAACTTTTTTCCAAATTAGCTCCATAATATCGACAGAAACATGGCAAACGTTGTTTAGAATCAATCCTCAAGGTGTTTTTCACATATCTATTCGATAATCTATCAGTGGTGGCAGTTGCCTTCTAATCAGAAGAAAACGGAAAAATACTGCAGCTGGAGATTACTCAATAATCACGACGGAGGACACCAAGCGACCACCTGGTAGATGTAGTCTCTTATGGTCAATCTTCCAATGATATGCCTACAAATACGTCACAATGCTGCAGACACCTTGGGGAAAACATGGAAAACGTAAGCTGACTCCTAGCTCCTTCACAGCCATATAAGGAGTCATTGCCATGAGGCGGTTTTAAAATATGCGGCACTTCCTGATTGGATTTTTATCTGTTTTTTTTCTGTAACATCAGTTCTGTGGCACTCACAGACAATATATTTGCAGTTTTGGAAACGTCAGAGTGTTTTCTTTCCAAAGCTGTCAATTATATGCATAGTCGAGCATCTTTTCATGACAAAATATCTTGTTTAAAACGGGAACTTTTTTCATCCAAAAATTAAAATAGCGCCCCCTATATCCAATAAGTTAACCAAATACATTTAAACTCCGTTTTTCACAATTCCTGACATTTAATCCTAGTAAAAATTCCCTGTCTTAGGGCAGTTAGGATGACCACTTTATTTTAAGAATGTGAAATGTCAGAATAATAGTAGAGAGAATAACTTATTTCAGCTTTTATTTCTTTCATCACATTCCCAGTGGGTCAGAAGTTTACATAGACTCAGTTAGTATTTGGTAGCATTGCCTTTAAATTGTTTAACTTGGGTCAATTGTTTCGGGTACCCTTCCACAAGCTTCCCACAATAAGTTGGGTGAATTTTGGCCCATTCCTCCTGACAGAGCTGGTGTAACTGAGTCAGGTTTGTAGGCCTCCTTGCTCGCACATGCTTTTTCAGTTCTGCCCACAAATTGTCCACGGGATTGAGGTCAGGGCTTTGTGATGGCCACTCCAATACCTTGACTTTGTTGTCCTTAAGCCATTTGCCACAACTTTGGAAGTATGCTTGGGGTCATTGTCCATTTGGAAGACCCATTTGCGACCAAGCTTTAACTTCCTGACTGTTGTCTTGAGATGTTTATTCAAATTATCCACATATTTTTACCTCCTCATGATGCCATCTATTTTGTGAAGTGCACCATTCCCTCCTGCAGCAAAGCACCCTCACAACATGATGCTGCCACCCCCGTGCTTCACGGTTGGGATGGTGTTCTTCGGCTTGCAAGCGTCCTCCTTTTTCCTCCAAACATAACGATGGTCATTATGGCCAAAACGTTCTATTTTTGTTTCATCATACTAGAGGACATTTCTCCAAAAAGTACGATCTTTGTCCCCATGTGCAGTTGCAAACCGTAGTCTGACTTTTCTATGATGGTTTTGGAGCAGTGACTTCTTCCTTGCTTAGCAGCCTTTCAGGTTATGTCGACATAGGACTCGTGTTACTGTGGATATAGATACTTTTGTACCTGTTTCCTCCAGCATCTTCACAAGGTCCTTTGCTGTTGTTCTGGGATTTATTTGCACTTCACACCAAAGGACGTTCAACTCTAGGAGACAGAATGCGTCTCCTTCCTGAGTGGTATGACGGCTGCGTGGTCCCATGGTGTTTATACGTGCATACTATTTTTTGTACAGATTGGACATTTCTCCCAAGGATGAACCAGACTTGTGGAGGTCTACAATTTTTTCCTGAGGTCTTGGCTGATTTCTTTTGATTTTCCCATAATGTCAAGCAAAGAGGCACTGAGTTTGAAGGTAGGGCTTAATATACATCCACAGGTACACCTCCAATTGACTCAAATGATGTCAATTAGCCTATCAGAATCTTCTAAAGCCATGACATAATTTTCTGGAATTTTCCAAGCTGTTTAAAGGCACATTCAACTTAATGTATGTAAACTTCTGACCCGCTGGAATTGTGATACAGTGAATTAGAAGTGAAATAATCTATCTGTAAACAATTGTTGGAAAAATTACTTGTGTCATGCACAAAGTAGATGTCCTAACTGACTTGCCGAAACTATAGTATGTTTACAAGAAATTTGCGGAGTGGTTCAAAAACGAGTTTTATTGACTCCAACCTAAGTGTATGTAAACATCCGACTTCAACTGTATGTGTATCAGTGTTATTCTCTTAACAGGGTTCGACATACAGGGCTGCCTGCTGGCCCGGGGAGGTTTTGAAAAAGCTCAGTCGAGCATCCTCATCAGTGCCCCGCTTGGGCCAGTGAAGGAAATATTGTAATAAGGCTATTTTTAAACTAGGCTATTTAACTGATTAAAGACAAACAAGCAGATGAAATCCCTTAGCTGTCTGTTCCTTATGTCAATTATTTATCACCAGTGGTGATTTTATCATGTAAATCTTGGTGGGGCAAGCTCCAACAAAGTATTTTAGATGCATGCCTGCAAGTCACTACACAACACAACACTAAACAATACATTAATTGCACTATAACAGTGACAAATGGTGCCCACAAACTGTTAGGGCCTACATAAAGCTGTCCCAACAGCAGTCCAAACACCTACACTTGGCTATCAGCGGAGCCTTGTCTGGCAGCGAAACAGTTCATTCAGTATAATTTACTGCCTTTAAAAAAAACATACAGTACCAGTCAAAAGTTTGGACACACCTACTCATTCAATGGTTTTCTTTATTTGTACTTTAGAGGTTCTACTGCTCCAATATAATTATTCTGTGATTTCATTTCTGATCAGTTTTCATGAGAGATGTAGACACGTTCGTATGTTTCCCGCTGTTTAAATGGAAGGGTGTTGTGGAGTTATTATGAGCAAGACAACATTGAATGTTGGATTGTTTTCCATGCAAAGTGTTTCATTTCAAATGGAAACCGATTTTTGTTCACCTTCTAGTTTTTAAAACTTCTTCAGGATTGGTGGGTCCCCTGCGGGACGGTTGAGATAACGTAGGCTAATGCGATTAGCATGAGGTTGTAAGTAACAAGAACATTTCCCAGGACATAGACATATCTGATATTGGCAGAAAGCTTAAATTCTAGTTCATCTAACTGCACTGTCCAATTTACAGTAGCTATTAGAGTGAAAGAATACCATGCTATTGTTTGAGGAGAGTGCACAGTTTTGAACATGAAAAATTATTAATAAACAAATTAGGCACATTTGGGCAGTCTTGATACAAAATTTTAGACAGAAATACAATGGTCCATTGGATCAGTCTGAAATGTTGCATATACACTGCTGCCATCTAGTGACAAAAATGATACAAATGGTACAAAAAAAAAGTTTTTTTTTTTTATTTGTATTATCTTTTACCAGATCTAATATGTTATATTCTCCTACATTCCTTTCACATTTCCACAAACTTCAAAGTGTTTCCTTTCAAATGGTACCAAGAATATGCATATCCTTGCTTCAGGGTCTGAGCTACAGGCAGTTAGATTTGGGTATGTTATTTTGGACAAACATTTAAAAAAAGATCCTTAAGAGTTAAACATGATACAGTAACCCCTCAATAACTCTTCAGCATCTCAAATGGCGAGACTGACTAGTGACCACATGGACAGACTTAATTAGTGAGTTTGTGTCGGGAGCATGATGTCTATTTAGTCAGGCAATGCCCACATTATTCTGACATATTTTAGAATGTAAAAATGCATTATGCTTAGTGGCTTAGTGGTAGGCTATTACAACAGTGAAATATAAAATGTTGGTTCTTGAAAATTACAATTAAGTGCACAAAAAACTAATTGAAAGACCTTGAATTTGACTTGCCAATGAATGTATTAACCTTGTATAGGCTACTTGCTTAGCTCGCCAATGAAAGAGAAAAATCACCTGCTATTGAAATAATGCTACATCATTTGCTTTCCTGTCAGATGTTGATATGGCTGTAGGTATCCTTGTGGTTAGCGCGTTGGGCCAGTAAACGAAAGGTTGCAGACCGTATACCCAAGGCGACAAAGTGAAAAATCTGTCGATGTGACCTTGAGCAGGGTTAATCATTCTAATTTGTTTCAGGGGCTCTGTACTACTATGGCCAACCCTGAAAAACAACACATTTCACTTCACCTATGTGGTTTATGTGATAATAAAATGGTTTATATATTTTTTATTTCTTGGAGGGGCCAGAAGCCTTCAGTTGGCACTTGACCTGTGTGACACTGGCAAATTTACCTGAATGTCCAGCCCTGCTTCGTAATCACTGACGTGTGTGTGTTCTGTGTTACAGCATATCCCCTGATGGGAGTACTCTAACCCTGCTAAGGCTGAGGCCTGAGGACTCTGGGACTTACACCTGTCTGGCTGTCAGCCCTGCTGGACAGGAGAGCAAGATCTTTACCCTCCTTGTACTGGGTCAGTTGTCTTTTATCTACGTGTTAAAGAAAATATTTCCTAACTAAATTAGTACTGAGCTTCCTAGAAACAATCTGGATTCTTGGTAATAATGATGATGTATTTCCGCACAGTGCCCCCCTCTATCTCGGGTGAGACCAGTGCCCCCAGAGAGGTGCAGACCACCCAGGACAGTGTGGTGACCCTGGAGTGCCAGGCAGCGGGTAACCCTCCACCCCAGATCAGCTGGCTCAGGAATGGACGCCCCCTGCTCCTCTCTCCACGTATCCGCCTCCTCTCCGCAGACACTGTACTCAGGTAAGATTCTATACATGGCAAATGTCTAGTTTGGTAGCTCTCGCACAAAACGGCCTTAATGAAGGAATAAACAGGATATGTTTTTGTAAGTATGCCTGAGTTTCAGGTGAGGTGAAAGTGAATGTGTATGCCCTCTGTGTGTGTAGGATCTCTCCAGTGCAGCTGTCAGACTCTGGGGTCTATACATGTGTGGCACGTAGTCGCGCTGGCCTCGCTGAGCTTAACTTTGATGTACAGGTCCAAGGTACTAACTTATACTCCCCACCTCCTTTTGTTGAATACACCACTGAGCTGTAAGTGCTATACCTGTAAACGGATGTCTGTCTGTCTGCCTGCCTGCCTGTCTATGTCTCAGTTCCTCCAGGTGTGGACCATGTGGAGCCTGTAAAGCCGGTCACAGTGGTGCGGGGGTCCCTGGTGACGCTGACCTGTGAGGCGCAGGGTGTCCCCCCTCCCTCCTTGAAATGGCTAAAGGACGGCCAGCCTCTGTCCCTGCATCGCAACCTGCTGCTTGACGGCCAGGAGACGCGGCTGCAGCTGCCTGACGTGGGGCTCTCTGACAGAGGCCTCTACAGCTGTGTGGCCAGCAACCAGGCTGGCAGCAGCACCAAGAGCTTCAACCTCACTGTGTTGGGTGAGCAGGCAGAACAAACATTCTCCATTCACCCAAACAGCACCTACGCACAGATGAAAAGTTGAAGCTCTGCTGAAGCAATATGAATGTTTTCTATTCTTGCACAGAGCCTCCAAAGATCTCCATCAGCTCTCCAGAGGAGTTGATGGTGGCCGTGAACACTGCTCTGGAGCTGGAGTGTACTGCAGAGGGCGTCCCCTCTCCTACCCTTAGCTGGCTCAAGGATGGGCGCCCTCTACAGGGAGATAGTGAGATAGTAGAGGAGGACGGACACTTCCTCAGGATTACCAAAGTGCAAGTAAGTCATAAACGTAATGACACAGCATTTAGTTGACATTCAGACCTCACTGCTGTATAATGGTAAACACCAGATCATACCAGTGACATCTCTGTTGTTAGGTGGAGGATGCAGGTCTATACACCTGTCTGGCTAGCAGCCCAGCAGGCGAGGATGGAAGTAACCACTGGGTCCGTGTTCAAGGTGATACATGTGTTTCCTAGCCGTATATTGTCAACCCTGCCAATAGATAGCAAGGTACTTATAAATCAAATCCTGATCCTAATCATCAACGCTTGTTTCCCTGCTCCAGTTCCCCCAACTCTTCTTGGTTCTGATGATGTCAGAACGTTGTCAGTCCCAGCCAAAGGACACCTGACTCTGGAGTGCCAGGCTGACAGTGACCCTCCACCAGACATAGAGTGGTACAAGGACGACGTGAAATTACAGGTCCGACTGGACGTCATGGAAACAGGGTGGCAGGAATCACACAATATAGTACAAAACGTTATTGACTCTCTCTTTTTCTGTCTCCCTCTTTCTCCCCTGGTCCCAGCTGGGGGGTCGTATCCAGAGGCTGGCCGGGGGTCAGTACCTGGAGATCCAGGACGTCAGGCCTCAGGACAGTGGCCAGTACAGCTGTGTGGTCACCAACATGGCTGGAAGCACCAACCTCTTCTTCACTGTGGAGATCCTCAGTGAGTTGATAACATGATGATGATATGGAATAAATCTGCAGTATAAACCTCAATCAATTATATAATGTGTATTTTCATGTCTCTTTCCCCCCAGTGCCACCAGTCATCAAAGAGAGCAGCTCTGTGGTCACTGCACATGTCAGTCAGGATGCAGTCTTGCCCTGTGAAGTAGAGGGGGAGGCCTCACCTACAATCCTGTGGAGGAAAGATGGCATCCCTATTGGTCCTGACGACAACAAGTAAGGGCTTCTTACTTTTTGTTCCACTGACTTAGCTAATGGAGGTTATTGGGATACTGTCTTTACACATAAAGCAGAATGTCATCTTCTGTATGACTGTGGATGTGTAGATTGTCAGGGGAGCTGACTGATTGTGTGTGTCCTGTGTCCCAGGTACACCACACTGTCTGAAGGCTCTCTGCGTGTAAAGGCTGTTCAGCTGAGTGATGCTGGACGCTACTACTGCACCGTGTCCAATCAGGCCGGATCAGATCACCATGGGATGGACTTACGCGTGTTTGGTAAATAAATACAACAAAGAAAAACAGAATCACACCATAATACAGTAGATTTACCTTTTTACATGAACATTTTGGATCAGACACTCTTATTCAGGTTTTCAGCCACTGCATTACAGTCAGCACCTTACAGTCAGATTGGTTTGTATGCCATACATATGTATTTTTTTTATGACTTGGGTCCCTGTAGTTGGTCCCTCGATCAACCCTGGTCCCTTCAACGTGACGGTGACCACAGGGGTGAGAGCCGTGCTGAGCTGTGAGGCCACAGGTATACCTGCACCTAAAGTCACTTGGAAGAGGAATGGGACTCCCATAGACCTCAACCAGCAGTCTGGCACATACAGGTACGTGGAGCAGAATGGCCTGTCCTCCTGTGAATTATAAAACAATGGACATACATACAAAGGATTCATTTTGAATTATTGTGTGTGACTTTGTTTTGTTTCAAGGTTACTCTCCTCTGGATCTCTGGTCCTTTTCTCTCCATCCAATCAGGATGAGGGATACTTTGAATGCACAGCAGCCAATGAGGTTGGAGAGGAGCGCAGTGTCATTGAGGTTATCCTACAAGGTATTGTTGCTTTTAGGTCCTAATCCAACATTGGTAGAGAGCCATTTAATCTAAGATAAAGACTGAGATTTCTTCTCTCTTTCCCTTTAGCCCCCCCCACCATTGAAGATGACATCACAACAGTCATTGCTATCAAAATGGCCCCTGTGGTGCTGCCTTGCCATGCCCAGGGCCGCCCAGAGCCCAGTGTCAGCTGGACCAAGAGTGGAGCCAAGCTGGGCTCCCGAGGAGGGAGTTATCGGGTCCTGCCCACAGGTAGGTCCAACTGCTGCTCAGAGTGTAACATGGTACTATGGCCATCAGTGATTCTGTCATGTTAATACTTTGGTCTTCATTGTTGTGGTACTGTACTGTTTGGATCCAGGGGTGCTGGAGATTACAGCTGCTACCCCCAGTCATGCAGGGAGGTACACCTGCTCTGCCCGGAACCCTGCAGGGGTGGCCCACAAACACATCACTCTCACAGTGCAAGGTGGGTCCTCGGGTGGATTGTTGTTAAGGTTATACAGTAATGGTTAATGTTTTTGCTTTGTAACTCTGTCTTCATTTTACCATTTAACAATGGTTAGTCTGTATATGATAAACAACGACAAGGGATTTGCCCTCTCCCACTCAGAGCCCCCTGAGATCAGGCCCATGACAGAGGAAGTACAAGTAGTGTTGCATCATGGGACGGTTCTGCCCTGCGAGGTGAAAGGTTTCCCTCGACCCTCCATCACCTGGCAACGAGAGGGTGTTCCCAT
Source organism: Oncorhynchus mykiss (assembly GCF_057628025.1). NCBI lineage: Eukaryota > Metazoa > Chordata > Actinopteri > Salmoniformes > Salmonidae > Oncorhynchus > Oncorhynchus mykiss. The sequence continues at coordinate 25,724,233 of NC_143027.1, forward strand.
ATTAACTGGTGAGAATGTCCTCTTTTAAACACTTGATCAGAAATCAAGCCATTATATAACACATTGGTCAGTTATACTCTGCTGCTTCTGAATAGTGATGTCTTCTTTCTATGGCTCTACAGGTCACAGACTGGCTCTCCTCTCAAATGGAGCTCTGAAGTTCTCTCGGGTCACACTGGGTGATGCGGGCACTTACCAGTGCCTGGCACAGAATGAAGCTGGCACAGCAATGGGAAGGACACGGCTCGTGCTGCAAGGTAACACACTACACCTCTACAGAGCATAGACATTTTGTCTGAAAGGTATGGAGGCACTTGTTGGTAATTAGTTGAATGCTTGTGGGCCTCAGAGAAATGTAAATAATGCATATCTCAATAGTGAAAGGTTCAACTATGTGTGATGGTGTTGCTCCAGTTCCCCCAGTACTGAGTGTTCCTCGTGTGGAGTACACGGCCGTGCTGGGCCAGCCAGTGAGCCTGGAGTGTGTGGCAGATGGGCAACCCCAGCCGGAGGTGTCCTGGCACAGGGAACGCAGGCCCGTCACAGAGGGGGCACACATACAGCTCTTTGCCAACGGCACCCTGAGGATCGCGGCCTCACAACGTAGTGATGCTGGCATGTACACCTGCTCTGCAAAAAACCTTGTTGGCAGGGCCAGCCATGACATGAGGCTTGTCATAATGAGTGAGTGGATAGGAACTGAGGGCATGAGACAGATTTAACCGTAGTTTAACCTAACATTAGGATTAACAGTGAATTGCGTAACTGATTTGCCAGTAATAAACTGAGTCTTTCTCTCTCTTCTAGTCCCGCCTATGATTCCTGCTGGTCAGCCAGAGCTGTCTGTTGTCCAGGGCTTCCAGGCCTTGTTGCCGTGTGCGGCTCAGGGTTTGCCAGAGCCCAGGGTGTCATGGGAGAAGGACGATAACACCGTGCCCAACCTGCCTGGCAAATTTACTGTTCTGCGATCAGGAGAGCTGATCATTGAGAGGGCAGAGGTCAGAGACGTTTCTACTTTACAGTGTATAATCAAGGAGATTTAGGTGAAGATTCTGATCAACTTTTTGTCCCTTGTAGCCAGGTGATGGTGGTGTGTTCACCTGTGTGGCCACCAACACAGCAGGCACAGCGAGACAGGACACCCGCCTGTCCGTCAACATGAGGCCCGCCTTCAAGGAGTTACCTGGTGACGTGACCCTGAACAAAGGCCAAAGTCTAAGCTTGTCTTGCCATGGCCAGGGCACCCCTACCCCTGTCATCTCCTGGACCGCTAACAACAGCCCCTATCCAGGTACTCCAGTGGCTACATATTCTGTTATGATTGATTTAAGGATCGATATAATGATCTTGATTGCTGCAATAGTCTCTCTCTCTAGATCTATATCTATCTATCTATCTATCTATCTATCTATCTATCTATCTATCTATCTATCTATCTATCTATCTATCTATCTATCTATCTATTTCTCTCTCTAACTCTATCTATCTCAGGTTCCAGTGTGGATGAGGCAGGCAGAAGCTCCTTGGTCATAGAGAATGTGACCATGAGTGATGCGGGAACCTATGTGTGCCTAGCAGAGAACAGTGTGGGCACCATTAGAGCACTCTCATTTGTCCGCATTAGAGGTGAGCACTTTCAAGACATGACCAGAGTTTAGACTGTTTATATTTGTATTGTTCTATTTGTTGATAGGGGTACACTGTATGTAAGGGATGTATCATGTATCCTTAGAACCTCCAGTTTTGAAGGGAGAGGCCCACATCTCTCAGACTGTGGCCCAGGGTGGCACAGCCATGCTGGACTGTCCTGTCCAGGGAAACCCCAGTCCTGTCCTCCGCTGGCTCCATGACGGCAGTCCCCTTCTCCGCTCCCTTCGCCTGCAACCCCTCCATAATGGCTCCCTGGCCATCTACAGCATCACGGTAACACCTCACGTGTCCCATCTGTCTCTCAGAAATATTTTTATCCAGTGTTTGAATTTGAGAGTTCATATCTTGAGTTAAAAAATGTCTGTACAAACAAAAAGAGAGTAGGCTTACACAAGAAATGATGGACAATTTTGAAGTCAGCTTAAGAGTGAGAGGATGGACCACTGACTGCAGTCAATCTGCACTCCATCTGCAATCCTGGGTCATGGAACATTGTGTGACCTACAGTAACTGCAGTGTCCGAGTCTGGCCGTAATCAGATTGGCGTGAGTTCAGTCAGAGGCTAACAGTATTAGCTAGAGAGGGAAGGAGGGAGCTCAGATATGGATGTTCCCAGGCTCTCTCCCTGTTCTGCCGGCTGTAACGTTGTTAACTTTGTTACCTCTATAGCTAATGCTGGAATAGTACACCCTGCAGCTGACACTCTCAAAGACAAATAGTTCTTCTCACAGAGAGCTCTGTGATACTCTGTTGTCATACTGAGTTATTGCCGAACGAGCTAATGGAAAAACCATAAACTTTCCTTTTTAGAAAATGTCAGCTTTTAAATGCGTCAATGAGGGATAGAAGTTCCATAAACAAATCTGAAATATGCATCAGTCTTTTTCAACAGAAAAAAAATGAAAACAGCCAGTGGAACACAATGTTTATCGTAGAGTTGACTGACGCACTCAAAGAAACTCAAACGGGACTTCTTAGGACGGCAAGACTTTATTCAGCAGCAACAGTACACCATACTTCAGCATATGGAAACGTATTTCTGACCAGTCAGTAAGCTAACACACCCTTTTAGAAACTTTGAAACAGGGCAGGACCTAAAAGACTCATCCCTTGGTCGTCATACCAGATTGTTACTTCACTGAAGGATATAATGCTGACAGGTCATGATGATCAGTTTGGAAGTCAAGATCCCCTATTTTCTATTATCTTAGACGTACACAAAGTTGATACAGAGGATTAAACAAAGATGTTTTAAGACATAATCAGCTTGATTTATAAATGTCGTAGTTAATAATTGGCCAATTGATGCAGGTTATTGTTAGTACCTGTATATGAATATGACAAGTGCAGCTTCTAGTAGAAGCCTACACACTCACACATTCACAATCTTCACACACACACACTACACACTCACATTTAGCTGAACCACTGGGGTAATGTCACTACATTCTATGATGTTATTTGGAAGAGTGTAAGGATGAGGGTCCCCACCAGCAATATCAATCCTCATATTTCAGAGGAACAATAATAATGTGCTTGTGTTAAATGTGTTTATGCCATAACATCTATCTATCTGTCGCCATCGTTGTCAGAGAGGAGATGCAGGGGAGTACCAGTGTGTGGCTGAGAGTGAGGCTGGAGTCGCGGAGAGAACCGTCTCTCTCAAAATACAGAGTAAGTGATGTGTGGACAATAAACACAGTCACACCAACATCCAAATACTGTTGTGAAAATATGAAAAAGGAGTATTCTTAAAATTACACACATTTTTTATTTCATTCTCTAAATGTATTCTCTCTCTCTCTCTCTCTCTCTCTCTCTCTCTCTCTCTCTCTCTCTCTCTTGCCACAGTTAAGGGAGGTTACTCTAATTGGGAGGAGTGGGGCCCATGCAGCACCACCTGTGGACGAGGGGTTCAGGAGCGAATCAGGTTATGCAACAATCCAGAGCCAGTCAATGGGGGGCGATCATGCGACGGTCCCAGTATGGACTCCAGAAGTTGTCAGACTGGACTCTGTCCAGGTACGGCTGATTGAACTGATCTCCTGTCACTCCAAACAGATGCAGATGAATTTAACAATGGACTTATATAATGTAAATAAAAAGATTAGTACCATAACCCCCCCCCCCCCCCCTCTCTCTCTCTCGCTCTCTCTCTCTCTCTCTCTCTCTCTCCCCCCCTCCATCTTTCTCTATGTTTGGTGACTGAAGGGGAGGCCCCTCGTAAGGCCAGGGGCAGCCTGATAGGGATGGTGAATGATAGGGAGTTTGGGGTGTCGTTCCTGGAGGTTAACATCACAGAGGACCTAGAGGAGGGAACCAGCACCCTGCAGGCCCACCTGGACAACATCCCCCCTAGTGTGGGTGAGTATGGGAGTGGGAGAGGATTCTGTTTAGAAATACCAATCAAGTCAGTAACTTAATCAAGTTGTGAAGACGTTGTGTATATATCCCACAGTCACTGTCATTGAGCATGTCTGTACCCTGACCTATCATACTCTTAGAGATGTTTCCATATAAGCTGTGGTCTTACTACGGATGTTTTGCAGGTCCATTGCTGCGGGTGCTCGTGTCTGTGTTTGCTCCCATCTACTGGACCACAGTGCTGCAGACTGGAGCAGCCAGGAATGGCTACTCACTGACCCAGGGCCTGTTCAGACAGGAGTCCCAACTGGAGTTTGACACAGGTCAGTTAAGAACAGATACAGTTACATTCTGCAAAATAACCTGAATTGTTTTACTCTACTTTAAATGTAGTCCTACAACAGTGTTTGTCTCTATTGAAGTGAATTTTCCCTTTAAATCTGTACAGGTGTAAGATCTTAATTGGATCACCCTGTTGTTGCAAGAAATGTTCTTTATAGCAGGAAATACAAACTTGTAGTGTATTGCAAGGTTAAACAGGCTTCTCAAATTTATAATTTCCACTTTAACCCCCCCAAGGTCGATGTCCGTACCCCCCTGGATATTGAATTAGCATAATAAAAACAATCCCCATAAAAATCAGTCAGTTTAAGATAGATATTGGATGCGTCTCAATCCACTGCGTCTGCCCATGTCGCACTTCAGCATCTGTGGTGACAGAGCTAGAGCGGTGTCTGTCAGCCCATGAGACATCCCGAAGATCGGTCTTCTCACAAAATCGCCTCTAGCGTCTGTTTGGCCCCTCTATGGAAAGATGAGACTCTCACGAGCGTCTTGGGACTCATCTGAAGTCGATACAGCCGATCTACCATCTTCTGTCTGTAGCGTTTAGTGCCAAAAATAAGGGGTTAAATACACGTAAGAAAGAAATAACAAATGTTTCCTAATCTTTCTTATATCGCTGTTTCATGTAGTGAATCTGTTATTCAATGCATTTCTATGGCCAAATAGCAGTAAGGCCAAAAATAATGTTTCATCAAATTAAAAAAATGTAAGTATTTTTTTGTGATACTTCGAGGTGTCTTAAAATACCAAATCAAATAGCAAAATGATCCCTGGTATGACCATCTTAAAACAATTCCATATAGCTTAGTAGAACCCCCCGCCCCAGCTTAGACAGGGCTTAGAAACTTGTCAGATTTAATTTGCCCTAACAAAAAAAATTATCAACACATAAACAAATGTCCATTTAATTAATAATCATCACAATAATTCACATTTCTTCTTGCTGCAGGATTATTTTCCTGAAATTATAAAGTGGTCTAACTAAGATCCTACGTATGTACGTTGTAAGAGAACCAGCAGAGGGCATATTTCTCCTTGACTGCAGTTCATTTTTGTTCACTTGAGAATTCAGATTCCTAGTCCTTTATTGTCCCCAAATTTGTCGCAATAATACACAAGAACAGTGAAACACAACAGCAGCTTCTGACAAAAACATAGTGGCTTCAGAAAGTATTCATACCCCTCGACTTATTCCACATTTAGTTGTTACAGCCTGAATTCAAAATTGATTAAATTACTTTTTTCTCTCACCAATCTACACACAATACCCCATAATGACAAAGTGACAACATGTTTTTAGAAATGCATGCAAAGTTATTGAAAATGAAATACAGAAATATCTAATTTCCATAAGTATTCACACCCCCGAGTCAATACTTTGTAGAAGCACTTTTGGAAGTGATTACAGCAGTAAGTCTCTAAGAGCTGGATTGTGCAACATTTGCCCATTATTCTTTAAAAAATTATTCAAGCACAGTCAAATTGGTTGTTGATCATTGCTGGACAACTATTTTCAGGTCTTGCCATAGATTTTCAAGTAGATTTAAGTCAAAACTGTAACTCGGCCACTCAGGAACGTTCACTGTCTTCATAGTAAGCAACTCCAGTGTAGATTTGATCTTGTGTTTTAGGCTATTGTCCTGCTGAAAGGTGAATTAATCTCCCAGTGTCTGGTGGATAGGAGACTGAACCAGGTTTTCCTCTAGGATTCTGCCTCTGCTTAGCTCCATTCCATTTATATTTTATCCTGAAAAACTCCCCAGTCCTTAACTATTACAAGCATATCCATAACATGATGCAGTCACCACTATGCTTGAACATATATAGAGTGGTAATTAGTAATGTGTCGTATTGGATTTGCCTCAAACATAACACTTTGTGTTAAGGATAAAAAGTGAATTGCTTTGCCGCATTTTTTTCAGTATTACTTTAGTGCTATGTTGCAAACAGGATGCATGTTTTGGAATATTTTTATTCTGTACATGCTTCCTTCTTTTCACTCTGTCAATTAGGTTAGTCTTGTGGAGTAACTACAATGTTGTTGATCCATCCTCAGTTTTCTCCTATCACAGCTATTAAACTCTGTAACTGGTTTTAACTGGTTTCCTTCCTCTCCGGCAACTGAGTTAGGAAGGACACCTGTATCTTTACAGCAGTGACTGGGTGCATTGATACACCATCCAGAGTGTAATGAATAACTTCACAATGCGTAAAGGGATGTTCAATGTCTGTTTTTATTTTATTTTTACCCACCCACAATAGGTGCCCTTTGAGAGGCATTGGAAAACCCTCGTCTTTGTCGTTGAATCTGTGTTTGAAATGCACCGCTCAATTGAGGGACATTACAATTATCTGTATATGTGGGGTATAGAGATGAGGTAATCATTCAAAAATAATGTTAAACACTATTATTGCACACAGAGTGAGTCCATGCAACTTATTATGTGACTTGTTAAGGAAAGTTGTACTTCTGAACTTATTAAGCCTTGCCATAACAAAGGGGTTGAATAGTTATTGACTCAAGACATTCAGCTTTTCATTTTTCATTAATTTGTAAACAAAAAAACATTATTTCTCTTTGACCTTATGGGGTATTTTGTGTAGGCCAGTGACCCCCCAAAAATCTCAATTGAATCCATTTTAAATTCAGGCTGTAACCTAGCAAAATGTGGAAAAAGTCGTAAGGATCTCCAGGAGGAGGGGGGTGAAGACCACAACCTCATGAACCAGGGATTCATGTGCACCATCCTCTACAGACGGACAGGTCCTCTGGTTAGGAGACAGATCTATAGGTTTAGTGTGGAGGGTCTGGTGATTGGCAGATTTGACTACAGCAATAATAACTACCGGGTCACTAGCATGCAGGCCATGATCAATGAAACTTCTCTTCCCATTGACCTTTACCATTATGTTGACGTGTCTGGAAGGATTGAACAGTTTGAGAAATTCAGTTTCATGAACTTCATGAACTTACCTGATTCACATCATGAAGCACAGTAAGATATTTAATGCCAACAGACAAGTGATGGAGGTCCAGTATGAGATCCTGAAGTCTAGTGCAGTATGACAAAAGGGGTCTCATCATTATCTGTGAGATCAGGATCAGTGGAGGCTTGGGGAAGGAGCTATAGGAGGATGGGCTCATTGTAATGGTTTAAATGGAACGGTATCAAACATATGGAAACCACGTTTGACTCTGTTCCATTTATTCCATTTCAGCCACTACAATAAGCACGTCCTCCAATAGCTCATCCCACCAGCCTCCGCTGATCAGGACCGGTGTGGATAACATCACACGCTACTCATACAAGTATGATGCTAATAGTCAGCTTATAGTTACGACCTCAACGGCAACAGTAATTGACTGATTCATGGCAACAGTGCCAGACTAATGCCGTTGCGCTATGACTTACAAGACCGCATGACAAGACTTTGAGATATTCAGTACGAAATGGATGAAGATGGCTTCCTTCGCCTGCGGGACAATGTCATGTCTGATTACAGCTCCAACTGACAGTGTCGGAGAGGAGTGTTCACTACCGCTATAACGGCCTAGGCACGACCCGTGACGGCCCGCAGCTTCAGTTCTTCTATGCTGGCCTGACCAAACCTACCAGGGTGACCGACATGTTCAACCACTCCACCGCTCTGAGATCACTTCCCTCTACTTTGACCTGCAGGGACACCACCTCATCGCCATGGAGCTAAGCAGTGGGGAGGAATACTACGTAGCCTGTGATAACTCTGGCACGCCACTGGCCATCTTCAGTAGCCAAGGACACATTGTCAAGGAGATGCTCTACACCACTTACAGAGACAATTACCAAGACTCAAACTCTCCTTTTAGCTGATCATCGGGTTCCAGGGCGGTCTCTATGACCCGCTAACCAATCTGTTGCACCTGGGGAGGAGGGACTATGTATGATGTGGTGGCTGGGAGGTGGACCACTCCCAACCATAACCTGTGGATGGAGCTCAGCATCAACCCAAGCCTTTCAACCTCTACTCCTTCAACAACAGCTACGCTACAGATATTAGCGGTTGGTTGCAACTGTTTGGGTTTCAGCTCCACAATGTTGTCCCTGGTTATCCCAAGCCGGAGATGGAGAGCATGGAGCAAACCTACGCAATGATTAGGACTCAAACCAAGACACAAGACTGGGACCCTAGTAAGGTTCTGTTGGGTATCCAGTGTGAGTTGCCGAAACACCTGAAGAACTTAATCACTCTGGACCGGCTGCCTATGAGTAAGGTGAGTGCTCAGCTGGGGGCGTGGCATGGCTGGAGGCCCCGCTTCTCTGCCATCTCCTCCATCTTTAGTAAGGACGTCAAGTTTGCCATCAGAGATGATGTCGTCATCCCATCATTGGGGTTGCTAGCGAGGACAGCCTTCGTGTGGCAGCAGTCCTAAACCACGCAGTCTACCTGTCAGGCCTGCACTTCATGGTGGGTGTTCTGGATACTCACTACTTCATCAAGCCTGACCTGCTGGAGGGGGACCTAGGAGTGGTCGGCCACACCGTAGTGGGTTGCGTTCTGGACAACGGCGCCAACATGACCTTGTCCCAGATGATGACTGTGGTGGGAGCTTCGCTGACATCCAGATGCAAAACAGGACTCACTTCAACATCCACTACGGTGTCACAGAGGAGGAGAAGGAACATGTGCTGGAGGAGGCCCGGCACAGAGCGGTGGAGCAGTCCTGGGTCATACAGCACAGGAGGCTGGAGAGAAGTGCCCCAGACTCTGGACACAAAGGGGATGGTTTCCATGTGTTTGATGCCATTCCATTTACTCCGTTACAGCAGCTTCCACTGAACAATGTTGTGATTTGCTCTTATTTCAGTTTATACAGTACATATCTCTCTGTGATCTGTGAAATTGTAATGACAGCTACTGTCTTTTTTTTGTGACTACAAGACCCCCTGGCATCTGGGATTTTGCTTCTTCCTGCTTATTTGACATTCTGGTGGTACAATGGAATAGATTGTGTGAGTTTAGACAAATGAAATTGTATATAGCAAGTGCTTAATTAATCTCGTTAATCCGATCAAGAGAATTGATCGCTGGAGTTACACAGAACAACGGGGAAAAGTATTCAAGCTGAACCTATACAGTATAATTTACTTTTTAACAAATTGCTTATTGTAAAATATGTCATGTATTATCTGGGTGGAGCTCCTTCCATATCATAAAGTATTATTTGTATAATTTATTTACTGGACTAGAATGTGGAGCTTGCAGGGCAGACTATAGTGGCCTACACAAAGTGCTAAATCATTGTGTAAATGCTGCAAATAGCTCATCATATTGCAATTCACAGGTATTACATTCATTGTACCTTAATTATCCTGATGCCATTACAAGGCTGTCCTTACCAGTCTCTGTTCAGTTAGACAGACGTGTATCCGAGCTAGCAAGTCAATTGGCAGACAGTACAGAAGATAAGTCTCACTGAGTAATCCGAAAGTCATGAATTAGTTGTAAGAATCAATGGTTTTCATGGTACAAAAAGGTGATAAGCTTGTAAAAAGCTATAAGCTTGTCCAAATCAAATGTAATTGGTCACGTACACATGTTTAGCAGATGTTATTACGAGTGTAGCTAAATGTTTTTGCTTCTAGTTCCGACAGTGCAGCAATATCTAACAAGTAATATCTAACAATTCCACAACAAATACCTAATACACACAGATCTAAGTAAAGGAATGGATTAAGATTATATAAAAATATGGATTGGCAATGTCAGAGCGGCATAGGCTAAGATGCAATAGATAATATAGAATACAGTATATACATGAGATGAGTAATGCAAGATATGTAAACATTATTAAAGTGACTAGTGTTCCATGTATTAAAGTGGCCAATGATTTCAAGTCTGTATGTAGGCAGTAACCTCTCTGTGCTAGTGATGGCGGTTTAACAGTCTGATGGCCTTGAGATAGAAGCTGTTTTTCAGTCTCGGTCCCAGCTTTGATGCACCTGTACTGACCTCGCCTTCTGGATGGTAGCAGGGTGAACAGGCAGTGGCTTGGGTGGTTGTTGTCCTTGATCTTTTTGGCCTTCCTGTGACATCGGGCGCTGTAGGTGTCATGGACGGCAGGTAGTTAGCCCCCCGTGATCCGTTGTGCAGACCGCACCACCCTCTGAAGAGCCCTGCGGTTGTGGGCGGTGCAGTTGCCGTACCAAGTGGTGATACAGCCCGACAGGATACTCTCAATTGTGCATCTGTAAAAGTTTGAAGGTTTTAGGTGCTAAGCCTAATTTTCTTCAGCCTCCTGAGGTTGAAGAGGCGCTGTTGCGCCTTCTTCACCACACTGTCTGTGTGGGTGGACCATTTTGTAGGACAAGGCACACTTAAAGTTTATCAAGTGGGTAGAAGTATAGACTAATAATCAGGAGCGGGAAGTCAGAGCAAGGTGAAAAGCAGACAGGATGACAAATTCACAGTGGGTGTCTTATAAGAGCCTGAGTGTATACTAGTTACAGGTCAAATGTAGTAGATGTGGAGGAGGATTTTTCAAAGAGAAATGCACACAGAGAGAGTAGCTGTTTCCCACAGATAAAATTGACTGGAAACAGCAATGTTTCAATATTTGTATGTATTTGGTCTGTGCTTAATTTACTACAACAAAGTCACAGTGTGTTACAGCGTTAGTCATTCCCATTCCTATGTGAAAAGTCTGTAAGTGATGCTGTATGCCTCTGTCTAGTATTCCACAGAAATGATCTGAGGAAATTCGATGTGCATAAGAGTACACCGTCTTCACAACAGCTAAAATATTTTCCATGTAGCCCCAGTTAAACAAGCCTTAGTAAAGCAATGGTTTCCTCCGTCCTTTGAACCCTCTAAGAATCCTCCTTATTTCCTAAGACAGACTTTCATGTATGGGAATGAATTTGAAGTATTTAGTATTTCATTTATTTTGGATTAGAGTGTTTGGATCCGAAGAAGTTTATAAGGTAAAAATGTTTTCTCGTCGTTCACCCTCACGCGTTTCCCATACGCACAATTTGGTTGTATTTTTGTCATTGGGATGTGTATGGTTTGTGTGCTGACATTTGTTTTCTACGCTTTCATACGTAAATGAAACATTTAGCACTGTGGAAAAGGCTGAACCAAAAGCATGAAGTGCTGTGGGACGGAGCCAAACACCGTATATTCAGTAACACTTTAATACTGTCCAGTTCATCACAAATATAATTATTTGCAACCTTATGTTGTTTTTTACTTTCATTCTCATTGGGTTGTATTGCAAAAAGGAATTGTATAAAACATAGGCTATATGGTATACTAGGTAACGCTTTACTTGACACCCAGCGTCATAATACATTATGACACGGTCATAATCATGTCATAACAGCTGACAAAACTTGTCATAACGTGACACAATTGCATTATTTAATGTTTTTTTTTTACCTTTATTTAACCAGGTAGGCAGGTTGAGAACAAGTTCTCATTTACAATTGCGACCTGGCCAAGATAAAGCAAAGCAGTTCGACACATACAACAACACAGAGTTACACATGGAGCAGAACAAACATACAGTCAATAATACAGTAGAAAAATAAGTCTATATACAATGTTATGGCATCTACATAAGTGTCAAAACTTCTATATAAATATTTTTACCTGCTATTATTGTAATTGTGCACACATTGATGTCAGCCATGCAGCTTACCCCAATGCTCTGTTGCTGATGACTGAGATGAATGCAGGAACAGATTTCAGGAGCAGGACAAGACACCCTCTTTTTGACTGATGACTGATATAAGGGCGTGTACGTGATAGGCCTATCTGGATTGTATGATTATGATGGTCATAATGCTTCCTGACAGTGTCAAAGTGTACTTTCTTAGTCCAAGTAAAGTGACACAGGATGTTATAATGCTTCATGACATAAAGTGTATTTTCTGCAAGTTATTTAAAATATGATGAAAACAACATGACTGTAAAGCATTCATTACATCAAAACAAAGGATTTAAGAGAGATTTTCAAATGAAAGTTATCTTCTTGGCAGGGAAAATTCTCATTTGAATAAATGTGGGTTTTGACACTAATGTAGGTGTCATAACCAGCCATAAAATAATGCAATATATATCACAACAGATGTAAATATATGGGTCATGACAGTTATGGCCATGTTATGTCAGCTGTTATGACACATGACATAGTTATGATCGTGTGGTAACGTGTTATGACACTGGGTGTCAAGTAAAGTATTACCGAATACGGTATAACATATTTTGGGTAAATTAATTGATAGTACTCCCTATAATTGATAATGCTCTGCCCATTGGTCATATTGATGATATTCTCTTAGTTGGGTAAATGAGTCTGAGAGCGGAGAGGGTGTGATTGCTAATATACATTTCTGTTTTACGGGATACTGTGTACTCTGATGGTATCAAAACGCTTGACTGCATTTTCTACTCTGGACTTTGACTAAGAGGCATGTCTTTTCTGTGAGTGCTCCAGGAAGTGGGTGTAAATAATGGGAAGTTAATATTTTGGGTGTGGAAAGTTCATGTTCAAAACAAGTTTATTTTTATTTTGTATTATTCCATGCTGTATCTGAACGTTCTGTTTGTGTGTGTGTGTAACCAGGAGAGAGCCTTCGGGTAACACATGTAGCCAGAGGTCTGGACTCAGAGGGGGTTCTCCTAATGGACATCGTTATCAATGGCTTTGTCCCTCCAACATTATCAACCTCCCATCTCAATCTGCAGGTGTGTAATGACTAACACTCTCATCCTAAAGCCAGCTCAAGTCCCTGACCGTGACTAACCATGACACTCTATCTCTAATATGATGATTGCTTTGTGTCCTGGAGGAGTTTGATGAGTCATACGTGCAGACGGGACCAGGACAGCTGTACTCGTGGTCGTCCCAGGCCCATCAGAGAGCAGGCGGTCCCATGGTGCTGCGCTGTAACCACTCCATCATCTACGAGGGCCGAGAGGAGCGCCAGGGGCCCCTGTTACAGCTGCTTAAGGTGTCCCAGATGAGTGGCATCTACAGCATATTCACTCTCAGCCTGGACTTCCAGATGACAGCCTCACTACTCCTACCAGGTCAGTGCAAACACAAGACAGACAAACACAAGACAGACAAACACTAGACAGACAAACACAAGACAGACTTGACTTTAAACTGATGTACTGTAGCAAACATGTTGCATTTTTGTCATTGTAGTTGTTTAAATGTAAGTTGCAATTTAATCGGTTCATAGACTTAAGGTGGTGCTCTGTATTTTTAGATGGTGATGGAGAAACATGTCCGAAAGGTTTTGTCCTGGATACAGCCTCTTACTGTGCTGGTATGTTTTTGTATACTTTTGCCTTCTGTGATTTAAAATAAAAAAAATAAGCTAAAAAACAACAACAGTGTATACAGTAGAAAATTGTTGAAATTAAAATAATCCAAATACCCTTTTTGGATTGACCAATCATATTTTGTATTGCAGTGTAATTATCATGTATTACGACAATACAATTACAAAGTATTACAATACAATGAACTCATGCAGAAAATCTTAATAAACTGTAACTCGTTAGATGAGGATGAATGTGCTGCAGAATCGCCCTGCTCTCATTCCTGCAACAATGTGATGGGTGGCTTTTCCTGTGCCTGTCCCTCCGGCTTCACCATCTCTCCAAAGACCAACACATGCCAAGGTCAGCCACAGGAAACACTCTCACTGAACACTTTATCACACCATTTTATCACACCATCGCTGTGAATGTATAAACACTCTCACTGAATGCTGCACACTTTATCACACCATTTTATCACACCATTTTATCACACCATTTTATGTCTCCTATTTAGATACGTAATTACATTAGGTGATCTGTCTGTATATGGCTCTGGTATCATGTGGATTGGTAAGCTGTATTTAGAAGGCAATCTATGGTGACAGATAGAAAAACACAAATATTTACATTCATTTAAATAGTCAGGTAGCTAGTGCACACAATATCTGGTTCTGAGATGATCTGAACTGATGGTATCGCTGTGAATGTATAAACACTGTTATTGTAGACACTTCAAATTTGTGGTACCTCTCTGCAGATATTGATGAATGTGCCCAGGCTTCCCACATGTGCCACTACAACCAGCAGTGTGTGAACACGGTTGGCACGTACCGCTGCCAGGCTAAATGTGGCCCAGGGTTCAAGCCCAGCGCCATGGGAACCAGCTGTGAAGGCAAGTCTATTCGCAACAAATGAAAAGTTTATTTAGGATTTTCTTTCAGCCGCTCATCACCTGTATAAGGCATATTAGTAACAGAGGTAGGGCTGTGGTGTGAGTTTCAGATGTGGATGAGTGCCAGGAGTCGTCTCTCTCCCCGTGTCAACAGCAGTGTCTGAACACCCTGGGCTCCTTCCGCTGTGTCTGCAACCCTGGCTACCAGCTCTCTGGGCACCGATGTCTAGGTCAGTGGCCCCTGCGGCTCACTGATGATATTTTCAACAGATTCAAATGTTTCACACCAGGAGGCAGTAAATTGTAAGTTATGGAAGCAGTTACTGTAACTTATGGAATCTCAAACCCTTTATGCTTGTTTGTAAACAGACATCAACGAGTGCAGCAGGAATGTGTGCCCAGCTCAGCAGCAGTGCCGCAACACAGAGGGAGGCTACCAGTGTTTCGACAGCTGCCCAGCTGGCATGAGAATGGGAGAGAATGGGGCCTGTGTGGGTATGATGCCATTCATAATTAATGTGTCTGTTACTCTGACTGTTGTTGCATGCAGGTACAGCTTTGTGCCACGAGAATGATGACCCTCACATTAAGCCCTGTGTTTACCATCGTTTTGTCTCACAGATGTGGACGAGTGCCAGGATGGGAGCCACATGTGCCGCTACAGCCAGATGTGTCAGAACACTATTGGGGGGTACGGCTGTGTCTGCCCCAGAGGTTATCGGTCCCAGGGGGTGGGCCGTCCATGCCTGGGTAAGACACTTCATTTTGGCATAGTCATGTTTTACTCCACAACACAATATGCTACTGTCCAATAAAATGTAGTTCTAAGTAGTGTCTGAGTCTTGTTTTGCCTTTCAGACGTTGATGAGTGCCTACAGACGCCGAGTCCCTGTGCCCACCAGTGCCGTAACGTGCCAGGCAGCTTCCGGTGCCTCTGCCCACCAGGCACTGTGTTACTGGGGGATGGGCGCTCCTGTGCTGGCCTAGAGAGAGGACAGGCCTTCTCCAACGGTACCCGCATCAGGGAAAGACTGCGCCCACAGCTGGTGTCATCGCTCGGTAGGCCCATCCTCTCACGGCATCATGGGGTATCCCGCATCACCAGACAGAGCTGCCCCATAGGCTACACCAACCGAGATGGCACATGTGTCGGTGAGTGTTGCTCCCCCTAAAGTAGAAATCCCTCTGGAAGCATTTCCCCACATAAAGATGTTGTTATTAAATAACCCAAACCACCAAGGGCACTTTGGTTCTGTCATCTAACTGGCATCTGTTTTTGTGGACAAGATGGAGAAGTAGTTTCTCATTTTCCTTGAACGTCTGTAAGCAAAGGCCGCAAGCAAGGGACTTTAATCTGATACCACCATGAGCATTACCTCATCATGTCATTGATCTCTGTACAGATGTGGATGAGTGCTTGCTGAGGAAGCCGTGCCAACATGAGTGCCGAAACACAATAGGCAGTTTCCAGTGCCTCTGTCCTACAGGCTACCAGCTCTTACCCAACGGCAGGGGCTGTAAAGGTATGGAGAAAATACACATAACCACCCATCACAACTGGGTTTACATTGCCAAGAACATACACAGGTACTGAGTTTCCTTTCTGATGCTTGCAGACATTGATGAGTGTGCAGTGCAAGGCATCCAGTGTGGACACAACCAGATGTGCTTCAACACTCGTGGAGGACATCAGTGTCTGGACACGCCCTGCCCTGCATCCTATCAGAAAGGAGGGAGCCCAGGGTAAGGGGCCTGTTGCAATGTGTGGCTAGTTAGACAGATTGTTTCCTGGGTATTTTTGTAATATTGTAGTTACCGTAGTTACTTATCACACAACCATAGTCATTTTATATGTAGTTAGCTATGTATGTAATAAGTCACCGACCGTTGATGCCACAAAACAATGAATTGGTTGTTGTGTACAGTATTTATGTATTGTATGTGTCACTGAACTTTAGAGCCAGCTGGCAACAGTATCGGTACCTCTGGAAGTGTAACAGTTGACTCTTCTTTCACCATGGCAGGACGTGCTACAGACCCTGCTCTTGGGACTGTGCCTCTGGAGGTTCCCCTCTGCTACTGCAGTACAAGCTGCTGACCCTCCCCCTCGGCATCCTAGCCAATCACAACGTGGTGCGCCTGTCGGCCTTCTCTGAGGCGGGGGTGTTGCAAGAGAGAACATCCTTCACCATCCTGGAGCAGGACAGTGAGGGGGATCCGGGGGCAGGGGGCCAGCTATTTGGCATCAGGGATGAGGCAGGCAGGGGCATCATCTTCACCCTACGGCCCCTGCAGAGACCAGGCCTGGTGCGTCTGAGGGTGCAGGCGACCACCCTCTCCACACAGGGCCGCATCACATACCAGAGCATCTTCATCATCTACATCTCCATCTCTAGATACCCCTACTGAGCCCCCCCCCCCCCCCCCCTCAACTGGAACGTGGAACTGACTGTGCTTTCCCCTAAGAGGCCCCTGTCCCCTTCCTCAATCTCTGTAGAATCAGGCTCCCGGCTTGTGAGACCGAGCATGCCAACCAAGCCAAGCCAAGAAAGCACTAATCAAGAGACAAGGCAAACAGTATTATCCCTAAGGATTTCACTGATATTTGGACCCTTATCTGTGGTACAATGTAAACTGTATTGAAATGGATCTTAAACTGTGAGGTCATGGTTTAGTCAAAAATCTGTTCTGTTTTGTTGGATTTATCACAATGAACACGCCAAAGATGGTCCTATAGCATTACAATGGCGTGCAGCTATTTATATTGTGAAAATGCTACAGGTTTGTCAATATTATTTTATCTCGTGTTTTCCTATTCTTTTAAGTCATTGTTGTCACATGAATCAGCTATAAGGTGCTATTCTGAATGTACTGTACTTATGTGTGTTTAAGTTTCATCGAAGCAGTGAGCCGTGAGCCATATGGTGCTTGTGTTACAAGAACAAACGGATGAGGAAGCATTTCCTCCCCCGGCCTGGACTAAACCATCTTAAGCAGGAAGTAGAAGACCATTTGAGTTTGATTGCTCTCATTGGACTCTGTGCTGAATGGAGTTGGCCTCCACTAGCAGGGCCACAACATGGACATCAGAGAAAATGTCCCTTTCTGCTTAATCACGTTTAGTCTGTAGGCTGTAGTATTCTGATTTAGCCATTCATCTTTCTAAATGTGTTTCAAAATTCCATGGTTAAAAACCATAGAGGGAAGGAAGCAACAAAGACATCGTGCTGAACAACAACTATTTATTGTTTAACCAAAAGCATACTCAGTGTGCACACACACAAACCCCAAAATGTGAAGAACCACATTCAGTGGGTGTTTGTGAAACAGGGAAAGAGGAAGCAGATGAATATTAATATAAAAGATGCACAATATACTTGTGTGAATTAAACATGCTGAACAAACTCAGCAAAATCATGGCTGCAATAGTGCAGTGTACATTTCTTTAGAATTTCGACTGCACCCTCCCTTCTATTAGCTGTATGATGAATTAACCAACATTTCAGTGTCACTGTATACACATGTAATGCCATCAAATTCATAAAAAAATGTCTATTTTGAAAAATGTGTATTACTGTCCGCTTTGGTCATTGGTAGTAATGCACGTTAAATGTGTTTTAACTGTAAGTCAACCAATGAGAAAATGAAATTAAACTTAGCCATTTATGACACAATTATATTTGGACTGTTTCAGTTACCTGCAGCACGACCTCCGAGGCTGGTCTTTGCTGTTCTGTTGCCCGTGACGATACCAAAAAATGCCGCCGCCTCCACGTATATTCCAGAGGTTGAAGTTAGGTTCAAATGTAGGTTCTGAATGAGGTTGAAGTTAGGTTCAAATGTAGGTTCTGAATGAAAGGTGAGAAGGTATTTTCCATATGTTTAAAATATAGATTTTCCAGGACGTTGAAAATTCATATTTTTCAGACATTGAAAATATGTATTTTCCAGATATTGAAATCAGGCTAGTTTTTGGTTCTGAATGAAAGTTGGAAATAAGTAATTTATAAACAGCTATGTTATGACCGGACAAAATCTGAACCAAACATAGACATCTATGATTGGTTCAGATTTGGTCCAGACCGGACCAAAAACCAATGTCAGTGGATGTGGAAATCAAGGCCGACTTTCTACCCCCCATAAAGACGTCCAAACGGCATCGCAGTTGGTCCGTGCTTACTGAGGGCTACAGTGCTGCATCTGTGGTAAGCCTACCGTTTGTAAAACACGAAAAAATATGTCCAAAAGATGGCAGGCTACACCCCAGTAAGCACGAGGTAACATGTCGGCCCACAATGGAATTTTGAATACCGATCCATGTTGTAGTCCCACCGTTTGTAAAACAGGCCGTTGCATTGGCTTTATTAGTCCTAATTTCTGTGACTAATCAACTTGGCCATTTAAACTCTGAATATCAGCAGGGTTGTGGAGGGGTCAAAAAACGGTAACTATAATCCGTTATGTTACCAGTGAAAACATTGTAATCAGATTACTGATACTTTTGAAAAAGTAGATTATTTGAGGATGACTTTTAAATTCAGAAAGGATGTTTGCAAAAAAAAGTTTTCTCAATGACATTCAAATCAGAATTTTAAAAAAGGCGCACTTTTAAATTTGTTCCACCTGAGCGAGTCTGAGCACAAGTCAGAGACCACTATGATGTCACACCAAACGTGTTTGATGGATCGCGGGAAAAAAAGCAGGAATATGCTTTTGTAGGCTACAATCCAAGGTATGTCTTCCAATGGTGCGACTGCTGCATCCATGTAGCAAAAGAGACACTCTGGTGGAGTTACTTTGTTTTTTTTATTTTATGTTTTTATTTATTTATTTATTTTCTTAATCTGGTTTGGTTTTTAACCTTAGGTCCACTTAGGAGCCTACAACAAGTCACAGTAAAACATGAACATTTTATAAATAAATAAATAAATAGACCAAAAAGAGAAAATAGAAAAAACTGTCAATGACAATGTGAGAAAATTATGGTAACTGGTCTGGCCCTAATTTAGGTTAAGACCCCCCTCCACACACACACAGGCTGTGCTGGCTCACAGAAAGAGTGGGTCATTGTCATTTTGGTCAAGGCTCTTTATGGCAGGTTCAGCAACTGATGGAGCTGACTTAAATGAGTAAGCAGCTGGGGTGCCATAAAGCTGAAAAACATTATCATGCAGCTGGTGCTCATAGCAAGCCTCACCAGACAGCTTCAGTCCATATCGAATGTACAGGAATGTAAGGGTCTGCAAGGACATCCAATTTCCAAATTAGATTTTTACCACACTCATCTGGCTGAATACTCTCTCGACTTCAGCATTCGAGTGTGGCAAAGACAACACAGACACAGCAGCATCCCTGAACTTCCAAATCTCACTCCAGAAGCCCAGTGTGTTTTTTGTCTCATTCCATTTACTAAGATGGATGGCACGCCATTGCTGGACAATCTTGTCTATCTCTGCAGGGGAGTAGCCAAGGAGCTTGGCTATTTTTTCTATTTCTCCAGGGCTCTTATTGTGCTTTAGAGTTTCCTCCACATTGAAAACTGACATGTACTGCAATGCTTCGATGTTGTCCGGCAATCTCACCCTCAACTCATTAGTGAGGGAGATGGTGAAGGCTACACACCGCTTTCGGACATTGTTTTCATCCTCAGGCGCAAGGTGGAGCTCAGCTGCCTTTGACTCAAAGGTAACCAAGGTACGGTTTGGGACTGATGTATCCATTTATTAACCCTTTGAGTACATCAACATTTGCCAGTGGATTCAGCACCCTGCTGCTTGCAGACTTGATCGGACTAACCAAGCTGCCAAGTAGCTTAAGAGGATCTACTTGCTCTCCCTCAAAAGCCTTGATGGCCAACTGTACCTCACCCAGCACTGACTTAAAAAAAGCCAGATACAATATGTTTTGAGGATCACTGTACATGGAGTATAAAACCTCAGCCATGTAGCAGTGTTCACAGGACTTGGTGACTGCGAAATGCAGCCTAAGCTCCTCCCACTGGTCCAAAATGTGTGAAACCGCGGGTTCAATGGAGAGACAACGTGTGGCACACCCCTTGGCTATCTGTAAAGGTTTCTCCCCACAGTTGATGGTCTCATATATGGCCTTGTAGGCCTCCCTGCACTTTGGAGACACTGAAAACCAGGTATAAGTCTCTCGTACCAAGTACTCCACACTACAGGGGATGGTGTCATTGGAAGCATGACTTACAGCAAGCTGCAGAGAGTGGCACACACAGCGAATAAAGAATACAGCGAATAAAGATATTTGAGGCCATACTCCTCCTTCAGCACTTTATGGACCCCATTTTTAATCTCCGTCATAACAGAGGCATTGTCAGTCCCTATCCCCAGGAGTTTCTCTTCTTAACCCTAACCCTAACCCTAACACTAAGGCTGAGGAGTAAGTTTCACACATGCATTACATATGCAAGTAGCCTACAGATTAATTATCTGTTTTGTTACATAGCCTATCAACTTTGCTAGTGCCATATGACCCACAACTGAATCTTTCCCCCTTGGTATCATGATACAACTCGGTATTGATACTTGGCCTTGTATCTTATCATTAGTAACATTTCGGTATCGTGACAACACTAGTTGATTCAACCAGTTTTTGCACAGTGGGCAGTCTTGTTAACATGGCAAGTGAGGCTATTCTATGGGAACCGTGTTGATACTTGGAGAAATAGTGCCCTCTTGTGTTTTAGAAGACAATGTACAGTAAATCAAAGCTTTTAAAACATTGCTATTCATCTAATGCAATAAATGATGGTGTGATTAAACAATATCTCAGCCACTGTGTCAAACTGATTGGTCCAACATCTCCAAGCACTGTTGTACAGTATATCTTCTGTGATAAGCACACATTAGGGCCTTACCTCTTCCACCTTTTGCTTCTAGACAGACATTTATAAAACCTATAGAACATGTGTAGTTAGTTACCAAGTAGAACATGTGTACCTAGTACCATGTCAATATGCAGTCTGAACCATTGGAAATGGGTGGAGGAGGATCATTAGGACAATAGCAATCACACAAATCAAGTAAAAGTTGCATCAAAGGGAAATCAACATCATTGTCTGGGAAAAGCAGCATGACTACACTTCATTTGGGTTGAATAAAATAAATGTAGGCCTCTTATAGTTTTTACGTTTACAAATGTCTACTAACACATGCAATCACGGCAGTCTTGGGGTCTTTTTCCACAGTGCTATAAAAAGTAGAGTATTTGTGGAAGTGAAGCAGCATTGGTTTGTTCCTGCTGAGGATGGCTTCTAACCACGTCTCCCTTACTGCTTTTAACAGTCAGGATGTCAGGACACATGGCCACACTATGGGCTCCACTCTAATGAGCACAACATTTTATCCAATTACTGTGTGGAAGCTATGGAACTCTGACCGCAACCATCGGCATTACAACTTTAAGCCTCCCAGCAAAAGAGAGGTTTGGGAGCAAAGTGAGGCTACTAGGTCTAGTCTGCTGTATCCCAAATACCGGTAGGAAATAATGTCCAAATATTAAAAATACATTGCATTCGGAAAGTATTCAGACTCAGACCCCTTGACTCCCCCCCCCAATTAACTCATGGCACAAAAAGTCTAACAACCACTGTAGAAACTCAACACACATCTTATCACAGGTCAGAAATGAAATAACAAAATCATGTACATTCTGTCATTGGAATCCTCAAAAACAGCAGCATGAGTAATGTCATCTGCTTCAGACCATCAGAATAACTCATTGGTCTTTTGTCTACATGGCAGTTTAAGTAATACTCTCAACCATCATGACATGGTGTGGTAGAGGACTTCAGCCGAGGGTAGGCACTTTAGCCACAGAATGAGCAATCTTTTTAAATAGACAACAATACTGTTCCTGTACACATTGAGAATACTTACTGTATGTGACGCTGCACTTCTCAAAACTTTGAGATGACCACTAATACAGCATACTTTCTGGTGGTGTTGCATCTGATTGACAAACCTGGGTAATGCAATGTTTGCCTGCCATGAGTCTTGACAGAAATGTCAATGGCGTGCCTGTGTAAATCTTGAGTCATTTCCAATGTTCTTTCCAATGTTCTTCAGTATTCAATGAATCAGTCCAAATGCATTCCTGTCCTACTGCTTAAAGTTAAACATGTTCTCAGACTATATAAGAGGGTGAATAAATACAAAGATGTTGGAAACATGTTTTTAGAACCATTAACAAGATTTGTTAGTAAGTGTTTAGTCAATGTTATGCTCAACCAAGAAGCCAAATGTATGAAGCCAAATATTTCTAAATGACAATAATTTCCCACAGCCCAGCTACTAAAGACATTAGTGAATGTGTTGATTAACATATTCTTATTCTTAGTCATTCCATTTCCACTGGCCCACCAATTAGGCATAAAGGATGAGATGGTAATGTTTACTGGTCACTATGGCAGCTATGAAAAACAATCCTCATAACTGGGTCATTGAGAGAACCTTAAACGCCATCACACCACTCAATGTGCAGCCATTAAATCCAGTGATGCACGCACAAATTGCAAATTTGCAATGGTAGCCTAGTGGTTAAGAGCATTGGACCAGTAACTGAAAGGTTGCTGATTTGAATGCCTAAGACAACTAGGAGAAAAATCTGTAGGTGTGCCCTTGAGCAAGGCACTTAACCCTAATCGCTTCTGTAAGTCGCTCTGAATAAGAGCGTCCGCTCAATGACTAAAATAAAAAATATTAATTGTGTAATACATTTCATTGAAACTACTATGTAACAGAGCATATAGTCTTCTCCTTCATTACTGTTCATAATAATATAACAAACAAACTTTGGGTAAAAAGTTGAGCTGCAACAGACAAGATTTAATTGGAAGTCTCAATCATGCCCCCTCAATCAAGTCTCAAACATGCCCCCTGGGTGGTACTGGTAAATCATTGCAGTTTCCTTGACGGCGCGAGACAATGTTCCCTTCCAACATATGAGAGTATGTACATTATAAATTAGTTTCAGGTCAGGATCTATTTTCATTGGCCTGTATTAAAGCTTCATATGTCTGCTTATAGAATATGTAGCCGATGACATCATATTCCATTGTTGAGAGGGGGCCCACAACTTGGTTTTAAAACCACCCACCATGTTCCCATTAACTCCGAACCCACTCATACCCACCCATATCAAGTTGCCCCCATCCCATTCCATCCCCGTCTGTTTAAGAGAGCATCACTTTCCACCCTACATCCCTCTCACCGTTTACCTGTCTGCAGGGACAAGACTTCCTGGATGCTGAGCAACAACTGCTGGCCAGTAGAGACCCGTCATTTTTTGGGCCTGTTTTGCATGTTGTTTTGGCAGTAAATATCACATATCAGTTTGCAAACAATGTAAAAAATATATATTATTGACTTATAAAGCCGCATACAAACTTGGTCTCTTTTTTTTCCCTTGAGTAAGGCAGCTCCAAAATGCTGGTGTTCCAGCCTAGCTCAGTGCTTTCTGTGATGGGACAGCCAGCAGAAAATATGTAGCGTAGGTCTTGGTAATGTTCTCTAGTTGCACCGTGATTGGCTCAGTGTTCTGTCAATCTACGGGTAGAGCTCGAAAATTCAAGCCCCTTGGGTGGTGCCATAGAGTTACATTACAAGAGCCCATCCAAGAAGGCTCAAGGTCATTGGCCACAGATAAAATGACATCAAATCACACATGTACAGTATCTTTGAATGCACTGATAGTTATAGTTATCATCATGGTAGTTATCATCATGAATCAAGTTGACCAACTACTGGCAAATACTTTTCAACCCTTGTCATAGGAAGATAAATAATGAAGAGAAATTATAGATTAAATATATCGGTGCTCATCATCCATTGGACATAAACTTTACACAAGTTGGAAATTGCAAATTCAACAATGAGTGGTTTTGAAGGAATCAATGGCTAACTGTAAACATTGCAAAGCAATGCTATTCAGTGGAGTGGATATGTGGTCCAAGTCTGTGTTTAAAGGTCTCTTTTCCAAGCTTAAAAGGATAAACATTCAACATTGGCCATGATGTCAATCCAGCATGACTTATGCTGTGCTCAAAACAACTGGGAACTTGGAACTGGGAAATCTCAGACTTCAGTGAGTTCAAGACAACTTGGAACTCTGAAAGAAATGAGCGCTGACTGGGAAAATGGTCATCCAACTCATCTAACATTTCCTGGGGTTCACCAATTTCTATGTCTGCTTTAACTGGGGTTACAGCACCCTGGCTTTCCCCCCTGTCAGCACTCACTTCTCATGGTGGAGTTGGAGGAATAGAGGCTCTGGCAGGAGGGTGCGGAACATCCGTTCAACGTGTGGACTGACCACCAGAAGCTGAAGTATCTCCGCACCACCAAAGATCTCAACTCCAGGCAAGCCAGATGGGCCCTGCTGTTCACACGGTTCAACTTCTCCATCTCGTACCGGCCGGGATCCAAGAATTGGGGGGCCTGATTCCCGACATCGTTCCACTCCTCCAGGTTGGCCTACAACCCGGGCGCCTGTCAGACCCTGGCCCTTGTGCGACAGCGCTTTTGGTGGCCTACCATGGTCCCGAACATGTCCGCATTCGCGCCGCTTGCACCGTTTGCACACAGAACAAGACTCCTTGGCAAGCTCCGGCTGGTCTCCTCCAACCTCTGCCTGTCCCCCACATCTCCCTGGACTTCATCACGGGTCTTCCCCATCTGATGGCAACACTGCCATCCTGACCGTGGTGGATCGGTTCTCTATAGCCGCCCACTTCATTCCTCTCCCCAAACTACCCTCTGCCAAATAGACGGCCCAGCTCATGGTGCAGCACGTCTTCTGGATCCATGGATTGCCTGTGGACATGGTCTCCGACCGGGGTCCTCAGTTCTCGTCTCAGTTCTGGAAGGCGTTCTGCACCCTCATTGGGTTGTCGGCCAGCCTGCCCTCTGGGTTCCACCCCGAGTCCAACGGCCAGGCGGAGCGAGCTAACCAGGACCTCGAGACCACCCTGTGCTGCCTGGTCTCCGCCAACCCCACCCCCTAGACTCCAAAACACCCTTCCCTGCGCTGCCACGGGCCTATCTCCCTTCGAGTGTTCCCTGGGGTATCAGCCCAGGTATCCGCCCAGGTTGGACGCCAGGTGGAGAGAGGGGGGGTACTCTCATGCCCTGATCTGTTTCACCTGTGTTTGTCTCCACCCCCTTCAGGTGTCACCCATCTTCCCCATTATCCCCTGTGTACTTATACCTGTGTTATCTGTTTGTCTGTTGCCAGTTCGTCTTGTTTGTCAAGCTTACCAGCATTTGTCCTGTCAGCTCCTGTCTTTTCCCAGCCTCTCTTTTTCTCACCCTCCTGGTTTTTGACCCTTGCCTGTCCTGACCCTGAACCAGCTCGCACTGACCACTCTGCCTGCCCCTGAGCCTGTCTGCCATCCTGTTACATCGCCCCTATCTGGATTTCCGACCTCTGCCTGACCTGACCATGAGCCTGCCTGCCGTCCTGTACCTTTGCCTCTGTTGCTGTAATAAACTTTGTTACTTCGACACCGTCTGCATCTGGGTTTTACCTTATCCTGATTCAATCTTAGCAAGAGAGAGGAATCTGATTTCACTGGTCCTTAACTTGTGCCTTAGTAATTTCATTCAGGGTAAGTGGAGTTACCTGTGAGTTAGCCTGCCACGGAGCAGGTTAGTTAAGAAGGATTCTTTGCCATATAACCTGCTTCGTAGGATACCCCTCTGATGTCCTGGTCCCACAATTTATGCTAACTATTTCACTGCTATTCTTTCCAAATTATATTTATTTATTTGAAGACACATATTGATGGCCTAAGTCAATGTTGCCACCTGTCAATGATTTTAGAGGGTGGTATAATTATTTAAATAATTTCACTGTCCAGATCCTTCTACACGTGTAAGACATCCAGACACAATGTGTGCCTGACTGACTACCTCCGGAGGTGGTCAGGAAGATCGGATCACAATCAGATCACAAGGCTTCTTGTAAGCAGCAGGTATAAAGAAGGCTATTGAGTAGGGCCTGAGTCAACATTTTCAGAAATGTCAATTTAAAAATATGTGAGGCTGGATCACACTCAGGGATCTGTTCTTTCATTTGTACAAAAGACCTGGATGAAAGTGTGTGTGCCCCCCCCCCCCCCCCCCCCCCCCTCAATCCAGCCAGCAATGCTTCCTAACATTATACTCAGGGACTGCAGTTTGGAGAAAAAGAGGCTCACTACAAATCCCCAAAATGTTCATACATGGTAGAAGTAGGTGAAAATACCACAAGGAATTGGACCATATTTATCCAGTTTTATTTTATTTAAAACATGCTCCGCTACTGTTTTGGGTCTGATTCTAGTTCATGTCTGGCAAAATAGCTCAGACATTTGATAAAAATAGTAACCATGCCAGGTCAGATGTTGTTGCTCATCAATTTCCCATCCAGGACTTGCTTCCACACAATTCAGAAAAAATATATCAAGTGATGGAGAAATAGTCTGCCCTCTTACAAATAGACAAAGCACCTGAGAGTTTTACACAAAGATCTAACTCAACATACATAACTACTCAAAAGAGGTGTGCCCTTCCTGTTTTCTTCTCAGCGAGAAATATGAAAAAGTAGAAAAACAATTACACCAATATGAAAGCAACAGAACAAAGAAGATAGAATTAGTCACTTTCTCCGGGGATTGTCAAAACCTTTCAGGAATCTACAAACCCAGCAGCATTAACATTGTTTCATCAATTCTTTATGTAATGTGTGGCAAAAATATTGCATAAGAGGCACACTTGCATCCTCAACATACTGCCACACAGCCTGCATGTAATGATAATCAGTGGAACTTTACCACCCCCTTAGGGTTATTCTGCAGCCTTCTGCCCCGTTAGCATGAGTTAACTTTCCATTCTCCAGTCCCAGTCCAGTAATCAGTAGGCTGAGATTTACAGCACTGTTGGGCAGGTAATTGTCAATCCTGCACCGGTGATTATGCTCAGGCAAGCCCCATGCTGTTCACTGCTGGAACAGTGTCTGCTTTCTCATGCCAAGGCGAAGTCTACCAGCAACGAGAACACCTTGGTCTACGTTAAAATATCACTGGAGACATGACACAGGTCACATAATGTGAAAATAGGACCATGTTGTGGTGTCTAGTTGATCACTCTGGGCCTCCGTATGATAACCCTCAGGGTGCCAGTTGTGAGAGACAGTTAACCAGTGGGCATTTTTATACAAAAAAATTGGTAGGTGGATTCCACCACAACATATGCATAATATGTGGCAGAAATGTGATGATCAAGGTAGAAACCCCACTGAATTTGGTTGTTTCAGGCTCAGTAACAGCAGGAGTGCCCAACCACTCTTCCTTCCTATTGCTGCTGAACTAGATGCCATGCTGGCAACGCCTGTAACCAGACACTTGTAAATGAACTTTTTTACCAAAAGTTCATGTTTTGGACAGCTGTTCCTCAATGCTCTGCCAGACTACTGGACCCAAATAGCCAAGGACTCAATGACATTGTACACATCTAGATAGGTTATATTTAAGCAATAAGGCCCAAGGATGTGTGGTATATGGCCAATATACCACAGCTAAGGGCTGTTCTTATGCACGATGTAACACGGACACAGCCATTAGCAATGGTAGTAATTTGTGTAATACACGTGGTATCAACTTGGTCTCAGAGCATTTCATATTATTCTGTACGTAAATCCGTCACATTCCATTTAGTATGATACAATATGTAACGCTTTGTATAGTATGTATTAATTTGTAGATGTCCATCACCCATTTCGTATGCTATGTTACGAATACAATTGATATTATCTGTTACCAATTTGTAAAACGTATGATATGTTACTAATAGGTGACTAATGTTAGCTTGCTGGCTAATGTTAGTTAAGCTAGGGGTTAGGTTTAAGATTAGGGTTAAGTTTAGGAGTTAGGTTAAGTTTAGGGTTAGGGGAAGGGTTAGCCAAAATGATTAAGGTTAGGGTTAGCTAAAAAGGTAAAGGTTAGGGTTAGCTAAAAAGGTAAAGGTTAGGGTTAGCTAACATGCTAAGTAGTTGCAAAGTAGTAAAAAAGTAGTAAGTAGTTGAAATGTTGCTAATTAACTCAAATTCTAAAGTTGTCCGTGATGAGATTCGAACTCGCAACCTTTGGGTTAGGGTTAGAGGTCTTGACCCTCACATTCATCATAGGGAAAATGCAATGGGTAGCCTGGTGATCTTGAATGGCCTACTGCTCACTCATGACAGCCTACCTGCACCATGTGTAGAGAGTCAACAACAGCAAGCAAGTGTTTAACACCTACAACATACACAATCTGTTTCACTGCTGTTTCACACGCTTTAAATAAGGAAGTGGACACTTGACCAGACTTCCCTCGATGCAGATCTCTAGCTTGATTTAAGTGGATACACACATGTAGCTAAAGTTTGTGAAAACCATCTTTGATCAATATCATCAATGAGATTGTAAAAATATAGTATATACTTATAGTGGTGTGGTCAGGCTCAATAAAATATACTTTGTCTCAAAATAGAAAGAGCTGGGTTTTATTGCTTAAGTATTGTTTCAATGTAGAATGGCACATAAAAAAGAATCCAATAAATTGAAGTCTTTACCACAACTAAAAGTAGGCCAATGTCTTATATGTACCAACAACTTAGAGAAAATAAAAGCCAGCATAACACAGTAAAGGACTGCTTGTCTTGGCAGAGCAGTCATTCAGTAATAATGATCAATCCTCTATCTTTCCCCCCGTATTTGGCTCCATTTGAGAGACTTGAGACTTTAAGAGTGTCTAGGATGTATGGGATAAGAGCCGAGCTTCTTGGAAATGAGAGTGCTGGTGGCTGGGCTCCAGCAGGGCAGTGCCTCCAGCAACATGACCCCAGGGAGAGGGCTGGTGGTGGGGGCCTGATAACCATCCATCACTGCCAGTGCCCTGGAACAGACTGAGGAGCAAGCCTGGAGTGTGCTCTCGCTGGCATGGCCTGCCTGAAACCATTGACCATTGCAGCTAACACCTGTCTGGATCTCTGCTGTGGGGGAGGGAGCTCTAATTACCGATTATTGAAGGTTTCAACAAAGTGCCATTTACCCTGAAGAGCTCAACTGGCTGTTTGTGAAATCATCCGTCTATTCTTGACTCAACCTTGCAATGATCCCTTGAATGGTTTCAAGGATCAGGCTTGATCCATTGAGAATGTACACCACAAGTCCTCTCTCTCATTCCCAAGAGTTATTCTTGTGAATCTGTATCTGACTGACCTTGGTATATTTAGATACATGGTTATGGCTCTGTCTTCGTAAAACGCCTGTACTCCACACACCCTGCAAGATAGAGTACTACTGCACAGTGCAAACATCCCAGGGCAATATGATCAAATTTCTCTAAACACCTTTATTAAACACTGTAGTCCACCACAGGTCATAACAACGTATTATACATTCCACATTGTCGTTAGACTATAGCCTGTCTACAGTATACTGTAAGTCCAAAATGGCTACAGTGAGGTTGCAGAGCGTTTGTTTGCTACATTTTACAACCATCCACAGCAGTATTTCATGCAACAGTCAGGAGAGGTTTGCAAGACCAATTGGTGTTGTAAAAGTACAAACAGGAGAGGCTAAATATAAGTGTGCATTACATTTCAAGCTGCATGAACCTTGAAGTCTGTACATGTCCATGGCTGCTGTTAATCACTCTGAGACCAGGCTGTTAAGATAGTGAAGTGTTTAATTTCCTCCTAGTGGCAGAATGAGAAATGATTATTTCCTTTCTAACTTCTTGTGACAGATGTTCCTGTAAAGATCACATGTCATTTCTGTAGACTTCACATTAAGACATAAAAATATAGCTGAGAGCTCAAAAGTTGCATTCATCCAGTACCAATGTCTAATGAAACATTTCATTGGTGTTACTCAGCCAACCTGGCAGCTTCTTTCCGTTTGGAACAATAGGGGGCCTGTTGATTTAATTCACAACTAGGTAGACTTCATAATATAGGCTGCTACTCTGAAGCCAACCAACAGAGTGGCTGCTTTTCCTGGCAGGATGTTACTGAACCCCTGGAGATGTTTAAAGCTGTAATTACCAAAGCTCCTACTGAAAAGCATTATTGTTCTGCACATGGGCAGAATGCTTCTCTAGTCACACACCTAATCAAAACAAAGCACTGGGATGTAATCGAATCGCTACATGTAGGCTTCTAATTCAACCATATTATAAGTAGCGCTTAAGGAATGTAAACATGTATTTCATGTGGATTAATATGCAAGTCCTGGTGAATATTATTTTGTGCCCATACAGTAATTTAACTCATGATTGCCAATGCATGCTCATCATCGTTCCAGAATTTGTCATCCCTATGGAAAGTATTCAGACCTTTTGACTTTTTCCACATTTTGTTACGTTACAGCCTTATTCTAAAATGGTTTAAATATATTTTATTTTCTCAGCAATCTACACACAATTCCCCATAACGACAAAGCAAAAACAGTTTTTTTTGCAAATGTATTAAAAATAAAAACCAGAAATACTTTATTTACATAAGTATTCAGACCCTTTGCTATGAGACTTGAAATTGATCATCCTTGATCCATTGATCATCCTTGAGATGTTTCTACAACTTGATTGTCCATCTGTGGTAAATTAAATTGATTGGATATGATTTGGAAAGGCACACACCTGTCTATAAAAGATCCCACAGTCCACAGTGCATGTCAGAGCAAAAACCAAGCCATGAGGTCGAAGGAATTGTCCGTAGAGCTCCGAAACCGGATTGTGTCGAGGCACAGAGCTGGGGAAGGGTAGCAAAACATTTCTGCAGCATTGAAGGTCCTCCAAGAACACAGTGGCCTCTGTCATACTTAAATAGAAGAAGTTTAGAAACAACAAGACTCTTCCTAGAGCTGGTCGCCCAGCCAAACTGAGAAATCGGAGGATAAGGGCCTTGGTCAGGGAGGTGATCAAGAACCCGATGGTCACTCTGACAGAGCTCTAGAGTTCCTCTGTGGAGATGGGAGAACCTTCCAGAAGGACAACCATCTCCGCAGCACTCCACCAATCAGGTCTTTATGGTAGAATGGCCTAACAGAAGCCACTCTTCAGTAAAAGGCGCAAGACAGCCTGCTTGGAGTTTTCCAAAAGGCACCTAAACACTCTCAGACCATGAGAAACAACATTTTCTGGTCTGATGATAACAAGATTGAACTCGTTGGCCTGAATACCAAGCGTCACGTCTGGAGGAAACCTGGCACCATCCCTACGGTGAAGCATGGTGGTGGCAGCCTCATGCTGTGTGGATGTTTTTCAGAGGCAGGGACTGGGAGACTAGTCAGGATCGAGGCAAAGATGAACGAAGCAAAGTACATAGATATCCTTGATGAAAACCTACTCCGGAGCGCTCAGGACCTTAGACTGGGGCAAAGGTTCACCTTCCAGCAGAACAACGACCCTAAGCACACAGACAAGACAATGCAGGAGTGGCTTCGAGACAAGTCTCTGAATGTCCTTGAGTAGCCTAGCCAGAGCCCGGACTCGATCGAACATCTCTGGAGAGACCTGAAAATAGCTGTGCAGCAATGCTCCCCATCCAACCTTGAGAGGATCTGCAGAGAGGAATGGGAGACACTCCCCAAATACAGGTGCTCCAAGCATACCCAAGAAGACTCGAGGCTGTAATCACTGCCAAAGGTGCTTCAACAAAGTACTGAGTAAGGGTCTGAATACTTATGTAAATACATTTCCAAAAATTTCTAAAGACCTGTCTTTGCTTTTTCATTATGGGGTATTGTGTGTAGCTTGATGAAAAAACAAACAATTGAATACATTTCAGAATAAGGCTGTAACGTAAATCAAAATGTGGAAAGAGTCAAGGGGTCTGAATACTTTCCGAATGCACAGTATGTCTCATATTACTATCTTCACCACTTGAAAGTAGAAGGAAAAGCACAGTTACCTAATATTTGTTACTCATACCTTCCATGAAGTGGCAGCCAATGTTTAGCTTCCACGGATGTGTCAGCTCTTTCCACTGGCTTTCTCTTGGCAGTGTCCTTAAAACCCCTCTCTCCAAAGGGGAAGAACTCTGCAGACAGATACACCCTGGGAATGTACTCTCACTTTCATTCAGTGGCATCAATCCTTTATTCATATGTCTGCTTGTGTGCCTGTTATCCATCACTTATTACATAATCATTCATGTTCAATCGGGGCTTTGCTACTGTTTTATAAGATAACCCAGTGTGAAGTGGTCCTCACAGTACATGTACTGTAACTTTGAACCACTTAAGCAAGAGTCTGCAGTGCAGAGTAAAGGACGGTGACTGCTGTTGCATTGCACAGACTCTCTCTCACACCCTCATAGACAGTCCTTGAGGGTGGAGACGAGAACACGGATGGAAAAGCCATCTCCACAGAGGCAGTCACTGTGGCGTTTACTACCCTCTGGTCCTGTTGCCTCATATGAGGTCATGACAGTGGAATGCTCCTGTAAGTTATGTTAAAAGTCAAGGCAAAGTATTTGACCTGTTTGTTTGGAGTTTTGAACATATTACTATTGTTTCCTTTGCCGAGGTAGAGGCTGACCTTGAAAGAAACATTTCAGGTAAAATAAAGGTTTTGTCACGTTTACTCCCGCTCCCCCTCTCCGGCGCTCGACGTCGCCAGTTGTCGCATCATTACTCACACCTGCCACCATCGTTACGCGCACCTGCGCCTCATGGCACTCACCTGGACTCCATCACCTTCCTGATTCCCTCCCCTATTTATGTCACCTCCTTAGTTCCATTCCCCAGGGAGTATTGTCTCTCTATCTGTTTCATGTCTGTACGCAGTTCTTGTTTTGAACTATGGTCTATTTATTATTACATTTGCACACCCTATACTTGCTTCCCGACTCCCAGCGTACACATGACAGGTTTTCACATTGCCTATAGCCAATAAGTTACTCACTCTATCTATACTGGATTTGTCCCCTTCTCCCTCTCTCCCATACACGTTTAGAAATATAAATATTCTTGGGGCTGGCATCTTATCTGACAAGCAGTTCTTGTAACTCCTGCCTAGAATAAAGTCCTAAAATACTTTCCTGTAAATGTTGTTGGAACATGTCCGCAATGACAGGACACCACTTTTCATGCTAACAAGATGTAGTCATTTGTCACGTTCTGACCTTGATTTTCCGTTGTTTTGTATTTATTTAGTATGGTCAGGGCGTGAGTTGGGTGGGCAGTCTATGTTTGTTTTTCTATGTTTTGGGGCATTTCTATGTTTTCGGCCTAGTATGGTTCTCAATCAGAGGCAGGTGTCATTAGTTGTCTCTGATTGAGAATCATACTTAGGTAGCCTGGGTTTCACTGTGTGTTTGTGGGTGATTGTTCCTGTCTCTGTGTTTGTTGTCACAGGATAGGCTGTATAGGTTTTCACGTTCCGTTTGTTGTTTTGTAGATTTAAGTTATTTCATGTATCGTTCAGTTTTCCATTAAAGAACATGAGTAACCACCACGCTGCTTTTTGGTCCGCTTCTCCTCCTACAGACGAACGTCATTACATCATTGCAGGTGAACAGTTTATCTATTGTTCATTTAGAAGACTACTGTGGATTTATGAGCCAATGACTTTCAAAACGGAAATGATTCCATTCGACTCAGTGAGCAAAAGATCAAGACCCTTTAAAGAGCATTAACATATCATACATTTTGCAAGTTTGTAACATGTTGTACGTTTAGAAAATTCGCAACATATAACACATTGTGAAATTTCGTAATGTATTGTATGTTTTACAAATTCATAACATATAATACGAATTGTAATTCGTAACATATAATACGAAATGGGTGATGGTCATCCACAAATTAATACATACCATATGAAACCTAACATATCACACCAAATAGAGTGTCTTGGATTTATGTACAGAATAATACGAAATGCTCTAAGACCAGGTTGCTCTTATTTGTTTTTTAAACCGTTTTCCTCCTTTTCTCCACAATTGGTATTTACAGTCTTGTCCCATCGCTGCAACTCCCATACGGACTCGGGAGAGGCGAAGGTCGAGAGACCGCTGCGCCACTCAGGAGGCCCTAGTTTGCTCTTAAAGGTGTACAGTGCACATCAACTCCAAGGAGTCAGTTAGAGATTGACAGCATTTCATGTTGAGCATCTCATTGGCAGTTTCACACAATGTTGTTGTGTTTGATAAGTGTTGAATGGGTGGGTGTGCTGTCAGTGATATAATCAGTTCATATCCTCACCGGAAGAAGAACCCATTCAATCTGAGTCATCATTGCCATTTAGTTGCATTTATAACTCTCAATGAAGAACTTTGAATGAGTAAAAGAAAGTGCTTCACTCTTCAGTGCTGCCAAGTGAAAACACAGCACTCTTTGATCTTAAGAGCAAGAGGAGCTGGAGGAGAAGGAGGAATGGTGGGCCTATGTCTTGTAGCTGTCGATGAGAATTAGGAATTGTGGGCCTGTGTCCTGTAGTTGTAGAGGAGAAGGAGGAATGGTGGGCTTGTGTCCTGTAGCTGTGGAGGAGAAGGAGGAATGGTGGGCCTGTGTCCTTTAGCTGTGGAAGAGAATGAGGAATGGTGGGCCTGTGTCCTGTAGCTGTGGGGAAGAAGGAGGAATGGTGGGCCTGCGTCCTGTAGCTGTGGAGGAGGAGGAGGAATGGTGGGCCTGAGTCCTGTAGCTGTGGAGGAGGAGGAGGAATGGTGGGCCTGTGTCCTGTAGCTGTGGAGTAGAAAGAGGAATGGTGGGCCTGTGTCCTGTAGCTGTGGAGGAGAAGGAGGAATGGTGGGCCTGTGTCCTGTAGCTGTGAAGGAGCTCCTCAATGAGCACAAAGAGCCTGCAGAGGTGGGGCCAAACTATGAGCTCAAGCAGAGCCTGTTGGACCAGGGAGCTGAGGGGATAGGGGTGTGTGTGTTAGGGCTGTGGGGATATTTTCCATCCTATTCTGTCCCTCTGATGTGGTCCACTGAGCGCCTCTATGCAGTTGAGTGAGTGGTTGGTCAAGTCCAGAACCACAGCCATAACCATTCAGACTCACTGTACCCCTGCTTTTAGGTAACTGTCTCTTCTCTTTACTTGAATTCAAGCCAACTACTGTCACGCCCTGACCTTAGATATCTCTGTTTTTCTATATATTTTGGTTAGGTCAGGGTGTGACTAGGGTGGATACTCTAGTTTTTGTATGTCTAGGGGTTTTGTATGTCTAGGGGTTTTTGTATGTCTATGTTGGCCTGATATGGTTCCCAATCAGAGACAGCTGTTTATCGTTGTCTCTGATTGGGGATCATATTTAGGTAGCCATGTTCCTCATTTGTGTTGTGGGATCTTGTCTATGTATAGTTGCCTTAGTGCACATCAGTAGCATCACATTTCATTTGGTTGTTGTTTTGTTCAGTGAGTTTCGATTTATTACAATTATGTGGAACTCTACTCACGCTGCGCCTTAGTCCGATCCTTACGACAAACATGACAACTACAGTACTGTGGCCTGAGATAGACTTCTTAAATGGAACTATAAATGGTTTTGAATTCTTATTCAAGTATATGATATGGACAATGGATACACCTATTCAATGCACTTTATCCAATACAGTTTCCACAAGTATGGTATGATGATACATTATGTGATATCATTTTAACAATGTTTAAATCTAATTACCATCCCTTCAGATTACAGGAAATTCAGCCTGAAGTAGAAATTACTTTTCCAAATTGCCTTGTGAAACGTGTATGGAAATAATGTTGTAGTCTGTGGTTGTTGAATCCAGGCACACCAATTGTACAGTAGTCCATCATCTCATATGCAGTGGAAAATAGCAAATTCCCACTTTGTGGTTCCTCTGGTTTCACCCTCCAAATTGAGTCTCGTCCTGGAGTCTTTTTTGGGGATAGAAGTCCATATTTTAATCTGGAAAGTATTGCAGGGGTTTGCAGAACATGGGAAACAATAACATCAGTTGGATTCCTCTTCTATCCAGAGTGCTCTGTGAGCAGGAATAGATATGCATTGACCCTTTTTTTCACTAACTCTCTTGCACTGACTCTATGCACATACATTGGACTATACCCAGACACTCACACACATTTACACTGACACCCCAACACACACACATGCATACTGATGCCAAACACCACATACACAGCTGCTACTGTCTATTATCTCTTTCTCACACACACACACACACACACACACACACAGGCTGCTACTTTCTATTGTCTACTCCTACCTATATGTACAGTACATAGCTACCTCAACTACCTCGTACCCCTGCACATCGTCTCGGTACTTGTACTCTCTGTATATAGCCATGTTTTTTCTACTACCTATATACAGTATAGCCATGTTATTTAACTTCTTTTTATTCGTTATTCATTGTACATTTATTCCTTGTGTCACTATTTCAATTTGTTATCTTATCTTTAACTTAGAATTTTTGGAAACATACCAGTAAGTAATCATTTCACTGTTCCTCTACACCTGTTGTCCACGAAGCATGTGACAAATAAATTAGATTTGATACACTGCAGTCTGCAGGTTCAACCCACCACACTAACCACAGCAATCCCCCAGTCTCACAAAAAAAATGTCCATCATGCACACTGTACTGGGCGCCTGAGTGGCGCAGCGGTCTAAGGCACTGCATCTCCATGCTAGAGATGTCACTACAGACCTTGGTTTGACTCCAGTCTGCATCACAATTAGCCGTGATTGGGAGTCCCATAGGGCAGTGCACAATTGGCCCAGCGTCGTCCGGATTAGTGTTTGGCTGGGGTAGGTCATCATTGAAAAATAAGAATTTGTTCTTAACTGCCTTGCCTTAACTCCAGGATGGCCCGGTGTTCTCTGTTATTCACCAGATTCAACTTCACCATTTCCTACTGCCCAGGATCCAGGAATGTGAAACCTGACACTGAAGGAGGCCAGACGGAGTTTGCCGCGGAGTCTTATTCTGAGCACAAACAGTGCATGATGTGACGAAGGCAGAGGCATCAGGAACCATTGTGGGCCACCAGAAATGTTGTCAGAGGAAGGTCAGTGTTCGACGGGAACCCGGATGGCAGGTAAGCCTGGAGGAACAAGCCCATTTCAGGACCTGGGACCGTACTGAATTAGGGACAAACAACCGGTTAGCTGGGCTCCCTCCAGGGACAGGCTGGTAACGTTGTGCCTGTGGACCAGGGTCTCAATACCCCGGCCCACTGAAGCCGCAAGGCATGAGGTAGGGAGGATGGTCTCGGGGTCAGAGGATGTGGCAGCGGAACTGTGTAGGCAAGAGAGTGTGTGTCAGGTTTCACATTCCTGGATCCTGGGCAGTAGGAAATGGTGAAGTTGAATCTGGTGAATAACAGAGAACACCGGGCCATCCTGGAGTTAAGGCGATTGGCTATGCGGCGATATTCCAAATTCTTATGGTCGGTCCAAACCAAAAATGGATGTTCTGTTCCTTCCAGCCAGTCCCTCCACTCCTCTAGTGCCATCTTGACCGCTAGGAGTTCTCAGTTACTTGCGTCATAGTTTCTTTCTGCAGAATTGAGACAATGGGACAGGAAGGCACAGGGATGGAGCTTTTGGTCCACCACAGGGACAGGATAGCCCCCACTCCAACGTCAGAAGCATCGACCTCAACCACAAGCTGACGGGACGGGTCCGGATGAACGAGGATGGGGTTTCACATTCCTGGATCCTGGACGTAGCTTGGGCAGCTCTTCTCAAGACCAACTCCAGGTATCATCAACAAGCGGACC
The DNA here is from genome assembly GCF_057628025.1 of Oncorhynchus mykiss. Classification (NCBI taxonomy): domain Eukaryota; kingdom Metazoa; phylum Chordata; class Actinopteri; order Salmoniformes; family Salmonidae; genus Oncorhynchus; species Oncorhynchus mykiss. The sequence continues at coordinate 25,762,557 of NC_143027.1, forward strand.
GCTGCCGGACTCTGGCTCCTCGCTATCGTATTGGGCAGAGGGTATGGCTATCCACATTGGACCTCCGCCTTCGGGTGGAGTCCCGCAAACTTTCCCCCCCATTTCATTGGTCCTTTCACCATCTCTAGAGTCCTTAGTTCCAAAGCTGTCCGTCTTCTGTTACTCCGTGCTCTCCGTATTCATCCTACGTTCCATGTGTCTAGGATTAAACCCGTGTCTCACAGCCCTTTGTCTTCTGTTTCCAGGCCCACCCATCCCCCGGTGTCATCGATGGCCATCCGGCGTACACAGTGAGACGCCTCCTGAGTGTTCGACCACGGGGCAGGGGTTGCCATTATCTGGTTTACTGGGGGGGGGGGTTATGGCCTTGAAGGAGAGGTTCTGGGTCCCCGCTAGAGACATCCTGGACACAGCCCTTATCGCAGACTTCCACCGCCGGCACCCTGGTCAACCAAGTATACACCCGGGTAGGACACCAGGGGGGGGGGGGGGGGTACTGTCACACACACCCTGATCTGTTTCACTTGTCCTTGTGCTTGTCTCCGCCCCCCTCCAGGTGTCGCCCATCTTCCCCATTATCCCTGTGTATTTATACCTGTGTTTTCTGTCTGTGCCAGTTCATCTTGTTTGCCAAGTCAACCAGCGTTTTCTCCTAGTTCCTGGTTTTTCCCAGTATCTGTTTTTCTCATCCTCCTGCTACTGACCCTTGCATGCCTGACCATTCTGCATGTCCCTGACCTCAAGCCTGCCTGCCGCCCTGTGCCGTTTTGGACTCTGACATTGACCTGGTTATGAACTCTTGCCTTTTGCCTAACCCTTGGACTATAATATATATAAACCAATTCTTCCTTTGGCCGCCTCTCCTTCCAGTTCTCTGCTGCCAATGACTGGAAAGAACTACAAAAATCTCTGAAACTGGAAACACTCATCTCCCTCACTAGCTTTAAGCACCAGCTGTCAGAGCAGCTCACAGATTACTGCACCTGTACATAGCCCATCTATAATTTAGCCCAAACAACTACCTCTCCCCCTACTGTATTTATTTATGTATTTATTTTGCTCCTTTTCACCCCATTATTTCTATCTTTACCTTGCACATTCTTCCACTGCAAATCTACCATTCCAGAGTTTTACTTGCTATATTGTATTTACTTCGCCACCATGGCCTTTTTTTGCCTTTACCTCCCTTATCTCACCTCATTTGCTCACATTGTATATAGACTTATTTTTCTACTGTATTATTGACTGTATGTTTGTTTTACTCAATGTGTAACTCTGTGTTGTATGTGTCAAACAGCTTTGCTTTATCTTGGCCAGGTCGCAATTGTAAATGAGAACTTGTTCTCAACTTGCCTACCTGGTTAAATAAAGGTGAAAATAAATAAATAAATAAATAAATAATATTAGAGATCAAACCATCTGCCTCCCATGTCTGCATTTAGGTCTTGCCTTGTGTTATATCTATTAAATAAACCTACTTTAATTCTCAGCTTCTTAACTAGCTCAACCATATGTTTTTTAAATGTAAAATGTTTGTCAATCCAAAAGCCCAGTTATTTATAGGCGGTGAAGGGTTGCTGGACAGGTGTGAGTGGGAATCTCTCTGTGGATAACCCACAGACAGTCAGGGACTCCCTCATGTTTAATATGGCATTATAAACTGAGTGGTTCGAGCACTGAATGCTGATTGGCTGACAGACGTGGTATATCAGACTGTATACCACGGGGTATGACAAAACATGTATTTTTACTGCTCTAATTACATTGGTAACCAGTTTATAATAGCAGTAAGGTACGTCGGGGTTTGTGGTATTTGCCAATATACCACGGCTAAGGGCTGTATCCAGGCACTCCTCATTGCGCCGTGCGTAAGTACAGCCCGTAGCCGTTGTATGTAGGCCATATAATACACCCCCTTGTGCCTTATTGCTTACATATAATGAGGAAGCTGAGGCTACAGGGTCAAGAATGACTTCTTTTTCCAAAGTCTTTCTAAGCAGAGTGATTTCCTTCTGCTTTCCTCATCTAGGCAGCCAAGGCCTTCCAGAAAATGATTAACTATTGTTTTCAGAGAGGAAATCATCACGACTGATTTGTAAGCTCATGTCAAACACAATCACAGTGGGGACACATAAAGGAAAAAGCCCAGCCAACACAGCCTTCTCTTTGTGGTGAATGTCAAGTGTGGAGAAATTTCCTATAAAAAGCAAGAATACAGAACAACCAAATGTCTGTCACAGTCAATTAATCCCATTGTACCAGTGCATCTTTACACATCCATACACATTTACTACCTCATGATCCTCTACCGCAGTTTTGTAGGTCTTGGTGATTAAATGTTCTCGACCATCAGTATCTCATTAGAAGTTGTCCATGCTGTAACTCTCTCTGGTCTGGGGATGAACCCCATGGAACAGCTAGGGAGCATGGTGGCCTGAGTATTTTACCCAACTTCTGGTCTGCTTATTTGAGTTCTAATGATCCAAGACAAACAGGCTGAGCTTTCAAAGAGCTCAGTGTGGTCTACCTGTGTGTGACTGCAGTAGTAGTGCCCGACTCTAACTCTGCCCACAATGTGCCAGAATGATGCCAGTGAACCACCAGGAGGGGAGGGCTACATAGATTCTATCTAAAAAATGGTTATATAGAGCAATATAACACTGTCCAGCGGAGGATTGGACCTGGTCAGGTTAAAGGTCACCAGTGTTTCCGGTTGTCAAGGTCTCTCAATGGGAGATGTTGAAATCAGTCATCAGCGTCTCTGCTCTGATGCATCTCTGCACAAGGCGACTGGGCTTCTGTGACCACAGAAAGTCGTGTGTTTCTTGGCAGGGACACACAAATACAGATGCTATTCTCAAACATTGGGGAGGAAAACACCACACTTTAGTGACTTTGGCCAAATAAACTGGACAGAGTGTACGCCCAGGTGTTTAGGGTCACTGTCTGTGGCTTGGAAATATACTCATTAAGCAGGAATTGATCTGAATAAAATGATGGATGGCTAGCAGACTAATGTGAAATGGAGGACAGTGAGTGAAGACACATCAGACATACAGTACATCATTAAAGAAAGTCTCCTGGCTTCAAGTTCTGTCAGATATTTGGCGGCTAAGCATAACTACAGTCGTTTCAACTTCTTCCACTTTCATTCCAATCAAGAAGAAAAAGGAATCCCCTCACTAAGTGCTGTATGAGTACTGACTTTTAGATTACTGTACATGCATTAACCAATTTTGTATATCATTGATCGTGACAGAAGGTTAGAATATAGCTTAAATAGGAGACATGGCTAACAGGACAGTGCATAAATAAAGCAATAGCCCAGCTAGCACAGTGGATCTGGGCTGATTCCCGCTGAGAGTCGGGGCACTCGGCTGAGATTCAGACTTGGCCTATGTCATGTGGCCCGAGTCTGGGCCGCATTCAGCAGTATTACTTATGGCTAGGATGCGAGGATTGAGCTCGGGCCGATTCCGGTGTGAGTTATCTGGCCCAAATGTATTACTTGTGGCTCGGCCCGATTTGGGCTACTCTCTGACAGATGATTGCACGGGCTGTTTTATATAATTAACACTTCATTATTTATTTATCCATATTTTCTCATTGTTTCTGTGTTAAAAAAAATACAATTAACATTTAAATTAAATTTATTTAAGAGTCCTGTTTAAGTAGTATTTTAGTATTTTGATACTTTGTGCAAGGCAATTGATAAGCATTAAAAACGTTCTGGGTAGAGTCTCCCGAGTGGTCTAAGACACTGAATTGCAAACTGCTTTGTTACAGATGCTGGTTCGAGACCCATGCCGTTTGCAGCCGGGAAACCAATGTGGTAACACACAATTGGCCCAGCGCCGTCCGAGTTTGGCCAGCCAGAATGTCCTTGTCCCATCGCGCTGTAGTGACTCCTGTGGTCGGGCCAGGCGTGTGCACGCTGACACGGTCACCAGTTGTATGGTGTTTCCTGGCTCAGAATGGTACCACACTTCAGTAGGGATTGGAGCTCTGCTCACCAAGGTACATAAACACAGTGGAAATTGGGTATGGATGGATCAGGACAGGAGTCCCCCCCATACCGCTGTTCCCACTGATCACTAGGCTGTCCCCAGGATATCAGCCATTAAAGTCAGCAGACCTGAACCTAAATACACACCAGCAGAGCACATCTTGTTCTCCACAGTCAAGCAGTCGAGGCAGCACTGAAATGGGATTCATGTTAACACCACTACAAGCAACACTTGGCATGAAGACCAGCTTGTTCAAAACTGCTTTCAAAATGATGTTGTTCTCCTCATAAAAGTTGCATAACATTACCGACTACAGGAATTTGAGGTGTAAAACATAATCATTCAAGAGGCTGTAAAACGGAGCTGTCACATGGGCGTGTTGTATTAAGATTTTAGGGATAACTTAGAAGCGGGGTCTTGTTTTGCCTTACTAAGTGTAACTAATAAACTGGAGGTAGTATTATTCTTCACTCCTCTACAAACTAAGACAGAACAGTCCACTGGAATGATCTAAGTAAAGGCATTTACCATTTATCGTGTTTATTAACTGTATATACATGTCATTTTATCATTACAGAAAAGTTCAGGTTTTCTACATCCACTTCAATCAAGCTGGTATTTCAACAACTAAAGAAAATGTGTTTTTAGGGGGGGGGGGGGGGGGGGAATGAAGTAATTGACAGCATGATTTTGTGGCGTGTTTATCATGACCACTCCTGTTGAAAGAAACTCTCCAGGCGTTACCAGGCCTTCCTCACGAGGTCCCATGCCATCAGGTATGCGATAGAGAAATCCCTTCACTATAATATTTATTTGGTCCAGCTACCATTGCCTTTTCATCTCCTCGTTTAGTTTATCCATCATTATCGGTTTTAGGTGAGGCAGTCAAGAGATACGGCACGTCCTTCTATTTGTTGTTATTATGTTCTGAAACGGTGACAATGTTTCCTGACATGGAGCACCTGCTAACATCTTTACCTAACTCTGTCTTCTTGGATTTCCTTCCCAGTGATGTACAGAAGTCAGTCATAAAATGCATGACTCGAAACCAGAAGGTATGGCTTTAGAAGCCTTTGAGGCCTACTGATGTAGGATTTTAATTTGAGACAGTTTGCTACAGAAGGAAAATAATTCTGCAGCAACGTGTAATGTTATTCCTGTAGGGGTTGATATGTTTTTCTTAAGGGAAAATCAAATCTGAAAGTGGACATTACAAACTTCAGAAACCTTTCTAAACCTGAAATATACTACAAGTTTTACATTTGCTCCAGCAACAGGGTGATCAAATTAAGATCCTACATCTGTACAAATGTAACATTGAACTTGAAATGGCATGGCTTTTAGATTTGGAATACATAGTATGTTGTCAAATGTAATACATTTAGAGGACAGATGTACTGAGTTAGATGAGCTTGCTCCTCTGTAATCCTGGAGGATTGCAGAAGGGTGACTATTCTCCCTATCTCTAGTCAAGATTTCTGTCAAGCTGAATGGCTGTTAAAATCTGCTGTAATTGAATAACAGCACAGGGTTAGGATGTAGTTCAGGGAGACCAGGTTGCTAGATCCCTGAAATGTGACATTTGCAGCTTCAATACTTGTGGTGATGAATCAATAAATCATACAAGCTGGGATTTATGGGCAGGTAATTTGAAGACTAGGCCACACAGGCCTACATTCCTATAGCCACTCACACTTTCAACTTCAGACTCATAAAGTTTAAATGAAATCCCATTCCTCTGAATTCTCACACGTTCCACATTTGGTGGTTTCATTCAGAGGCTTTTAACAGTCAGTGTGATTCTGACAGAATCCTGAGCCAGACACATTTTTTCCACTCTCATCATAAAACTACATTTCTACCTCATAGGATCAGACCAGGTTCCAGCTTAACAATCACATCCGGCACAGCATTTAGTCCTTCCCAACTGACATGCAATGGCTGGATCCATACTATGTAAAGATAGGCAGGCCAGTTTTCCCCTGCATCACTGAGAAAGTCCAAAGTGGGATTACTCGTATGATTAATGTGAAATGACCTGATAACAAAAAACACATAAAACAACAGCATGTGAACATCTAAATGTATCATGAAAGAATAGTCATATGCCGTGTGATGGTGTACAAACAGTGAGATCATTGACCTCCCCGCCCTCTTCTTCAAAAAGCAAATCCTGTGACTCACTTAGAGATGTGACCTGCGTCCGAGTCAGTCTTAACCCAGAACACTCCATCTTCCCAGCAACTCCAGCTGTCTTTACAGCTCCACAACAGCAGACCTCCTCAGGCACATCACCAGATGCACAGCCAATAGAGCCATCCATTTCATAAAAAATTTAAAAAAACATCACAAAGTTGAAAAGTACATGAGAGGATGGAAAATGATTCAAGTGTTACACGGAAAAGGCCCCAGTCTTGGTGAGCAACTAGGGGGAGGATACAAGAGACTGTAGTTACAGAGTGCCTGTTCTGCGTCTCAGAACAGGTGAAACAGATATCAATAATTCTACCAGACTGTAATTCTCTTCATGATGCATGATAGTTGAAACTGAGTGATGATGAGGTGTTCATCTGACTGTTTACTTTAGCTCTGGGGCTTGTGTGTGAGGAGTGGAACAGTCTGTACAGTAAGTGCACTGTACTGTAAATTGTAAGTAAACAAGTCACCCAGAAATAAATATAATTTCCAGACAGAAATTCACCCACCCAATAGTTCATCCAGAGGGAATAAACATGCTCTGATGCTAAGATTCCACACAAAAAGAAACCTATATTTCTCTTCTGGTCCGAGAGCTGTCAGTCAACTAAGGGCTTCCAAACAGTGAGTAACAGTTGAGAGCAGCCCAGGGGTGACTAGGTCTCTAGGGTTACCATGGAACCATCCATCATGGCCAGGGAGACAGGGGCACACTCTGGCCTTGTGGTTCAGCAGAACCATGTTTATCCTGCAGGGGCTGAGCAGCATGCATACCACACTATGCGTGTGTGTGTCTGGTGATCTGACACAGTAGGGCACACATCAGGCACACACTGTTCAGCTAAATCACAGAGATGTCTACCTCATCTCTATTCCATCTCTTTGATTGTGTAAGATTATGTTTTCTCTCTTTCCTAAATATATCGTACCTATTGTCCTATGAATACACTCGGTGACTCTGACGGTATATCTATGCTACAGTACTGCATGTCATGACTCTGCAGTTGGAATAAGGTCACTGCTGCTCATTGACAGTACATACAGCCACATCGACAGTAACTGGGAGCTTATACTCATGAACACTGGAAAGCCAGTTAATCCATCTGTATTAGCCACGATGAACTGATCACAGTGATATGAATAAAAACAATGTTGTGTGTCACAGTGTCTCTGTAAAATGGAAGCTTGGATTTCTGCTGTTTTGCTATTTCTGTTCACTCTTGTTTATCTTCCCATGGCTTATTGCTTACTGCTTGATGCTACAGTACATCCCTCAACTAAGAGAGGGATAAAGACAGATAGGAACTTCAAGTTGTTGAACTTCAGCCCTGGGCATCAGACGGAATTCAGAACTTCATGTCACAGTTACCAGGATGCAGTGCTGATTAGCACAACATACAGTACATTTTCTCAAATTCACTCCCTGTATTGATCAAAGAAAAGGCTGCAACTTGATTCTTGCCATAGTAAAAATCCATACCAAAATCCTTAGGGATTCTTTTGGGCAGTTCTGTTACTTATACAGACATGATTTAGGATGAAGCTTTACTTATGATAAAGGGCCTGAGGCATTTAGAGTAACAGCAAGACAACACAAAGTTCATATAGGCATAGGCCAAAAACCAAGAGGCAACACATCAAATCATCTGCTTATCCATTACCATTGCCTGTATTCAGACTTAGATTCCTTCACTTTCCACCACAAACTCTTTTAAGTTTAATGTGGAACACAATAACTTTGCACAATGTGTTCTGTATGAGATGCTCTTCCATCCCTAAATAGATACTGCTACATTTTAGCAAGGGAGTCTTTGATAGGCTGTGACAAGTCCCTGAGCCTGTCTCCCACCATGTGGTGATGATGTGAGCTGTATGTGAATGATCTGCAGTGCAGACCTCTTTTTCTTTGTATAGGCCTCTCATTACCATGATTTTCTGTGGATAGGGAAGGCGGCTCATTGCAATGTCCCCTCTTAACGACCGTCCTTTCACCTTTTAACGTTTAGCCTAAACCCTAAATCTCATAATATGTACATTTGCTTTCATACTGAATGTGACAAAACACATTTGAGAAAAAAAGAACAATGCATGCTTAGTACATAAGTAGATGAGTTGGAGAAAAAAGGTTTAGTGTATACCTAGTTTACATCAACACAGCATGCATAACAACCATTATGGCATTGAATCAATCAGTCCAATGTTGTCACAAAGTGCTTATAAAAAAAGTGCTGACACAGAAACCCAGGCTAAAACCCCAATGAGCAAGCAAGATGTAGAAGCACGGTGGCTAGGAAAAGCTCAATAGAAAGCCAGGAACCTAAGCAGAAGCCTAAAGAGGAACCAGGCTCTGAGGGGTGACCAGTCCTCTTCTGACTGTGCCGGGTGGAGATTATACAACTACATGGCAATTAAGACCAGATCGTTCTTAAAGATTAGAGAGGGAAAGAGATGGTTGAAACAGCAGGTCTGGGACAAGGTAGCATGTCTGGTGAACAGGTCCGGGTTCCACAGCTGCAGGCAGAACAGCAGAAACTGGATCAGCAGCATAACAAGGTGGACTGAGGACGAGGACAGACAGAAGTCATCAGGCCAGGTAGTCCTGATGCATGGTTCTAGGGCTCAGGTCCTCTGGGAGGGGAGAGATAGAGATTGGAGAATTAGAGGGAGCATACCTAATATCACACAGAACCCCAAATAAGACTGGAGAATTATACCAGACTGACCCTAACACCCCAGCACATAGACAATTGCAGCATAGAAAGTATTCTGAACCCTTGACTTATTCCTCACTTTGTTATGTTACAGCCTTATTCTAAAATGGATGAAATTGTTTTTTCCCTCATCAATCTACACACAATAGCCCATGACAGAGCAAAAACAGGTCTTTAGAAATTTTTGCAAATGTATTAAAAAAACTAAAAACTGAAATATTACATTTACATAGGTATTCAGACCCTTAACTCAGTACTTTGTTGAAGCACCTGCCACGATCGTCATTGGAAGCATACTCGGACCAATGTGCAGCGTGATCTGGGTTCCACATCTTTTTATTGAAGTAAGTGAACCGCACAACAAAACAATAAAGAAACAACGAAACGTGACTACGTGGTGCACATGCACAAAACACAAAATAAGATCCCACAAACACATGTGGGAAAAATGCTACCTAAACATGATCCCCAATTGGAGACAACGATTACCAGCTGCCTCTAATTGGGAATCATACAAATCACCAACATCCTTAGGGCAAATGTCGTGCATCTTCCACCAACTCAACAACTCTCTCCGTTCTTTCTCCTCCAATATCTCCATCCACTCACTGACAGTTTCTGACTCTCTCCGTTCACTCTCCTCCAGTTTCTCCCTCTTCTCCCAGACTGGCTCTGGTTCACTCCTCGGCTCTGCCGACCACCCCTTGTGCCCCCTCCCAAAACATTTGGGCTGTTTCTTGGGCTTTACATGTGGCCGCGAACCCCGGCGTCGTCACCTCCCTTCTCTACAGACCATTCGACCTCACGGCTTGATTTTTTTTTGCACTGTCAACTGTGGGACCTTATATATTTCCAAATCACGTCCAATCAATTGAATTTACCACAGGTGGTAAATCAAGTTGTAGAAACATCTCAAGGATGATGGAAACAGGATGCACCTGGGCTCAATTTCGAGTCTCATAGCAAAGGGTCTGAATACTTATGTAAATAAGGTATTTCTGTTTTTTATTTTTAAGACATTTGCAAAAAAACTGTTTTCGCTTTGTCATTATGGGTTATTATGTTTCGATTGCTGAGAAAATAACATATATTTAAACCATTTTAGAATAAGGCTGTAACGTAACAAAATGTGGAAAAAGTCAAAAGGTCTGAATACTTTCCATAGGCACTGTAAGTACAGTACAAACCATTCTCATGACCGCGACACTGTAGCCCCATCCAAAATAACCTCCCGATAGGGCCAACCAGGCAGGATATAAACCCACCCACTTTTACCAAAGCACATCCCCCACTCCACCAAAGGGATATCATCGTAGCACCCTGAGAAAAGGCAGAGTATAGCCCATTCACATTTGACGGACAGAGAAGGATCATTCATGGAAGTGACATTCATGGAAGTGATCAATAATGATGAACACACAGTCCGTCCAGTAAAAACACCTGCTCTGGCTCAGTGAAGGATGGCTCTTGGAGCTATAAAGACAATTCATTGGGTAGATGGATCTCATGCAGTCTTCAAGTGAGTGGGAAGAAACTCAAAGTAGTCAAAGTACTCTCAAAGTAGTCGCTAGTTGCAAGCTCCACCAAATACCTAACTGCTACTTTATCTTAACGGCTTCGAGATATTGTCGTTCAGTGGGTTTATTTTCAATACCTTTGAATCCACAATATGCATTTACTTTTATAAAGTCAACAATTTTCCAGGAATTGCTCAGCTCAGTAAAGCTAATGCCAAGAAGAACACCTGAGCACTCTCTTCACCTTTTCCAAACTACGGTATTTTTTTCATATTTAACGTTAATTTAACTACAATATATTGTTTTGAATGTTTGTTTTAGGACTGGTGCCCAACTGAGCGTTCTACTCAATGCAGTCTTTTTAATTTCTTTAACCTCTAGGCAAGTCAGTTAAGAACAAATTCTTATATGAAATGACAGCCTACTCCGGCCAAACCCAGACAACACTGGACCAATTGTGCACCGACCTATGGGACTCTAAATCAGGACCGGTTGTGATACAGCCTAGATTCGAACCAGGGTGTCTGTAGTGACACCTCTAACACTGAGATGCAGTGCCTTAGACCGCTGCACCACTCGAGAGCCCTTTTCTGTATAGAAATGAGAACTCAAGGTTTCATTTGCAAATAATACAAACATGTTTCTGGTTAGAAATGCATAAATGCAAACTGTCTTTCATTCATAAACGCTCATTGATGTCGGCCTACTGCATTTGAACAGTTAAGTAGTAAATCAGTAGAATCTCAATGAAGGCAGGCTGCTAAATTAAGAACTTCACTGTTATAAGAGTTGGTGTCATGATGTGAAAGCAAAATGCCTACTCTAAATAGAAAAATGTGTTCAGCTATGGCAATAAACATTATGTTTTAGCTATTTTAATCTATATTTCAGGTTGTAGTTAAGTTAAAGCCTGGCATTTCAGTGTTGTAAGTATCACATTCCCTCTGACTCATAACAATGTTTTATGTGTTTAAACAATGGAGGATTATAAACGTAAATCTTAATTTGACTATTTGGTCGACAAGAGGTTAGGTCTTGCCTGATGGACGGGAGGCTAAATAGCCTATAGGTCTCATGTGTATACCTATAGCAGTGAGAGGCAACATCTGAATCACATTAGAATGTATGTAGCTCAAGGGAAAAGCCAGACATCCTGTACATTGTAAAAACCCACAGTTTTACTTAATGATTTTATTTTACACCAAGCTCCAATAAAAGCAGATAAATAACATGCTTACATAACAGTGTAGCATTTATAATATGGTAACATGTTGTAGCCTGCTGTTTCAGCCGACCAATATTTCTCTTCAGTCAGCTTTGATCAAGTATCACAAACCAACAGTCTGAGCAAGAATGATGGCAACTACTAATATTTTGTTATTATTACATACTCACTATTGGAAAGCAAGTAACTATATTTATTTATAACCGTCTAGTACCCTTACAAAATGTTATTTGTTGCTGCAAATTTCCTGTACATTTGTGGCAAATTTGCTGCAAACTAAATAGAGTGCCACAAAATGTTGCCAGAAGTATGCAAATGTTTGCCACTAGTGATTAATTTGCGGGAAAACTTTGGCAACAATTATATTTATTGCTGCTAATGGAGGCATAATCACTCCTCAAGGCAAACAATTTTCTCTAAATTCTATTTCAATCTGTGGCAAAACCTTTGGCAATGTATTGCCAGTGGCAATCAGTTTACTAGTTGTTTCTGGTGAACACATGTTCATAACCAAGTGGGAAGGTGGTATTTACCGAATAAAACTGGGAAAAATCCACTTGAACGCCCCTGCAACTGGTAATTAGTAGTGGGAAGCTCGTCTATCATCCTTGTGCTCTGACTTCTCCCACATGCTGACTTCAATAACAGCATTTCCGGCAATTAAATAGGAAGACAAAACATTATTTATAAAAAGCAATCTATAAATATGCTTTTGGAACACCATAATTTGTTTGCGAGCATTATAGTTGTACTTTTAGTTTATTATTTGTCATTAGACAATCAGTGTTTCTCAAGGAGTTCTAAGCACATTAATGCATCCAACTCGTTTTTACTACTTCACAAGTGCAAATTACCACCTTCCCACTTGGTTATAAACACAGCATGTGTCCCAGTTTATAATATAGCATTTATATAAGGCAGATAGTTTCCTTGCTGAAAAAATATATAGAATGGCAGTATCAGTGAGAAGCATAGCAACATCAAGGCAACTTTGTAACAGATAACCCCGCTTTTCTAATGCCAAACCTGCACATTAGCTGCTGAGTCAAAATTTTAAGATGCCAAAATATAAAATGTTTTCAGTAATTGTTTTTAGTCGGTGTATCTTAATGTTGTTTTTGATTGTTTTAGTGTATGTATTCAACAAGCTTTGGCCGAAGGACTTCTAGAGGGCTGCCATCTCCAAAGTTCACTCATAAAGTAAATAGTTCTGAACTGGGTATGATTTTGTATTTCTTGTGAATTTAATTATTTCATTTTGTTCATACTCTTTAAAAATTCCAATGGTTGAAAGCTCATTGCTCAGTTATCACTTAGCTAATGTACATTCTGACATTGTCTCTTTAAACATCCTAAGATTAACATCCCCATAGCGTTCACATTTTCTCATGTAAAGGTTGTGGCTACACAAAAATATTACATTTTAAAAAAGATCAAATAAACAGTTTAAAGAGGAAATATTCAGTCTGCTTCTTTATTCACATGCTGATGTTTTCAAGGTTAATATTGTAGCACTTTTTTTAAGACACTTAATACATGCTGTTTAGTATTTTTAGTACATTTAGTATGTTTAGTTTAGTTTCCTCTGTGAGTAGCAAATTCATTTAAAGTTATATGTGATTTGTTATTTAAAATAAGACATTTCAACACTGTTTGCTAGGTCAGCTTATTGAGATCATTATGAGGGGGTTTCTCAAGTGGTTGAATGGGGATGTCACGGTTTTCTAGGTGTGAAGGAGAGTCAGACCAAAATGCGGCGTCGATATTGCGATCCATGTTTAATGAAACTGAAGCAACACGAATCCAATACAACAACTACAAAACAATAAATGTAACAAAAACCAAAACAGCCTAATACTGGTGCACATACACACGACAGAAAAAGGACACTAAGGAAACCCAACACCAAACAGGCTACCTAAATATGGTTCCCAATCAGAGACAATGACGAACACCTGCCTCTGATTGAGAACCATATCAGGCCAAACATAGAACTAGACAAACTAGACATGTAACATAGAATGCCCACCCAGCTCACACCCTGACCAACCAAAACATAGAAACATACAAAGCAAACTATGGTCAGGGTGTGACAGGGGAATTGGGCTTCCCGGGAAAATGTTGCAACAGTAACCAAGTGGGGCGGGGTTTAGTGAAGGGTGAATTGTTTGCAACATTTTCCTGGGAAGCCCAAATTTGCAGCAAATTTGCCAAAAGTTTGCCACAACTGTTTGCCAGAAGCCTGTTTTTTTGGTAAGGGTAAGGTTAATTTAAATGTCTACATATAATTATCATCCTAGGTTGCTAATCACCCTGATTCAGACAGTATTCTAAATAAACACGTCATGTAAATAAAGAATTAAAGTGGAATCCGGAAACCTAGTAACAAGACTATTACCTTAAGAAATAAACAATTCATTCACCTATTTGAGTATAGCCAGTTGAAGACTGTCACAGCCAATTCTCTGCATGACTGCTTTTCTCAGCTTTGGCAAGCTTGTCTACACACTAACACATCATGAACACGCCTTGGCTCTGTCCATACTGAGCAACATGTTCCCAATCAATCTAACAAATTCCAGGCATCTTCTTCAAACAACAAGAACAAAACAAACACACAAACTCAATAATGCAAAGAACCCCAACAATAACAAAAACAACACTGGGTAGATAAGGATGAGGAGATAATAAATACATTAACAGTTTAAATCATCCTCATCAGCCCAATCTGGTGCCCTCTGTAGAGCGGCTTTTCACAACCGAGAGAGCCTGCCCATTAGCTCTGGTCTAGGGACAACTTTCTCTCATCCAATCCAAAGATGAACTACTATTAGCTCAAACCAAAACTGCCATTGGACTAATGCTTGGGTATATTTTCTCCATATAAGCTGCTTCCTTCCTCCTACAGTGGCTCACATACATGATCAATTAGGCTCTGATTACTGTGACATCACCACTCCTTGCTCTTACAACCAACAGCCAATGCCAGAAATAGTGGTGGTGGACCAAGAGGGGGATGGGAAACTGGAGTGAAGTGTGTATGTGTGTGGGAATGAGAGAGGGGAGGTGTGTGTAGCCAGAGCTTGTATCTCATGCTTGTGGGTGTCTTTGTGCCAAGGGGAGGAGAAAGGAGAAAAGGGGAGGGCCTGTGCTAAATTTGTCAGCTTACTGAAACGTTGTGTCAGAGCATTTTTCATCATGTAAATGCACTGAGAGAGGAAGAGAGAGAGAGAGAGAGCGCAAAAGAGAGAGAAGGAAAGTGAGAGACAGGGGAGGGAGAGAGAAAGGAGAGAAAGAAAAGGGGAGTTATTAAGGGGGGCAGCAGAAAAAGATTGTCTCAGTCGTCAGCAGAAGTGATGGACTCAGCACATAGAAAGTGATAGTCTTCTCCTACCGGCCTACAGAGAGCACACTGACCAGACAATGCTGGCCTCTCACTGCCTGCTGCTCTCTCACTGCCTCTGAGGAAACTACCCATTACATCTAACACATTTGGATGTATTCTCTTTTAATTGGTAAGTGTCTAAAATCTTATGAGGTTAATTTTTTTATCCTTGCCCAGTGCCTACAGTACAAAGGACTTATTCCCAGCAAGTGCAGCTCCTGGTTGTAATAACATGATTCAAACCACAGTCAACTATTGAGTGACAGGGTTTACTCAGGTGCCAAAGAGCAAGTGATCCAGAGAGAGAGGGACAGCCCCAAGCAGCTTTTACACAGACTGGTGATGACTTTCTTCAAGGGGACACGTCAATCAGTGTTGCCGGGAGGGCAAGGGAACTGAAGGGAAAACAAGCTACAGTCTACAATTATCTGGTAAGGATTCAGTGGCATTTGACTTTCCCTGTATCTTTCACTGTCTTTATTGAACATGCAACCATCTAGCATGGCTTGCTCATAGTTCTTTAAGTGTGGCTAGTCTTATCTGTTGATAATCTAGTACAAAATTGATCGCTAAGCTGCACAGTGACAGAACGGCTTTGGCCACCCTGTGTTGAGTTAGCCAGAGATTCCTGCTGATCAGTTTGAAGCTTAGCCCTTCAGTGGTATCTCTATGGAGATACATGGAGAGGTTTGTTGCCCGGGGCAATTCCCCTGTCTGATTCCTTTAAGTTGTTTAACAAGGCAGCTGGCTCTGATATAGACACAGCAGAGAGGGATTGACACAAAAGCAGAGATAATGAAGTAGTGAGCTTTCCAGAACAAGGGCTTGATAACCACGGATAAACACTCAGCTTATCATCCTTCCAAAGACATACTCGAACAACAAAGATAGGCTGCCAGTGAAAAGTATCAATAGTAGGAGCCTGGTCTTTTTACCAGGAGCATCTCTGGGGCATTCATGATTGTAAGCAGTGCCATACGAAGCTATGCCCTCATTGTGTGATGTGGTTCACACTAGTAGAAGTTGCTTATTTGAGGTTGTTTGATTATTCAGAAAAATAACAGAAATTCACATCACAAAATGCCAAATTTCAGATGCATTTTTAGTCTAAATGAGTTTGCTGTCATTTGTACATGAATGGATAAAGCTTATGAATATATACCGTTTAAAAAAAAATAGAATTCTGCACAAAGTACTGGGTACAACTTTCTGCTGCCTCATGATATACCTCCATGCTGAAGTGGACACGGACGAAAAGGGCTGTTCTGATGAATCTCTGCTTTGTCTCTGCTGCCAGGGCTGTGGATAAGAGTGCTTTGATGGTGCAATTAGGAACATATCAAAACGATTTCTGAAACCCCCTGCCTGACAGCATGTCCAAAACACACCACAACACACAATCCTGAAAGAGGAAAAGAAAGAAACCTTATTAAATTAAATGTTAAATGTGCTAAACTATCATCAGAACTATTCTCTGCCGTGGAAAGCCATAAGAATGGCTGCTTTCCATCAGCGTCCGACTCAGAGCAGACTGAGCAGGTAGCGGAGGTTGGGGCTGAGGCTGGGCTGAGGTTAATTATGTCTACAGTGTCATGTTATGGGCAAACCAGGATTACATGCGTAAGGAAAGAATGGTGTCACCTTAGATAATGAATTACTCAGATTACCATTTCAAACTGAACTTAATTCTGATCCAAGACATACTGAATGTTTACAACCAGCACTGTCAATTGGTCCTAATTTGAGCATATACCTAATTTTGCACAGTCCTCCAGTGCTGTAGATTTGGAGGTGTTGAAATGATATGTTATGAATTATGTGCATTTGTATTAGTTTGTGGTAGTTGAGATGACAGAGCTGCTGGTGTATGTATGACTAGCTGTGGTGTGGTAGAACAGAAGGCAGAACTGACTTGTAGGTACAGCAGAGCTGGAGCAGAGGAGGCGTCTCTCTCTGTCGTTCTCTCTCTTCACAACTACCAGCGTGTCTGTCTGTCTGTCTGTCTGTCTGTCTGTCTGTCTGTCTGTCTGTCTGTCTGTCTGTCTGTCTGTCTGTCTGTCTGTCTGTCTGTCTGTCTGTCTGTCTGTCTGTCTGTCTGTCTGTCTGTCTGTCTGTCTGTCTGTCTGTCTGTCTGTCTGTCTGTCTGTCTGTCTGTCTGTCTGTCTGTCTGTCTGTCTGTCTGTGAGAGTGGCTAAGAATGTGAGGAATGCCACACTCACTCTGAAATGAGAGGGGCTAGGGCGAGGGCTAGGGCTCTGCTCACCTACTAATTATTATGGGCTGCGCATGAACAAAAACACTGGAGCACGCTGCTGCTCACAGCCACACTGACCCACACAAAGCACTGCCTGTCACACACTATTAGATACGGAGAAAAACAGGGAGATGATTTGATAAAGTCATTACCAAGCTGTGAATTTGACAGACATTCTAATGAGCAAAACAACCCTAATTAGACAATCCTAATAAGGAACACTGTTTACCTCAAGTGCACTGTCATCCACAAAGCTACTGTAGTTATTTGTCTATAGTAACACCGTCCTCTTTTTATGTCATGACAATAAGAAGGCCAGTTAGTCAGCTGTCTTTGTATAACTACGGAGGAGAAGAGGGCATGGGGCCTGCTGTTGTTGCCTCAGGTGCTATTTAACGGAGGGGTTAATAATAGATTGACTGTCTTGGGGCAAATAGAACTAACTCTGGTCCCTGGGAGCCCTGGGAGCCCTGGGAGCCTGAGTCTGGCATGTTGTGTTATCTGAACACACACACTCCCCCACTGCCAGCTCAGGCATTTTCCTCCAGCTTTGAGGTGGTGGGAAGCCTGGCTGGGAGACTAATTGGAGACTCCTGGCTGACCGCGTAGTACTATGGAGCTTTTCTGTGGCATGGAGTGACATGGAGTGGCCGGAGCATAGCTTCTCCCAGACACAGAGCTAATGTTCCAGAGAGGGAAACCACATCAATCCCAGGCCATTAACATAAGGGAGACAGTGACTGTTCCATTAGACCAGATCATTATCATGTGTTGTTGTCCTCTTTGTCCCACTGAGGAATTCATTTTTTCCCCCTGTTGTACATCCCACAACGTGGTCTTATATTACTGAAGGCCATCACTGTCTCTTTCGTTCAGAACCTTAATAAGGTCTTCTATGTATGTTTAGATAATGTAGCTTGATCCAACCTTTACTATCGTCTCTTAGTCAATCAGCATCTACTTTGATGACGTCACACCGCATCATACAACAGGGCTTTGTGGGAATTGATTCATTCCATGAAAGGGACCCATATACTGCATTCAGAGGAGAGTTTCACACTAAAAGACTAAAACTGAAACCAAAACTTAACCACGGCTTCTTCTGAGCTTTTACTCGTGGGCAGACGCTTTGTGAGAATAACATATGGGCATTCAGTAACAATATATATTTAAATGTGTTAAAGACATGTTTTCACAATTAATGGGAGACAAAAATGTAGGCTAGGCTTATACTAATATATATATATATATATATATATATATATATATATATATATATATATATATATATATATATATATATATATATATAATAGTATAATAATATAGTAAAGATATCAAAACTATGAAATAACACATGGAATCATGTAGTAACCCAAAACATGTTAAATCAGAATAGATTTTAGATTCTTCAAAATGGCCTTGTTGACAGCTTTGCACACTCTAGGCATTCTCTCAGCCAGCTTCATGAGGAATGCTTTTTCAACAGTCTTGAAGGAGTTCCCACATATTCTGTGCACTTGTTGGCTGCTTTTCCTTCACTCTGCGGTCCAACTCATCCCAAACCATCTCAATTGGGTTGAGGTCGGGTTATTGTGGAGGCCAGGTCATCTGATGCAGTACTCCATCACTCTCCTTCTTAGTCAAATAGCCCTTACACAGCCTGGAGGTGTGTTGGGTCATTGTTCTGTTGAAAAACAAATGATAGACCCATTAAGCGCAAACCAGATGGTGAATCGCTACATAATGCTGTGGTAGCCATGCTGGTTAAGTATGCCTTGAATTCCAAATAAATCACACACAGTGTCACCAGCAAAGCATCCCCACACCATCACACTTCCTCCTCCATGCTTCGCAGTGGGAACCACACATGTGGAGATTATCCGTTCACCTACTATGCGGCTCACAAAGACACAGTGGTTGGAACAAAAAAATCACAAATTTGGACTCATCAGACCAAAGGACAGATTACCACCGGTCTAATGTCCGTTGCTCGTGTTTCTTGGCCCAAGCAAATCTCTTCTTCTTATTAGTGTTCTTTGGTAGTGGTTTCCTTGCAACAAGTTGACCATGAAGGCCTGATTCACACAGTCTCCCCTGAACAGTTGATGTTGAGATGTGTTTTATATTTGGGCTGCAATTTTTGGGCTGCAATTTCTTAGTCTGGTAACTCTAATGAACTTATCCTCTGCAGCACAGGTAACTCTAGGTCTTCCTTTCCTGTGGCGGTCCTCATGAGAGCCAGATTCATCATATCGTTTGATGGTTTTTGTAACTGCACTTGAAGAAACGTTCAAAGTTCTTGAAATGTTCCTCATTGACTGACCTTAATGTCTTAAAGTAATGATGACTGTCTTTTCTCTTTGCTTACTTGAGTTGTTCTTGCCATACTATGGACTTGGTCTTTTACCAAATAGGGCTATCTTCTGTGTACCACCCCTACCTTGTCACAACCTAACTGATTGGCTCAAATTTATTAAGAAGGAAAGAAATTCCACTAACAAACTATTAACAAAGCAGACCTGTTGATTGAAATGCATTCCAGGTGACTACCTCATGGAGCTGGTTGAGAGAATGCCAAGTGTGCAAAGCTGTCATCAAGGCAAAGGGTGGCTACTTTGAAGAATCAAAAATATATTTTGATTTGTTTAACACTTTTTTGGTTACTACATGATTCCATATGTGTTATTTCATAATTTTGATATCTTTACTATATTAAAAACCCTGGAATGTGTAGGTGTGTCCAAACCTTTGACTGATATTGTATATTTTTTTTAACCTTTATTTAACTAGTTAAGAACACATTTTTATTTACAATGATGGCCTAGCAAAAGGCAAAAGGTCTCCTGCGGGGATGGGTTCTGGGATAAAAAAATAAATACAATAGGGCAAAAAAGTATTTAGTCAGCTGCCAATTGTGCAAGTTCTCCCACTTAAAAAGATGAGAGAGGCCTGTAATTTTCATCATAGGTACACTTCAACTATGACAGACAAAATGAGAAAAGAAATCCAGAAAATCACATTGTAGGATTTTTTATGAATTTATTTGCAAATTATGGTGGAAAATAAGTATTTGGTCAATAACAAAAGTTTATCTCAATACTTTGTTATATACCCTTTGTTGGCAATGACAGAGGTCAAACGTTTTCTGTAAGTCTTCACAAGGTTTTCACACACTGTTGCTGGTATTTTGGCCCATTCCTCCATGCAGATCTCCTCTAGAGCAGTGATGTTTTGGGGCTGTTGCTAGGCAACACGGACATTCAACTCCCTCCAAAGATGTTCTATGGGGTTGAGATCTGGAGACTGGCTAGGCCACTCCAGGACATTGAAATGCTTCTTATGAAGCCACTCCTTCGTTGGCTGGGCGGTGTGTTTGGGATCATTGTCATGCTGAAAGACCCAGCCACGTTTAATCTTCAATGCCCTTGCTGATGGAAGGAGGTTTTCACTCAAAATGTCACGATACATGGCCCCATTCATTCTTTCCTTTACACGGATCAGTCGTCCTGGTCCCTTTGCAGAAAAACAGCCCCAAAGCATGATGTTTGCACCCCCATGCTTCACAGTAGGTATGGTGTTCTTTGGATGCAACTCAGCATTATTTGTCCTCCAAACACGACGAGTTGAGTTTTTACCAAAAAGTTACATATTGGTTTCATCTGACCATATGACATTCTCCCAATCTTCTTCTGGATCATCCAAATGCTCTCTAGCAAACTTCAGATGGGCCTGGACATGTACTGGCTTAAGCAGGGGGACACGTCTGGCACTGCAGGATTTGAGTCCCTGGCGGCGTAGTGTGTTACTGATGGTAGGCTTTGTTACTTTGGTCCCAGCTCTCTGCAGGTCATTCACTAGGTCCCCCTGTGTGGTTCTGGGATTTTTGCTCACCGTTCTTGTGATCATTTTGACCCCACGGGGTGAGATCTTGCGTGGAGCCCCAGATCGAGGGAGATTATCAGTAGTCTGGTATGTCTTCCATTTCCTAATAATTTCTCCCACAGTTGATTTCTTCAAACCAAGCTGCTTACCTATTGCAGTGGTGCAGGTCTACAATTTTGTTTCTGGTGTCCTTTGACAGCTCTTTGGTCTTGGCCATAGTGGAGTTTGGAGTGTGACTGTTTGAGCTTGTGGACAGGTGTCTTTTATACTGATAACAAGTTCAAACAGGTGCCATTAATAAAGGTAACGAGTGGAGGACAGAGGAGCCTCTTAAAGAAGAAGTTACAGGTCTGTGAGAGCCAGAAATCTTGCTTGTTTGTAGGTGACCAAATACTTATTTTCCACCATAATTTGCAAATACATTCATTAAAAATCCTATAATGTGATTTTCTGGATTTTTTTTCTGATTTTGTCTGTCATAGTTGAAGTGTACCTATGATGAAAATTACAGGCCTCTCTCATCTTTTTAAGTGGGAGAACTTGCACAATTGGTGGCTGACTAAATACTTTTTTGCCCCACTGTATATAGGACAAAACACACATCAATACAAGAGAGACACCACAACACAACATAAAGAGAGACCTAAGACAACTGCATAGCATGGCAGCAACACATGACAACACAGCATGGTAGCAACACCACATGACACCAATATGGTAGCAACAAAACATGGCAGCAGCACAAAATGTTAAGTGAGTTAATATCTGGCTGTCTCTCCCATTCCATGCCTTTATATCTTTCATATCTTCAACTATAATTTCCCTCATACCAGCCAGAGATCTCCAAAGGCCTTGTTCTTGGACAGTTTTGCTCTCCATCTCTTTAACCTAATGTGCTGGCCCCAAGCCCAGAATAGCAAGGCAAAAACAAGTGTTCTCCCCTCTCATTCTGAAGGCAGTCTGAGCATCATGCACGTGGTTCTCCTTTGGGTCAGACATCTAGCAGTAACTGCTGAACAGTTCATATAGTTACCCTCATACTGAACAGACTCAACAGAACTAGGCAGCCATGAGCCTGCCCTGCACCAAGCCTCCCACTTTGAGATAAGAAAGGATTGTCCTGACTCTGGGGAGGTGTTGCACAGGCTCCTCCATAATCCAATATGCAGCAGCTTTCAATTAAGGAGCCCCAGGGGTACAGGCCCTTGTTATCACATTCTCCTCTTCACTCTGGGGCATCCCCTCCGCTTCCAATAACACCACAGCCCCTCCAACTGCTGCCCGGCTATTTTTCTAATATAAATGCCTTCACTTTGAAATATGGAACAAACAGTCAAAGTGCCTCTTTTTCATGCACTCCTGCAAAAAGCTAAGGGTTGTATCTTAAAATGTTGTTGTGCATTAATCACACTACTTAAATGTAGCCTCTCTGCAGAGACACACTGTCAGGGAAGATTGATATTACACAACATTCTCTCAACACTGATAAAACAGAGTAATGCAATGATCCAGAGCACATTGAGAAGGTTCAAGAGTTCTACATTCTTTTCAGGTTAAATTTAGATGGAAATTCCAATATTCCAAATACATATAGGAAATTATATACACACAATGATGTGTTCTTTAACTTGTGAATGCACCCCAGTGTCCTTCTCTTGGTAAACAGTTCAGGTCTGATACAATCTGATCAATATATTAAAACAGGCGCAAGAACAGCATCAGCTGCTATGCATGTCAAACTTTCCATAAGAAGTGATGCCCAGGCCTGCACAGCACTGAGGAGCAGATGGGGGATAGACATGTGAAAACACTCCTCCTAACAGTGGCCGTCACCCAAGAGAGCCAGAGTCAGGACAGCTAGCTAAACACAACTCCCTGACATCAATAAAAAAAACTTACCAACTAGAGAGATCAGTACCTCATTAGCTAAAAGAAACAACACTTGCCTTAGCAGAGGTGGAAAGGGTTAGACTATTGACACTCCAACAGCTTCCATTTAACACATCTAATTCCGGTCCACTGAATAACAGTTCACAAACCCAAGCTACTGTATCGCAGATGACTTTACTGTTAAGTAAAAGCACAATCCAGATCAAATTTTATGTCCCTGTCTATGTGTCTGGCTAAGTTTTTCATACTCAAACATACATTTTAAGGTTATTCCTCTACTTTTATTATGCAACACAGTTACAGTTGATGTTATATAATACAAAGTCACAGCATCCTAAGCAGGAAATGCTTCCTTTTATGGTGGCCAATATTTATTTAGCCCCAAGGACCCTCAGAGTTGCCCTAGGCTGGGCTCTGGAATGAATAGGGGCTCCCAGGGCAGGACAGGACTGCTCCCTGAGGTGTGTGCCTGCCTGGCCCTCACAGGTAATAGAGACTGGGAGAAGGCCATTCTAAGGGACATGCGGCCTCTGGTCTCAATCAGTGGAGCTGTGAAGGCTCCCATTAATGTCCTGTCAGTGTAAGAGTAGATCCCAGCCTTGTGGGTCAACAGCAGGGGCCTTAATGGACTAAACAGGCAGGCCACGAAAAAGGTTTCTTAATGCCCAGAGCCAGCCATGCTCTCATAACCATAGCCAACACCACCAGCCTGGTGCCTGTTTAGAAACATGATGGGACGGCAGCTTGGCATCTTGGTGAAATCAAATCTGTCTCGGAGTTGAGATTTCCACTGTTTGATAACATTCAATGATATCACAAGCATAGAATATGTGGTGCCAGATCTTGTGTTGGAATCAGTGTCTTGTTTCTTTCAGCCTGTACAGACAGGACCCATGGAAAACACACCATTACCAAAGTGACAATACCTGACAAAATAATACCCTTTCACTTGAGACATGCTAACCCCAAGAAGTGAATATGAGTATGAGTTTAAAGGAAAAACCACAATTTCCTTTAATTTTCAGTGTTAAATAACAGTAATAACAATATTTTTTGTGAACAAATGTTTCATTTTGACGTTATAATAAGCTAGGTAGCAACATTGAAAATCATTGTGGAAATCTGTTGCAGCTCAAGTCGACTACATTGTGCAAAATGCAATGCTTTGTCTATAGGCTGGCTGGCTAGCTAGCAAATGTAGCTAAACACACGATAATACCAAAGACAATATCAGCATGTAATGTAGCTAGTTAGCTGTAAAATCGCTTATACAAACTGCACAAATACATTTCTACAAGGGCAGATATACTTTTGAGGAGATGGGAAACGTTGCTCATGCTACGTCAATGGGCCGCGAAGTGTATTCTGGGAAAAAGAGTGCTCTCTTTCAAGGAGTCAATGGGAGTCTATTGGGCGCCAGCTCAAAAAAATGAAAACATGACATCACTCAGAGATGCACAAAAACAATATAACATAAAAAATGGGTGAACCATTCGTTTGAATTATACAAATGAGTTTGTTTAGGTTTTATAACACATTCATCCATTTATCAAAACGGTAGGCCTATATTGTGCGATTAGAGATCATTTCAATGAGATAGCTGACCACAGCGTGGAATATCACAGTATTTTTAAAACAATTCATTATTTGTGCCAAACCAATGACCTCCCTTTCTCTTTCCCCGTCCATTCCTGTTGTTCTAAATCCCTATACCTCCTAAGGTGTGTGTGAGTGAGAGCCCTTCCCAGACTGATGGAGCTCCCCGTGGTGCTGCTGTTCCTAGTGTATGGTCTTGTCTCTGGAGCCAAGCAGCCCCAGGGTCCGGGGAACCCTCAGGAGAGCAACCCCCAGGCCAGGAGCAAGGAAAGGGAGAGCAATGAGGATGGCCTGGAGAGAGAGTTCCTGTATGCTGGGCAGAGGAGCAGGCGAGCCGCCGCTGAACCCCAGCAGCCTGACAAGTGTTCCTACACCTTCATCGTTCCCCAGCAGAAGGTGACAGGGGCCATCTGTGTGAACCGCAAGGAGCCGGATGCAGCGCTGGAGAACCGCGTCAACAAGCAGGAACTGGAGCTGCTGAACGTGGAGCTGCAGAAGCAGAAGAGGCAGATCGAGACGCTGCAGCAGCTGGTTGAGGTGGACGGAGGCATCGTCAACGAGGTGAAGCTGCTGAGGAAGGAGAGCAGGAACATGAACTCCAGGGTGACCCAGCTCTACATGCAGCTGCTACACGAGATCATCAGGAAGAGGGACAACGCCCTGGAGCTGTCCCAGATGGAGAACCGCATCCTCAACCAGACCTCGGAGATGCAGCAGCTCACTAACCGCTACAAGGACCTGGAGCACAAGTACCAGCACCTGGCCACTCTGGCCAACAACCAGTCGGTCCTCATCGCCCTGCTGGAGGAGCAGTGCCAGGGTCGGCCCGTCAGCCCCCCTCGCCCTGTTCCCGTCCCCCAGCCAAGGCCACAGCCCCCACCCCCACCTGCACCATCACCACCCATCAACAAGCCCTACCAACCTCCCACCTACCCACGCCTCACCAACCAGATCACCAACGAGATTCAGAGTGACCAGAAGTCTGTACTGCCTGTCATTCCTACCATGCCCAGCGGCACAGGCAGCCCCTCTATCACTACCAAACCCTCTGGTGAGTCTCTCTGTTTCATTGAGCAGCCTGACTGTTTTATGTTACCAATTGAAATTAATATTCCTTGATACAGATCTGGTCTGAAGTTACATTTATATGAGGGGTCAAGCGGAAATAGAGAAGCTGGCATGTTCTATGAACACTCATCAGACTAATGTCTGCGCCAGTCTGAAACAGAGGGTTGTGTGTGAGAGCAGTTTGGTATTTCTTAATCATCAGCCAACAGCAGCTCTCCATTCTTTATCCATTCTTCTCACTATTGTCTATGGGAATAATAAGTTCCACACATTCCCTGAGAAAAGGCCTCTAAGGGAGAACAGAGCTGTTGTTGTCTCAAACCCTTTGAGATGCATATCATCTAATGGGCTTGATACTACAGTCAGCTGATTACAATCCACACAAGAATCTTAAAACACATATTTATGTGTGCTCATGGATGGTTGGGCTAGAGCCCTCTGGTTTTGAGGCCAGTGAAAGTGGAGCTGTCTGAACCTATCCTCCTTGATTTGGTACACTTAATGAAGCTTAAGTAAGTGGATGATTAATTGATAGATTTAGTTAACTGTATAGTTGATGAAATACAACAGGGATCACAACTGGATAAGGCTGTCTGTCATGTACTCTAGTTGTGTGTGTGTTTGGCAAGTTAACTTGGTCTTTATCTGATAAGAGAAGTAAAACAATCTGACTGGTCTTCAACAAAACATGACTAATTCCTACAGTATATCATTGTCTTTAAAGTTTTATTCCTTTAATCCTCATATTTAACTGTTAACAGTGAAATGTTAGCTCGTATGTCTGTGCGGGTGACTATTGCTGTTGGATATGAATATTCCGACATTAAAAAAACACTACAGTTAACTATAGCATACTACAGTACTTACTACAGAATTATGTAGTAAACTGTAGTATACTATAGAACAGTGGTTCCCAAACTATAGGTGAGGTCAGCAAGTGGGGCGAGGAGTTCCCCTCCTCCTCAATTGTCTTTTTTTTTTAAGGAAGTCAGTCAGGCTTTCAACTTACTGATGTTCACCAATGGTGGAAGGGGGGCCCCGAGTGAAAAAGTCTGGGAACCACTGCTGTAGAATACTATACTACACACTGTATTATCCCTCGATCATCTGTAGTACTTACTATAGATTATTGTACTGTAGAATACTATAGTATTATCCGCAAAAAAACACTGTAGTAAATACAACAGTAATGTCTGCAAAAACACTACAGTTCGAAAAGAAAACGCCTCTTTTTAAACTACAGTAATACTATAGCAGTTAATTTGCATATACCCTGCCTATTCCCCTCCTCCATATCCCAATTTGTGCAACCGATTAGTGAGAAACCTACATGCCAAGTATAGACCATATATTGTGTTCCCTATAGGTTACAGAAAAGAGCAGACGCTCTGAACTATCCGTTCAGACCCCAGTCCTACCTACCTACCTACAGGTTATGGAAAATGTGCTCTTTTAGTATTTGTCCAGTAGGTTTCCTCAAGGAGAAAGACCCCACTTCTATGTCAAAGATAATTAAACAAAAACACTACAGTAAACACTACAGTAATGTCCGCTATAGAACACTACAGTAAACACTACAGTAATGTCCGCTATAAAACACTACAGTAAACACTACAGTAATGTCCACTATAAAACACTACAGTAAACACTACAGTAATGTCCGCTATAAAACACTACAGTAAACACTACAGTAATGTCCACTATAAAACACTACAGTAATGTCTGCTATAAAACACTACAGTAATGTCCGCTATAAAACACTACAGTAAACACTACAGTAATGTCCACTATAAAACACTACAGTAATGTCTGCTATAAAACACTACAGTAAACACTACAGTAATGTCCACTATAAAACACTACAGTAATGTCTGCTATAAAACACTACAGTAATGTCTGCTATAAAACACTACAGTAATGTCCACTATAAAACACTACAGTAATGTCTGCTATAAAACACTACAGTAATGTCTGCTATAAAACACTACAGTAATGTCCGCTATAAAACACTACAGTAATGTCTGCTATAAAACACTACAGTAAACACTACAGTAATGTCTGCTATAAAACACGACAGTAAATACTACAGTAATGTCCACTATAAAACACTACAGTAAATACTAAAGTATACTACAGTATGCAAAAACACTACAGTAAACACGACAGTCCACAAAAACACTACAGTAAACACTACAGTAATGTCCGATATAAAACACCACAGTAAACACTACAGTAATGTCCGATATAAAACACTACAGTAAATACTAAAGTATACTACAGTACGCAAAAACACTACAGTAAATATGACAGTCCACAAAAACACTACAGTAAATACGACAGTCCACAAAAACACTACAGTAACTACTACAGTATACTACAGTCAGCAAAAAACTACAGTAATTACTATTGTATATACAGTTCTCAAAAACAGTACAGTAATTACTAGTTTATACTACAGTTTTTTTACAACAGTGTTAGTCAATTCTAAATACTACAGTATACTACAGTAATGGCCGCAAAAACACAACAGTTAATACTACAGTAAAGTCCGCAAAAACCCTACAGTGAATACTATAGTATTTATACCATAGTATACTATAATATTTTTGAGCGAAAAGCAGATGTGTCTCAGTGGACAGACACCAGATGAAGGGAAGTTTAGAGACAGGGATTGTGTGGTCTCAACTCACCATGGGCTACAAGCCGACTGCTGAGGGGGCGAAGCCAGCTTACACTGCATTTCATGGTCAATCTATCCCTGACAATGGTAGCATGGTAAATATAGCGTTTCAGTTATGAGGGAAACCCCGCCACAGGCTAGCAGCACTCTGCCACGGATTGTCCAGAGGATGTATAAGACTCGGTGAGGCTTCCATAAGGAATTTTCTTGTTAACAGATACAGTACATCCACTAGATACCATGTAATTTGAATGTAGTCGGAAACACTGGCTTATGCTGTACAGCTCTTTCCATAGAAATGTTTGTGTTCCACAGTGTGCTTTCCTGACTGTGTTTGAAGGGGGGCAAGCAATTTCCTGTCAGGGCCGACTGCAACTCACCCCTCAAAGGTTATACAAACTCCTCACACAAAAACTGAGTCCTATTACAATGCAGAAAGGAATGGAGAGAGAGAGGTGTGGTAGAGAGAGAAAGAAAGAACAGAAAGAAAGAGTAAGGAATAGAGGGTATGAAAAGAAAGAGGAAAGATAATGAATGCGTATCTGTGTGATGTCATTTATTCCATCCCCACTAGGCTTGTATCAGTCAAATGTTCTGCCACAGTGGCAGGCTCAGCCCTCTGGTTTATGTCTAAACAACACAGCTCTTCCACAAAGCCCACTGGAGAGAAGGAGGCTGGCTGATGGATTACTTCCCACATGCAATCCAAGCACAACCTGACCTGTTTTAGCCTGGCAATTTACAATGTGAACCTTTGTTCCTCTGTCTCTGTCTGTGACAGTCCTGCTTGTCGTTTACAGTCCTACTTGGAATTAGCTCCTTGATTTCCCTCCTTTTATTCTGATACAGCCAGGCTGTCAGTGTGACCTCTTTATGAAAGCCTGACATCCCCCTGTCTGGTCTTCCTCTCTTTCTATCACCCCTCTCTCTCTTTCTATCACCCCTCTCTCTCTCACACACACACACACACACACACACACACACACACACACACACACACACACACACACACACACACACACACACACACACACACACACACACACACTGCCTTTTCCCAGTATTTTAAACCAGGGCTCGCTTCCATTCCCTGGTTGGACACAGACTAGCTGCTTCAGTCTCTGTGTGTATACCTCTCTTCCTCCTGTCTCTGTACAAATGTCCATCTTGTCCTAAACAGGTCATTTGGCTAATCACATCAGTGTAAGCCAGTGGTCACCAACTGGTCCAGTTCATGTTTTTATTCAGCATTGTCAACACTGTTTTTATTCAACACTATTACAAAACATAAAGAGCGCTTCTCCCTACTTCCACTCGCGCTGCAGCTGCAATGAATGAGTAGCCAAGTGTACCGATACCACAGGAGGTTGGTGACACCTTCATTGTGGAGGACGGGCTTGTAGTAATGGCAAGAGCAGTATCAACAGAATGGTATCAAATATATCAAACACATGGGTATCTTTCTAGAGCTCCAACTTTCCGACCTGAAGATCACTGACATCATGATTTGACCTAGTTTTTTTTTCTGAGTTCCCGGTTGTTTTGAAAGCACCATGACCATCAGATGCAGGTAACATCAGTCCAGTAAAATAGAAAAGCTAATTATTTCAACTTATGCTCAGCTGTGCCTTGCACATCAACTTATCTATTATGTTATGAAAGCTTGAGTTTTCAAATATAATTTGTTCTGAGATGAATAATATTGGCAGGCCAGGCATATAGCCAATACGCTGTGATAATACATTAGGCCTAGTGCACAAACCTCATTCCTACAGAACAGTTTTTATTAGGATAATGTAAATAAAAAATACATGTTTTAAAAAATTCTGAGCGGTAGAGCTCGGCTTGCTTTTTGACCGTGATAGTGATTTTGACGCAGAAAAGGTTGGTGACCACTAGTGTAAACTCTTGAATAGGAAAATACTGAAATGGCTAGCTAGTTAGCGGGGTGCGCGCTAATAGCGTTTCAATCGGTGACTTCACTCGCTCTGAGACCTTGAAGTAGTTGTTCCCCTTGCTCTGCAAGGGCCGCGGCTTTTGTGGAGCGATGGGTAACAATGCTTCGTTGGGTGACTGTTGTCAATGTGTGCAGAGGGTCTCTGGTTCGAGCCCAGGTAGGGGCGAGGAGAGGTACGGAAACTAAACTGTTACATTAATGCTGTTGACCCTGATTGCTGCGGAAAAGGAGGAGGTCAAAAGGGGGGTGAGTGTAACTGATGTGAAATGGCTAGCTTAGTTAGCAAGGTGCGCGCTAATAGCATTTCAATCAGTGACGTCACTCGCTCTGAGACCTTGAAGTAGTTGTTCCCCTTGCTCTGCAAAGGCCGTGGCTTTTGTGGAGCGATGGGTAACGATGCTTCGTGGGAGGCAGTTGTAGATGTGTGCAGAGGGTCCCTGGTTCGAGGCGAGGAGAGGGACGGAAGCTATACTGTTACACCAGCGGCCCAATAGAAGCCGGTTTCCAAGTATGATGACTAGAGCTCTTCTAGGTGGAGAGTAACGGCTAACAGGCAATAAGCCAATTCATGTTATTACAGATATGAACCTGTTTTTACAGATATTAACCAGTTTCAAAGAGAACAAACACCAAGAGAGACTAATAAACCAAACACGTGCAGCATTTAACATAAACTTCATTCCTCGTTAAATGATATACGGCAGAACAATAGAAAACACATCCTGCTCATAATTTGGTATCTGTCAGAGCATCCATTTTAGCATACAGTTCTGTTACTTCTATGCAGTGAATCATATTATATATGCTGCTAAATACATTAGAACATCTATGGTGGTGGAGGATGTTTCAGAGATAAGGAAACATACTTTAACCTACAGAAAGACACAACAATGCTTTAATGGTCAGTTTTCAAATTTGTCTTCAAAACATAGCCATATTAAATACCCCATCACAGTACTTCTGTTAAACGACCAACTGCCAAGTTGGGAATTATGTCAGATAAATGAAACGTGAAGTGAAAGTTTGAACATTTTGGAATTTGGGATAAGTTCCAGCGGTCTCCCTGGCAGAGTTACTGAGGTAAAATAAGGATTTTAATGTAGCAGGATTATTTTAAATTAGTCCAATTCAGTATAATGAATTTGAATAAACAACCAGTTAATAGTGTACACTTGAAGAGGTTCAGGAAAATCTGAGTTGAGGTAATGTTTTGCAAAAAGTGTCATTGTAGTGCTGCAAGACCCACGCAGTCTGATGCTGGAACACCCCAACATATTTTTTTCACCCACATACTTACACTAGCAACGCACATGCCTCGTCCACCTGAGGTGGTCATCTGTCATTTTCAGCCATATATTGGTGATTTTTTTTTTATCCGAGGGTATTCTGCTATTGACACTCTTATGCAACAGAACGTGACAACAACAGTAATTAATGAGGCTGTCTAGACAGTGCAGGTAAGTGCAGGTAGGGCAGAGAGAACAGGTAAGAGCAGGTAGGGCAGACAGAACAGGTAAGAGATGGTAGGGCAGACAGAGCAGGTAGGGCAGACAGAACAGGTAAGAGCAGGTAGGGCAGACAGAACAGGTAAGAGATGGTAGGGCAGACAGAACAGGTAAGAGCAGGTAGGGTAGACAGAACAGGTAAGAGCAGGTAGGGTAGACAGAACAGGTAAGAGCAGGTAGGGCAGACAGAACAGGTAAGAGCAGGTAGGGCAGACAGAACAGGTAAGAGCAGGTAGGGCAGACAGAACATGTAAGAGCAGGTAGGGCAGACAGAACAGGTAAGAGCAGGTAGGGAAGACAGAACAGGTAAGAGCAGGTAGGGCAGACAGAACAGGTAAGAGCAGGTAGGGTAGACAGAACAGGTAAGAGCAGGTAGGGCAGACAGAACATGTAAGAGCAGGTAGGGCAGACAGAACAGGTAAGAGCAGGTAGGGTAGACCAAAGTGTTTGGTGGTTGCAGCCATGTTCCGCCCTGTTCCATCCCTTTGTGTAAATTTATTAATGCAAATACGCCCAATAGTTATCTATTTTAACACAAAATATCTGATACAATAAGAAAATGTATATATGATTGCGTTCTAAGAAAAAGTGAAATTCAACAATAAATTCAATGCCTGAATTCCCATCAAAATCACTGAACTCCATACATTATTTGTCCATGTCAGTAAAATGTTTTATGTGCTATAAATCAGTCAAAATCTGATGGATTATTTAAAAAATAAAACATTTGCAGTATTTTCATCTATTGCCCAACTCTTGCATTTATTAGAATTGTTATGATGATTTCTACTCGACGGAGGTGCAGCCATAAGACAGAGCATAGCCTGTATTTGTACTTCTCCAAGTTGCGTATTCATGGGTTGCACCTCCGTCACTAGGTTGCATCGTTGCCATTGCTATCAACGTTCTACAGATGCTGCAGCATATTGATGTCTGGCTGATGGTTGATGCCAGGTCTTTCTGATTGGGGGCTAATGACTGTTTCATCAAATGTACACTATAATGGCTTGGAAACATTGCTGCTTGGACATTGCTGAAGTAGATTTTAAAAAATCCATTGTAGAAAACAACTTTGTCATCATTATGATGTGGTCAAGTTAATTTTAAAGAGATGGCAAGGTTGCCATGAGCTAGCAAAGTTAATCAGAAATACAGTTGAAGTCAGAAGTCGACATACACTTAGGTTGGAGTCTGACTCGTTTTTCAACCACCCCACAAATTTCTTGTTAAATAACTATAGTTTCGGCAAGTCGGTTAGGACATCTACGGTATGCATGACACAAGTCATTTTTACAACAATTGTTTACAGACAGATTATTTTACTTATAATTCACTGTTTCACAATTCCAGTGGGTCAGATGTTTACTAAGTTGACTGCCTTTAAACAGCTTGGAAAATTCCAGAAAATGATGTTATGGCTTTAGAAGCTTCTGATAGGCTTATTGACATCATTTGAGTCAATTGGACGTGCACCTGTGGATGTATTTCAAGGCCTACCTTCAAACTTTGCTTGACATCATGGGAATATCAAAAGAAATCAGCCGAGAACTCAGAAAAAAATTGTGGACCTCCACAAGTCTGGTTCATCCTTGGGAGCAATTTCCAAACGCCTGAAGGTACCACGTTCATCTGTACAAACAATAGTACACAAGTATAAACACCATGGGACCACGCAGCCGTCATACCGCTCAGGGAGGAGACGCGTTCTGTCTCCTAGAGATGAACGTACTTTGGTGTGAAAAGTGCTCCAAAACCGCCATAAAAAAGCCAGACTACGGTTTGCAACTGCACATGGGGACAAAGATCATACATTTTGGAGAAATGCCCTCTGGTCTGATGAAACAAAAATATAACTGTTTGGCCATAATGAACATTGTTATGTTTAGAGGAAAAAGGGGGAGGCTTGCAAGCCGAAGAACACCATCCCAACTGTGAAGCATGGGGGTGGCAGCATCATGTTGTAGGGGTGCTTTGCTGCAGGAAGGACTGGTGCACTTCACAAAATAGATTGCATCACGAGGACAGAACATTATGTGGACATATTGAAGCAACATCTCAAGACATCAGTCAGGAAGTTAAAGCTTGGTCGCAAATGGGTCTTCCAAATGGACAATGACCCCAAGCATACTTCCAAAGTTATGACAAAATGGCTTAAGGATTTAAAGGCAATGCTACCAAATACTAATTGAGTGTATGTAAACTTCTGACCCACTGGGAATGTGATGAAATAAATTAAAGCTGAAATAAATCAATCACTCTCTATTATTCTGAAATGTCCCATTCTTAAAATAAAGTGGTGATCCTAACTGACCTTAGACAGGGGATTTTTACTACGATTAAATGTCAGGAATTGTGAAAAACTGAGTTTAAATGTATTTGGCTAAGGTGTATGTAAACTTCCGACTTCAACTGTAGATAGCAATGCCAACGTTACCTAGCTAAATGCTAGTCAATTTGGAGACATCACAGTGATAGCAAAAGCTTGTCCTACTAATTATTTCCCTCCTTTTAAAATGTCATCGTGTTTCCAAGCCACAGTAATGCACTTTAGACAAAATCTTCATCAGCACCCATTAAGACACCCATTAAGACTCACTAGGGCTCCTGAGTGGTGCAGCGGTCTAAGGCACTACATCTCAATGCAAGAGGTGTCATTACAGTCCCGAATCCAGGCTGTATCACATCCGGCCGTGATTGGGAGTCCCATAGGGCGGAGCACAATTGGCCCAGCGTCGTCCGGGTTTGGCCGGGGTCGGCCGTCATTGTAAATAAGAATTTGTTCTTAACTGACTTGCCTAGCTAAATAAAGGTAAAACATTTTTTTTAAAGACTGCATTGAGTAGAACGCTCAGTTGGGCATCAGTCCTAATACAAATGTTCAAAACAATATTGTGATGAAATGTGGACAGACAGCTGTATGGCACATGGTGTGTCCACAAATACACAGGTCTTTCCAGATGAAGGAGGCCATTGTCTCAGTAGAGTTTTAATGGCTGATATCTGAGATTAGATTACCAGAGAATGGCCAAGCTAAAGCCCACTGCTGAGAGAACACGCTTTATGAAAACACTATCAATCACATGGAATGTCTCCGATCTGCATGACAGCACAACTGCTCTCTGGGTCAGTATTGTAGAGGATGTGGTTTTACCTCCACTGGGGTAGGTCAAAAACACCCATTGACAATAACAACATAAGAAACATGCAAGGGTTTAATAGGGGTTTAGAAAGACAGTGATTAAATATTAAGAGACTTTCCAACTCTACTTCAACAAAAGAGTGTTT
Organism: Oncorhynchus mykiss; assembly: GCF_057628025.1. Taxonomy (NCBI): domain Eukaryota; kingdom Metazoa; phylum Chordata; class Actinopteri; order Salmoniformes; family Salmonidae; genus Oncorhynchus; species Oncorhynchus mykiss. The sequence continues at coordinate 25,797,718 of NC_143027.1, forward strand.
TCTACAGCCCAATGCCCATGATATCATTCATCAACAAGGGACCTTTAGAGTGCCTGCTGATCTACAGTATCTGCTAATGTTGCATCATTCAGCAATCAGGCCTCCCTATAGCCATGTGCCAATGTTGCTCTTGGCTGCACAGCCTGCAGTCATTTCACTTGTGAGAGCAGCAACCAAAGTCAATCCTGGCCTTAAACTGAAAGCTACTGTAAAATGGGAGTAGCAGCAGTAACATGATGCTGTGGTCTTTTCAATTAGGCTGTATAGCATCTATCTCCAGTACTGTGATGGTCACACAATAAGAATGTTGTATTAAGCCTTGTGTGGTATTCAGGTCTGTGGGACCCATTTTCAATGTTTACTAAAGAGAAATTATCAAATTAATATTTTTTTTCAACCTGAGACTCATTGGCCTTGGCTCATTTTCTGTGAAGAACATGTAAAATAACACATTTATTGAGTGCACACTGTGCACCCCCCTACACATGTATATTACATACAGTATGTGGTGTTTGGGTCCACTGGACCCGAGGTTAATTAAAAAGTGTAGAAAAGTGTGTGTGTAGGTGAAAACAAGTAAAAATTAAACAAAAAGGTTTGCTGTGTGCCTTCACTCTGTCTTCCTCCTCCCTGGGCCTGCTGTTTCAACATAGCACCAAGAACCTGTCTGTCTCCCTGCCTGTCTCCCGCTTTTCTCACACTCTTTACCCTTTGTAGTGTGTGAAACTAGACAATGTTTTCCGGGAACCTACGCAATGTTATTACAATACATTATTTCGATACATTGTACAAAAAAATCTGTATTTTCCCACACTCTACCCCAGCCAGGTGCAAATTGGGGGAGGGACTCAACAAATAAATAGCTTTGCATGTGTGCTCCTTACCACAATCAATCAGTATAGCAAAAATAATCTCTGATCAGAGGACCTTAGAAATAATTTTTGTAGAGAGAGAAGCTAGTGTGGAAATACAGTGCCTTGCGAAACTATTCGCCCCTCTTGAACTTTGCGACCTTTTGCCACATTTCAGGCTTCAAACATAAAGATATAAAACTGTATTTTTTTGTGAAGAATCAACAACAAGTGGGACACAATCATGAAGTGGAACGACATTTATTGGATATTTCAAACTTTTTTAACAAATCAAAAACTGAAAAATTGGGCGTGCAAAATTATTCAGCCCCTTTACTTTCAGTGCAGCAAACTCTCTCCAGAAGTTCAGTGAGGATCTCTGAATGATCCAATGTTGACCTAAATGACTAATGATGATAAAGACAATCCACCTGTGTGTAATCAAGTCTCCGTATAAATGCACCTGCACTGTGATAGTCTCAGAGGTCCGTTAAAAGCGCAGAGAGCATCATGAAGAACAAGAAGTTTAAAGCCGGATTTGGATACAAAAAGATTTCCCAAGCTTTAAACATCCCAAGGAGCACTGTGCAAGCGATAATATTGAAATGGAAGGAGTATCAGACCACTGCAAATCTACCAAGACCTGGCCGTCCCTCTAAACTTTCAGCTCATACAAGGAGAAGACTGATCAGAGATGCAGCCAAGAGGCCCATGATCACTCTGGATGAACTGCAGAGATCTACAGCTGAGGTGGGAGACTCTGTCCATAGGACAACAATCAGTCGTATATTGCACAAATCTGGCCTTTATGGAAGAGTGGCAAGAAGAAAGCCATTTCTTAAAGATATCCATAAAAAGTGTCGTTTAAAGTTTGCCACAAGCCACCTGGGAGACACACCAAACATGTGGAAGAAGGTGCTCTGGTCAGATGAAACCAAAAATTGAACTTTTTGGCAACAATGCAAAACGTTATGTTTGGCGTAAAAGCAACACAGCTGAACACACCATCCCCACTGTCAAACATGGTGGTGGCAGCATCATGGTTTGGGCCTGCTTTTCTTCAGCAGGGACAGGGAAGATGGTTAAAATTGATGGGAAGATGGATGGAGCCAAATACAGGACCATTCTGGAAGAAAACCTGATGGAGTCTGCAAAAGACCTGAGACTGGGACGGAGATTTGTCTTCCAACAAGACAATGATCCAAAACATAAAGCAAAATCTACAATGGAATGGTTCAAAAATAAACATATCCAGGTGTTAGAATGGCCAAGTCAAAGTCCAGACCTGAATCCAATCGAGAATCTGTGGAAAGAACTGAAAACTGCTGTTCACAAATGCTCTCCATCCAACCTCACTGAGCTCGAGCTGTTTTGCAAGGAGGAATGGGAAAAAATGTCAGTCTCTCGATGTGCAAAACTGATAGAGACATACCCCACCCAAGCGACTTACAGCTGTAATTGCAGCAAAAGGTGGCGCTACAAAGTATTAACTTAAGGGGGCTGAATAATTTTGCACTCCCAATTTTTCAATTTTTGATTTGTTAAAAAAGTTTGAAATATCCAATAAATGTCGTTCCACTTCATGATTGTGTCCCACTTGTTGTTGATTCTTCACAAAAAAATACAGTTTTATATCTTTATGTTTGAAGCCTGAAATGTGGCAAAAGGTCGCAAAGTTCAAGGGGGCCGAATACTTTCGCAAGGCACTGTAGCATCTTCCACTTTGGAAGATAAAGAATTTTCAGAATATGAGGATCATGTCTCTGTCAATTCGGAGTCTGACAGTGAGTTGGAAGAAGACGATGAGATTGACCCTCAGCCAGCCCCAGAACCAGCCTGTCAGCAACCAGCTCATCAGCAGCCTGCAGGAGGAGAAATATGCCCAAGGAATGAGCCACCCCGCATAGCTGTCAATGTGATAAGGATGCAACCAGGGCCGATGGCGGTTACTCATGTTCAGGACATAAAGTCTTCTTTTGAACTGTTCATCCCAGACACCATCCAGGAAATCATTCTGGACTGCACTCATTTGGAGGGAAGGTGTGTTTTTGGAGAGCGATGAAAGGAGATGGACCAAACTCATTTACATGCATACTTTGGGGTTCTTATCCTTGCTGGTGTTTTCAGTGGGGAATCCACAGAATCCCTGTGGGATGCAGAAACTGTCAGAGAACTCTTCCGTGCAACAACGTCTCTGAAAAACTTCAACATTATTTCTATGATTATTCGCTTCGATAACCGAGACACCAGACCAGCTCAGCGGCAGAGAGACCAGCTAGCTGCAATCAGGTCAGTGTGGGACAAGTGGGTGGACCGCCTTCTCCTGTTTCACAACCCTGGGCCCAACGTTACTGTTGATAAGCAGCTTATTCCATTTAGGGGACACTGCCCCTTCAGGCAGTACATACCGTCTAAACATACAAAATATGGAATCAAGATCTGGGCCCTCTGTGATGCTGCTTCATCCTATGCGTGGAACTTGCAAGTGTATATGGGGAAGCCAGATGGAGGAGCCCCTGAGAATAACCAAGGGATGTGGGTTGTCCTGGACGTGACACAAGGACTCCGTGGCCACAACATCATAGGAAAAACTGTTTTACTTTGCACAAGTTGGGACAGGAGCTCCCCAAGATGAAGCTGACGATGGTAGGAACAGTACGAAAAAAAACAAGCCAGAGCTCCCAACTCAGCTGTTGAATACACAGAACAGGCCTATCAATTCCTCTACATTTGTGTTCACGGCCTACACGGCCCTAGTGTCCTACGTGCCAAAGAAAGACAAAAATGTGGAACTCATGAGTACACTGCATTGGGATGGCAGAATCTGTGGCCAGGAACATCAAAAAACAGAAATCATAATGCATTACAATGCCACAAAATGAGGGGTGGACAATTTAGACAAGCTGGTGACTGGCTACAGCTGAAAAGAAGAACCTTACGATATTCTTCAACATCTTGGACATCTCAGTGTACAATCCGTTTGTCATCTTGATGGCCTTGAACCCAGATTGGAACAGAGGGAAGCTCCAGAGGAGATGGCACTTTCTCGAGGAGCTGGGCAAGGCATTGGTAAGACCTAAAATCCAGAATAGGCAACATATCCCAAGGACCCCAGCTTCTGCAGCCATCATGAGGAGGATGCTGGTGCCCCATCCGTCTGACCCACAGAACCAACAACTCCAATACCAGAGGTAAGTGTTAGTGATGTTGTTGCATGTGTGTGTGTCTGACTCTCCTACCTTGGCCTGCTGTAACTATATATGCGAGTGAGTGAGATGTTAGTAAAATTCCTGAACTAAGTGTTTTCATCATTCTAGATTGCAACCGGTAGCAACAAGAAGAAGTGCTGCGTTGTGTGTGGACCCAAGATGGACAGGAAGACACAGTTCACATGCATCAAATGCAATAAATACATTAGCAACACACCCACAGTAAAACTCTGTCCCTCATGTGGTGTGTAGACCGGCCTTAATTTGTGTTCAATGGGGCTCATTTATAATTTCCATAAAATACTGTATGTAAAATTAGTCCTTCCAATTTGTTCAGTTCAAAGCAATAAACATCAATAGTGAGGAAAACCTTGTTTCATTTATATTTGTTCAAGATAAAAAAAATTTTTAAATTAATTATAATTGATTTTTGTTTACATAATGAAAAAAACGAATAGCTCTTTTATTGGTCAATGTGATCTAGCAGAGGTAAATGGCAAATATTAACCATGTATGCTGTCTATATTCCTTGTAATTGATATCAGTCAACATAAAAATATTAAGTGTTAAGTATTTTTACAAAAATTGTTATGGCTGTATTGTTTTAAAAACCCAATAATGTTGTGGGTCCAGACCCGCAAACATTGGGTGAATAACAAAAACATGAACACCACACAAGGGTTAATTATGAATGTGAAAATGACTCATTTTATAGAAAAAAAGATCCTTTGACAACCTCCACTGACTCCACCAGGCTTTCTGTCTAACCACTGTGTCTGTCTCATTTCCTGTCCCATGCAGGGCCATGGAAGGACTGCCTACAGGCCCTTGAGGATGGCCACACGGCCAGTGGCATGTACCTGGTGAAGCCAGAGAACGCCAACAAACTAATGCAGGTGTGGTGTGACCAGAGACACGACCCTGGTGGCTGGACCGTCATCCAGAGGAGGCTGGACGGATCAGTCAACTTCTTCAGGAACTGGGAGACTTACAAGGTATGTAAACAGCCCCACACTAAGTCAAACTCTTTTAGTATAAAGGGGAGGCAGGTTCTATCCTATGTAGAACTGTGTCTGTATGCTGAACATTGGCAGTAGTTCGAAGTGAAACAGGTGACTTATGTCTGGTGTGTCTGACGTTAAAAAGATCTGAACTAATAAATAAACTAAGTCATTGTTGAGGTTTGAGGAGAATGGTCCCTTGCACTGCCTGTACCTACAGGGTTCTGCACCTGTCAGTCACACCACTGGCCAATGACTCATACCATCCGTCAACAGGAGTTGGGTCTTTAGTCCACACAGGACGCATACAGGCTTAATGAGAAACGTGTGGATGAAAAGCTGCCATACTGGAAATAAATGCCCCAATAAAAATATTGCCCACTGAAAAATGATTCATGGTCCATGAAAATTACTTATATTTACATCACAGCAATTGTTTGAGGAAAAATAAATTTCTGAATTCAGGTAGTTACACAACATTACACAGGCAGTCATGAGGACAGCATGAAATACTAAGGGATGAATATTGCCAGTGGGGAATGAGGTGAAAAGGGTCTGGCTAGTGTAAGGATCTGAAGCACTGCAACAAGGCAAAACAATTTGAGTGCAAACATCATAGGGCAGACAGACAATTTGCAAGAATCTTGTTTAAATCCTTGCCAGAGAACTTTCCAAGACCTTTACGATACACATTAAAACACATGGGAATTAAATGTGTACAATTGCCAGATATTCCCATGATTCAAAGCATGTGCAATGTAATGTAAAACACATCATATCCAGTGACCTGTCCTGGCACGGAACTGAGGCAGAACAGTCCAGACCAGCACACATCGTGTAGATCCCCCACTCTCCTCTACAGGCCATTAAATCATTTTTTATAATTGCAAGACAGTGAAGATCTGAATACTGGCTATGGTGTAGTAGGCTCATGTGCTATTTTCTGGTACCTTCCCTGACAATAAACAACACTCTAAGAAAGATTCATATTGACCTTTACTGTCAGAGCATCTAGAGGGACTGTTTATCTCAGTACTTCCCAGGCACCGACTAGAGAAGAGGCTCTGAATTATCCCCCAGACCTCAAGACCAACTGCATTCAGCTGAAAGGTCTTGTGTAAAGCCCATCATGTTGACTGTGTTGTATGTATTCTCCCTTTGCCCCTCATAGCAAGGCTTTGGGAACATCGATGGAGAGTATTGGCTGGGCCTGGAGAACATCTACTGGCTGACCAACCAGAGGAACTACAAGCTGCTGGTGACTCTGGAAGACTGGTCTGGGAGGAAGGTGTTTGCAGAGTACGCCAGCTTCAGGCTGGAGCCTGAGGCAGACTTCTACAAGCTCAGGGTGGGCCGCTACCATGGCAACGCCGGAGACTCCCTCACCTGGCACAATGGCAAACAGTTCACTACGCTGGACAGAGACCATGATGCATATACAGGTAGCACACGCTCACTCAGTCACGTTGAAACAGAAACACGAGATAACATTTCTAGTGTTGAGTTCTGACTCGGTTAATTAGCCTAGTCCATACTGTCAGCCCACAATACATTTTTGTTGAGATTTTACAATATTGTCTAACTAATATTTGCTTCAACCCAGGTAACTGTGCCCACTACCAGAAGGGAGGCTGGTGGTACAATGCATGTGCCCATTCTAACCTCAACGGAGTATGGTACAGAGGAGGACACTACCGCAGTCGCTACCAAGATGGAGTCTACTGGGCTGAATTCAGAGGAGGGGCCTACTCCCTGAAGAAAGTATCTATGATGATACGACCGAACCCAAACACCTTTCATTAAATATCCATAAACAAGACAAAGTAGCCCCTTTTCAAAAACGACTTCCTCTCCACAAAAACCTCAATTCAAACAACTCTTGAACTCTGAAATAAAGGCATCTCACACAGCCAGATCAAGAAGATGATGACATAGACAGTGCAATATCTAAGCCTCAGGCAGGACTCTTGGTGGAGCAATAAAGGAGAAGCAGGGTCCATCCTGTTGCTCCACAGACAAACACATGTAACGGTGTGGCTGTATGCTTGCTTCTCTCCCTTTCAATTTAGTTCAAATGTGTCTGTTTACCTAACTTTGAGCAGTGTACTACTGCCTTAGAACTGCTGGTACGGTGTGATTCATATGGGAGAAAACAGGATGAAAAGAAAAAGAGGAGAGCGTACATCAGTTCACAGTGGTCACACTAAGTAGCTTGGAATAGCAATCTTATATTGTAGTCCGTATGTTTTATAGTGCAGAACATAATTTTATGAGAATGAAGATGACGCAGGACATTGTATCCAGTGACTAACCTTATGGTGTTTAAATCAAGCTCTTCAGGTGAGTAATTTATAGGAAACAATAATCACATTTCTTAAACTATGGTATAGACAGGTACTCTTAATATGTTAGCCATAATCTTTGTCAACATACACAATCTAATGTCTATCACTTATGTAAAAGGGGGAATAGATACAACAGTCTGCTCTACGGCACTAGTACTGTCAACAGTTATGACCTGATATCTGGCTTACAAACTCAAAGTAACAATGATTTAGATCATTCCAATAAACATACTGCTGGTGTGGCAGAGTGCAAGGTACAGGGAATAATGACAACTGACTTAACATTACAGTGCATTGGGAAAATATTCAATCCCCTTGACTTTTTCCAAATTTTTAAAGACTTATTCTAAAATTAATTAAATAGTCCCCCCCCCCTCAACAATCTACACACAATGCCCAAAAATGAAATATCACATTTACAAAAGTATTCAGACCCTTTACTCAGTACTTTGTTGAAGCCCCTTTGGCAGCGATTACAGCCTTCTGTCTTCTTTGGTATGATGCTACAAGCTTGGAACACCTGTATTTGGGGAGTTTCTCCCATTCTTCTCTGCAGATCCTCTCAAGCTCTGTCATGGTTGGATGGGGAGCGTCGCAGCACAGCTATTTTCAGGTCTCTCCAGAGATGTTCGATCAGGCTCAAGTCCAGGCTCTGGCTGGGCCACTCAAGGACATACAGAGACTTGTCCCGAAGCCACTCCTGCGTTATCTTGGCTGTGTGCTTAGGGTCATTGTCCTGTTGGAAGGTGAACCTTCGCCCCAGTCTGAGGTCCTGAGCGCTCTGGAGCAGGTTTTCATCAAAGATCTCTCTGTACTTTGCTCCGTTCATCTTTCCCTCGATCCTGACTAGTCTCCCAGTCCCTTCCGCTGAAAAACATCCCCACAGCATGCCACCACCATGCTTTACTGTAGGGGTGGTGTCAGGTTTCCTCCAGACATGACGCTTGGCATTGAGGCCAAAGAGTTCAATCTTGGTTTCATCAGACCAGAGAATATTGTTTCTTATGAGCAAACTCCAAGCAGCGCTCGTGCCTTTTACTGAGGAGTGGCTTCCGTCTGGCCACTCTACCATAAAGGCCTGATTGGTGGAGTGCTGCAGAGATGGTTGTCCTTCTGGAAGGTTCTCCCATCTTCACAGAGGAACTCTGGAACTCTGTCAGAATAACCATTGGTTTGTTGGTCACTCCCTGACCAAGGCCCTTGTCCCCTGATTGCTCAGTTTAGCCGGGTGGCCAGCTCTAGGAAGAGTCTTGATGTTTCCAAACTTCTTCCATTTAAGAACGATGGAGGCCACTGTGTTCTCTGGGGACATTCAATGCTGCAGACATTTTTTGGTACCCTTCCCCAGACCTGTGCCTCGACACAATCCTGTCTCAGAGCTCTACGGACAATTCCTTCGACCTCATTGCTTGGTTTTTGCGCTGACATGCATTGTCAACTGTGGGACCTTATATAGACAGATGTGTGCCTTTCCAAATCATGTCCACTCAATTGAATTTACCACAGGTGGACTCCAATCAAGTTGTAGAAACATCTCTTTGTTTGATCAATGGGAACAGGATGTACCTGAGCTCAATTTCGAGTCTCATAGCAAAGGGTTTGAATACTTACGTAAATAAGGTATTTCTGTTTGTTTTTTAAATACATTTGCAAAAAATTCAAATAAACTGTTTTTGCTTTGTCATTATGGGGTATTGTGTGTAGATGGATGAGGAACACAAAACATTTAAACTATTTAGAATAAGGCTGTAACTTAACAAAATGTGGAAAAAGTCAAGGGGTATGAAATCTTTCCGAATGCACTGTAAGTCTAGATGGTAGAGTGATATTCTATAAAATATAATGGTTACCTGCAGCAGTCATTTTTGAATATTACTTTATGACATGAAACCTCAAATGTAAGGCCAGGTATTCATTTGCTTGCAACAAAGCAATGTATGTACTGTATAAATTAATTGTTGGTGTAAATTGAGCCGACACATTTTGTCTGTACATAAAATATATTTGTAATATAACGTAACAAAGCTAACATGTATCACTATACAGTTGCAATAAACAATGTGCAGCTTCTTTGAGAGTTTTTCTGTATGTACAGACACAACTGTAAATGTATATTCTGTTGTATTACCTTGTTTATGTTCACGTGTCTTGGATCTAGTATTATAGGCCATACACATACATAGAGAGAGAGAGAGAGAGAGAGATTGTAAGTCTGAGAGCCCAAGCCAAGCAGGGCCTGGGTCCACAGGAGCCATGGAGATTAGGATAATTACAGGCAGTCTGCGATGAAGATGTCACTAGCAGCTCTGCCCTCCTGTGTACAACGTGTGATTGGGGAGATAGAGACAATGGGTTTGATATAGCATTTATCAACCACAGGGCCAGTGGACCATGGGATGATGAATGAAACATGACAGCCTGTAAAACCTCTGGCATGCCATTGTCCCTTCCCCTCACAGCGCTTTTATTCCACTGCTCCTGGGACTTCCAATCCAGGGTGGAAAATATAGAGAGCTTGAAGGGGAGAGAGAAAAATTTAATTTGTATTGCAGTCTGAAATCCCCATGAAAGGTGTAATGTGCAAAACTTGCACCGCCATTTCCTGGTTGCTAAAATTCTAATAGTTCAGCTAATTTTATGTAATAAAACAAGCAAAGAGAATCATTGTATTTTCAGCTGTTTGATGCTGGTGTACAAAGCTGAATGTAAAAGATGTTAAAACTAAACTTAAGAATGGGAAGCATAGAAATAGTGCACATGCATCATATTTACTGCTTCTTAGATTTGCTTTCCATGGGAATGACAGATCTATAACTCTCATTTTTATGAACATTTGGTCAGGTTTCCCAAAAAGTGACTTATTGCAGCTTTAAGACGGTATGACAGAGGACATTTAATGCATCAAGACATTTAAATGGTATAACAAACTTTGGAGATGGATATTTCCTGTCTGTAGAGAAAGGAAAAGCATGTCAACACTGCAATGAATCTGGTTCCATCAGATGTTTTTCATCTGAACATCCTTTTGCAACCACTGGAGTATCAAAAAAGAACCATCAGTCAACCAATGAGACGTGTCTGAAACAAAAGCTTGTTGATAGTGTTTATTAGGAACAGCTCTTTAAAGATCTAGTCCGCATTTGTTTTTCTGATGAAACGGAGAGGAGCGTCTGGCATCACCGTAACAAAAAAACAACAACTCTTTTCGTTGCTTGTAATAGGGCGGCAGGTAGTCTAACATTTAAGCGCGTTGGGCCAGTAAGCGAAAGGTCGCCGGATCAAATCCCCGAGCCGACTAGATGAAACATCTGTTGACGTGCCCATGAGCAAAGCACCCCTAATTTCTCCGGATAAAGGTGTCTGCTAAAATGTAAAAATGTAATATCGCAAACGGACATGACAGTGTCACCAAATAAGGATTCTAGTTTTAAAGTTAGAATCCTTATCGGTGAAACTGCCACGCCAGTTTGCGATATAATAACAACAAATAAGTTACTGCAAAGCTAATGTTAGTCATGTTTGTAACAATGTTTTCCCCCCTCAGATGTCATTGCATGCGTAATAGAACAACACTTTTTCCCCCACAACGCTCCTCATCTCTGCTTCGTCAACAAAACAAAAACAATAACAACGGCCGTGGGGCAGACAGTGGCCTTGTTTCCCCTATGTTGGATTCCATTTTTAATCCTAAAATAATCTAAAAGGCTTTAGCACTGCCAGATAGCATGCTAATGGTTGCTACAGAAAGAGGGAGCAGCTGTGCTTTTTTTTCCTTGTTAGAAGACCATGAAAAAAGAAAAGGATTCAGGAGTGAGTGTCACTGAACTGGCTCTCAAATTTGCAGATTTGATGCCTTATTCCAATAGAAAATTGGTTCAGCTGCTTGCTCACATGAAATGAATGGGACAGTAAACCATGCATGCTGCACCAGATTCTCCTCGTGTTGTTATGAGAGGAGCCAAACACATAAAGCAATGTAAGTCACATACATTTTTCCGCCACTTTTGAGTCTCCATTTCTGTCGAATTCAAATACACATCTAGATTATAGGCATTTAGGAAAAGTGGAAAAGCCATTCCCCTGTGCTGTATTCACTGTCTAAATTGTCACTCCCTCTGCTGGAGTTGAATAAACCTGGGGAAAAGAAAGACAGTCCGCTCAAACTGAGCCATATCTATAACCATACACTTTAGAAATAACTGAAGTAAAGTCTCAAGTAAGCTCTAGAGCCATACAGAATAAAGTAGACAAAGACATATCATTTGGTTTTATAGGCAAATTATACATCTGAAACTTATGAAAGATGACTCACTTGTGAAGCTTTATGAATTCCTGGCCTTCCCCCCTCAGTGTCCTCCAGACAATCATTAAGGAATTTTAGGGAGTTGTCTTTTGATCATTTCTCACAGACATGACTAACATTAGCTTCAGGAATGCTAACACATTATATTAATTATGAAAGAAAAATAAATTAAGCACATCTCACGATGACTCAAATTCAGACACACATTTCAGTAGTAATTTACCAACAGAGATGGGTCATTCCACGAAAAGAGTGCCTTATGGCATCCCTTTGATATATTAGCTAAACTGCGCACCAACATTGAATTTTAAAAGCCCATTGTAATGAATGAAGTGCCCTTTAATTCAATAAAACAAGAATCAATTCCCCCTGTCACAAGGGGATTTATGGCTGATTAAAGAAGAAATCGTCAACACTGTAAGGGTCAACCCTTTTACTTTATATTTCACTTAATATGCACTTACTATAGTCATTTCTTTATTTAACCTCTTTAGATGGGAACACATGTTATTTTACTAAGTTGAACCATGTGCTCTTTATGAATGTTACAATTAGATGAAATACATTTTTCTTTTTACCAGGTAAAACTTCTCAAAAGGCACCTAATTGGTAGAATGACCCAGATTCCATTCGGGTTTCCTTGATTGCAGCCACTGAGAATAAACTGTGTGATCCTCTGGTGTGGCTTTTCTTTGTGAGAAGTTCCTGTATGGTTTAGCAGTCATCAACTAAAATGTTTTCCATTTGGAATTTTCATTCCTCTTCATCATTTCAAATCCATCAGAACAGAATTCCCACAAAGGGAAGTTGGATGTTCAGAATGAAAGGGGTTATGCCCAGGTCTGTGCTTTGTCCAAGGTGGAGTGGAAAGCTTCTCTGACAGTGGGCTGGCTCTCAATCAGCTGCTCATTCACACAGAGTTGAGCAGCCACAGTCAGTCCTAGCCAGCCTGGTGAAGAACCAACCAACATACTCAGCCAAGAATCTACCAGAGTGGCTCTCAGAACTATATACTGTACATTCATTTTCCTCAACCGTTAGCACAAACTCATATGCTCAGGTCACTGCAGGTCTGTTCATTCTCACATCCTTGTGTCTCGTGGAGAGAAATCATATGTAACAAAGTTCCATTTATGGATCTGTAAATCTGAGGAGCAAGGTACATGGAGATGTATCAATCATGAACATGAATGTGAGTGTAGCCTGACTGCCAGTGAGCTGTCCCCGCCGTGTATGTCTAATGAACCACCACAATGGAAAAGCCCAGTCAATGTGGCTGACAGAGCCCTGAACCCCACCTCCTCCTCCTCCCCACCAGACAAAGCCGTGTTGAAACCGCACACATACACATTCTAAGCAGAGAAACGCTGAGAGAATCAGTTCAAATGCCTCATCTTTTGAATAATGACGGCTGGGCTGATCGACTCGTATTGCTGTGCAGTCAAGGTTCCAAGACATCTTAATACCTCATACATCAAAGGCTTTGGCAGGGAATTAATAAGATGGATCCCTACAGTTAGTCTTTGTGGCTTCGGGCCTAACGGCTATGTAGCAGGTGTGTGTCAGTGGATGACTCTCTGTAGGGCAGTGGGCATGTAGTAAAGATAAGGAGTGGAACCACAGGACAATGTAATATAGTTCTAAAGGCATTTGACTCTATGCACTGCTCAAATCTGCCAGCAGTAGTATATCATCTAACTTTGTTATAGCACCCTCCTCTCTCTCTATCACTCGCTCCATCTTTACAGTGGGGCAAAAAAGTATTTAGTCAGCCACCAATTGTGCAAGTTCTCCCACTTAAAAATATGAGCGAGGCCTGTAATTTTCATCATAGGTACACTTCAACTATGACAGACAAAATGAGAAAAAAAATCAAGAAAATCACATAGTAGGATTTTTTATGAATTTATATGCAAATTATGGTGGAAAATAAGTATTTGGTCACCTACAAACAAGCAAGATTTCTGGCTCTCACAGACCTGTAACTTCTTCTTTAAGAGGCTCCTCTGTCCTCCACTCGTTACCTGTATTAATGGCACTTGTTTGAACTTGTTATCAGTATAAAAGACACCTGTTCACAACCTCAAACAGTCACACTCCAAACTCCACTATGGCCAAGCTCAAAGAGCTGTCAAAGGACACCATAAAAAAAATTGTAGACCTGCACCAGGCTGGGAAGACTGAATCTGCAATAGGTAAGCAGCTTGGTTTGAAGAAATCAACTGTGGGAGCAATTATTGGGAAATTGAAGACATACAAGACCACTGATAATCTCCCTCGATCTGGGGCTCCACGCAAGATCTCACCCCGTGGGGTCAAAATGATCACAAGAACGGTGAGCAAAAATCCCAGAACCACACGGAGGGACCTAGTGAATGACCTGCAGAGAGCTGGGACCAAAGTAACAAAGCCTACCATCAGTAACACACTACGCCGCCAGGGACTCAAATCCTGCAGTGCCAGACGTGTCCCCCTGCTTAAGCCAGGACATGTCCAGGCCCATCTGAAGTTTGCTAGAGTGCATTTGGATGATCCAGAAGAAGATTGGGAGAATGTCATATGGTCAGATGAAACCAAAATATAACTTTTTGGTAAAAACTCAACTCGTCGTGTTTGGAGGAGGAGCAATTGATCTACCAGCACAGGTATGTTCTGTTGGTGTTTCACTGGTGTAGAACATAGTTAGGCTTATGTTTAAATGTTTTCCCAAAAATGCAACAAAGAAATGCCCATATGAAATCTGAAAGCATTAATGCAGCACAATGTCAAATAAAAATGTCAAAGCTGGCATGGCAGACAGTTATGGGTCATTTAGAGAGACCACAGATTGAGACATGCATGGACAATGTGATCCCATAGGCATATTGTTGAGAGGCATCAGGCATCAGTAGTTGTTGAAGGAGGCCTCTGTCAAGAAAGTCTATAGTCCTCACAACTTTACCAAGATCATTTACTGCAAAGTACTCTGATGTCATGTGCCTATTTTCACATAGAAATTTGAAATTAAGCCAAAGGGTACCATATTCCACTCTTAATTGTACCATGTAAAGAACATTCCTCGGCCATAGTCTGGTAATATTAGAGACTGTCTATTTCTTTGACCTTTATTTTCATATATAGCCAAATAAACCTATAATGTACATCAGCCTGGGAAAAGGAGACTGGCTTTGACATGGAGCAGAGCTTTTCCCATAGAGGTGGCATACAGCATGTCGCTGAATAGTGAGCAGAATGGTACATTTCACTGACTTACTGCAAGTCAGCAAAAACACAATTTAAAACAACATGGATGGAATAATTATAATAATAAATTGTGATTGCAATAAAAACCTAACCAATATATTGTTCCATATGTATATCCAAACCAAACCAAATTATTGTCACAGAAGTATTATCATCAATGTGGTAGTCATTGGAAACATTTAGAAACAGAGTCACACATAGTATATAGGCTAATATAGTATAGCTGGTTGAAGATTAAATATTCTTAGTTGTTTATTGCATTCATGGGTATCAAATGTGGAATAATTCAGCTTTCCCTAAGACCAAAACCATGGAACTGAGCTTCAAATTGTGGTGATGTGTAGATCTACTAATAGCTTTTAAGCCTGGGGTAAAAACTGATGCCATGACCACTGTTTCAAGTTCTTCCAACCCACTTCTGTGCACTTTTCTGTGTGGAAACTCTGTCCCGGGTTTAATTCAATCGTATACTTCTTCTAAAAGTTAGAGCAGGGTGTGATGCAGAAAGCAACCTCTTACAGTCCTACCATGTCTTGCGATCCAAGTCTATCTGGAGATCTAAATGACAGAGATTAAAGAGAGCATAGGTCATTCAGTTCCAGGAAAAGTATCAACCTTCCAGAACGAGACAGCTATTAATGCATTATATGGCTTCGAATAAGCATTCACAATAAAATATGACAAGTTTAAAGTGCATTTAATTCTAATGCTGAGACTCTGCTTTCATCCCACTTCCTTAAATCCTCAATAAACTCAATGATTTATTGACCTCTGTGCAGCTCCTGTCTTCAGTTGTTTGTTCCCTTCCAGATTTTGGGGGTGTATGATGTCAGTATTTTTCCACGTTTTTAACTTCCACAGGGTGACCTGTCTGTAGCACTGTGCTGGCTTTCCCTGTATTAGAAAAGTCAGAAGGAACTCTTTGTTTTTGTCATCAGTGTGCCTGCTTGAACTATTACCTTTAGCCCAATCATGCTAACTGACGCCGGATGACCAAAAGGAGAAGAGAGGTTAGGACATAGATATAGTGTACACTTTTGTTGTACCCTTTAGAGGTGCCTTTTCAATGGTATACCGACATGTTACAGATAAAACAAATATATTTGTCACAAGAATTTGCAATCACCTCTTAGTCTGTTGCTAACATTGAGCACATTGTTGTACTAAATCCGGTTTCACAAGTGTTCCCATGACAGTTGCAAGTCCAATAAAACGCATGAACCACATCTCCCTCGAAATGGAAATAACACTTGTAAAATGATCACATGAATTCCAGGAATGTGGAAAAAGAGAGGATACAAGTTCTACAGTGTAAGACCCTGTATGGAACCCTTTTCTTGACCTATTTCAATGTCCAAAGTATCAGTTTTAGAGCAGAAAGTGCTGCTGTTTTCTGTCACACTGTAACCCAGCAGGTTGCATGCAGCTAATAGGGACTGAAACAACATGAATGTGCTATGGGTCTTGACAGCAGTGCCACACAGCTGAAGGTCTGCGGGTTTACTGGAAGTGTTGGAAACTTACGCGCAGCCCATGGTTCTCTCCATCCCAGCCTGTACAGAGCCAGGAGGGCTGTAGCTTTTACTACACCCAGTCACTGAGGTAATGCAGACAGTTTTTGAGCAAAACTTCATAAACTTCAGACGGAATCAGATTTATGGACTACATTTATAATTTGACACGGGCAAATGCTCTGACCTGGACAGGTCCAGTGAGGACTAATAGTGTAGGGTCGTACTGTTAGGGGACTGTGGGTCGTACTGTCTGAAACAACAAAAAAAAAAAAACTTGTATGCCTTACTGGAAACATCTAAGCACACCATTACAAACCTAGCACAAATGTAGCAGGAAGTAACTCATCTTGATGGTTTTAAGAGATTACTCTTTATTTATTTTTGCATTTTGTTGTAAATATGTCTCTCATCAGCCATAAACAGACTTGCAGGAAATGGAATAGCCTATGCATGAAATTAAGACAACAAATCAACAAGTCACACATTCATTGATTCACCAGCCATCATCACTATATGCATCTACAGGAAGAGATGCTGTAGAAGCCAAAAATCAGTCCTTTGGACAAAGTGTTTCTATTACAGTATAATACAGTTGTAAATTAGGCCTACCTGATGGAATGTGAGGGAGAGATGGAGGCGTCTCCATCTTACCCTCTTATTCTGTCATGTAAAAATGATAAGTAGTCTGAAATGCACTCTTACGAAAGCAAGTGAGGTCATCCACCCTTCTACACGAGGGTATTGTGCAAATGGTTGGCGTGATGTGGGCTACATGATTCTGGGGCACAGCTGACATATGGTTATGATGACATGGGATTTAACATTTCCAAATCGTTTAATAGCCTACATCAGTATCTATTCCCAATGGGGTTGGAATTTGTGTAATTGTGGAAATGGTCTGAGAAAAGTTAAACAATAAATAACAATAACATGTTAACTAAAAAAATGGACAATAACATTCCACTCCATCTTTGGGTTTGCGTGACATCCCAACATCAGTCAAACATATATTTGCGGTTGTGAGGGTTTTGGGCAATTCAGGCAAAACGTGAAAGATGACACAGAGCGGTTAAACAATGGTTTTAATTCAACAGCTAATTTAAACTGTACAGCCTAACATCCAAATCAAAGTGATGTTTTAATGTGCCAGTGGTGAATGAGCTCATATCTTTAGATGTGAATTCACATCAGTGAACCATTCATGATTTTTTTTGCACATTGCTGCAATAACTCTGTCTGTCAAAGGCGAAGAAATACTGTTAGTACTATCCCTTGTTCCTTGTTCATACCTAACATTTACAGCTTTCATTCATGCAATATCAATGACTGATTGTCTCAAAATATTAACTCCATGAATTTATGACATGGTAGATCACTATTAGGGTGATGCTTTCTATCTACTTTGCTATGGTACTAACACAAACCTTCACAGCCACTTCAATGTTATCATGCATGTACTGATGATACATATACATCTTAAGAGAGTACTAAAGACAGGAATGGGGTGAACCAATAGAGCCACATTGAATAGCGCTGAATAGAGGTCTAATAAGAATGTAACAGGCAAAATTGGAGGGTGGCATCATGCCTATAATTTCAGCACAACCAGTCCTCCTGTTAAGAAGGCCATAAGTAATGCCTGTTTCACTGAACAACAACAAGTACACATCTGAAAATGACAAATAAAACGTGGTTTACAGAAAAATATGGAAAATGTGACTGGAAAAAGTACTAACATCAGGTTTATGAAATCAAGACACCTTTTTAATGTCACCAACTATCAAAGTGGAATAACCAGAGAAATGAACCCCTTCATTAAGTGCCATCAGATATATTGCACCAGCAGGACCCATAAACATACTGTACTGGAAAAGGCCAACCGCAATTTAACATCTAGGCCCAATGGCTATTTCTTATACTCCTTAGGCTTGGGCAGAGCTCAAACACTGATAAGCAGAGCATGGATTCATGCATGGATACTACTTAGCCTTTCATGTCTTCCATATTTGGCCACATTCTCCAATGAAAGACTGGAGGCACAAAAGCTATGCTGTGCTCTAACAGTGAGAGTTCGTCAGTATGGGCCACAGGAGATATGCAATAACGTTGTTATAAAACTGCACAGTCAGAATCCAGAGATAGTAAATAAAAACAGACCAAGATGAGGTATTCAATACGAAGGGAGGTGTAGGCCTATTCCCCTGTTATGTGGTTATCAAGGATTTTTATCATAAAGCTACATCTGAATCAAAAATATATATATAATGTACTTAATTAGCATATGATTGTTTTACTTTTAACAGTGGAAGTCCCACTTTCCATCCCGTCGAATCCAGATGACCAGATGATGAGTTTTGAATTAAGATGTCACAAATTACCCAGAGAAAATACATACATTTTAGTCAATATGAGTCTCCTAGTCTCCTGGTATAGTGTAAAGAACTGCTAGAACACTAGTTACTGTTCCTCTGAGGTCCTGAAATAAATATTTTAAAATGTCAGCCAAACATAAATCCAACTCCATAATACACTGGCTACATACACTGCCAGTTGTTCCATGATTAAGCTACTATAACAATACATACCGTCGGTCTATAATGCCTACTCATCTTTGAGCTGAAAGCTGGAATAATAATACAATAAAAAAAAGACTTGTAGACTGATCTCATAAATAAAATTGGACAAAAGAGATCTAATGAAAAACACGATGGAATCGTAAGTGACTAATAGGGAGACCCAACCACAACTGCCATTCACTGTAACCCAGGCCTGGATAGCTAGCTTGAGCAGGTCTGTTAGATCCAAACATAATGTTTACAGTACGTAATGTTTAGACCAACCATGGCCAGTACATCACACTCAGAGTGTGTGCTTAGGTTATTTAAATCACAGCTGTTAGCTAAATAACACACCACTACAGGGTTTCCTGGACTTTCATTGTGTGATGCGTTTTAATCTTATATTTCACTGCACAGAGAGATTTAAAGTGTTATTTCAGGATAAACTTTTACTGCTACGACACTATCCATTTTATTATCTATTAACTGACTTAGTATGCAACCTCAACTATGACTAAAAAAACATTTACATCTATACTGAACAAAAATATAAACGCAACATGCAACAATGTCATTGATTTTAGTTTCAGTTCATATGAGGAAATCAGACAATTGAAATAAATGTATTAGGCACTAATCTATCGATTTTACATGACTGAGCAGGGGCGCAGCCAGGCCGACCTACTGGGGAGCCAGGCCCAGCCAATCAGAATTAGTTTTTCCCCACAAAAGGGCTTTATTACAGACATAAATACACCTCAGTTCCATAAGCTGTCAGGGTGGCTGGTCTCAGATGATCCCGCAGGTGAATAAGCCGGATGTGGAGGTAATGGTGTCATGTGGTCTGTGGTTGTGAGACCGGTTGGACATAGAGCCAAATTTTCTAAAACAACGTTGGAGGCGGCTTATGGTAGAGAAATTAACATAAAATTATCTGGCAACAGCCCTGGTGGACATTCCTGCAGTCAGCATGCCAATTGCGTGCTCCCTCAAAACTTGAAAACATCTGTGGCATTGTGTTGTGTGACAAAACTGTACATTTTAGTGGCCTTCCATTGCCCCGCCAGCACAAGGTGCACCTGTGTAATAATCATGCTGTTTACTCAGCTTCTTGATATGCAACACCTGTCAGGTGGAGGGATTATCTTGGCAAATGAGAAATGCTCACTTACAGGGATGTAAACAAATGTCTGCACATAATTTGAGAGAAATAAGCTTTTTGTGCATATGGAATATTTCTGGGATCTTTTATTTTAGCTCATGAAACATGGGATCAATACTTTACATGTTGTGATTATATTTTTGTTCAATATACTCTGTCAAATGGACTGGTGCTGACATGTAACTAAGCAGTGATGATATTTCATAATATAATGCCAAACAAAGCATAAACAAATTAAAAAACATACTTTTACTGTACACATGTTCAGGGTTGCCAAACCCTTCTATGGTAAAGAAAGTTAGAATGGAGTCAGCACTCTCAGATGAGAATAGGCCTCAATTTTCAAACCATATAATTAAGATTGAATACATTTACATAATATGTGGCCTTGTGGTATGGCAAAAGTAGAGCATCACTAATAAAATAAGCTAGAACAGTAGATCTAAATTAAGATACAAATCTTTATCCACTTCAAAACGATGAACTCCCAAGACTACTAGGCTTAGTAGAAACACATTTTTTAGCAATTAAACACTGGAAAACTATTGAATACAAACTGTGGGATATCCACTGCTGACAACTGTGAAACCCACTGCTGTAAAAGTGATAGAGAACCATTTAAACCCAGATGATAGATGTGGGGAGGCCTCCCTGCCATTTACTCCATTTTAGTCCAATTCATTCCCAGATGAACAATTTGGACCCAAGCTCACAAAACACTAACACTGTCTGCATTGGCCTCTAGCTGTAGCACAGCTGTATATCTCCCCCTGCAGATGCATATTTTAACACTATGGGGCCAGCAGCAATAACACTGCAGAACATTAAACAGAACATTCAACTGGAGTCTGAGAAGGAAAAGGGGCTGCTGGTAGTAAATGTACTTTGTGTTACTTAGAGTCAGAGTAATGTGGGACAGCTCAATGCCAGCATGGCTCCTTAACCAAATGCTCAGTGAATGAGATTCCACAAACTCAGGTTTTTAGCTGCTTCTGGTTATGTTATCCTGCTATTTAGGAAACAAATTGATACTGCATTTCACCATCAGCATCCATATATTTTAAAAGCTAAACAAAGGAAATCGAAGTACAAAACTAATCGGACTATCCGTTTAATAAGTATTGTACCGAGTGAATAGTAAATGATGTAATCTTCCTAGTCTCTGATCTTGAATACTTAAATCAGTGCCATCTCCTCCTCCTCTGGACTCAAACAGAAAAGAGAGCAGTAAGTCTATCCACATGCAACCACTTTAAAATCAAAGATAATTTCTAGTGTAAGCTCATATCCTCTAAATAGGCTACTCAATGACATCAATATAGAAATGAAGAGCATCAACATTCAGGTTGTCTTTCACCTTGTCATACTGCCTTTGAAGTGTAATATATATATATATATATATATATATAGTTTTTCCTGACCGATCCTCTCCTGATCATGGTCCTGTGCACCTTCACAAACAACAAGCGGATAATAGCATGAAATCTCTCCTGTTGCTCTCCTCAATCAATGCATAGTAAGTAAAGTTGCATACAGTACTGACATACAGGTATGCTGCAATTCCACATCAACAGGGCACTGCCATTCATGTTCATTCTCTAGCACCCTCTGGTGGCATTGTCAACACATCAGCTAAAAAGGAGGGGCATACTTCAGACAAACACTACCATGGTTACTGATTACTGTTCTATTTAACTAGGCAGTTAAGAACAAATTCTTATTTTCAATGACTGCCTAGGAACAGTGGGTTAACTGCCTTGTTCAGGTGCAGAACGGCAGATTTTTATCTTGTCAGTTCAGGGATTTGATTTTGCAACCTTCTGGTTATTAGTCTAATGATCTAACCACTAGGCTACCACTAGGCCACTAAGCTGACCTCTCCATGACAACCAAAGCAGTATCCATAAACACTAAACACCAGAAGGCAGTGGCTTGGACTCACTATAAACTCTAATAACGCCATGACTGCCATTAGCTCATTTGTCCTAGGTTCTAGTCACCCAGCAGCAGAGGCTCAAACGGTTAAAAACAACAAACCTTCATTCTGTGTGTGAGCTGAGGACGGCAGACAGGTTCTCCTTCGTGCTTCAAGCTGAGGATCTCTGCTGTAGAGGTAAGACAACTTCTGTAACCATATCAACCCAGAATATAATTCAGTATACCTTAAAATGATAATTCTACCATCACAAGATATACAGTATATTTGCCCATTTGTAACATACACTGAATCTGCTTAAAACTGGCATGTAATCTGTGCTGTACTATGAGATGGTGCACCCCTGATTCCTCTTATCAGAACCTCTTGGTGTGGCTCTTGCTTTGCTAGATGTTGCTGAACAGACCACTAGCAGGAACAGGTGAAGAGGTGGGACCCCAGGGGTCCATCAGGGTGAACGTGGAGCTGCAGTACAAGCTGGGAGAGAAGACCGAGGCACGGCTGCAGGAGAAGGGGGCATGGTGTATCGAAGAGGTCACCCTTAGAGAGCATTACTACGACACAGAGAGCTTCCACCTGGCTTCTCAGCAGACCTGGCTAAGCAAACAGGGCAGTCAGTGGAGAATGATCATAGGTAACAATCCATACTCTTCCAACAATATGCCACCAGAGCCAGATAGTCAGGCTGCTGGCTCTGGATGTCCCTCTACAGTCTGGGGAGAGAAGCTATGTGTGGATAGAGATGAAACAGAAGGGCCAAAGGGCTGTGAGGACAACCCCCTTTCTATTCCAGAGATAGGACAGATCCAGGGTCAGCCCTGTCCTCCTGCACCCCAGTACAGGGAGCTGACTGGCCACACTCCCATCATCCAGCACCTGGCTCACTGCTTAGGGGTCCCAGTGAGAGATCAGGAGAGCTGCAGCAGCACTGAGGCCATGAAGGCCTTCCTGGAGCTGGCAGGGATCCAGAGTTATGGCAGCTGGACAAGGGCCAGGAGGATGGAGTACAAGCTGCCTGGTGATGACTGCACACTGGTGGTGCAGAAGAACCACAGCGTGGGAGGATCTGCAAACAATGAAACTGCACTGGTGTCCATGAGGGCAGACATTTTACATATTGGCCATGAACTGGAGAAGATGGAAAACGTGGCTGCAGAGCTTGACCTAAGGCCCTTATCTCCCAACTGACCATGTTACAAGCTACTGTTTATGGTTATCTAAGCGTTTCAAACAGAAGTTCATGGCAAGAGGACAATTGACCCAAATTATTAAATGTTTATCTAGGTTGGTGTCTAATCCATTTTACAGTTCAGGTTGTTATTTTCACCGTATGCAAGCCATCATGTGGATGTTGTTAGTAGGCCCACCTACGAATGATAACAGCATGCACAAGATGATCAACGTGTTGCATGATGCACTTGCTATTGTGTTGCGCGAGAAATCATTATCGCAATGCCTGTGGATAAAAAAAAGTCAGTAGCTAGGTTTACATCCAATTTGCGACAGATTTTCATGCGAATATTCTAAAATCTACATAAAATAAAATTTTCCCAATAGAGATGTTTCCATCAAACTGACTTATTGTGGACAAACGTCTGTGCATGATGACATAGGGCACATAAAAATACCTTTTGAGGTTACATTTCCTATGTAGTAATGAAAAATATAAGTTAAATGGGTTCCGATCGCATTTTCAACACAACTGATGGGTTTTGTCACAAACTGTCGTTATATAGCAAACGTGCCCACTCTGGCCAGATACAGTACGGGTAGGTTACCTACATTTAAAGGAGCATCAAGCATATCAAGTGCACTTTCACCACCCTGTGAGTTTGTTATGTTCTGTTAATTACTGATGTCCCCTTTAAGAGCGGAGCGCCCTTGGTCATGCGCAGTCTTTTGCTCTGTTATTCTTGTACTAACTAGTTTTAGTAATTTTGAAGCTACAGTTCATTTTCTTGTATTCGGAGTCTTTCTTGTTATATAAATTAGTAATAAGAGTTTTACCGACCACAAAAAGATCCCACCATGTCGAACGAACAAATTGTGTCACTACCATCAGCCAGGTAATGACTTCTCATGCATCAGGTAATTCATCCTCATGAAATGTTTGGATGGAAACCTGGCTAGTGAGAGACTGCTTGAATTCAGTAAAAAAAAAAGATTGGTCTAGTTGGTCTAGTTGTCATAAAAAAAAATCTTCGGTAATGTAGCTAGTGTTTGTGTGCAACATCTACATTTTTTTTAAATAAAATGTTATGTCACATGTGCCAAATACAACTGGTGTAGAAAATAAATTGTAAGAAGAATAAAATAAAATACACAAGAATGGGAGTTATATTCAGGGAGTACCAGTACCATATCAATCTGCAGAGGTACGAGGTAGTTGAGGTAGATATGTACTTGAAGCCAGGGTAAAGTGACTATACATCAGGATAGATAAGAGTAAAATAAACAGAGTAGCTACAGCAAATGAGGAGTGTGTGATGTCCCTCTGCTGGCGAGGTCATATCTGCAGTTTCTGCACCCAACAATGTCTCACCTACAACGTGCTCGCCTCCACCTTTAGTACAATAAAATTACTGGACAAGGGTGCCAAATGAGCATCTTTATTTTACAAATAAAAACACATTTTCTATTGACATTTCATAGTATCATAAAAAAGCAATTTACAAGCTTATGAACAAAAATAAAGCAGCACAGAATGATTATGAGTAAAGTATAATTTGAATAAATATATTTTTCATGCTATAAAATAAGTTCAGAAATGGCAAGTTAAA
Source organism: Oncorhynchus mykiss (assembly GCF_057628025.1). Lineage (NCBI taxonomy): Eukaryota > Metazoa > Chordata > Actinopteri > Salmoniformes > Salmonidae > Oncorhynchus > Oncorhynchus mykiss. The sequence continues at coordinate 25,822,620 of NC_143027.1, forward strand.
AGTTAAAGCATCAGCTCTAGCTAGCTTCATTTACTTCATCATTGTACAAAACAGTAGAGTTGAGGTTCACAGTTGGGTTGTATGTAGAACGGACTAGAGGCAGGTGGACGGACAATAGGCCAAACTAAAAAGGTCTCCCCTGTTCCTCAGCATTGAAGCTCGTCACATACATGCAGAGTGGGAATGGAAAACATGGGTTCAGTGAGACCCTTGAGGCAGAATGTTTGGGAACCACTGACTGAGGATTTGTTTCCCCACCTGAATATAAGTTCACGTTGAATTCTACACACGAGCTGTATGCCCAGAGTGACCACTTTATAACACTAGTATAAACCCTGAGTTCTACTTAGTTTTTTGCCATATGACCACATACTTAACCAGATACCACAGAATGTGAGAGACCAAGGAGTTTCACATCAAAGAGAATGAAACAGGTCAGTCTAAACATTTAGTTAAAGCAGTACTGACCACTTCCACTCTGACCCGCTAAAACTATAGTCTCAGTACTCGAGGGGAAAGGGAAGACCTTGAAATTTTAGCATGAAAACAGATTGCCACTTCTACTATGTGGCTGTGCAGCCCAAAATCCCTTTCAGTATTTGACACAGATGGAGGTGCAACTTTAAAACCAGTGCCATTGGGGTTTGACGGAATCACATGTTCAGCTTTGCATTTCAGTTCACTGATCGTTTTAGGCTTTGGATGCCTACTTAAAAGACCAGCAATACCAGTCTCACCTAATGAGCATTTTCACCTAACCGATCCAAAGATTCACAAAATATATAAAAATAAATCTATATCAAATTGTCCTCGACTTACTTTAGTTCTACAGCTCCCTCACATTCAGCTTTTGTTTGAGAAGTGAAAGCCCAAGAACTAGATTAGTCTCATTGATACCAATATATCCCCTTTAAAAAAAGGTTATTGCTTTTGTATATTACACAGTGGAGAAAGGTTGAGAAGCTATGGAAATCTATATCAGTGTTCATAAACTACCTGAAGTTAATCAGTTAAAAAAAAGTAATTGAACGATCTGCAAATTCAAAAAGTAGTCCAACAGCCTTCCCTGTAAACACTTCCTTTTGATTACTTCTGGCCCACAAATATCGCTCCCCCACCTTTAATATGAATAGTTTTGAACAAACAGAGTGAATGCAAACAAGTGTCAGGTTCAGTTGGTTGGTGAGTGTTGTAGCATTAGTAACTTAAGTTTATAAAAGCATTTAAACAAAATTACCCCTCCATCCCCTTATAATGAATTAATATATATGCATGTATATAGTCTTTTGTATATAAAAATCAATAAATAACCTGACCAGACTAAAAGCACCATTTATTGGGGGGGGTCCCTAAAGATAAAGTAATCCCTTAAAAAGGGGAGACTAGAATGATACATCCCTCTGGAATATGAATGTATCAAAGACAGGTTATGCTGTTTCTAGGTACATGCCAGATGAGACAAAAACAAGAACTAATGTTAAGTTCCAAAAACTGCCATCAGCATTTCTAAACAATTTTGTGGGTGAGTGATGTGCAATACATAACCGAGCACGTTTGCACTTTTTTAAAAACACATTTTTTTTTAATATTTTTTTTTTTTTTTTTTTTTAAACCTGCTCATTCTCAACAAGCTGTCCCCCTGGCCAGATGTAACTAAATTAATCTTGAGAGGGAAGAGTCTAGCTGTACTCTCCCTTCTCTGAGACTGAAGGAGATCTTAGATTGTCCTCAGTGCTAACAGAAAGGATACAGTATAGATACAAAACAGCCTCTGGAGAGAGGAACAGAACAGCTCATGACTGCGATTAGATGCCATGCAAGTCACAATATAATAAAACACAATCCATCACATAATCAAATGAATACAAGTATCAAAAAGGGTCTGATGACAAGGAAATGGTATGGCTGACTAAAAACGAGGTGCCCATTACCCTGCTAACTTAAGGGCGCAACATGGGCATGTATCTCAGACATGATTCTCCGTGCCTATTCCCTTGTAGACATTTCACTTTTGCATAAACTATTACCATTTATTTTTTAAATCCAAATTAAAAGTGAAGAAAATCAACAGTACTTTATCAATACTTTGTCCTCAATCCTTTTATTCTTTCCATTGAAGGCAGGAACAAAACAAATGTCTACTGTAAGTGTCAGATGCTTTATATCCACAGGGATCGTTTGTGTGATCGTTTGTATGGCAAGGCACAGATCAAGATTCAAAAGCTTATTTTTCTTTAAAATATTTCTAGGATTTGTATGGTTGGCATCTTAAAATGACAATGAAACAAACAATCTCAATTTTAGTACTTATGGCTTCATACATTTCTTTCATGATATGACTATCATATCTGGCAACATCCTATGTGGGATTCAACTGCATTGTGTTGTAACAAGATCATCTGGAATTGGAAGAAAAAAAAGTATTATCTAGAAAACTCATCATGCCTCTTGTCGGGCCAAATGTATACCTTTGGAGAATTATCTACTGGGAAATCTTTGATTTGACTCCTGGCTCAATAACCTATTAAAAGGACCATATTTTTACATGGTAAAGTATACTGAACAAAAATATAAATGCAACATGTAAAGTGTTGGTCCCATGCTCCATGAGCTGAAATAAAAGACCCCATAAGCACAAAAAGCTTTTTTCAAAAAACAAAATGTGCACAAATTTGTTTACATCCCTGTTGGTGAGCATTTCTCCTTTGCCAAGATAATCCATCCACCTGACAGGTGTGGCATATCAAAAAGCTGATTAAACAGCATGATCATTACACAGGTGCACCTTGTGCTGTGAACAATAAAAAGCCACTAAAATGTAGAGCTGTGTCACAACACAATGCCACGTCTCAAGTTGATGGACCGTGCAACTGGCATACTGACTGCAGGAATGTCCATTAGAGCCGTTGTCAGAGAATTCAATGTTAATTCTCTATCATAAGCCGCCTCCATCCTTTTAGAGAATTTGGTAGTACATCCAACCGGCCTCACAACCACAGACCACATGTAACCACGCCAGCCCAGGACATCTACAGCCGGCATCTTCACCTGCGGGATCGCCTGAGTCCAGCCACCAGGATAGCTGATGAAACTGTGGGTGTGCAAAAGCGAAACATTTCTGCAGAAACTGTCTCAGGGAAGCTCATGTACGTACTTGTGGTCCTCACCAGGGTCTTGACCTGACTGCAGTTCAGCGTCGTAAACGACTTCAGTGGGCAAATGCTTAACTTCGATGACCATTGGCACGCTGGAGTAGTGTGCTCTTCGCGGATGAATCCCGGTTTCAACTGTACCGGGCAGATTGCAGACCGCGTGCATGGTGTCGTGCGGGCCAGCGGTTTGCTGATATCAACGTTGTGAACAGAGTGTACCAGGGTGGGGGTGGGGTATTGGCAGACAAGCTAAGGACAACAAACACAATTGCATTTTATCAATGGCAATTTGAATGCACAGAGATAACATGCTTAAATACTGAGGCCCATTGTGGTGCTGTACATAATTCTTAGAAGCTGAAAATGTCCCAGTTTTTCCATTACCTCACCAGACATGTCAACCATTGAGCATGTTTGGGATACTCTGGATCGACGTGTACGACAGCGTGTTCCAGTTCCCGACAATTACCAGCAACTTCGCACAGCCACTGAAGAAGATTGGGAAAAAAATTCCACATGCTACAATCAACAGCCTGATCAACTCTATGCTAAGGATATTTGTCACACTACACAAGGCAAAACGGTGGTCACACCAGACACGGATTGGTTCTGATCCACGTCCCTACCCCCCCCCCTTTTTTTAAAGGTATCTGGGACCAACAGATGCATATATCTGTATTACCAGTCATGTGAAATCCATAGATTAAGGCCTAATGAATTTATTTAAATTGACTGATTTCCTTATATGCACAGTAACTCAGTAAAATAAAAAATGGTTGCATTTATAACTTTGTTCAGTGTCAATTCCCCATTCTAAAATCAGTAGGGGGACAGAGGGACAGATTCAATAAGAGCAGGGTTAAGACTTTACAGATATGGTTCTGCAAATGTGCAGAGTGCATTACCACACAGAGCATAACATAAATATCCCAGACTTATCCAAGACAGGAAAATAGATTGTGGCTGACTTTGGACAACCCTGTCAAGCATATGTTCTGTTGATGGAGAAATACAAAAATAAAACAAAAAGGGAAGGGCCTGTCACTGATCAGCAACAAGACATGGAGACAGTGAATCAGATAACTCACTGAATCACAGAAGGGTCCTTTTGGTTGTAAACGGGACAGTTTCCAACAGTATCTGGTGAAACAATGAGCTAACCACATGTGTAGTGAGCATTCAGTGGAGAAAAGACTGCATTGGTGACCTAACATTACACAATATGGAAATACATGCAAAACTTCACAATACCAATATGAAAACAAAATCACAGAACCAAGTTCTGCCAAAGGCAAGGGGATGGTAATGTGATAAAAAAAAAAGATGCAGCAAACAACCGAAAAATAACAAACAGGCATAGTAAATGGTGGTGCTATATTAAATGAAGAGGAAATTCTCTTGTCCACACCCACCTGGACCTCTGGGCTTTTCGGGACATTTCTCTCTAAATTATAGTTTTGTGTGTTCATGTGTAAAAACTAAAAGATAACAGGATACAAGGATGGCAACTCACTGCTGAAATAGCAAGTCAGCAAGCAGAGGGGTAATGGAGCAAAATTACTGTTGACAAAAAGTGCTTTTTAAGGATCAGCTTTCCACCTGATCTTAACCGCACCTACCAAATAAAGAGCTTGATCTGGGCTAGGACGTTAGAGCAATAATTATATGAATTTAGGCCCATATTATTAAAAACTACTGCACTTAGAAGCATTATCACACAATAAGAATATTGAAATCCCATTCGCCACCTAAACTATGCCATGGCATTGTGCATTGCAATGCTTAGCCATGTAATGCAATATACATCTGACACAGCCTACCTCCCACCCCAACCATAGTGTGCATTAGTGACTTATGACGATATGAAAAATGGAATCTTTAACAAAAGTTGTGAAATGTGGTCAAATGACATTCATCCAACTGCTGAGCCCTGAAAGCCCGGCTAATCTCTAAACAAGCAGAGCACCATCCCCGATGCCAGCAGTGCCCTTTGATTATTATTTACCAATTAACACTGAAAAAGCTAGCTACCAATCTGTTGTCAAATGGACTTACACTGACTGATGCAGTAATAATTTGATCATTGACTATTAAAAAGCCTATTTTTGTCACAATAAACTGATGGTCACCAGTCACCACTGCTCTTAACTTTAACTGCCACTATTTTACTCACAAAAAGTGCACCATTACTTTGGTTCACAACCTCATCTCACAACCCTCTACCCTCTGTCCATCAAACTCTTAACAGTTGCGTCTGCTCAGGAAAGGGCAGAAACTGTAAATTAAAACAAAAGAGCAGAACAAGAGTTCTCATGAAATGGAGTGAACAAAAACTGCCATGACAAGATGGCGGATATTCCCTTCTCCCTGTTTGCATACTGTGAGCATATTGATTCCATGCACAGATCCAGGGCAGCGCTGCGCCTGCTGTGCCAAGCTAATGAGGGGAACTCTGCACTGAGCATCATCTCCACACAGATAAAAAACAGTTTCACATAAACAGGTTGAGAATAATTAACTAAACACCATCAGAATGGAAGACACTCCAATGATTTCACTGTGTCAGGCTCAATCATTGATCCCATGTCGATTAATAGATAGAATCACATCTGTAAAACACACCACGGCCAACTGCATGTGACCTTCACTGGGTAAAAAAAGAGACAGATAAGTGGAATCTGCTCCTGTGTGTTCTGAAAAGTAAACTAGATCTTGGCTATAGAGACAGTGGAAATAATGTAATGTATTGTGTTCTACTATTGTACTCTATCCACTGTCCTTGAGCTTGCTCAATGCAAACATACAACATACTTAATATTTCTTATACACCATTATAAAGTGGGTGGTTTGAGCCCTGAATGCTGATTTGCTGAAAGCTATGGTATATCAGACCATATACCATGGGTATGACCCCTAAAATATGTTTTAAATGTTCTAATTACATTGGTAAGCAGTTTATCATAGCAACAAGGCACCTCAAGGGTTTATGGTATTTGGCCAATATACTCCGCGTTGCGTTGTGCGTAAGAAGAGCACTTAACCGTGGTATATGGACCTTATACCACACCTCCCCGGGTCTTATTGCTTAAATATAGCAAATCCTTTCTTCGACCACATTACATCCTTGTTGACCATGAACTGATGGACAAGGTCCAGAGTTCATACAACCAACAAGGAACATTAGTCTACAGTATCAAGGCGTTGTGTTGAGACTGAGGATTGTTCTTCTTAGAGTTTGGCAAATATAACACATAGACCCTAAAACAAAACTGTTTGTTTTTTTAAACGGAAAACACTTCTGTTCCTGTTAGGTTCTTAGCTATGAGGTAGAACCTGGTGGAGTTTCATAAAATACTGTCTGTTATGAGTATGTAGTTGTATCATGAGGTATTGAACAGATATGTCACATGAAGCTTTGCACTTGCAGAAAAATAATTCCTTGTGAGTAAAGTGACCACCTTTGGCCACATGTGCAAAAACAGATCAGGTAAAAACTTGTGACAAGCAGCAGAGCTTTCATATTATCAATTATTGCAACATGCCTATATTACTCTGTAAATATGTTTTAAAAACATGGAAAGATTAAAGAGAAAACAAAAACAACAAGGAGGCCTTGATTATTGAGGCCACCTTATCAATAGCAAGTTGATTCTCCTTCCTTTTGAAATAATCTATTTTTAAAAAGCACCCTTTTCTTCTTCTATGTTTCTACTTTCACTAAAATGGACAGGCAGAAAACCTGGAAGTACAAGGTAGATTCAACATTTGAAGGAGCCGCTTCCAAAAGAAATCCTAAACATAAAAAAAAATAAAAAAATAAAAAACATGTTAAAGCTTCCTCAACCAGAACAGGGGCCTAAAAATCACACCTGGATGCCTGGGCTTCCTCAGGGCTGCACTTTGAGCTCTCTTCCATGTCGGTGGCCGGAGCCTCCTCAACATACTGCGTCTCAAAGACCATCCCCTCAGAGGCATCCTCTGGGTCTTTCTGACCAGAGCTCCCCTCCGTTCTCTCTGGAGAGTCCATGTGATTGGTGCCCTCTGTGGCCCCCAAGTGCTTCTTCCTCAAGTGCTGGTTGAGGGTTCCCTGGAAAGGGAAGCACTTGCCACAGATCTGACAGTGGAAGGGCTTGTTGTCCGTGTGACCGCGGATGTGGTACTCCAGCTGGTCTTTGCGCGTGTACTTCTTGCCGCAGAACTTGCAGACGAAGGGTGTGATTCCCATGTGCAGGCGCATGTGGCGGTCCAGGCTGCCCTTCTGATTGAAGGACTTGCCGCAGTAGATGCAGAGGAGCCTCTCATTGTAGGGGTACCACTGGCTGCGCAGGCTCCGTTCCTGGACGTCATTCTCAAAGCCTGCTTGACCCAACAGTGCTTCGCTGCTGTCCTCTGCGTTTCCTGGTTTGATCTGACTCAGGACTTCTGCTGGGACGGCTACAGGGGGGCGCTTGGCTCTGGCCCGGCCTCCCCTGAAGCCACTGAGCATGGAGCGGGAGGGGCTGGAGCTGCTGAGGCTCACGAAGCAGGGAGATGACAGGCCTGAGTAAGTGTAGCCAGCTGCCTGGATGACAGGACCATAGGAGCCGACACTGACAGCCAGCACCTGCTCTCCATCCACCAGCTCTGTGTGGTAGCCATCGTCGCCTGCCGAGGAGCTGTCGGAGTAGCTGGGCCGGTCCGTCTTTTCCAGCTTCACATGCACGTCTGTCACCTGGCCGTCCTTCCCAATCAGCTCCACCTGCTCTGTCTCTCCCTCCGTGGCTGCCTCCTGCTCTGACACACCGTCACTGCTGCCGCGGTCTGACTGGCCCTCCTCCTGGTGCCGCGCCCTGCCATGGCCTTTCCCTGCTGCTAGCTCAGAGCGGGCCTCTATGCTGTGTCTGGAGTAGTAAGGGGGGGAGATCTGTGTGGGGTTGATGAAGAGGCTGCTGTCTTTAACACCGTTGCGGCTGGCCTGGGAGCCCTCGTCTGGGCTGGTGGCGCTGCTGATCTTGGAGTGGATTCCCTCCAGGATCTGGGTGCACTTGTCAATGACGGCCTGCATCTGCAAGAAGCTGGCTGCTGTGAGGAAGCTGATGACATCTTTGAGCTGCAGGGACATGCGGCCAGTGTAGCAGAAGGCCAGCAGCTGCTCAAACACATCAGGGTTCTTGATGACGGAGATGGACAGGCCGCTCATGGTTCCCAGGGCTGAGTGGTCGCGGAAGTACGGTGAGCTGGCCGCCAGCACGGCCTTGTGGGCCCGGAACGGTTGGCCCTGGATGTGAACGATAATGTCACATAGCTTCCCCTGCAGCCGCAAGTCGTTGAGCTGGTTGAGGACGGTGTTGCTGAACTCTGGCACATCAAACTCTATGTAGGCGCTGCCGTCATCCATCTCTTGGATATGGCTTACCAGTTTGTAGACAACCTGGCAGAAACAGAAAATAAAACAATCATTAGGACTAAGAATCAGGATATATCTGAGAACACCTGCATGCAGTCACAGTTTAGTGACTAGTGCATTTCAAGTTTCATTTTCACATACAAAATATCCGAAAGAACATTGACAGTTAACATTGAGGTTAATTTAAGATATTTTACAAATAAAGTCAGTGTGCCACAACAGCCAAATAGCAACAAACATGCTTTGAGCAAACTTTGGCTGTCTGTGCCAGAAATATGCCAACACTAAGAAATCTGGCTACAGCCAATATAATTTCACATTCACAATGGCCTGAGAAAATACTGTATGCTTTCAAAATGGCCAGTACAAGTTAGACTAACCTCTCATTCTTTGCCAGAAAAAGGCATATATTTTTTTATATATATAGCATTTATTCAGAGAAGAATCGCCTGGGCAAAAACGTAGTGCATTTGACATATTGCAGTAATAGGCATTGAGAGTCAAAGCCTAGTTCAGCATTGACCCGACTGACTCTCATAAGAGAACAATTTGGAAATCTGGATTTGAAATAAGATCCATTCAGCAGCTGGCCAATTTCACAGTAAATTTGCCAAAGGAATGACTGTAGGGATAACTGCAGCCTCATCCAAGTTTGGAGATGGCCTGCAAAAGCATATTCATTCCACCCATTCCAGTGCACAAGTTCAACACACAGCACCACAGAAAAACAACTAACGACAACAAAAAATACAAGCAGATGTTTAATCTGGAGTGAAAATCCTCACAGCACGAACAAAGGAGGCCCTTAAACCTTGGAGGTCAGAAGAGATAGTACTGCAGCATGGTAGTCTGACACAATTTGAAATGAATCATTAGAAAGAATATGACAAGAACTGTAGTCCTCCATGTGGAATAGAATGTACTCTAAAAGCATTTCTGCATTTTAATTACACTAGCATGTCGTTTTATGCGTTTTGGCAAAGAAAGAAGAAAATCTGGTTATTTGGCAAGAAAGTGTTAGCCAGCCCAGCCTAGCTGTAACTGTCAGAAAGTCACTTTGTTACAACCAGAGTAGGACTGAACACTGCTTTGTAAAGGAGATCAAAAGAAAAATGCTGTAGACTACAACATAGATGGAACTACCTTAACCATTCTCTGAGGGTTGAAAATGCAGGCCAGGGCACTGTAATTACCAATGCCATGATGAGGCAAATGGGAAATTCCAGTGTTATGGATGTGACACTTCCACACAGAATGAGAAACAAAATGTCTCACAAAATTGACTTATCATTTCTGAGAGACATTTGTAGAACCCTATAGGGGAAGAGTAGACACAAAACGCCAAAATTCTAAGTAATGCCACTTTGAAAGTAACGGAACAACAAAACTTACGTTATGTATGTGAGGGAAATGGACAGCCATTTTTGGGAGAATGGAGACACCAGCTAAAGTCAAGCTCAAAGTCTTAGGGTAAAATATTAATAGCCACTTTGAAAGTATGGCTTGGCTACACACAAAAACAACAAAAAATTGTCACATACTTTAGAGAGGAAAATGTACCGTTATGCATGGGAGATTCTCTGTTATGGATGTGACGCTGTGCGAAATAATTGTTTATATATTAAAGAAATAACAAGTATCTTGAATAGTTATTGCATAGGCTATCAAAGTGCGCTCATGTGTCCCATATTAATTAAGCAACGATAAATGCACAAATGTGCTAGAAAATGCATTCAGAATTCTTTATTTGGAAAAACTCTACTTTCATTCCAAATTAGAGTGCTGCATACATCAACAATTATAGAAACATTTGCACTTTCACAATAACACTAGAGGAAAATGTTATGGATGTGACAGAGTCCCAAAAGACAGACCGCAAATGAAACTGCAATCCATTTCAAATGTACAAAGTTTTAGTAAATTCATTCTAGATCATGAATGTTTTTTAAATATCTTTAATATGTTGTCAAATCACCTATTGAGTAACAGAATAAACATACAAAAACTCAAAACTCAAAAGTTGCTTTTAGAAACTCATGCTTTGCATTAATCTCACACCCTTTAATCTGCCAGCATAGGCTCTAAAATACCCCCTCAACGTTGTCCACAAAAGGACACAGGGACTGGACAACTTGACCTGCAGCCACGCAAGCCTTGTCATCTTTGGCTGGCAAGATGTACACAAATCCTGTGTGGTCGTTTCTCCTCAAGAACTGTATTTCAACAGCATCAGAGTCGGTCTTTATCTGTTACCAATTCCACAAACTGCCTATATATACACTGTGTATACCAAACATTAGGAAATCCTAAAGGCTTAAAAATCTTCTTTAACTAGGGATGCACTATATATCGGTGAGAATATCACAATCGGCCGATATTAGCCAAAAATGCCAACATCGGGCATCGGCCCTATTGTCGAGTTTAACGCCGATGTGCAAAAACCGATGTCAAAGCTGACGTGTACACCTGGATAACGTAGGTAGGTGACGTAATGAAGCCACAAAAACATACAGCGCTACATGTGCAACACAGCATTCCTAACCTAGCCCACAATGTCTGCTGTGTGGACCTATTTTGAAGTTTCAGAGGAAGATAACAAAAAGGCCATATGCAACGTTTGTGCTGCTATTATTTCCCGAGGGGAGAAAGTGAAATCTTTCAATACCACAAACCTAATTACTCATTTGAAAGTGCATCATCCCCCAGACGTTCAGCAACTACCTAGAACAAACACTTCTAACAACTAAACAAGTTCAAGTCAAGCAGTCATTTGAAAGAGCAAGAACATTTCAGCGAGACAACTCAAAGGCGAAATCCATTAACGCCAAGATAATGGAATTCATTGCCCTTGACAATCAACCGTTCTCTGCACCAGTACACACTACCAAGTAGGCGCTATTTTTCAGATGTTTCCCTACCGGAGTTACACAGTATTGTTGAATCGCACATCAGCGAGCTACTTGCTATGGGCGTCACTGCTACTAGCTTCACGACTGACATTTGGACCAGCGATGTCAGCCCCATGAGCATGCGGAGTCTGACAGCACAGTGGGTCGATGAGGATTTCGTACTGAGGAAAGCCATATTGCATGCTCAAGAATGTGCTGGTTCTCTTATCGCTGCTGCCATTTCAATGGCATTTGAGAACATGTTTGAAATCCCCAAGAACAAAGTACACGATGTGCTACGTGATAACGCACGTAACATGACAAAGGCTTTTGAAGAATGCGGAGTCGCCAGTTTTCCATGCATGGCACACATGCTGTGAACGAAGGTGTTTTGGCCCAACACAGCATATCTGACACAGTGGCAACAGGTAGGAAGATAATAGGTCATTTTAAACACTCACAGCTAGCATACAGCCACCTGCAAGCAATACAGGAGCAGCTTGGAGTGCAAACGAAAAGGCTTAAGCAAGACGTTTTCACCAGAAGGAACAGTACTCTTTACATGATGGAGAGCCTGCTGGAACAAAAATGAGTGCTTGGCGTGTACGCAGCTGACTGAGTTACCGGCAACAAATCAGTACAAACCAGTGGACTCATTGAAAACATGAACACACTCCTAGCTCCAGTCAAACAACTGACTGGAGAAATAAGCTCGTCAACTGCGTCTGCAGCAGACGTGATACCCTCTGTCATGGCATTAAAACGCCTGCTCAACAAAACTTCCAACACAGACCGTGGGGTTAGAACTTGCCAAAGTACTCTACCAGACGCTGTGAACATGCGATTCGGTGGTATTCACTCTGAGCCTCTTTACTGTGTCGTCACCATGCTCGATGCTAGGTACAAGGACCGCTACTTTGATGCAGACAAGAAACAGGGTTTACGTGAAATGTTACAGAGACAGCTGGACAAGATGGAAACACAAGTATCTTGGTGCTCTATGTACTAGTGTGGACAGTGATCGCTTTTTCAGTGCAGCTTCACACACTACAGACGAAAAAAGAAACAGACTTTCGTGACAAAGCCGAGCAGGTCTTCTTTGTGAAGAAAAACTTCCCCCAAATGTTAAAATTGTAAATGGGCAGTCATATTGTAACCCAGCCATCTAGAGTCACTGGAAACAATTGTACTAAGACGAATGGCTTTTCTATTGTTCATTCATGGCAGGTATAGGTCAAGATTTTCAATTAATTTAAAAACAAAGCAATTGTTTGTTTGTTTTTTATTTTTTTATTCCTAAACGAAAGATGAGCTGGTGTTGTAAATTTGCTCTCATTTTACGAGTCAAGTCAGTTGAGCACATTTGAAAAGTTTAAGTTGTGCCATTTATAGAAGTTTATGACAGTCTAGATAGAGACAGTCATGTTTTCAAGTAGTCAAAGCAAAAATTATTAACTGCATTTGAGTTTAAACCAATACTTATTTCAAAGCATGTTTAGGTTTCTCCATATAGTCAAGAATGGATAGTAAGAAGAGCCACCAACACCTTAACCATCTTTGTAATGCAGGGCAGCTAAAATATTTGTGTCATGAATACCTGTTGTGCGATAAAATACATTCATGGATGTGTAATTTTTCCCATTTACAAGTTATTAAACAATCTGTTCCTAACTGAACCTATGACACTTTGTTTAAACTATTTAACTGTACTAGAATGCTTAAAAGGCTGCTAAAATGTTAAATATCGGTATTGTTTTCTTTGGCAAGGAAAATATCAGAATCGGACAAAATTTAATATCAGTGCCTCCCTATGTTTAACCCGTCTCATCCCCTTTATCTACACTGATTTGAAGTGAATTTAACAAGTGACATCAATAAGGGATCATGGCTTACACCTGACCAGTGTAAGACATGGAAAGAACAGGTGTTCTTAATGTTTTGTAGACTCTGTGTATACCTCTAACCCTAGACTCAAGGATTGATACACCCATTTCATTCCCTTGTTTATTTTAGCTAGCTGTACTCATTCCTCACTCATCCCTACTATATCGTCTTTCCTATGAAGGGTTAACTTCTTCATTTTCCTTACTGAAATGGTAATAAAAAAAAAAGTTTAATTATAATCTACCAGTGGCACAGGGTTTGCACTTTTGTAGAGATTCTGAGACTTAACAGCTACAGTTCACAAGCATGTGCATTGCAGACTACACAGATACAGATCAATATTGTCACTGGGGGGTACCTGTAGTTACTCAAGGGAGTAAACAAACTCAGCATGACCGGTGAAACTTTGTGATGGATTTTTAAGACCTTAATTATGTTTCTGAATTTAAGATCTTTATTATGCCATGTGATCACATGCAATGCTCCAGTTAGCAGAACGCATGATTGCAGTTCATATGAGAAGGTGAGTACATGTGAAACAGATCACACACACACAGATAAAGATTGTCTGCTAGCTTGTTTGCAAACATAAACACACTTTGGAAGCAGTAGGAAGGGCATGAACATTCTATCATGATCGTGTTATGCAGTGTTGCTGACTGGTGAGTCATTGATGAAGTTATGAAGCGTCCATAACGGTCACATCCATTTTGCTTAGAACGAGTACTGAAAATACTTATTTTGAGAGTTTTGTATCCTACTTTGTAGTAACAATAACATTCAATTTGGCAAATATTAAAAGGTCAAATGTAGTCTTTAATTCAAAATATACACATTCAAGGTAAATATGAAAGTAGTTTAATTAGGAAATAAGCTATTTTGCTTTTTCTTGCTCAGGTTGACCTTAATATGGAATTGCTCAAATGTATTCTGTTTTAGCCACTTGGCCTGAGCAATTTGACAAAAACTGGTTTGTCTGAGTCCGTTCTCCAGCTCTGCCCTCTTCTGCACATTGACTCGGTACTAGTACCCCATATATATAGCCAAGTTATCATTTTTCATTGTGTATTTATAATTCTGTGTTATTACTTTTCTATTTTCTTTCTCTCTGGATTGTTGGGAAGGGTCATAAGTAGGCATTTCACTGTTAGTCCACACCTGTCGTTTACGACGCATGTGACAAATACAATTTTATTTCTCCCCCCCAATCCATCGGCCCCTCTCCCAGCTCTCCCCCTGCCTCTCTCTGGCAATTCAGCATGATCTTCTGTCAGCAGTTTGAAAATGAAAACACTTTCTCCAATTGCCAAGGCTTGCCAAGACACCTGTCACACTAACCATATGTTATCATCCTGGCACAGGAGACTGAGGGGGAAAGAAGCAAGATGGAGAGAAAAGGAAAATGGAGGTGCAGTCTTACATTATTTTCACTCTGCCATCATGAGGCTTGCAAATATTGTGTGCATATTAAACCTATCAGTGGCCTCTGCCAACACCATGCATTGCAAACTGAACTGAGAGCCAAGTTGAAGGGCAGCCAAAGAATGTATGCTCTGTGGCTGTGCTGAAACCAAAGGGGTGCCGGTCACATAAGCAATGCTAAAATGGACCGGATGGGAAACACAAACATACACTTTAATTTAGTAGGTCTGATTAAGCCCAAAATGAAAGATCCAATCTATTGTGGGCCTGTGACTTATGGCTGAACAAAAGACTACACTTCAAAGACAACCTCCAAAACCTGCCCATCAGCACTGGCAAACAAGCAAAGAATGCTTACTTCAAGATAAGCAGTATTTTGCAAAACCAGCATGCAGCCCAACTCAAGCAAGACATGATACAGCAACATGAGATGGGCAACAAATAGTCTGCAGAGTGGGAGACTTCTGAGAAAAATGTATTTTGTGAATTTGGAGGGGGATAATGTGTGGGGATTAGTTTATCTGCCCTGGTGTGAGCAGCATGACATGCAAGCACATTGATGTATTTTAAATTTGAGCATTGGAAATAACAAGGAATTAATTAATAAATGTAGCACTGACCCACATGAAATTGGGTTTCTGGGTTGATTAAGACATGAGAAAGAGTTCCATTATCCATTAGCCTATAATCTCCTATCATCTGTGTAGCAGGCTTATTAGAATTCCCCATGCATTGGAGAAAAAGCACTGGAAGACAACGCAATCCTTTAGCTACTAGCCTAATCAAAATGCGACCAACACCATGAAAATAACACCCCACTTGGGATGTCCCTACCTGCCTCATTCTAATGGCAGGTCATCACTAACCTCTGCTTACTTCAATTACTGACATGGACTACTATTCACGCCATTCAGCCATTACATTTAAATGTTTCCACATTTACGTTTAGCAGATGCTCTTAGCCAGAGTGACTGACAGTACTGAGTATTTTAATACTCCCTTGGAAATCGAACCCACAGCCTTGGCGTTGCAAGCGCCATGCTCTACCAACTGAGCTACACAGGAGTACCATCTCTGTTAAGTCATCTCTGTTCAGGCCAGTCCCTTTGGGTAAATAACATTTCAATGAACAGAAACTGATAACCAAGCTGCCGTGGAATAACTGCAGCACAATTACAAGTAGCAAAGGCCTAATTAAAAAATGGCTATTACAAAATTAGCAAGGGAAATCAGGCTTTGCATAGGCCTATTTGCTGGTCATATTCTAACCAGTACAACAACAAAAAAACTACTTCCCTGTAAGTCGTTGCGCAGAGAAGTCAAATCCTTCTCTTTTATACTCACCCAAACGGAACGCTGAGCTGAGCAAATCCAACACTATGCTAACTAACCTACTGGTAATAACTATAACTTCCTTAACCTGTTCTCAAAGACAGATGACCCAATACAACTTCAAGCATATATTTAGCCCAAATAACTACCCACCATTGAAATGTCAAAACAGACAATGTTAATAAATATGTTTTGATAAAGGAATTCAAATGAGAAACTCACATCAAGGCTATTACTGCTATATTCAGAGCCAGACCTCCTTTGTCTGGCTATTCCTAGCAGCTTGCCCTTGTACTGCTCAATCAACAGTGATGGCAGAGGCAGACTAAAACCTTTTAAAGCTTATCCTGATGAGAACCATGACTATAAATGCAGGGTTTAATGTGTGCAAAGTCAATGCTACTCACGCACAAGGCTTAATTTGGTTTGTCTCTGTATATTCTGACAAGCCATGCAGTGAATATATTCAGTGGTTGAGTAACTCCTATAATACTGCAGCACAATAGAAAACCCTAGAAGGTTGTATGGGCTTCAAGGGTGTTGTTTTTCTGTCTTCCCTTTCGTATGAAAAAAATAAACTATTACAATGCACTGCCCTTTGAGTTTGTGGTATGGCTCGACCAAATCCAAGTTATTGACAAAGTACTGTATGTGCATTAGCTAGGGAAAGGGACACACACAATTGTACTGTCTAACAAGTTAATATAACTACCCTTGAATTCAAGGAGAATGCAGGTGAACTGGATGACCCCAGGTGACAATGCACTTTGTACTGCTGTGTCCTTACATCATGTCTATAACTAGTTTACAACATACAACCAGACTAACAGTGGTTTTATCTGGCCTTTTATCAAGGTCAGATGCTCCACGTAAAGTTGACAACCGAAAAAAACAGACCCATCATGTGTTTTTTAAGCCAATAGCCTACATTTTATATTTCTGTATTACTGTTACAATGTTTGTTTACTATCAGTGTAGCTAATTTGCATGATATTTAGCTAAATACCTAGCTAACTATCAACTGACAATGCAGGAACTAGGCAACTTTACTTGCAACACAGTAATTTAGTTAGATACTAGCTAGATAGCTATTTTATTAGTTACATGTTCCACAGTATTTCCCCACAAATGTCACCTACCTACCTAAAGGCAATCGACCTTTCCATTTCCACAAAAACGTTAATAATGTAATAGCCATTGCTTTGGATCCATGCAAATGAAATGAACATCGTAACGTCATCTAACGTTAACGCCCAGTTCATGTAGGTAGCTATCTTGATACACTGACAAGATAATCCTGTTGAGAAAAAGTTTGATTTGAACAAACGTTAACTCCCACAATAATTAGAAAAGTAGCTAACGAGACAGACGTTAGCTTCGAAAAGTTGCAACGGCATTATTCCGTGTCTGTCTAGAGTCGAGCAAAGTTTGTTGCCGCCCGAACGGACGTTAACGTCAGCCTGCAACAAATTCTGACAGGCTAGCTAGCTTCTAGGTGGCTACATCCTACGGCATAAAAACACAAGACTGGCACACTTGGGGCTAGCCAAAATAAGTTAATGTTGGTTAGCCAGCTAACTAGGTCTAATTGACGTAATGTGGCTAAAGTTAGCTAGCAAGCTATGTAATGCAAAACTAACCTGTGCGGGCTGAGACCATGGCTCTTAACAGATATCGAAGAGAACAGGCAAATTCCCCAAAAATGTGCTAGGCGTATGCGCCTAGTGTTACCCACGTTGAACAGTTAGCACGCGCCGCTAGAGTAGAACCTTTTTCACCAAATGACACAAGCAGCAGCAACATCGTTTTGACGATGAGGTTATATTCGATTAGTGTCCAAATCAATGTTTTTACTCTGTCGAACTCACCTTTTCCCGATCAAACGTCACCCATTCCCCCCAGTAGCTCGCTTTCACTAGAGGAAGGCCTCCCCCACTCCAGCTGTGTCGGTAGCTGCAATTTTTTTATGCAACCGGAAGTGTATTATGTTTCGAGCCCGACCTGCCAATGATTCTGTCTGGGCAGAGATTTGGATATAATGACGAGATACCAAATAGTGTGGATATAATGGCAAGATGCATGTCCCTCCGCCCTAGCAATCGGAATCGTTGTCCACAAAGCGGCACCGCGGGCTGTCAAGCTCCAGCCTATCCTTTCTTTGCATTATTGTAATTATTTTTGAATATTCGATGAGGGTTGTTGACGTCAACCGCTTGTATTCAATAGTGAGAGATGCTATGGGCTGCTACGTAGTTGGTGGTGTCCGGTGCGAGTCGCAGGGTTCATATAGGAAACACAGATGCTGATGAACGCATGGTGATGGTCGACGTGTTTTGTGAGATGAGAGAGAAGGCGGTAGGTGAGGTGTCTCCTCAGCTGTTTACCATCGCCACTCTGACAGGACATGCCATGGGACCCAACTACTCTATCATCATGGACAACGGAGTTGCCCATCGCTCTGGCAATGCCCATCAGTGGCAGAAAGCGGGGAGGTTCTGTGTTCGAATCCAGGCTGCATCACATCCGGCCGTGATTGGCAGTCCTATAGAGCGGCGCACAATTGGCCCAGCGTCGTCCGGGTTTGGCCTTAAGTGTAAATAATAATTTGTTCTTAACTGATTTTCCTAGTTGAATAAAGGTAGTAAAAACAAATCTGGCGTGAGGACTATGACTTCTATAAGGGGATGTCTGAGTATGAGGATATTCTGCAAAGCAACAACCTGACATCCTCTGCTACACCCCGCGGACATCAGACCCCTGCTGCCTTCCTCATCATGGCCTCTGGGCTGAACACGTGGGGTGTGGACTCTGGCACTCATCTGCCTTACATTGACATCGCTGGTTCTAGTGGCTCTTCCCTTGGCTGGTGTCCCCACCGGAGCTCAAATCCTCGCCATGGCTACCTACTACATCCTACCCAGTGCCTATCAACCCAACGACGCCCTGCCCAGAGCCTAGCAATTTGATGATATAAATAGAATGTGTCGAATGGACCCTATTTTTCCGTCTCATGGTTGTCACATAGAACCGTCCTGATAGTGCCAGTTCAATTGATATGTTGTACAAAGTATTCAAGAACAAATATCCAGCAATGCTGTGATATCGGCAGTTCATTTCGAACATTCCAATACCTCTCCAAGATTATATGTATACAATTATGATACTGTTTATCCGTCCAACCTCAAATGTAAAATGTTTGACCAACATTTCTAACATGAGTCACTGTATTTTTGTTTCTTCTCCCGAGTGGCGCAGTGCTAGAGGCGTCACTACAGACCCTGGTTCGATCCCGGGCTGTATCAGAATCGGCCGTGAACTGGAGTCCCAAAGGGCACTTTGGCCCAGCATCGTCCGTCCGTGTGTTAGGGGAGGGTTGGGCCGGGGAAGGCGTAATTGTAAATAAGAAATTTGGTCTTAAGTGACTTGCCTAGTTAAATAAAGGTTACAAATAAATAAATAAATACACTCAATTATTCTAGCCTCATACTATGAATATGCATAACCATCGCGAGACAACTCCGGTATAGTGTTTTTTTCCTCAACGTTGCCGGGATGTCACGTGTCCTACTTAGATCAGTACTTTCGTAACAACTTAAGTATTACGAAACTTCTATTCGATCAAAAAGATCTCACGTAGCAAATAAGCCATTCGTTTTTATTTTGACCAATTTAAACATTCTCATTAACCAGGTTTGCGTTTAAACTTTTTATGCGAGTAAAGTACATGTCAGATAAAAATATAATTACATTTTCCGGTTAACTTTCCAAATGTCGACAAAATAAAGTAAACTAGACAGGTTGAGATATTTTTGTGTCTGTTCAAGGAATTATTCGAGAAATGTCGGTGGAAACGTTTTTATGTGCAAATGTTGATATAATATGCATCATATTGAAGAAAACTTGGGAGTCAACGATGATATGTTCCACTACGACTCGGAAAACCATGCAGTTTATTACACTAGTACAGTTTAAATAAAGTATGACGACCTTCACAGGGTGGTGAAATTGCAGTTGATGAGCATGTTGCTCCTTTAAATATAGAGGGTCATATTCTGGTGACATGATGATTGATGCTTGGCTGCAGTTTGACAAATACAAATAATATCGCTCGCTCTTATTCATAATCTCATAGTGTAGGTAGCCTACCCGTACTGTATCAGCGACCTTTTAGCTAGAGCGCACGTGCCAAGGCCAGAGTGCGCATGTTGGCTATATAACGCAAACGTTTTTGTGAGAAGACCAGCAGTAGCGTTGAAAATGCAATGCAAACCCATTTAACTTGCATGTTTCATTCGCACATTGGAATTTAACAGCAAATGTTATTTGTATGTGCACTACGTCATCACGCACATACTTGTTTCCACAATAAGTCAGTTTGATGGAAACACATTTCTGGTGGGAAAATGCGCATATTGTTTTATGCAGATTTTAGAACATTCTAATGAAAATCTTTCGCCAATTGGATGGAAACCTAGCTATTGACCTCCATACAAAAACTCCTCGCTTGGTGAGCGAAAGAAACAAAACACCGCCATCTGCTGGCCCAGTTGTCCCTGTTGCTTCGCCTCTTCTTCTCTGGTCTGAATCTGCTAGTATCGATAGCTAGATTAATAACCAAAATAAAACAAAGATGCCTATAAAACTCACGGGGTTCTGTCGTCGTTATTATTGCGTACCTACTGCATCAAATATCTGCTAGGTACTTTTTTTTATGGTGACAAATTTGTAGCATATCCTATTCTTACAGCTACACCATTTTTTAAACTAGCGATACTTTTTTATGTTACCTTTATTTAACCTGTCAAGTTCTTACTGACTGCCTGGCTTTTTCAGGGGCAGAACAACAGATTTCTACCTTGTCAGCTCGAGGGATTCGATATAGCAACCTTTTAACACTCTAACCACTAGGCTACCTGCCGCCCCGATCACATTATGGTACAAATAACTATCTGTTTGAGTTAGGTTCAAAGTTGTTAATCACAGTAATTAAGAAGTTTATGTGTGGGTTGTTGGGTCACAAAATGCATTTCTATACTGCTGTTTAGATGCGCAAGCACATGGCCTATGGGGCCTTCCCTACAAAATCTATGCTTCATACACTTTTTAAATTATATTAATAAGGCTTGCCTACAGCATATCAAAAAAATCTCCAGACAGTAGAATATAGCTTATCACATATCATTGCAGTTAGGACATATGAGAGACATTGTGTTTTGAAATTAGGGTTAATTCTTCTGGGCAGAAATAGATCACCACGTGTGTGGTATGATAAAGGAGAGCTGCTTTTGACAGGCAGGCCAATTCTGATATTTTTTCAGTAATTGGTCTTTTGACCAGTCATATCAGCTCTGAAAAGATCTGATGTGATTGGTCGAAAGACCAATTACTGGAAAATAGTTATCAGAATTGGCCTGCCTGTCTAAAGCAGCTCTCCTTTATCATACCACATATGCAGGTGATATGCAGGTGATACAGTCTTACACTCAGCTTGCCCCTCCGTGGATTTTGTGTTAAATGCTCTACAACAAAGCTTTCTTAGTGTTCAACAAGTTTTCTCTACCCTTAACCTTGTTCTGAACACATCCAAAACAAAGGTCATGTGGTTTGGTAAGAAGAATGTCCTTTTTCCCACAGGTGTTATAACTACCTCTGAGTGTTTAGAGCTTGAGGTAGTCACCTCATACAAGTACTTGGGAGTATGGCTAGACGGTACACTGTACTTCTCTCAGCACATATCAAAGCTGCAGGCTAAAGTTAAATCTAGACTTGGTTTCCTCTATCGTAATCTCTCCTCTTTCTCCCCAGCAGCCAAATTAACCCTGATTCAGATGACCATCCTACCCATGCTAGATTACAGAGACATAATTTATAGATTGGCAGGTAAGAGTGCTCTCGAGCGGCTAGATGTTCTTTACTATTCAGCCATCAGATTTGCCACCAATGCTCTTTACAGGACACATCACTCTACTCTATACTCCTCTGTAAACTGGTCATCTCTGTACCCATCGCAAGACCCACTGGTTGATGCTTATTTATAAAACCCTCTTAGGCCTCACTCCCCCTTATCTGAGATATCTACTGCAGCCCTCATCCTCCACATACAACACCCGTTCTGCCAGTCACATTCTGTTAAAGGTCCCCAAAGCACACACATCCCTGGGTCGCTCCTCTTTTCAGTTTGCTGCAGCTAGCAACTGGAACGAGCTGCAACAAACACTCAACCTGGACAGTTTTATCTCAATCTCTTCATTCATAGACTCAATCATGGACACTCTTACTGACAGTTGTGGCTGCTTTGTGTGATGTATTTTTGTCTCTACCTTCTTGCCCTTTGTGCTGTTGTCTGTGACCAATAATGTTTGTACCATGTTTTGTGCTGCTACCATGTTGTGTTGCTACCATGTTGTTGTTATGTTGTGTTGCTTTCATGCTGTGTTGTCATGTGTTGCTGCCTTGCTATATTGTTGTTTTAGGTCTCTATGTAGTGTTGTGCTGTCTCTCTTGTTGTGATGTGTTTTGTCCTATATTTATATTGTATTTATTTTTTATTTTATATCCCAGGCGCAGGTCCCCGCAGGAGGTCTTTTGCCTTTTGGTAGGCCGTCATTGTAAATAAGAATTTGTTCTTAACTGACTTGCCTAGCTAAATAAAGGTTAAATAAATAAATAAGTCAATGATCCACCCTTTATGAACCAGTCATAAAGGTACTGCATGTAGTTCTGTAGTCTCTCCAGCATGGGGTGCCACTGACTAAAGAGAGGGCTGTGGAATAACAATCTATATGGAACAACAGGGAGCAAAGAAAATAGTAAGGATAAATAGAGATATAGTTATTTGAAAGCAAAACAGAGGAAAGGAAAGGTCACAATAATTATATTGTGTCATTACTTTGAGATGTTTCTCTTTAAAAATACATGCTTATCTGAAAATTCAATGGAATTGTGGTTGTTGATATTGTATGTGTAGCCTGATGCTACAGTATGTCTGCAATACTGTAACTTCACCACAATCTGATTTACAGTAGGACACTGTAAATCGCAGAGCTATGCAATAGTATGATAAGGAGTCCCTCCCTCCTGATTTAGAGTGTTGAAATGCAAAAGTGATTTGCAGTTTTAATTTCCAATGAATCAGTCTAGCTTCTCAATTATTTGTATTTTCTATTTAACCTTTATTTAACTAGGCGAGTCAGTTAAGAACAAATTATTATTTACAATGACGGCCTACCCCGGCCGAACGATGCTGGGCCAATTGTGCACCGCCCTATGGAACTCCCAATCATGGCCGGATATAGCCTGGAATCAAACCAGGATCTGTGTGACGCCTCTAGCACTGAGATGCAGTGTTTAGACCGCTGCACCACTCGGTAGCCACTTATAATTACAATTATAATTACAGTTAATGCAGTACATAGTGTTGTGCATATGATCTAATGTAGCAATTGCAGATAACAGAGTTGTGTCAAATTAACTGTGTCACCTCAACCAAATCTATTTTTACATATTAACCATAATACAAAATAAACATTCATCCAAAAAACAGAAGCTACGTTTAGTTTCTCTCTACTTGGATATTGACCAATATATGCAAAGAGGCGAGTTTGAAATCTTGCATATGTATGGAGCTATGTACTGTATATAACATGTTTGTCAAAAGTAAATATTTCTGTGAAAGACAGACATCAATACATCAATTTGGAGTCAATTTGGAAATGTGATAACACAAAATAATGAACATCTTTCAAAACAGAAATACTCTTTGTGTGCTATACACTACACAGTAGACTTTGGAGTGTAGCAAATGGACAACCTTGTTGTTATTGGAAAGTTAGTGCATGGCTGCAACGTTTTCTTTTTGATGATGTACAAACTAAAGCTTACAAACCTGAATTTGTAATGATTGTAATAAAAAATATAAATGGCTTTATATCCTTCCTATAAAACAAGAATGGAATAGCTCTTTTCTTTTAGACTATAGCAGTCTCTGTCCTTCCTGACCTACAGTATTTATGGACGAGAGGGCTGAATGTGATCCTGTGTGTATTTTTTCTCATTCTGTGTGAGGGACAACTTGGCAGCTCTAGTGAATATCTTACCTAATCTGGGTGCAGGTGGATGATCGACATAAGGAACAGAATCGCTCTGTCATTGCACATGCTCCTTGTTAAACAAGTTGCTCCTCTATTCTCAACAGTAATTTGCTTTTTTCAAGAGATCGACACAGAACTGAAGGTGCAGCCAAGGTATGGTGATTAGAAATGGTTTTGTTGACCTGCAGGGGTGATCATGGTATTGATAACATTTCAAGCAGCCTCCTAATCAAAGGATTTCCTGTTGAAGTTGTAATCTTTCTTGAAAAAGGGCTTTGTTTGTTTCAGTGCCATTTAGGCTACTTGACCAATAACTTTTTGGCAGTAAACTAATGGGACTGGGTTTGAGTGGTGTTGTGGCAAGGATCAGGCTCCAGGTGGGGTGGCTTGAGGCTCTGAGATGCCTCACTTATTTTTGTATTATTCCAGATGACTTAGCAAATACCGCAATAACCCCCCTCCTTAAATCTTTGGGGAGCAAAGGCTGCTAGGATCTGTTCAAAGTCATGATCTCAGGTATCAGTGTGAAGGAATAGGGGGCTCTACTGTTTTGTTTTGACTATAGAACATTCACCCCCCCCCCCCCCCCAAAAAAAAAAAAATGAACATATGCTTTGTTTCAGAATAAAAACAGAATAACCTGAGCAGTTGTCATACAACTGTCACTTTAATTTTCAATATCAAACATAATTGAACTACAACATCTTGACATGCAAGGAAATGGTTTACACTTTAATAACATTTAATAGCAATGGAGAACATTCCATTTGTCTCCTTGTAAATACAACATGAATAACACATTGTACTCCATGTGCAGCAAGAGTCCAGAAATAACTTGGCTGTCAGTACTCAGGAGGAACAATGGCCTCCCAGTCCTCTAGTCCAGAGAGAAGCTATAGCTCACTGATGGAGAACATATTTCCCAATAGCAGGTGTTTGAGTCTGTCAGTGCCTGGTCCTCACCATGACTGTCAATGAAAGGGCCAGCTCGGCCAGGTGTGGGAGCACCTCTCAGCCCTCTCAGGTTACTCCTTGAAGACGTTGAGGGTTTGGGGGAGGTTGTAGCTGATATCAGCAAAGAAAATGTTGCCATTATTTATAAAGAGAGAGAAAGCATACCGCATATTTCCCCTGTCATTGTTCAAGACTAGAGCAAATTATTCTAATGATTCTAAAAGAAAAACCATGCATTTGCATCTTTTGTTTAGCACTTTATCTGTCCCTTTCAATATTTAGGCGCCTCGGTGAAAATGAATAGCTTAGATATCTTAATTTGATCTGAAAATCTGAACTACCAAAGATGAACAAAGGTACGGCACACTACTCTCAGAAAAATCATAATTAGAGGTGCGTGGATACAAATGATAATGAAGCTCTAAATGCTTTGTCTTCAAATGTATCATATTGCATTTGCCTAAGAAATTAAGGCAAATTGTGGAAATTATGGCCTGGGCTTTCAGCAAACACAGAGAGGCCTGTGGGGATGAGTGATATCTGGCACACCATGAAGAGAAGGAGAGGTGTGCTGCCCGGTGCTTAGCCCAAATGAAAGACCTGCTTAGTGGAGCAGAGATCAAGATGACGGACTGGTGGAGGGTTCAGCTGGGCCTTTGTTATTGATAAGTCTGTCATCCCTGCTGATATTGGAGCAGTAATGGCAGCTGATGATTAGGCCAATCCTGAGCTATTAACTACATTTCTTATCCCTTTACTCGAGCCCAGGAGAGCAGGCTAAAGAGACAAAGGCCGCCTTTATGAAGCCAAGGACTTAAACGGCATCCACCTGACCTGAAAGACACAACTGTTACGTCTTTCTGCCAGGCCAAAGAAGTCAGGGATGAGGTACGTGTCAAAGGTTGCTATTTTAAATGAAGGGGTTCTGAGTGACTGGGCTGTTGAAAGAAGGCTGCGATGAAATTAGAGAAAATTGGCTGTTTTGTCAACATTTCATCGGCAGATTTACAGAAAGCTGACCTCAACCCTCTCTCTCCTCTTTTTCGTTAGGCTAAGGGGATTGGGTCACTCAGAATTGACGGACAAATCTCCTCTTTATTTCTCTCTCGCTTTCGCTCTCCCTCTCAAGAAGTGATATTTAATATGATCTCTTTTTAATGATCCATAGCTGGCTGAAATTACATCTCTTCCAAAACATGTAAAAAGACAGGCTTTAGCTTTATTTACCAAAATGTTTACAACATATAAGCTAGTTTGATTACAATTAAAACTAAACAGTAATACAAAGTAATATTTTGCCTACAAATATAGACATTAGATATTATAGTGAAACCAGCAAACAATGTTGTCAATCTTACAAGTGAACCAACCTGGAAATGAAATATTACAGAGCCGAAATGAAAATATAGCTACTGGATTGGTTGCTTATGAACACATCACTTTACAAATTTTGCAACAGCATTTCCATTTAAAATCCCTATCCTTGTCACTGACCACATACCTGCCGTATGTCTTTCTCTGGTATTGCCTGACAAAGACCAGCAGGAGTCCTGGTCTAGTTGGTTTAGCCACCTGCAGCCAGATGCAAAGCATCTTTCATTAAAGTCTAAAACTTCAGGAATATGATACTGGCCCTGTGATAAGATCTGGTAATGCAGTAACATTGAATTATGAAGAAAACTGCCATTTTGTAAATAAGCACCTGTGATCTCTTATGAAAGCCCCTGTTTATGGGCCGGGTCAGTACAGGGAGAGAGGTGGCCCTGGAACCCAATCCGTCCCCATGTGCAGACTCAGATGGGGGATTTACAGACCAGGGGCCATGCAGGGGGCCGGGGGCAGTAATATTGGAGCTGTGGAAGGTCAGCCCAGGGAGGACTAGACAGTGCTCCCCCTTACAGGGGAGAATGGCCTCCTGTAGATGGTCCCTTTCATAACCACCAGTCAGTGGCCCGTGTTAAAGTCATGTTGAGAGTCGTGTTGTGGTGGTCAATGCTAACAGGGAGGGAGGCTCTACAGGGCAGCATTCCATCCACTGTCTGTAGTGTGTGAACCAGGCTGACCACATCCCTTTATTGCATTGATCCCTGACTTCAGTGTGGAGGTGTTGTCATGTTATCATAGACGGAAGAGGAAGCGAGACACCCCACTCACAGTTTGTTTTCCTGTTTTTCTTTTGTTGTTCAATGAAAGTCAGTTAACTAAGTAGATCAGACCCAGCTGTTTTTGCGGGAGGGGGATCTCTCACTCGCCAGCTGAACAGGTTCTGAGACAGCGAACAGCTTAACGTCAGACAGAAAATGTCAGACAGAAAATGAAAGGGACAGTTCCAACAGAAAGGCAGAAAAAAGGCCTAATGTTTATCAGCAGATTTTTTTTACAGTTCTTTTTTTGATATCATACCTAGAGGCCCGGGCCGTGAAGCAGCTGTAACATTGCCGTTATTCTCTTATCCTCATTGATTATCCACATACACAGCACTTGTGGAGCTTTTAGAATATAGCCTCCCGAGTGGCACAGCGGTCTAAGGCACTGCATCGCAGTGCTTGAGGAGTCACTACAGACCCGGGTTTGATCCCAGGCTGTGTCACAACCAGCCATGACCGGATGTCCCATAGGGTGGCACACAATTGACCCAGCATAGTCCGGATTAAGGGAGGGTTTGGCCGTTGGGGCTTTACATGACTCATCGTTCTCTAGCAACTCCTTGTGGTGGTCCGGGCACCTGCAGGCTGACTTCAGTTGTCAGTTAAGCGGTGTTTCCTCTGACACATTGGTGCAGCTGGCTTCCGGGTTAAGCGGGTGGGTGTTAAGAAGAGTGGTTTGGCGGGTCATGTTTCGGAGGATGCATGACTCGACCTTCGCCTCTCCCGAGCCCTTTGGGGAGTTGCAATGATGAGACAAGTTTGAAAAGGGGGGTAAAATAAAGAAATAAAGAATATAGGCTACCCAACACTATAAGGCTGTCCATTGTTTTGTTTCCTCTGTCACTTGTCAGTTCTTTTTAAAGGGTTGTAATGATCTAGTGATTGATCCCACAGGGGCATGTCTGTTCTCCCTCCCCTCCATCCCTGAAAGTGCATGTCAGGTGCGATAGAGTTATGTGACATTCTGACAGATTTGACGAAGGAAATACAGTGTTGTACTTACACTCACCCCAAGTTCAGAACCATCAAAAGAGCCCACCAAGCATGCAGTTGTCCTGCAAGAAAATTATGCTACCCTCCCCCACCCCTTTGGCTCTCTTTTTTCTCTCTCCGAGCAACCACAAGCAGAGCTATGCTTAATGCTCACATAGCAAACCTTCTGAACATACTGATATCCATGATCAGGGCTGGCTGTAGCGTTTTGGGATCCCAAAGTTTGGTTGGGGGCCTTCCCTACCTCGCGGCAAATCATTTTTGTGGCTCCCTTCTTTGTGAATTTTCTGCAATTAAAAAAACTTTTATGGGGTGGAGAGAAAACGTTGCAGTTTTATAGCAAATTTCCTGAAATTCTACACATTTTGCCATCTGAGTGTAAAGTGACTAACATAATCAGGGACCCTGGGCACCTGCCTTGCGTACCCTATCAGTAATTACGCCATGATTACTACAAGGTTTAGATAGCTGTCTTGACTAACTTACCTAGCAATCTATAAAATGTTAGCTGACATGGGCTAATTGAGTGATTATCTATTATTCTAAACCTAAACAGTAAGTTGAAACCACGACTGACTTGTTTTCGTTTTTGGTCGGGGGCCCACTAGTGGCCGCGGGGCCCTAAGCAGCCGCTCATGTTGCTTAGTGCCATCACTGTCCATGATACAGTTTCCAACAAGGTGTCATTCTCATGTACTGTGGTTGAAATCTTCAGCCAAGAACAGTCCGCTGGTCGTTCACACCTCATAGAAGCACAGGACTATCCGTGACTGCCACCTCTAAGGATTTGTTCTGTTTCACCTCATTATACGCAGCTTGCTTTGACAAATTCTTGATTTTCGTTCGTAAGTGGAGGCTTTGGTGAAATTTAAGTCAGAATGCCCAGTTCTCAGTGCAATCAATTTACCCAGGCTTTCCTTAAACATAATCCCCACTGTTAGTTACGTCTCCACTGACTCATGACGACATAAGTCCCCCAACACAAGAACAGGTTAAAGTGGCTGGAAATGAGTGCTCAGGAGGTTTGCTAAAATGGAGAGGTTAGATGGAAGAAAGAGAGAAGTCTTATTGTGCTAGAACTGATGTGTTTCTTGTCTCCTCTGGGTAGTTTCCTCATCACCTCTTTAAATTTGAAAGCGATTGGCACACAGCCCACAGCAGGTTCTCTTGAGGAAGCCAGCAAAGCAATGAGGGTCAATGGTGGCCATACATTTTAAACTCTGCAGATTGGAATCAGCCACGGACACATTTAGCTTGTTCATATTATTGTCATACTACCCTCTACAAGGATAACATCAATTAAGATACTCTACCATGAAAGGTGATTTTGAATGTAATAATAATAATAATAATCCAACTATCCGAATGTCTGTCCAGGACATTTTGAGGTGTCAGTTTTAATATAAGTGGCTCTGTGCAGTAAGCGCGAAACCAACAGTTACTTTTAATTCCTTCCCCAAAGATGTCTTGTGAATGAATATGAAAGACTGGAAATTTAATTTAAGCTCTCAAATTACTTGGCAAAGCCTAATCAAGGAAAAATAAATAATTTAATATATCCATTTGGAAGAAATTGGTCTTTCATGGAAATTCATTTGGAATAGTGTCTTAAATCACAAATAAGTGAAATTAAATAATCTTGCCAAGAGATTTGGGGACCAGAAATGTAAAGCCAGTGTGACTACAAAACAGATTTAGAAAAAATACCAATCTTGAATAGCCATAAACTGCTTTTGATCTGCAGAGTACAATGTGTAACATGCTCAAACTCCCCATAACTCTTGCCCTCGGTGGAAGGGCGGGAGAGGGAGTGGGGTTGGCAGACATTTTTTCGCAGCTCATTCCAGAACGATGTAATAAGTGACATGACTGTGGCCTTAACTAACACTCACAGACAAGTGTTTTTTCCACCAAGCCTCTGTCCTTCCTCACCTAAATCATGCCTCTAGATTACACTGTAAAATGTACTGTATGACCTCATGTGGTCATCATAATTGGATACATATTCTTAGGCCTACCAACATAGAATATATCATGGGCCCAAACACAGCAACTGTTTTGTACTGTAGACCTGAGCAAGCCTGTACTGTGTCACATGTTCAGACATACAGTACTGTGACTTACAGTCTGTGTTATATTGTTATATACCATCAGGGGGTGATGTGAGAAAGCTAAAACAAAATATCTAATAATTCGTCCATTAGTCCAATAAACAAGCAACCAATGCAATTGTTAATTATAGTAAACTAAGAAGTTATTTAAAACCTAATCTCTCTTGGACAGATTTTACGTGTTAACTGTTTGGGTTTCTTGTCACTGGTTATTTGTATTTCGCAGGGGTTAGCATCTTTCACATTTCTGAAGGGGAGGGAACATTCGGCCCATAGACTTGCCTGTATCTTGCGAAGAAAGAGGGTGGAGCTCCTTGTTCCGGTTCTGTTCCTCACTCTAGCATCTCTTAATCCCTTCTCTTAACATGTATGGTCCCAGAACTTAATTGAGCAGCTGACCAATTACGCAAGACTTTAGTTCTAGGTTAACTAAGATTGTTTTAAACTTAATCAGGTGAAATACCATTATAGGACTTATATCATTAAATAAAAACCATTTACTGTTCTTATTTTGCTAATTCAAAGTTGAGGTAAAATCATGTGTAATGTGTGTGAACTGAAGACACTGAGGGGGAGAACAATATTTACAAGCTGGGAGTGTGATTAAGACAGTAATTCAATTAGACAAGTATCCCCGCCCACTCTGTCTGTGGGTCAAAGTTAACCTCCATCTTCATCATGGGAGACCGGAGATGCCTGAGCTCCACTGGTTTCCTTTTTGGGTTAGCCAGATTGGACGAACAATGGCAATTACATATATTGACTATCACTGCTAGAAATATCAAGAACATATGCTACCGATGTACACATACAAACCCCAGTGAGGATTATAGGCTACAGGAGGAGGGAACAAAATATTGACTTCAGTTTTTGCAAACATTTTCAAGCAGAGCAGTTTCACCAGAAACAAACCACAGCTGCTTTGCCCTGCAGGAGAACATGAAAACAAGTTATATGCAAAAGATAATTCATTGCATAGGGTAAAGAGGCATGACAGTGCACCGAGGGACATGCATAAATCAATAGATTGTAACCACCACTGTTCAGTGTAGCTCTTCCCTTGTTGGAAAGCACATGTACACCATGTTCATCTGCTATTAATCCAACCCAGAGAGAGACACTGTGTCATACCTTGAGTCTGATAAAACACTCATAACAAAGCAATACAATCTACAGGACTGAATATACCGTGCATACAGCACATTCGGAAAGTATTCAAACCCCTTCACTTTTCCCACATTTTGTTACGTTACAGCCTTATTCTAAAATTGATGAAGTTCATTATTTTCCTCATCAATCTAAACACAATAACGCATAATGACAAAGCGAAAAAAAGGTTCGAATTTGTTTTGCAAATGTATTACAAATATAAAACAGTATTCAGACACTTTGCTATGAAACTCGAAACTGGGCTCAGGTGTATCCTGTTTCGAATGATCATCCTTGAGATATTTCTACAACTTGATTGGAGTCCACCTGTGGTAAATTCAATTGATTGGACATGATTTGTAAAGGCACACATCTCTCTATATAAGGTCCCATAGTTTACAGTGCATGTCAGTGCCAAAGCCAAGCCATGAGGTCGAAGGAATGGTCCGTAGAGATCGTAAACAATATTGTGTCGAGGCACAGATCTGGGGAAGGGTACCAAATAATTCTGCAGCATTGAAGGTCCCCAAGAACACAGTGGCCTCCATCATTCTTAAATGGAAGAAGTTTGGAACCACCAAGACTCTTACTAGAGTTGGCCGCCTGCCCAAACTGAGCAATCAGGGGACAAGGGCCTTGGTCAGGGAGGTGACCAAGAAGCCAATGGTCACTCTGACAGAGCTCCAGAGTTCCTCTCTGGAGATGGGAGAAACTTCCAGAAGGATAACCTTCTCTGCGGCACTCCACCAATCAGGCCTTTATGGTATTGTGGTTAGACGGACGCCCCTCCTCTGTAAAAATGCACATGACAGCCTACTAGGAGTTTGCCAAAAGGCACCTAAAGGACTCAGAGCATGAGAAACAAGATTCTCTGGTCTGATGATACCAACATTGAATTATTTGACCTGAATGCCGTCACTGGCACCATCCCTACAATACGGTGAACCATGGTGGTGGCAGCATAATGCTGTGGGGATGATTTTCAGCGGCAGGGAAAGATGAACGGAGCAAAGTACAGAGAGATCTTTGATGAAAACCTGCTCCAGCGTGCTCAGGACCTTAGACCTGGGGCGAAGATTCACATTCCAACAGGACAACAACCCTAAGCACACAGTCAAGACAATGCAGGAGTGGCTTCAGGATAAGTCTCTGAATGTTCTTGAGTGGCCCAGCCAGAGCCCAGACCTGAACCCGATCGAACATCTCTGGAGAGACCTGAAAATAGCTGTGCAGCGACGCTCCCCATCCAACCTGACATTGAGAGGATCTGCGGAGAAGAATGGGAGAAACTCATTGTTGTTGCGTCACATCAAGAAGACTCGAGGCAGTAATCGCTGCCAAAGGTGCTTCAACAAGGTACTGAGTAAAGGGTATTTTGCAACCAGCAAAAGAAGATAAATTCCACAAAGAACTGTTTTAACAGTACATTACTGTAAAGTTTTGTATTTACGGTAACATACTGTGCCTTTCTCTATAATAACTTACAGGTAACTGGATGCCATTTTTTTTACAGTGTGGTGTTAATTGATATAAAATTAATGAACAACTTCTTGGGCCTGTTGTATTTATTTCAAGGCTACCATATACAATGCATCTTTAGCGAGACAAAAAAAATCACAAGTTAGTTAGCACTTTGCCCCAAGCTATCCTCACACTAAACCCTTTCTGTTTTGACAGATGGCAGTCTGTCCTCTCCCCTGGCTTGTTATTTCTATTCCCAACTTAACAACTTCCCATTGAAGCCTTTGAAACATCCAAAGGCAACTTTAATAAGAGCTGGGTCTTCATTGGATGCACAAGTGTATCTTAAACTGGATTTCCGAACCTTCCTTTACCGTCTGAGACCTGTCTCTGCACCATGCATCTTCCTGTATGTGATTTCATACCGCCTTATCTTTTCAATAACTAAGTGCAAACAGTCCCTTCCCCTCAGTCTGAACCATTGCCATCAGATTGAACCTATGCTGGGGGCACCTGCAGTACTTTGCAATATAATATATCTGAGCTACATTACAGACAATGACACAAGAATGTATATACCAAGCTTATACAATTTGACTTGGACTTGTTGGACTTTATTACCAGCTTATATAGGCCTATATATATTCTAGTATGGCAATACATATGCAGGTCATGTGACAATAACAACAACAAAAAACGTGTGAACATGGATGCCAATAGTACTACCATATAAATTACTAAAAACAATTCAACCTGGGACAAAATGGGAAAATCAATGGGAACAATATTCCAAAATCAATAGGGATATCTATCAGTAATGGCTGTATGTAGCTCTAATCTAAGGTGGCGTAGTGACAAGACTGGTATTGGCAGCTGACACTTTGTGAACACTGCAAGGCCCTATGCATTATTAAACATCTTGTGTGTTGATCTCTCCAGTGACCTCTACAACTCTGTAGTCCTCTCCCTCCATAGGGCTCTATTGAAAATCACCAAGCTGTCCTCATAATGTGTATTCGGTATGACGACACAGCCAGCATCAAGTACAAGCAGTGGAATGTTGAAATGATGGTGTATTTGTGACCATATAATTCCACAAACGGTAGAACTCTGTGATGTGTGGGATCTCTGTGTTTGTGACAGCCTCGTGACAGCCTATCACATTTTTTGAAATCGTTTAAGTCTTGTTTCATTTTATTTCAATAACTCAAAAAAGACAGTTGGATATCTCTGATTCAAACAAATTTGCTGTCATTCATTTCATGTCATGTGGGCAACTCAGGTGACCAATTTGTCCATGGACTGACAGTGCCTGGGTGCAGGGGAGAAAGAGGGTGGGGGACAGCAGAGTAGACAGATAGAGGGGGAGGAGAAGGACCATGCAGGCCTGTCATCCTGACTCTGAGATGAAGTGGGGAATTAGTGTGGAGGTGAAAGCCTGCTGAGGACCATGGAGACAGCAGATGGAGAGAGATAGGATAAAATCTGAAATTCACAAATGGTGTCGGCATGAGGAGACAGAGTGAGGGAGAAAGAGAGAGAGAGAGGTAGAGAGAGAAAGAGAAGACAGAGAGAGATTTTGTGTTGTTCTAACCTCTTGACACCGGAATAGTCAGATATTACTTTCTTCACACAAAAACACAGGACTCTGGCCTCCAGGTCATTATAATATGACACCAGTACATATTATATACCTGGTACAGATCACTGTTGACCTTTCTGTGTGATAACCTGAGAAATCACATCTTATGATATACAATAATGAAAGCTGTCGGGAAGAGTGGATGATGTGTTTGTGTATCCTGTGGCTGTGTGTGTGTGTGTGTGTGTGTGTGTGTGTGTGTGTGTGTGTGTGTGTGTGTGTGTGTGTGTGTGTGTGTGTGTGTGTGTGTGTGTGCGTGCGTGCGTGCGTGCGTGCGTGCGTGCGTGCGTGCGTGTGTGTGCATGTTGTGGTACAGCAACACCAGGCATTCCTCCTCCAGCAGACACACTGACTAGGCGAGAGTGGGCTCAGGTATCTCCAGTAACCTCCCTTTTGTCCTGCGCTATAATAGAGCCTTTTGTCTGCTGGTTTCTGCAGGTCATTGTGAGGAGCACTTCTTAGTGTCAGCTTTAATTTACACTGTAATTCTAACCATGATGCTCTGGGGAGCACTGCGGCAGCATTACCTGATAACTGCACCCAAGGGGGAGCTTGTAATGCTTGTTGCTTAAATATTTAAATATTGGTTCAATTGACAGACCTCACCCAGAGTAACGGCAGGGTCCACAGTGTGGATGGGTATCTGGAAACCTCCTAAGATCCCAGCCAGGATGATGGCCCTCGGGCTCTGTCTGCCTCAATGTCCTCAAAAAAAGAAAAGAAAGAAAAGAAGATCCTCACTTTAAAACAGCAAACATTATAACCTAATACAGATACTCGGCTTGAGTCAGACAGTGACTGGGACATAACACTGTCTGTACAGTGCTTCTCTTCAGAATTACATGATCCAGCAGGAAGTGTTTCTTCAAACTTTAGACATCTTGGCTGAAAATATGTTAAACTTTCAAAGCTTATTATGATAACATTTACTGTTGAGAAATGGTTAGCAAAATGTTTGTCTTACTTCGCCATTCAATTATTATGTACTGTAAATGCAGTTTGAATGGGCTGGACTACGTATAACCAACCAATCAACCAGTCAATATAATCATTGATCATTACTAAGTCTGGCTGTTTCTAATATCTTCTCTAAAATACTTTTTGTAAATAACACAAAAACTGATGATTTCAGGAAAGATCTTTGAGTGTAATGTATACTTATAGTAGCCATACCAGAACCCAGTTTTCCAGGGACAAGCAAGTAAAAACATAGGGAGGTTCAAACGGGCCTGTTGACATGTGGAGTGGAGGGTTGTGGGAGCCAGTCTCAGCCCTGTTCAGCTCACGTTCTCTGGGTGAACCCGTGTCCCGGGGCCCTGGGCCAGCTGGGCGGCTCTGTCTCATGTCTCAGGTCCTCACAGTTCACTGAGCCCTTTAAAGTGAACACACCCACCAGGGTCACTCAGGCCCACAAACACAGATAGGGCAGTCTTGGCTCCCATCTGAGACACACACACACACACACACACACACACACACACACACACTCACACACACACACACACACACACACACACACACACACACACACACACACACACACACACACACACACACACACACACACACACACACACACACACACACACACACACACACACACACACCAGACAGGCATCCTTTTATCTAACTCACTTTCCTTTGATTTAGTTTTTGTATTTCTTGTTGTTGTTTTTTTCGTCTGCAAGAGATGGATTCTGAGATGGTTACTGCAGGGAAATGTCCAGAGTGGATCAGTTTTCTGACATGGCACACTCCAGTGAACATATGCATGGAGATCAAAGTGCCCCTGTACCTACCACAGTGCATCCCCGACAGATCTGACAGTGCCCCCATTGTGCAACCCTGACCTGTTACTGATAATGGATAGCCGCCACAGCCGCCCCCCTTTGAGAACCGGTCACACACAGAGAGCCATGTAGAGCTATGGCTGCAGTAGCTATCCCCCTGAATCATCACATATGACAACAGGTCAACTCTCATGTAGTAAGACAGACAGGACTATGGACTAATACACACAGTGCTGAGTCCTTGTATCTTCATGCAAGTGAATGTGATTCATTACCATTCACTAGATTCATAGCTTCCTCCCTGTTGCAGCCATTTTGGTCTGTAATCTCTCCTCCGCATTACTGTTTATTTATCGTAGTGCAGAAACTCTTGGAACATCAAAGAAAGGGAACAACTGAGTGTGAGTTCCGCACATAAAAATATTATCTGCAGTTGTTTGATATTTCTGCTTAAACAGCAATGCACAGGATTTGGCTTCCATCAGGTCAGAACAGAATTCTCCCCTCACATCTGACTCTAGTCTGTGTTTTCAATTCTACTATGTTTTAGTATCTTGATGGAACTTTAGATTAGTCTAGAACAGACTCTCCTTCAGGCTGGTGATAATTACTTTGTTTTGGTACTTGCATGGATCTGCAAACCTGTTCAGAAAGGTTGTAACCCTGAAAGTGCTTTCAGCATTCAGACAGTCTCAGAAAGTCTCCCTTCCAGCCTTGTCTTTGCCCTAGGCTGATGATCTCTACGTCATGCCCCTCACAAAACAAGTTTGGATGATCAAGGCCAGAGCAGTAGTAAAGTACACCAACTTTGACCTTCTCATGAACTCTGTCTTCACTGTACCTTAGAGGTTGACACACATTAATGGTTCTGTGTATATTAGAGACCAATCCATGACAGGTTTGTGAATTATCACTGGCATGAATGTGTAAGATATACTGAAGGGCTACTGGTGGCTCCATCTAACCCAGACAGACTCCCCTCTAGCAGAGACAGTGGGACCATGAGGGGGTCAAAAATGCACAAGTTATCAAATTATCCCCAAAAGCTCCTCCAAAGCCCCCGCCTGGGCTTACAGAAGCAGGCCAGACTCCCACAACACACCCTGCCAGCCTGCCAGTCCCGAGGACTCCTTCAGACAGCTCGGGAATTTAGGATGGGGATCCGACAAGGCCTATAGCTGGGATGAAAATTTCTCTCCTCCTCTGTTTCAGCTTCTTATTGTCTGGGACAGGGATCATGGTGTGCTCCTTCTGCCTTTATCTTCCTCTGAATCACATGTTTGGATGACCTGTTTGTTGGGGCTCTAGGGTCATAATCCTAAAACATCACTGTCTGTCTTTCAGAGGAAAACTAGAATGTCACCAGAACAAAGGTGCACCAAAACTGAAACATTACAGGAACATGGAGGGGCACAAAACAGAGCTAATATTTCACCTCTCAGGATGAACCTTGATGGAATTCAAATCTATTGATGTTGAAAACAATTGTAAATGTTACACCAGTTTGTAAAGTTGATGCAGCCAAGGATGTGTCTGTACTGATTAAGTTCCATAAGAGACAGTAGTTTCATTTTGTATGAAATAAACATTTGTCAAATGCGTCTTGCAGTGTGAAGGTAAATATAGGTATGCTAATTATTTATTTATTACATAAACACATGTTGCAACTTTCTATTTATGGTCTGGAAATTTCCAACAACAACAATATCTAAAATAGTAATTATTTACATAATTACATTTGGAAATATTACTTGGAATAAATACCCTCAATAGGCAAAGGGATGTTTTAGCATTCAGGTTTTATCACCATTCTCAGTTCAAAATCATTATAGACGATCCATCATCATACTGTACCATGCATGTTGGTATGGTATGATATGGTGATGAAACATAGTTTATTAAAAACTGCAGTAATAATTTCGGATAATGAAGTTATCAACACATGAAAACCATCACCAACACATAGACAAAGTTATGAGTCTGGTGCTTAGTGTTTATTATGACAGTAAGAGGTTACCACACTTCATTTTTACATGTGCGCTTACTTCTAGAATGATTTCAGAGATATGGTTTTAACTTCATATTGATTAAATACTAAAGGATGACAAAATATTGACACTTACATTTTGTTATCTAACTGCTTTTAATTTATTCACAATTCCATTTTGAACATGATTGCAATACAGTGAATGTGTTCCAGGGGGCAGTATTAACCTGGCAGAGATCAATTTGGCCCCACCGCAGGTTGACCAAAGAACAAATCAAATCAAATTTTATTGGTCACTTACACATATTTTGCAGATGTGATCACGGGTGTAGCAAAATGCAGACAAGACAGTAAATAATTAAACTCTTATCTATAGCTTAGACAATATCACCACAAATATTTCCCCACAAATTGACTGTTTCATGAAAACTGTATTAGTAACACCCATACAGAATCCTACTGGAGAATTATGTTCTCAGGCTTTACTATATTACCAACTTTGGAGTGTAGCATTGACATTTGATTGGTCATTATTTTCACCTTCCCTGTGGCAGGTGAATTAAGTCAACTAATCTTGGAAGATACAATGTGACAAGAATGTGTCACAGTGCCAAAAACGTATTTAAAAAATATACATATATTCTTCACTTTCATCTTTAATTAAGACTAGATCTCAAAAACTATCATGAAAGTAGTTCTAATAAATATTTTCTTTGGTATTTCTCATTTCAGGTGAAGAAGCTATTGCACTTTTAAGAAGGTAGGCCTAGTTGGATTTAAGAAGGAATGAGGGGTGTGTGTCAGTATGTTGAGCATAGCATATTTGAAAATATATTTAAATTGCTTTTCTCTCAATTAACTGGAGAGGGAGAGCAGCAGTGTAGTTTGATCATATGATTTCGACACATTGTTTGTGAAATTCATCGCACAGCTTATACAATCAAATATAAAAGCAACCCTTATTTTTTTACTGCCTTGGCACAGCTAAGAACGTTCCTCTGTTCCACTCGCTGCTCATTATATTATCAAAATATGATTTAGCATTTCTAAGATTTTAATAAAACATTCACATCATGTTTCAAGTTTTAATGTCACGTGCACAAGTACAGTGAAATGTCTTTCTTGCAAGTTCTAAACCCAACAATGCAGCTGTCAATAACAATGTAATACTAAAAACAACAAGGTAGAATAAAAACACATGAGAAATAAAAACACACTGTATACAGGGTCAGTCAGTTGTCACCCCCCCCCCCCCCCCCCCCCCTCTTTTCCTGTAGTCCACAATCAGCTCCTCGGTCTTACTGACATTGAGGGAGAGGTTGTTCTTCCGGCACCACCTCCCTGTAGGCTGTCTCATCCTCACCGGTGATCAGGCCTACCACTGTCGTGTCGTCTGCAAACTTAGTGGTGGTGTTGGAGTCATGCATCGCCACGCAGGCATGGGTGAACAGGGAGTACAGGAGGGGACATAATGATTGTCGGAAGAAAAGTAAAATGTACAAGATAGTTCTATGACAGATTCAGTAACTTTCTCTCGTTTTGTAGCAAACCTTATATAATTTCATTGAAGACAATGGCAATCAACACAATTCACAACACTGCATTAACAAAAACAAGCAATAATTTTGTGTCCTATGAAATTAAATTGTATGGATATTAGGTAAGCCTAAAGTGAAAAAGGCCATAAGACAACAAACAAGTTGCACAGTCAAACAAACAGCAAACAACAAAATGCCCAGCTAATCCTTGTCCTGGCTAGCCTCATTGTTGATCACACCATATTGTGAAAGCTGAAAAGAAGCCAGATCACAGCTGAGGCCATGACACTCGTCACATACAAACTCAGCCGACGAGATGGACAGATGAGATGGAATGAGAAGATATTAGAGTAGGAGAGAACAGGATATGGCTGGGCTGTAGATGAGGCCTGGCAGAGAGAGGCTGGCAGCTCCAGGGAGAATAGGCCAGCAGAACCATGCAGGTGGCTGGCTGTTGGCCCTCAGATGGGCCTGCCGCCAGTCTGGCCACAGGCCCCATCCCAACCTCCTGCTCTCTATTCAGCCCTTTGTGTTGCTGTGGGGCAGGCCAGACAAATTCATGTCTCATCATCACACACTGTGATAGCAGTGACTCAGCGAGCGTCAATATCCCCTGTCACCAAAATCAATAGTGATGACTGTATTACACAACGCGCATGCCCGTGCGTGCGCGCGCGCACACACACACACACACACACACACACACACACACGCACAGAAGAGTGATAAATACACAATTAAACAAAGCCTAAATATTGTCCTTGCATTAATATATTCTTCTCATTTACATGAAGCCTTAAACCCTAATAGGAAGTAATATACCCATACAAAGCCTCAAGTGTCAAGCAATAATGCAGTTTGAAATGTCATAAGAACATAATGTCTTTGGACTGGCTCTCACAGCTGATATCTGCAGATATCAGAGGAAGTGTCTCACCTTCTGTTTGATTTTTCTCTATGCATACTCTACACAAACACTCACACCCACACACTGTCACACCCTTGTTGTTTCTTTGGCTATGCCGGATTAAGTGGCAAGGGGGGAAGGGGGAAACGAAGCGGTCTTCTGGTCAGACTCCGGAGACGGGCACATCGTGCATCTAGCACCAATGTCCAGTCTCTTGACAACAAGGTTGATGAAATCCGAGCAAGGGTAGCATTCCAGAGGGACATCAGAGACTGTAACGTTCTTTGCTTCACGGAAACATGGCTCACTGGAGAGACGCTATCGGAGTCGGTGCAGCCAGCTGGTTTCTCCACGCATCGCGCCGACAGAAACAAACATCTTTCTGGTAAGAAGAGGGGCGGGGGCGTATGCTTCATGGTTAACGAGACGTGGTGTGGCCACAACAACATACAGGAACTCAAGTCCTTCTGTTCACCTGATTTAGAATTCCTCACGATCAAATGTCGACCGCATTATCTACCTCTTCGATTATAATCACAGCCGTATATATTCCCCCCCAAGCAGACAAATCGATGGCTCTGAACAAACTTTATTTGACTCTTTGCAAACTGGAATCCATATATCCTGAGGCTGCATTCATTGTAGCTGGGGATTTTAACAAGGCTAATCTGAAAACAAGACTCCCTAAATTGTATCAGCATATCGATTGCGCAACCAGGGCTGGAAAAACCTTGGATCATTGCTATTCTAACTTCCGCGACGCATATAAGGCCCTGCACCGCTCTCCTTTCGGAAAAGCTGACCACGACTCCATTTTATTGATCCCTGCCTACAGACAGAAACTAAAACAAGAAGCTCCCGCGCTGAGGTCTGTTCAACGCTGGTCCGACCAATCTGATTCCACACTCCAAGACTGCTTCCATCACGTGGACTGGGATATGTTTCGTATTGCATCAAACAACAACATTGACGAATACGCTGATTCGGTGAGCGAGTTCATTAGAACGTGCGTTGAAGATGTCGTTCCCATAGCAACGATTAAAACATTCCCAAACCAGAAACCGTGGATTGATGGCAGCATTCGCGTAAAACTGAAAGCGCGAACCACTGCTTTTAATCAGGGCAAGGTGACCGGAAACATGACCGAATACAAACAGTGTAGCTATTCCCTCCGCAAGGCAATCAAACAAGCTAAGCGTCAGTATAGAGACAAAGTAGAATCTCAATTCAACGGCTCAGACACAAGAGGTATGTGGCAGGGTCTACAGTCAATCACGGATTACAAAAAGAAAACCAGCCCCGTCACGGACCAGGATGTCTTGCTCCCCGGCAGACTAAATAACTTTTTTGCCCGCTTTGAGGACAATACAGTGCCACTGACACGGCCTGCAACCAAAACATGCGGACTCTCCTTCACTGCAGCCGACGTGAGGAAAACATTTAAACGTGTCAACCCTCGCAGGGCTGCAGGCCCAGACGGCATCCCCAGCCGCGCCCTCAGAGCATGCGCAGACCAGCTGGCTGGTGTGTTTACGGACATATTCAATCAATCCCTATCCCAGTCTGTTGTTCCCACATGCTTCAAGAGGGCCACCATTGTTCCTGTTCCCAAGAAAGCTAAGGTAACTGAGCTAAACGACTACCGCCCCGTAGCACTCACTTCCGTTATCATGAAGTGCTTTGAGAGACTAGTCAAGGACCATA
Organism: Oncorhynchus mykiss; assembly: GCF_057628025.1. NCBI lineage: Eukaryota > Metazoa > Chordata > Actinopteri > Salmoniformes > Salmonidae > Oncorhynchus > Oncorhynchus mykiss. Next base: position 25,865,157 of record NC_143027.1, read on the forward strand.
TCACCTCCACCCTACCTGACACCCTAGACCCACTCCAATTTGCTTACCGCCCAAATAGGTCCACAGATGATGCAATCTCAACCACACTGCACACTGCCCTAACCCATCTGGACAAGAGGAATACCTATGTGAGAATGCTGTTCATCGACTACAGCTCGGCATTTAACACCATAGTGCCCTCCAAGTTCGTCATCAAGCTCGAGGCCCTGGGTCTCGACCCCACCCTGTGCAACTGGGTACTGGACTTCCTGACAGGCCGCCCCCAGGTGGTGAGGGTAGGCAACAACATCTCCACCCCGCTGATCCTCAACACTGGGGCCCCACAAGGGTGCGTTCTGAGCCCTCTCCTGTACTCCCTGTTCACCCACGACTGCGTGGCCATGCACGCCTCCAACTCAATCATCAAGTTTGCGGACGACACAACAGTGGTAGGCTTGATTACCAACAACGACGAGACGGCCTACAGGGAGGAGGTGAGGGCCCTCGGAGTGTGGTGTCAGGAAAATAACCTCACCCTCAACGTCAACAAAACTAAGGAGATGATTGTGGACTTCAGGAAACAGCAGAGGGAACACCCCCCTATCCACATCGATGGAACAGTAGTGGAGAGGGTAGTAAGTTTTAAGTTCCTCGGCGTACACATCACAGACAAACTGAATTGGTCCACCCACACAGACAGCATCGTGAAGAAGGCACAGCAGCGCCTCTTCAACCTCAGATGGCTGAAGAAATTTGGCTTGTCACCAAAGTACTCACAAACTTCTACAAATGCACAATCGAGAGCATCCTGTCAGGCTGTATCACTGCCTGGTACGGCAACTGCTCCGCCCACAACTGTAAGGCTCTCCAGAGGGTAGTGAGGTCTGCACAACGCATCACCGGGGGCAAACTACCTGCCCTCCAGGACACCTACACCACCCGATGTCACAGGAAGGCCATAAAGATCATCAAGGACAACAACTACCCGAGCCGCTGCCTGTTCACCCCGCTATCATCCAGAAGGCGAGGTCAGTACAGGTGCATCAAAGCTGGGACCGAGAGACTGAAAAACAGCTTCTATCTCAAGGCCATCAGACTGTTAAACAGCCACCACTAACATTGAGTGGCTGTTGCCAACATACTGACTCAACTCCAGCCACTTTAATAATGGGAATTGATGGGAAATGATGTAAAATATATCACTAGCCACTTTAAACAATGCTACCTAATATAATGTTTACATACCCTACATTATTCATCTCATATGTATACGTATATACTGTACTCTATATCATCTACTGCATCTTTATGTAATACATGTATCACTAGCCACTTTAACTATGCCACTTTGTTTACATACTCATCTCATATGTATATACTGTACTCAATACCATCTACTGTATCTTGCCTATGCCGCTCTGTACCATCACTCATTCATATATCTTTATGTACATATTCTTTATCCCCTTACACTTGTGTCTATAAGGTAGTAGTTTTGGAATTGTTAGCTAGATTACTTGTTGGTTATTACTGCATTGCCGGAACTAGAAGCACAAGCATTTCGCTACACTCGCATTAACATCTGCTAACCATGTGTATGTGACAAATAACATTTGATTTGATTTGATTTGCTATGACATGCTAGTCTATAAAATAATTTATCCATAATTAATATTACCTGATTGAGCTAATCATGTAAATGTAATTAACTAGAGAGTCGGGGACCACAAAATTATATTTATAGAGCTGTTATCTTCCGAATAAACTCTTAAAGACCTAGTAATATTTTACATCAAAAGCAGTCAATATTAATCGTCATCTTAATTCAGTCTCATCTGAAAGTTGTAAGTTCTTGGTTATCTGAACGAACCCTGGCTAACAAGTTGAATCAGCAATACAAAATTGGGTTTAATTATTTATTTACTAAATACCTAACTAATCACACAGAATTACACATACACATAATTAAATCTTAACTTGATTACAAATGACGTCATAAAGGAAAACATCCCTAGCGGGCGGAACAGATATGACAGCTGGTTACACCAAAGAAAGGGCTGGGTTTGAGTGAAAGAGCGGGAAGACTGAGGAACAAAGGGCGAAGCTGTGTTATCGTAAATACAGAATCTTATGCATTCTAAATTACCGCCCATTTGGAAGAAAAAAAATGAAATAAATATTTACTCTGAACTGCGCTTCGGTAGGTTGGTGATAGATGGAAGGCCGTGTTGCCCAACCGAGTCCTTTGTCCTTTGAATAATGTCTCTGCTGGTAAATTGAATATGTTGTAGTAACGTCATTGTGTGGTAGATGGGATACTCTGTCTGTTCCTTCCTAACCTGCGTTTGCATCTGCTGTTGCTAACTCAACGGCTAGGAGGTATCACTTCTGTAGTGAATAATCTGAACCATTCTGACATCGGACCGTCGTCCTCACATCCTCGGAACAGGAGGTTATATTGTCGTCAAGGCTTTATATACGAAGGGAGAGGAGGGCGTGTTTGACATTTTTTATAGCCCATGTCCCTTCACAGGGGCGGGCCACTGATTGAGCAGATCCTTATGAAAACCCAAATCTCACATTTTAGAAGCTAAAATCACATTTCATCCCATCACGAATAAATTCATATTCAAACATTTAAATTGAACAACAATTCCATGTGAATCCGATAACTCTGATGTGTAGACTTTCGCCCATTTTCCTCATTATCCCCTGTGCATTTATACCTGTGTTTTCTGTTTGTCCGTTCCCAGTTCGTCTTGTCTCGTCAAACCCATGTTCTGTTTAATCCCTGTTTTCTAGTTCTTCCGGTTTTGACCATTCTGCCTGCCCTGACTCTGAGCCTGCCTGCCGTTCTGTACCTTACGGACTCTGCCCTGGATTACTGACCTCTGCCTGCCCTTGACCTGTCATTTGCCTGGCCCCTGTTTTGTAAATAAACTTCTGTGACTTGAGCTGTCTGCATCTGGGTCTTATCATGAGGTCTCCTGCTGTGTTCCAGGCTCTGGTTAACAACGTACTCCGCAACATGTTCAAACGGTTCATGTTTGTCTACCTTGACGACATCCTCATCTTGTCACGCTCAGCTCAAGAACATGTTCTCCACGTCCGACAAGTCCTTCATCGTCTGCTGGAAAACCAGCTTTTGTGAAAGCAGAAAAATGCGAATTCCATCTCTTCTTCCTTGGATACATCATTGCTACTGGTAATGTGCAGATGGATCCCGGAAAGGTGAGAACGGTGGTGGATTGGCCCCAACCCACGTCCAGAGTGCAGTTGCAACGCTTCCTGGGATTTTCCAATTTCTATTTCCGTTTTATCTGGGGTTACAGCACCATGGCTTCCCCCCTTTCTGCAATCACCTCTTCCAAGGTGTCATTCACATGGTCACCAGCGGCTGACCAGGCATTCCTGGACATTAAGCACTGCTTCACCACAGCTCCTATATTAATGCATCTAGACCCGTGTCGTCATTTCGTGGTGGAGGATTATGCTTCGGACGTTCGAGTCAGGGCTGTCCTGTCCCAGCATTCTGCTCTGGACCTTAAGCTGCATCCCTGTGCCTTCTTCTCCCATCGTCTTAATGCCACAGAGAGGAATTAAGATGTGGGAAATATGAAACTACTCGCGGTGAAGATGGTGTTGGAGGAGTGGAGGCACTGGTTAGAGGGGGCAGAACATCCATTCATTAGGGGAACGGATCACAAGATCCTGGAATATCTCCGCACCGCCCATTGTCTTAACTCCAGGCAAGCAAAAATGGTCCCTGCTTTTCACTCAGTTCAACTTTACCATCTCCTACCGCCCGGGGTACAAGAATGTGAAGCCAGATGTGCTTTCATGCTGATATAGCCCCGCCATTACACCCTTGGACCCTGAGACCATCCTTCCCACCTCGTGTCTGCTGGCTGCACTCATCTGGGGAATAGAGAACCTGGTCCGTGAGGCACTGCGTTCCCAGCCGGAACCCGGGGGGGCAGCTAACTGGATGTTTGTCCCAGACGCTGCCCGCTCCCTGGCCCTGGACTGGGCTCATTCCTCCATGCTTACCTGTCACCATGGCTCTCGTCGTACCCTGGCATTTGTTCAACAACGCTTTTGGTGGCCGACCATGGTCCTTGATGTCTCCGCGTTCTTCGCCTCCTGCACTGTCTGTGCTCAGAATAAGAGTCCTTGGCAAGCTCCGGCTGGCCTCCTTCAACCACTTCCTGTCCCTCACCATCCCTGGTCACACATATCTCTGGACTTCGTCACTGGTCTCCCTCCGTCTGATGTCAACACCACAATCCTTACGGTGGTGGTCATTCCCCTCCCCAAGCTCCCCTCAGCCAAGGAGACGGCCTAACTCATGTTACAGCACGTCTTCCGGATCCAAGGACTTCCGGTGGGCATGGTCTCTGACCATGGTCCGCAGTTCTCGTTCCGGTTCTGGAAGGTGTTCTGCACACTCATTGGGACATCGGCCAGTCCGTCCTCCGGGTTTCATCCCCAGTCAACAGCCAGTCGGAGTGAGCCAATCAGGATCTGGAGACTACTCTTCACTTCCTTGGGTCCGCCAACCCCACTACCTTGAGCCAGCAACTCGTGTGGGTGGAATATACCCACAACATCCTTCCCTGCTCAGCCACTGGTCTCTCGCCTTTCAAGTGGTTGATGGGTTATCAGCCCCCGCTCTTCCCTGATAAAGAGGAAGAGGTCAGCGTACCCTTGGCCCAGATGTTCATCCGCCGCTGTCGCCGTACCTGGAAGAGTGCCCGGTCTGCTTTTCTCAAGACCACCTCTAGGGGTCGATGATAGGCAGACCGCCACCGGACCCCGGCTTCCAGCTATCATCTGAGGCCGAGGGTATGGCTGTCCATTCGTGGACTGCCCCTCCGGGAAAACTTTCACACTGTTTAATTGGCCTTTTCCCCATCTACAGTGCCTTGCGAAAGTATTCGGCCCCCTTGAACTTTGCGACCTTTAGCCACATTTCAGGCTTCAAACATAAAGATATAAAACTGTATTTTTTTGTGAAGAATCAACAACAAGTGGGACACAATCATGAAGTGGAACGACATTTATTGGATATTTCAAACTTTTTTAACAAATCAAAAACTGAAAAATTGGGCGTGCAAAATTATTCAGCCCCCTTAAGTTAATACTTTGTAGCGCCACCTTTTGCTGCGATTACAGCTGTAAGTCGCTTGGGGTATGTCTCTATCAGTTTTGCACATCGAGAGACTGAAATTTTTTCCCATTCCTCCTTGCAAAACAGCTCGAGCTCAGTGAGGTTGGATGGAGAGCATTTGTGAACAGCAGTTTTCAGTTCTTTCCACAGATTCTCGATTGGATTCAGGTCTGGACTTTGACTTGGCCATTCTAACACCTGGATATGTTTATTTTTGAACCATTCCATTGTAGATTTTGCTTTATGTTTTGGATCATTGTCTTGTTGGAAGACAAATCTCCGTCTCAGTCTCAGGTCTTTTGCAGACTCCATCAGGTTTTCTTCCAGAATGGTCCTGTATTTGGCTCCATCCATCTTCCCATCAATTTTAACCATCTTCCCTGTGCCTGCTGAAGAAAAGCAGGCCCAAACCATGATGCTGCCACCACCATGTTTGACAGTGGGGATGGTGTGTTCAGCTGTGTTGCTTTTACGCCAAACATAACGTTTTGCATTGTTGCCAAAAAGTTCAATTTTGGTTTCATCTGACCAGAGCACCTTCTTCCACATGTTTGGTGTGTCTCCCAGGTGGCTTGTGGCAAACTTTAAACGACACTTTTTATGGATATCTTTAAGAAATGGCTTTCTTCTTGCCACTCTTCCATAAAGGGCAGATTTGTGCAATATACGACTGATTGTTGTCCTATGGACAGAGTCTCCCACCTCAGCTGTAGATATCTGCAGTTCATCCAGAGTGATCATGGGCCTCTTGGCTGCATCTCTGATCAGTCTTCTCCTTGTATGAGCTGAAAGTTTAGAGGGACGGCCAGGTCTTGGTAGATTTGCAGTGGTCTGATACTCCTTCCATTTCAATATTATCGCTTGCACAGTGCTCCTTGGGATGTTTAAAGCTTGGGAAATCTTTTTGTATCCAAATCCGGCTTTAAACTTCTTCACAACAGTATCTCGGACCTGCCTGGTGTGTTCCTTGTTCTTCATGATGCTCTCTGCGCTTTTAATGGGCCTCTGAGACTATCACAGTGCAGGTGCATTTATACGGAGACTTGATTACACACAGGTGGATTGTATTTATCATCATTAGTCATTTAGGTCAACATTGGATCATTCAGGGATCCTCACTGAACTTCTGGAGAGAGTTTGCTGCACTGAAAGTAAAGGGGCTGAATAATTTTGCACGCCCAATTTTTCAGTTTTTGATTTGTTAAAAAAGTTTGAAATATCCAATAAATGTCGTTCCACTTCATGATTGTGTCCCACTTGTTGCTGATTCTTCACAAAAAAATACAGTTTTATATCTTTATGTTTGAAGCCTGAAATGTGGCAAAAGGTCGCAAAGTTCAAGGGGGCCGAATACTTTCGCAAGGCACTGTATAAGATTTGTAACCTCTGCTGTTCATCTTCTGTTGCCAGTTCGTCTTGTCTCGTCAAGCCTACCAGCGTGTTTTTCCATACCCCTGTTTTCTTTAGTCCCTGTTTTCTAGTTCTTCTGGTTTTCTAGTTCTTCTGACCATTCTGCATGCCCTGACCCTGAGCCTGCCTGCAGTTCTGTACCTTACGGACTCTGCCCTGGATTACTGACCTGCCCTTGAGCTGTCGTTTGACCTGTCATTTGCCTACCCCTCTGTTTCGCAGATAAACTCATGTGATCTGAACTGTCTGCATCTGGGTCTCATCCTGAGGTCTAATACACACTGACACTGATACTTCAACACACACACGCACACGCACACACACACTTCATTTGCTCACACGTACAGTTGAAGTCGGACGTTTACATACACTTAGGTTGGAGTCATTAAAACTCGTTTTTCAACCACTCCACACATTTCTTGTTAATTAACAAACAATTGTTTTGGCAAGTCGGTTAGGACATCTACAAGTAATTTTTCCAACAATTGTTTACAGACAGATTATTTCACTTATAATTCACTGCATCACAATTCAAGTAGGTCAGAAGTTTACATACACTAAGTTGACAGTGCCTTTAAACAGCTTGGAAAATTCCAGAAAATTATGTCATGGCTTTAGAAGCTTCTGATAGGCTAATTGACATCATTTGAGTCAATTGGGGGTGTACCTGTGGATGTATTTCAAGGCCTACCTTCAAACTCGGTGTATCTTTGCTTGACATAATGGAAAAATCTGAATAAATCAGCCAAGACTTCAGAAAAACAGGTGTAGACCTCCACAAGTCTGGTTCATCATTGGGAGCAATTTCAAAACGCCTGAAGGTACCACGTTCATCTGTACAAAAAATAGTATGCAAGTATAAACACCATGGGACCACTCAGCCGTCATACCGCTCAGGAAGGAGATGCGTTCTGTGCAAATCAAAATCAATCCCAGAACAACAGCAAAAGACCTTGTGAAGATGCTGGAGGAAACAGGTACAAAAGTATCTATATCCACAGTAAAACGAGTCCTATATCGACATAACCTGAAAGGCCGCTCAGCAAGGGAGAAGCCACTGCTCCAAAACCGCAATAAAAAAGCCAGACTGCGGTTTGCAACTGCACAAGGTGACAAAGATCTCACTTTTTGGAGAAATGTTCTCTGGTCTGATGAAACAAAAATAGAACTGTTTGGCCATAATGACCATCGTTATGTTTGGAGGGAAAAGGGGGAGGCACTTCACAAAATAGATGGCTTCATGAGGGAGGAAAATTATGTGGATATATTGAAGCAACATCTCAAGACATCAGTCAGGAAGTTAAAGCTTGGTCGCAAATGGGTCTTCCAAATGGACAATGACCCCAAGCATACTTAAGAACAATAACGTCAATGTATTGGAGTGGCCATCACAAAACCCTGACCTCAATCCTACAGAACATTTGATGGCAGAACTGAAAAAGCTTGTGCGAGCAAGGAGGCCTACAAACCTGACTCAGTTACACCAGCTCTGTCAGCAGGAATGGGCCAAATTTCACCCAACTTATTGTGGGAAGCTTGTGGAAGGCAACCCAAAAGGTTTGATCCAAGCTAAACAATTTAAAGGCAATGCTACCATAGGCCGCCGCCTATGATGGCAGATTGACGAGTGCGGCATTTTCTGAGCTAAACTGACCAAGACCCACCTCCAACAACAACACATCACACCTCACATAATTCTGCCCAAAAGCAATTACAATTTCTCTCAACCAGTGACATATGGTATTTTTAGGTGAGCGCTGATGTCGCCCTGTAATACAGTGTCGACTTTGTCAAAGGCAGGGGCGCAAAATGTCCAGGGTGCTGTTGGAGAGAGCTGCGGCGCTCCACCAACATTCCATCAAAAAAGTATCTAACATAAATCATATAGCAGATATAGGATATTGTAGAAAGAGTATGCAGTCTTTTCTGTAGCCTACAAGCTGGAAATGTATGACAGTGCAATGAGACGGACAATTTTAACATCATGCAGGTTTCTCCGATCAAATAGCCTAACCTAAATCAAATAAAATATAAAATGAGCTGTCATGTTAACAAACAACATGTCCTAAAAACAAGACAGGTCAAAGTAAAATGGACAACATGGAATGGACAATCACAACTGTTGTCCAGGAGTTTCACCCCATTGTCATCATCAGTGGTTTCAAGTTTGTATCAATACATTTTTGACAAGCTGATCATACTCAAAAATAAAATACGTCTGCATTTCCTGCTGTGTTAACACATTGCAAATAGGCTGACGATAACACCTGATAAAGTTGAGTTGCTGATTTTCAGAGCTTAAATAGCCAAATTGATTAGTCACAGGAATCAGGACTAATAAATCCAATGCAACGGCCTGTTTTACAAATGGTGAGCCTACCACATGGATGGGCATTCATAAAATGCCCATTGCAGCCGACATGGCATGCTACACCCCAGTAAGCACGGACAGACGTCTATGTTTGCTTCAGATTTTGTCGGATCTGGGCTAGCCTTGATTTGGCCCAAACACAGACGTATATAAATTACGTCTTTCAAACTTTTATTCAGAACAAAATATTTGCCTGATTTCAACATTAGGAAAATACATATTTTTCAATGATTGGAAAATATGCATTTTCAACGTCCTGCAAAATATGCATTTTAAACTTACTGAAAACATGTCTTTTCACCTTCCATTCAGAACCTAAATTGAACCTAACTTCAACGTCTAGAAAATACATATTTTACATGTCTTTTCAACGGCATTTTGCTTACTGGGACTATTCTAGTTTTTTTTGGTGGGAGGACATTTTTTGGTCTCTCCTAGCGAGGCAGAACGGCACATTGTAAATATGGTATTTGCACTGACCCTGGAACTGACCCTGTATATACAGTAGCTTACTTACTCTCTTGTGTTCTTCTTATTTCCATTTCTCATGTGTTTTTGTTCTACTTAACTTTTTTGTATTGTACTACTGTTATTGAAATGTTGGGAAAGAGCAAGCTAGAAAGGCATTTCACTGTACTTGCATTTCACTAAAACTTGAAACTTGAAACATTCAGAATATGCAGGGAACCAGAACAACCCACTACCATTTGTTTTCCTTTCTGTGGCTATGAAGCTACAAAAGAGACTGACAGTATTTGTTACCTTAAATCAATGTTGGCGTGATTTGATGGTTGTGAAGGAGGCATGAGGTTCATATACTGTGGTCCCATGAGTAGACAGGACCTAATGAGAAGCAGGGGGGGCTGGGAGGTGGGAGTTGGGAGCTGGATGGGCCCTGGGGACGGGGTCACCCTGGGTTAACTATCAAAGATGAGGGCAAACCTATCCCTGTGGAAAAGGCCCAAAAGAAAACATCACCCTGCGCAAGCTAAGCCCTCCAAACAGAACAGGGAGTTCCCCGCCATACAATAATTAATCCAAGACACTAGAAACTGCATTTTTTTCATCCTACTAACTCCTTATTGGTCACAGCCCACAAGACTGGACACTGAGAAACTTTGGTCCAAAAACATGTTGGTCTATTGAGACGAGAAAATCATCATTCAGCCATCCTGTTAAAGATTTTGGTGGATAACTTGACATTTGGCACAATAGCTGTGTATGATTGTTGTATAAAAAAGGCTTTGACCCTCTTTCTTTCTAAATACAGTCGTTTGTTTTATATCAATATTTTTTTGTATTACTCCATGTGCGTATTGCCAAGCCTTAGCTTTTGAGAGCATTTCATGGTTTTCAACAAAAATACTGACCATAAGAAATTGATACATGTTTATTTCTTTGACTGTTTATTGAAAAATATCTGAAGGAATGAATAAAGTATATATGGTTAACCATGGAGAAAATATGATAATAAATGTATTATAGAGTCTTGGAAAGATTTGTGTGGGGATTTTGAGAAACACCCAGCAAATGTGGTAACCACACAGCGATAGACAGTGAAAAACCAAATGAAAATAAAGACAGATGTGAAAGTCCAACATTTAGCATGACAGAAACAGTGGCAACAATGAAGTTGTCTAGACGGCTAGTTTTTATTAGATGAAAAGCTGGCTATTAATGCATTCTCTGTATTAAAGTCAACTTGAAAAAAGAAGTCTAAACCCAATCCAAATTTCTGTGTACAGTATACTTTCCTGTTTAAACTTTTAAACACAGTAAAGTGGCATTCACAATCCCAAAATAACTCTTTCTTACAATGCTATTTGAATCTTTCAAACAAGCCTACTTAAAAATGTGACACAATCTGTGCAATTTAACTCATAATGATAATGCAGATTTTATTGTCATCAACTTGACGGCGTCAGGCAAAGTACAGTGCCTTGCGAAAGTATTCGGCCCCCTTGAACTTTGCGACCTTTTGCCACATTTCAGGCTTCAAACATAAAGATATAAAACTGTATTTTTTTGTGAAGAATCAACAACAAGTGGGACACAATCATGAAGTGGAATGACATTTATTGGATATTCTAAAGTTTTTTAACAAATCAAAAACTGAAAAATTGGGCGTGCAAAATTATTCAGCCCCTTTACTTTCAGTGCAGCAAACTCTCTCCAGAAGTTCAGTGAGGATCTCTGAATGATCCAATGTTGACCTAAATGACTAATGATGATAAATACAATCCACCTGTGTGTAATCAAGTCTCTGTATAAATGCACCTGCACTGTGATAGTCTCAGAGGTCCGTTAAAAGCGCAGAGAGCATCATGAAGAACAAGGAACACACCAGGCAGGTCCGAGACACTGTTGTGAAGAAGTTTAAAGCCGGATTTGGATACAAAAAGATTTCCCAAGCTTTAAACATCCCAAGGAGCACTGTGCAAGCGATAATATTGAAATGGAAGGAGTATCAGACCACTGCAAATCTACCAAGACCTGGCTGTCCCTCTAAACGTTCAACTCATACAAGGAGAAGACTGATCAGAGATGCAGCCAAGAGGCCCATGATCACTCTGGATGAACTGCAGAGATCTACAGCTGAGGTGGGAGACTCTGTCCATAGGACAACAATCAGTCGTATATTGCACAAATCTGGCCTTTATGGAAGAGTGGCAAGAAGAAAGCCATTTCTTAAAGATATCCATAAAAAGTGTTGTTTAAAGTTTGCCACAAGCCACCTGGGAGACACACCAAACATGTGGAAGAAGGTGCTCTGGTCAGATGAAACCAAAATTGAACTTTTTGGCAACAATGCAAAACGTTATGTTTGGCGTAAAAGCAACACAGCTGAACACACCATCCCCACTGTCAAACATGGTGGTGGCAGCATCATGGTTTGGGCCTGCTTTTCTTCAGCAGGGACAGGGAAGATGGTTAAAATTGATGGGAAGATGGATGGAGCCAAATACAGGACAATTCTGGAAGAAAACCTGATGGAGTCTGCAAAAGACCTGAGACTGGGACGGAGATTTGTCTTCCAACAAGACAATGATCCAAAACATAAAGCAAAATCTACAATGGAATGGTTCAAAAATAAACATATCCAGGTGTTAGAATGGCCAAGTCAAAGTCCAGACCTGAATCCAATTGAGAATCTGTGGAAAGAACTGAAAACTGATGTTCACAAATGCTCTCCATCCAACCTCACTGAGCTCGAGCTGTTTTGCAAGGAGGAATGGGAAAAAATGTCAGTCTCTCAATGTGCAAAACTGATAGAGACATACCCCAAGCGACTTACAGCTGTAATCACAGCAAAAGGTGGCGCTACAAAGTATTAACTTAAGGGGGCTGAATAATTTTGCACGCCCAATTTTTCAGTTTTTGATTTGTTAAAAAAGTTTGAAATATCCAATAAATGTCGTTCCACTTCATGATTGTGTCCCACTTGTTGTTTATTCTTCACAAAAAAATACAGTTTTATATCTTTATGTTTGAAGCTTGAAATGTGGCAAAAGGTCGCAAAGTTCAAGGGGGCCGAATACTTTCGCAAGGCACTGTAACTATTAGGACCACCACTCGATGAAGATGAAGTGCTTCTTCTACAACTAGAACAGCGTTTCCTGAATCCTTTGTCCACCATGGTCCAAGAGGGCATGCACCTGCCATGCCGTTACTGATTCAGCATTGTGGTCCAGCGAACATCACAATTCATGTCAAATCCTCCATGGGATCACTGCATGGATATCAAGTGAACAGCTCCTCTCTATGTTCTGTGATGATGATAGAGTACCTCAACCTTACTGCTAACAAAACCCAGCTTCCCCAGCAGATCACTGGATCTTATGCATGTATATGTACCCATAACATAGATAAGAAGACCCACACACCTACACAAATACTGCCCCCCCCCCCCCTAATCTTCTTAATCAACCCTCTGCTGACACTCCTTGCTAGAAGGCCCCTTAAAGAGAATCTCTTTCATCACAGCGACACTTTTAGTCTCATTTCACACGTCCAGACAGAGGTAGCAGTGCTAATGGGGTTGCAATACTTGTCAAATGGGTTACAGGTCCTTGGGCAGAGGCAGTAAAGTCACATCACTGAGACACTGCTTGTCTGACAGCTCACTGCATGGTTCTAACTACTATATATCTATGAAGTGCTAGAACCTTCTGATGATCATGTCTGCTTTATTCTTTATATTTGTCTTTAGTCAATTTGCTTTTTGTTGTGATTGCCTTAACCACTTGAAAAAAATACTATAGTTTACTATTTTCTAAATTCTGTAGTTTTACTATAGTTTAAAAACTGTGGTGTTTTTGTGGACTGTAATATATGTACTATAGTGCTTTTGCAGATATTACTGTAGAATACTATAGTAGTATACATGCAAACCTTACTGTAGTATTTTCTATCGTGTTTTTATCTTTAGAAGTGGGTTCTTTCTCCTTGAGGAAACCTACTGGACATATACTAAAATAACACATTTTCCATAACCTGTACTGTAGGTAGGTAGGTAGGTAGGTAGGTAGGTAGGTAGGTAGGTAGGTAGGTAGGTAGGTAGGTAGGTAGGTAGGTAGGTAGCACTCGGGTCTGAACAGAGAGTTCAGCTCTTCTGCTCCTTTCTTTAACCTGTAGCAAACACAACACATTGTCTAAACTTGGCATGTAGGTTTCTCACTTATGGGTGGCACAACTTGGGATATGGGGAGGGGAATGGGCAGGGTTTATGCAAATTAAATACTGTGGTATCACTACAGTTGTCATGCCCTGACCTGAGTTATCTTTGTTTTCTTTATTATTTTGGTTAGGTCAGGGTTTGACGAGGGTGGTGTGTGTTTTTGTCTTGTTTAAGATTTTTTGTATATCTATTGGGTTTTGGCATGTCTAGGTATATGTAGGTCTATGGTGGCCTGAATTGGTTCCCAATCAGAGACAGCTGTTTATTGTTGTCTCTGATTGGGGATCCTATTTAGGTTGCCATTTTCCATTTTTGTTTTGTGTGTTATTGTCTATGTGTAGTTGCAGATCAGCACTCGGTTTATCATAGCGTCATGTTTGTGGTTTTGTTACTTTGTTTAAGTGTTCTTTGTTAATTAAAGAAGAATGTATCCTTATCACGTAGTCTTTTTTTTATGTGGGTAGAGCCATAAGAAATATGTTAAGACAAGTACAAAATGTATGCTGGTTGGACCTTTCTTTCCCCAACATGTCAAATGAATCAGCAAAGTGTACAACTGTGAAGTAATGCAGGCTGCTAAAGACTTAAGTTATTGGTTATTGGATATGGTAATTTAAGAATATACTAGATCAGCGTTTCCTCATTGTCCAGTCAACATGGAAGAAAAAGAGAAACCAATAGCCATTAAGACATCGCTCAGCACTTGTAGCCTACTGGGTCCTAAAGCACCAGTAATGTGTTGTTTCTATATGTCCAATGCTGATGAGTTTATTGTTTTAGAGCAGGGCTCCTCCTGCTGAGATCATTAACAGCTTTAAATTGTTTAAGGCTGAACTCATGCTGAAACCCAAGCTCCCAGACATCATTAATTCAATTAGGCTACAATGACATAATTTGCTGGGGGAGCATTGTCGTAAACACTAAAGATGGCTGACACCTGTCTATGTAGATACTGCAGGGCAGTCGTACAGTCATATACTTTGCATATTTCTCGCTTAATTGTATTAACACCCGCATGGTCTATTAATGTTGCTCTGTTCCAATTGCTGTAGTGACACAAATATTTCATGTTTGCCATCATCCCTGCAGTGTGAGTCTAGTTATGTTTGGCATACAACCTACTGCTGGGATAATGCAAGATTAGATGGTGTTCTCTTTATTATCAGGAGACCAAGAAGAGCACTAACAAACAATGTTATTATCTATTTTTTTCTGTAAGGGATTAAATATTTGGGATACACATCATTCTGTTAGCGTATGTCAGACCTGTAGCTATCTAACAGACCTGTGACAGGACTAGTTGGGCAGGGACATTTACACTTTACTCTTACAAACAGTTTATGTGGACTTGAAGAATTAAAGCATGTACATTCCTCACCTGACACTGAGACAGCTTATCTTTTGAATCTTCTTCCAGACAGTTTTAACACAAACTTTAAGACAGTGAAGAGGCAACCCAATGTTTCCAGGGCAACTTGACAAGAAATTACATGCACCTTCAAATGTACAGCCAAAGGCAAGGGGTTTGTGGGTAGCCTTTCCTCCCTGAGCGATGGTAACTCATTTCAGGCTGGCTGGGAACACAGCCCTCTCTCTGTCAGGGCTTGCTGCCTTCACCTGAGCCCCCTGCTGCCTTCACCTGAGCCTCCTGCTGCCTTCACCTGAGCCTCCTGCTGCCTTCACCTGAGCCTCCTGCTGCCTTCACCTGAGCCCCCTGCTGCCTTCACCTGAGCACCCTGCTGCCTTCACCTGAGCCCCCTGCTGCCTTCACCTGAGCCTCCTGCTGCCTTCACCTGAGCCTCCTGCTGCCTTCACCTGAGCCCCCTGCTGCCTTCACCTGAGCCTCCTGCTGCCTTCACCTGAGCCTCCTGCTGCCTTCACCTGAGCCTCCTGCTGCCTTCACCTGAGCCCCCTGCTGCCTTCACCTGAGCCCCCTGCTGCCTTCACCTGAGCCTCCTGCTGCCTTCACCTGAGCCTCCTGCTGCCTTCACCTGAGCCTCCTGCTGCCTTCACCTGAGCCCCCTGCTGCCTTCACCTGAGCACCCTGCTGCCTTCACCTGAGCCTCCTGCTGCCTTCACCTAAACCCCCTGCTGCCTTCACCTGAGCCCCCTGCTTCCTTCACCTGAGCCCCCTGCTCCCTCCCAGAAGGCTGCTGCATCACATTGTTTTCCTCCTCTCAGAGGCAAATCAGGTGATCCAGTTACACAGTGATTGACACCACCGATGTGCATCTCAGCAAGAGGATTGGATCTTCTCAAGAAGTATTTCAAATGTTGTTTTGAGGAGCTAATACAGAATGGTTGTTTCTGAGGAATATTCAGACATCATAAAACTATGACACAAGAGCTTTACAAAGCATGAGTAATGTTCATTTTAAATAAATCTTTCTCACACCCCTTCTCTGAGAACATTTTCATTTAGTGAAAAGCTATAACATAAAGACATAACACCGTGTGTTACTTATCCTAATTCATGGCTTAGCGCTCAACGCCATATAGCTTGTCAGGCCTCCCTTTCAGCAGAGGAAGTCAACAGAGAGCTTTCCATCAGGAGGGTACAGGGAGTCTGATGACATGCAGGGAGGTGGGGAACAGAGACATGTGAACCCATGTACCTCCACCTTGGGAGAGAACCAGTAAATGCCCGGGAGGAACCGATCCATCACGACCTTGACTTTCCATTGCCTGCTTTGCCTCACTGATGTGACGGTCTGACCGCACCAAGCGAGGAGGAGTAGGACTAGAGGGAGGGTCTGTGAAACTCAAGCCTCACACACACAAATGCATGCACGGCCGCAGCCGGATGAGTAAACACACCGACAGAACGTATACATAAAAAGGTCATTCTGGGAGGTCACGTCCTTTGATATCTGTGCTAGGATGTAATCTGGAACCAGAGATTATTGCTCCGGCTAGAAACATATACTATATTAAATGATAATGCATCCCCACCCCAACACTGACAGGTAAACAATTAATGAGATTGAGGTTTATATAACATGGAGATCAAAGAAATGTCAAATGATTTAACATACTGTACATGTGGTGGTGTTCTATGTCTAAATATTAACATGGATCTATTGAGATGAATATGTTATTACATCCACCAGTTAATCCCCAAAAATATATATGGAGAAGACAAACAATAGCAACACTTAACTTCACCAGACTCAGAGACATCGCAAAAGTGCAATTTCTCTCCAAAACGACCCCACAGTTAATTATTAAACCATGACATTTAAGAAAGCCCATAAAAATCCATATAGTGAATGTCCTAACCTTTTGAAGAAAAGTTTGGCGGGGCTGTTCATCTGAGGTTTATTTGGGATGTTTAAAACCTTATAATAAAGCTGTCAAAGCCAGTCAAAGCTGCCCATCTGAGAGTAACGGTCTTCTGGTGTGGTGCTCTGGTTGGTAAACTGAGAGAAGAAGGTACTGGGGTTCAGTCAGGCCTCTGATACAGTCAATACGGTCTGGGAGGACACAGACATAGAGAGAAGACTCTCTGAGGAGGCACAAGGAATCATGATTGTGTTTTACATTATATATATTCATCCATCCTATGAGACATGTATGGAAAACACATTCACATTCACATTAAAATAATAGCATTGCTGTCCTGACAAAAACTCCGGAGCCTTCATAATATCTCAGAGCAGGTCAGAGGGAAGGGCACGCAAGTGACAGTGGTAGGGACCTCTATCCTCTCTGAGAAAACACCCGTTATCAGATAGGTCAATTATGTCATACATAGATCACACAGGGTGACGTGACAAGTTCCAGAATCCAGCCCAAAAGTCCTTAGGTTTGCACTGTTAGCTTTGTCATTGCAACTGGAGTTAAGCAGGATTCCAGCGTGGGGTTTAACGAGGGCTTAAATAATTGAGGTCAGCCAATTAGATTTTTGTGGATTCATTGCATGACTTGTCTGGGTGTAGTTAATCCCTTGGACCATTTCACTTCAACATGGCCCAAAGGTCCTTACTACTGTAGCTAGTCCCCTCAGAATGTCATACAGTATGGCTCACACTGCCACTGACCTGGTAAAGCTTGAAAAGGAAGACCCTTTCGCTCTCTGTGAGAGAACTATCGCTCCTGCCCTTGTTAGGAAATTGAATTATTTATACTGACCTAAGGACATTCTTCTAAAACTGGTCAATATATAAAGTAAGATAAAAAAGTAGATTATTTCATTGTTTATTGCAATTCTATCAGAGTAAATTATTTCATAACATATGTGCAAAAGATGCTGCAAACTCGAGACATCAGCTGATTTGAATGATAAAGATTCTTCTAAAACTGGTCAATATATAAAGTAAGATAAAAAAGTAGATTATTTCATTGTTTATTGCAATTCTATCAGAGTAAATTATTTCATAACATATGTGCAAAAGATGCTGCAAACTCGAGACATCAGCTGATTTGAATGATAAAGATTAGGAGAACAATTATCACAGTGTCACTTCAATAAGTTTTGCTCTCTGCAGATTTACTATTTTTCAAAGACCTTTGGGCATGAACAACAACTTAAGCTAATTTATGTAAACAAATATAGACCTTAAGGACAGGCTTGCTTTTTATAACTTCCCTCATAAAGAACAGAGGCAAATGTATGTCTTACAAGTCAGCAATGGCCTACAGGAAGCAGAGAAAAAGGGTATCTTATTGGAGGTATTAAGCGTATGTAATAAATAGAAAGTACATGACAGGATGTGCGCCAAATGCAGAATTCCTGCCAGTTTAGTTTACCAGTTATTGGCTGTTGACTTTAGGATTTACTGTCTACGGCAAGTTCTATGCCTACAGTACCTGTGATTTATTAGCCAATGGCTATTTCTGTCAAAACATCGTGGGGTGAAATATAGCAGAGAGCCTAAACACCTTGTCCTGTGCTACATCCCAGGGTAACTGAAAGGTCTCTTCTACTTCCCAGAGAACTAGATGTGCTGTCTGGAGGGACCCAGTCTGCTGCGAGCCAGTCATCTGACTCCTCCCTGCCCTGAGTGTGCCTGGACAAGTTGTCTCCTATTCAGTTTCAGCTATACAAGTGTGATAGGATCACAGAGTGCAGAAGGCATCGGACTTTAACAGGCTATCAAATGAAACTGATTATGTCTCTCCGTTACATGAAGCCATT
Organism: Oncorhynchus mykiss; assembly: GCF_057628025.1. NCBI lineage: Eukaryota > Metazoa > Chordata > Actinopteri > Salmoniformes > Salmonidae > Oncorhynchus > Oncorhynchus mykiss. The sequence continues at coordinate 25,883,902 of NC_143027.1, forward strand.
TTTTTAAAGAAAATGAGACGGAATAAAATACTTAAATAGAGCTCTTTATTTGACGGTTTGTAAACTGCCTGAGTAATATGAAACTGCAGACACACACTCCCTTCCAAGTCTTGTGGTTAACAGACAGCTTATCTAGAGAGAAAACGCGGTGACAGGTTTAATTCTGTGTTCCTTTTTGACGTATGTCCATCCAATACAACAGCAGAGGTGAACTTTAATTTGTTAGAAGTTAGCTCAGTAAATGTCAGTGTCCTGTGTATTTGCAAAAAGATAAGTCAAGTCATGTAATAATGGTAAGCACACAGGTATCAGTTTACATTGCATTTCATGGTTATGAAACACTATAGTGAAAGATAAATAAACTTATTTACCCTGCATGCAAGCAATAACTTTGCCACTGCACAGTGTTCTAACAAACCTCTAATTAAAGTTAAGACCACAAGCAAGATATTAGGTTTTCCAATTATCTTCTCTTTATCTACATTGAATAGCCTTTCTTAGGTTTCATAATAGGAGCATAATACTGTCTGTATGTCAATTTTAATTAGACGCAGCAAATGGAAAACTCTTCCTATAGTCATTCTTATTCTATAAATTGAGGTCCCCGGTCAATCTATTGTTCTAGTTTGCAATTCCCATGAGGGAGTCCAAAAATGTCTGTAGCAAAAATGTGTTTGGGGATTGTAGGGCAGCATTAAAGGTGGATCTCCAGGAGGTTAGGGGTGCTGGCTTGTGTTAGCCCCGGAGGTTATCTCTACTACATCCATTGCCCCTGGCCTCACTATCCTCCTCAGACTTCAAACAGTCAGACTGCATTCCTCGGCCGTGTACAAATAAGGACTAATAATGCTGAAAAATCAAAAAAACAGATGGTGTCCAATAGCGTGGGAGGATTACTGGGGCTATCCAAGGCTATGTCTACACCTCTGGGCACAGAAAGGTAAATCACATTCCATTTCTTTCTCAGCAAAAGGACACAGAGTTGACCAGCCTCTCACGACACAAATAGTTTCATACAGTATCTGTGGAAGAGCGTGGTGTTTTTGGATTGAGAGCCTGAACTCAAAGCTTCTCTGGGGGGGGCGGTACCTGGCTGGATAGCAGGCTATGACCTCTCTATTTGTTTACGAGCACAGTCAGTCAGCCTCAGTCGTGTGCTCATCACGTACAGGGCCTTTTAAGACTCTTTCTTCAAGAAAATGACTGGCTTGAAGAAAGTGTCAGAGTCAGATATTGGTTACCACCATTCTCCCTAACAGTTAACCACAAGCAATGAAAAGTGCTCAACAAAAACGGAGAGAAGCTCCTCTGCTCCCCAGTTGGACTTGGGCTGAACTCAGATGATTGTGCTGGGAGCAGAGAGATCCAGACAGTAGTGAGCCCACAGAGGCCTGATTGTCTTAGGCCCAGCCTGTAATTAATTGGGCTGAGGGAAATGTGGTCTCGGTCGCTTCTAATTGTAAGGTTGGGAAATAATGGTGATAAAATACGCCTTAAAGGACCTCATTGTGTTAAAATATGCTGTGGATATGAAAACAATAGTCAGATAAACCAATGTATTGTGGGATATTCAGAGCAAACCCAGTCATCTGTTACAGTAGATTCATTCGTGACGGGCCTCTTCTGATTTGAGTGATGGAGAGAGGATGGTTGTAAGGTCACTGACTGACACATACTGTAGCACTATCGATTGTCTTCAGCCATGCTGTGTTCTTAAGAGGCCTGCTGCTAAAAATGTATGTAGCTATTCATTTAATACTTTGGATAAACAAACAGGACCATACATATGTTTTTTCTTGGGGCGGAATGTAAAGAAAACATCTAGAATAAAAAAACAGGCCTACAACTGTCTCTCAGGTGGAAAATGGGGGATTTTGGTAATCAAATCTAATTTCCTATGTGGTGCCAGAGCGGCAGTGGTGAAAATGTGTGAAAACTCTACGGAGGCCAACGGTTAACAGAGTGGAAATGTGTGTATGAGAGTGTGTGTGAGGGTGTGTGTGAGTGGTAGAGGTCAGCTCATGTTTCAGGAGTGGTGTTTTCTTGCCCAGGCCACCCCACTAGTCCCTAACAGGGACTTCTCTGGGCGAGCTGAATCTCAGAGCAGTGATACAGTGAACTACTGCCTGCACTGTTTTGGCTTGATTAGTTCCGCTCTAATTTGAGAAGCTAGAATCTCAGGTTTGTGTTGATGATGAGCGGTACATTATTAATGACAATAAGCAGTTTGTGGTTTGAAATGACAGGATATGAAGGCATGTGGATGGAATAAGGAATTATGGTTGGGAAAAGCTTAAACAACCAGTACATTATTGAGATCCAGAAGTGCCTAAGAGTGAAAAGGTTTAAAATATTGTGATATTCACTAATATGATATAATATCTTCAAATAATGGAATCCAACATGAATAAACATGATGTCAACTCTGCACAGTAAAGTACTATACAGTACAGTATATCACACTGCATGCTTGTGTTTGCTGGTAACTGAGCTTACAGTTGTCGTCAGAGCCCTACACTGTGGGTTCACCTGGCCTGATGTCTACTAGGTGAGGTCCTGACCAACAGTCTTTTTGAAATTCAAACACTCCGTGGGTGTGCCAGCTCCCTGTGTGTTTACTGTAAATGAGGCTCCTTTGTCATCCCAGTTTGCTGTGGCTTTCACTCTGTAATCAGTACTCACGACTCAGCCCATTGAGCCCATCACTTCAACCTGCTTCCTGAGAGGAGACATTATGAGGCATGTTCCCTGGACATACTGTATCTCCTCACAGCTGTACAGTCTTAGTTCATCTATAATAAATCATTCATAACATACTAATAATACCACACATTTATGAAAAGGATTTTAGCTAATATTGTACAGAAGAAATGGCAACTGCATTTGGCTATGGTAAGACTGCCATAGTGGAGAAATGACAGCAATTCAGCCAGGGGCCATAACTCACATAGATTAACAAGGTGATATGGGTGGTACCCATTTCCCTGTCATTTGTATCTGTAGACACTGAGGTGTTTGAGCTGAAGTGGTAATGTAAGTGATGCTCCTTTAAGGAGTGGCAGGATAATAACAGAGAGACAGGGGAAGACGAACGACCCTATACCTTCCAACACCTGTGATGTCAGATCTCTAGGTTGATAAGGAAGAGATATACTACTGTCCCAGAGAGAGGAGGCCTTCAGCAGCTCACTCACGCCACAAGCCCTCCAAGCCTCGGTCGTCACCATCACAGCAGTAGATCTCGCACGCATTGTTCTTGCTGCTGTGGAGTTGTCTTCAGGTGGACATTTCTTTAATACCTCACTCACTCACTCCCTCACTCACTGTCACGGATCCCTCCGGAACTTTCATCACGCACACCTGTCCCCTATTCTCACTGATAAGTATTTGTATATATGTGCCCTTTGGTTTCCATTGGGTTGTCGATTAATGTTACTATGTCTGTTGATGCATGTGAGTACCTGTGCTGTGTGTTTTGGGCTTTCGTGCCCTTGTGGAATGGGTAGATGATTACGGGTCTCGTCCCGTGTGTTTATCATTGTGCGCATGTGTTATTTATTCGAGGTATTCCGCACTCTTTTGTTTGGGTTTTAACCCTGTGTTTTGTATAGTGTTTGTTTGGGTTTCTACCCTGTGTTTTGTATAGTGTTTGTTTGGGTTTCAACCCTGTGTTTTGTATAGTGTTTGTTTGGGTTTCTACCCTGTGTTTTGTATAGTGTTTGTTTGGGTTTCAACCCTGTGTTTTGTATAGTGTTTGTTTGGGTTTCTACCCTGTGTTTTGTATAGTGTTTGTTTGGGTTTCTACCCTGTGTTTTGTATAGTGTTTGTTTGGGTTTCAACCCTGTGTTTTGAATAGTGTTTGTTTGGGTTTCAACCCTGTGTTTTGTATAGTGTTTGTTTGGGTTTCTACCCTGTGTTTTGTATAGTGTTTGTTTGGGTTTCAACCCTGTGTTTTGAATAGTGTTTGTTTGGGTTTCAACCCTGTGTTTTGTATAGTGTTTGTTTGGGTTTCAACCCTGTGTTTTGAATAGTGTTTGTTTGGGTTTCAACCCTGTGTTTTGTATAGTGTTTGTTTGGGTTTTAACCCTGTGTTTTGAATAGTGTTTGTTTGGGTTTCAACCCTGTGTTTTGAATAGTGTTTGTTTGGGTTTCAACCCTGTGTTTTGAATAGTGTTTGTTTGGGTTTTAACCCTGTGTTTTGAATAGTGTTTGTTTGGGTTTCTACCCTGTGTTTTGTATAGTGTTTGTTTGGGTTTCAACCCTGTGTTTTGTATAGTGTTTGTTTGGGTTTCAACCCTGTGTTTTGTATAGTGTTTGTTTGGGTTTCTACCCTGTGTTTTGTATAGTGTTTTTTGGGGTTTTAACCCTGTGTTTTGTATAGTGTTTGTTTGGGTTTCAACCCTGTGTTTTGTATAGTGTTTGTTTGGGTTTCTACCCTGTGTTTTGTATAGTGTTTGTTTGGGTTTTAACTCTGTGTTTTGTATAGTGTTTGTTTGGGTTTCAACCCTGTGTTTTGAATAGTGTTTGGTTGGGTTTCAACCCTGTGTTTTGTATAGTGTTTGTTTGGGTTTCTACCCTGTGTTTTGTATAGTGTTTGTTTGGGTTTCAACCCTGTGTTTTGTATAGTGTTTGTTTGGGTTTCAACCCTGTGTTTTGTATAGTGTTTGTTTGGGGTTCAACCCTGTGTTTTGTATAGTGTTTGTTTGGGTTTCAACCCTGTGTTTTGTATGGTGTTTGTTTGGGTTTCAACCCTGTGTTTTGTATAGTGTTTGTTTGGGTTTCTACCCTGTGTTTTGTATAGTGTTTGTTTGGGTTTTAACCCTGTGTTTTGTATAGTGTTTGTTTGGGTTTCAACCCTGTGTTTTGTATAGTGTTTGTTTGGGTTTCAACCCTGTGTTTTGAATAGTGTTTGTTTGGGTTTCTACCCTGTGTTTTGTATAGTGTTTGTTTGGGTTTCAACCCTGTGTTTTGTATAGTGTTTGTTTGGGTTTCAACCCTGTGTTTTGTATAGTGTTTGTTTGGGTTTCAACCCTGTGTTTTGTATAGTGTTTGTTTGGTCTTCGTCCCCATGCCTTTACACGACACGCTGTAATTTGGGCTTAATAAAAAAAAACGATTACACATTTCCTGCGCCTGTCTCCCGAATCGTTCATACCAACGTGACACACACTCGCATGTACGCTGTGCATGAAGCACAGAAGCAAACACACAGCAGAAAAAAGAAAGGGCAGCTACTACCCAGTTATGATTTAAAAAAATAAAAGTGAACATCCTGACCGCAGCAGCTAAAAGCTAAACAAATATACAATCACATGTGATTCACTGTTCGCAGAATGTCAACCTGCAGTCATAAAAGGACATAGAATGGGAGGATGAGGAGGACTATACAATTGAATGGACAGAAGTATCACCTCATTTAGTATGATAAAATAGAGCTCAGATTAGAAGAGACTGTAGGCAGTAAGCATGAGGCAAGGCAAGGCTCTGGAGGAAGTGTCAGCTTGCCTGACCTTATTGAGGGGCTGTCAGGGAGATGAAGGATCACCCAGGTGGTATCTAGCCTACATTCAAGCAGCTGCTGGGGGTGTGTCTGGAGCCTACTCAAGCCATGCTACAGTATCCTGCTCTCTTTTTCGGTCACCCAAATGACCCATTTACCCCCCTCTCTCCCTCCCTCTTCTCTCAATTCAATTTAAGGGCTTTATTGGCATGGGAAACATATGTTTACATTGTCAAAGCAAGTGAAATAGATAATAAACCAAATGTTCTCTCTCTCTCTCCCCCCCAACTCTCTCTCTTTCTCTCTCCTTCTCTCAATAAAATCAAAAACGAACATGGTTGCAATTGCAAATTTCATCCATTCACAGAGTTTAATAAAAATAAAAAATAAACCTTGAGTTCAGTCACTTTAACTATTACTATACAATGAAAATACGCAATACAATTTTGAATTTGCTATTATGAGGTTTAGTCTTTTGAGTACAACAATGTTTTAGTGTAGCATGAATTAAGCTATTATCAGGAGATGGAAATATTGTTTATTCAATGAACCAATTGACTTTGGTAATTTAGCAATTTCTTAACATTAAAAATGTACATTTGACATGGTCTCAAATCTGTACAAAATAAATAGCACAATTTTGCTCATTTACAGCTTGGCTGAAAAAAAGGGTTATGGTTGGTTCATAATTAAATGGCATACAAATTCATTTTAATAATCATGTACTCACCAGTGGAGGCTGCTAATAATGGCTGGAATGGATTGTAATGGCTGGAAGGGAGTGAATGGAATGGTATCAAACCCATTGATACCCTATATTTTTGATACCATTCCATTGACTCCATTCCAGTCATTAGTATGACCCTTCCTCCCCTCAGCAGCCTCCACTGGTACTCATTAGTTACATAACAAAATATGATCCTTTTAAATAAAGCTTTTCAGATTCATAAGTACCTTCAAGAGCATGTTGTAGTTAAATAAATAGAACGCTTTCCATTTGTACATGCACAACCAATCTGTTTGGGAATGTATTTACACTAAACAGACACTACACTACAAAAAGGTGTATATGTCGACGCCCGGACAAATACACACTCACATCCTCTCTTGTGAACACACTGTCTATTTACTATGAACACCATATCGTCTCTTTAGGGCTAAAACTATCCATGTGATCAGGCTGAACGCATTTTAAAGAGGACATGGAGTTCAAAACCACATTCTGACATCTCAACAATTCACATGATTTTTTTTAAGGGTTTTTCACTTTTATGGTCATACGATTAACTACGGAGTCATGCATTATGAGAACTGGTAGGCTTGTAGTATTTGGTAAGAGTTTTTCTTAAATCAGTGGCTCAATGAAATGTCTTTAGGTGGACAAAAAAAGATGTGCTACTTCTGTGACAGTACTATACAAATATGCTACAAATAATCTCTAGAAAGGAGGAGAAAATAGAATCATCCCAGGGAATCTTCACGGTTGAGAAACTAGTTTCTCTCTCTTTGAGTCCGTTGTCTGCAAATGATCCAGGAGTCACTGGAAGAGGTTGTTGCTTATGTCTTGTCCATAGCAGTGTGGAAACTCCTTGATGTGAGGAAGTTGAGGAAGTTGAGAAGCAGATTTTGTGGATGATCTGCTATATTACATAACATCATTTCTGTATGTGGCTCTTTCATGATGCAAAGTAAGAGTTCTGCATGGAATAGAGTCGGTCAATGGGTCCCACACGTGCTTGCATATTCACTTCCGAAGATGCCATGAAGCAGTCACTGAGGCTGGTTAAAGATGTGTCGCTGTCTATATCGTGGAAAATTGAGTCATTACCTGTAAAGAAGAGAAAGAGAAAAATAAGTTGCAAGAATATAATCATGTACATAAAAATTAAATACTAAACATGACACATTGAATAAAAGCAAACTGCAACTTCCAATTGCACTGATAATACTGATGATGTACTGTAGTTATGACTGTCTTGAAAATGAATAATTGTTAGTCTTGAATCCCACTTTGAATTATTGTTATTACATACTAGTGTAATTCTGATAACTGTTTTGACAATAACTCTCTGAAGTCATTGTCCTGCCTCCCTGGGACAGTTACTATAGATCTGAGAGGAACATGTCAACAAAGAACTTAATATGCATCTCATCATTTCTTGTCCTATTATTTTCCTTGCGGGAATTGTTAACTTTATTGCACTCCAGATTTTAATGACACTGTTACACAAGACGGGGACAGAGTGATGAAGAGGCATATCGTTTAATGTGTTGGCAATATCATCCTTCCCTCTATTTATCCTATAAAAATAGAGGGAGTGTGATGAGACTGGGACTTTGGGTGTTGCAATTGCAAGAAACAAAATGGTGGCTTAAAAAAATGATATCAAGTTGAAGAAGCTATCTTTATGGGGTTGGAGACATTGGTCAGAATTCTCTTCTACACGTTTCACCCCGTGTAAGTAAAGGGAAGAATAAAACAACAGATTCAAGATAGATTCAAATATTAGTTTTTTCTTGCTTGCAGCTGCATCCCTCTGATTGTCACATATTAATCTCAGAAAATTGTTATTTTGCATCGTGGCACATTACTATACTCATCATGGTCACCATTGTTTTGATTATAATTTACCGCAAGCCCTATGGATTATCTAAAAGCTCTTCACATAGTCCGCAATGTAAACTTTTAGATAACATACCAGAGCATGTCACCAAACCCCATGCAGAGAGAGAATATAGGGAGTGATTGTGGGGTGGGAGTAGGAGGGTAGTAGAAAACATGTTGGATTGATTTCAAAATGAACTTCAAAATAAACCAGTGGCCTGTTTGTGTCATCTCATGTGGGGGTGGGGGGGGGGGGGTGCTTGTACTTTGTGCGATATGCCTAAACCAGGGGTCTGTGGCCTGAACACATGTCCCACACTGGGGAGTTTGTGAGGTTGAGTAGAGGGGCAGGGGGACTGATGCTCACCATATGGGTTCATGTGGTCTCCGGGCATCTGTGGGGGGGTGAGGCCCTGCTGGAAGGGGTCCGTACTGTAGCCGTTCTGATCCATGGCAACCAGCTGCTGCTGGGGCGGGGCCAGTGGCGTGAAGGAGTTCATCATGCCCTCCATCCGATTGGACATCACCTCTGTAACACAGCCAACCACACGGAGAAAGAGTTTACATTAAGACTGTTGTGGAAGAGGCCTTTACCTGATACGCATTTTTCAGCTGGAAGGAAAGCCATCGACTCTAAATCTAATATAGAAACTAGACCAAAAGCACTGTCTCCATGGAAACCCTCCCTGCTCTGCTGTGGCCAATGGAGATTCTCCCAGCATTTCCTGATAGAAGGCGGCTCTTGACTCACTCAGAGGTGAGTGGGACACACACACAGCCCTTGTTGCTTTAAGACTGGAGCTCACCACCCTGCACTTTCCTTTACATTGGTGAGCCCTTGTGAAAAGATGTCTGTCATTCATTTATTTTTAGTTCCAGAAGTTTTATATGTTCTTGAGATTTTTTCATGTTTAAGTTATTAACAGCACAGAGTGGATTTTGTTATCTTAAATACATACAGTGCCTTCAGAAAGTGTTCACACCCCTTGACTTATTCCACATTTTGTTATTACAGCCTGAATTCAAAATGGATTAAATAAAGAAAGAAATCACCAATCTGCACACAATACCCCATAATGACAAAGTGAAAACATGTTTGATCATTGCTAGACAACCATTTTCAGGTCTTGCCATAGATTTTCAAGTAGTTTAAAATCAAAACTGTAACTCGGCCACTCAGGAACATTCATTGTCTTCTTGGTAAGCAACCCCAGTATAGATTTGGCCTTGTGTTTTAGGTTATTGTCCTGCTGAAAGGCACTGTAAATCCTATCTCCTCCCATACTATCCTATCCACAGTATGCACTTTTGGGGATTTCAGGGCATGACTATATTCATTTTCCTAGAGAGTTTGACATAAGGTCCATAAATTAACACACCACAAGGTCAGTTTTACAAACTGGTCCATAAAATGAAAGCATTATTACATTAAGTTTATACTGTATCTGAAAATGATTCAATGATCTTCATGGCTTTTCAGTACCAAGGCAATGTCGGTCTGTTCAGTAATACGATGTCAATGTAAGCCTTGGGATTTCCACAGAAAATAAATATAGAGCTCCTTTAACTTGTAAAACTGTAATTTCTCTAGTGCAACATCTCTTAAATCGTTAATCTTATGTCTACTGTATACCTGGTTTTGATTCTTCCTTCTCACTGTTATAATTCTTGTGTTTTCTTACCATATTTTGTGAGATGCTTCCTCCATAGTGGATGTATGCCTTTCCAATTAAGCTTTTGTCTATGACTGGAATGATATCATTACCACCATTTAATTGAAAAATCCCAATCTAATATGATTTGTAAACATTTTACAACTGCTTTAGGTATTTTGTCTGGCAGTGTGTTCCCATGGCATTATCTGCAATATTTCTTTATTTTCCTCTGTTTTTATTTGCTTTGAAGATTGTCTGTGAACACGTGTTGGTGTGGCTCTAACTTCCTGTGTGTATGACATCATTATTCTTTTTTAAAATTTAAACTTTATTTAACTAGGCAAGTCAGTTAAGAACACATTCTTAGTTACAATGACAGCCTACCAGCGAACAGTGGGTTAACTGCCTTGTTTAGGGGCAGAACAACATATTTTTACCTTGTCAGGTCAAGGATTCAATCCAGCAACCTTTTGGTTACTGGCCCAACACTGAACGGGGACACGAGAGTTGGACCTGGCTACAAAATGCAGACTACAGTACTCACACAGAATGGGTCATCTAATTTACAAGGATGCTTAACAGGGTTTGAGTTGTAAATCTCCCCACCCACACACACAGTAGACACGGTCTCCCTTGTACCACGCCTGACTGGGGCCACAGACGCTAGCTAGCCTCCTCCACCTCCGCACACCAGTGGACACTAGGGATAATATGAGGGGGGTCACACATGAGCAGAAGCCATTACGACCGTTCTACTCCCATGGTTCGCATGTTCCTCAATTAATGCATGCCATGTTTTAGAGTGGTCACACAGAGCTGTGGTGTACAGTATGTGATTATCCTGCCTCTGTGCTTCTCATTGAAGTGTCATGCTACACGTTTAGCTGGCTGAAACATAATTTTCATTTCTGCTATGTGATAATCCCAGATCACCATTTAAACATCATCTCAAATGCAAAACTGTCTAAAATCATGGTAATAACAGCTGTTTTTAAACTACTGAAACAGCTATTAAAAATGATACTGGGACAGTGGGTGTTGCCCTATTTCAGGCTGAACTGAAGGCTGTGTACTGTACCTTGGCCAAGCCGTTGAGAATTCTGTTGTTCCTGTTGCTGCTGCTGTCTTCTTGCCAGCTTCTTCATCTGAAAGAAGGAGACAGAGTTTTAATGTACTCCCCAAACTAACATGTGCTCTTTTTAATTTGAAAATGATGCTCCTTGTTGCTCACCCCTGAGTGAACTACAGGAACACATTTCTGACTGTACATCATTATCAAAGGCTTTTGAAGATAATATCAAAAAAGGCAGTGGGTGGAGACATCTAATGGAAGACTGAGGTAGATTTGCAAGCATTGCACTTTAACTTTACAGAGTTGAAAGGAATGCAATGAAAAAGTTACATTTATCGTTGATAGCTGTGGTGATTTGATAGCTGTTTTAGAGTAAGTAATGTTTTGCCCTTTCCAGCCAATCCATGTGCACCATTGCTGTTGTTACTTTGTTCTCTTGATTAGTAACAAATAACATCATTATCTCAAATAACACTGCCTTTGGGGTGGTTATGCTCTCACCTTGGCTCTCTGGTTTTGAAACCACACCTGTACCACACGAACACTGAGACCTGTCTCAGCAGCCAGAGTCTCCCTCACCTTTAATAGTCAACACAAAAGCATTTCAACGTCATACAAGAAAACAAACTTAACTACAGATTGGAATCGCATGTGCTTTTTAATTTTTTTTGTGGCATATTTCCAAGTGGGCGCCTTGCCTCTATTTTCTTTGATTTCAAATGTTGAATTAATGTGGCGGTCTTTTTGGACTGCTTGGTTACTGCCTCTTCAAAGCTCTGGACCGAGTGCAGTGAATGCTTTTAGGGCCTACGCTAAATGCAGTTCCTCTCTCTCAGAATGTCATTTGGCGCAGGGCAGGTGGGCTGCGTTACCCTCTACCTCAGTTAACACAGACCAGAGTGCTGCTTGCCACTTCAAAGCACAGCTCTGAGGTGCTGGAGATTTTTTGAATTTGAGAATTTGATTTGTAAAACTACTGTAGGCCTCATGGCATGCATCCAATTCTCCACATGCCAGTCTGTCCAGGGGGATATTCTAAAATATTAGTGTGGATTTGTATCGACCGTATACCACAAAAGCATGTCAAAGCAAGCTTAAAAGACTGATTTTGTTCCACAAAACCCAGGTTTCAGTTCACAATGTGTGTATAATGTAGCCATGCAGACATTTTAAGTAGCTTTTCCAATGTAGGCCATTCTTACAGGTAATTTTCTGTACATAAACTTGTTCCTCAGCTACTTTTGAGCTCAAACTGCAGCCAGCTGTCTTCGCGTAAGAGGTTAAATAGAGTGTTAGTTTTCTGCTCTGTTCAGTGTTCAGTAGGCAGACAGTGATATTGTATGTGTCTGTCTGTCTGTCTGTCTGTCTGTCTGGTGAGAGTAGAGCTGCTGTGGCAGAGATCAGGTCATGTGAAGGACAGGAAAGGGCCTCACCTTTCTGCAGGGTTTGGAGGACACCTCGAAGGAGGCTTTGAAAGCTCGTCTCTGCTGAGTGGTCAGAATGGTCCGTGGCCGCTTGGGCCTCCTGGGGTCTTTCCCATCATCTCCCTTCCCCTGGCCTCCCGTGCCTTTCTCCTGCTTGATATCCACATCGTCATCGTCACTTTTCTCTGCATAGATAGACAGACATTTTTCACCAATATCAGCATGGGTTTGAGCTGACAACATCCCTGACAGTCTACTGATAAATATATGGTCTGTTCTTTTCAATTCCAAGAGATTCAGAATCCACAACTGTATCCATAATGAATGGAGACACATGTGGTTTTAATACCTTTTTTATCAATTTATTACAAAAACATGAGGCCACATGCACGATTAGACATTCAGAGGACTGAAAAGCATAATGAAAAATGCACATTTGTCATTAGATTTGACATTGTGTCATTGGTAATTCATTGCAATGGTTGTTTTACACCAAATAAATCTTTGATAAGAATCCTACATAGCAGATCCACCCCAACATGAAAAGGCATGGGAAATGAACTCAAGATATCAAAGGAAATGGGAAATATATATTTTAGAAACACACAAACTCAAACTAAAAGGAAAATACACATTGGGTCCCAACAGACAAAAAGACTGAAGGGACGCTATGCATAAAGAGACAAATTGCAAAAGTTACCAAAAGGTGGAAAGCTGATGTAGATTTTATTGTCTATGTTAATTAAATGTGTCCATAAAGGGATCTTGATGTTTCTCTCTATTGGCACACATTAAGTGCTATCTTAACAAACTAGCTAATTTGCTTTATCATCAAAATAGTCTGCTAATCTAATAAGCAATATCAGTGTAATAGAAAGATAATCATAATTATAACACTTAACATAATGGCTTTGACTCCTGTGTTGAATAATGTATCCCCAATGCATTAGTAAGATAATACAAGGCCTGTGTGAGTGAAAGGCAGTGTTCTCAGAAGCAGCAGCAATGTCAATTCAAGCAACAAATGATGTGGGCTTCCAGTGATTGCTTAGAGATGCACACATCATGGTTCCGTTCTGTAAGCTGTCATCTGGTTCTGATCATCTCTACTGTAAATAGTGTGGTGTAGTAGGCCAATCGGTATTTCTCCAGTTGATTTCAACATTCTGTCTGCTGCATACGTCAAGGTTATCCTCTCTTCATGTCAACTCTGGAATTTTGGAGACCCTCCATAAAATACCAGTGTGATACACTGGGAGAAAACGAAGCGCGGAAGTTAAACAAATATTCCTATAAGTTGACAAAAGTGTACACAGGCACAGACGGTTTGATAAATTCTCTGCCTTTGTGTGTGTGTTTAAATGAGAGCCAGATGGGTCTGAACAGTAAGGCTTGGCGAGATGCCTCACTGTGTGGAGGCGAGGCGAGGATGCAAGGAATACAGAGAAGCAGATAAGAGGAGCTACGCTCGGCCCTCCGCAGAAAGACTCCAAATCCTCCCGTCAGTGAACATGATACACTGATTATATTCCTTCCAGCACAACAGCCCGCCCACACAAGAACCTAAGAGCCATTAATACAGATTGGCTTCTGCTCACTGCCCATAATATCCATTAGAATAAAATAAATCACAAAAGACTGGGTGTCTCAACCAGAATAGGTCTTGGATTTGGTCCTGGATAGGATTTGGTCCTACCTGAGTCAGAATCGTCTGGGCTGACAGAACTGAGCAGGTCCTTTTCCTTCTCATAGTCACTCTTACACAGCAGCTGGCCCTCCTTCAGGACAAACTCATCCCCTTTCCTCAGCTGCCGGTCACACACACAGCAGGAGAAGCAGTTTAAGTGGTACACACACTCCAGAGCACGCATCACAAACTCTGTGGGGGCGATCTTCTCCAGGCATCCACTGCACTTGGTGGCAAACAATCTACGGAAGAAGATGAGAGAAAAGGTACCATTACTAATTGATGCATTGAAAATGTATGTAACATTAATATTATTATTTCATCACAGAGTCAAGGGGGTCTACTTAGTCTCCCTAGCTTGGCCTGTCACCATGGGCTTTTGATTAAGAGGGTTTGGGGGCAGGGGGCAGGAGGCTGTGGGCTGATCCTGTGGGCAGCCAGTACCAGTAAGTGATTCTTTTGACTAGAGCTCATGTGTTAAAGTGCCTAAGGTTGCCCCAGCCCCACGCCACACCAACAGCGCTCGGTCATGGGCACCCAAATGCCTCTTAGCCTCAGACAGCTGGCCAACACGGGGATCAGTCAGTTATAATGCTCAATTAGAATCCACACATTAAAACCCTACACATGTCTTTTCACTTGTTTATCGTAATCACTGTTTCTCTGTCGGATTAGCATCTGATATATTTGGCCCTATGTAACTGTTGCAATAGGTTGTCAGCATGGTCCTTTTGATTAATGCCTAGAAGTGGAACATGCCCACTGTGTCTCCTCCCCATTCTATTCTACACCCACTATATCTGTTTATTCTTCTCCTCCTACATATCAGACCTCCTCGAAGGTTACACCTTAGGCCATCCTAAACCAGCCTCTATGGTACATTGCAACATTACCAGTACCCAAACAACACCTCCATCTTCCTTTCTGTCCTTTCATGAAGATGTAAAACTGTTTGTATTGTTTTATTGGTTGCTGGGAGAGTTTTTTATTCATTTGTTGTCATTCAGAAGGAGCCCCATTAGCTGGAGCAAGGAACAGAGAGTGTGGTTGATCTTGGCCAGCCTTGAAGCTGGATTTACTAGCGTGCTCTTTGTTTGCGTTGGGTTGGAGGACAGCTGGCAGCCGCCTATCTATTTCTGGTGAACATCTATTTCATTGTGCAAGGGAGAGAGCACAGCAATTGACATAATCTGCTCCTGAAACAGGACAGGGATGAGCGATAGTGATGAATATGTGTAAATATGAGGGGAGAGTAACCCAGGGAAGGTTTTGTCATGTTAATGTTATTGTAGATGCTGATTTAAAACTGCTAGGGAGTTTGTCTGCCACACAGTTCAGTAGAGCAGCTGTTTGCATGGTTGAAACAAGATAGTACATGTTTGGTTGCTGTCTCTTGTGTCAACATCTCATATTAGGTCCATCTTTGAGCTGCCATTTACTACAGATCAGACTGTACTACAAATCAGACTGTACTACAGATCAGACTGTACTACAAATCAGACTGTACTACAAATCAGACTGTACTACAGATCAGACTGTACTACAAATCAGACTGTACTACAGATCAGACTGTACTACAAATCAGACTGTACTACAAATCAGACTGTACTACAAATCAGACTGTACTACAGATCAGACTGTACTACAGATCAGACTGTACTACAGATCAGACTGTACTACAAATCAGACTGTACTACAGATCAGACTGTACTACAAATCAGACTGTACTACAAATCAGACTGTACTACAGATCAGACTGTACTACAAATCAGACTGTACTACAGATCAGACTGGTTCTACTCCAGTGGATGGGTCATTTTATAAGCTATCCAATAGTATTATCACACAATTGATCATTGACATTGATAATAGAGCAACTATGACATTTTCTGAATGATTATAACCTCCAAATAAAATGTTTAATACAAAATATTGCATTATTATCCAAAGAGGCGAACACATTTGACCTGAGTGTGAAAACTAGCCTCCGACCTTCATTTTCCCACACTGTGCTCCAACCAACTAGGCTATTGGAACTTTTCTCACTATAATGGAAAAACAACATATATCAGATAACAGAATTAGCACACGTAGGGTTGATGAAATCCTTTAATCTGTCATTTATTACAATACGTTAAGAAGATTATTATTCAACTATGGAAAAACCTTGAGGATAATCCCTTAAAAAAAGTACTTTTTGCAAACACGCTGACTTCTTGTGAAAACAACCTGCTGACCTACATTGTTCAACAATGAAATGACTGTGATCACAACCAAATATACTATTCATACAACCTTAATGATCACCTAATATGAATAGTCATACATTGCGTATCAAAAGATTATTGCAGGGACATCAAACATCCAAAATCCAAAGTCTACCACAAAAATATACGCGTAAAACAAAAAGAGATCAGTAACACTGATAGCCCTCGTGGATCAACCATGCAGTTGCTTGGAAAATTGGCTATCCCTGTTTACACAAATCCAAATTTTCACCTGCTTTTTCAAAGATAGATCAATAATCATTCATAGCTTTAGAAAGAAGGACTGTCTAACTGTTGCATGCTGGGATTGAGGGACATTGGGGGAGGAATGTGTGGAGACCAGCCCAGAGGTCCAGCTCTAATGTTTAGCTAATGATTGGCGTCTTAGTCTGGGAGTATAAAGGCAGAGGAAATTACTTGTTAGTATGGTTTGATATGTCCCGGATTGCACATTCACCTTCAACCGCTCTCTCAAATCTTCTCACCCAGATGAAAACATTCTTATTCAGACCCTTCTTTCTTTCTCTTTCTTTTGCTCTCTGATTCTAATCTTGTAAGCCATTATTTTTCTATTTCCCCTCTCTGTCACTTTGCATTATTTTTGGTGCTGTAATTCCTATTTGTCCCTTCTGGAATCTTCCTGTCCCGCTTTGTCCTCTGATCTAATCCGGACTTCTAGCCTGTTGTTGGCCCCTGTTCCCCATTCTCAGTGGGGTTCAGATGGAATATCCATGCATGACGCCCCTTCTATGGCAACCACACCTCCACAGGAAGGCAACGGCGACTTTTCGGATGGGCAGAGAGGGCCTTTCAGAAGCTGGCAGCAGAAGTAAATCCTTCTCTAAGGAACAAGGGGAATTAGCAGGGAGCACTGGACTAGGGATTTAACCCTACCTCTCTCCTTTGAAAGGCCTAGTCACTCCGACTCCCGTGGCTAGCCACAATCAAACAGAAAGGGGGTGGAGGGACACGGTGCAAAGAATAGAACACAGCTCCCTGAATGACACAAGCACTGGATTGTGGAGGACCCTAATCCCGCTTTAATACCTTTCCAAGTTCAGCTCCTAAAGAATGCTCTTTAAAACAACACCAGTGTGTGAGCAGTGAAGGCCGACCAGGGGGAGGCACGCCATTCAACCTCCCTAACATTACCTGATTAGCAGATAGAGGTCCAGGCGGTGGGGAGAACATGCCCACGGGAGACAAGGGAAAGACGTGGATTATGATGATTACGCTGATCCATAAAAATACTATAATAAACACATCAACTTGGTTGTGCTGACTCCACACATAAGATGAACAGGGTCTGCAGTTTGTAGTGTAGGCTAGGCCTAATGGGGCAAGAGGGAAGAGATGCAAGAGTTGTTGGGCCAGCATTGTTAGATTATTACTTTCATCCAAACGTATAAATATGATTATGACTCATAAGACAAAAAAATTACTCAATCAAATATATCTGCCAAAGATCAATCAGTTTCTTCTGCTGCCAATATTAACCCCTCTGGAAGATGTGGTAGGACGTTTGTTGTGTAGTCAGCCGCTGTCTTGTAAGTTTACTGAGGACAGAGAGAGCAGGTGTCCTGTATGTTTACTGAGGACAGAGATAGAGCAGGTGTCCTGTATGTTTACTGAGGACAGAGATAGAGCAGGTGTGCTGTACGTTTACTGAGGACAGAGATAGAGCAGGTATCCTGTATGTTTACTGAGGACAGAGATAGAGCAGGTGTGCTTTAAGTTTACTGAGGACAGAGATAGAGCAGGTGTCCTGTATGTTTACTGAGGACAGAGATAGAGCAGGTGTGCTGTAAGTTTACTGAGGACAGAGATAGAGCAGGTGTGCTGTACGTTTACTGAGGACAGAGATAGAGCAGGTGTCCTGTATGTTTACTGAGGACAGAAATAGAGCAGGTGTCCTGTATGTTTACTGAGAACAGAGAGAGCAAGTGTGCTGTACGTTTACTGAGGACAGAGATAGAGCAGGTGTGCTGTACGTCTACTGAGGACAGAGATAGAGCAGGTGTCCTGTATGTTTACTGAGGACAGAGAGAGAGCAGGTGTCCTGTATGTTTACTGAGGACAGAGATAGAGCAGGTGTCCTGTAAGTTTACTGAGGACAGAGAGAGCAGGTGTCATGTATGTTTACTGAGGACAGAGATAGAGCAGGTGTCCTGTATGTTTACTGAGGACAGAGATAGAGCAGGGACCAAAAAAAGGACCACCAGCAGGATCGTCTGTCCCTCCTTTAATTTGCAGTCAGGATCTGTGTTTCTCTCCTGCCACACCTGAGCGCACGGATTAGCCCATAAGACCCTCCTGTGTGGATCAATGATCACGATTCCAGCAGCAAAGTGTCAACATTTACCCAGGCCTTCTCAGCATTGGACCTCATCACTAGAAGAAGACATACTCTCAGCAGATACCTTTAAGAGGGCTCCCAGGGGAATCATTATCTCCTTCCAATCCTTTGTCCACACAATTCCTCCTTCCATCCTTACGTCTCTCAACATCCCTCTCTCTTCCCTCACTCTCTCCCTCTCTCTCTGTCATGTATACATTCTATCAGTTGAGATTCACAAGAACCCAGACTCTCACCTCGTTAGAGCAATGCCCTACTACAGCATAGTTGTATTCGATATGGTGCAGCTATGAACCCTCAAAGCACCTCTTCAGATGGAGAAGACCAAACTTTTTGACAAGCTTTGTCAGATAAAGATATTTCAAAAAAATATCCCTGCATGGTCAAAGGCTAAGCTCAGTGCAGCTGAGAGGCCTCGGCCTTGGGAGTCGTGGGGTTTTCAGCTCCCTGTTCCTCTTCTTTCTTTCTCCTGCTAAAGCCCACTGGAGAAGTATGAACTTTCCCTTTGAACTGATTACAGGCAATTTAAAGTGTGACAACATCTTAAGCTTTCACCACATGTTGCCAATGATTTCCCACTAAAGACATTATTTTCAATGCTTCTACCGCAGTGATAAGGATCAGGGTGAGTGGGTGAGATAAAAGAGAAGGCCAGAGGAGAGAGAGAGGAATGGAGGAGTTTGTGGTTTGATAATCAAGGTACATTTAGCAACACATGTTCCCATCTCACCTACTCCCCTTTTGCTATTGAACAACCAGAGAAATAGCATAACAATTTAGTGAAGAATAGCCCAGGCTATTATGTCACCGCATCCCCTTCAAAAGAAAGAGAGGATCAGGATTAACCCATGAAACAGCTGTAAACTATCACTTTGAAGATCCTCCTGGTTTCACTAGGAAGCGGGTGGGCCTGTGAGGCTAGCCATGTCAATCAGCCAGACGTGAGAGATGAGGTGCATGGGCCAGGGTCACAGCCACAGGAAGGCCTCCGGACACTGATTGCAGACTGACGACCTGTGGAATGATTGGTCAACACTGCATGGCTGGAAGTTCATTGATTTATTTACAGGCTACATCTCTGGCTTGACCTTTCTCCCCAACTATCCATCTCCACTGCAGCCCAACAAGAGCCCAAGCTGCCTGTCCTGGAGACCAAGGAGATGGGTGGATGGAGAGAAGGTTGAGAAGGGGGAGACCAGAGGCTAAAGTTACTGATAAACAGCAGCTCCATAACAATTCCAATAACAGCAGCTCCATGGTAACTCTGTTGCAATGAAGACTGGAGTGTAACATGCTGACCAGAACACACGCGCGGGTGCGTCCGCGTTGATCAACCAATTATATTAATTTGGGACAGGTTGAAAAACATTAAACATTTATGGCAATTTAGCTAGCTAAGTATGGTTGCTATTTTACCTGAAATGCACAAGGTCCTCTACTACAATTAATCCACAGATAAAACGGTGAACCGAGTTCATTTCTAGTAATCTCTCCTCCTTCAGGTTTCTTCTTCTTCTAACTTTATATGACAGTTGGCAACAAACTTTAAGGTGCATTACCACCACCAACTGGACTGGAGCGTGGACTTCAGTTCATCTTTCAATCACCCACGTGGGTATATGCTCCTAAAAACCAATGAGGAGATGGGAGAGGCAGGACTTGCAGTGCGTCGCGCGTCACAAATACAACCAAGTTCTATTTTAGTGCCTAGCTACGCAGACGCTCGTTGACACGCTCAAGCAGTGTGCAATAATTCAATAAACATGTATGTGTACATTTCTTTTGTAATGCTCACACACGCGACGCGAGCAGAGTGGTCAGCATGTAACAGCGTGAATATGAGGATGAGGTTTACAGTTGAACAGATTTACTGGTTGTGGATGTATTTTCATGCAATGATGAATAAAGGTGATCCTTTTCAACTTTATTTCACCTTTTAGAAAATGACTTCATGTACAATTGTGCTGGTTACTACATACAGCGCCTTCTATGTTAGATCACAGAGGCACATGCTCTAAATATAAAGCAGCCTGAACTACAACCCAACTTTGTCTAATTGCTTACATTGATAACCACAGTTGCAAAACACACATAGAGGGGGACTTGACATGGGAGAGTATGGACTGTCATCATAACCAAATCAACACAAAACTTGTTCATTTACTCTCAATCCAATTTCAAATCTAGAGCACACAATTGTAGTCTAGAGCAGCATTACTTTTAATAATCCTAAAGGATATGGCTCAATAGCAGTAAGGTCTCAGCAAGTATCTTAGGTTGGTGTAAATAGATACGTGTAGAAAGTAATGAAGCCAAATAAGAAATGCCATCCTTCTAGTCCCCAGGGCCAGCTCCAGTCAGCTCTAAAAGCTGCTTAATCACCTCCCTCCCCACCCTTAATACATTAGCATAGTAATGGGCTTTAAATTGAGCCTCTGTTTTTTAATTAAACTCCCAGCAGGTAAAAGTAAAACGCATTAGAGGAAAATGTGCACACCACTAATGGCCCAAAGGGGCCTTTTCCATCACAACAACGGGTGGCAGGTAGCCTAGCGGTTAAGAGGGTTGGGCCAGTAACCGAAAGGTTGTTGGTTTGAATCCCTGAGCCGACTAGGTGAAAAATCTGAGCAAGGCACTTAACCCTAAATGCTCCTGAAAGTATCTGGTTAAGAGCATCTGCTGAATGTAACAACTCTCTCACAAGACTGGCATTTACTAAGATACCTTGTTGAAGCAAGCTACATGATAACTCATATGCACCTGCCCCAAAATTCCAATTTTGCAATTTCACTATGTTTAAAACATTATACAGTATAATGAGCCACAGTCTGGGATGAGGAGGTGTTACCCCCACTGCCGGTCTGGCTCAAATTAACACAGTATTTCTATGACAACATGATTTCCTATGTACTGGAATACGGAGAGATTTCTTCAGACAACCCTCTGGCCACACAGACTGCCAGCTAGTCATATTAGTTTGGGCAATATCACTGTATTACACAACTATACACAACAGTCCTCTGCCTTTAGTCAGTTGTGTCATGTCATCTTTGCTATCAATATTATATGTCTTCACATCGCTTTATATGGCAAAATGTATCAACTTCTATACCTGCTGTTTGTTTCCTTAAAATTGCAATTTGTTTGTGGAGGTGTACTCTACTATCGCAAGTTGGCCTTCCAGGATCCCCAGACACTGTAAAGCCTGTGGGCACCACCTGACAGTCAACTGTGGGGGAATAAAAGGACATGGGAGAGCTTCATCACACCTATAGGAAAAGTTCAGACAGTTAATCAACCAGGGCCCTGACATGTCACTGCTGCCTATCATAATGCTATGTCTATTATTTACAAGACATTCTGCGGCACCAAACATCAGAAAACAGAGCCAAGAACAACACTCACATTCCTCCAAGCATTGATCAACCTGTTGGCTACTTAAGTCTGACATATGGAGTCCCATGGTGTTGTTGTTGAGTTGTTATCACCATCTTTCCCGTGAGTTTATAACAGAAGCAAATTAACACCATACAGTTAACCTCTATCTTTTTCACTCTGTAGTCAAGAGAGCGAGCGGGATAATGTTCTATGCATGTTAGGGAAAGAGTTGTACTTCTACAGGTTTGGGATCTTTATTTGACATATATTTTCACAGCAAACTAATTCTGCAGCAACAGGATTGTAACATTTAGTCCATAATGGTGCTTGATCGGTGGTTAGGCTATTAGCTGGACAAAAGTAGGTTACATGAAAAGTGCAATACTGTTAATACAACCATGTGTTATTGTTGGTTTTCAGTGAATGTATGCAAATCACAAAGCTCATCTGCACTTCCTGCGCTGCAGGAAAATTCTTAGCAACAAGAGTGATCAAATTAAGATCTCACATCTGTAGCACACAGTGAGAGAAAAGCTAGTGTTGAAATGTGAAAGGACAGTGAAATGGCTGGCCAGCAGAAGAGGCTGAGTACACAACTAAGCCGATGGGCAGGCAGCCAGGTACACAAGTGCTGTTTGGACAGCTGTAGTTTCTGAAGGTGGATGCTCAATGCAACATCACATTCAAGCCCTTCATCCACACATACAGTGTCATCACTCACTCTGAGTAATAGGGTGGGTGACAAAAAAACACCACTCAAATGCGCTACTCTTACGGTACATAGGGTATTGCATCTACATTGCATCTACACGATACATAGAGTATTGCATCTACATTGCATCTACACGATACATAGAGTATTGCATCTACATTGAATCTACACGATACATAGAGTATTGCATCTACATTGCATCTACACGATACATAGAGTATTGCATCTACATTGCATCTACACGATACATAGAGTATTGCATCTACATTGCATCTACACGATACATAGAGTATTGCATCTACATTGCATCTACACGATACATAGAGTATTGCATCTACATTGCATCTACACGATACATAGAGTATTGCATCTACATTGCATCTACACGATACATAGAGTATTGCATCTACATTGCATCTACACGATACATAGAGTATTGCATCTACATTGCATCTACACGATACATAGAGTATTGCATCTACATTGCATCTACACGATACATAGAGTATTGCATCTACATTGCATCTACACGATACATAGAGTATTGCATCTACATGTACATTTGCTAATTAATAGCATAATATTCAAGGTAATCACCCGACAGTCTAAAGCAGGTAACTGGCGGCCCTGGGAAGACCGACTGAGTTCCAATTTTGTATTTATTTCACCAGTCGGTCTCAACTTACTGTTTCAACTTAGTTTGTTTGTTGTGGCCCGCACCCCCATAAAAGTTGTCAATCCCTGGTCTAAAGGTTTAGGCCCATTATGTAATTGTAACTGTCTCTAAACTGGACCTTTATCTTGGATTCAAAACAGCTGAACTTACTCCTCTACAAATGAGGCAGAAGGCTGTGAATTGCCAGACTGGTATTAAGAGTGCTCTGCTTCTTATCACTCCAAACCAGTCAGTCTAGCTGAAAGTAACTAAAACTGTTTGTATGGCCCATCTCACCTGCCGCCCTGCTGGAGATTTGACATCTTAACAGCACATGCTCTGCAAATGAGAGCTGCCGAGAACAGAAGGAGGGCTGGGGATAGCTCCCATTTAAAGCAACTGTAAATTCCTCCGCACCCATTTTATATTTTTAATAACTATTGAGGGCCTCTCTCTGTCTGTCCCTTCCAAGCTAATCTAGGTGAGGTGTAGCAGACCCCCCATTAAGGGCTTGGCCCACTCAATGAGGCATCCTGGGTGATTGCTTCTTTTGAGAGAGAGCTGGTGATGGCTAGCTACAGTTGGATACATAGTTCTAAGATGTTTTGGAGTATACTGCTGCTTTTAACTGCCTACAGATACAGTCGGCTCTTATGACAGTGGACCTGAGTCCTGCTGTACTTAGGGCAGCAGTCAGGGCAGAGGAGGGGGCCTGTGTGCTCATTACCACCCACTGCATCTGAGAGCTGACATCATCAAATAAACCAAGAGTAATGGCTAAAGTTCCAGTTCTTTTTCTCTGTAAGTAAAGATTTAAAGATTTTTAAATTTAAAGATTTCTTTGATGATGAATAACCTGATTTTCCATCAAACACCAATCTAAGACGAAATGTTCAAGACACAAAAAAACGATAAACTCTATAAACTCAACTCAACACAATACAGAAGCACTCCTAGGAATCAAGATGCACATGGTTGTTTAAATGTATTGAATAATGGGGTTCTAACAACAAAAACCTATAATTATATTTTGGGACATTTTGGGGGAAAATAGATGTGGAACATCAGCTTTTACACTCAGCGGTGAAATAGTTAAAAATAAACATTTGGAGCAGAGGGCTTTATAATTACTATTGACCCCAGAGGGTCCTGGACTAAGAAATAAAACAAACAGTAATATGAAGTGTTCTGCAAATATGCAAAGACAGGGTCTGGTGGAGAACATCACGTTTTGGTTTCTTTTCTCAGCTCCTAATCTGTGGGCGAACACAATATTAAAACGGCTTTGGATCCACTTGTGACCCAGCTATTCACTAATGAAAAATTCCACAGCTCCATGCAGAGGCCAATGGAGCCTGCCCCTCTACCACAAACCATGCCCTGTCCATCTTGTGGAGTTTACCATGGCTGAAAAGACACTGGATTAATAGGTAGAGCGGGAGAGGCAGACAATCTGGAAGAGAATCCCATGTGTGTTTTCCCCCTCTGCTTCCGCTCATCTTTAGGATACTGGTGCAGACAAGTGTTTGCCCAGGTTTTAATGATCAGCAATGAGGTGGTGATTATTGTGATGGTGGATAGTTGGGTGAAGGGCTCAATTTATTCAACAGAGATTCAGCCTAAGCCGAAAATCAGTCACAAGAGAAGAATCCCAGGCAGCCAGGGCTTAGCTATTGTCCACTGGTCTGTTTGTGTTCCTGCTTTTTCACTCTCTCCACTGATTCTGTCTTTCTCAGCAACGTAAACCTCTTAACTCAGACGGCTCCGATCCACTGGTTTGATATCACTTTGGATGCAGCTTTAATTATCCTTGGGTATTATCTTAATTACAGAAAAGTACTGATTAGAAGAAATCAAAACCAAAATGTTACATTTCCAGCACAATTATCACAAAAATATATTTCATTCATATTTCACTCAATGGTCCGGAATTGAACATCCCCCTTCAGCCCTCATGTTCCTGTCTGGCTAAGTAAACAAATGCACATTTAATAGGCATACTGTAGGTTGGCACCTAGCTGTGAACAGCATAGCACACAGAGAAATAAAGTCAACAGCTGCTCATCTGACTCCCATAGTTGACTCTGAAAAACTATTTGGGCTGTAAAATGAAATCTACTATACAGATATTGTATCAGATTGATATAATGTCATAATGTCATACAATTTACAAAAGACTCCCTTAAAAATGTGCAGTATTAATTCCAAAAAGGTTTTGACAGGGTATGCCCAGAGTGCAGGCAGGCAACTTAACCATACTGTAGTAAGGCTCTTAAAAGATCTGGTTAAAGATTGATTTGTGGGTAAGCATGTTGCCATGGCAACATTGGCAGGAGCTATAACGTGTTTGTGATGGATGACCTGGAGGGTCTCAGCGTGAGGACACCACAGCGTCCCTGCCACAGCCAGGACACAGAGGCAGCGTTCTTTAAAATACATGTTCTAGGGAGGGAGCACAGCACACAATAACCAGGGAGATTTCTGGGATGCTGATGGGAGAGGAGGAGGTTTACTCAAAATCCCATTGCTGCTTCTTCTAGGGACAGAGTTCACTGAAGGGACCTCTGTAAACTCTGGTTCTCTCAAAAAAGATAATGAAATGCTTTTTCTTGACAGGGATAGCAAAAGCTTTAGAAGATGAAGCCACAGACAATGTAAAATGATAGAGAGAACAAATGAGAGAAAGTGGGACAGGATGGGATAGAGAAAGCCAATGGAGAAAAAAAAACTATATTTTTCAATGACAGGATGTTTCAGGACCCAAAGGCCAGGGATTAACACTGAGATTAGCATACAAAGAATATATTTGAATTTCTGATCCGCAGGCCCCTTCAAAAGACTAAATCCAAGATTAGCAGGTGTTATGCTAAAACACGTTTTGTGTGACATAGTTACACTAGGCAAACAAATATGTCTTTAGTGTGAATGGTTAGCATGAATGTAGGGCCGTAGCCATAGAAACCAACTGGTATCTCAGAGCCTTGGAGAGGGGGGACAGTGTTGGAATGTGGCAGACAGAGAGAGGGGCACACACACACACCACGGAGCTAACCAAAAACCTGCTGTTTCCCCCCAAAAGCATAATCTACTTCGCTGTTCTGCCTACAGACCACCTATAAATATCAAGTATCTTTGGCCGAGGCAAATGAAAACGTTTATTGTGAGATCAAAGCTTTTCAGTGCCTGATTATCTCTGTATTGTCTATGTTTTGTGAGAGAGGAGCCAATTGAGGAAGATTTAAATAAAAAATGTGAATTCATGAAGTGAAGCATTCACACAAAACATGCAATTTACTGAAGATTGACATTGTGACGTATTGTCTGTGTTGTAAAATAGATGGACATATGTGCACATAAAGGCTGAAGTCAGGTGCTTTCATTTTGTTGACAAAGAACTGTCACTCATATATCACTGCACCAATGACAGGGAGCTGTGAGCTTTTAAAGAGAGAGACTGAAGCTGCAGAGAATAAGATCAGATAGAGCGATGGCCCAGGATTCCTCTGGAATGTTAGGGGAAGAAGGAAACTGACTAGCTAAAGCATTCTGGACCTTCTGCCAAAGCCACAGCATGACGCATAGACCAGCAATGTCATAACGAGGTCAGTTATGGTATGATAATACAACTGAAACATGGACATGACTTGGTTTTGTTTTACACACAGATATACAGTCACAGAACTGGTCTGGTGCCACTCCAAATCAAAACGATGGAAGAAAATCCTGCACTCAAATACCACTTTATTAGGTATTGGGTTATTTTCAAATGCTAACGCATTTGATTTGACACTGTTATGTAATTGGAGTAAGGGATGACAATCAGAGAGGAATATTCAGCATTTTCCCTGAGAGGCAATCATCAAACGAGAGGGCAATCATTAAATCACTTGGAAAGGTCTGCACAGATTCATTAAGAGGTAAGTTACTGCAGGCAATGAGAGGGTTAGCAATTAAATCCTTGTTTGCAGATATTAAGCCGTAAAGGCACAATGCAGACATTTTTTAAATCTCAATGTCAAATCATTTCTGGGTAACAATTTCATCAGCTGTTGTACAATATAATACAAAACACAGGAAAACTGAATTTTGACTGCACTGGGCCTTTAATATTTCTGCTGCTTTACAGTATACAATACCAAGTCTGCAATATTTCCTAAAATAACATTTACAACACTATTTATGTGGTCTGTTCTGTGTTTTAAACCTTCCATCTTGAAAATGCCACAGCACCTGAGCAGTAGTATTGTCCCTTTGTGAAACTGGAATGATTAGGCTGCATTTACTATGTGCAAAGAGCCCAGCAGTTTCTATAACAACAGCATACAGAACATCAAATGTGCTGCAATATACAGAGAAAACCATGAAAAGCAATTTCTCTGCATCACAGCGATGAGAGTAACATACTGCAATTTAGACGTTGTGCAAGGAACAAATAACAACCCCAAAAGAACAATAAATAATTGTCTGAGTTGTCCCTTACTTGCTGAAACTTGTATTGGTATATCTGAATTGGAGGTATTTTTGTGTGTTTCATCTTGAATGGGTTTTTTCCACCCTACTTGTTGCCATCTTATGTTACCGTGAGGCTATTCTGTTCATGTCTTCAAGTATTCAAGCATGCATTTCGCCTCCAGAGATCTGGCAAAGGAGTTGTCTGTCTGAGATGCCCCCCCCCCCCACACACACAACATTTTCGTAACTCACTGAACTATGGATGTGAGTTGGATGCACGCACACGCGTACACACACACACACACACACACACACACACACACACACAGCTCTCTTTCATGCGGTTGGCTGAGTGCTTGTGTGAATCACTCCAGCTGGAAGAGAACAGGTTGGACAAAATTCTCACGTGGAGCCTTCGAGGCACAGATGGGAACGGTAAAGCATGGCAGAGCACGTCCACTCTCCCCACAAAATCAACCCACACACTGACTCCCAACATTCCCTACCAGCACTGACCACAACACATCTCACTGGTTTAACCATGGCTCCTGACTGAAAACTACCCCTCTGACTATCCACCAAGGGATTTGACCCATTTAGTTAGAAGTATTTTTTTAAGGCCAAAAACACATCAGCAGGACTTCTTTCTAAACATACCCTGTAAGTGCCATCAGCTGTGAAGTAAGAGGATGAATCCTGGTTAACAGAGATCCAACCTTTATAGGGTATGTGACGTTGTACCAGCTGTATGTGCAGTGAATGAGTCTTGTCTACCAAACACCATTCACTATACAAAACAACTGATATGGATCTCGATTTCTCTTCAGAAAGGGTGACAGTGAATGTATCCTCCTACACTGACAACCTTGGTGATCCCTCTCAGCTAGTGAAAGGGTGTGTATTCACAAGCCAATTTTACACTCCCTTTGGGCACGTGCAGCCCCCTCATCGTGGCTGGGAGCAGCCCATTCTCTGGACCTGCTTACAAAAAGCAGCTGTTTATATAATGCAGTGGCGGCACTTTATGTTACAGAATGATAAATAAAGGGGAAGACGCAGAGCTTAAAGCTAATGAAAAGCATCTGAAACACACAGAAAAGTAGGGGGAAAGGCACACAAGCACCCACACACACAATATGCATATAAGCACCCAGCTTATATGTGGTGATGCACAGACCCAGCCAGAGGTTATGGGGACGTGCTGGGTGGCTAAAAGGACGACGCGCCCCACCAGCCGAGGTCAGTCCCAGGGGGGTGAGGGGGCCTGCAGCTCTCCCATCCTCAGGGCAGTCACCCTTCTCCCCACCTCCCACCTCTATACCCTAATGACAGAGCCCTGAGGCCTTGTCACCCCCACACAACCTCCCCGCCCCTCGCCCCACTGTCCTTCCCAGGTGCCTGTCAGAGGGGCGTCTGCTTCACGACTGGTGTTACCATGGCCCAAGGCCCAGTCTTTCATTTGAAGTGCCCTGGTCCAGCTCTGCCACAGCCTGAGCCCATGGCCCGCGGCCTGGGCCATTGTCTGGCCTCAGAGAAACACCATTATTTCAACTCCATTTACTGTGAGTAAACACTGAGTGATGAGCCCCCCCACCCTGTCCTATCCCTCACACACACACACACACACACACACACACACACACACACACACACACACACACACACACACACACACACACACACACACACACACACACACACACACACACACACACACACAATTCTCTGATTCCTCTCTCCCTCTCCAGATTGTCACTCACTAATTCACTTTCCAGCATAGAGTGGAAGACAAGCCCCATGTGCTTCTGAGTACGCTTTCATCACTGAATGGGTTTTAAGGGCTGCTGGTCCTATGGTGCACCCTTATAAATAATATTCACAACACACTGTGACCATACTGTGACCACCATGGTTCCAAACAACAACAAAAAGTTTTCAGACTCTAGTGTGACTCTAGTGTGTTATCAGACTCTAGTGTGTGTCTCAAAGATTCATAGATGGTAGAACCTCTGGTTTTGTCATGAGAGACAAACAGTGAGGCAGTTCAATTGAGCTGGGAGTATACATTTTGGTGGCTTTTGTGTTCCTCAGACAATGGTCACAGTGTGACTTGACACATGCAGCTGCAGAATTAGAACTCTGGGAGTGTGTGTCTAATGTGGTCAGAACAGTCAGTCCACACAGTCAAAAGGCAACATGAGACCGGCATTGACACGTCAGACGAAAACGTGAGGATGTAGATGCGGGAACAGCCATCCACCAAAGTCTGTGCATTTAAAAGACATTTGCATAAACATTTAAAATAAAGGGGGAAAGATGTCATTGTTTAGTGAAATAGCACCATATTCCCATTTAAAAAGTATTTATGTGGGAGACAATACAGTATATCTTAATTATGGAGAATTATCAGGCAGCTTTAACTAGTGGTCGTTTGCACTGTCTCTGCCCAGCATTGGTAATAGGATTATTTGGAGTGTACTTTATCTTAGGCAGAAAGAGGCTGACACAGTAGCACAAACTAATGTGATAAAAGCTCCTGCTATCACTGCTTGATTCAAGGATCTTAAAGGTAACTGTTTATGACAAGGTAATAATGCTGCATGCAAAAGGCTGGCCTGTAAATTGGTTAGTTAGGGCATGATGGATGAGGGAGAGACTAACCTTATTTCCAATACAACTGCTTGATTTCTGAAGCTGAGGATAATGAATTTGATTTAATTAGCCCCTCCCTTATCTAGTTAAGAGTTTAAGAAATTTGACCCCGCATGTATTCACATGCAAAAAAAATATCATTGTGGTGAAAATGATAAAAAAATATTTGAAACAAAACCCCCAAAATAAAGAACCACAGCAAACAGGAGTAAAAGTAAAACAGGTATAGTGCATTTGAGATATTTTTCCCTTTATTTGCCAACTGCTCCATCCATCTGTTTAAGCATGGCATCATACATTTAAGCAATAATGCATGATAAAAATGTCATAACACATGGACTCGTGTGTATTATTGCTTTTATACAATGGGTTACCAGCATTGAAAAGCACGATTCTTTACTAAACCATACATTTTTCTACAAAACATGAAGCTACATTCACTAACAAAGGTTGGCAAGTGCAATTTTAGGCATTTTCTGGTCGTTAGTTCTATTCGTATTGACTGCCACGTAAAGCAAAACTACCCAAGCGCTGGTTGATAGTTCCAGAACTTTGCAAGTAGCTATGGCAACAACAAAAATGGTTGCTATGGAGGCTCTCCCCCCCCCCTTGCTAGCTAGCCAACTACACAGCTAACACAATCACTTCAGAATGAAGCTGGAAATATGGCAAACTAGCTGCAATTTGTTGCGTTTCACCTGTTTTTCTATTGACATTTTTTTGTATATATCCATACAATTATTCGGATTCAGGATTTCGACAGGCTGAGAAAAGCTGCTTGTCTGTCTCTTCCCGACTCCCATTTCATTATTATAGGACACAACAGAGATTGAATTTCAAATGTTGGAGATAATGTCGAGATGCTTTTTACAGTGGAGATCAAGTTTATAAGTTGCATGACTGGGCAAATGAGACAGTGGATCTGTAAAAGTACATTGCTACCAATGTTCCCTCAAAATGTTGTCGACACTGACAAAATTTTAGAAAGCAAAATTATGTGCTACTTCCAGCACGCGTTTGCTGTGAACACTGAGGCTGTACCCATTTTAAGTTACAGTTTTAACAGTGGCCAAGTAGGCTACTGTGGCTATTTGATCATAATGTAGGCCTACCAGAGTGGCCTACCATCAAAAACAATGTGGAAAATGCATCCCATAACATTTTAACATGGAAATAGCTGTTCTATCATTCAGCCTACAGTAGCAGCCAGATGTTTTAACATCACTTAAAACACATATGCCTGTGCAACATTAACCAATTAAAAACAGTACTGTAGCAATGAGGTTTGTGCAGTCAGCTATAGGCCCAATACAGTACATTATCACCGCATATTGGCTTTGCTTGAATAGTCCTGCCAATGCATTGTTGTTTAGGCCATGTTTTTAAATTATATTTCAAAATTTAAGGTAGGCTATATGTGCACACCGATAATAGATCCTTTGTTTTATTACTTGTGAGGCACAGCTGAGTGAGCATATATTTAAATAATTTGTATTTTACTGGGCTGATGTTGCCTGCTTCTGATGGTCAGTCTCAGCAGAGGGAGAGAGCAGCAGACTGAGGGTCCGCCTCTCAACATCCCTCCGTTCTCCCTTTCCTCCACTGACCAAAAGGGACACCATTTTCCAGCTGATGGAGAAACATGAGTCGCACAGCATTATTTCTGCCTCATGCACAAATTCATGTTGTTACTCCTATGAACAGAGAAAGTGAAATATTCCTTGATTTAAAAAAATAAGCAAGCCACTAATAATAACAGCCATGCAAGCCTATGGATACACTTTCCTACTCATTCATTACTGCTGCAGTACTTGTTGTTGCGCTGAGTGGAAATAAGAAGAACATACATTTTGTGGCTCATAAAAGTGTTGAATACAAAGTGTTGACAGTGCTGAGTAAGAACGTAAACATGAACTCAGTCATAAAAACAGCAGCTCTTTGCTGTATTCGTTGACAGTCTCTCTCTAGTCATGGATTTAAACGATTTGAAATCTCACAGTATCAATTTAGCTGTAGCTTTACTGCAGACATGGTAATCTGAGCCATCCGATTGGCCAGCGGTAGACCTATAGTGCACTTGATTTACTCTCTGGGCCCACCTGGAAGGCAGAGTTTGTACCTTCAGACACATGAAACGGTTCAAAATGGCAACAGTTCGCCTATCCAAAACACCACAGTCGACTGCAGTTACTGCACTTTTACTGCAGTTTTAAAACTTCAATCTTTTTCTGTAACTCCCAAGGGGAGTTGCGCAGCAGTCTTGGGGTCTATTGCACGCCTATGCGCAGTTAAGAGGTAACATTGGTTGCTAAGTAACAATGTAAACTATGCCACTTTTTTTATGAATGTGGCCATGTGTGTTGTGTGGTATATTATGGTCAGCATAGACTCTAACTATGGGAATTCCAAACCACCCGTTGTACAATTTGTACTATTGCCATCTCTTTTACCAGTTTCCCTACATATCTACACTAAAGAAAGGAAATACATGAGGAAGTGTTGTATACAAACCTTTAAGAAGTCAGCTGAGAGGAGGAGGCTAGGGATCAGGCACTAGCTATAAATAGTTAATTAAGGTAGTGATTCATCATCAGATTATTAATGAAGCTTGTGTTGGACCCTCAGCTCCACAGTAATGGGGTGGTGTATATCTGTCTCCTCCTGGCCCTCTGGGTGGACCTGGGCCTGGTCTAGCACTGCCAGCTAATCTATTTAAAGGGAGAGCCAGGCTCCATCATGCCGCTGAAATGTTACCCATCTATGGGTCCCCAAGCCTTTCCACACAGGCCTGCCTGACACCTCCTATTATGACTGCTACTTCTACTCCACCTCTGAGAACAGCCCACTCAAGTCCATCATTCTGACAGCCCCAGGTATGTGTCATCTATCACTAATTGACCATGCATGTGAGAACCCCCCACCCCCCAAAAAAAAGCAAGCACAAAGAAAAATAGAGCTGAGAACAAACGATGGGTTCAGCCACTGCAGAACCTCCCTCTCCAATATAGGGCATGGTGTTTATACAAGTCAGGGGTTTTCTGGAGTTATTTATCTAAAGCCAGCTTTGATTTGCTGTGGGTTGTGTTGATGTCTATGGCCTGAGTCCTAAACTTCCTGGTTGAGGAAATCAGCCAGCACTACAACAAGACTTAAAGAGACATACTTATCACTGGCAGTTCATCTCATGCTCCCACTGGTAAACTGGGGGAACAAGAGTAACAATACACAGCCCATTGATGCTTAAGAGAGGTAGCGCATTGGAGATCCTATTACCGGTAATACACATTTCAGTTTATCTCACTCTTAGTCATTATCTAAACTGCATACATATCATTAGAGTACCTGGTTGAGAAGTGTGTGTGTTTTTCTCGGTCTCCTAATAGGGCCCAAAGGGACATGGATGTTTTGTAACTAACCCTCTGTAGGCCATGAAGGAATGGGTTTATAAACCATTTAAAAACTGGAGACATGCAGGACCCACAGAACACTACCATGATGCATCAAGTACAAACATATCTGTCATGAGATGGAGACGGTGAGCTCTTTCTCCCTCCTTGTGCATTGTAGAAGCACAAGATTAATTATGTGACTGTGGAGAAGAGAAGGAGCCCAACAACCCTCAGTCAGACTCAGACCAGTTCCTCATTACATTACTGAGGCCTCTGGAGAAACCCAATTGACTTCAGACCCACACAGATCCACTGCTTCAGAGGTGGAGGAGAGAGGTACCTACCCAAAGTAGATTTACACTGATTGAGAACCATAACATCTATTAAGGGTGTATTTCTGCTTCTCAGATAATGTCTCTGTGTACTTCCACAAGGGCAATGATAAATTGCAGAGGCTAAAATATACTTGTAGATTAAAACTGACTTTAGTGGCAGCAGAATTACACTATATTTCAGTTTGCATACATGGTCAAGTTAGCCTCTTATGCTATCAATTATTAGCAAATCAGAATGTTCCAGTATTCTCCTCTACTGGATTATCCATACAGTATTGTATGGAAGAAATGCATTATGGCTCCAAAATGGTCAAATCCTTGAAAACCATAAATAATCATTGTGGATGACATTAGAAATGAAGCTGCTTTAAAGAGCAGTACAGTGCCTGACTTCTGACCACCACAAGCATTCCTTTTAAGACTGTGGATATGAGGAAGAAATTATTACCCTACTAAGAGCCAACAAAAATCACATATTACAATACATCTTAGATTTTTGTAACATCATGCTCATACCATGCCATTCAGTTAG
Organism: Oncorhynchus mykiss; assembly: GCF_057628025.1. Classification (NCBI taxonomy): domain Eukaryota; kingdom Metazoa; phylum Chordata; class Actinopteri; order Salmoniformes; family Salmonidae; genus Oncorhynchus; species Oncorhynchus mykiss. The sequence continues at coordinate 25,918,573 of NC_143027.1, forward strand.
TTGCCTGTACTACAGTATTGTCTGTGACATTGATACATGCTAAAGGAACAAATAGTAATTTATCACATCTAAAGCACCAGCAAAAGATACCATCTCTTGTCCTCATAAAGATATCCATGCAAGTTAGATCTATGACCATGGCCTTCTCTCTGAGAGCCACACACCTATGCAATTACAGAAAAGGTGAGGCAGAAAACACCTCATCCATAGGGAGTTTCACACAAGCAATAACATGCTATCAGAGAGATAGACAGCTAGATTAGATAGAAAGACAGCTAGACAGGCAGAGATCAAGCTGGATCCGTCATCTGGCTATATGTTCACAGGTCAGTCTTAGCTAATCTAATTCCTAGGGTTTCCCACAAAAAAAAGCGAGTGCCACTCAGGAGAAGTGGCAGGGAGAGAGACGGGGTGAGGGTGGATGGGGAGAAAGGGCTTGAATAATTATGAATCCGGGAGCTTAACCTTCTGGGGAGTTAATTTGAGGAGCACTGGGGATAGGGTAGAGGGACTCTTTATTTCCCTGGGGAGCCTCTAATGCCATTGTGTGGGAATGGAGAGATCAGGCCACAGTGCAATATCGTGTCTGTTAACAGCCATATGACGAGCTGACCCCACTGCCATGCCCACAATCACACCTGCCGTCATCACGGCTAATTAGTTAAACATATCAATAGTGCTCTATTGGCCTTTTCTCTCCCGTACTGGCCCATTGATGCTGCCGGTGTGCTGAGTGACAAGACACCTTCCACCCCATCTGAAGGAAATAAAGAAAAAGGAACTCATCAGATTCCCAGCTATGTATTGGCTGAAATAACTGAAATGTGTTATAGAGCAATAGATGATGCTCAATATGCAATTGAATAGAAATAGATGAATAAGGATGAATTAAATGTATGATATTAAATATGCTCTGTGTAAATGTATTATAGACCTACTCACTATATGATGGTGTTTCCCACACCCCTCAAATCTGTTCACTGATCTCCCATGTGTATGTTGTGAGAAATAGAGACAGAGCAGGGGAGAGAGAAGGGAGAGAGCTGGGACGGAGGGAGGTGAAGGATACAGACATAAACCAAGGGTTAGATAAATCACAGCATGTGCAGAAATGATACTTTGCAGCCCTTGGCTTTGTTAGGGGGGCTAGCTGGAATTCTTTCATTTGGACTGGAGGGGGGCCCGTTCCCAGCTCTCTCCAGGAGAGTCTCCTGTCATGTTTGCAGCACGAAGGCTGAGAGATTGGATCGGTGGATGGCAGAAAGGCTCTGTTGTGTTGCTCTGGCAGCAGCTTGGGCTTATGGCAGCACGGGCCGCGACATCTGGATTGAGTTTGCTGTGAGCACACTCAGACAGGGCTGCCTCTGCCAAGAGGAATCTCAGCCCTTTGACTCCTACTCCCATGGCTTGCTCTAATTGTCATCTCTCATTTATTTAGTCAAAGGTGCAGGGATGAATCATAAACTATTATGTAGGGATGACATTCTCCTCTCCCTGTGAAATCCTCCTCTACTTCTAGCTCTCTCCCCCTTCTCGCCTTTTCTGATAACGGAACTAGATTTTTTTTTATCGGGGGAAAGACTGGAAGATAAACATTGCTCATCTCTCAGACTGGATTGGTTTCTGCTCAGATTTGGCTGAGAGGGGCTCTGAATTCTCCACTAGAGTTTCTTCCCAAGCCGCAATCGACATGAGATGAGAGCAAGGGAAGTTCACAATGATTTAATGAGAGTGTTCAATTAGAGAGGACTTAGAGAGGACTTTGTCTTTTGTCAGGAATGTCTCAACACAATAAGGGGAGTCAGTTCCAGGCTAGGGTTTAACCAGTAGCAATTGAGGGGATTATTGCAAATAAAAACAATGTGTTTACTGTTTTATGGAGCATGGTGAGCTCTAATAAAGAGCTTCATATTAAGAGGGTGGGTACTTCATATGAATCAACATCATACTCAATGGGATTATAATATTCCAGTAATTTATAGGTAGTGGAGACAGAAATATGGCAGAGAGCTCAGAGTAAAACAGGGTGTGGGAGCTTTAGACTATTTCAACAGTATCAGTGAATAAATCAGAACATTCTCTAAGATAGCTGTATATATGTTCATTATCGCACTCCATACGTCATTCTAAGGTATTACTTTCACATTTCATGGTTGAGGCCTACTGGTCCAAATCTGTTTAAACAAATTAAAAATATATATACTTTGAGAAAAGCAACACCAGAAATAAATAACTATAAGTAATTTAATATTGGGCGAGAACAAAATGTAGCACTGTCATATCATCCTAAGCATCCATAGCACAGTCCCTGTTCAATGTGGCCTCTATAACCCTTAGGTCATAGGTTCAGTGAGCCTAGACTCCTATCTGATGGTGTTAAAGAAAATAAAACACACACATAGCTCCCAATTATAGCCATCTAATCCTGCTAGCTATGTGGCTGAAGAGTGTGTCAGTCAGTCAGGTGAGAAAAGGTTGCACTAATGCGATGTGGTGCTCTGAACACGGCGGGGTCTGCCTTTGACGTGTCAAATGCTTGTTTTGGAAACAAAGTCAGGCGTGAATATGTGGAGTGTGTGTGTATGTGTGTGTGTGTGTGTGTGTGTGTGTGTGTGTGTGTGTGTGTGTGTGTGTGACATGGCCTGCTTGTCACCCCACTGGTGGTATGCTGCTGTGTGCTCTTCATGACACTCACATCACTCTCCTCTCGTGCCTTACATTCTACAGGGATAAAGCAGGGATGAGCTAACCTTATGTCTAGATCCTCAGGCTAGAGGCTACAGATTATGCAACAGATTAGAACCAACCAAGCTATTAAGACATAGCTGGCCAGAAAGTGTAATAGGAATCGAATCCTATGTATTGAGACATCAAATTCCTCCACTTTGAGAGACTACATGACAAGTACCACTTGCATTTTAAGGTATATTGAATGGTTCAAAATGAGGTGGAAAGATGAGTATCAGTCCCTTCTCCCTTACACAGCTTTGACTGCTCTGTTTATAGTAGCCATTACTCATTCATCACTGGTTGGGAGGGCTATTTTGTCACTTTTGTGTGTCAAGCATACCATCAGATTAGGAGGACTCAGATTTCATCACTAATTCTGCTCGTCCACTTATGAAGGTGACAGCTCCTCGAGTGAGGAAGCAGGCCTTGGTGACACAACCCTATTCCATCATTGGCTAACCGATCACATCCCTCTCAAGGGCTATACGCTAACACTATTAGCACTACTGCTGGGCGTCTGACTAACACATCACTCACACAGAGCTACATGCTAACATCATTAGCTAGCTCTAATGTTGGGCTTCTAACTAACACATCACTCACAGAGCTACATGCTAACAGCATTAGCTCTGTTGCAAAAACAACCGGACCACAATGCAGCCTTCTAAAAATGTAAGATTGATTTTTTTGCCTCAACACCCTCTGTGGTTGTCGTGAGAAATGCCCTCATTTGTCTCTGAGAATGTGGCCTAATGTGTTAGGGAGAGAAATACTGTTTTGATTCCACCCTCTTATGCCCACAAAAGCTCTCTACATGTTATTGAACTTGCAGTATATGCCTTTAGCAGAGCAACGGGACCCACCATTCAATCCTATTATAATGTAATATTTCACATAGACATTGAACTACCGAGATGATTTGTAATTAGAACCAGAATCAGTCAAATGAAAATAGGGTAGAGACAATAAAAAGGGAATGTTTTCATCTATGGGAGGATTCTCTGGCTTTATTTAAGATCTGTGTGAATGTGCTAACAGCATTAATGATGTTAGAAAGAATTATGAGGAAATCAAATTTGCCTCGCCACTTGAGCGCCACTAAAATGCCAAACAATAAACTACCAGATTGCAAATTAGATCAGTAAAAATATCAAACACATTGCAGTGGAAGAAAATCCATAATTGCGTTTAGCGCCGGGCCTCTCCTGGGAGGCAAGACAATAAAGATCATCAGCACGCTGCTACATGGGATCTTCTATTGACAGAGCAGTAAAAATCGACAGGCTAACTAAATAAACACTCCAGGCATCATTAAATATTCAACAGCTGAGATTTGACTGGAACGCCTGCTTCTCCCACCCCTTCCGATGGCTTCTCTCTGAAACACATCTTCCTCAGTCGACCCATCCTCCACCCCCCTGGCTCTTCACAACAACAAATGATGCGGTGCCTGAGGGCCCTACTCCAGCGGGAGACGTGGCTGGGAGGACAGGTGCAGGAGAGCAAAGGAAATAAAGAGAAGACAGCCTATGACCAATGCCTATTAACTGAGGGCTGAGGCAAAGCCCTATGGCATCCAGTGACCCCCCTCAGCCCTCATCTATAGAGACGGAGAATGTGTCACACACGGACATCCACCCACCTAATGCATCGTACCTCATTTTCTCTATCAAGATGTCCCATCAAAAGTCAAAGTGTTAAAGAGAAATCCAACAAATCTGATCCCAATCACCCAAATCACACTGTGGAAAAATGCCATTGTGTCAGCAGAAAGACAAAGGACCTGTTAAAGGACAATTATATTCGATTACAGTATCAGAGGGCAGTACAGTTAAACACACAACATATGGTGTTGCACGGCTAAACTAAACACAATCCAGCATCTGTTTGATCATAGCTTCTGTATTTCTAGTACTGGCAGCATAAAGGAGAGAAAAACATATATCCATAAATAATATAAACTCCCTGAGGCACATGACAATATCATATGCATTCATCTGCCTGTGTGAAGAGATCGGGGTTATGCAAATGACTGATGACAGCATTATTGTGTGAGGAATATCAATGGAGTAATTACTGTTATATGCCCCTCCACCGCTGAGCCTTGCTCGACGCTCTCCATTTCACAGCCACTCTCGGGGGGGAGATGAGCCACACGCTCTCGAGAGCAGAGCTAATAACGGCAGCTCAGATACGGGCATGACTTAGACGAGCCCTGGGGTCCTAAGCTGCAGACTGCTAAACGTCGCCCGTGTCTCAGGAGAGGTCCCCACCACAGATCAAATGATTAAAAAACCACCCGAGCTGAGTGACAATCATGTCTTCCACCTAGGAGACTCTCTCTGTATGTCTGGGTCAAACCAACAGCTCTCACTTCAATAGGAACATCCGGTGACGTTTTATCACATCAGATGACCAACAGACACTGACACGTGAGATTAGTCCACCAAAACTTCCTCATTATACAATTGTAATAAAACAAACTGATGCAAACTAATGCTACATTATTCAGAAAAATAACTGAAGTATTTTAAAGTCATTATTATTAAATGTCAAGGCAGATGAGTATGTTAAGTAGTTTTGTTGTACTGTTACTGTTACTATGCAGGACCAAGGTGATCTGGTCTGACTTTTAGAAATATGTCTTGGCACCTGGCCAATGAGCAAACACTCTTGGCATGTAAGTATCTTCTAATGTAAAGCTCAAATGTGTTTTAAGTGCTTAAGAAAACACTCTCCATGCCATTAATCTATGTGCAGCAGCAGCAATCTGCCTGAAGACCTCTAATATGTCATCTTCATCATATTTTACAGGTGAGGGATTGTCTAATAAATAAAAAGGTAAGAGGGCCGAGGTATGTTTCAGAGAGAGATATAGAAGGATTATGGGGAACTTCAAAAGAAGGGGGTGGACTGGATTGTGTAGGCCCTGAGGCTCATACCAACCAACCAGGAATGTTTCCCCACATACCTTATCAGAGAGGGAAAATATGACTGGTTCATACTGAGAAAACAGATCTTATTGACTGTATTTCTGTATAAAATCACATTTGAAAACAAGAAAACAAATGACCATGGATGAATTTAAGATGCTACCCTTACCCTGTAAGTCAGATAATGATCTAGTGTGCTGCAGTGTGGGTTGAAGAAAGAGGGCCAGGGGTCGCAATTGTACCCTCACACCATTCATTTCCTGATCAGGTGCAACTCTTGAAGTGTCGACACCTCATATATCTCCCTGAGTAGGATCAGGTTGATCTCCACACTTATCTCACAAGTAATAAGTCCCACTTAGACCTGCACCAGTCTAATACAGTGGCAAGAAAAAGTGTGAACCCTCTGTGTGAACCCTCTGTGTGAACCCTCTGTGTGAACCCTCTGTGTGAACCCTTTGGAATTACCTGGAGCTCTGCATAAATTAGTCATCAGATTTGATCTGATCTTCATCTAAGTCACAACAATAGACAAACACAGTGTGCCTAAACTAATAACACACAAATTATTGTATTTTTCTTGTCTATATTGAATACATAATTTAAACATTCACAGTGTAGGTTGGAAAAAGTATTGAAACCCTAGGAGTCCAAACCTGGAGTCCAATCGATAAGATGAGATTGGAGATGTTGGTTAGAGCTGCCCTGCCCTGTAAAAAACACTCACACAATTAGAGTTTGCTATTCACAAGAAGCATTGCCTGATGTGAACCATGCCTCAAACAAAAGAGATCTCAGAAGACATATGATTAAGAATTGTTTACTTGCATAAAGCTCGAAAGGGTTACAAAAGTATCTCTAAAAGCCTTGATGTTCATCTGTCCATGGTAAGACAAATTGTCTATAAATGGAGAAAGTTCAGCACTGTTGCTACTCTCCCTAGGAGTGGCTGTCCTGCCAAGATGACTGCAAGAGCACAGCGCAGAATGCTCAATGAGGTTTAGAAGAATCCTAGAGTGTCAGCTAAAGACTTACAGAAATGTTCATGTTCTCTGGAACATGCTAACATCTCTGTTGACGAGTCTACGATATGTGAAACACTAAACAAGAATAGTGTTCATGGGAGGATACCATGGAAGAAGTCACTGCTGTCCAAAAAAAACATTGCTGCACGTCTGAAGTTTGCAAATGTGCACCTGGATGTTCCACAGCCCTGCTGGCAAAATATTATGTGGACTGATGAAACTACAGTTGAGTTGTTCGGAAGGAACACACAACACTATGTGTGGAGAAAAAAAGGCACAGCACACCAACATCAAAACCTCATTCCAACTGTGAAGTATGGTGGAGGGAGCATCATGGTTTGGGGCTGCTTTGCTGCCTCAGGGCCTGGACAGCTTGCTATCATCGACAGAAAAATTAATTCCCACGTTTATCAAGACATTTTGCAGGAGAATGTTAGGCTATCTGTCCGCCAATTGAAGCACAACAGAAGTTTGGTGATGCAACAGGACAACTATCCAAAACACAGAAGTAATCAACAACAGAATGGCTTCAACAGAAGAAAATATGTCCTGACCTCCACCCGATTAAGATGCTGTGCATGACCTCAATAGAGCAGTTCACACCAGACATCCCAAGAATATTGTGTAACTGAAACGGTTTTATAAAGAGGAATGGTCCAAAATGTATCCTGACCGTTGTGCAGGTCTGATCCGCAACTACAGAAAACGTTTGACTGAGGTTATTACTGCCAAAGGACGGTCAACCAGATATTAAATCCAAGGGTTCACATACTTTTCCCACCCTGCACTGTGAATGTTTACACTTGTGTGTTCAATAAAGACATGAAAATGTATAATTGTTTGTGTGTTATTAGTTTAAGCAGACTGTGTTTGTCTATTGTTGTGACCTAGATGAAGATCAGATCAAATTGTATGACCAATTTATGCAGAAATCCAGGTATTTCCAAAGGGTTCACATTCCCGTTTCTTTCCACTGTAGATGACCAGGTAGGGCAGGTCCAGATACTTGGGTGGTAGGCTACACTGCCCCTAGCACAGGTTTGACTATGACCACTGTCATCTCACCTTACACACCCAACACACATGCACTCACACGAGTGCACGCAAATGCACACACAACACGATTCAGTTAAGAAATTGCTCCAAGCCACACAAGATGCATTCCAATACAGAGCTGTCTGTCAGGATGTATGAAACACTTACAAAATGATTCACCTACTGTCCTCAGTCTGTACAATTTTTACAAAATAAATACAACGTTTTCTACTACTGATGTAATCATTACATCATCAGGTCTGAAACTATCATTTATCATTTTGACCACAATGCTGAAATAACAACCCCCAAAAATGATGATGCAATTCCAAAGCATTTTTAAGCAGGTTTTTTTGTCTAAGAGTAGTGAAGACCATTTCAGCCATTAGCTTCAAGCTCAGCTAGACTTCAAGAATAAAAGACAGTCCGTGCTAAAACAGTCAGATCAATTAGACTTCTCTAGCCGACGAGCACCAGAAAATTCCAGTATTTTAACGGCTGAGTAACAGAAGCGAGCCACATACTGGTTCTTGTCTGACATGAAGGCTTCATTCACACAGTGTTCTGCTCAACGTTTCCTCACAATCCCAGAAATGCATTGAGAATGAAAATGCTGTCAAACACAATTTTCATCCAATTAGTGTTCTGTTTCAATCCTGGACAGAGAAAATAAAATATTACAGAGCAATAAAAAATAGAGCCAAAAACAGAATATACTGTATGTCTGTGGTGTGACAGTTCAACTGTTTTCTGTGAGTTTTTTCCTCTTCCCTACTTTTAACTGCTATTGTTCTTATGTTCAAGTGGTCTGGTTTTTATTTTCCGTCTTTTTTTTCACAGCAATAAAGAAAAATATAGTAAAGAAATTGGCCTCTCCCCGGCATGGTTTCTCACTCTGGGATGAGTTGTAAATCTGATAGCATGATTAACCGTGGATGACAAAAATAAGGCCATTTTGTTTATTTGTTCCTGTTTCCTTGCCTAATGTCCTTTCAACAGGGCTTTGATCCCTCTAACCTTATGGATCTTCACCATAAACACGTACCTTCTCATGACACTTTTAGTGCCAGGAGGTTTGATGCCAGGCATCTGCAAGGAAGTCCAGAAACAGATAACATCCCAAGGCACAAGAACATATCGTACAACTGGCTCTCCTATTGAAATGTCTTGGGATTATTGTAGTATGCTGACAAATAAAGGGCATTCAATGACTCCTTTCAGTTCTTTCTTTCTGAAGATAATGTTGTACAGATGTTGCTGTTGTGGTGAGGTTTTATCTTATGAAATGTTCTCTCATTGTGACAGTAGGCTATGCTATTCACAGGGAGATTCATCTTTGAATATCATCTGTGCTGCAGAGATACCTGGCTTCTCTCTCAACCAAAAGGCCACCTACACCCAATTTCAGGAGAAGAGCTTCATCTGAAGCTTTGAAAGGCATTACAAAATTACCCCAAAACCAGCGTAACTGCCTTCTGCCGTGAGACATCTCTACACATTCAAAAGGACAGTTTAGACATGACTGGCTTTGATATGGCCAACCAGACACATTATTGTAAACAATGTGGTTTTGACCCTGACCTAAACATAATCATGATCTTGATACTACCATACTAACTGTCTTTTAATTAAGCAATAAGGCACGTGAGGCAGCGCTGTATATGGCGTCGGGCCGAACAATGCCATTTACCTGTTACTGTATTCATGATACAGCACTGCCTCACGTGCCTTATTACTTTTACAAAACTGTTACAAACATATATAAATAACAATGAATGACATCTTTTCATTAAAGATGCACTATGCAGAAATCACTCCACCATTTCCTGGTTGCTAAAATTAGAACAGTTCGCCTAATTTCAGTTTATGTGACAAAAGAAGCAAGTAGAGCGTAGATAATCATTGTACCATCTAAACCGCTGTGAAATATCTTTTCCATATTGTATTTTCAGCTGTTTGAAGCTGGTGTTACAAAACCGAAACTTAAGAACGGGAAGCATAGAAATAGCTTACATAGAACATATCTACTGCTTCTTAGACTTGCTTTCAATGGGAATGACATATCTATAACTCACATTTCTATGTGAATTTGGTCAGGTCACCAAAAATGTAACATATTGCAGCTTTACATTTTATTTTGAGAAGTAAATTCATACCATTTCATTCTTCCACCAGAAGATATAGTCCGGACAAAAATCTGGTTGTTAGTTCTTTCGGTCATGTTGCTACAGATGCGACCCAGTCGTTAATTCTTTTTGCATAGTTGCTTTTCTCAAACCCATGCTCAAGCCCTACACCCCAACCCAAGCACTCAGTTCTGCCACCTCTGGTCTCTTGGACCTCCCACCCCTAGGGAAGTTCCAGCTCAGTCCAGTCCAAGCTCTTCTCTGTCCTGGAACCCCAAAAGTGGAACCAGCTTCCCCCTGAAGCTAGGACAGCAGAGTCCCAGACCATCGTCCGAAAGCACCTGAAACATGCCATCTTCCAAAAGCACCTGAAACCTTACCTCTCAAATAGTATTTTAAATAATAAATAATCGCCCTCTCTCTCTCATACATTCCTGATCCAACACTTTCATTTGACTACATTATGAAATGACTACACCCCCCCTTTAGACGCTCTGTCTTTGCTGACAGCTACTTTATTGAGGAAAAGTGTACTTACTATGCCTGTAATACGTGGTTGTCCCACCTAGCTATCTTAAGATGCATGCACTAACTGTAAGTCGCTCTGGATCAGAGCGTCTGATAAATGACAAAAATGTAATCATGTAAATGCAAAAGACCTGGTCGTCTGTTCTAAACAAAATGGTTGCTACGCAGGCTGGATAACGTTCTTGCCACTTGCTAGCTAGCTAGACAACTTCAGCTAACTCAGTCACCTCAAACTGAGCCTGCAATAACAGTACACTAGCTGCATTTTCATTTGTTTTGGCATTTACTTGGATATGTCCATGATAATGACATTGATGCGTGATTTTGCCTGGCCCGTCTCGTCTGGGCACCGGTCACTCTATGTATTGTACAGAGATCGAAAATCAAAAGTGAAACATTGTTTCTGAGGATGGACAGGCAGACAGCGATGCTTATATTAACCCCGCTGTAACAAACTAAATGCTAGGCTTGAAGCAAGGTGAAATAACGTGTGAGTTGAGATAAATACAAGAGATGATTCAAACAGCAACATGATATTCTTATGGGGGTGCAGTGTTCATTTTCAGATGGTAGCAACTGTTAGCAAGCATAGTGTGCTTGTGATGGCCAATGCCAGAATGGCTTGGAACACAGCTTGTCCAATTAGCATCCATGATCCAAACAACCAGTTTTACAAGCATAAATATAGAAAACATCTGAAGGCCAATATAACTCATTGAATATTATTCATAACACACAATCAAACACACACATACAAAGACATGCCACAACAAAACACACAGCACACAACAGTGAAAGCGGAAGTACATTTGCAGAGAGCATGAAGAAGATGACCACAGGAATTGTTTGTCAAAAGGAATCAGAGTGATTAATCACAAGCAGTCTTGGACATCTCAACCTGTTAGAGTTTCACAAGTTTCTTCATCCCACACTGACACATGTGCCATGGCATGACCTGGTCCTCCTCCACCTCCACCTCCACCTCCACCTCCTACTCGTCCTACTCTCTGCCCTCCCAGCCCCTGTCACAGTCCCAGGCACACAGCTCCAGAGGAACACTCTGTGATGTTCCTCTCTTTCCCAGCAAGAATACAAACATTCAGGCCAAGGGCACAGCGAGCAGGGCACCGTGCCTTACTCAAGACAAATGTTCCCTTTCGTTTTGGTTTATATATCCCATCAATAATCTTAATAATTAGCAGATATATGCATATTTTTCCTCTCTCAACCATGTGTTCATGCCTGTGTATATCAAAGAAGCAAAGGAATAATTATTGTAAAAAAAATAGAAATGCAACCAGAAGAAGGGGAACTAAACGTGATTGCTACTAGGCAAAGTAAGTTTCCATTAGCAGTTGCCAAGGCACCATTAAATGTTATGGGCACATGTTGGTCAGCACAGTGTGAGTATGACATCTTACACTGTGCAGGGCTCCATTCTGGACTGTGGAGCCAGCTTCAAAAGAACTAAACCATCAAGAAAAACAGAGTCTGTATGAGGCTACCATGGAGCCAAGCAGCATTCCTAACTTAGTTCCACTATTGTTTTCCTATAAGAGCTAAATTCATTTATGGCTTAAGTTAAATGTTGTACCAAGCAACCAACCTGAAGATTGGAAGTCTTGAAGGATGTCTGTCACTCAAATAACTAATCGTGTAATAATGTACAACAAATAACTCAAACAAAGCCCCCATACACAGCAGCTCCATAATTAGCCGATGCAACCGAAATGGAGCCCTACTGCCCATAAGGGATGTTTCAGAGCCACTCAAACGCTTGTCAGAGCAGTTTATTACTTCCCTGAAATATCTGGAAAAGAGGAGCTATTGAGCAAAAAAAACTGTTTCAAGGACTTGGGGTGTAAATCATTTTTAATGTTGCTGATCCCTGTGTTAGTGGCGCTTCCAGAGACCACTCGCTGTTTCTCGCACCCCACAGTTCCCTCATTACGCATTGTCTGGGAGAGAAAGCTACTTTTTCACTTCAGCTTCTCAAATATTGCAAACTATAAGCGGTTTCTAAAGTTATAACTGCAGAGAATGACTCTGCCACGAGTCTGACGCTCTCGCTCTCTCTGTTTTTTTTGTTGTTGGTTAGAAAACCCATAAAAACAGAGCTAAAGTTGTGACATAATAAGGCTCTTGCTGTACATTACAGCTTTGACTCTGCTTATATTTCTACTGTGGATTCAGTCTCAAATTCATCCTTGATATTAATCGATAGATATGGCATATCTGGTCAATTGAGCATTTACCAAATAATATGTACATTAACATGATGACCATCTACATAAACTGCCAATGCAACAGAAGGTGTGTGGATCTGTCCAGGCAAAGATGGCCACCCCTCCTCCATCTCTTCCCCCAGGGTCATAGTGGGATGTTGTTGTGTAGATTGGCCTCTCTCTCTCTCTCTCTCTCTCTCTCTCTCTCTCTCTCTCTCTCTCTCTCTCTCTCTCTCTCTCTCTCTCTCTCTCTCTCTCTCTCTCTCTCTCATCTTCCTGCCATCTCTCTGTGGGACATCACTCCCTGACAGGCCCCAAAGCCACACGCTTCCCCTGGTCCCAGAAGTGCTGCATGTCTGCATGCGTGTATTCTTTGAGGGGGTGTATCTGTGGTGTGTGGTGTGTGTGTGAGTTTATTAGTGCCAGGATATGAGAGGGAGGGAGGGAGGGAGGGAGGGAGGGAGGGAGGGAGGGAGGGAGACATCTCTGGGTCGGCTGTGTGTACAGTATCTAAAGAATACCCATCAAACCCTATGCAACATCACTCCACTACTAAGTACTGTGACATGAGAATAACTGCACCTGACAATGCACTTTATAGTCATGATCCCCGATGTAAATATAAAACCACACCTATTAATGATATCAGCAAGTACTGTAGTTATTGATGTAATTACAAGAGCTCAATACTGCATGGTATGTCGATGGGCTGTCACATACACGTGATTTACAAGAGGAAACCTTTGAAACACACATCATTTATAGTTTTTACTATGCACATTTGGGAAGCAGTCAAGAAAGACTGACGCAGTTGGCATGAGCTCACAGACTTAGCTCTGCAGTCGCCTCAATGATGTTGTGCTCTTTTATTTTACTACCGATAATGAACAATAAGAAAAAATTCAAAACTCTTAGCTCCAACTACATCACAGCCCTGATAGCTATACTAAAACATGTTATCCAATGGAGGGCATTTAGAACAGGAAAGAGAGGGAGAAAGAGCTGTTTTACTTTTCTTTCCTCTGCATTCCCATCTCAGAGTTATGGTGAACTTAAAACCTATAATAAAATAAGGAAGAGCAGCGGGTGTAGATGATCTCTCTCTCTGAGAAATAGTTGTGGAGAAAAAGAAAAACATGTGCTGCATAGTGTGGCACCAAACCTGTATTTCATACATGACTTTGGAGAATGTTAATAAGGAGTAGAAACATACTTCAGCTAATGCACTTTATTCAAGGCCAACAGTATTATTATGTTTTAAACTTCAGTCTCTGAAAGAGAAGGATATGGAGATGTACAACTTACAAAGAATGGATAAAATTGAATTAGTTAGAATATTTGATTACATACAAAATATGAGTGGAGGTAGACTGTAAAATGGCATGTGACAGTATAGGGATCTATGTAGTATCCATTGCATTAGATCTGACGTGTCAGAGGGCATGCTCTGACCTTACAAGCCATCCAGCTGGTGCCATGGTAACTGGGACCCAGTTGAAAGCTAAAAGACGCCTTCATGCGTAGATGGACCTATTATTCTGATTATGGTCGCAAATCCTACATGTGTCTCTGATCATGTGAGTTAAAGATGTTTAGGGTATATATGTGAAAGAGAGAGACATAGAGAGACATAGAGATACACTGTAACTCTGTAAGAGTAGAAGCGTTGATATTTATGAAGATTATTCCATTTTCTCCAAAAGCCTATTGAGCCTGTTCAGCTATTTACACTAATGTTACAATGCTCATGTACAGAAACTTACTGCACACACACACACACACACACACGCACGCACGCACACACACACACACACACACACACACACACACACACACACACACACACACACACACACACACACACACACACACACACACACATACACACACACACGCGCACACACACACACACACACACACACACACACACACACACACACACACACACACAAACACACACACACACACACACACACCTATTAACACCCCTGGACTGGAGGAAACATTTATGCAAACATTCCCTCGACTGACATTTTGCATGCACTATTCATTTGTCAATTGATGAATGTGTATATCCACTCAGAATAAGAGGTCACAAGTGAGCAGCAACTGTATGCAAATACAGGCTCTGGGTCAGTGCATTCCCCCTGAAGCTTAGAACGTATCCGCAAAAACGGACTGAAATGAAATACAGAGTGAAATAGTAAACCATCTGTCAAAGCCTTACCGGTCTGTTTGAAAACACAACACCAGAGCACTTAAGGGTTTTAAACAGCCTCTTTTCACTGGCATGGCCATGAATATGCCTATTCTGAGGGCAATCCTTTCATTTTCATGTGAGAGATCTGAGTCACTCGCAGTCCTGTCTTCCGGAGGGGTGTGTGTGTTGTGCAACTGCAGGCCGACCATGCAAAGGGGTGAGAGGAGGGAGAACGAGGAGCTGACAGACAGGGCCTGATACTACATCTCCACCGCAGGCGAATCCCCAGCTAACCCCTGTGCTGACAGCCAGGATGTAGCACTCATCCACAGGCCACAGCCCAGGGCTCAGGGCCCAGAAAGGGAGAGCAGAGAGAGGGCCAGCCTGCCTATGATGGAGGAGGTGGTGGTTTGGGTGGCACGCACCGCTTACTGCCTCCAGAGCCACGCAACCGGGAGGAGAAGCCACAGACTGTGTCGCCTGCCAACACCGTGTCCAATGCCTGGCTGCGGGACAGATCCACTACAAACACAGACATTATGCCCACCCTCACTCACTCACTCACTGAATGTATTATACCACACAAAAGCAGATACAGAGCATTCGGAAAGTATTCAGACCCTTTGACTTTATCCACATTTTGTTACATTACAGTCTTATTCTAAAACGGATTAAATAAAAAAATATTCCTCATCAATCTACACACAGAACCCCATAACGACAAAGCAAAAACAGGTTTTTAGACATTTTTGCAAATGTATAAAAAATGTAAAACAGTAGGATTCAGACCCTTTGCTATGAGACTGAACAGAGCAAAGTACAGAGAGATCCTTGTTGAAAACCTGCTTCAGAGCACTCAGGACCTCAGACTGTGGCGAAGGTTCACTTTCCAACAGGACAACAACCCTAAGCACACAGCCAATACAATGCAGGAGTGGCTTCGAGGACAAGTCTTTGAATGTCCATGAGTGGCCCAGCCAGAGCCCGGACTTGAACCCAATTGAACATCTCTAGAGAGATCTGAAAATACCTGACGCTCTCCATCCGACCTAACAGAGCTTGAGTGGATCTGCAGAGAATAATAGGAGAAACTCCCCAAATACAGGTGTGCCATGCATGTAGCTGTAATCGCTGCCAAATGTGCCTTAAAGTTCTGAGTAAAGGGTCTGAATACTTCTGTAAATGTGATATTTCAGTTTTGTTCCGTTTCTGCTTTGTCCAGTGATGGAAAAAGTACCCAATTGTCATACTTGAGTAAAAGTAAAGATAGAAAATAGAAAATAGAAAATGACTCAAGTAAAAGTGAAAGTCACCCAGTAAAATACTTCTTCAGTAAAAGTCTAAAAGTATTTGGTTTTAAATATACTTAAGTATCAAAAGTATAAGCATAAATAATTTCAAATTCCTTATGTAAAGCAAAGCAGACAGCATCATTTTCTTGTTCTTAACATTTAAGGATTGCCAGGTGCACACTCCAACATTTACAAACAATGCATTTGTGTTTAGTGAGTCCGCCAGATCACAGGCAGTAGAGATGAGCACGTTCTCTTGATAAGTGCGTGAATTGGACTATTTTCCTGTCCTGCTAAACATAGTTTTGGGTGTGAGGGAAAATGTGTGAAGTAAAAAGTATATTATTTCATTTAGGAATATAGTGAAGTAAAAATAAAAGTTTAAAAATATAAATAGTAAGGTAAAGTACAGATACCACAAAAAACTACTTAAGTAGTATTTTCAAGTATTTTTTACTTATGTACTTTATACCACTGGCTTTGTCATTATGGAGTCATGTGTGTAGACTGATGAGGGGAAAAAACGATTGAAATAATCTTAGAATAAGGCTGTATCGTATCAAAATGTGGAAAAAGTCAAGTGGTGTGAATACTTTCCGAATGCACTGTATGAACATAATATACACACATGCATACTTACAATATTGTCCCCCCTCCATCTGCTTAAGAGGCTTTGAACGTGAAAGAATGAAATGAAGTGTCAAAACTTGTAGAATCAAGTAAATATTGGTTATTAGGTCGAAAACGTGTGCCGGCACCAGAATTATTAAAAATATTTCATCCCTAAAATAAATATATATTCAAACAGCAATTGTGAAATACAACACTTTTCAAACAAATACTTTTGGGTCTACAGTAACTGCTGTTTATTTACTGTAGATACACAACCCATCGGTCTGTTGTGTTTGAGTCTGCCAATAACAAGTCTTATACTGCCAGTCTGTGTAAAGCAGAGGACTCTCCAGTCCCACTGCACACTGCTGTGGTGTAGAGTAGACTGAGCAGAGGACTATCCAGTCCCACTGCACACTGCTGTGGTGTAGAGTAGACTGAGCAGAGGGAGAGAGGCAACTCGTGACCCCAGTTCCACACCGAGAGAGAGGCCCTGGTCAGAGCAGGCGCTGTCTCTCCAGCTGGGATCACAACGCTAGACTGAGGGTTGGGTTTCAGAGCTGGACCCCAGCCTAGGGGGTGTAGAGGTGGGATGCCTGTCCCCTGTGTCGGCAGGGGCAGAGCCCAGCGGCAGTCCTGCAGGACTGACATCAGACAGACGCCCACCCCAGGAGGCTGGGCCCGCTCACCCGCCCGCTCTCAGGAGGAGGTAGCGACAAGCACAGGGGTCGGAGACAGTTTGGGCTTCCATAGAGCTGTCATAGGGCTGTCATGGGGCTGCCATAGGGCTGTCATAGGGCTGTCATAGGGCTGCCACAGGGCTGCCAAAGGGCTGTCATAGGGCTTCCATAAGGCTGTCATAGGGCTGCCATAGACCACAAGTTTGCCTTTTAAACTGCTGACTTTGCATTTGCATCCCACCACAATGTACAGTTGTAGTCGGAAGTTTACATACACTTAGGTTGGAGTCATTAAAACAAGTTTTTCAACCACAAATTTCAGGTTAACAAACAATAGTTTTGGCAAATCGGTTAGGACATCTACTGTGTGCATGACACAAGTCATTTTTCCAACAATTGTTTACAGACAGATTATTTCACTTATGATTCACTATATCGCAATTCCAGTGGGTCAGAAGTTAACATACACTAAGTTGACTGTGCCTTTAAACAGCTTGGAAAATTCCAGAAAATTATGTTATGGCTTTTGAAGCTTCTGATATGCAAATTGACATCATTTGAGTCAATTGGTGGTGCACCTGTGGATGTATTTCAAAGCCTACCTTCAAACTCAGTGCCTCTTGCTTGACATCATGGGAAAATCAAAAGAAATCAACCATGACCTCAGAATTGTTTTTTTTTTGTAGATCTTCACAAGTCTGGTTCATCCTTGGGAGCAATTTCCAAACGCCTGAAGGTACAATAGTATGCAAGTATAAACACCATGGGACCACGCAACCATCATACCGTTCGGGAGGAGACGCATTCTGCCTTCTAGAGATGAATGTACTTTGGTGTGTAAAGTGCAAATCAATCCCAGAACAACAGTAAAGGACCTTGTGAAGATGCTGGTGGAAACAGTTACAAAGTATCTATATCCACAGTAAAACAAGTCCTATATCAACATAACCTGAAAGGCCTCTCAGCAAGGAAGAAGCCACTGCTCCAAAACCGCTACAAAAAAGCAAGACTACGGTTTGCAACTGCACATGGGGACAAAGATCGTACTTTTTGGAGAAATGTCCTCTGGTCTGATGAAACAAAAATAGAATTGTGTGGCCTTAATCACCATCATTATGGTTGGAGGAAAAAGGGGGAGGCTTGCAAGCCGAAGAACAACCGTGAAGCACGGGGGTGGCAGCATCATGCTGTGGGGGTTCTTTGCTGCAGGAGGGACTGGTGCACTTCACAAAATAGATGGCATCATGAGGAAGGAAAATTATGTGGATATATTGAAGCAACATCTCAAGACATCAGTCAGGAAGTTAAAGCTTGGTTGCAAATGGTGCTTCCAAATGGACAATGACCCCAAGCATACTTCCAAAGTTGTGGCAAGATGGTTTAAGGACAATAAAGTCAAGGTATTGGAGTGGCTATCACAAAGCCCTGACCTCAATCCCATAGAAAATGTTTGGGCAGAACTGAAAAAGCTTGCGTGAGCAAGGAGGCCTATACACCTGACTCAGTTACACCAGCTCTGTCAGGAGGAATGGGCCAAAATTCACTCAACTTATTGTGGGAAGGTTGTGGAAGGCTACCCGAAACGTTTGACCCAAGTTAAACAATTTAAAGGCAATGCTACCAAATACTAATTGAGTGTATGTAAACTTCTGACCCACTGGGAATGTGATGAAAGAAATAAAAGCTGAAATAAATAATTGTCTCTACTATTATTCTGACATTTCACATTCTTAAAATAAAGTGGTGATCCTAATTGACCTAATACAAGTTTTTTTTACTAGGATTAAGTGTCAGGAATTGTGAAAAACTGAATTTAAATGTATTTGGCTAAGGTGTATGTAAACTTCCGACTTCAACTGTGCATGTATTTCCATCGATGGGGTTTTCCACCTCACCGACTCAAAATAACAATCTCATTAAGGCACTGGCATTAAACAAATGTAAACAGCTACAGGTCCAAAGAGAGACAAATCAAAAGAGATTGTGGGGGTACAGTAAAACTATTTGAAAAGTATTATCCATGATAAAATATGGCAATAACTGAGCAAACGAAACAACATATGGTAAGTACATCAAATCATCCAGAGGTCAATAAATAAGATTCACACTATTCTCAACATAGACTATACTGTAGAATCCATATAGTGACAGTTCTCATACAAAAACAAAGTATATCAAATCAAATTGTACTTGTCACATGCTTTGTAAACAACAGATGGAGACTAACAGTACTTACAGGCCCTTCCCAACAATGCAGAGAGAGAAAAAGAGAAACAATAAATAATTAAAGGAGGAAGTGATGTGTTTTTCCTATTCAATGTCTTTCACAATTTCAACAGAATTGAGACACATGAATCTTCATGAACACTTCATAACAAAATATATCAATGTTCTATCTCATTCTGTAAATCTTCCATATTTCATCCCTTTATCCAGCCCTCTCCAAGGTGCAGGGTCAATTTGCAGTGCTCACGAGCGCTGGAATGTCCCAGGAAGATGTATTGTAGGTGTTTTCGGGGAAATATTAAGATCCAGCCAGCAGAGAGAGAAGGTGAGGTGCGGGGGAAGGGAGGGGGTCAGAGACGATCAGTATCATAGTCTCTCTGATGATGAAATGCCTCTTATATCCCAGTTCTCTCTCTTTCCTTATCTTTTGCTCCTCTCTCTCTCTCTCTCTCTCTCTCTCTCTCTCAAGCATGGCATCTGTGTCCTACAGGGTGGGCAGGGCAGGCAGCCACTCAGTTCACTAGTAAACACTTTCCACTGTCATCACCACAGTACTACAGAGCCTCAACATCTGTCTTACACTGGTCATCAGCACTCAGCACCCCACAACCACCCCTCCTCTCCCTCTCCTCCAGCTCCCTCATTTATATCATCCAAATATTTCCCCTCAGTGCTTTTTGAAGCTTCCATGGGTCACGGGACCCTGAGCACAAATCATTTTAGCTGGTTGTGTGTGGGGGGTACACATGGAAACCTAATCTGCAATGTTTTCATTCCAGGGTTATTTTTCTTGCCAAGACAGCGATGGTCAATCAGTGGTGATCCCAAACAAAGAGGAGGTTTAGGAAGCCCTCGCTGGTCTGAGTGTCATCGTTGCAGTTTACTTAAACCTTTCTCCCCTCCTGCTCCAGGGGAATAGGCCTAAGCATATTTAGAGTCCCTGATAGCCTGCTGTGCCTGGCTTCAGGATTTAGCCCCAGATCCAGGGCCCTGGCTCTCCTTGATAGATGGAGAACACAATACATTTCCTGGTTTCCAATAAAACGGAGCTGTTCGTTTTTACACTGTGACACATCACTTGCCGTTCTTGTTGTTACTGAATTATGGCCCATTGAGCAGGGGAGCCAAAAAGTACAACATATTTCTGAGTGACCTGTTACTGTTACTTCAGTTGCCCCAGCACCACATATCTGACCTGTAAACACTAATAGATTGTAGAAGAACCAACATCAACCAACACTTTTATTTGCAGTAACTGTAACTGTATGAGGTGATAATTGTCTAAACATTCATAGTGAATACACCTTGGAGGCTACTCTACAGGCAGCATTCGTATTGAACACCTCTGTACACCATTGGCTTGAGAGACACAGGCTGCTGATGGACAGGTCAGTGAGCCAGGGAGATGAGCCAGAGCAGTGCCAGTGACCCGCCCACCTGCAGCCTACATCTGATACAGTATGAGTCAAGACAGGAGAGAGGCTGGGGAGGAATCTGCAGGCCTGGTTAAAGTAATCAGATTGTTTCAGTGCATGTGATCAGCAGTCTAACAGACTTCCAAACAGTTGAATGAGTAAATAAAGTGCCCCAGGGGACTCCTGCTGGAGACGGATTACTGTAAGGGTACACACAAAGGAGTTTAAGCCCCACAGTACTCAGGGGACTGCAGACAAAAGCCTATGTTGGGGTTCTACCAGGGAACTGCCCAGGTTTATTAATCTCATCCTGGGCTGCACCTCCAGCAATTGCAAGTCATGCACTCATTCACATACACACAAACACACACCTGTGCTCAAGTGTACACACACACACACTTGCATGCAATGTATGTGCACCCCCCTACACACACAAACCATTTTTCGTAAATAACTGAACTATGGATGTGAGTTGAATGTTTGTGGGGGTGTGACTCATAAGATCAGTCTCCTGCTCACTTGGCTGTGGAAGAAGGCTTAGGGGGAAGTTGGAGCTGAGGCATTATTGAGCCCCATCCTATTCTGCATCCATTCTTCCTCCTCTTTGGACCTGACACAAGTAAAGGGATTAGGAGCCCCTGTTTCCGTCAGGCCCTCTACCCAGGACAAAGCACTCCACAGCTTAGTGTCACTGTCTATGATAAAAGTGCAGATCTCTGTCAGTCAGCTTGGGCAGACAGTGTTTGGAAGCTAATCTCATTAAGAGATGAAGAAAAAGAGTGGCAGAGAGAGAATTTGTTTTGAAGTAATGACATTTGCTCAAGTGTCAGAGTACATACAAAATCAGCCAAAAGTTTGGACACACCTACTCATTCAAGGGTTTTTGGAATCATGTAGTAACCCAAAAAGTGTTAAACAAATCAAAATATATTTTATATTTTAGATTCTTCAAAGTAGCCACCCTTTGCCTTGATGACAGCTTTGCATTCTCTCAACCAGCTTCAGGAGGTAGTCACCTTGAATGGTTTTCCAAAAGTCTTAAAGGAGTTCCTACATATGCTGAGCATTTGTTGCCTGCTTTTCCTTCACTCTGCGGTCCAACTCATCCCAAACCCTATCAATTGGGTTGAGGTTGGGTGATTGTGGAGGCCAGGTCATCTGTTGCAGCACTCCATCACTCTCCTTCTTGGTCAAATAGCCCTTACACAGCCTGGAGGTGTGTTTTGGGTCATTGTCCTGTTGAAAAGCAAATGATAGTCCCACTAAGCGCAAATCAGATGGGATGGCGTATCACTTCAGAATGCTATGGTAGCCATGCTGGTTTTAAGTGTGCCTTGAATTCTAAATAAATCACAGAGTCACCAGCAAAGCACCCACACACCATCACACCTCCTCCTCCATGCTTCACGGTTTGAACCACACATGCAGAGATCATCCGTTCACCTACTCTGCGTCTCACAGAGACACGGCGGTTAGAACCAAAAATCTCAAATTTGGACTCATCAGCTCAAAGGACAGATTTCCACCGGTCTAATGTCAATTGCTTGTGTTTCTTGGCCCAAGCAAGTCTCTTCTTCTTATTGGTGTCCTTTAGTAGTGGTGTCTTTGCAGCAATTCGACCATGAAAGCCTAATTCACGCAGTCTCCTCTGAACAGTTGATGTTGAGATGTGTCTGTTACTTGAGTGCGCAGCTGAAAATTCTATGCTGGAAACACTAGGTTTGTTATTTTTGATTAAAACAAAACCGCTATTCATTAAATATGAATAATGTGTGGATTCCGCGACGCGGTTAGCTTTTAACATCTAGGACCGCTATTTCTTGTCCCGGATTCCCGCTTAACAGACAGGTTGAAGCTTGCTTGAGAGAGACGCAAAGCTGCTAGCCATCAAGCTAACGAAGTTGGTACCATATGAGCTTTACAACGGATCCCTCTTTATTTGAAGAAATAAATGAACTGTTCCAGTGCCATAGGAGCTGTATCCACTACGCTTTGTTTCGGGACAAACCAGATCACTCCAATGATCTGGTTCCATTGCAGCAATTGTTTGCGTGCCGAGGATTATAGGCTTGAGGTGGCTTCCTTGATCATGCAGGTCACTAGTCTACGTAGGAAACTGGGGAAAACACAAAGTGGAATGTTTACATTTTCCAAGCAGGTGGCTAGACGGCGTTTGCACTAGTTGGATGCATCTCTGCCTTGTTGTTTGTCGTTATCCTAATGGCCGGTGTTGCCCGGAGCTCCCCAATCTGATATCGGAGTCGACGGAGAACAGCAAGAGGAGCAAGGCAATCAATGATGGTCGTATGTCACGAGCTGTGAACACCGAAGACACGGCCTCCCGCAAAGCAGTCTACACTCCCAATGAGAGGCCCGGAGCAGATACAAACAATGAACAGTTTCGCCGTCCTTAAAGCCTGATCTTCCTTCACATGTGTTGCTGGGGGTGCCTGTGTCCGTGGCCACAGTGCCTACTACTAAGATTTCGAAGTCAACATCGGCAAAATTCCATCCCTGCCCTGGATCGAGCGGGGCTTCTCCATCTGTTGGAGGCCTGCACCAGGTGCCGGGCTCAAGTTATCTTGCCTCTCGCCCGTCCATAAAGGGTTCTCCGAATCATGTGAAGTGTGGGAGTGGGCGGATTTCCTTGTCCTTCTTGCCAGCAGTGATTTGGGCAGCTCCATGGTAAGAAATGTGACCGTTCCTGGTGCAAAAACAATGTCCTATCAATGAGCTTGTGTAAATGACGTTACTAAGCTACACTCGAATGTACTACGATTCTATAGCTGATCTTTAAAGGAAGCCTGTCCAACAATCCAGGTAGAATCAGGAATTCCCCAGGGCAGCTGTCAAGGCCCCTTATTTTTTTATATCTTCATTAATGACATGCCACTGGCTTTAAGTAAAACCAGTGGCATTATCAACAAGGCAGGTCTAACAGGCCCTAGTTTTGTCGCACCTGGACTACTGTTCGGTCGTGTGGTCAGGTGCCACAAAAAGGGACTCAGGAAAATTGCAATTGGCTCAGAACAGGGCAGCACAGCTGGTCCTTGGATGTACACAGAGAGCTAATATTAATAATATGCGTGTCAATCTCTCCTGGCTCAAATTGGAGGAGAGATTGACTTCATCACTACTTGTATTTATGAGAGGTGCTGACATTTTGAATGAACCAGTGCATACCCCAAAAGACATGCCACAAGAGGTCTCTTCACAGTCCCCAAGTCCAGAACAGAATATGGGAGATGCACAGTACTACATAGAGCCATGACTACATGGAACTCTATTCCACATCAAGTAACTCATGCAAGCAGTAAAATTTGATTTAAAAAACAGATAAAACATGCCTTATGAAACAGAGGGGACTGTGAAGCACAAACACAAACATAGGCACAGGCACATGCATACACACACGATAACATACACACTGTACACACGCACATGGATTTTGTACTGTAGATATGTAGTAGTGTTGGAGTAGGGGCCTGTGTTGTGAAATCTGTGAATGTGCTGTAATGTTTTTAAACTGCCTTAATTTTGCTGGACCCCAGGAAGAGTAGCTGCTGCCAATGGGGGTCCATGATAAATACAAATACTTGAACTCTATGAAGCATTTATTTGGACTACAATTTCTGATGTTGGTACCTTTGGGTCTTCCTTTCCTGTGGCGGTCCTCATGAGAGCCAGTTTCATCATAGCGCTTGATGGTTTTTGTGACTGTTCTTCAAGAGACTTTCAAAGTTCTTTATATCTTAAAGTTATGATGGATTGTCATTTCTCTTTGCTTATTTGAGCTGTTCTTGCCATACTATGGACTTGGTCTTTTACCAAATATAGCTATCTTCTGTATACCACCCCTAACTTGTCACAACACAACTGATTGGCTCAAATGCATTAAGTCGAAAAGAAATATCACAAATTAACTTTTAACAAGGCACACATGTTAATTGAAATGCATTACAGGACTACCTCATGAAGCTGGTTAAGAGAATGAAAAGAGTGTGCAAAGCCATCGTCAACGGAAAGGGTGGCTACTTTGAAGAATATAAAATATTTTTAGATTTTTTAAAAACTTTTTGGGTTAATACCTGATTTCATATGTGTTATTTCATCATTTTGATGTCTTCACTATTATTTATACAATGTAGAAAATGGTAAAAAGAAAGAAAAACCCTGGAATGAGTCGGGGTGTCCACACTTTTGACTGGTATTGTAAATATGCCAAAGAAGTCACAAAATGCACCAAAATTCTGACATTCCTACTGAGCATGACATATTTAATTAATCAGTGAGTGTAAGTAACACAGTAATGATTTATAAGTTATCAGTGAATGTACTGCCCCAACAAAATATGATTACAGACTGCACAGGGGCAGAAGAAATGGAAACAGGGAGATAGAGAGAAAGAGAGAGATCCACTGATTGAGGCTAGGCCTAATGCTACAGTGCATTCGGAAAGTATTCAGACCCCTTCACTTTTTCCACATTTTGTTACGTTTCAGTCTTATTCTAAAATGGATTAAATTGTTTTTTCCCCCTTATCAATCTACACACAATACCAAATAATGACAAAGCAAGAACAGTTTTATAGAAATTTGTGCACATTTTTTAATCACATTGACATAAGTATTCTGACTCTTTACTCAGTACTTTGTTGAAGCACCTTTGGCAGTGATTACAGCCTCGAGAATTCTTGGGTAAGACACTACAAGCTTGGCACACCTGTATTTGGGGAGGTTCTCCCATTCTTCTCTGCATATCCTCTCAAGATCTGTCAGGTTGGGTGGGGAGTGTCGCTGCACAGATATTTTCAGGTCTCTCCAGAGATGTCCAGGCTCTGGCTGGGCCATTGAAGCCACTCCTCCATTGTCTTGGCTGTGTGCTTAGGGTCGTTGTCCTGTTGGAAGATGAACCTTTGCCCCAGTCTGAGGTCCTAAGCGCTCTGGAGCAGTTTTTCATCAATGATTTCTTTGTACTTTGCTCCTTTCATCTTTCCCTCGATCCTGACTAGTCTCCCAGTCCTTGCTGCTGAAAAACATCCCCACAGCATGATGCTGCCACCACCATGCTTCACCGTAGGGATGATGCCAGGTTTCCTCCAGAAGTGACGTTTGGCATTTAGGCCAAAGGGTTCAATCTTGGTTTCAGCAGACCAGAGAATCTTTTTTCTCATGGTCTGAGAGTCCCTTAGGTGAGTTTTAGCTCCAAGCTGGCTGTCATGTGCCTTTTACTGAGGAGTGGCTTCTGTCTTTCCACTCTACCATAAAGGCCTGATTGGTGGAGTGCTGTAGAGATGATTGTCCTTCTGGAAGATTCTCCTATCTCCACAGAGTAACTCTGGAGCTCTGTCAGGTTCATCGGGTTCTTGGTCACCTCCCTGACCAAGGCCCTTCTCCCCTGACTGCTCAGTTGGGCCTGGTGGCCAGCTCTAGGAAGAGTCTTGGTGGTTCCAAACTTATTCCTTTTAAGAATGAGTCCACTGTGTTCTTGGGGACCTTCAATGTTGTAAAACATTTTGGAACCCTTCCCCAGATCTGTGCCTCGACACAATTCTGTCTCAGATCTCTACGGACAATTCCTTTGAACTTATGCCTTGGTTTTTGCTCTGACATGCACTGTCAACTGTTGGACCTTATATAGACAGGTGTGTGCCTTTCCAAATCATGTCCAATCAATTGAATATACCACAGGTGGACTCCAATCAAGTTGTAGAAACATCTCAAGGATGATTAATGGAAACAGGGTGCACCTGAGCTCAATTTCGAGTCTCATGCCATTGGATCTGAATACTTATGTCAATAAAGTATTTCTGTTTATTTTTATTTTTAATACATTTACAAACATTTCAAAAAATCTATTTTCACTGTGTCATTATTGGGTATTGTGTGCAGAATGATGATGAAAACATGCATTTAATCCATTTTAGAATAAGGCTGTAACGTAACAACATGTAGAAAAAGTCAAAGGGTCTGAATACCTTCCGAATGCACTGTATGCCCAGAACCCCATGTGGTTGTAGAATGTGTGACGTTAGTGTGAGAGTGAGCTACAAGCATACAGCACTCGGACTGCAGCACTTGCCACCCTGATGCCACCCATTTCTTGTGTATCTGTGAAAAGCCTACGTGTTGGAAAAACATTCCAGAGCTGGATCACATTTACAGAGTGCATGGGGCCAGTCCTGAAATCCTGAGCCAGAAGAGGCCTTGTCTCAATTCCACATGCACGTTCGACTGGGGTGCTTGTAGAACAGACAAGGAAAGAGACGATGCTATTTTGCAGGTACATACACTAAAACGTCATTGTAAAAAAAAATGCATTCCAATTATTTATCTATTTTTCACAATAAAATCAATGAAAAACTGCAATCCTACTATATTTTCCCAAATTGACACCTCTACTAATGTGCCATTAACTCTCTCCCTTTTTCATTGAATCTTCTCTGTTTTTCTCAGTTTTGAAATGATCAACTGGATATTTAGCTTTCTTCATATTCATTCTAGCGGTTATTTTTAGATTGCATTTTTGCAGCATATTGCGGTAAACATTTGTGGTGTGTTTTGAATAGTTGTCATCCTCTGCAAATACATTTGATCCCCTGAAGAGTTGAAGCTGCTGATGAAAATCACCATGTACTAGTTTGTTTACCATAGCTGAGGAATATTAATATCTGACTGACCTGTCCCGCTGGCTCCTTCACTGGATCCCTAACAGACAACTTTAGGAGATGAGGTTATTGTGGCTACTAACAAATTGCATGCTTGAGCTGCTTTGCTTCCTTTGCTATCATTCTAATGTGAACCCACCAGACAGCTCCCAGTACAGGTCTGACTCCCCTCCTCTCTTCCTCAGGCCAACAGCTCCCCCACACCAAGCCACAGAGGCGTAGCCCCCCATCCCTACCCATCAGCCTGGCCTCTTAAGTGTTGATGGGCATTAACATGGTTGAGCCTCTGTGGCTTGCCAAAGTATTCTGCTAGCTCTTTGTTTTTCAACTGTTATCATGCACACGTGCAAGCATGCATGCACACACAAAGCCACACACAAAGACACACACACACCCGCAGACACACACACACCACACACACACACACACACACACACACACACACACACACATACACACACACACACCCACAGACACACACACACACACCCACAGACTCCACGCAAACACACACGCACACATTGTGATTAAGCAAGACGTTGTTGCAGTCATATTAAACACACCATTTTGTAAAGTATTAGTTTACGAATGACTACGCCTATATTATGTTGGGTATTATGACCTGTTCAATAAAATATTCATCATTTCATCTACAAGCGTATAATTAGAAACTCAATTAACCATTGGGAAATGCACCTAGTGAATACCAAGTGCCCACGGCATTACACATTAATACCCCTAAATAACAGGTCACAATGTGTAGGGGGAAATGGATGGCACATTATGAAATGACAGATGAGTGCATCATTTTATGTTGCTAGGATAGGCCAGGCAATGCTGACACAGAACCCAATACTTCCTTACAGAGGAATACAGCTAACCCAGTCAGTGCACTAAGAATCCAGGCAAGCTGAAGCAATATTATCCAGCTTACGCCAGCTAATATTAGATGTGTCTTTCTGCAGGGGCCCTCTACTTCAACACCAGCACTAGCCGTAGCTACTTCTTCACCCCCATTTCACTCTTTCTTTTGGAAAAATTTGAGAATAAAGAACACTACGTCTTGCGAAATACATCTCACTGTTTCTGACCTGCCTAGTCTTTTATCCTATCATCTAAACACCATGCCATAGCTACAGTATGTATGTGTAAGAGTAGCTTTGAGGCAGGAGAAAGCCTTGTCCATTTTGCGTGCATCCCCTTTCACACGAGAACAAAGGCCACGTGGGAGTGTCGTACACTACAGTGAGTGGAACACAGTAAGTTAGTGCAGCTTATGTAGAAACCTAGCCGTCAGCATGTAGCCTATCCACCACCCCGCATCCCAAACACAGCTAATTAAAAAACACAATTTCACAGGAGGACACCCCAATCCAGCATAAAAAGCACCTATCAGCACACCAGGGGATCGTCCAACACTGAGAATTACAAGGGAAGGAGTGAAGGTAAGGGGGCTCTGGTGTTATGAGTTCAGTGGTCTGTTAAAATAATGTGGCTAGTGAATTGAACAATACTGCTGCTTCAACATACTGTATATTCATATAGAGGATCAAGTGGTTAGCAATATAGATAAAAATGCATTCTAATTTTAATATTTCACTAGATCTTTTGCCACCCATCTGCACTTGTCTGAGCATCACAGTGTAATAGTTGACAACAATATATCTTCAGAAATAATACACTTTAATATTCTCATAAACTGACAAAACAGCCAGATCATTAGAATGCTCAACATTCCTCAATAGTAGTCTACTGTCCAACACATGTGGAGTGACACCCTTATTACACAGGTCTTTTCAGACCAGACGCCCCTCTCAGGGAGATGTGTGTCCTCTAATGATGTCTAATTGAACTCCCAACACCAGGTCAGAAGCAGCTATCAGGGGGATGGTCTATTGTCACTACACTTCTCACACATCATCTCACTCCCCGACCGACAGACAGACAAATGACCACCTCATAGTTTCTACTACAGCTCCCACCCAGCAGACAACCAAACCAACCATAACTATTTACTTTGGTTAATAGTGGCTTTACATTGTAACCTATACTAGTCTAAACTATTACACATCATAGTCACGGGAAGTAGGGATGCTGAGGGTTCTGCA
Source organism: Oncorhynchus mykiss (assembly GCF_057628025.1). Taxonomy (NCBI): domain Eukaryota; kingdom Metazoa; phylum Chordata; class Actinopteri; order Salmoniformes; family Salmonidae; genus Oncorhynchus; species Oncorhynchus mykiss. The sequence continues at coordinate 25,948,375 of NC_143027.1, forward strand.
GCACCCTCTGAAAAATCTGAATATTTGTATTTGTAGTGCACAGGGCCTTTAATAGTCCTATATTAGCAGACCGATAACGCGGGGAAAAATGCTCAATCCCGTTGTTAATATCAACAGGTCTTCTGAACATTTATAGAATGAAATTGCACACTAATTCTAAAATAACATTATTCAGCATAACAGGTTTTATAAAAATACATTGGAGGGAGAATTTACTGGGACACAAAATCATCAAATCTCCTCTGTCTGAACATACATACATAAATTGTGCAATAGGTGTGAAAATAAATGTTTGCCAATCCATTGATTTACGGTAGCCAGATATGATTATGGGGCATGAATCAATTTCTGTAGAAATGTAATTAGGCACCTCTCCTGTTGTATGGCAAGGAGTCTGCCTTGCAGGTCACGGCAGTTTGTGGGCTGATATATGCACCTTAAATTAGTGTCATAAAAATCATAATGGTGCCAATTACATCTCTAAGTATCCCATCAATACAAATGAAATAAACAAATACAGGTAGTGTTGTGTACACATGGGACCCCCCTGCTAGTTGTTGACCTGAGACTGATGGAAGGTGAAGAAAGGGAGGCTGGATGATGTAATGATGGATAATAGTGTGGGCGTACATGACAGGAATCAGCAGGTTGCTGTTTAGAGGCTCTGGATATCCTCGAAGCTCACACCGTTACAACAAGTTCACGGCCAAAACAACACCCCAAATGTGTCTAGAAATTACTGCCTGTTCAGACCTCATACACAATTTTACGCACGCACGCACACACGCGCACACACGCACACACACACACACACACACACACACACACACACACAGTCTTGTACAACTAACCTTGTGGGGACACACAATTCTGTCCCATTCAAAATTCTATTTACCTAACCCCTAACCCTAAACCTAACCTTAACCCTAACCCTGAACCTAACCCTAGCTCCTAACCCTAACCCCCTGGAACCCCTAACCCCGTGGAACCCCTAACCCCCTGGAAATAGCATTTGACCTTGTGAGGACCAATCAAATGCCCCCCCCCCCCCTTCGCACCGTTTGTCTATGTCACTGTTTCCTGACTGCATCTCCCAGGCAATGGCATCCTGGAGCTGCTGCTATGACATCCACATTGTTACCACTAACTGCATATGGTCATGTCGGACAGAGCAGGATGAATGGCTGACAAAAACAGTGATGCAGGGCAATATATGTAGCTCATTGTTTGTTGCAGGGAGCTAGAATGTCCCAGGGATTGAAGTAGCAATGTTAAAAAACCCTGACACATAAAGCTTAAAATGTAGTGACAAGCATGAAGAGCACTAATACAATGAGTGGGGACATAGGGTCACATGTTGCACACAGTCAGGGTTGAAGGCAGAATAAACTTAAGCCTCCCATCGAGACAACAGCAAACACCCCCAGCCAGTGAGTTTCACTATTATCAAGGCGCACTGATTGGATGCGCGCAAAGGTAACTTTGCCAATAGAATTCCGGGACTCTGTCCTTTCCAAGCATGCATGTCGGTTAATCGCCAGCAAAATACCATAACTGAAATGGCCCATGTTCTTACTGTTGGTTATAGATAAATAACTAAACAAATATATTGTGTAATAATTGTGTGTAATAATTTCACAATACATTTCCATTCAATTCTTATTAGTCTACCAATTAAACATTTCTGAAGTAAAAGTTATAAAGACCAAATAATAATAATAACAATAATAATAAGTTCAAGAAATTATAGTTTAAGTTCTCAGAGTGTAAAACCATTTGACGACCACGAAGGCCACAAATCTTTAGCATGTCATTGTTGCTTTGCGCGTGGAGTTTTTTTAATGGTCGAATGCTGACATATTATTATTCTAATGTAAGAAAGGAACAAAACTAAAGCCAATATTTTCATATAGGCCCACCATATTCGAAAAGGCTTATAGCTCCCTCTAGTTCTATTTTGTTCGTGTGTGTGTAATTATTACCATGATATAGGATTAATAACGAAATAATATCAAGAAACTATTCCAAAAGGTGGGTCGATATGTTTTGGTTGTTGTTTTATCTTGAAACGAACAAAAGGTCTAGCTACATTTAAATCTAAAATTGTTCAATTGTGCCTTCCACGTACCATACACAGCGGTTAGGATAAATACTCCACTAAATGCTGCAGTGACCATCATCGGTCTCCAATCCAAGAGATCCTTGCCTCAAGAGATCCTTGTCATAACAATTCAGAAAATATCAACAAAATTGCAGATAATTAAGTGCCAGTAAAAGCAATCGTTTTGTGACTGACTATAGTTTTGACTAAGTCGTCGATACTGGATGGGCTATAAGAACACATCTCCGTTAGAAACGTATTACGGTTAACACCAAAGTGAATTATCACATGCCATACAAATAGAAAGAAACGATTGAAAAGCAAAATGTTCTCAATTATAGGTATATAATATAATAAATGTAGGCCATATTTTCTAAAGAGCGTCTGGCAACTTGACAAGTAGCCGGAGCGCGTATCTGTGTGAGAGTGACAATGCTGGAAAAAAATGTACACATCAGCTTATAGTGTAGGCCTACTGATAGATCATGGGATGAATAAAGTTAAATTGAAATTGATTATTTGGCTGAAATTATACAATTGTTGGACACATTCTAAACATAATTACATTCATGCGTCCCAAGTGAACAGGAGAGGCCTACTTGGTGTTATTTCATTGTGCGTAAAACAACCAGAGAATAGTCTATATGTAAATATAATTTTTCTTACTGTTGGTAGTCATGTTTGCAGTACAGTTTCCTATCTCGGAAATAACAACTGGTAGTTAGAGGTTGTTGACACACAGCGCACTGCAGACACTCCTCATGCCACGAGGAATCGTTGACTCTCATCAGAAACCTGTCAGATATTGGACGCTGGCATCCTTCACATACAGATTGGTGATGGCATTCCGTCCCTAAAATGGATGTAAAATAAGTTAAAAGGGCAAAAATATTTTAACAATAGTATGCATACTAACTATACTTTATGGACTGTTTGTGTCTTTTTTTATAGTTACCGGCTTATGACATGTTTATAATCTATATAACCTTATATTTATTAGCTAAACAATGTAAATGTTCAGTTTAGCTAATAAATATAAGGTCATAGATGATAAACATGTCATAAACAGGTAACTATAAAAATACACAAACAGTCCATATCACACTACAAGACCCGGTTTTAGGCCCTACCTAATCTTATAATTGGAACTATCTAAATATTCTAAACCAAAGATATGAATGTGTTTTAATTGGCTATCTATACCACAACCACAAAATCTGAAAAGAGAAGGTATCCGCCTGCGGTGAAAATAAAGTATTTGTTAAATGTGATATGCCTAAAAAAAACAGCAATCAATTGCAGTAACGGTAATCCAATTATTTGAAATAGTGAAATAGTGATAATTTCACAAAATAATGAAATAGGCTAGTTTTGTCAGTGTAATAGGGAGATTCTAAATACAATTATATAATTGTGCTATTATTTCTGCTAAACAGTCCGGCCTACAGTAAATACACTACATTCATTATTAAAATGATAACTAAAGCAAATGGTGTAAAATGTCAAATGTTAAGGAGGCCTATGGCTCGTGGGGGGATTGTCTGCACGTATAGCTTGCAGGACACACACTTAGAACTAGAACTTTCTCGTATTGTGTGTGATGTCTGTACTCCGGGCTCTTTTAGATGCAGATGAACCTATGCGGACTTACCAAGCACGACTCCAAGGGTAGCTTGACGATGGGGATGATCTTCAGTCTTTATACCGTCTAACATCCTTGGGTACTTGGATTGGTTTCTCTTCAAGAAACAGCGTTCCAGTGACTCCGGACCTGTTGCAATATCCATAACAATGTACTGTCAGACTTTTCTTCGCTTCAAATACTAGCTAAATGCCACAATATTTGCTGAGGCTACTTGCACACACATACACAAACAATGCGTTTTCCCAGATCGCTAACTTAAAAAAATAATAATTAAAAAAAAAGTCGTCCCAATGTTAAGACAGACGTCACTGTTTGTAGGACTATCCTAAGCAGAATCGTCGTATGTCACAGAATCGGATGAGAAGCGACAATAAACCTGACAAACACTATTTGGAGCAGTCACCTGTTAATTTGGACTGAATATGTATACTGTAGGCTATCTTCTTGTTTGCACCCGCGCGTGACCAGAAGAGAATTCTATGGAGGATGAAGCTTATCCGCTCGAGACGTATGTTTCTACCAAGAAAAACTACTAAAACAACAACAATTGTAACTCCAGAAAATATGAGTGAAATGTTCCAATGGTAACTCTTCAAATGCTATGCCCCTTGGACGGATCCCTGCCGCTTGAAAAGTCTGCATTACGAGATTGAAGCGAATGGATCCTCCTCCCACCCCTCTGGGGCAGCGTCACTTTTTTAGACTATTTACTGACATTGAGATGCTATTGGTGCTCACATTTGGTGCGCTCTAAAAGTTGAACTATGTTTCGCCTATCACTTTGAACAAAGCTATAGACACAACATGGTGAGAGAAACAAAAATGCAGTCAGTGTACTACAACTCAAATACTGTACATTGTAATCTAAAGGTATATCAAGAAGTTTAACTTGCTATGGCCATTTGCAATTTATCTTAATTTAGTTCAAAGTGAACCATTGCTAAGATAATACTTCTTTATTACAATTGATATTATAATAATTATAATAATACATAAATTATTGTAATTATTAGAGTAGTAGTATAAGTCTCCTAGTAGGCCTATAGTTGGTGTTTGTATTGTTTTTTGTTGTTGTTGTTGATGTTTCTTCTTTTTCTTCTTTTTTCTTCTTCTTGTCTTCATATAGGTTAGTAAAAGCTTTGAAATTAAGTATTGGACCATTACGCTTTCGACGTTCACATGCTTTGTGGTATTGTGTCCACTGTGCACTACAAAGACTCGAACCTAGTGACTCCTGTACAGCCGATGCACCTGGCGATGGGTGGCGATAACTGAACACTGTGCAGCCTTGATGCCGACGGTGAGAGTGGCTTCCACTGAAACATACTTGAAAGTAGCCCGTCTAGAAAGTAGCCTATACTGACTTTTTCTTCCTCTAATCATGTTGCTAGAGCTTATGCACGTACAATCTATTTTAAAAACAGGATGGAACCCTTTTTATCTCATTCAATAACTTAGGGCTATCGTTTGCATAATTTAGGTCTATGTTAAATTGTTAGTAATATTGTTGCCTAATACATCATGGAATGCGACCTGTTTGGCTGTGCACCTATTTGCATAAGCCTAGTTATTGTGCGCAGTTGGACATGCTTCTCTTTTTGGTTGTGTGCATCCCGAGGAATCAAAACTATTATTATTGTGGTGTAATTTTAGGAACAAATTTTGGTTTTAAAAAATTGCATTTTATTCACATAAACAAACAAACATTTATCATAAACAAACAAGTGTAGTAATACTAATTATTCATACTGACACAATGCTGTTCTGTGCTGGACACAGGCCTTCATTATAATTCAGCAGAGGGCTATAATTCCTTTAATCTTTTTTTATCAATCGCACGTGTCCTCGGTTGTGATTGAGATGCACAGGACTTGGAACCAGATTTATTCATGACAGCATGGCTCAGAAAAGCAAGCCTTGGAATCGAAAATAGTATCCCCCACAAAAGAAAAGAAGCACTCCTCAATTATTTCCAATTTTAACCAATGATACACATGTAAAAAAGGAACCAGGTAAAACCATGTTTTATTCGATGCAACTAGTTGCCATTATGTAGGCCTATAGACTATGACATAATGTGTCTTAAAGGCCATGAAAAAGATTTTAGCTTTCCAATACGGGCTTCATGTTTTAAGTTGTCTGCAAAGGTGGGGAATGTGAGTCGACCGTAGCTTAAATCACAGGGTGCTATAGATAATTCGTCATGCCTCCCCTTTCGCAGTACTCCAGGGATTCAGTACCTCAGAGGCATAAGGACACTTCAAGCAGTCACTCTGAGATTACAAGGCTACCTCTTTTACCTCAGCCCTCTCTATATCTCTACACCAACTAAAGGCCTAGAAAGTCTTGAATTGGCTAATAGACGCACACCTTCATGGGTTTGACCATTCCGTCGCCCATGCATGGCTTTAGGTCTGGAGATTCCTCAGCTCAGCGGTTTAATGTGATTATAATCTCAATGTGATCAAGCACAACATCGGGCAGGAGGTGGGTTGGAAGAGACGTCCTCTGCTTAAGTTAATTACTTGGATCAGATATTATTTATCGCCGCGCGTCTAAATCCAAAGGATATCCTAAATGTCCAAGTAGTCAAATAAATACTAGATCAAACTCAAACCGACTTGTCAGCAATAGAAAAGAGACTGGCAACATTTTCATCGTTGTTTAAATAGCTTAAAGGACCTAAATCAGGCGGTAATAGTTTATTGCATTTAGCCCATATTTTATTTCCAATAATATTGCTTCATGTTGTTGCAGGGCTGATCCAACCAAAGCCAAAGTTGGGATATGTATACATATAGGCTAATAAATAAGAAATATGGTATAGATGCCAATGATGTGTTGGCCGATGCAAATTATTTGAGCTAAAATCCGATAGAATTTTACACAATAATTAGCAACCACATCAAATACAAAATAACCAAAACAACAATCAGAAATAACACAATACTACTATTACTACTAATAATAATACGTTTACAATCGTAGTAAAGGAATTAAACATAACCAGGCAGCCTATATTACACATATATAAATATAACTAGGTATATTACACATAGGCCTATGGAAAATAAAATGCACAACATAATCCTATGAAAAAAGTTCTACACGTGATCGAATGATACTAGAGTGTGTGGTCTTAGTTTTAGGTTAGAACTACCTGGTATCCATATTGTTCTTGATATCCTTTGTGGACCATACAGTGAACTGTAGCCTACTTTGCAATGTTCAAGCCGATGCCCTCTGGCGTTCAGAAGAAGAACTACTAACGACTGGGTCTAATTAAGAATTGTCTTGATAATAATTATTCGTGCATGACTATTTAGACATATTCTGGATTGAGTTGGATTTGATTTGGTAAATATATTTGTTTATATGCTGCGGTTCTCTTACAAAACGACTGCCTCAACAGAGACTAATGTTGGATTTACTTTGCCTATAGGATATACTGTATGTCAGAGGCATCAGACAAAGGTATTTTGTCATATTCAGAAAACTAATTTAGAGAAATAGTTAATTCGCGTACAATGGAATAGTATAGGTATATAATAGATAGAACAATAGTAAGCTTCCTGAACGTTAGGCCTATGGGATTGATCTGCCTTCTGTGGGGATGGTATACATGTTACTCTCATTGCATCCTATCGACAAGACAATTCATACGTGCTTATCATGAACACCAACTACTGGCTATCGGATAGGCCAATACTTAACCAAAAGCTGTGTTTTTGCCCGCCGCGTTTAATGGTCTCTACGTGAGAACCCCGTCCTGCCATAGTCCTACTTTCGAAGAAACTTCACGCAGCAGGTGTGCTGCATGTGCACCTTGGGAAAGGTCCCAATAGTATGCAAAGAATAGTCTGTTTTCAGTAAAACAACCCATTTCTATTGCACTCACCGAAAATACAAGAGGTTTTGTTTGAATGAAATGAAATGCATGCAAGCTTAAGTTCGTTGCAGACCTAAATAGCAACAACAACATTTACTTTATTCATATTTTAAATAGGCCATTCAAGACATAAGAGAACGAATCAAGTAACCGAATAATAAACTGCTATTTTTAATACTGATTTGAGTCAAAGTTTTAAATTGTTGGTTACAAACTGTAATTTATTATTGTGTCCATTGTGATTACATTTATCTTATGGTAAAATAGACGATATTGTAGTACAACAAACCAATAATCACTAGACAAAAACTGAAACTGCTAATACATTCGTTAAATATATAAATCGTTGTATTATCTTATATATAGATCAACAATGATATGACAACCAAATGTGACGTATTCTTTATTCGGCACGTTTTTCCCCTCGGTGAACAGTTAACTTTCAGAGCCCGGGGCAAAGAGTGTGTGTTTGTGAGATCACTGAGCGAGATGTGAAGGGTCAGGTCAATACCTATTTCATTATCGGCTCGAAGAACCTGTTACTTGTTATTTTCATCGCCAAACCCTCTATAATAGACCGACAAGGAATTAAACACGGGTTATAACTACTATACACAAATATATATTATAGATCATATATTGATAAAACAATTTAAATATCAACTATATATCTTTACCACCATCATAATGACGGGTCTCAAACATAGTGATAACTAGTTGAATTACACACACAAAAAATCGTTTTATTTAAGTTATTAATTTACTGTTATTACTGTTACCTTAAATAATAACAATAATAATACAAACAGAAAGCCTAAAATCGTGGTATAATGTAGCCAAGTATAAACATGCATTTGATTGTTATATTTTTCAAAGGTACATTTTATTACACTTGACGCCTACGAATTTCTGGTAACTAGAGGCAACCTCAATTTAGTTTGCTCTCACCAATATAAACGTTTTTCGATTTCAATAATGTGCATGGGGCATAAAATACGATTTTAAGTATTGATGATGACATTGCAGGGCATACATAATGAGTTTAATTTAGTTAAAATTGGTCAAATCAGTAAAATTGACAGGTTGGCTTTCCGTTCAACATATCCAACATAATCAATAATCAACATAATGAGAATAACCATTTAGAGAGTACATTTTGTGGAAAAGTTTGTCAAGCTTTTTTTACTGGAATCTTGTACTCTACAAAACACTATAATTATACTTTAAATACATCAGATCAGATTATATTAATGTCAGATAAATAGTATTCCAAAATATTGACAATGGCTACAAAAGGATATACAAATACAGGAACGCAAATCAAACTTCCCTTTAATGCAAATGTGACTTATTTAGTCTAGAGATCCCAGTGAAAAAGCCCAGACTGAAGGCATACACCAGATACATACAGTAAATTGCAGTGGTGGAGGACTTTGGTGGTTTAACTCACTTTGATCTTTTAATGAATGTTCCTCAAAACCCCTGGCTCTCCATGATGTGTCTTTAAAGGCAAGGATAAAAGCTCCAGAGCTCCACACAAGATATGGCTTACTGTAGCTTAAATAGCTGCTTACAAGCATAGGCTGAGGTACACAGAACATGATCTCTGAGATATCACTCAAAATGGCCATAATATATTATTAACTAGGTGTTGTTTATTCAACTCTTGATTTCTGAAGGCCACTCCTGGAGGCCAGTACAGACCACCAGAATCCTTTATCGTGCAACTCAATCATGCCCTCTTTGATACACTCATATCCAAAACTACAAACAACATCCTTGATTTAGCCTAATCAAACATACGTTTAATAGTAAACTAAATTTAAGAAAGGGAAATAATTAGCCATTAAAACACTGAAAATGAATACAAATATTGAAATATGAGTGCCTATTATATGTATTTCATTCTGCAATCCCAAAACGACACTCACATTTCACACCAGTTTTTTAAAATACACTGGTTACTCCTTTCTGAACAAACAGCAAACACATGGCCGCTTTCACAGCAGAATGTACTCATACAGATACAGTACATAGAAAGAAGGAAGAGAATGGTGTAGTTCTACTGGCAACATCAATAAAAACAAACAAACATAATACAACATACATAATCAACAACAACAACAAAAGAACAGCAAAACAACAGTGCTGAAATTCTATAATTTTCACAGCCCCAGCCTTATACACCCCATCTGAGAGAAAATCAGCACTACAATGATGCCCCCTGCTGTACATTCTAACAGTTACATGTGACTCACTTATGGTAAATTCCCACACACTGCAGAAATATGAGCTCCTCTTTTTGCCCCAGAACTACTTTCAATTTAACATGGTAAGAGATCATAATAACGTTATACACAAAATGTGTAATGCCAAAATCTTGAATAAGTGTTATCCACAACAAATGAGAATGTCAAATTGCTACACAAGGTTACAGTGAATAGCAATTTAATGTTGCATAGAACAGGGTGGCCAATTATTATTTCATTTTTTTGTTGCATATGTAACAGTAGAACAATATAGCTCAGTACTTGTGTTGTTTATTTTATACAGTCTTTTTTGCTCATCTTTATCAAGGGTTTCAATCATTTTGGATCTGACTATAATGAGTGAGGAATATAATCTGAGCAATATTTAAAAAGAATAAATAACAATATCATCAAAAATGACTAAATTCAAGACTGGCACATCTTATCCAAACACCGATGATGTATAAGACCGTAAAGAATACTGGGTTGCCAATGAAGGGTTGTTCTACTTGCCATTACTGCAGAGTTTCGTAAAACACAAAAAAATGTGTCTGCCTATGGCATGCCATTCACATAGATCAAACAACTTTCCCCACCAAAAGTCCTCCTCCAAAACTATACATCAATCATTGTGGAGAGAGCAGATGAAAGATAGCAACAGATGAAACATACTGTCAAACCAGCATTGGAAAAGGCTTGTTTTCAGGGATATGGGTATCTTTCTTCTCTGCGTTGTGTCATATATACAAGGTATTGTAAAACACGTCTTCATGCAACCAAAAACGTATCAAATACCCAAAACACGTGGCAAGATGTTGTATTACCAAAACAGTGCTAGTACCAAATCTCTGTCAGTCACCCAACATCTCTCCGTGCCACTACCCAGATGGTTGTGACCATAGTTGACCATTCCATTGTTGGTAAAGGCTGTCATGATCCATCTGGCATACGCATAGTGCTGTGACTAAGAAACATGAAGCATCTGAGGTAAGTGCAGAACGAAGCTGTAGAACAGTACATAGAAAACCAAGCCACATCTGGATAAGTTAATAGGCCAAATAGACAGACAGGGGAGTTGTGTCTGTGAGTGGGAGATGATAGAAAGACCAGAGCAGAGACTACTCAGCTGAAACAATAGAGAACATACAGTACACGTTCCATTTGCTCACAAACATGGACCGATAGAGTGTCCTTCCTGGGAAATAATTATAGAAGAAGTGTGTAACAGCTGCAGAAATATATTTTAGCCTGCTATGAGGCTCTAGCGATGGCAAACGTTTCTCAACTTCGAGCACGATTTACAATGCCTTTCATCAGATGGTGAACTCCAGAACAATAATGTTTCCCTTGACAGAAAGCAAGGCTGTAGGAGGTTCCCAGCAGGATTGTAGGATATGTGCCATTTACAACAGGCATAAGCAGATCTTTCTCATGTGGGACGCATAAATTCTCTATGAGCTCTCTAAATGATATGTGCCTACAGACCTTGTGGCTAGAGCACTGAAAGACACTTTAAATGGATCTACAGGCTCCATGCTGTGTCATAACACCATGTTAGTTTTAGGAGTCCTGAAAGCTGTGTAATCATGACGAACACCACACTATGGAGAATCCATTACAGAGGTACTTGGAGACAATTGACATCAAATCCAAAGGCGTTTACATGCATTGCATGCAATACTATCACAAATGATGCTAAACAGAGACTAGACATGATTTCATCATTTATTGCACATTTATACATGCAATGTAAGTCCATAATGTTTAGTAGATGTGTGTAGGCAATGCACAGTCACACCTACTGTGCAATGGCTTAGGGGCCAGAGTTACTAAGAAAAGTACTTAAACTATTATTTTTAGTTATATAATTGAGTTAATTACTTCACGAACACGTCACTTTTCTTGTGCAGTCCATAGGTGTAACACAGTGTTCTTGTGGAAGTGTGTGTGTGAGTGTGTGTTTCCCATTTAAAGGCTTCAGAGAAAAGGTAGAAATCCACCAGATGTTTATCCACTGGGTAGATCTGGTAGTGAAGATCTAGACAGCATCGCTCACAAGTGAACATTTCCAATCTGTCCTGAACATTAGGCATAGTATTCTAAAACCCCTCTCCATCACAACGTGCTGCTCCTTATGGACTGACCACAACTTTAGCATATCCCTCCCAGAAACAAAGAAATACTTGGAACGTCTGACTGAATAGTTGCATATACCTATAGTGAGACCGAGACCGAGACCGAGACCGAGAGAGAGAGAGAGACAGAGAGAGAGAGAGAGAGAGAGAGAGAGAAAGACAGAGAGACAGAGAGGGAGAGAGAGAGAGAAAAAGGTTCTCTGGCTTTTGTCAAGATGAGAAAGCCAGAGCAGAGAACCATAAAGTCTAATGAATATATTAGTGGACGTTTTCTGCCCCTTAAAGGAAAGCTAACAGGCTAAATTAAGTTATTAGAGCCCCCACTTGGGGCTGAAGACCAGGGCTTTGAACTAGTGGTCTAGTGGTACTCACGGAGGTCACTAGAAAAACAATCATCTATAGTGTAGTAATAGAGCACAGGGTTTCTTGCTAATAACATTTGAATGATTATTCATGTGAAAGGTTCTTAAAATACATTTAGTACCATTTAGAATTTGTTTCTGCAAGTCACAAAAGATCTTGTCAAAATGAAAGGAATGTACACTGAACATGCTACGGGTCAGGTCTGCATGGAAGTCGTATGTAGGTAAGTACCCCCCTCAGTAATGTGGGAGTAATTGAGAGGGTGATTGTTAGAAAGTGACCTTGCTGGTCTGCTGGAATTTCCTTCCTGGAGTTCATGTGCCTAGTTACCACTTTGGCAACCTCGTGCCCTATGAACTGACCCTGTCCTGCCTCTGGGTTCAGCAGGGAAAATAAACCCATCCTTTGCAGAGCGCTGCAACTAACAAGAAGAATGCTGCCCAAATCGCTCAGTACTGCTCTGTGTTTTCCCTCCGGACCACTTTCAGCTTAATAAACATCTTAACTGGGCAAGCGTCCCACGGGAGTTGCTGGGAAATCCTATGGGCAGCCGGAGCTCGGAAGCTGACCCTTTATTGCATCCAGGTGGCTGTGTTAAAAAACGCTGCCCGGCCATAAATGTCCAATAAAATGCATGTAGCACCTCCAGGGGTGTGCGGGGTCATTGCACCTGTCTGTGGAGTAAGTCTCTCCTCTCTCCCCATGGTCCATCACCTTGCTGTACCACACCACCTCCAGCCCCTCCCTGTTTGTCATACAATGTCATCTGGTGGCATTAACTCTCCCATAGTAGTACTATACTACATAACATCTACTAATCTCTAATTTCCACTGAGGGGAGTTTTAACGTCTCACTACAGTATTTGATGTCCAGTAGATATGAAAACACATTATTCCTTGATATTTTTGTGTGACTGTTGATTATTGCAAACATATGTCTGAAGGGATGTTCGCATTTGTTGTAGGCATATTTTGAATTATCTAAATAATCTGAAATACAAAATCTCATTACCAAGTTGGTTTGTTTGCAAACATCCGTCCTAGTCAATCACATCACCATTGTTTACGACTAGCTCACACATATGAGACACATGGCAGCAAACTCCCTTCATGTGTCCAATCAGAAGAGCTTAATGAGGCTGCAGGTTCTGCTGAGGTCTGGACACAGCACATTGGCCCTTTGATCTCACTTGAAAGGAGTTAATTGATCTCTGTGTTACAGGCACTTTGTGCTGAAGGCCTACTCTCCCAGGAAAAAAAGATTCTGACTGGTCATCTCACATATGGAGAAATATCAGAGAGACGGAGGGAGAGAGAGATCACCTCACGCCCGGCTCCATCCTTGCTCAATTACAGTAATGTGGCTCACACGGCCCAGACGCCATGGCAGAGAGGAGAGGAGAGCCGTGGGGCTCTGTTCTCCTCTGTGAGATCACTCATTGTACCACAGCACTTGCTGTACTTGGCCAAGATGGTTTTGATATCCCTCTCTCCCTTGAGTCCTGTTGGGGCTTGTTAAGGTAGAGGTGCGCGGAGGACCACACGTTCAAGCTCCCCTCTAAAAGGCGGGACATTCCACTACCTGACGACACTCACAAAACAACAAAGAGACTAGAGGCCTCTAGGTGAACTTCAAACAGTACTGAAGTACCACTTAGAGCAATACCACCTCCCTCTACCACGGATGGTCCTATCCAGGTACACAGCGCTAAACCCATTAAAATAAACTACAGTGTCACGTGTTGCTGCACGTAAAGCAGGAAACATTTTCTAGATAGTAATAATATCTGTGTTGCTAACCTAACCTACCAGATCATAGATCACGTGTTAAGCTACAGTATGATAAAAGACAAAGCTAAACTTCTTGCTTATCCATATCTTGCGAATGCAAAAAGTATTTGTGGTGTAGAGGCGTATTGTGTTGGGGCTGTGCGTGTGCCGGTGCTATAATCAGATTAGTGGTGTATCGGTGGAAGTTGTGTGTATGCTGTTGCTACTGATCAGACCATCTGTGCCAGCGGGAGAGACATGGTCTCTGCAGCACATCAAATAGAAAAACAGACTGAAATGCTCTGGGATTAATGGCTCCCTGTGCTCCTTTTCACATTGGAGGCAGAGTTTATCAGTGGGCTGCTGGATCACAGGAGACCTGCCTGCCTGCCTGCTGTATGCCCTGGGTCTACCGGGCTGCCTGCCCCTGACAAGCCTCACACCGTCACTCACTTTACCTCCCTCTCCCTGGTCACAGAGGAAGCAGGCCTGTCAGAGGGAGAGTGAGAGGCTAAGCCAGTCTTAACACAGCCCCTCAAACCACCTCATAAATACAGGCTTCCTTTTCCAATTTCCAACTGGCAGATCCCCCTCTGTCTACATGCTTACATACTGTTCCTGGTCTTGGGTGTGAGGTAAAAAATGACTATGGTGCATCTGGCCTCACTCTCAGAAGGCGAAGCTTTGAAGTGCTGATCCAGAGTTCAGTTGAACTTCCTTAAATCAATTCTCACATGTATTGTAGCTGAAAATGAAGCTATCCCCATGCCAATGGTTGTATATAGCAGTGCCAGAAATAGCAGGGAAGTTACAAAGAGATACCTTTAAATAGATCCGCTAAAGACACATGTGCAAGCCTCTACCCTTTTAACTAGGGCATGGGTTTACACAAAACAGGGACAAAATAAAGACCTATTCCTTTCTGATTTTACAGTGTGGTCTCTGAATATCATTATTATTTTTCAATATCACAAAGTGGAGCAGAGGGAAAAGTGAAACCATGTGAGGCAGCTTTTTGAAGGGGCGCTGGGCATGGCTTGTGAAGGAGCTGTGGTTCTTATGGAGGAGGGCCTATTCTGAGCCAATCTGGTGGGCTTGGCCAGCCACAGTCCCCAGCTCAGCAGCAATACGCCCCCACAAAATTGCCCAAGTGACATGGGCCGCAACAGTCTAAGTGTACAAGTTCAGCCCTGAAATGACATCTGACCTGCTGTGCTTCTATTCTGGTCGAATTGGATCTGTGTTACAATTATTACCTTTCAATCGATAAAAGATTAGACAACAAAAGACTAGTCTTAATTAAGGGGGCAAGGGGTCATAAAAAAAAAACTGTCTCACACACATTGTTTGTCAAACGCTTGCTTCCCATGTGATGGATCAGGTGAAAATAGGTTTAATGCTGACTAGAGTGTGAGACAACAGATACTGTGGCAGGCTGATAGCAAACACTCATATTACAGGGAGAGCACACCTTTGTCATTACTGTCACTCCACTGTCACATAACACAGTGCTCCTCCTGCCTTCTCCCAACCTGCATAGAGAGCGTCTCAAACTGTGAAGAGAGCAATGTGTTGGTATTAACACTTAACCCTGCTTACCTCTACAATAAAACACTTAACCCTGCTTACCTCTACAGTAAAACACTTAACCCTGCTTACCTCTACAGTAAAACACTTAACCCTGCTTACCTCTACAGTGAAACCTATGAGTTTGTGTATTCTTGTGTAGAGTATGTGTGCATGGGGGCTCCCAAGTGGCGCAGAGGTCCAAGGCACTGCATCTCAGTGCTAGAGGCATCACTACAGACACTGGTTCGATTCCAGGCTGTATCACAACCGGCTGTGCACAATTGGCCCAGCACCATCCGGGTTAGGGTTTGGCCGGGGTAGGCCATCATTGTAAATAAGCATTTGTTCCTAACTGACTTGCCAAGTTAAATGAATACATTGAATGTAGTGTAGCTGTGTGTAGTTTATTGGGGGAGTGTGTGAGGGTGCGATCTTGGGCTGTCACTGTGCTTTAGGGCTTCACTGATATGGGGTGATGGGTGTCACCTTCATGAACAGCAGAACAGGAGACAGACCATCACAACACAGAGGGTTGTCATCTGTTGCACACATCACTAAACACCTGGGAATACCAAAGTCATTAGGAGTTTCAGTAGAAATCATATTAACACTGCTTATACAGAAATCACAACTTCATCAAGGTAACAAGCGAGTCTAATTAAGGAAGCAAATCATTACATTAATGTAATTTCATAAACAAATTAAATCTGCAGAGATGAGCAAATAGATTCTGCTATCTCCATTCGTTCAGAATGACACATTTCAGCAGTTGGTAAAATGTTGTAAAATGAAGAGACAACATGCTACCATTTAAACTTAAGCACTGGCCCTTGGAACGAGAAAGAGGTGTGATTCTAGAGTGGAGAGGTAAAGGGAGATTACAGGTTAGGTCCTTTGTGAAACTGGACTACAATGGGGGGGCATGGAATACTTCAGTTTTGATAACATATTATACAATTTTCTGGAATGTGTGTGTGTGTGTGTGGGGGGGGGGGGTTCTGAAGTGGTGGCTCACATGTCATGAAGCGTTGCTCATTCTTGCTGCACAGTGCTCATGATGGACTCTGTGATGGATGTCTGTGCTTGTTCCACATACAGTACACCTTCAAAAAGAACTGACTAGCTGACTGGATCTGTCTCTCTCTCAGAGAGAGCAGAGCAGTGTTGCAGCCTTCCATTCATTCCCTGCAGTCTCAATCACTGCTACTGGTACACAGGCTCAATCACTGCTACTGGTACACAGGCTCAATCACTGCTACTGGTACACAGGCTCAATCACTGCTACTGGTACACAGTCTCAATCACTGCTACTGGTACACAGGCTCAATCACTGCTACTGGTACACAGGCTCAATCACTGCTACTGGTACACAGGCTCAATCACTGCTACTGGTACACAGGCTCAATCACTGCTACTGGTACACAGTCTCAATCACTGCTACTGGTACACAGTCTCAATCACTGCTACTGGTACACAGGCTCAATCACTGCTACTGGTACACAGGTTCAATCACTGCTACTGGTACACAGGCTCAATCACTGCTACTGGTACACAGTCTCAATCACTGCTACTGGTACACAGGCTCAATCACTGCTACTGGTACACAGGCTCAATCACTGCTACTGGTACACAGGCTCAATCACTGCTACTGGTACACAGGCTCAATCACTGCTACTGGTACACAGGCTCAATCACTGCTACTGGTACACATGCTCAATCACTGCTACTGGTACACAGGCTCAATCACTGCTACTGGTACACAGGCTCAATCACTGCTACTGGTACACAGTCTCAATCACTGCTACTGGTACACAGGCTCAATTACTGCTACTGGTACACAGGCTCAATCACTGCTACTGGTACACAGGTTCAATCACTGCTACTGGTACACAGGCTCAATCACTGCTACTGGTACACAGTCTCAATCACTGCTACTGGTACACATGCTCAATCACTGCTACTGGTACACAGGCTCAATCACTGCTACTGGTACACAGGCTCAATCACTGCTACTGGTACACAGGCTCAATCACTGCTACTGGTACACAGGCTCAATCACTGCTACTGGTACACAGGCTCAATCACTGCTACTGGTACACAGGCTCAATCACTGCTACTGGTACACAGGCTCAATCACTGCTACTGGTACACAGGCTCAATCACTGCTACTGGTACACAGGCTCAATCACTGCTACTGGTACACAGGCTCAATCCTAAATGTTAGTATGACAACCAAAAGGGAGACACAATGAGATTCAGTGGTAGTCATGAGAATTGTAAGCAGTTTATTCATTCTTTGACATTGTATGAAATGTCTGTATAAAATGTACAGAATAACATTTGAGTTAAAAAT
Source organism: Oncorhynchus mykiss (assembly GCF_057628025.1). Lineage (NCBI taxonomy): Eukaryota > Metazoa > Chordata > Actinopteri > Salmoniformes > Salmonidae > Oncorhynchus > Oncorhynchus mykiss. The sequence goes on from NC_143027.1 coordinate 25,966,449, forward strand.
GTTCAACAAGAATATGAATATAACATGTGTATAGCCTATTTGATTCTTCCAACTCATTATGGCATTTTTTCCAAAATAAAAAATAGAAAAGATTATCATATTTGGAGATGCACTACTGCAGTGGTCCCCAAACTTCTTATAGTCCCATACCCCTTCACAAACATTCAACAACCCCCTCTAGCACCAGAGTCAGCGCACTCTCAAATGTTTTTTTTTAGCCATCATTGTAAGCCTGCCACACACACACTATACGATACATTTAAAAACCTAAGAATGAGTGTGAGTTTTTGTCACAACCCACAACCCAGCTCGTGGGAAGTGACAAAGAGCTCTTATAGGACCAAGGCACAAATAATAATATAATAATAATCAATCATTTTGCTCTTTATTTTACCATCTTACATATAAAACCTTATTTGTTTATCAAAAATTGTGAATAACTCACCACAGGCTAATGAGAAGGGTATGCTTCAAAGGATGTACATAACTCTGCAATGTTGGGTTGTATTGGAGAGAGTCTCAATCATTTTCCACACACAGTCTGTGCCTGTATGTAGTTTTCATGCTAGTGAGGGCTGAGAATCCACTCTCACATAGGTACGTGGTTGCAAAGGGCATCAGTGTCTTAACAGCACGATTTGCCAAGGCAAGAAACTCTGAGTGCAGCCCTATCCAGAAATTTGGCAGTGGCTTATGATTAAATAACATTTTCACAGAAACGCTTGTTGCAATTTCGATTTGGCTCTCTTGTTCAGATATCGGTAAGTGGACTGGAGGTAGGGCATGAAAGGGATAACGAATCCAGTTGTTTGTGCTGTCCGTTTCAGGAAAGTACCTGCGTAATTGTGCACCCAGCTCACTCAGGTGCTTTGCTATAGCACATTTGACATTGTCCGTAAGCTTGAGGTCATTTGCACACAAAAAAAAAATCATACAATGGAAAGACCTGTGTGTTGTCTTTGTTAATGCAGACATTAAAGAGCTCCAACTTCTTAATCATAGCCTCCATTTTGTCCCGCACATTGTATATAGTTGCAGAGAGTCCCTGTAATCCTGGATTCAGAACATTCAGGCGAGAAATAACATCACCCAGATAGGCCAGTCGTGTGAGAAACTCATCATCATGCAAGGGGTCAGACAAGTGAACATGATGGTCAGTAAAGACATTTTTAAGCTTGTCTCTCAATTAATATAAACATGTCAATACTTTTCCCTTTGATAACCAGAGCACTTCTGTATGTTGTAAAAGTGTTACATGGTCGCTGCCCATATCATTGCATAATGCAGAAAATACACAAGAGTTCAGGGGCCTTGCTTTAACAAAGATAACCATTTTCACTGTAATGTCCAAAACGTCTTTCAAACTGTCAGGCATTCCCTTGGCAGCAAGAGCATCTTGGTGGATGCTGCAGTGTACCCAAGTGGCGCGTCGGGAGTAACTGCTTGCACGCACATTACTACTCCACTATGTCTCCCTGTCATGGCATTTGCGCCATCAGTACAGATACCAACACATGTTGACCACCCCATAAACGTAGCGGACATATACCAGGAGCTGTGCCAGGTCTGTTGACTCATCCAGCTGTAATGCATATAATTCACTGGTTTGTATGCAAAGCAGTAATTGTTTCAAAACATGTCCTACCATGTCAGTGATGCGTCGTGAAACAGTGTTGTTTGATGAAGGCATTGTTTGTATATTTTTGAGGCCTTTTCACCCAGTATTGTCCCAGCCATATCCACGGCAGCAGGAAGAATTAAGTCTTCCACAATAGTATGGGGCTTGCCTGTCCTAGCCACTCAGTAGCTCACCATATAAGACGCTTCTAGCCTCTTCTTATTAATGGTATCTGTTGCTTTTATACATGTCTTACTGCTCGGAAGTCGTCTTTATTCTCGCTCAATAAACTCTTGGCTTATTTTTCAAATAGTCATGTTTAATTTCTAAATGTTTGTGCAAGAGTGAAGGTTTCCCGGGAGAGAGTAACGGTTAATGTGATTGGTTGTTAATTATTTGACTAGGCAACCTGTATTTTACATTGTGTTGTTATTTCGCTGAACACTAGATGGTTTAATTTGATTTTTGGCAGTAAAACGAGGTTACTCAGGCGAGAAAAAAAACATTCACAAATGTATAGCCCCATTGGAAAATATGAATGTACTGTTTGAAAATGTGGAGGAAAAAAAATGGAATGACATTTATGACATTTTTTAAAGTGATTCACATTTTGTCACGGTCGTCGTAATGAGACCAAGGCGCAGCGTGAATAGAGTTCCACATACTTGAACTAAACTGAACTCACCAAAACAAAACACCAACCAACCAACCAACCAACCAACCAACCAACCAACCAACCAACCAACCAACCAACCAACCAACCAACCAACCAACCAAAATGTGAAGCTACTAGTGTGCCCACAGGCACCTAACTGTAGACAAGATCCCACAAAAAAAAGGCCTGCCTAAATATGATCCCCAATCAGAGACAACGATAAACAGCTGTCTCTGATTGGGAACCATATCAGGCCAACATAGATATACAAAAACCCCTAGACCTACAACAACTCTAGACTTACAAAAACCCTAGACAAGTCAAAACTAGAGTAACCACCCTAGTCACACCCTGACCTAACCAAAATATATAGAAAACAGAGATATCTAAGGTCAGGGCGTGACACATTTTAATTAAAAAAAAATATATATAAATATATATATGTATATATATATATGTATATATATATATATGTGTATATATATATATATATATATATATATATTACATTTTTTAAATATTTTTATTAAAATGTTAATCACTTTTTTAATTGGCATACCCCCGACGGCATTGAGCGTACACCTGAGGGTACCTGCACTATAGGTTTAAAAAGACATTTCCGCTAACTTGAAGTATGAGTACATGACATTTAGTGTGAAGTCACCCAGGTACATTTGGGTAAATCGTGAAGGAGACATTTGCATTCATATTACATTTTTCTGCAAGACTATTGTCCAATCTGTATACTTGGACTTTGATTTAGCTTTTCCAATATTAGTAGCTGTATTATAAGTTCAACATTTGCAAAACAACCAGTTTTCATAACTTCATAACTGAATATTCATATAATTTTTGTCCAAAAGGAAAAGGCATGATGCCGCAAAAGGTTAGGCTTACATTTTGCGACAGATACAAGGTAAAGGTTCCCGTGAAGCCCAGCTCATTGGCTATCTTGTTAGCTTTGTTTGACCCAGATTGGTGCTCATTTGACAAAGATACAATCAATCAAATGAAGACCGGCCGCGTCATCGGCGTGCCATGAAGCCGACGCTCTCTGACCAAATTTGGTATCGAATAGGATATACTACACCCCTAATGATATAGTGAAGTCTGGTTGCGTTCTAGGATCTCTGAGGAATACATATGAACATGCAAATTGAACGAGTGGAAATACAAAATTGATCGTGCATGCTACAGTGGGGCAAAAAAGTATTTAGTCAGCCACCAATTGTGCAAGTTCTCCCACTTAAAAAGATGAGAGAGGCCTGTAATTTTCATCATAGGTACACTTCAACTATGACAGACAAAATGAGAAAAAAAATCCAGAAAATCACATTGTAGGATTTTTAATGAATTTATTTGCAAATTATAGTCATGAAAACTTAGGACATTAAAGAGGCCTTTCTCTACTGACTCTGAAAAACACCAAAAGAAAGATGCCCAGGGTCCCGGCTCATCTGCATGAAGGTGCCTTAGGCATGCAAGGAGGCATGAGGACTGCAGATGTGGCCAGGGCAATCAATTGCAATGTCTGTACTGTGAGACGCCTAAGACAGCGCTACAGGGAGACAGGATTGACAGCTGATCGTCCTCGCAGTGGCAGACCACGTGTAACAACACCTGCACAGGATCGGTACATCCGAACATCACACCTGCGGGACAGGTACAGGATGGCAACAACAACTTCCCGAGTTACACCAGGAACGCACAATCCCTCAATCAGTGCTCAGACTGTCCGAAATAGGCTGAGAGAGGCTGGACTGAGGTAGGCCTGTTGTATGGCAACAATGTTGCCAAATACACCATCGCTGGACCAGACAGGACTGGCAAAAAAGTGCTCTTCACTGACGAGTCGCGGTTTTGTCTCACCAGGGGTGATGGTCGAATTTGCGTTTATCACCTTCCAGCATGACAATGCCACACGCCAAACTGCTCATTCTTTGCGTGATTTCCTGCAAGACAGGAATGTCAGTGTTCTGCCATGGCCAGAGAAGAGCCTGGATCTCAATCCCATTGAGCACGTCAGGGACCTGTTGGATCGGCGGGTGAGGGCTAGGGCCATTCCCCCCAGAAACATCAGGGAACTTGCAGGTGCCTTGTTGGAAGTGTGGGGTAACATCTCACAGCAAGAACAGGCAAATCTGGTGCAGTCCATGAGGAGGAGAAGCACTGCAGTACTTAATGCCGCTCGTGGCCACACCAGATACTGACTGTTACTTTTGATTTTGACCTCCCCATTTGTTCAGGGAGACATTATTCAATTTCTGTTAGTCACATGTCTGTGGGACTTGTTCAGTTTATTTATCAGTTGTTGAATCTTGCTATGTTCATACAAATACAATGCCTTGCGAAAGTATTCGGCCCCCTTGAACTTTGCGACCTTTTGCCACATTTCAGGCTTCAAACATAAAGATATAAAACAACAAGTGGGACACAATCATGAAGTGGAACAACATTTATTGGATATTTCAAACTTTTTTAACAAATCAAAAACTGAAAAATTGGGCGTGCAAAATTATTCAGCCCCTTTACTTTCAGTGCAGCAAACTCTCTCCAGAAGTTCAGTGAGGATCTCTGAATGATCCAATGTTGACCTAAATGACTAATGGTGATAAATACAATCCACCTGTGTGTAATCAAGTCTCCGTATAAATGCACCTGCACTGTGATAGTCTCAGAGGTCCGTTAAAAGCGCAGAGAGCATCATGAAGAACAAGGAACACACCAGGCAGGTCCGAGATACTGTTGTGAAGAAGTTTAAAGCCGGATTTGGATACAAAAATATTTCCCAAGCTTTAAACATCCCAAGGAGCACTGTGCAATCGATAATATTGAAATGGAAGGAGTATCAGACCACTGCAAATCTACCAAGACCTGGCTGTCCCTCTAAACTTTCAGCTCATACAAGGAGAAGACTGATCAGAGATGCAGCCAAGAGGCCCATGATCACTCTGGATGAACTGCAGAGATCTACAGCTGAGGTGGGAGACTCTGTCCATAGGACAACAATCAGTCGTATATTGCACAAATCTGGCCTATGGAAGAGTGGCAAGAAGAAAGCCATTTCTTAAAGATATCCATAAAAAGTGTCGTTTAAAGTTTGCCACAAGCCACCTGGGAGACACACCAAACATGTGGAAGAAGGTGCTCTGGTCAGATGAAACCAAAATTGAACTTTTTGGCAACAATGCAAAACGTTATGTTTGGAGTAAAAGCAACACAGCTCATCACCCTGAACACACCATACCCACTGTCAAACATGGTGGTGGCAGCATCATGGTTTGGGCCTGCTTTTCTTCAGCAGGGACAGGGAAGATGGTTAAAATTGATGGGAAGATGGATGGAGCCAAATACAGGACCATTCTGGAAGAAAACCTGATGGAGTCTGCAAAAGACCTGAGACTGGGACGGAGATTTGTCTGCCAACAAGACAATGATCCAAAACATAAAGCAAAATCTACAATGGAATGGTTCAAAAATAAACATATCCAGGTGTTAGAATGGCCAAGTCAAAGTCCAGACCTGAATCCAATCGAGAATCTGTGGAAAGAACTGAAAACTGCTGTTCACAAATGCTCTCCATCCAACCTCACTGAGCTCGAGCTGTTTTGCAAGGAGGAATGGGAAAAAATGTCAGTCTCTCGATGTGCAAAACTGATAGAGACATACCCCACCCAAGCGACTTACAGCTGTAATCGCAGCAAAAGGTGGCGCTACAAAGTATTAACTTAAGGGGGCTGAATAATTTTGCACGCCCAATTTTTCAGTTTTTGATTTGTTAAAAAAGTTTGAAATATCCAATAAATGTCGTTCCACTTCATGATTGTGTCCCACTTGTTGTTGATTCTTCACAAAAAAAATACAGTTTTATATCTTTATGTTTGAAGCCTGAAATGTGGCAAAAAGTCGCAAAGTTCAAGGGGGCCGAATATTTTCGCAAGGCACTGTATTTACACATGTTAAGTTTGCTGAAAATGAACGCTGTTGACAGTGAGAGGGTGTTTCTTTTTTGCTGAGTTCATGAGATAAATTGTTTACTGTGGCTCTTATCGAGCAAACAATAAGTGAGCACAAACAATTTAATGAGCGTAAGCGATCACAAATTCCCAAATTAGACCATAACTCTGAAATATATAGAGCTATGAAGAGATTGAAAATGCACATTTAGAATATTTTTCTCCAATATTAAAATATTTAGAATTCTATTAAACTTCACATCCTGTTCATGAGGCTTCTGCTACCTGTTCCTTTAAGATATATTTGAATCCAGTCGACTCTGATATTGTGGACTATTGTGAATGTGTGCTCTAATCTGGACATTAAAGAAATCATTCCAGTAAGTGCTTTGCTGTTGGGAATGGGATACCATTCATGAAGGTTCCTTAGTCTTATACCCTGTCCCTCTAGAGCATTCCTCACTCCATGCAAGGCTCTCTCAGTACTGGCTCTGGGTGTGCCTGGGTGGCAGATACGGGCTGATGCTGTGCTCCATGCTGAAGTTGTACTCATACTGAAACACGAAAGAAGAATAGAAGGATACAACATACAGTAGTAGTATATCCAGTACAAATTGTTTATGTAGGAAAACACCTCTGCCAACCCATTCAGATATGTTGTGAGGTAATATTAGTTCACATTGACAGATCTTTTCAAGGAAAACACCATTTAAGGTTTGATTAAGCATCGTATAAGCAGTCCCCTCAGAACCAGAGCACTTTGCCTTTACTATTACAGGATGGGTGTGGGTTTGGGTATAACCCGAAATAAGAAATATGAGCAAATACTGTCTCCTTGTGGAATAAGATGAGAATGGAAAATAATGCAAAAAGGCAAGGTGACGCTGTGCATAAATGGGTTGAGGGGAAAACAACAATTTGCTTTCAACAATCAATCTCCCAGATGTGTTCATTTTATACAGCACACTGTTCTTCTAGGCTTTCTCAAAGGATAAAAAATATCTCCTATTTCTATGTTTAGTTTGAGGCCACATCACACGCAAGAATAAAAACAAATTGCAGTCAAGGAAAGCAATTCAAATCAGTTTATAACATATTTGGATGCAATTAAACATTTTAGTTTTTTAAACTCCAGGAATCAAAGTAAGGTTGTTGAAAGAGAAGTACCACCTATGAACTGCCCACTGGAATGTTACTAAAACAGGCAAGCAGACAAACAATAACAATGAAGTGCCTCTTGTAGATGTATCTCTGTTCCTGCCAAGAATAAATCCAGACAGATGTTTTTGCTCCCATAATTGGGCTCCACAAAATACCAACCCATCACTTCAATTGTCTAATCTGCAATACCGAGGAACTGCTCTAGGTGATGCTGCAACATCATAACATATGTTTTAATATCTAGCTACATTCCAAGATTCCAACTAAGCACAATGGATGTATTGGGGATCTCTCCGTCCAACCAACACCCCTATGTCTTTCAGGAAAATGTAAGTTACGCATCACATGTCACAAGACGGTTAGCTATAATTAAATTGAGCCACGACACCTCGCAAAATAAATAAATAAACAAATATAAGTAAGTGTGAGCATGCGTGTGTCTGTGTGGATGATGGATGGGGGAATGGGGTGTTATCAGGAAGAGCATGTATCACTGTCTGCCACTTTTACACGCGGGCTGACAGGACAGTGACACGGAAGAACATGGGCGGCAGTCACCCAGATGAGCAGAGCTTCATTTCCTGTCCCTGCTCCACTGCCAAAAATATGTGACATGTTGTCTTCATCAATTCCACCTCTATTTGGAGCTCTCTCTCTCTCTCTTCTCTCCTTTTCAGTCTGTCTCTCTCTCTCTTTTTCATTGTCTCTCGCCCACTCTCCCTTCTCTCCTTGTCTGTCTTTCTCTCTCTGTCTGTCTGTCTGTCTCGCTTACACACTATATGCACTAAGGCACGCACGCACGCAGTTTACTTCGGAAACACACACAACGTGCAAATGAAAAGAGCCGTCAGATGCATACACACATATGGAGAGACATCCACACTAACAGACACACTCTCACACACTAACTCTGAAAATCATTAGCCAAACGCCAATAACAAAAAAATTCAGCAGTGCAAACTACATAAAGACGTCAGCTCAAATCTCTTACTAATTAACACTTAAAAAGACACAAATTAGATATGCGTGGCTAAAAGCAATTAAAATCTCCACAAGTTTTGCGAGTCATTTGGGAAATGAAAAGAATGCCTAATTGCTGGAACCAACATCATCTAAGAAATATGGCTTAGTTGATGCCTGGGAAACGTTCTTATCTACAACATTGTATGTGATTACAACAGTTTTCCTCAATTACATGTGCGAATGATAAATACCTCCAAGAACCTCTCTTTTATGTATCTATTTTTAATGAAATTCGAAATCAGTCAATTAGAATGTGCTTAATACCGTAAAGGCTTTCTTCTCCCTGAAGAGAGAACGCTAACTCCTCCAGTAAGTGTACACTGACAGTGACCTCTGCTGGACAACTGAAAACCACTCACAAGTGAACAAGAACGTTCATGTTTCTCCATATTATAAAAGCTGCACACACTAAATACTACACTAATTAGATACATTGATAGAGGTATTGGTTTTGATCCACTGAAAACAAAGATATCTTAGTTCCTTGAATATTCCAAATACTACTAAGCTTTTGATAACTGTAAATATATGTTAACAACTGGTTTGAGCAGGTGTTACTAGTAAGCACAGTTATTGATTGGGTATTTTAGCATCAACATTATGATAGAACAGAAACCCCTCATCTACAGTTTGGAGCCCTACTTTCAAATATGACAAATATTTTTCATATTTAACCAAAAATATGCACTCAAAAAGTCCTGAAAATATATGTGGCAAGTGTAATATTAAACTGAAAGATTATATATTTTCCCATCTCTAGAGATATTGTAGCGAGATAATAATGCGAGAGTAGAGAAGGAAAAATAACACAATGGTGAGGGATGTTTCCTCTTGGAAACTAATTATCAAGCTAAGCTGTGACTTCATCCCCATCAACCTGGCCCCACCATTAATCTTGTGCTGTCCTCCACTTCACTAAATCCTGCGTGTTACACTATCTCACATTTACTTCATCAGTTCCAGCTACCACCGTGGTAATGAATGATTCCTCGCGCCCTTCCCTTCACTTCCCCGGCTCAGCTCGCCATGTGTCCTGCTGCTAATCACACTCTCTGAGAGGAGAGCGAGCCTACGGGACGAGCTGCCAGGCTGTTTCCATCAGCAGTCCACAGTGGCCAAACACACACACAATATTAGTACCTGAGTTGACAATGACAATGAGCTCCATTCTCAGAGACCAGATGACAAGATGGCGACTCTGTGTGATTTCTATACTATGTGACAGAATACAGAACCAGGGAGCAGAACAGACACCCAGTTTGATGAGGGAGTGTTTGCTCTGTAACACATCTCAAACCCAACAGCACCTGTTCGTTTACAGTGGTCTGTCACTTCCTGGCAGTTCTGATACCCAGATATCGTGCTAATGAGAGAGAGGGTGGGGGGGTGTCACTCTCTTTAGTGCACACACAATAAGAGTGTGAGAATACACACACACGAGAACAAACACACACGAGAATAAACACACACTCACACACACACACACACACACACACACACACGCACACACACAGACACACAAGAACGAACACACACACACACGAGAACGAACACACACACACGAGAACGAACACACACACACATGAGAATGAACACACACTTACATGCACACACACACACACGCACACACACATGCACACACACAAACACGCACACACACAAACACGCACATGTTTGTTTTACTATCCTTGTGGGGACCAAACAATTAATTCCCATTCAAAATTCTGTTTTCCCTAATACTAACCCTAAACCCAAGTCTTAACCTAATCTTAACCTTAAACCTAACCCTAACTCCTAACCCTAATTGTAACCCTAATTGAAACCCTAACCCCTAAGCCTAAAATAGGACCTTTCCTTTTGTGGACCAGCGACATGTCCCCAACTTTCCTTGTTGGATGTCTGGTCCCCACAACAATAGTAAAATCACACACACACACACACACACACACACACACACACACACACACACACACACACACACTTTCTAATTTGTTCCTTACTAAGAATGTCTGTAGGGTAGTCACAGGGCCGGCCCTAGCCTTTTGGGGGCCCTTAGCAAGATTTGGTTGGGGGGCCCTAGCGACCATTTATGTTGCTTATGCCTGGGGTCAGTGCTGGGTAGTCACTTTGTAACAGTACACTGTAGAGGTCTTCACAGATCCACCATTACCCGAGACCAGATCCAGGACCCAGAGGGTCCGGAATTCTAAATATTGTCACGGGTCTGGGTCGGATCTGATGTGATTGTCACAGGTCTCGGGTATGTGTAATTTTAACTTACTTATCCGGAAGGGACTGTACATATCTGAACATGACTGCTGCAGTAGAGAGAGAGAGATATTTCATCATTTATGCTGCTGTACCCGCAAAGACCTCTAGTACACTGTTTGTATTGTTTCATTTGCTCTATATGAACTTCAATCTCCACTGTCTGTATGCTGGCTATGTTATTGGGTCAGAAAGATCAAGTAAGGCTAATTGAAACCAAGCATATGCAGTAGGTGCATTACGTGGTCTGGGATATGTTCCTGGTAGCATCAGAGAATAGTATTGACGTATACTCTGATTCGGTGAGTGAGTTTATAAGGAAGTGTATAGGAGATGTTGTACCCACTGTGACTATTAAACCCTACCCTAACCAGAGACCGTGGATAGATGGCATAATTCGCGCAAAACTGAAAGCGCAAAGCACCGCATTTAACCATGGAAAGGTGACTGGGAATATGGCCGAATACAGAAAGTGTAGTTATTACCTCCACAAGGCAATCAAACAAAGCAAAATGTCAGCAGAGACAAAGTGGAGTCGCAATTCAACGGCTCAGACACGAGACATATATGTCTACAGACAATCACGGAATACAAAAGGAAAACCAGCCACGTCATGGACACCAACATTTTGCTTCTGGACAAACTAACCACCTTCTTTGCCCGCTTTGAGGATAATACAGTGCCACCGATGTGGTCCGCTACCAAGGACTGTGGGCTCTCCTTCTCCGTGGACGACGTGAGTAAGACATTTAAACATGTTGACCCTCGCAAGGCTGCTGGCCCAGACGGTATCCCTAGCTGTGTCCTCAGAGCATGCACAGACAAGCTGGCTGGTGTGTTTACGGACATATTCAATCTCTCCCTATCCCAGTCTGCTGTCAAGATGGCCACCATTGTTCCTGTACCCAAGAATGCAAAGGTAACTGAACTATATGAGTATCACCACATAGCACTCTCTTCTGTCATCATGAAGTGCTTTGAGAGACTAGTCAAGGATCATATCATCTCCATCTTACCTGTCACCCTAGACTCATTTCAATTTGCTTACCGCCCCAATAGGTCCATAGACGATGCAATCGTCATTGCACTGCACACTTCACTATCCCATCTGAACAAGAGGAATACCTATGTAAGAATGCTATTCATTGACTATAGCTCAGCATCCAACACCATAGTACCCTCCAAGCTAATCATTAAGCTTGAGGCCCTGGGTCTCAACTCTACCCTGTACAATTGGGTCCTGGACTTCCTGACGGGCCATCCCCAGGTGGTGAAGGTAGGAAACAACATCTCCACTTTGCTGATCCTCAACATCCGTACCCCACAAGGGTGCGTGCTCAGCCCCCTCCTGTACTCCCTGTTCACCCATGACTGCGTAGCCATGCATGTCTCCAACTCAGTCATCAAGTTTGCAGACGACATAACAGTATTGGGCTTGATTACCAACAATGACGAGATAGCCTATGGAGAGGAGGTGAGGGCTCTCTGAGTGTGGTGTCAGGAAAATAACCGCTCACTCTATGTCAACAAAACAAAGGAGATGACTGTCAACTTCAGGAAACATCAGAGGGAGCAAACCTTTATCCTCATTGACAGGACAGCAGTGGAGAAGGTGGAACGTTTTAAGTTCCTCGGCATACACATCACGGACAAACTAAAATGGTCCACCCACACAGACAGTGTGGTGAAGAAGGCGAAACTGCACCTCTTCAACCTCAGGAGGCTGAAGAAATTTGTGTTGTCACCTAAAACCCTCACAAACATTTACAGATGCACAATTAAGAGCATCCTGTCGGGCTGTATCACCTCCTGGTATGGCAACTGCACCGCACACAACCGCAGGGCTCTCCAGAGGGTGGTGCCATCTGCACAATGCATCACCTGGGGGCAAGCTACCTGCCCTGCAGGACGCCTACAACACCCGATGTCAAAGGAAGGCCAAAAAGATCATCAAGGACAACAACCACCCAAGCCATTGCCTGTCCACCCCACTACCATCCAGAAGGCGAGGTCAGTACAGGTACATCAAAGATGGGACTGAGAGACTGAAAAACAGCTTCTATTTCAAGGCCATCAGACTGTTAAACAGCCATCACTAACACAGAGAGGCTGCTGCCTACATAAAGACTTCATTGGACACTTTAATAAATGGAACACTCGTCACTTTAATAATGGCACTTTAACAATGTTTACATATCTTGCATTACTCATCATATGTTTTTACTCTATTCATCTGTTGCATCTCGGCCTATACCACTCTGTCATTGCTCATCCATATATTTATATTTATATATTCTTATTCCATTCCTTTACTTAGATTTGTGTGTATTAGGTATTTGTTGTGGAATTGTTAGGTATTACTTGTTAGATATTGCTGCACTGTCGGAACTAGAAGCACAAGCATTTCGCAACAGTCACGATAACATCTGCTAACAATATGTATGCGACCAATACAATTTGATTTGATTCATACTGGCAATGAGTTTCTATAGTGAGAGGGCTGAATTTCTGGCAGACATGTAATCAGGTACCTGTAATCTGATGACAAAAAACGGTAACTGTAATCACTTACTGTATGTTACCAGCAAAACATTGTTATCAGATTACATAAACTAGATCATTACTTCTTGATTACTTAAAAATTCAGAAAGGATGTTTGCGAGAAATAAAATACATTATGACACCTTTCTGTTTTCTCAATGACAATCAATTCAGCATTGAAAAAAAGGTATAAGTTTAAGTTTGTTCCACCTGAGCGTCTGACCACAAGTCAGAGACCACTATGATGACACACAGATCATTTTTGTCTTCTTTTAATGGGAAAGCAATCTAAAAGTAAATGAAAGTAATCCGATTATGTTGCTGAGTTTGGGTAATCCAAATGTACATTACTGATAATAATTCTGGACAAGTAACTAGTAACTTTAATGGATTACATTTAGAAAAGTAATCTACCCAACCCCACAGGCAATTACAGGACACAATGGCCTCCTTGGTTTCCCCACAGTGAAACTAGTCAGTTCTCAGAGAGAGTGGCTGCCCAGCCCCAGCTTGGGCGTACTCTAATTCAATCTGGATTTAAAGGAGCCAAAAGGTCTTTGCCCATCTCAGACACTTAATCACAACCTCCAAGAACGTTTGCTTTACATACTGGGCCAACGACGTCAGCGGCAGCCGAACATTGTAGCCCCTACTCACTTCCTCCTCGATCTCTGCCAAGGATTTGATCGTAATGCCCATTAAATTGAGTCACTGCATCTGAAATCAAAAGCAGAGAGAGAGATAAAAACAAGAAACATGGTGGTTAGGCACATGGCTAAGTAAGCATGCTTAAAATCTTTCATCCTTTCTCTCTCTGTGTCAATACAAACGGTGCTATAGTGACAGCTGCCGCCAGCCAAATGGACTGCATTGAACCAGCTCTGCCTGGCTGCACGTATTAATCAGTCAGTCTACACTGGAGGAGAGGAGAGGAGAGGAGGTGAGGGAGATGACTGGAGAGGAGAGGATTGGAGAGGAGAGGACTGCAGAGGAAGTTAAGTTTAACAAATTAGATGTGATAAAAAAAGTAGTTCTAGTTATCATAATTCTAAAGCTTTTTATAAACACTTACTTCTGCAAATTTCTCAGAGATTGTGAAGGGCACGCCATCCATTGCTGAAAAGAGACAATACAACTTTCAGTGGAAACATAAGAGAATAAAAACATGACAACACAAATCATACATTTCATACAAAACCAATCATCTCAACCTTGTAGGAGTATAAAGTATAACAGATGAATAACCCCCCACAACCCCCCACAACCCCCCTCCCACCTCAACCCTTCCGCAATAGCTTGAAGATGAAATACTTTTTTATTCTCCACTGTATTTGGGTACCTCCACCCTCCCACTTCCTTCCTTCTACCAAAATCCTCGCCTCGCCCTCCTCCACTTTAATTACTCTTGATTATTCCTGATTCTGTCTTGTCGGAGAGATGTTCCACTCTTAAACAAAGACACACTCGCACAGAAAAAGGGGAAAGAAGGGAGACAAAACATTCACCGGATACTGATTTGCATGAAAATAAGCCACAGTGTTCGGCAGGCAAAAGTGGATTGAAATGAAGACTTGCCAAAAGCGTGGTGGTGTAATTAGCGTTTCACCAAACAAATGAGCTTCAACAGAGCTATAATTAAGCAGGCCTGTAATTAAGTGTATGCCCTTTATCATAATGATCATGGTTAAAATGGTGTGATGGCTGCCAGTTGATTATTAATAGTGTAACCCCTTACTGCAGGCAGCCTGCACAGGATTCAGTGTCACGACTGTCAGGCTAGAGAGCAGCCCTTTGTTTATAAAATACATTAGGGCCCAAATTAACACAGGGTGACAGGGGACACAAAGGCTCTCGTTCCTTTCCAGACGAGAGGGGGGAACTAACTGCCACAGCTCGGCTACACTTAAAAACTCCAAAATCACGAGGCACACCACTTCCAGCTCCTCTCTCTCTCTGAGGGGCCACAAATATCAAGAGGCCAACCTTCCAACTGGTGTTTTTTATTTATTTTACCCATAGTCCATCAACCTGCTGGCACAGGAAAAGGAACTCATAAATGTAACCAAATGCTTCTCATGAGTTATTTTTGGGTCTGATATTAGTCTGTGGAGAATACAACTTAATAACAGCATTTCAAACAATGGCATTTGAATGATCCTTCATTCTGACACTTATGATTGCCTTTTTGTGTACCTCTACAGTAGGGATCCATGACACTGGACTTTCCACCCAGAAATTAGATTTTCATTTGGCTACAATGAGATTTTTGTAATCTACCCATGACCTCATATAATGTAATGACTACAAAGCACTGAGAAAAATACATTTCATATCACCTCTCCCTGAAATCCACCATCACATTTACAAGCCACTACTGTAATATTAAAACATGAGATAGGACTGATGAGAGGCTAGCCTTTGGCCCTCATTTACCATCACCCTATAGCCATTCAGAAAGCTAGCCCTGGCATGTGTGATTCAACCCGCTCAGAGCGGGACAATTTAGCAACAGTGCTAGCTGAAGGGCTATCTGCAGCAGCAGGGCTGGTTGATTGGGTGGATATGATGGCTTGTTTAAGCCCATAAAAACAAGTGAATAAACATGTGCTACTGTGTCACTGGGAGCAAAGAGGGAGGTAGGTGGGGGAATACATTAGAATCTATACCCAGCAATTGGAAGTGCAGATTGTGCCCTTTTGATGGGTCTGCTACACAGATTAATCCAGAACTGAAGGCTGGGGTGCTTCTTTATTGTTAGTTGGGGTGCATTTCACTTAGCATCCCCCCACCATCCATACTGGTGGGTCCATCTCACACCCAGATGAATGGAGGAACTTGGAGCTGATTGCACTGGGCGAGAAATTGATAATTTACCAGCGACACATAGTATAGTTGTGGAAAGTGTTGAAGTAATGTTAGTTCAATCTCCTGGTTGAAACAATCCCAGTCTAAAGCATACACTACCTACTCAAATGTTAAACAAATATCAAATCAATCAAATAAAATTACGTTTGTCACATGCTTCGTAAACAACAGGTGTAGACTAACAGTGAAATGCTTACTTATGGGCCCTTCCCAACAATGTAGAGAGAAAAATAAAAACAATAGAAAAATAATAACACAAGGAATAAATACACAATGAGTAACAGGAACTTGGCTATATACACAGGGTACAAGTACCGAGTCGATGTGCAGGGCTACGAGGTAATTGAGGGAGAGATGTACAGTACATTTAGATAGGGTTAAAGAGACTACAGTAGGTAACAGGAGGGATAATAAGCAGTTGCAGCAGCATATGTGATGAGTCAAAATTCTTATGTGTAAAAGGGGGTAAATTAAGATTGTCCGGTTAACTATTTGGTGAACTGTTTAGCAGTCTTATGGCTTGAGGGTAGAAACTGTTCAGGGTCCTGTTGGTTCCAGACTTGGTGCATCACTACAACAGTATGACTATGGTGGCTGGAGTAAATTTTTAGGGCCTTCTTCTGACACCGGCTGGTATAGAGGTCCTTAATGGAAGGTAGTGTGGCCCCAGTGATGTAATGGGCCGTGCACACTACCCTCTGTAGTGCCTTGCGGTCGGATGCCTAGGAGTTGCCATATCAAGCGGTGATGCAGCCAGTCAAGATGCTTTCAATGGTGCAGCTGTAGAAATTTTAGAGGATCTTAGGGCCCATGCCAAATATTTTCAGTCTACTGAGGGGAAAAGGGCGTTCTTGTGTCTTCTTCACAACTGTGTTGGTGTGTGTTGACCACGTTAATTCCTCAGTGATGTGGACACGGGGAACTTGAAGCTCACGACCCGCTTCGTCACAGCACCATCGATGTGGATGGGGGCGTGCTCGGCCCTCCGTTTCCTGTAGTCCATGATCAACTCCTTTGTCTTGCTGAGGGAGAGGTTGTTGTCCTGGCACCACACTGCCAGGTCACGGACCTCCTCCCTATAGGCTGTCTCATTGTTGTCGGTGATGGTGTTGGAGTCGTGCATGACCACGCAGACGTGGGTGAACAGGGAGTACAGGAGGGGACTAAGATCAGACCCCTGAAGGGCCCCTGTGTTGAGGGTCAGCATGGCGGATATTTTGTTGCCTACCCTCAACACCTGGGGGGCAGTATGTTAGGATGTCCAGGATCCAGTTGCAGAGGTGTTCAGTCCCAAGGTCATGAGCTTAGTGACTGAACAGCATTCTCACATTGGTGTTCCTCTTGTCCCGTTGGGAGAAGACAGTGTGTAGTGCAATAGATATTGCATCATCTGTGGATCTGTGGATCTGTTAAGGCATTTGGCATTTGGTAGATGCCATTTCTATAAAATCAGAGCCCATGCAAAAATGTGCAGGTGCTCAAATTATGACTCTCCTAATGAAAATGATGATGTTTTGATGCTGATCATGATGATAACAAGGATGAAGATGATAACAATGATGAAGATGAGTGCAGTGGTGTTAGCGAGTAAGGGCCCTGTGACCCTGACTGATGGTAGTGTAAAGAACGGAGTCAGCACGCGCCCCGTGTGGATCATTGCCTTATTAATGGCTCGTCAGGTGCGATGAGGAATGGCTGCATTGTCATCTCCAGCCCCTTGGTGCAGACAAATGACTGTTTTAGGACGGAAGGGCTTCCTCGTACACTGCGCTGAGCACTAATCCCTCATATTTCTATTGTTGGATACATTGTCACCGAGGACCTCAGCTTCAGTCCCGTTATGACCCATACACAGCATCTCCAGGGCTCTGACGCACACCCACACACAGATGCATGCACACACACATGCACGCGCACGCACATACACACAACCTACTCACACACAGATTAATGCCGACAGGGTAATATTCAGCCAATGACTGACACACACACACACACACACACACACACACAGATTACTGGGAAATGCTCAGACATTGACTAATGGAAGACTCTCCGTGGGTGATCGAGCATACACTATAGAGTAGTGTACCTCATACAACTTGAACCACAATTCTTATCAACAACAAAATAATGTTGATGAACTTTTTCTTTCATACTGCTGCTGCATAGGTTAGACACAGGATTTTATTTCTGGAGCTTTTGATTGGTTCCAAAACTACCAGTGTGTTGCACAGGAGGGCATGAAATCAGAGTTTCGACAGATCACAAAAGGAATCTTTTAAGGGTCCATTTTATGGGCTTTGCCTTTTTACGGTGCTGTTCATAACCAATGCCAGACTGAACTACACAACATGGTGAAGTGGCCCTCCCTTCCTACCAGAAGGCATTGGCACGTATTTTGGCACAAGGCAGTGAGTGCTTGGGCTACTCCTCACATATCTTTGCTAGCAACAACATCACAATCCTACAGCCTCCACTCTCAGTCAGGGCTCTAATTCACAGTTCCAAGGACAAGGACTGAAATAAGCAAAAAATCATCCTACAATGCCTCTTGGTATTGGAATGAGCTGCAAAATACTTTACAACTAGAGGAGAGGGTGTTGCTGTCTGAGATTGAAGCTCTGATAGAAGAAAATGTTGTTGACCATTGCAATTTTTATGTAATGTGCTCTTGTGTAATGTGTACATGCTGACTACTTCCTGCTGACCTCGTGCCAGGTCCCCCTCGTAAAAGAGGTTTCTAACCTCAAGGGTCTTTCTTGCTTAAATAAAAGTTGAATAAAAAATGATTCAACATACAGTGCCTTGCGAAAGTATTCGGCCCCCTTGAACTTTGCGACCTTTTGCCACATTTCAGGCTTCAAACATAAAGATATGAAACTGTATTTTTTTGTGAAGAATCAACAACAAGTGGGACACAATCATGAAGTGGAACGACATTTATTGGATATTTCAAACTTTTTTAACAAATCAAAAACTGAAAAATTGGGCGTGCAAAATTATTCAGCCCCCTTAAGTTAATACTTTGTAGCGCCACCTTTTGCTGCGATTACAGCTGTAAGTCGCTTGGGGTATGTCTCTATCAGTTTTGCACATCGAGAGACTGACATTTTTTCCCATTCCTCCTTGCAAAACAGCTCGAGCTCAGTGAGGTTGGATGGAGAGCATTTGTGAACAGCAGTTTTCAGTTCTTTCCACAGATTCTCGATTGGATTCAGGTCTGGACTTTGACTTGGCCATTCTAACACCTGGATATGTTTATTTTTGAACCATTCCATTGTAGATTTTGCTTTATGTTTTGGATCATTGTCTTGTTGGAAGACAAATCTCCGTCCCAGTCTCAGGTCTTTTGCAGACTCCATCAGGTTTTCTTCCAGAATGGTCCTGTATTTGGCTCCATCCATCTTCCCATCAATTTTAACCATCTTCCCTGTCCCTGCTGAAGAAAAGCAGGCCCAAACCATGATGCTGCCACCACCATGTTTGACAGTGGGGATGGTGTGTTCAGCTGTGTTGCTTTTACGCCAAACATAACGTTTTGCATTGTTGCCAAAAAGTTCAATTTTGGTTTCATCTGACCAGAGCACCTTCTTCCACATGTTTGGTGTGTCTCCCAGGTGACTTGTGGCAAACTTTAAACAACACTTTTTATGGATATCTTTAAGAAATGGCTTTCTTCTTGCCACTCTTCCATAAAGGCCAGATTTGTGCAATATACGACTGATTGTTGTCCTATGGACAGAGTCACCCACCTCAGCTGTAGATCTCTGCAGTTCATCCAGAGTGATCATGGGCCTCTTGGCTGCATCTCTGATCAGTCTTCTCCTTGTATGAGCTGAAAGTTTAGAGGGACAGCCAGGTCTTGGTAGATTTGCAGTGGTCTGATACTCCTTCCATTTCAATATTATCGATTGCACAGTGCTCCTTGGGATGTTTAAAGCTTGGGAAATCTTTTTGTATCCAAATCCGGCTTTAAACTTCTTCACAACAGTATCTCGGACCTGCCTGGTGTGTTCCTTGTTCTTCATGATGCTCTCTGCGCTTTTAACGGACCTCTGAGACTATCACAGTGCAGGTGCATTTATACGGAGACTTGATTACACACAGGTGGATTGTATTTATCATCATTAGTCATTTAGGTCAACATTGGATCATTCAGAGATCCTCACTGAACTTCTGGAGAGAGTTTGCTGCACTGAAAGTAAAGGGGCTGAATAATTTTGCACGCCCAATTTTTCAGTTTTTGATTTGTAAAAAAAGTTTGAAATATCCAATAAATGTTGTTCCACTTCATGATTGTGTCCCACTTGTTGTTGATTCTTCACAAAAAAATACAGTTTTATATCTTTATGTTTGAAGCCTGAAATGTGGCAAAAGGTCGCAAAGTTCAAGGGGGCCGAATACTTTCGCAAGGCACTGTAACTACACTGATATGTGACCAGTGTAACTATCAACTGAACCAGGCTGACTCCTGTATCATGTGTAACTACTGAATATTTACTCAATACAATCTTATATGCATGTGGCTATTTTTAAAGTGACTATGAATCCATGTACAGAAATGTTTGGGTTACACTACCACTGCTGTGGTAATTCTGCTGAGATACAGTGAGTGGACAGCGGGAGCGAGTTTGTGAAATATGATGGTGAAAAACCAGCTGAATCTTCCCCGTTGGCCAAAATCTATCAAAGACTCAGTTTGTAAAAATTATTACCTCTATTAACTCTATTGTGAAAGAGTTTCCACTTTCCATTCAAGCACTTGGACTTCCCTTTAGACATGATCTTAACCGTGTATCCCTTCTTGAGGATTTATGCACCTACTATATATATTTTTCTGATCCTTACTCTACAATATAAACTTTGTGCACAACCACACCAGTGTCCAAATACTCTATTCTAGGTTACTTTCCATGCTCTCTGCCTCATTTAAGGTAAATGGAGAGTGGATTCACATAAAGAACGTGGAGGAGGACTTCTTCTGCCCACTCACAGCCCTTACCCAGACTCTGCCATGAGAAATAGTGGCCAGTCCCGAAAGCATCTCTGAGACATATTGTAGTTTATTTTGTCGCCCGGGCATGCCATCTGTGCCGTTCCAATAGAGGCTGTGTGCTCAGGCTGCTGCAGGAGAGAGGGCGTGAGGCGCAGGGTCCCTTAGTAGTTCTGCAGCCACGGCAGGTCATTAGTCAAATTGCCTAATGAGAGAGAATACAAATGGCCCCCTACCCTGACAGGAGGAATTTTGGAGATGTCAAAGCTCCTGACCCGTGCTATGAGAACAGATGATGGCGCGTTGCTATTTTCAGATCATTTTAATGACTATGGCTCTATGAATTCCATTCTTTTTCCTTTCTCTTTTTTTCATTCCTCCAGGCGGCATAGGGGGAGATCGGGGGGGAAATTCCTTAAAGCAATTCTGAAAATCTCCCATGGAGAAGCAAAAAAGTGCTATTTTGAATGATTACTGTAAATGCAAAATGGCATTTGGCTCAATGCACTTACTAATTCAGAATTGCAACCCTCCTAACAGCTAAATAGATGCAGTCAACAAAAATAGATTCCAAAGAAACATTCATGAAATGGAGACAATTGTGAAATGCCAATTCCTATACTGAACAGAGCAAGTCCCAGATAGTTTGGAGGGCATGGTTCTCTGTCTCAGTGCAGCTGATCATTAGTATACAGTAGGTGGATTATATGAGTGTCTGTGTAGACTCCTCAGGGGCAGCAGTGGGGTTGCTAAACACCCAGGTTTACACAGAGAAAGAGAGCAGGGGAAATGGAGGAGCATTTAGCAAGGAGGGAGTGGAGTTATTTTTCCATCTGTGTGACAAGCAGCCCTTGAAATCTGGTTCTGGGTTGGAAGCCAGGAGGCAGTCCCAGTAGGGTGCTGGTCCATCAGTCTTCCAGAAAGTGGGCAGAGCGAGCAACACCTACAGTGAGTTGGCCACAAACACTCCAGCACAACAGTGGAT
This sequence comes from Oncorhynchus mykiss, assembly GCF_057628025.1. NCBI lineage: Eukaryota > Metazoa > Chordata > Actinopteri > Salmoniformes > Salmonidae > Oncorhynchus > Oncorhynchus mykiss. Next base: position 25,988,517 of record NC_143027.1, read on the forward strand.
ATTTAGAGCGGCAGTCTAATTTCAGAGGATTCCTCCTACGTGAGGGCCCATATTTTTTCCATTTCTGCAATGGACACTAAATGCACATGATGACACAAGAGACACCTAGAATTCTATCAAATGGAGGCTAAGGCATAATGATCAATCATGCATAGAGGACCTATCTTGTCACAAATGCTATTTTTACAATTCAAATGTTTGGATCAATCACATTATGCTTGTATATATTGTGATTGGTAATTGCACAACAAAGTCAAACATCACTGTTAAAGTTTGACATTTCCAATGTAGGCTAACCACGAGGACCACATAGCACAAGTCTGGGAATTGAATAAACATAAAAACTTGATGAGCAGCACATTGTCTTTAAATACTTAACAGTGGCACCATCATTGAGCCCCAGCTGTGGTTGCTGGTAAATGTGCAGCAGGATTTTTGTATAAATGGGGAACGCCTCTCTGGACAAGTGTAAAAGCTGGCAGAGGGCTGACAATAAATTGCATGCACCGGATGGGACACAGCAGAAGGCACAATTACACAAATCCTCTTAATTAGCGGATCTGTGGGAAAACTAACCTGTAATGATGCAAGGGATGTGTTGTGCCCAAAAAAACTATCTTGGTACACTCCAGAACACTGGAGAGAGGGTCACATGGCCATGTGCCCTCTGAAGAGGATCAGAGAGTGACGTGTGATCTATTGTGATCAGAGCAGCTGTACAATACAGTAAGGGGTGGTCCCCATTCTAAACTGCTCACACCGTTTCCTAGCCCTGTCAGAACGCCTTGCCCTCTGGACTGTGGGCAGAGCAGCAGACCCTGCGAGGTTGTTGGTGGCGTTATTAAGTTTTCCATGCTCACAGTACCAGGCAATGTAAAGTGGCACCTCACATGGTGAGTAATGAGCGGTGCCAGCGCGGAAGCAGGAGGGATGACAGCCAGAGAGGCCTCCTTGGCAGCCACTAACCCGGGCCTCAACCAATTCATCATCCCCCTAAAACCAATCCACCAATGCCGACACAGCATTTGTCATTCATTATGCTAATAAGCACTCCATTACTCTCCTGGTGAAACAGGTGATGGTTATTAGTTAAGGCCTTTTGGATAGTTTGACACATCGGTGTATGCTCGTACACGTCACCGTGTAGGTCAGTATACTGTATGTGGGTGAGGTGAGGCCTATAGTGTTTTGTGTTGGGGAGACAAAACAGTTGATTCAGTTGAAATGCTACAATGAAAAGTCCATTGTACACTGAACAAAAATATAAATGCAACATGTAAAGTGTTGGTCCCATGTTTCATGAGCTGAAATAAAAGATCTCAGAAGTTTTCCATATTCACAAAAATATAATTTTTCTGTAATTTTGTGCACAAATTTGTTTACATCCCTGAAACCATCTCAAGGAAGCTCACCTGCTAAATCGTCATCCACACCAGGGTCTTGCCATGACTGCAGTTTGGGCAGATGGCATACAGTGTGTATGGGGTCATGTGGGCGAGCGGTTTGCTGATGCCAACGTTTTGAAAAGAGTGCCCAATGGTAGTGGTGGGGTTATGGTATGGGTAAGCATAAGCTACGGACAACGAACAGTATACTGTATAACCATTTAAAGTATGTTCATGGTTCTCCTAAAAAGAGTCTAAAACGGACTTTGATCCAATCATATGGGAACTGTTTCTTAAATCAGGTCCTTTGCCATGTTCACAAACACACAAATGACTCCATCTTTGTAAAGAGGGCGATGCGTTAGACCATTTCTAAAGCATACTTCACAGTTCCTCATAGAGAACCAGTCTGAGCAGAACTATTCAATATCCCCAGACACCATTTCCAAAACGACTTCATTTCCAAAATTTCATTGTGCTCTTTAAATCACACTACAGGATGATTTAGGAGATCATTAATTACAAACTTAACAAGTCAGCAGAGCCATTAAAAGATCTTTAAGACATATTTGACCATACATCTCGTTAAACTATATTTAATGACTGGATTTTGTGGAAATATTTTTTATCAAGTTCTAATTAGATGTGTGATAACAAACCCTGCTGTACATGGAGGGAATGAGGGAGCTGTGACAGGCCATCCATTGATGGTCTCCATGTCTGGCTACTGAGAATAATAGAGCACTGCTTTTTATTCCAGGGAAGAATAGAGAGCAATGAGGGATGTGACTTCAGAGTCCAGTCAGGCCTGCAAATGCAAAGCTATCCAAAGTCACTTACTTGAGTCTATAATGGGGTTCAGAAACATTGCGTTGAAATAATTTATCGGGAAATATATTAATATGCTTCAATCATTGGCCTTTTGCAGTTAGCAGATGATCAAAACAGAAATCATTTTCATTAGCTATCAAAGTAAAATTGACAAAATAAAAGAGTTGTAATATTCAAGATATGAATAACCAAAATGGTAAAATGACCACCAGCTACATTTTGGGGATTTTCACTGTGTGAGTAAGAATAATTTTAGCCCTCTCTTGCTTCTCTCTCCACACTGACCGTAAGAATAAATCATTAATGGGTTTTAGAGAAAGAAGCGTTGCAGTTTTTCATGACTTGACGCAAGCCCCAACCCTTTGGCTTCGTTTCATTTAGAACAGTTTTACCGTACAGGAATTGCATACTTTAAATCTTGTATCATTTAAATTAAAACACTGCAGTAAATCTGCCAATACCTCCCCCCATGAAATGCCCACGCAAGATTAATTTAGCTAAATTTAGCTGATGCTAAACAGAATCCAGGTGAACTTTGTATGGACCCTTACAGAAGAAGAAAACACCAAACTGGTTAGGGGTTTTAATCAACCACCAGAGGTGCCACTAAGCCACTGAATAAGAAGAACTTGCTGATGACTTTTGTGTCTGTAGCCATAGTTTGTGTATTTTAATCCCTCAGCCTAAAGAATGTTGTTATTATAAAATATAGCCACACTAGTGCAAAGGCTGTTAAAATACATCATAGTGGGTTGGGATTAGAGTTGGAGATAAGCAGGGGCTAAACTCTTCCCTCTGCAGAGGCTAGTCCAGCAAGCTGAGCACCACAGAGAGAGATAAGATGGAACTTTTGTTTGAAACCTGATGAGAAGCCTCTTAATGAAAGTGCTGGGCTAAAAATAATCTTTTGTCTCTGTGTTAGTCAATCAAAAAATTATGTAGTTGGGAAAAAGAGGAAGAAAGAAAGTAATTTTGCATAATCAGTGAGCACCATCTGGAACAATTAACCGAATTCCACAAAACTCAGAGGATCAGTCATATTGGCTTATTAAAGATCCAGAATTATACAAGTAATAAATCCTTGGAAAAATGAAGCGTACCCCTGCCTGTCACGACTATTTTAACTTCAAATACAGTGGAATGCTTGATAAGGCTGAAAAGAGGAGATTAATATATGCAAATTATGTCGAGCATTTAAAAGCCCCCCAACAACTGTCTCGTTTTTTTTCTGTCTCTTATTACGGGGCTTTATGTTTTATTCATACACCAACTCACCTGTCATTTCATAAGATATAATATTATGAGGGTATTATTAAACAGTGTAAAGTGGCGCTTTAATTGGAGAGCTCCATTGCATTTTCCAATTATTTGGAGCAAATTAAAAGCAGATGCACATAGTTTAATAAGGATTCTAATATCGTTTCCGGAAAATCTAAAATCATTGTCATCCTTTTGCCATGATATTTCACAACCCCAAGTTAATTTTGAATCTCCGCCAAAGTATGAGCCGTCTCCCGTCTGTTAATTGAACTTCTTTTAATGGATTGGGAAATAATTGCACTCCATATTAGGTTAGATCAGGGCCAATGTCACTTTTTTTATTTTTATTAACGCAATAGATATGTTAATATATTCGCTTTTATTAGTTTACCTTTTTATCATGAGGATTTCTGATGAATATGATATGCTGTTCCATTGATACACAATAAAGCAGATAGTATATGAACTCCATTCAAAAAACCAATCATCTTATGATGTTATCTAGTGAAGTCAAGCAATGGGAAATAAAACAGTACTCCTTATTATGTAAATTAATACAATACTATATACCATTGAAGATGCATTTTGATGCAATACAATACATTTCCTAACACATTTCATAAATACATATTTCAATATAATTAAATGCACCAAGAAAAACTTGCTCCCCTGTCAATGGTATAGGGAATAATTGGCAAAAAAACCTGCCTTGGATCAAAGAGATACTGGTGAAATAAAGAAAATGTTGGGGCTGTTCTGAAAACTCCATCTTTGTTCAAATGAGCTTGAACTGTCAAGTGAGAGAAGGTTGCAAAATCAATGTGAATAAGTTTTTAATATTCTGGTAATGAATGTCAAAGCGCCTGCACATCACATCTGCACATAATGTGACTGAAGATGACAGTTTTCCCAGACATGTTGCCTCTCCTCCCCTCGACTCGTTCTTTTTTTTGTTTGGGGTTTTTGTTTTGTTGGGAAGTGACGGAGGGTTTAATCAAGAAAGCAGGCAATTCATCAATCCTAAAGAAGCCGCCTGTACAACCCTGACAGAGTGCACATGGTTTTAGACCAACGTGAACCTGGCCAGCTGTCAACACACTACACCACACCACACAGCTCACAATTAACACAAGCCCACCGTCTGCTCCGACCCCACACTTGGTCTGCAGGTCGTCACACTGATAATGAAGGAGGAAAGATACTGCCTCTAACAATCTAAATGTGTGGCTGGAAGGCTCTCTTTCCAAGACAAATTAAGCTGAAAGATAAAGCCTTTGTACAGTATGCCACTTTGGGAAGATTAACCCCACAAAGTGATTAAAAGAGAAAGAAAGGCGTGTAGGCTTTGTGACATGGAGATAGAAGAGCAGGCATCAAATGACATTGGTACAATTATAGAGCACAGTCTCTATTGATAAAGTATGATTTCTGGCATTGCACTGAACCTCCATGGTTCTTATAGTCACTCAAACAGAATGCCACAGAATAGACCGAGGTAGGTAGCAGGTAGCAGAAACAATAACATGAACATTCTAAATAACACTGCAAAAATGAATTCCCAAATTGTGTGAGCTCATATAATTCCAGACTGGTAGGCTTGACTATCTGTACAAACAAGTAAGGAGACAGTCCGTGTGTGACAGGGATAACTGAGATGATAACTGCATGTCACAGCCCCGCTATCTCTCCACTGTGGAACAAGAGGAATCCTCACCACATGGTGTCTCTCTCCAGCTGGATAAAACCTGCTTGAGCTCCTCTTCACACACCTCGTCTGGAGCAGCACCACCCCAGCCAGTACGGCGTTTTAGCAAGTTCTGACTCTACAACCATGCCCAGATCAATTTCAGTACACTTTCCACTCTATTATTACTAAAAGAGCATTTCTCCTACAACTGCAGGTAAATGTTAGCGTGGCATGTGATGAATCATATTTGACAGCTGTTAAACGTTCTCTTGAGTGTAATTCTGAGCTCCTCTGGGAAGCAGTGTTCACTCTTTCAGATAAGCACAGCTCTTTACCCATCTGTGATAAAAGATAGACATATACGATATGCATAGATCAATTACCAAAGGAGCGATCTACTCGTTGGTGAAGATGAAATACTTTCATAACAACATACAGATAAAAAGATGAAAAAAATTTGATTCTGCAATGATTAAAAGTGAGTGGAATTTAACACTAGCTTCAACTTATCGGTGGGTCAAGTTGGGGCACAGTGAGAGAGCTGAACAGATTTAGAACAGAGGTCAGATAATTTGCAAGACGCCTTACTACAAACTGTATAATCTGCACCTTCCATATTATAGGAGGGTCTACACAATGAGACTCCAGATATGTGTTGTTGAGTTTGGTGCAATAAAAAGACAGTTAAGCTGATATGGTATACAGCTCCTCCTGTAGGGGTTGGTGGGGAGCAGTGGAGGAAAAAGTACCCAATTGTCATACTTGAGTAAAAGTATAGATACCTTAATAGAAAGTTACTCAAGTAAAAGTGAAAGTCACCCAGTAAAATACTACTTGAGGAAACGTCTATAAGTATTCAGTTTTAAATATACTTAAGTATCAAAAGTAAAAGTATGAATCATTTCAAATTCCTTATCTTAAGCAAGCCAGTAGGCACAATTCTCTTGTTGTTTTATTTATTTACGGATAGCCAGGGGCACACTCCAACACTCAGGCATAATTTCCAAACTAAGCATTTGTGTTTTGTGAGTCCGCCAGATCAGAGGAAATAGGGATGACCACATGTTCTCTTGATAAGTGTGTGAATTGGACCATTTTCCTGTTCTGCTAAGCATTCAAGATATAACTAGTACTTTGGGTTGTCAGGAAAAATGTATGGAGTAAAAAGTACAATATTTTCTTTACGATTGTAGTGAAGTAAAAGTAAAAGTTGTCAAAAATATAAATAGTCAATTAAAGTACAGACACCCCCCCAAAAATGACTTAAGTAGTGCTTTAAAGTATTTTTACCTAAGTTCATTACATCACTGGTGGGGAGCGCTACATGTATTTGCCTGGAGGAGATAAAGCAGCATGCCATGTCAAACGAGTGTACCACAACATTGAAGGTGGCATTTTCTCTGAGATCTGGAGAAGAATGCCAAGGTGCAGATTTGGTGTCAGGAAGGTAAGGGATTCACAAGGGCAGGATTTTCTTATTCCAACACCATCATCCCCACAACAACACCCACACTCCCTTCAAGATCAAACAGAGACCTGATCAGGACAAGACACAGCTGACAGAAGAGTGCTGGATATAGAGACGTGAAATAAAAGCTATCCTGTGTGTGAGCTGCCCAGGGGGCTTTGGTAGACCTTTAATGGTTTGGGTCTAGGATTAGGGGATGGTTAGTGCTAAAGGAATATAACTTGTCTGTTTTACCATACTATAGGCTGGTACTACAAAAAAATCAGGCACTTCATGGGCAGTTGGAGCTAACAAACTTGATAAGATTGCAATCCTCATCAATCAAGCTATCATGAATTACACCCTGCGACTCACCCCCACTGATCGATAAATCCACAGCAAGCGCAAGGAATGTCTCTGCTTCAGAACTGCATAATGTGACATTGGACATGGTTTGAAGTTAAATGAGCTCCTCCAGAACATTATTAAACATATCTGAGGTAGCTATAGGCTACAGTGTGTGCAAAAATGTAGGGCAACGCTGAGCAAGATGTTAATGTAATATCATACTAATGGGAACTCGAATTCAAGGATTCAAACAAATAACTAAATACTCTTTAGACAGAAAAAAAAGAAGCAAACTAACTTTGGAAAAATATAGTTGTGTATTATGTGTATGTTTGTGTGTGTTTGCCCATTTGCTCTGTTTTTGGTTCGGAAAATGCATCTTCAGGAGGCTGAGCAATGAATTTCCAAAATGCAAGACTAACGACAGAGTATCTGACAGTATCTGCATATTCTGAGGGCGACATGGCACTATTTTACCTTTTTATCTCTTTTGATGAGATAAATAAATGCAATAATTCATATCAAAAGCAATAAAACAAGCTCCCTGACAGTTTGTGGTATTTATGAGCTGAGGTCTGCAACTCAGATTTATTTGCCATGATAGGGTCGACTTTTCCCCTGTTCATTTACATCAGCATTTGGCCATGTTAAATCCGGGCCAATGGTGAATTTTTAAAAGGTTGGCATCAATCTTGTGGAACCGTTTGCCACATTTAATGAAGACTTCCCTTACCTTGCAAAGGTTGACTCCAATGCTGAAAAGGGAAGGGACATGTCTCTCCAAGCCGTGAGACATTTCACAAACACTGATAAACTGAAGGAAGATTGTTTAGATGTTCTTTTGAAGAAATGCGCTTGAGCGGTATGGTTCATGATATTGCATAGAACAATGAACAGATCCATTGAGATACACAAATGTAAATGAAGCATTCAGAGAAAACCTATTTTAAAACATCCCTTTGCTCAAATATCACCAATTTGATTTTGGTCAAAATTGAGATTTGTTTAGCCAGCCTTTGAAAACTATTCTACTCAAAATGGCATCTCTCCTGGTTTAAGAACAAAGCACTTCATAACGAAATGATGGGTTGCCACTGACTGAAATCGAGGGAAGATCAGACGATGCCATAGAATAGGGCATAGCTGATTCTCCAACAAACACAGATCTTCATCGAACATGATTGAATGAAACAGGATTGAATGAAATCAGCAAACTGTTCACATAAATTGCGACTCTTTTGGTTCTAATATAAAGTAAAGGGTCTAAGGGTTTTCATGTTCATATTTCATACAAAACACAAAGAACTGTGTCAATCCAAATTCCAGGATTTCTAGACGTAATTTGAGTGCACTGGCTATAGGGTACCATATGGCAAATCAATTACATGTCTAATTCTTAAAACAAAAACATGGCAAGTGTATTGCTACATAATCAACGGCAGCGGTTGGGCTCAGATTATGTTGGCCACTGGAGTTTTGACTACAATTCATCATCATTCTAGGCAACGAGAGCCATATTGACACTTGTTCCTAATTTGAATATTTAATTACAGTGTAGCTCCTCATTAAATTACTGTAAAACTGGGAACATAGCCTGAAAGATTTAAACAATTACAACTTCACTCAGGAGCCCATTGGCCCAATGAAACCGATGCGGAATGTAATCACAAACACATATGCATAAAACCCATATGCATAAAAACCTGATTCACTTTGAGCTGGCTCACATTACATTTTCAAGCCAGAATTTTCTAACTAAAACTAGGGTACTGCTGATTGCTTGATAAGATCAATTAGCTGTTTAGATCCTACGCTAGTGCACAATATCAATTTATGGTTGAAGATATTGTGGTCGTGAGATAGAAATGAGGTAGAATAAAATGAAGCTGTCTCTCTGTTAGACAAGTCGTAGTCTACAGACAGGCAAGTAGTAGTCTGCAGACAGGCAAGACAAGGATAAAAATAATATCAGTGAAGAGCCTGAGCTCTGATAGAGTTGGTAGTTCTTATTTTGACACTCATCCAGCCTCTTCCATGACAACATCTCCACACCTTGAACATGCAGACAGTCCTGATTTGCAGGGGCTGCTTTCTCAACCATCATTATCTCCCTTTAAGCTTTGTGTCAGGTGCTGAAAAGAATAGCTGCCTGAATTCACAGGAATCTCTGAGCACACTGAGCATCAGATCTCACTTGATGATTCTATCGTTTGTGGCACAGTTCTGCATCCATTTGCTTGATTTTGAGATACATTTGCAACTTTTTTAGGATTCCACAAAGTAAAGAAAAAGAGTGCTTTCAAGAAGTGTGACGGTGACGTTACGGTTGGGAGCTCTGTCAAAACAGCACACTCACAGACAATGATGGCCTCCCTCAAGAATCAGGTACTGTGCTGGTTAGGCAGCGAGGAATGGTGACAGGTACAATGCCAACACACAGCTGGAACACTTTGGAAAGTGTCAAAGGCAGAGGAGAGGACAATATAAAAGTTAGAGAGTGCATGCATGCCAACCCTGGCATTGGGATTGAGACTTTTTTTTCATTCAATTATTGTGCTTGACCTCCGTCAGACACAAATACTTTATGAATAACAGTTTTGAAAACCGAAATCGTAAAAATATGGTCAAGTTACAGTGTGTAAAAGATTCTTGGCCTCAACATTTTTATCGCTAGGCCATTTGATTTAAAAAGTGTCCAGGCTATTATTCTAAGAGAAATGCCAAAAACCTTGATTCTGTTGGGGGAAAAAGACATGACATTGTTAGTATAAAGCTAATTTATGCCACCACTCTGTCTAGAGGTCAGATATCAGCCTCAGAAATGACAGTTTTATCAGGAGAACAAATGGCAGCGTTGGAAAAGAGGAGAGGAGAGGGGGTTGCTGTTGTGGACGCATTAAAAGCCTGACTGGACGGCACAGCTTTTTCACATAAGGAACTGGCCGATTGGCCCCTCTCTAAATGGAAAGAGTGTTGAAGTGGTTGACATCAGGCCAAAGATATTAATTAAACGGAACACGCAGCAAGTCAGGATGTTCCAGATAAAACTGATCAGAAAAAAGTACAAATACAATAGGATCTTAATGTGATAATCCTGTTGCAGGATAACTTTCCTAAGGCTCCTGAAGTTTGTAATTTCCACTATGGAAAATGAGTCAACCCCTACGAAAATATCCATGAATTATAATCCACATAATAATGAACATTTCCTGTTGCTGTAGGATTATTTTCCTGCTGTAGCAAACTGGCTCAAATTAAGATTCTACATCTGTAACATCATAGCTCTTCAGTTTAGCTAGAGGCTCAGGTTATTCTAAACAATGCCTAGGTAACTTTAACCTAGATGCTGACAGCTTTAAATGTAAGGAATCACCAGCATTACAAGGGTCATAAAATATTTACACAAATATTGAATGAGTTTTAAACATATTTTCCACTGACTGTGAAAGGCACTTACTGTACATTTAAGGGATGCCATTCCTAAAAGGCCATAAAGTTCTTATAGATAACCCCAAGGCAGCATAGGTCATGGGAGGGAATTCTCATATGCTGAACATGGATAAGGAAAGTGGTCAAGTGATGCAACCAAGTTTTCAGAAATGACAGATACCAAACTGCCGCAGTAGTTCGAAAACACATAAATGCTTATTTTGGTAGCAGATACTGACTGAATTGAATCAAACATAGCCTATATGCCTCATAAAACACACATTGCACAAGATACTCAGTATAGTGAAAGGGTGCACATTCTCAGTGTTAGTTGTTTATCTGTCTATAATGAGGGTTCTGGAGCAGCCAAACAAGAAGAGAACAGCAAAATAGGCTTTATAAAATGGCATTGTCTACTTTGGCTGGCGGTAGCTTCTTCTTCAGCCCCTCCTTCTTGCTCCTGTGTGTCTGTGCATTGTCGATGGAAATGCACTAAAGCAAGGCTCTCACACTGTGGCATGAATTTGAATGTTAATACAAAAACAGGAGGGTGTGATCGCAGCAGGCATCAGGAGGGGGTGTGTAAGTGTGTTGCTTCGATGTGCAATTTATTCTCACCCCCCCAACGCCTCAGCAACTTGAAAGTGTGCTTCAAAAGAGCTAAGGATTATCGGTAACAGTTGAGGGGGTATACGGCCTAGGCTTTCTCGATCGTTTCGAGACATCAAACATTATAAACTATCTGCTCCCCAAATATTTGTGATTCACAGAACTCAATTTTTTGGGGTCTCTCCTGTCAAACCATAGTTTGCTGACTTTAAACCTTGCCATTAAAACTAGCAACTTTCACTCATTACACCGAGTAGCCATATGAACAGTGTCTCACCTCTGAATACCCCTCCCTCAGTCTGATCTCTGCTGTGAAGTGGTTGGTTTTCACACTGCACTCTACACCGAGCCTCTAACATACCAGGACAAAGCACTTCAAGCTGGCAACCTCATGGCAGGATACCCCTGCCAAGCCTCCCTCCCCACCGCCACTCAAAAGGAGCCTTGATTGTTTATTTACAATTTGCTCTGGAAATCCCCAGTACTTCATTGCAATAAATAATTGAGCTGTTGGATTTGGCTGCAGTACAAAGGCCTGCTCCTTCTATGTGGGCCCCAGGCAGGGGAAGACAGAGTAGCTGAGGATGGGGGTATGGTACGGCAACAGTATGGCATGGTGGAGCTCTCTGCACTGCCTGCCGCTCTCTTCCCTTCCTCTTCAGCTGTTTCTGCCTCTCTAGGCTACGTTTCCTCCCCTTTGTCTCCACAGTACAACAGCACTATGAACTATTGAAAAAAATAACTAATGAGAGTACAGCACATGTATGTATATCATTGATGAACAAGGTCATAAATCAGGATGATCAGAGTAGAAGAGTGACCCTTTGTCTCTCTCGTGTCCCTATGGTAAAGTAGGAACTACTGGCAGGCTATGCACTGTTGATGTCAAGGCAGGTGCCTCGATCAGGCTGCAGCAAAAGTTTGTTTTGAGCAGGAAAATAGGAATCCTGCTCATTGGAGACTATGTAAAATCAAAATAAAATCATACACATATTTAGCAGATGTTATTGTAGGTGTAGCAAAATGCTTGTGTGCCTAGCTCCAACAGTGTAGTGGTATCTAACCATTCACAACAATACACACAAATCTAAAAGTCAAATAATGGAATTAAGAAATATATAAATATTAGGATGAGCAATGTATATACATAATAGATAAGTAAAGCAGTATGTAAACCTTATTAAAGTGACCAGTGTTCCATTATTAAAGTGGCCAGTGATTCCATGTCTATGTATATAGGGCAGCAGCCTCTAAGGTGCAGGGTTGTATAATCGGATGGTAGCCGGCTAGTGATGGCTATTTAACAGTCTGATGGCCTTGAGATAGAAGCTGTTATTCAGTCTCTCAGTCCCAGCTTTGATACACCTGTACTGACCTTGCATTGGATGATAGCAAGGTGAAAAGGCCATGGCACGGATTGTTGATGTCCTTGATGATCTTTTTGGCCTTCCTGTGACATCGGGTGCTGTAGGTGTCCTAGAGGGCAGTCAGTGTGTCCCCGGGGGTGATGCGTTGGGCAGACCGCACCACCCTCTGGAGAGCCCTGCGGTTGCAGAGGGTGGTACAGTTTCCATACCAGACAGTGATACAGCCCGGCATCTGTAAAGGTTTGTGAGGGTCTTAGGGGCCAAGCCAAATTTCTTAAGCCTCCTGAGGTTGAAGAGGCACTGTTGTGCTTCCTCACCACACTGTCAGTGGGGGTGGACCATTTTAGATTGTCAGTGATGTGTACGCCGAGGAACTTGAAGCTTTCCACCTTCTCCACCAACTACCTCTGCTGTTTCCTGAAGTCCACGATCAGCTCCTTCATTTTGTTGATTTTGAAATGTGATGCATCCTACTTTCACTACTTGGGGGCGGCCCGTCAGGAAATTCAGGACCCAATTGCACAGGGCGGGGTTCAGACCCAGGGCCCCGAGCTTAATGATGAGTTTGGAGGGTACTATGGTGTTGAGTCCTGAGCTAAAGTTATTTAAATATTTTTTTAAATGTAACCTTTATTTAACTAGGCAAGTCAGTTAAGAACACTTTTTATTAACAATGAACGCCTACCAAAAGGCCTCCTGCGGGGGCGGGGACGGGGGCTGGGGATTCAAAATATAATATTGGACAAAACACACATCACAACAAGAGAGACACCACAACACTACAGGAGGTGTTTAGCTTGTCTGGGAGCAAGATGTCAGTATCCGCAAAGTAGCTGGTTTTTCCTTTGTAATCCGTGATTGTCTATAGACCCTGCCATGTCTTGTGTTTGAGCTGTTGAATTGCGACTCCACTTTGTCTCTGTACTGATGTTTTGCCTGTTTGATTTCCTTATGGAGGGAATAACTACCCCGTTTGCATTTAACCATATTCCCACTCACCTTGCCATGGTTAAATGCATTGGTTCATGCTTTTAGTTTTGTTCGAATGCTGCCATCTATTCACAGTTTCTGGTTTGGGTAGGTTTTAATAGTCACAGTGGGAGCGACATCCCCTGTACACTTCCTGATGAACTCACTCACCATGTCCGTGTATACGTCAACATTATCCCAATCCGCATGATCATAACAATCTTGAAGCATGGATTCTGATTGGTCAGACCGGCGTTGAATAGACTTTAGCACGGGTACTTCCTGTTTGAGTTTCTGCCTATAGGAAGGGAGGAGCAAAATGGAGTCTTTATCTGATTTGCCAAAGGGAGGGCATCTGAAAAGGGAGTAGCAGTGGTTGAGTGTAATAACACAAAAAAAAAGTTATGGGCTAAAAATGTAAGAAATAACACACAAAAAACGAAATACTGCAAAGTTACTTAGGAGCTAGAAGCAGAGCTGCCATGTCTGTCAGTGCCATCTTGCTAAACCTGCTGAGCCTACTGAGAATCTTGGCATGGTACTGCATGCCCAAACAAACACAATGCTATGGGTGTCAGTAAGAAAGTCCGAAAATAACTACAATATTCCTTCTGCCTTCCACAGGTCTGTCCAAATACGCGGAACAAGTGTAGTGTGCAGGGGTAAGATCGGACATCCCCTGGATCTGGATGTCACACACAGCAGTCTTTGTGTCTACGTGTAGGCGGAGCTTTACACACAGCCTCCTCTTCTTCAAGGCAGGCTCCTCTGACAAGCAAGAACAGAGACAGACCATATTAGGGATCATTAACTAGAGGCCAAATTCTACTCTTGGTCACAGCTATGCATGGTAGAATGATATAAAATATAAACACAGATAATACGCTGTAAGCACTGACAAAAACCAAATGATGATTGTTTAACATCTTTGTTTAGAAAAGGAAAGACAAACACTAACCCCTACAGCAGCCACGGTATATTGCTAGCTAATATAAATGTCAATTTTTACTGTATATGGAGGGTAAAATGTCATACATAATGTTAGTTGTGTACATTAAACATGGATTCACAGAAAGTAATACAAATGACATTAAACCATAGCCCAACAATACATAATAATTCTGTTCTTTATTCCAGCTAGAAAACATAGCCATGCTTGCCCAAATTACTTCTGTGCCTTGCCCATTTATTTCCAACCAGGGATAGAAAGTGCAGAGTAAATGCAATGGTAATAAAAATAATAAACAAGCTGTTCTCACTCCCCACACCAAAATATTATTACATTTTCAAGGCCTGGATAGTGAGGGGGGAATACATAGCATTCAAAGAGCACTAAAGCATTGGGGAATGCATTTCATTAATATTAGATAATCCCATCCACTCATCCTCTCCCCAAATAAATACATCAATAAATAAGCCCTTCAGCTCCAGCTGAGATCAACAATGACTCATGATTCTCTTCACTTGTACCTCCAGGGAAAAATTTTATTTTATTTCCACAGACTATCGTAAATAAAGCTAACCTGCACCCATAAAACATTCACCTTCTCAAGCAAAGATGTGGTTTAGGGGAAACTGCTTACTTATTGGTGTCCACTGTTTCTTGGATGGGTATAACGCCCTTTGGTAGAGTGTCCTTCAAGTCGATCAACCTCATGTCAATGAGCACATCTGATGACTGGCTCTACAGGAAAACATAAAAAAAATGACATATCCACGTACTTTATGCACGTTTCACATATACTGTAATAGACTGTAACAACCAATTCTCATTCCAAAAGTAGTGAGGGGGGTGAGGGATATTCAGTTATTGTAAGGGTCTGAAACTAAATTACAAAGACAATTGTATCTGCGATTTCCTAAAAGCTTGGGAAGTCTCTAAAGAGAGGAGTTGACACGATGGTGGAAGTAATTACTCCAAAATAGCTTCTTTAAAAAATTTGAATGCATCTGTGAACTTGCAATCATTCTCAACCCTCCGAGAGATGCACAATGTGCGAGGCAGGATTGCCTGTTCATCAGAATGGGACTGGTTAAAAACAATCAGGGACTGTTTATTTGTCATTTTCAAGCATGACTCCTCCCAGCCTCCAGTCATTATTTTGAAAATTTTCCCCATAATAAATTGCAATAATACACAGCGGCATTGGAGAGTGTGGCGACCGAGCCGTGACTTGAAGCGTCCGGAAATCTGGATTCCACTGCTCCTTTTACCCGGCAGTTATTACCACTAGATACATGTTTTATTCATTGTTTTTATTCTGACTCAGGGTGGAATATGGATGAATGTTATTACTATGCATGAAACCTTTTTTTTTTGTTTATTTTTTTTGGTTGCAAGATAGATTTTTCCCATCAGGACCTGACAAAAGGGCCATCTACATCCAACCTAGAGTATGATAAATCACAAACTGTTTACTTCCCTTCCACATAATTCAGTGGCTAATTTTGCAGAATCTGTTTTTGTCAATGACAATTACAGAGAGGGCTACAATGACTGGCAGACAAAATAGCCTTTGTTGATGGCTCTGTCATGTTTTATTTGTGTCAAAGTCTTTAAAACAGTGCGGACACAAATTTTAAGATAATACACAGCAATGAGGGCAAAGCTATGTGTGTGATACGCACTAAACTGTGGACCAGACTGAGCTCCGTCTACAGGTGCCTTTACAAGGCCTCAAATATCTCAGAGGTTTCAATCACACTCACAAGGATTCGAATGGAGGAAGTATTTTCAGAATAAGTAGTAATGTCTAACCATAAATTATTGATTTGTCATGAACGAGAATATGTCAAAGTGAACACACAGAAATAATTGATTGTAGGTAAAAATCCTGTTATGTATACCAATGAGGTAAAATCATAGTTGTATCAAATAAATGTCTAGGGCTGTACAATGTGGCACTCATTCAGCTGATAAACTCAAACCTCAAGGCTGTAAATGAAGACACTGACAGAAACTGTGGAAAGGAACAAAGGTTGAAGTGGCTGTCGAATCATTACAATCCTGTTTACGTACTATCAGCCTTTTGGACTGAAGAATGTTCATGTATTGTATAGGTCCCATCTAAACCATCACTTGTTTAATGTAGGCCCATTACTTGGTCAGTCTGATGAATGGAGTAAACCCATGTCACATATTTAGTTGCATTTGAGCAAGTTAAAAAAACAATAGTATAGTTAGCATAGGTAGTATATGGTTATGAACTGTTACATTTTCTTTAATTAAATAGGCAATTTAGCCACAGGAAAGCAAAAGGAATTATGAATGTTGGAACAGATGTATTGATGACAACTATGCAACACTTTGTGCCCACTACTTGAATATATTTCTATTCCATGGTAACTTTTGTCTTTATACTAGGAGCATCGCTGTTCTCTATTCTCAAATGTTTTTAATATGTAAAAAAAGACCATGAAAATGTGTCTACCAGTTTATTTGTGGAGAACGTTCAAAGAGAGCTCAATTCACAGAGTTATTACTGTTATTTGAAATAGGTGCCCCATTTCCAACCCTATTGAACTGAGCTTTTGAAGTTCTATTTCTTATAAAAGGAAATATTCATAATGTCATATTTAAAGAAAAATGTGTGCCTCATCTTTGAAGAATAACTGGAAGGTATCCACATTCTGTACAGGGATAAGGTTCATTGAATGAACTGAAATAGTTTAAATAAAAGCTCATTCTAATACTATGAATAATCATAAATCTCCCTCTCTGGAGGACGCAAGAACGTCAACAATATAATCCTGGGAGCCCACCAAGGTATCACACATCAAGAATAAAATGCAATCATATAACACAACATTCAGATTGGTTTTTGCATTCATTTCAAATTCCAGACTTTTAAAATTCATGGAACGTTATTGGACTTTCAATGATCAAAGAGCTCTACAGGAGAACGCTAGAGAGGGCAAAACAAGCAAGCCAGTGCCAACAAAAGGTGTTAGGGATGAGGTGTTACTGCACCATGCGTAGGGAAAGGGAGAAGTTTACATTTCCACTTACATTATCTCTGGTGACAGAGAGGTAGCGGGCGACCTTGGATTTGAATAAGCCGTCCTTCCACAGGTTGGGGTTGGAGCCATCTGTTGTTTGTGCAACCTACGTGAAAAAATGAAAAAAAAATATACAAGGAGAGAAGAACATGCATGAGGTGGGATAAAGTTAATGTATGTATGGTGTGAGCGCGTTGCTTTTAGCCTCTTCTCTTGCATACTTAATTAACGGTCGCCCGTGCTACAGATCCATCTCATTAGTGCCCTGTGTGTAAAGAAGGAGCCGCAGCCTCCAAAACAGGTGGCTAAAAATATCATCCCTTGGGATGGGGCTGATTAATTAAAGACAACCTGACAAAGATCTGCTCTAATAAGGAAAACCAAACTTCATTGTGCTGCCAAAAGATTCTGATGGGAATGGGGAGATTTGAGTATTTACAGTGTATTCGGATATGGTAACATAATGCACAAGAGCCCAGGCACGTTAGAAAAGGCTATGACGGACAGTGTTGGCAGCCCACCTAGTGTGCATGAACTGAAGAATGATGAAGCCAAAACGACCCTCACATGAGTGAGTCAGACACTTCTCCATAGCTACCAGCAAATAAGCTTGGCTGAAACGTCATGTTACATTGGCCATCGTCAGTAAATCACCAAAATGACTGCCAGACTTATTCTCCGAGAGGATCCTTCACAAAGAAGAGTATATTTAATGAGGTTCATTCAAACGAAGAAGTCCTGGATCTCTGCACCCACCCACACACATTACCACCCTGACAATAATGATGAATGACCCTGGTGATTGGCTGTGGAAAACATGGTAGGGAGTGACTCATGCAAAACCACCAGTGACTAGATGGGATGAGAGAGGGGCTAAGAGAAAGAGAGAGAGGGGGGAAGTGTGAGGGGGAAAGATAGAAAGAGAGAGGAGGAAAGTGAGAGGGGGAAAGAGAGAAAGAGAGAGGGTGTGCAGGCATCTCCAGCGGGCAAGTTAAAAGGTCTGATGAGAAGCCCATACATCACCAAAAGCCCCACCTCCTTACAAGACAACCCGTCTTGGCCACTTTTTCCAGGTCAGTAGCCAGCGCATCCTGTCAGCGTAAACAAAGGACTGGCTGTGTGAAACCCAAAGTCAAGCAGGGGCGTAAGAGGGCACAGCGCTTCTACAGTAGGCGACACCTCAGGCGTCATCCTGCCACAGCTCCAGAAGCAGGGGGTGACGCGGACAGAATTTGAAACACCAATTGCAGAGACGCAGAGGTAGAAGCAGGAGAAAAGTTTGGATGCATTTGCTCTCGATTTTCTTTATACTATCTACTGTTATGTGGCTCCCATCGTCCAACAGGGCTCATTACTGTAAGTGTTTCCACTTCCACTTTCCAAAAGTCTGAAGAACAGAAGAATCACATATCTGACTTTATATCAATCTTTGAACTCTGAACTTGTAATTTTGATGTTAAATCAAATCAAATTTTATTTGTCACATACACATGGTTAGCAGATGTTAATGTGAGTGTAGCGAAATACTTGTGCTTCTAGTTCCGACAATGCAGTAATAACCAACAAGTAATCTAGCTAACATTTCCAAAACTACTACCTTATAGACACAAGTGTAAGGGGATAAAGAATATGTACATACATACATACAGATATATGAATGAGTGATGGTACAGAGCGGCACAGGCAAGATACAGTAGATGGTATTGAGTACAGTATATACATATGAGATGAGTATGTAAACAAAGTGGCATAGTTAAAGTGACTAGTGATACATGTATTACATAAAGATGCAGTAGATGATATAGAGTACAGTATATACGTATACATATGAGATGAATATTGTAGGGTATGTAACATTATATGTTTAACAGTCTGATGGCCTTGAGATAGAAGCTGTTTTTCAGTCTCTCGGTCCCAGCTTTGATGCACCTGTACTGACCTCGCCTTCTGGATGATAGCGGGGTGAACAGGCAGTGGCTCGGGTGGTTGTTGTCCTTGATGATCTTTATGGCCTTCCTGTGACATCGGGTGGAGGAGGTGTCCTGGAGGGTAGGTAGTTTGCCCCCGGTGATGCGTTGTGCAGACCTCACTGCCCTCTGGAGAGCCTTACGTTTGTGGGCGGAGCAGTTGCCGTACCAGGGGGTGATACAGCCCGACAGGATGCTCTCGATTGTCCATCTGTAGAAGTTTGTGAGTGCTTTTGGTGACAAGCCAAATTTCTTCAGCCTCCTGAGGTTGAAGAGGCGCTGCTGCGCCTTCTTCACGATGCTGTCTGTGTGGGTAGACCAATTCAGTTTGTCTGTGATGTGTACGCCGAGGAACTTAAAACTTACTACCCTCTCCACTACTGTTTCATCGATGTGGATAGGGGGGTGTTCCCTCTGCTGTCCACAATCATCTCCTTAGTTTTGTTGACGTTGAGTGTGGGCTGTACACATATATATGTACACATATAAAGTGGGCTGATTGACTGACATATCCAACTGCCAATTCTGCACAAATTAAAAACTGCTATGGAATAGGTCAATCTATTGGTAGTACTGATAATTCCTGACAGATCTCAAAAGACGGAAAACGTCACTGAGTTAATAATGAGAGCGAGCACCTACAATAGGCAGCCTCGTGGGACTTTAGCTGGGAAAAGGCTATGAAAGACAGCTGCTACCATTGAAACCATACCAAAAAAAAATAATCTGATATAGTAGATTATTTCCAAATCATGTGAGCTTGAAGACAAATCATTGTGCTAATACAGTAGACCACATTTTACATCTGTCATAAAAGCCTGATTGGTGGAGTGCTGCAAAGATGGTTGTCCATCTGGAAGGTTCTCCCATCTCCACAGAGGAACTCTGGAGCTCTGTCAGAGTGACCATCGGGTTCTTGGTCACCTCCCTTACCAAAGTTTGGCCAAGTGGCTAGCTCTAGTAAGAGTAAGAGCATTTAAGAGTGATGGAGGACACTGTGTTTTTGAGGACCTTCAACGCTGCAGAAATGTTTTGGTACCCTTTCCCAGACCTGTGACACGACACAATCCTGTCTCTGAGCTCTACGGACAATTTCTTCAACCTCATGGCTTGGTTTTTGCTCTGACTTGCACTGTCAACTGTGGGACCTTATATAAACAGGTGTGTGCTTTTCCAAATCATGTCCAATCAATTGAATTTACTACAGGTGGACTCCAATCAAGTTGTAGAAACATTTCAAGGATGATCAATGGAAACAGGATGCACCTGAGCCTCATAGCAAAGGGTCTAAATTTCTGTTTTGTATTTTTAATAAATGTGATGAGAAAAAACATTTATTTAAGAAATTTTAGATTAAGGCTGTAACGTAACAAAATGTGGAAAAAGGTAAGGGGTCTGAAAACTCATTCTACAGGCGAAACCAAGATGATGCATCACCCAGGAATTAGCAGAATTTCTGAAGCTCTGTTTTCCATTCTCTCCTTATATGGCTGTGATTGCGCAAGGAATGAGCCTACACTTTCTGTCGTTCGCCCAAGGTCTTAGCAGCATTGTGACGTATTTGTAGGCATATCATTGGAAGATTGGCCATAAGAGACTACATTTTCCAGAGGTCCGCCCGGTGTCCTTTGTCTAAATTTGTGCGTAATCTTCAGGTGCAGGCATTTTCTCCTGGGATTCAGGAGAGAAAGCATGTGTCCAAGAACGATGTATCAATGAAGAGATATGTGAAAAACACCTTGAGGATTGATTCTAAACAACGTTTGCCATGTTTTCAGTCGATATTATGGAGTTAATTTGGAAAAAAGTTTGCGTTTTGAGGACTGAATTTATGGATTTTTTTTGGTAGCCAAATGTGATGTATAAAACGGAGCTATTTCTAATACACAAGGAATCTTTTTGGAAAAACTGAGCATCTGCTATCTAACTGAGAGTATCCTCATTGAAAACATCAGAAGTTCTTCAAAGGTAAATGATTTTATTTGAAGGCTTTTATGTTTTTGTTAATGTTGCGTGCTGGATGCTAACGCTAATGCTAACGCTAAATGCTAACGCGAAATGCTAACTCTAGCTAGCTACTTTTACACAAATGATTGTTTTCCTATGGTTGAGAAGCATATTTTGAAAATCTGAGATGACAGTGTTGTTTACAAAAGGCTAAGCTTGAGAGATGGCATATTTATTTCATTTCATTTGCGATTTTCATAAATAGTTAACGTTGTGTTATGCTAATGAGCTTGCTGATAGATTTACACAATCCTGGATACAGGGGTTTTTTCATAGCTAAACGTGACGCAGAAAACGGAGCGATTTGTCCTAAACAAATAATCTTTCAGGAAAAACTGAACATTTGCTATCTGAGAGTCTCCTCATTGAAAACATCTGAAGTTCTTCAAAGGTAAATGATTTTTTTGAATGCTTTTCTGTTTTTTTGTGTAAATGTTGCCAGCTGAATGCTAATGCTAAATGCTACGTTAGCCATCAATACTGTTACACAAATGCTTGTTTTGCAATGGTTGAGAAGCATATTTTGAAAATCTGAGATGACAGTGTTGTTAACAAAAGGCTAAGCTTGAGAGCTAGCATATTTATTTCATTTCATTTGCGATTTTCATGAATAGTTAACGTTGCGTTATGGTAATGAGCTTGAGTCTGTATTCACGAACCCGGATCCGGGATGGGGAGATCAGAAAGGTTAAGGGAGTCCACGGCCTTGTTCGCCCTGGATGGTAGTCCTCTCCCCAGGATTCAGCGTGAGACGCTACCTTTAACCCTCACTGTTTCTAAGTAATCATAGCGAAACCATTTCTTTTTTAATTTTTCGTTCACCTTTTACACCTGTTGTTTTGGGCCATCCCTGGCTAGTTTGTCATAATCCTTCCATTAATTGGTCTAGTAATTCTATCCTCTCCTGGAACGTCTCTTGTCATGTGAAATGTTTAATGTCTGCTATCCCTCCTGTTTCCTCTGTCTCTTCTTCACAGGAGGAGCCTGGTGATTTGACAGGGGTGCCGGAGGAATATCACGATCTGCGCACGGTGTTCAGTCGGTCCAGGGCCACCTCTCTTCCTCCACACCGGTCGTATGATTGTAGTATTGATCTCCTTCCGGGAACCACTCCCCCCCGGGGTAGACTATACTCTCTGTCGGCTCCCGAACGTAAGGCTCTCGAAGATTATTTGTCTGTAGCTCTTGCCGCCGGTACCATAGTCCCCTCCTCCTCTCCCGCCGGAGCAGGGTTCTTTTTTGTTAAGAAGAAGGACGGGTCCCTGCGCCCCTGCATAGATTATCGAGGGCTGAATGACATAACAGTGAAGAATCGTTATCCGCTTCCTCTTATGTCTTCAGCCTTCGAGATCCTGCAGGGAGCCAGGTTTTTCACTAAGTTGGACCTTTCGTAACGCTTACCATCTCGTGCGCATCAGGGAGGGGGACGAGTGGAAGACGGCGTTTAACACTCCGTTAGGGCACTTTGAATACCGGGTTCTTCCTTTCGGCCTCGCTAACGCTCCAGCTGTCTTTCAGGCATTAGTCAATGATGTCCTGAGAGACATGCTGAACATCTTTGTTTTCGTTTACCTTGACGACATCCTGATTTTTTCACCGTCACTCCAGATTCATGTTCAGCACGTTCGACGTGTCCTCCAGCGCCTTTTAGAGAATTGTCTTTTTGTGAAGGCTGAGAGGTGCTCTTTTCATGCCTCCTCCGTCACATTTCTCGGTTCTGTTATTTCCGCTGAAGGCATTAAGATGGATCCCGCTAAGGTCCAAGCTGTCATTGATTGGCCCGTCCCTAAGTCACGCGTCGAGCTGCAGCGCTTTCTCGGCTTCGCGAACTT
Source organism: Oncorhynchus mykiss (assembly GCF_057628025.1). Classification (NCBI taxonomy): domain Eukaryota; kingdom Metazoa; phylum Chordata; class Actinopteri; order Salmoniformes; family Salmonidae; genus Oncorhynchus; species Oncorhynchus mykiss. The sequence continues at coordinate 26,011,654 of NC_143027.1, forward strand.
CTATCGTCGTTTCATCCGTAATTTCGGTCAGGTGGCAGCTCCTCTCACAGCCCTTACTTCTGTCAAGACGTGCTTTAAGTGGTCCGTTTCCGCCCAGGGAGCTTTTGATCTCCTCAAGAATCGTTTTACATCCGCACCTATCCTTGTTACACCTGACGTCACTAGACAGTTCGTTGTCGAGGTTGACGCGTCAGAGGTGGGCGTGGGAGCCATTCTTTCTCAGCGCTCCCTCTCTGACGACAAGGTCCACCCTTGCGCGTATTTTTCTCATCGCCTGTCGCCGTCGGAACGTAACTATGATGTGGGAAACCGCGAACTGCTCGCCATCCGCTTAGCCCTAGGCGAATGGCGACAGTGGTTGGAGGGGGCGACCGTTCCTTTTGTCGTTTGGACTGACCATAGGAACTTTGAGTACATCCGTTCTGCCAAACGACTTAATGCGCGTCAGGCGCGCTGAGCGCTGTTTTTCGCTCGTTTCGAGTTCGTGATTTCTTATCGTCCGGGCTCTAAGAACACCAAGCCTGATCTGATGCTTTATCTCGTCTCTTCAGTTCTTCAGTAGCCTCCACTGACCCCGAGGGGATTCTCCCTGAGGGGCGTGTTGTCGGGTTGACTGTCTGGGGAATTGAGAGGCAGGTAAAGCAAGCACTCACTCAAACTCCGTCGCCGCGCGCTTGTCCTAGGAACCTTCTTTTCGTTCCCGTTCCTACTCGTCTGGCCGTTCTTCAGTGGGCTCACTCTGCCAAGTTAGCCGGCCACCCTGGCGTTCGGGGTACGCTTGCTTCCATTCGCCAGCGTTTTTGGTGGCCCACCCGGGAGCATGACACGCGTCGCTTCGTGGCTGCTTGTTCGGTCTGCGCGCAGACTAAGTCCGGTAACTCCCCTCCTGCCGGCCGTCTCAGGCCGCTTCCCATTCCCTCTCGACCGTGGTCTCACATCGCCTTAGATTTTGTCACCGGACTGCCTTCGTCAGCGGGGAAGACTGTTATTCTTACGGTTGTCGACAGGTTCTCTAAGGCGGCTCATTTTATTCCCCTTGCTAAGCTTCCTTCTGCTAAAGAGACGGCACAAATCATCATCGAGAATGTTTTCAGAATTCATGGCCTTCCGTCAGACGTCGTTTCGGACAGAGGTCCGCAATTCACGTCTCAATTTTGGAGGGAGTTTTGCCGTTTGATTGGGGCTTCCGTCAGTCTCTCTTCCGGCTTTCACCCCCAGTCTAACGGTCAAGCAGAACGGGCCAATCAGACTATTGGTCGCATCTTACGCAGTCTTTCTTTTCGCAACCCTGCGTCTTGGTCAGAACAGCTCCCCTGGGCAGAATACGCCCACAACTCGCTTCCTTCGTCTGCGACCGGGCTATCTCCTTTTCAGAGTAGCCTCGGGTACCAGCCTCCGCTGTTCTCATCTCAGTTCGCCGAGTCCAGCGTCCCCTCCGCTCAGGCTTTTGTCCAACGTTGCGAGCGCACCTGGAAGAGGGTCAGGTCTGCACTTTGCCGTTATAGGACGCAGACTGTGAGGGCTGCTAATAAGCGTAGAACTAAGAGTCCTAGATATTGTCGCGGTCAGAGAGTTTGGCTCTCCACTCAGAACCTTCCCCTTAAGACGGCTTCTCGCAAGTTGACCCCGCGGTTCATTGGTCCGTTCCGTATTTCTCAGGTCATTAATCCTGTCGCAGTTCGACTTCTTCTTCCGCGATACCTTCGTCGCGTCCACCCGGTCTTCCATGTCTCCTGTATCAAGCCTGTTCTTCGCGCCCCCGCTCGTCTTCCCCCCCCCCCCCCCCCCCATCCTTGTCGAGGGCGCACCCACCTACAGGGTCCGTAGGATTTTGGACATGCGTCCTCGGGGCCGTGGTCATCAGTACCTAGTAGATTGGGAGGGGTACGGTCCTGAGGAGAGGAGTTGGGTTCCCTCTCGGGACGTGCTGGACCGTGCGCCGATCGAGGATTTCCTCCGTTGCCGCCAGGTTTCCTCCTCGAGTGCGCCAGGAGGCGCTCGGTGAGTGGGGGGGTACTGTCATGTATTGTCATGTTGTGTCTTGTTTCTGTCCTTTCTCTTCACCCTGTCTCCCCCTGCTGGTCGTTTTAGGTTACCTTTTCTCCCCCTCTTTTCCCCCAGCTGTTCCTTGTCTCCTCCTAACTACCTCGTCACCCCTTTTCCCACCTGTTCCCTTTTTCCCTCTGATTAGTCCTCTATATCTCTCTCTGTTTTTGTTCCTGTCCTTGTCGGATTCTTGTTTGTGTTTCATGCCTGAACCAGACTATCGTCATGTTTGCTGCAACCTTGTCCTGTCCTGTCGGAACCTGCCGGTCCATCTGAGCCTACGTTTGTTTTGTTATTAAAGAAGCTCTGTTTACGTTAATTCGCTTTTGGGTCCTCATTCACGCACCTTAACAATTGGATTACTTTTCAATTAAAAAAAGTATGTTTGGGTAAAAATACATTGACACCTTTCTGTTTTCTCAACGACATTAATTTCAGCATTGAAAATAGGCGCAATTTTAAGTTTGTTCCATGTGATTGAGTCTTACAACAAGTCAGAGACCACTATGATGACACACCAAATGTGTTTGATGGATCCTTTTGTCTTATTTGAATGCCTCTAAGGATGAAGCAACCCAAAAGTAACTGAAAGTAATCCGATTATGTTAATGAGTTTGGGTCATCCAAAAGTTACGTTATTGATTACAGTTTTGGACAGGAAGCTAGTAACTGAAACGGATTACATTTGGAAGGTAACCTACCCAACCCTGCTTCTACAGTATATTAAACGGACACAAGATTCAGAGTCATCAGAGGTTGGTCAACCGATTCAGCGGAGGTCCTAGCCAATTACAGGAGGCTCAGATCTCAGGCTAGCAACACACTCCTTCAAATAAACTTATGTTAATGTGTTCATGAGGGTAGTATGTTATATGCTCAGGCAAATTTGAATGACACCCAGCTTCCCTTTGCGGCCCTAAGTGTCTGTGTCAGTGTCAGTGCCCGCTTAAGGTGTTTGATGTGGGGCGGCTGCTGCAGCTTGAGCTAAGATCCCGATCCCTGTGGAGCAGTGTTTGATCTGGGCCTGCTCTCTTGTGTAGGAACAACCTGTTCAAGGTCTGAGATGTGAGTGCACTGTAGTGGAGAGCAAAAGAGTTAATCAGCTCATTGATCTACTACGGCATAAAACATATTTCTAAAAAGCAGTCATTGTTGAAGAGAAATTCAAAAAGGAGCAACCAAAGAAGGTCTAGCCACATGAACAGCAGAAGAACATGACTTACCATTGACGTAACCAGACTACCAAAGCGGAGCAACACCTCCATTCCCTTCAGTAACAGAGGGATCTATCCTACTGAAGGAACCATGCAGGAAGTCAAGCAGCATTTTCATTCTCGTTCACTGCCATGTGGTATGCATGCAGTCCCAATGCCAGTAGGGAACGCATCGTCACAATGCCAACCCACCATAACCCACCCGAGATTACAACAGTTGGGCTGTGTGGGTTGGGGCAGGAAGAGAGAGAAGGGGATGAGAGGAAGGAAAAAGAAAGAGAGAGGGTAGAGAAAGAAAAGGAGAAGAGATCTGCCCTTGAGCCCACTTCAGGCTATATCACTGTGAATGCTTTGTGCTTTGCTAAATTCACAAAACATCTTCCTCTCTCCATCTCGCTAGCTCTCACTTCTCACTCTTTCAAAAATATAAACATGGTTCCCATGGGCCAGTGATATTGCTGTCCTACTTTCCTCTGTCTCTCACAACCAGATTGTTCAAACTTGCTGGGGTGCCAAACAGCCGGGAACCCCTCTTCGCTGAGAGTGTTAAACAAACATGGTGACACAGTGCCAGAACTGTGGGGGGCATTCACCAAGGGTTGTTAAACCATAGCCTTTGGTAAGGCTAAAGGACTAATGGCAACAAATAGGTCTACAGTAATCATCTCCATCATCAAAGTAAACTGCATGAATTAGTTATTTGATTCGTCTCACAAAAAACACAACACTGCTCAGAAGTGATAGCCAAGGGCATGTCCAAGTGCTTCATGGCTACCTTCCAAAAACAAAATGGTAGAATCCACAGCAACACAGCAGTGATATTGAGAACACGGTTTTGATCAAATGGTGATTACAGAAGGTATTGAATTTACCAAAATAGTACTGTACCTACTTTACAACATATGCATATGCATAACATAATTAATTTGCCTTCAAATGAGGTTGAAGTCAAAGTAACTGGAAAATGCTGAGCGAAGTGCAGTAACATTTATTTATATTCCATGATAAGCATTGCTATATGCTTTTATTAAATAATATGCTTCATAATGTATCCTCAATCTAAAAGAGTGAATGATTAAAAAAGCAAGAAGTTACTTACAAAAAAGTATCCAGCAGGTTGCTTGCTTCGGCACACCACCACAACAACTCCAGTGATGGGCTCTGTGGTCAGCTCTGGAAGGGCCTCAGACAGGGTCTCCTGTAACTCAGGAATTATACTGGACCTATGGAAAGACGGCAAAGTTAATTTCAAGGCCTTACTGGGATACTAGTTATCGAGGTAATACTGTAGTACCCTCACTCCTTCACAAACCAGCTGTGCAACACAGGTGAACATCTGAGAGAAGTGGACTAGAATCTTAGCTTCAGAGTCAACAATCTTTTTTTCTTGCATTGAACTACAGTATTCAAACAAGGTTTTGCTCACTCTTATTATGCTGCTTTTTCCTGTAGTGCTGCATGTAGTCTAGTGCTGTTGGGCAGACTTGACAATGGCCTTCCTGCACAGAAGATTTTGAGCTACAGCACAGCTCATATATTTCTAATCACCGCTCATTAGGAATAAAGCATGCTACATCATGACTAAACCCAGAAAGATTAGGATCCCCCAGTATTGACTTCTGCCGGCTTCTTGGGATCCAAAAGAAAAAGTGGCCTCCGAGCTTTGCACCGAATGACAAGTGAGACCAGTGACAAACAGCAATTAGAGGCGACCACAGTGAAGTCACCCAATAACAACTTAGATGGAGTGATCAAATATTTGCAAAGAAATCCAGATCAATTATTATCTATTCCTGTCCAAATAAGCTTTAGCTTAATGTGTATTCAAGGCTTTTACAAGGTTAAGTGGCTTTGCAGAGGTTCCTTTGCCATTTTATTAAATTATGCTTAAAGCATCCTAGTGGTGTAAGTGACACAGCTACTGCATTCAATCTAAATGTTTACTGAATTTATTGTAATTAAGTTTATTGAATTTAGTAGATTTACTACAGCAATAGCCATTTCTTTGGAAATGTTAATTGGATTGACTTATTAATAAGAGATCCAGGACAGCAAATTAGTTTATGGAGGGAGAATGATCTCTTTCTTGCGTTAATTTGTGCACTAATCAATCTAGCTTTTCCTTACTGCAGCATAGTGGTTGGAGGCAAACTGCCATTAAGCCACACTCTGTAAGATGTACACACCATCAAAGAGTGCACCACCAACAAAAAATGGGAATAGAGCAAATGCATCCAATCAGATTTTGACATGCTGCACTTGTGTGATGCAGACAGTTTAGGGCTAGGGCTAGCTGAAATGTGGCAACCTGAGATTCAGCAGTAAATACATCTGAACCCTATGGGTCCATACTTGAGAACAAATCTGCATCAGCCAATTACAAATGTTGGCATAGTTGACCATGATTGAACACTTTTCACAAAAGTGTCCTTAACTGAAGTCAATTCTGCTATTAGATATTACTAAAACATGTGCGACATTGCAATTGGACGAATAGCATACAGTTTAGCTAGTATGGCTCCCGGTCATTTTGCAGTTTGTGGCAAATTCGAATCCAAGGAGAGATACCGTTTTTCCAGTTGAAATGTAAAATTACATTTATTTTGTTAGTGTGTTACAAACGGAAGTCCTTCTTGCAGACCGACATAAAGGCTACTGCTACATAAATAATTCCCCCTACAATATAGGCTATATAACAGACGTGTAGGCCACACTTACTACATGTACAACATTTTATATGCATTATTATAATCATCCACTTCGTCACATGCTCCTTATTTGAATCTAGTGTCGAGGACCAGCAGTGAACAGTTTTTTCTTAACAAAAAAAGCTTGACGCGAGGGGCCCTTGAACCCACAGTTACATCCCCTGAAGATTTAGAGTTAACCTCCTTACTAGTGGTCTATGATGGTAATAGAGGTACATGACAGCTATTTTACAAGAACTTAAGGCTCCTCGACTTAAAAAAAAAATGATGTACGATTAACTGAAATGTTGTATTTCGACCACATGTTTTTTTTGGTCTGGCTGGAAAAAGTCTGGCTTTTTCTTTGCAACTCTGCCTAGAAGGCCAGCATCCCGGAGTAGCCACTTCACTGTTGACGTTTAGACGTTTTTGTGGGTAATATTTAATGAAGCTGCCAGTTGAGGACTCGTGAGGCGTCTGTTTCTCAAACTAGACACTCTAATGTACTTGTCCTCTTGCTCAGTTATGCACCAGGGCCTCCCACTCCTCTTCTATCACAGCAGGTTAGGAGAATTAACACAGCAGTTTAGGATAACTTACCCAGCAGGTTAGGAAAATGAACACAGCAGGTTACAAGAACTTACAAAGCAGGTGAGGAGAACCTACCCAGCAGTTAAGGAGAACTTACGGTTAGGGGCAGCAGGTTAGGAGAACTAACACAGTAGGTTAGGAGAACTAACACACTAGGTTAGGAGAATTAAAACTGCAGAACGGAGGATTAAAACAGCAGGTTAGAAGAATTTAAGCAGCAGGTTAGGATAATCTACCCAGCAGTTTAAGAAACATATGCAGCAGGTTTGGAAAACTAACAAAGCAGGTTAGGAGAACAAAACCAGCAGGTTAAGAGAACTTACACTGCATGTTAGGATAATTAACACAGCAGGTTAGAAGAATTTACCCTGCATGTGAAGAGAACTTATGCAGCATCTTATGTGAATTGATACAGCAGGTTAAGAGAACTAACACAGCAGGTTAGGATAGCTTACACAGCAGGCCAGGAGAACTAACACAACAGGTTTGGAGAACTGACACAGCAGGTTAGGAGAACTGACAGAGAAGGTTAGGATATCTTACCCATTAGGTAAAGAAAATGAACACAGCAGTTTTGGAGAACTGACACAGCAGGTTAGGAGAACATAACCAACAGGTTAGGAGAACATACCCAGCATGTTAGGAGAACTAACACAGCAGGTTAGGAGAATTAACACATCAGGTTAGGAGAACTTACACAGCAGATAGTGAAATTTTACCAAGCAGGTTAGGAGAGCTTACCCAGCAGTTTATGATAACTTACGGTTAGGATAAGTTACGCAGCAGGTTTGAAGAACCTACCTAGCAGTTCAAGAGAACTTACGTAGCATGTCAGGAGAACTTACACAGCAGCTTAGGAGAACTAACAGAGCAGCTTAGGAGAACTAACAGAGCAGTTTAGGAGAACTAACAGAGCAGCTTAGGAGAACTAACAGAGCAGCTTAGGAGAACTAACAGAGCAGCTTAGGAGAACTAACAGAGCAGCTTAGGAGAACTAACACAGCAGCTTAGGAGAACTAACACAGCAGCTTAGGAGAACTAACACAGCAGCTTAGGAGAACTAACACAGCAGCTTAGAATAATTAACACAGTGTAACGGTTTTCTTTCGGTGAAAGAGAGTCGGACCGAAATGCAGCGTTGTGATGATTCATGTTTAATAAAGACGACACACGATCAATAAAAAAACAAGAAATGTATCGAGAAAACCTAACAGCCTATACTGGTGCACAAACAAACACAGAGACAGGAACAATCACCCACAAACACACAGTGAAACCCAGGCTACCTAAATATGGTTCCCAATCAGAGACAATGACTAACACCTGCCTCTGATTGAGAACCATATCAGGCCAGACATAGAAATAGACAAACAAGACATCCAACATAGAATGCCCACCCAGCTCACGTCCTGACCAACACTAAAACAAGGAAAACACACACGAACGATGGTCAGAACGTGACAGTACCCCCCCTCCAAGGTGCGGACTCCGAACGCACAACCTAAACCTATAGGGGAGGGTGTGGGTGGGCATCTGTCCGCGGTGGCGGCTCTGGCGCTGGACGTGGACCCCACTCCATAATTGTCTTAGTCCATATCCTTAGCGTCCCTAGATAGGCGACCCTCGCCGCCGACCTTCGCCTAGTAGTCCTCACCAAGGACCCCACTGGACTGAGGGGTATCTCGGGACTGAGGGGTAGCTCGGAACTGAGGGGTATCTCGGGACTGAGGGGTAGCTCGGGACTGAGGGGTAGCTCGGGACTGAGGGGTAGCTCGGGACTGAGAGGAAGCTCAGCACTGAGAGGAAGCCCAGGCAGGTAGTTGGTTCTGGCAGATCCTGGCTGACTGGCAGTTCTGGCAGATCCCGGCTGACTGGCGGATCCTGGCTGACTGGCGGATCTGGAAGATCCTGGCTGAATGGCGGATCCTGGCTGAATAGCGGATCCTAGCTGACTGGCGGATCTGGCTGCTCCATGCTGACTGGCGGCACTGGCTGCTCCATGCTGACTGGTAGCTCTGGCTGCTCCATGCTGACTGACAGCTCTGGCGGCTCTGGCTGCTCCATGCTGACTGGCGGCTCTGGCTGCTCCATGCTGACTGGCGGCTCTGGCGGCTCCTTGCAGACTGGCGGCTCTGGCGGCTCCTTGCAGACTGGCGGCTCTGGCGGCTCCTTGCAGACTGGCGGCTCTGGCGGCTCCTTGCAGACTGGCGGCTCTGGCGGCTCCTTGCAGACTGGCGGCTCTGGCGGCTCCTTGCAGACTGGCGGCTCTGGCGGCTCCTTGCAGACTGGCGGCTCTGGCGGCTCCTTGCAGACTGGCGGCTCTGGCGGCATCCTGCAGACTGGCAGCTCTGGCGGCTCCTTGCAGACTGGCAGCTCCTTGCAGACTGGCAGCTCCTTGCAGACTGGAGACTCCGGCAGCGCTGTAGAGACGGAAAGCTCTGGCAGCGCTAAACAGGCGGGAGACTCCGGCAGCGCTGGAGAGGAGGAAAGCTCCAACTGCGCTGAACAGGCGGGAGACTCCGGCAGCGCTGTAGAGGCGGAAGGCTCTGGCAGCACTAGATAGGCGGGAGACTCCGGCAGCGCTGGAGAGGAGGAAGGCTCTGACAGCGCTGGACAGACGAGGCGCACTGTAGGCCTGATGCGTGGTGCTGGCACTGGTGGTACTGGGCCGAGAACACGCACAGGAAGCCTGGTGCGGGGAGCTGCCACCGGAGGGCTGATGCGTGGAGGTGGTACTGGATAGACCGGACCGTGCAGGCGCACTGGAGCTCTTGAGCACTGAGCCTGCCCAACCTTACCTGGTTGAATGCTCTCGGTCGCCCTGCCAGTGCGGCGAGGTGGAATAGCCCGCACTGGGCTATGCAGGCGAACCGGAGACACCGAGCGCAAGGCTGTAAGCCGGCCCAAGGAGACGCACTGGAGACCAGATGCGTAGAGCCGGCTTCATGGCACTTGGCTCGATGCTCACTCTAGCACGGCCGATACGTGGAGCTGGAATGTACCGCACCGGGCTATGCACCCGCACTGGAGACACCGTGCGCACCACAGCATAACACGGTGCCTGCCCGGTCTCTCTAGCCCCCCGGTAAGCACAGGAAGTTTGCCCAGGTCTCCTACCTGGCGTAGACATACTCCCTGTGAGCCCCCCAAGACATTTTTGGGGCTGACTCTCGGGCTTCCGTCCGCGCCGCGCTTGCTTCGCCAACTCCATTCTCCGATAACCTTCCGCGCACTGCTCCATCGAATCCCAGGCGGGCTCCGGCACTCTCCCTGGGTCGACCGCCCACCTGTCTATTTCCTCCCAAGTCGTGTACTCCAGACTTCGTAGCTCCTGCTGCCGCTGCCTGTCACCACGCCGCTTGGTCCTGTTGTGGTGGCAGCTCCTTGTAGACTGGCAGTTCTGAACAGGCGGACCAAAACGCAGCGTGGTGATTATTCATGGTTCTTTAATGAAGAAACTATACATGAATAGACTAACAAAAACAAGAAACGTATCGAGAAAACCTAACAGCCTATACTGGTGCACAAACAAACACAGAGACAGGAACAATCACCCACAAACACACAGTGAAACCCAGGCTACCTAAATATGGTTCCCAATCAGAGACAATGACTAACACCTGCCTCTGATTAAGAACCATATCAGGCCAGACATAGAAATAGACAAACAAGACATCCAACATAGAATGCCCACCCAGCTCACGTCCTGACCAACACTAAAACAAGGAAAACACACACGAACGATGGTCAGAACGTGACACACAGCAGGTTAGGAGAATTAAAACTGCAGGATGGAGAACTTACGCAGCAGGTCAGGGGATCTAACACAACAGGTTCAGTTGTAACACAACAGGTTCGGAGTTCACTCTCCAGCAGGTTAGGTGAACTTACCCAGCAGGTTAGTAGAACTTACCAAGCAGGTTAGGAGAATTAACACAGCAGGCTAGGAGAACTTACACAGCATATTCAGAGAATTAACACAGCAGGTTAGGAGAACTTACCCTACATATGAGGAGAATTAACACAGCAGGTAAGGAGAATTACCACAGCAGGTAAGGAGAACTAACACAGCAGTTTAGGAGAACTACAAGAGCTGGTTAGGAGAACTAACACAGCAGTTTAGGAGAACTACCAGAGCTGGTTAGGAGAACTAACACAGCAGTTTAGGATAACTTACAAAGCAGGCTAGGACAACTTACCCAGCAGGCTAGGAGAACTAACACAGCAAGTTATGACAATTTACACAGCAGGTGTTGACAATTAATGCAGCAACGTAGGAGAACTTACAAAGCAGGTTAGGAGAATTTATGCAGCAGGTTAGGAAAACTTACGCAACAGGCTAGGAGAACTTACGCAGCAGGCTAGGAGAACTTACGCAGCAGGCTAGGAGAACTTACCCAGCAGGTTAGGTGAACTAACACAGCAAGTTAGGAGAACTTACCCAGCATTTTAGGAGAACTAACACAGTAGGTTAGGGGAATTAACACAGCAGTGTAGGATAATTAAAACTGCAGTGTGGAGAATTAACACAGCAGATTAGAAGAATTTACCCATCACGTGAGGAGAATTTAACTTACTCAGCAGGTTAGGAGAATTAACACAGCAGATTAGGAGAACTAACGCAGCAGTTTAGGATAACTTACGCATCAGTTTAGGATAATGTTCCTAACCTGCTGCGTAAATGAACAAAGCATGTTAGGGTAATTAACATAGCAGGTTAGGAGAACTTACGCATTAGGTTCGTAGAATTAACACTTCAGGTTAGAAGAAATTACCCAGCAGGTCAGGAGAACGAACACAGCAGGTTATGAGAACTAACACACCAGGTAAGGAGAATTAAAACACCAGGTTAGGAGAATTAACAGAGCCGGTTAGGACAACTTACGCAGCAGGTTATTAGAACTTACGCAGCAGGTTAGGAGAACTTATGCAGCAGTTTAGGAGAACTTACGCAGCAGGTTAGGAGAATTTACGCAGCAGATTAGGATAATTTACACAGCAGTATATGAGAACTTACCAAAGCAGGTTAGGTGAATTAACACAGCAGGTAAGGACAATTACCACAGCAGGTTAGGAGCACTAACACAGCAGTTTAGGATAACTACCAGGCTGGCGAGGTGAACTTACGCAGCAGGTTAGGAAAACTTACACAGCAGGTTAGTAGACCATACGCATCAGGTTAGGATAACTTACGCAGCAGGTTAGGATAACTAACCAAGCAGGCCAGGAGAACATACCCAGCAGGCTAGGAGAACTAACACAGCAGGTTATGACAGATAATGCAGCAGGTTAGGAGAACTTACCCGGCAGGTTTGGAGAACTTACTCAGCAGGTTAGGAGAACTTACGCAACAGGTTAGGAGAACTTACGGAGCAGGTTAGGAGAATTTTCAGAGCAGGTTAGGAGAACTTACCCAGCAGATTAAGATAATTAACACAGCAGGTTAAGAGATCTTACCCATTAGGTTAAGAGAATTTACACAGCAGGTTAGGAGAAGTAACACAGTAGGTGATGAGAATTAATACAGCAGGTTAGGAGAACTAACACAGTAGGTTATGAAAATTAACACAGCAGGTTAGGAGAATTTACACAGCAGGTTAGGATAATTAACACAGCAGGTTAGGAGAATTTACACAGCAGGTTAGGATAATTAACACATCAGATTATGAGAATTTACCAAGCAGGTTAGGAGATCTGGCCAAGGATTTAGACTCTGTCAGTCACCGCATTCTTATCGTCATACTCAATTTCAGGTCACAATTTGTAGACTTGTTTACGTGCTGCTGTGCGGTTAGTTGTTATCCTTACTTTGCTACCTGCCAACTTTACGTTTTTTACTTTTTAATTACTGTTTATATTTTAAGTTTTTCCCTCGCTCAACTTTTTTTCATTCAACTTCTTCACCCCGGACGCTTTATCTGGACTTGGTTCGTCATGACCTCCAGCAGCCGAAGCTAAGTAGTAACATTGACATGATGCCTTCTAATTGCAGTCGCTGTACTCATAATATACAAGAGAACGATAGCCTTATAGCGAGGATAGCTGTGCTGCAAGCCCAGCTTCAGACGCAATTGTTAGGCAAGGGTAATTTAAGTGTACGAAAGGATGAAACAGTGTCTGTGCCACCAGTAAGTACAGATTGAAGTTTAAATTCCCTCGCACAGTTCCCGCAGCCGGAAAATTTTCTCATGGCTTCTGGAAGGAAATGCTGTTGGATAGCTCAACTGGTGTCGCTCATTCAGCCGACAGAAACTTCCAACCGGTTCTCCTCTTTAAGCAACAGGTCGGAGTCAGAGGCCGAGCCTTCCCTTTTCTTTACTCCTCCCGTTACGGGATCTGAGATGCCGAAGCCTCCCACCATTAGCTCTGACAAATTGAAAACCCTAGTCATTGGAGACTCCATTACCCGCAGTATTAGACTTAAAACAAATCATCCAGCGATCATACACTGTTTAGCCGGGGGCAGGGCTACTGACGTTAAGGCTAATCTGAAGATGGTGCTGGCTAAAGCTAAAACTGGCGAGTGTATAGGGATATTGTAATCCACGTCGGCACCAACAATGTTAGGATGAAACAGTCGGAGCTCGCCAAGTGCAACATAGCTTCAGCGTGTAAATCAGCTAGAAAGATGTGTCCAAGTGCAACATAGCTTCAGCGTGTAAATCGGCTAGAAAGATGTGTCGGCGTCGAGTAATTGTCTCCCCCCCAGTTAGGGGGAGTGATGAGCTCTACAGCAGAGTCTCACAACTCAATCGCTGGTTGAAAACTGTTTTCTGCCCCTCCCAAAACATTTAATTTGTAGATAATTGGCCCTCTTTCTGGGACTCAATCACAAACAGGACCTAGCCTGGCCTGTTGAGGAGTGACGGACTCCATCCTAGCTGGAGGGGTGCTCTCATCTTATCTACGAACATAAACAGGGCTCTAACTCCCCTAGCTCCACAATGAGTTAGTGTGCAGACCAGGCAGCAGGCTGCTAGCCAGCCTGCCAGCTTAGTGGAGCCTGCCACTAGCACAGAGTGTAGTCAGCTCAGCTATCGCCATTGAGACAGTGTCTGTGCCTCGATCTAGGTTTGGAAAAACTAAACATGGCGGTGTTCGCCTTAGCAATCTCACTGGAATAAAGACCTCCTCCATTCCTGCCATTATTGAAAGAGATTGTGATATGTCACATCTCAAAAAATAGGGCTACTTAATTTTAGATCCCTCACTTCCAAGGCAGTTACAGTCAACAAACTAATCACTGATCATAATCTTGATGTGATTGGCCTGACTGAAACATGGCTTAAACCTGATTAATTTACTGTGTTAAATGAGGCCTCATCTCCTGGTTACACTAGTGACCACATCCCCCGCACATCCCGCAAAGGCAGAGGTGTTGCTAGAATTCACGATAGAAAATTTCAATTTGCAAAAAAACCCCAGACTTTGTCATTTGAGCTTCTAGTCATGAAATCTATGCAGCCTACTCAATCACTTTTTACAGCTACTGTTTACAAGCCTCCTGGGCCATATACAGCGTTCCTCACTGAGTCCCCTGAATTCCTATCGGACCTTGTAGTCATGGCAGATAATATTGTACTTTTTGGTGAATTTAATATTCACATGGAAAAGTCCACAGACTCACTCCAAAAGACTTTCAGAGTCATCATCAACTCAGTAGGTTTTATTCAACATGTCTCTGGACCTACTCACTGCCACTGTCATACTCTGGACCTAGTATTGTCCCGTGGAATACATGTTGTGGATCTTAATGTTTTTCCTCATAATCCTGGACTATCAGACCACCATTTTATTACGTTTGCAATCGCAACAAATAATCTTCTCGGACGCGAACCAAGGATCATCAAAAGCCGTGCTATAAATTCTCTGACAACCCAAAGATTCCTAGATGCCCTTCCAGACTCCCTCCACCCACCCAAGGACGCCAGAGTACAGAAATCAGTTAACCACCTAACTGAGGAACTCAATTTAACCTTGCGCAATACCCTAGATGCAGTCACACCCCTAAAAACAAAAAACATTTGTCGTACGAAACTAGCTACCTGGTATACAGAAAATACCTGAGCAAGCTTCCAGAAAATTGGAACGGAAATGGGTATCGACGAGCCCTCACTGCAGCTCGATCATCCTATTTTTCCAACTTAATTGAGGAAAATAAGAACAATCCAACATGTATTTTTGATACTGTCGCAAAGCTAACTAAAAAGCAACATTCCCCAAGAGAGGATGGCTTCTACTTCAGCAGTGACAAATTCATGAACTTCTTTGAGGAAAAGAACATGATCATTAGAAAGCAAAATACGGACTCTTCTTTAAATCTGAGTATTCCTTTAAAACTCAGTGGTCTGCCCAACTCTGCCAGGATCTAGGATCAAGGGAGACACTCAAGTTTTTAAATATTATATCTCTTGACACGTTGATGAAAATAATCATGGTCTCTAAACCTTCAAGCTGCATACTGGACCCTATATTCCAACTAAACTACTGAAAGAGCTACTCCTGTGCTTGGCCCTCCTATGTTGAACATAATAAACGGCTCTATATACAGACACCGGTTAGTCAGGCTTATTGAGGTAGTATGTACGTACATGCAGGTATGGTTAAAGTGACTATGTATACATGATGAACAGAGAGTAGCAGTAGCGTAAAAAGAGGGGTTGGCGGGTGGTGGGACACAATGCAGATAGCCAGGTTAGCCAATGTGTGGGAGCACTGTTTGGTCGGGCCAATTGAGTTAGTATGTACATGAATGTATAGTTAAAGCGACTCTGCATACAGTGGGGCAAAAAAGTATTTAGTCAGCCACCAATTGTGCAAGTTCTCCCACTTAAAAAGATGAGAGAGGCCTGTAATTTTCATCATAGGTACACTTCAACTATGACAGACAAAATGAGAAAAAAAATCCAGAAAATCACATTGCAGGATTTTTTATGAATTTTTGGTACCATATCTTTTACTTTTCTTGAGGGGGAATAGGCTTTGTCGTGCCCTCTTCACGACTGTCTTGGTGTGTTTGGATCATTCTAGTTTGTTGTTGATGTGGACACCAAGGAATTTGAAGCTCTCAACCTGCTCCACTACAGCCCCGTTGTTGAGAATGGGGGCGTGCTCCTTTTCCTGTAGTCCACAATCATCTCCTTAGTCTTGGTTACGTTGAGGGATAGGTTGTTATCTGGCACCACCCGGCCAGGTCTCTGACCTCCTCCCTATAGGCTGTCTCGTAGTTGACCTTAACATTTACTTAACATTTACATTGACCTCGTTGACCTACCAAACTCACTAAAAGTGTCAGTAATAAAGCCTCTTGAAAAAGCCAAACCTTGACCTAGAAAATATTTAAAAAACTATCGGCCTGTATCAAATCTCCATTTACTCTCAAAAATTTTAGAAAAAGCTGTTGCGCAGCTACTCACTGCCTTCCTGAAGACAAATATATACAATGTATACAAAAACGCTTCACTCTGGTTTTAGACCCCATCATAACACTGAGACTGCACTTGTGAAGGTCGTAAATTACCTTTGAATGGTGTCAGATCGAGGCTCTGCATCTGTCCTCGTGCTCCTAGACATTAGTGCTGCTTTTGATACCATCGATCACCACATTCTTTTGGCGATATTGGAAACCCAAATTGGTCTACACGGACAAGTTCTGGCCTGGTTTAGATCTTATCTGTCGGAAAGATATCAGTTTGTCTCTGTGGATGGCTTGTCCTGTGACAAATAAACTGTACATTTCGGTGTTCCTCAAGGCTCCGTTTTAGGACGACTATTGTTTTCACTATATATTTTACCTTTTGGTGATGTCATTCGGAAACATAATGTTAACTTTCACTGCTATGCGGACGACACACAGCTGTACATTTCGATGAAACATGGTGAAGCCCCAAAATTGCCCTACCTGGAAGCCTGTATTTCAGACATAAGGAAGTGGATGGCGGCAAATGTTCTGCTTTTAAACAGAGATGCTAGTTCTAGGTCACAAGAAAAAAAGAGACATTCTGTTCAATCTGACAATTAATCATGATGATTGTACAGTCATCTCAAATAAAACTGTGAATGACATCGGCGTTACTCTGGACCCTTATCTCTCTTTCAACTAATATATCAAGACTGTTTCAAGGACAGATTGCAAAAATCAGAAGCTTTCTGTCAAAAAATTATGCAGAAAAATGTATCAATGTTTTTGTCACTTCTATGTTTGACTACTACAATGCTCTACTTTCCGGCTACCCGGATAAAGCAATAAATAAACTTCAGTTAGTGCTGAACACGGCTGCTAGAATCTTGACTAGAACCAAACAATTTGATCATATTACTCCAGTGCTAGCCTCTCTACACTGGCTTCCTGTTAAGGCAAGTGCTGATTTCAAGATTTTACTGCTAACCTACAAAGCATTACATGGGCTTGCTGCTACCTATCTTTCCGATTTGGTCCTGCACATACCTACACGTACGCTAAGGTGACAAGACGCAGGCCTCCTTATTGTACCTAGAATTCCTAGCAAAAAGCTGGAGGCAGGGCTTTCTCCTATAGAGCTCCAATTGTATGGAATGGTCTGCCTATCCACGTGAGAGACGCAGACTTGGTCTTAATCGTTAAGTCTTTATTGAAGACTCATCTCTTCAGTAGGTCCTATGATTGAGTGTAGTCTGGCTCAGGAGTGTGAAGGTGAACGGAAAGGCACTGGAGCAACGAACCACCCTTGCTGGCTGAGTCACTGGTGCTGTTCCATACCATCCCTAGGAGGGGTGCGTCACTTGAGTGGGTTGAGTCACTGACGTGATCCTCCTGTACGGGTTGGCGCCCCCCCTTTGGTTGTGCCGTGGGGGAGATCTTTGTGGGGTATACTCAGGGTGGCTAGTTGATGGTTGAGATATCCCTCTAGTGGTTTGGGGGTTTGGGGGCAAAGTGGCTGGGGTTATATCCTGCCTGTTTGGCCCTGTCCGGGGGTATCGTCGGACGGGGCCACAGTGTCTCCTGACCCTCCTGTCTCAGCCTCCAGTATTTATGCTGCAATTGTTTATGTGTCGGGGGGCTAGGGTCAGTCTGTTATATCTGGAGCATTTATCTTGTCTTATCCGGTGTCCTGTGTGAATTTAAGTTTGCTCTCTTTCTTTCTTTCTTTCTTTCTCTCTCTCTCTCAGAGGACTTGAGCCCTAGGACCGTGCCTCAGGACTACCTGGCCTGATGACTCCTTGCTGTCCCCAGTCCACCTGGTCGTGCTGCTGCTCCAGTTTCAACTGTTTTGCCTGCGGCTATGGAACCCTGACCTGTTCACCGGACGTGCTACCCTTCCCAGACCTGCTGTTTTCAACTCCCTAGAGACAGCAGGAGCGGTAGAGACTCACTGAATGATATGCTATGAAGAGCCAACTGACATTTACTCCTGAGGTGCTGACCTGTTGCACCCTCTACAACCAATGTGATTATTATTGTTTGACCCTGCCGGTCATCTGTGAACATCTTGGCCATGTTCTGTTATAATCTCCACCTGGCACAGCCAGAAGAGGACCGGCCACCCCTTATAGCCTGGTTCCTCTCTATAGGTTTCTTCCTAGGTTCTGGCCTTTCTAGGGAGTTTTTCCTAGCCACCGTGCTTCTACACCTGCATTGCTTGCTGTTTGGGGTTTTAGGCTGGGTTTCTGTACAGCACTTTGTGACATCAGCTGATGTACGAAGGGCTTTATAAATACATTTGATTGATTGATTAATCTTACCCATTAGGATTAACACTGCAGTTTTTGAGAGCTAACAGCAGTTTTGGAGAATTAACACAGCCGGTAAGGAGAATTACCACAGCAGGTTACAAGAACTAACGCAGCAGTTTAGGAGAACTAACACAGCAGTTTAGGAGAACTAACACAGCAGGTTTGGAGAGCTTACCCATCAGTTTAGGATATCTTACTCTGCAGATTAGGGGAGTTTACACAGCAGGTTATGAGAGCTGATCTGATCTAATCTGATGTTTAGGAGAGCTAACACTGCAGATAGGGTTAATTAACACAACAGGTTAGGAGAACGTACTCAGCAGTGTGGGAGAATCAACCCTGCAGTTTACAAGAATTTACGCAGCAGGTTAGGAGAACTAACAAAGCAGGTCAGGAGGACTTACCCAGCTTAACCCAGCATGAGAATTAACACAGCAGGTTAGGAGAACTTACGCAGCAGGTTAGGAGAATTAACACAGCATGTTAGGATCATTTTTACTTTAACTTTACCTACATGTACATATTACCTCAATTTCCTAAACTAACCGGTGCCCCTGCGCATTGACTCTCTAGCGGGTTCCCCTGTATATAACCTCACTACTGTTATTCTACTGCTGTTCTTTTAACTTTTTACTCATTTATTTTTTACTTAACACTTTTTCTTAAAACTGCATTTTTGGTTAAGAGCTTGTATGTAAGCATTTCACTGTAAGGTGAACAACACCTGTTGTCTTCTGCGCATGTGACAAATACAATTTGATTTTAATTGAATTGAATTAGGTTCATGTTAGGAAAAGGGTTAGGGTTAGCTAAAATTCACAAAACAAATCTACTTTTGACGTTAATTTGACAAAAGCAGGATCCCTTCTAGCCTTGACCTAATTACCCGGATGGATGTCAATTTACAGTTTCAAAAACGTGTTGGAGTGATTCTCCGTCAACTTACTGGAATGGACCAGCCAGCAACTGGCATTCTTACCTTAGAATGAGACCACCTGAAAATGTCAATTAGAAATGTCTGCCAAATGGAACAGGTGAGAGAGGATGCATTGTGCTGGACAGGTACTGTAGGCCTGTAAATATTTTGTATCTTACCTTGGTCAACTGTTTTGTCAATTTCATTCTGCCGTGTGTCCTTTGATGGGACTACAGAGCCAGTGTCAATGCTTTTCCAGGAATGCTATCATGGTTAAGATAATTAACTTCAACCAGAGATGGGTCAACCTTGTTTCCTCTGGTACGTAACTCAAATTTGCATATTGGACTTATACATTAAGTGTTTGTTTGTTTATTCTTATGTCTTGTCTTGTGAGTTGACAGTATGGTTTGGTGTCACAAGCCCACCTGTAATGGTCATGTCAGTGTAGGTTATAGGCTAGACCTATCTCCATAGGCCTATCTAACCCTATAACACACAGCCTAATCTTGTCCCATGCTTTTGGAAGAACCTTGGGAAGGGCCATTTCAGGCACTAATCTGATGATGACTGAAGAAGATATTGAATAGGTATTTTTTGTTCTATCTAAAGTAGACAAGTTTTTCAAAATAGCATTTACTTCTTCCGGTGTCCTAGAATTGTTGTAAGCCTCCCTCAAGTAAAAAATCTGAAATTATGATTCCTCTTTGCCATTGTTTTGTGGATAATAATTACATAAAATACACATAATTGGTGTGTGCTATATGTTGATATTTTCTTGTCATGTTGTAGGCCTAATGATTTCCTGCTTTCCTGTCATGTATTTGTGCTTTGGGCAGAGTTAACATGTTTTAATTTATTTGTATAGCCACATTGATCCCTTTTTACCATTCATATGACGAAAGCCATTCAGCCAAGTCAAGCATAGAAATGAACAGGCTGTAATCCCACCCCAGCACTTTCTACGATGAATCTGTAACGATAGAAGCTGAAGCAGCCATACCACTGGAACACAGTGGGATGGAACAAATTATGTTGCAGCCAATTGAGTGGCGTTAGAATACATCAATCTGCATCTTGTAATGGCGTGCACACAGAGCCATAACGCTGATTGATTCGGGCCTGTCATTTCTAGGAACAAGTTTAGAACTGTACAGAGAGCAATGTGGTTGTGAGCAAGAAATATGGTAAAAGCATCTGTTACAGACCGAACATCTTATTTGAGTTAATAATGCTCAATGAGATCAAGCACACAGAAACTAAACAAGATTTAATGAACATAGTAAGGTAATGAGACCTCTTATGCTCATCATTATTCATGACAAACTGACAATGAGTCAATGCCCATAGCTCATAAGAGCGGAGTGCTACTGTACATGTGTGTCAATGAGAGAGTAATGGCAGTTATTGTTGAGCATGACTGTGTCAGATTGGCAAAACACCAGCACTAAAAAGCGTCAGAGTCAGACAACGTACACCAGATCAGACTAGTGACACCTGGTGTCCTAGTTTCTCTATGTCCCAACTACAGGATCCATGCTGATAGAGAGATCCAAATGATTTTTGCTAGCTAGATCACACCAATGATCACACACACATCCTTTGCCTTATTTGTGTTTTTTCTCACACTAGGAAGTTTTGACAACCCCCATGAAACAGGCATTCTCACTACTAGTAGTAGATAAAATAAGATCTCAGATGGATCAGAGAAAAACATGTGAAGGCTGAGAAGAGGTGACCTGTTAAAGTAATGGTCTAATTATGGAAAAGGTGATTCAATTCTCGTTACAGATGTGATCTTCCTGTCTGGGTTGCCGTGGCAGAGATCTTTGTGGGCTATACTCGGCCAATATACCACAGATAAGGGCTGTGTCCAGGCACTCCACGATGCGTCGCACCTAAGAACAGCCGTTAGCCGTGGTATATTGGCAATATACCACACCCCTCGTGATTTATTGCTTGAGTGCGAAATTCTCAAGATATCAGCAACATGCTAACTGTGGAAGCCATCAGCTATTACATTGTTTTTAATGTGCGTCACATCTCACGCTGAGGATTGTGGAGTAAAATGAATGATGGCTATGGCAGATTCTGTGGGGGAGCAGTGCAGATGTAGAAAGTGTGCAGATCATTACAGATGGCATGAGGGAGGGCTTCATTAAAACCCAGGCCCCTTTGTTCATGTTCTTAATTTATGGCACTCTTATCACTCTGGTCCATGCTAAATATAATTTGATTACAACGTCATGCTGTCGTTTTGGTCCACATTTTTGCAGAAACTGGGATTGACTATTGATAGCTATCTCTCAAAATCTGCAAAATTGCAAAATCATTATGAAGTACTGCTCAGTGAATTTTTCAGTGGAAGAAAAGGCAAAATTAAAAATACATGCTTTAGTGATCTGCCCACGTAGTTTCAACGTTGATCCAAACGGCAGGGGTTTTCCTCCTTGTGTGTAAAGGTCATCTGCTGTGTTTTCTAATTTTCTGACACTAGTCTGGGGACTTTAAAGATGGAGATTTCTTTGTGACCAACTTACCACGGAGGGTAATAATAGCCGTATCTCGACCTGGGAAATCTTCAACGCCCCAATGCCCCCATCAACTGTGTGAACCCATTACTGGCGGATGTGTCTCATTTCAAATATTATTCCATTTCCCCCTCTTCTGTCTGCCCATAAAGAACTCCCATGTCTCCTGAATAGCTTATAATAACATGTTTTAAGAAGCCCACCCTTAGTGCCCCAAAGGATCCAGCATTGCAATGCAGCAGTCTGCTATATAATATCCATGCTTTTCTGTGTGTAATTAAAGGTCAGTTTGGGTTATAGCCCTGTGTTGCCTTGAATGACAAATCTCCCATGCTTTCTCTCTCTTGCCGAAACGTGATGGCTTTGCCAAATGTGATTAAATCTATTTTTGCGCCATCTGTTTTCTTGGCACTAAAATGCATTAGTTGAAAGTGTACCTTTTACCAGCACACTAAAATGTCTCATCAGTAATGTGGTTGTTCACAGTGTAGTTATTGAGAGGTAGATTAGAAGAAGAATTAGATCCACCAATTATACATGTTTAGGAATGCCATCAGAGGGTCCAGTAGTATTCTGCTGGATTACATGCTACTTTCCTTCAGTGTTACTCGATTTTTAAGATGATGTTTCCATTGGGGATGAGACTAAACTCTAATGTCATTGTCATGACATCTGCTACACTTCTCAAGCCACACTGGCTGTGTACTCAACTCGATGCTGGGGTGTCAAACTCAACTCAACCCTTAACGGACACACACACACACACACACACACACACACACACACACACACACACACACACACACACACTCCCTTCTGGTGGGGAGTCTGGCCTGCTCTGACTGACTGCGCCTCACTGCCCTTGTGCAGTGGTGTGCCAGTTGTGCCTTCCCCCATCGCTGTGAATGCCACCATCTGGTGTGCCACGTGGACATCATAATCTCTCCTTAATTACATTAGCAGCGCAATCAGTTACTGCATTACAAGGCAGGGCGAAGAGCTTTTAAATCTTGGAGGAAATCATAAATAATTGCACTAAGTACCCGGCACCAGATGTGCTTGCCAACTTGGCTGGAATTAGATAAATAGTAACCTCGACAACAGTGTTCGATATCGGCTCTGCAAACTTTTTTGGGGGGGACAGTGTCATCCTTTTACCCTTTGCTCTGCTGATATCTATTTAGTCATGGGGTGTTGGCGAGCCTCCCTCCATGTGATAAAACCCAGAGAATGTTTAGCGTTTATTCACACTAGCGTTTCTGTTGCTGCTGTAGTACCTTCAGTAATGAAAAGCACAGTGCCCAAAGTCTACAACGCACACTGTTGGTCTCACAGTCCTTCTCCAAGCATGTTTACACCTCGCTCCATTCTGCATTAGTGTCAAATATAACTTACAGTATTGAATTGGATTTTGGCACCATGGTTTATAGGTTTCATTCTTGGTTCTCTTCCTTAGGAAATGCATCATTATAAATAGTTGTGTTTATTACCTAGTGTGTGAGGCATGTGTGTGCGTGAGTGTGTATCATGTCTCTGGTTGCCTTGAAGGGGATGTTTGGTTGTGTCGAATGGCATCTCTCACTCGTCTTCCTGTCATCTCCCCAGTCCTGAGGGTGGCTCACAGCGAAACACATCTCACAAAGTTCAATGCCACCCCAGAGTGCCTCCGTATTGCCCAATGGCTACGCAATGACAGTGACATATTCTTTATGTTAGATGACTACGAGTTCAAAAATCTCAAATACTAGTGGTCGCTCACTGATTCTAAATGCAGCCTATTGTCTGTAGTTACATTACACTGCGTGGATGTGATCAATGGGGAAAACAATTCTGTATCTAAATCACCAGTTACCAAAATGTCTTAATTAACAACTTGGAAACTAAAACCGTTATTGGAAAGTAAAACAGAGACAATGAATAGAGTCATTCAATTGTATCCAAGTCTTCAGATCCGCAATTATTTGGTTGCTGTGAAAAAAATAAATGGCTGCGACATTCATCATATTCAAATGAGGCAGTAAAATAAATGATGCCCCTGTGTTTATAAACAGGCACTAGAGCAGGCTGTGATTTCTAGATGGGGTTTCTTAAACATGTAAATGAGATACAAAATTAGCTAAAAGGCCCCTTTAGTGATTTGTCTCCTTGATGGCGTTATTGATATTTACCTATCAGATGCCCATTTTAATTTTGTCACAATATGGCCTTCAATAAGCTTTGAATTTGTTTCTATTTCAACCAACCCTTGTGAGAATAAAACAGAGTGAGGTGAAGAAAGAGAAATACAGGTATTGACTAAGTATATCTTATCATTTATCATAATTTCTCCATCCACTTTGTCGCAGCTTCAGTATTTAAGGAAGATAGATGACACAAGATGTTGTCTTCTCTTTTACTCTCTCGCTGCTCTGGGAAGTGTGTCCGATAGGGAATTGTTTTACTACTCTACTATTCTCTGGGAAGTGTGTCCGATAGGGAATTGTTTTACTACTCTACTATTCTCTGGGAAGTGTGTCCGATAGGGAATAGTTTTACTACTCTACTATTCTCTGGGAAGTGTGTCCGATAGGGAATTGTTTTACTACTCTACTATTCTCTGGGAAGTGTGTCCGATAGGGAATAGTTTTACTACTCTACTATTCTCTGGGAAGTGTGTCCGATAGGGAATTGTTTTACTACTCTACTATTCTCTGGGAAGTGTGTCCGATGGGGAATTGTTTTACTACTCTACTATTCTCTGGGAAGTGTGTCCGATAGGGAATTGTTTTACTACTCTACTATTCTCTGGGAAGTGTGTCCGATAGGGAATTGTTTTACTACTCTACTATTCTCTGGGAAGTGTGTCCGATAGGGAATAGTTTTACCACTCTACTATTCTCTGGGAAGTGTGTCCGATGGGGAATTGTTTTACTACTCTACTATTCTCTGGTAAATGTTTCGTAACAATGTTCAAACATCACATTGACGTCAGTCAGTTTTATTTGAACTTCTATTCTTAAATGTAAGACGTTATTTTGGTGGCCTCTGCAATCAAGTGAGACATCTGACTGGCATTCTTACTTTTGGAATATACATTTTGTCTCTATACACAGCCTTCGAGAGTGTGTCGTGTTAGGAGAAGACAACATGCAGTGACTTTCTTAGTGTGAATAGAATCTCACAGTTTCATATTCACTAACCTCTGAAGCCATTTTTACACTCCCACTGTTAAAGATGTAAAAAGGCAGTCCCATGGGCAGTTGTCTATTAATTCACAGTGTTATCTACTGTAGGTGGCCATTAAGATTTGAGACTTCGAAGGGTGTGGCATTTGCAATGCTTGTTGGGCATTCTGCTGAGGTGGCCTGCTCCACAACGACACCCATTATTATCTCAGTTTAACATTGACACCTATGAACACCAAGTAAAAAAAAAGAGCTGCCTTGCTCATAAACTTGTTGTTGTTGAGCACATTTGGTTATATTATTCACCCTGAAGAAAGTATCTGATTCATGTTAATGGTTGCATTGCTTTCACAGCTTGATGCATCCTCCCTTCAAGCTACAATCCTCCTTGGCCTTACTATTGTAACTGCTGCTAGCTGTCGCGTTGGGTGTTGTATTAGCAGTGGCTTGTACTAGCTGTAACTTTAACATCTTGGAAATCTTAGAAATCATATGGCATCCCTTCAATCTCTGAACTCTCTGATCCCCCATCCAGCGCATTCACAGCTTTCTCTGTGGAATTGCATTGCCAATTATCCTAATCACCCATTGTTACAGATAGATAAAGAGTGAAGGGTGAATATCAAGAGTTATTAGTTTAATAAGCGACAGCAATAGTATCACAAAGCCAGAGTTGACTTCTCTGTCATGTTTTGATTCACTGATATATATATATATATAGCTATGAAATACACCCAGGACTTTTGTCACTCAACTCTCTCATGTATTTGTATGTGCTGCTGGCCCTGGTCTGGTGATTTAGTGTGAACCTTTAATCAGAACTAGCCAGGCAAGCAAACTCCACTGGGGAACCCACTGTTTTATAAGGGTATAAATAATTAATGACACTGCATCTGTAAATGGCCTGTAATGCTGTTTGTTTAAGCTCCCATCAGAATGGTATGTTGCCTGCTGTACAAACAATAGAAAGAGATATTTGTAAGTGACTGAAAGGACAGACAGAGGGATTTCTTTGCTTTCCATTTCAGTTATTGTCTCTCCTACTGTCCAAACCTTGCCAATGGCTACCCTTTTCCATTCCACTATATTGGATTATGATTTGCATTATTTTCTGACTGTGACATTTATGTCATTATTTTACTTTGTGACATGTGACTTGTGCACATCCGCACTGTGCTATCAAGCAAGAGGTTGGGCAAGTGGGAACACATCTCAAACAATTAGCAGCTCTCACATAGCACACGTTAGATCTAGACCTTGTAGCCAGAACAGTAAACTATGCTCAATGCATGCGCCACTAATCCTACATTTTCATTGGAACAAAATGTTTTAAAACTGTATAATCTTTGTAAATGATATCATCAATAGGACTGGTAGAGTTGTCACACGTGCAGCTAACAAAAACATATGGAAATGTCTGCTCAACCCAAAATTACGACCAACCGATTGCAGCATTACCACAAAAATGGCGGAGGCAAGTGGAAGGGGGAGAAGGCAATGAACTTGTCTGTCGGCCCTACATTAAAGACCACAATTGGTTAAAGAAAATTGTGATGAACAAAAAAGCATACCAGTGTAATTTAAGGACCAAAACATTTACATCTGCGCCATATATATGGGCGCCATTCCTAAATAGTTAGGAAGAGATTGTCGATGTATTCCATGGCACATGGTTAATGAACACAAAACCATGGCAGATTTAAAACTTTTAGTTTTTTGATTTAAACTATAATACAAAAATTCTTACAACCAATATGATGTTATATATATGGGGAATACGACCATCCCAGCTCTGCAGATATTGCTGCAAAGAGACAGAATCATTAGATCACTTGTTTTTGGTACTGCCCATATATAGCTTGTTTTTGGTCACAGGATCAAGAATGGTTGAAGAATTTCAACATTTACGTGGCGCTAACTCTGCACATAGCACTGCTGGGTGATTTGAAAAGTCATAATCAATATTTTGTGAAATATATGGCAATTAGAAATCAAAACCGGATGGTCTTTTAGAGATAGATGAGAGAGCTTGAGGGTATCTGAAGGGTGGGACTAAAAACAAACAAACAATAAAGATAAATAATATAAAATATACTGTATCTGTAAAATCTGAAATCTGAAAGTAGAAGACTAAGTAATGTTTTCCATTTACTCCAATTAGGGGAGGGGTGGTAGGGTTAGGGAAAAATAATACATCTTAAATAATATACACATAATTTTTTTTTTTTTTTTTTTTAATATATATATATATATATGGGGAATTGGAAAAGATGCATACAATTACATTGTTATAACCACAATCTATCTACAATATTAAAGCTGATCTACCGCCTATTTAAAAAAAAAAAAAAAACAGGCCCACAATGTGGTTACTAAAGTCTGATTTTGGTATATTTGTCTGTTTTCTCTGCATAACATTTAGAAGTAGTCCCTTTTCAGGTTTAGAAGAACTGACTGCTAAAGGCTAACTCCCGCTCATATAACCTGGTAGCATAGCTAGCATAGCTAGCATAGAGAAAATGGTGGTGGTAGTCAAAGTCCTTTTTAAGTGTAATGCAGTTGATTGGTGATGATGACATGAACATGTATTACTAGGGTTGACATCCATACAAGCATTATACAACATTTCTTACCTGAACATAGTGTGAAATACACATATAGCCTAAATATAGGCACATTTTGCTGGGGGGCAATGAGGAGATTCGGGATATTTCCCCCACGTGATTCCATGACATTTCCATTGTTTTGGTCGAGTTCCATTGACTTCTTTACCGCATCTATGTACTGGCACAAATCTGTAATGAAACATGTTTGTCGTTCTCCTCATTATAACAACGCAGCTGTAAATACGTTTTGGTTTTATCACCATGTGTTCAGGATTGCCACATTATTAAAACTTGGACGCAGAATGCCCTTAGTGGGCTAGACCAAGCCAATGGTTCAAAAACATTTTTCATTATGGAAGCCATCTCATTTTCATAAAACTTCAGTATTTAAAAATCAAACAACTCTTTAAAATGACCCACATGGGAGAAATGTAAATACGGTTCAGAAGGATGAACACTTTAGAAAAGAAAGCATTGATTGCCAACATTTATATTCTAAATCAATAAATAACTTCCGTATTCATTCAGTATATCAATCAGACACGCAAGTCCATTCAATCTGGCCCGCGGGTGGTTTGAGTAAAAATAAACTTTGTAATGGATTTCTTGTTTTTTTGTTTTTATAATTCAGGGGAAAACTATATAAATGTACATTGAAATAACTGAAACCAAATCGAAACTGTGTAGAAATGATAATGGACCTACATTTATAGTCTCTTCACTCTGCCCAGCTTGATAACAGTCATTGAAACAAAGTCTAGACAGTCGGGGAGCATCGAAAATTCCAATAGCAAATTCTGACGGCAAGGAAATATAATACATTTTAAGTGCGGCCCTCCGGACCTCAGTGAAGACCAAATCACTGGGAAAATGAGTCTGACACCCCTGTTCTACTATGAACTTGAATTCAGGATATATAAGTAGAACATTTAGTAGTATTTATTAATCACTTTTTGGCACTTTGTGCTGTAAATTCACAATGAAGCACTTCAATGAAAACATTGCTTTTGTTTATCTGGTAGTCATTATTGATAACAGGGTGAAGTTGCAATATAAGAGGTGTTATATACAGTATTTATTTACATTGTGCCATTCTTGTATGCAAACACATACATACATACTCTACATACACATACATACATACATACTCTACATACACACACACACACACACACACACACACACACACACACACACACACACACACACACACACACACACACACACACACACACACACAGTTTGAGTCTTGCCCCCACCCAATCTCACCCCTGAGTCTCTCATTTCCATTATTATTAATATCTGCCTGTTTAATTTTCAGCTCTGTCATAATGTGTCGGCCTAAACTACAAGAGACAATCCCTTATTGATTACTTTCCCAGCAGCCCCAGCGCATGCCCCAGCTGATCGCGCATCTCACGCACAGACATCTCATGCATTTCAGATAATAAGCCGCTGCTCCGGAGTTGAAACAAATTGGATGTGCAGTCAGTCACTGTCCAAGTGAATCATGTTGCAGTCTGTCAGTGGGCTAGGCCTGGATTATAATTTTACCCAACTGAGGCAAAGAGAGAAAAAACATGCCATCAGCACCTGCTATAATGTGTTGACGTTATACTGTGTATCAGATGTATCAGAGAAGCATTTGATGCCCAAACCGTTGTAGACACACATTTTGGGGGAACTATTGATTATGTAGGCTATTCAGTTGTAGCACAGTTGCATGTTGTATTTCAAAACTATTACAAAGTATTACTAGACCTATATTCATTTGAATGATGTCTAAACTCATTCTTCAACTTTGTATCCCCCAAACCATGATTCTGTGACATGAAATCCAAGTAACATGCTCGACAATCCACTTTTTATGGGATAGACAAGGGATGGCTATGATCTTGTAGGTATCCTGTTAAATTAAATGTATTGTCTTCTCTCACCAAAATCAATGTCACCCAAAAGAATAGGTTGTGGAGAAATCCATTTCTGGATTCATTTGATTTATCACTGTTAAAATCACATTTGATACATCTTGTGCCAGGATTTTATTAATTGTGAGGCTCTTTCAAATTTTGTCTTCTAGAGCCATTATCAAACATGACTACCGGAAGTTAGTCCAAACGTCATTAGACATTGTGTTCTGTTCTAAACCTGTCCTAAACAATATGTTGTTTGCATTTGTTTGCTCAGAATAATAGGAAATAAATAACAAGAGTTCTATCCCACTGGACTTGGCTCTGTATCAAATTCGGTGTATTCTCAGGTTAAAAATCAAGAGGGAGGTTTTTAGGAGTCTTGACGAGGAGCAGCGTGATTAATAATACAACAGGATTATAGAACACAGACTGTGCAGCTCCGACTTTAATAAGCCCATGGAGGGAAAACAACACCAGACCAGGAACATGGTGAACCACATAGAGTTCTGCATCCTGAACAACATCTGCACGTAGTTGTGTTTTTCTTCTTAACAACAATAAGCTATTAATTGATAGAGTATGGTTAAAACAAAACTAAAAGTATTCTGAATGTTGCTGATCGCTGTCATATGTCATTGCTCGTTTCAAGCGTTATCTGCTGTAATGGAAATGGAAAAAGAGCCTTGTATAAAATAACAATACCTGAGCTGCTGTGCTATGGTTCGGTTTGCTCTGAAGCCCTGAGAAGTAGAATAATTGGCACCCGGTGTGAGGCTCCCTC
The DNA here is from genome assembly GCF_057628025.1 of Oncorhynchus mykiss. Taxonomy (NCBI): domain Eukaryota; kingdom Metazoa; phylum Chordata; class Actinopteri; order Salmoniformes; family Salmonidae; genus Oncorhynchus; species Oncorhynchus mykiss. Next base: position 26,041,815 of record NC_143027.1, read on the forward strand.
TGTTAGGCAGGAGCTGTTTAAAATATGGATGCTATTGTGTTCATATTGGGTTCTATTGGGGACGTGCAGCATTATCCTCCCACTCTGACCTTTTCTGGCATGTGGAAAAAGTAACCAAACACAGCACTGATGTATTCTCTCTGTCACCAGAGGAGCTGAGCAGTCTTTGAGTTGATCACATTCAGGTGTCTGCCTTGTGGAAACCAACTGTGAGGGCCTCAGTACAGTGTACATGCAGAATAATTGATGAGGGGGAGAAAGTGAAGTATGTTTATACAACTTTGATGAGCAGATCACCTCTCTACTCGTGTGGATCCCATGCAAACAGAACAAGGTATAGCAGACACAACATATTTTAGTGTCATGCATAGGTCACACGTACTTCTGTTATGGTTGAGGGCTGATTTGACCAAAGCCTGTACATTGTTTTGGGGACAGTGCTGCCACAAATTTAGTCATATTAAAGTATTATTGCTGCAATGTTGCCTATAATATGCTTGGCATAGCGCCTGTGCAGACCTTATGCATGATTATCACACTAATCCTAGCCTCATTGCTTTATTCCACTTTGCATCCATTGTTGACTCTTGCATAAATACATAGATAACAAAATTATTAAATTAATGGCAGGTCTATCTCGTTGCACACTGTCACCTTAAATCATGCATGAATGTGATAATTACCCAGGCTAGGCCAAAAGGGCCCATCACTGCCGCTTTGAATCCAATAAACCCCGTGACCTGATCATTATAATTGACCATCTATCAGGGTCATTGACGAGTCCACCGACGTTACCCACTGTTTATAATCCCTCTTGATAATTACAGATAGTGGGAGAAACCAATATCACGCCACTACCCTGATGGCAGGAAGAAGACAGCCAATTTAGATGATGGTGAGGTAGGATAGTCAACTCAAGGAAATCAGACGGTTTGAAAAGTGGCACATATATTGTAAATTCTACAACATCAAATAGAAACTGAAAAAGCATTGTGTTCTTAGAGTTGTTATGCGATTGTGACAGTGTCTTGTCGACCTGACTTCTGTTACTGTGTGATGACCACTTTCTGGTTGTCTCTCGATGGGGAGGTTTTGAGTTTCTGTCAAAGTGAATTCACCTTGAATGGTGAGCAGCTGGGTTTCATGTTATGCTCATTTGACTAAATACATTTGAGTCATTTTACTAAAAGAAGATAACATGGATATTTAAATTTGGTAAGACACATGTTATAGGAAAGCATGGTCTGGTTGTTTCAACGTTCCTGTCATTATTTTCCTATTCATTTGTGACATTGTCCTCATTTGACTTCTTATAGAGTTTGAGTTGTATTCATGTCAGTGATGGAACGTTAGCATGGTTGGTTGTTCTTTTTATCTAATTTTCTGTCACCCTTGGGAATTTCTAAATGAAGCTTGTGGTGGGGGCTTTGCTCTGGCCAGCACTTGCACTTACTCCTAATCCATTTTCACTACTTCAGCTCTGCCAACAAGTCATTGAGAAAATGCACAATGTATTGAAACTTTATGAGGAAACCCTTACCCCCTTTCACCACACACTTATGTAAAAGCCATCTAGCCCTTCAATAACCCTCTTTGTAGTAATTAATTTATGAGTTTGGTCACAGAGGAGATGCCACTCTAGCCACAAACACCCTAAAACATGCATGGGAGGTATGAGGATACATTCCACAATGAAATGTGTTTTCATCTCTTCCATTCTGGCTCTCTTTTCTTCATAATCACATCATAAAAGTTATGAAATCACACTTACCATGAACTTGTTTCATTATAAAGTTACTTTAAACCTTTCATTGGAATGGTATTACTTTCTAGATGAAAAAACAAGTTATCCACATGTGCACTCAACCCTAATGTCAAAAGAGTATGTTTTTTTTGTAACAGTAAAAGTTAGTGGGAGAGATGAGTGAGACACAGATGAAAAGGAAAAGTGCAATAGAAAGTAGATTAGACAGAAAATGTGAGGCAAAGAGAGTGAGTGGTAGTGAGCCCTCTATTTATCCATTGTTTTTATTATATGATAAAATAACAATTGCATTGTCAGAGCACGTCCAACACATTTTCACAAATTCAATAAATAAAGTAAATTCATAGTACCCCCTACCAAGCAACAATAGATACAATGATAATCGCTTCCCCAAAAATAAAAATAAATAAAACAACGAATTAGAATAAATAAACCCTAAATGAAACCCACCCCATCCTACCCATGCCCTCCCACCCCTCCCACCTGAGTGACCTGTTTGATACAAAACCTGTGTGGCCTCTTTACAACTCCTTAGCAAAAGACCTTACATTTTTGTTGTTGCGTTTGACCACATTGCTAACGTTCTTTCATTTGTGCCATGAGAGCGAGCAGTGGACAATTCCGAAAGCCATGTAAGTGTATGCGAAGGCTTCCATCTTAGCACAATCATATTAAGGGTAAAGAGAGCCCAGTACTCTACTCTCTATTGAGTCAAATATACAGCATGTTTGCATGGTATACAGTATGTACCACCAGAGGTAAAACACTTGGAGGCTTTTGGAATATGAAAACCCACTTCTTCTATTTGGGTAGTACAACACTTAGGCAGCATGTACCACTGCTTTTTCAACCCTGCGTGTTGTTCACATCTCTGCTCCCTAAAGCTTGAAAGCACACCATTTTTCAGCCAGCTACACCCTCTGGGACTGAAGCCCAGAGATGGAGAAGTGAAGGATATGTTTTATTTGACAGTTGCAGACAAACAAATCTAAATATGTATTTTGGTCATGTTGGTGTGCAAGCAGCATCCAGAGGGGGTTGGGATGATTATAGGACATGAATAAAAGTGCTGTAGCAGGACCTTAGGTAATGTGTTTACGCATGTATTTCCAAGGAAAAAGTCACACTACTTCCCTTGTGAAGCATATAGTAGAGGTACTCACACAGCCTATCAATGCGAGATGAAACTGGACATCCACATAAAATATACATACTGAAGTGGATAAAAGTCAAGGATGTATTGAAGCCTGCCAACGAGGTACAAATCAACCTGTCCATTGCGGGGGCCTGTGCAGGTCACCCTCTTAATGAAATGGTTTAGGCCCACTGATGCGCTTGAAGGAAAGTCAATGGGCGGTGTCAATGAGAAAGCGGGCGGGGGGCTCTTGCAATCGTATGCTTTGTGATTGACACGTCCTAACCGGAGGGGCAGTCTAAGGTGTCAACATAGAGCATCCCCCAAGTATGGTCTTGACCGACACCACCATACTCACCAATGTGAGTTATGGACACAGTTATGGACACAGCTCTGTTCACCAGCTTCACACTGTGGTTTGACAGCTCTTCACACACCAGCTTCACACACTCCTTCTCCATATCACATTAGTGTGGAAACATGAACCTTAGAATTATTAACATAGTCTAATTGTTTTTACATTTTCAAGTGATATAGCTTTTTCTATATCTAGTTAGCCCACCCTCACAATGTACTGCAGTAACAATAGAATGAACCCAGGTGATGCAACTTTTCAATCCCTTACCGGTGCTTTGAGGTAGACATAACTTGGGAAATAAAAGCAGCGGCCTTTTGGCAAACTGCACTTCAGAGAGTTCTGCAGCTTTTCACTCTGCTATTCCTGACAAGCGAGCTATCCTGCTGCACAGAATAATATCTGTGTCTCTAATTATTTCAACTCCTTACAATAAAAGACTGCATGCCTTCCACGTGTAAAGACTAGGATGTCAGGAGAAGTACACTCCAAAATATTCCCTCTCATACCTCTGACATGCACATCTGTCTGCATGTCAACATAGCAACTTTCTAGACATCCCACGATTTAATGAAAGAGATCTGTATACTACAAATGAAATATGTCCTGTGATGTTGTGTTTCAATAGCACTGTGCAAATAAAATCTTTATTTCTCTTTCTTTTCATATTTTATTTGATAAAATACACAGATGTAGGATCTTAATTTGATCATTGTATTTGAGGTTTAAAAAGGCTTCTGAAGTTTTTTCCACTTTGAAATGAAAAATATATCAACCCCTTCAAAAATGTCCTTTCATTATAATCCACATAATAATTCACATTCCCTGTTGCTGCAAGATTATTTTCCTGCTGTAGAAAAGTGGCTCAAATTTAGATCCTACATATGTAAAGTACAACCATATTAGCAATTGTGTTTTCATAGAAATGTGGCATGTCCTTAGTGAAACGTAGGATAGTAAGTGACCATGAATAAATGCCAGAAAATGCATGTTCACGACGTTGAAATATTATGTTGTTGGTTGATTTAGTGTTACTTTTTTCACTGTTTTTATTGGCATGCTCACAGACAGAGATACACATAATTTAACAGTAGGCATGATAACATAAAGTGAAACAGACTTACTGTATTGTATTACTCACATTGCCAAAAGCAAGTTCCTGCAGTTTCCTGGTATAGTGACAAAGAACCTACTGCTTCTCATTCTTATATTCTCCTCCCATCCCGCATCGTCTGTGTTGCAGTGCAAGCTGTTTCTGCTGCCGTCTGGTCACAAGGGGGTAGCATTGACACAGTTGTTCAAGGCCTTTAGGTTGCAGCCGAGCGTTGGGACAAACTGCCTTTGATGTAATTGAGGTCTTAGGCCTTTTACAAAAGCATATATTGGTTTGTATGGGGGAAATGTTCAAGGAGCAATGGATTTCCATAAGTGGATGTACAATTGTATTTGGAGCATCCCCGGCATACTAACCACTCTCTAAGCAATAAGAAAAAACTACTGCTTCAGGATGAGACTGGAAATATCATGGAATAGAGGATTAGGATTAAATGTGTAACCAAAAGATCCAGACTTGACTACTTCTGGGCCCCTTCCCCATTGAATCATTAGAGTACATGTGCAAATTTCCATAGCCTTATACAGCAGCATATTTGGGAGGGGCCCGGGAGCAGTATAAAGGCTACTGTACATGTAATTTCCCTATTGAACCATGTATTTGACTGCAGTGGCTGAGTGTTCATTTTGGGGGATTTTGAACATTCAGTATATTGAACATACTGACATGGTTTCAGCCACATAGGAAAAGAGAATTTTTACATTTCTGTCAGGGTAAATAAAAACCTGCAGGACATTACCTCAGCAGCGTATAGATGTTGGTGTTAATTATCAATCATGTAGAGCCCGTACAAATGGCCTCCTAAAAGCATTTGCATCTATCCATCTTGTCATCCAAACTAATACTTAAGACTAATAGTCTGGCAGAGGCTAATAAATAAAAGTTGCATATTTACATATTCAGTTTATCTTGAATATTGCATACTCTGTACATGAACATTCAAATGTACTGTTTATGAAATATGATCACGCAGCCAACATAAAAAAGGTGTGCACATACTGTACCTGAGTGCACAACAGTTCGTTCATACATAGCAATGGTATGCCACATTATAACACCCCCTTCTGTGATTAAAAAAGAATGAAACAGACATTTGACCCACAGGAGTATTCTGTCCTTCAAAATGTTTCTGTATTGATTCTGAACAGAATGTGTATTATTGTCTTTCTCTCTTTAAAAAAACCAAGGTAGAGATGAGTTTTGATCATGCCAGTAGTGTCTCGTTCGTCGTATGAAGGAGACCAAGGCGCAGCGTGGTATGCGTACATTCTCTTTATTAAAAGACCGAACAAACTAACAAAATAGCAAACAAAACGTGAAGCTATACAATAAAGTGCTGACAGGGAACTGCACATAGTCAAGATCCCACATCAGAAAGTGGGGGGGGGAAGGCCTGCCTAAATATGATCCCCAATCAGAGACAACGATAAACAGCTGTCTCTAATTGGGAACCATATCAGGCCAACATAGACATACAAAACCCCTAGACATACAACAACTCTAGACATACAAAAAACCCTAGACATACAAAAACCCAGAGTACCCACCCTAGTCACACCCTGACCCTAATATATAGAAAACTGAGATATCTAAGGTCAGAGCGTGACAAGTAGACCCTGGATTATAAATGTATTCACGTCTCATTAATGTCAGTGACATATGCACACCATCTCCTTCCCTTAGCTCACCCAACCAATAAATCAGTGGAAAATAACGATCATCACAAAACATGTACCGTTGTCCATCAGTGGTCAACTCATAGATGTTATTACATGAACTGTGTAAAATAAACTACAAGTCATAGCATATTTGTAATGTCTATGTATAATTATCTACACAGGTTAATACTTTATTAGCTCAGATAAAACATTAAAATGATGGTGGGTGTCTACTGTTATGAGCGATGTTTTTTAATTTGACTGGGTTCTATTTGATTCAGTCAAAATTCGGAATTCTCAAATTCTGACGCTATTGTCACTGCAATGAGGTACACTATCCCAAAAACAAACACTGTAAACTCTAACATACTCATATTATTTTCATGCATCATGCTCAAATGCAAGCAGCCCCAAACATCAAGTAAAGCTTTTGCGATGTGGTGAAACGTAGTAAAATTATTTTGAATGTCTAATGTCATTTCCCTGTCATAATATCAGAATAAAAGACCTCACCTCATGCAGCAAGTGGCTCATCTCCTACCATGAACTAGTTAACCTGAAAGAATACCATCTACAAATCTATTTCAGCAAAAGCAAATGACCTGGGTTTTGTGGAGGGGAACTAATCTCTCCAAGCATGACACTGGACAGGAAAGGCCTCTTAGTGTTATTATGACGTGTCGGCTTGCATTAGATGGTGGGCATCAGGAAGGAGCATTGGAGACTCCTCCACCATGACAGGCCTCTGATGGATGCAAAGGTGGAGGAGGGGCAGAGATTATGGGGGTTAGAGGAGTAGGGCTGGAGCTGTAGGACTGGAGTTATTTGTGTGAGATGTTGGACACCTGCCCACAAGGCAGCCTGTATGATATAGATCTATACAGGTGATTTGACCATTTTATGTTTTTTAATTGTATAAATATTAATAAAAAAACATTTTGCATTTGAACATTGTTTTGTCTAACTAACAGTCCCACACTCTGTGTGGGACTGTCAGATAGCAGGACATAAACAAGTCAAGACAATATACTGCACAGGCTCTGCTTTCTAATGCTGTACTGGCTGATCCAAGTGACACCTAGACCAATGGCTGAGCTGATTTGAGGTGAGAGGGGTAGGCTTACATCTTGTCATGAGACATTTTAGAACCTTTCTGTTTCTGTTTTTATAGTGAGACATTCAAGTGACTTCAGTAAGTTTTTTAATACAGCAGAGTAATTAAATCATACAGTAAGCTGGCGAACGGGGAAGTTGTTTTAAGTTGTACAGTTGTCAGACTTAGTGATGTTTCAGAGGGTTGTTGTTGATACATCACCCAGCACTAACATCACTGCTGCAATTATGATTGATGATTCCATTATAGTTTGTGTACCACTAAAACTAAACAGTTTGTTTGGGCTTGTTCAAGTCATGGTAAGCTTCCACTGGGATACCATGGACCGTTAGCACTGTGTCTGTTAGGTACAGTATGACTGTGATTCTACAGAGGCTGCCAACATGGGAGCACCAGTGCAGACAGGCACTTGTTGGTGTATCACAATCCTTCTTTTGGCTCCTCTTGGCAGCACAGAATCAGTGCTCCAGTAAGATGGCTAAGGGGGCTCTGCTACACACTAGCAGTATCCATACTCAAATATCAATGCCTAGTTTTTCCTTACATCAACAGGGACTCATTTAATTGCTGGTTAATATATGCAGTTTTGGGCTGCAGTCAGACGTCCCAGTAAACCGTTACTACTCCCTTGGTCCCTTCCAGGCGTGGTCCTACAGGGGTCCCCAGAGAGTGTGGCATCATGGGGGAAGTGTTGTGGTGAGGAATGGTGCTCCTGCTTGGCCTGGTAAAGATTGGGGGTGCAGACACACAGGGGACAGGTGTTGTGAGCGGCACACAGGGGAGTCTCACCAGGCTGCATTGCCTGGCCTACATCCATCTCTGTACCACAGAAGATAAATGGAGATACCATACCCAAACAGTCCAACATCACAGCTATGGCCGTAGTGCTCTTCTTCATCAATGGGGAGAGAGGGTATTTCCCAATATCATTACAAAAATGCAGTACAATGTAATTCATTTAGACCAAGAAATTAATGGAACACAATACTGCAACACTGATGACGAGCTATAGATTAATGGTGTAGAGTAGAAAAAAAGTATTGTATACCCTTACTGCATAACACCTATATGAGATACAATATACATTTCTTGATTATCAACATTTTTTGTAATCATGCAAACCGCAGTTTTCAGCTTTTATTGTATAAAATGATGTGATCTTTCGACTGCCCTTTGTCTTGGAAGAAAATTTATTCTCATTTGCATTACCATGTCTAAATGTCAGCCACTGATATTTTGTTAGACATTAGTAAAGCTGGCAGCGAGAGGCACTGGATAATTGCACTCAGCCTTGCAGAGGGATTTACATAATTTCAGACAGCAATTAAAGAATACTTGGGAATTTTCTTCCTGGCCTCCCTCTCCCTGTCTCCTACCCACTCCTCCATCAGTACAAAAGAAGGATTCGTTTACATTAAGCCCCATGCTCCTTGCTGTTAATTTGCATGAAATTAAAGGTTTTCATGATCTTGAACAGCAGGGTAACATTTTAAATGCTGTTTTAAAGCCCTTACCTTGGAATAATAAAATGCTCCTACGATTTTCCCTTTCTTTATTTCAGGCTGTGAGAGTTCATTGAATGACACTTAACAGAAAACGTTCTAATTTTCCATTCAGTTATTTACAATATAGCATATTTAATTGAATAAAGGATGGTTTTGACCTTCATTCCCACTCTTTCCAAGGTCCCCACTCTTTTAATCTGACCACGTACTGTACAAAATCCCTTGCCTGTACAGAGACAAAGATAAGCATATTGTGTCCACACTGTTCACTGTTAAAAATGCTGATGATAGTCTGTCATACTGTGACTGCTTGGACAAATCAAATCAAACCAAATTGTATTTGTCACATGCGCCGAATACAACAGGTGTAGACCTCACAATTAAATGCTTACTTACAAGCCCTTAACCAACAATGCAGTTTTAAGAAAATACCTGAAAAAAGTAAGAGATAAGAATAACAAATGATTAAAGAGCAGCAGTAAATATAAATGGCGGGGCTATACACAGAGGGTACCGGTACAGAGTCAATGTGTGGGGGCACCAGTGTCAAGGTAATTGAGGTAATATGTACATGTAGGTAGAGTTATTAAAGTGACAATGCATAGATAATAACAGAGAGTAGCAGCAGCGTTTGATTAGCTGTTCAGGAGTCTTATGGTTTGGGGGTAGAAGCTATTTAGGAGCCTCTTGGACCTAGACTTGGGGCTTGGACCTAGACTTGGCGCACCTATTGCCGTGCGGTAGCAGAGAGAACAGTGTATGACTAGGGTTTCTAGAATCTTTGACAATTATTAGGGCCTTTCTCTGACACCGCCTGGTATAGAGGCACTGGGTGGGAGGAAGCTTGGCCCCAGTGATGTATTGGGCCGTAAGCACTACCCTCTATAGTGCCTTGCGGTCGGAGGCCAAGCAGTTGCCATACCAGGCAGGGATGCAACCCGTCAGGATGCTCTCGATGGTGCAGCTGTAAAACCTTTTGAGGATCTGAGGACCCATGCCAAATCTTTTCAGTCTCCTGAGGGGGAATAGATTTTGCTGTGCCCTCTACATGACAGCTTTGGTGTGCTTGGACGCCAAGGAAGCTCTCAACCTGCTCCACTACAGCCCTGTCGATGAGAATGGGAGCATGCTTGGTCCTCCTTTTCTTGTAGTCCACAATCATCTCCTTTGTCTTGACCACGTTGAGGGAGAGGTTGTTGTCCTTGCACCACACGGTCAGGTCTCTGACCTCCTCCCTGTAGGCTGTCAGGAGGGGACTGAGCATGCACTCCTGAGGGCCCCCCGTGTTGAGGATCAGTGTGGTGGATGTGTTGTTATCTACCCTTACCATCGCGGCCCATCAGGAAGTCCGGGATCCAGTTGCAGAGGGAGGTGTTTAGTTCCAGGGTCCTAAGCTTAGTGATGAGCTTTGTGGGCACTATGGTATTGAAAGCTGAGCTGTAGTCAATGAATAGCATTCTCACATAGGTGTTCCTTTTGTCCAGGTGTGAAAGGGCAGTGTGGAGTGCAGTAGAGATTGCATCATCTGTGAATCTGTTGGTGCGGTATGCACATTGGAGTGGGTCTAGGGTTTCTGTGATAATGGTGTTGATGTGAGCCATGACCAGCCTTTTAAAGCATTTCATGGCTACAGACATGAGTGCTACAAGTCGGTAGTTATTTAGGCAGGTTACCTTATTGTTCTTGGGCACAGGGACTATGGTGGTCTGCTTGAAACATTTTGGTATTACAGACTCAGACAGAGAGAGGTTGAAAATGTCAATGAAGACAAAGTTGTCCGGAACAAGCACGTTTCAGTGTTACTTGCCTCGAAGCGAGCATAGAAGTTATTTAGCTCGTCTGGTAGGCTCATGTCACTGGGCAGCTCTCAGCTGTGCTTTCCTTTGTAGTCTGTTATAGTTTGCAGGCCCTCCACATCCGACGAGCGTAGGAGCTGGTGCAGTACAATTCGATCTTAGCCCTGTATTGACGCTTTGCCTGTTTGATGGTTTGTCAGAGGGCATAGGATTTCTTATAAGCTTCCAGGTTAGAGGCAGGTCTACCTTTTAGCTCAGTTTGAATGTTGCCAGTAATCCATGGCTTCTGGTTGGGGTATGTACGTACAGTCACTGTGGGGACGACATCCTCGATGCACTTATTGATAAAGCCAGTGACTGATGTGGTGTACTCCTCAATGCCACCGGAAGAATCCCGGAACATGTTCCAGTCTGTGATAGCAAAACAGTCCTGTAGTTTAACATCTGCTTCGTCTGACCACTTTTTTTAGACCGAGACACTGGTGCTTCCTGCTTTCATTTTTGCTTGTAAGCAGGAATCAAGAGGATAGAATTATGGTCAGATTTGCCAAATGGATGGCAAGAGAGAGCTTTGTACGTGTCTCTGAATTTTATGTACCATCACTTTGCAAAGCAAACAAGAAATTGTTGGGCATTCTAAACACATGTATTTCAGGTATTTGTTGTTCTTTAGTATATATGCATATTCATGGTGAAATGTAAAAAAATTGCATTTATCGTCATAGTCACAGTAAATGATAAAACAGCACATTAAGAGATGGCCTCTATCATAACAGTAACTGCTTAGTATACCTCACCACATCCATGGTGAGGTTAACTTGAATATTCATGTAAGAAGGATCCTGTTTTGAAGTAGGCTAGCATCTGCCATTGAGTAGATGGTACAGTAATCTTTCTGCCCCTTCTGCCCAGGACAAATATGTGGGGAGGGAGTGTTGGTGGTGCTGTGAAGATAGCCGTCTCCTGGAATGTATCTTTAATTAGGTCCCAGTGGGTCTTAGTGTAATCCACCATGCTGATTAGAATATAAGCATTAACTTGTCTCAGATATAAAATATATAGCTCTGGAAAATTCATATTGAAGATTTCTATTGAAAGTAAAACAGCACTGTTTCTTTTAGAATCGTGTTTTTGGATTAAGAAAAATTCTCTTATGTTCCCTTCAGGAAAATCCATCTGACTTTTAATCCATGCCTGGGTGCCTCCACCACTGAACTCCCATTGTTAGTGTGGTATGGATGACACATTTGATACAAGTATAGGATCACCAGGATTAGTTAAACCAAGGCATTTCTTAAATACAGAGCTTCGTCAGAACACCCTCCCCACTTCTTCCTTGATTCTCTGTCCTTCCTTAAAGGCATCACTAAACATGTTCACACTAGTCTTCCCACTGCTGTGAAATAAATTGTTACAGTAACTCAATATGAAGTGAAATAGAGTAGAAAGCCCTGAATTCACTTGCACTGACAGTGCTGTTTAATTCCATCTTGAGCCAGCCTGACATTTCTGCTGCCACTAAATACAGTGCCTTGCGAAAGTATTCGGCCCCCTTGAACTTTGCGACCTTTTGCCACATTTCAGGCTTCAAACATAAAGATATAAAACTGTATTTTTTTGTGAAGAATCAACAACAAGTGGGACACAATCATGAAGTGGATGACATTTATTGGATATTTCATACTTTTTTAACAAATCAAAAACTGAAAAATTGGGCGTGCAAAATTATTCAGACCCTTTACTTTCAGTGCAGCAAACTCTCTCCAGAAGTTCAGTGAGGATCTCTAAATGATCCAATGTTGACCTAAATGACTAATGATGATAAATACAATCCACCTGTGTGTAATCAAGTCTCCGTATAAATGCACCTGCACTGTGATAGTCTCAGAGGTCCGTTAAAAGCGCAGAGAGCATCATGAAGAACAAGGAACACACCAGGCAGGTCCGAGATACTGTTGTGAAGAAGTTTAAAGCCGGATTTGGGTACAAAAAGATTTCCCAAGCTTTAAACATCCCAAGGAGCACTGTGCAAGTGATAATATTGAAATGGAAGGAGTATCAGACCACTGCAAATCTACCAAGACCTGGCCGTCCCTCTAAACTTTCAGCTCATACAAGGAGAAGACTGATCAGAGATGCAGCCAAGAGGCCCATGATCACTCTGGATGAACTGCAGAGATCTACAGCTGAGGTGGGAGACTCTGTCCATAGGACAACAATCAGTCGTATATTGCACAAATCTGGCCTTTATGGAAGAGTGGCAAGAAGAAAGCCATTTCTTAAAGATATCCATAAAAAGTGTTGTTTAAAGTTTGCCACAAGCCACCTGGGAGACACACCAAACATGTGGAAGAAGGTGCTCTGGTCAGATGAAACCAAAATTGAACTTTTTGGCAACAATGCAAAACGTTATGTTTGGCGTAAAAGCAACACAGCTCATCACCCTGAACACACCATCCCCACTGTCAAACATGGTGGTGGCAGCATCATGGTTTGGGCCAGGGAAGATGGTTAAAATTGATGGGAAGATGGATGGAGCCAAATACAGGACCATTCTGGAAGAACCTGATGGAGTCTGCAAAAGACCTGAGACTGGGACGGAGATTTGTCTTCCAACAAGACAATGATCCAAAACATAAAGCAAAATCTACAATGGAATGGTTCAAAAATAAACATATCCAGGTGTTAGAATGGCCAAGTCAAAGTCCAGACCTGAATCCAATCGAGAATCTGTGGAAAGAACTGAAAACTGCTGTTCACAAATGCTCTCCATCCAACCTCACTGAGCTCGAGCTGTTTTGCAAGGAGGAATGGGAAAAAATGTCAGTCTCTCGATGTGCAAAACTGATAGAGACATACCCCAAGCGACTTACAGCTGTAATCGCAGCAAAAGGTGGCGCTACAAAGTATTAACTTAAGGGGGCTGAATAATTTTGCACGCCCAATTTTTCAGTTTTTGATTTGTTAAAAAAGTTTGAAATATCCAATAAATGTCGTTCCACTTCATGATTGTGTCCCACTTGTTGTTGATTCTTCACAAAAAAATACAGTTTTATATCTTTATGTTTGAAGCCTGAAATGTGGCAAAAGGTCGCAAAGTTCAAGGGGGCCGAATACTTTCGCAAGGCACTGTATTTAACATGTATACCTGTTTCATTTGCATCCGGTAATGAGGTGGGAAACAGCGCCCAACTGGTCAAGCCACTGTTATCCTACTGTGCCCGTGCTCCGCATGAACACGTGGCCTACGGTGAACCAACAGAAATCTTTAGTAAGGTAAAGAAGTAGAGCGAAAGACTGGCAGAGTGTTTGTACAGTACCTCAGCATTCTGGTACCAAAGAGTTCCAGAAGGGTTCTTCGGCGGTCCCAATAGGAGAACCCTTTTTGGTTTCAGGTTGAAGAACCCTTTTGGGTTCATTGTAGAACCCTCTGTGGAAAGAGTTCTACGTGGAACCAATGGGTTGTTCAAAGGGTTCTCCTATGGGGAAAGCGGAAAAACCCTTTTAGGTTTTAGATAGCACCTTTTTTTTCTACGAGTGTATCATCCTAAACTGACCACTACTCTAACACCATACCTGCTTCTGCCAACATGCCAGCCTGTAACTTAGGACGCATTTCTTCATCAGTGGAGTGCCGACAAACACAGTCACAAGAGAGGGGGTTAAATGTGATTGCTCTAAATGTTATCACATCTTTATAATGCAATATATATTCATGATCTGGCAGTCCAGGAGGGCAGATGCCAGAATTATGTTCAGTAATTCAAATGGTTTCCCTCGAATGGGATCATCTGAGTATCCCTTTGCAGGTATTTCAAAAACTGATATTTATCTGTGTTATTTGTTTAATATATTTTGTAGGGGTGATGGTATGTGTAATTGTAGATTTTGTGGTATATATTGTGAAATAGGATACATTTGTAAGGGAAACGTTGGTAAACACAAAGCATACAATAGCTTTTTAGCCAGGTATGGCAATATGTAATTTATCTCTAAACTCCTCTGGGGCATCTAAATCATGAGGGCCATGCTCCCTCTCCAGAGGTGGTTAATCCAAGGTGCTTTGTTTGCCTTGTGCTTTTTAATTATAATTATTTATTTTTTACTTATATTTAACTAGGCAAGTCAGTTAAAAACAAATTCTTATTTAGTTATTTACTGCCTTGTTCAGGGGCAGAATGACAGATTTGTACCTTTTCAGCTTGGGTATTTTATCCAGCAACCTTTCGTTTACTGGTCTAACGCTCTAACCACTAGGCTACTAATCGCCCAAAATGTGATGCATACCAAAGCCAACGTTCCTCTGATGCTTTGTTGGAATAAAATTATTCAAAATAATGAACTGCATTCTCTTTACTCTGTCAAGACTTTGTAGGACTATATCAATTTCAAAAGGAATCATCTGTCAGGGACCAGCGTGAAGAAACTTTACAAATTAATTTCCCTTGTGAGACACTTCTTGGCAGGATTTCTGTTCAGTTTTTTTCTACACTCTTGGAAAAAAAGACCTAGATGGAACCATGTAGGGTTCTTTGGTTTGTCTCCATAGGGGAACCCTTTTTGGTGCTAGGTAGAACCCTTTGCAGACCCTCTATGTAGGGTTCTTCATAGAACCCCCCGCATATTGTTCTACCTAGAACCCTCTATGAATGGTCGTACCAAGAATAATTTTATCATCAATAGGTTATGGCAGAACCCTCTATGAAGGGTTCTACTTAGAACCATTTTGTCACGACTTCCGCCGAAGTTGGTCCCTCTCCTTGTTCGGGCGGCGTTCGGAGGTCGAAGTCGCCGACCTTCTAGCCATCACTGATCCACTTTTCATTTTCCATTGGTTTTGTCTCGCCTTCCATCACACCTGGTTCCAATTCCATCAATTACATGTTGTGTATTTAAACCTCTGTTCTCCCCATGACCTTGTCCGTATTTGTTTCTTGTAGTGCTTGTGCATGGTATGCTGGTATTACCGTGTTTTGTTTGACCCATTTATTTGTATTGTTCTGTTGGTTCATGGATATTAAACAACACCGTTGTAAATCAGTTTTCGCTCTCCTGAGCCTGACTTCTCTGTCGCCAGTACGCAACTCACTACAGAATTACAGACCAAAACTATGGAGTCAGCAGGAGCAGGTACTCCGGGTATAGGGGTGGAGGAGCACATCCGGGAGCACGCAGCAATGCTCCACCATCTTGGCACCGCCATGGACCGCTGGGAGAGACAGGGAGTTCTTCCAGCGCCTCCACCAGCACAACCGGGGTCTCCCCTGAGCGCCCCTCCTCCTCCTGGTCCCAGTGGGATTCGTCTCTCCCTGCCCCAGGAATATGACAGGAAGGCTGCGAACTGCCAGGGGTTCCTTCTACAATTGGACCTATACCTGGTCACTGTCCACCCGGTTCCGTTGGGCCGTGAGAGGGTGTCCGCGCTCGTCTCGTGCCTCACCGGGAAAGCCCTGGAGTGGGCCAACGCCGTGTGGAGTGGGGGAGATGTGTCCAGTTTGAGGAGTTCACCCACCGTTTCCGGGCAGTCTTCAACCGCCCACCCGAGGGTGGTCCATCTAAGGCAGGAGACGAGGAGTGCCCAGATGTTCACCCTGGAGTTTAGGACCCTGGCTGCCGGCGCGGGATGGAACGACAGGGCCCTGATCGACCATTACCACTGCAGTCTGCGCAAGGCCTGCAGAGACACCACCCTCACGTTCGACCAGTTGGTGGACCTGTCCATCCGGCTGGACAACCTGCTGGCTACCTGCGGACATTCAGATCGGGGTCTGGTGGTTTCATCCTCCCGCACCCCCTCTCCGATACCCATGGAGCTGGGAGGGGCGGTGCACAGGGACCTCGGAGGGGGTTCCAGCTCGTGCACCATCTGTGGTCGCAGAGGTCACACTGCCGGTTGGTGCTGGGTTGGTTCCTCTGGGGAACGAGGCAGCAGGCAGGGCGCTCTGGCATAACCCCAGGTGAGCCGGCACCATTCTCACCCAGGGCCCTCTGTTGCACATATGTTTGTGTATATCACTTTCCCTGAGTTTTCCCCACATTCCCAGCATAAGGCGCTCGTCGATTCAGGCACGGCTGGGAATTTTATTGACAGAGCGTTAGCCCATAGTTTAGGGATCCCCATTATTCCCGTGGCTGTGCCCTTCCCCGTTCACGCCTTAGATAGTCGACCATTAGGGTCAGGGTTGATTAGGGAGGTCACCGCTCCTCTGGGCATAGTGACGCAGGGGGGTCACAAGGAGAGAATTAGTCTCTTCCTTATTGTTTCTCCTGCGTTTCCTGTGGTGCTGGGCCTACCCTGGTTAGCTTGTCATAGCCCCACTGTTTCTTGGCCACAGAGGGCTCTCACGGGGTGGTCGCAAGAGTGCTCGGGGAAGTGTTTAGGGGTTTCCGTTGGTGCTACTATGGTGGAGAGCCCAGACCACGTCTCCACCGTGCGCATTCCCCCTGAATATGCCGATTTGAGACGCTGCATTTCCCAGGTGTCACGTGTATCCCCTCTCACAGGCAGAGATGGAGGCTATGGAAACATATGTCTCCGAATCCCTGCGTCAGGGGTACATTCGGTCCTCCACTTCACCCGCCTGCTCGAGTTTATTTTTTTGTGAAAATGAAGGAGGGAGGTCTGAGCACATGTATTGACTATTGGGGTCTGAATCAGATCACTGTGAGGTATAGTTATCCACTATCTCTCATAGCCACAGCGATTGAGTCAATGCACGGGTCGCGCTTCTTCACCAAACTAGATCTCAGGAGCGCTTACAACCTGGTGCATATCCGGGAGGGAGACGAGTGGAAGACGACTTTCAGTACCACCTCAGGGCACTATGAGTACCGTACGGGTTGATGAATGCTCAGTCTTCCAAGCCTTTGTAGACGAGATTTTTAGGGACCTGCACGGGCAGAGTGTAATGGTGTATCTTGATATACTCCACTACACGCGCTGAGCATGTGTCTCAGGTGCGCAAGGTGCTTGGTCTCCTGTTGGAGCATGACCTGTATGTCAAGGCTGTGAAATGCCTGTTCTTCCAACAGTCCGTCTCCTTCCTAGGGTATCGTATTTCCACCCTAGGGGGAGAGATGGAGAATGACCGCATTTCAGCCGTTCGTAATTGGCCCACTCCTACCACGGTAAAGGAGGTGCAGCGGTTCTTAGGGTTTGCCAACTACTACCGGAGGCTTATCCGGGGTTTTGGTCCGGTAGAGGCTCCCATTACCTCACTGCTGAAGGGGGGCCGGTACTCTTGCAGTGGTCAGCTGAGGCGGACAGGGCTTTTGGTCACCTGAGGCCTCTGTTTACCTCGGCTTCCGTGCTGGCCCATCCGGATCCCTATTTGGCGTTCATAGTGGAGGTGGACGCATCCGAGGCTGGTATAGGAGCTGTGCTCTCTCAGCGCTCGGGTATGCCACCGAAGCTCAGCCCTTGCTCAGCCCGGTGGAGCGAAACTATGATGTGGGGGACCAGGAGTTGTTGGCTGTCGTCAAGGCCTGGAAGGCGTGGAGACATTGGCTTGAGGGGGCTAGACACCCTTTTCTCATCTGGACTGACCACCGCAATCTGAAGTACATCCAGGTAGCAAGGAGACTGAACCCTCGCCAGGCAGGGTGGGCCATGTTTTTCACCTGGTTTGTGTTTACCCTTTCCTACAGACCAGGCTCCCAGAACGTGAAGGCAGACGCATTGTCCCGGATGTATGACACAGAGGAGTGGCCCATGGATCCCACTCCCATACTCCCCTCCTCCTGCCTGGTGGCGTTGGTAGTGTGGGAGATGGACACGGACATTGAGCAGGCGTTACGTGCAGAACCCGCTCCCGTCAAGTGTCCCGCTGGGCGTCTGTACGTCCCGTCTGCTGTTCGTGACCGGTTGATCTACATGTCACCCTCCTCTGGTCATCCTGGGATCGGTCGGACAGTTTGAGCGGGAGGTATTGGTGGCCTACCTTGGCTAAGGACATGAGGGTTTATGTTTCTTCCTGCTCGGCGTGCGCCCAGTGTAAGGCACTTGCTCAGAGGTAAGCGACACCCCTTACCCGTTCCACAGCAGCCTTGGTTGCACCTGTCGGTGGATTTTCTGACTGATCTTCCACCCTCACAGGATAACACCGCGATCCTGGTTGTTGTGGATCGTTTCTCTAAGTCCTGTTGTCTCCTCCCTCTGCCCAGTCTCCCTGCGGCCCTACAGACTGCTGAGGACTTGTTTCCACACGTCTTCCGGCACTACGGGGTGCCTGAGGATATAGTGTCTGATCGGGGTCCCCAGTTCACGTCTAGGGTCTGGAAGGCGTTCATGGAACGTCTGGGGGTTTCGGTCAGCCTTACTTCAGGGTTTCACCCCGAGAGTAATGGGCAGGTGGAGAGAGAGAACCAGGATGTGGGCAGGTTTCTGCGGTTCTATTGCCAGGACCGGCCGGGGGAGTGGGTGGAGTTCTTGCCCTGCACCGAGATGGCACAGAACTCGCTTCCCCACTCCTCCACTAACCTCTCTCCCTTCCAGTGCGTACTGGGGTACCAGCCGGTTCTGGCGCCTTGGAATCAGAGTCAGACTGTGGTTCCTGCTGTGGACGACTGGTTCAGGCGCGCGGAGGAGACATGGGAAGCTGTCCGTGTTCCCCTTCAGCAGGCCGTGAGGCGCCAAAAGGAGAACGCAGATCGCCACCACAGTGAGGCCCGGTGATCGCCTCCGCAGTGAGGCACCGGGGGACCGGGTCTGGCTCTCGACCCGAAACCTGCCCCTCCGCATGCCCTGCCGGAAGCTGGGTCCGCGGTTTGTGGGGCCATTTAAAGTCCTGAGATTTGTTGTAGGTTACAGCTTCCACCCGATTACCGAAATTAACCCCTCGTTCCATGTGTCTCGCCTCAGGCCGGTGGTGGCTGGCCCGCTCTAGGAGTCTGAGGTGCGAGAGGTTCCTCCGCCCCCTCTGGACATCGGGAGGGCCCCGGCGTACTCCGTTCTCTCCATACTGGTTCCATCAATTACATGTTGTGTATTTAACCCTCTGTTCACCCCCATGTTCTTGTCCGTAATTGTTTCTTGTAGTGCTTGTGCACGATATGCTGCTATTACCGGGTTTTGTTTGAACCATTTATTTGTATTGTTCTGTTGACGATGGTTTATGGATATTAAACGACACCGTTGTAAATCAGTTTTCGCTCTCCTGCGCCTGACTTGTCTGCCGCCAGTACGCACCTCACTACACATTTTATCTTTGAAGGGTTCTTCCTAGAACCATCTATGAACGGTTCCACTAGCCATATTAGCCTCTAAAATTGAATGATTTGTGAAAATAATTACACATATCATGAGGCCTTTGTCTGAGGGCCTAGTTATACACTTACACAGTGGTGTTAGTAAATTCCTGGTTTACATGCCACATCAGACATGGAAGTCATTTTATGCTAGCTTGCAAAGTGATGTGTAATTCCTATTGGAATCCAGACAGAGTCAGGATATCCAACAAGTGGGATTTTTTTATCACCTGCAACCTGCATTCAGAATGACTGATGTCACAGGAAGGCCATAAAGATCATCAAGGACAACAAGGTCACTGCCTGTTCACCCCGCTATAATCCAGAAGGCGAGGTCAGTACAGGTGCATCAAAGCAGGGGCCGAGAGACTGAAAAACAGCTTCTATCTCAAGGCCATCAGACTGTTAAACAGCCACCACTAACATTGAGTGGCTGCTGCCAACATACTGACTCAACTGCCACTTTAATAATGGAAAAATGTATGGAAAAATGTATCACTAGACACTTTAAACAATGCCACTTAATATAATGTTTACATACCCTACATTACTCATCTCATATGTATATACTGTACTCTATACCATCTACTGCATCTTGCCTATGCCGTTCTGTAAAATCACTCATTCATATTTTTTTATGTACATATTCTTATTCATTCCTTTACACTTGTGTGTATAAGGTAGTTGTTGTGGAATTGTTAGGTTAGATTACTCGTTGGTTATTACTGCATTGTCGGAACTAGAAGCACAAGCATTTCGCTACACTTGCATTAACATCTGCTAACCATGTGTATGTAACAAATACAATTTGATTTGGTTTCATTTACCTGGGTAGGGATAATTTAATACTGAGACGACCTCAATCATCTAACCTGGAACAACCGTCCCAGTAACGGGTGCAATAAGTCGTTTAACTACTAACAGATTGGATTAGTGTAGAAAAATGTAGTTTTTAAAATGTTTTGTGTAGCATAACATTAATCAACGTACATGTACATGGAAAAACAAGGATATTAAAACAAACTGAAAATCACCCTGCAATAGAGTTTGTTGGGAAAGATGGCTCTATGTGGAACCCTTCTTTGCCTTCCAAAGAACCCTTCTTGCATCCCACATTTATTTTTGCCTTCCAAAGAAGGATCAAAGAACCCTTTCTTCCAAAAACGGTTCTTCAGATGAAAAAAAACAGTTCATGGTAGAACCCTATTCCTCCACAAATAACCCTTTTGGAATCCTTTTCTCTCAGTGTACCAACGTGGGAATGAAGTTCCGTGGCGTTGTCGTTCTCTACTGTACATTCCTCTCCAGCAGTGGAGCGTGGAGGTTCCTACCTCCTCTCAGTGGATTTGCATTGCTTTAACAATATGTATCAGATATGTCAAGGGAAATTAAACCTTGATCAAAACCAAAGCTGACTGTCTTAGAGAAACAGAGAAACATCAAAGACGTGAGATTGTGCAGGTAGGGCTGGTTGAAGTGGGGGCTCTTCTTCTTGCTTGCTAATTCTCACTATAAGTGTTTTGTCAAACATATAAAACACGTAGAGTAATCACTGAGAATGTTGTCCAGTCCTGGACCTCCAGTGGGACTGCGTGTCCTGAGCTCTACTGTTGCCAGATTGTCATGTTCACGTTAACAACGCTTATCGCCATACGTCTGACATTTGTAGTGATGGCTGTATTAATACACAATCCAAAGTGTAATTAATAACTGCACCGTGCTCAAAGGGATATTCAATGTCTGCTTTTTTATTTTTACGCATCTACCAATCGGTGCCCTTCGTTGGAAAACCTCCCTGGTCTTTGTGGTTGAATCGGTGTTTGAAATTCACTGCTCAACTGAGGGACCTTCCAGATAATTGTATGTGTGGGGTACAGAGATGAGGTAGTCATTCAAAAATTATGTTAAACACCATTATTGTACACACAGTCCATGCAACGTATAATGTTACTTGTTAAGCACATTTTTACTCCTGAACTTTTTTAGGTTTGCCATAACAAAGGGATTGAATACTTATTGACTCAAGACAGTCCGGCTTTTCATTTTTGAAAAACACAATTCCACTTTGACATTATGGTGTATTGTGTGTAGGCCATTGACCCATAATCTCAACATAATCCATTTGAAATTCAGGCTGCAACACAACAAAATGTGGGAAAAGTCAAGGGGTGTGAATACTTCCTGAAGGCACTGTGCCTGTTTGTCTTATCTTGTTTCTCCTTCCAAATCGGTCACATATCGTCTTTACCTAACATCTCACAGACTGTCCCTCTCTAAGAACACTGTCAGAAACAGAACACTATAGGATCGGACAGCAGCATGGAATGGCAGTTGATCAGTATGACACATTGGGCAAATGTCAACAGTTGATCAAGTAGAGAATGAACCCCCCCTTAATCACAATATTAATCACATGTTGTCAACGCCGAATCATACCTTTTGTTTACTGTTAAGAATGACTCTGCCACACACTCAGTCAGACCTTCTGTTTATTTCTTTAGTTTCCCAGTTATTCTCTTTTTTTAAGTAAGCGTGCTGGAATTAAAACAGTGCACTCCATACAGGAGACATGGATGGAGCTTACTTCCATTTGAGACTATTGTTGACACATTTTAGCTTCCCTCCCATTGTCCTCAGCAAAAACTTTCTATTATTTCAATAAGCACTTGGTTTTAATACATTATTGATCTTTGGGTTGAACTAAGGGGCATTGCATTAGAACAAGGATTCTAAAGCCCATCATCGCATGACACTCATGTACTTGTGAAAAATTATACCAATTATGAAATCAACCAACAACTCCCTCAAAAAGGAATCAATTGTCACAATGGAAAGCATTTTGTCCCACAATACTATTGGCTTTGTGGTTACACAGAAGAAGTGGGTGTTGGTTGTTTAATGACTTCCAAATACCAATTTCTCTTTTCTTTTTTTAACTTCCATTACTATTCACAATACCCTTGCTTTGGCTTTGGTCTGCTCCCACACAAAGCAGAGCAATGAGGAAGCATGATGGTATGTTAAGACTGTATTTTTACTCCACATAGTGTTTGAAATTGATATGAATAAAGCCTACTGCCAGTAGGTGGTATGTTTTGTCACTGGTTATGACATTGCCACACCAGGAATTTGCCTGGATTTACTGTACCTTCTAGTATTATAGCAATGTATTTTGAAGGGAAAATGACTGATGAGACAGTAGATCAGAATTGTCCACTTGTGAGACGTAGACCAGTTCCTAGACCAGCCCTTTACCAACAAGCACAGCTAAGTCAAGGTGATTAACTATAATCTGTATCATGACAAAAGGAATGGATTTATTCATTCATATTTTTCAAGTGCTTCTGAAGGGGAGTGATGCCACGAGCTGAGGAAAGGGAGGCGTTTTGAGGCTCCTGTGATGGGGTGGTGGTGGGTGGTGCATGGGGGCTGAGTGCTTGTGAGGTCAAGTGCAAGTTATGTCTTTGACAATAGCTGCCTGGCTGAATTTCCATTTCACAGCGCTCAATCTTGCAGTCCCCTCATGCAGAAACCTTTAACTCAATGCCTATAAATGCAGAGAACCAAGGCTTACTGTTTACTCCAGCACCAGCAGGCTAACTTCTATGATAGTATTTGCTGTAATCAATGTGCATTAACATTGGGTTGGTATGTTAGTGAGGTTTACCATTTATTTTTATTTTTTTAAAGCTAATATGGTTTTCTGTCCATGTTTGAAATAGATGCTTTATTTTGTGAATCTCTTACTGAAATAAATAACCACTATTTTTTAGGGTGCAACAGGGGAAACAATGGGGGGAAACAGGCGAGTGTCTAAAAGATGCAACAGGGGGAAAAATGGGGGGAAACAGGCGAGTGTCTTTGGGGGGACAAGTGCCTTGACGGGCGTGTGAAATCTGAGCAAAATAAATGAAGTGGGGATGGTATTACAGTGTGTTACAGTGGAGAGTGACAAGCCATTCCTCCCATGAAGCAGTTGAGCTGGTATTAAGCAGACAAGACATCCCACTCAGTCAGTTATGGGCCCAGGAATAATGAAGGAACAGGCCGGCGGAGCAAGACGACTCGTCCTAGTCAGCCAAGTGGAGAATTTCATTTTGTGCAGGTTTCTCTGCTGCCAAGCATTTCCCCATCGGAGGTTCACTGGTGCTCGGGTGAGCAGGGACAACCCAGTGCACTCTGAGTCCCCCTGGTATTGACAGAGATGGGTGATGGGGTTGGTGGTAGTGGTGGAGGGGGGTGGGTGGGTGGGTGCTTGACTGTCAGAGGAGGGGTTGGATTTTTGGGGGGAGTAGGGCAGTTAAAGAGGCGAGAGCGATGACAAACACTATTCAGAGAAGGACTAAGAAAGAGATCACTTGTGTTTAAAAATTGCCAGAGTATGGATTTTATTATTAAATAAATGACAGTGAAATGGGTCCTGTCTCACACAAAGATCTGCTGAAAGGAAATAATATTGTCTGTGGTTAATTCTCTCTCTTGCTCTCTCTCAACAGACTGACAAAGCCACTTGCCCCCTAACTATCTATACAGGGCACAGACATCTCTTGTAATATCTAACACAATCCACTAATATAACCCTCATATACACAATACCAGTCAAAAGTTTTAGAACACCTACTCATTCAAGGGTTTTTCTTTACTTTTACTATTTTCTACATTGTAGAATAATAGTGAAGACATCAAAACTATGACATAACAAATATGGAATCATATAGTGACAAAAAAAGTGTTAAACGAATCAAAATATATTTTATATTTGAGATTCTTCAAATAGCCACCCTTTGCCTGGATGACAACTTGTGTATATGAACCCCTTATTGGAGTATCCTTCCCGTATGTTTGTTCCTTCTGTTATACAGCAATCCAACTAATTGCAATCAAATTAGGCCTACTGGTAAACTAATTGGTCCCGTGAAACCCTTCTGACGAGAAAGAGCGACTCACCAGGGGTGACCAATCTTGCCTTTAAAAACGTATTGTTAAAACCTCTCTGGGGTAGGGGGCAGTATTTTGACATCTGTATGAACAGCGTGCCCAAAGTAAACTGCCTGTTACTCAGGCCCAGAAGCTAAGATATGCATATAATTGGTAGATGTAGATAGAAAACACTCTAAAGTTTCTAAAACTGTTAAGACTATGTTTGTGAGTATAACAGAACTGATATGGCAGGCGAAACCCCGAGGACAAACCATCACAAAAAAAAAAAAATCAGCTTTCCAACATTTTCAATGGCTAGTACTATAAGTAGAAGCCCAAGTCCTCCCAAATTGCAGTTCCTAGTGATTCCACTAGATGTCAACAGTCTTTAGAAAGAGTTTCAAGATGGTTTTTGGAAAAATTACCCAGAAATTGTAGTTTTTCTAGGTGGCTCCCATTTTGGCTGTAGTGTTTCCAAGTGAGTGGAGGAAAGCGCGGTAATGAACATACTATTCTCCGTCTTAAATTGTATAGTTTATTTGCATATTAGGATACCTAAGGTTTGATTATAAACGTTGTTTGACTTGTTTGGAAAAGTTCGTTAGTAACGTTTGGGATTAATTTTGTATGCATTTTGATGTATGGAAACTGAGTGGATTATTGATGAAGCGCGCCAGCTAAACTGAGTTTTTATGGATATAAAGAAGGACATTATCGAACAAAAGGACCATTTGTGATGTAACTGGGACCTTTTGGAGTGCCAACAGAAGAAGATCATCAAAGGTAAGGCATTTTTTATATCGCTATTTCTGACATTTGTGTCGCACCTGCCTGGTTGAAATAGGATTTTCATGTGTTTGTATGCGGGGTGCTGTCCTCAGGTTATCGCATGGTTTTCTTTCGCCGTAAAGCCTTTTTGAAATCTGACAGAGCGGCTGGATTAACAAGAAGTTAAGCTTTATTTTGATGTATAACACATATATTTTCAAGAATGTTAAATATTTTAATTTAGTATTTTTGAATTTCGCACACTGCAATTTCACTGGATGTTGGCCAGGTGGGACGCTACCGTCCCACGTACCCTAGAGAGGTTTTAACAGTGCCAGGTTTGATTTTGACCAGTCTCTGTAACACTGGAACTGATCTGTAAGCTTTTGGTGCATCCAGTGAAATGCATAGTAACTGAATTCAGACTTACTCTTCTAATACAAGGCACTATTGTCTTTCTTACATGCCCTTAATCTGACCCAGAGTCTTCTGGTCACATGACCCTATGCCCGTTCCAGAGGATGTCAGATGATTGTCAACAACATTGCCAACTGATGCTCCTGGCCTCTGCTCTGCCCCCGTATTCAAGTTTCTATGTCCTGAAGCCAGCCAACGCGCTTTGTGTTCTCCACGCCCAAGTGCACTTTTGCAGATGTGCAAGGTCTGCAGCACATTGGCCTTGCAGCCATGCTGATTAAGCTAGTGTTGTCCTAACACAGAGGAGTAGAAGTTCAGCCTATTCACCTGCTCTGTGGCACCCAAATGAACCTGGATCATCTCTGGCTTCGGCCTGGTCTGCACTGCAGGTCAGGGGAGGGTTACCCCCAGGGCATAATGCCACATGGCACTAAAGGCTTTCTCTACATGTCATTGGGAATCCACATTGCTTGATTATAGATAAGCGTACCACTTAATCAAACTCAACCCAGTTTGAGGAGGTGATAAAAATCTTATTTTTGATGTCCCCTTAACTGATTAAGTATGATGAGGGGTTATTTATCCGATTAACCACAAGCAAAGAGATGAGGTGGGGATGGTGCATTTCTGCTGCTATTATTGAAATCACATTCAGAACTGTCCACTGATACCTCTAAGAATTCAAGGGAACCTACATGGAGGTGGAGGTGGTAGTGGGATATGTCCATACAAACAATGCCCCAGAGATAAATGGTGTGCAAGCTAATCCAAGGTCTATGGCTGTAAAACCTGCTAAGGGTTCAGGTTCTTAAAGTGGAAGTAATTGCAGAAGTGCACGCTCCATTAAAAACAACTGTTTAATACAATAATAATTCAATTAAAAAACCCTTGTAGCAGCTGCCATGGATGATTTGTATCAACTGAACATTTTATTTTTCAGCATGAAGCAAACTGTATAACCAATTGTCAACATCAATATTATAATAATAATATTTGGTGGGTGTTAATATTAGTCCTATTTCACACATGTACAAATGTGTACTATACTCGCAGTTTGACATTTATTGGGATGAGTCTTGTTCTATAGGCAGATCTGAGCGTTTTCTGCTAGATGGACTAGCTGCAAAGTCAAAATTGGCTATATTGTAGAAATGCAAGGTTAGGGTTAGGCAATAGAGTTAGCAGTGTGGTTGAGGTTAGGGTTAAAATCAGATTGTATGACTTTGTGGCTGTGCCAGCTGGTGACCACTCTGCAAACTTACTCCAGAACAAGATTAATGATGAAAAACACTAACCTGCATTATACCCATGTGTGAAGTGGAAATCATATTTCCCTGAGACAACCTCAGAGAGTGGGGTCACGGCCAGGGTGTGCCATTATCAACAGCGACCCTGGAGCAACTAGGGTTAAGTGCCTTGCTCAAGGACATATTGACTGGTTTTTCACAATGTCGGGCAGGTATTTGAACTAGCAGTCTTTTGTTTACTGACCTAACACTCAAATTGGTAGGCTAACTGCCACCCCTGGCTGCTAGATTGTTTCTAAAAGTAATGTACATTTTTATTGTCTAATTTCAATAGACAATAATATATTGAAAGAATAAGAATAACCACACGAATAACATCCCATTCAAATGAATTTCCCCAAAATAAATAGTTTACAAACTTAAATGCAAGCCAGTTAAGTTATAATACCCGATATTGTCACGGGTGTTGTTAGGCAAACCGTGTCAATATATACACCAAACACTGGCTTTGAGGGCATTATCACTTTTATACAACAGGTTACCAACATCTTCCAGTAATGATTGACATATTTTCATTAAAAACGTTATTTTGATGAATTTATTTATACTACTGTATTTCATGCTTCCACAAGATATCGTCCCGACACAAATCTAGGGTTGCTACCCAAGCCGGCTGGTCGTTTGTTCTATCAGTTGGGTTGCTAGAACTACGACCCAGTTATTCAGTCTTTTTGTTCTGTATCTATGGACGCAACCCAGTTGTTAGTTTTAAATGTTCCATTGCCATACTGGCTGGCAATGTTCTTATCCCTTGCTTGCTAGCAAGCCAACTACAGTTGCCTATCTGTCTCGTCCCAACTCCCGACTCCCGACACGTTCATTACTATTGGACAGCTGGAGATCACATTTGAATATTGAAACAATGTTGCAAATGTCGAAGAGACAGACAGCAAGGTTTATACAAACCTCCTCTGTTGAAAACTAAATGTTAGTCTAAAAGAAATGTGAGATAATGTCTAGATGCTAATTTTTATGTATTTCACACACTTTTTCATGATATCCAACTGCAATCCAATTAAGATCTTAACCGATTTCTGCAACTCCCCAACGGGGTCAGGAGAGGCAAAGGTCAAGTCATCCGAAACATGACCCACCAAACCACGCTTCTTAACACCCACCGGAAGCCAGCTGGCTCAATGTGTCAGAAGAAACACCATTTAACTGATGACCGAAGTCAGCCTGCAGGAGCCCAGCCCATCACAAGAAGTCGCTAGAGCGCGATGAGCCAAGTAAAGCCCCACCGGCTAAACCCTCCGCTAACACGGATGACGCAGGGCCAATTGTGCATCACCCTATGGGACTACTGGTCATGGCCGGTTATGACACAGCCTGGGATTGAACCCGGGTCTGTAGTGATGCCTGAAGCATTGCAGTGCTTCAGGCATCACTACAGACCCGGGTTCGATCCCAGTGCCTTAGACGACTGCGACATTCTTAGGCCCGTCTAGATGCTTTTTATAGTGGAGATCAAGTATATAAATTGCCTGGCTGGGCTCATGAGACAGTGGATTGCGCAGTCAGACGAAACAGAGTAAATAGGCATTTTTACGTCATAGATTTAGCCGGTGATAACTTGTGGAATAGACACCGGCTGAAATGCGCTTTTAACCAATCAGCATTCAGGATTAGACCCACTCATTGTAAAAAATTTAAATATCCAACATAATTGGTCCTAAGTTCCATTAAAAGTACTTGTGTATATTTGTTGAATCCGTCAAACATGCCTTCCCAACTTCTGTGTATGTAGACAAAGGATCATCCAATTAGTTATTTGCTCAAAGCAAAGCTTCCCCTGTGTACTCTAGCATATGCAGTGGTGTTGAATTGCATGCTCTAACATAAAGTCATGCTGGGCACATACATATCACCCCTGACTCTTTACCCGGACTCTGATCCTTAGTACGGTCGCCAGATGTGGCCACTTGCCTCCAGCCAGCCCTGCCAGCTCATTTGCTTTCCATGAAGAAAATTAACAGTGAAGCTCCTACTCAGCATTGTAGGACTACACAAAGATAAAATGATAAGAGTATAACGATGGCTGAAATGGTAGCAATTTCCAAATTTAACACTGACAGCAAATTAATCTCTATCCAGTTAAATGAACAACTATAATCTACATTATATTTCACATTTACGGTACTATAACACCATTATACAAGCTTGTCATGAGTGTAATAATAAAGATATTCAACATGTTTTACAAATAGATCACATCTGTATGAGGCCTTCAAAGCTGTGTTGGCATGTTCAGAAAAATCTTATTATGGCATTTGTTTATCTTTCCCAAGCGCTAGCTAGCCACCTAAATATGTTTCTAAGTATGTTCCCATGAATGTTAATACCACAGACATAACTTTACTCGTGAATTGAGGAAATTAATAGGGGAATAACTATCACAGAAAGTCAAAGAGAGACACTAAATGCTGGTGTTTCATCCATACAGTTTTACAATTAGGAGCACAGTACCCTTTCAATTGGGGAACATGAGAGGTTATGCCACTTGTTTGCATGCAAGCCCATTCTTCATATCTATAAGACAGCATTGTGTTTTCCTCTCGCTGGGTGCTGATTGAGCAAAAGGAGCACATTACTTCTAGTCTTTGGTTTATTGTGTTCAGCAAATTAATAAATGGGGAGCGCACTGGAAAAAATAGATATGAAAATGTGTACTTTGCATTATTAAAAATCATATTCTCTAAAGGTTACAAGCAGCTATTGTAGCAGTACAATCTGTGAAATGTAATTAAAGAGAGTGTGTGAGAAGAGTGCAGATAACATTACTGGCTCCCTCTCATAACATTTGAGCTTTCCCCCAGAAACGTATTCTCTCGGAACAAATTTTCCATGACATATTGTATTTCTGAATAGCTATCATGAGGCTACCTGTGAATTATACAGGGTTTGCTATATAGCAAATTCACAGATTACATTTTGGACATGCAGATATCTCATATTTTCTGTGATTTATTAATTCAAGCAAGACAAAACATACAACATCACTTACAATTGCATTTGTCAGTGTCCCATGGATGCTTGTGTGGATGGAATAATTATACAAATGGAGAAGAGAATGGAATGTTAGGATGGACATATTCATGAATGGAATACTGCAAAATGAATAGAAGAATGTAATCATGGGTATTTCTAAGAGAAGTTCTGACCCTCACTACATGTATTTTAATAAAGATGTTAGTAACCGTCTTCATGTAAAGCCTGTGTGTATAATTCATTATGATGCTGTTATAACACCATGTTCATCCTACTGTCCCTAATGTCCTTTAAGTATGTATTTTGGCCTCTCCTGAACTGCATACAATTATTTATTTCAATGTGTGATGCTAAGCAATTGTTCAAAGAGTGGATAGACTGGTGAATGTACTTTAGAAAATGTAGCGTTGACATGTTGTTGTGTTGCAGCCTGAATTTAAAAATAGATTCAATTTAGATTTTATTTCTCACTCGCCTACACACAATACTCCATAATGTCAAAGTAGAATTATGTTTTTCCAAATGTTTCCAAATTAATACAAAATGAAAAGATTGCATGTCTTGAGTCAATAAGTATTCAACTCCTTTGTTATGGTAAGCCTAAATAAGTTCAGAAGTACATGTGCTTAATCAAATCAAATCAAGCGTTATTTGTCACGTGCCGAATACAACAGGTGTAGGTAGACCTTACAGTGAAAGGCTTACTTACAGGTCCGTAACCAATAATGCAACAAAAAAAAGAAGAGATAAAAGTAACAAATCATTAAAGAGCAGCAGTAAAATAACAATAGTGAGGCTATATACAGGGGGTACCGGTACAGAGTCAATGTGCGGGGTCACCGGTTAGTCTATGTAATTGAGGTAATATGTACATGTAGGTAGAGTTATTAAAGTGACTATGCATAGATAATAAACAGAGAGTAGCAGCAGCATAAAAGGCAAGGCGCGTGGCAATGCAAATAGTCTGGGTAGCCATTTGCTTAGATGTTTAGGAGTCTTATGGCTTGAGGGTAAAAGCTGTCTTTAAGGGTTTTCCTGTGGTGAAGGAGAGGCGGACCAAAATGCAGCGTGATGGTTATTCATGTTTTTAATAAAGACGACTATACATGAACAGACTCAACAAAACAAGAAAAGTGAAAACTTAAACAGTCCTATCTGGTGCAAACACAGAGACAGGAACAATCACCCACCAACACACAGTGAAACCCAGGCTACCTAAGTATGATTCTCAATCAGAGACAACTAATGACACCTGCCTCTGATTGAGAACCATACTAGGCCGAAACATAGAAATACCCAAATCATAGAAAAACAAACATAGACTGCCCACCCAACTCACGCCCTGGCCATACTAAATAAATACAAAACAAAGGAAATAAAGGTCAGAACGTGACACTGTCTCGAAGCCTCTTGGACCTAGACCTGGCGCTCCGGTAGCGGAGAAAGCAGTCTATGACTAGGGTGGCTGGAGTCTTTGACAATTTTTAGAGCCTTCCTCTGACACGGCCTGGTATAGAGGTCCTGGATGGGAGGAAGCTTGGTCCCAGTGATGTACTGGGCCGTACGCATTACCCTCTGTAGTGCCTTGCGGTTGGTGGCCGAGCAGTTGCCATATCAGGCAGTGATGCAACCAGTAAGGATGCTCTTGATGGTGCAGCTGTAGAACCTTTTGAGGATCTGAGGACCCAAGTCAAATCTTTTCAGTCTCCTGAGAGGGAATATGTTTTGTTGTGCCCTCTTCACGACTGTCTTGGTGTGCTTGGACCATGTTAGTTTGTTGGTGATGAGGACACCGAGGAACTTGAAGCTCTCAACCTGCTCTACTACAGCCCTGTCGATAATAATGGGGGTGTGCTTGGTCCTCCTTTTCCTGTAGTCCACAATTATAATAACTCACATAATAAGTTGCATGGACTCACTTTGTGTGCAATAATAGTGTTTAACTATGATGACCTCATCTCTGTAACCACACATACAATTATCTGTAATGTCCCTCAGTCGAGCAGTGAATTTCAAACACATATTCGCCTACAAAGACCAAGGAAGTTTTCCAATGCCTCGCAAAGAAGGGCACCTACATTATTGGTAGATGGGTAAAAAAAAAAGCAGACATTGAATATCTCTTTCAGCATGGTGAATTTATTAATTACACTTTGGATGGTGTATCAATACATCCAGTCCCTACAAAGATACAGGCGTCCTTCGTGACTCAGATGCCAGAGAGGAACGCCAATGGTGACTTTAAAACAATTACATAGTTTAATGGCGGTGATAGGAGAGGATGGATCAACAACATTGTAGTTACTCCACAATACTAACCTAATTGACAGAGTGAATAGAAGGAAGCCTGTACAGAATAAACATATTCCAAAACATGCATCCTGTTTGCAAAAAGGCACTAAAATAATACTGCAAAATACGTGGCAAAGCAATTCACTTTTTTTGTGCTGTGGAGTTTTTCAGGATAAAAAAGAAACGGAATGGAGCACAGTCAAAATCCTAGCAGAGAACCTGCTTCAGTCTGCTTTCAACCAGACACTGGGAATTAAAGTCACGTTTAAGTAGGACAATAACCTAAAACACAAGGCAAAATCTACACTGGAGCTGCTTAGCAAGAAGACAGTGAATGTTCCTGAGTGGCCGGGTTACAGTTGTGACTTACAGTGCCTTTCGGAATATATTCAGACCCCTTGACTTTTTCCACATTTTGTTATGTTACAGCCTTACTCTAAAACGGATTAAATATATGTTTTTCCCATCAATCTACACACAATACCCCACCATGTCAAATCAAAAACAGTTTTTTAGAAATGTTTGCCAATTTATTAAAATGTAAAAAATAAAACACCTTCCACGTCATGGCTTGTTTTTTTCTTCATTTTCTGACATGCATTGTCAACTGTAGGACCTTATATAGACAGGTGTTTGCCTTTCCAAATCATGTCCAATCAATTGTATTTACCGAAGGTGGACTCCAATCAAGTTGTAGAAATATCTCAAGGATGATCAATGGAGACAGGATGCACCTGAGCTACATTTCAAGTCTCATAGCAAAGGGTCTGAATACTTATGCAAATAAGGTATTTCTTGTTTCTTATTTTTAATACGTTTGCAAAAATTGTTTTCGCTTGGTCATTATGAGGTATTGTGTTAAGATTTCTGAGGATTTTTTTTTATTTAATCCATTTTAGAATAAGGCTGTAATGTAACACAAAACATGTGTAAAAAGTTAAGGGGTCTGAATACTTTAGGAAGGCACTGTAAATCCGCTTGAAAATATATGATAAGACTTGCAAATAGTTGTCTAGCAATGATCAACAACCAATTTGACAGAGCTTGAAGAATTTTGAATATAGTAATGAGCAAACATTGTACAATCCAGATGTGCAAAGCTCTTAGAGACTTACCCAGAAAGATACACAGCTGTAATCACTGCCAAAGGTGATTCTAACATGTATTGACTCAGGGGTGTGAAAACTTATGTAAATTAGATATTTCTCTATTTCATTTTCAATACATTTGAAAAAAAAATAAAAAAACATGTTTTCACTTTGTAATTATGGGGTATTGTGTGTAGATCGGTGAGAGAAATAATATATTTAATCCATTTTGAATTTAGGCTGTAACACAACAAACTGTTGAATAAGTCAAAGGGTATGAATACTTTCTGAAGGCACTGTATGAACACTATTATCTAGAGGTTATCCTCAAGCAGTAACGTTCTGACAGCAGTAGGACGCACTGCAATCAAATACAAATAGCATTATGACCCAAATACCATCATTTCCGCACCTCCTTTCCTTGATAAGCCTCCCCATCTTTTAAAAGCTCATCTTCATGAAACACAGTGACAATAGGAGGCAACTGGGCCAAAAGTGGAGGAAAAGGTAAAATTATTAATTAACCTTATTAAAAGCAACCTTGTAGAATCGGACACGTGCTGGAGAGCACATAATGAGACCTGATCCTTTTGAAATGAAACCACGGTTACCCGAACACTGCGAGAAACCTGAGTAGGGTGACAATCATGGAGTGATACTGCAAACTTGTTAATAACAAGAAAATTAGAAGGGGCTCATGCAAAGAAAGCAGATTAATTTAGCTGGAGTCCAACCCGCACAAATTGCAAAGTTGTGAATATGTTCTCAGATAATGAGCCTTCCTACTTGTCAGCTCACTTGTCATTTTCTGTAATTAATGTTAAGGAAGACCCCTTCCTGATGGTTCGTATTACTCATGTACCAAGAAAATTTCTTTGGCGAAACAATTTACATTTATTATCATCAGTCTGTTTGTGTGGTTTATTCCACACCGGAGTAATTTATTGCAGCACCATTTCGCTTGCCTTGATTAGTCACTCGTCAGACTGAGATGTAATTTTTTTCTTCAGATGTCTGGGCCGGGGAAATGTGAAGTGTTGCAGCATCACGTGGGTTCCTAGATGCTTTATCTTCTTCCAGCTCCCCCCCCCCCCCCCTCTCTTTGGGACACACACACATATACATTGTCTTGCACCCACCACTCTGTGCGAATGTAGTGTTATTGTTTCTTCAAAAGACGCACTTCATTTCAGAATAGTCCCAATAATCAGTCTTGTGAAATTGCAGGTTTGCAGGATATAAATACAGCTCAGAGAGTAGATTATGAAACAAAGCTTTGCAAAGCTATCATCCCCTAATTGATCATTAACCTGCTGGAATGATTGACTCTGGATTACATGAATACTGCTAGCTATAAATAACAGAGCACACTGTCAGTATAAATGACTGAGGAGAGAGGAGAGGTAAATAGGTTATGGCCAGGCACAGTTGAGCACAGGTGATGAGGCATGGCTAAGATCTACATTTAGAATACTATTGATAATTATAACGGTCTGTTCCTTTTACAACGTTGAATAAAATCAACGTTTTGTTGTGTTACTTTCAGAATACATTTAGTCACCATGGACGGTACCTGAGGCAAATCCATAATGGACTAAATATTGGACTAACAAACACAGACATGATATGTAAAAACTAAACCAACGATTTACATTGAAGGCTAAATCACATCACATAATCATATACCACAGTAACATATTTCTATTTTTCTTTAGACTATAGTTTTAACGGGTGATTTGTAAGGGGGAATGTATCTATTCCCCTGTGTTTTACTGAGGTGCAGAAAAAAAAATGAGTGCTCCCACTCTGCTGTAACCATAACTCAAACAATATCCATCGGAGATGTATATTTAAATCAGCCTTGCTTTGATTCTAAGCTTTGCTTTGCTTTGTGTCGTTAAATTTACAAGCCTACTTCTTAAATGTATTATTCATTGAAGCATGTAAATAATGCATGCTTGGTTCATAGTAAATTAACCCTTTACCTTACCAGGGGTACAGGAGTCATTGTTTTGAAAGGCAATTATGTCATTTAATTAATGCTGTAATTAATACTGTAATTAGCTTAAATACCCTGAAACCGGTGCCACCACTAAGCTGTCTTAATTAAACGGATTGAAAGGTTTTAAATATTTTTTTGCACAGTCAGTTTACGTGCAGTATAGTAAAATACTTTGGTTCACTAAACATGTATGTAGATCTACAGTATGCAGTAGAGTCAATTGTACCTGTCTGCATCTCACTCTATCTTTTGACAACATGCAACCAAACTTAAACTATGCAAAAAAATCCCCATATTTGATTGTTCAAGCCAGGCAATTACCAGAATTAGTGTATTCAAGCCTTATTCAAGTAAGACATAATTATGCAGCTTGATGGACACCCGCAATCAATCTGATTCTATGACTCCTTTAGGGTCACAGGCATGAGATCTATCACCACAAACTCAGTTTGCAGTTAAAAAATAATCAAGGAAAATACATAAAGTTTCAGAACTTTCAAAATAAAGGCCTGGTGCTGAATAGTAGAAGATAGTGTAGTCCAGTATTTTATTACTTGGGGGCAGCAGTGGAGCGGGGAGACAGCTAATCCACTAGTGGAGGTTTTTATCCTTGCCCAACCTGACAGTGATAGAAAGTGTTTTCCCCAAACTAGAAAAATAGTTGAGAGAAGATGAAATAGCGGAGTGGTCAGTGAATACTGAAGGATTTCCAACCCACTATACTCCACTACCAGAGTTACCTTGGTATTCATAGCTTGTGAGCCTCCATACACCTTATATTGCACACATATGTCAGAATCACATAGAAGGAGCGCTCTTATAATTGCTTAGAATGTTTAGGTTCTCCCTTTTAAAACTATGCTAAATCTTTCAGACTGGCTTAAATTAACATTGGGAGAATATGCTAACTCAGTAGCAGATTAGCGTTTTCATCATGAACCTTGTTCTGGAGACAGTTTTGCAGAGTGGTCACTAGCTGGCACAGCCATAAAGCCATAAAATCAGGTTTAAAATCAAACCCTAACCTTAGCCCTAACTTTAACCGCACTGCTAACCATGAAGCCCTAAGCTTAAATGATGACAAAAAATGTACAATATAGCCAATTATGACTTTGCAGCTGGCCCATCTAGCGGAAATCACTTAGTTCTGCCTCAAGTACAAGACTCACCCCAATAAACATCAACCTGCAACTCAGTAGGCTATATCAGACTATTAAAATGGTTGTTGTCTTTTTGCCTTTTGTTATTACTAAAGAATTTTAAATTGCGTTATTACTCTGCAGATATTTGAATATCTTCAGGTCAGTCTAATATGTGCATAAATATACAAAAATATAGCAGTAAACACTGTGCTCTGGTGCACAAAAAAATACATATTATATAAACTTGTTCTGTTTACATAAAAAAATAACTCGCCATCGCTGGGTTACCAATGCCTTCTATTTGGTTGCAAGGGATTTTATCAATGTCATTAGAACATTCATTGAACTAAGTGAGGAATCCATCAAAGCTGACAGCAAGCTGTAGACTAATGCCTGTTAGGCTATAATATTTTTTAATATGATTTTTATTTCACTTAATTTCATCTTCTCTTAACGGAGGTCCCAAGTCAGTAGAGAGCTGCTCAGAGCAGGGAGTTTATTTGTGATCTGCCCCCTACAGTTCCCAGTTACACTATGTCCCCCAACACAACAACTCTATGTCAGGGCCTAGCCAGAGGATGGTTCTTGTTCACTTTGTACAGTGCCTTCAGAAAGTTTCACACCCCTTAACTCTTTCCACATTTTGTTGTGTTAGGGCCTGAATTTAAAATGGATTCATCTGAATGTTTTGGTCACTGGCCTACACACAATAGCCCATAATTACAAATGAAAAAGGAAAAGCTGAAATGTCTTGAGTCAATAAGTATTCAACCCCTTTGTTGTTGCAAGCCTAAATAATTCAGGAGTAAAACTTTGCTTAACAAGTCACATAATAGGTTGCATGGATTCACTCTGTGTGCAATAATAGTGTTTGACATGATGTTTGTGTGTGTACCACACACATAAAATGATCTGTAAGGTCCCTCAGTCAACACAGATTCAACTACAAAGACCAGGGAGGTTTTAAAATGCCTCGCAAAGAAGGGCACCTACAATGTACATGTAGGTGTACAGGTCGAGAGATATTTGAGTAATCAAGTTGACAGACATTGACACAATCAATGCCACCTTGCACAATCTTGCCTGCATCTAGCTGATCTATGATGTAATCATTAGTCCAATAGTTGCAAAAGAAAGTTTCTATTAGACAAATTCAGGTAGATGGGAAAAAGAACACAGACACTGGACAGAGGAACTCTGCCTAGAAGGCCAGCACCAGTCTCAACGTCAACAGTGATGAGGTGACTCCGGGATGCTAGCATTTAAGGCAGAGTTCATCTGTCCAGTGCTTGTGTTATTTTGCCCATCTTAATTCTTTCTTTTTATTGGCCTGTCTGAGATATGGCTTTTTCTTTGCAACTGCCTAGAAGGCCAGCATCCCGGTGTCACCACTTCCCTGTTGACGTTGAAACCAGTGTTTTGTGGGTACTA
Organism: Oncorhynchus mykiss; assembly: GCF_057628025.1. NCBI lineage: Eukaryota > Metazoa > Chordata > Actinopteri > Salmoniformes > Salmonidae > Oncorhynchus > Oncorhynchus mykiss. Next base: position 26,079,858 of record NC_143027.1, read on the forward strand.
TTTAATGAAGCTGCCAGCTGAAGAGTTGTGTGGCATCTGTTTCTCAAACTAGACACTCTAATGTACTTGTCCTCTTGCTCAGTTGTGCACCCGGGCCTCCCACTCCTCTTTCTATTCTGGTTAGAGCCAGTCTGCACTGTTCTGTGAAGGGAGTACTACACAGCGTTGTACGAGATCTTCAGTTTCTTGGCAATTTCTCGCATGGAATAGCCTTCATTTCTCAGAACAAGAATAGACTGACGAGTTTTAGACGAAAGTTATTTGTTTCTGGCCATTTTGAGCCTGAAATCAAACCCACAAATGCTGATGCTCCAGATACTCAACTTGTCTAAAGACTGCCAGTTTTATTTCTTCTTTGATCAGACAACAGTTTTCAGCTGTGCTAACAAAATTGCAAAAGGGTTATCTAGTGAAAAATTTGCCTTTTAAATTCTAAACTTGGATTCGCTAACACAACATGCCATTGGAACACAGGAGTGATGGTTGCTGCAAATGGGCCTCTGTACGCCTATGTAGATATTCCATTAAAAATCAGCCGATTCCAGCTACAATAGTCATTTACAGCATTAACAATGTCTACACTGTCACGAATCCCGCCGAAGATGGTGCCTCTTCCTGTTTGGGCGGCGCTCGGCGGTCGTCGTCGCCGGCCTACTAGCTGCTATCGATTCCCTTTCCTTTTGTTTCTGTTAGTTGGGTCTAATTGGTTACACCTGTTTTGAGTTTAGTTTTGTTTGTAGGCTATTTAAGGGCACTAGGCCCGCTGGGTATTGTGCGGGCTTGTTCTCTGTTTATTGGTGTTGGTTGATTAGTGTGATCTCTATTTTGCGGACAGTTTTAGTCCTGTTTATTTGGACGGGTTGTTTCATGCGCCCTTGTGTTTTGCATGTCCGTTTTTCCGCTGTCATTGGAATAAAAGATCAACATACAGAATTACCTGCTCTCTGCGCTTGACTCCTCCACCCACCATTCATAGAAGTCATAACATACACTTTATTTCTGATCAATTTGATGTTATTTGAATGGACAAAAAATGTGCCTTTCTTTAAAAAAACAAGGATATTTTTATGTGACCCAAACTTTTGAACAGTAGTGTATATATTTGTATATATGTATTTTTTAAAAACATAATTCCTGTTTATGTCCTTTGTTGTTTGTTAGGGTAATTGCTTGTTTGTTTGCTGTTGTGTGTCTACCAAAACCAAGTAGTGGGCTGAAGTGGGATGTCTGTGGGAGGTGTGGTGGGGAATCTGTGGGAGATGTGGTGGGGAATCTGGGGGAGGTGTGGTGGGGAGTCTGGGGGAGGTGTGGTGGGGAGTCTGGGGGAGGTGTTGTGGGGAGTCTGGGGGAGGTGTGGTGGGGAGTCTGGGGGAGGTGTGGTGGGGAGTCTGGGGGAGGTGTTGTGGGGAGTCTGGGGGAGGTGTGGTGGGGAGTCTGGGGGAGGTGTGGTGGGAAGTCTGGGGGAGGTGTGGTGGAGAGTCTGGGGGAGGTGTGGTGGGGAGTCTGGGGGAGGTGTGGTGGGGAGTCTGGGGGAGGTGTGGTGGAGAGTCTGGGGGAGGTGTGGTGGGGAGTCTGGGGGAGGTGTGGTGGAGAGTCTGGGGGAGGTATGGTGGGGAGTCTGGGGGACCATGAACCTTTATCACCCACTTTCCTATTGTAGGATGGTTCTTTGTAACGGCTGTTAATGGTATGACATGCCTACAACTTTTAAAAAAGTGACATAAAGATAAAGGTATTTGATACAAAAGTGGTTGTAGGCTATATTCAGAAAATATATATTTGAGGAGTTAACTTTTGTGTGGGATAGTGATGGAAAAATGCTAAGCATGCAGCATACTGGGTGACAATTTTATATCTCCACATTCTGCTTTGGAACTGTGCTTCCTCATACACCATGCACTCTAAATTAAAAAGTAGATCAGTGGGTTTCAATTTTGCGCTGACATAAACCTAAAACCTCCCTTCAGCAGTTGCCCCTGTTCTTACATTTCTTATCTCCTGAAACAACCAGACACCGTACTGAAATTGCCTGAAACATAACGAAACAAATGAAATGGAAATTAATTTCTCGCAACAGGATTATCTGCCCCTGTGACTTTTATTTTTCCTTGTTGTTTACTTGTATAAGAAGGAGAAAGATCATTTTACAAATAATAGTAGAGAGGTTTCAGGACTCCTTCTATAATCATTAGATGACATCTTCAAGAAATACTCTTAAAATATACTAACCTCGGGTTTCAATGATCTTGATCCTGGATATAATAATGGATGAGTTAATGGCCTGCAGAAATCCTTTAATTTATGCCAAGGTGAATTAAGAAGAATTAATGGATTTGCTTTTTAAAATGACCAGACAGGCATTTCCATTGAGCTTATTTGAGAAATCAAATTATCATATCTCTTTGAATGGGCCTTCTGAAGCCATTTTTCACACCGTCTGATGGGAATAGTTCTGACATTCATTACATGACTCTTGCTTTATTGTGGCTTGGTAGTACATGCTATTACAAAGGAGGATAATCATTTTCGAGCCCACAGTGAAGGGGACGACCATGAATAATAACTTGGGATAAAAAAACAAATCAAACATTCAGCAAGTAACCCAATGTAAAGACAAATGAAATGCCATAATGGAAGGTATAATTAAAAATCCAGGACTTTTGTAAGATGGGGAACCACAATTTTTCTTCCTGTAGCCTATTCCTTTTCGTGAATATAAGGATATAAACTATGCTCCCACATGTGTTGTTGATATTGATGAGAAAGAGTGAGAAACTACCACAGTATAAAATACAACGATCCATTCCAATTGAACAGCTTTCTCCTCTTTTTTTCTTTAGTAGGTAGCCAGGAAAACTGGACAGGGTGACGCTGTGATGAGAAATATGATAATTCTGTTGCACGTTAATTTCATCTCCTGTTGGTTCTGCAATATGACTTATTATTCGTAACTAATTAAATCCCTGTTTTACAGAGTATCACCCTGTGTATCAAATAATCATCTTCACTCCTGATCAAATTAGCTCTATTCTTACTCGCACACACTGGTTAAGTATATCATAACATTTCCTTGGAATTATAATGGGTGTGAAATTATATGGAGATATGTATGACAGTACATAGGCTCATTTTTCAAGTGCCCTGTGACGATGAAGTCATCCTTATATACTTGAGGGAGACACTTTTTTTAAGGAGACCTAATGTTGTACTCAACCCAGGGTTTCTTATTGGTATTATAAGTGAACTTGAGCCCCCCCTGTCAAATAGCAGTGCAACACTGGCAGTTATTTGGGGTTTGTTTGTAATTTTTCCAGGCGCTTTGTCAGGCAGGCACAGTGATATTAGTGCGAGTGCACAAAATCCCCAGATTGGTGTCAGGCACAATTAATGTCCCCAGGTAGCAACTACATTAGTCTTATGAACTCAAGTCGCAGTGGGGAATGCTAATGGTGGAGGTGCCGTAGGGCATTAGGAGAGAGTGCAGAGAAAGCCCCCACATTACCCCTTCTACTTGACCCCCCCCACAGCCAACATTGTGCGACCAAGTTCAGCATTTCAGTGAGATGATGTTGAACAGCAATCAGAATGTAAGGAGTTCACATACAGTACAATGAACCGAGCTCACACATACAGTGCATTTGTAAATTATTCAGACCCCTTCCCTTCGACCACATTTTGTTACGTTACAGCCTTATTAAAAAATGTATTAAATCATTATTTGTCCTCATCAACACACAGAGCTCCGAGACAGGGTTGTGTCGAGGCAGAGATCTGGGGAAGGGTACCAAAAAATGTCTGCAGCATTGAAGGTCCCCAAGAACACAGTGACCGCTATCATTCTTAAATGGAAGAAGTTTGGAACCATCAAGACTCTTCCTAGATCTGGCTGGCTGGCCAAATTGAACAATCGTGGGAGAAGGGCCTTGGTCAGGGAGGTGACCGAGAACCCGATTGTCACTCTGACAGAGCTCCAGAGTTCCTTTGTGGAGATGGGAGAACCTTCCAGAAGGACAGCTGCAGCACTCCACCAATCACACCTTTATGGAAGAGTGGCCAAACGGGAGCCACTCCTCAGTAAGAGGCACATGAAACCTGGCACCATCCATATGGTGAAGCATGGTGTTGGCAGCATAATACTGTGTGGATGATTTTCAGCAGCAGGGACGGAGAGACTAGTCAGGATTAAGGGAAAGATGAACGGAGCAAAGTACAGAGAAATCCTTGATGAAAACCTGCTCCAAAATGCTCAGGACCTCACTTGGGTGAAGGTTCACCTTCCAACAGGACAACGACCCTAAGCACACAGCCAAGACAACGCAGGTGTGGCTTCGGAACAAGTCTCTGAATGTCTTTGAGTGGCCCAGCCAGAGCTCGAACTTGAACCCGATCGAACATCTCTGGAGAGACCTGAAAATAGCTGTGCAGTGACTCTCCCCATCCAACCTGACAGCGGTTGAGAGGATCTGCAGAGAACAATGGGAGAAACTCCCAAATACAGGTGTGCCAAGCTTGTAGTGTCATACCCAAGAAGACTTGAGGCTGCAATCGCTGCCAAAGGTGCTTCAACAAAGTACTGAGTAATGGGTCTGAAAACTTGTGTAAATGTGATATTTCAATTAGTTACATTTCATACATTTGCAAAACTTTCTAAAAACCTGTTTTTGCTTAGTCACTATGGGTATTGTGTGTAGATTGATGAGCGAAAAAAAAACATACATTTCATACATTTTAGAATACATCTGTAAAGTAACAAAATGTGTAAAAGGTCAAGGGGTCTGAATACTTTCCAAATGCACTGTATATTGTGCATAATTAAAGTGGTTTTGGTGTTATCAAAGCCAATGATACAATTCAACCAATGCTTCAAATAACAGCTATTCCTCAAAATCTCGCATTTTATCCAAATTTCCCCTAATCAAGTCAATAATGCCCTCATGGCATCTCTCTTAACACCGTATGATTTCATCCAATGGCATGTTCTTGTAAAAGCCTAAACCTATTTTCCATGCGCTTTAAGTGAGAAAGACCTTCATGCGGTTAATCAGTGTCAGGTTTCATAACATGTCAGGTTCCATCGCTATGGTTTCCAATCCCACTTGGGCACATGACTTTCCACAATTCACTGACAATTCCCACGCTGACCTTGCTCGTGTAGCCATATCCACTGGTTGAGCTGATCTAACAGGCCTACAGCTGCGCTAGCTAGCCCCAAGGGTGAGGCATGTTTCCCTGCACTGTGCCCGCTCTAGCATGTATGTATTTAGGACGGCTCATAACTACATATATATCACAGCTCAATAAAATGATGTTGCCTGCAATCGTACATGTCAATTCTGTGTCACGCAGCCTATGAAGCAAAAAAAAGAGACTGAAGAGGTCTCAGATAAAGCAATTAAAGTGTGAGCTGACAGAAAGCAAAATACAGTAGAAACTCAGTAGTTTGGGAGACTGAGCCACAGCATCAACCTCCATTCATAGATAAAAAATGTATCCCTGCAAAATCACTGCAAACCCAAAGAAGTCACACTGCACTTATTCAAACCCTTTATTATATTATCAATTACACATTATAAATATACTCCAGACGATTTTGTTTTCTGCGGCTTACTCCATCATATTGTTCAGTCATCACTCAAGCTGAGGCCCACACCTTGGGCTCCCTCTCACCGTTGCTGCGTGGAACGCAGTGCCTGCTTTATAGCTAGTGGCAGTAATTGCACTTATATTTGACAGTCCTTTGTTTGGATAAACCCCACAGCTGGCTTTATTTCAACTCCTACTGTAACCATACAATTGCAGTCAGCCAGCGTTTAACATTCTTTTAAAAAGTGGTTATGGTTGGTATGGCTTTGAGTTGCTGTGGTAGTTTGTTCCACTCTGCAATGCCAGTATATAAAAATGTGTTCTTACCAGATAGACTCTCATATTTAATACAAAAGTGAATGTTAGCCTATCTGGTATTATGCTGGTGGACATATCTAACAAATGAAAAATATGTAGGTGTACAGGTACAGGTGTAGGTAGCTAACGGCATCCGGTACCTAAGTGTGGGCCGTCAGTTCTACGGACTGGCCCACCTCCCTCCCGATCTCTGGGCCCCACCACCTCACCTCTAGCATCCTGAACCCTTGGGGGAGCAGCGGGCTCTTCTCTGGCCAGAGGACCGGCAGGCTACGGTTGCCATTGGGGGATAGTTTACCCTGATCACGTCTTCAAAAGTTCTGCAGGAGCACCCGATCATCAGTCATCAATGGAAGGTCCTTCGTCCGCTTGTCCTACTGCTGTTTGTCTCACTACTGCTGATGTCGGGTCCTTGCCTCGACCTGACTGTAGGCCTGTGTTAGCTGGTCATAGTGCCTCACCCTTCCATCTAGGTACATCTGCAGCATTGGGGCCTCCACACCTGAAATCACATTAACAGGAAGATGGGCATGCCTGCCACACATTACAAAGAATGGGGTAAGCCAGGTGCTGCAATGTTCAGTGTTGTTGTATGACTGGAGAAGCATTAGTATCTGCTCTGGCCAATGCATCTGCTCATCTTGCTACAGAGACCCAAGGAGAGATAACAATGTTTGATTAAACCGCTCACAGGCCCTGTTTCCCTGGGGGCGGTAGGGAGTGATTCGGATCTTGGCACAACCATACAGCTGGCAGAACTGGACTACAAGTGTGGATTCAAAAGCTGCCCCCCGATTGGACAAAATCCACTAAGGACAACCCCAGTATTGCACTACAGCTGACCAGAGGGCTTTTACAGTGGTCTCTGCAGTCTGGTATTTTGTGGGAACAGCCCACCCATATCTAGAAAACAGATCTGTTATGATAAGCAGGTAAGGGTAAGTATCACTAGGCCAACCCAGGGATAGATAGTCAATTGCCAAAATCTCCAATGGGTAACTGGTAGTGATTGGCTCAAGGGGTGCACTTACCTCTGGTCCCGGTTTCCTCTGCACATACTGGAGGCACTCTGTAATCCAATGTCTTACATCATCTCCTAGCCGGGGCCAGTAGAATCCCTGCCTCAAAGCTAGTTTGGTAGACCGGCAAGTGTCCAATTGAGGTGTGGTATCTCTCCCACAAGTTTTTTGTTGGAGTGTTAGGCACCAGGATCTGCCACCTCCAGGTATCCTCAACTTCATCCTGGACTCTCTGGCTAAAAATACCATCCTGTAGGGCTAAATTCTCTCCACTATCGCCTCTCCTCTGGATGGGCATCCTTCCGTGCCCCTCTACTGGGCCTTTCATCTTGGTTGACCCACTCTGCTAGTGATCGAAAGTTTGGATCCTCTTGTTGGATCCTCCCCCAATCATCTCCTTCCTCTTCCAACTCTTGGCTCAGCCAAACCTGCCCCTCCATGCTTGGTAGATGATCAGCATTCTGGTTAGAGCAACCGGGGCAGTACTTCACCTGAAACTGGAAGCTGGCGAGCTAGGCCACCTAAACCGCCCCCAGTTTTGCAGTGTTGAGGTGGACCAGCGGGTTGTTATGAGTGTAAAGTGTGAACTCCGCCCCCCACAGATAGTCTCCTAACTTTTTGTTCACTGCCCATACAAGGGCAAGTCGTTCAAGTTTGAATTAACTATAGTTCTGATCAATCCTCTCTGGAGGACACAGGCTCCAGCTGGCATAAGCAATTACTCTCTCCTTGTCACCTTCGACTTGAGACAGTACTGCCCCAAGGCCCCCCAAGCTGGCATCAGTGTATGAGTGTCATGGTTCCAGCCAGTAAGCAGTTGAGGGGGTTAGCCATCCTGGAGAAAGAAGGAATAAAACGTCTGTAATACCCAGCAAACGAGCGTACCAGTAGTTTCTGGTTGGGCCAGTTACAGAGAGCGGCTATTCTCAGGGTCTGTGGACACCCCTGCTTGACTTATCACAAGCCCCAAGTAGATCACCTCCCTCTGCAAGAGCTGACATTTCTTAAGCTGAGTTTTCAGGCCATGCTTTGCAAGCTTCTTGAACACCTGGTCTAGGTATTCCAGATGGGTGTCAAAGTTAGGTAAGTAGATAATGACATCATCTAAGTAGATATTTTTGTAGATATTTTTTCATTTATTTAACTAGGCATGTCAGTTAAGAACAAATTCTTATTTACAATGACGGCCTACCCCAGCCAAACCCTAACCCGGACGACGCTGGGCCAATTCTGCGCAGCCATATGGGACTCTCAATCACGGCCGGTTGTGATACAGCCTGGAATCTAACCAGATCCTGTAGTGACGCCTCTAGCACTGAGATGCAGTGCCTTAGACCGCTGTGCCACTCGGGAGATCAAAACAAAGTTATTTACCTTGTCTCCTAGATACTTCTGCATGAGCCTCTGGAAGGTGGCAGGGGCAAAGCAGTCTTCTCCATGTCCTGGGGACTGACTTCCAATTGCCAGTAGCCTCTGGCCAGATCGAGAGTTGAATACCAGACGCCTTCTTGGAGGCATGTCAGGGACTCCTCGATGCGGGGAGAGGGTATGCAACCTTGTGGGTCAGGGCATTGGTTTGGCAGTAATCTAGACAGAACCTCCAGGTTCCGCCTTTTTCTTCTTCACCAGTACCAGTGGTGCAGCCCAGGGACTCATGCTTTCTGTGATTACCCAAGACTCTAGCATCCCTGCCAGTAGGAGTCTGAGCTCCGTGTACAGGCTTGGTGGAATTGGTCTGTGTTGCTCTCGGCTAGGGGGGGCAGTACCTGTGGAAATGTGGTGTAGGACAGCATCAGACTTACCAAAATCCTTCTCATAGGCAGAGAACACACTTGACCAATGGGCTAGGATTACATTGATCCTTTGCTCCAGTCCCTCTAACGGTGGGAGGTTTACAGGGGGTTGGCGTCAAGCTGTAGTTGGAATATCTACACATCCACCTCAACTTCACCTGGTGTCTAGGTGCGTAGCTCTCCACATATCTCCAAGAGGGTCACTGCGGCCAGAGGGTGTCGCCTCAGTATCTCAAGGTGGTAAGGGTTTAAGTTCAGCAGTCACAAGGGTAGCCTTCCTGCTTGCACTTTCACCACTGTGCGAGCAACTTGCCACTCAACTCCATCACCAGGATCCTCCACCATGGCATAATAGTCTTTGGAAGAGCTCCCTCCAACAACTCTGGCCCACAGCAACTTCTCACTGCTAGCTGGGATCCCATTGGGGTCCCTCAAGGACAGGCGTGCTGTACCTGGTTCCCCCTCAGGCTCATCGCTCTGCATGACTTGTCTGCTAACAGTGAAAGCACTCCTTCCTGGCAGCTTCCCCCAAGGTGGTGTTGAACCCAGTGACATCCTGGGAGACTCTTTGGAACAGCTCCTTCCAGTATTGGGCTATAACGTTCATCCCAAGGATTCCTTGGTCTGCCCCCAGACAGTCATCCTTGACAATCCCAACCCCCTTGGCTGGAACTTGCACTCCTCCCACAACAAAATCCATGACCGCATGGCCGACATAGGGGATGTGTAGGCCATTGGCTGCCTTCAAGGTGAGCCAGTGGAGGTGTGAAGAATCCCTCAAAGGGAGATGGCCAAGCCACTTTTGAAAAAAACTGATACATGGTCCCTTTACTTGGGTCCCTGTATCCAACATGCATGGTGTGCCACTCTGGTATTGGCACGTGCGCACTAGCCAACAGCTTGCAGATACAGTGCGAGTATAGCCTACATAATGAGATTATTATGGACAAAAGTGTGCGATTCTTATTTTTTGTCAAATGGCAGCCAAGCGTCACCGCCAAGTGCTGGACTACCCCCACCCCAGTAAATTCCAAACTGTCCCTTACCTGAGACTAACTCAAACTGTTTGTTTACATAATCTCTCTGCATTAAGATATTTTGTGGGTAGTCAAAATCTAAAATTACAGATAGCAATTTACCTGAGAACAGCAATAAAACAGGAATATGTGTAGTTAGATTGATCTCAGAAGATTCAAGAGATCCAAGGCTGTTTGGATGAAAAACAAATATAAGCATGGGATCATAACACTGATGCTATATGATTGACGACTTTACAGAGAGAGTTTTTTAGATGTACCTGTAGCATATAGATCATTGAAGGGCAAAGGAAAAGCAGGTTGACGTTTATTGTCATGAATCTTGCCCTGGAGGCAGAACTGATCGATTTCCACTCAATGTGCCAGCTGCAAAAAATTTGCCAGTGTGAAAATTTATGAAAACAAACATTTGCTTTTTGGTCTTAATGTAAGGTTAGGGTTAGCAGTGTGGTTAAAGTTAGGATTAAGTTTAAAATCTGATTGTATGACTTTGTGGCTGTGCCAGCTAGCACTCCAGAACAAAAACATCAACCCACAAAGGAAAATTATAGGTAGACTCTAATGGTGATACTGATATGATCTACCGGTTCTTGTTCTGTCTCAAGCATTTTTGAGAGACCTCGCTGTGAATTTCTGTGACATTCTGTACTGTAGGTGTATAGATGTTTGCTCATTCAGTCACATACCAAAGTCTTCTACACCCAGGGAGTAAAGGAAAATGATTCCGGTGGAACCCGATGGTAAAGCAGGGATGGTGTGCTGGAGAATTATAGCTGTGGGAGAAATTAGATGTGCTTTCAGCCCCCAGGCAGAGGAAAAAAATAAAACATACTTTAAATGGAGTGTAGAATTCATATCCCTAAGTCACATCCAATATATAACTCTTAGACAATGTGTCTAGTATACATGGTGGTTTACACTTTGTGTTCATGTTTTGTGTATTTTTGCCATGACTGATACTTTTTGTTTTGGTTGCACATTAAAGCATTCACTTGGTATCACAAAATGGCTTGCTGCATCTGATGGATGTCTTTTCCCTTGATTACCATGGTAACATTTAATAATTGAAGAACACAGCCTTTACTGAATGCAACATTTAACATGCACTGGGCTTTTAGAGAGCACTTTGACTGTTATTGTTCCTCAACTACTATGGACATTGGGCCAAATGTACTGATACAATGACTAGTGAGTAATTGACAGTAAAAAAATATCAGAGGAAGAAGTGTCTGGTTATGTCATGTTTGTGAGCAAAGTTTGGAAAATGGTGACTCACAGAAACAAGTTCTGGCTGCTTTGTCCACTCTGACACTGTTATTTAAGATGGCCAACAACACGGCAGCTCTTAACTATTGTCTTGTATTAAGAATCTGCCGCAGCCTTTTATGGATCAGATAGCATCCCACTGCTCACATGTTTGATTTTACGACCTTCCTATGAATGAGCCAAACAAGTGTTCCCATTGATTTGCACATTAAATATATTAGCAATAAAACAACATCCTGCAGCAAACCAATTGTAAAATCAATTGTAATTGGTACCAAAATATTATGAGTGCTTGGTCTGCAGTCTTATTGTCTCTGTAACTGACCACAAAAATCCTGGATGTTTTCACAATAAATGTGATAAATATTAATGACAATGTCAAATAAATGTATGGGTGTAATTCTGAGAGCCTAAATATAAATTGAATAAAATCTGAAACTTTGTTTTTTAAATCAACAGAGCTGGTACATTCGACATACATGTATTACAACTGAAATTGATCTGAGGAAAATTAGATTTTTTTTAAAAGGGAGAAATGTTCTCCCCACATTTATCATATGGGAGATTCACAAGGGTGGTGCTACACACTATAAGGGTCTAAAACCACGGTTTATTTCCTCTGCCATCAACAAGGCCCCAGCCCTTCCCCCATGACTAGACATCTGAAGCAGTAGAGGATGAGGACATGCTGGGGGGAGAGGAGGGGTTGATGAGACAGTGTATGGGGAAAAGGAGGAAAAATCTAAATGTTTGGTCTATATTGGTTCCAGTCCTCACTGCATCAGAGCGGATAATGAGAATGCATCACATTCCAAATAGTTATGATTGGGCTTTTCAAGATAATTGTCAACGTGGAGTTTCCATCTGTTCTTCTCCAAAGCTTTTTAATGTTAGGATGAGATTGGGCTCAACTGAGCTTGGCAAACCACATGTACTACCTTGGATATCCATATTGCTCTGTAATGTCTATCACAAATCAGGCAGCTCCAACTGCATGTGGCCTATGGAGCCCAAGGTAAACCAACATTATCACCACAGAGACCAATCATCGGAAACGGCCCTGGAAATAATGCAATCTTCATTTAACCCATTATTTTATTACAGAGGCTCCTCAAGAGTAACAACATACATTTGGACGATAAGGAAATCATTTTATCACCATTTAATTTGACTATATTTTATCTCACCTTTATTTAACCAGGTAGGCCAGTTGAGAACAAGTTCTCATTTACAACTGCGACCTGGCCAAGATAAAGCAAAGCAGTACGACTAAAAACAACAACACAGAGTTACACGTAAACAAATGTACAGTCAATAACGCAATAGAAAAGAAAAATAGAAAAATCTATGTACAGTGTGTGCAAATGTAGAAGAGTAGGGAGGTAAGGCAATACATTGGCCATAGAGGCAAAATAATTACAATTTAGCAATAAAACTGGAGTTATAGATGTGCAGATGATGATGTGCAAGTAGAGATACTGGGGTGCAAAGGAGCAAGAAGGTAAGTAATAATATGGGGATGAGGTGTGCTATTTACAGATTGGCTGTGTGATCAGTAAGCTGCTCTGACGGCTGATGCTTAAAGTTAAAGAGGGAGATATAAGACTCCAGCTTCAGAGATTTTTGCAATTCGTTCCAGTTATTGGCAGCAGAGAACTGGAAGGAAAGGTGGCCAAAGGAAGTGTTGGCTTTGGGGATATCCATTGAAATATACCTGCTGGAGCACGTGCTACGCGCGGGGAGTGGGGGTGGGGGGTTGCTATGGTGACCAGTGAGCTGAAGTAAGGCAGGGCCTTACCTAGCAAAGACTTATAGATGACCTGGAGCCAGTGGTTTTGGTGACTGATATGTAGTGAGGGCCAGCCAACGAGAGAATACCGGTCGCAGTGGTGGGTAGTAAATGGGGCTTTGGTGACAAAACGGATGGCACTGTGATAGACTACATCCAGTTTGCTGAGTAGAGTGTTGGGGCTATTTTGTAAATGACATGGCCGAAGTCAAGGATCGGTAGGATAGTCAGATTTCCGAGTGTATATTTGGCAGCATGAGTGACGGAGGCTTTGTTTGCAAAATAGGAAGCCAATTCTAGATTTAATTTTGGACTGGAGATGCTTAAAGTGAGTCTGGAAGGAGAGTTTACAGTCTAACCAGACACCTAGGTATTTGTAGTTGTCCACATATTCTAAGTCAGAACCGTCCAGAGTAGTGATGCTAGTCGGGCAGGAGGGTGCGGGCAGCAATCAGTTGAAGAGCATGCATTTAGTTTTACTAGCATTTAAAAGCAGCTGGAGGCCACAGAAGGAGCGTTGTGTGGCTTAAGCTCATCTGGAGATTTGTTGGCACAGTTTCCAAAGAAGGACCCGATGTATACAGAATGGTGTCGTCTGCGTAGAGGTGGATCAGAGAATCGTCAGCAGCAAGACCAACATCATTGATCTATACAGAGAAAAGAGTCGGCCCGAGAATTGAACCCTGAGGCACCCCCATAGAGACTGCCAGAGGTCTGCACAACAGGCCCTCCGATTTGACACACTGAACTCTGTCTGAGAAGTAGTTGGTGAACCAGACGAGGCAGTCATTTGAGAAGCCAAGGCTTTTGAGTCTGCCGATAAGAATGCGGTGATTGACAGAGTCGAAAGCCTTGGCCAGGTTAATGAAGATGGCTGCACAGTACTGTCTTTGGGGATCTCAGATGATACGAGGATATCAATAGAGATAACTGTCCACAGAGAAAGTTGTGAGAGAGTCTCCTGTACCCTTGCCCTCTATTTCTGCGGTCTCTGTCTGCCATGGTGTGGGATCATTTTAACCTGTGGAGCAGAGGAATAACCTGGGGCCGAGGAATAAGCTTGCTGCCATCCTGGAGGCTTTGAGTGATTTATAACACTGTGCACAAAGGACCAGCTTCACACAGGCTAGTCATTTACAAGTGGGCAGTAGTGAAATCAAAGCCGGAGAGAGGTCTTCCCCTGTCCTGCCACAACACCTGCTTCCAGGCTCAGAGAGCTCAGGGAGCCAGGCTGGCCTTTTTTGTTCTCCAAACTCCTGGGAAAGCATTCAAGCCTCTGCTGTCATTTAGGTAATTCAATGATGAGATTGAGCACATCCGACAACAATCTTTGTCTCAGACCACAAAAAGAGCAGAATGGACAATTGATAAAGTCAACATAAGGCCTAAACGAGTTGGCTGCTTATAGATTACAATCCTTAGGATGCAAATTGAGCCATCACGTACGATTAAATCCTAAAATACACACTTGAAACTCTGAATTTATGCAAGTCTCCCAAAACATTATTTACCCAAATGTTTTTGAGATGAAAATGACTACAAAAAAATGTCAATTTCAAATTCTCATAACTCCATCCAATAATGGACCACAGTGTAATTATGTCTGGAGAAACAGAGCAGCATCATTATCCAGAAGTCAATGTGTTGATTGCTTCATTATGTTTGTCGATGCCTTGGATCAGTGGACTGCACAGCGGAGCATGTGAACCCTGTCTACGAAGGACCATATATCTCTGTTTTGGAAATATTGGTGATATGGTGTATTTCTAGATGTATATTTCTAGTCATCCAAAGTCTTGCTATTCTGTACAGACTATAAATAGACAACATGTACAAGACATCCCCATGTCAGTTGACAACTCTGAACATTACAGTGAACTTATGATAAGATACAAAATCAGTAATCATCTGTATACGGTTCTTCGGTTGAAGGGTTCATGTGAGGTTAGAGGTAGGCTTGAAAAACAAAAGGTGTCTTGCCTGAATTACTACAGACCTGTAGAGCTCACCTCTGTCATCATGAAACCTTCGAGCACATGGTACTGTCCCATCTCAAAACCATCACTGACACCTCCCTCCACCTACTACAGTTTGCCTATAGAGCAAACAGGACGACGCTGTCAACATCCTCAAATACCTCGGTAACCCAAAGACATCCAAGGATATTGTTTGTGGATTTTAGCTCTGAGTTCAATACCATCATCCCAAAACTGCTGCAAGACAAACTCTCCCAGCTGAACGTGTCTAACTCCATCTGTCAGTGGATCACTGACTTCCTGACCAACTGGACGCAACATGTGAAGCTGGGAAAACACCTTTTCGACTCTTTATCCCTCAGCACTGGAGCGCCGCAAGGATGCTTGCTCTCACCTCTACTCACTCTACACCAATGACTCCACGTCCAACAACGCGTCTGTCAAACTAATCAGGTTTGCAGATGACACCAACCTGGTCGGTCAGTGATGAGTCCATGTACCGTGGAGAGGTCGACCGCCTGGTGACCTGGTGCAGTCCCAACAACCTGGAACTCAACACAGACAAAACCGTGGAGATGGTGGTTGACTTCAGAAAACTCCCCCACCATCTCTCCCCCTTGAGATTGATGGTATAGCTGTTAGCATGGTTGAATCATTAAAAATCCTGGGGACCATTGTCTCCCACAAACTCAAGTGGGAAGTTGACATCACAGCAGTCACCAAGAAGGCGGATGTACTTCTTGCAGAAGCTGAAATATCTACAAATCTCCAAGTCAATCCTGATCTGTTTTTATTCATCAATTGTTGAGTCCATCCTCACCTCTTCCATCATCATCTGGTTTGGGTCTGCCTGCTCAATGGGCAGACTGCAATGCATTGTCTGGTTTACAGAGTGGGTCATCGAGGGTGTAGGAAAGATTATCGTCAACCCCTCCCACCCCTGTCACCCCCTCTTCCAAAATGATCCTTTGGCAAGTGGTTCAGGTCAATCATGACAAGACCTCCCGCCACCTGAACAGTTTCTTTTCCCATGCTGTGGCCCTCACCAACTGGCCATCTGGTCCCTAGAGACTAATGAACTATGCACTCTATGCTACACACTGCATCAAGCCATCTCTGAACTGTACACAAAATAACTGCGCTATGCAGCATTGCATCTCTCTGCATTTAGAAATATTCATTCTAGTAGTAGTATTTATTGGGATCCCCAATTAGCCACTGCCATGGCAGCAGCTACTCTTCCTGGGAGCCAAACAGGAAAAAAAACAACAACAAAAAATACATAATATACATAACACTACATAATATACATAATGTAAAATAATATACATAATACTACATCATATAAAATAATACCCTTTCCGGCTCACCCAAGCCAACGATTTGTGCAAGGCCACCCACCATATCAACTGTATATCCACGATATATTTGTATATCCACTGCTCATCCTCTATGCTCACTCTACCTAGTTGTGTATAATATACAGTACCAGTCAAAAGTTTGGACACACCTACTCATTCAAGGGTTTTTCTTTATTTTTTTTTTCCATTTTCTACATTGTAGAATAATAGTGAAGACATCAAAACAATGAAATAACACATATGGAATCATGTAGTACCCCAAAAAGTGTTAAACAAATAAAAATATGCATTTGAGTGTCAAGCCCTGACCGTAGATTGCTTTGTATGTTTCTATTTTTGTTTGGTCAGGGTGTGATTTGGGTGGGCATTCTATGTATGTATGTCTAGGTTTTTGTATTTCTATGTTTCGGCCGGGTATGGTTCTCAATCAGGGACAGCTGTCTTTCGTTGTCTCTGATTGGGAATCATACTTAGGTAGCCTGTTTTGCCACCTTAGGTTGTGGGTAGTTAATTTCTGTTTAGTGTTATTCACCTTGCAGGACTGTTTCGGTTCTCCTTTTTGTTGTTTTGTTTATTCAGTGTTCAGTGCAATTATTAAAGATGAACACATACCCTGCTGCATTTTGGTCCGATGATTCCTCTTCCGATGAAAGCCATTACATTGAGATTCTTCAATGTAGCCACCATTGCCTTAATGACAGCTTTGCACACTCTTGGCAACCAGATTCACCTGGAATGCTTTTCCAACAGTCTTGAAGTTCCCACATATGCTGAACACTTGTTGGCTGCTTTTCCTTCACTCTGCGGTCCAACTCATCCCAAACCATCTCAATTGGGTTGAGGTCGGGTGATTGTGGAGGCCAGGTCATCTGATTCAGCACTCTGTCACTCTCCTTCTTGGTCAAATAGACCTTACACAGCCTGGAGGTGCTTTGGATCATTGTCCTGTTGAAAAACAAATGATAGTCCCACTACCAGCGAATTCCTACTTCTTATTGGTGTCCTATAGTAGTGGTTTCTTTACAGCAATTGGACGATGAAGGCCTGATTCATGCAGTCTCCTCTGAACAGTTGATGTTGAGATGTCTGTCTCTTGAACTCTGTGAAGCATTTATTTGGGCTGCAATTTCTGAGGCTGGTAACTCTAATGAACTTATCCTCTGCAGCAGAGGTAACTGGGTCTTCCTTTCCTGTGACGGTCCTCAAGAGAGCCAGTTTCATCATAGCACTTGATGGTTTTTGCGACTGCACTTCAAGAAACTTTCAAAGTTCTTGACATTTTCCTTATTGACTGACCATGTCTTAAAGTAATGATGGAATGTCATCACTTTGCTTATTTCGGCTGTTCTTGCCATAATATGGACTAATAGAGCTACTTATATTCTGTATACCACCCCTACCTTGTCACGTCACAACAAATCCATTCCAGTTGACTACCTCATGAAGCTGGTTGAGAAAATGCCAAGAGTGTGCGAAGCTGTCAGCAAGGCAAAAGGTGGCTACTTCGAAGAATCTCAAATACACTATATATTCACACTTTTTTGGTTACTACATGATTCCATATGTGTTATTTCCTGGTTTTGATGTCTTCATTATTAGTCTACAATGTAGAAAATAGTTAATATAAAGAAAACCCTTAAATGAGGTGTGTACCATCTTTTGACTGGTACTGTATGTCAACTTTCTTTAAACTCCGCTGTCTGTATTATGTCTCTAAATGTTGTCAATCACTAGCAGCAGCATATCACCAAGTAAAATTCAGAGTATAAAGGTGATTCTGATCAGTATTAGATAGTATCAGTGTAAAATCATATCTGAAGCGTTTTAAAGCCCATAGCTTTCACAAATCTTGGTGCTTTGTTTTATTGGCAATGTCAAGTATGCCATCATATTATATAAACTGTAAATTAAAGTGGTACACACTTCTTGTTCCTTAAAATGACACCAGAGGATGTGAGGCAACATTTACTTTACCTCTACCAGCCTCAAACACCCATCCTGCTATTTGCTCCATGTGCAGTGTTGATGGAGATAGATACATTACAGTCTCAACTGGACTAAATGTTGATGGATGTCAGCCGAGGGACTGGTAGATTGGAGAATGAGACCGGATGTGTGACATTTACTTACATGGAGCGCTCGCCAGCAAGCAGCAGTGTTAATTAAATAGCACACCTGTCTGCCCATCGACATCCCAGGTTTATGGAAAAATCTTCCTTTCATTTCTAATATCAGCACACCATTTTGTACCATCTGTGGTATTATTTGTTCAGCCGACTGAAAAGAACGGACTTATGTTTTGGTTGATATTATATCAAACTGATTTTGACCATTGATTCTCTTAAAATGGTATAATACACTGTACGCTAGGAAATAGACTTGACTCACATATGACAATCATAACTACCTTGGGTCTTTATAGCACAGATCTTGTTTGGTGGCATATCTCAATCAGACTCCAGCTCCCAGAGACACTATTGATTTCCATCAGTACGTCACTATGTCATTGGAGCATGCCAACAAAAATGTACCAGATAAAACAAGACATGCTGTACCTTATAACCATTCCCCCTTTCAGTCACTGGTTTTTCCAATATACTGTGCCATGGCAGTCAAGCAACATGGATTTTTTTCCCCTTAAAGGAATGGTGAAAAATGAGAAAGAGCAGGTAGGAGAAGGAGGTGATGGATTGCAAGACCATCAATTTGGAAGAGCAGTCTCTTCTCAGCCAAGCAAGTCACTGAAATGTACATTATTAATCTTATGTAATAATCTACGGCATAGACAAAAGCTGGGCAAACCTTTTGGAAATAGTAATCCTCTCTTCTCCAAACACATGCAGGTGGATATGAATATCTTGTGTAAATAACAGCCTCTCCTCACTTTAATTGCTCTTAGGTTAAAATGTCCCGCTTCTGTCTCTGTAATGATATTAGTTTCATCAGGTCCTGCAGAAATGTGTTGATGAAGAAAATCCATTGTGCCCGCTAACAATGAAAAATGTATATATATATATTTTTTTTACACCTCTCTTCTCTCTTGCTCTCTCTTCTCCTACTCTCACCCTATCTCTCTCTCTCTCCCTCTCTCTCTCACTATTTCTTATTCTGTGACATATTTAAATGTTAATAACCATTCATTCTTGACACCATATCTACCAAGCTCCAAGTTTAACAGAAAATATTTAATCTGAAGAATTGCATTACATGATCATGGCAGAAGCTGAAGGCTTGATGGTACTAGATAGAGGGGAAGCAGAGAGAGAGAGAGAGAGAGAGAGAGAGAGAGAGAGAGAGAGAGAGAGAGAGAGAGAGAGAGAGAGAGAGAGAGAGAGAGAGAGAGAGAGAGAGAGAGAGAGAGAGAGAGAGAGAGAGAGAGAGAGAGAGAGAGAGAGAGAGAGAGAGAGAGAGAGAGAGAGAGAGAGAGAGAGAGAGAGAGAGAGAGAGAGAGAGAGAGAGAGAGAGAGAGAGAGAGAGAGAGAGAGAGAGAGAGAGAGAGAGAGAGAGAGAGAGAGAGAGAGGGGATGCAGAGAGAGAGAGAGAGAGAGAGAGAGAGAGAGAGAAAGCAGAGAGAGAGAGAGAGAGAAAGCAGAGAGAGAGAGAGAGAGAAAGCAGAGAGAGATAGAGGGGAAGCAGAGAGAGAGAGAGAGAGAAAGAATTGGCAAGGAGAAGATACATGAAAAAAATGAATTCAGTGAAGGAGATTGTTTGATTGAATCGTTGTGCATTGAGCAACGTAAAGGGAGAGAGTTGGAGGGAAGGCAGAGAGAGAGAAAGAAAGAATGGGCAAGGAGAGGATACATGAAAAAATTAATTCAGAGAAGGAGATTCCTTAATTGAATCGTTGTGCATTGAGCAACGTAAAGGAGGCATATAGACTCTTGCCTCTTCCTCTTTTTGAGTAGAAAATTATTAAATGTTTTCTATTGTACAGCTGAAAGGAGAGCGTAGAAACCCCTCACACCCTCAGTGCTTTTGACTGCATTCCAAATATGAACTCCTTTTTAAGGCCATTAAAAGATTATCTCTGATTTAACGAATTGTCTGTTCAGAGCATTAGCAACCGACTGTTCCCAAAACCCCCAGAACACCATTCTCCCTTCCTGGCACTATTATCTCATCCACCAGCCCTATTTCATTCCCATGAATATGCAATAAATGTAATTTTGAACACTATTTTCATCTGCTCCTGTAATCACAAAAAATGCCAGTGTAATTTGTTTCTAATTACTTGCTTTAATTGTTGTAGTAATCATTTTAATTACCCAAATGCACAGACATTAGATGCTAAAAGGAAAATAATCTGCTTGTACCTCCTACTGTGTCTCTCATTCTCCAGAGTTTGATATCTAGATTTTGACATGGTCTGCCTCACACACAAAGACGGGGCGACAGGGGGTGCAGTGTGTGGACGTTTGATGACACATGAGAGGGGCTGTGAGTATAGGGAGACAGAGGGAAAGAGACAAACAGACGGGACATGGCTTACATTGTAGCATCTCTGCAATCTGCTGTGTGGAAATGTGCATGCCCGAAAAGCCATTAAGTTAAAATATACCCTTATTGTACCTTTCTGGGACTGGCGCCATACAAATGCTTATTGCATGTGCTTATAGCTCAGTCTAGCAGATGGTAAATCATGAAATGTTATGAAATTATTGCGCCAGTGAGGTGTTTTGAAAAGGACCAGCTGTGAGGGAGATGGGACATTATAAACACTCACAGGTGTTCTGTCTTTCCCCACCGCCAGCCACACCATAAAAAATTAAATTACAAATAAACCAGCAAATGTTGTAATCTCCTTCATAGACACAGTACTTACAGGAGAAACTGCTTAAACTAAGCAAAGAATTACATTTTAATTTGCATCAAATATTTATTGAGGCTAAGAAAATTCATATTGGGGCCCACTCATCTGCCAAGTTTTGGAAATTGCGGAAATGTACATAGCACTGGCATCTCGGTTATATGGATGAAGATCCATCAGGGATAGCACTAATGGGCACTTCACCCAAGCACATATGGACAAGTACACCTAATAAGAGGGACGTGGTCAGTGCCAAACACCACAACAAGCTTGTGTTTCTCATTAAGATTTTATTCCTACCTTAGTATTTAATTAACCACACCAGCAGAGGGACCAAGGAATATGGACCCACTGTTGCTGTTGCCATCTTCCAAGTCCACAGAATATAATATAAACTGGAAGCCTCCTGGTACTTTCTCTTACAAGCTGAACATTATCCCTGCACTTGTTGCTCTGAAACCTGTAAGTTCTTGGCAACCCTGAGACATACTTATAGCCCTGCAGCTGCCCTATGGTCAAAACTAATGTCAAACGCTGGAACTAGAGGTAGATACTGTGAGAGGGCAATGGAAAATACCATGCAAGCTATTAAAGGTTTAGATTTCTAGTTTACACTGATTGATCAATAGTCAGGTCTATCTTATTCAATGTATTTTGTCCTCCCAGCTAATATTCAAAGAAGTATTTTGAAGGGGCACTTGGGTAACACCTTAATGAACCCTGTCATAAAACATTAGCATGACAGCTGGGAAAAATCACTTGGATCTTCAAGCACAAGCAGGGAATGTTAAAAAACAGGCAGGGAATGTGATAGTATGACCTGTAGGCCTGTATGTACATTATGCACAGTTGGAGGAACAGGGGAAAAGTAAAACAGCTCTAGAAAAAATGTCATGTGGCCAAATGGAAGAAGAAATGTGTTGATCTGAGAGTAATAGCTGTGGTGCTATGAGCGAAGACTGACTTTGTGCTGATGTGTGACATTCAGCTTTGCTGCAGAGAAGATTGTAATGGTGTAATTGATAAGAATACAAGGTGTACCACAGGGCGTGTTTGCAACCCTTGTAAATATAGTAAGGACACCATAAACATCTGCTTCAAAGTGTGCCCTAACAACTGGCTGTCATTTGGAATTTATGTGTTGCAGGATTCTTCCCCCTTCCAGTTTGTCAAATTAAAATGTCCTTTTTATGGTTATGTATTAGTTGTGTATGACAGGATTCTGTGCTAACATATTCAAATGAGATGCATGTGTATTCTGTTTCTGAGAATGTCGGTGCTTGAACACAGGGGCTGTGCTGCAAGGGAGGCTGGGATAGTCATGCATATTCAAATTCACTGCTGGACATGGCTGCCCTAAATATGCGAGGAGCGTGCAGTGGTTTGTTTTCCATGTTTATCCAGCACCTCCAGCACATTCTGATAAAGCCCCTCCAAGGCATGTATTTCATGTTAGCTATAGCCCCCCCCCCCCCCCCCCCCCCCCCCCCCCACACCACCACGCCTGGTATTGTAGCCCTAGTGGAGTGGTGCCAGGAAAATAACTTCTCCCTCAACGTCAACAAAATGAATGAGCTGATCGTGGACTTCAGGAGACAACAGAGGGAGCACGCCCCCATCCACATCAACAGGGCCGCCCTCAAGGACATCTACAGCGCCTGGTGTTACAGGAAGGCCAAGAAAATCATCAAGGACCTCAGCCACCCGAGCCACAGACTGTTTACCCTTTTAGAAGTCAGAGACAGTAGTACACGTGCCTCAAAGCTGGGACCGAGAGACTGAAAAAAAGTGATCTCCAGGCCATCAGACTGTTAAATAGTCACCGCTACCTTAGCCTCCGCCCACGTTCCTGCCCTGACCTTTAGTCACTGTTACTAGCCAGCTACTCAACCCTGCACTTTAGAGACTGCTGCCCTATGTACATAGAGTCATTGAACCCTGGTCACTTTAATAACGTTTACATACTACTGTATTTTACCTTATATGTGTATATTGTATTCTAGTCAAGACTCGTCCTATATAACTACTGCTGCACACGTTTGCTATTCATATACTGTCCATAATGTCTATACACACAATCATATACATATATATATATATATTTATATTCTAATATGTCTATATTTCTTCATTCATTTTTGTTTTTCTTCTGGATTTGTGTGATTTGTTTTGCATTGTTAGGTATCACTGCACTGTTGGAGTTAGCAACATAAGCATTTCGCTACACCCTCGTCAACATCTTCAAAATACGTGTCCGCTACCAATACATTTGATTTGATTAGCAAACCACGAAGAGAGCATTGTCAATGGATTGTATCTCAAATTAGGTTTAATTGCAGCAATATATCATGCACTCTCTCGCCGGCATTTACAAGCACAGGACCAATAGAAAAAATCAGATTCTAGCTGCCATCTGAAATCAAGGCAAGAATTAAACAAAGACCAACAACAGAGGACATTCTTAAAGTAACACACAAACACGGAAGTTATGGTTAATTTAATTGCATCCACCTATTTTTATTATGAAAGGGAAAACAAGGATGTGTTTATTATTTCAATAAATATACAGGGCTTAAATTAGAAATACTATAAAAGACTGTGTGGTGTATCCTGCGGAAGAGAAAAGTACGTCCTGCTGCTTGTTTATGGCGCTCTAAACCCAAGCTGCTTCTCCATCTCTACAATGCCTCACCAGGAGAATCTCATTATGACCTGTAATGACAAATTCACCCTTTCCAATTATTTGCTGCCATTTCAATGCTATCTTGTGGGGAGAGAGTGTTTTTTGTGCATGACTGGCTATAAAATATAAAACAGGCAAGGTAGTGCAGTGATGGTGATATTCTCTGGTAATGGCGGCATTGCAGACAAATGAAACCAGGCACACAGGAGAACTACACTGGCCTTGCATAAGTTGTTGCAGGTATTTTCTAATATGTCCTCTGTATGGGTCAGAGATAGTTTGATGTTCTGAAACTGGTTACTTAAAATATGTAGCAAAAGGAATGGAACGTTTTTGCTTTTGAATCCTTACTAAAAAGACTAACAAGAGGAACTAACTGAATATGATACTCAAGCATGCAGAATATGGTAATCAAATGTGCTTGAAAATTACCTCAAACTCATCAACAAGCGCATTTTAATGAAATAACATCCTTAGATGAACACTGGGAGAGAGTAAAACGTGAGCAATGGCTTTTCAGGGTAGTTTGAATTTTTAATTGCCTGTCGGGAGAATATTAGATAAAGCTTGATTAGAAATAAATTGAAGATCTCTGCTGAATGCATCTGCTGATCAAATTATTCAAAGAGACTGTGAGGGAGGGCCATCCATAAAATAGACCCAGAAGAGAAGGACATTTGATTGATTCAACATAAATGACTTCTTTTAACTCGTTCATACGGTGAGAGTTAATATATTGTATTTTAAATTGTATTTTCAAGTATACAGTGCATTCGGAAAGTATTTAGACCCCATGCATTTTCCACATTTTGTTACGTTACAGCCTTATTCTAAATAAAAAATAAATCCTCAGCAATCCACAAACAATACACCATAATGACAAAGCAAAAACAGGTTTTTAGAATATTGAAAATGTTTAAAACATAAAAGATAGAAATACCTTATTTACATAAGTCTTCAGACCCTTTGCTATGAGACTCGAAATTGAGCTCAGGTGCATCCTGTTTCCATTGATCATCATTGAGATGCTTCTACAACTGGATTAGAGTCCACCTGTGGTAAATTCAACTGACTGGAAATTATTTGGAAAGGCACACACCTGTCTATATAAAGTTCCAAAGTTGACAGTGCGTGTCAGAGCAAAAACCATGCCATGAGGTTGAAGGAATTGTTCGTAGACCTCCGAGACAGGATTGTGTCGAGGCACATATCTGGGGAAGGGTACCAAAAAAGATCTGCAGCATTGAAGATCCCCAAGAACACAGTGCCCTTCATCATTCTTAAATGGAGTAAGTTTGGAACCACTAAGACTGTTCCTAGAGCTGGCCGTCCGGCCAAGCTGAGCAATCGGGGGAGAAGGGGCTTGCTCAGGGTGGAACACGATGGTCACGCTGACAGAGCTCTAGAGTTTCTCTGTGGAGATGGGAGAACCTTCCAGAAGGATAACAATCTCTGCAGCATTCCACCAGACAGACAGACAGACAGACAGACAGACAGACAGACAGACAGACAGACGTGAACATCTGTCAAAGTGCAGGAGCTAGCCTGCTGGTACTCCCTTCTTATGTCTCCCTCATGTATGATTTTGACCTCTGACTCTTCCTCCTGATTTATTTTACGTGTCTGTTGTCATCATTGGTTCCTTGGCGCCGTTAGCACCCAATTAAACTTAAAGGTCTACAGGAGGAATTGGATAGAAAAATTATTTAAGCCCCTAATTATGTAATTTCCACCTCTGCCTCACATAAATTCAAGCTACATTTTTAATGGCCTTTATTACTTGTTCAGCAATTTATACATTTCCCTGGAAAAATGTGTGAGTCACCCTGCTTTTTCTCCAAATCCCCCCATTCTGGAGTAGTCTAATGTTTCCAGGTGACCTTTGGACTGCAGGTCTGATTTATTAGGCAACAGCGTTTTTGACTGCTGGAAACATCCCAGTACATAGAACACTTTCCTTTGTGTAACGTTACTGTGTATGCAATTTCTTCTATTTTATGATTAAAAAATGTGAGGAAATTTTACACCACCACCGTACCAACCTCACATTATAAGGAGGCATCATTGATGTGGATCAGCTCTGATTGCGTTGGAATTATCGCCAATCCCAACATCATCCAACTTCCCCAAACAAACTAAAACACAAAAACACACTCCACCCCTTTAAGGAGCCTTAACTTATTTATATCAGAATAGGTATGGCTTTATATAAAATATTTAAATAAAAGCCAAAAGGAACAAAAGGTCATCTATGTGAAATAACTAGTTCTAGATAACATCACCGTGACAGGCAGGTCAAGGGTCGGCAGACGGCAGAGCATGTTCAGTGGGGTGTGTAAAATAGAGGACACGGGACGCTGAGCTCAGCTCAACTGACCAGACACAGAGAAGGCTCCCTTCTAACCGGACAGAGTCCACAGGAAACAAAACATTTAAACAATGTAGAAATAAAGCACAACCAGACAAAGTAAACGATTTCTATCCACAAGTTGAGTTGATAGCTGGTGAGAGACACAGGGGAAGTGTTATTAAACACTGCATTTAAGCCAGCTTATGCATGACATTTGTGCTAATAATTGTGGGTGCAAAGCTGTGACATAAGCACTTGAATTTACAGTACCAGTAAAACAATAAGTATAGGCCAACGTATGTGCATGTGTGAACAAGAGATATTGTTTCTGTGCGTCAGACTTTTTTGTGATAACATAGATTAGACAAACAAAAAAAACACAACATTGGGCCAAGACAACACAGTGCACAGATGCTGATATTCTATCACAGTGGACACATATTGACTGGGACTCTGAAAGTAGTCACTCACTCATCAGTGTACGGCAGGCTGATTGAGTTGCCAGCAGCCAGTAAATGAGGCTTCCATCCACTGTGGGTCGAAATGAACTGCACTCTTTTCAGACCTTGTTGTTTGGCCAGCAGAAATACATTTTAAACCCAGGAGGATTCCAAATAAGTTTATTGAAAGAGAGAGAGAGGGAGAGAGAGAACAAAAGAAGGAACTAGCACAAAGAGAACAGACATGGCTAAAGTATAGGCCTGTTCTCCCCATGCAGACAGTAGACTGTATGTTTTATAGGGGTATTATATGTTGATTGGGTCTATTACTACAATAATATTCAACAATACTGCACATTTTGAAATCCACCCACAACAATGTTTAAGAGCAATAGGACCTTGTTGTATTGGAATAGAACAATGTTGTATTGGTCCCGGTGGGATCATGTTAAATATATAACCAGGTATGTGGACACCCCATCAAATTAGTGGATTCGGCTATTTCAGCCACACACGTTGCTGACAGGTGTATAAAATCGATCACAGAGCCATGCAGTCTACATAGACAAACATTGAAAGTAGAATGGCCTTACTGAAGAGCTCAGTGAAATTCAACGTGGCACTGGCATAGGATAACACCTTTCCAACAAGTCAGTTTGTGAAATGTAAAAAATGTAATTGCTGTTATTGTGAGTTGGAAACATCTAGGAGCAACAACGGCTCAGCCGTAAAGTGGTAGAACACACAAGCTCACAGAACAGGACTGCCGAGTGCTGAAGCGCATAGCACGTAAAAATATTCTGTCCTCAGTTGCAACACTCACTACCGAGTTCCAAACTGCCTCTGAAAGCAACTTCAGCACAAGAACTGTTCGTCAGGAGCTTCAAGAAATGGGTTTCATGGCCTAGAAGCCGCACACAAGCTTAAGTTCACCATGCACAATGCCAAGTGTAAGCTGGAGTGGTGTAAAGCTTGCTACCAATGTACTCTGGAACAGCGGAAACGCATTCTCTGGAGTGATGAATCGTAATTCACCATATGGCAGTCCGACGGATGAATCTGGGTTTGGCAGATGCCAGGAGAAAGCTACCTTCCCGAATGCATAGTGTCAACTGTAAAGTTTGGTGGATGAGGAATAATTGTCTGGGGCTGATTTTCATCATTGGGGCAAGGCCCTTTAGTTCCAGTAAAGGGAAATCTTAACACTTCAGCATATAATGACATTCTAGACAATTCTGTGCTTCCAACTTTGTTGCAAAAGTTTGGGGCTAGCCCAAACTAGCTAACTGTTCCAGCATGACAATGCCTTTGTGCACAAAGCGAGGTCCATACAGAAATGGTTTGTCAAGATCGGTGTGGAAGAACTTGACTGGCCTGCACAGAGCCCTGACCTCAACCCCATCGAACACCTTTGGGATGAATTGGAACGCCGACTGCGAGCCAGGCCTAATCACCCAACATTAGTGCCTGACATCTCTAATGCTCTTGTGGCTGAACGGAAGCAAACAATGATCCAACATCTAGTGGAAAGCCTTCTCAGAAGAGTGGAGGCTGTTAAAATAGCAAAGGGGAGACCAACTCCATATTAATGCCCATGATTTTGGAATGAGATGTTCGACGAGCAGGTGTCCACATACTTTTAGTAATTTAGTGTATCTCTTCAAGTATCTCTTCAAAGATCCAAATACCAGTTTAATATCACTCCTTTTTGGTGTGAAAGTGTATTATGATGTTATCAATGTTATCACCATGTAGCCTGGTTGAGTATCCAACATGTTTACATTCCCGTCCAAGCCTCTCCTCCTCAATACAGACTTATATGCTGATGGTCGAAGAAGGACAGAAAGCATGTAGTTAATTATGGCTAATGAAAGCTCGTTTGAGCGGAGAAGGAGGGGTGTACATTAGGGGAGGGAGTCAAGCAGCTTGAACCAGGTTCCACGCACAATTTGTTTGAACCTGGGTCCTCCTCACACTCTGCATGTTAATTTACCTTGGGGCTGCACCGCCTGTTTTTAAATATCCTTAATTGACTTAAGAGCTCATCAGCGTGCTTCGTCTTCATTAGGTTAATGAAAAGGCCCCATGTTTATCTTTTTATAACAGATTGTGGAAATGGCATAATCTAATTGGTTACTTCCACTTTCTGAAGAATTGAGTTTCCCTGACACGTGCCATTGCAACCATTCGAATGCTATGTGTTTGTGTATGTCTGTCTGTGTCAGGGGAGAGATGAGGTTAGGAATTAGAATAAGCCCATTTAGCCTTTGGCATGAAAGTATGTTACACTTCTCTAATTGACAGTGTGAACTAACAAGAACATAATGGTAGTTGTGTGGGTTGTTGGGAATGTGTCGGGATGGGGAGGGTGTGCCCCTGAAAATGGGAGGAGGGAGTGTGGATTTATCTCTTTAAACCTAACGGAGAGAAATAAATCAGTTACAATCTTGAAGCGGCCGTGACCCTGACCCTGACCCATTAGCCTTATAAAAATCTGACAAGCAGTATAATAACTAAAGAACAAAAGGCTATGTAAACTGTCTACATATAGGACACCATATAAAGGAATTGTCACACCCTGGTCAAAGTATTTTGTGTTTATCTTTATTTATTTGGTCAGGCCAGGGTGTGGCATGGGTTTTTGTATGTGGTGTGTATGTGTGGGGATTGTAGCTAGTGGGGTGTTCTAGCTAAGTCTATGGCTGTCTGAAGTGGTTCTCAATCAGAGGCAGGTGTTTATCGTTGTCTCTGATTGGGAACCATATTTAGGCAGCCATATTCTTTGAGTTTGTCGTGGGTGATTGTCCTTAGTGTCCTGATGTCATTGTTCTGTGTTAGGATACACAAGTATAGGCTGTTTCGGGTTTTGTTAAGTTTATTGTATTGGTAGTGTTTAGTGTGTTAATTCATTAAACATGGATTGCAATAGACACGCCGCATTTTGGTCCGACTCTCCTTCTCATAAAGAAAACCGTTACAGAATCACCCAACACAAAGGGACCAAGCAGCGTGTCAACAGGCAAGAACAGCCCAAAGTGGAGTACAGTATGGACTATACTTCTTGGGAGGAGATAGACAGGTGGGCGGTCGACCCAGGGAGAGTGCCGGAGCCCGCCTGGGATTCGATGGAGCAGTGCGCGGAAGGATATAGGAGAATGGAGTTTGCGAAGCAAGCAAGGCGGCGCGGACGGAGGCCCCATAGTCAGCCCCAAAAATGTATTGGGGGGGGGCTCAGGGAGAGTGTGGCAGAGTCAGGAGCCAGACCTGAGCCAACTCTCCCTGTTTATCGTGAGGAGCCAAGGAGGAGACCAGAGCCGGTGTTGGAGGTGAGCGAAACAGAGACTGTGAAGGAGTTAATGGGGAAATTGGAGGAGAGAGAAATGAGGGAGTTGCTGTGTTGGTGTTTTAAACATGGAATTCGCCCGACGGAGCGTGTCGGGGATTTGATGGCACCTGGGTCAGCGCTCCATACTCGTCCTGAGGTGCGTGTTAGTCGGCTGGTTAAGATGGTGCCAGTCTCACGTACCAGGCCTCCTGTGCACCTCCCTAGCCTTGCACGTCCTGTGCCAGCACCGCTCTCAAGATCTCCAGTACGCCTTCACGGTCTAACCCATCCTGTGCCACCTCCACACCCCAGCCCTCCGGTAGCAGCTCCCCGCACCAGGCTTCCTGTGCGTGTCCTCGGCCCAGTACCACCAGTGCCACCACCACGCATCAGGCCTATAGTGCGCCTCGCCTGTCCAGCGCTGTCGGAGCCCTCCTCCTCTCCAGCGCTGTCGGAGTCTCCCGCCTGTTTAGCGCTGTTAGAGCCTTCCTTCTCTACAGCGCTGCCGGAGTCTCCCGCCTGTTCAGAGCTGCCAGTTAGCATAGAGCTGCCAGTTAGCATAGAGCTGCCAGTTAGCATAGAGCTGCCAGTTAGCATAGAGCTGCCAGTCTGCAAGGAGCTGCCAGTCTGCAAGGAGCTGCCAGTCTGCATAGAGCTGCCAGTCTGTAAGGAGCTGCCAGTCTGCAAGGAGCCGCCAGAGCTGCCTGTCTGCAGGATGCCGCCAAAGCTGCCAGTCTGCAAGGAGCCGCCAGAGCTGCCAGTCTGCAAGGAGCCGCCAGAGCTGCCAGTCTGCAAGGAGCCGCCAGGGCCGCCAGTCAGCATGGAGCAGCCAGGGCCGCCAGTCAGCATGGAGCAGCCAGGGCCGCCAGTCAGCATGGAGCAGCCAGGGCCGCCAGTCAGCATGGAGCAGCCAGGGCCGCCAGTCAGCATGGAGCAGCCAGTCAGCATGGAGCAGCCAGAGCAGCCAGTCAGCATGGAGCAGCCAGAGCTGCCAGTCAGCATGGAGCAGCCAGTCAGCATGGAGCAGCCAGAGCTGCCAGTCAGCATGGAGCAGCCAGTCAGCATGGAGCAGCCAGAGCTGCCAGTCATCATGGAGCAGCCAGTCAGCATGGAGCAGCCAGAGCTGCCAGTCGACCAGACTCTTCCAGATCTGCCAGTCGACCAGACTCTTCCAGATCTGCCAGTCGACCAGACTCTTCCAGATCTGCCAGTCGACCAGACTCTCCCAGATCTGCCAGTCGACCAGACTCTTCCAGATCTGCCAGTCGACCAGACTCTTCCAGATCTGCCAGTCGACCAGACTCTCCCAGATCTGCCAGTCGACCAGACTCTTCCAGATCCGCCAGTCGACCAGACTCTTCCAGATCCGCCAGTCGACCAGACTCTTCCAGATCCGCCAGTCGACCAGACTCTTCCAGATCCGCCAGTCGACCAGACTCTTCCAGATCCGCCAGTCGACCAGACTCTTCCAGATCCGCCAGTCGACCAGACTCTTCCAGATCCGCCAGTCGACCAGACTCTTCCAGATCCGCCAGTCGACCAGACTCTTCCAGATCCGCCAGTCGACCAGACTCTTCCAGATCTGCCAGTCGACCAGACTCTTCCAGATCTGCCAGTCGACCAGACTCTTCCAGATCTGCCAGTCGACCAGACTCTTCCAGATCTGCCAGTCGACCAGACTCTTCCAGATCTGCCAGTCGACCAGACTCTTCCAGATCTGCCAGTCGACCAGACTCTTCCAGATCTGCCAGTCGACCAGATCTGCCAGTCGACCAGACTCTTCAAGATCTGCCAGTCGACCAGACTCTTCCAGATCTGCCAGTCGACCAGACTCTTCCAGATCTGCCAGTCGACCAGACTCTTCCAGATCTGCCAGTCAGCCAGGATCTGCCAGTCAGCCAGGATCTGCCGAAACCACCAGCCAGCCAGGTAGATTCATCAACCTGCCTGAGCTTCCTCTCACTCCTGAGCTTCCTCTCACTCCTGAGCTTCCCCTCAGTCCCGAGCTGCCTCAGTCCCGAGCTGCCCCTCAGTCCCGATCTGCTCCTCAGTCCAGTGGGGTTCTGGGTGAGGACTACTAGGCCATGGTCGGCGGCGAGGGTGGACTATCCAGGGACGCGAGGAGAAGGGACTAAGACATTGATTGAGTGGGGTCCACGTCCCGCGCCGGAGCCGCCACCATGGACAGACGCCCACCCGGACCCTCCCTATTGTTTTGAGGTGCGTTCGGGAGTCCGCACCTTAGGGGGGGGGTTCTGTCACACCCTGGTCAAAGTATTTTGTGTTTATCTTTATTTATTTGGTCAGGCCAGGGTGTGGCATGGGTTTTTGTATGTGGTGTGTATGTGTGGGGATTGTAGCTAGTGGGGTGTTCTAGCTAAGTCTATGGCTGTCTGAAGTGGTTCTCAATCAGAGGCAGGTGTTTATCGTTGTCTCTGATTGGGAACCATATTTAGGCAGCCATATTCTTTGAGTTTGTCGTGGGTGATTGTCCTTAGTGTCCTGATGTCATTGTTCTGTGTTAGGATACACAAGTATAGGCTGTTTCGGGTTTTGTTAAGTTTATTGTATTGGTAGTGTTTGTGTTTAGTGTGTTAATTCATTAAACATGGATTGCAATAGACACGCCGCATTTTGGTCCGACTCTCCTTCTCATAAAGAAAACCGTTACAGGAATATTACTGAGAACTGGACTTTAGACCACAAATCATATATCTGACAATACACTCTTTTCTTTTAGAGCAAATCCATTTTCCTGCCCACGTTCAGCTGTTTCAAATTTACTATATCAGTTTCTATTAGCAACAGAATTAACAGGAGAAAGACAAACCAATACTGACATAAGCAACTTCATTAAGAAGTTGAGAGATAATTGTCACATGCCCAGAATTCCTGTGACTCCTGTCACCTTATTCTAATGCATCCAGTGACACGACCTGAATTTAAATTTAGCTACAGATCCTGAATTTTAAGCTTGGTAGATAAAAACATGACTTTCCCCAAATTGTCAACTTTTAGTTCAGAATTGTTAGCTAGCTATGCGATTCCACAGCCAGACACATTTATCCTTATTTGCATTCTTCTCTTGGGCAGCATTGAGACATGAATGTCTTACATCCTAAAAAGGCATGAACCTTGTATGGATAAATACAGAGAGCCAGGAGGAGCACACAGTGAGTCCATTTGTCTGAGTTGCCGTAATGCTTGCTAGGGAAAGCTATGCACTTATAGTGCTGTCTGATATTCCTCCTGAGGATGGTAACATTTGAGGCAGGTTCTCATGGTGTGGCCCATAAAGAGGGACGTGATGTGGTGGTCAAATAAATCAGGCTTCCTTGCCCCCCTTTTAACTGTCTGAGCTGGGCTGGCTACCCATTGGAAGGCAGCAACAGCTCATCAGTGAGCTCTTGAGAATCCTCCTAGGGGCTGTTCTGGGTTCAGTTCAGCCTCTATACACCATAAACGGTGCTCCCTGCAGTTAGGTTCATCACTAACTGTTTTCCTCCCCGTCCATCCATGCACTCCCTCTCTGTAGGACCCAACAGCAGACGTTTCCAATTAATAATTTTGCAGCCCCCTCCTCTCGGTCCATGTCCGTCACCTCCTGTCTGTCCCCGAGATGATGCGTTGTGCTGAAGTCGCTTAAATAAAAAGATCGCAGTGGGAGACTAAATGTGTTAAAGTAATACGATGGTCTCCAGCAGGTCACAGCCCCTCTCCCTGCTCCAGTGCTCTTGCTGAGGCTCTTTGAGATAATGGGCAGTGGTCAGTGCACTGGTAGGCCATAAAGGCTGCACTCCACCACACAAACTCACTCCAGACTGTGAATCCTCAAAAAGCCACTAACTGGCCCATCTAGATAACAGCACACCCAGCACTATTTCCACAGCGCATCTGACATTCTGTGTACTTGTAAATCACTTGTATTTATCATCTCTTGTTTTACCTCTTCTCGCTGTCTGCCACTACAACTGCCCATCAATGTCATCTCTAGGTAGCTTTCATAGTCAGCTCGTTTCCTGAATTGCCATCATGAGTTCTTTTGGAAGCTTTTTTCCATCTGAATTCCTTTGTTTGGTTTCCTACCACAACATTTTTGGGACGCAAGTGAATCATGAAAGATCCCTTTTCTATGCATTTTCTATTTGCATTGTTCTGCTTTAGCCTACATTTCAACAGTGGTGGGGAGTAGTGAACTACATTTAGTTCAAATAGTAATGTAATTACATGTTGCAGAAACTTGGTGGTAGTTGAACTAAATTCAGATATTGGTAGCGTTTTCAGTAGTTAATAACTTTTTTCCCATGTAGTGGTATACTGTAGCTAACTACTTGAACTACACACTACTTTTTTTCTCAAAAATAAAATACAGGTGAAGTAGGTGTCACGCACTGGCCTTAGTTATCTTTGTTTTCTTTATTATTTTGGTTAGGCCAGTGTGTGACATGGGTGATTTATGTGTTTTGTCATGTCTAGGGGTTTTTGTAGATGTATTGGGTTGTGTTCAGTTTAGGTGTCTAGGTAAGTCTATGTTTGCCTAGATTGGTTCTCAATCAGAGGCAGGTGTTTTTCGTTGTCCTCAGTCCAGTGGGGCCATTTAGTAGGGTTGCCAATCCTAGGTCGGCGGCGAGGGTCTCCGTTCCTAGGATGCTACAAAAACGGACTAAGACTATGGTGGAGTGGGTCCACGTCCCGCGCCAGAGCCGCCACCGTGGACAGGCGCCCACCCAGACCCTCCCCTATGGGTTTAGGTGTGCGGCTGGGAGTCCGCACCTTTGGGGGGGGGGGGTACTGTCACGCCCTGGCCTTAGTTATCTTTGTTTTCTTTATTATTTTGGTTAGGCCAGGGTGTGACATGGGTGATTTATGTGTATGTCTTGTCTAGGGGTTTTTGTAGATTTATGGGGTTGTGTTCAGTTTAGGTGTCTAGGTAAGTCTATGGTTGCCTAGATTGGTTCACAATCAGAGGCAGGTGTTTTTCGTTGTCTCTGATTGGGAACCATATTTAGGCAACCATATTCTTTGGGTATTTTGTGGGTGATTGTTTCCTGTGTCAGTGTTTGTGCCACACGGGACTGTTTTCACGTTTCTTGTTTTGTAGTTGTGTTCATGTTTAGTGTCTCTTATTAAAGAACCATGAACTATAACCACGCTGCGTTTTGGTCCGCCTCTCCTTCCCAGGAAGAAAGCCGTGACAGTAGGCCAGAATTTACTTTCTTTTTTTGCATCAGACCTGCCTAATTCTCACTTGAAATACTTTTTGGGTGCCTAATTCTACACACTACACATTCTGTAAACATCTGACTCAGCCAGCAACCTTCCCACTAGCCATGATTGGCTAAAATAATGAGGTAAAATAATGACGTATACAGGTAAGATAGCCTAGCATTAGCTAGCTCCATTTTCAGATATTACACGTTTCTAATTTTGACAGAAAGTGGTTTAATTTCAAGCTAAATTGTACTGTTAGCTAGCTAGCTAACAGTAGCTGGCTGGCTGCCTAGCTGATGTTATTATTCGTATCCCAGAGCCGTTTGCTTTTCTAGTTAAAGCCTAATGTTGGCTAGCTAACACTGAACCTTGTTGGTTAGCTCCCAGCATAGTAACATGAACATGACATGATTTGTCAATGTGTTCATTGTTGTTAAACTAGCTAACGTTAGCTGGCTGACATGTGTGATCTTACATGTTGTTTACCTAGCTAGGTTCATTGTTTATCTAGCTAGCTACATGTCTTAAGCTAAAATGTACAACACCCGTTGAATACAGCTGGTGTCAGTAAACATCTGCAAAAAGCACAATGAAATTGTTGCCAGCAGAGCTGGTTAGGCTGTTTTCATGTTATCCATAGGTTAACAAATCACCGGCCAGAGCGTTAAGTGGGCACTCTGAACGCTCCGAGAGCTAAACAAGATGGGTTGGGCTAAAGCTTAAGAGTGTGTGAACGGTGCTGAATGGGTGTAGACAAAGAATAGTTCTTCACAAGATACCGAAACATTCAAAGGACATTTTCTCAAAAGTGAGTTTACAAGTTTATCAACGTTCAAAACAGAATTACTTCCCCATTGTTCCTCAAATGCAGTGTATGATATACCATTTTGTAGCTCTGAGTCTCTGCTTTTATCCAATGTAAAAAAATAATACATTTTGCTACATAAGACCGACTCCAGGTGGTGAGTCACATATTTACAGAGTAGCTTCCCCAACACTGCATTTCAAGTCCATATCAACTGATAGGTCAATCTATTTATGACTGTTTTCAAGCAAACACATCGTCACCACGGTTAACAAAACATTGTGTCAGCTTAGGAAGTAGACAGACAGCTTGCATGTTACAGTCCACCTCCTGGAATTAGAGCAGACTACTTTCACACCAGTGGAGACCCCAAATCAGACATAGTACATTTGCAATCGATCTGAGACCACCTCGTACTGGTGAAGAGGTGATCTATGGTACACACTCAGATGCGGAAACTACATTTGCGCCTGTCAAAACAAAATCAAAGTAAACACATCCTGATCCAAAACAACCCTTCCAATGAACCAGGTTTGAAAGCCACCTGAAACCCAGTCGCAGATTGGTCTTCAATGCTTGGCTAATTTCACAGAGTTCCATTCTGATGGCTGAACTGGGGATGCGGCGTTGAGAAGCGGAAAGGAGAGAAGAGGAGGGAGTGACCGTTAATGAATGTAGCTTGAGGGATTAATGAGAAGAAGCAGAGGACGTGTCATGGAGAAGTGTTTTCCCGTCATGACGACGGGACCGCAGCCCTGTGCCTCTTCACTTACAGTGATTACAAGTGAACCCCTGTCACAGGATATAAGTGGTTTTATGAAATTGTATTAAATTCCATTGTTAATGCTTGACTTTTCACTTGGTGTTCATCCGCCTTCCGTTTTGGTTTGTTGTTTTTTGACGCCTGTACGTTTAACATGGTGCATTTTCTTTTCACTTTAGCATGTTAATACAAATTAGCATGTTAACACAAATTAGCCTTTTTTTCTTTTGCCAGATTCATGCTACCTTTCATTTCAATGTAAAGTTTTTAGTCCATTGAAATACTTCTGCATGTGTGGTTTGGATGGCTCTCACCAGTAACTGTGTGGAACTGGCTGAAGCAGCAGGTGAATTTACCACTGTGAAACCTTTACTAATAGAGTTTCTGTTCAGTTAAGCCTGAAAAACAATCCAATTGTCAGCTTCCTGGTGACAAGCTCTGAAGCCGAGGCAGAATGAAGACCTACACTAATATATCTAATGTGAGACACAGTCCAGCCACACCAGTGGGCTGCCAGAGTAATAACCGTCTAATATAAGGCTGGGAACAACAAAAGGCATTTACACCACATCTCTCTGTTCCAAATAGCTTAGCCATAGCCTACAGTGTTAGACAACCTTCCTCTCATAACTTAAGTCATAGTATATTTCAGGACAGATATTCCTAGATGATAAACTAAGACAAATGGGAGAGACAGTTGTGATCTGCCTTTGTCTACGCACTCATAACGTTGTTTGTTGATATACAATGGAAATGTCATGCATTTCATGCCAGTAAATGTGGTGAAATGCTCTCAGATTGACTCTTTGTTTGACTCAATAGCAAAAACGAATACATTCATTGATTTGTGCATTTCATCATCAAATGCTTAATTGTTGATATTCATTGAACATAATCAGTGCGCGTCGGCATGTCATCCGTGGAGTAGGTGGAACTGTCATCTTGAGAAAAGAAACCAATATGTCCATAATGATACATTGCCATCGACCTGTCTCTCCTCTGTATGGAGCTCATGTACTTCATCACTGTGCTCTCAAATTGATCTGGAACAATCAAACCATGAGCTGAGCAATTTAAACTTCTCACCTTTAAAACCATGTCATCCTTTTTCCACACACACCGTTTGTGTAGAGAGCGGAGTCATGTTGCTCATCTTACTTTTACAAATCCAGTCTCTACAAGAGTATCTCTTGCTCTCGCTCTCGCACTCGCTCTCTCGCTCTCTCTCACATACACACACACACACACAAACACACATGCACATACTCACACGCACTCCTTCACACACTGTCCTCTTTCCGGGATGGCTATAATAACCTCCCAATGTTGGGGCTGACTCTCTGAGAGATATCCTTGAGCCTCACCTCCATCTCTCTAACAGGTCACGCCGAGGCGAGATTCAGGAGATAGTGAGCTATAGTTAAAGTCCAGATCTACTATCTGGACTTGAATGATGGAGGAAACCATGCAGGGACATGTTTATTGTCACCCAGATGGTCCACAATGCAGTCGCCTGGCGAGCCACATCCATCCCTGATATAATTAATGGGGTGACACCATTGTAAGGTGACTGATAAGGCCTTCACTTTGGCCTGTGCTGGTCACTTGTCTCAAGGAGACTCCAAAGAAACTTCACTCTGTACAAATGGTGTCCAAAATATCTCATAGGGTTGCACTTTTAGTGCTAAAAACGGTGGAGAGGTTACAACATTGAGAAAGACCATTTATAACCAGAGAATTCTCCATTTACCATTTTGGTTCCTACAAAGGTATCTTTTAGAAAACATTGTACTGTTGTTTCAACAGAGGGTATACTATAACCAAGTATAATGTGTGGACCCCTCTCAGGAGAGTGTTGTGAGCATTGATCATGCAAATCAGAGATGATCAAACTTGTGTAGATCACAAACTTGTGTTGACTCCTCATATCTGTTTTCCATCAAACAGTGAAGGGTCTTGCTCTCCAGAGAACACCCCCTGACAAGGAAAATGCATTACAGCATTACAAGCGGTTTAGTAATCTGTTCCAGTAATTACAAGTGGCATGCAGACTTGTAGCTTATGTGATAATCATGAACCATTGTGTAATGTTTCACTTTTATCTTTGGGAAAATGAAAGGTTGGTCTTGATTGTGGAAAATGAATCCTCAAGGACCATGGCCAGGAGCTTTATTGTGTATGCAGTGTGTGGCCAGGTTCAAATTGGCAATCAATTATCCAATTAAGACTGACAGAAATGTACATCAGGAATTCCAGCCCATCAGTCCAGGCTTCTGATTGGAACACGATTAGAGGGGCTTAATTAAACCCTAGGTGCTGGGTGTTTAAACATCATTTGTGTGGCGTCAGAGGGGTTACAAAATAGAAATCTGGACTCTTTGGATTCTCTACACACACATGCTATGTCTGGGGGGAAAAGTCACTCCCATCCTGTTGTAAATCTTGTAGATGTATGTAACTGTGTATTTAACAGTACAGGGAGCATTGCATTTCAGAGTAAAAAAAAAAACGTACCCTCGGGTGTAGATAAGAAGCAAGAGATAAACATTCAGTAAAAAATCTCACAATTCCCCACAATAACAATACTGTCAATGATATTGCTTTACATTAGTCTTAGAGCATTTCCCATTGTTTTCTTGGTTTGAATAATTCAAGGGCATCGTCCTGTATCCATAATACCATAAAAACCACTACCCACTGGACAAAAACTGGTTGAATCAACGTTGTTTCCACATCATTTCAACCCCCCAAAATAAATGTGATAACTTTGAATCAACGTGGGAAACGAATTGGATTTGTCAAAAGTAATCAACGTAAGGGCCTTTAGTCTTTTTTCACCCAACTTTTAACCTAAATCCAGTGACAAAGTGATTTGTTTGTTGATGTCACGTTGAATTCACGTTAGTTGACAACTCAACCAAATGTAAATCAAAACTAGACGTTGAACTGACATCTGTGCCCAGTGGGTATGTGGGACATATGGAACAAAAATGCACCATAACTCTTATATTCTTACAGACATTTTCAAATGGTGTGCACTTGCCTCACCTCCCTTCTCCTGAGTCGTTGTTTGGTGTCCATATTGATTTCTGAGCTGTGTCTTCCCGTATGTCAGACAGTGTGAAATGGAAGGCACTGCATTTTAATTTGGGATTGTGAATTAATCATTTCCCCTGATAGCACATCTCAGCTCGGTCCCTGTAGGAGAACACCTTACCACAGCAAATAGGATTCAAAGGAAGAGCGGGGGGGGGGGGGGGGGGGGTATATAATCCACAGATAATTGGATGAAATGGCTCTGCACTTTCCCTCCTTCCAGTGGCTGGCGTCCACACAGCCTCATCCACAGGGACCTTGGAGCCACTGAAGAGGTTATTACAGTGTGTCCTTAGGGAGTATTAATACCTCAGCCCTTGTTCAGACATGCAAATAATCTAATTCAAGGTCTACCTAATTATCAACTCAGCTACAGTAAAGATAAAGAGGCTCAATAATAAGAATGGGCTTCTTTTTTGGAGGGAAATACACCACCACCTCCTTGAGTTTGACCATAGTCACAATAACAAAGATGAGGCTATGAATAACCCATACTTAATGATATTATAACTGCATCTTTAATAAAGAACAGTTGCATGAACAACAACAAAATATAAATATAAAAAATCAATCAATCAATGGCACAATGCAAACCATGTATGGTTTTTTTTATTGATTAATTTTTCCATTATGTATTAGCCCTGTAAGAGTAGCATGGTCAAACACTACTGAAAATCTATAGAGCGGAAATGTTGTTACTCTTGGGATTTACTTATATATAACTATAAACTAGTTGACGTATCTTTTCAGTCAAAGATTTGATTTCTATGTGTTAATTGTTTTGACACCTAGCATGCTTTGGACTAATAAGAGTTTCTCCTTGAGTGGTCATGGAGCATCCTGTGGCCATTCATATGAATAGCCTCTGTAGGCTGTTGTCTCATAATGCACAAGGAAAACGGAACATGTTTCAAGGCATCTCCGTCTTTTCCCGGGTAAAATGTGAATCCAGCTTTAGCAAGGTTGCATGGTCAAGGTTGCCAAATTACCGACAGGCACTAATCACACTTGCCTCGGAGCGAGTCTGGCTCAGAAGCAAACCCTTTGGAACCAGCCCCCTCTGCAATGTCTCGCCAATCTACCAGCCACACTCCTTTCCTGTTTCTGAAATTGTGATTTACTACCTCAATTTACATCTGCCAATAACCAATAACCTTTCCTTAAATACTTGTCGTTTCTGGTCGGAAGAGTGGTGAGTTTTTCCTTTGAGGAGATTTCTCTGAGATGTGCATTAAGCCATACATACTGAAGCTGTATCAGAAACAGACTTGATAAACATCAACATGATAATTGACCTTTGAAAATACAAGGATTGACCATTACCATTGTCAGAAAATAATCAACAACGAACAATGAAGGAATATTCCACAGTATATGAAAAAAAAAGTAAAATAATAAAATGAATTAGTTCATTTATTGTTGATTCTATATTAAATACTTCATGTAACCTGGCCTGACATTTTACTCATCTGGAATAAAAGATTTGACATTTAGGAGGGGAGAAGTAAGGGCAAACATGTTTGAGTAAACTGACCACTGATCTCATGACTTATGATGCATAACATAACTAATGGTTTCTGAGTGCAAATAAAGAGTTCTGAAACACTATAGTGTACAGAGTATGTTGCAAGAGCATAGTATTGTTTTACAGAACCGAAGAGACTGTTTTATGTGTTTACTGGTCTGGTTGGGGTGAGTGGAGTTAGGGCACAGAAGACAAATTACTAAAACAGACGGCCTTTAAATTGTTTTCCTCTCATCCATGATAGTTTTAAGAGAGTAAGAAAGGCATTTGTATGCACAGTTATGTTTTTCACTCAAGTTACATATTTCGAACAAACTGAGAGCATTCTAGAAAATTTTACTCTACAGACAACAAAGACAGTCACACAACATGGTACATATAGTCTGACTAGGCTTAAACTGCTGTAGACGAGGACAGGGAGAGTTTGAAGTCCCCCCCCCCGACCTCACATCAATCTGTCTTGAACACCTCAGCATGCCACTTTGCATCTCTCTTAGCAAAACTCATTACATAAGGGTGGAGAGAGCATGCAACATTTTTCTTAATGATGGTTTAACATAAAATATGGTATACTAAGTCTTAGGGTTCAATCACTCTTTTTAATAGCTTCGTGGAGGCCAGAAAATAAACTATTCATGAAGATTGAGGAAGATGATCCAGTGAACTTCAATTTAATTGGTGCAAATTAAAACAATCCATCTTTTCCAGCTGTCCATCTCTCTGCTATCACCACTTCATTGCTCGTCCTGCACCTTGATTACAATTATCTTTTAATAGCAAAACTTGTCAGCAATTTCTTCCCCTTCTGATTTACGCCACCTCAACAGAGTGTGGATTCGCAAACATAATTCATGTTTTGCTGTTAGAATAAACCTCCACTGGGCAGACACAAGATATATTGACACCATCACCTCATGTACCATGACAAATGACAACACGGCACTCTACAGTTTTACAGGGAATCCTTACCCATTCAAACACAGTGAGCGAGGGGACTTTTGCGTGCTTGGGACTCTGTCTCTATGGAGTGAGGCCCTTCTACAGATGAAGAAATAACTGTACATACAGTTTTCTTCAGTGTCCAATAATGGTTCCAGGCAATTAGAGCAGAGGATGAAATGCTGACTTTTAAATTGGGACAAAGTGATCTCTCTCTCTCTCTCATAACCATCTCTCTTTCATCCTCCCTTGCCTCCCACCTGAATTGCTGAGGTAACAACTTTGGAAAGATACATCTTCTTTATTTTATCATGAGATGGGATCTTGCTATTTCTGCTCTTCATCCTGACAGTAAGTTAAAATGCTCATTGTAAGTGACTGTAGATTGGGTAGATGACGCTACATGTAGCTCTTGGATTGGAACACATCAATAGCTGTTGAGCTAAGCAGAAAGCATCCACATAACTCATTTAAAAAGGTTTGCAGTCAAAAAAATAATTAAAGTTCGGTTTAAAAAAGTAGTTTGATTATGGCAAAAAAGAAACAATTATTTTGAGAGCATACACACTTGAAATTCAATTTCATATAGACATTATGCATGTTTCTTTCGAAGTATCAACAACAGACTCACATTGCTGCACCTATAAAATGGATTCAACTACCAAGTAAACAATACTAGAAACAAGGCATATTGCTAAATGAGCCATATTTCGGTCATTCATTATCACAGCAGAGTAGCAGAACAATCATGGGAAAACTACACCAGAATTGATATGGAGATATGGAGATTTTTCCCTTATTATAGACAGTATATTCAACTTCTATGAGATGAACAGTGCATGGCCCTAGTCTAGAACATGAATTAATCTACATTAAAAAATACTTCCAATTCTGCTCTAACATGTCCACGTCTCACCAACAACAGGTCAACCCTCATGGCGAAAGCTGATGTATCTCTGTCACAGTGGCTACACTAGGTTATGGGCTGCTTGGTTGAAAGTGATCTCCTCAGATGGACTACATTTGTGTCTATAATCTAAATTACATTTGAAAAAATTCAGTGTGTCAGACCACCCAGTATGAATTGTGTAGGCATTCCTGGCAAAAATATTTCATTTTTTTCAGGACCAATCAATCAATGTAAATGAAGTTGTGCTAATCTATGTCTAAATGGTGAAATTCTAAACAAGCCCTTCTGCTGTAGTGGTCTTTTTAAAAAAGCCTATAGGTGCTTTGGGGAACGGGTCCGACCATTTTCACTCTGTCCCAA
Organism: Oncorhynchus mykiss; assembly: GCF_057628025.1. Lineage (NCBI taxonomy): Eukaryota > Metazoa > Chordata > Actinopteri > Salmoniformes > Salmonidae > Oncorhynchus > Oncorhynchus mykiss. The sequence continues at coordinate 26,123,214 of NC_143027.1, forward strand.
ATATACGTGGATGTTCTCCATCCATCAGGTGACTACATAGAGAGCTGACCTGTCATAAATTCACTCTGTGGGGATGATGACAGGGCCGGAGCCAATCTTCATGAAAAAAATAAAATAAAATGGCACTGGCTCCGTCCTACCTTCCCCCATTCCCTAAGCCCCATCCCCTGCACCCTAACCCCAGCTCACCCTTTACCCTCAACTAGAGCTCCATCTCCCCCTCTCTTTTTCCTCTGTCTCTATCTCTCCCTTTCCCCATCTTCCCCCTTCCTCTCTCCCTCTCTCTCTCTCACTCGCTCTCTCCCTCTCTCTCCCCTTTTCCCTCCATGGGTAAGCAGGTAATCATGAGCTGTCACAGAAAGGTGACCCATTAATGTGATGGATACGGTGTGAAAAACAAATGGTGTGAAACGTGTGGATTGCTGTCCTTACTGCACCTTGGCCTTTTGTTCTGTCATATCAATATCCACACAGGGCCTCATTACACCGCTGCACTACACAATGAGTGGAGCGCCAGGGTCAGGCCTGCGCCACGCTCCCTTTGACTGGCTCCGACTGGGCTTTTCAGCTAAACCTTGCCCCATAGGACTCCCAGGTAAACAGGAAGAAGGGAGTCCCTGGAGCTGCAGACAGAACACATCAACACAGGCTGAATGGGAACCACAAAACAGCCACATTTTTGGAGAGGAGCCATCAGTGTTGCCAAAGGGCTCCCTGTCTCAAAACAAAACCAGTATGTCCGAGATAAGCAGATGCAATGGATTCTTTGTTGATGTTGGACACTTGTGTTTCCCCTTTTGTTTGGGTTGAATTGAATTCAACAGGAACAGAGAGCATTTCTCAGAGAGATTGGAGCATGTCTTTGTGGTCATTGTGTATGTGTGTGTGTTCAGGCTTATACATACACATTTTTACTTCTGTGCCAGTGTGTGTTTATTTCACGACAGCAAAAATGGTGTTTGTCACAAATTATTGAATACCGTAAATATTATTTTACATGATCTGGTGTTTGGAGCTCCTAGCTTACACTGCAATCACCCCAGCCCCCAGGACATCTTATCCACTACATACAGCAACAGTAAACTTTCCACACATGTTCTGCACAAGAGGGGAGCGCTTGCTACAATTGATGAATAGTTATATAATACCATTATGAAACACACACACTTCATAATTAAGCATTAAGGCCCAGGAGGTGTGGTATATGGCCAATATACCATGTCTAAGGGCTATTCTTACGCACAATTCAATGCGGAGTGCATGAATACAGCCATTAGCCGTGGTATATTGGTCATATACCACAAACCCCCGAGATGCCTTAATGCTATTATAAACTGGTTACCAACATAAATATAACAGTAAACAAGTATTTTTCTGTCATAAACGTGGTATATTATCTGATATACCACGGCTTTCAGCCAATCAGAATCCAGGACGCTAAATACCCACTTCATAATATTTCATAATGGTTTTAGTCAACAGGTTCTCCATGCTAGAATCACAGAGGACCATGCAAATATTGTACTAATTCAACACTTTATACATAAATGTAGGCTGTATCTGTACCATTTCTAAACTAGGTTCTTAACATGTTTGTGCATTTTGAAGGGATCAATGAACCAGCCATATACTGTACTATAATACTGTATGAACAGCTATTGTTTCTGGCTCACTGCAGGATGTGCAGTTTTTAAAGAGACATCCTGCCACTCAAGGTCACGAGGACAGGCAGAGAGGAGCTATTCCAGTCCTGGGCTAACAGTTCACTGTTCATGACACTTCTCCACTGGATGGTCAAGCTCTTATTAAAGACCAGGGCTAAGTTTGCAGCCAGGACATGTGATCCACAAAGTAACTGCTAATCACCAATTAAGAAATACTATGGATATAAGATATGTGAAGACACCTGGAGGGATATTGTTAAGGGATTTTACTATTATGTTACTGTATAGATGTATGAATTTTCTTTTAACCCTAGTACTGAATATAATGTGTGTAAATATAATCAAGAATTAGAACAATGACTGTCTGTTCCTTGGTAGAAATGAATGAACTTATAGCCAGACTGGCTAGAATGCTTATCTACACAGGCAGACCTTGGCTCGGGTCGTAAATTATCTTAGTTGGGGGAGACGATGTGGGAAGGCTTGAGAACTATACAGTCATTGTACTGGAGCGGAGATGAGACGGGGTAGTACAAAAACTACTGACGTCATTTTCAGTTTATAATCTGTGGTAAACTGTATCATGTTCAGTACTCTCGAGAATAAACACTGCTGGTTGATTTTGAGGCTGGTCTCTGTCCATTTTATGCAAATAAGAGTTACAAATTCTTAGGAATTGACAGAGTGTTTAATTTTAATTGGGTATTAAAACATAGAGGAATTTCATTCCTGTAACAGATATACTGTACTGTGCAAGGCCCAACTGTTTTACATGCCAGTTAGTCTCACACTTGATGACAGAGGTGGGACCAAGTCATTGTTTTAAAAGTCTCAAGTCTTAGCACTCAAGTCCCAAGTCAAGTCCCAAGTCAAGACAGGCAAGTCCGAGTCAAGTCTCAAGTCAAGACCGTCAAGTATCAAGTGAAGTCTCAAGTCCTAAACTTTGCGTTTTGAGTCCAAAACAAGTCATAATGTGCTCTTCACCAAATGTAATACCATTTCATATTTTTAACATGAGTAATAGTTAGTATATTACATTTAAGCAAATGGATTTAAAAATATCTATATATTTATTACTTTCCAAATAAGTCTCCATCTGAATTCACCCGCCAACATTCCTCTGCATTGCCACGCACAACTTTTCTCAGCTGGCACAATTTCATTGGCTGCTGTCCGATTCAAACTGTAATTCGTTAAATGAAGAGTTGATGCGCTGCACACTTTTTTTTAATAGGATCATTTTTAATATTTGGGCTTGGGGAGGGTATCAAGTCAGGTCAAGTCATGAGGCTCAAGTCCAAGTCAAGTCACGAGTCATTGGTGTTAAAGTCAAAGTCGAGTTGCAAGTCATCATATTTCTGACTTGAGTCTGACTCGAGTCCAAGTCATGTGACTCGAGTCCACACCTCTGCTTGATGACCCATGAAACGGTACTGACGTCGGAAAATGCTTATGACAGCATCTTCCAAATGTCCAGAGAAAAAGGTAACTTTTTTTCTTCTAAAAAAAGACAACTGTAAATGACCATAGTTCCTTGACTTTGATCACAGACAGTAAGTGCTAGACTATTCTGTAACAGTGCCTCCCTACGAGTGAGCACAACTCATGTCAATACACACAGCCGTGTTCCCCGAGGTCTCCAGTGGTGGTCTCGTGGACACCTCACATGAAACAGGGGAGACTCTATTAAGGGCAGTGGTTACAGGCCACAGACTAATCTAGTATGACAAACTGGAGGTGTCCTGTTATTTCCAGACCGGGTGATGAATAGATAGACGTAGTCCCCGATGCTGTCAAGTGAGGGTGGAACTGAAACAGATTGAAAGGGTCCGGACAGACAGCAGATTGATGCTCTGGGCCCCCTCTCTCTCTCTTCTAAAACCCACAGAATCAGTCCATTAACCCTCCTCCTATTTGCCTATCATCTTACACTGTTGGCTGCCAACACATTCAAATGTATCACTGGGATTTACTAAGAGCAAGCATAAAAACAGACCAATCCCTGCTCTTGTCCTTTAATGTGGCAAGAGTGCCTTAATGCAGATGAACTATATCATAGTAGGACTACTTGTTAGCAATACAAAATGTAGTGTACAGTAATAGTTTTGCAAATGATTTGCAACCTTTAATCATCAAAAAAAAAAAATTGTGACCTGAGAATGTTGTTTCCTCTAGAAGAAGATTGGCAGCCATGTTTCTGAAATTCACATTCAGTCATATTCATAATGACCTCATATTGTCCTGCGCAATTGATTGTTATAGATTTGGTTATACATATGGATTAGATGATGAGATTTAATAATCTATGTTTGATTGTTCCTCTCTGATGAAGCACTTAAAATACTGTAGCTAACCCAGGCCTCATAGGCCCAGTGGTTTTATATTTTAACCTGTTGCTATTATAAATTAGCCATGCAAGGACAGACCTTAATTTAACTGGTCAAACAACACGACCTCCACCCTTATTCACTATTTTATCAATCAAGACCATTCAGTGAACAGCAGCTATTTCACAGTTGAATTCATAGCATGTTTGACATACATTACACTACTACAGTATTAACACTGGTGCTCCAGAGCACCCATGGCCAGCAGGTAAACCTTAGCATCTCTCTGTAGCCATGAGCAGCACTAATGGGGAAATGATGACAATGACATCTCTCCCTGTACTCGGTGGGCCCTGGTGTGTCTGTCTGGTATGTACTCCCCCATGTACACTCACTCCCCCCTCACCAACCCTCCCTGCAAAGAACACGTGCGTGTGTGTGTGTGTGTGTGTGTGTGTGTGTGTGTGTGTGTGTGTGTGTGTGTGTGTGTGTGTGTGTGTGTGTGTGTGTGTGTGTGTGTGTGTGTGTGTGTGTGTGTGTGTGTGTGTGTGTGTGTGTGTGAAGGACATCCCGGCAGGGTGGCAGGGCTATCACAGACACAATCTCACAGCACTTTAATAACTTTGAGAGCGGTCAGCACCCTGCGCTTTAATAACACTCCCTGTCAGCTCGCACTGCACACCGCAAAATTGTCTCGTTGGAATTCTTTATGGTGGAGGCCAAAGAACTGTGGTTATGGGGATGGAATATAGCCACACTCAAGCCATTCCTCCTCCAGATGGGTTTTCCAAGAGCACACTTTTATCTGTGGGTCAAAACAAAACAGGAGAAAATAAATGTACATGCTCCGTGATGCAGCAATAAGCTTCTAAAATCAGTGTTGTCATCTTTGAAGGAGGACTGAGTGATTTTCTGAGAGCTTCTCCTTAAGCTCAGTACACTTGCCCAAGTGATAAAATGACACAGTTGACAAAAGGCCCCTAAGTACATACACAGATTAGATGCATTCTAATATCTGTATCTGTTGTTCAAACTGAACTATGAGGGTGCCCCTAGGCCTTTCCTCATCATATGCAAACATTTAATGTGTCTGTTAGGGAAGATTAGAGACAGTGGATTTAAAATGCATCATGTTTTTTTCCCATGAAGAGAGATCACATCAAATCAAATCAAATGTTATTTGTCACATACACATATTTAGCAGATGTTATTGCGGGTGTAGCGAAATGCTTGTGTGCCTAGCTCCAACAGTGCAGTAATATCTAACAATTCAAAACAATACCCACAAATCTAAAATTAAAATAATGGAATTAAGAAATACATTAATATTAGGACGAGCATATTAATATTAGGAATTAGTCTGAAAAAATGAAGGTTAAATCAGCTTACGGCCTCCCGGGTGGCGCAGTGTTTAAGGGCGCTGTACTGCAGCGCCAGCTGTGCTACCACACACTCTGGGTTCGCGCCCAGGCTCTTTCGTAACCGGCCGCGACCGGGAGGTCCGTGGGGCGAAGCACAATTGGACTAGTGTCATCCGGGTTAGGGAGGACTTGGCCAGTAGGGATATCCTTGTCTCATCGTGCACCAGCAAATCCTGTGGCGGGCCGGGCGCAGTGCGCGCTAACCAAGGTTGTCAGGTGCACGGTGTTTCCTCTGACACATTGGTACAGCTGGCTTCCGGGTTGGATACGTGCTGTGTTAAGAAGCAGTGCGGCTTGGTTGGGTTGTGTATCGGAGGACGCATGACTTTCAACCTTCGTCTCTCCCGAGCCCGTACGGGAGTTGTAGCGATGAGACAAGATAGTAGTTACTAAAAACAATTGGATACCACGAAATTGGGGAGAAAAAGGGGTGCAATTAAAAAAAAACAATTCTCTAAAAAATCTAAAATCAGCTTGCTTGGCAAAACAAATTATGTGTTTCAGGGCTAATGATGGGTTTGGGGTGTGTCTGTGATTATAGTCTATCCAGCATCAGTAGTGGTACACTCCTGGTCATCACTGCCTCCTAGTACTACTTATTAACATAATCAGCCAGCGTTAGTTATTCATGTGATGTGCAGAAGTGCTCTGGGGGTCAATTCTTTGTTTCGTCTAATAACCTGTGTTAAATGTGAAAGAACACGGCCTGACTGATTTACATGCCTCTCATTCTGCATTTTAGGGAACTGACTTCAGGCCTGTTCCAAATCAAAATCAAAACAAATCCAATTTTATTTGTAACATGTAAATCTCTGAACCAATGTGATATACTATAATATGCTGAAAATGCATTGCTTTGAAGAGTATATTGAAATTAAATATTCATAGACCATGATCATGTACATTAGTAATAATGGATAACATATGTGAATGTTTCCATGTCCAATCACTGACCGGTCACTGCCTCACAGCAGACAGATGATCAGTGTACTGGGTAAGAGGCCTGTGTACTGTATGTGTATTAGGCTTTTCCACTTGGCTTCATCTGCCTGTCTGAGAATAAGGAGCCCACTGGGCATGCATGGCTCTCTGCGTCCTTATGCCCCCGGATCCTGATTAAGGACAATGAACGTAGAGGCTTGCCAAGCGTTGAGCTGGCCAGGGTGCGGTGGAGAAGGGGAGACCCAGGGCCAGAAAGAAGGAGGCTGCTGCTGTGAACCCTGAGGAGGTCATTAGCAGACCAGTGACCTCACTGGTACAGTGCTTTGACAAGCCACCCACTGGCATGATGTCATACTTCACATGTCATCACTCATCACGGCCACACACTGAAGGACCCCAAAATTATATTTCATATCTGGTATCTTTACCTTTGTTACTATTAAAACCATACACGATTTTCCCCTAAAAAAGACTCTTACTTTATATTCTCCACACAACAGAAATTTACATAAACGGATTCAGCAGCAATGCAATATAATGTAGCATTAGGTTTCCAAACCTGGTACCATATTGGCATAAGATATAAGTAAGTATACAGTACACCGAGTATACACAACATTAAGAACACCTGCTCTTTCCATGACATAGACTGACCAGGTGAATCCAGGTGAACGCCATGATCCCTTATTTCACTATGTCACTTGTTAAATCCACTTCCATCAGTGTAGATGAAAGGGAGGAGACAGGTTAAATAATTATTTTTAAGCCAAGAGATAATTGTGTATGCCATTCAGAGGGTTAATGGGCAAGACAAAAAATGTAAGTGCCTTTGAACGGGGTATGGTAGTAGGTGCCAGGCGCACCGGTTTGTGTCAAGAACGGCATTGCTGCTGGATTTTTTTCCCTGTGTGCATCAAGAATGATCCACCACCCAAAGGACATCTAGCCAGTTTGACACAACTGTGGGAGCATTGGAGTCCATACCCCTGATGAATTGAGGCTTTTTCTGGGGGAAAAAGAGAGAGGGGTGCAACGCAATATTAGGAAGGTGTTCCTTATGTTTGATGTGCTCTGTGTAATCTACTGAAGCCGTAAAAAGAGCAAAGAGGAGGGTCCTCATTAACAACTTTAAGTCTGAATTTGAACGGATGCACTATTCATCACAGATATTCCCCCCACCCTGTAGGACCAGGAAGGCCAAGCATGTAGACTAATGACCTGGAAACAGTCCTCTAGGCTTCCCTCTGTAATGATGCAGCTACTTGGGATTTCTTTTTTAATTTGGTTTCCTTAAGAAAATAACAATCCTCCTTGGTGCTGCTCATTACTGTATTGCCGCGATGACCATTAGGAAACGGAAATAACCTTGTTCATTTATAGAAAGCAAAGCATTTTAGCCAAAGGCCTCAAGGCCAAGAGTTTGAGTAAAGAATTACATTTCCAAATATACCAATACAGCTCTAAGGTAACTAGTCTCCAATGTGAAGAAATGTGCTTCTGCATCTTTCAAAGTCGGATCTTCTGGCCAAATTCATTCCTGAATGTTTGGACATCTAAATAAATTGGTTGTGTTATTTATCAGTGAATAAGAGATGTTGTAGTCTATCAAAAACCAGAGATAAAATGAAATATTTCATGATCTTATGAATTACGAATAATGCTTTCTATGAATCATTTCTGTAATGAATAACGAACACTGCATTACTGTAGCTATATACAATATTATTTTATGAGACTTTATAAGCTGTTATGAAGGCTTATAGCATGTCTTAAAGGCACAATTTATAGTTTTTCATACAGGTGGTTCATAGAAAGTGTCACCCAGATGTTGCCATTATCACAAAGAGTTGTGATCTCTTCAGAATCATCACTCTGAAATCATATCTTTAAACTTGATTGATTTTTGAAAGCTTTTTGTCTATTGGGTTATTGACTGTACATTTGTTTATGTGTAACTCTGTGTTGTTGTTTTTGACGCACTGCTTTGCTTTATCTTGGCCAGGTCGCAGTTGTAAATGAGAACTTGTTCTCAACTGGCCTACCTGGTTAAATAAAGGTCAACTAATGATATATATCTTTTTTTAATCTACAGTCAAACAACAACTTTCACAGAAATTGCTCTGAAAGTAAAAAGCAGAGGGTAATTTTTTCATAACAGACAAACTATTGTACACATATTTCAAATATATAGTTTCACAACAGCGTATAATCCAAATATAAATGCACTAGAATGGTACCCAAAAGTAATTGGGTGAGACCAATATCCAGTGGTCGCTAGATGGATGGGCTACAATATTGCATCGAGTACACCCTCAGATCCAAGGTGGACTGTTTAAATCAAGCAGTGGTCACACTTGGTGTGTACATCACCACTCAGGCATGGTGAGCAATGAGACACTTGTACAAGGCCCCTGCCTGCCCATTGCAGGGCTGGCCTGCTGAGGCCCGTGGGCTGCCTAATCAAATCTGAAACCATCACATTCACTTGGCTTTCAGGCAGCTATGCATGCAAAAGAAAAACATAGCCTAAGCTACATAACCAATCACACCCCGATGGCCCTTAAAGACAGCCATTAGAGAAGGATTATAAACAATACATGGATGGATCATATATTACCATATTTATTTTAGTTTCCCTCTATAACCATAGGAACCATGCTTGCAGTTACTATCGAGCTGAGGGAGGTTAGAAAATGTCAAATGCTGACTCATCTGAACAGTTAAAGAAAAAGCTCATGCTGATGTACAACAAAACAAAACCATGTGTTACATGAATGTGGAGCAACTATAGTCTCCGACAATATTATATGCCACAAACCCTGAACATAATATTGATAATAATAATACCAATAGTGCTGATTTTGCTCAACCAACCTAAAATGGAGCTGTTATTGCCAGCTCTGAAGGGGAAAGATGTAAGCCTCTCATGCATTACCTTGGAAGATAATGGTTTCCTTTGATGGAGATTTGAGCCGTACAAACTTAATTAGGCAAGCTTGAGCACTGATCACAATAAAGTGCAGAGTACTAATTAAAACACTACAGCGTTACAGCGTTTTAAACATGACAATAAACATAACAGGAGTTCCCAAATGTACCACACACTATAGATGGCAGACTTCCAGAGGAACTGTACGGTAATGAAAATATGTCTGAATGAATGAGATACAGCGTGAAACAGGGGCCAACTGTGTAACAATCTGTTTACTGTACCTTAATCCTAATCCTATTAGATTGTTAGAAGTTTGTTTATGTAAATGCTGGTCATAGAGTAAATGAAACGTATTTGAATTATTCTTTGAATTCAATTGAACAGATAAGTGTTACACACAAATCTCCATTAATGAAGGAAAAGGATATACATGTACATTGTTGCTTTAGCCTCCAGAAACCCGGTACCATTTACTTGTATTTTTTTTTAACTGGGTTCTACCTGGTTTATATCTACTCTGCTCATTTTGTGAATATGTTCAGTCTGTTTGGGGTCTTTCTCTACATCAATAACAACAATAAATTGTAACTCAATGTAACAAAACACTTTACACATACACAGTTAAATGAATACCATTAGTTATACAGGTTTTACAAATACATGTAGACAAAGAGAACTTTGTTTATCACTTTGTCTTTTTCCTCCATAAAACATGTCCATAAAGACCCAGTCAACATTCCACACCAAAATATGATATCAGCATATTACTGTGTTCATTTCTAGCCTCTCCAATCGTTTAATGCATGTACTGTGGCACCTTCTAAAAGGATTTGTTTCTCCGAAGATCAAAATAAAAGAGCGTTTGAGATTGAGGAAAGGCATAGCTTTTTTTTTAAAGCCAGTCTCCTGAGAGGAGCATTGATTCCTTAGTGAATGCAAGGGCAGAGAAAATGGATTTCCTCCTTTAGATGTGTCTCTATATCTATCCTTTACCATCCCTGCAGCACCTCATTGCATTTGATTACACATTGGATAGGAAATCTTTGCATCTCTTGAAAATATGCATTTGAGTGGATGTGAAACAGTGCTCTGTGGATGGTTTCTGGACTTGGGGATGGGGAAAATCCTTCAAGATTTGGTGGATTGAACGGTTGGAAACAGATAATGGATTTAGTGGTAATAGGAAGAGGGAATTATGTGATTTTTCTCCCTAAAAAATATGAGCAGTTTTATAGTAATCGTGTGGCCACTGAAGTTGTTTTGCAACATCCTGTTGTGTTTGGAGGCAGATTTATTCTCTTTAATAATCCGCTCATGAAAAAGGGTGCAGTGAGAAGTCCACTGGAGTGTATATGTGCAGCTACTTACCATATTCTTGAAATTGCTGTGCGATTATAAAAGCCTTTCGGGCAGTTACTGAGGCTACATTCAATTCTATTGTGAAAAAAGACAGAGAAATCATTCATTTATCCACGTTACTAATTTTCTCATTCCCAAAACCTTGCCCTGTGTCTCCAAATTCACAAATTAAAACACATTTTCAGTAAAAAAAGACATCATCACAAATTGATTTTAATGCCTGGCTTTTAACGTGCCTTAATATGTCTTAATTGGGTAGAAAATACAATAAAATGATTCATGTTTACATCATCTGACAAAGCTTGTGATTGGATAATGAAAGATGTGTTGTATTGTCTCCAGGGTATGGGTCTACTTAATGGTAAACATTATTCTAGTATTGATATATCTGACCAGTTTCAAGAAGCTAGGAGTTTGTCGCACATCACTACTTCACAGGAATGGTATTGTAATGTTTTGGGGTTTTTTTATATATAAATTTGTTTTTTGACAGAAATGCTTTCTGGAACATATGAACTTTCATGTGCCTTAATAAAAACGTATATGCCATCTGTAAATACGAATTCAAATGTTAAATTACTAGCCTAGTTGGTTTAGCCATGGAAAAAGGCAGGAGCCTTCCCACTAGCCATGATTGGCTGAGATAATGGATTCCCTGGACATGCCGAGAGATGAGTTCGGATTGGTCTGCCATGTAGCATGCTTTTGTCTATAACATTACATTCTCAGTATGTGTAGATAATCCTTGCTACTGTGGCTTTTTGAAATATGTATCGTTAGCCTTGGACAACTGCAAAGTGTAGCTACTGCTCTCAACAACATTGCTGCCAAACATTTAGCAGGCACTATCGACAAAGATCAGTGGGAAAAAGTTGTGATGGACTACTTTCTGCACACGGTCAGTGATACGCAGAGTGACTTGACACAACAACGGGCCAAACAAGCTGTAGCTAGCTCCAAACCCAACAGAAAACATATTGCTGTGAAGCATTCATCCATGTATACGGATAAGAGTCTAGCTACATTTTCAGATATTATAGCTACTTTTCAAATTCTGTCCAAAAATAATTTTCATTGCAAGTTAAAGCATACTGTTCGCTAGCTAGCGGAAGTTAGCTTGCCGGCTCGCTAGCTAACGTTACATGTATGATCTTTGTAGTAATATTATTTGTATCCTAGAAATCCATTTGCATTACTAGTTATAGCCTAATGTTAGCTAGCTAGTTCGCATTGAAACTAATTGGTTAGCTTTATCTACCCATAGATTCATACTCCAGCATTTCATGCATGGTGACTAGCTATGACAATCCGTTTGTACTGTAGCTAGGTTGGGATTATGGTTAACTGTTTAGCTAGCTTGCTCGTTAGCTATATGTCTATACAAAAGATTGATTAAATGACCTATCAAGTTAGCCAGGTGTGTCTGGGGGTGATTACGGTCATCTGTTGTATTTCATGAACATGTGTACATGTCTAGACAACAGTGACCCATCCACTTAGCTAGATGTGCCTGGGGGGTGGTTATAGCATTTCTTTCACTTGACCCATCAATTTAGACAAGTGTCTGGGTAAGCATTAACTAATAATTATTTATAAGAAACTGGCTTGCCCAGTTAAAAAAAAGGTTAAATAAAAAATACAAATAAATGATTTTTTATTATAGCATATTTATACAATATTTTTAGCATGACATTTTCAAAGTCAGATTAGGACATAGGCCAAGGACTAGATGAAGTGTATATATATTTTTGTCATATTGTAGGCTACTACTTAAACTACCGTTCGTCTTGAAATCTTTGGCTGTTTACTACACTACCTTACTCACTCTGTTAAGTTCTTGGCCTCACATGTGATTCCTTAAAGAAATGGGTGGGGCTTAGGCTCAAGAGGGATGCTGAATAGGTGTAGACTAAGAAGAGCTCGCCAGTAGGTGTACCAAAACAAAGTGGGGTTACAAGTTTATCAACTTTCAAAGCAGAATTACTTTCCTCAACTGCAGTGTATGATATCTCTACAATTATCCAATGTAAAAAACACAATAAAAATGTTTGCTACATAGGTCCGAATCGAGGCGGTCGGTGACAAAGTGATTGTGCTACTTTTAAATTTGATTGATTATCTGTATCGTCTCATTGTTATTCATCATTATCTTCACAAATTGAAAGACATGAGCCATTATATTAACTACTATTTCAGGTCTAAGGACTGGACTAACTCACTACATAGCATTTCTAGTTTTGTATTAAACTTCCATTCATTAATTTCATAAGAAAATAATTGGACAGGAAAAGGTGCAACGGTCGCTCAATATTAAAACGCTGTAGTTTTAGTAAAAAAAAGAAAAATTGCAAGTTTAAAATATTGACATTTCAGGCTTCAATGGCCTTCTTCAGAATCAAGTAAATAACTACACAATAATTACACAATAAATATATTGGTTTCCTGACACTTTCCTCTATGATTAATATGAACTTTTGAACACATAGAACTTTTTTGGATTGTGTTTAGAGTTTGTGGGGTGCCAGAAGGTGTCACTGTTCATGCAACACTACCAGAAATGTTATGCATCAGATGAGGATGGAATCATTCCCTCGTGCGAGTATGTGGTCCAGTTGATCATGTTGTACACGCTCAATTAAAAGTCAGGAAATAAATTAAAACTCAATTCATACGTACAGTATAGGTAAATATATAGCAGATGACACAAAACTCAGAAATGACTGTTGAAATAAATAATGAGAAATAGTCAATGAGGAAGAGTTTGCTTATGAATGTGCAGTAATTCAGATTCCTTTCAAACTAAATGAATGGGATATCCTACTGCATCTCAGTGTGAATATTGTGTAAATCATAGCGATCATGGTATTAATCATGCCGACATGGAACCACAGGGCTGTCTCTCAGGCAGGGTGGTGTGGGCTGGAGAGAGAGGAACAATGTGCACATAGAGAGTGAGAGCTGGAGATTGTCAAAGGAATAATACTACTTGCTTGGTATCTTCAAAACTGACTAGATGACAAACATGTCTGTCAGAGCTGTGCCAATATAGTTTAGGGCCTCTCGTGATGGGGCACACACCCAATGACAGAAGCAGGTCATTTCCGCTGCCTGGCACCATAAATCCAGCGTCTGGCCCCTGTCCGGGTGCTGATGCTGCAGAACACCACACGCAGAGGGCCTGTCTTGACACCATGAGCTACAGTCCGTACATCCTCTCTCTCTCTCGCTCTCGCTCTATCTCTCTCTCTCGCTCTCACTCTCTCTCTCTCTCTCTCTCTCCCACAACAGCTATCACATTAACACCTGTGTAATGCATTGGCAGAAAAATCCAAATGTTTTCACAAACTATAGTGCTTGCTGTCACTGAAACTTTTTGAATATTCTGTGTCACCAGAGGCAGTTTGGTACTTAATGCTGGATATGTGGTAGTTATACAGTGTCAACAAATGTTGTACAAGCCATTGTGTGGAAATATACACCTTAGCTATGACAAACATCTCTCGCCAGGGGTACAGTAGTATGTAACAATATTTCACTGTACATCCATAGTCTGGATTTCCTGGAATTCTGTGCTTGTGCCTGTGACGTGAGCTGTCTTCTGTGTTGGCAGTGAGGCTAAGCAGCTACCACATTGCAGCATGTCAGAAAGGAAGTGTGGAACATAGTGGAGGGGTGAGGGATATTGTCTGTAATATATTCATGTTTGTTAAAACCTATGCTCACCAATAGAGGAAAAATAAAAGATAAATAAGGAAATATTTTCACAACCTTCCATTGCCCAACCCCTTTGCTCTTTTATCTTACACATATAAATGCAAATAGCCCTTTGGGTTTCACCCATCTTATGCCTTAACATGCATTGACAGAGTCTTTATATTCCCACTTTCCTAGAAAAAAAAAAAATAGGCAGCAGTTTCGTTTAATATGAAACGGTATTAATGTTTCAGTGTGTATAGGTAGGGATCAAATCTGTGCTTTAGGATGCATGGCCAGGAGTTGAGTGGAATGCTAAATGCCATACATCCTCAAGGTTATCTCTGCAGACAGGAATCCGCCTCTGCTTTATTTTCTTCAGTGCATGCAACAAGTCAACCAAGATTGTTGTACGGAGAAGATGAAGGTGACTTTTAGAACAAGCCAAATCCTCCCTCACTACATGTATCAAATTAGGTTCACACCTTGCTGTGACCACAATGAATGATAATAATTTGGAGGGTCCAGTTGTGCTCTCCCAAAGCTGTGTGTGGGGTTTGTTTGGCTTGGGGGTGAGATGAGGCAGAGATAGAGTAACCGAGGGGTTATTACAAAGCACTGACACATGAAAAGTGCCATTTCCCCCAACGAGTGCCCAGACAAAAATTAAAATGAGGTCATCAGTACAGCACAGGCCCATTTTTGCCCTCATAGATCACTGCTGCCCTTGCAACCAAGATCTCATTATGCCATAATGGGTCAATAAGCAATTAACATACAGTAGTTTCAAAATGGCGTAACAGTCGGACGTGTGTTTTTGTCTTGTCTCGTGTATAAATCGTTCTCTTCATATATATTTTGTATATATTTTATATTTTAATCTCACTTTCCATCTATAGACTGAATATACTCTCCGGCAACCCGCCTCACCCAATGTAGTACGGATCTGCTATTTTTATGCTTTAGAACTGGAACCCCCATCCGAAGCTAGCCTACAAGCCTCAGCCCGGACATCAGCCAGCTTCAGCAAGGTCAATTCCTGCCAGTCTACACAGCGCAATATAAACCCAGAGCATATAGGACTGCTTTTTCTCTTCAACAGGCTCCTCCGTTGCGACGTTGCCTGAGACCCATCTGCTTGCACACTAGCTGTCTGAATCGCCGTGTCTCCAGCTCGCCTAGCGTAGTAGCGACTGCTGAATTGGCTCCGACTCATCTATTGCTACTCACTGGACCCTATGATCACTGGGCTACACATGCCTCTCCCGAATGTCAATATGGATTGCCTATTGTTGTTTTGGTTAGTAATTATAGCCTTATTTCACTGTAGAGCCCCCAGCCCTGCCCTATATGCGTTAGATAGCCCTTTTGTTCCAGCCCCACACATGCGGTGACCTCACCTGGCTTAACTGGTGTCTCTAGAGACAAAACCTCTCTCATTGTCACTCAATGCCTAGGTTTACCTCCACTGTACTCACATCCTACCATACCTTTGTCTGTACATTATGCCTTGAATCTATTCTTCTGCACCCAGAAATCTGCTCCTTTTACTCTCTGTTCCGAAGGCACTAGACGACCAGTTCTTATAGCCTTTAGGTGTACCCTTATCCTACTCCTCCTCTGTTCCTCTGGTGATGTAAAGGTTAACCCAGGCCCTGCAGCCCCCAGAACCACTCCCATTCCCCAGGCGCTCTCATTTGTTGACTTCTGTAACTGTAAAAGCCTTGGTTTCATGCATGTCAACATTAGAAGCTTCCTCCCTAAATTTGTTTTATTCACTGCTTTAGCACACTCCACCAACCCTAATGTCCTAGCCGTGTCTGAATCCTGGCTTAGGAAGGCCACCAAAAATCCTGAAATGTTCATCCCTAACTATAACATTTTCCGACAAGATAGAACTGCCAAAGGGGGCGGAGTTGCAATCTACTGCAGAGATAGCCTGCAGAGTTCTGTCATACTATTCAGGTCTGTGCCCAAACAATCTGAGCTTCTACTTTTAAATATCCACCTTTCTAGAAACAAGTCTCTCACTGTTGCCGCTTGTTATAGACCCCCTTCAGCCCCCAGCTGTGCACTGGACACCATATGTGAATTGATTGCCCCCATCTATCTTGAGAGTTTGTACTGTTAGGTGACCTAAACTGTTACATGCTTAACACCCCGGCTGTCCTACAATCTAAGCTAGATGCCCTCAATCTCACACAAATTATCAAGGAACCTACCAGGTACAACCCTAAATCCGTAACCATGGGCACCCTCTTAGATATCATCCTGACCAACTTGCCCACTAAAAACGCCTCCGCTGTCTTCAACCAGGATCTCAGCAATCACTGCCTCATTGACTGCGTGCATAATGGGTCCGCGGTCAAACGACCACCCCTCATCACTGTCAAACGCTCCCTAAAACACTTCAGCGAGAAGGCCTTTCTAATCGACCCTCCAGGAAGGATATTGACCTCATCCCGTTGATAGAGGATGCCTGGTTGCTCTTTAAAAGTTCTTTCCTCACCATCTTAAATAAGCATACCCCATTAAAAAAATGTAGAACTAAGAACAGATATAGCCCTTGGTTCACCCCAGACTTGACTGCCCTTGACCAGCACAAAAACATCCTGTGGCGTTCTGCATTTGCATCGAGTAGCATATGTAACTTATGTAACGATATGTAACTTCTCAGGAAAGAAATTTGCATTCTGTAGCACTAATTCCAAAAAGTTTTGGGACACTGTAAAGTCCATGGAAAATAAGAGCACATCCTCCCAGCTGCCCACTGCACTGAGGCTAGGAAACACTGTAAACACCGATAAATGTACGATAATCGAAAATTTCAATAAGCGTTTGTTGTACGGCTGGCCAAGCTTTCCACCTGGCTACCCCTACCCCGGCCAACAGCTTAGCACCCCCTGTAGCTACTTGCTCAAGCCCCCTCGCTTCTCCTTCACCCAAATCCAGACAGCTGATGTCCTGAAAGAGAAATGCAAAATCTGGTTCCCTACAAATCAGCTGGGCTAGACAATCTGGACCCTCTTTTTCTAAAAATTGTTGCAACCCCTATTACTAGCCTGTTCAACCTCTCGTTTGTATCATCTGAGATCCCCAAAGAATGGAAAGCTGCTGCGGTCATCCCCCTCTTCAAAGGGGGAGACACTCTAGACCCAAACTGTTATAGACCTATCTATCAACATGTCACATGTGCAACCAAAGGGAAAAAAATTCTAGATCACCTGTACTCCACACACAGAGACACGTACAAAGCTCTCCCTCACCCTCCATTTGATGAATCCGACCACAACGCTATCCTCCTGCTTACAAGCAAAAATTAAAGCAGGAAGCACCAGTGACTCGGCCTATAAAAAGTGATGCTAAACTACAGGACTGTTTAGCTATCACAGACTGGAACATCTTCCGGGATTCTTCCGATGGCATTGAGGAGTACACCACATCAGTCACTGGCATTATCAATATGTGCATTGAGGACGTTGTCCCCACAGTGACTGTACATACATACCCCAACCAGAAGCCATGGATTACAGGCAACATTTTCACTGAGCTAAAGTGTAAAGCTGCAGACACGTAGAATTCACGTCCGTTGCCATGAAGTGCTTTGAAAGGTTGGTAATGGCTCACATGAACACCATTTTCCCAGAAACCCTAGACCCACTCCAACTTGCATACTGACCAAACAGATCCACAGACGATGCATTCTCTATTGCAGTCCAAACTGCTCTTTCCCACCTGGACAAAAGGAACACTTATGTGAGAATGCTATTCATTGACTACAGCTCTCAACACCATAGTACCCTCAAAGCTCATCACTAAGCTAAGGATCCTGGGACTAAACACCTCCCTCTGCAACTGGATCCTGGATTTCCTGACGGGCGGCCCCCAGGTGGTGAGGGTAGGTAGCAACACATCTGCCACGCTGATCCTCAACACTGGAGCTCCACAGGGGTGAGTGCTCATTCCCGTCCTGTACTCCCTGTTCACCCATGACTGCACTGCCAAAATAAAGGAAACATCAACATAAAGTGTCCAGAACTGCATGACCAGGCACGACTCCAACACCATCATTAAGTTTGCAGACAACACAACAGTGGTAGGCCTGATCACCGACAACAATGAGACAGCCTATAGGGAGGAGGTCAGAGACATGGATGGGTGGTGCCAGAATAACAACATATCCCTCAATGTAACCAAGACAAAGGAGATGATTGTGGACTACAGGAAAAGGAGCACCGAGCACGCCCCCATTCTCATCGACGGGGCTATAGTGGAGCAGGTTGAGAGCTTCAAGTTCCTTGGTGTCCACATCAAAAACAAACTAGAATGGTCCAAACACACCCAGAGAGTCGTGAAGAGGGCACAACAAAGCTTATTCCCCCTCAGGAAACTAAAAAGATTTGGCATGGGTCCTGAGATCCTCAAAAGGTTCTACAGCTGCAACATCGAGAGCATCCTGACCGGTTGCATCACTTACTGGTACGGCAATTGCTCGGCCTCCAACCACAAGGCACTACAGAGGGTAGTGCGTACGGCCCAGAAAATCACTGGGCCTAAGCTGCCTGCCATCCAGGAGCTCTACACCAGGCAGTGTCAGAGGAAAGCCCTAATTGTCAAAGACCTCAGCCACCCCAGTCATAGACTGTTCTCTCTACTACCGTATGGCAAGTGGTACCGGAGTGCCAAGTCTAGGACAAAAGGGCTTCTCAACAGTTTTTACCCCCAAGCCATAAGACTCCTGAACAAGCTATCTGCATTGTGTCCCACCAACCCCTCTTTTACACTACTGCTACTCTCTGTTCATCATATATGCTTAGTTACTTTAACCATATCTACATGTACATACTACCTCAATCACCCTGACTAACCGGTGTCTGTATATAGCCTGTGTCTGTATACTACTTTTATAGCCTCACTACTGTATATAGCCTGTCTTTTTACTGTTGTTTTATTTCTTTACTTACCTATTGTTCACCTAACACCTTTTTTGCACTTTTGGTTAGAGCCTGTAAGTAAGCATTTCACTTTAAGGTGAAATGTTGTATTCTGCGCACGTGACAAATACAATTTGATTTGATTTGACCTATATCCATCCTGCTCTGCCTTCCTAAAATCTTCGAAATTCAAGTTAACAAACAGATCACCGACCATTTTGAATCCCACCGTATCTTCTCCACTATGCAAGCTGGTCATGGGTGCACCTCAGCCATGCTCAAGGTCCTAAACGATATCATAACCACCATCGATAAAAGACAGTACTGTGCAACCGTCTTCATCGACCTGGCCAAGTCTTTCCACTCTGTCAATCACCGCATTCTTATCGGCTTCTCAAATGACTGCCTCGTCTGGTTCACCAACTTCTTCTCAGATTGAGTTCAGTGTGTCAAACCGGAGGGCCTGTTGTCCTGAACTCTGGCAGTCTCTATGGGGATGCCACATGGTTCAATTCTCGGGCCAAATCTTTTCTCTGTATATATCAATGATGTCGCTCTTGCTGCTGGTGATTCTCTGATCCACCTCAACACAGACGACACCAATCTGTATACATCGGGCCCTTCTTTGGACACTGTGTGGACACCTCCAAACGAGATTCAATGCCATACAACACTCCTTCCGTGGCCTCCAACTGCTTTTAAATGCTAGTAAAACTAAATGCATGCTCTTCAACCGATTGCTGCCCGCACCCGCCCACCCAACTATTATCACTACTCCGGGACGGTTCTGACCTAGGATATGTGGACAACTACAAATACCTAGGTGTCTGGTTAAACTGTAAACTCTCATTCCAGACTCACAGTAAGCATCTCCAATCCGGGCCTCCCGGAGTGGTTAAGGGCGCTGTACTGCAGCACCAGCTGTGCCATCAGAGTCCCTGGGTTTGCGCCCAGGCTCTGTCGTAACCGGCCTCGACCGGGAGGTTCGTGGGGCGACGCACAATTGGCCTAGCGTCGTCCGGGTTAGGGAGGGATTGGTCGGTAGGGATCTCCTTGTCTCATCGCGCACCAGCGACTCCTGTGGCGGGCCGGGCGCAGTGCGCACTAGCCAAGGTTGCCAGGTGCACGGTGTAGCCTCCGACACATTGGTGCGGCTGGCTTCCGGGTTGGATACGCGCTGTGTTAAGAAGCAGTACGGCTGGTTGGGTTGTGTATCGGAGGACGCATGACATTCAGCCTTCGTCTCTCCCGAGCCCGTACGGGTGTTGTAGCAATGAGACAAGATAGTAGCTACTACAACAATTGGATACCACGAAATGGGGAGAAAAAGGGGTAAAAATTAAACAACAAAAAAAGCATCTCCAATCCATAATTAAATCTAGAATCTGCTTCCTATTTTGCAACAAAGCCTCCTTGACCCATGCTGCCAAACATACCCTCGTAAAACTCATTATCCTACCTATCCTTGACTTCGGCGATGCCATTTATAAAATAGCCTCCAACACTCTACAAATTGGATGTAGTCTGTCACAATGCCATCCGTTTTGTCACCAAAGTCCCATATACTACCCACCACTGCGACCTGTATGCTTTCGTTGGCTGGCCCTCACTACATATTCGTCGCCAAACCCACTGGCTCCAGGTCATCTATAAGTCTTTGCTAGGTAAAGCCGCGCCTTATCTCAGCTCACTGGTCACCATAGCAACACACACGCGTAGCACGCACTCCAGCAGGTATATTTCACTGGTCATCCCCAAAGCCAACACTTACTTTGGCCGCATTTCCTTCCAGGTCTCTGCTGCCAATGACTGGAACGAATTGCAAAAATCACTGAAGCTGTAGTCTCATATCTCCCTCTCTAACTGTAAGCATCAGCTGTCAAAGCAGCTGTACACAGCCAATCTGTAAATAGCACACCCAACTACCTCGTCCCCATATTGTTATTTATCCTCTTGCTCTTTTGCACCCCAGTATCTCCACTTGCACATCATCATCTGCACATCTATCACTCCAGTGTTAATGCTAAATTTATAATTTTTTTCACCTATATGGCCTATTTATTGCCTTACCTCCCTATTCTTCTACATTTGCACACAGTGTACATAGATTTTTCTATTGTCTTAATGACTATACGTTTGTTTATGTGTAACTCTGTGTTGTTGTTTTTGTCGCACTGCTTTGATTTATCTTGGCCAGGGCACAGTTGTAAAATGATAACTTTTTCTCAACTGGCCTACCTGGTTAAATAAAGGTGAAATAAAAATACAAAGTAGACCATGTGTAATTTTAACATGGACTAAGAAAATGTTTCCATGCTTTCTCACTGTTTTTGTTTGTGTTGGTTCCAAGGCAGTCGATCAAACAATCATGCAGAGCAGATGAAGCAAAAAAGACCTGTAAAAACAGACTTGGGTTCAATGACAAACCTGCTTAAAAAATAGTATATTTTGAGCTCAATTCAGGCATAACAACAATATGTAAGGTAAGTCTCACTTGCTGGCCTAAAAGAAACCTAGGCATCTTTTGGACTCCTGTACTCCCTTAATTTAATATGTGCTGCAGAACTTTGTTTATAGAGAGGCCTTTTTTTCAGCATCAGTTTTGTCGTATGATTTTCATTTGGAGGAAGCTACGCTGCATTAACAAACAGCGCCCTAAGGTATCACTGGCTGCTTAAACAACCACAGGCTATTTCCCCCTTACTGTATTGCCTCAAACATTCTGTATAGAACAACAACACACTCATAAAAATATGTATTTCACAAAAGTTTGATCCCTCCCAACAAATGTTTTTATAAAAGGCTAGATATGACAGATGAAAGGCCATTACATTTATTCTTAACAGTATAATACTGTAGAGTTATATCCTATACACAGGTACAGATGTTATGTAGCGATGTGTCTTTTTACACTGCCACAGTAAAACTGATACCTCTTAATAGCAATCCCGGACCCGGGATCGTAATCATAGCCTTAAACGAATTAGCATAACGCAGTGGACATAAATACCCCTAGAAACTTTTCCTATTCATGAAAATCGCAAATTAAATGAATGAAATATATTCAAACACAAGCTTAACCTTTTGTTAACAACACTGTCATCTCAGATTTTCAAAATATGCGTTACAGCCAACGCTAGACAAGCATTTGTGTAAGTTTATCATGGCATAATGCTATGCTAGGCTCTGTTGGCAGCAGGCAACATTTTCACGAAAATAAGAAAAGCAACCAAATTAAATCATTTACCTTTGAAGAACTTCGGATGCTTTCACTCAGGAGACTCCCAGTTAGATAGCAAATGTTCCTTTTTTCCAAAAATATTATTTTTGTAGGCGAAATTGCTCCCCTTTTTGTTCATCATGATTGGCTGAGAAATCGACCGGAAAATGTTACCACTACAACGGCAAACTTTTTTCAAAATTAGCTCCATAATATCGACAGAAACACGGCAAATTTTGTTTAGGATCCATCCTCAAGGTGTTTTTAACATATATATTCGATAATATATCCGTCGAGGCAATTGGTTTCTCATAAGAAGCAATTGGAAAAATGGCTACCTCAGTATTTTACGCAAGATTTTTTCTGCGGGAGAAACCATGTGACCACTTGCTATATATGGTCCCTTACAGCTATTCTTCAATGGAAATGCGTAAAAAGACGTCACGATGCTGTAGACGCCTTGGGGAATACGTGGAAAACGTAAACTCATTCGTAGCTCATTCACAGCCATATAAGGAGTCATTGGCATGAGGCGGTTTAAAAAAATGCGGCACTTCCTGGTTGGATTTTTATCTGGGTTTCGCCTGTAACATCAGTTCTGTTGCACTCACAATATCTTTGCAGTTTTGGAAATGTCAGAGTGTTTTCTATCCAAAGCTGTCAATTAAATGCATAGTCGAGCATCTTTTCGTGACAAAATATCTTGTTTAAAATGGGAACGTTTTTCATCCAGCATTTTTAATAGCGCCCCCTAATGCTTAACTGGTATCACTCATAATTCATACTTGCGGAGTATCTTTACAAATAGGACAACACCTATACATAAATGGTGCCCCGTGTGAGGACGATTTCCTACAGCTATGTCAAGTTAACATGAATGTAAAGTTTACATGTCAATTATTAGATGAGATGTGCTAACAAGAGGTAATATCAAATTCACCCATGCATTATAACACATGAGCAAAGGAAGAAGTACTGTAATTTATCATACCTGCATTTGAGTCATTGTTGTGGTTGCTAAAACTTCACAATTACCTTCAAATGAGCAGGAGAATCAACATTCTCTGTAACAGAACAAAGCATGGCTCACAGCTGTAATATAAATTGGGGAAATTATTGTCACAGCCCATGTTTCTCTCTGCTTTAACATAGTTACATGACTGTACTAGGACATTTATGGACTGCTTGATCCAGTGGTGGTAGATTAAAACAAAATCTAGCAAACTGGGTTGAACAACCTTCACGAAGGAGTCTCACTGCATACTATGCAATAAATAACATATTATGAACACTGAACACTGTTTCTCTCTGCTTTAACATAGTTACATGACTGTACTAGGACATTTATGGACTGCTTGATCCAGTGGTGGTAGATTAAAACAAAATCTAGCAAACTGGTTTGAACAACCTTCACGAAGGAGTCTCACTGCATACTATGCAATAAATAACATATTATGAACACTGAAGTGTTGTTAGAGTTTATTTTCCTTTTCTGATTTAATCTATTTTCCTCCATTTTTTTCTTGAGGACCTTCTTCCTGCTTGTGAAAATGAGGTTTGTATTGATGAGCTGGGCCCAATATTGATTTCCCATCATTCCTGGTGTGGACATTTTCTTGTCTATTATACTACAGTCGCAGCATATTCCCCTAGCAGCCGTAAAGTGGATATATGGACAACCTGACCTTGGCAATATGGAGATAATGAAATATCCTTAATGACCCTTCCTGAAAGATTTTACAGGCCCGACTATAGACTGCCAACCCATGTACAATAATAGTTAGTGGTGGGGGATTTTAAAGGCCTACCTAAATATATAGCTTGCTAAACGTATTGGTGGAACTGTTAACTCTTCTATTTGGCAAAAGTAATGTAACCATTAAGGACAGATGGGTACATATTAGGCGCTAAAACATGAAACATGACCAGTGAGTGAAGTTTGTTTTGAAGGGTACTGTAAGATGTGGAATATGCAGGGAGAGTATTGGAAGAGTTACCTCTTGGCTTGCACTGTTTAGCATTGGTAACTACAACCTTTGTTTAGTGGTGCTTTCATGTAACTTTCATTCAATGAATACCTAAGAAAAATGTTTTACTAAGAGGAGAAACATGAACACTGATGTTAATGACTTAACCCACAATCATATAAATATACCCCAGTGGCATACTAGTTTTGGTTCAGACCTAAGCTGAGCATACAGCATGCAGGTGAATACTGTAGATCATTATTCACTCTACTATCTGACAGGCATTTCAGCGATAGGTAGTGATAGAAGATAATCATCCACAGAGCTGAGCAACAATGAACTCGCCCCACCACTACACTATCTTGAGGAGAGCACTTCAAACATGTTTCACATCAAACACAAAAGCAGCCATCTCCTTTGATGTCATTGTCAAATAATGAGTTTTGCTCCATCACATTTAAACTCTACCTCTCCCACTGGGAGAAGAGGTACATCTGACATGTAGGTAAGAGATGTGCTAGAAAATGAAAAGAGCAGTTGTGTTGTCTGATGCAGCCCTCCATCCAGAGGCAATCATACAAATAATGTACATCACTTCTAACATAGTCACCATAAGATAATATGAGCCTCACTATCTGTCACGTTCTGACCTTTATTTGGTTTGTTTTGTCATTATTTAGGATGGTCAGGGCATGAGTTGGGGTGGGCAGTCTATGTTTGTTTTTCTATGATTTGGGTATTTCTATGTTTCGGCCTAGTATGGTTCTCAATCAGAGGCAGGTGTCATTAGTTGTCTCTGATTGAGAATCATACTTAGGTAGCCTGGGTTTCACTGTGTGTTGGTGGGTGATTGTTCCTGTCTCTGTGTTTGCACTAGATAGGACTGTTTTAGGTTTTTGCACATTTGTTGTTTTGTTAGTTTATTCATGTACAGTTTCTTTATTAAAGTACAATGAATAACAACCACGCTGCGTTTTGGTCCGCCTCTCCTTCACCTCAGGAAAACCGTTACACTATCATTATACTGGATAGGACATCACATTTAATAGGTGTTGATGAAAGTGCTAATGTAATTATGTGAAGCAAGAGTTGTGTTACATATTTGTAAAGTTACTGTTATACTTGTACTTATTGAGTTTGAACCCCTTTACGAGTCGGCTTCTGGTTGAAATAAGGTCCTAACCACAAGTCTGTACGGCTTTTCTGGGTCTAACTTGAGGAGGTGGTTGCAGAGGCAGGTGGCTGAGCTTGGCTGGTTCAGATGAAATCTTGCCATAGACACGGCTGGTACGTAATGACTATAATCACAGCAGATAAGCAACTGGTGCATAGGAAAGAGGGAGGGAATGAGGGGTGAGGGAGATAAAAAGAGAAAGAGTAATTTAATCTTTTGGACTCATATGTACGACATCTGCGGGGTTTCTGGGAGATGCCTTTCATTGAATGACATTTAGATTACAGAGGCACCCCTGCTCACACCACTGTCAATATCCCCCTCTCCACAATAGAGGTTCTGATACTCAGCAACACCATTCTCAGAATAAAGCCTGTAAGCATTATATATGGACATGATCAGGATTTAGGATGAATGAGAAGAACATACATTACAATGGAATCTATGTTTTTTAAAAATCTATTTCAAATTGCACTCACTTTGAAGGTTGTTTAGCAAAGCATGGTGTATTTGATTGTTAAAAACATGAACCGCTAATGTACTATGCAATTCTGTATTACATCAGCTGTAAAGTGGGATTATGGGCAATTTGAACCATCTTCATCATCATAATAATGATCATAATCCTCATCATAATTGTCTTCGTCATCTTCACCATCATCATAATCATCATTTAACTATTCTCATCAGTGTAAGACACAACAACTTAGTCCTTTGTGCCTTCCCTGTTTCCTGGTGTTGACATTAAACAGGATATTCACTGATATTAGAGAGATCACATGTTGCACTGCTGACATATTTCAAATGTATCTAGGATTAATGATATATCATGGTAAGGGATCTACAAAAACCATTAGTAAACCTGACACTTTGATGTCAGATTTTTAAAAATCCACAAGTAATCTTTTTGATTTATGAAAATGTGTCCAGGTTCATCGAGAGTGATTTCAGGTTTATCACATCCTGGTTAGAAATATTAATGATTTTCAATTTGTAAATCTGATGCTGCCATGTTCGGAAGTGCTCCGCAGAATCACCAAAGGCTGATATCAAGGTCTCGAGCTTGTTCCTGGAACCATGATTACTTTATCAAAATATCGCTACCTACAGTATGAGTTACATTTCACTTATTTTCCTCTCTTGCACTCTCCACCCGTTCATTTCTTTCTCGTCATGTTTAAGTGTTAAACACATTTTTCAAAAAGAGCCTCAAAACACCACAGCCACAACTTATTTCATTGCTCGGAAAATCTTTTCAGGTAAATTTAACATGCCTTTTAAATTCCCGCTGACTACATTAAGTTATCTGACCTTCATTGCCTCAATAAGATTTTACACCACTAATTTGCAGTGGGAGAGAAGCCACAAAGCTTGCATAAAAGTGAGAATGACAGATCAAATATTAGACAATTATGAGTTACCTTTCTGTTTATGCCTCAAATGTATTGTTATTACCATGTACCATTAAGATAAACAAACAAGCTAAATTCCTGACACATGCACTTTTCCACACATGCCCAACTTTGAAGTGTAACATGCGGGACACCTGTACAATGCAATCTTTGTAACAATGCTGATGAGCAGCAAAGCTAGATCATCACTTTTGAGATGGTGGACAAAGTTTACTAGATTTTGATGGCTATGACATGTTAACACGTTCACACATCCCTTTCACTCTCGCAATCTCATGGCCGCAAATCAGAGCTGTACTCACTTGTTATGAAGGCTCCGTGGCATTCTGTTCACAACATGCCCATGACAGACATGAATTAGAATGGCACTTTGCGAGTTGGTAGTTTTACAACACAAACATGTATTGTTGTGACACCTCTGCTGAAATGTGCTGCTTCAAAAGAGTCATTTGTAGCTAACGGAGGCCAAGATTGCTCTTACCTGTCACAATGTCCATTTGAAGGTCCTTTTGGTTTGCTTTATTACACAGTAATTTTTGCTGCATGTTATCTGTATAGTCAACAGAGGAGGCTGGTAGGAGGAGCTATAAGAGGATAGGCTCAAACATGTGGTTTCCATATGCTTGATGTGTTTGATACCGTTCCATTTATTCCCTTCCAGCCATTACAGTAAGCCCATCCTCCCATAGCTCATCCGACCAATTTAAGAGGAAGTCGTC
Organism: Oncorhynchus mykiss; assembly: GCF_057628025.1. Lineage (NCBI taxonomy): Eukaryota > Metazoa > Chordata > Actinopteri > Salmoniformes > Salmonidae > Oncorhynchus > Oncorhynchus mykiss. The sequence continues at coordinate 26,150,978 of NC_143027.1, forward strand.
AACCCTGTTATAGTCAACGCTGTTACTTTATTTGACACTTAATAGATGGGAATTTTTTTAATTATTAAGTTGAACACCAATTTTTTTTAACAAGTTACACTACTCAAAAGGCACCTAATTGGTGAAACGACCCTACAATAACCTTCATGTAAATAGTGAATAATACATAAACGGTGCCCCATGTGAAGAGAATCCACTACACTTTGCTGTCTGACTTTTTCTTGTTCCTCTGTTGCAGGAATTTGCCAGTTGGTAAGTCAGTGTGATACAGTGTTTATTGCTTTTTAGTAAAGAGCCTAGGGGAGTTTGTGTGTCCTAGTGAGGGTGATTAACAAACATGGAGGGGTGGCGGGATACAACTGCAGGCAGGGGCGGACTGGGACCATAAATCGTCCCTGGCATTTCTAACACACAACCCATTTTTTCTAGAGGCCCTCATTTTGTTAATTGAAGCCCTAGTTTTTTCCAGATAATGATCAATTCGTGAAAAAAAAAAATGTAGACAGGCCCCTGGTAGCCTGGTAGTTAGAGCGTTGGGCCAGTAACTGGAAGGTTGCTGGATTGAATCCCCAACCTGACAAGGTAAAAATCTGTAATTCTGCCCCTGAGCAAGGCAGTTAACCCACTGTTCCCGGGCACTGACAACATGGATGTCAATTAAGGCAGCCCTGCACACCTCTCTGATTCAGATGGGTTGGGTTAAATGCAGAAGACACATTTCAGTTGAAGGCATTCAGTTATACAACTGACTATGTATCTCCCTTCACTAGGCTAAAATTTACCAGCCCATCTGGCATTTGCCCAAAAGCCAGACGGCCAGTCTGCCTCTGACTGTGTGAGTTTACACAGGCAGCCCAATTCTGATCTTTTTTCACGAATTGGTCTTTTTACCAATCTTTTTCAGAGCTGACTGGATTATTGTCCCGGACTCTGCCTCTCCCCGGTCCTGGAATGGGCTCCTTCCTCCAGACTTGCCTGCCATCCTGGCTCCCATCGGACCCTGGCCTTTGTACAACAATGTTTTTGGTGGACCACCATGGTTCCTGATGTCTCCACGTTAGACGCTACCTGCACTGTGCGTGCTCAGAATAAGACCCAGCAGCAAGCTCCAGCTGGCCTCCTACATCCACTCCCTGTTCCTCACCGCCCCTGGTCCCATATATCCCTGGACTTCGTCACTGGTTTCCCTCCATCAGATGGCAACATCACTATCCTTATGGTGGTGGAGTTCCAAAGCAGGCCATTTCATTCCCCTTCCGAAGTGACCCTCAGCCAAGGAAATGGCCCAGCTCTTCAGCCAGCCTGTCCTCCGTTTTTTCCCCCAGTCCAACAGCCAGTCAGAGCGAGCCAATCAGGACCTGGAGACGGCTCTTCGTTGCCTCTTCTCTGCCAACCCCACCAACTGGAGCCAGAAACTTGTGTGGATGGACCACCCTTCCCTGCTCGGCTGCTAGTCTCTCCTTTCAAGTGTTCCATGGGATATCAGATGTTCGTCCTCCGCTGTCGCCATACCTGGAAGAGAGCCCGGTCCGCTCTTCTTAAGACCACCTCCAGGTATCAGAGACAGGCGGACCTCCACCAGACCCCTGCTCCCCGCTATCGTCTCGGGCAGAGGGTATGGCTGTCCACTCGGGATCTGCCCCTCCTGGTGGAGAGAGGCAGATCCCCATCTTTCCCCATCTCTAAGGTTCTTAGCCCCTCTGCTGTTCGTCTTCTGTTGCCCAGCACCCTCCGTATAGATTCCACTTTTCATGTGTCTAGGATCAAACCTCTCTATCACAGCCCTTTGTCTGCTGAGAATCAACATTTCTGCATCTGGGTCTTACCCTGAGTCGTGTTAAACTGATCAGAGGACCAATTTGTGTTTATAAATTCAACAGTTCAGTCTTCTGAAAACGTACTAATAATGAATGTGTGATATCATTAATCAATGCAGGATATTACCTTCACTCCATTAACCTGAATAAATAGTGTGTTAATTTCAGCTACAATACATTAATTGTAAAACATTTGTTTAACATTACCAGATTTTAATTGTGAAGGTCTTAATTTAATAATAATATAATATATATGTTATTTGGATAGCTCTAGAGCCACTCTGTCCCTGTACCAGCTCCCTCTGTGGTGGGGATGGAGAAGGACTTGTATTCCCCACGATCTCATCCCATTTCCATTCATTGTGCTTGCCTGGGGATATAAGGCCACGAGCAGTTGGCTCTTTCTGTTAATGAGGGTCTGGTGCTACGACAAATGCTGCCATCCATATTGCTCAGCTTCTCTGTGTTAGATTTTAAGGTGATTTAGGCAATCTGAAGAGAGATGGGGCGTCTGATCATTACCTTTATTGCAAAAAGAAAATTCCTCGCTTACACAGCTAATACACTGAAAATACGTGAACATTCCTTTGCGTGTGTGTGTTTTACGGGTTTGAAGTTGCACACTAAATACAGATAAGCTGAACAATCCCATTTTCAAACAACTTCCTGACTCTCATTCAGACATGCTGGTTATTTTCTCATAAGAAATCAATAGGAGGATGGAGAGTGAACAGAGATGCGTAGATGTGAAAAGCGGCTGCTCTGAGAAGACTCAGAGACAGGCTGATTTCTCTAGAGGGAGAGAGAGGAAAAGCTCAAATGTGTTCCATACCCCTAGCTAGATACCATTTGGAAATGGAGTTGGAATGCAAAACCCTCCATTGCCCCAGCTCCTCTCTGAGCTGTGAATTCTCATTTGTTAAAAACCTGTCTGTGCTAATTTGGTTTGATGTGCCTCAGTCTGTATGCCTACCTCCCTCTTTGGTCATGTTTCCCACAGGGACTGCAAAGGTCAAGGGTGACAGACAGTACTACTAGTGGGATTGTATATTTAATTCATAGCTGTAGGTGCTAATTAGAGAACTGTCCTGGAGGCGTTTTGAGGTTGAAAAAGTCAAGCGAAGGATCAGTGTGTGAGTAACCATCCACCCACTTCCAACCAGCCCCTGCTGCCCTGACATACTGTGACAAAGAGAGCTGTAAACGAACAGGCTGCCCCTCGCTACAGACTTGACAACAGCAGTCTCTGACAACCAAACAAATTAAAGATGGCTTATGATGAAGTATGGTGGTCTGAGAGGGTAGACTGCAAGTGCCAGGACTTCATTTGTGTCAGACTAGCAAAGATGGTAATGAATTCCTGTGGTGTGGCCGGACACTGTACCAGGTTTTGATATTCATGCCATGAAGATACGAGATACAGATTCTGGACAGGCCATGCTGTCATTTCTAGTTGCATCACTTCCTAAATGTATTCTCCTCATATCCATACATGTGGATGAGACCTTCGATTTTAAGTCCAGGTCAATTTTTGCACACAACAAACAATAGCATTTGAACCACATCTTAAAACCACAAAGTGCAAATTCTTTTGATTCTTCATGTAGTAAAACGCCTCCGACGTCTGTAAGGCTGTGGGGCCTGAGTATTTTGTAGATTCTGTAAATATCCTTTTATTGAGAATGTCGATGAGGAGATCTGGTTACCGATGCTGGGCTTAATTGCGCCCAGAGAGTTCTGTCTGAGGACTTTTTAGACCCCCAATTACTTCACATTTTCTTCATTTGTGTGGCGATGACCTTCCTCCAGTCATGACTGAAATCAGGCTGGTGTCACTTCATGTCGACCGGTCTCCTGAGAGTCATGCATCAGTGATTCTATAACCGACTATATTTATTTTAAGTTCACTTGGTTCCCCAGTTAAAAAAAATATACATTCATATCAAGACAATTAACCAAATAATTTTTTGTGTTTTGAAAAAGAAAATCGCATTCATTTTTAAATGATTAGATGCCTTCGTCATTTTCTTATTCTGTGACTGAACAGTAGTATCTTCACTCCTGTATTTGACTAATTTCTTCTGTACTTTTGTATAAAATAAATACAAAGAAACATGGCTGAGGGAGCTGAGGATAGAAAGAGCTGTTTCTCTTAAGTGTACTTTTGCTAATTGTATTACATCAAGGAAAAAGAGGAACTGCAGCCAGCATAAAACAATTGAAATAATAAAAACAATAATAGCGCTCAACTGAGCCGCCTGCCATTAGCAAGATGAATTAGTTGGGTCCATACTAGTGACAACAGCTACAGAGGGAAAATGATCCTGGTGCCTTGAAGACCTGAGCTCCCAGACACCACCAGGAAGCAGACAAAGGGCCTGAGACCCAGTGGACACACACACACATGCACGCACACACAGAAACATAGTTGGCACAGAAAAGAAAAGTGCCTACATGCAATGAAAAATCTGAGAAATTGAATACAATAGAAAATTATATATTTATTTTTGCAATAATACTTGCAGGAACTTCCAGTATTACTTTTCATACACCATATGAAAAGTGCTCACTTTGGTACTTTGACAAATGAAACAGTGAACACAAAGAAAAAAGCATAATATACCGAATAAAAATATAAACGCAACATGCAACAATTAGTTACTGTTCATATAAGGAAATCAGTCAATTGAAGTAAATTCATTAGGCCCTAATCTATGGATTTCACATGACTGGGAATACAGATATTCATCTGTTGGTCACAGATACTTAAAAAAAAGGTAAGGGCGTGTATCAGAAAACCAGTCAGTATCTGGTGTGACCACCATTTGCTTCATGCAGCCAGTGCGACACATCTCATTCACATAGAGTTGATCAGGCTGTTGATTGTGGCCTGTGGAATGTTGTCCCTCTCCTCTTCAATGGCTGTGCGAAGTTGTTGGATATTGGCGGGAACTGGAACACGCTGTCATACACATCATTCCAGAGCATCCCAAGCGTGCTCAATGGGTGACAGGTCTTGTGAGTATGCAGACCATGGAAGAACTGGGACATTTTCAGCTTCCAGGAATTGTATTCAGATCCTTGCGACATGCCGTGCATTATCGTGCTGAAACTTTGAGGTGATGGCGGCGGACAAATGACATGACAATGTGCCTCGGGATCTCGTTAACAGTATCTCCGTGCATTCAAATTGCCATGAATAAAAAGGCAATTGTGTTCGTTGTCTGTAGATTATGCCTGCCCATACCATAACCCCACTAAGACCATGGGGCACTCTGTTCACAACCTTGACATCATCAAACTGCTCACCCATACAACACCATACACGTGGTTCTCGGTTTTGAGGCTGGTTGGACGTACTGCCAAATTGCAGTTGTGAGGCCGGTTGGACATACTGCCAAATTCTGAAAAATTCTCTGGCAAATGCTCTGGTGGACATTCCTCCAGTCAAATCAAATCAAAATAAAGTTTAGTTGTCAAGTGCGCCAAATACAACAGGTGTAGTAGACCTTACAGTGAAATGCTTTCTTACAGGCTCTAACCAATAGAGAGAGAGAAAAAAAGGTATGTGTGTGTGTGTAGGTAAGTAAAGAAACAATACAACAGTAAAAAGACATTTGAAAATAACAGTAGCAAGGCTATATACAGACACCGGTTAGTCAGGTTTATTGAGGTAGTATGTACATGTAGGTATGGTTAAAGTGACTATGGATATACTGTATGATGAACAGAGCGTAGCAGTAGCATAAAAGAGGGGTTGGCGAGTGTTGGGACACAATGCAGATAGCCTGGTTAGCCAATGTGTGCGGGAGCACTGGTTGGTCGGGCCAACTGAGGTAGTATGTACATGAATGTATAGTTAAAGTGACTATGCATATAAGATAAACAGAGAGTAGCAGCAGCGTAAAAAGAGGGGTTGGAGGGGTCACAATGCAAATAGTCTGGGTAACCATTTGATTAACTGTTCAGGAGTCTTATGGCTTGGGGGTAAAAACTGTTGAGAAGCCTTTTTTTCCTAGACTTGGCACTCGGTACCGCTTGCCATGAGGTAGTAGAGAGAACAGTCTATGACTGGGGTGGCAGGGGTCATTGACAATTTTTAGGGCCTTCCTCCGACATCGCCTGGTGTAGAGGTCCTGGATGGCAGGCAGCTTAGCCCCAGTGATGTACTGGGCCGTACGCACTACCCTCTGTAGTGCCTGCGGTCGGAGGCCAAGCAATTGCCGTACCAGGCAGTGATGCAACCGGTCAGGATGCTCTCGATGTAGCAGCTGTAGAACCTTTTGAGGATTTCAGGACCCATGCCAAATCTTTTTAGTTTCCTGAGGGGGAATAGGCTTTGTCGTGCCCTCTTCACGACTGTCTTGGTGTGTTTGGACCAATCTAGTTTGTTGTTGATGTGGACACCAAGGAACTTGAAGCTCTTAACCTGCTCCACTACAGCCCTGTCGATGAGAATGGGGGCGTGCTCGGTGCTCATTTTCCTGTAGTCCACAATCATCTCCTTAGTCTTGGTTACGTTGAGGGATAGGTTGTTGTTATTCTGGCACCACCCGGCCATGCTTGAAACATGTTGGTATTATAGACTCAATCAGGACATGTTGAAAATGTCAGTGAAGACACCTGCCAGTTGATCAGCACATGCTCGGAGCACACGTCCTGGTAATCCATCTGGCCCCGCAGCCTTGTGTATGTTGACCTGCTTCAAGGTCTTACTCAAGCCGGCTGCGGAAAGCATGATCACACAGTCGTCCGGAACAGCTAATGGTCTCATGTATTAAATCTTGGATTAAATCTTAGCCCTGCAGTGGTGCTTGCCTTGAAGTGACCATAGAAGTGTTTTAGCTCGTCTGGTAGGCTCGTGTCACTGGGAAGCTCGCGGCTGTGCTTCCCTTTAGTAGTTTGCAAGCCCTGCCACATCCGACGAGCGTCGGAGCCGGTGTAGTATGATTAAATCTTAGCCCTGTAGTGATGCTTTGCCTGTTTGATGGTTCGTCGCAGGGCATAGGAGGATTTCTTGTAAGCTTCCGGGTTAGAGTCCCGCACCTTGAAAGCGGCAGCTCTACCCTTTAGCTCAGTGAAAATGTTGCCTGTAATCCATGGCTTCTGGTTGGGGTATGTACGTACAGTCACTGTGGGGACGACGTCCTTGATGCACTTATTGATAAAGCCAGTGACTAATGTGGTGTATTCCTCAATGTCATCAGAAGAATTCCGGAACATTTTTCAGTCTGTGATAGCAAAACAGTCCTGTAGTTTAGCATCTGCTTCATCTGACCACTTTTTTATAGGCCTAGTCACTGGTGCTTCCTGCTTCAATTTTTGCTTGTAAGCAGGAATCAGGAGGATATAGTTGTGGTCGGATTTATCAAATGGAGGGCGAGGGAGAGCTTTGTATGCATCTCTGTGTGTGGAGTACTGGTGATCTAGAATTGTTTCCCCTCTGGTTGCACATTTAACATGTTGATAGAGATTTGATAGAACTTTTTTAAGTTTCCCTGCATTAATAAAGTCTCCGGCCACTAGGAGCGACGCCTCTGGGTGAGTGGTTTCCTTTTTGCTTATTTCCTTATACAGCTGACTAAAATCTTAGTCTAATCCGAGGTGAGTGATCGCTGTCCTGATATCCAGAAGCTCTTTTCTGTCATAAGATACGGTTGCAGAAACATTATGTACAAAATAGGTTACAAATAACATGAAAAAAAACACATAATAGCACAATTGGTTGCTGCAATTGCCTCCGGGGCCATTTTAGCATGCCAATTGCACGCTCCCTCAAAACATGAGAAATCTGTGGTATTGTGTTGTGTGACAAAACTGCACATTTTAAGTGGCTTTTTGTTGCCCCCAGCACAAGGTGCATCTGTATAATGATCATGCTGCTCTTGATATGCCACACCTGTCAGGTGGAGGGCTTATCTTGGCAAAGAAGGAATGCTTACTAACAAGGATGTAAACCAATTTGTGCACAAAATTTGAGAGAAACAATATTTGTATGCATTTGGAACATTTCTGAATTTCACATTAACACGTTTGTTTGTCATGATAGTATGAATGGTCAGTATCTATGCTCGTCATTGTTAGTGCCAGCGGGATGAGTGATGACATGTGAAGTATGACATCATGCCAGTGGTCATGCCAGGTGTCTCCTAACAACCTCCTCAGGGTTCACAACACAACCTCCTTCTGTCCGGCCCTGGGTCTCCCCTTATCCACCCCACCCTGGCCAGTACAATGCTTGGCTAGCTTCTACGCTCATTGTCAAAGTTGATACTGTGGATCTGCCTTTGTGATAGCATAACATCTTTCCTGATACATCATTCTATTGGGAATAATGTATGTATTTAGGCACCTGAGCTTTACCTGGTCAGGTCACAAAAAAACTCCTGGACTTCAAGGATGGGGTCAAATCGAATTGAAGGCAGTCAAATCAGGAAGTAAATACCGGAAATAAATAACCATTCAGAATTTGAAAAAACACCATCAATTGTTTATGACTCGTGAAGACACTGAGGAGTAGAAGGTATTTATTGATAATAAAAACAATCAAACTGACTTCCTGAATTTATTTCTGGAATTCAGGGCTTCATCTGTAAAAGAGACCTTGGTCTAGGGTATCAATCCTTGATAAAATAAAGGGTAAATAAAATAAAAATATGCATTTTCACAAGTCCTGTGCCATGGTTATCCTTTCTAGAGAGAGCTACTGTATAGCCTTTATGGTGGTCACTAAAGGTGTTGTTGTCACACAAACATTGCCTCTAGCCATCGCCACTAGCCACAGCCTCATATTTGTATTTGTTCTGCTATGAATCATAGGTGGCCCAAAGCTGTCTTGATAAATAGCTACTCCAGGCAAGTATGGAGTATGCTCTCTGACACTATAGGTCACATAACCTTGTTGTCGGGACTAAGACTAATGCAATGTGAAGTGTCAAGTTATTATACTGAAACTAGACTGAGGAATCTGAGCTATTCTGGTGATAGAAAATAGGTGAAACAAGGCAAGGTGAATGTAGAAAGGTCACAGAACAAAGAGATAGTGAGGAGCAAATGAGAGCGTACGGTCGGGGAAGTATTACATATTAACGGTGGCCTGTTGGAGTTAAGGGGCAATGGGGGTACTTGCTAGTTGATATGAATAATAATTGGCTGCACAGAACAATTGAACACGTGAAATGTAATAGCTACACAATGCAGACTTGGTAGCACACAATGTTTGTAAGGAACTTGTTTGTTTATTTCAAGACTAAATAATGCAATAATAATTCAACTCACTGTGTCTCCTGAGCAAATTCCTCAGCACCTGTCAGAGATTGCGGTATGGTGCCTTTTGAGAGAGATGCTAGATGAAAACATGCTATTATAACAAAGCCAAGTAAACTCAAAGTAATTGTCTACAGATGGTGAAAACAAGCTGCAGCTGTTAATACTGTGTGAAACATGAGATATAAAATATGAATGTAACAGCAAGGGATTGAGAACACACAGCACACAGACCCAAAGCTAATGACTTCCCATTACAGAATATAACCTACTGATCTGACTGTGCTCTAGGTACACAGAGCATTTAAAGAGAACAGTCCATGACCTGCTCGTAATGGTGGTGGTGGGGGGGAGAAAGAGAGAGAGAAAGAGAGAATGTGCCTTTTTCCCTCTTCTATTTTTGGGACTTGATGTCAGTGTACTTTACCAGCACAAAGGCATCCCATGCTTACTGACATGCCTCTGCTGAGAGGTAAAGAGAACATCTGTCTCCTGTCACAAGCCTTCACAGGTCTGCCATTACCCAACAAGGTAAGATAAGCCACCATCAGTTTCGGGAGGAGGCCACTTGAAACCTTGTTGCAATCCTCATATAACAGCATATGTTGTACTAGCTCTAGGAGGGCAAGATGGTTGAATGGGTTCAGTAGGCTTTGAAATGGAATTGAGAATGAACATCATAGATGCAAGGATAGGTGGGATCAAATGTTAATTAACTGAACTGTTTAAAGCTCAAAGGCCACTCAGGACTCATCTCTTTATAGAAATCAGCACTCCAGATCTACTCAGTATAGCGAGTCCATGCCCCATTATGCTCACACTCAATAAATCAAACTAGTCTATAGCTTGGGCGCTATGTATGACAAAACAAGTTCTGATAAAGTAAGAGGAGTGTATTATAATAAAACCATATCCACTGAAGGCAAACTGCAGTTTTGTGTAATGAGTGATGACTACATCCAGACTGGCAACATTTGCTCTATAAATATTAACTGCCTTCTGTATAACTATCCCATTATCAAAATGCAAGAATATTGCAAAATGCATGCTTTTCAAATAGTATTATGACAATTCTTTCAGAAGTCTTTACCTACTAGTAAGGGTGGTGGGTAAGCCTACTGTAGATTATTTGGTGACAGGTGGCAATTTTAAACAACAGAATAAGCCTACACAATGCTAACATACTCAACCTAGGTCATTTACATATACATAGAACCAAACAGAAAACAGCAATACTTTTTCAGCTTCATCGCTATTTTCCTGCAATGGAGATGTCTGTGCACATTGTTAATAAAATGTGTGGTGGAAAAGCAATGCATTTGTCTATAAATCACCCACCAAGCAGGGAGAGGCAGGCCCTGTGTTGTAATGGGAGTGTGGTACTTCAATGAAATATTAAAGGATCCTAATGAAAAATAGGAAGATTGCCTTTCTCTGCACACTTTCAAATGTGTTTATTAATTTATGTTTTAAATCATACCAATTTCATTTGGTGAGTAGAGCCAGGCATACAAGAGTAGTTTACATTTTAACGTATAAATATTGTCCCCTATTGAAATGTAACATGGGTCTTTGAACAATGTACTAGCAGCAATAAATCAAAAAGAGTAGAATATTGCATTTCACATTTACATTTAACTGAATATGAACTCTACCTTAATAAAATAAAGGATATCTTTCTTTAATTTAATAGGCACCATCTCAGATCTTGCCGATTGCTAGTATAATTCAGGATTTCCATATTTAATGATGCATGATTTTCATTGTAAATTTTACTTGGAAAATGTTGTCTTTAATGAACCTTAGAGAAAACTCTAGTAGGCATTTCTGTGACAAATATTATTTCTAAAGGTGTTTTGGTCATTTTGATTATTTTAATACAAAAGCCCAATGAATAATATTTGAACAATAAAGACAGACTTAAATGTGTGTTATTTATTTATGTTACATGCCACATAGGGTTCCTACGGTATGTGCAGTACTCATTCAGAGTTTTGTAACATTACTATTGAGCTATATACAGTGCCTTGCGAAAGTATTCGGCCCCCTTGAACTTTGCGACCTTTTGCCACATTTCAGGCTTCAAACATAAAGATATAAAAATGTATTTTTTTGTGAAGAATCAACAACAAGTGGGACACAATCATGAAGTGGAACGACATTTATTGGATATTTCAAACTTTTTTAACAAATCAAAAACTGAAAAATTGGGCGTGCAAAATTATTCAGCCCCTTTACTTTCAGTGCAGCAAACTCTCTCCAGAAGTTCAGTGAGGATCTCTGAATGATCCAATGTTGACCTAAATGACTAATGATGATAAATACAATCCACCTGTCTGTAATCAAGTCTCCGTATAAATGCACCTGCACTGTGATAGTCTCAGAGGTCCGTTAAAAGTGCAGAGAGCATCATGAAGAACAAGGAACACACCAGGCAGGTCTGAGATACTGTTGTGAAGAAGTTTAAAGCCGGATTTGGATACAAAAAGATTTCCCAAGCTTTAAACATCCCAAGGAGCACTGTGCAAGCGATAATATTGAAATGGAAGGAGTATCAGACCACTGCAAATCTACCAAGACCTGGCCGTCCCTCTAAACTTTCAGCTCATACAAAGAGAAGACTGATCAGAGATGCAGCCAAGAGGCCCATGATCACTCTGGATGAACTGCAGAGATCTACAGCTGAGGTGGGATACTCTGTCCATAGGACAACAATCAGTCGTATATTGCACAAATCTGGCCTTTATGGAAGAGTGGCAAGAAGAAAGCCATTTCTTAAAGATATCCATAAAAAGTGTTGTTTAAAGTTTGCCACAAGCCACCTGGGAGACACACCAAACATGTGGAAGAAGGTGCTCTGGTTAGATGAAACCAAAATTGAACTTTTTGGCAACAATGCAAAACGTTATGTTTGGCGTAAAAGCAACACAGCTCATCACACTGAACACACTATCCCCACTGTCAAACATGGTGGTGGCAGCATCATGGTTTGGGCCTGCTTTTCTTCAGCAGGGACAGGGAAGATGGTTAAAATTGATGGGAAGATGGATGGAGCCAAATACAGGACCATTCTGGAAGAAAACCTGATGGAGTCTGCAAAATACTTGAGACTGGGACGGAGATTTGTCTTCCAACAAGACAATGATCCAAAACATAAAGCAAAATCTACAATGGAATGGTTCAAAAATAAACATATCCAGGTGTTAGAATGGCCAAGTCAAAGTCCAGACCTGAATCCAATCGAGAATCTGTGGAAAGAACTGAAAACTGCTGTTCACAAATGCTCTCCATCCAACCTCACTGAGCTCGAGCTGTTTTGCAAGGAGGAATGGGAAAAAATGTCAGTCTCTCGATGTGCAAAACTGATAGAGACATACCCCAAGCGACTTACAGCTGTAATCGCAGCAAAAGGTGGCGCTACAAAGTATTAACTTAAGGGGGCTGAATAATTTTGCACGCACAATTTTTCAGTTTTTGATTTGTTAAAAAAGTTTGAAATATCCAATAAATGTCGTTCCACTTCATGATTGTGTCCCCTTGTTGTTGATTCTTCGCAAAAAAATACAGTTTTATATCTTTATGTTTGAAGCCTGAAATGTGGCAAAAGGTCGCAAAGTTCAAGGGGGCTGAATACTTTCGCAAGGCACTGTAATATCAATACACCAGTAGCAAATTATATATTGTCACGCTTGGGTCATACTGCCTAATGTACAGTGCAAGTGTGGCTACAGTAGCTAGCTTGTCAGGTGCTAGCCTAAATTAAATATGTTTTACATTTGTGATATTTAATCCATCCATTACCACTGAAACTGAGATTAACAAGAAATCAAAGGGCTCCCTCTTTGGTTCTCAGTTGAAGCATTGATGACGGAGCGGAACTGTGTACAACAGTCCCGGCACTCGTGATGCGGGTTTGGAAACCTTTGGACTTTACTTTCATATAATCGAGAAAGAATACAACTACTACTACCCCCCCCCCCCCCCCCCCCCCCCCCCCCCCGGCCATATTTCTATGTTTCCGCTTGTTTACGGAAGAGAGAGGCAACCACCTGTTCTAATTAGCAATCTAGTGTCTCCACCTGTGTGTAAGAGAAGAAGGACACGAAAAAACTGTTGTAAATGAGAAATACTGTTGGCTGCAACTGTGTTAAAACCATGTACAGTAAGTGTAAATTTGTAATTTGTAAAATTATTTTGATGTGAAATTAAAGTAAAGGGCTATGTTTGCAATTGAGTATTTGGCTGGTTTGGCTGCCAGAGACAGTTTACCTCTGAACATAACATGTAAGGTCCTTGGGCGTTAAAGGAGTAGCATACAACAGTTAGCTCTTAGCTAGTGTTACTAAAATGGAACCAATTGCTTAAGGGGTTCATACTATAAACATAAACAAGCTGCATGCTTCCCTTTTCAGTCACAGTGAATGCATGGTTAATTTTCAAGGAGTCTGCTACGAAAATAGGAATACATGGGTGTCAATTTCCATTTTACATTGGTAACCAAGGACCCATTGAGACAGCCTTTCTACCACAGACAGAAAGAATAACTGGAATTAGAAGTGCCTGACATTTCAGTTAATTGCAGAAAGCATGCTGGCTAAGCAGTAACCTCAGAACCAGGTTCAATGAAGTCTTCCCCTTCCAGCCACAGTTTCAAATGAGAGGCCACTTAAACAGTCCTATGAAATAAGAGGTGTACTATATGATATTGGGTAGCAGTCTTTTGAGACAAGTTCCTGTAGGAAAACCACATTGGGTCATTGGATTTTGTACACTCAATTCTGTCTCTGATCATCAATTTTCTGATGTTCTATTAGACAGGTGATTTTGTCTATTTATTCACTCTAATCTTCACACCAATCTTCATAATTGGCAGGCTCTACAATACCCAACTCATTGCATCTAAATGCATTTCCATGCAGACCTTCATGAAAAGCTTACTTCATTGTCCAATGGTTTACATGTTGTTTATTTAGGATAATCCAGGATTTGGGATAATCCCAGATCTCCAAACAGCCTAATTACTTGAGGTAATTAATTTAGTTGCATTTGCCAGAGGGCTCAGGCAACAATTAGCACTATTAATATGATCTTGTCACATGTCAGCCTACCACATGTAACGGCAAGCTGTTCCTCATATTTCTATCAAAGCAAATGCCTGAAATGAGCCCTGAAGTCTTAAAGTCTTTGACGCAGGCCTGGTCCTGTGGATGAACCATGCTTTCTTTAAGGGAAGGGCTGAATTCACTCAGAAATCCTACCATGGTCTAGTGTGATATTTCAGCATAGTAATTCTTCGTGAGATAATTTTTATAAAGATGGATTCCGTTAAAAATGATTGGTTGGTTGATATTTATTTAGTTTGCCACAATAGAATGAAGTATCTAGACTGGTCATAATTTAGGCAATGACTGTAGGGGTATAATGAGCCATATACAGTCATGTTATTACTTTTCACTGTATTAGTTTATGTAATGCATTCTGGTCATGACAATGTCAAAGTCAAAGAAACTGAAATGATCTCCCTTAAGAGTACAAAACATCAAGAAAACCAGATTTTTCCATGACATACACTGACCAGGTGAATACAGGTGAATACTATGATCCCTTACTGATGATGTCACTTGTTAAATCCACCTCAATCAGTGATGATGAGACAGAATAAATAAGGATTTGTAAGCCTTGAGACAACTGAGACCTGGATTGTGTACAGTATGTGTGCCATTCAGATGGTGGGAGTTGGGGGTGCAACAATATTAGGAAGGTGTTCCTAATGTTTGTTATACTCAGTGTACATGGGGAAAGACTGTTAGTAGTAATGTATAAACAAACAAATGAATAATAATAATAATAAGAGGAATTTCTGTCTTGAAAGCAAAAAGTTTATTCATGTTTGAAATTACACAACTACCACAAGGAAGACTTTTCAGTCCAGGGTGTGGTCTGGTTAGAAAGAAACACTAAACATTTGTAATACATTAGAATCACTGCCACAAATCATTTGTCATGACTTTTCTGTTTCAGAATCACATACAATACAAAAAAGACAAAGAAAGTTTGAACCCTGTCAAACAGAGCTTGAAATGTACAGTTCAGAATACTGAAACCTCTATGCATTACAGTTTTTATGTTTTTTTGCGTGAATTAGTAACAAGATGACAAACATTCAAAATGTTCTTCAGTATTTACAACAGTTTTACTGTTTGGTGTTAATTTATGACCAACATTCTCCCAACCCTCCCTCAAAATCCACCAACCAACAATTTTGCACCTCCCTCTTATTTTTATGTTACTGAATTTTTTCACTATTCTTAGTATTAATATTATTGTTAACATCATCAATGTTCTTGTTTTTGTTTTTTACAGTTGCAACAAAGCAACTTTGTTTTCTTAAAAGATTAAAATATACATTAGATTACATGAACAAAAACAAAGAGTTAATTACAAGATAAAATCAAAACAACTAAATAAAAATGTTAAATAAAAAGTAAAAAACTATGGTCGTGATATTGTTTAGAGGTAGTAAGTGAGCACTCTAAGCTATAGAAATGTTGAAAATCTATTGGTTTCTATGATTTTGAATGAGGTAATAAAGCTGTGTATTGATTTCGTGGGATGTATAAATACTCTTAAGCTATATTATATACAACATATTTTGTGTGACTGGTATCTTGTCACATGCCAAAAGGAAGTGCTATAACTGGTTGGATTTACGGTTAGACCCATGACTATGTCAACCCATAGCAAGAACAAAAACATATTTAAATATCACATGACTTTCATGCTTTTCTATGTTTGACAATCACCCCAGTCTTTTTATGCTTTTGTTGTTGATAACTGTCAAATATGTTGCAAGTTTGTAAAATACAGAGTTATCCCATTAGCATTGTCAATTAACTTCTACTGTCAATTACTTCTAACGCATTTCAAACTGGTGGTTGTAAAGCAAAACTAATATTGAAAGTAACTCTCCCAAGCTGCCATAGAGTTTACAATGGGAGCTTTATTTAGTTGCTGTACAACATTACAGACAAACATCACTCCTGGCATTCAGTGATAGAACCGCTACGTTGTTAGTCAATATACGGAAAGAGACCAAGAAACAAGGAAATATATACAGTACCAGTCAAAAGTTTGGACACAACACAACTGATTGGCTCAAACGCATTAAGAAGGAAATAAATTCCACAAATCAAGGTACACCTGTTAATTGAAATGCATTCCAGGTGACTACCTCATGAAGCTGGTTGAGAGAATGCCAAGAGTGGGTAAAGCTGTCATCAAGGCAAAGGGTGGCTACTTTGAAGAATCTCAAATTAAAAATATATATTTGTTTAACGCTTTTTTGTTACTACATGATTCCATATGTGTTATTTCATAGTTTTCATGTCTTCACTATTATTCTACAATGTAGAAAATAGTAAAAAGGAAGAAAAGCCCTGGAATGAGTGGGTGTGTCCAAACATTTGACTCGTACTGTATATATATTGCATTTCAAAACCAAAACGTTTTAGAATAACTATGACAACACATAATGTCATCCACTCAGCACTGGGAATAATTTCAGCTTGGGAAAGATAATTTCTTAAATCAATTGTCAATTGAAATGAATGTTGCACAATAAAGAGCTGGGTCTTGTTTGATTTGTACACTACGTGCTTACCCCTTCAAATGACAAACATAACTATAGCAATGGTGAATTATAATCATGAGACTGATGAACTTTGAGTGACAACTTCACTGAACTACCAAGAAAACATCAGGTGTCCACATTGTAGAAAGTCATTGCGAGGGGAGTTGAGGACTCTGGTAGATGCAGCAGACAATTAGTTCTGAAAAAAAAGTTTTGTTTATCCTCTCTGGTTGGTCAGTCAGTGAAAGTTCAGGCTTTACAGCTTGGGGATCAGATGCATCGATAACAGAGATCAATTTGAGGTATCAGAGTGCACACTTCCAGGTCCTTCTGTTGGGGAGATTACAGCAGATGGAGTAGTTGTATCGTGCCATCCCCCATTAGCCTAGGAAGGAAGCAGAAGAGAAGGGATCACAATTAAATACTTAGTAATATAATATCTCACTACAAATGAAGAAGTCCATGTTAACAACCTAATGCAGTTGTAAGGAGCCTCTATTTGTAATCAAGACCAGTTATTATTCCCCAATACATTTTTATGTGAGGGAGAATAAGATATCTTTGTACAATAAAATATATTTAGTAGAATACAGATAACCAAAACATAAGGTATAATAGTCATTCTCATTGTGTACACAGTATGTGTGTGTACGTATGCTCATTTACTAATTAATTCATAAAAAAAAGGTGTCACCTTTAGGGCTGGACGATATGGCTTAAAAATCATAGCTACAATTTTTACATGTTACATGTTACGTGTTACATATATTTTCATTTGAATTATTTTAAACATAGTTTGGAATTCCTCGTAAGCAAACATTTCACGGTAAAGTCAACACCAGTTGTATCCGGTGCTTGTGACATACAATTTCATTTGATTTTGATTTGACTAACTTCTTGCAGCAGGCATGATAGAAAATAAACACAGGTCTCATAAACAATCAGTCAAGCACAAGCCTACATTTCAGCCAGATAATCTTGATATTTAAAGTTGAGCACAATTGTATCTATTTGCTAGTTAACGAGTTTGAACAGTTGAATTGTTGTTAGCATGCTAGCCTGTCCACTTTGTTCAGATGTTGAAATCAAGCGGCCTACCTTATTTCTCAGAATGAGAACGAGTTGCCAATTCTTTATATAATTGTGTTTTATGTCAATTGCATATCTATAAAACACAAACTAGACAGCTAGTATAACTGCTGCTAGCGGGACAAACTGAGCATACATTTTCCACAATCATGTTAATTGATACTCCTGTTTTAGTAGCATCTGCTCTGCTCACAATTTGAGGAGTTGAGACACAAAGTCTATCGTTAGAAAGGTTAACTTTTCTATTACAGTAAAATGTCTCAATGTGTTTCTGTGTCCATATTCTGTCTGCAAATGGCGAGTTGAAACCGCTTGTCAGAGAGGAAGAAGTGCTCTCTCATCTTTGTTGTTGTGAGTGGCAGGGGGAGTGGCTTGGTGTGTGTGTGTAAACAGAGAGGAAGAGGCGAAGCAAGAGGTTTCACTCTCACTAAAATCTGTCCAAAATAAGCCCAATGCGTTTCTATGGGCTTATTTTGGACGTAAGCTTGTCACCTGCCTTCCCGCCTTTGGCACAACAACTCCCATTGTTAGGGTGGAAACATGAGCATCTCGTCATTAGATACAGATCTCAGATGTAAATCGGAAGGTGCACACAGCACAGAGGAGCAAAAGACACAAGACCAAAAATACATTATGAGAACAAGCGGACATAAATGTTCATAAAAATAATTTTAAAAAAGGATTATTGCCATACAGGTATTTGGAATATTGCGCAAAAAGATGCATTAGAATTCATTGACTTAATCTCCCATCCATAGTCTCCTTTGATATAGTATAACTGCCAAGCAAATGGGCATTCTCTGCGTTATATTAGGATTAGCAATGAGACTCATTGAAACAAATTGGCCTCATGTCTCAGCCAATGGGGGCGAACTCTGAAATCAATGTCCAATCAGATTTCAGCAGCTTGTCGCTACATATTCTTCTGTCAGTCAGGAAGAGGGAAGGCTGGGGCGGGGTGAGGTGGAAGTGAGTGGAAGTGACAGGGCAGGCCATTTCCAAGAGAGCCAGTCTGAGCCAGCCTTACTTGGCTTGGCTCGCGGCAGGGACTAGCCTTTGCTGGATCACCTCCGTCACGTCAACAAAACAAAAGGTTAGCGTATGCTCATTTACCTATGATGCACTTCATTATCAAAACAATTTGTCTGCATTACCGTAAACTGGGAGCTCTAGTACTCATGTGGCTCATTGGTGGAATTAGTATTTTGATGATTTAGATCGCCTGGAATAGGTCAATAAATAGCTATAGCTGGTCTGTGTTGTCACAATGTCAGTACTACATTGAAATAAGAGTATTGCTGGATGAGAAGGCCTCTCCATCTCTTGAAATTAATTATTCAAAGCATGTTTTTTTGTTGCCTGGATATTTTTCCTATTTTTGCAGGTGCCCTTGTTGTCATTAATGTTGGATTTCAGAGCATATTCTCATGTGGTGATTAAGTGAGCTCTGGCTTAAACAGTGAAGGAAAGTGAGAAACCTTGTGGGAGAGTGTGAAACACTTCAGTTGAGCCTGCTAGAGGTTGACACTTCTTCTAAAGGCCTGCAGGCTAAAAGGTGCTCAACAAAACCAAAATGACAGCAAGCTGTGTCTGAGAACACTAATGAAGGCCTGTGTTATAGTTTAGCAGGAGAGTGCTTGCTTACATTGTAAACACCACAAAAAAAACAGTGTGCTCCTTTAATGTTCTTCCAAATACAGTTGAAGTCGGAAGTTTACATACACCTTAGCCAAATACATTTAAACTCAGTTTTCACAATTCCTGACCTTTAATCCTAGTAAACATGCCCTGTTTTAGGTCAGTTAGGATCACCACTTCATTTTAAGAATGTGAAATGTCAGAATAATAGCAGAGAGAATGATTCATTTCAGCTTTTAATTCTTTCATCACATTCCCAGTGGGTCAGAAGTTTACATACACTCAATTAGTATTTGGTAGCATTGTCCTTTAAATTGTTAACTTTAACTTGGGTCAAACATTTCGGGTAGCCTTCCATAAGCTTTCCACAATAAGTTGGGTGACTTTTGGCCCTTTCCTCTAGACAGAGCTGGTGTAACTGAGTCAGGTTTGTAGGCCTCCTTGCTTGCACACGCTTTTTTAGTTCTGCCCACACATTTTCTATGGGATTGAAGTCAGGGCTTTCTGATGGCCACTCCAATACCTTGACTACGTTGTCCTTAAGCCATTTTGCAACAACTTTGGAAGTATGCTTGGGGTCATTGTTCATTTGGAAGAAAACCAAGCTTTAACTTCCTGACTGATGTCTTGAGATGTTGCTTCAATATATCCACATAATTTTCCTACCTCATGATGCCATCTATTTTGTGAAGTGCACCAGTCCCTCCTGCAGCAAAGCACCCCCACAACATGATGCTGCCACCCCCGTGCCTCACGGTTGGGATGGTGTTCTTCGGCTTGCAAGCCTCCCCCTTTTCCCTCCAAACATAACGATGGTCATTATGGCCAAACAGTTCTATTTTTGTTTCATAAGACCAAAGGACATTTCTCCAAACAGTACGATCTTTGTCCCCATGTGCAGTTGCAAACCGTAGTCTGGCTTTTTTATAGTGGTTTTGAAGCAGTGGCTTCTTCCTTGCTGTCGATATAGGACTCGTTTTACTGTGGATATATATACTTTTGTACCTGTTTCCTCCAGCATCTTCACAGGGTCCTTTGCTGTTGTTCTGGTATTTATTTGCACTTCTCGCACCAAAATATGTTCAACTCTAGAAGACAGAACGTCTCTTTCCTGAGCGGTATGACGGCTGCATGGTCCCATGGTGTTTATGCTTGTGTACTATTGTTTGTACAGATGAACGTGGTACCATCAGGCGTTTGGAAATTGCTCCCAAGGATGAACCAGACTTGTGGAGGTCTTCAATTTTTTTCTGAGGTCTTGACTGATTTCTTTTGATTTTCCCATGATGTCAAGCAAAGAGGCACTGAGTGTGAAGGTAGACCTTGAAATTCATCCACAGGTACACCTCCAAGTGACTCAAATGATGTCAATTAGCCTATCAGAAGCTTCTAAAGCCATGCCATTTTCTGAAATTTTCCAAGCTGTTTAAAGGCACAGTCAACTTAGTGTAAACTTCTGACCCACTGGAATTGTGATGCAGTGAATTATAAGTGCAATAATCTGTCTGTAAACAATTCTTGGAAAATGTACTTGTGCCATGCACAAAGTAGATGTCCTAACCAACTTGCCAAAACTATAGTTTGTTAACAAGAAATTTGTGGAGTGGTTGAAAAACGAGTTTTAATGACTCCAACGTAAGTGTATGTAAACTTCTGACTTCAACTGCATGTATCCAACTTTTATACAATTAATTGGGACTGGAGTGATTGTCAAGTTTGAAGAAAAAAATTATAATTGAAACAGTTGACCAAGGTTCATAATGTCGAAAGTATTCGGTTTATCTCTTTGTATTACTGAAAATGTATTTTATATAATTTTATATGATTATGATTATTATATGATTATTTTAGACTGTACATATAAACTCATTATATTCAAATGCCTCTCAATAACAATAGCTGTCATGATGGGAAGCTGAAGATAACTGAGCCTTCACTGTACCAACCATGGCAACATAAAGACAACAAATGGTAATATTTTCTCTCTGATATTGCTAAGGGAAATATGTCAGAAGCCATTTCTCATCCTCCCTCTGCTTCTCTCTTTTCTTGCTCTCTCTCATCAAATAAATGAATCTTTACTCTGATGGCTTCAGATTATGCACTGTATTATAAAAAAAGCACCATATCAGGCCTCATCAAGGAAGATGGAATTCACGTCTGTAAAAAGCTGCAGGCGATCTCACTTTCATATTTTATCATCATGATAAGGATATGGCAATGTCTCTGAAGCATTTCAAAAAAGCTAAACCAAACATAGATAAACAACTAAAAGCCTACTCATTTCATTTTGGTTTCAGTCACATAAGGTATTACAAGATGTTAATAAAAGCAAAAACAGGGGGATTTTATTCCACCTGCACTATGATCTATGTGTACTTTATTAAACTATGCTTTTATCCTCCTGCAATGAAAATGTACCAACATACCTACAATCTCTGATCTCCTGTGTCACATGTTCGCTTCATCCTTTAAGAAGCTCAATCATTTGCTATGGCAGTGCTGAATGGAGTTTCTCACTTCCCTGGCTTACTGAGCTCAGATTAGCCATCTATTCTTACTATGTTCCTGACAGCCTAGATTTCCATAAAACCTTTTCTAGTAACATTCAAAACTTTGTTCTGAGAAAAGGAAATGTATAACGGGTCAAGAAAGAAAATAAATGATTTATTTGTCTAAGCATTTACTTTTATCACACAGTTGGAAGCAAGTCAAGGTGAACTGTATCCGAGCTTACTACTAACATACTGTGACTAATGTTTGCAGTAGAATGGATCCAGTTTGGACAAGGTCTGCTCAAGGTATAACCACTGTCTACAGAAAGAGGAAGCAGAGACACTTACATCCAAGCCGTGTGGACTGTACATAGTGTTCCCCCCTAGAGCTTCACTGTATCCTGCCGTCTGACTGATAACATGGCGCAGGGTATCCACCTGATGGGAGAGAGAGGGTGGGCATGGCTGTCAACTCACTATGGCATGGGGTTTTACATTAACACACATGCTCAATGCCATGTTTCAAAACATACAAAACTTACTCCATGTGGGAAGGGACTACGAGACACAGACAACACGTTAACCAGACTAATCTCTCCATGATGTTATGATTGGTGTGTGCACTTTATGAAACCATGGCAGCTGGAAGATGGGTTGGTGGTGCTGTTGTTGGGAGGGGGGGGGCACCCTCAGCACCCCTACTTCCTGCAACTATGTCCAAAACCATTCATCTCTAGTTCTGATGGGGACATCTGACATGTTTATGGATATGTTTCTCTTTGCCAGAAGATACTGACCCTACCGTTACACTTGTTTACACTGAGCTGCATTGGGGTCAGAACACAATCATGGTTACATTAAGACACCAGGGAGCCGGCGCAAGATACTGGTCGGAAAACGTACCTCAATGCAGGGATGGGATATGCCACTGTACTCCAAATTTGATCTTTATCCATACTGATACACCGACAAGAATGAAATGCTTCTACTTTTCGGGGAAAACTGCCCTTTTCATCCTCAATGTTGGCTAGCATTTTGGAATGGCAGTGTCAGCCAATCAGCTCCTTTGTTGTTCAACGTCACATGCCATTCAATAATGGCTGATGTGGCTAATGCTAGCTAGAATGAGAACAAAAAGGGCAGGTTTCTGGGAAAACTAGTACTATTCCAATCTTCTATATGGAGCAGTGTGGATAAAGGTAACACTTTTAGTACAGTGGCATATCCCATCCCTGCATTGAGGTACGTTTTCCAACTCATATCTCACGACGGCTCCATGGTGTCTTTATGTAACCATGATTGTGTTCCGACCCCAATGCAGCTCAGTGTAAACAAGTGTAACGGTAGGGTCAGTATCTTCTGGCAATGTTTCTCTATGTCTGTCTCTGAACCTGAAGAAATAACATAATGGATGACAACAACAGCAACAAAATGCAACACAACCAAAATGAGACAAAGACAGGAAAGAATACAAGACAGGACTGTAGGGAGAATACAATACAATAGAACCCAACACCAACCCATGAGCTCAAGTCAAAGCCAAATGCATTCACAAAATGGGAATCTTCAATCTAGTCAGTTACAGAGATTAAATAAATACATTTTCTGGAGCATTTTAGAAATAATTGTTGATAGCAATGGGGTGGGATATTTTTAGGTAAGCCAGAATATTCCATCCAAAGCGAATTACAGTCAGTAAACACTTTCAATGTTCTGAAAATAGACAATGGAGCCCACATTGTCACTTTTACAGTAGAAACTGTGACACAGGGAATCTGAGCTGGCCCAATGTGGGAAGCATGTCTTAGTTACTGTACTTCAAGACTGCACTGTGGACGGCTCAGCACACAGGCAAAACCGGGACGGCTCTGTGCATTTGCACATAAGACCTGTCCCTGTTTGTGGCTCCTACCTGTGACTGCACATTGGCTCCGACTTGTGCCCCTTGGTAAGAATCCCCATTCAGAGACTGCATGCTCAAGAACATGTCCCCAGAGTTTGGGAGGTTAAAAGAACCTGAAGAACCTGGAAAGGGAAGATGTAAGTAGCTGAATAACTATATAGAGGGCTACGAGGAAAGAGTACATACTAACTAAACACACACACACAAGCACACAGAGAGACACAAACACACTCTACTGTACATACACAACAACCACTACTACACTCAGTTACTAGATTCCCAAAAAGCAAGCAACTACAAAAGGAAGGGAAGCAAGGAAACACATGATAAAGTAGAGGATAGTGGTCATGTCATAATTCTGAGGAGGGTATTCAGATTGTCCACAAAAAAAGGAGGCAAAACAAATGGAATAAAAATCACATGAAACAAACAGTGATCCAACATGTGGCTGATCGCTTTAAGCTCCCATTTGTTCCACATCCCTAACTTCCTATCTACTGTTAGTGGGGAAATATCATATACCAATGACAAGGACAAAAATAAGCTTATGAAAAGAGCAGTACCAGTAAACATGTTGGTTAAAAGAGTGTTTTTGCTCTCTGCAGAGTCCAGCTGAAATTCTTCATCTTTCATCTGGAATCCTGGGTGCAAGAAAAAGGGGACCACTTCAAATAGCTATCGCTTACCAGATCACATCCCCTTGTCAGGTCAGCCAAGTCCAAAATCACAGTCATTCTCCTGGACCATACATTGTGTTGGATGTCTTTGTACTGTCATTTGTGAGTCCCATTATTCATTAACAATTGTGTGCATTGCTGTTGTTATTTCACATTGGTGTAACCTATACAGTCTACTCTAACTGCTCCCAGCTATTATTTTCAATCTCTCTTAGAATAAAATGCACTACCATACAGTGGAGCTACAGTTTGACAAATTAGAGGGGGGGCTGAGGAAAAGTCAAGGGAAAACAAAACCTCAGTGACATCATTTTGAATTGTCTTTTTGTCAGATACACATCTGTTCTCGGGTTCACAAACCAAGAATGCACTCTTTATGCATGAGTTTGCTTGTCTTATTTGGCATCGACTGTATCAAAGACAGGAGACTCTGTGATCCCAAGGCTGGGAGCAGTGCCTGTCACTCCTGCCTGTGTGAATGGTGCGTGAGTGGGGGTTGAGCATGGGGGGCTGGGGTCTGAGGGCTGGGGGTGGATGGCAGAGTTAGGGCCTGCACAGGGGTGCCTACCGGAGTTGGGTGTGGTAGGGGAGTTGGTCTGGCTGTTCTGCACTGCGGCGGCCACTGCATGCGCTGCTGTTACTGCAGTCTTAGCAGCGTACAGGTTAGCTTCTTCCTGGAACTTGCCTATGTTCTTCTTGTACCGGATTCTCTTGTTGCCGAACCAGTTGGATACCTGGGGGAGAGAGCAGAGGGAGAGCCGAGGTGTCAGACGTCAAGCAGCCAAGGCACTGTGCACTGAGCAGTGTGATTGTTTCAAGATGTCACGTTTGGGTCCATCAAGTACTCAATTCCCAGCCCCTGCAGTAATGTCCACTGGGTATGCAGGCTAATTAAGCAATAATCAGGAATCACTTGTGCGTTATCATAGAAAGGAGCATGACATGCTCTCTGTTTGTCTCTTGACAAAACCAACACACAAGGGGCTGCTTCTCTCCCACAACACACACTGAACATTTCTCAGATTGTATTACATTGCCAGGCCTAAGGAAATAAGTTCTGACATGTTATGTGTAGACTTGCTTGCTACTGCACTGGTGGTAGAAGTTGCTTAACAGATACACAGATGAATATTAATGAAGATGATTTCTTAGTCCACCAGTGCAGAGCATCAAACCCATGTCTGGCCACTGCACATTCAGTCAGCCAGGCTGCATAATACAGGACGCAGGCATTGTGGTGCTATGATGAGGTCAACGAGTTACAGTGAGGCCTACAACACAACGTTCATGAGGAACTTTTGTGTCCATATGAAATACAATCTCAGGGCAAAATGTTTGCTGTGTCTCTATTCATTGAAACTCTATCATCACAGTTTAGCTATCACTTTAACAACATGCTAACATATACATAATATATAATAATACATGCTAACATTAAAATCTGTAAAAAGTGTAGCTTCTATAATTAAAAAGTGCAGTTCCTATATTACTATTTCTAAATGCTTATATTTGTATTATATCATTATGACTAATACTACAGTATTACAGCACAGTGGCAGAAATAAATCGTTCCAACCTCATGGTAGAAAGAAAGAAAATAAATGAATAAACGTTCCAGGTTGTGAGGGCTGGCTCTGCAATAAGAGTGGAATAATAAAGAGATTAGGGTTGTGTTTTAATAGGCCTATAAATTAGAGTGGCCTGTCGCCGTGCTATGGCTCCCCTCAGCTCCTGCAGCCTTCTGCCGGACCAGCCAAAGAGCATCTGCCCCTAATGAAGCTTTATTTCATTTCCACCCCTGCGCTTACATTTTAATATCTCCAGCAACCCGCCAATGCTGCAGCATGCGCAAACCAACTGGATTTGCATGACATCAGATCGTTTCTATCCTGCATGTCTCTGTGCTTCTAAATCTTTAATATCTAGGCAATTAAAATGAATGACCATTCAGGCGAAGCCACTGTTGGCAGGGTTTTCTTGACATCAATTGTTTAATGTGTTTACCTAGAGGTTAAACTAACAAGCAAGGTTTAATTGGAAGCAATGAAAGCCCTAGCCATCATCCTTTTTACTTAACCTGCTTACAGTGGCTGTTAAGGGCAGTGAGGATGCAGGCAGTCTCAACCTTTGAGCCAGATCACAGCACTGCAGAGCATAAAAACCCCTCTCTGAGTGGTATCATTATTGGGATATTACTGTGAATATATATATATATATAAATATATATATAAATATATATATATACATATATATGTGTGTGTATATATATATATATACATACAGTAATATCCCAATAATGATACCACTCAGAGAGAGGTTTTTATGCACTTTTATGCATTTATATATATGTTTTTATTTATATATATATATATTACTGTATATATTTAACAGGAAATAAAAACATTACCATGCTTTGAGAAATCACTTTAAGACAAATACAATGGCATTGTTATATTTCAGAAAATGTAGAACTATAATGCCTTTAATATCAGTAATGATTCTGCGGTACAGTACTTGGGCTAACATTTAAGAGAGCTAAAACAAAGCATAGGTAAAAAGAAGCCTCCAGACAGCTCTCTAAAGCCTCTGGCCTGTTTCATCTAATAGTTACGACTGAGTTGAGCTGCCTGTCTGTCTGCCTATGTGTGTGTGTGTGCTGCTGGGTAATGGCTGTAGCAACCTTTAATCGATTCTTTATGAAATGACATGGAGGACCGAGGCCGTACCTGTCTGCTTCAATGGCATCTATGGGCCTCACAGCGCATCATAATGGGGCGGCAGGGTAGCCTAGTGGTTAGAGCGTTGGACTAGTAACCGGAAGGTTGCGAGTTCAAACCCCCGAGCTGACAAGGTACAAATCTGTCGTTCTGCCCCTGAACAGGCAGTTAACCCACTGTTCCCAGGCCGTCATTGAAAATAAGAATTTGTTCTTAACTGACTTGCCTGGTTAAATAAAGGTAAAAAAAAAAAAAAAAAAAAAAAAAAAAAAAAAAAAATAAAGAAGTCACTTATCAGCAGCGCTGTTTTAACACAAGGGCCACAACATAATGAAAACTACCTAGCCACACCACAGCCAGACACTTTTGTGAATCCCATCTACATGGCATTATAGTGCATAATAAACACAATGATAATGACAATGAGCTTGGATTAGCAATATATGAGAGGCCTTTGAAAAATGGTTATAATGGTAATCACCATGGTGACTATCGCTGGTTTTGGTTTTGCTATAGTTCTACTGGGGCTGTAGTTCTACTGGGGCTATAGTTCTACTGGGGCTGTAGTTCTACTGGGGCTATAGTTCTACTGGGGCTGTAGTTCTACTGGGGCTGTAGTTCTACTGGGGCTGTAGTTCTACTGGGGCTATAGTTCTACTGGGGCTGTAGTTCTACTGGGGCTATAGTTCTGCTGGGGCTGTAGTTCTACTGGGGCTATAGTTCTACTGGGGCTATAGTTCTACTGGGGCTGTAGTTCTACTTGGGCTGTAGTTCTACTGGGGGCTGTAGTTCTACTGGGGTTATAGTTATACTGGGGTTATAGTTCTACTGGGCTATAGTTCTACTGGGGCTGTAGTTCTACTGGGGCTGTAGTTCTACTGGGGCTATAGTTCTACTGGGGCTATAGTTCTACTGGGGTTATAGTTCTACTGGGGCTATAGTTCTACTGGGGCTGTAGTTCTACTGGGGCTGTAGTTCTACTGGGGCTATAGTTCTACTGGGGCTATAGTTCTACTGGAGTTATAGTTCTACTGGGGTTATAGTTCTACTGGGACTATAGTTCTACTGGGACTATAGTTCTACTGGAAAAAAAAGTTCTCAAATATATTTGCTTCTGATTATTGATAGAAATAATGAACTCTCCAGTATTCAACATTGTGTTACATGAATGCTTGAAATATAAAAGTATTACAATCAATTCAAAAACAGAATTGCTTTTGACAGATCATGGGGAAATTCTATTGAATATATCAGTTTGTGAAGACCTGGTCAGTGTTATTCTATTATTCAGGACAAGTTGTTATGACTGTGTTTAACCACTGTACGGTGTTGTTAGATTGCACAGCCTCAGCAGTGTTAGCATCCTCTACCCTGGGTATTAAGGGACCACTTCCCCTGGTCACACACATTTTTCTCCTGCCCACTCAACTCTGGCTTTGGTGATTCACAGTTGAGCTAAACATTGTGTAAATGCAGGCACCGTACGGTAGGGACCACAACCCAATCCACAGAACTAATTCCCTTTTATCTTGTGACAGACTGTGCATTCAATTGACTTCCCTGTGTAGTGGGAGCCAAGTTGAAAGACTGAATTACCTGACCTCAGCAGCTGCATCAAAAGGAGCGATTGTATAATGGTCATGCAGACTCCTTGCAAGAACACGACACCGGGTTTGTTCTCAGTGACCCACTAGAGGGGGCATGTAACAGTAGTTAATAATTCACTAACATTTCTACCCCACTCCGGGTCAATACACTGCTCTTGTCATTGAAAGGGAATAGATGATCTTTCCAAGATCTCAATACCACTGGATTCATAAGGTCTTCTTCGGGAGACTCTTTAACGAAACCTAAAACATGGGTCTTAATTACACAGACGAAGGTAGTTTCAGTGGCCATCTTGCTGCTAATATTATCAATAATAGAACAGAGAACATGAATACTTAACACCTTAACCCAAGGCATCCCTCGCCTAAATATATAATGACCTGAAATATTGATAAGTGTGAAGACTGTGAGCTCTGAAATTGGTAAACACAGATTGTGGTGCTGAATCGGCCCTGTGTTCTGAGCTTTCTCTCTCTCTTTTGTCCGTTTAGAGGGCTGCCTGTCCCTGTCTGTGCCCTGGGAGCAGAGTGCCCCCTCACAGCAGCATTGTCTGGAGATTATATCAATTATGGCCCCTGACACATCCATAAACACTGACAGAAACCACTGCCGTCCAATCCCACACCTTTATTGTCACACATGCATACTGACAGAGTGAAATAATAGAGTAAGACTGCATCCTGAATTTAGAGGGCCATTGCTTCATGAACTGAGGTAATATCTTGAACAACAGAATTACAGATGTAGGATCTTAACTTTAACACTATTTTGGTGCTGAGGATTTTCCTGCAGATCAGGACATGCAAACTTGTCGAGTATTCAAGGTTTTAAAATGCTTCTAAAGTTTGTAATATCCACTTTAAAATGTCAGACTTGATTTTCCCTAAGGAAAAATTTATCAACCACTACAAAAAATGTCCATGAATTATAATACAAATAATAATTCACATTTCCTGTTGATGCAGGATTATTTTCCTGCTGTAGCAAACTGGCTCAAATTATACTGAACAAAAATACAAATGGAACACGTACTGTCAAGATGCATCTGTATAATGATCACTCTGTTTAATCAGCTTCTTGATATGCTACACCTGTCAGGTAGATTATCTGGACAAAGTAGAAAGGCTCACTAACAGGGATGTAAACACATTTGAGCACAACATTTTTGAGCAATAACCTTTTTGTGAGTATGGAACATTTCTGGGATCTATTATTTCAGCTCATGAAACATGGGACCAACACTGTACATGTTGCATTTATAGTTTTGTTCAGTATATGCTCATGCAATGAAACACACACTCAGTTCCCTCTAGTCAAAGAACAATATTGGCATTGTGTAATGTCCACCTAAACCTACTTAGTCAATCCATAAATCAAAGCAGTAGATTCCACCTAGACATCTGTGATAACCATCAGACTGATATCTAATGCTTATTGATTCACATATTTATACTACAGTCACTGTAGTGTATAT
Source organism: Oncorhynchus mykiss (assembly GCF_057628025.1). Classification (NCBI taxonomy): domain Eukaryota; kingdom Metazoa; phylum Chordata; class Actinopteri; order Salmoniformes; family Salmonidae; genus Oncorhynchus; species Oncorhynchus mykiss. The sequence goes on from NC_143027.1 coordinate 26,181,292, forward strand.
GAAATAAAGTTCTATAAGGAAGTATACAAAGGTACTGTAATACTGTACATAATGCCTTCCTTAGTGAACAAACCTCACCATTGATTTTGAGAGTATCTGGAAATACCCAAACACGCCATTATTGCCCATTCTCTGGAGTAACTCTTCTGACTTCACCAGGCTCTCCTATGCTTGGGTAAGACAACAAACTCAGAGAGGACTTGACATAGTCTAACTCACTAAGACTGAGCCAAAGCACTACAAAGTAGTCAATAGGAGTGGCTGCAGTGGACTAGGGTTGTCAAGGAGAACCCTGCTAATGGGGCTTGAGATGAGTTCAAGTGAATTCTTAAAAGGCCTCTTATTTCTGGACTGATTTGTTCTCCTGGGAACTCCTACAGTGCCCTGTTAAGTCAAGCACTCAGAACAGAGAACTGTTCCACTTGTGAGGGTCAATGCCCACTCCTTCAACTAACATGAACCACACTGGCAGAAAGCAGAACATTAGACACACGCTGCATGTTCTAAAACCAAGAAGGACATAACTAGCAGACGATCTACAACTAACAAAAAATGCATACTGTGTAGAAAACAAATTATTTGTGTAATATAAATAACAAAAAAGTAAAATTATATGACATGAGACATCAAAACCAACATATAATGTGGTGGTATGGTTGTTGTCTTTAAATGGTATTTAGCAATCATAAAGAATGATCAAAAGTGCGCTGAAAAAACAATGAAAATGTTGTATGATACCTAGTCTTGGCATATGATTTGCTCACCCAATATTGTGTGATATTCAACAGCAAAATAACACACATTCTATTTATCACAGTGGAACTTGCTTGGTGCCAAATTTACAGTAAAGCTGTAAGCATGGTACGCCTACATTAAAATAGCATCAGACTGATTTTGAATGCCAGGATATCAGTCCATTTGTGTGAGGAAGGGGATCTGTGTGCAGTGGTAGACTGTGAAGGTGCACATACAGAAACCAAGAAAATATACAAAAGAATGAAAACAACAACAGTGGATCAGGAGAAGTCATGACATACCTGTGATACTGTGATGGTGCTTCCCACCCCCTGAAGGCAAAAAAGAATGGGCTTTTACAGTATCTGACTCTGCATGACTACACTCAATATACCCCTCCACACCCCCTCCCCACAGACAAGAGAGAACATTGCAAATCAGTGTTTATTGTATAGGTAATTCTCAAATTGGAACAACCATGGATTAACATCTGAACTAGAATACACAAATCTAAATTATCCAAAGTTTAACAATAGTAGCAGAACAGAGTGAAGGAGGAGAACAATGCTGAATTGGTTTGGGTGTGGGGGTTGGGTGTGAGAGATTATATTGCCTTCAGGTTAACCCATCTATTAGATAAAAGGTCAAGTGGGAAAGTCACATAAATTGTTTGTAAAAAACAAAATGTTTATTGGGTGAAGCAGTGTCGTCTGCATGTACAAGTCTAAGCCTGAGCACTGTGACTTCACATGTACCTTAAACATCATATGGATTAACTGGATAACCTATACAGGTTGACATCCAGCCACCTGGACTGATTGAGCAGACAGAGAGAATGACAAAGAAAATGGCAGGAGACCCAGAGTGGACATCTATGGAGGACTAACAGGCCCAGAGTGGACATCTATGTAGGACTAACAGGCCCAGAGAGGACATCTATGGAGGACTAACAGGCCCAGAGAGGACATATATGGAGGACTAACAGGCCCAGAGAGGACATATATGGAGGGCTTACCCACTGTAGGCCTCTGATTGCGGCCAATATTAGGACGCTGACCTCCCCTCCCCGTGGCCACTGCTGTGATAGGCTGAACCTGCCCTAGCTGGGGTGTCATTAGGCTCAATGTCAAGGTAAGATAAGGACATTGTTCTCTGATAGTGTGGCCTAGCCGTCCTTCCAGAATGGTCTTGAGTTGCAGCCAGGGGCCTCGTATACTGCCTTTTCTCCCCTGAATACCCACCAGCCACTGCGTCTGAGATAAGGAAGCTGCACCCACCTGGGATACTGTAATGCTGCACTTTTTGGCCAACTCCTCTTTGGCTTCTTCACTGGGATATGGGTTGCTGAGGTGCGAGTAGAAATACTCGTTCAAGATTTCCGTCGCCTGCTTGCTGAAGTTTCTCCTTTTCCGCCTGAATAGTGAACAAAATGAGAGAAAGGCCAAGGAAGCTCATTAGCGAAACCAGCATTAACTCATCCATTTGGATCGGACAAATAGCACAATCAATCTCACATAAATGGTGAAAATAATGAGGAATGGGGGTCTCAGGAGCGGAATATTGTGTCCTCCTTTCAGCACCATCCTCATCAACACACACCAAGCCATCCTCCAACCGCTAAACCCACAAACACACACAGAAACACACAAACACATACATTGCTTAATTTGGTCTGTTGGTCTCTGATCTCCAGGCCAAGCATGTAATGTGTAGTGTTTAGCACAGCAGATGGACAGGCTTGGTGATGGAGTACTAGGCCCAGTTGCATCTCGTAACATTATAGAAATCAAGACATGCCCAGCTAAGCATTGTTCCTAGAATGCCACAGCCCCAGGGAACTCCAGTGGGAACAAATCCCCTCTAACTAGATCTGGGTCTTCTTTACCCCCCCCAGGGCACTACTTATCATGTTATTGAGTATTTGCTGCTTATTTTACCTTGTTTAATACACGTCACACAAGCAAATGGGCAGCAACTGTGCATCTGCTTGGTTTCTGCTTCCTCCCACTCTCCTTAGAGCTCCACTCAACAACAGGGAACTCCAGTGGGAACAAACCAACTCTAACTAGATCTGGGTCCCTTTCTACCCCCCAGGGAACTACTTATCATGTTATTTAGCATTTGCTGCTTATTTTGCCTTGTTTACTGCACTTCACACAAGCAATGGGCAGCAAATGTGCTTCTGCTTGGTTTCTGCTTCCTCCCACTCTCCTTAGAGCTCCACTCCACAAACGGTTTGTGATTACAGTAATCCAGAACACCTGCTGATTACATATGACTTTGTTCCCACTTCATTTAATCTAACATGCTTTCAGGTGATAGCGGATGATTATCTTGAAAGGTGGCTGTAACACGTAACACGTGCGCTTTATGGCAAGATCATCTATGAATATTTGCAGGGTACTGTTTGGAGCTTTATGTTGTTGATTCGTTTTTCGCAGATATAGAAGTACATTTTATAGGAAGTGTTGTTATTACGATCATACAGTATGTCTCCATATAGTTCTGTCTCTGAGTGCCTTCCTACTGTATGCTCCAGGATAGAAACATTGGTTTTGTGGGTCTAGAAACATTGTTTTTGTGGGTCTAGAAACATTGATTTTGTGGGTCTAGAAACATTGATTTTGTGGGTCTAGAAAACATTGCTTTTGTGGGTCACGGTCTAAGAAAGATTTTGGAACACAGAGACACACAGTAACACACATGCACGTCATACATACACACTGACCTGGCATCAAGGAATCTAGAGCGCAGGATCATGACGGCCTCACAGGTGCTCTGCTTGAGCTGCATCTGGATGGAGCTGAACTTGCGGTGGATGATGCCAACCATGCGTTCTATCTCTTTGGGAGAGATGGGTCGCGTGCGGGACTGCTCCCTCAGCAGGTTCATCACATGGGTGGTGAACTCGTTACACGCCTGAAGAGAAATCACAGAGCCCAACCCTGCCCTGTTAGTACCCTCCTGGCTAGTATCCTTTGGTTAGGAACAACTTTCAGTAGCTGAATGTGTTTATTAGCCTTCTCCCTTAGTTAAAAGTATCTTCACTGATCGTGCTTTTGAAAAACACAGCCCAGTATTTATACGACTGCTGAGCACTTCAATTACTTAGTTGGTGAAGTCATCTATAAATGCAAATGCCGATTTGCAATTTGGCTTTGGCCCAGCACAGAGAGAATTTAAACAGCTTTTCGTTAAACCAGTAGTTCATACATGATTAATTAGAATAACTCATTTACGTAGTGCACACTTTAGCTCATTACTCTGAGTAAAATTCGTTAAGTATTTACATTTAGATAATTAAAACCTGGAAACACCCCTAAGAAAGATGCATTCACTCCAGGCAAAGTGTTGTGTGTCCTCTTCTCCCCTCCCTCCTCTCCTCTCCTCTCCTCCTCTCCTCTCCTCTCCTCTCCTCTCTCACTCCTCTCCTCTCAGAGTGCCGGGAGTAAATTAGTCTAATTCACCTTGCTGCACTGCTGAGGCATCAGTGTTCCAACTTTCATTTTCTCTTATAATGTGTCTGTTTTATTGCTGAAGCTCAACATGGAACCTGAATGAGTTGATCATATTCTCATTTTACTGAGACGACTACATTACTTAGACTACATAACTCCCCAGACTTAGTTAACCGAGTTACCTTAGACTTACAGTGGGGCAAAAAAAGTATTTAGTCAGCCACCAATTGTGCAAGTTCTCCTATTTAAAAAGATGAGAGAGGCCTGTAATTTTCATCGTAGGTACACTTCAACTTTGACAGACAAAATGAGGAAAAAAATCCAGAAAATCACATTGTAGGATTTTTTATTAATTTATTTGCAAATTATGGTGGAAAATAAGTATTTGGTCACCTACAAACAAGCAAGATTTCTGGCTCTCACAGACCTGTAACTTCTTCTTTAAGAGGCTCCTCTGTCCTCCACTCGTTACCTGTATTAATGGAACCTGTTTTAACTTGTTATCAGTATAAAATACACCTGTCCACAACCTCAAACAGTCACACTACAAACTATTCTATGGCCAAGACCAAAGAGCTGTCAAAGGACACCAGAAACAAAATTGTAGACCTGCACCAGACTGAATCTGCAATAGATAAGCAGCTTGGTTTGAAGAAATCAACTGTGGGAGCAATTACTAGGAAATGGAAGACATACAAGACCACTGATAATCTCCCTCGATCTGGGGCTCCACGCAAGATCTCACCCCATGGGGTCAAAATTATCACAAGAACGGTGAGCAAAAATCCCAGAACCACACGGGGGGACCTAGTGAATGACCTGCAGAGAGCTGGGACCAAAGTAATAAAGCCTACCATCAGTAACACACTACGCCACCAGGGACTCAAATCCTGCAGTGCCAGACGTGTCCCCCTGCTTAAGCCAGTACATGTTCAGGCCCGTCTGAAGTTTGCTAGAGAGCATTTGGATGATCCAGAAGAAGATTGGGAGAATGTCATATGGTCAGATTAAACCAAAATATAACTTTTTGGTAAAAACTCAACTCGTCGTGTTTGGAGGACAAAGAATGCTGAGTTGCATCCAAAGAACACCATATCTACTGTGAAGCATGGGGGTGGAAACATCATGCTTTGGGCTGTTTTTCTGCAAAGGGACCAGGACGACTGATCCGTGTAAAGGAAAGAATGAATGGGGCCATGTATTGTGAGATTACAAGTGAAAACCTTCTTCCTTCAGCAAGGGCATTGAAGATGAAATGTGGCTGGGTCTTGACAATGATCCCAAACACACCGCCTGGGCAACGAAGGAGTGGCTTCGTAAGAAGCATTTCAAGGTCTCCAGATCTCAACCCCACAGAAAATCTTTGGAGGGAGTTGAAAGTCTGTGTTGCCCAGCAACAGCCCCAAAACATCACTGCACTAGAGGAGATCTGCATGGAGGAATGGGCCAAAATACCAGCAACAGTGTGTGAAAACCTTGTGAAGACTTACAGAAAACGTTTGACCTCTGTCATTGCCAACAAAGGGTATATAACAAAGTATTGAGATAAACTTTTGTAGGTGACCAAATACTTATTTTCCACCATCATTTGCAAACAAATTCATAAAAAATCCTACAATGTGATTTTCTGGATTTTTTTTCTCATTTTGTCTGTCATAGTTGAAGTGTACCTATAATGAAAATTACAGGCCTCTCTCATCTTTTTAAGTGGGAGAACTTACACAATTGGTGGCTGACTAAATACTTTTTTGCCCCACTGTAGATGACACTAATCCCTAGACATAGTTAACTTAGACTACACTGGGCCTCCCGAGTAACGCAGTGGTCTGAGTTGCAGTGCTAGCTGTGCCACTAGAGATCCTGGTTTGAGTCCAGGCTCTGTCGTAGCCGGCCGCGACCGGGAAACCCATGGGTGCACAATTGGCCCAGCGTCGTCTGGGTTAGGGGAGGGTTTGGCTGGCAGTGATGTTCTTGTACCATCGTGCTCTATTTACTCCTGTGGCAGGACGGGCGCAATGCACGCTGACACGGTCACCAGGTGTACAGTGTTTCCTCCAACACATTGGTGCGGCTGGCTTCCAGGTTAAGCGAGCATTATGTCGAGAAGCAGTGCCTCTCAGTTGGGTTGTGTTTCGGAGGACACACTGTTCTTGACCTTCGCCTCTCCCGAGTCCGTACAGGAGTTGCAGTGATGGGACAAGACTATTAACTACCAATTGGATACCATGAAAAAGAGGTTAAAAAATATATATAATAAATTATATATATATTTTTTTTTACTTAGACACTACTCCCCAGACTTAGTTAACTTACTAAGACTACACCCCAGAGTTAGTTAACGTAGACTTAGATGACACTACACCCCAGACTTTTTAGACTACATAACTCCCCAGACTTAGTTAACTTAAGACTTAGATGACACTACTTCCCAGACGTAGTTAACTTTGACTTAGTCCACATAACTCCCGAGACTTAGTTAACTTAGCCTACACTACTCCTGAAACTTAGTTAACTTAGACTTAGTTAACGAACCACAAAATATGTACGTTTCCAATATTACAACAAATATGTTGTTCCTGGTTTTGAACTCTAATAATACGTCTATGAAGCTTAAAGGTGTGATGTGAAGCTGGTTAAAGGTGTGATGTGAAGCTGGTTAAAGGTGTGATGTGAAGCTGGTTAAAGGTGTGATGTGAATCTGGTTAAAGGTGTGATGTGAAGCTGGTTAAAGGTGTGATGTGAAGCTGGTTAAAGGTGTGATGTGAAGCTGGTTAAAGGTGTGATGTGAAGCTGGTTAAAGGTGTGATGTGAAGCTGGTTAAAGGTGTGATGTGAAGCTGGTTAAAGGTGTGATGTGAAGCTTGTTAAAGGTGTGATGTGAAGCTGGTTAAAGGTGTGATGTGAAGCTGGTTAAAGGTGTGATGTGAAGCTGGTTAAAGGTGTGATGTGAAGCTGGTTAAAGGTGTGATGTGAAGCTGGTTAACCTCTTAGAGCTCTAGGGGCGCTATTTCATTTTTGGATAAAAAACGTTCCCGTTTTAAGCGCGATATTTTGTCACGAAAAGATGCTCGACTATGCATATTCTTGACAGTTTTGGAAAGAAAACACTCTGAAGTTTCAGAATCTGCAAAGATTTTGTCTGTAAGTGCCCCAGAACTCATTCTACAGGCGAAACCAAGATGATGCATCACCCAGGAATTAGCAGAATTTCTGAAGCTCTGTTTTCCATTCTCTCCTTATATGGCTGTGATTGCGCAAGGAATGAGCCTACACTTTCTGTCGTTCGCCCAAGGTCTTAGCAGCATTGTGACGTATTTGTAGGCATATCATTGGAAGATTGGCCATAAGAGACTACATTTTCCAGAGGTCCGCCCGGTGTCCTTTGTCTAAATTTGTGCGTAATCTTCAGGTGCAGGCATTTTCTCCTGGGATTCAGGAGAGAAAGCATGTGTCCAAGAACGATGTATCAATGAAGAGATATGTGAAAAACACCTTGAGGATTGATTCTAAACAACGTTTGCCATGTTTTCAGTCGATATTATGGAGTTAATTTGGAAAAAAGTTTGCGTTTTGAGGACTGAATTTATGGATTTTTTTTGGTAGCCAAATGTGATGTATAAAACGGAGCTATTTCTAATACACAAGGAATCTTTTTGGAAAAACTGAGCATCTGCTATCTAACTGAGAGTATCCTCATTGAAAACATCAGAAGTTCTTCAAAGGTAAATGATTTTATTTGAAGGCTTTTATGTTTTTGTTAATGTTGCGTGCTGGATGCTAACGCTAATGCTAACGCTAAATGCTAACGCGAAATGCTAACTCTAGCTAGCTACTTTTACACAAATGATTGTTTTCCTATGGTTGAGAAGCATATTTTGAAAATCTGAGATGACAGTGTTGTTTACAAAAGGCTAAGCTTGAGAGATGGCATATTTATTTCATTTCATTTGCGATTTTCATAAATAGTTAACGTTGTGTTATGCTAATGAGCTTGCTGATAGATTTACACAATCCTGGATACAGGGTTTTTTTCATAGCTAAACGTGACGCAGAAAACGGAGCGATTTGTCCTAAACAAATAATCTTTCAGGAAAAACTGAACATTTGCTATCTGAGAGTCTCCTCATTGAAAACATCTGAAGTTCTTCAAAGGTAAATGATTTTTTTGAATGCTTTTCTGTTTTTTTGTGTAAATGTTGCCAGCTGAATGCTAATGCTAAATGCTACGTTAGCCATCAATACTGTTACACAAATGCTTGTTTTGCAATGGTTGAGAAGCATATTTTGAAAATCTGAGATGACAGTGTTGTTAACAAAAGGCTAAGCTTGAGAGCTAGCATATTTATTTCATTTCATTTGCGATTTTCATGAATAGTTAACGTTGCGTTATGGTAATGAGCTTGAGTCTGTATTCACGAACCCGGATCCGGGATGGGGAGATCAGAAAGGTTAAAGGTGTGATGTGAATCTGGTTAAAGGTGTGACTCACACCAACCTGTTCGTATTTCTCCAGCTCTGTGTGGTAGATCTGTCTGATCTGGGTGAGTTTGGCTCTGTAGTCTGAGTGTTCGATGGAGTTGTCTGAGGCCCCTCCCGAAGCTGCGGCTGCAGCGGCGGCAGCGGCGGATCCACCCCCTTTCTCTGGTCCTGACACGCCCTCCGCCAGCAGCATGTTGTCCAGACGCATGAGCTGGGGGTCGGGAGGGTCCTCCTCCTGGGCACCACGGATGCTGAGGCCTGAGAGACATCAGAGAGAGAGAGAGTGACAGTTAGACATGAGGACGTCCAGACCTCCAGACATGACACAGACACAAAGTAGTTTTGATACTGTTCTTTTGTTTGATAGGGCAGAACCTCCATGGTAACTGAATAATAATTTGTAATATGTTTAGTGTTCATTCTATACCAGGGGGTGGGTTTGATGGACTCACCAAGAACCACACCTAGACACACTCTTAAACTGACTCCTCCATGGCTGACTGGCTGATTTCCATGAGGGTAAAAAAACATACAACAGCCCAGATTATGCAGTGCCAGCCTCACAAGTATTGTCTTGTACAGTATCCTGAGCAGTGAGCCGCTAAAGCCAAAATTATTTTCTATAGGTACCTTTCCCTGGATGTCTGTCATATAGCCAAAGTGCAGTGCGGGTAATCCCCTGTGGGAATGGATTGGGTACCTCCTGTGTACGTGCTGTGTTCCTGTCGCCTAAAGCCCGGGCCTGCCTTATTTTATCTACACACTGCACTGCACACTGTGTGTACAGGGAGGCTTACATGACAGCAACATCCATAAACTGACAAATGCTCAACTGCGAGGTGGCACTTCTATTCTCCGAAAGGATGCTAAACAGAGGAATAAACCTCAAGCATGTGTCTGCCTTTTCTGCATGATGCAAAGCCTGAAATCACAACTGTCTGTTGGTTTTCTGTGATTAACAACAGAGCCAGGGTTCTTCCACATTCTTAACGTTACCATATTTAGCATTATTCTACTTCATTTACAACTACTCATAGACAATATTTTCCCTTTTTCTCTTCTAATTGTGCACTTGATTACTGTGCAACTCTAAGATACCTCAGGGCTCGCAAGCAACCACGCACGCACAAACACGCGCCCCCGCACGCACATACACACACACAAACAAATCATTGAGCGCTGACTTTCGCTATTGTTATCGGGACCTGCTGTTTCCTTTCCTTTTCTCTTTTCATTCTTTCCTATATATTTCAATCCTAATTAGCCATCAGTCAGCATAGGAGTACACCTGCATGCATGGAGAATGTTGTCATGACGGCTACAATGAAAAAAAGACTGCAGCCAGTCAGAATTACCAGCCAAATAAATCTCCATTATTCAGTCCAATAAATTAATAAAAAGGGCACCCAATCTGCAGTAAACACTGAGTGCCCACTTAGATGTTATGATTACCAGGGTTATCTCTATTCAATAATCTGCCAGAGATGTAGGGATTTAACAGTTTCTTAAGGCTTCATTAAGATATGGTGAGCCCTTGAATTTTAAATAAGAAGATTAGTCGTTCTATTGTGTGAGGCAGTAGCCTAGCAATCAGAGAGGGGCTCTACCAGGCACTGACTGTGACCCAGCACACCATACTATATGGATATTTAAAGTAACATACTATCACCTCTCTCATTACATACCCCATTAACAATCCCCATCGACATTGGTGTGTGTCTCAGATGTGGAGATGCTACTGCAAGACAAATTTGTGTCTATCTGTGCATCTATTGGCTGGATGTTTGTCTTGTAGTTGTAATGGTGTTAAAGGATGCATGTGGACATTTGTGTTGGAGACATTGATGCTGGAAGAGTTGTAGCATCAGGCATGCCAAGCCAAATCCCCCATGTGAACAATACGCCATTAATCCACTAACTTTATCCCATCACCATCATATCTTTAACCCATCACCAACATATCTTTAACCCCATCACCATCATATCTTTAACCCCATCACCATCATATCTTTAACCCATCACCATCATATCTTTAATGCATCACCATCATATCTTTAACCCCATCACCATCATATCTTTAACCCCATCACCATCATATCTTTAACCCCATCACCATCATATCTTTAACCCCATCACCATCATATCTTTAACCCATCCCCATCATATCTTTAACCCATCACCATCATATCTTTAACCCCATCACCATCATATCTTTAACCCATCACCATCATATCTTTAACCCATCACCATCATATCTTTAACCCCATCACCATCATTTCTTTAACCCCATCACCATCATATCTTTAACCCCATCACCATCATATCTTTAACCCCATCACCATCATATCTTTAACCCATCCCCATCATATCTTTAACCCCATCACCATCATATCTTTAACCCATCACCATCATATCTTTAACCCATCACCATCATATCTTTAACCCATCCCCATCATATCTTTAACCCATCACCATCATATCTTTAACCCCATCACCATCATATCTTTAACCCATCACCATCAAATATTTAACCCATCACCATCATATCTTTAACCCATCACCATCATATCTTTAACCCATCACCATCATATCTTTTACCCCATCACCATCATAACTTTAACCCCATCACCATCATAACTTTAACCCCATCACCATCATATCTTTAACCCCATCACCATCATATCTTTAACCCATCACCATCATATCTTTAACCCCATCACCATCATATCTTTAACCCCATCACCATCATATCTTTAACCCATCACCATCATATCTTTAACCCCATCACCATCATATCTTTAACCCCATCACCATCATATCTTTAACCCCATCACCATCATATCTTTATCACCATCATATCTTTAACCCTATCACCATCATATCTTTAACCCCATCACTATCATATCTTTAACCCATCACCATCATATCTTTAACCCATCACCATCATATCTGTAAAGATGCTGAGCTACAGTATTAGTATAGTACCTTTGGTGGTGGTAATATCTGGAGGTTGATTGAGCAAGTTTGCTCAGTGCAGTACCTTTGCCTACCCTTTGCTGCAGACACAAGCTCAAGTCCGCACTTTCCTTTGTGATGGAGGTGATAGTAAGTAGTTAGGCATGTTTTTCATGTCAGGTACATTAACTAGAACTCTGAGAGCAGCAGTGCACATTTCCACACCAAACCCATGTTGTCACTTTTACTCCACTCACTCTTTATCCAGGGGAAGCACAGCTGGGGGAATTTACAGGGTTTCATTCAAACCAAATAATCACAGGCCATAAAGAGCTACTTGTCTCAGCATATATTACAGTAAAGTTCCTGTGAGCAATAATGTGTCCATTCAGAGCATGGGCAAACAGTGCGAGACATTAGGAAGTGACGTGCAATCCTATTAGGAAGCTAACGTGTGGAGTGGCCATGACATTTTTATCATACATGTCCATTTCTATTTGGGAAATCAGCGGGATAAAAATGATTACTCCACTGGTCTGAGATTGTTCCGCCCCTCCAGCAGCCCACTAGCGTGTGTTTGTGCCAGAGCAGCTATCAAGGCCCATCCATAACAAACGGGTTTGGAAACACTTCCCCCCCTCCACCTGCCTCAACATACAGCAGGGAGCAGCTCCCAGCCAAAAGACCAAGTGCTGTGAATTTCCATCTTCTACTGGATTTCTCTCTCCTTGGATTTTTGTTTTTCTCTCATTGAAATCTGTGTTCATGTTGTTTACCTAATTTCTACTCTAGGGTTGAAAGGAAGTCAACATTGTGATTAATACATTCATATCAGTTAGATGTGGTTTTACTTATTATGTTTACATGTTTCAATGTCATATCTGATCCGATGAAATAACACAACTGACAGAGGAAGACAAAGCAGGCCTTTCTCTCCCCTCCACTGTTTAGAATCATTTCCGGTTTAGTGCCATTGTCTCGTTTATCACCCCTGCTTGATGTTCTGACAGTGATTTGAGCAATGCCTCTGGCCACTCTCCTTTCCTCCCACCTCTTTCCCCCTGTGCCTTCTTTTATTCCGGGGGCTTAGCTGACCTTTGGCCCAGCGTTTGTTTACTCTCATCACTGAAGTGTGAGCAGGAGAGTCATAAAGGCAGAGCCCTGCTGGGTTAATGTGAGCTGCTGAGGAGAGGAGCAGGATCAGGGGCTGGAGGAGGGTTATCCACCAGATCATACTGCAGTACTACACTGTCACAGAGAGAAGACCATAACACCTCAGTACATCACAGAGGAAAAGAGAGAGATATTTTAATTTAGTGAGATGATTTTCCCTTTTTACATTTACTTTGTTTGAATATTTGTTCCACATATTTAATTATATACCTAATTATTTTCTCTCTACCGCATGTGGTTATATAGAGGGATAAAAACATGAACAAATACAAACTGCACAATAGTGTGTTGCAAATTGATTGTGAACTGTGTGCCTTGTTGTATTTTAAAGAACACATTGTATCTCTGTTACTTCCACTGCTTTCAAAATATCCTGTTCGATACACCTAACCCTGACCCCATGCAGTTCCTTTCCTACTCAATGCGTCCAGCGAAAAGTCCCAGCGAATATCGACACACTGTGCATCTAATTGCATTGATCCACAAAGGTCTCCTAAAGCTAACTAATCGAAACCAAATTTATTTTCTGTCAATATTTGCAAAGGTCATCTCTCTTAGAGCAGGATAGAATCCCAAGCAATACAGAGACAGGCAGGCCGTGGCTCTCCTCTCAGCCTGCTGAACAGATCCCACCGAGGTGGCCCCTCTCTGGGTGAGTATTAGTGAGGATCCCTGAATCTTAACCCACCATGTGATTAGAACACAATGCCAAAGCAACACACAAGAGACAACAGAACACAAAGAACACTGTGTCACTACAGACTTGTTTCCATGTCTCTTTTGACTTAATATCATCTCGTTTTCAAAGCCTCCAGATTAGTGGCTCTCGCTTTAGAAGCAGAGAAGTGCATCAAATTACCATTGGAAATCTTTTGTTCTGGCCAATAAAACATAAAGATTATATTTCATTGATGTCCTTAAAGTCTTTTTTAAGCTTGGCCTACATCCACATGGCACAGAGAATCTGGGAGAATGCCTTCGGGCTCTCTCAAGCATGTACAGTAATTAACACATTAATACACATTAGCTATTCCCAATGTTAATGGTAGGGTAATTACCATACCTGATACCAGACTGAGGGAAAGCTAGCATGCATTAGCCACATTTGGTTTCACTTTCTTTCTTACGATTAAAAAGCTGAAAAGGATCCTGTCTAATTCAGGGGCTAAATCATTATATTTCCCCACAGACAGAAACGGTGAATTTGACAGTTCCCTGCACATCTGTCAATGCGCGCTCACGCTCCCTCTTTCAAACTGCATCAATAGGAAAAGATACACACCTTACATTACTATTCCATCTCTTTAAAAGAGACTTCAAAGCATGTGAGTTCTTGTTGTATCCACTGTAGATCGCAGAGGGTTTGACTTTAGAGTTGAGGCAGGCAGAGATACTGTGGGGATGAACAAGTGAGCATGCAGATAGATTAAATACAGAGTAATAGAGGGCAGGGAAGGGACCCTAAACTGGGGAATCCCTGTCTAGCATGATGATGTATTTCCTCCCAGTGCGGTGAGTGATAAGGCCCATTGACAGTGAAGTGTTACAGCCCCCCGGTGCTGGGTCAAGACTTCTCCCATCATACACCACCAGCACACTCTAAACGGACAGCACAGGGGGCGGGGAAGAAAACGTGACAAAAAGTGGCTCCGGTCAAATAAGAAGATCCTTGTCAGTTCAGGTAGCCTTTGTCCTTCGATGATGATGCTGTCCTTTCCCAAAGTCCTTGACAAGGGAATGGGGGGGTCGGGCTTCACCGAATCAGAGAGATGGGAGAGGGGATGGGTTAGTCGGTGGGAAAAGATAACCCAAACAAACATCTTGTAGACATTTTGCCGAACACACCAAAATTAATCACTGTCCCATTGTGGCACTAACATTTGTGGAAAGTGACACATGGCATGACAGACCACGGGGAGAGGATGGGAGACAACTGAGGGAGGGACACTGGGTAAACAAGGCCTACTGTCACTTGCTGTGTGTGTGTGTGTGTGTGTGTGTGTGTGTGTGTGTGTGTGTGTGTGTGTGTGTGTGTGTGTGTGTGTGTGTGTGTGTGTGTGTGTGTGTGTGTGTGTGTGTGTGTGTGTGTGTGTGTGTGTGTGTGTGTGTGTGTGTGTGTGTGTGTGTGCGTGTGTGTGTGTCCACTCTGGATGTTGCCCTCTCAGACTTTGAGTGGGCAGGTGGCCAAGTGGCGCAGTGATGGCTGACCAGGCCTGGCTGTGGCGGCCGCACGCAGTGGTCAGGGAGACTGGCCAAATGAGTGGACAGGACCTCCTCTACAGATCATCACACTGACTGACCCTACAGAACACATACAGCATGGGGCTCAAGCACAGGGCTGCACTAGCAGCCCAGAATCAGCACCAATCAGTAACTGCCTGTTAAAGCATTTACCATCAATACTCACATAAACCTAGAATACAAAAATATATATATTTTTTAAAATGCTACCTTCGTGTAATTATTTAGTAACAAAGAAAATGAGATTTACAGTAAAGTAGTATTATAGCATTTCAAGATAACTAACAGCATTTGCTGCTTTTTCCTCTCTTATTTCATTTCATATCTGATGTACTTTTGTTTTTTAGCTACTAGCCTCAATTTACTGCAAATGTACCCTAATTCTTTATTCAGACCCCAAGCACATAATGCAAATGTGGCACTGAAAGCCAGTTATGAAATACCCAAAGGCAACTAATCGCTCCTTCCTTTGCAGCCTTCTCTGCAGCTCCCTAATTAGAAGATGGAGATTGCACGAAACCAGGTCACACAGCAGGTCCTGTACACACAGACAACCAGGCACATATAGATACCACTTCATCTAAATATAATGTACATGAAGCCATGCATACATTACTCTAAAGGCTAAGGGTGAAACAAATAATACTACTTCTGTCATTAATCCCATGTTTTTACTGTATTCCTCAAAATAAATGGTTTTGGCTTGAGGCGTTTGTGTGTGTGTGTGTGTGTGTGTGTGTGTGTGTGTGTGTGTGTGTGTGTGTGTGTGTGTGCTCATGAACCATAAAGCAGCATTGGGAACATACAGCAGACCATGATCCAGTGCCAGACACAATATTCTTTGCAATGGCATTTCTACACGAGAGATGACAGTCCATCATTTAGATTTGTTTCAGTGAATCCACGGGAGAGACTGCACTGCCTGAAAAAGAGGGAGCTGTTTCCCTCTGAAGAGTGCATTTTATAGAGAAGAATATGACTTCAAATTATAGATTAACATTCTCTTCCCAGACGAGCTAACATATATAGCCCCAATTGCAGGTGGAGGCAGAGGCTGTACTGTTGGAAATGGGTGTCTTTGACAGCCATCATACTGCTGAGCGGTGAGACATGTTGAGATGCTCACCAATGAGAACACATATACATTCGTTTTTTTACAGTGTTTATAACCTAAGGTAAATAGTGGCTGTGATTTGGAGGGACAGAATGTTCAGCCCAAGTCTCATGTACCTGGAAAGGAGCATCATGGCTGCTGGCATATTGTTGTGCCTGATGCTGCAGGTTGTGGTGGTCTGTAGTGTGACAGTGAGGAGGAGCTAGTCAGATCAATGTACAGTGCCAACAACACCATGTGACAGATGCAGGACAGAGAGGATGGACATTAGAACAGAGACTACCAGGAAGGCTGCCAACCTACTCTTTAATTAGCTCCACTTTTACCCAACGCATCACATCATATCCATCGCAAGAACTGTGACAGTGCTGTGGTTTAATACAGACTATTATAATACAGACTATTATAATAGCGATTCACAATAAAATAACCGTTTGAAATAATAATTTCAACAAATAATTGCTATAGGGAAAAAAGTTTGTGTTATGATGATGCTACTTCTCGTCTAATATCCAATGGAAAAGGTAAAAAATATGATTTGTTTCCAATTATTCTAGGAGTGTATTTTACACACCATTTAATTAGTTCGTCTGGAGACATGACCATGGGCTGTGACTTCCTTCCCCAGTTATCCATGATGAACTGTGCAGTCTCCACCACGTCACCCCCATCAAGTGAATCAAGTCCCTATCCCCACTCAATTCCCTACAAAGGGCTTCACCGGAGCAGAGAAGACGCACAACTGAAGCAGCACAACAGCTACCGTGCCATTTTGTCTCGACGTACCGGGAGAGAGGGAGGTGGGGGGGACAGAGTGAGGGGCTCGCTCCCATAATTACAGTAATTAACAGTTGCAGATTTAATTGGAAGGGAAGGCATTAACGGAAGGAACATTGCAGCGACGCGTGCATGGGGAACCTTTGCGGCACGGGGCTTTTGTCTGGTACACACCTAATGGAGCCCTGGCTTGATGGCTGGCTGGCTGGGCTGCAGTAGCGCTGCATCCCACTGCTGACACAACAAGCGTTGGGTTCAGACGCCGGGGCTTGTCACGACTCAGACTGGAGGCAGATAATTAGGTGCCAGGTTAATGAGAGCATGGGCCCTTGATGGCATTTGGTTACTGTATGTGGGCAATTAATGATTTTGTTTTTGTGTTTTTTGTTGCCCACTTGTGTGGAAAATATAGCCCATTACTCACCTCGACCTCTGAGTTGAATGCAGTGATGGAGTGGCAAAGGGTTGTAGCTATGAGCCTTTTTAAAATGGCTAACGTTGAATACCTCCAGACAACCTAGAATTTTAAAACAGATGTGTGGAAACATACATTTAATCTCAATTTCCTTGAAGCAACCAGCTGACCTTTTCAGACTGTATTGCCCCATGTCACCGCTTTCTATGTACAAAATCCCTATAGACATCAAGCAGACCATGAGGTTCCAGGTCAAATACAGTATATTGCCATGCACACACAAGAACAAAGAAACTGGGCACAGAGAAACCCCAAGTGTTAATATATGGTATCGACTTTCATAATGTGTTTGTGAAATCCCATACCCCTTTGAAAAGCACTGCTTTTACATTAATTAGGATTAATTGGCATTAAATCCACAGACATCCTCTTTCTCAGGCAAACGGCTCCACACCTTCTATTTTGGAGTGTGTTGTTGTCTTGCCTGTGGTGGCTAATTAGTGATATTCGACAAATGGGCACCTATAAGCTTTGGTTAAGATGGCATCTGTGTGAAAGTGTAGGCTCGGCCCTAATGTATGTGCTCTCTGTCACCGGCTGCATGGCAAAATGACTAGACAAAACACAAGACAATGTCCAAGGACCAGTCAGCCCTTCCCCCGTCAAGGAGACAAAATATATTTCTCTCTCAACAGTATCCAGAGGATCGGCTATTGTAATGTGTGTTAGTGATGCTAATGTATCCATGTTTGATATAAAGTGCATTCAGAAAGTATTCAGGCTCCTTGACTTAAACAACCTTATTCTAAAATAGATTTCATAGTTTTTTCCCCTCATCAATCGACACACAATACCCCATTATGACAAAGCCAAAACAGGTTTTTAGATTTCTTTGCTAGTTTATAAAATAAATGTTTTTAAAAGGGAAATATCACATTTACATAAGTATTCCAACCCTTTACTCAGTACTTTGTTGAAGCACCTTTGGCAGTGATTACAGCCTTGAGTCTTCTTGGGTATGACACTACAAGCTTGGCACACCTGTATTTGGGAGTTTCTCCCATTGTTCTCTGCAGATCCTCTCAAGCTCTGTCAGGTTGGATGGGGAGCGTTGCTGCACAGCTATTTTCAGATCTCTCCAGAGATGTTTGATCGGGTTCAAGTCTGGGCTCTGGCTGGGCCACTCAAGGACATTCAGAGACTTGTCCCGAAGCCACTCCTGCGTTGTCTTGGCTATGTGCTTTGGGTCGTTGTCCTTTCGGAAGGTGAACCTTTGCCCCAGTCTAAGGACCTGAGCGCTATGGAGCAGGTTTTCATCAAGGATCTCTCTGTACTAAGCACCGTTCATCTTTCCCTGGATCCTGACTAGTCTCCCAGTCCCTGCCACTGAAAAACATACCCACAGCATGACGCTGCCACCACCATACTTCACTGAAAGGATGGTGCCATATTTCCTACAGATGTGACGCTTGGCATTCAGGCCAAAGAGTTCAATCTTGGTTTTATCAGAGAATCTTGTTTCACATGGTTTGAGAGTCTTTAGGTGCCTTTTGTCAAACTCCAAGCGGGCTGTCGTGCCTTTTATTGGGGAGTGGCTTCTGTCTGGCCACTCTACCATAAAGGCCTGATTGGTGGAGTGCTGTAGAGATGGTTGTCCTTCTGTAAGTTTCTCCCATCTCCACAGAGCAACTCTTGAGCTCTGTCAGAGTGACAATTGGGTTCTTCTTCCACTTAAAAATGATGGAGGCCACTGTGTTCTTGGGGAGGTGTAATGCTGCAGAAATGTTTTGGTAACCTTCCACAGATCTATGGCTCGACACAATCCTGTCTCTGAGCTCTACGGACATTTCCTTCAACCTTTGGCTTGGTTTTTGCTCTGGCATGCACTGTCAACTGTGGGACCTTATATAGTAAGGGGTGTGCCTTTCTAAATCATGTCCAATCAATTATATTTACCACAGGTGGACTCCAATCAAGTTTTAGAAACATTTCAAGGATGATCAATAGAAACAGGATGCACCTGAGCTCAATTTTGAGTCTCATAGCAGTCTGAATACTTATGTAAGTAAGGTATTTCTGTTTTTATTTTTAACACACCCTTCCTGTCTCAGCCTCCAGTATTTATGCTGCAATAGTTTGTCGGGGGCTAGGATCAGTCTGTTATATTTCTCCTATCTTATCCGGTGTCCTGTGTGAATTTAAGTATGCTCCCTCTAACTCTCTCTCTCTTTCTCTCTTTTCTCTCTTCTCTCAGAGGACCTGAGCCCTAGGACCATGCCTCAAGACTACCTGGCCTGATGACTCCTTGCTGTCCCCAGTCCACCTGCTGTCCCCAGTCCACCCCAGTCCACCTGCTGCTGCTTTCAACTGTTCTGCCTACCCTGACCTGTTTACCGGACGTGCTACTTTGCCCCGGACCTGCTGTTTTCGACTCTCTCTCTCTACCGCACCTGCTGTCTCTAACTCTGAATGATCGGCTATGAAAAGCCAACTGACATTTACTCCGGAGGTGCTGACATGTTGCACCCTCTACAACCACTGTGATTATTATTATTTGACCCTGCTGGTCATCTATGAACGTTTGAACATCTTGTCCATGTACTGTTATAATCTCCACCCGGGACAGCCAGAAGAGGACTGGCCACCCCTCAGAGCCAGTTTCCTCTCTAGGTTTCTTCCTAGGTTCCTGCCTTTCTAGGGAGTTTTTCCTAGCCACTGTGCTTCTACATCTGCATTGCTTGCTGTTTGGAGTTTTAGGCTGGGTTTCTGTACAGCATTTTGTGACATCAACTGATGTAAGAAGGGCTATATAAATACATCTGATTGATTGATTGATGAGGAAAATGTTTTATTTAATACATTTTAGAATGAGACAGTAACATAACAAAATGTGGAAAAAGTAAAGGGGTCTGAATACTTTCCGAAAGCACCGCATATCTGAAACTTGTCCCCTGAGGAGAACTCTGACGCTATCGACATGGATGTATGATCTCTGTGGTAACAGGGTAATTCTAAACCACTCTATGCAAAGGGGTTTTAGTGTCTTTAGGAATTCTGCCTTATCTGCACTGTGCTCACTCCCCCCACACAAGCCTTTAGAAGCTGTGACATCTTGTGGAGATTGACTGATTAGGTTACTGTAACTTGGTTTAGTTTGATTGGTCAATGGTGGTTAGTTTCGGTTTTAAAGAGTCACATATTCAGATATTATAAATGGAATGAAATGCCTTTGTTCTTCCTCTTGTTATCCACCCTGCAGAAAGGTTGTATGAACATTTTTCTCTTGTAGGCCTGTAATGTTTTTTATGCTTTGCTTTGTAACTCAGTGATCTTCATGCCTAGATTGTGAATGCCTTGTGATGCTAGTATTGCCATGTAACTTAAGCTTAATGGCTTGTATGTGATTCCATCCATTTTACAATGTAATTCAATATCTGCCTTTGATATAGACAATTCTTAGACCTTTCTCGACCTTCCAATTCCTGTAACTCAACTATAGTCTCTCCATATTGCTAAATTATCTTTATGGAGTCAAATAATTAATTTAATAGGCATATAGTCTTATTACGGGTCGCATGTGAGGTATATACAGTATAACATACACATATCAAATATTACCCCACTACAAAAGGTTTCAATATCCTCACAGCGGGAAATAAAAGGGGTTTATTCAGAAATAAAAAATTATGTAAATACTGTCTGAGGGTTTAGGCTGGGATAGGGATCATCACTTCCACTGTGACTGGAGTTCATATTCATTATCATTAATTGCCCAACATACTGGACATCTTAGTTCTGCAGATTAGCCAGGGAGAGATGATGTTTAGAGCTATTCCAAATCTTTACTTCTATTACTCAGACGCATGTGCAAATAATATATATTCAACTACAATATACAATCCTAAAGAAAAGAATGTAAAGGGCTTCAAATATTTCCTTATTTGTGCATATTTAATGCATGGGCCAAATCATTGATTAAAATGAATATAAAATCATCTAAAAAAACTCCAAACTACTATAGTAGTGTAGAATATGTAGCTATGTAGCATTTCTGTATGGTTAATGTGTAGCCTGTAACACACTGCACAGTGCATGGCGATATGATAAAGTGCTTCTGAGAATATGTGGCGGGCTCCCATACATGTGTGAAGTGCGCACACCTGCTCTGGCCTGCGGACGTGCCCTTGTATATGTGTGTGTAACTCAGCCAGGAATAATGTAAACGTCTAGAGAGTCTTAAGACTCAGCAGGCCCGTATAAAAGCGCCCTATTTAAGGCTAGTAAAACAAGTCAATAAATACAGGAAGCCCGAGCTGTCTGCTGCGACTCTCCTGAACGAAAACAGGTGAACTGCTTAATTTCAACATGGCACCACTGGATGACAGCAGCATTATGAGCCCTCATACATTCTGACTATCACTCGCCACTAGCTACACATACAGTACCAGTCAAAAGTTTGGACACACCTACTCATTCAAGTTTTTTTTTTTTTTTTTTTGTACTATTTTCTACATTATATAATAATATTGAAGACATCAAAACTATGAAATAACACATATGGAATCATGTAGTAACCAAAAATGTGTAAAACAAATGTAAATATATTTTAGATTCTTCAAAGTAGACAACCTTTGCCTTGATGACAGCTAGGCATTCTCTCAACCAGCTTCATGAGGTAGTCACCTGGAATACATTTCAATTAACTTCTTAAAAGTTAATTTCTGAATTTATTTTCGGGGACTATCATTTGTTTTTCAACAGGACAATGACCCAACACACATCCAGGCTGTGTAAGGGCTATTCGACCAATAAGGAGAGTGATGGAGTGCTGCATCTGATGACCTGGCCTCCACAATCACCTGACCTCAACCAAATTGAGATGGTTTGGGATGAGTTGGACTGCAGAGTGAAGGAAAAGCAGCCAACAAGTGCTCAGCATATGTGCCCCTCCTTCAAGACTGTTGGAAAATAATTCTAGGTGAAGTGTTTTGGTTACTGCATGATTCCATATATGTTATTTCATAGTTTTGATGTCTTAACTATTATTCTACAATGTAGAAAATAGTAAAAAAAAAAGAAAAACCCTTGAATGAATAGTTGTGTCCAAACTTTTGTCTGGTACTGTATCTGTCAACAGTACACTAGCCTGCATCCTAGGAGTAAACAAAGCATCCACTTCCACAGAGAGGACTGTCAGTCCACAGCTGGTTGTGTTGGGCAGTGACGCTGCCTAGTTACTGACCCAGGCCGTGAACTTTCTCTCCATCCCTCTCTCCCTACCCCTTTTCATTTATTCTCTCATAAGGCCCAGCAGCATGAGGCAGTACAGGTAGTACAAGGTATAGTTCCCTTCCTGTTTGCTCTTCAAATAGGAGGGGTATGACACAGACTCACCTAAATCGAAACACAATTACAAAGGGAAACACTAACTATAAAAACTGTTACCTAATTACAGGTGAGAACAAACCATGGCTTTCTATTTTTTACATTATGCCAACACTTCAGAAAAGCAAATATTCTTAGGTCCAGTCCATTTGGTGTTCTTTCCCTTGTCTCCATAGCTGCAAACCACAGAGTATATGTTTACCAATGGGAAGAGTTCCGCTGCAAACAGGCTACAGGACTGTATGTTTCATATTTCTGACTTTATGTATGAATACACACAGGTCGTATATGACATTGAGGCCAACCTCAGTCCTTTAAAAACCCACCTGATATTCAATCGCTGTATGTGTTTACCCATTTCCATTTCTTTTGCAGGTTTTTAGGGGGGATTATGTATGAAGTATCATGACTGCATGTACTGCACACGTCTGCACAACAATGCAACATACACTAGTAGATCTATCTCTATGGAAATGTATGGAGTGGGAGATGCCGTAAGACAAATCTACAGGAACAAATATTAGGCATTTTTTTCCCCTCAGACAATACCACCACCGGTACTATACACCAAATGTTGCAAGCCTACAATCCTGCGGTAAGCGATACAAATCCCCTGGACAAAATGAAATGTATTAAACATGTGGATTTCATAAATCTAGCCTCCCTCGCTTTGGGTCAGAGGTAGAGTCACTATAGAGCCCAGCACGCAGTTTCTCTGAGCTCTGTTACTCAAAGTCAGAAGTGCTCTGTCAGCTATTAAACTGAAAACCAGCAAAAGCAGCAAGTGTATGACAATCAGGAGAAGCCTATAAATCATGCATCTCAGTCCAGGAGTTGTTGTCTTACAAACAGGGTACATTGACTTAGTAGGATGTTACAGGGTAACTATTATAGATTCCAATGGTAGTGACTCTAGAGCAGTAGCTGTAACCTCCCTGTTTGCGCTGGAAATTGCAGTAATTATGTTGTTTGCTCTTTTCTAGCTCCCATATTGATGGTTGAAAACCACCATAAAAACCATCTAATTCAGACCCAAAGACAAACAGTTCACCCAGAAATAGGAGGGAGATATTCCTCAAGGTCCAGCACCCGGCAGCATTGCTCTTCTTGTTCAAGATAGCTAGTATTAGTGTTGTCCCGGGTCCAAGCCGTGTGCAGTGTTAAACACCCAACTGGGATCCTTTTAACCTTGAGCAGCATACCAAAGGTAGAGGCAGCCTGGGGCTATGGGGGGACTGTTCCACAACTCCCAGTGCCATGCTGCTCCACAGTGGGGGCCCAACATAGCCAGATTGGTAGAGAGGCCTTGTGGTAATAGGGCTGTAATAAGGCTGAACAGGGAGGAGGTGGGGGCCAGTTGGGATGTGGGGGCACCAAGCCCATTCATCTGGACCAGTGGTACTACATTCATTTGAGTTTTTCATTATTTATCATCTGGCCATCTCACTAAGCAGGGATCCAGGAGGAAATTGCAAACACATTCACCTTGGTAGAAACAGTGGTGCTATTTGAGCATCTGCTCCCAGTCTGTTCACAAGACATTTAGGGTAATTATTTGTCTAGCTTGATGGACAATCTGTGATCACTAAAGATCAGAACGGTTAAGAAAAGACAGACAGTAATTGTCATTGTTCTGTGACTCTCCCTGATAGTTGATTGACTTTTGAGTATCTCGTAAGTCAACTGTACAACTTGTTTTCAGGAAACAAGCACAGAAATCTTCAGATTCAGTCAGATCCTTGGCAACAAGCTCACTCTAACAAATGCAAAGTATTTCCTACTAAAAGCTCTTATTGGAGACATGGCATCTGCCATGTTGACTACAACTCAGATCGGAATTCTATAAAGACATTTTTGAAACAGACGCTGTCTATAAGGGGGGTTCATAACAAAAAGGGGCATAGTAGAAAATACCACAAATGTCACATCAGTGACTAGACTGCCATGTACATGACATTAGTAGCTAGCATGTTCTTTGCTAAAATTGCAAACCAATAGCATTTGTGTCAAAGTAGGGAAAAGAAAGGAAACAATAAGGAATGTGTGGAAAAACTGTAGGTTAGAGCAGAAGTGCAGTGGGCTAATAGATGCCCAGTACAGTCGTCCTATGAACTCCATTACTTTGATTTCCTGTGTCCCTCTCTACCAGGCTGTCCTTCGAGCACACTGAGGAAATGAGGGATGCTCAACAACAATGACAAAAATCATTAGAAGGGCTTACCAAGAAAAACTTCCAAAAGGACTAATTCAAGGCAAAAAGCAGTTGGACCACTCAACAAAAAAAGCAGAGATTGATTTATTTTAGCTCATCCTTGTACAGGATGTGAATAGGTGACTGACATGTTGAGGTCAAGCTGACATCTTCCTCAGAGTGACCTGCCCATTGGGTATATGTTGTGTATTGGCTATATGTTATGAAATTGTTAGATATTACTTGCTAGATATTACTGCAATGTTGGAGCTAGAAACACAGGCATTTCGCTACACCCGCAATAACATCTGCTAAACACGTGTATGTGACCAATAAAATTTGATTTGACATTTTCACTTAGCTCCTATTTATAGCCTAGTGGCCCATTGAGAAACAACAATGTAATAAAATAATAATTATTATATGTTTCAAGGTAAATGGCAAATTGTAGCACAAAATAATACTAATAATAAGATAAATAATGTGTCTCATTAATTAATAGGCCATGTCAAAATATACATAGATATATTTTATGCCATAGGGAACTAATCCATATTTTATGCCATAGGGAACTAATCCATATTTTATGCCATAGGGAACTAATCCATATTTTATGCCATAGGGAACGAATCCATATTTTATGCCATAGGGAACTAATCCATATTTTATGCCATAGGGAACTAATCCATATTTTATGCCATAGGGAACTAATCCATATTTTATGCCATAGGGAACTAATCCATATTTTATGCCATAGGGAACTAATCCATATTTTATGCCATAGGGAACTAATCCATATTTTATGCCATAGGGAACTAATCCATATTTTATGCCATAGGGAACTAATCCATATTTTATGCCATAGGGAACTAATCCATATTTTATGCCATAGGGAACTAATCCATATTTTATGCCATAGGGAACTAATCCATATTTTATGCCATAGGGAACTAATCCATATTTTATGCCATAGGGAACTAATCCATATTTTATGCCATAGGGAACTAATCCATATTTTATGCCATAGGGAACTAATCCATATTTTATGCCATAGGGAACTAATCCATATTTTATGCCATAGGGAACTAATCCATATTTTATGCCATAGGGAACTAATCCATATTTTATGCCATAGGGAACTAATCCATATTTTATGCCATAGGGAACTAATCCATATTTTATGCCATAGGGAACTAATCCATATTTTATGCCATAGGGAACGAATACATGTATTTTCCTCCAGGCCACCTACTTTGTAATAAAGGACTGGGAGTCTATAGATGTGCTAATGTCGCTGAGCAGAATTAATATGGGAGAGAAATTGCTTTCAATGATGTCAAAAGGAATATGTCACTGTATGATCATGTGGAATAAAGATAAGATTTTTTTTTTCTCCATGAGTGAGTATTTTGTTAATGGGTTCATTATTCCCTTTAAGAATAAAGAAACCAGTCCCTTTTATGAACCTTGAATCAGCTTCTATTGAAAGTGGTTAAAAGCATTTTTTTTTTTTAACAGGGATATTCAGTTGAAAATGTAACAGGTTTCTTATAAATTTAACAAAAAGAGTAACTGACAAGTGACAGTTATGGTGTGGCAATTTTCGAGAGATGAGTTTATGTAGAAGTACAAAGCCTGGATGCAAGAGGGTTAAGGCTTTATATAGACAGCAGGGTGGTCCTATGTTACACAACCAACATCATTGATTCTAGGAAACAATGCCTGATCAATACCCACATACAAGCCTCCTCCTAACAAAGACCTGCATGCAGATTTCATGTACAGTATCATTTCTCAAAAACAGATAGTTCTGGATAAATACTGTAAGATTCATTCCACAAGCATACTGCAATAGCACATACTATACCCACTGTAACTCTCCACTGTAACTCTGTAACTCTCCTCTGTAACTCTCCAATGTAACTCTGTAACTCTCCACTGTAGCACAATACTCAACAGTAGCACAATACTGTTTTCTTCTGACCTATGGTCATCTTTAGTTGTTATTTGTTTGTTTTGTCTATCACAAGCTTTTCCTTTCAGTAACTGTTACTCATACTCACTCTCATTTCCATACACACTTCCTCATGCAATAAGCATCATTGTCACAGTTCCTTCCCTTCCAAATGGCTCTGCCTCCACCATCTGCAGGCATTCCCAGAAACACTGCTTTGAATCTGCCATAATGATGCATGACTAACTACAGTTAAAGTGTTGCAGTCTGTTGGCAAAAAGCAGTCAAGCACTTTGCCAGTGTCACTACGGATATGTGAGACAGTTGAAGGTTGACGTTGAATAAAAGGCAGTGACAGGTGCTGTGTGTGTGATTGTGTGTGTGTGAGTTTGTGTACACTGCATTTATGAGTGTGTGTGTGTGTGTGTGTGTTTGTGTGTGTGTGTGTGTGTGTGTGTGTGTGTGTGTGTGTGTGTGTGTGTGTGTGTGTGTGTGTGTGTGTGTGTGTGTGTGTGTGTTGACCATGGCCCAACAGCTTTGAGTGTGTTTTTCAGTGGCACATGAGATGAGGTTGGACACACAGTAAAGAAGTGCTGCACTGGGGTATATTAAATCTGGGACATGGTTAAAAATTAGCACCTCTGCCAGGGAGTGTGGCCACAGTTCTGCCAGTGCAGCTTGGTCACGCCACTGCCACTGGCTCAGTACAGCAGTTGGGCATCTCCCCCCACACAGGTGGCAGGACCCAGGTTCCACTGGCACCGTCTCTTAGGCAACCACAACACCTCTGATGATGCTGGACTAGAGCTACTGCTCACACAATCCGATGAAGGAAGAGCATTGTGTAAACACATGGTAATATAATTGAAACTCTATCACATTTATAACATAAGACATCTATTGGAGAAGGCAACGTTACTCTACTGTTGCTGTAATGCACAGAGTGCCCAATCACTTACAGTAAGCCTGTGAACAAAGTGCAGCTTTCCTAGTGCACTCCTCATTAATGCAGTTTATTTGGCTTCTTACGCTGGGCTGTGAGAGACGGTCTCTTTGGTGAGTCTATGGAGCAGCTGAGGCCTGCTCTGTTTGACAAAGCAATCAGAGGGCTGGAGGTTCACTCAGAGCAGGGATTTTATTTCTCTCTCTCCGTTGCCCTGCTTCTGCCACAAGATATTCAACTTACAGTCAATGAAAAGCAGACAAAGAAACACCCGCTCCCCTCTCTTTTGCCTGGGGTTTAGTGTCTACAGTAAATGCTGCATAGACTCACTCGCTCCTTTACCAATTGTAATGCCTCTGCTGTTTTCATGTAAATGATCTTGAATGCTATTTTTTAGGAATGCTTTTTTAGTAGAAATGCTCATTTTGCCTCTTCATTCTGTCACAGACCCTTTTCCTATCTCTCTTCTCCTTTCCTCTCTCTTTCCTCTCTGCCGCCACAGACTACATAATTGATGCAAATGCTGTCACTTGTGTCAGGAGTGGAGGTTCTTCTGGTTTACTTCTGTGCAACACTTTATCTAGGAATATTAACTAGAGAAAGCAGTCTGGCGCCAAGGGTGGAAAATCAGCTTGTCAGGGGTCTCATTCAAGCAGCCATTCAAGAGTCTCCTTCAGGATTGTTTCATCAAGGTGATTGAGAACAAAAAAGTACTGAAGCAAATTCCAGCTTATGTTTAGGAGCCTCAGCACATACATTACACTGGCCCACCCTAGCCTCTCCGCCTTCAGAATACATCAATGTCTGATTGTCAAATAGTTCTCCAGGTTTCATCCTATTTAAGCTATATTCTTTTCACATCAGGCCCGCCAAACCATTAGGCACAGACAGCCTGCTTTTTGTGTGTGACACAGACCTGGAATTATGAATTGCTGCTTTCATGTGGGAGCAGTTGGGGCTTGATGGGAAGTCTCTCATGATTGGTGAGCGACAGGGATGCAGTCAGGGACACAAACCGAGTACCATCTCACAGAACAATGTTGGAGGAATGTTGTATTCAAGCCTGTTTGTAATGAGGTATACATTGTTTTCACAAACCGAGTACCATCGCACAGAACAATGTTGGAGGAATATTGTATTCAAGCCTCTTTGTAATGAGGTATACATTGTTTTCACAAACCGAGTACCATCTCACAGAACAATGTTGGAGGAATATTGTATTCAAGCCTGTTTGTAATGAGGTATACATTGTTCTCACAAACCGAGTACCATCTCACAGAACAATGTTGGAGGAATATTGTATTCAAGCCTGTTTGTAATGAGGTATACATTGTTTTCATTTATGCAATTACCAGTATTGAGATGCAGTATATTCTTATGTCCATGAAAAAATGTAGCAGCTTAAAACTGGTTAGGAAAGATAGCTGAGAGCCAGACATTTGCAGTTCTCTAGTCTGCACATTGGGCTGCTCCTTCCGACCTTCAGCAGAGTGCCATGCTCGTCTGCTCCTGCCTCCCCCTTTCTCTCACTCTCTCTTGCCCTCTCTCTTTCTCTTTCTCTCCCTTGTCCTCTGTTTCTGGCCCTGGCCTGTGCTACAGATTAAGTGACTTGATCCTGCAAACATCTGAGGAATTCAGTTGCACAAAGGGGTCAGAGCGAGGCCAGGGGATAGCCTTACAGATCCTGGTCCATTAGCAGATCAGCAGAGGTGTCATCTGCACGGCTCTACCGGCAGGGCAGGAAGTAGGCCTCTTACAGGCTACCATTCAACAACACTCATTATCATTACAACCATAACTTCAGCGTGCTAACACACATGATCACACAGATTGTAGAGGAAATGAATTAGATCCACACAATATTATTCTGTAACACGTGTGTAGCTTTTTATCTGTTGTATTTAAGAAGCATACCTTTGGAGATAATACTTTAGTAATTGAAATGACATAGTTTTGAAAAGTGATGACAACAACAATGAAATATTGCAATATTTTTCAATGGAGTTCTTATTTTTGAACTGCACAACTCAAACTCACTAGGCTGCTAACTGGTTCTTTGTAGGTGCTTCTTGATATAAACACATAGAAATACCCTATATTTCTGGGTAATAACGTTCACAAAGAATATCTGGGCCTCCTAGAAAAACATTTCAACCATAATAAGCTTTTTTCTCCATGAGAGGCTCAAGCGCTTCAGAGAGATTCTTTGAAGCTCTCACTGTGTTGACTGTTCATTCATAGACGGCTCTTGGAAAGCCTGAGCACCATATCGCTGTAACCTCTCACTGTTACTGAATTCATATTTGATTGGCAATGTGAGTAAACACCACTGTAGATACAAGAATGTCCCTAACCACACACACACACAAGCCTGCGGGCATGCACGCACGCACACACCCTCTTAAAGCGATAGACTCAACAAATTTGGTTATGCCTGTGCATACATGCCAATGTTGCAAAGATACTGTGTACAGACTAATTGTACCAAGCACATTTTACATATAGTGGGGCAAAAAAGTATTTAGTCAGCCACCAATTGTGCAAGTTCTCCCACTTAAAAAGATGAGAGAGGCCTGTAATTTTCATCATAGGTAGACTTCAACTATGACAGACAAAATTAGAAAAAAAATCCAGAAAATCACATTGTAGGATTTTTAAGGAATTTATATGCAAATTATGGTGGAAAATAAGTATTTGGTCACCTACAAACAAGCAAGATTACTGGCTCTCACAGACCTGTAACGTCTTCTTTAAGAGGCTCCTCTTTCATCCACTCGTTACCTGTATTAATGGCACCTGTTTGAACTTGTTTTCAGTATAAAAGACACCTGTCCACAACCTCAAACAGTCACACTCCAAACTCCACTATTGCCAAGACCAAAGAGCTGTCAAAGGACACCAGAAACAAAATTGTAGACCTGCACCAGGCTGGGAAGACTGAATCTGCAATAGGGAAGCAGCTTGGTTTGAAGAAATCAACTGTGGGAGCAATTATTAGGAAATGGAAGACATACAAGACCACTGATAATCTCCCTCGATCTGGGACTCCAAGCAAGATCTCACCCCGTGGGGTCAAAATGATCACAAGAATGGTGAGCAAAAATCCCAGAACCACACGGGGGGACCAAGGGAATGGCCTGCAGAGAGCTGGGACCAAAGTAACAAAGCCTACCATCAGCAAGGGCATTGAAGATGAAACGTGGCTGGGTCTTTCAGCATGACAATGATCCCAAACACACCGCCCGGGCAACGAAGGAGTGGCTTCGTATGAAGCATTTCAAGGTCCTAGAGTGGCCTAGCCAGTCTCCAGATCTCACCCCCATAGAAAATCTTTGGAGGGAGTTGAAAGTCCGTGTTGCCCAGCAACAGCCCCAAAACATCACTGCTCGAGAGGAGATCTGTATGGAGGAATGGGCCAAAATACCAGCAACAGTGTGTGAAAACCTTGTGAAGACCTACAGAAAACGTGTGACCTCTGTCATTGCCAACAAAGGGTATATAACAAAGTATTGAGATACATTTTTGTTATTGACCAAATACTTATTTTCCACCATAATTTGCAAATAAATTCATTAAAAATCCTACAATGTGATTTTCTGATTTTTTTTTCTCATTTTGTCTGTCATAGTTGAAGTGTACCTATGATGAACATTACAGGCCTCTCTCATCTTTTTAAGTGGGAGAACTTGCACAATTGGTGGCTGACTAAATACTTTTTTGCCCCACTGTATATTGTGGTAAGCAATTTAGGTACGCTATTTAGCTTGCTTGTTTTAGGGCCTTTACATTGCTCATGATTGTCTCTGTGGCAAAGCTTATGGGTGAAAACATGCCAGCACGGAGAAATGCAGTTAAGGCCGTGAGGGCCATCTCTGATTCACAAAGCTTTTCTCAGGACCCCTGCATAGCCTGACCTGCTCAGGAGGAGATTTGGAAGCATTGCTCCTGTGCAGTTACCCTGTAGCTTACGGGCGACACGCTGTGAGTTTACGGCTAACCCAGCCTAATTTATTTGATTTATAGAAAGGACCCTGGGCATGTTCTGTAGAACATGCTGACCTTGTCGTTCTGGGGGTAGGCTGGCTATCTCCCTAGGCTGCAGGAGGCTGTTGGTGCTAAGGTACTGCTACCCATCCTCCCTCTGGTCCATCACAACACAACAAAAAAGAGACAGGGTTTTTGTGTAACAGCAGAAAAGATGTCCGTTGTAGAGTTAGGCATAACTAGCCTTGTTGTATAGTAAGATAACATGTTGGTCTTATCATTATATCAGATGACTAGGACATAATGGGGTATATCTAGTTTTGAAAGAAGATAAATATTTCCTTATACATATGCTGAGTATAAGAGAACCTAAGCATACATTACATTAGTCTTAAAGGTGCTTTAAAATGATACCAATGAGCCTTAAGGAGAGAGGAGGATGTGTGGCTGTAAGTCAGGATCAAGGAGAGCATCTCTTAGCGCCCTATACATCCTTATTATTTCAAATAGCATTTTTGAAGGCAGTCACTGACAGACACAGCCAAGTAATATGGGTTAACGTAATATCACAGTTGGATGCCTCCCCATGCCACTTAAACTCCCTATTAGTAAATCAGTCCTTCTATGCACAAAAAACGAGAACAGTAACATTGTCTAGGCTACTTCAGGGAGTAGACATATAGGGAGGAGATAAGGGAGAAACAATGCACAATCGATTGTAACAAACATTATATGAAAAGACAACTGTACAACGCATGTAATAATACTGAGGTTGGTAAAACAGCTTGTAAAAAAGAATCACATTTACATATACACTACAGTTCTAGCTTTATTATTCACTAACTGAGAAATTCATAAACCCAATTTTGGTCATAGGAGGAAGTTAAACAAAGTAGCCAATGGAAAAATGGAGTGTAAAAAAGCCATGGTCCATCTAGTGGGACTGGCATATCAATTAGGATTCTGAATAAGAGTGTAATTGGAAGCAACAGGAGCAGAAAGAAGCGGAAATTCATCAAGGCAAGCACGGAACAGCACAAATGGGTTCTGAACAAAACGGAGAGACGCTCCTCCACTCCCCTACTCAGTCTTTGCCAATAATAAAATCACCTACTATCTCCAATGCTTACCAAACAATTAAATCAGCAACCAGAAACCGGTCTTGTTTAGTTGTTTCCTTCCCTGGAGTGTTAATGGTTTTGCAGCAAATATTGGTGAATTATTTCAGAACCCTTGGTCCTTCAAGCCACATCAACTGAGATTAGACTGGATCCAAATAGCAAATTTGGCATTCAAGTTTTATAGCTCAGGTGCTCCACCAAGTTATAAATTCAGTTTTTATAAAAAAAAAATAAGATACAAGGGAGTAAATTAATCTAATGACTGTCTGATCCTGATTGGAGCAGCTCTCAGCATCTCTCCCTCCAAATATGATGTCATTTTGTAAAAACTGAAAATGCTATGTGGTGTTCCAGGGTGTTTTGTAGGTAGGTGGGTTTTATGGGGTGAGTGTGGTGGTGGACATACACACACACATAGACACACACAGCCAATGAGCCCTTTACTTGTGCTTGCAGAGCAGGACTGGCTGCACGGTGACAGAGGCCCACTGCCTAGGAGCATCTGTGTCTCCACACGCCCTGCCCCTGCTGCCAAACAGGCACACTGGTGCAAGCTCAATGTGCCACAGCTCCACTGTCACTAAATGGCACGTTCGCTCAGCCCCAGTCCACCCTTTTCCAAGGCACAGGCTTCTCCAGCTGCAGCTTAATTTCCTGTGACTTGCCTAATTACTGTAATTAAGGATTAATTGCCATTAATTATTCACACATAAGCTCATCGCAAATCATGGGGTAAATGTCTTATGAAAGCTGCCATACAAGCAATGTATAAACACACTAGGATGCTCCAGGCTTCTGACTCGATCACTCAGCCCTCCAGCAAATATCCACGCCACACTTAAGAAAACAGCGATAACTCTCCCCAAAGTCAACAGCCTATCCAGGTAATGGAGGAATCAATCCAAATGCTTTATTTGTCTCTGTTTCAATTCATTTATTTCCAATGGTGCATCCAAACATCTAAAACATCCAACAAATATATGTTCCAGAAAGTGTTACTTCAACACAACCGTAAACGATGGTGTAACAAGGTTTTGGTTAACTAGTGAGTCGTGGTCAGAGATGATGCATGATGGTACTAAACACAGGAAAGCTACGTCGGCAGAAAGCACAGACTAGAGGAACCAAGAGGAGAGAAATAAAGTCAATGTGTGAGAATAAACATGAGCATTTGAAAGGGCTAATTTAGCTTCAAACTCTGCTCCTCATCCTCTCCCTCCAGGTCAACAGCATGAGGATGGTTTATTCACGGCTATCAAAAAAAGAGAGATGCATGAAACACTGGGAGAATTTACACCATTCTGTCATGTTCAAGGTTATTCCCTGAAAACTGGCAGAATTTATCTTTGTGTGGCACATGGGGAGAATTAAATCAGTTTCATTTTTTCCCGGAGGTTTCAGGGAGTCCGCTAGGAGAAAGAGATGGGGGGTCATGCAGCAACAACCTCTCTCACTCTTTTACTAAGATGGCTTTTAGTCATGAGCTCCTCTTCAGTGGGGTGTCTGTTTGGCTTTGGTCAGAGCTACACAGACATAGACAAAGATTTACACCGGTCTGTGCGGAGCCTGAGATATCCCCATGCACTTTTAAAGCAATAGTTTTAAATGCTCATGGTTCATAAAATCATAATAATGGCCATAATGTAAATCTGCTGAATATGAAATGTCTTCCAGGGGGTGGCATGCAAACAGTATTTAAAATCAGACACTTTTACTAGCACTTAAATCAGTCGTTCCAGTTTGGCCCAACTAGCTATGTGGTGAGCCTTCTGTGTGTTGAGAGAGAGATATAAAGATAAACTCTCTAGTCCTTTACAGCAGCTCTGCACAACCTCACAGCAACTCGACAAACTCAGTCATAATATACAAGTCTGACAATTATTTTCAGATTCCTGGAGTGGTGTCTGGCAAAGATGCTGCTTCAGCAGTGACATGGCACTCCAAATCTGCTGTCCCAGGTAGTTTCTACATCAGGAGACCACCTCCTTTTGTTGTTGTTTTTTTTCTGGCAGGACTCAGTCAACTTCCTGTTGTGAGTTAGTAGTAGTTAGAGCGTTGGACTAGTAACCGGAAGGTTGCAAGTTCAAATCCCCGAGCTGACAAGGTACAAATCTGTCGTTCTGCCCCTGAACAGGCAGTTAACCCACTGTCCCTAGGCCGTCATTGAAAATAAGAATTTGTTCTTAACTGACTTGCCTAGTTAAATAAAGGTTAAAAAAAAATAAAACACGAGGTGCAATTTTGAAATTTGGTATTGCATCAGCAGTTCTTCTCTTGTTTTGTCAAGTCACTGACAGTCACTCAATTAGCCCATGTCAGCTGAAATGTTTCAGATACTGTAGGTAAATTAGTCTAGCCAGCTATCTAATCATTGACCGGGGGGCCCCATTGATTTTGTTAGTCAGTCTCACTCAGATATCTTTTTAAAATCTGCAAACATTTCTCCTCAACCTACCACAAAATATGTAGAATTGCAGGAAATTAACGCTAAAATGTTTTGATCACAAGGTGGGGGGGACCACATTTCACTTAGGGCCCCCAAAAGGTTAGGGCTATGTGGGTATGGATGTAGGTACGCAGTTCCGCGAGCCACTGCAGCCCCTCATGATGAGTACATATTTTCTATGGCCCCCACCCCCATCAAAGTAGCCCATTCCTGTTTTACATAAACACTACTGGTACTACTGAATGAGCACTGGGTGGGGTGAGTGTGGGAGGGGTGGCAGAGGGGGCACTAATTGTTAGGCTGGTGCCGTCTGTGCCAGATTAATGCAGGGAACATTTTCATTTGGGTATATAAGTTTGTTTGTCTGATTTAAACATTTATGTTAATGGCCTTCTGGCAGCTCTTTAATGCTTTACACACTCTTGTAAACAACTCCTTAGCAGATCCATCATTTAGCCATCCTTTCCATGCTATCCTGCTAAACCCGAGTATTGTAGAGAAAAGAGAGCAGATAGAACAGCATTTGAGATTGAGAAACGTGGATAATAAGACGTCCTAACAGAGCTGACTGGAGCCAACACTTGCAGAATTTTATAAGATCAGCATTATTGCAGCCAGTGTTTAATTTATAGAGCGGACCCGGGCCTGTTTCATGTGTTTGCTAGATTAATGTACAGAGCCATACTTTTTTACTGCTGTGGTCTTTGATCAAGTTCAATTTATTGGGATTAACCTGCGGTTCAAGCTTGGTCTGTGATCCATTCAAAATCATTATAAGAAGCCACTATTTTTTCCTCTCTATGATTTAGTCTGCAAAGCACAGTTATTATATAGAAAGATAAACTGTCAGGTTGTCTGTCAAGCCACTATGAAAACTTCCCCGTAAGGCTATTACTGTACATTTTGAACAAATAAAATAAATCCAAGATAATCGTAACAAAAAGTGAATCGGGTGCTAATCCTTACACACACAGACACGATCACCTAAAACAACACCTTAAAAAAAGTGTCTGGGGTAACGTGCTGTTAAAGCAGCAAAGGGATATGCAGCCAGTGTGTCATCACCACCACAGAGTATGTCAATGTGTGAGCTGGAGGAACCCCACAGCCTCTGTCTATAGCTAGCTATCTGTAGACCCCTCTGCCCCCGCACGAAACACTCCTCACTCCTACCTCCACCCCATGCATGACACCTCCCAGCACGCACATGCATCACTGTCACTGCCTCTACTTAATTGATAGTTCCCTATTTATCGTCACCTTCCTTCTTTGTCAGCTGGCTAGGTTCTCCATGCCGCTTTGCATTTATGGACTCCCAACTGCCGTGATCTGGGTAATTAGAGTTTATGTGTTAATTGATGTAAATACAAAGATGGGAGTTGCAGCAGGCGAACATTTCACATTGCCAGCTATAAATTGTGGCTCTGATAAGTGTGGGCTGTCTTTTTGGAGGGACAGCAGAAGTGTTTACAAAGGAACAGAGTGAGATTTCTGTCGCAGGTTTTAGATCTTCTCCTTCCAACTGCAGCAACAAACTTGATGATGTGATTGTCACAAAGTGTTTCTACCAATCCATACGTATGAACACATGGTGAGTGGGGATTAATATCTACATTACCTTCTTAATAAAATCATCATATATTGTAAATGTAATATACCATTTTTTTGTATTTCTGCACAAGAAAATGGACAATGATCAGCAGAGAAGCAAATAAAACAATGGGAATTGATGGACAATGGAAATTGATGGAAAATATATCACTAGCCACTTCAAACAATGCTACTTAATATAATGTTTACATACCCTACATTACTCATCTCATATGTATATGTATATACTGTACCATATAACATCCACTGCATCTTTATGTAATACATGTATCACTAGCCACTTTAAACTATGCCACTTTGTTTACATACCCTACATTACTCATCTCATATGTATGTATATACTGTACCATATAACATCCACTGCATCTTTATGTAATACATGTATCACTAGCCACTTTAAACTATGCCACTTTGTTTACATACCCTACATTACTCATCTCATATGTATATACTGTACTCTATACCATCTACTGCATCTTTATGTAATACATGTATCACTAGCCACTTTAAACTATGCCACTTTGTTTACATACCCTACATTACTCATCTCATTTGTATATACTGCACTCGATACCATCTACTGCATCTTGCCTATGCCGTTCTGTACCATCACTCATTCATATATCTTTATGTACATATACTTTATCCCTTTACACTTGTGTGTATAAGGTAGTAGTTTTGGAATTGTTAGGTTAGATTACTCGTTGGTTATTACTGCATTGTCGGAACTAGAAGCACAAGCATTTCGCTACACTCGCATTAACATCTGCTAACCATGTGTATGTGACAAATACATTTGATTTGATTTGAACAAATAACAACGGGGGAAATGCAAACACCATAAAATGTTTGAAAGCTATCAATTAAATAATAAAATAAATATATAATAACATGATCAGACATAATATACAGATCAATCACACAACTTGGAGCTGATTACAAACGTGCAGGTTGACCTTAATTGTCTTGAGTCTTGTCCTGGAGGCAGAACTGAGCGATTTCCCCTTAAAAATGGGCTATGTTGTAAAAAAGAATGAAAACAAAGCATTTGTTTTTTGGTCTTAATTTAAGGTTAGGGTTATGCATTAGGGTTAGCAGTGTGGTTACGGTTAGGGTTAAGGTTAGGGTTAGGTTTAAAATCAGATTTTATGACTTTGTGGCAGTGCCAGCTAGTGACCACTGCAGAGCTCCCTCCAGAAATCGATTAATGACAAAAAACACTAACCTGCTACAAAGGTGGCCCAAGTAATGTGGCCCATGCCTGTGCTTTTCACATGCAAACACACAGATGGATGTTTCTTTTCACCCCCTTTTCATTCTCAACTTGGTTCATTTTAAACTCTGTGTTGTCAGCAGATGTTCTTCTAACGGAGACAAAGAAAATGAGAAGGGGCTGGATATATTCAGCATAGGAATGAGGCTCCTCTTACTGCCCCCTCTAAGGCACAGCCACAGCACCACTTCAGCCACTGCACTACCTTTCAACTTGCAAATGACAGTGTCACCAAATGCTATCCTTCCATCAATCAAGTCGGGGGGGTCATGAATATACAAAAGGCAAAGCGGAGACTGGCTGCCTCCCACCGCTCTACTTGGCCCAATTATACAGGCTCAGCTTTCTCCTCTGCACTCTCACTTTTTCTTGCAGTTTAAAGGGTACAGTCCAAGGCAGCCCTGGGTTTAATCAAGGTAGGTCATGCATACTGGCCCTCTCAAGTGGACTGCAAATGCAAGTTAAATGTAGACACCAAATGTCATATTTCATTTACATCATTAGTGCTATGGGGCAAAGACAGGAGGGGACAGTTGTGCACCCCTTACCTAGACACATCCCATATACCACAGTCCTCCTCTTACACCAGAACCACACCAAAATCCTACACCTCCTTACACCTCCTTTCTGATCCTTCCTCTGGCCCAGCTGTCAGATCATAGTAGAGAATTAGCATTCTAACGGATGCACTGCAATCCAGGGATGAATTAGCGCACTGGGCTAACTGATGACCTCCATGCTGAAAGTGAAACTGATAGTCAATGGCACTGCTGATCAATACCCAATCCTCAGCTCTCCCTTTCTTGTTAAAATCTTTTTTTAACTTCCCAGGCTCATAAGACACAGTAGATGCATCTTCAATACAAAGATAAAATTCTTTGTTATCATGAGAGTCATAAGCATGAAACAAGAGGGAGAGAAATTGAAGATGATCAGGGCTGTGTAATCAAGAAAACTATAGAAACTATTTGTGACTTGATTCAGTGAAGCGTATGTCCTTTCACAGGAGAGGCATTTGAACGTAAAAATGTTTGTTTTTTAAATCAAAATGCGTTTTTTGGAAGAAATGCCTTCTGAAATGTGAATTTTCATGTGCTTTAATCACAAACTTTTATTCCATCCGTAAATACAAATACAATTGTTAAATTACGAGCCTAGTTGGTTTAGCCACGGAAAAGTCAGGAACCTTCCCGCTAGCCATGATTGGCTGAGATAATGGATGGGTTGGACATGCCAGGAGATGAGTTTGAATTGGTCTGCCATGTAGCATGCTTCTGTCTGTAATGAGAGCTGCTCAGTATGTGTTGATAGTGCTTTCTATCACGCCATTTTTGAAAGATATCATGAAGAACGGCAAAAGTGTTGCTAAGGCTCTCTACTTTCTGGAAGGGCGAGTTTTAAAATCAGTGGAATGCCCAGTGGAAGCAGAGTACGATAGCTAAGGAAATGGAGAAAATTCAAGTGTTTGACTGCAAAGAGAACACAGGCTGTTGTATAAAACACCTGTCTCCGGATTATATCTTCAAACTAAGGGCAACCATGGCATCTGTGATATGTTTCTAATTTTGTCATAATGCTGTTTCATTGCAAGTTAAAGCATACTGTTAGCTAACTAGCTAACATTAGCTGGCTGGCTCGCTAGATAATGTTACATGTATGATCTGTGTAGTAATATTATTTGAATCTTGGAGCCATTTGCATTGCTAGTTATAACCTAATATTAGCTAGCTAGCTAACATTGAACCTACTTGGTTAGCTTTAGCTACATGTAGATTCATGCAGGGTAGTAACATTATGAGTAGGGATTATGATTAATTGCTAGCTACATGTCTAAACAAAAGACTCCATTATGCAAGTAACCAATTCACTCTACTGAAAGGATTTCACTGTACACCTTCTGTATCCTGTGCATGTGACAAATAAACTTAGATTTTATTTGATATAGTATGTGTTTACCAGAGATAGTAACACAAACACCAACATGACCTGCACCAAAGTCAAATTAGGATATAACGCTAGGCCAACAAGACAGTGTCCAAGTTTTACAATTCTCCAGTAGAATGCCCTGCTTTTATTTAGTCATACTCACAACCGTAAGCTATTTTTCTGTAATTAGCTCGCCATTAACTTGTAAATAATGATCGTGTTGTGAGTTTATTTTCCTGTAATAATGAATACAAATTAGATAGCATGGCTAATAGAGTACAAGACATCAATCACCGAATACAGCAACAATTTATGTACTGCATTGACAAAGTTGTAGTCTGAGATGAGTAATTTATCATCTTATTAAAAGTGATGGCTCTAATTGCTTTGATTAGTGCAGCTCGGAAACAAAGGTTAAGGCCCTTTCTTTGGGCTCAGCCCAGAGTGGCTGATGTGCTACAGTATGTCGGAAGGGGAGTAGATGTTCCTCAGCGTCTGACCTGGTAGGCTACGCTTTGTTCTGACATGACGATGACCACTCCCTGACCTTAGTCAGTTTGGCATTTCCTTGAGAAGTTTGCACTCCCTTTCTCAGATCACTCAGACAGACAATGTTATCCAGAAAAACATAAAAGCATATTTACTGTTAAAGGAGGAGGATTACACCAGTATTTCTCCATCTTCACAACAGGCCGTCTCAAAAAAATATAGATAGTGAACGTCTGAAATATATTTGACAGGGTCTCAACTAGCTTTGATCATAGCTTTGATCATCTTTTGGTATGTGATAATGTGGCAGCAGCACCCTGGTAATTAACAAAGAGACAGAGTCCCACAGGAGAATGAGAAAGCACACAGTTAACGTAGGCCCAGGGCTGAGAAAATAAATTACTTTAAATATGTAAGTGGACATTGGAATTACCCCTGCAAGAGTGGAGTGGGTTTGGGTAAACCAACAGTCTGTCTCCAGTAGTTTATAGACAGCTATGATAAATACTATTTGTCCATGACAGTCACATTAAATAATAAACCTTGTCTTGCTATAAACATTACCAAATCCTGACACTATTGATTTATAATGTCTAACAGTGACATCAAACCAAACAACTGACAGAAACAATGCCAGGGCTTTAGGAGCAGTTTGTCAACTATTAATTCTGTCAAATGCTGTTTCGCTCTAAACTGGAAGAGCTTTTCTTGCAGTTGTCAATCCCTGTACTGAGAATGAGTGCAGTACGTCCGCGGGTAAGGGCCCAAGGCACTGCTTCGTTAGCCCTAATTACCCACAGTCCTGCCTTGGCAACCACAGGGCCAGCCTCTGTTAAAAATGCATGTTAATTATGCAAATTATTAATTGGGCTGGTGCTTGAGGATTTGTGTTTATGCCCGGATTACAGGTAATAACTGTATCAAGCTGCATTTTAAACCTGACCTATGACAAGTAATGCAATATTTTCCAATACATTACCTTCTCTTCCCTTCCAAGTCCATTCCCCATTACTACGAGCTGAATAAATGGCATACGCATTTTCCAACATAGTGGAAGGAAACAGGGTATGAATACTAGCTCATATTGTGTAATATTATCTATAATTTGTATAGTTTATCAAAAGCCAGATGTTTATTGCATGTGCACATGCATACACACACAAGCATTCTAGAAGAGGTCCTATTTCATGGCTGTCCAGGATTAGCTGTCAGGCTAATTGCACACACCTGTGTCGGGGACCACACATGCCCTGTCACCACCTGCCATAGGGAGCAGGCTGAGTGCAC
Source organism: Oncorhynchus mykiss (assembly GCF_057628025.1). Lineage (NCBI taxonomy): Eukaryota > Metazoa > Chordata > Actinopteri > Salmoniformes > Salmonidae > Oncorhynchus > Oncorhynchus mykiss. The sequence goes on from NC_143027.1 coordinate 26,223,248, forward strand.
GCTGTAATCCCCTCACTATCAAAGTCCTGCCACCCAGCCCCAACCCCAGCTCCAATTCTCAACGTCTATAATGGAGTCTTATGAAAGCAGATGTATGTCCCTCTTACTCCATACCCAACCTACAGGCCCTCTCCAAAACTCTCAACATCAGTCCTGTGTCCCCTGATTCTGACTTTCCCAACTGCAGCTCAAGCTCTCGTGTGCCAGTATGCCAGTATGAAAACTAGTGCCCTGGCCTTCAATGTTGAGCAAGAATACAATAGGGCAAAGTTATGTCCTATGTCATAGTGAGCATGGTTATGACTACACTCTTAGAAAAAAAGGTGCTATCCAGAACCTAAAAGGGTTCTTCGGCTGTCCCCATAGGAGAGCACTTTGAAGAACACTTTTTGGTTTCCACAGAGATTTCTACATGAAACTCAAAAGGGTCCTACCTGGAACCAAAAATGGTTCTACCTGAAACCAAAAAGGGTTCTCCTATGGGGACAGCTGAACAACCCTTTTGGAACCCTTTTTCTATGAGTGCAGCATACCTTAATCCTGGCAATGACTCACTCACACAGATCTTGCTGGAGCTTGCAGGACCCTTGGGATGGGGTTTCCTGGATGAGGTTAAAGCGTGATTTGGTGTGCAGACATTCATGCATGAGTGAGAAAGTGCTACACAATACCCAAGAGCTATGAAAAGAATATCCTCAACATTAGGGGATCTTCAGTGAGCCAGGAAACCATAGCAAGACATTTAACCCTATGATTCAAAAACACATACATAATAACAGCCAGAAGACATTATCTGATGTTAAATAAGAAAGCATTGTCAAATGTAGAGATACTTAATGGCATTACTTCACAGCAATATGGGTTTCACACATTCCTGACAAATCTATTAACCAGAGTTAGCTAGCTAACACAGAGGCCTATGGAGGGGAGGATGCAGTACGACTAGCCCAAAGGAGAGTTGCAATGCTGTTGAGATTGCATACTGTAGATGAACACACTGAGAGTCACAGTGTGTGTACTGTTCCTTGGTTCAAGTGCCAGCTGGCCAGCAATAAGCAGCAGTTCCTCTAGTTGCTGCCAGCGCTGAAATGGTTAAGAGAGCATTAAGCCATTTTGCTCAATGGCCCTTGACCAATAAAGAAATACTGGATTGCATGTCCTGATTTATGCCCTGTGAACACATGCCTATGCATGTATACAAACACAAACAAACACTTTGCTCCAAAAGCCTCGTTATAACACACTACAATTGTTATAAGTTCATAAGAAGGAAAACAAAGGACTGAGATGTTAAAATAAACCTTCCTAAGGACTTGTGTTATATCACATTTGAATTAGAATTCTAAGCATTCGCTCAATGTATTTAAATGATGGTTAGATTAGAGCCTAGTAGAAGGCTACTGTAAATCCTACTCTCCTTTAATGTTTGCCGCAATTCCTCTCAAATAGTCAATATTGATCAACGTGATTTCCCTGGGTACCCCAGGAGCCAGAGCCAGGCAGAGCGAGTGAGATACATTATTTAAGGGACATGGAGCCAAAACGTAGAGTAGTAGAGGAGATGTTTGTGCAGACGATTTATACATCCCAACACTCCTGTCAACAAGACGACAGATGACAAGCATAATTGCCTCATACTATATGTGCTGTATGTGTTGTGAATTTGCAACAGGCAACAGGGACTGTTGGCTACACTGTCTCTAGCTCAACATCTAATGGATGCAATAGGAAAAGCTATTTACTTCTTCCTTCTAAACTGTGGAGAGGAATAAGCCATTATTTGCACTAGATCAAAGCATGTGATCCTGTTTTAGAAATCAATCATTGCAATTCTGTTTGAGTTGCCTGTTTTTCTTGTCTGAAAGAGAGTGGAGGGGCTTTAGCTGGTCAGGTATAGGGCATGCATCACTGCCTGGGAACCAGTGGGTTGTGATTTCATGTTGGTATTTCATTATTAATTTGAGACACACAAGGTCATTGGGGCCTGATAGTCCTGGGAACTGGCTGTTATCTTAACACAGTTGTCAACCTGCATTGACTGATATGACACTGATTGATAATACAGGGCTGTGCAGCGCTTCTGGGTAATCTTTGGTGATCTCTGAAATGTAAATGCCAGACATTTTGGTCTAAAAACAAAAAAGTATTTTTTTTAATATTGAAAACAAATTCAGTCTGCTTGATGGCAAACTGCCAGAACTAAACATACAGTATTGCCCCCTGAAATATAGCTTAAACAGAAATGGAAAGGGAATATTGTCAAAACATCTGTCCAATTGGAAGAGAAAGCAAGTCTATTGTTAGAAGAAAAAAAATCAAATCAGAAAATAAACATTGTTAAAACCTGCGAAATCTTGAACAAAAGGGTTGAATCCTGAGCAGCTGGCATGAAATGAACTATTCTGGAGAGGGAATGCCAGTTTCAGAGCGCCCCGAGCATCGATTTAGAGCCAAGGCAGTAAACAGCTTTTATCAGCAATAATGATGGCATAATCCCAGCTAAAGAGGAAAGTAGCATATGGCATCAGGCTTACAACTGCAATTCCATCTAAGTGTGTGTGTGTGTGTGTGGTGACGGGGACGGGGTCACAACGTCCACTTGAATGATATTCAGCCAATACCATTTTTTTAATTGCACAGGTTACCATCAACACTGTCAAGAGATTAACCTGACTAATGGGAATGTACAGGTACTGAGGATCTTTTTTTTGTCCTGATTTGAATCTGGGATAATAAAACCCATAAAGATCAAGTCAATATGCATCACAAGAGCGTAATACTGCAACATAAGCGCTATAAAGCACCATGGCACCATATGGTTAATAGATTACAACTGGCACAAGTGGGGAAGTATCCATGTTACCCACCCCACCATAAAAACTTGTCACAATGTATCAGTAAAATAAATCATTTGATAGATAAAAACTATATAGAAAAGTATAATACCTCAATATTGCAGTGATGGCTGTTGCCTTGTGAGCCCCTGCACTGACAAGCTACAGTACTGTATGTGTACGCGGAGCAAAAGCTGTCTCTTAACTTCCCCTAAGCAGCCAATTAAGACGTATTATCAATCCGGCCTACTGCATTGCTGGGGCTTGCACAGAAGTAGAAATGCACTGTGCTGCAATATCTATATTTCTGTTGTCAATTGAATAGTATCTCCCTTCATTAAACCTATCAAGTGTTCCCTTTGATCATGCGACCAAGGCCAGAAGACAGATCTGTTCTTGGAACAGTGTGCGCCTGCCAAGTTGCTCTCAAGACCGGCTTCAACCTCCTCCATTGATTTTCCTCCAAGCTGCGACCATTCATTGTTTGTGACATTCTCCTGTCGCCTCTTTAACACCCTTCAACCAAATCAATTTCATATGTTTGTCAATGCCTTGCAAGAGGATGAGCCCAATGGAAAGGGACTTCACATGATTTAGCATTTCGATTTTCTGCAACAGTTTTATCTGCAGTTTTTACAAGACTTATAAAGCTGGCACTACGTGTTCATTTAAGGACATATAATAGAGAGGAGGAAAAATGTGCTGTCGTTTGCCACAAGCTACCCATAGTCCTCTAAACCACCTGTCTAAAGAAACGTTCATGGAAAAAGGTAATAAAACATGTTCATTCTATGAGACAAGAGATACATTATTTGTGTACGTGGAGCATGAAAAAAAACTAACATTTTATTTAATAATTTAAAAAACAAATAGTCCTAGATTTGAACCAAAATGCTAATTAACTAACTAGCTGAAGGTAATACATACTTGTATTATGACTAGAATGCACTTATGTTGTATGCTTTACATTGTAGGAATTGTTTTTCATCTTCAGTTTTTCTCCCTCATCTCAGCGTATGCCATATTGCTTTGTCCTCTATTCTAGTATTGATACCAGAGTCAAAATGACAACAATAATACCAAACCTGACCTTGACTTCCAGCATGAATTCTAAGAGTACTATTTGATAACAATATTGACTGCAGCCATAATGAGATGAATATTCCCAATTTAGCGTGGACAGCATTAGGACAAATTCTGAGGGGAGAGCTGCCTGCTCCAGATACATGCTGGTCACTCTTAGTTGTCAAAGCTGATTTATTGCCTCCTAGCTATTCAATTTCACATTTTGTCCTCGTCATATCCCCGACTCATGATCATTCTGCGATGACCCTTGTAGGGCAGGAAGGGAATATTGATAAAACAATTATCATTTGATTTTCCATTTCAATTACGGATTGGAGAAGGCAAAAATAAAAAGATTGCAGCATTGATTTTCCCCTACATTACAACAGGAAAGAGCCTGGCTTTGATGGGATGCTTTGTTGACATGGGCTTTCTACATCTCCTTTTCTGTAGCAGTTGTAAAGGCTTTACTTCATGGCCTGTTCACAAACTAGGTACAAAGGTTTCATGGGGACCAGTGATGGTATTTTAAAATGCAACAATCATAAATGCAACAAGGTAAAGGTACAGAACGGTTACACGTTTACCAATTGAAAATCTCAAACAAAATCTATACCCAATTTCTGTCCTACTCTATAGGCAAATGGTTTGATGGCTACCTTCTCCACCAGCAGAGTCTGCCTGCGATGGGATGAGCTGCTTTCCATGAGGGAGCACCATGTTCACACCACTGCTGACCTGAGGTGAATCTGTGCCTGGTTCTCTGGAGACCAGGGGCCCTAGAGGTCAGGGCACTTTGTCAGTGGCACCATTCCATCCTCTCCCCCATCCTGATTGTCTGCCAGTAAGTATTTGTCACTATGAAATGACAACATAGCTGCATCATACTAGTACTCCCAATGGCGCTGACACAATCCCTCCTCAACATGGGGCTGTGCTATGGATGAGAGGCTACACTGTGAACAGACCAGACAAGAGAGCCTAATGTATTCCAGTAACAACTAAACAAATAAAGGCTGCAGGCTGCTGCAGGCATTTGAGTGCAAATTATGAATGACTGAATCTTCTGTCATACATAATGTAAATGTACAGTACCAGACAAAAGTTTGGACACACTTACTCATTAAAGGATTTTTCTTTATATTTACTATTTTCTTCATTGTAGAATAATAGTGAAGAGATCAAAACAATGAAATAACACATATGGAATCATGTAGTAACCAAAAAAGTGTTAAACAAATCAAAATATATTTTATATTCTTCAAAGTAGCCACCCTTTCCTTGATGACAGCTTTGCACACTGTTGGCATTCTCTCAACCAGCTTCATGAGGAATGCTTTTCCAACAGTCTTGAAGGAGTTCCCACATATGCTGAGCACTTATTGGCTGCTTTTGTTTCACTCTGCGGTTTGGTGGGATGAAGTCGGGTGATTGTAGAGGCCAGCTCATCTGATGCAGCATGTCATCACTATTCTTATTGGTCAAATAGCCCTTACACAGCCTGGAGGTGTGTTCTGAGTCATTTTCCTGTTGAAAAACAAATGATAGTCCCACTAAGCGCAAACCAGATGGGATGGCGTATCATTACAGAATGTAAATGGTAGCCATGCTGGTTAAGTGTGCCTTGAATTCTAAATAAATCCCAGACAGCGTCACCAGCAAAGCACCTCCACACCATTACACCTCCACCTCCATGTTTCACGGTGGGAACTGCACATGCGGAGATCATCTGTTCAACTACTTTGCGTCTCACAAAGACATGGCGGTTGGATACCAAAAAACGCAAATTTAAAGTCATCAGACCAAAGGACAGATTTCCACTGGTCTAATGTCCATTGCTCGTGTTTCTTAGCCCAAGCAAGTCTCTTATTCTTAGTGGTGTCCTTTAAGAGTGGTTTCTTTGCACAATTCAACCATGAAAGCCTGATTCACACAGTCTCCTCTGAACAGTTGATGTTGAGATGTGTCTGTTACTCAAACTCCGTGAAGCACTTATTTGGGCAGCAATCTGAGGTGCAATTAATAGCCAATTTCTGAGGATGCTAACGCCAATTAACTTTTCTTCTGCAGCAGAGGTAACTGGGTCTTCCTTTCCTGTGGCAGTCCTCATGAGAGCCAGTTTCATCATAGCGCTTGATGGTTTTTGCAACTGCACTTCAAAGTTCTTGAAATATTCCGGATTGACTGATTGACCTTCATGTCTTAAAGTAATGATGGACTGTGGTTTCTCATTGCTTATTTGGGCTGTTCTTGCCATAATATGGACTTGGTATTTCACCAAAAAGGCTATCTTCTGTATACCAACCCTACCTTGTCACAACACAACAGATTGGCTCAAACACATTAAGGAAAGAAATTCCAGAAATTAACTTTTAACAAGGCACACCTGTTAATTGAAATGCATTCCAGGTGACTACCTCATGAAGCTGGTTGAAAGAATGCCAAAGGGTGCCTACTTTAAAGAATATTTTTGATTTTGATTTGTTTAACACCTTTTGGATACTAAATGATTCCATACAGTTGAAGTCGGAAGTTTACATACACCTTAGCCAAATACAGTTAAACTCCGGTTTTCACAATTCCTGACATTAAATACTAGTAATAATGCTCTGTCTTAGGTCAGTTAGGATAACTACTTTATTTTAAGAATGTGAAATGTCAGAATAATAGTAGAGAGATTTATTTCTTTCAACTTTTATTTCTTTCATCACATTCCCAGTGGGTCAGAAGTTTAAATACACTCAATTAGGATTTGGTAGTATTGCCTTTAAATTGTTTAACTTGGGGCAAATGTTTTGGGTAGCCTTCCACAAGCTTCCCACAATAAGTTGGGTGAATTTTGGCCCATTCCTCCTGACAGAGTTGGTGTAACAGTCAGGTTTGTAGGCCTCCTTGCTCGCACACGCTTATTCAGTTCTGCCCATACATTTTCTATGGGATTGAGGTCAGGCCTTTGTGATGGCCACTCCAATACCTTGACTTTGTTGTCCTTAAGCCATTTTGCCACAACCTTGGAAGTATGCTTAGGGTCATTGTCCATTTGGAAGAACCATTTGTGACCAAGCTTTAACTTCCTGACTGATGTCTTGAGATGTTGCTTCAATATATCCACATAATTGTCCTTTCTCAAGATGCCATCTATTTTGTGAAGTGCAGCAGTCCCTACTGCAGCAAAGCACCCCACACAACATGATGCTGCAAGCCCCCCCCCCCCCTTTTTCCTCCAAACATAACGATGGTCATTATGGCCAAACAGTTCTATTTTTGTTTCATCACACCAGAGGACATCTCTCCAAAAAGTACAATCTTTGTCCCCATGTGCAGTTGCAAACCATTGGTCTGGCTTTTTTATGGCGGTTTTGGAGCAGTGGCTTCCCCCTTGCTGTCAATATAGGACTCGTTTCACTGTGGGAATAGATACTTTTGTACCTGTTTCCTCCAGCATCTTCACAAGGTCCTTTGCTGTTGTTCTGGGATTGATTTGCACTTTTCGCACCAAAGTACGTTCATCTCTAGGAGACAGAACGCATCTCCTTCCTGAGCGGTATAACGGCTACGTGGTTACATGGTGTTTATACTTGTGTACTATTGTTTGTACAGATGAACGTGGTACCTTCAGGCGTTTCTAACCAGACTTGTGGAGGTCTACAATTTTTTTCTGAGGTCTTGGCTGATTTCTTTTGATTTTCCAAATGTTATAAAATTTAACAGAAAAGCATGAAGTACATACAGAAGAAATGGGTGATATAGGTATGAAATGCTGACTTTCATGAGCATTGAGCAAGCCATGTCAAATGAATTAATTACCATATAAATAGATGATTCCGTAAATTATTTGGAACATTGGTAATGGGTTAAGACCTAATGGGAATCCTGGTAAAATAGCCTTCAGGGAGTCTGGGAAAATATGCCTCAGTGAAGTGGCCGGCTCCAGGCCAAAACACTGTGTAGAATGGAAGGGGAGAGGAGGAGCAGACTTCACAGAGATGGCAGGAGAGTGTGAGAGAAAAAAGGGGGACTGGGGATCGAGAGAGGGAGAGAGAGAGAGAAATAAAGAGAGCGAGAGAGAGAGAGAGAGAGAGAGAGAGAGAGAGAGAGAGAGAGAGAGAGAGAGAGAAAGAGTGGAAGAGAGAGAGGGAGAGAGAGAGAAATAAAGAGAGAGAGAGAGAGAGAGAGGAAGAGAGAGAGAGAGAGAGAAAGAGTGGAAGAGAGAGAGGGCGAGAGACTGTTCTAAGAATCTTCACCCATGGATGATGTTAAGTTCCAGTGTTGAGCATAATCGTGTAAAAACGCTGAAGACTTGAAAGGTGATGATAATGCTATTGCTGGCCGGTGATCCAGCACGGTCACAGGCAGAAGCAGCAAGGCACACAGTGCTCTACAACCTCCTATACTGCAGTTCGCTTCAGCGCACACAGTAGCTCCAGGGGAATTCACATGGCTGACCTTAAGGAAGTTTGGCTTTGATCAAAGTTTAGCGTTAGCATGATTGGGCTGCCTCCTGCAAATCCGGCCAGGGGATCAGGGGATGAAGCCTGGGCTAAGATCTGTTCCCAAAGCTCCAGTGCACCCTTCCAAAACAGGATTATGTTTGGCAATTAAGGTAATGAACTGGATAACGTAAGAGCGCATAATGATCCTCTTTATCCCGATCCATTGCGGTGCCTCTCCTACTTCTTCCAACATGCTTACCACTCTATCACAACTGATACTAGGAGGGCTTGACATGTCTCTAACTGAGGACTTCCCTATGCTGTATTACACAGTTTTCATCCAACTATGATCATCACTATGATCATCTTAACTGGTATTCTCACATATGATACACAGAATTATATCACAAGTGCTGAAACACAAACATTGTCCAGCGTGAGCATCTGTAAAATAACACTTCCTTGTAGACTGCTCATCAGCAGGGGTGAAACACAGCAGCCCTTGTTCAGAGAGCAGCCAACAAGGAGAGGCCATGGAGAGAGCAAAGGGGCAGACAGAAGAGACAGAGGGGAAACAGAAGAAGACCTCCAGTAGGGAGAGAGGTAGTGCTTCCAGGGCATACGATGTGTGTGTGTGCATTAGTGAGAGAAAGATAGAGCCCTGTGTCCATCTGTGTCGCTGCACGTGCCCATGCTCTCGTTCCCCAATTCAACCTCCCACCTCGTCAATGCACAACTTGTCTGATCGCTCCCTTTTCATTTGAACACATTATCTAGCCCCAAATTTCACTTCAATCTCACCTCATCTCTCCATACTACATTAACCCCTGGCAATTGCCTTCCAAATGACCCCATTAGGCTGTAATTGCCTCAGCAGGCCCGCTCCCTCGCTTGTAATTCTGTGCAGCTCACCCACCAGACGTTACCCAGGCATTGTTTCATGTTCTGGCTCCCATCAGGGAGTTCAGCCGCTGACCCCCCTCCATCGGGGCCGGAGCCGCCGCTCCACTCACCGACCGCTAGCTAACAGTGGCACTGTCAGACGACTACTACTACCCCCACCACGCCACAGTGAGCTCACTCACACTGGAGGCGCCATGCAGTCACTTCCTCCTCAATGACCAGACTCACAGCCAATTTCACAACCTTGCAGACAATACAGGAGCCACTAATACAGGGCCAATGAATCTGAACTTCAACTTAGACTACCTCATACTCATGAACTATTTCAGTATTATACTCCATTTATGATTCCTGCCGATGGAAATATGCTATGGAAGGGTGATGTAATCTCTTTTCAAATCAAATCAAATTGTATTTGTCACATGCTTCGTAAACAACAGGTGTAGACAGCGAAATGCTTACTGATGGCCCCTCCCAATAATGCAGAGACAAAGAGCATGGAGAAATAATAGAAAAGTATAACAAAAGTAATAATAAATACACAATGAGTAACGATAACTTGACAATATACACGGTGTACCAGTACCGAGTCGATGTGCAGGGGTACAACGTTACATCTCTGCCTATATCAGCTATATGGAAGATGGAAATCAAGAAACAAAGCCCAGATATTCATGCGATACGTTCAGTATTAAACATAGAAGGTGAATGGTGTGGTATTTGTGCATTAACAGCCAATGAGCTAACAATCCATTTTTGCCTTCAGTATTAATCAGGTTTGTGTTGGGAGAGAGTGCAGCCAGCAGTGACACCCGCCATGACACCTCCCAACATCGCATCACCTTTCATGTTCCCACCAGGGAGCTTGTGTCAGGACTGCTCAACTTTTTTGACGAGGGCCTCCATGGGTAACTAACGTGCAAATGCAGATGGGTGGTGAAAGCGATCCTGACAGTGATGTATTGCAACTGGTTGCAGGTGTCAAAAAGAAGAGAGAGGCTTTGCCAGCCATTGGCTGAGTGTGTGTGTGTGTGTGTGTGTGTGTGTGTGTGTGTGTGTGTGTGTGTGTGTGTGTGTGTGTGTGTGTGTGTGTGTGTGTGTGTGTGTGTGTGTGTGTGTGTGTGTGTGTGTGTGTGTGTGTGTAGAGGGGGTTATGGTGGAGTAGGACTGATACCCTTTTTACCATCCCATCCCCTCTTAGCCACCATGTACACACTGCCTCCCATAACTGGTTCATTACCCCATCACAGCCCTCCTCTCCTCCCATCACAGCCCTCCTCTCCTCCCATCACAGCCCTCCTCTCCTCCCATCACAGCCCTCCTCTCCTCCCATCACAGCCCTCCTCTCCTCCCATCACAGCCCTCCTCTCCTCCCATCACAGCCCTCCTCTCCTCCCATCCCAGCCCTCCTCTCCTCCCATCACAGCCCTCCTCTCCTCCCATCACAAACCCATATCCCCTATGCTCTCTCTCTCTGTGGAAAGATACTGTACTGTTGCCTGCTGTCTCACTATGCTTGTTAACAGCACTACTCAGCTAACAGCATATTTCACCTCAATATCCATATATTTGCCTTTTGAATACTGAAAACTGAGAATGACAAATAAATACTTCAGGACTGTTGCAAAAAGCAATATAGCCTCACCATAGAGGCTATACACCACAGGTGTCAAACTCATTCCACAGTGGGCCGAGTGTCTGCAGGTTTTCACTCCTCCCTTGTACTTGAGTGATGAATTATCATCACTAATTAGTTAGGAACTCCCCACACCTGGTTGTCTAGGGCTTTATTGAAAGGAAAAAACAAAAACCTGCAGATACTAGGCCCACCGTGGAGTTTGACACCCCTGCTATACACTATAACATATTCTGGTGAAGTTCTACATAAGTATACTCAACCAATCCACCCAATACACTACACAGCGCACACATTCATACAGTGTAAACACACAAACATTCACAAGTCGTTTAAATCCATTTCTTTGTTTCTGTTTTCTGTTTTCAGATAGCTCATTTAATTTCATTCTTTTCCTTAGCAAAATGTTCTCTCGGAATATCAAGGTGTTTTTGTTGCAAAGCTCTAACTGATCATGGGGGATTTGGTTCCAACAGCCTGTCTCTCCCTGGCCTTTCAACACAAAACTCTGTGCTCCAATCAAAATGAACCACCAGGGACCCCCCTCCCCTCCCCCCAAGCTATGCCTGCTCCAACTGCTGTGATACCAGCCTCTTTGCCATTGATCACAGAGTATCGCAAAGAGCATGCATGCTAGTATTAGCAGAGAACAAAGGCCTGTGCTGCCTTGTTAAACTACTGCACACGATAAGTGCATCTAAGTTCTCAAATGTTTATCTCTTCTCCAAAGAATAAAAGAAAGCAGATGACTATTAAAGAGGTTACCTATGTTTTCACACTAGTCACAACTAATCTTTTTACAGAAATTGTATGACCCCCTCCCCCCCAAAAAAATGTGATTTTTTTTGTGGTTTATAATTTACTTGTCATATATGATAATAATGTGTATATACAGTATGTAATACATATACAATGTTTTAGTGTGATGCCATTGTATGCACTGTAATTGCTTTTATTATGCACAATGTAATTTCAGGCACTGAATACATGAAATGAAATACAGTTTTATTGATCTATAAACTGACACAAATCAAGGAAATCGAATCAATTATAATTGGGATAAATCACAATTAACCCATGGCAAACTCAGTTACTGGTCCACCACTGGATGGTAATTCTTTTTGAATTCTTCCTGGCAAAGTTTAAAAATAACTCTTCTATAAATACAGTATGTGCTCGTTTATTTAATCAAAGGCTAATTTACTTCTGACAGAGAGTAAATTCCACTATTTTCTGTGAGGCTCTTTAAAATTGCCATCATTTTTAATTAATTCTTAATTAAAATATATTACACCACAGCTTCTACTCATCTCTCTTGATATTCTAACATAATCAATTCAGAACCATTTACATATCATTAATTAAAAGCTTTCCTCTCTCATCCTTAAAATCATAATGAGGGCCTATTCCTCATTAACAACATATAAGGTAGAACATAACAATGCTGAGTAGGATGGATGTCAGATTCAACAATGTGTCCTCCATCTCTGGTTTTCTGGAGAGCTTTTTCTCATTCTAAGGTTAACTAAAATTGTTATAGCGTAAATTTAAAGCACTGGAGACCTATGAGTAAAACATAATGTTTATAAATCACTATCAGAATTGTCCAAAAAGTAAACCCATTGTTCCCAATTTTGCAATTCAAAGAAAGGGGAGTTGAAACTAATTACATATATTTATAATGCAAAAAGAATTGACAGCTCAATATCAGTAGTCCTGCATTTTACTGTATAATGAATTGTGCAGTAAAAAAAAAAATGCAGTGCATTCATTAGCCAGGATTTAAATTCGCTGCCACATTTCACATATCTCTCCATCTTGAGCTCTCTCTTCAGGAAGAGTAATAATATCAAGTAATGATAGGTATTGTTATGCCGAGGATCAGGCATATCCTGATTTTTATCGTCAGTCTCTCACAGGTGCACCAGCATTACTTGTCACGACTGCATGTCTGGGTCTTCTACACGTCAGATAAAAATCGCTGCACTTGGTGTTTCGGCAGCCTGACAGCAATTTATTTGAATGTTTTGTCACAATGGTCGGTGGTGCATTTTGTGATGGGCTGCCTGCACACTAGAATGGCAACAGCTCATACCATTCTGACACACACATGCCCGTGTGCACCACACACACACACACACACACACACACATGTACACTGTAGTGCTCTCACAAGTCCTGTCAAATGAGCCAAATGGCCAGTGAGGAGGTGACACAGTTTTTAATGACTTATCCACAACCCACACCCCGGTATGTCTTATATCCAACCATCAAAACCACAAAAATGACAGGTTTGTGCTAAATAAATTGAGTCAAAGACACATTGACATGTTCCACCAATGTAAGGCTTAGAGACAATAATCAACACAAGAATGTTTGTGTGTTATATAGCCTCAGTCATTGTTGAATAGTAGTATTGAGCAGCTCTAGCAGGTGAAGATCATCTGTCTCTCTGCACCTCTGGGTTGTACAAACACCTTTACCCTCATAAGTATAGGCCCATGCTCAATTACACGTCTGTAAAGTCATACCCATGTAGAGAATTATAAACAGAACATACTGCAGTCTCACCCTCACACACTCTTAACAACACATGCCCAAAGCAAGGTAGCAGGCACACACATGCACACACACACACACCAGACATATACAGCCAGCTTGAACATTGCTGTACATCAATCTGAAACCACAAACTCAAGTCTCTAAGAGCAATAAACAGAGTAGGTAGTAAGTAATAGGCATTTCATTCCACTATGTGAACTGTTCTTGGCTTACAGCCTGGTCAAACACGGTGGCTTTATGTAAATAGAAAAGAATGATAATTTTCAAGAATTAGAAAAAATATATGTGGAGAAGTTGTTGTGGCTAGTAAAAAACAAGAAAGGATGCATGTTATTAAACAATTATGTATTGGATTCACACCTAAATTAAATATTTAACTTACTTTACATTACAACTTGAAAGCCAAAATAGTTTAACACAAGACTGTCAGCAAATGTCAAGATCGTTGTTGACTTTGGAAACTGACATGAATATGTTGTCTCTATTTTAGGATAGGTGCTTATCTTTCACTTGCCAGAATAGCCCTGTGTCATAGGCTGGCTGTGTCATTACATACATGTACCTACAACTACGTCATGTAAATCAAATTAATCTTATGATTATGGAATAAAAAAATGAGCACACACAGGATAGTCAGTAAGTTAATGAAATCCTCTCAAAGACAGGAACTCTATTTTAACACTGTGATAATTAAAGTACTGCACAGTTGTAATTTACAGCCCTTGCTTAATTGCATAGGAAAAGTAAAATGGGAAAGGTCTATGAAGAGATTAAAATGGCGTGTGTGTGTGTGTGTGTGTGTGTGCAAGTGTGCATGCGTGTGTATTTCTGCTCTTGATGCCAGGCTGCAGCCTTAACAGGGGATTTCCATGCACCTAAACAACAAGATTATATATTTTAGCATCATGGAATCAATCAAAGATTAGGTAATGAAATATGTACTGCCCTATTTTTTTCTGCTACCAGGCCCTTTGACAAATCGAGTACAATCCAAAATCTCCATAAATCACTATTAAAGACAAGTATATCATCACCAGCGCATATATCTTCCCCAGCCTGACCCGTAGAGTAATGAGAAAAGGCCTAGACTATCTTGTCTGATTAATTAATTCAAAATGTCGGCTGTTATTCAAATGTGAGGCTCCTATTTGAACAAGACTTGACAGCAATGTCTGAAGAAATCATTTCTGGTTTGTGAGGCTGCTGCTGCATTACTGATGATGGCTTATGGAAATGTTAGAAGCAGGGAGTATTTTCTCCCTCTACGCCACTTCTCTAACCCTCTCTCTCACCTCTCTCCCCCTCTCTCTCACCTCTTTAGTCATGATAGCTCGGAGAAGTATGTCATTACTTCAACCCGTTCACAATTAGGGCTCTAAGCACTTATTTCCACAGTCCTCAGTGTTTTTGCATTCCCTCCCACAGCCAGTCCAGATCTACAGGGCAGTGCTTTGGCTCCACAAGAGACATGCTGGCAGAGAGCGAGGGCATGGTTTTTTACAACCGCAGCTCCCCCACTGCTGACAGCCACTGCTGCCAAAGTGACACACACTGTTTGGCTTTCCCACGTTCATACAGATCTTCATCTTGATCACACAACTAATCACAATTACTCCTCACTCGGATTTCCCAGCATCGCTCGCTTTAGCTCACCATACTAAATTATAGATGAGGTACACTACAAAATTATCACAGGTGTACAGCCAAGAATTGTAAAACACCTCACTCTATGGAATGGTTTTTCCCTAAGCCTTGTTTCTGATCTTTACTGAAGGTTTGGAGAAAGCGGCGGAGACAGATAGAGTGGGGGTGGGGAGGAGAGAGGGTGGAGGAATCGGAGCCTGTGGGTCTACGTGCATGAGGCTGGTGCACACCACTCTATCGCTTCTCTCATCAAGCAAGGATTCTAATCAGGGCTCGGGAGATATAAGACGCTCAGTCATTAAATAAATTAACTCTGCCACTCCATGCTCTCCTTCAGCACCCGGGAGGCCAGGCAATGCTCGGCATACTTACAGACAGAGGCACCAAGCGCCCTCGAACCAAGCCTTCACACCGGGACCTGACAGGCTGGCTGACTTGCGCACATGCACACACACATGATGTTAGGGTCTATTTTTCAGTATTTAGAGAAAGAGGGGAACCACGCCTTCTGTCCTAACACAGCTATGTTTACCCTTGCATGGGAGACCTCTCAATTTACATAATTATCTTCAAAGTCCAAAAGCAAATTGAGGACATTACTGTACAAAATACAGACTGACATGTGCAGCAACTTACTATATTGAAAGGTAAAGGGGGATACCTAGTCAGTTGTACAACTTGAATGCATTCAACTGAAATGTGTCTTCCGCATTTAACCCAACCCCTCTGAATCAGAGGTGCGGGGGGGCTGCCTTAATCGACATCCACATCTTCGGCGCCCGGGGAACAGTGGGTTAACTGCCTTACTCAGGGGCAGAACAACATATTTTTTCCTTGTCTGCTCAGGGATTCAATCCAACTACCTTTCAGTTACTGTGCCAAAGTTGAAATAGTCAACAAACCCTGCAACTATGCTCATTCAATGACTTTATGAGATCTTGTTGATGTGGGCTTTGAGTCTTAGTACACTGCAGTACAAATCATCAACAGGAAACAACTGAAATGATGAATGGTGAGACAGTAACTGTTCAGATAACTGAGAACCAAAATAAAAGCTGACATTGTCTTCCTACACACCCATCTGAGAGCAGAGACAGACCGTTATGAGGCTTAGTGATTGACTGTTTAAAACGTTGATATTTCTGCTGCTTGCATAAACTCCTACCTTCCACAGTAGTACGAGGGGAAAAAGGCTACCTAAATATGTATCAATCATTCTGAAAGAGCTAGTGTTTATTTGAGAAGCAGAAGTGAGAGAAATACTCTGTGTCAGCAAAATGTCCGTTGTCAAAACTTGCTTTTTGAATTTGTGCAGAGACACGTGTCCTTAGAAATCGGTTACAAGGTGCCTGGTATCATCCTAATGCATGCTTTAATTCCACATTACGTAGAAATGAAATACCTGGGAAGGTGGAAAAGACATTAGTGAAAGTAAAGCCTGAAAAGAAGGGTCTGGGGATCTCTATGGCTAAATATTAATATGTCTCCTGCTAGGACACAACAGATACTCATATCATGGCTACTGTACATCAGTTCATTGTGTTCACACATTGGGCCTTGAATCGTTCACTTTCAGAAAAGCCTCAATGTTGAAGATGTTAAAGGCCCAGTGCAGTCAAAAACGTGATTTCCTGTGTTTTATATATATTTCCACACTATGAGGTTGGAATGATACTGTCCAATTGTGAAAGTGTTGATAATGGCATTCTAGTGTATGAGCTGTTTGAAAGGACCGCTTGAAATTTCAACCTGTTTTGGCAGGATGGAGTTCTGGCAGTAAAAAAGTGAATAGACCAACAAGAAAGACAGTTCGTACTAGAGGTCGCCCAATTATGATTTTTCAACGCCGATACCGATTATTGGAGGACCAAAAAAAGCCGATAGCGATTAATCAAACAATTATTTTGTTTTTTGTAATAATGACAATTACAACAATACTGAATGAACACTTATTTTAACTTAATATAATACATCAATAAAATCCATTTAGCCTCAAATAAATAATGAAACATGTTCAATTTGCTTTAAATAATGCAAAAACAAAGTGTTGGAGAAGAAAGTAAAATGCAATATGTGCCAGGTAAAAAAGCTAACGTTTCAGTTCCTTGCTCAGAACATGAGAACATATGAAAGCTGGTGGTTCCTTTTAACATGAGACTTCAATATTCCAAGGTAAGAGGTTTTGGGTTGTAGTTAATATAGTATTTATAGGACTATTTCTCTCTATACCATTTGTATTTCATATACCTTTGACTATTGGATGTTCTTATAGGCACTTTAGTATTGCCAGTGTAACAGTATAGCTTCCGTCCCTCTCCTTGACCCTACCTGGGCTCGAACCAGGAACACATCGACAACAGCCACTCTCGAAGCATCGTTACCCCATCGCTCTACAAAATCCGCGGCCCTTGCAGAGCAAGGGGAACAACTACTCCAAGTCTCAGAGCGAGTGACGTTTGAAACGCTATTAGCGCGCACCCTGCTAACTAGCTAGCCATTTCACATTGGTTACACCAGCCTAATCTCGGGAGTTGATAGGCTTGAAGTCATAAACAGCTCAATGCTTGAAGCACAGCGAAGAGCTGCTGGCAAATCACGAAATTGCAGTTTGAATGAATGCTTATGAGCCTGCTGCTACCTACCACCGCTCAGTCAGACTGCTCTATCAAATCATAGACTTAATTAAAACATAATAACACACAGAAATACGAGCCTTTGGTCATTAATGTGGTCGAATACGGAAACTATCATTTCGAAAACAAAACATTTATTATTTCAGTGAAATACGGAACTGTTCCGTATTTTATCTAACGGGTGGTATCCCGAAGTCTAAATATTGCTGTTACATTGTACAACCTTCAATGTTATGTCATAATTACGTAAAATTCTGGGAAATTAGTTCGCAAAGAGGCAGGCGGCCCAAACTGCTACATATACCAACAATTTACCTAGTTAAAAGAAATTCATGTTAGCAGGCAATATTAATTAAATATGCATTTTTTTTAAATATATACTTGTGTATTGATTTTAAGAAAGGCATTGATGTTTATGGTTAGGTACACGTTGGAGCAAAGACAGTCCTTTTTCGCGAAAGTGCACCACATCGATTATATGCAACGCAGGACACGCTAGATAAACTAGTAATATCATCAACCATGTGTAGTTAACTAGTGATTATGATTGATTGATTGATTGAATGATTGATTGTTTTTTATAAGATAAGTTTAATGCCAGATAGCAACTTACTTTGGCTTCTTACTGCATTCGCGTAAAAGGCAGGCTCCTCGTGGAGTGCAATGAGAGGCAGGTGGTTAGAGCGTTGGACTAGTTAACTGTAAGGTTGCAAGATTGAATCCCCGAGCTGACAATCTGTCATTCTGCCCCTGAACAAGGCAGTTATCCCACCGTTCCTAGGTCGTCATTGAAAATAAGAATGTGTTCTTAACTGAATTGCCTAGTTAAATAAAGATGTAAAAAAAAATACCGATTTCCGATTGTTATGAAAACTTGAAATCGGCCCTAATTAATTGGCCATTCCGATTAATCGGTTGACCTTTAGTTCGTACTCTTTGCCAATAACAGCTAGTTTTCTGTTTTTACCTACCCACTCAGACCTATCCATGACAGTACTAGCTACATTTTTGTTTGAGAAAATGTTCTTTGCTAAGAACCAATTTTTAAAAACCATTTTAATTGAAAACAATCACAGTAAGATACACAATTGTTACCAAGAAATTATTTGAGATAAAAATGGCTGCATCGGACCTTTAAATAAAATTTATGTTGATAATTTCAAAAACACAGATACTATGAAAAAGCACATTGTCATCGTTCTTTTTTCACAACATTGAATATATCTTATTTTAGTTTTCTGTTCTTTTTCCAAGTGCACAGACACCCTAAATCATTTTGATATATGGATATAGGTTGCCAGCATGTCATTAACTGGTTTATAATATCTATAGACATGTAGTAAAGATGTTAATAAGAGAATCTGATAATCAAATGAAACATACATTTGTCAATAACTGTTATGTTGTAATATTAGTAATTATCTATATCAGTAGGTGCTTTTCCTTTCCCACGTAGTTCCTAACAGCGATAACTCCAAGGAAGACTGAGTACTCCCACCAGCTTGCTACTGGACAGGATGGGTCAACTCCCAAATCAGGGTAGCGGAGCCATCCTAAATTCATTAGGAGGGACCATCCAATCCCCCACCGCATTCCTTTTGAGGAAAAAGGGGAAAGAAAAACAGCAGTAATGTACTCTGGGTGACATCCACTTTCTAAAGAGAAGAGAAACCAGCCTCTTTCGCTTTTCAATCCCCATCAAAGTGGAGTAAGAGGAGGGACAGCGTTCCCCTACTCGCCGTCATTAATCATGACTTTCTGGGAGCAAGCGCGTATTAATTTCTGTCATCCCAAACATCACTGCATATTGTTATGGCACGGCTTAGTCCTCATTCACCACCAGACGTTACCCGCTTGTCCTGGCTGAGGGAAGACTATGACGGTGTGGCTATGTTCAGAGCAAGAGGCCTTTATCCCTGGGGCTCTGACACCAATTAAGCCATTTCACCAAGAGAGGAAAACAGGACCTGCCGTTTCACTTTAACATGAGCCATCACCTAGCCTTTGGCCACTTGCCATCTTTCCGTTGCTTCAGCCCACAAAAATGAACTTCAAGGAAGAGAAGGAAAGGTACATTTAGAGTAGTCTTATACATTCACCAACCAATAAGAAAATATGACGATAGAAGTGGAAGGGCTTTTCAGTCCCTTGTATATTGTTTTAGGAGTAAAGATAGTAATTCTGAATCACTCAATAATATAAGGTTTCTCTGTGTTCAACACCAGGAGCCAATAAGTTGCCTTTAAAAACACAAATACGAGGCCATCAAGGAGTTTCAGTGAAATGATTGATGCTATGTTCCATCTGACCTGGCAAATTTTCAAAATGTTCTATTCTCATTTTAATGTTAAGTAAAAAAAGACTATCAATTGATAAACAATCTCTGTCCCTAATAATAGTTAATAATGCAAGGTAGTACCATTTAGTGATGACTTCAAAACTGGCCATCCAGATGCCTTCAGACATTTACATCTGCTTTTAAGTTTTTAATGTTGCCTTTTGGCAGGCAGCAGAGTGGGGCTTGTCAGGGCAGGGGCAGAATAATGCAAGGTTTGGTATGAATTAAATATTAGAAATCTTAACACAGCAGCCAATAAGAATTATTTGCCTTATTAAAGCAGCAGAAGACGCTGATTAAATTTTCATTGCATTGCAGTCTTTTTCCCATTTCTGCCTTCAATATATCATTCTAATGTATGAACCGTGTAGAACAATGGCTTGTGGAACAATAGAAGAAGGGATTCCATTTCAGATGAACAAATAAGGAGAGAACTTTAGAAAACACCTTTTGTGAAAACAATACATGTGATGAGGGCAGAAATAGACAACAATAACACATCGTTCTGTTTTCTATAATAGCTACATAACGTTATTCAACATTGTACAGTATGTGTGTGATAACACGGATAATGATTTGGAGCCTTGCAATGTTCAAATGTTAGAACTGTTCAAATAAAATCGGTAAATCTAATAATCTAGATGAAATTGAAAATGCCAACACTTCTCTGAAGGAAAAATGATCACCTGTAAGAGTTCCATTCACTATACCCTGTTACTGTATTACATGGATAATATGATGTGTATCATCAAACCTCTAAAGATGAGTCAGTCAATCATAGAATAGATCAACACCAAAACAAATCAAATCTAAATATATTTCCTGTAATAGCAGAGGGGCCCCTCTTTACTAAAAAACATTCTGGCATGTTGGTTGTCCACATTTAATGTGTATGGGGAGTAGATGAACATCAGGCATCTATTGCCCCATGAGAAAATATATTCTCTGAAACACTGGAGCTAATGAAATGGGGACCTATAAATAGCAGTATCATTACCAAGAGAGGACTTGCTTTGTACCAGTCGCTCCATCTGACACTCTTTATACTAATAACACTCTATGGAAATATTGTTCCACCATCTAATGATACTGCGTTAAAACATTAAGACCAGGATTGGACTCAGATAAAGAAACTCTATAGGAAACATCCGGTAACCAAACCTTTGCTCTGTTTCTAGTTGTATCATTCTTATTACTGTGTAACAGTCTGCCCATTGCATTGGTCCAGTGTCTCTGTTACCTGACCTGATCTGTGATTAGCTCTTACTCAATCAATATCACTTATCGCTCCATAAGATACATTCAGACTATTCCTCAATGGGCTTGAACTGAATAGTACCAACACAAATCTGGCATACTAATGTATACTTATGACAACATCAATAAATAAACATAAAACTAATTGATTTAACAGAATTACTCGCTGTTCAATCTATATCTGACAGGAACCGTCCAGCGAGGTGAGCATGGGTAAATGGTAATTTTATATTTTGCTGTGGTTGGATGGCTTTTCAAGCTTTTATGCTTTCTGACAAAATTATTGATGACAACACATCACAAATTGTACTTATGTCATATACATGTCAGGGGAAAAGCATAAAATATTGAAAACAGCTGTGGCTGGCTTAACATTCACTTCATTGAATGTAAATGTAATGTTTCATACTTAGCACAATTTGGTTAACCTGCAAAGAATAGCTGACAAGTCAAAGGTGATATTGAATTCATCAGCCGGTCTCTTTCTGGTCTGAAGGGCGCACAACTACAGTAATATATTAGAGGAGACGCCTCGCTAACAGATGCCAGGGCCCTGATGGGGAACAAGCTACCTCCATGTTGCAAAAAATGTCTCCAACATGAACATAAAGCACCAGGTGGCCCATGGGGAAAACATTATGACATCTGACCACTGGAGAGGAGGGCCTAGCTATATGCAATGATCACAGGGAAATAAGTGTGTTAAAAAAATAGATTATGATCAGTTATACAGGGGTTGAACATCTTGAATTAACTAACACGACAGACAAACTTATTCCCATTGACAACAAAAAAAGTTTTGAAGCCAACTGAATTAATAAAGTCCAATGAAATTCCAATAACAGAATTCTGTCTATGAGGTAATATTCTACATGTTCATATTCACTGTATTTTCTTGAATAACAAAGAATGGAGCAAACCGAACGATCTGAGGTAGAAAGTAATTAAATGAAACATGAGCTCATCTCCAGAGTTGGGGGTGGGGGTGCAGGGACCACATTTATTAAATGAGATTAGCAAATATAAGACAATGTCATTGATACCCAGACTGGGTCAATGTGGGAGGAGCCTTTCTTCCTGATGGATGAGGCCGAACAATGCTGAGGAGGATCTGAGAGATTTATTCTAATTTTCTTTTCTATTATTCATCACGCTTCAGCAGCATGTTGGTTCAGGTGGGATACTCTGTTTGGTTAGCTGAGAGAGGGACCAGAACACTGAGGATAATGGAGTGCACAGAAAGCAAGCAAGGGCAATGCTGCTCCAAGCTTTACCGATGTCAAACGTTTCAATCAAGCTTTCCCTTTTGCATCCCGAGCAGCCTCTCCTGGCTGCCACCGCCTGAAGATAACTATTTCACCAACTGTAGAATTGAGAAATGTTGCAATTAACCTACTAAAATATTGTTGGAGGATGCACATTTTTATGCCAGTTGCCATAAAGACTAATTGGTATAATGTATGGGCAAAAATACAATTATGGGCTGCTGTTCGCACAGGAGCCCACAGAAAACGCTTCCAGCTATAGAAGAGGTAGCGAGAGAGGCAAGCATAAGATGGGGTCTGTGTGAGTACATACGGAGGGTCATCAGCACCAGCAGGTTATCGTATCAAAGCACCTCATTCAGATCAGAATCAGATTCAGGTGCTGTTATACTGTTGCAGTCGGGAAAACAAAATACGACAAATACTGGGAGAATGTGAACATATGACATTCCAGATTTCCTTCCCCATGGATACTGATACGCACCCCACTTTTTCTATTTTCTCTCTTTATCATATGCTTTTTTTCTCTGCTGTTAGGAGAAAGCAGGGGATTTGGGAGCTGCTTAGATAACCTCCCCATCTTCCCAATCCCCTACCCGCTGCAGAGGAAGCACAAGTAGCCCTGCCATTGAGACGGCCAGGAACCCAGCTGTGAGCGAGCCATTCTGCCGAGCGCTATCTAGTCGCTGCAGCCGCATCACTGAGGCACTCTCGAACAAAAAGCATCCAAAAGTCAATTGTCTGTCTGTTGAATGGATTTCTGTTCAACGGCATACATTGACTGTGATATTTTGCACAAATCAACACTATAAAAAGCAAAGGGTAAAGAACAAGGCAGTCTTCACAAATATTGACTTTTGATCTTGGGCCATGGTAAGGATTGTAACACTGTTAACTTCATTGTTTTCTCAATTTAATATAACTATAATCATAATATTCATAATAATCATAATGGCATGTCAAATTAACAATAAACTAGATTTAGGGGTCTCATTAACTCTTTGTCAGGGAGCTTTAAAATGAATGTTCCCTAAAGGTTTGACAAACGTTTACACCCTCAATCCTAACTATATTTACTCAAGGTAATGCTTTTAGTCAGCCTTGCACGTGGTTAATTACAACCTCAATCTGAAAGTTACTCAGCCAGTCCACTGTTCATAACCACAGCATGCACATAGATGAACTAACAGACAAATACTGTGGCATGTTCAGCAGTGGTATCAGCAGTATGAGGAGGCTAACATGTCGGCTAACCCTACCCCCCTAGTCAGATACTGTAACTAGTCTTTCTAATCCACTGCTCTACACACTGGATCTGGGCATTTATCAGCCTGAGCCTCCTGCAATCTCCTACCTCTCCAGACCAGACCTCCCATTTCTGAACTTGATGAGTCAAAGGTCAGGAAAACAGCAAGTCAATACACAGCCAGGAGGAGTGCAGTGCAGCTGAGAGAGCTGTGGAGAGGACTAAGCCTCTGTGGCGCGCTGTGATTTAGCCTGTAATAGTTTTCTGTAATCTCTTTCTATTGATTAAACCTCACATCAAAGAGGAGTGCTTTTGCAGAACCTTTCCTTTTCCTGGTCAGAAATACCATATGGAGGTAATCTTTCACCTTTGTTATTCTTGCTGCTCCCGCTGCTGATGCGAGCCTCGCTTCCAGGGCAAGAGAGAGAGGAGAGGAGAGAAAACAAACCCAGCACAGAGAAACTACTGCAAAACCCATCTGATTAGCACTGAGATCTCATGCCCAATGCACTGTATCTTTCTCAAGCTACAGTAAAAAAAAAAATCTGCAAATGTATCTTTTTAGAGTTTACTTTTCTTTATCTACCTCTGACATGCTGGGCACAATTCAGAAGAGGTGTGGACAAAAGGAATGTGTCGAAGAACAAACACGTGTCATCATTTGCAGATTGCTGGTATCAAACATGATGAGTGAGAGAGAAAATAAACAATGGACAATAAAAAGGTAAAGAATTGTAACAGTTTCAGCAATATCTCACATTCAGCTCATTGAAATGCAAAAACAAGAGAAAGTGAAAAAACAAACCCCTCCTGCTAAAAACACTCAATTTACTGACAGGCAAATGACTTCATGCTGCCACTTAATCTAATTTCTTGCATAATGCCCCCTAATTAGCATATCAAAGTGAATTAATATTTCTAGGGCATTAGCGATGAGGAAATCTGCTCTGGGTCTACAATAAGAGTAAGAAGAGTGCCAAAATTCCTCTGAACACTACAAATAGTCTGTTCACCAGTCAAGTGCATCGTACTTTCTTTCCCAACCACACAACACGGGCTACTGAGCACCCCCCCCACCCCCCCCCCGCCCCAAGTTCCCTAGTGAGTTTCTGAGATTCTAGGTGAGTTAAAATGGCCTTCTTACTTCTAACATACATGTGAATGTAAAAAAAATGAATGTTCTGCACAGTATTGAAGCATATCCTGTAAACATTAAGTAGTTACAGCCATATTTGTTTGCTGCACTTCTGTCAAATTCATGGTTGGATATGGTTTTCCCCGGATGGGATCATTGGGTGGCTAAATGACATTGAGATTATGTGCCAGTGAACAGACATGAAAGGAGCAAACAATCCCTCTATATGATGCCACGGGGGCATGTGAATGACCCACAGTGGGAGAGAAAAACAGTTTGGTTAAGAAGGCCACCAGACCAGCTGAGCTCTGTCAATGGCTAAGAGGGGGAAGGATGTGACTCCAAACCGCAGAATAACCACACACACACTCACACAGATACACACACACGCACACAGACACACTCTCTCACACACAGAGATATATGCACATACACACACAGACAGACACACACATCATCAATTACCTCTTCAAACAGTTGTAAATCCAAGTATGTTTGCTGTCATTGTTTACATGGCTACAATACAAACACTTCAGGTTTGATTTAGCCTGTTTCTATTTACAGCTGGTACAATGTGATCCAAGAATAATAATAAGCATTTTATATTTTCAAAGATTTCTCTCTCCTTACATGTACATTGTACTAATTGCATTTAATTGTATTATGAAACTACTGATACAATGATATTATGTATCTATTCATACAGTATAACTAACTAAAGCACTGGATTATCTGATTAAAATGAGATCAATAATGTCCATATGTCCAAACACACACACACACACACACATCTCAATTCCAAACTAAAACTGGATTTAAATTCTCAATAGTAAAAACAAAGACTTTACAGCTACCCCATACTTCACACAGCACACAAAACACATACTGATCAGAGGGACTGGGATAGAGAAAATGTACAACCAGAAGCATTGCTACACACAGGCTTTTCCAAATTGAGTGCTCAAACAAAGTAGCACAGAAGTACAGTATATTATTTACTGGTTTAGTTCTTGTGGAAAATGACATTGAAACAAAGACCATCAAAGGGATTAAAGAAGATTACAACAACTGGAATAGTAAACAAGCTCATTTAAATAATTAGCATACTTAGAGACTCTATTTCTCATGCATAATTAATTAGATATTTAATGTCATATAAAATGTAAAAATGTCAAAAGTAATCCAACATGTGCCCACAGAGATAAGTCCTACAGGTGGGGTTTAGATCTGAAAGCGTGTAGGGATACATGCATATCGTGTGTGTTGATACTAATGCATGGATTAATCTATGATGCACACTCATACAGTATAAAACATACAGTATACTCACAGTTGCTCACACATCGTTACATAGAGCTAAAACATCCAGTGATCATGTTCCCCCTCATACACAATCACTCTCTCACTTTCCCACTTTCTTCTCGACAGGCATAAAGAATACCTCAAGTAGGCTAGGCAGCCACGAGGGCCCTTCTCCTGCCCCTGCAGACACCTCCTGTGGCCGAGAAGTTCATTAAGTTTTATGATCTCACCCAAGTCACTTCTGCTTACAAGCCACACAGAGGCCATGAATCTGACACCTCGTCACTATTTAAAAGCAGTAGCAAATGAATGTCATTTAAGGGATTTCTGTATGATAGGCAACTTTCAACTGAGTTTAAGAGTTTACCGGCATTTTACAACTGTCTTATCAAAATACCAAACGTGGCCTTGACCAACATGTAGGGGAAAATGCCAAAGGCTTGCACCACTGTTGTAATACTGTCTTTTGTAGTCATAAACGACTGGAACTTGACATAATATGATTCACCATTGGTATCGAAGATCACTATTCACTAGCGAGAGTAAAGTGGACAGCTTATAATGCTTCTGCAACAGCTTGATATAGAATAAAACATTTCAATAACTTGAAATTATTTAAATGTTAAATGCATAAAATAAAGTATTGTGTTCCTGTGACATTTTACTGATGGCCTACCTACACTTCAAGTCATGTCAAATATTTAAAGGGCAATATAAATGTCTCTGTTGGCCCCTGTGATGTCAACTACAGAAGAACTGGGACAAGGATAAGATCCAGATACTGAGCGCTCTCCCTGTCTCTCTGTATGTGGAACCAGACACAGGATCATACAGTCTATGGTATCTATGTGTGAGTGACTTGGAACAACAAATATTGAGTAAATATTGTGGATAAAAATAAAGAGCCTCTGCCTTTTACACTGTATAAAGTATCCCCCAGAAAATCAGCCACACACCCTTTAGCAATGACTCAACAGCAATATTTTTAATATGTTTTCATATAGGCCGTCATTGTAAATAAGAATGTGTTCTTAACTTACTTGCATAGTTAAATAAAGGTTCAATTAAATATTACAAATATAGACACTTACAATAGTGAAAATGTTAATTTTGTATATTGCATTGCGGTACAAACACATCTTTGTAATAGGTTCATATGTGAGAAGTTGACTAGCACTAACCTCCTTTTGGCTCATCAACATTTTCAGAAGTATCCTATCCACAAAAAAACACCTTCTCCAATAGCGTGGGCGTAAAATCATAGTATTTGTTGTCATATCCAAAAGTGATATTATATTTATTAGGACCATATGATATGCGTCTGGCCTTGCAACGACTGGTCTAGGCTACCTACCCTAACAAAAGCGTATTCAAGTTGCACACCGTCACATCACTGACTGTAGCATGTGGTTCGTGTCTTCTTATGAGCAATCTCCTTTCGGCAAAACCCTCAGGCCCACTAGAAAGACGTTGGGCAAAAAAACAGAAGTGAAAATGTGCATTATAATAAAATAGTGTTCTATCGATGTATGGTGTTTGATTTGCTGTGATGTCAGGATTGCATGGCATTGCGACGCACAAGAACGATTCATAAGACAGGTTGCACAATTAGTATGCTAACCTTAGTAGCTTGTGGATTTATCATGGTTAGAATTTGAAAAGGGTTATCTTAAAGTAGCATGGGCCCACAATTGTTCACTCATGCGCTCGCAGACTGGCATGCACAAACTCACTCATACAGCCTGTACACACACACACAATAGTGTTGTTTGGGGGAAGCCTATTTAACTTTTTGAGTTTAACTCATCACCTTGTAGAATGCTACTAAGGACGACCAAACCAATTTCCTGTTTAAAATAATATACCAATCTTAAATCATGTCTTATTTTCTAACAATATATTAACCCTCATACAGTTACTCCTTCGTAGGCTACCCATTTGTATTAGGAAATTAATGTGGGCAAGAGACTGGTTCTAAAATCTGTGTCCCCACATGCTGGGCAGATATTTGAATATTATGTTTTCTATTAGGCTACACAATGCTCTTATATATACTTTCCACAGTATCATTGCACTTAGCTTGTCACGTTAGACACGGCTGGCTCTATTGATCGTCTGAATGCTTTATGTGCGTTACAGAAGGCAACAATGGTTAGACTCGTGCCAATAATGCCAATAGTGATCCATCCTTTGGACAGCAAACCTCATTAAGCACGAGATTACAATCTAACTGACTAAATATAGGATTAATAATTACCATCACAGTTGGCTATACTTTCCATTTTAATAAAAAACGAGATGCATGGCACTGAAACGGCTCATATAATGTACATGGTGTGGTGTAGCCTAATAAAACCAAAGCAAGTGAATTTCCTTTATTTATAATAAAATATAGAATAATGTTACGCACCTCATTGTCCATTCCATCCCTATGTAACCATCGGACAACAACCCTATATCAATTTCTACATGAGAGCACCGATACCTTTTTGCGGAGATCTGCAGATGCTTCTCAAAGGCTGTAACGTTAACCATAACCTGAATTTTCCCATTTAAAATGTCATAACGGACGGGAGCTGATTCTGTCTCCCGCTTGATAACTTCGGATAAAGCTGCGAACGGGGAGAGTAAAGATGGCGGTGTGCAAATGCGTTGGGGCTCAGCAATGTTGCCTATTGATACAGTCCTCCTGTTGTTACATCTTCCACTTGAATTAATGTGAAGTCTTACCTGTTTTCTCTTTGATCTCGCAGAGGACGCTGAAGAGTGCAGGTTTCATTCTGTGGCAGTTCAGTCCATGTTTCCTGTTTCAGTTTGAGACAAGAACCAACATTGAAATATAGTCACTATAACACCTCAGTTGTTAAAACTTTTGAGATAATAATGTGTCTTTGTTCTTTACAATAACTTCGAGATCTTGCTCATTTTGCACATGTTGACATGCATCGCAAAGTTGTAGCATAAACAGTGATTTGTCAACAGGAATGACGATGGATGCATTGTTTGTTGAAATGCTATTTTGTAAGACTTCAAAGTTTGTTTAAAAAAAAGTTTATTAGTAGAAAATGCATAATTGAAACTAAGAGTGTAGGCCTACATTCAAAATTGTTGTTATTGGTAAATAACTTAACATGGAATTAAATTTGGACATGGCCAACGTTATTTTTAAATATCAGGAGTTACTGTAAAACAGTACTTTACAAATACGCATCAATGTTTACAGGAGCCCCAACCTACCAATTCGCAACATTATATGTAAATGCAATGTAAAGCCTGCACTTTGCACATACAAGTTTGTTTTGCCTCCCCCCAGCCAGAAGCAAGTTTCAAAACTATTACAATTACTGGATGACAGGTGTTACCTTTTTAATCTACATGTGCCCCTGCAAATAACTTTGACCATGGGATTTCCATATGGATCAGCATTTTATAGCCAGCCTTTTATTACATGGATGTTAATGGTAATTAGCTATAGTGAGTAATGGTGCGTAAAGTGTTTTGTAAAGAAAACATATAAATGAACCAACTTTGCTTGCGCCTCGTCCAGACTTTGGTCAGTAATGGTCATTATTTGATGCAGAATGTCACCGATATCTTGTTTTCTCCCATCATCTATCCCATCGTGTCCATGTGGAGGCGGCAGTGCCATGCCTCCTTGTATCGAGTGGCCAGCCAAGCTGACACCGCCGAGAGCCTGCATGATCCGGGCTTGTTCGTCCATAGTCAGCCGAAACAGAATCACGAAGCCACACAAATGGAAACTTGGCTTGAAAAACTCACATACAAAAAAACAACTACAACATGTGTTGCGTTAGAGAGCTGTATATTGGTGATATTGCGTTTACGCGTAGCCTATAAGAAAAAATAAATGGGCTAACGTTAGCTGAGTACCAGTAATGGTATCAATATCGCGTGTCCAAGTAATCACTTTCTTGCAATCTTCCTTCTTTATGCACGGTCCGAAGTGTGAGTATCTATAAATGTTTTTGTCCGAAAATACATAAGCTATAATTGTTCAAACTTATTTGTCAAAATGACAGCCGCTGTCCCTCGTATCCTGCAGGAGTCCTCTTGCCAATTCGTCTTTCTCTTTTGAGTTGACGAGTTGTGTATGATTGCTCCTTGCTGATCTGTCATTTATTAGTCGTCTTCTTTTGATTATGTTTCCTCGTACAATTCCTCTTGAAAATGTTCAAATCCCCATTATTGTCAGCAGGAAACAAAATATCCAGTGAAAATTAACAATAAATATGTGAATGAAAATATAAAAAATAGAACACTTAGGCAGTAAATTAGTAGGCCTACCTGCTACCTGTAAATTTATTGCAATTATTTTTTTAAATGTTTTGCATTAGTGGAAAAATTATAGAAAAAAAGAACAGCGAGAAATTAATTAGGCTACAAGCTGTAAAGCGATGCGCAAAAATATCTGCCTGCTGAAATTTATGAGCGCGAGCCTCTGCCTCTGTGTGCTTTATGTTGTTTGATGGCAGAGGTAGTGAGCGATTGAAAGTGTGCCAATGCCACTCACTCAGTGCAAACGTGTCAGAACAAGAGCTGGAGAAAAAAAAGACAACATCGAAATACAAATGCACGCTCCGCCCATCAGAGGAGGGGTCTATATTCTTGTCACTTCTCTGGAACCCCGAAAGCTAAAATTCTAGTGCATTGCTTGAGATGGTGATTATAATGACGAAATAACGGTGTAGTTCCACTTGTCGTATGCCTCACAAGTGCACGTGCACCAAAATACTGTAATTCCATTAAATGCATAGGCCTTATCAGATCTTTATATAGTTTAATACAGAACTGATAATGAATTGCACAGACTTTTTCCTTTTCAGGGCTATGGTATGGTCATCTCTACCAAGCCGAGGCTCATAGGGTAGGCAAGCAGTAAAAATGTTTATAATATTTGAAATAAACCACTTCGACCAATCAATGTTGTGTTAGAATGCGACTGACGACCAGAGTCTCCTATTGCTGGCAGATGCATGGTCCTGAAAGCCCACCCATCATATCCTCTATCTTCACTGTGCTTGAACAAAAGGATAGAAACTTCTGATTGGTCGTTGCTATGGGTGACATGCATTGCACAGGCAGGCAGCACTGCTCAGCGCTCCCCTGCAGTTGCTATGGCAGCAGACAAGTTGTTGAGCTGGATGCATGGCTACAACATTTAAGCGTCATATACCTACACACCATTCATATAAGACTGTTTCGTTGAAATCATGTAAACACCCCAGAATAGCAAGTGTGGGATGAGTATATAATATACAGTTCATATGGAAAATATTCAGACCCCTTGACCTTTTCCACAGTTTGTTACGTTACAGCCTAATTCTTAAATGGAATACATAATTTCTTTCCTCATCAATCTGCACACAATACCCCATAACGACAAAGTGAAAACAGGTTTTTAGAAATTTTTGCAAATGTATAAAAAAATAAGTATTCAGACCCTTTGCTATGAGACTCCAAATTGAGCTCAGGCGCGTACTATTTCCATTGATCAACTTTATTGGAGTCTACCTGCGGTAAAATCAATTGATTGGACATGATTTGGAAAGGCACACACCTGTCTATATAAGGTCCCACAGTTGACAGTGCAGGTCAGAGCAAAAACCAAGCCATGAGGTCAAAGGAATTTTTCGTAGAGCTCCGAGACAAGATTGTGTCGAGGCACAGATCTGAGGAAGGGTACCAAAAAATGTCTGCAGCATTGAAAGTCCCCAATAACACAGTGGCCTATGTTCAAGATTCTCTGGTCTGATGAAACCAAGATGGAACTCTTTGGCCTGAATGCCAAGCGTCAGGTCTGGAGGAAACCTGTCACCATCCCTACGGTGAAGCATTGTGGTGGCAGAATCATGGTGTGGGGATGTTTTTCAGCAGTAGGGACTGGGAGACTAGCCAGGATCGAGGGAAAGATGAACAGAGCAAAGTACAGAGTGATCTTTGATGAAAACCTGTTCCAGAGCGCTGGGACGAAGGTTCACCTTCCAACAGGACACCGACCCTAAGCACAAAGCCAAGACAACGCAGGAGTGGCTTTGGGACAAGGCGTTGAATGTCCTTGAGTGGACCAGCCAGAGCCCGAACTTGAACCCAATCAAACGTTCTCTGGAGAGACCTGAAAATAGCTCTGCAGCTACGCTCCCCATCCAACTTGACAGAGGGGATCTGCAGAGAAGAATGGGAGAAACTCCCCAAATACAGGTGTGCCAAGCTTGTAGAGTCATAACCAAGAAGACTTGAGGCTGTAATCGCTACCAAAGGTGTTTCAACAAAGCACTGAGTAAAGGGTCATCAGAGGGCTGATATAAATACTATGCATGCCAGTCTCTCTTGGCTAAGAGTTGAGGAGAGACTAACTGCATCACTTCTTTTTATAAGAAACTTTAATGTCTCAAATCCCAAATTGTTTGCAGAGTCAACTTACACACAGCTCTGACACACACACTTATCCCTCCAGACGTGCCACCAGGGGTCTTTTCACAGTCCACAAATCCAGAACAAATTCAAGAAAGCATACAGTATTATATAGAGCCCTTATTGCATAGAACTTCCTTCCATCTCATATTGCTCAAATAAATAGCAAACCTGGTTTCAAAAAACAGATAAAGCAACACCTCACGACACAACGCCTCTCCCCTATTTGACCTAGATAGTTTGTGTGTATGCATTGATATGTAGGCTACGTGCGCCTTTTTAAAAAATGTATGTAGTTCTGTCCTTGAGCTGTTCTTGTCTATTGATGTTCTGTATTATGTCATTCTGTATTATGTTTCATGTTTTGTGTGGACCCCAGGAAGAGTAGCTGCTGCTTTTGCAACAGCTAATGGGGATCCTAATAAAAAAAACAATACCAATACAGTAAATGTGACATTTCAGTATTTCATTTTTTATACATTTGCAAACATTTATAAAAACCTGTTTTAGCTTTGTCATTATGGGGTATTGAGTGTAGATTGATGAGGGGAAAAAACAATCTCATCCATTTTAGAATAAGGCTGTAATGTAACAAAAGTCAAGGGGTCAGAATATTTGACCAATGCACTGTATGCCATTAGCTGACACTTTTATCCAAAGCGACTTATGTATGCATAGATTTTACGTATGGGTGGTCCCGGGAATCGAACCCACTACCCTGGCGTTACAAGCCCCATTCTGAACTACAAAGGACCACACCCTACCTTGGTGTAAACTAGACAGAGTGCTCAACATGTTGGTGATAGTGAAGTTCACACAAACTCTGTCCTGGTGGCACCATACGAACCATCACATAACATGTTATATTATCTTAATTAATTGTAAGACTGAATTAGAGGCCATACAGAAATTTTGCCTCTGGAGGTGCTCTTGAGCCAAAAGGGGTCCCATAAATGGACAGATATTCACCAGAAATGACCTCATTAGACAGAAAGGCATCCATGCCAAAATCCCTGTTAGCCTAAAAGACAATATTGCATGGTTTCATTAGTTAAGAAATTGATTTACTGATTTACTGTTTTGAGGTAAAACAGTAACTAAACTGACAGACTCTTTAATGACAACTGAAGGGCACACCTTTTGACTCAAGAGCATTCCCAGTGCATTCAAAACTCTTAAGATAAGTTACAAAATGTTCTTGGATCAAACGACCATCATTAGACATGGATAAAAGTAGTTTAGTGTTATCAGAATGGAACACCAACTATTTCTGCATCACTTCATTGAACACCGTGCAGGTACATATATATTTTTTTACATTTCTCTTTTGAAAGAATTCATGAAATACATTTAAGAGAGATTTGGTTCTAGACTCAGTCAAGAGCCTAAAAAGTCTGAGGGTTGAGATCACGGCAAGCAGCTTCTACTAAGTCAAAAAGCCAATGAGATTCTCTTTTTTAGCGAACTGTGTGGTTCCGCTCTTTCTTATTCACTTGACCTTGAAGTATCAGCTCAACACACTCTTGAGTTTAGTGAATAGGGAGTCCCAGGACTACTGCATTTATCATTGAAATACTGAGCTGTCAAGTCAGACTGCATACCTGTCAAGGAGGGCTCAAAGGTACAGCTCGAGCTCCTCTCCTCTGTTGCAGTGCATGATTCTTCATTGCATTGCATAGCATGACTTTTCACCATTGTTCTCAGCCATATGTCAACATAATTCATTTCCGTACTATGACAGCCCCCTGCAAAACGGCACAGTAGCATTGTACGTTCACCGCACAGTTTACATAACCAGGAGCGCATTATTGTCATAAAACTATGAATTCAATTCTGAAACCATATTACTAATCTAAAATGAATCATTTCTTCTTCTTCTATTAACTTCCCTAATCATCTGCAGTAGGAAACCACTGCTTCTGAGGGATACAAAAAAGCACCTTTTAATGCATTTGTAATTCCACCTCAGTTGGTTTAAAGAGGAGTTAGTCATAACTGAAAGTTCATTATACTGTATACCTGCTTTTGGTTGATCTGGATTCATTGAAATAAGCCCCACTTCTATAAAGAACATATTAACATTTGAAATAAATGATTGCTGTTACAGCTACACCACTTGAGTCCAGGGCAAGAAATCTACCCATCACATTGCAGAATGAAATATTCTGATGATCTATGATTTACTTTCTGTGGATTTTGTTGGGAATGGGCATGGTATAGTTGGAAAGGATGTGTGGTAAAAAATGTTTAAGGACTTTCAGTTACTGAGCCAAATGAACTCATCACTAGTAATGAAATGAGGACTTTTACACAGAGAATGCTAGTCTGTTTGAACTACACATGAGTGTGCATATACAACACTTCGTCATCTGTTCAAATTGATATTATGCTTCATCTGTTCAAATGTATATTATGCTTTTCAATGTGACATCTGAAAAGACCCACAGGTGCCATAGAAAGCAGTGACTGTGTTGACATATTTCATTTAGGCATCCTTCTGCAAAGCTGTAATTGCCTAATTAGCTTGTTAATTAGGAGATTAGCATGCACTGATATAATGGCTTGCTTTGTTGTGATGGGAGGATAACGTTTAAGCGAGGATGTTATGGGTGTATGATTTTAGAAGCCTGGTGTCTGCAAGGGGTCAGGGAATACTAAAGAGTTTTTTTAAAAACATGACAATTCTGTAAATCTTGTTGAACACAAAACTAATGAATTAAACAACATTTCCAAATTAATTGAATATTCAAATGTTTGTGCTTAATATGTCAAAATGATAGGAATTAACAATGCATAATTTGTTATTATGACTCAATCTTTTTAGATTCAAAAGGAACTAGAACTAGTGGTGATGTGGCCACCTCTTTTACCGATGGTCGTAAGGAGACTGTGAGGTGGATCCTGGTCTGAGTGGTGGCTCTGTGATCCCCTTGCTGAGGGAGATTTGAGTAAATGACCAAATGACCAGAGAAATTACGAACAGTATTTTCTTTGGTTTGTGTACGTTGTTCATTTATTTTTATGGTACTTATCCCACTGGAGAGCTAAGCCCAGCCAATCAGAATAAGTTTTTCCCCACAAAGGGTCTTTATTACAAACAGAAATACTGCTCGGCAAATGAGAAATGCTAATTAACAGGGATGTAAACAAATTTGTGCACAAAATTGTAGAAGAACATTTCTGGGATCTTTAATTTCTGCTCATGAACAATGGGACCAACACTTTACATGTTGTGTTGATACTTTTGTTCAGTAAACAAATAAAGTGGGCAAAGAAGTATGTAAACATTATTAAAGTGACCAGTGTTCAATGATTCTATGTACATAGGGCAGCAGTCTATAAGTACAGGGTTGTAGCCTGCTAGTAACATTAGCTAAAGTTCAGGGCAGTGTACTGGGTGGAGCCTGGCTAGTGGTGACTGTTTAACAGTCTGATGGCCTGGAGATAGAAGCTGTTTATCAGTCTCTTGGTCCCAGCTTTGATGCACCTGTACTGTCTCCGCTTTCTAGAGGCCGTGGCTCGGGTGGCTGAAGAGGCGCTGTTGCACCACTGTCTGTGTAAACACACTACAGTGCCTTGCAAAAGTATTCATCCCCCTTGGTGTTTTTCCTATTTTGTTGCATTACAACCTGTAATTTAAATGTATTTTTTATTTGATTTCATGAAATGAAGTGAAATGTAAAAAATAACACAAAAAATTTAAAAAATTTAAAAAAGTGGTGTGTGCATATATGTGTTCACCCACATTGCTATGAAGCCCCTAAATAAGATCCGATGCAACCAATGCAACTTTCAGAAGTCACACAATTGGTTAAATAAAGTCCAGCGGTGTGAAATCTAAGTGTCAAATGATCTCTCGCATGATCTCTGTATATACACCTGTTCTGAAAGGCCCCGGAGTCTGCAACACCACTAAGCAAGAGGCACCACCAAGCAAGCGGCACTATGAAGACCAAGGAGCTCTCCAACCAGGTTGGGGACAAAGTTGTGGAGAAGTACAGATCAGGGTTGGGTTATAAAAAAAATATGCAAAACTTTGAACATCCCACAGAGCACCATCAAATCCATTATTAAAAAACAGAAAGAATATGGCACCACAACAAACCTGCCAAGAGAGGGCCGCCCACCAAAACTCATGGACCAGGCAAGGAGGGTATTAATCAGAGAGGCAACAAAGAGAACAAAGAAAACCCTGAAGGAGCTGCAAAGCTCCACAGCGGAGATTGGAGTATCTGTCCATAGGACCACTTAAGCTGTACACGCCACAGAGCTGGGCTTTACAGAAGAGTGGTCAGAAAAAAAGCCATTGCATAAAGAAAAAAATAAACAAACACGTTTGGTGTTCACCAAAAGGCATGAGGGAGACTCCCCAAACATATGGAAGAAGGTACTCTGGTCAGATGAGAATAAAATGTAGCTTTTTAGCCATCAAGGAAAATGCTATGTCTTGCGCAAACCCAACACTTCCCATCACCCCGAGAACATCATCATGTTTTTCATCGGCAGGGACTGGGAAACTGTACAGAATTGAAGAAATGATGGACGGCGCTAAATACAGGGAAATTCTTGAGGGAAACCTGTTTCAGTCTTCCAGAGATTTGAGACTGGGATGGAGGTTCACCTTCCAGCAGGAAAATGACCCTAAGCACACTGCTAAAGCAACACTCGAGTGGTTTAAGGGGAAACATTTAAATGTCTTGTAATGGCCTAGTCAAATCCCAGATCTCAATCCAATTGAGAATCTGTGGTATGACTTAAAGAACTTGAAGGAGCAGGAGCAGTTTTGCATTGAAGAATGGGCAAAAATCCCACTGGCTAGATGTGCCAAGTTTATAGAGACATACCCAAAGCGACTTGCAGCTGTAATTGATGAATAAGGTGGCTCTACAAAGTATTGACTTTGGGGGGGTGAACAGTTATGCACGCTCAAGTTTTCCGTTTATTTGTCTTATTTCTTGTTTGAAAAATGGTAGATGTGCAGAAGATGAATGTGCAAGTAGGTATACTGGGGTGCAAAGGAGCAAGATAAATAAATAAACACAGTATGGGGATGAGGTAGTTGGATGGGATATTTACAGATGGGCTATGTTCAGGTGCAGTGATCTGTGAGCTGCTCTGACAGCTGGTTCTTAAAGCTAGTGAGGGAGATATGAGTCTCCAGCTTCAGTGATTTTTGCAGTTCGTTCCAGTCATTGGCAGCAGAGAACTGGAAAGAAAGGCGTCCAAAGGAAGAATTGGGGGTGACCAGAGAGATATACCTGCTGGAGCGAGTGCTACAGGTGGGTGCTGCTATGGTGACCAGTGAACTGAGATAAACTTGTAGATGACCTGGAGCCAGTGGGTTTGGAGGAGAGTATGAAGTGAGGGCCAGCCAACGAGAGTATACAGGTCGCAGTGGTGGGTAGTATATGGGGATTTGGTGACAAAACGGATGGCACTGTGATAGACTGCATCCAATTTTTTGAGTAGAGTGTTGTAGGCTATTTTGTAAATGTCATCGCCAAAGTCGAGGATCGGTAGGATGGTCAGTTTTACGAGGGTATGTTTGGCAGCATGAGTAAAGGATGCTTTGTTGCGAAATAGGAAGCCAATTCTAGATTTAATTTTGGATTGGAGATGCTTAATGTGAGTCTGGAAGGAGAGTTTACAGTCTAACCAGACACCTAAGCATTTGTAGTTGTCCACATATTCCAAGTCAGAACCGTCCAGAGTAGTGATGCTGGACGGGTGAGGAGGTGCGGGCAGCGATCGGTTGAATAGCATGCATTTAGTTTTACTTGCATTTAAGAGCAGTTGGAGGCCACGGAAGTAGAGTTGCATGGCATTGAAGCTCGTCTGGAGGTTAGTTAACACAGTGTCCAAAGAAGGGCTAGAGGTATACAGAATGGTGTCGTCTGCGTAGAGGTGGATCAGAGAATCACCAGCAGCAAGAGCGGCATCATTGATGTATACAGAGAAGAGAGTCGGCCCAAGAATTGAACCCTGTGGCACCCCCAAAGAGACTGCCAGAGGTCCGGACAACAGGCCCTCAGATTTGACAAACTGAACTCTATCAGAGTAGTTGGTGAAACAGGCGAGGCAATCATTTAAGAAAACAAGGCTTTTGATTCTGCCGATAAGAATTCAGTAATTGACAGAGTCAAAAGCCTTGGCCAGGTCGGTGAATACGGCTGCACAGTAATGTCTCTTATCGATGGCGGTTATGATATCGTTTAGGACCTTGAGCGTGGCTGAGGTGCACCCATGACCAGC
Organism: Oncorhynchus mykiss; assembly: GCF_057628025.1. Taxonomy (NCBI): domain Eukaryota; kingdom Metazoa; phylum Chordata; class Actinopteri; order Salmoniformes; family Salmonidae; genus Oncorhynchus; species Oncorhynchus mykiss. Next base: position 26,262,185 of record NC_143027.1, read on the forward strand.
TCTGAAACCAGATTTCATAGCGGAGAAGGTACAGTGGGATTCAAAATGGTCGGTAATCTGTTAGTTAACTTGGCTATCGAAAACCTTAGAAAGGCAGGGTAGGATAGAAATAGGTCTATAGCAGACTGGGTCTAGAGTGTCTCCCCCTTTGAAGAGGGGGATGACCGCGGCAGCTTTCCAATCTTTTGGAATCTCAGACGATACGAAGGAGAGGTTGAACAGCTTAGTAATAGAGGTTGCAACAATTTCGGCAGATCATTTTAGAAAGAGAGGGTCCAGATTGTCCAGTCCGGCTGATTTGCAGGTGTCCAGATTTTGCATCTCTTTCAGAACATCAGCTATCTGGATTTGGGTGAAGGAGAAATGGGGAGGCTTGGGCGAGTTGCTGTGGGGGGTGCAGGAATGTTGATCGGGGTAGAGATAGCCAGGTGGAAAGCATGGCCAGCCGTAGAAATGCTTATTGAAATTCTCAATTATAGTGGATTTGTATGTGGTGACAGTGTTTCCTAGCCTCAGTGCAGTGGGCAGCTGGGAGGAGGTGTTCTTATTCTCCATGGACTTTACAGTTTCCCAGAACTTTTTTTTTAGTTTGTGCTACAGGACGTAGCACTCCGGTACCGCTTGCCATGTGGTAGTAGAGAGAACAGTCTATGACTGGGGTGGCTGGGGTCTTTGACCATTTTTAGGGCCTCCCTCTGACACCGCCTGGTGTAGAGGTCCTGGATGGCAGGCAGCTTAACCCCACTTATGTACTGGGCCGTACGCACTACCCTCTGTAGTGCCTTGCTGTCAGAGGCCGAGCAATTGCCGTACCAGGCAGTGATGCAACCAGTCAGGATGCTCTCGATGTTGCAGCTGTAGAACCTTTTGAGGATCTCAGGATCCATGCCAAATCTTTTTAGTTTCCTGAGGGGGAATAGGCTTTGGTGTGCCCTCTTCACAACTGTCTTGGTGTGTTTGGACCATTCTAATTTGTTGTTGATGTGGACACCAAGGAACTTGAAGCTCTCAACCTGCTCCACTACAGCCCCGTCGATGAGAATGTGGGCGTCCTAGGTCCTCCTTTTCAGGTAGTCCACAATCATCTCCTTAGTCTTGGTTACGTTGAGGGATAGGTTCTTATTCTGGCACCACCCGTCCAGGTTTCTGACCTCCTCCCTATATGCTGTCTCGTCGTTGTCGGTGATCAGGCCTACCACTGTTGTGTTGTCTGCAAACTTAATGATGGTGTTGGAGTCGTGCCTGGCCATGCAGTTCTGGACACTTTATGTTGATGTTTCCTTTATTTTGGCAGTTACCTGTACATTTTTATGAAATTAAACATTAATATGGGATTGTGTATTGAAATCCAAAATGAATCTATGAAATGGTCTTATTCATGTAAAGGGTTAAACTGCAAAGAAAATATTCCATGGTGCCTACTTTAATGTTGATTATCTACAAGTCCATGTATGCTCTTTGCAAAGATAGATAAACATGTTTAAAATACTGCATCTGCCATTGTCTGTTGTTAACTCCAACTGTAGTCATTAACTCATTTCAAGTGCAATCTTAGTGTAGGAGGTAAATTAACAAACCATTAAGAATGTTATAAATGCACAATTAGCATACCGACATTTATACGACATGTTCATAAGACAGCAGTAATTTTTGAGAGGGAATTTGCAGACCCTTTTCTAAACACCATCTAGTTTGCAGTCTGTTTGAAAAAGAGGTCTCAAGATGTGTCCTGATTTAATGGGTCATTAGAAATGAGTAACTACCCAATAGATTTGGGTTCGAGCATGTGCATTTCACCCCTCATTTCTTTATCTTTGGTCATTCCTGCTTTGTAGACCATGGCTGTTTACACCGCTCCTCCGAAGACTCCTCTACTGTATATTGGCAACCACTATAATTTTTAAATAATAAGATGAGGGCGGAATGGTTTTTGTGATTTGACATGGTTGCTGGGTTTTATGACAGGTTTTACAATTGAAGCAAAAAGGAGAATTGTAGTCAATACAAAATGAAGCTTGAGAATTTGAACATTCAGCTTGAGGTACAATTTGATGTTTCCCGTTTTTGGGCAAACTCTTGCGAACCGGTTACCATATCGCTAACCCTAACCCTAACCCTGAACCTGACCCTAATCCTTACCTTAACCTACTGTAACCCTAAAACTAACGCTAAACAATACAACAACATGTACAATTTAAAATACTGGAAGTCACAAAACTATGGTTTGAATGTCTTGTCTCCAACCCCAAAGTTCCTCTCACCCATAAAAAACAGAGTTAGGAATGTAACTGTGAGAGGTATCCTGGGGGACTGTTTCTTTTGGAAGTCAAGACAGATGTGAGAGATCAGAACCAGGCAATAAGCACGAGGGGAAGGTGAGAGGTACACAGCTATACTGCTCCCAATGATCAATCATACTCTACTTGTCCTCCCTAGACTCCAGCTGTTACGCCGTCTCCACTGAATGCACTGGTTTCTTTGCTTAAAATTATTACACAGACCATAAACCCTGAGAGTGAGGAGTCCATGTAGTCGTCGCAGTAAGCTTTAAGACTGGCCAGTGGTGGGATGGACACAGGCAATATTTCCCGTCCAATACAGGATCAAGGTTTGACTTGAGGAACCATTTTAAGGTCTTTCCCTTTAATTGCCATTCGCTGACTGTTTACTGCAGTTTCCTTGATTATCTTATGACTACATTGGACTCAGGCCTTTATTTCAAGGCTGCACTGGAGAGCAAATAAAAAATGTCTGGCATCGTAAAACCGATCATGAAATATTGGAGGAAATTGCACTGCATTGTTGATGAAGTAATTATGCATAGAATTATCCTAACATGACAGTATTTTCCCATCAAACAATGCATTATAAATCAATGAGTAATCAATATGCCAGATATGATTCAGAAGCAAGTTTTGTGAGATCATTGTTGTGTATTTATCATGGAAGAAGCTGTGAGGATGCTAACTAGCAATAATGATAATCGTGAGAAGGGCGTGATTTCTAGTTATTCAGTTGTTTTAATTGTTTGGTATGTGTGTTAGGGTGATATGATACATTTTTGATTTGGAGTAAAGTATCTTCCCATCAAGAATAAAAGTTGTTTGCCTTGTCAGTGATGTGCTGTAGCCTATAATTATGTGAAACATTCTGGGGCGGCAGGGTGGCCTAGTGGTTAGCCTAGTGGTAGCCTAGGTAGCCTAGTGGTTAGCGTGTTGGACTAGCAACAGGAAGGCTGTAAGTTCAAAACTCCCGAGCTGGTAAGTCTGTCGTTCTGCCCCTGAACAGGCAGTTAACCTACTGTTCCTAGGCCGTCACTGAAAATAAGAATTTGTTCTTAACTGACTTGCCTAGTTAAATAAAGAAAAAAAATAACAGTGTATTATTCAATATACTCTGTTAACAGCTTGGAACGTAAACTTTGAATATCCATCATCTTATTCAAATATCATCAGACAGATATCTAAAAGATTAGAACATTTGGATTTTTTGGACTATGAGAAATAATGCAATTGTGTTACCTGAATGATACACCCACAATTCATGTCAAAAGTGTGATCACGCTCTCCGCAGCTGATGTGAGTAAGACCTTTAAACAGGTCAACATTCACAAGGATGCAGGGCCAGACGGATTACCAGGGCGTGTACTCCGAGCATGCACTGACCAACTGGCAAGTGTCTTCACTGACATTTTCAACCTCTCCCTGTCTGAGTCTGTAATACCAACATGTTTCAAGCAGACCACCATAGTCCCTGTGCCCAAGAACACTAAGGTAACCTGCCTAAATGACTACCGACCAGTAGCACTCACGTCTATAGCCATGAAGTGCTTTGAAAGGCTGGTCATGGCTCACATCAACACCATTATCCCATTATCCCAGAAACCCTAGACCCACTCCAATTTGCGTACCGCCCAAACAGATCCACAGATGATGCAATCTCTATTGCACTCCACACTACCCTTTCCCACCTGGACAAAAGGAACACCTATGTGAGAATGCTATTCATTGACTACAGCTCAGCATTCAACACCATACTGCCCTCAAAGCTCATCACTAAGCTAAGGACCCTGGGACTAAACACCTCCCTCCGCAACTGGATCCCTGACTTCCTGACGAGTCGCCCCCAGGTGGTAAGGGTAGGTAACAACATGTGATGTGAAGCAAGGACAACAATCTCTCCCACAACGTGATCAAGACAAAGGAGATGATTGTGGACTACAGAAAAAGGAGGACCGAGCATGCCCCCATTCTCATCAACGGGGCTGTACTGGAACAGGTTGAGAGCTTCAAGTTCCTTGGTGTCCACATCACCAACAAACTGGTCCAAGCACACCAACACAGTCATAAAGAGGGCACAACAAAATCTATTCCTCCTCAGGAGACTGAAAAGATTTGGCATGGGCCCTGAGATCCTCAAAAGAATCAACAGGTGCACCATTGAGAGCATCCTGACTGGTGGTATCACTGCCTCTTTTACGCTGCTGCGGCTCTTTGTTATTATCTATGCATTGTCATTTTAATAACTCTACCTACATGTACATATTACCTCAACTAACCGCTGCCCCCGCACATTTACTCTGTTACTGGTACCCCCTGTATATAGCCTTGCTATTGTTATTTTACTGCTGCTCTTTAATTATTTGTTACTTTTATTTCTTATTCTTATTTTTTTTAGGTATTTATTTTAGTACAAAAAAAAGTAATTGCATTGCTGGTTAGGGTTTGTAAGTAAGCATTTCACTGTAAGGTCTACCTACACCTGTTGTATTCGGGATGTTTGACAAATACGATTTGATTTGATTTAAAATGCTACAGCATTTTTTTTCCTGCTACATGAATTAAACATTGTGCAAAGGTCATAGCACAGTGTGTCTAAATCACTGTAGCCAGGCTGCCCTCAACTCTACTTGAGTATTGACATCATGCCAGATATGACACCATAACTCAGCCCACTGCGATGGTCATTTGATAAATTGTACCATAAATTTCAATTTGTGATGTATTATGTTACCGATGATTTGTACTGCTTATCAAATCAAGTAATCTGGCAGGGTGCTCCATTCATCAGTGTAATGCAAGCACTTGTTTGGGTGGGATAGAGACAACTTTCCTGTCCAGTGGACATAAAGCCCCAAAGTGGAGGTGTCATAATACCCATAAAACCTAGCGGTCAAACAGGGAAATGGTTCCAATCATTTTTCTACCATTAACTTTTCCCATAGGGAATATTAGAAACACTTAAAATAAGGTCTGTGTCTCGTGTAGGCTTACCCTGGCTTGACGTTTGGATAAGCATGTTAATCTCCCTCGGACAAGGTGACTTTTATCAATATATTCGGCTCTATTTACTCTCAGATTCCAAAATGCTAATTAACCTCAAAGTAGATATCATGCAAGACTACAAATCCCTGCAACTCCTGCACGTCATCTCTAGCTGACACCTTTGCTAACAGGTATTGTGTCAACTTAAAACTTGCACAAGACAGTTCACAGAATTGTCAATTTAAAGAAATGTAGGCAATTTATTAATTACAACATTTTGCTTACATTAGATAGTATACATTCTTACCTTTGCTTTGATTCGGCAGTCTCGTCCAGATCATCATGGCATTTGTAGTTCTTAATGATAGCCACATTAGCAGTTAATTAGCATTTTAGTTTTGGGGGGTGAATACATGAGATTTACACAGTTATCAAAACGTCACGCCAGGGTAAGCCTACACAAAACACAGCCCTTATTTTAAGTGTTTCTAAAATCCCCTGTGGGAAAAATGATGGAAAAACGATTGGAACCATTTCCTTATTTGAACGCTAGGTTTTATGGTTATTATGACCCATACTGTGGTGCTCTTTACAGATCTTCTTGGCCGGATTGGCAAAATTTTGTAATCATATTTTTCATATTTCATTTTTTTCAAAAAAATAGGTTCAGAAGAACAGAGGAATACAAGAAAACTGTATTTTTGTTAATAGTAATTTGTCTTTTTTTAATACTTCAGCGTATAAAGACAAATTAGATGACCTATTTTTCCCTGATGTCTTTATTATGCTATGTGCCGAATCATCACTTCTAATGTATTCTTCAGGACTTTTACTATACTGTATACTCTAGGTCTTGGATTTGGATTTGGTTGTTATTGTAAGACTGTTTCTCTCGCTGGACTGGCACTGTTAAGCAGTAGACAGATTCACTTCATTTGACCCATATCACCAGTCATCTTTCATGAGAAATGCCACAGATGCCACAAAAGCACACTTTATATTTCACAATTGATGAAAAATAGTTGATTAATGTTGGACAGCACTGTGTGATAGTCACGTTTGGTTTCAAGTCTTTCTTTTGTGTCCTCGTCTAAAAGCTCAAAGACATAAAAAGCAGAAAGGCAGGCGATAGAAAGGTAACAGTGACTGAAAAAGAAACAGCTTGTCTGAATGAGGTGTCTGTGCATTCAGGTACACTTACAGTATCATACATGTTAACAGCAATCCCCTTATTTTTTGTTCTCATCAACAGAATCAAACAATTGAAAATGCTTTCTGTTGTTTCTATACTTCAAACTCCTTTGTTGAGCATGTCTGTTAGTATCATCATTGTGACTGGTTTCTCTGTTGGCTACTCATTAATGTGAAACGTGAACAATAGTAGTGCTACTCTAAAGCCATTCAGCCCATGCAATAGTTTGTTTGAAAAAATGAAAGAATTTATTGTAAAACAATGCCATTGCTCAATAGCGGTTGCATTTTCTTGATCAAGAAAAATGTCTGCATAACGTCTCTTCATCATGTCTTTGATGGAAGTCGGTTGCCCATTCTTTCATATATAATGTGCAGTATCTGCTCGGCTGACAGTGGCTGACCTGTGGGCTTCAAAGACACATTGTTCAGCAAATAATCTGTCTATCATGGAGACTGGCAATGATCACACGATTTATCCAAAACATCAACGACCTGTCTACTGTTGGCAAAATTAATTCAGATTTTCATCATGACTACATTTTCAACTTGCCTCTCCCTATTCCTCCTGCATGCTCTGTCACCTGGTTAATCGTTGACTTTGTTTTAATGCAATCTTGTGTGAAAAAGTGATCACATGATCTCCTGACCTGTACTTATTAGTGTCCAGCAAAAAGGGCCAGGGGATTTATGAAAGGGTTCATAATGACACCCATAAGTCTTACTTAGGCGTAGAGTTAAAGTCACACAACCTTGAGAGCGAGCGAAACAGATTGCTAGAAAAAAAGTTCACATAGTGCATTCTGCCTAGATTAATTAATAAGGCAATTACAGTACATTTTTTAAGTAGACAAATAAAAATGGAAGTTTAGATTGATTCTTTTCACTATATCTTGAACATTAAGGTAATTTTCCCTTTAGCTTATGGAATATGTGTAATTTGTTAGGTGGTGATATCATCATGCTATTATTATTTTTCTTCCTGTATTATGTGATTGAGAGAAAATTGATTATTTGAAAGCTTTGTGGTCTGCCAGTGAGAGCATCTTTAAATGCTGTAACTAAGCCCAGCTGTCAGTATCTGGAGGAAACGGAGGGGTGGAGGGAGTAAAGTTGGACTAGGGATAAGATGTGGTGGTGTGGTTGGAAGTTGCAGACATTGGTGTTCTTCCTTCACAATGGAGCGAGTTAGGCATCTATTTGCTGATCTGGCCTGTGGCAACTCTGGGCAGACCTGGTTTTAATATCTCTTACAAGACTGAGTAAGTTCTCACTAGAGTGAGAAAACTAGGCTCTTAAACTACGAACAGTTTCCTAGTTACCAAACATTTCTGACCACAATATGGCAGTGAAAATGAGGGGATTCGAATAAACTGGCCCGGGCAAAGCCGGCGAGGGAGGCACGCCCTGCTCAAATCGAACAGTAATCTGAACCGCTCTGTCATTTTGTCAACAAGGCAGCATGATGCATACATCTCTTTCCGTAAAATACAGTGCCTTGCGAAAGTATTCGCCCCTTGAACTTTGCGACCTTTTGCCACATTTCAGGCTTCAAACATAAAGATATAAAACTGTATTTTTTTGTGAAGAATCAACAACAAGTGGGACACAATCATGAAGTGGAACGACATTTATTGGATATTTCAAACTTTTTTAACAAATCAAAAACTGAAAAATTGGGCGTGCAAAATTATTCAGCCCCCTTAAGTTAATACTTTGTAGCGCCACCTTTTGCTGCGATTACAGCTGTAAGTCGCTTGGGGTATGTCTTGCAAAACAGCTCGAGCTCAGTGAGGTTGGATGGAGAGCATTTGTGAACAGCAGTTTTCAGTTCTTTCCACAGATTCTCGATTGGATTCAGGTCTGGACTTTGACTTGGCCATTCTAACACCTGGATATGTTTATTTTTGAACCATTCCATTGTAGATTTTGCTTTATGTTTTGGATCATTGTCTTGTTGGAAGACAAATCTCCGTCCCAGTCTCAGGTCTTTTGTAGACTCCATCAGGTTTTCTTCCAGAATGGTCCTGTATTTGGCTCCATCCATCTTCCCATCAATTTTAACCATCTTCCCTGTCCCTGCTGAAGAAAAGCAGGCCCAAACCATGATGCTGCCACCACCATGTTTGACAGTGGGGATGGTGTGTTCAGGGTGATGAGCTGTGTTGCTTTTACGCCAAACATAACGTTTTGCATTGTTGCCAAAAAGTTCAATTTTGGTTTCATCTGACCAGAGCACCTTCTTCCACATGTTTGGTGTGTCTCCCAGGTGGCTTGTGGCAAACTTTAAACTACACTTTTTATGGATATCTTTAAGAAATGTCTTTCTTCTTGCCACTCTTCCATAAAGGCCAGATTTGTGCAATATACGACTGATTGTTGTCCTATGGACAGAGTCTCCCACCTCAGCTGTAGATCTCTGCAGTTCATCCAGAGTGATCATGGGCCTCTTGGCTGCATCTCTGTTCAGTCTTCTCCTTGTATGAACTGAAAGTTTAGAGGGACGGCCAGGTCTTGGTAGATTTGCAGTGGTCTGATACTCCTTCCATTTCAATATTATCGCTTGCACAGTGCTCCTTGGGATGTTTAAAGCTTGGGAAATCTTTTTGTATCCAAATCCGGCTTTAACTTCTTCACAACAGTATCTCGGACCTGCCTGGTGTGTTCCTTGTTCTTCATGATGCTCTCTGCGCTTTTGACGGACCTCTGAGACTATCACAGTGCAGGTGCATTGATATGGAGACTGGATTACACACAGGTGGATTGTATTTATCATCATTAGTCATTTAGGTCAACATTGGATCATTCAGAGATCCTCACTGAACTTCTGGAGAGAGTTTGCTGCACTGAAAGTAAAGGGGCTGAATAATTTTGCACGCCCAATTTTTCAGTTTTTGATTTGTTAAAAAAGTTTGAAATATCCAATAAATGTCGTTCCACTTCATGATTGTGTCCCACTTGTTGTTGATTCTTCACAAAAAAATACAGTTTTATATCTTTATGTTTGAAGCCTGAAATGTGGCAAAAGGTCGCAAAGTTCAAGGGGGCCGAATACTTTCGCAAGGCACTGTATGTGTTCACATTTTCAAACTAGGTTTTATCAAAGCAATCATTTTTGGATATAAAAACATAGAATCCTACGCATTACTCCACGTGCTTAACGTCACTTTTGTTTTAAGCCAAATTCAACGTCAGCCAGAACGGGGCGCCTGGCTCACACCCGGAACGCAGCCCGGTTCCGCCAAACCCAGGCACCCTGGGCCAGCTTAATCAAATTCCTTAAATGGCTTCTCCCCTTCCTGTCAAACCCACTCCTCAGTAAAACCAGGAAGTGACTCTTAGCCACCACTACTGTATATCACTTGCTGGTTTTACCATCGGTTCTAGTGGGTGTTTTTAGCCTCTCTGTCCCTAAAGTCAAAGTAATCCATAACACATTCCATAAGAACATGTAAAGTGTTCTGCAGCTTCTTGTTAAAAAACACGAACATTTGATTTGTTGTCAAGCAAACCTTGAATACCAATGTGATGTAAAAGCCCTTGTGCTGGCCTTTTATACAGTCATTCTTGGAATTAGGCTTTTACCTCTTGAAATAGTGCCGGAGATGAAGAGGCCAGCTTTAAGTGCTCTTAAAGTCTGTGAGAAGAAGATAACATAGAGTTCAACAGAAGGATAATACAGTAGTATGGTGATTACAGTAATGGTCATTGGATTTATTTTATTTTATTAAGAAAATAATAATAATAATAAGTTATTATTATTATCTCTTTTTAGTCATCATTTGGACTAATCTTCCAAGAGTCCTTGAAAATAAAAATACAATTTATAATACGTTCACATTTTCACTGTTACAAACAGACATAATACACTGACATATTGACCAGATAAATACAGTGCCTTGCGAAAGTATTCGGCCCCCTTGAACTTTGCGACCTTTTGCCACATTTCAGGCTTCAAACATAAAGATATAAAACTGTATTTTTTTGTGAAGAATCAACAACAAGTGGGACACAATCATGAAGTGGAACGACATTTATTGGATATTTCAAACTTTTTTAACAAATCAAAAACTGAAAAATTGGGCGTGCAAAATTATTCAGCCCCTTTACTTTCAGTGCAGCAAACTCTCTCCAGAAGTTCAGTGAGGATCTCTGAATGATCCAATGTTGACCTAAATGACTAATGATGATAAATACAATCCACCTGTGTGTAATCCAGTCTCCATATAAATGCACCTGCACTGTGATAGTCTCAGAGGTCCGTTAAAAGCGCAGAGAGCATCATGAAGAACAAGGAACAAGAGATACTGTTGTGAAGAAGTTTAAAGCCGGATTTGGATACAAAAAGATTTCCCAAGCTTTAAACATCCCAAGGAGCACTGTGCAAGCGATAATATTGAAATGGAAGGAGTATCAGACCACTGCAAATCTACCAAGACCTGGCCGTCCCTCTAAACTTTCAGCTCATACAAGGAGAAGACTGATCAGAGATGCAGCCAAGAGGCCCATGATCACTCTGGATGAACTGCAGAGATCTACAGCTGAGGTGGGAGACTCTGTCCATAGGACAACAATCAGTCGTATATTGCACAAATCTGGCCTTTATGGAAGAGTGGCAAGAAGAAAGCCATTTCTTAAAGATATCCATAAAAAGTGTTGTTTAAAGTTTGCCACAAGCCACCTGGGAGACACACCAAACATGTGGAAGAAGGTGCTCTGGTCAGATGAAACCAAAATTGAACTTTTTGGCAACAATGCAAAACGTTATGTTTGGCGTAAAAGCAACACAGTTGAACACACCATCCCCACTGTCAAACATGGTGGTGGCATCATCATGGTTTGGGCCTGCTTTTCTTCAGCAGGGACAGGGAAGATGGTTAAAATTGATGGGAAGATGGATGGAGCCAAATACAGGACCATTCTGGAAGAAAACCTGATGGAGTCTACAAAAGACCTGAGACTGGGACGGAGATTTGTCTTCCAACAAGACAATGATCCAAAACATAAAGCAAAATCTACAATGGAATGGTTCAAAAATAAACATATCCAGGTGTTAGAATGGCCAAGTCAAAGTCCAGACCTGAATCCAATCGAGAATCTGTGGAAAGAACTGAAAACTGCTGTTCACAAATGCTCTCCATCCAACCTCACTGAGCTCGAGCTGTTTTGCAAGGAGGAATGGGAAAAAATTTCAGTCTCTCGATGTGCAAAACTGATAGAGACATACCCCAAGCGACTTACAGCTGTAATCGCAGCAAAAGGTGGCGCTACAAAGTATTAACTTAAGGGGGCTGAATAATTTTGCACGTCCAATTTTTCAGTTTTTGATTTGTTAAAAAAGTTTGAAACATCCAATAAATGTCGTTCCACTTCATGATTGTGTCCCACTTGTTGTTGATTCTTCACAAAAAATACAGTTTTATATCTTTATGTTTGAAGCCTGAAATGTGGCAAAAGGTTGCAAAGTTCAAGGGGGCCGAATACTTTCGCAAGGCACTGTACTTTGGAGAGTTGAATCAAGCAGGCTGATAACAGTTTGATGGGTGCCCCCTGTAATATCAGTGCTCCACATACTAATGCATGTGCTGCATATGTGGTATAGAGACCTGGGGCACAGGTCGTAACTGTACTGGAACTAGGAATTATTGTACTAGGAATTATTGAAGCTCTGTAGAAAATCAATAAAAATACATTTAATTGTCACATGCACCAGATAGGTTTAGTGAAATGTGTTGTTTTACAGGGTCAGCCATAGTAGTATGGCGCCCCTGAAGCAAATTAGGCTTAAGTGCCTTGCTCAAGGGCACATTAACAGATTTTTTTACCTCCGGTATTCAAACCAGAAACCTTTTGGTTACTAGCCCAACGCTCTCACCGCTAGGCTACCTGCTGCCCAATTTGACCATTACTATTTAAAGTTGCCCACGACTTTGTTGAACAGGCTGACGGCACTCATTCATAGCTTTAAATAATCTTCTTCAGAAAGGATATAATGATGAATGCTATTGAATTTAAATTATATCTACATAATTGACTTTGAGGTTTTTATAGATAGGAAGTAAAAGAATGAGGGACATTTGTACCATTTTTTCTCTTTCTCGTTTATGGGGAGTGTCGTTTATGAAGTAGGCTTCGACTGATTCAGACAGAACATCTGAGACTCAATTCCATTCTTTCTTTAAAAATAATGTTCCTCGTTTCCCATTTTTTATATTGGGGGGGGGGGGGGGGTAACTGAATTCCTTCAGGATTAGTTTCTTTAGTGTTAGAGGAGGACATTATCCTTGTGAAAAGAGATAGCATAGGTCTGTTGACCATGAATACTTTTTTTTTTACAATTTTGTTACTCTGGCATATCCTTCACTAGGCTTTCAGCATTAAATTAGAATAGTACCCGTTTCCAATAGTAATTAACTTGAGTATATCAGGAGGCCATTATTCACACTAAAGTAACCTTTTAATAGCTGAGCCTTTAACTCTACTGCAGGTAATGACTCTAAAGAGCGTTTATTAAAAGTGAAATGGTAATGAGCTTTAATAAAGCAGAACAACTTTGAAGCGAAGAGCAGTTTTCAATAGAAAAGGATGGAGGGATAGAACCCATGATTTCATTAAGGAGACTAATGATTCTTTATCAGCCCTCTTATGTGTACATGAAGTTAACATTAACCGTGATTGAGGATGAATCTACATGGAAATGGCCGAGGACTGATAACACAACTCACATGACCTAGAGCTAGTAGTTTAACAAAAATCTCTTTCAGTAGTTACATGGACTGTCACAATACAGTACATATGTAAATGGTATCATTATAAAATGAATCTCTTTCATTTTTCTGAATATTTTCCAGATAAAGAGAAGTGGATTAAGCAAGTGCGTCAAAGGGTTTCCCATTAAGGTTTAAGGAAGGTGAATTAGATCTTGGCTGTCATTTGCTGCTATGATTTATTCTACAGGAAATCTATACAGTCAATGTGCATGGTTAATTCTATAAACTATTTATTCAAATCTGGATTGAACAATGAAAACATTTACATTTTGTATAGCATTGTACAGTATTGTTGTATTACTGCATACTTAGCAAATGTAACATGTATAAAGGTATAGGGATACACACTTTAAATACATTATGATAAAGACAATACATACTGTATGCATTGACATGCTGACTGTTTGGTTACACTTTACATTCAGTTGATCTATACCTGTGTTATAACTAGAGGTCGACCGATTAATCGGAATGGCCGATTAATTAGGGCCGATTTCAAGTTTTCATACCAATCGGAAATCTGTATTTTTGGACACCAGATTTTTTTTTTTTTTTTTTACACCTTTATTTAATCTTTATTTAACTAGGCAAGTCAGTTAGGGACACATTCTTATTTTCCATGGCGGCCTAGGAACGGTGGGTTAACTGCCTCCTTTAGGGGCAGAATGACAGATTTTCACCTTGTCAGCTCGGGGGATCCAATCTTGCAAGCTTACAGTTAACTAGTCCTTGTGCACTCCACAAGGAGACTGCCTGTTACGCAAATGCAGTAAACCTAGGTAAGTTGCTAGCTAGCATTAAACTTATCTTATAAAAACAATCATTCAATCATAATCACTAGTTAACATGGTTGATGATATTACTAGATATTATCTAGCGTGTCCTGCGTTGCATATAATCTGACTGAGCATACAAGCATACAAGTATCTAAGTATCTGACTGAGCGGTGGTAGGCAGAAGCAGGCGTGTAAACATTCATTCAAACAGCACTTTCGTGCGTTTTGCCAGCAGCTCTTCGTTGTGCGTTAAGCATTGCACTGTTTATGACTTCAAGTATATCAACTCCCGAGATGAGGCTGGTGTAACCGAAGTGAAATGGCTAGCTAGTTAGTGCGCGCTAATAGCGTTTCAAACGTCACTGGCTCTGAGCCTGTGGTTGTTCCCCTTGCTCTGCATGGGTAACGCGGCTTCGAGGGTGGCTGTTGTCGTTGTGTTCCTGGTTTGAGACCAGGGAGGAGCGAGGAGAGGGACGGAAGCTATACTGTTACACTGGCAGTACTAAAGTGCCTATAAGAACATCCAATAATCAAAGGTTAATGAAATACAAATGGTATAGAGAGAAATAGTCCTATAATTCCTATAATAACTACAATCTAAAACTTCTTACCTGGGAATATTGAAGACTCATGTTAAAAGGAACCACCAGCTTTCAATCATATGTTCTCATGTTCTGAACAAGGAACTGAAACGTTAGCTTTCTTACATGGCACTTTTACTTTCCCCTCCAACATTTTGTTTTTGCATTATTTAAACCAAATTGAACATGTTTCATTATTTATTTGAGGCTAAATTGATTTTATTGATGTATTATATTAAGTTAAAATAAGTGTTCATTCAGTATTGTTGTAATTGTCATTATTACAAAAAAATAAAAAAATAATCGTCCGATTAATCGGTATCGATTTTTTTGGTCCTCCAATAATCGGTATCGGTATCGGCACTGAAAAATCATAATCGGTCGACCTCTAGTTATGGCACCGTAATTACTACAGTTCTACAACATGCACAATATTCCATAACTATCCATACATTACAGTGATTTTGATACAGGTGTTTTGAAGACCCAGGGAAAGTATCGAAGTAGACAAACAATAGACAGAAAGAGAGAGCAAAAGAAAGACTGACAGAAAGTAGACAAAGACTTAAGGAAAATAAGGAGAGGACAGAAATAACAAAATAATTAAATTAATCTGTGTGAGCAGCTGGATTCCAGCTGACACCAGCACCTGGGTGTGCAGCTCAGGCTGCCTAGAGCTGGTGAAGGACCCCCCCCCCCCCCCCTCCAGCTCCCCTACGCCTGCTGGAGATCTGGCCCCCCCCCCCCCGCGCATACCAGCCTCAGATAGAGGTAGCACCGCCACTAATTAAAGGGATGATTTGTGAAACACCTTTTTTATTGAATTAATCACCAACACAAAGCCATAAAAAACAATAATTTAAAATATTCTTCTTAGTTTGCTGTGTGCCTAATAGATGATGTTACATTAAAGATGTGACATGATGATGTATTTTAAGATGTAGCGCCTGGAAAGGTTGGCAAACTTCCCAATATTTTTTAGGCACTGTCAATCCGTTTGGTGTGTCAGCATTAGCGAAACAATACAAAGGCTTCGGTCTACCTATTAGTGATGACTGTGTGCTCTGTTCTAAGAACATCACTTTTTATTTCTCTATAAGTTACAGAATACGATTATACATCTAAATGAATGACTATGCAATTTGCAAACAATGCTTTCCTCCTTCAATGTTCCTCTTCCCCACTGGGAAAAGACGTCAATTCAACGTCTATTCCACGTTGGTTCAACGTAATTTCAACCAGTGTGTGCCCAGGAGTCCCCTCGACATATATGAATTAGTCATGAAAAATGAGTTCATTTGGGAGATAAATAACATGAGCTATGCATGTCTGTTTCCTTATGTCAGAGCTAAAGATGTGTACATCTCAGGGGTGTTTTTCTCTGCATGGGCTTTTTCAGGGAAGTAATTGAGAGACTTAATTTGCATATACCTCATGAAGTTTCCGCTAGGCTCTATTTTACAGTCTGTTATTTACCTGGTATTCAGAAATGTAATAATTTAGTAATGACCTATACTTACTCCCTTGTTTCTCTATTAATTCTAACAAGCACCATTACCTACCATTTGGTATCAGGTAAGTTACCCATAGTTACCACAAACTTCCTTAATAAATAGCGGGAAAATATTAGCTGAAACAGGACTGTGAAATAAAGTGTTACCACAATTTATATTCTGATTAAGTGTTTGTTCGTTGTTTCAATGAAGAAGTGTATTAACATGATAAACTGATTGGTTGCCTTTTAGTGAACAATCATCTACCACCTGACAATTAAGAGTTGAAATAAAGCATGTGAATATGGAGACGACACATGGGGGATGTCTACAATCAGGGAGTATGTGGAGAGAAAGGTAATTCATGTTATTAATGTTATCATTACTGTGATGCGTCTACCGAGGTACTGGTCAGTGAAACGACGAGTTGTAGACTTCCAACTACAATGCATAGCACTTGTCTCTGCTGTGTCTGTGTAACATTTAAAACTACTAGTGAATCTCAACTGTCAGCTAATTTTTATGTAACATGTCTTATCACACATCCATAATTACCATAGGTACCAGAAATGTACAATAAACAATTTGTTCAGCGCTTTTGATGAACAATGTGTGAGCTAAAGTAATTTAGTATCTAGCCTATCAAGATTAATTAAGTCAGGAACATGATGAATGCAATGGCAGACAATACTCCGATGCATCAGTGTCATTCCAGCCGCTTCTCTAAGATTTTTCATGGAAGTTGAGCGTTTCCAAGATTAAGTGCAGTATTAGTCATTGTTTTGGAAGAGGACTTGTTCACTAATTTACGGAAGGAGTGACAGTCTGTGGGGGAGTTTCCATTAGCCATGACAATGAACTAAAGATATAAAGTAAGAGTGGGAAAATGTGATTATCACCCCTCTCTAAAACAGTAACTCATTTCACTGGAGGTTGGGAAAGTAAGTCCACACTTGCAGGAACATGTTACAGCTCTTTTGTCAACATCAGTCTCTCTCTTCAGCAGGATTTTTGTCATGCTACACTGAAAGCGACCAATGACAGTAGAGAATGAATGATGTGCTGTTTATGGAAGTTGACTATACAGGTAAGTGTGGGGTGCATGGCATGAACTAACAGAAAAATTCACCATCTGAACAACAATATCAAAAGTGAGCTATTTGTTTTTGAATTTAGAAACGCATTAAGTCTCCCTTCCTTCGAGCAGTATAATGTGCCATATATTACCTGCGTGGCGATGATAGAGCAAAATTGTTTTCAAACAAATGACAAAAACATGCCTGCAGCAAACATGAAAAGTAGGGTAAAGCATGTTAGCGAAATGAGATTTTCTGATTAAAATCTGTATCATTATCTCCCTATGATCTCATCCACCGTGACTTCAATAAATGGATAAATGAAATACTAAGAAGCAAATATGTTAGTTGTCTTTGTGATTGCAGGATTGACCTCTGAGAAAATGTCACTGTTATTTCTTCTTTCCTAGGTGGCATTCCTATTGAGATGCTCTGAATGATTCACAGTGGCAAACTGCTGTCAGTACTGATACTTACTTCCCTTGGAAAATATGATGTTGAAATACTCCCCAAGCAGATAAGTGTCTTTACACATGAACGCCAGATTTGATTGCCTTCTGTAGAGGAGTGTGTTTGGATTAGACCTCAACGCGTGCCACACTGTATCTCTATATACCTCTCACAGACCCTCCATCTGAATTGGAGTGGTCCTTTCATGCTTGGCTGTTTCAGAGGGGGAAATAGAATGCACACTGAATTGGTTCCGGTTGTTTGCTTTGCACAGGGGTATTCACTCCTCACCTTCTCATCGTAACGGAACTTGTGACCTTTACATGATAGATGTCTGCTTATTTGTATGACAAATGTTTTTTCCATGTATTCATTGTGCACTCAGAACGGCAGTCTCCTTTTAACTTAACATGTGTTGCCACTATAATATCAGGTAGTAGCTAGTTGCAAAACACATAGTTGTCTGCCACTATTACAATAGTCATGCATAGTATATGTGAAATACTGTATAGGATACATGTATATGTCATGCATAGTATATATGATGTACTGTATAGGAGACATGTAAATGTCATGCATGGTATATATGATGTACTGTATAGGATACATGTATATGCATACAGTATCGAATGTATGTGGTAGTGTATGTTGTCATGTGGATTCAGTAGCAGACTTGATTGTAGCCTCTCCACACAACTGTAAAAGAATACATTTTGGGCTATGGGAGTCTGGCATTGTGTTGCGCTCAGTATAATTAAACGGTACATTAGAAAAAGGGCTGGAATAAAACATGAGTATGTAAATGCAGCCTGGAGCTGATGTTGTAGTGATTATTACAATGCAGATACCGCATTTCTCATAACTGCCTGTGTCTACTGAAGCCTCCAAAAACATCTGGACCTTTTAATTGAAAAATGGCATGGTGCTCTGCTGTGTTGGTACTTCTGCTAAGTGAAGTCAACAATTAAGACAAAATGTAATTGATAAAATTGCATTATTTGGTGTTCCAGTCACATGAGACAATTGAATTATCATTGTTTATGGATCACAGAAAAGGGGCAACAATTGTTCCCAGTCACTAAAGAATGAAAATATATTTACAGATAATACTCAAAACTCCAACAATATATGTAATGCAAGATAGCTAAAGGAATTCTATGTATTTTGGTTAATAATTTTCAATTTTAATTCATTTGTACTTGATTTTACTTAATATGGCATGCATAATGATTTAATTCTGTATTCCGTTTTGAGGTACATATGGAAACAACCACAAGTCATTGGCCTCACAATTGAGGTCAAAGTTCTACAGTTCACCTGCTTGATCTGACTGTACAGTAGGGCAGCAATATTGTCTTACACTTCCTGGTCATAGAACAAACAATTTGCCTAGGTGTTAACTACACAATGTGATGAACGGTTTCTCCATAGATGTATCTCCCTACTTTACATTTAATTAAACCTAAACTCTGAGAAAATATAAATCCACATGTCCTTTGGCTGAGTGAGGGGAGCAGCACACCCCAACCATGTCAAATAAGAGCTACAGTCTGTCTGTCCGTCTGGTCTGAGGCAGGCAGCGTCACTCCTCTGTCATTGTGATGCCACGTGAACATTCCTTCAGATTTGTGGTCCAGGGGCAGTTCATCTGCCAATATTGCACCGCTTTGAGTGATGTGCATGTGCCAATGTCACTAATGATCAGGCCTAATGATTCTCTGACAGGAGAGGAGAGCAATAAAGCGTCACACGGGGAAGCTAAAGAGGTGTGCTAATGATCTATTCGCAGACACAGCCAGAGGCCCTCTTATTTCACCCTCGTTCCTCCCAACGTTACTAATCGGGCTCCTCTGCAGTGGAGGGGGGCACATTGTTGTCTTAATGCCGGCTCACTACGTAAACATCTGTCTCCTCTCTATCTATATTTTAGGCCATTACCTTTTAAGCCTAGGGTTGAGCACTGTAAGCTTCAGGGAAGTTGATTGCCACAAGCATGATCCTTCAACTGAGGACGGATCAAGTAGTAATCACTGGGTTGTACGCCAGTGTTTTAGCAGCGTATGTCCTATATAGCAACATCCCAAGTGGGCCCATTTCTGTAGGACTCAGCAAAATGAAGAATACCTTACCATGACCTCTATTTTTATCAGATGCTCTGTTACCTGTCTCCCTTTTCTTTTTCAAGTTCTTAACCCCTTTGCAAGTACAGTATGTAGCTGTCAGGCTATAATTAATGAAAAAATATACACACAAGGCCGGCCACAAATTGACTATATTTTTGTATACATACCGTGTGCATTACTTCATCCTAGTATGATGATTAGCATGGCTGACTTGGAAAGGTCATTGTGACATTTTCAATCTTCCTAGACAAACACACATTTTGAGAGACATGGTCAAATTCCAACCATTTTGTAATGTTCGGATTGCTTTGTTCTAATTAAATATTAAATAAGTATGAAAAGGGAAAAAACAGGGTAAGCTTTAATGCTGTTCATAACAACAACAAAAATTACACTGGAATTTGAATCTCTTGAACAGCTAGCCAGCCACCTGTACTAACTACAACAGATTCACCAATAGTTTTGAGCTTCCATGATTTTGACATGGTTTGATAGATAAGTGTGCCACCTGATTTTGATTCATGGCAACATTTCCAACCAGCCTTGCCAGAGAACACTTTAACATCAGTGTATTTAATTATGCCTGGACTAGATTCAACGCCCCTCCCCGCAATATTATTTTATCTTATTTAAGGCTGCAAGTACTTTTGTAATTTAAGAGTGTTAATGAGTGGCTGCTAACCTTTCCCAGTTATCCATCATCCGATAATGGAGGAGAGGATCCCTTTTCCAATCTGCTTCATTAAAAACGTTGTATTAAATCTAAATATGACGCCATGTACCGCTGAAATTAATAGAGTTTCCATATGTGTAATTTATCCTTACGGTGTTGAAATCCTTCTGGAACATTTTAACTGCATTTATTTTATTATACAAATATGATTTAAGGAGACAGAGGCCCTTAAAAGTGCATCTGAAATATAAAAATGCTCAACTGAAATCAAGTGGCATTTATGTTGCATCATTAGTATAGAATTTGGCATTAACAATATAGATCACCTTGCAGAGTGAATTATTTATGAACTCAATGGTCTCTTGATGCCTGTACTTCATGGGTGATTGAAAAACAAACTATAGTACATTTGTCACTCCTGTTTGAATGTGCCAGGGGTCAAAGGGCACATAGCTGGCACACACAGTGCACTCAATCTCAGCATATAAAGCAGATTAAACTATGGGTACCAACAGGACATGTGATGTCTTCAGTAAAATGAAATACACACTTTTGACTTCAATCTGAGAGCCTTCTTGGTTTGTTTATTTGGTTTGTTATTTAGGCTGCCTGTGTACAGCTGCTTCCTGCCAAGTCTGTCCTGACACAGATGTGTCTGCCAGCCATCAATGCCACAACCCTGTATGGTGCTCTTAATTAACAACTCTCCTTCATTAGGGAAACAACATCTTACCTGTCAGAGTTCGCACAGACAGCAACTGCTTACTCCGAGCTACAATTTGTCTGCTTGGATTGTGTCCACTTTTTTCTCCAGAAGGGTCAGAACATTGGGTACGGATAAGAAATGTTCACTTAAAGTTATCACAGATCAAGATCCACTTGGGGTTATCAGTACTGAATAACAAATTATTTGTGGCCAATAGTATTACCTAAAGGTTACAATAAATGGGACCTTTAAATCAATTAGCAAGTTCAGACACAAGCTGCCAATATTAAACATTTTAAAAACGCAGATCAAAACATTTAAATTAGAAACACATGGAAATGCTTAGCTCTGTAGCAGTTTGAAGGTGAGTCTATTATGACAGCCTGTGGGGACATCATAAGTATGACTGGCCTTTTGAGCTTTGGGTCATGTTTTCTGAAAGAGGGAGAGATAATCAACTTCTCTGACAGCAGCAACTTGATAATTACCACAGAAGTAATGTTTTGTTTATCCCTAAAATAATATTTTGAGCTTAATTAGAGAAAATGTTCCAGAGGAAACGATTGATCTGACAACACCTCCGACGTGGCAATTACGTGGAGGTTTTACAATTCAGCATCTGATAATTCAAACAGTACTAAACTTGACATGTAGGCCATTAAGCCATGTCTTGTCAAGTTGATCACTTGTGACAAGTACAACTTAGCATTTAGAGTTTCATTCTTTAATTTTGAATATGATGCTGCAAAGTCACTAATAATTCACTCAAAGTCTTATGTCAATGGCTAGCATATATAGTTAACCCTTTAGACCCCCTATGTACATGACTTGCATTATGTTATAAAGCTTGTACTAAAACACTGGTTGGTAAAATTACTTGAGAATGTCACCTCAATAGATGTGTAAACACATAAACATGCTAATGAATGCATTGCAATGATATTACATTTCTAAACCCAGGGATATTTACATATTAGTGGATGCAATCACATCACATTCACATATAGTAAAAACAACAACATCACCAGAGAGAGAAAGAAGATATGGGATTGATCTGGCCTCTTCCTGGCTTGGCAAGAACTAAACTCCCTTTTTCAGGACCCTGTCTTTCAAAGATAATTCGTAAAAATCCAAATAACTTTACAGATCTTCATTATAAAGGGTTTAGACATGGTTTCCCATGCTTGTTCAATGAACCATAAACAATTGATGAACATGCATGCACCTGTGGAACGGTCGTTAATACACTAACAGCTTACAGACGGTTGGCAATTAAGGTTACAGTTTTGAAAACTTAGGACACTAAAGATGCCTTTCTACTGACTCTGAAAAACACCAAAAGAAAAATGCCCAGGGTCCCTGCTCATCTGCATGAACGTGGCTTAGGCATGCTGCAAGGAGGTATGAGGACTGCAGATGTGGCCAGGGCAATAAATTGCAATGTCCATACTGTGAGACGTGTAAGACAGCGCTACAGGGAGACAGGACAAACAGCTGATCATCCTCGCAGTGGCAGACCACGTGTAACAGCACCTGCACAGGATCGGCACATCTGAACATCACACCTGCGGGACAGTTACACGATGGCAACAACAACTGCCCAAGTTACACCAGGAACACACAATCCCTCCATCAGTGCTCAGACTGCCTGCAATAGGCTGAGAGAGGCTGGACTGAGGGCTTGTAGGATGGTTGTACATCACCAGCAACAATGTCTTCTATTGGCACAAACCCACCATCGCTGGACCAGACAGGACTGGCAAAAAGTGCTCTTCACTGACAAGTCGCGGTTTTGTCTCACCAGGGGTGATGGTTGGATTTGCGTTTATCGTCGAAGGAATGAACGTTACATCGATGCCTGTACTCTGGAGCGGGATCGATTTGGAGGTGGAGGGTCCGTCATGGTCTGGGGCAGTGTGTCACAGCATCATCAGACTGAGCTTGTTGTCATTGCAGGCAATCTCAACACTGTGCATTACAGGGAAGACATCCTCCTCCCTCATGTGGTACCCTTCCTGCAGGCTCATCCTGACATGACCCTCCAGCATGACAATGCCACCAGCCATACTGCTCATTCTGTGCGTGATTTCCTGACATGGCCAGCGAAGAGCCCGCGTCTCAGTCCCATTGAGCACGTCTGGGACCTGTTGGATCAGGGGGTGAGGGCTAGAGCCATTCCCAACAGAAATGTCCGGGAACTTGCAGGTGCCTTGGTGGAAGAGTGGGGTAACATCTCACAGCAAGAACTGTCACATCTGGTGCAGTCCATGAGGAGGAGATGCACTGCAGTACTTAATGCAGCCGGTGGCCACACCAGATACTGACTGTTACTTTTGATTTTGACAGGGACACATTATTCCATTTCTGTTAGTCACATGTCTGTGGAGCTTGTTCAGTTTATGTCTCAGTTGTTGAATCTTGTTTTGTTCATACAAATATTTACACATGTTAAGTTTGCTGAAAATAAACGCAGTTGACAGCGAGAGGACGTTTCTTTTTTTGCTGAGTTTAGATCTGAGGTAGCTACAAGAACAAACTGGCTTCTACTGGAAACCTCTAGAAACAGAATGTATACAATGGCAGCCTACAAATACAGTAGTAACATGGAACACTAGCCTATACATCGCTGTGCTAGCGGGTGAGCAATATAAATACACTGCGGATGATTGCGCTTAACCTACTTAGGTCTATAGCAAAGGCAATACGAAATAGCATGCACAGGACACATAGAAACGATAGTGGTAGCCGCTGGAAGCTAGCAACAACACTGCAACCTTATATTTTTGGCTAAGTACCTGATCACACATTGCACACCCCAATAATATAATCCAAATCATTTGCACTGGATGCACAGCACTTCAAGATGGCAACCAGTGGAAGTCAGTCAGCTACCCAACTTGTGGTTTCCACTATATAGCCAAGTTGAAATTGGCTATATCGTAAAAAATTTCACCCATGCGCCTTTGTTATTGCTTTTGTTTTGTTGATGTAACGGAAGAGAAACAAAGGAGAGCAGCGTGGTAAGCATTGTAAAATCAGTACCTATTCTGCTGTTTTTTCGCGTGCACAATGTGATGCCCGAGGGGAAAAAAACTGTGATCATTGTTTGCAGTTCTTCATTGTTGTTGTAATATCCCAAACCGACATGGCAGTTCCACCAATTAAGGATTCCAGCTTTAAATGAGCTACATGTAAAACGAAAACCCTTTGTGGAAACTAGGCAAATTGCAACAACACTTAGCTTAAAAGCCTCGCAAACTTCTTACATTTTGCTTTTTTAAGTATTTTACTTTAAGGTTTTGTCCAGCAGCTTCAAACAGAAAATACAATACGTTTTCGTCAATGTAAAGATATTTCAGAGCGATTTAGATGGTAAAAAGATTCTCTATACTATGCATTGCTTATTGTATGACAAACTGAAATTAGGCGAACAATGTATAATTGTTCACTTCATTTTAGTTTATGCCCAAAATAAGCAATTTGCTTAGTGGCTTGCAAAAAGTTTTCACCACCCTTGGCATTTTTCATATTTTGTTGCCTTACAACCTGGAATTAAAATCGATTTTTGGGGGGTGTGTATCATTTGATTTACATAACATGCTTACCACTTTGAAGATTAAAATTATTTTTTGGGGTGACACGAACAAGAAAACTTGAGTGGCCATAACTATTCACCTCCCCAAAGTCAATACTTTGTAGAGCCACCCTTTTGCTGCAATTAAAGTTGCAAATATCTTGTCTCTATAAGCTTGGCACATCTAGCCATTGGGATTTTTCCCATTCTTCAAGGCAAAACTGCTCCAGCTCCTTCAAAATGGATGGGTTCCGCTGGTGTACAGTAATCTTAAAGTCATACCACAGATTCTAAATTGGATTGAGGTCTGGGCTTTGACTAGGCCATTCCAAGACATCTAAATGTTTCCCCTTAAACCACTTGAGTGTTGCTTTAGCAGTATGCTTAGGGTCATTGTCCTGCTGGAAGGTGAACCTCCGTCCCAGTCTCAAATCTCTGGAAGAATTAAACAGGTTTCCCTCAAGAATTTGTATTTAGCTCCATCCATCATTCCTTCAATTCTTACCAGGTTCCCAGTCCCTGCCGATGAAAAACATCTCCACAGCATGATACTGCTACCACCATGCTTCACTGTGGGGATGGTATTCTCGGGGTCATGAGAGGTGTTGGGTTTGTGCCAGACATAGCGTTTTCCTTGATGACCAAAAAGCTCAATTTTGGTCTCATCTGACCAGAGTACCTTCTTCCATATGTTTGGGGAGTCTCCCTCATGCCCTTTGGCGAACACCAAACATGTTTGCTTTTTTATTTATTTTTAAGCAATGGCTGTTGTTCTGGCCACTCTTCCATAAAGTTCAGCTGTGTGAAGTTTATGGCTTAAAGTGGTCCTATGGACAGATACTCCAATCTCCGCTGTGGAGCTTTGCAGAGCTCCTTCAGGATTATATTTGGTCTCTTTGATGCCTGTCTGATTAATGCCCTCCTTGCCTGGTACGTGAGTTTTGGTGGGAGGCCCTCTCTTGGCAGGTTTGTTGTGGTGCCATATTATTTAAATTTTTTAATAATGGATTTAATTGTGCTCTGTGGGATGTTTAAAGCTTCTGATATTTTTTTATAACCCAACCCTGATCTGTACTTCTCCACAACTTTGTCCCTGAACTGTTTGGAGAGCTCCTTGCTCTTCATGGTGCCGCTTGCTTGTTGGTGCACCTTGCTTAGTGGTGTTGCAGACTCTGGGGCCTTTCAGAACAGGTGTATATACTGAGATCATGCGAGAGATCATGTGACACTTAAATAAAGTCCACCTGTGTGCAATCTAACTAATTATGTGACTTCTGAAGTCCAGGCAATCGTGTGGGTTTGAAAGTTCTTAAATGTTAAGAAGTCTTATATGTTTTAATAATGACAGCCCACACAATTAAGGCTTTCAATTTTCCATTACGGAAAAAGTTGTTGATTGTCCCAGTGACCAAGAACAACCGGCCAAAAGGAAATAACAATATACGGACTGTAGCCCTGACGTCTGTACCTATGAAATGCTTTGAGAAAATAATTCAAAAACATATTTTCTCTGGTGTCTCATCCCTCCTAGACCGAAACGAATTAGCCTATCGTGCCTCTGGGGGCGTTGAGGATGCGTTACTGGTCATGTAGTCTCTCGTGGACAGATTGACGTAAACATAACTGGTAACATAGAATATGTGGAGAAGGAATGGGATGAGTGGGATAATGAGCAGCACTAGTTCCGGTGTTTGGTTATTTGGACAATTCACGATTTCACAGGTGTTAGCATCTTTCAAATTTCAAAATGGGAGGGGACATTCGGCATGCAACAAGAGAGGGTGGGGCTCCTCATTCTAGCATCTCTTCAACTCTTCTCTTAACACATATGGAGCTTGATTGAGAACTTAATTAAGCAGCTGACCAATTATGCAAGACTTTAGTTCTGTCTAAGTGGAAATTGTATACATTCAACCCCATCTTCTGGGTGTCAACATTCGACTGGTGAAATCAGCTAGCAGCTTCCTTGTGAACCAAAAAGTGAGATTTAACTCCACCATTACTCATCCAGATCGGTAAACAAGGGAGCCCCGCAAGGATGCATACTTTCACTGATACTGTACACACTGTACACCAACCATTGCCAATCTTCTGACCCAGCCCATGCATTTTTTAAATGTGCAGACGACTCGAGTTATTTTGTTTCAGAATTGTTGCACTTGACTTGTTGCAAAGTTGAAGATGTTTGCTAGCTAGCCAGGTTGGCTGCAATAAAAGTCGGTTATGGAATTTATTCCTTCATGTGGAATTTTCACAGTTATGTTTTGAATTGGGTATCATATTTTATAGGCCTACCTGCCGCCACTGCAAGGCCCCCCTCTCTCTCCTTGACCAATGGCCCACTTGCACACACACAGGTGATGCACACACAGAGACGCGCTAAAGGTTCATTCTGTTCCTGGCTGATATGTTGAGTGATCTAAAATATATATTTTAAAAAAGTGTGCCTTACTGAATTACATGAGCAAAAAAATGTATATAAAATATTTGCATGACTTTCCCAAAACATTTCAGATTTGATTATTTTCCAAAACTTTTCCAGCCCTGGAAAACACAACATTACAATGCCATGACTTTTCCAGGATTTTCATGACCATACAAACATTGTTCACGGTCAGCTGTTATTCCCCATAAAAAATAAAAAATAATAGCCAGCAAATCTGGCTTGCTACTAATCGTATTAGCTATACAAATAATAATTATAACTGACAGGGATTCTTTGAGTGTGTTCCCCTCTGTCTAGATCAAAGGTTTAGTTCCTGCCCAGAGATGAGCAGGCATTGCATTGCATCAAACAATGGTTGCGTGCCTTAAACCACCTCAATTTGGCAGAGAGGAAGGGGTGGAGTTTGGCGCAGGGAAATCCATCCAGAGCTCTACCATAAACATTTGCAGTAGCTAGCTAGATAGAGCTTGCGGAGGATATTTTCAATTAATGTATTTCGCAGGTAAGTAGTTTGCATGGGCCTTGACATTACGCGTATGTTCACTGACTGTCTGTGGCTAAAATTAGCATAGTTATCTGTGTCCACCTCTTTCATGTTTCCAAGGGGATTTTTTTATGCCCTGACTACCCAAACTCGTGATTTGTTGGGAGAATTGTTTGTCTAAAAAGCACCCTCCATGAATTGGTCAATAAAATCTCACATGATTCCCAGACAGTGCTGTTGCTCTAGGTCTGAGATTTCCGAGACGTATTGGTTGATGCCATCCAACGCCTGCGCAAGTAGACACGGGGGAGCACAAGCATTCATTTTAAGTTGCAGAGACCTATAAAATTTTGCAAACTACCAAGCACACTTCTAGCCAAGATAGAATCCACAATGATGTTCACGCTGTCTATTGGTTTCACCGCTCTCCCGTCCTGTCATCTCCATCTGGGGTAACATTTCATTTGTTGCCTGACGGATATATTCCTCAGCCGACAGTGGTTGGCGACAATATAGAAGGCTGCCTTTGATGGGAACACTCCCATGGAGAATTGTCCAAATGTCCCTGTTTGTAGCCAACACTTTCATGCCAGAGGATATCGAAACGGACCTGAAGTCTTAAATGAGGGTTTGCCAGGTCATCAAAAGTTGAAAAGTGATGCTATTCCATCGATTTTCCCCTTCAAAGACAAAAGCATCTGATCAGCCAACAGTTCAGAAGAAAAGAAGTCGAGCAGAGGTAACGTAACTAACTTAGCTAATTTCCTAGCAAACTACGTTGGGGAGAACAAGTATTTCATGCACTGCCGATTTTGCAGGTTTTCCTACTTACGAAGCATGTAGAGGTCTGTAATTTTTTTTATCATAGGTGCACTTCAACTGTGAGAGACGGAATCCCCCAAAAAATTCAGACTCCAACCTCTCCACAATGGCCAAGACCAGAGAGCTGTGTAAGGACATCAGGGATAAAAGTGTAGACCTACACAAGGCTGGGATGGGCTACAGGACAATAGGCAAGCAGCTTGGTGAGAAGGCAACAACTGTTGGCGCAATTATTAGAAAATGGAAGAAGTTCAAGATGATGGTCAATCACCCTCGGTCTGGGGCTCCATGCAAGATCTCACCTTGTGGGGCATCAATGATCATGAGGAAGGTGAGGGATCAGCCCAGAACTACACGGCAGGACCTGGTCAATGACCTGAAGAGAGCTGGGACCACAGTCTCAAAGAAAACCATTAGTAACACACTACGCCGTCATTGATTAAAATCCTGCAGCGCACACAAGGTCCCCCTGCTCAAGCCAGCGCATGTCCAGGCCCGTCTGAAGTTTGCCAATGATCATCTGGATGATCCAGAGGAGGAATGGGAGAAGGTCATGTGGTCTGATGAGAAAAAAATAGAGCTTTTTGGTCTAAACTCCACTCGCCGTGTTTGGAGGAAGAAGAAGGATGAGTACAACCCCAAGAACACCATCCCAACCGTGAAGCATGGAGGTGGAAACATCAGTCTTTGGGGATGCTTTTCTGCAAAGGGGACAGGACAACTGCACCGTATTGAGGGGAGGATGGATGGGGCCATGTATCACGAGATCTTGGCCAACAACCTCCTTCCCTCAGTAAGAGCATTGAAGATGGGTCGTGGCTGGGTCTTCCAGCATGACAACGACCCGAAACACACAGCCAGGGAAACTAAGGAGTGGCTCCGTAAGAAGCATCTCAAGGTCCTGGAGTGGCCTAGCCAGTCTCCAGATGTGAACCCAATAGAAAATCTTTGGAGGTAGCTGAAAGTCCGTATTGCCCAGCGACAGCAATGAAACCTGGAGGATCTGGAGATGGTCTGTATGGAGGAGTGGGCCAAAATCCCTGCTGCAGTGTGTGCAAACCTGTTCAAGAACTACAGGTAACGTATGATCTCTGTAATTGCAAACAAAGGTTTCTGTACCAAATATTAAGTTCTGCTTTTCTGATGTATCAAATACTTATGTCATGCAATAAAATGCAAATTAATTACTTAAAAATCATACAATGTGATTTTCTGCATTTTTGTTTTAGATTCCGTCTCTCACAGTTGAAGTGTACCAATGATAAAAAATTACAGACCTCTACATGCTTTGTAAGTTGGAAAACCTGCAAAATCGACAGTGTATCAATTACTTGTTCTCCCGACTGTACATTTGTATATGTAAACCAAAATCAAGCTAGCTAAGTTTCATAATACGCTAGCTAGACATTCCAGAACAAATCAATGTTATTAGCCAACTGCTACGTTAAGTTACTTAAGCTACAGCCTACCGGACCGGACCATATCTAACCATTTGCTAGCTTGCTAACTAACTACCACAGAGGCTTATGTGACTGGCCTATGTGTTCTATCCCATCAACATCTGCAGCTGCATCAACATCAAGCTCAGCACCAGGAGCTAGTGTAAGTCACCTTTGAAAAATAATTTTAATTTTAATTTTAATAATCTATATTAATGTTTTCTTTTTCACATTTTACAACATAATAGATTCATTAATATAAATACAAATCTGTTTTCACATGAGTTTATTATTAGACAACTTAACATTACTTACATATTTAATATTGTCTATGGAAGTTTTTGTAGGTCAACTTGTTTTTTGGAGTCCAGCTTTTATCTTCGTATTCTTTCTGTTTTGATGAAAAATAGTGTTTGAGGGGACAAGTTGTTTTACATTGTAATACATATTTTCTTCCAAATCTTATTGTTCACAATGCATATTATTGTCTACCATAGATCTTGTCATCCATGTGAGTATCAAAAACATTGTGAAAGATTGTCATTTTTTTGTTGTTCTGTAGCAGTTCAATGAAATATGTTCTAAACTCTCTTCATTACTACAATTCGGCATAGAACCAAATTTACTTTTAACAAAACAGCTCCACTTTACTACAGCACTCACTGGTAAACGTTGTACAGAAGTTTTCCATGACCATGATGAGCATGGTCGGTGTCTTGTTGTCATAGTTGGTATGTTTATAATGTAAGTAGGCTACAATTTATGCTGCAGTTCTCTGTATTATGGAGGCTTAGCTGATTGTTTATGCTAAGCTTGAAGTCTAAATTGGAGAAAAGCAGAGCTATTGGTGTGGGTGACTGGTGTTTGTTGGTGGTGGGTATTGTGTGTGAAGGTTAGTATGCATGATCTATTGACATGAGGGGCATGAGTGGATATAGTACCTTGTTTGACTAGGGTAAGGAGTGGATATAGTACCTGTGTATTGACTAGGATAAAGTAGTAAAATGTTGGCTGATCACTGACGAGTGTGTGTTCTGAAGACTAATCCTGCTGTGGACATCCTGCTATCCTGGAGCATCATGAGAACGTGGGACGCAAACAAGCCCAGACAGCCAAAGGTGTT
The DNA here is from genome assembly GCF_057628025.1 of Oncorhynchus mykiss. Lineage (NCBI taxonomy): Eukaryota > Metazoa > Chordata > Actinopteri > Salmoniformes > Salmonidae > Oncorhynchus > Oncorhynchus mykiss. Next base: position 26,293,176 of record NC_143027.1, read on the forward strand.
TATGAAAGCACACACCAAGTGCTCCTCAAACTTTTCACACCCTTGCAGTCTGTTCTTTGGCATGGGGGAGAGGGGCTGGTAGTAAAATCTTCTGGCCTTTTCACTGAATTGTTGGCAGCACTTTGTCTACTCAACAGCACAACTGTAGGTGCTCACAAACAACAATACACAACTAGACCGTCTACAAGTCAAGCCCGCCTCAAACATTTCATCTCAATGCCCCATCATTGACTCTGAGTAACAAAACACATACAGTCAACTGTACCCTTTTCTGTTTACAGATGAACATGGTTTGTGCTGTTTGGCTAAATTAGCTATGTGGCTAAATTAGCCATGCTAAGATCAAATCAAATCAAATTTTAATTATATAGCCCTTCGTACATCAGCTGATATCTCAAAGTGCTGTACAGAAACCCAGCCTAAAACCCCAAACAGCAAGCAATGCAGGTGTAGAAGCACGGTGGCTAGGAAAAACTCCCTAGAAAGGCCAAAACCTAGGAAGAAACCTAGAGAGGAACCAGGCTATGTGGGGTGGCCAGTCCTCTTCTGGCTGTGCCGGGTGGAGATTGTAACAGAACATGGCCAAGATGTTCAAATGTTCATAAATGACCAGCATGGTCAAATAATAATAATCACAGGCAGAACAGTTGAAACTGGAGCAGCAGCACGGTCAGGTGGACTGGGGACAGCAAGGAGTCATCATGTCAGGTAGTCCTGAGGCATGGTCCTAGGGCTCAGGTCCTCCGAGAGAGAGAAAGAAAGAGAGAAAGAGAGAATTAGAGAGAGCATACTTAAATTCACACAGGACACCGGATAGGACAGGAGAAGTACTCCAGATATAACAAACTGACCCTAGCCCCCCGACACATAAACTACTGCACCATAAATACTGGAGGCTGAGACAGGAGGGGTCAGGAGACACTGTGGCCCCGTCCGATGACACCACCGGACAGGGCCAAACAGGAAGGATATAACCCCACAAGACAATTAGCAACAAAACTTCAGCAAACAGAAATGTCTATAAAGCAATGACAAGTCCAAAACCTGTATCTGTTGATGTCCAGCAATGTTTTTGCATACAGGGAAAAGACAACTTCGACCATGGAGAGAAGTGTGAGTGGTAGTAGTAATGATTTTTATACAGTTGAAGTCGGAAGTTTACATGCACCGAAGCCAAATACTGTACATTTAAACTACATTTTTCACAATTCCTGACATTTAATCCTAGAAAATATTCACAGTCTTAGGTCAGTTAGGATCACCACTTTATTTTAAGACTGTGAAGTGTCAGAATAATAGTAGAGCGAATGATTTATTTCAGCTTTTATTTCATCCATCACATTCCCAGAGGGTCAGAAGTTTACATACACTCAAGTAGTATTTGGTAGCATTGCCTTTAAAACCTCTTAGGGATCCCTTAATCGTAAATCCCGCTTGAATCCCGTCAGCGGGATTGATTTGACAACATCCAGTGAAATTGCAGCACGCCAAATTCAAACTACAGAAATATCAATATTCAACATTCACGAAGATATAAGTGTAAAGACATCAAAATAAAGCTTAACTTTTTGTTAATCCAGCCGCTGTGTCAGATTTCAAAAAGGCTTTACCGCGATAGCAGACCATGCGATTATCTGAGGACAGCGCCCCGCATACAAACACATGAAAATCATTTTTCAACCAGGCAGGTGCGACACAAAAGTCAGCCATATAATAAATGCCTTACCTTTGAAGATCTTCTTTTTGCAATCTCAAATGTCTCTGTGACACAATGAATGGTCGTTTTGTTCGATAAATTCCTTCTTTATATTCACAAAATGTCCATCATACAGTACCTTGCGAAAGTATTCGGCCCCCTTGAACTTTGCGACCTTTTGCCACATTTCAGGCTTCAAACATAAAGATATAAAACTGTATTTTTTTGTGAAGAATCAACAACAAGTGGGACACAATCATGAAGTGGAACGACATTTATTGGATATTTCAAACTTTTTTAACAAATCAAAAACTGAAAAATTGGGCGTGCAAAATTATTCAGCCCCCTTAAGTTAATACTTTGTAGCGCTACCTTTTGCTGCGATTACAGCTGTAAGTCGCTTGGGGTATGTCTCTATCAGTTTTGCACATCGAGAGACTGACATTTTTTCCCATTCCTCCTTGCAAAACAGCTCGAGCTCAGTGAGGTTGGATGGAGAGCATTTGTGAACAGCAGTTTTCAGTTCTTTCCACAGATTCTCGATTGGATTCAGGTCTGGACTTTGACTTGGCCATTCTAACACCTGGATATGTTTATTTTTGAACCATTCCATTGTAGATTTTGCTTTATGTTTTGGATCATTGTCTTGTTGGACGACAAATCTCCGTCCCAGTCTCAGGACTTTTGCAGACTCCATCAGGTTTTCTTCCAGAATGGTCCTGTATTTGGCTCCATCCATCTTCCCATCAATTTTAACCATCTTCCCTGTCCCTGCTGGAGAAAAGCAGGCCCAAACCATGATGCTGCCACCACCATGTTTGACAGTGGGGATGGTGTGTTCAGTGTGATGAGCTGTGTTGCTTTTACGCCAAACATAACGTTTTGCATTGTTGCCAAAAAGTTCAATTTTGGTTTCATCTGACCAGAGCACCTTCTTCTCGGACCTGCCTGGTGTGTTCCTTGTTCTTCATGATGCTCTCTGCGCTTTTAACGGACCTCTGAGACTATCACAGTGCAGGTGCATTTATACGGAGACTTGATTACACACAGGTGGATTGTATTTATCATCATTAGTCATTTAGGTCAACATTGGATCATTCAGAGATCCTCACTGAACTTCTGGAGAGAGTTTGCTGCACTGAAAGTAAAGGGGCTGAATAATTTTGCACGCCCAATTTTTCAGTTTTTGATTTGTTAAAAAAGTTTTAAATATCCAATAAATGTCGTTCCACTTCATGATTGTGTCCCACTTGTTGTTGATTCTTCACAAAAAAATACAGTTTTATATCTTTATGTTTGAAGCCTGAAATGTGGCAAAAGGTCACAAAGTTCAAGGGGGCCGAATACTTTCGCAAGGCACTGTATTTGCCGCTTTTGATTCAGAAATACACCGGTTCCAACATCACTACAAAGTATCTAATAAGTTACCTGTAAACTTGGTCCAAACAAGACGGAATAAACTGTTTCTAATACCTGATAAAAAACAATGTGAAGCGCACTCCAGTTCATGCGCAACAAAAGACTAAAGCTCTTCAGAGTGACCCCTACAAAAACAGCCATACATCTTAATTTCTCAAAAGAAAAACATCGAACAATTTCTAAAGACTGTTGACATCTAGTGGACCCTAATAAATCAGGTCTCACATAGAAAACTATGTGGAAAACTATATGGAAAACACAATGACCTCAAAAAATGTTTTCCCTGGATAGATTGTGCTCGGGGTTTTGCCTGCCAAATCAGTTCTGTTATACTTACAGACATTATTCTAACAGTTTTAGAAACTTCAGAGTGTTTTCTATCCAAATCTACTATATATTATATATATATCCTAGCTTCTGGGCCTGAGTAACAGGCAGTTTACTTTGGGAACGCTTTTCATCCGGATGTGAGAATACTGCCCCCTATCCCAGAGAGGTTAAATTGTTTAACTTGGGTCAAACATTTCAGGTAGCCTTCCACAAACTTCCCACAAAAAATTGGGTACTTTTTGACCCATTCCTCCTGACAGAGCTGGTGTAACTGAGTCAGGTTTGTAGGCCTCCTTGCTTTCACAAGCTTGTTCAGTTCTGTCCACAAATTTTCTATAGGATTGAGGTCAGGGCTTTGTGATGGCCACTCCAATTCCTTGACTTTGTTGTCCTTAAGCCATTTTGCCACAACTTTGGAAGTATGCTTGGGGTCATTGTCCATTTGGAAGACCCATTTACGACCAAGCTTTAACTTCCTGACTGATGTCTTGAGATGTTGCTTCAATATATCCACATCATTTTCTTCCCTTATGACGCCATCTATTTTGTGAAGTGCACCAGTCCTTCCTGCAGCAAAGCACCCCCACAACATGATGCTGCCACATCCGTGCTTCCCGGTTGGGATGGTGCTCTCTGGCTCGCAAGCCTCCCCCTTTTTCCTCCAAACATAACAATGGTCATTATGGCCAAACAGTTCTATTTTTGTTTCATCAGACCAGAGGACATTTCTCCAAAAAGTACGATTTTTGCCCCCATGTGCAGTTGCAAACCGTAGTCTGGCTTTTTTATGGCGGTTTTGGAGCAGTGGCTTCTTCCTTGCTGAGCTGCCTTTCAGGTTATGTCGATATAGGACTTGTTTTACTGTGGATATAGATACGTTTGTACCTGTTTCTTCCAACATCTTCACAAGGTCCTTTGCTGTTGTTCTGGGATGGATTTGCACTTTTTGCACCAACGTATGTTAATCTCTAGGAGACAGAACGTGTCTCCTTCCTGAGTGGTATTACAGCTGAGTGGTCCCATGGTGTTTATACTTGCGTATTATTGTTTGTACAGATGAACGTGGTACCTTCAGGCGTTTAGAAATTGCTCCTAAGGATGAATCAGACTTGTGGAGGTCTACAATTGGTTTTCTGAGGTCTTGGCTGATTTCTTTTTATTTTCCCATGATGTCAAGCAAAAAGGCACTGAGTTTGAAGGTGGGCCTTGAATTAAATCCAAAGGTACACCTTCAATTGACTAAAATTATGTCCATTAACCTATCAGAAGCTTCTAAAGCCATGACATAATTTTCTAAACTGTATAAAGGCACAGTCAACTTAGTGTATGTATTCTTCTGAACCACTGGAATTGCGATACAGTGAAATAATCTATCTGTAATTAATTGTTGGAAAAATGACTTGTGTTATACACAAAGTAGATGTCCTAACCGACTTGCCACAACGATAGTTTGTTAACAAGACATTTGTGGAGTGGTTGAAAAACGAATTTTAATGACTCCAACCTAAATGTATGTAAACTTCCAACTTCAACTGTACATCATTGGGCAGTAAGCAATAGCTATCTTTAGCTAACCGGCTAGCTACCCAGACTTGGCTATTTATGCGAACAAAATTACATTTCCAACAAACAAGTCGATGAGTGTCAATATTTTCAATTAATACTGGCAGGGTCATTTATTTTTGCTAGACATTTCATGAGTTGATGGATTTTCATCTATGAAGCATGCAGTATTGTAAAGCCAATCTGGTATGAAGAACGGATTGTGAGGGGAATCTCATTAAAATAAAATATCGCTTCTCAACTAAAAAAATAAATAAACTTATCATTTAAAATTCTATAATTTAAAATTTTAGTTTTAGACATTAGAGAAAGGTTATTTTAGGCAAAAAAAAAATCTGCAAGCGTGTTTTAGAATTATTTTAAGGACTCTCACAAACCACTTCCCAGTAAATCAAACATTTTGTCACATGCGCCGAACACAAGTGTAGACTTAACCGTGAATGCTTGCTTACGAGCCCTTCCAACGATGCATAGTTAAAAATAATACATTCTATAGCTAGAGTACTCCTGATATCTCCAGGAGTGAATGGTATATTTTTTGTGTCATTATCTGTTGTGGTCTAGTACTGTCTTTTTTCTAGCTAGGGCCATCTACTTTAAGTGCTGCCTGTCTTCCCAGTGGCCTACTTGGTGTGTGGACTGCTCATAATTTACAGATAGTTGTGAACACATCAACCAGGATCAAGGGGCGGGGCAATTTGTGACTTGTTTTGGTAATAAGTGGCTATATTGGAGGGGGAGTGGTTTCATCTATTTTCTGAGTGTATATAACCAGCTTCTCAAGCTCCATCTCAGTGAGATTCATTCTATAACTAGAGGACTCCTGATATCTCCAGGAGTGATAATTATATATTTTTTTGTTTTGGTCTAGTACTGTCTTTTTGCTAGCTAGGGCCATCTACTTTAAGTGCTGCCTATCTTCCAAGTGGCCTACTTGGTGTGTGAACTGCTGACTGCTCATCATTTGCAGACACATGTAGTTGTTGACAAATCAACAAGGATCAAGGGGTAGGGCAATTTGTGACTTGTTTTCGTAATCAGAGGCTGTATTGAAGGAGGAGTGGTTTCACCTAGCTTCCCAGACAACAGGCTCAATCAACCAATGATCAGCAATTACTACAGGGAGGTGTGCTCTCCACCTCTGCTAGGCAATTAATGTAGTTCTTCAGTCTCCCCTGGTTTCTCAGCAGCAGCTTTAAGCGGTGGTTGTGTCAGTGGTGGTTTTGTGGCATAACTAAGCCCGTCGCTGAAACAAAGTTCTGCGGAGTTGTTCGAGGCAGGAAAGAGAGGAAGACTCCACACCACTCTCTCACTTGAGTATCTTACCTAGTTATTTACAGATTATCTAATTTATCACTTTTGTAGCTTTGTCAACTATGTGTGTGTTTTCAATACATGTTCACACCTCTCCCTGTAGGCTTTACAGATGCTCCCCACCCCTTGGCTGCAACCCTTCTAATTTAGTGTACCCTGCACGCACAACCCATGTGGAATTCCGAGTCTCTGGCAGCGTTTGGAACTGCCCAACTGAAGTCAATAACGCTGAGTTCATCTCAGCCTATGTTGCTCTTAAGTCCCTTGACATTTTGGCCCTGACGGAGACATGGATCACCCCAGCGAACACTGCTACTCCAGCTGCTATTTCTTCATCTGACTATGTTTTCTCTCATAGTCTGAGAGCATTGGGTCGTCGCAGTGGTAGCACAGGGCTACTCATTTCTCCTAAATTGATATTTTCACTTTTCTCCCTCTCTCACCTTCCACCTCCTCATTTGAATTCCATGCTTTCACTGTCACTACCCTATGCCTTGACCTCTTTCTCCCCTTTCTCTCCAGATTATATCCTGCGGCTAGTGAGGTCCGCCCGCCTGACCCCATCCCGTCCTCCCTTCTCCAGACCATCTCTGGAGACCTTCTCCCATTCCTCAATTCCCTCATCTCTGACCACTGGCTTGGTTCTAGGCCCTCTTCTCTCAATAGACCAAATAACTTGGCTCCGTCATTTACTCACAAAGTCTATCATTGTTATGCGGATGACACTCAACAACTTTTCTACTTCTCTTCCTTCTGACACCCAAGTGGCGACACGTTTTTGCTCTGACATTCGCTGTCAACTGTGGGACCTTATATAGCCAGGTGTTTGCCTTTCCAAATCATGTCCAATCAATTTAATTTACCACAGGTGGACTCCAATCAAGTTGTAGAAACATATTATGGATGATCAATGGAAACAGGTTGCACTTGAGCACAATTTTGAGTCTCATAGCAAAGGGTCTGAATATTTATGTAAATAAGGTATTTATTTTTTTGCATACATTTCTAGAAACCAGTTTTTGCTTTGTCGTTATGGGGTATTGTGTGTAGATTGCTGAGGATAATAGAAAAAAATCTATTTTAGAATAAGGCTGTAATGTAAAAAAAATAGGAAAAGTCAATGGGTCTGAATAAATTCCGAATGCACTGTATATAAAGGCAAAGTAAAGTGGCTAGGCACCAGGATATATAATAATACGAGTAAAAAAAAAGAACATAGGAGTAGGAGTAGTGTGTGTGTGTGTGTGTGTGTGTGTGTGTACAGTTTTGAGCCAATGCAATGTAGGGTCGATGCAGATAGTCCGAGTAACCATTTAATTAACTCTTTAGCAGTCTTATGGCTATTTAGCACTGTTATGTCTTGGGGGTAGAAGCTGTCTCGGACCCTGTTCGTCCGAGAGCAGAAACTCCGGTACCGTTTGCTGGACAGTAGCAGAGTTAACGGTCAATTGCTTTGGTGGCTGGAGTCTTTGTAGCTTTTTTGGGTCTTTCTCTGACAGTACCTGATAGATCTCCGGGTGGCGCGGCCGCAGTGATGCAATGGGCTGTCCGCACCACCCTCTGTATAGCGTTGCAGTCGAGGGTGGTGTATTTGCCATACGAAGCAGTAATGCAGCCAGTCGATATGCTCTCGATGGTGCAGCTGTAGAACTTTTGGAAGATCTGAAGGCCCATGCAGTCTCTTCAGCCTCCTGAGGGGTGTTGTACCTGCTTCAAGACTGTGCGGGTGTGTGTGGACCACCAAGAAACTTGAAGCTCTCAACCTGCTCTGTTACAGCCTCATCGATTTGGTGGAGGTCTTTAGCTTCACTCGTTCTCCTGTAGTCCACGGTCAGCTCCTTGGTCTTACTGACGTTGAGGGAGAGGTTGTTGTCATGGCTCTCTGACCTCCTCCATGTAGTACTCTGGATAGCCAGAGAGGGATTCAGATGGCAGACTACTGTATGTAGATCTACATCTAGTCAGATGTGTGCAGTTACTTTGTCAATTAGATGCCCCCCAACCCTTCTTAGACACTATGGACAGGAGTGGGAGGCCCAATGGCAAATGGTGAAGTCAGAGAGTACCCCCTTGTCATAAATCATGCTTGGCAGCACAGAATAAGCTACTGGCACTACCCATCGCCATTCATTACCTAACACAAAACACAAATAGCCAAGCAAAAACCGCACCTCCACCTCTGTGACCCCTAACATCACTACCACCACACTGAGTGCATTTCTCTGCCAGCCTAGCATTCCATTTATTTGCTACTCTACCATAGTGGCAGATAAGCCTGTCTCAATCCTTTGCCATGTGTCTTCCCAAATCACAGAATACCTTTTTTCGATTGCTGTGAGAAGGATTTAGAGACCAGTACTTCACTCAACTGTGCCATATCAAGTCTTAGATTTATTTTAGAAACGCAGCGAGATCAACAATAAGACAAACACAAGCCTGGTGGATTGATGTTGAGGCAGGACCAACCAGAAGTGCATAGCAGTGTGATGATGTCTTGGGATACCTGAGACACCTCTGCAGGGGGGATGTATGGGTCTCACTACAAATTAGCAAACTTTAACCTGCACCTAAAATGACTGCTGTTTGTCATTTTGGCCAAATAGAGCTGACGGCCATGGCAGTAATGGCGCTGATGAATGCCAGAATAAACAGACGGCGGGAGACAAGACAAAGAAGAAGATGAATGTGTCCGACGGTAGAATTCTTGGCAGTTCAGAATTTGGACTAAATCTGGGATTCATACTCTATTCACTGAAAGACTGAAAAATACTTTATGATAGGTATGACGGCATACATAAGGTTCTCCCCTTACTGGTATAGCTGTAATACAGCATAACTACACTGTACATATTATCCAATCACCAAGCCATATTGCAACTACTGTAGGCCTATGGTGTTCCTGTGAGATCCTGTCTCTTTTTCTTTATCCTCAAACATCTGCTTTTGTGTACTGTCATGAAGACAAGGCAGGTACATGCAGTGAACAATGGCGCTCCTCACAGCTTCTGTCCTGGTGATAAAAAAACTGAGTTCTCACCCATTACGTAAGAAGGGAGTGACGAGGTCCACTCTTAATATCCTTATCAGGAATGTCTCCATTCTCCAGTATCATTGTATCTCAATTAAGTGAGGTGTGGAGATGCATGCATTTGATACTGTTGAAATAGTTTCATTTCCGGGAAAACATTCTGAGTTTAGAGGAGCGACACATAGTGAAACGGATCAGCAGTTCAGAACACACACAGGACCTGTCTGTGATCAAAGTGCTGGGAAGCCTTGAGCCCAGACACAGCTAGTCATTAGTCCCTACACTTCATCATAGCTCCACACTCTCCCTGGCACCGGCACTTGGTGAGCTCTCTCTGGGGAGGAGTTGTATGGGGGCAATGGCGCCTTACTTTGCCAACATTATTGCACTGCTGACTGATCCAGGCCGGTCTTTGGCTGGTGAGGGATGCCTGCGGGGAGGGCATGACGGAAATGGCAGCCTGTGTCTCCCAGGCAGGGGGCAGATGTGTGGTGCCAGGGCTGGACATAGGTGCTGCTGGTTTGTGCTGGGACTTTGCCATGTTAGTACAGTGTATGGAAGGGGCCTTCTGGGCCCTATTTCCCACCTTCTGTTCCATCATGGGTTATTTTTCTGCGAGGGGCCAACTGCTTCAGTGCTTATTCGCACAGCGTCTTAAAACCCTGCAGTAAATCAGTGCCAGGGATAGTGCAACGAAAAAAATTCTTGTTAGATTTATTGGCTTAGAGCCTTGTAAACAAATATTGAAATATGCCTTAATGCATACCGAGTTATAAGCCTTTAAAGGGTTTTGGAGCAGTTTGTCATTCTTTTTGCTGAGCTTTTTGTCTCTTTGGTCATTCTGGAGAGTGAGCAATAAAAAGCAGCATTTTCCTCATTTAAAAAGGACTGCTGTATCTTAAGAAATTGTAGGGGTTTATGGAAGAGGACCTTAACAATTAGAAGTATTCATGCAAAATGCACTTGCCTAGACATGAAGCTTCTCTTTTTATAGAAAGGAAGACCTTACCTGTGGCTCGAAGACAGACAAACTTTATTCTCATCAGATACTTGACCTTACCAAAGACCTCCACATTAATCTGCACTTGAAATGTGAAATTTAAATGGATTTACAATGACAAATGCTCTGCGTTTCCATGAAGCCAGCCCTTATGAGAATTTACAGTTGGCATTAATATTAATGCATCATTATCACCTGTCTGGTTTCATAAATAAGTGCAGTTGTGTCAGGTCTGGTATAGATCACCTGGATAGGGCGCACTTTGCAAAACCACTCTTTAAAGAGCTTTGTGAATTAATTGGGGGAATTGCAAATCAGGTAGTCAGCCAAATAACTCATTGTCACCTTCAATCAATAAACTTTGTAAATCAACTCATTTAATTTATAAATGATCTTATGTAGATCAAGCGACCAATTAAACAATTAGCATACATTCAGCAATTAATTAATTTAACCATTAATCACACCATTACAGTTCAAACCAAAGCCAGCAAGTTTGGGAACAGGCAGCCAGGCAGGCTGTCATCGAGGCAGTGCGTCATGTCATTGAGTGCAGCTTGTGACACAGCTAGATTTACTGTGCTAAAAAGCAATGCAATTAGGAGAGAGGTTGGGAGGCAGGACTGGGGTTCACCATATATCCCCTGGTTTCAGAGGAGAGGGAGCTAAGGAGAAATTTGACAAGCACACTCACACACTCACACACTCTCTCTCTCTCTCTCTCTCTCTCTCTCTCTCTCTCTCTCTCTCTCTCTCTCTCTCTCTCTTACACTTTCTTCTGATGGGATGTAAAAAAAAATAAAAATAGGACCTTGGTTAAAACACACTCAAGTTAATTTGATAAGCAGTACATTGCTCCAAGCAGTTTTACATGTACATATACATTTGCAAGATCATATATACAGTAGAGGACACGCTAGTGTCAAAATCATATAATAATAGATCTGATATAGATCACTGAAGGTCATAAAAACAAGTTGTTTTGTAATGATTATGAAATAATGTAATATATTTCAACTAATTAGACACTGAGTGGAAGTTAAAGGTCCAATAGGTATGTTGACATACAGTATCAGTCTGCCATATGTGAGGCAGTGGTGATGAATCCAGGTTGTGCTCTGCTCTGGCGCTGACCAGTCCTTGAGGTGCTGATTGCCTGATTTGTCTTAGCTCAGTCAGCGGGAGGTGACAGCCGACCTCTCCCTGATACCCACTGACCACTGGGCTTGGCATGCTCTCTACCCACCTGCCCTCTCCCCTCCTACCCACCTGCCCTCTCCCTACTCCCTGTTCCTTCATTCACATGTTTCTCTTTGCCTTTGCAGCAGGAATGGGGACAACTGCCCTGGTGCTGGAGAAGAGAAAGTCAAGACGAACTAAAATCTTTCTGACTATGGACTCCTGTGTGTCAATTTGGCTTTGGCTCTGGAGAAACCCTTTTCTTTCAGTCTGGTAATGAATGTAAGTTGCCCACCTGGGTATCTTCTTATGAATTACTGAACAACTATTTACTGTATGCTAGCTGCATGAACTTACTTGTACATGCACTAAGACGTTTTAGGTTGAAAGTTCCTTGTCGAAAGTTATGTTAACTGTTTGCTGTCTTCAAATATGTGCTTACACATTTTCCTCTTTAATTTACTCTTACATCATTGCATGTAATCTCTTTTTGTGTTTACTACTAAGTTAGAGACATTATTGGAGTGTAGGTGGGAAGAGTTTCCCCCCATTGTTATTCATGTTATGCCAGCAAGCTTCCATTGTCACAGACCCACTCCGTTCCATTTCTAAAGGCTCTATCAGGTCAACTTAGTGTGTCACTATGTTTCTGTGCTTAGTCATGGTAGACCTCTGTGAATGACCATATGTCCCAGTCTTCCCCTGGTCCTCCTGTCTAATGAGTACCCATTGCAGAAAGATTATGGTGTGGTTAACAACTACCCCCATTACATGGAACACGTTTAATTCTTAAATTCTTCCGAGTTCAAGATTTGGAAAGTATCCATTGTCACCACCACATAGTTTCTCAGGAAATACCAGGCAAATATCAGCTGAAAGGACTGTAAAATAAGGCATTGATAACTTTTCAAATATTATTATTTAAGTCTGTGAAAATTAAATTAATAGGCTGTTTGATTATTTTTAAATTCTACATTCTGAATTTGTATCCTTTTTGGAAAGGTTCTGTGTGTCTTCAGGGTTTTGTAATACCTCCCACTTCCTCCCCAGAAACTTGATTTCATTTTAGACTTTAAATAGTGACAAAAACAGGACCATCAGGGATAATAGATATGTGTAGATGAACAGTGTCAGGTAAAGTGCTGTGAAAGACGTGTTTTATATCTGTGTGTCTGAATTATCCAGAAGCACTTGAATCACTCAGTTTTAACCAAATACGCTGTAATGAGACTTGCCTCTTCTCATATGAAGACACATGTCTTTCTGCTGTCACTCAGGCTAACACAAAGGGGAAAAAAAGGCTTGAAAAGGCTTTCAAGTCTTGTAAGGCACTCTCCTTTTATGATAGTAATGCACTGTACATTAGGAATTGGTCCTGCAGGATTATTTCATGTTTCTAGAATGAGGGCTGGGGTCACAGTTCTCTCTTTGGAGCTCATTCAAGAAAGGATGAAAATGTGTGAAAAGGTATGCACGCAAGTTTCTCTGGATAAGAGCATCTGCTAAATGTAGTTCCACAAGACAAAATAAATAAATGAAACAGAATTATGAGACTGAAATATTGTGATTTACGGTATATTTGTTTCTGACTACTTTTGGTTTCACCGGGGAGATACGGAGGTAAAACATAATGCAGAACTTGGTATTTTTCATGTACTTCAAATCCAATTTTATTTCTCACATACACCAAATAGAAAAGGCGCAGACTTTACCGTGAAATTCTTACCTATGAGCCCTTTCAATTGCAGTTGTTTCCTTTGTTATCGTTGTGGTTATGGTGCATCAGCTCTGATTTTAATGCAACCCACAACTGCCTTGCTGTGAAATACACTACAGTATATGTTTTGTATTCTCTTTGTGAGCATTATCTGCCAGTATTGCCTGCTGTGGTCCAACCTGACTGGTATGATCTGCCATATTTTGTAATAACCTCCCAATCTCTCTGCCTCATGCTTTGGCTGCTCTCTTCCAGCTAGTCAAGGCAGCCTGGCCCGACAATGGAAGGTCTGGTTTGGGACTGTGTTTTCAGCAGGACGTATGTGAGGGGAGTGTCTGTTTGGGAAACTTTGCATTGCTACCGTCGTTGCCAACACAAACTGTTACCCACCTAGGATGGTAAGCAGTACCCAGTGGTATCACGTGGGAATGGGCTCACATGGTTGTTTTCTGGAGGGTTGATGGGTTGGGGTTCTGGAGGGGGTGGGCACAGCATGCAAGCATCCTTTCGGTTGTCACAACTGGTAAAGAATTGACTTTGAGCGGGGAGAGATCTCTAATTATCCCCACCTGTGTCCAGCTGCAATGGGAGGGTCGAGATGAAGCCATTAGCTGTCTCTACACTGGCACCACCAAGACTTTGTATACATCTGTGTCTTATTTTATTTTCTGGCACAATCAGTCCAGCAAGCTAAGCAGGCATGACTGGATTTGGCAAGTTCCAAGGACTGGCAAAGTTATATGAGAAAGAGGCTTGAGAGGGGGGGTGGAGGGGGGTGGGGGGGGTGGAGGGTGTTGACGGGGGTCTTGGGTTAGTTTTCTCTCTTGTCTGTTACTTTAGTTGAGTGTTGCTTGGAGATGCTGTTGTGTTGCTGAAAACAATTGGATAGACTGTTGGAAGAGGGAAATGGGGAAGAAATAGATAATACTCTGAAGGAGGGTGCTCACCAAAATGAGATGTATCTCAGAGGAAATCAAAACGAAAGCCCAAACTTACAAGACTTATGAATGACACTGATGTACGAGACACCGTGCACTAGCAACAGATAGTGTGCTAGCAGACTCACCATGTCTTGAGTAAACTACTATACAGCAGACCGAACAGTAGGAGGGTATTGAAGCTTTTACAACTTAAGGTACAGTATGTGTGTAAAATGTTAAGCAACCAATTACACCATTATGAACTCAGAGATACAGTAAAGCCAAGATGATTTACAATAATCAACTAGGCAGTGTTAATTCTATCAATAAAAGTAGTGACAAACATTTGTCAGACCTATTTTTCAGTAGTAACTGACGAAATAGACTATTTTTTTTCTTCATTTCAGTTTATTTCTTTGACTAAAATCTGACTAAGTGAACTGGACAATAGTTTTTGGAGCAATTTAGAGCTTTTCAGTGATAAGCACAAATAATATTAGCTGCACAGATACGCAAGGCAGTTCTGTTCAGCTATGGAAAGGATGTGCCACACTCTACATCAGCCTGTGAGCTGCGGGGGAGCAAGCATGAGTGTGGGCAGACCAGCTACGTCTGCGATTATACACATCGCGCAGGCGGCTCTCTTGCTTTCCCGTAGCCAACCAGTCACCACCAGCCTTCTAGTTAGCTACCTTTTGCCTGGTTAAGAAACCCAAGCTGCTTTACTAAATTAAAGACAATAGCAGCATTGAGTTTAATTGTAAAGCAACAGTCTAGCTATATTTTTCTCTTCCTTATAGAATAGAAAAGTAGCCTGTCTTTGTATTTGTAGTCTCACTCAACCCTCCCACGTTCCCCACTGCATTTCATAGTCAGGTTCTGTAGCCAAGTCTCTCTTATTCCTCCGAGAGAACTGCTTTGAGAGATTGCCATTCAAAAGATATGACCCATAATACTGGCATTTTACATTCAAAAAGCATATCGCGGGCTGTTTTAAAACTAGTCTATTTGCGGACCGGACCGTTAACCATTTGTGTAGTCCTTGTTCAGTCATGTTACCTATAGTCAACATTTCGGGGCACATTCCATCCAGTAGGATGCAACGTTTTGGAATGCTTGTATAGAAATATGCTATGTAGAACAAACATGTTCCTCTGACATGTTCTATTCATGGAATTTCAATCTGCAATGTTCGAGAATGTTTTCCAACTGAACATGACCCTAACATTACTTGTAGCCTATGTAAATATTTGGTGGCACAGAAAGAAAGAAAAAGGGATAGCAAAGAATTTAATGACTGAATTCGTGTTGCCACGACACTATATCTGACTGGGTAAATAACTTTATTTGGAATATATGTGGACCCAGTGACTCAGACTTGAGCATTTGGACCAGGACTCAAGCACTGGGACTCAGACTTCAGCCATAGGGACCTGTAATTTAACTCGTGACACGACTATTTGTGACTTGGACTCGGACTTGAGCACATGGGACTCGATTCAGACTTGAGGTTTCGTGACTACACTACATCACTGGGCAAAACAGTCGTTAGCTCCATTTCAAAGTGATTAGCCCCCATTCTACTTTTGGACACCAATGTGGCTGAGGCCTATGATGTACCTATGATGAAAATTACAGGCCTCTCCCTGTGGAACGTTGATAACAATGACACAACCGAGTGACAGAGGTGCAACCCATACTTCTTCGCCAATACTTTGTGGCACCAATTGGTGGCTGACTAAATACTTTTTTGCCCCACTGTATTTTTCTTAAGTAAAATATTCAATAACCAATAATTAAAGAGCAGCAGTAAAATAACAGTAGCAATGCTATATACAGGGGCTACCGGGGCTATACAGGGGCTATACAGGGGCTATACAGGGGCTACCGGGGCTATACAGGGGCTATACAGGGGCCCCGGCTAGCCCCGGCTATACCGGGGCTATACCGGGGCTATACAGGGGCTACCGGGCTACCGGTACCGGAGT
The DNA here is from genome assembly GCF_057628025.1 of Oncorhynchus mykiss. Lineage (NCBI taxonomy): Eukaryota > Metazoa > Chordata > Actinopteri > Salmoniformes > Salmonidae > Oncorhynchus > Oncorhynchus mykiss. The sequence goes on from NC_143027.1 coordinate 26,309,330, forward strand.
CAATGTGCGGGGGCACAGGTTAGGTTAGAGCACAGGTTATTTTGTGAAGTACAATTGTAGGCTCTTAATTTGATCACCCTGTTGCAGGAAATTTAGAACTTGTAGTGTATTTAAGGTTTAAAAATGCTTTGATTTTCCATTCTGAAAAATGTATCAACCCCTACAAAAATGTCCATTAAAATCCACATACTGTAATAATTCACATTTCCTGTTGCTGCAGGATTATTTTACTGCTGTAGCAAAATGGCTCAAATGTTGATCCTACATCTGTAGAAGAAAGTATAGTAAGCACTGCCATCCAACCACTAAACACCAGACATCTCCAACAATTATCTGTGGTTTTGATCCTCCCAACACCATTAGAGTGCATGTGCATTCATTTATATGGATTTTATTTTTCTCTGGCAGATGCTACCTTAATTTATTTATATCCTTCCCTTAAGTGTTTGTTTTCATTTTAGTCCCTTGAACCTTGCCATCTTGTGTGTGACACGCAGGCTGTGAGGGAAGATGGAGAGGCGGACTGGTTCAGAATGATCACTATCATTAACATTCACAGGGGGTTCACTTATCATCCCTGACTGGAGGGACATGGTAGCCATTATGAGACGTCCGCAGGTGGAGCGCCATGATACATATTGCATTGTGTGACAATGGATTTATGTATTTGGTAACAAAAGAAAAGTCTAATGAAAAAATAAAGAAGGCAATCCTTTATTCCTCGCTCCACTTCAAGTAAGGCCATGATGTCCTGCGACGAGGAGGAGGAGCATGGGGAATTCCGCGACTGTGCACTGTCCTGCCACTCAGGCTCTGTGTGAGAGACCACACCACACTAAAAACCTGGGCTTTTATTGGGGCTTGCCTGTCTGCTCTCAGGGCTCCTTAGGACACTGGCAACAGAAGGGACACTGCAGTCTCACACCAGGCAAAGTCAGCTGTACTGTAATAGGTTATCTGAATGATTCTGCATTCATGTCCAGCAAAAATCTTTCCTAATTCTTCCTGATGGATTGTGTTATTTTTGTAGTTCAAGTAAGTAGTTTCATCACAAACTCACTTATGAGACAAATTAATCAGACTTTCATACACATAAATCAAATGTAATTCGGGGCACACATTGTGTGTGCAAAATGTTATAAGAAAAGTATCTGGTTGACAGTTACCTTAGATGAGAAACCATGATTTTAGGTTTTAATTCCAATGTTTACTTGAAAATGAAAGGAAACCTCCCAAAGCAGTAATAACCTAATTGGTATGAAGCCTCTACCTGGTGCTGCTCCTCTGTGGAGCAGTATAAATAGAGTCTATAATGGACTGGAGGGTGATGCCATCATTCATCTCTCCTCATTTTCCTAATGATGCTCTTGTTTTAGGTATGTTTTTAGTTTAAGGTTTGCAGTATCCCATCTTAATGGATACAATTTATCAAAGGCCTGTGCACCCAAGTCCATTTTACCCAGCAAAGTTGGGTGACAAAACAAACTGCCAAATTGGCTTATTTTTCAAATCAATAGGTAAATGGAGAAAAAAAAACAGTCCCCCTCCACTGCCTCTCCACCAGAGCCTTAACATGGTCTGCTCTCCTCCCACAGATACTAACTACTGGGATTGTGTATGGATTGCAGCATCATTGACAAAGACATTCAGTTATTTAGCTAATTTCCTTACATGGCCATGTGATGCTCTTTTTAATTATGTATGTTCATTGACTTGAAGGTTTTCTGTGCCAGAGAGCATTGCCACTCAACAATGGGAGTTTTTCAAAACTGTTGTCTTAGTGGAAAATATCCCAGACTGTAGCCCCCGGTTATGCCATGCCTCTATGCGGTAGATTACTCCCTGGCCCTGGCCCAAAGAAGCCTGCTTTTTAACCACTGCTCCTCCCATTTGCCTGGGACACTCATGGGCTGGCAGGGTGCACAACACATTACCATCCTGCAGCAGTTCTTAAAACACATTTTAGCCCTGGAAAACAGCTGGCATCTTGGCTAACGATGCACTCTTGAGCAGGAAAGGACCAAATGAGGGGAAAATAAATAAAATGGAATCCAGATGAAATAATGTGTATGGATCAATCACAATCTGTGTACCCGCGATATCTAGTCTCTGCGGACCAATGAACTGTTTATTGTTTGGCGCTCACAGCTTTTAGTCCCTGGAGGACTGACTGTTTGATCATTTTGTTGGTCCTTAGGACAGACATGATTGTGCCTTATTTTTGACGGAGTGGCTGCGGTTCCGGATTTCCTGGAATCTGACTTGGGTTGTGACTAGAGAGAGTATAGCTACGACCAGAAGTGACTTTTCATAGCAGGTTAAGAGAGCATTTTAGCTAACCCTTTTCCCAACCTTAACCTAAGTCTCCAAACATGCCATGTTAATTATCCTAACCTGCTGTGTCAATTCTCCTAATCTGCTATGAAAAAGTAACATCCGGTCATAGCTGTACTCCCTTTATAGTCAGAACCGTCCGACTTGCTGTTACTAAAAATCCTAAAACGTGCAGAACGTGATAATAATCCTTAGATTTGAGAAAGATGTTTCTAGAGGGGTGGAGTAGGGGCAAAAATTCAGTATTCGTAGCCTCTGTCTATTTTTTATGAACAAGAAAGTATACCGTAGACATAGAGGACAATGTAAAAATTGTGCACTCTCCTCAAACAATAGCATGGTATTCTTTCACTGTAATAGCTACTGTAACTTGGACAGTGCAGTTAGATTCACAAGAATGTAAGCTTTCTACCAATCTCAGATATGTCTATGTCCTGGGAAATTATCTTGTTACTTACAACCTCATGCTAATCGCATTAGCCTATGTTAGCTCAAACGTCCCATGGACGGGACACCGATCCTGTAGAAGTTTTAAGAAAGTGTACCTCTGTGTGCATGTGTGTGAACTGTATGTGTGCTCCTGAAGCCATGCCAAACTCTGTGGAGTAATGTGTATCTCGACATCACTGACAGCCAACAGGCCTGTCTGAAGCCTTTGGTTTTCAATCTCATGCTTCACGTCCACTGCACCTCCATCATGCTCTCTTATTTACTGGCTGGACCCTGAGTCAATCCCTAGCCTGCATGCCATCCTGTCCCATCTAGTCGCTCTGGGGAATAGGACTGTAGTGCTCTATATTCAATGCAGTGCACTTCTGGGCTGCTGTTTGATAGCTACTGTATACCCAGGCAGTTCTTAGTGTGGCCACTCCTCATCGTTCTGTGGCAGTGTAGCATGATTTGTTTTATCAGGTTCTTTGATTATGGATGGGTATATATGAGCTATTTCCGTTTAAGAAATCACACTCAATTTTGTGCTATCACAACAGTGTGTGTTATTTATCTGTATAATATAATTACTGGCATTGACTGATTTTCATTGCATATTTCTGAGCCAGTGTGCTTTTATTTAACAGAGCGTGCACATCATTTGAGTGAAAGGGTTCAGTAGGTCTGCTCCATATTCTCTCTTTTTAAATGCATCATAAATAGAATCCTATCTTTAAAAGGGGCCAAAATGAAATGTGCAGACAGTAAATATGAACCATCCGGTGGCTGCTTCTCTCGTCCATAACATCCAGACAAGGGCTATCAAAGCTTCTGGGATAACTAATTGTGTCGGGCTGGTCCTGAATAAAACTGGACGGTCCAGGTTTAATCTTTAATGATAATACTACGTATCCCCCTCCACACACACGTACACACACACACACACATGCACACACACTACATTATCAAGACTAAAACAGGCCATTGTCAAATTGTACCCCACACTCCATAAAAGCCGTCAGGGATTTATTTTCATATAGTATGAAGGTGACTACTGTAACTTTGGATATTAGGGGGCTCTTAAACAGGGGACATGTTGATAGAAATGGAATGGACATAATGTTATGCTTGGTTACAATTTCTGCATGATCCACAATTGTAGGGAAAGGTGTGCATTGCATTGTGCATTGACCACAGGTACATTTTTATTAATCAACAATTACTCAAATGTAATCAACTTCAAGATCCTTATGGATCCTCCTGTGAGTATATCATAGTTTGCTATAGCAGCCCAATGTGGCAAGGTAAAGGTGGATATACCACGATGCAATGGCCCGCAACCTCCTATTGTTTTGATAAGGGAGAGATGTACACTGGCCTCGTGGAGCTGGCATCTGGTGCCCAATTTGTCATGCCTGAATTACCCAGAAGCTGATAAAGGCTGAAGTTTTAATAACAATTGGGTGTAGCAGATAGCAGAGTGAAGGACACTGATAAAGTGTCTTGGGGCCTATTTCCAACTACAGATAAGAACCTAAAGAGAGCGAGGTGGGTCGAAGGGGTCTAGAGCGCGATGATAATACGCTGATGTGTAGAAAATTAAAAAGTGCAGTTGAAAAGCAACACACATAATAGAAAAAAATCATAAATAAGCAAATAAATAATGATGATGATCTAAACGAGGAGAAGCCGGGGTGGAGGCAGCGGAGTCCTGAAGCGCCTCTCCTTGTAATTTGGACGCCCGCCAGCAGCCATTGCTCACCCTCAGCTGCGTCGGCAAGCTCCAGATGTGCCAAAGGCACGTTTCGGATTTTGCCAGCTGACTGCACCGTTTGATAGCCCGCTCTCTGGATGCCCATCACAGGCCGCAGAGATAGAATTAAATGATGATGATCTTCCCACAAGTTGGGTGAGGAAACAACGCATATAAATCTTGATTTCATCTCAGCGTGAGAAGTCTTTATCCATCATCACTCTTAATGAACAAGTCATTAGCCACGATGAATGGCGCTCTGCGTTCCCGCTCGCCACTGCTGCTTTTGTTTGCAGCTTTCAGGGGCAACTTCCAGTGCCCTTTGATAGGGTCAAATTCACCTCTCCAGATGTGGGGGTAACCTCTTCACTCCTAGGGTGGCTGCACACCCATGTAGTAAACAGGACTGGGAAAAATGAGTAAATTGAAAGATTTTTGGTTTTGTTTTGCTTGATTGTCTGTTCCTCCCTGAAGCTCTCCACATCCCATCATCCAGACAGCCACATTAGCAGTCTCAGTGGCCGTCTATTATGGTAATTTTATGTGCACAATTCCCCACTTGATTCAAGCTTGCAATGTAAATATAAATTGGCTTTTTGTACTAATAACAAACTCCAGAGGAGCTGTGAAATCACACTGTTATTCCAGTGAGATCCCCTCTTTAAAATAGACTATGTTGAAGACCACCAAAGAGGTTTGCAGTTTGTAGTATTTGTCTTTAATTTCACTCAGTTGGTTGTCTATCTTTTATTCCAAGAAGAATGTTCTGTTTTTGATACGGTTCGAATGGTTTTATATGTGAACATAAGAACTGCCTTTGTTTGAGCAAGACATGATAGAGGGCTTCTATTTCATAACTTAAACGGCTTCTTGAGAGTCTTTTATTTTGAATCTCTGTGTAACTAAAAGCCTTCTTAAAGAATGGAACAGCAGGCAGTGTATACCCCCAGGCTAGCAAAAGCAGAATCTCTACCACCTACTTCACATTTCAATGAAACTGTTGTGATGTCCTTTTCCACTCTCTGAAGTAAAAACAATGCTTATTTTATATGAAAAGAGGCAGCATCAATTAAATTGGACTATACAACTGTGTGAGTGAAAATAAATAAAAGTCGACACAGTATAATTGAAGGTAACGTGTTATAATGTAGTAGTGCATGTGTTTGTATTTGAACACAAAGGTGAGGACTGGCACATTACTCTCCCTGTTAGTGACAGCTGCCATGTTCTCCAGTCAGCTGGGACACAGTCTTCCACTGACTCGCAGCTCTAAAGCTCCTCACATCCCCCTGAGAGCCATCTCTATTGGAATGTTTGATAATTCCCTTCACTCTAGACTGTATAATAGTACCAGTAGAATACTTTCAGATATGGCTGCCTTTGAATGGTTTTACAGGACTTTTCTGTGCATTGAAGATCCAGATGCATCAATATTGTATCAGAAATTACATTTCACTAGATTTAGTATACTTTACAGTTTTACAATTAACCATTTTGGTTTCTCATAAAAGCAACATGGCAATCAATTTGTTTCAATTCTAAATGTGAACAAATCGTATTCAACTTCAACATTGCAAATACAATATACAGTACATTGTTTCCGTTGCGTTGACACACAAACATTGCCTCAATTAATTTGAGGTCCACCACTGATGATCAGTCTAAAGTTACAGTTAACATTGAAATTAACTGACGTTATGGATACACACCATATGCATCCGTGTTTCTTGTCTGTGAACACTCCCAATATATGTGCAGAAGAAGTGAAACCCCCATTACTGCGTGTGTCAGCGTCATAAACAACAGTGTGGACTCCTCGGACGGAGGCAGAGTGGTAATGGAGGCACTGCATCAATGTTCAGAGCAAGGTCTGCACTTCACGCCAGGAGAACACTCACCTGAACATCGGGAACACAACGAGGAACAGGCATTAGGGGAAAGAGATTATCGGAGAAGGAAACAGAAGATTTTGTATACATTTTGCAATCCAAACAACTTGGATATAATATTGACATTGATCTTTATAGTGTTGTGGAACTATTGTTAGAGGAGGATATCTCCACGATTCCTCTGGATGTGTTTTTGTTTACGTTTACACCGCTGTTCCTTGCAGGTTGTAGAATGATGGTGATGAGGATTATGCCAGATGTTCAGTGTTATCACCCAGGCACTCTAGTCTTCAGTATGTATATAAACACAACAAGTCTGTCTTCCTTTGTGATGGTGAATTTAAGAGGACATAATTCTTATTCTTGGGGTTCTAGTCTATAAAGTGATTCCAACACCGATCTCTTATGACCAGTAATGTGATAGTGACTCAATTAGTTGAAAACACAGGCACTGCTGTTCCCCAGACTTTGCAGACAAGGCCCCTAAATCTACAGAGAATACTCAGATAAATGTATCTCTGTTTTGAATGGTACATATCATTATTTTTTAACCGTAGCTAACGTTTTTAACCTAACTTCTTAGGGCTAGGCCCATTTTTTTTCTCAATTTCCGCCTGAATGACATGCCCAAAGTAAACTGCCTGTTGCTCTGGCCCTGAAGCCAGGATATGCATATAATTGGTGCCATTGGAAAGAAAACACATTGAAGTTTGTAGAAATGTCAAAATAATGTAGGACACAATAGATATGGTAGGAGAAAATCCAAAGAAAAACCAGCTGAAATTCTTTATTTTTTGAGAGACCATAAGGTCATCCTGAAAATGATCTCCCTTCCACGGGGTGTCAGCAGTCTATGTTCAAAGTTTCAGGCTTGTAACTTCAAAAACTAATAAGAAATAACAGTTTTAGTAGAAGGACACAGTCTTGGAAATTCATGTTTGCGCACGCCATGAAGACAGGACACACCTGCTAAAATCGGTTTCCTATTAAACATACTTCTTTCTTTAAGAAATAAAATAGTTTGATTACATTTTAGGGTAACTGAGGAGTAAATAGAAATGTATTTTGACTTGTTCAAACAAAGTTTAGGGGTAGATTTTCAGATTTCTTTCTTTGTTGAACGAGTGGATTACTCAAATCGATGGCGCCAAGTAAACTGACTTTTTGGGCTGTAAAGAATGATTTTATCTAACAAAACGACACTACATGTTATAGCTGGGACCCTTTGGATGACAAATCAGAGGAAGATTTTCAAAAAGTAAGTGAATATTCAATCGCTATTTGTGAATTTACGAAACCTGTGCCGGTAGAAAAATATTTTGATGTGGGGCGTCGTCCTCAAACAATCGCATGGCATGTTTTTGCTGTAATAGCTACTGCAAATGGGACAGTGCAGTTAGATTAACAAGAATGTAAGCGTTCAACCGATATACGACACTTATATGTACCTAAATGTTTAATATCCATAATTTTTATGATTATTTATTTGAATTGCCAGTTTCACCTGAAGTTGTCATGCTAGCTGGACACCGAGCCCTAACATTAGCAACCTAGCCACCTAGCTAGAATTTGTAACATGTCATACATTTAGCAAATTCACAACATATTTTACATTTTGCAAATTTGTGACATTGTACGTTTGCAAATGAACATATTGTAATTTGTAAAGTATCATTCTAAATGGGTAATGGAAATCTACAAATGTATACATACCATACGAAACGTAACATATCATTCTGAAACTGGAGTGTCATATTCTGAAACTGGAGTGTCTCACATCTGAGACCAGGTTGCAAGAACAGCAAATGAAAATGACTCATGCTTTTTGGAGGTTTACATATTTTTGCAGGTTGTCTGTGCCTGTCTATAAACATCGACCAATTGAAAAGGTTCCAATGACTGTTAGTTTAGTTGAGATTAGAAAGCAGTAAATAAACGTATCATTGGTGCAATGGCTGACCTTCTCTGTAATGTTTGCCCCAAGACATTACGTAAACTGGGACAGAAGTAGCAGCATGCACAGCAAACTAGTGTAATTTGTAGCTAAAGAAAGAGGAACACACTGATTTAAAAAAAATAAGTGTATAACTTGAATGTATAATGTACATTTCTCTGATTCTCCACAGAGCTGTAATCTGTGAGTATGAGGTCTGAGGTAAGGCAGGCATTCAGAGGTTGTATTAGAGAGAGAGAGAAGGGGGGTGGGAGACGTAGAGGATACTGTGATGAATGTGGCCTTGCCAGTAACTCTGCAGATCAGATAAGACTTCAACAGGGGAGCCAGAGTAAAATTTGGAAATTGAGTTGACAACACCAACGATAAAGGCATTATGGTCTGTGTAAATTGGTCTTTAAATGGCTTCCGATTCAGTTGTAAAGCAATACTTGCACAGAGCTCAATAACTAAGGCTGCGGGGGATAAGGAAAAAAACACTAACAATGAGAAAGTAAGATGTTTTGGGTCAAAGGTCACAAAGGTAGGTTTGATTAAGTCAACATTGTTTCTTAATTTACATAGTAAAAAGTGGTCTTTGTTGTTGTAAGTTAAAAAAATACTAAAAGAACCTAGTTGTAAACACGGAGACTCAAACCCATAGATGGCAGAGGTCACAGACCAGCTTGTGCTGTCTTTATAATCCCAATAACATGGACAATAGCTCTAATACAAGAAGTCAAAATGAAGTGCATGCACACCCAGATTATTTTCAACAACAAGCCTGAAATTTTGAGTTTGGGATGAAAAGCAAGCCTTTTGAGAGGGGTGAGTAATACATTGGATTCAAATGAAAACAGCTGTGAATAACATTAAGAGTTGAACCATGCTGTCAAGATTTCAGTTTTTCCGGTGTTTTTTTATCCTTGGTTGTGTGAAGTTTGAGTTCAAAATGGGTTGGGGAATCATCTGCAAATCCCCCTTAAGCGGATTAAACTGAGGCAATTTCAAGTGCTGGCTAAATTGCTTAGATATCAATGTGTCAAATATTATTTGAAGCCCATTTTGTTGTTTTCATGATCACCCTTACTATGCTCTTGCTGTCCCTCCATCCTTAGTCCAGAAGCACATGTTTTTAATCATACAATTTAAGTATATTCATAATTGGTAATTTAACATCAAAGGTATGAATATTCTATATGTGACATGTATTGATGACAGAATACTCCTGAAGAGTTGGATGTACACTTGCGTTTGTGTCTCATTGTTCCATATGGCTCAGAGGCAGCTGGGAAGCATTTCACATCTATTGAGAGTTGCGATTATCAAAAGGGATTATTTCATTTTCTGAAGAATCCCTTTATGTTTCCAAACTTGTCTCCTTAACACACATTTCAGAGGGCTGTCGGCTTATGGCATATTAGCTGGATGGGCCTGTATCCCATGGGACCGGGGAGGTTAGCTGCTGGGGCTCCCATGAAGGTAATGGAAGAGTCACAATATGCGTAATGCTTTGCAATGTCATTCCAAATCAACACATAAAGGAACACTTCTTGGCTGAATATAATGCGTTTTCTTCAGAGGTACATTTGTCATTAATTGCATTGAAACGTAATTCTTACAATTCTTATTTAGGGCACTGCACATTTTCATTTTTATTCTCAATGTGATTTCAATCCATATGGTAATCTGGTCCATAGTACTGGCATTCAACTTTTTATTTATTTACCCATTCCCTGAGTCATACTAACTCATGGTTATAACCTCTCCCAGCATCTTGAGTGTCAATGGTATAGCCGCATCTTCCCTCAAACATTCCCCTTGCACTTCTCATGATTTTGACAGTTTTTCTCTGAGATAACAGGTTTCTTCTAATTATGCTTACTGATTACCTTACTGATTCCTTGCTGTGTTCAATAGTGACATAGAAAACAATGCAGACCCACACAACACCTTGGGCAGATGTTCAAGCAGGCTTGATTCCTGTCCCCTCTCCGCTCTGATCAGCCCCTCTATGGAGAAGGGTGGGAGCAGAGCCACAGCAGGGAGCAATGGAGAGCGACAGGGGATGGAGCTGACAGGTCCCTTGCAGATGTTTACAGATGTTGACATTTCCTTAGTCCCTCCAAGCTCCAGCCAAATGTCTACTAGATCTAAAACGGGCTTTTGGATGGAATTGTCCCCAATTGTTTCCTCTTCTAGTACACCTAATTACAATCTGTAATGGTATTGTATCACAAGAGAAATCACAATGGAATTGAAATGGAAAATGGAAAAGATAATTGAATCAGACAGTGTCCTCTAAATATAAAGGACATGTTTGGTGGAAACGGCAACTGATAATTTGACATGGAATACAATTTAACAATGAATTTCCTTCTGTACCTTCTTTTAAATTGAAGCTATTTGGCAGACAGGTATCCTCGACCTCCCTAATCCCATTGCCCTTTCCCGGTGACACTTAACTGCATTGCAAAATTGTTTTGAACTCCAACTATTTTACAGCCATGCATCCAAATGTCAGTGGGGCTTTGAGATCCCTTGCAGAGATGTCACTCTGGGTTTAGAACCCTGTCCAGTCTAAAGACAAGCTTCTGCCACTCCAAACTCCAGCACTGAACTAGACACTAGAGTTTAGACCAGCAGCAGACTGGACTCTCCACTGTGCTCAATAGCATTTCGCATTCTGTGCACCTGACACCATCTAGATTAGAAAATAAATATGAATGAATTTGAAATTACCATTTATAGTAAAATGTATGGTGCATGTGTTTCTCCAAGTGTTTTATATTACTTTTGTATTTTCAGTAAAACATTTGTAGCAGTAGGTGGGTCCTTCCACCAATTCAGTTCCTTTTGAGATGTGCAACCTGGTGGAAAGAAACTTTTTGTTTCACCTCATTTTAACATTCTGTCATAGAGAGCACATGTTCAACTTGATAAAAAAACAGGTTTTCCATAAACACAATACTATAGTAAATGCCTATTAAGTGCCAAATAAAGTAACAGGGTTAGCGATTTCATCTTAAATCAGCAATGATCCCATTGCGACATGGGAACTGGAAGCTTGTTGTGTTCCCGACAGCCGAGCTCCAATTTTAAAGCTTCTGGAAGCACCATCTCAGTGAGAAAATAAACACACTAGTACACCGCAGAGTACATGCAATATCTGTACAATGTACATACTAAGTGTTACACAGGAATTAGCTAGTTAAAATGAAGTGTATCTTGGGGTTTACTTACTAGTAATTATTGTGTACCTACAAAGTACATTACCCATTCTGACAATCTAATCATTAGCTTCTGAAAGCGTCATCCAAGTGAGAAAATAAACACACTAATACACCACAGACTACATGTCTGTAATATCTGCAAAAGTAAAATGTTGTCGCTAGTTGTTGCACAGGATTTAGCTATTTAAAGTGAAGCGTAACTTTATAGTTACCTATGAGTAATTTCCATATACAGTAAGTACTTATTACCAAGTGAAAATACCTAGAAACAGAAGGTGAGCTTATACTTAGTCAACTTGATTGCAACATGTAAAAATTCCTTACAAAATAACAAGGATTTTTATTGTTAGATTAATATTTTGATTCATCATATTAAACAAATACGTATATAGTCCTACTCAATAACAAAAAAATATACTATTCTAATAGTGGCTCAAATCTGTAGCCTGTAGTATGGTGATTAGCCTAAATAAAGGGACTTCAGAAAGAATACATACCCCTTGACTTTTTTGACGTGTAACAGCCGGAATTTCTAATTGTTTACTTAAGATTTCGTGTCACTGATCTAACACAATACCCCATAATGTCAAAGTGTAATTTGTTTTTAGATTTTTTTATTTTATTTTTTTATACAAAATGAAAAGCTGAAATGTCTTATGAGTCAATAAGTATTCAACCCATTTCTTATGGCAACCCTAAATAAATTCAGGAGTAAAAATGTGCTTAACAAATCATGTCATAAGTTTCATGGACTCATTCTGTTCAATAATAGTGGTTAACATGATTTTTTTAATGACTACCCCATCTCTGTACCTCACACACACAATTATCTGTAAGGTCCCTCAATCGAGTAAAGAATTTCAAGCAAAAATTCAACCACAAAGACCAAGGAGGTTTTCCAATGCCTTGCAAAGAAGGGCACCTATTGGTAGATGGTTAAAAACATGTTGTTGTTTTTTAATTAAGCAGACACTGAATAACCCTTTGAGTATGGTTAAGTTATTAATTGCACTTTGGATGGTGTATCAATACACCCAGTCACTACAAAGATATAGTCGTCCTTCATAACTCAATTGCCGGAGAGGAAGAAAACCGCTCAGAGATTTCACCATGAGGCCAATGGTGACTTTAAAACAGTTTGATGGCTGTGATAGGAGAAAACTGAGGGTGTATCAACAACATTTTAGTTACTCCACAATACTAACCTAATTGACCAAGTGAAAAGAAGGAAGCCTGTACAGAATAAAAAATATTCCAAAGATGCATCCTGTTTGGCACAAGGAACTTAAGTAATAGTACTACAAATGAGACAAAGAAATTAACGTTTTGTCCTGAATACAAAGCGTTATGTTTGGGACAAATCCAACACAATACATTACTGAGCAACACTCTTCATATTTTCAAGCATAGTGGTGGTTGCATCATGTTATGGGTATGCTTGTCATCGGCAATGACTAGGGATTTTTTTTAGATAAAAATAAATGGCGTACAGCTAAGCACAGGCAAAATCCTATAGGAAAACCTGATTCAGTCTGCTTTACAACTGTCATATGGAATGACACTGGAGAGACGAAGCAGGTACGGGGAGTAAAAACATTTAATGTAGAACGGACATGGAACGAGACAGGAACAGCGTCAGCATACAAGAACACAAACAAAAAACAATTAATGCATCAGCAGGGAACAGAGCAGGGAAACTGACAAATACAGGGGAGGTAATAAACAGATGATAAGTGAGTCCAGGTGAGTCCAATGTCACTGAAGCGCATGACGAGGGAAGGCAGGTGTGCGTAATTGATGGCAGGAGTGCGTGATGCAGGGCAACCTTGCGCCCACAAGCGCCAGGGTAGGGAAGGGCGGGAGCAGACGTGACACCAACAGACATTTGGGAGACGAATTCACAAAAAAATACGAAATCACAATGCCATATCTTTTATTTTTTTAAAATGTTATTTCACCTTTATTTAACCAGGTAGGCTAGTTGAGAACAAGTTTTCATTTACAACTGTGACCTGGCCAAGATAAAGCAAAGCAGAGCAACACAAACAACAACACAGAGTTACACATGGAATGAACAAACATCGAGTCAATAATACAATAGAGAAAAGTCTATATACAGTGTGTGCAAATGAGGTAGGATAAGGGAGGTAAGGCAATAAATAGGCCATAGTGGCCATAATCGTTTATTCAGAAGTCCCAACTCAACAACAACATGGAGGGGAATACGCCCAAACGAGGTCACCACACACAGGGAAATAAATGCGACGCCAGCCTCAAGGACAACCCGAAGGACAAGCCGCAGGGCGATCCGGATGGAGGCGGTGAAACTCCAAGAGGTACTGCAGGCCCATCACCCGACGCCTGGAATCCAGTATGGATCGCACTGCATACGCCGAGGCCCCCTCGATGTCCAGGGGGGGAGCAAAGGGACCTCCCACACCTCAGCTCGTTTCAGGTGCCTGTGGACGGCCTCCCAGGTCTCCTTCCTCCACCACAGGAGCCTCGGTCTGGCTCGGATGCCATGGTACCAGGACCGGCTGATACCCCAACACGCACGGAAAGGGCGAAAGGTTAGTTGAGGAGTGGCGGAGTGAGTTCTGGGCCATCTCTGCCCATGGAACGTACCTCGCCCACTCCCCTGGCCGGTCCTGGCAATACGACCGCAGAAACCTACCCGCATCCTGGTTTACTCTCTCCACCTGCCCATTACTCTCGGGGTGAAAACCAGAGGTCAGGCTGACCGAGACCCCCAGACGCTCCATGAACGCCCTCCAAACCCGGGACGTGAACTGGGGACCCCGATCAGAAACTATGTCCTCAGGCACCCCGTAGTGCCAGAAGACGTGAGTAAACAGGGCCTCCGCAGTCTGTAGGGCTGTAGGGAGACCGGGCAAAGGGAGGAGACGACAGGACTTAGACAACCGATCCACAACGACCAGGATCGTGGTGTTACCCTGGGACGGAAGAAGATCGGTCAGGAAGTCTACAAACAGGTGTGACCAAGGCCGCTGTGGAACGGGGAGGGGTTGTAACTTCCCTCAGGGTAGGTGTCCAGGAGCCTTGCACTGAGCGCACACCGAACAGGAGGAGACATAAACCCTCACGTCCTTAGCCAAAGTGGGCTACCAGTACTTCCCCCTAAGGCTTCGCACCGTCCTATCGATACCCGGATGACCAGAGGAGGGTAACGTGTGCGTCCACCGAATCAACCTATCACGGACACCAAGCGGGACGTACCTCCGTCCAGCTGGACACTGAGGTGGAGTAGGCTCTGACCGAGATGCCCACTCGATGTCTGCGTCCACCTCCCACACCACCAGACAAGAGGCCGGAAGTACGTTGGTGGGATCGATGGACCGCTCCTCTGTATCATACAGACGGGACAGTGCGTCTGCCTTAGCATTCTGGGAACCTGGTCTATGCGATATCGTAAATCTGAATCTGGTGAAAAACATGGCCCACCTTGCCTGGCGAGGGTTCAGTCTCCTCGGCGGTTGTCGTCACCAGGCCTACTAGCTGACACCGATCTATTTTTCCTTTTTGTGTCTGTCTGTTTTGTTTACACCTGTGTCCAATTAGTTGATTTTGGTGAGTTTATTACCCTCCGCTGCCTGCTAGTCTTTGTGCGGGATTGTTTGCTGTGGTTACTTTGTTAGGGGTGCGTGTCTGCACCACGTTTTTTTTTACCCGCTACCTCTCATCGCTACGGCGACTGAGTCATTTCACGGAGCACGCTTCTTCACAAAACTGGATCTCAGGAGATCGTATAACTTGGTGCATATCCGGGAGGGAGATGAGTGGAAGACAGTGTTTAGTACCACATCCGGCCATTATGAGTACGTCGTCATGCCGTATGGGTTGAAGAATGCCCCAGTCGTCTTCCAATCCTTTGTAGACTAGATTCTCAGGGACCTGCATGGGCAGGGTGTGGTGGCGTATATCGATGACATTCTGATATATTCCTCCACATGCGCCGCGCGTGGAGGAATACTGTTGAAGCATGACCTATATGTCAAGGCTGAGAAATGCGTGTTCTCCCAACAGGCCGTCTCCTTCCTGGGTTACCGCATTTCCACATCAGGGTTGGTGATGGAGTGTGACCGCATTGCAGCCGTACGTAATTGGCCGACTCCAACCACGGTAAAGGTGGTGCAGAGGTTTTTAGGGTTTGCCAATTACTACCAGAGGTTTATCTGGGGTTTTGGGCAGGTGGTCCTGCTCCCATTACCTCACTGCTGAAGGGGGGAATGGTGCGTCTGCGGTGGTTGGCTGAGGTGGACAGAGCGTTTTGTCGCTCTGTTTACTGAGGCTCCCGTGTTGGCTCATCCGGATCCCTCTTTGGCATTCATAGTGGAGGTGGACGCATCCAAGGCTGGGATTGGAGCCGTGCTCTCACGGCGCTCGGGCTCAGCCCGGCGGAGCGAAACTATGACGTGGGGGACTGGCTGTCGTAAAAGCTCTGAAGTTGTGGAGACATTGGCTTGATGGGGCTCAACACCCTTTCCTCATCTGGACTGACCACCGTAATCTGAAGTACATCCGGGCGGGAGAGGAGCCACCTTCGCTGGAAGTCGTGAAAGATGGGCTATTTACAGATGGGCCATGTACAGGTGCAGTGATCTGTGAGCTGCACTGACAGCTAGTGCTTAAAGCTAATGAGGGAGACATGAGTCTCCAGCTTCAGAGATTTTTTCAGTTTGTTCCAGTCATTGGCAGCAGAGAAATGGAAGGAAACACGGCCAAAGGAGGAATTGGCTACGGGGGTGACCAGTGAAATAAACCCACTGGCGCGCGTGCTACTGGTGGGTGCTGCTATGGTGACTAGTGAGCTGAGATATGGCGGGGCTTTACCTAGCAAAGACTTATAGGTGACCTGGAGCCAGTGGGTTTGGCGACGAATTTGAAGTGAGGGCCAGCCAATGAGAGCATACAGGTCGCAGTGGTGGGTAGTATATGGGGCTTTGGTGACAAAACGGATGGCACTGTGATAGACTGCATCTAATTTGCTGAGTATAGTGTTGGAGGCTATTTTGTAAATGACATCGCCGAAGTCAAGGATTGGTAGGATAGTCAGTTTTACGAGGGTATGTTTGGCAGCATGAGTGAAGGATGCTTTATTGCGAAATAGGAAGCCGGTTATAGATTTAATTTTGGATTGGAGATGCTTAATGTGAGTCTGGAAGGAGAGTTTACGATTTAACCAGACACCTAGGTATTTGTAGTTGTCCAAATATTCTAAGTCAGAACCGTCCAGAGTAGTGATGCTGAACGGGCGGGCAAGTGTGGTCAGCAATCGGTTGAAGAGCATGCATTTAGTTTTACTTGCATTTAAGAGCAGTTGGAGGCCACGGAAGGAGGGTTGCATGGCATTGTATGGCTCATCTGGAGGTTGGTTAACACAGTGTCCAAAGAAGGGCCAGAAGTATATAGAATGGTGTCGTCTGCGTAGAGGTGGATCAGAGAATCACCAGCAGCAAGAGCGACATCATTGATGTATACAGAGAAAAGAGTCGGCCCGAGGATTTAACCCTGTGGCACCCCCATAGAGACTGCCAGAGGTCCAGACAACAGGTCTAGAAATCTACACGTGAGTTGCTAACCAAGATTGAATTTTCCTGAGTGGCCTAGTTACTATTTTGACTTAAATCGGCTTGGAAATCTATGGCAAAATTTGAAAATGGCTGTCTAGCAATGATCAACATCCAACTTGACAGAGCTTACAGATGTTTGAAAAGAATAATGTGCAAACATTGCACAATCTAGGTGTGCAAAGCTCTTAGGGACATACCCAGAAAGACTTACAGCTGTAATCGCTGCCAAAAGTGTTTCTAACATGTATTGACTCGTGGGTTGAATTCTTATAAAATAAAGACAGTGTTTTATTTTCAAACATTTTTATAAACGTAAAATGTTTCGTCAACTTTGACATTACAGAGTATTATGTGTATCCATTTTAACATAATTTTGTAACACAACACAATGTGGAAAAAAATCAAGGGGTGTGAATACTCTTTTTCTTCCCGTTTTAACATAACATCATTAGTAACAATGATTCTGTCTTCATCCATAAGTATTTTTGCTTCCCGGAGTATGAGGCCTTGTGGGAATCTGTGGTAGAGAAGTACAGTATGTATGACAATTTAGCATTAACACTCTACATTACCCCTAGTTATCGTCATCATGATTTTCTGTAGTTTAGGCATATAGCTAGCTACCTAGCTCTTATCCAACGTTAAATTATTTAACAATTGAAAGTATTTGTTGATGTGCACCGTTGTGAACCCGTATGTGCCATTGGGCCTGGGCATCAGACTCCAGAGACCTTTATTGCAGAGATGTGTCAATGGGTTGGTCAGTTTTAAATTGTCGCATGGTTTGTGGAAGCTGAAATATGGTTCATTTTTGGGATGCCTTCGGAAACTTTAACATTTGTAACCAGCATGGTAACAAGCGTTCATTGTTACACCCCTGTAATTACAGACTGCAATTACCACCAGTTATATGTTGTTATTACAGTGTAACTATGAATTATTACAATTAATGACAATACTTGTTATAAGTTAAAAGGACCCCTTAAAATTGAGAGTTGCCCTTTATTTTAAGGAATAGTTTCAAAATCAAATCAAATCAAATGTATTTGTCACATACACATGGTTAGCAGATGTAAATGCGAGTGTAGCGAAATGCTTGTTCTTCTAGTTCCGACAATGCAGTAATAACCAACGAGTAATCTAACCTAACAATTCCAAAACTACTACCTTATGCGCACAAGTGTAAAGGGATAAAGAATATGTACATAAAGATATACAGGTATGAATGAGTGACGGTACAGAACGGCATAGGCAAGATGCAGTAGATGGTATCGAGTACAGTATTTACATATGAGATGAGTAATGTAGGGTATGTAAACAAAGTGGCATAGTTTAAAGTGGCTAGTGATATATTTTCCATCAATTTCCATCAATTTCCATTATTCAAGTGGCTGGAGTTGAGTCAGTGTGTTGGCAGCAGCCACTCAATGTTAGAAGCTCAATAGAAGCTGTTTTTCAGTCTCTCGGTCCCTGCTTTGATGCACCTGTACTGACCTCGCCTTCTGGATGATAGCGGGGTGAACAGGCAGTGGCTCGGGTGGTTGTTGTCCTTGATGATCTTTATGGCCTTCCTGTGACATCGGGTGGTGTAGGTGTCCTGGAGGGCAGGTAGTTTGCCCCCGGTGATGCGTTGTGCAGACCTCACTACCCTCTGGAGAGCCTTATGGTTATGGGCGGAGCAGTTGCCGTACCAGGCGGTGATACAGCCCAACAGGATGCTGTCGATTGTGCATCTGTAGAAGTTTGTGAGTGCTTTTGGTGACAAGCCAAATTTCTTCATCCTCCTGAGGTTGAAGAGGCGCTGCTGAGCCTTCTTCACGATGCTGTCTGTGTGGGTGGACCAATTCAGTTTGTCTGTGATGTGTACGCCGAGGAACTTAAAACTTACTACCCTCTCCACTACTGTCCCATCGATGTGGATAGGGGGGTGCACCCTCTGCTGTTTCCTGAAGTCCACAATCATCTCCTTAGTTTTGTTGACGTTGAGTGTGAGGTTATTTTCCTGACACCACACTCCGAGGGCCCGCACCTCCTCCCTGTAGGTCGTCTCGTCGTTGTTGGTAATCAAGCCTACCACTGTTGTGTCGTCAGCAAACTTGATGATTGAGTTGGAGGCGTGCATGGCCACGCAGTCGTGGGTGAACAGGGAGTACAGGAGAGGGCTCAGAATGTACCCTTGTGGGGCCCCAGTGTTGAGTATCAGCGGGGTGGAGATGTTGTTACCTACCCTCACCACCATGTTGAAACAAGAGTTCAGTTCACGTAACAGGGTTTTTCAGAAATTAGTTTGTCAAAGCAACTAGAGTTTTACAATGGTGGTGAAAATGTGGAGTGTGGAGGAATGTTGGGGTTAAGTGGATTAAAATCTTCCTAGAATTCACAGAGGGTGCACGGTGGGACATTCCAATTTTATCAAAATTATGAACTTTGGCGCTTTAGCAAGTCTTTAGCAAGTCTTTATTCATATTCATATTATTCGGCAGGGTAGCCTAGTGGTTAGAGCATTGGACTAGTAACCAAAAGGTTGCAAGTTTAAATCCCCGAGCTGACAAGGTACAAAATCTGTCGTTCTGCCCCTGAACAGGCAGTTAACCCACTGTTCCTAGGCCGTCATCAAAAATAAGAATTTGTTCTTAACTGACTTGCCTGGTAAAATTCAAAAATTAAACACTCAATATAGAAAATCTGATTTATTGAATTCTGTACGTGAGTCTATATTAAAGGGCACTTCATTGAATATAACAGGCTTTTAAAATTCAATAATGGTGCACAATTTATGCTTAAAATAGCAAAGGAATGCATAAGGCCCTCATTTCATGGAATGACCCAGGTCATGCTGTTATCTTTCACATTGGAGTTTGACAATGCTGATGGAGTGGAGTAAAACAACTTCTTCCACGCTACTTTCCCTCATGGACCCAGGAAACTCAAAATCAATACTGCATGCATTTCAAGCAGGGAAATTCTGTTATTGAATATACTGCTACATAATAGCTTCCATTATTGACATCCATGAGTTATGAAATAAAACCTAATGCAATGAAGATGAGGAAAACAATATTTGAGCGTTTTATTAGATCAATTGTGAGCCTGACCTGTACATTCTGCAAGATTAAAGAAATGCAGAGGCATCCAACATTTTTACATAAAACGTAATCAAACTACATGCTACTCTTTGGAACTGCAGTATTGGGAGTGCAGGCTCACTGAACTTGGTTGATCTCGGGTGACCCTTTTACTTTCTTTTTTTTCATTCTTATCCATTACATGGGAGCTGAATGATGGTGATTTGGTTGAGGCCCAGTGAGTGCCTGTGGAAAATTGGTAGGTTGATAAAAACCCTCCTATCAAAGGGGGCCACTTTCTCATTTACATTTAGATGAGTATTGATTATTTATTTACTCAGTGGAGTGGAATTCTTTTCCAATCTTATCTCTCGTCTGTGCTTGTCACCTGGAAAAAAAAAGAGATAGAGTTCTTGACACCACACCAAGATAACAGCATTTTGCAGAACAGATAAAACTTAGAATGGTGCTCTCTCCTCTTCTTCTCGCTTTTCCCAAAAATGTTGACTGGAAGAGAACGTTTTGGAAATTAAAACTGATGGCCCCATTGGATAGGTGAAGGAATCTCAATTTGCAGGGGTAACCAGTCAAATTGGCTATCCAGAAATGGTCTGAATGCTTCTACTGGGGGGTAGTCTTGTTTAGGTTGTCTAAATCATTCAGGAATTTTATTAAAATGTACCCTTACAAAAAACAACACATCAAACCTGCGTTTTCACATATGAAAGCATATTTTCACATGTATTAAGTGTACAGTTCACATGTTAACACCACCTTTATTTTCACTTGTGAAAAGAAAAACATTTTCACTTCAAGTGAATTACAGTTGTACATGTGAAATTTGCGGTTTCACATTGAATATGCAGTTTTCACACGTGAAAATGTCATGTTCAAATGTGGAATTCAATTTTCGCAGATGTGAAAATCATATTTTCAGTAACACATGTAAGAAAACTCCACATGTGAAAATCTTACTTTCACATGTGGAATTGCAAGTTCACATGTGGTGGTGAAATAGTGTTTTTCTCCTCACATGTGAAATGTGGTGTTAACATATTGCCTTAACAATGTTTCCACATGTGGAATTGCAAATTCTGTAATGCCATTCTGTTAAAAGGTAACTTGGCCTTCCTGAGTATAATAATAATAATAATTATTATTATTATTACAATTATTTCTTGTTTCTGAACTATCCATTTGCATGACTGCTGCAGGCGCATGCCTCTCTTCTTCATACGTTGGTAAGTGACCGATGGAAGAAGCCCAGCGAAAATACATTTTTCACATGTGATTTGTTCACACAGTTGGTCAAACCACTTGTTTTTTCACATGCTCTTTTCACAATATAAAATATATATCCACAATATATATATTTTCTCTGCAAATGAATCCCTGGATGGTATTCATAAAGAGGCATATACAGTATCTATACAGGCCTTTTTGCCTTGAAGGGTCCTCCATTAATGTTATAAACGTTGCGTCATAACCATATAAGAAGAATGTTGTGAATGTTGAAGGTATAACAGAGAGGTGTGCATGTCTCTCAGGCTAAGTTCTGAATTCAGTGATGTTCGGTGTGATAGCTGAGCTGGGGATTGGGCATGTATTGCCAATGAGGCTGGCTGGAGGTGTGTGGCGGAGTTGGGCGCGTTGTGGATGTGACTAGAGGTGTTTAAGGTGGGCGGTACAGGGTGCGGAAGCTCTGTAGGAATGGGGGACCCCTGACAGACCCTGCCTCTTCTCCTCAGCTCTTTGACGCGGAGTGAGGTGTCTCCCGGGGTGGCCTCTGTCAGCTCTATTTCTCCTCAAAGCAGATATACACCTCCAATAGAGGGCTGTCTCTCCATTCTCACCCTTCACCCCTGGGCCTAGCTGCCTGCATGGGACACTGCCATCCTCTCATGGACAATCTAATATGTAGGCCTGCGCTGTCCTTCTGTTCAGAGAACATGTAAGACATGTTGGTACCCCCCCATTCATTGTTGTCTTTTCTACCATCCTTTTTCGTGATTGTAGCATAAGTATTTTGGTAGCTTCTTTTATTTTAATATAATGTCATGGGCTTTTATAATATAATATAATGTCATGGGTTTTTAACAATCTATTGTACAGATTGGTACAACTGGAACAGCATGGGCAATGACTATAGGCGTGTTAGCTGACAACGTCACTAAATGATGTTGGTGATTAAGTGGGGCAGAAGTCTGTGTGTTGTTGTGATTCTGGATGGTCAGATAGCTAGCAACAATGCTATCTGAAGAAGCTGCCATGTGGGGAATCGTAGGGGGCTTGTTTCAGCTAGATTTATCTTGTTTTTGGTGCCATGTTTTGTTTTGAGGTCTTTTGACTGATGTCACGTCTATGCTAATATGCCTCAAATTCAATAACCAACAATTGTAACAATGTATTTGAGAGACAACAAGTGCTCATTGTGCAAATTCTTTAAGTTTTCAATAAACAGTGGAGACTAAATACAGCTTACACGTTGTCAACAAAGTAAGCCAACCCCGTCTGTTTTGCCCCATAGTTGCGCACGCGTCAGTTTTGTCGCTAAACAATCAAACGTCTATACAACACTGCCTCACAGAAGGTGACTTACATTGCTGTTCAGAATGGGAACCAATTTTTCTTTGTTAGCCAGTCAGTCATTAGCCTAGTTACACATCTGGATCCCCACAGCAATATAAGAATATGGAATGTTCCTTCAAAAAAAAAACAATTAACCCAACTGGAGAGGAGCATCTTGTTTGCCTATCCCCCTTAATGGATTGGACCAAGGTCTTTTGAAATGAAAACTTATCAAGGAGAAATAGTGAAAGCCACCTTCCGCTCATAACCCAGAGAACCCCTATTCCCTCAATGCTGTCTATTCTTTGGAGCTAATGCAATTTTTCAAACATTACATATTTTTGCCCTGTCAGATTTTCTCCATATTTAAACGCAAAGCAGTTTTATTTTATCACTTACAGTATATTCATATGGTATTGTTTCATTTACACTATGAATGATGAACAAAAAGGGTATTTCCAGAGCTGAATAGACTTTTGCATCAGAGCTCAAATTGTCTTCTGCACGTAAAGGTTTGCATTATAATTGTGTTTTTTTACATATTGACTTCACATTTTTGTTTAATGTTCTCCAAGTATCTTTAGTCAATATCCATTGTTTCTCTTCTCTGTTTCGAAAAGATTAAAAGTATTGTATCACCATTGGCCTCAGGGTCAGGGGCATTTCTTCCAGTAACCTTTCCCCCTCAGACATGACTCAGTAACTGGTGACATTTGGAAAATGGGTAAAAAAGCATTTACCCTGCACTGACTTTATAATGTTCAGCGTATAAAGAGTTTTGAGGTGACCAGAAATAGAGGGATGATTTGAATGATGTTCCATGATGTTCTATAAAAATTGTATATCATCATGTTCCATTTAAACCTTGGCATTTGGTGTATAGGTCACAAAAATGGTTCCTTATTTCTGTTATGTTTAAAAGGTTGAGACTGTAATTGGACTCGCAGTTACTGTCTTCAGCTCTTTGCCATGATCTTCATATCCAGATAACTAGATACATAGAGAGTCAGAAACACTCACTGAAAACTAGTACATTTTGGTCTGATCCATCAAAAAAGGCATTGCCTAACCTGAGGTGATCAGTAATATATAAATCAAATCACATTTTATTTGTCACATACACATGGTTAGCAGATGTTAATGCGAGTAGCAAAATGCTTGTGCTTCTAGTTCCGACAGTGCAGTAATATCTAACAAGTAATCGAACAATTCCCCAACAACGACCTAATACACACAAATCTAAAGGGGTGAATGAGAATATGTACATGTAAGCATATGAATGAGCGATGGGGTTCCCACCAAATTTGATGTTGTTTTTAAATAATTTCCTGCAATGTTTTCAGATTTCCTTGCCATTTTAAAACACTATATATTATGTATCTATCTAAGAGAGGGGGATAGGCACTGTCTCATCTTGAGATTGTCATATCAGCTGAGATACATTATATTGATAAAATTGCTACCTGAACTTCACTAATCAGCATTTGTAGTATTATGCATATTCCACTGTGTGTTTATGTAATTTAGCCTATCCACAATTGAATAAAAGTCAAGTACTCAGTGAACAATCAACTAGAATTGCTTGCACCCACAAATACCTCTAAGATTAAACAATATTTTCATACACAATTTGGTAATTGTTTATCTTTTACAATTGCAGGTCCTCTTCCACCTCAAGAATATGAACGCAGCATGTTGGGATGGAAAAACAATGAGCTCCTCCTACCTACCTGCTCTCGTCAGCGGAAAACTTCTTAAAAATATATTATTCTACTGTAGAATATGTTGATCTGTCACTCTAACACAGAGGTCCCTCTGAGGCCGAGTCTAATGAGGAATTATTCAGCCCTATTGACGATGAGAAGGCCACACACCCCGTAGACATGAGGCCAGCATTATCTTCCCTCTTCTCACACAGAAATGAGTAAACAGCCCCAGTGCCTCCTGTTACCAAGCGACATTAGGCTACACACTGAACTGAACTGCCCCTCAGGAAGACCAGGAAATGAGAATGGAGCACTATGAGATGTCATCTTGTCAGAACATGGATGTCAAAGCCTTAGTGACCAAAGTTTTTCGACAGATGTGGAATAAATTTGTAAGCACACTAATCTTCTTGAAAAATGACTGCTAACCATTCAAATGTGATTGATATCTTCTAATGTTGATATAAGGTTGTGTAATGGTTGATGTTAACCATTTTTGACAGACAAATTCAATGTATGTCAGAGAATACAAATATATTATGTATAGAACCCCTGTATACAACTTCAGTATAAAGCTTCTTCAATAACAAAGCTTTGCCTTATGCTCTCTTACTGACTGTCAATACATTTTTCCCTTGAACTTTGGGGTATATTCCTGGTTCAGGAAGATGTGAGACACTCAAAACTTGTTGGCAGACATCTAGGTGGGACACTCACCCTTGGACTTGGAAACCAACTGCCAGCTTTGAAAAGTGTCATGATTAACAAGAGGGCTCTCTTGAACTCACCTTCAGTTGGAACACCCATGAACCTATGCCTATGTAGAGGAACGGGGACAGGGGTTGAGTAGAGGAACTGTCTGAGGCATCGCTATACCCATGTCTCATGACAAGAAATTCAGAAGCCTCCTTCCAGCTGTCCGATGATGTGGAGATTTATGTGGTAGTATAGGCAGAGGCCGGGCCAGTGGGCCAGGCAGTGTGACCATTTCCTTTTAAGCTGACAGTTGTGTGTGATAGTTGGCTTCCAATGAAGTTTGACTCAGTGTATCTGGAAGCTGTCATGAGTAAAAGCTTAAAAGGGTCAGGACATATCAGAGAAGATACATGGTGAATGGGGAGGACAGCTGTTTGGAGGGAACACAAGCAGTTCAACAAGCTGGAGAGGACCAGAGACGATCCCCCTGTCCTGATACAATCAGGAGCAGAGCCTGATCCACCATGGTGCCTGCTTGTAGCTATGGAGATGGATTGAGACCATGTCCTCTGCTCTGAGACTTGACTTTCCAACTCTGTTAAGGCCAGACACAATTCAGGGTAGCATAATGCCCTAATCGAGGCAAATTGTAAAAACTAGCCTTTGGGTTTTTACAATGTCTTCTGTTTAATAAAGCTCATTAACTGCGGTGTGGAAAACAAATGGGCAGAATTATCGGTATGCTCATTGGCAATGTGTCATTTCTGGTTAGAGCAGGAAGAAGTCACTCACTCCGGGTCCTGCCTTCCACCTCTCAGGAGGGAAACCACTAATGGCTTCTGAAAGCAGGGATCGAAGGCACTCATAAAGGCCTCAAGGAGACGGGAAAGGAATATGTTATCTCAATTCTTTATAATCTGAATGCTTGATGTACTGTACAACACAGCCTCACAGCAGGATATTGGCATCATGTTGCAATACGGTAGCTGATTCCAGCTGGACTGATATTTGTCAAAAGCATCTCTCTGACAGACTATCTTAGAGTCTTCTAATTCACCACAAGGGAGCTCAGGGGAGATCAATGCCTATAGCACAACTAACCCTGGACTGAGCCATTCATTCTTCAATCTGTTAATCACAACCACATATTGTTGTACTGATGCTTATGTCAAGTTTGATTAACAATTTTGATCTGTGAGGTTTTTCTAACTTGCTATACTGTACATTCTCAAAACATCATTCTATGTTTTGCATGATGTGTACTGTACTACATCCTGGTAAATTCCTTGAGTTCATTAAAACAGCAAAACATTGAGAAGTAACTTGAATGTTCAAAAGGGTATAAAGAAAAATTGTATCAGTCATGTTTTACATCTGTGACAAACACAAATATGATTTATTATTTTTGCCCCATAGTCAACCTAGTTTTATTATTCAAACTTTCCTATCCCTGTAAACGTTTTAGAGGCACTTTGTGATGAACGTAACACACCATTCATGTCCATCTCCACAGCTTGTGAACCGCCTGCTGTGCCTCCTACTGTATGTTACTGTAGCTTGGTATCACTGGCTTTACAACTCAATCAGCTGGCCATGATCTCCCTACCTCATCAATGCTCCCTCTCACCATAATTTATGATAGAGCCATGATTTATAGGCCACGCTCAGAAGAAACAGCATAAATGACTCTTATTTACTCTGCAGGTGATAAAGATCCAGTCAAATAATGCCCCCTGAGCATCATTTTTATAGAACAAATGAAACTTGTTATCAGGGAAAAGCTGGTCAAGTTTATCAATTAAAAGTCTTATTTTTTATCCCTCTGTAATGGTCCAGTATAGGGAAAGTGCTATTTAAAATGATTGATTTTATTATTTCTTCATCTATTAAAGTACGAGACATTTTAGCACAAGTAATCAGGACTACAAATATTGAGTCAGCGTAAATGTCTAATCCTGGCAGTATACAACTTCAAAATTCATTTTCTCAATGTTTTCTATTTAAATGCACTCTGCTGGGGCTGTGCTGTGGCTTCAGATATGGGCAAGTAACTCAAACGTTATACGAACCAGAGAAAGAAAGTAATTATGGTGACAAGTGATGTAATGTCTATGACAATAATGAGGTACAACTACTTTGAAAATATTGTTTTAACAGAAGCATGCCATTTCAAGACTTTAAAATGCCCAAACTCACAACTTAAATAATGAATAAAAGCCATCACAGTGTCCACATGTATTTATTATTGTCAGGAAATGAGTATGATGAATAATGTAGATGGTATTTAATTGAATTAATGTAATTGACTCCAATCCTTTACAATATTGTCCATAATTCACCCACTTACTGTATGTACTATACATCAGTAGCTCCCAAACTGTGCCCAAGGTGTACCAAGGGGTCTGCTGGGGGAGGGGGCATGGGGGTATAACTTGTCAAAAATGCCCAGATCAACTAGGCATTGTCAGCTAACATTTTTTTATTTTGATTTTTTAGCGACTCAGATATCGCATGAATACACATTAGACATGGCAAAATGTCTAGAATTTCAAGAACATTTACTCTTTAATTTAATCCTTTTCTTTGCACCCCATGACAAAATGTGTAGAATTGCAGGAAATAAGCTATAAACCTGCAAACTTCTCTCCACCAACAAGAGGGGTGTGAACAGTTTGTGTCATGAACAGCGCTTGTGCCCATAAAAATAGACGTGGGGCTTGCGCACACACACAGGGCGGCTCGGGATGTTCCCCAATGCTGGTAGAGGGGCCCCGAGTGAAAAGGTTTGGGAACCCCTGCTGTACATGTATCATGTTCCATTTCTAGTGCTGTGTCACATATCTGCAGAGAGTGGGTACTTCTTAATGGTTATGCTCAAAATATTGTATTTTCAGCGATATACTAGCCTATATGAAATAGCATTTCACTTGAATCCTTCTGATTGTATCCATTGTTCCCCTGGTGCTCCACCAAAATGAAGAGTCCCTGCAGAATCTAGAACAGAAAGAGTTCAAATCTATGATCCTCTGAGCATGTGTCCACAGAAAATGAATGAGGTTCAAGAAATGTTTTAAAGATAAAAAAAAAGAATCAGGAGAATGAGGGAAAGAATAGAAGTTGAATATATATTTCACATGATAAGAGAAAGATGAAGCGCAGGAAAAAGGATTCTATTATAGCCCCCGACAGTTACAGAACTGCTGCTGTGTGAAGTAGCGTCTGTTGAAAAGATTGATGCAATAAGGACTGACCTTGGCTTGGAGCAGGAGTCAGTGATGTATGTATGAGCATCTCCTTGCTAAATGGACCCAGATTTGTGGCACTAATATACAAGGAATCCCAGTACCAAACTCACCATAGCTATACATCAACAGCCACTTTGGGTGTCATTTCTGGTTTATATTTTACTATTGTTGTACTGCTTTTAATTCATGTCACTCTCGATGGTTCATGTGGAACAGTTGTATTTATTTTTGCTGTGTGGAGATACCATACAGATGACTCCCATCAAATGTAACTGTGTGGGTTAACAGTGTTGAGTAAACCCCATACAGCATATAAAATCTAGATAGTCGGTTAAATTTGAGCCAATTTAGATTTCCTATGTTTTTGCTCTCCAAAAGAAAAAGGATAGAGCTTGTGTGCTCTAGATCTTGCGTTAATTTGTTGTTCTCAAATCAGTCGCACTATATAATACTGTTATCTACAAATTATTTACAAATTATGTTTCGAAATATTGTTCCGTCATATTCTCTGGTATTATTTGACATTCATATTCAGGTTGTAGCCTTTGTTGCCCTTGTTGTGTGGGGGAAAGACATGGTCTTGGGGTATGGCTAGAAAGGTTAGTTTTTACACTTTTATACATGCCTCCTGATTTAATTTATTATGTTTTGGTAAAGCTGAAGGATGATTGTGGATATAGGACCAAGCATGTACACTATATATACAAAGGTATGTGGACACGGATTCGGCCATTTCAGTCACACCCATTGCTGACAGGTTTATAAAATCGAGCACACAGCCATGCAATCTCCAAAAACGAACATTGGCAGTAGAATGGCCTTACTGAAGAGCTCAGTGACGTTCAACCTGGCACCGTCATAGGATGCCACCTTTCCAACAAGTCAGTTTGTCAATTTCTGCCTTGCCAGAGCTGCCCCGGTCAATTATAAGTGCTGTTATTGGGAAGTGCAAACGTCTAGGAGCAACAACGGCTCAGCTGCGGAGTGGTAGGCCACATAAGCTCACAGAACGGGAACGCCGAGTGCTGAAGTGCGTAACGCATAAAAATCATCTGTCCTCGGTTGCAACACTCACTACCGAGTTCCAAACTGCCTCTGGAAGCAATGTCTACACAATAACTATTTGTTGGGGGCTTCATGAAAGGGGTTTCAATGGCAGAGCAGCTGCTCACAAGTCTAAGATCACCATGTACAATGCCAAGTGTTGGCTGGAGTGATGTAAAGCTCTCTGCCATTGGACTCGGGAGCAGTGGAAATAAGTTCTCTCGAGTGATGAATCACACTTCACCATCTGTCAGTCCAACAGACGAATATGGGCTTGGCGGATGGCAGGAGAACTCTACATGCTCGAATGCATAGTGCCAACTATAAAGTTTGGTGGATTAGGAATAATGGTCTGGGGCTGTTTTTCATGGTTAGGTCTAGGCCCCTTAATTCCACTGAAGAGAAATCTTAACGCTACAGCATCCAATTACATTCTAGATATTCTGTGTTTCAAACAGTTTGGGGAAGGCCCTTTCCTGTTTCACCATGCTCAAAGCGAGGTCCATACAGAAATGTTTGGACGAGATAGGTGTAGAAGAGCTTGACTGGCCTGCGCAGAGCCCTGACCTCAACCACACCTTTGGAGGAATTGGAACGCCGAGTGCGAGCCTGACCTAATCGCCCAACATCAGTGCCCAACCATACTAATGCTGTTGTGGCTGAATGGAATCAAGTCCCCTCAGCAATGTTCCAACATCTAGTGGAAAGCCTCCCCAGAAGAGTGGAGGCGGTTACAGCAGCAATGGGGGGGGGGGGGGTAACTCCATATTAATGCCCATGATTTTGGAATGAGATGTTCGACGAGCAGGTGTCCACATACTTTTGGTCATGTAGTGTACATTCTGCTGTGTCTCTGGTGGTGCACTGTATACATTGCAGGTCATACCTAACAATGACCTAACAATGACCTAACAATGACCTAACAATGACCTAAATAGCAATAACTTCAAATTATTTAAAATCAACAATGTTTTTGTAAATGTGTAATTTATAATGCATATTGTATAACAGGAGTCTGATTATGGCTAAGAATAATATTGTGGTGTGTGCTGTAAATTAACCAATTACACTGGGTATACAAAACATTAATTAAGAACACCTTTCTAATATTGAGTTTGCCCTCAGAACAGATTCAATTTATCGGGGCATGGACTCTACAAGGTGTCGAAACCCTTCCACAGGGATGCAGGCTCATGTTGACTCCAATGATTCCCACGGTTCTGTCAAGTTGGCTGGATGTCCTTTGTGTGGTAGACCATTCTTGATACACACACAAAACTGTTGAGTGTGAAAAACCCAGCAGCATTGCAGTTCTTGACAGAAACTGGTGCGCCTGGCACCTACTACCATACCCTGTTCAAAGGAACTTAAATATTTTGTCTTGCCCATTCACCCTCAATGGCACACATACGCAATCCATGTTTCAATTGTCTCAAGGCATAAAAACCTTTCTTTAACCTGTCTCCTCCCCTTCATCTACACTGATTGAAGTTGATTTAACAAGTGACATCAATAAGGGATATTAGCTTTCACCTGGATTCACCTGGGCAGTCTATGTCATAGGAAGTGCAGGTGTTCCTACTGTTTTGTACACTTAGTGTATGTAGCAGCTTAGTACACTCTAATGAACATCTACAGGACACTAAAAAGTGTCCTGTAAGTGTCCTGTAAGTGTTGACCTACATTTAAAAAAATAGAGGTCCTTCATGCTGTAGCCCCAGGCTAGTAGCACGTGCCTAAGCAGGGATGAGCAGTTACCATCCTCCCTTGGACCTAATTTAGGCACTCCAACTTAAACATGTCTTTCAATTGTATATTTCATAAGAGGTAGATTGGTCCATTCATCGTCAGGGGCTGACACCTGAAGTGAACTCTCCCTGTTCTGGCATTTGTAATGTAATGAGACTCAACAGCCGTTTAAAACTACTGATAATCACAAGTGATCCCAAAAAAAGGTAATGGTTTGCCCTGATGCTGTATCTACAGGCGGTACCTTTAGCATTAAACTGATCTATCTTGTATATGGAGAATTCTCTGTTAAGTATAGGGTTTACGTGACTTAACCAATATGTAGAATTATCAGGTGGTGGTGCTGTATGTTTGTTGCTGTTAACAATGTTAAGCCTCTCTTCCTGTAACCAGCCCTGTCATCCAGCCATGTGTACAGTGTACCTAATGACAGAAAGAGGAGATGGACTGTATGACTGATCAAATGGCCATTACTAAACTGGATTAGACAGAGATCCACTTCAATTAATCCTGACCTCATCTGCACCTGTGCCATTAAGGCGGAGAGGAGGCCAGGTGTTGCCATCTTCCAGTACAGGTCCCAATACAGTTGTCTCAAGACTCCATTTAGATTTAGTTTAGAATATTTAATTCAGTGCCTATACGAATTTAGTATATTATCCATAATCCAGGAGTAGAAACCTTCTCCGGGTGTGAATTGGTGTGAATTAGCAATCATTTAAAGTGAGAGGTACAGTGTGTAAAAGTGAATGCATATCACTACACGTTGCACTACTGGTCAGTACAGTGCAATCAAACATTTTCCTCCAATATCTCCACGTCCCATTTTATTCCATTCCTCAAATATCCAATATATAAACAGTGGGGAGAACAAGTATTTGATACTATTTGATACACACAACACAAATCCAGAAAATCACGTTGTATGATTTTTAAGTAATTCATTTGCATTTTATTGCATGACATAAGTATTTGATCACCTACCAACCAGTAAGAATTCCAGCTCTCACAGACCTGTTTTTCTTTAAGAAGCCCTCCTGTTTTCCACTCATTACCTGTATTAACTGCACCTGTTTGAACTCGTTACCTGTATAAAAGACACCTGTCCACACACTCTATCAAACAGAGTCCAACCTCTCCACAATGGCCAAGACCAGAGAGCTGTGTAAGGACATCAGGGATAAAAGTGTAGACCTACACAAGGTTGGGATGGGCTACAGGGCAATAGGCAAGCAGCTTGGTGAGAAGGCAACAACTGTGCAAACATGCAAGATCTCACCTCGTGGGGCATCAATGATCATGAGGAAGGTGAGGGATCTGCCCAGAACTATACGGCAGGACCTGGTCAATGACCTGAAGAGAGCTGGGACCACAGTCTCAAAGAAAACCATTAGTAACACACTACGCCGTCATGGATTAAAATCCTGCAGCACACGCAAGGTCCCCCTGCTCAAGCCAGGGCATGTCCAGGCCCGTCTGAAGTTTGCCAATGACCATCTGGATGATCCAGAGGAGGAATGGGAGAAGGTCATGTGGTCTGTTGAGACAAAAATAGAGCTTTTTGGTCTAAACTCCACTCGCCGTGTTTGGAGGAAGAAGAAGGATGAGTACAACCCCAAGAACACCATCACAACCGTGAAGCATGGAGGTGGAAACATAATTATTTGGGGATGCTTTTCTGCAAAGGAGACAGGACGACTGCACCGTATTGAGGGGAGGATGGATGGGGCCATGTATCACGAGATCTTGGCCAACAACCTCCTTCCCTCAGTAAGAGCATTGAAGATGGGTCGTGGCTGGGTCTTCCAGCATGACAACGACCCGAAACACACAGCCAGAGCAAATAAGGAGTGGCTTCGTAAGAAGCATCTCAAGGTCCTGGAGTGGCCTAGCCAGTCTCCAGACCTGAACCCAATAGAACATCTTTGGAGTTAGCTGAAAGTCCGTATTGCCCAGCAACAGCCCCGAAACCTGGAGGATCTGGAGAAGGTCTGTATGGAGGAGTGGGCCAAAATCCCTGCTGCAGTGTGTGCAAACCTGGTTAAGAACTACAGGAAACATATGATCTCTGTAATTGCAAACAAAGGTTTCTGTACCAAATATTAAGTTCTGCTTTTGTGATGTATCAAATACTTATGTCATGAAATAAAATGCAAATGAATTACTTAAAAATCATACAATGTGATTTTCTGGAGTTTTGTTTTAGATTCCGTTTCTCACAGTTGAAGTGTGCCTATGATAAAAATTACAGACCTCTACATGCTTTGTAAGTAGGAAAACCTGCAATATCAGCAGTGTATCAAATACTTGTTCTCCCCACTGTATATATATATTGGTCTTTGTATAGCTGTGAAATGCATTGACACAGAAGTCAGAAAAGGTTGTCTTTGTTTCTTTTAAGTCCCTACCAGCATTACATTTTGTATTAAATCGTTGTACATCATTTTAAAGTTAAAATCATCCCCTGGTGCCTGTAATAAAGCCCTGATAAGTCTCCTTTCATCACTGTGCTGCTTCAATTTTATTGTGCCACAGAAGTTATTTAATCAGTGTTACAGTCTCCCATTCACAGTGTATTACCAATTCTGTCTGTGATCTTTATCAGTGCAGTGATGTATGTATGAGGCAGATGTTCCACGAGGAAGGAATCCGAGGCCATGAATGAATGAATTATTGGATTCAGGAATGGGAGCTATAGATATGGAATTTTGAGCCCTGTAATATGTTTGCTTTCTATTCCTTATCTTGCCAGACAAAAATATACCTTATCTTAGACTGCTTAGAACTGTGTGAATGAGAAGAACCATCCAGATCTTTCTCCCATTCAATTGATTTGTATGTGTGTGCTGTTGTTGTTGTTTTCAGAAATGAATGACTTGAAATGTGTTTGTCCAGTATTCAAATAAATTAACATTCTCTCCTTTCAATTTTTGAAATTGGTATGACAGCATGTACAGTTGTACTGTACAATAACTTGCTTAAATGACAGCATCCCCTTCTCTCTCTAAGTGGAATACCAGTCTCTCTCTCTCTCTCTCTCTCTCTCTCTCTCTCTCTCTCTCTCTCTCTCTCTCTCTCTCTCTCTTTCTCTCTCTCTCTCTCTCTCTCTCTCTCTCTTTCTCTCTCTCTCTCTCTCTCTCTTTCTCTCTCTCTCTCTCTCTGTGATGGACAAAACTAAGAGCTGACAGACATTGGCAGGTATAGATGTCAAGTGTTTCCCCTTCATCTTGTTTGAAATGTGAGTTTCCAGTGAGAGTGTGGACATTGAAGATACGGCCACAATACAACATGCAGCTGCAAGCCTCAAATTACAGGAAGATATTGGATAATGAGGGTGGACGGGGCGGAATCATCACTTCAGATCACAATAATATTATCCCTTTCCCCACTCCCCTAGCATCTTCTATGACGGTGTGATATTTCCATTTTACTTTAGTTTAATCATGGTCCTCTAAATAAAACCATAGCCTTCAGGCACTCCCCAGTCAGTTTAGCACTGCACTGGTTCTGACAGCAGTCATGACAAGTAGATTGCACAGTAAACTCCCCCCAGTCAAATAAAGAGTACAAATTAAACATATGGAGACTGTAAAGATTCTGAAATGGAGTGACTCATGCTTATTTTGGGGTTATTATTATAGAACAATGTAATAGTTTATGATATGACCTTATTTGCTAGCCTTTTTTTGTGACACAGGATATTTTAAATCAAATATCAAAACTCTTTCAAGGTTTATGCCCTCAGCTACACTGCAAAATGTGAAATCAAAGCAAGCCTAAATATGTTATATTTAGTGATAATTAACTTCAAATTAGTGTTGTTTTCTTGTTTTGTCTTACCAAGCTAAATCAAATACCTGACTATAATATATAATGTAGGATGTCTCTTATTGTATATCTTCTGAAAGGTAAACATCTGATATACAGATAGAAAAAGGCATCCACTCTAAAAAGTGAAATCCAAGCAAGCCTTAATATCATATATTGAGTGATCATCTTTTATTTTTTTTACCAAGCTAAATTTAACGTCATTGTCAGATAAATTAGCTTAAGGCTTAATACAAGTAATTTATCCTATTTCATTATATATTTCTAGATATTTTACCTTAATAAGATGTTTATGGTAATATATTATATAAGACTTTTTTTAGGTTCAAATAAGCAAATTTATCTACCAAAGATGCTCTATAAAAAAACAGTGAATTATCAGTCAATATATGATAAAGGCTTGCTTGGTTGTCCCTTTTTAGAGTGGATGCCTTTTTCTATCTGTATATCAGATGTTTACCTTTCAGAAGATATACAATAAGAGACATCTATATCATACATTATATATTATAGTCAGGTATTTTTGTGGAGCAAAATATTTTGAGAGCTGACACTGGATGATATTATATATTATCATATTTCTATTGGCAACTTTGAGTTTTGATGTTGTGTTTACGGGTCACAAAATAATTTCCTATTTTTCTTCCTATTTTTCTGTCCATTCTAATGGTGTGTATTGCTCCCTGCAACCCAGGTCTCCTCCAAGATCTCATTCCTTTGTTGCACTGGGGCTGAAAACTATGTTAACCTAGTAATTGGCACTGGGCCTTCCCCATTATACGGCTTTCTATTGAGCCGTTCTACATGACTAGTTAAAGAAGATGGCATGAAGATTAATGATGGCCATCTAATACAGGAGGGGGTACCTCTCCAACACTTCCAATGAGGAGATATCAGAGCCCAACAACAGCCTGCCGCTTGCCTCTCTCTCTCTCTCCCTTTTTTCTTTACCTTTTTGATATTGCCTGCTTTAACCTGTGAACTCTGGACCTTCCACTTCTGTTGCTAGCCGCCATGGCGTCCTGCCTTTGATTGATGTCACTACACCAGTCAGTCTTTTCCCTTTGAATTGAAGGGGCTACTGCTCCAAAATAGATTTTCCAGCTCAATTCATGAAGGCTGCCACTAGATAGAATGGCAGGGCAGCCCTTTATGCAGTTTCATTGTTCATTCACTGTTGCCAGTGCTACTTTGGATGGGGTCCACCCCCTGGATTCTGCTTCATATTGTCTAGGGGGACTTTTATTTCAAGCCACATGTCACCAAAGATGCTGAATTGATCAAACTGAAAGTAACCTCAGTATTACCACTAGAGATTGGATTTACTGTTCCAGTGAGATGGATTTAAATTGAAAACACATGTAACTACAATGATAACCCTATAGTTAATAGCTACCCTTCCTCAGACATTGTCCAGCTTACAAATGTGGAATCAGAATGTGGAACCTCCTTTGTATTGAGAAGTAAATGTTATACTCTAATGGATTTTATCTGATGCGATGTTTGAGATTTGAGATGTTGAGTGCAGCGTGTTCTTGTGGGGCTCTTGTAATCAGATAAATTAGCTAAAGCTATCAAAACATTGCAATAACACTTAGCATTGCTATAAACCTGAGTGCTGCAACTGTGGTGGGTGGCTATATGACAGACGTCAGTTGAGCTTTGCGATTTATCTGTGCTCCCCTGTCCTATCGATCGGCTCTAAGGAGACCTCACACTGCCTCTCAGGAGGGACCCCCTTAAGACATGTTCAACAGCACACTCACTGTTTAAAAACCAACACACACACACAAGGATGAGACAGAGAAACAGTATATGTGTGCTTATGTGTGTGTGCATCTGCGTGCGTAACATTAGTACATAAGGAAAGAATGCAGTTAATGAAATTAAATAGAAAGCATGTGTGACTACAAAAGTGACCCGTGTTTCATTTGTGCATGTAATCAATACTATACCTCGGCCTCTCTGGGTTGTTACTTTAATCAGGAACAAGCTCTATCCCTCTTAATCGCTTAGTGTCACGTCCTTAGTTCCTTTTTTATGTCTCTATTTTGGTTTGGTCAGGGTGTGAGTTGGGGTGGGCATTCTATGTTTTTCATTCTATGTTTTCTTCTGTGTGTTGTATTTCTATGTGTTTGGCCTGGTATGGTTCCCAATCAGAGGCAGCTGTCAATCGTTGTCTCTGATTGAGAACCATACTTAGGTAGCCTGTTCCCACCTGTGTTTGTGGGTAGTTGTTTTCTCTTTTTGTATTCTGTACCAGACAGAACTGTTTCAGTTTCGTTCATTCTCTTTTGTTGTTTTTCCGTTCAGTGTTCAATTCATAATAAAAGGATGAACACGTACCACACTGCACCTTGGTCCTCACCTTCTTCAACCCACGACAGCCATTACACTTCGTCCCAGGATGAATGTTTTGCAAATGTAGCTGAACATAGGCTTTGATATATGCATTTGATATACTGTAGGCATATGTATGGAATATATGAGGCTTCTCTTTCAATGGGTTTTCTGAATGTTATAATTTCAACTTGGATAGCAAATTATATCAATTATTATGTTAAGATTTTTTGTCTTACAAAGACACCTTTTGTCTTATTAATCATGAACGAAAAGTATGACACATAAGGGCGCCCAATCATATGGTGCATATTTCCTCATCCTTTTAACAAATATGTTTCATAGCCCTATTAAAAGGGGTCTTCATCTGTCCTGTCAAAAGGCAGCCTAGCAGGGTTTTTTAGTTTAATTACACTATCCAATTAAAAAAAACTCTCTGCCGCATTCTGATTTTCCTCTCCTTGGGTTTGAGTAGATATGACATTTACAAGGCTCACCTTTCAAGCAGACAATGGTGTGATTGATGAGGTGCAGACGCTATGAAGGAGGCGATTGCCATGTGGAAGCAGTGCTTAGTGCACTTTGATTGATTTATCATCTGTTTCTGAAACAAGGCTGCCTGTTCCCAGCCTCACACTGCTAGGTGATGGTGTAAAGGTGTGTTGTAGCCTTGGTGCACAGGGCGTGGAGTTCAAATAGCAGCTTGTACAGAGGTTAGAGCATGTAGGCTAGGCCGTATTGCTTTTTATTGTCAGGAATTGGCCTCCTATGTGTGATAGAGTGAGTACCTCTAGAGGTGTTTCTGTATTACATTTAGCTCGTGTTTTGTTAGGGTCGTGTCCAGTTGATATTTTCATAATTGACGTTGACTGGCTCTAGGCTACCAGCAGGGGCCTCTCGTTAGCTGTCTTGCTGTTTTGTTTGTTTAGCGAGTGATTAATTCACTCTGATCACAGAAAATGGGTGATTGAAAGTGGATCAACCCAAAATGCGAAAATGTAGGACTCTATTCAATCTGTATCGCTGAAGCATTTAAAGAAATGTAAAGGCAATTTCCTATTGAGCCAACATCTGTAGCGTTTACCGGGAATGCAGTCTCCGCTAACGCAGGAACATTTTCTTTAAATTTCTCTCACGCTGTAACGCTGAATTTCAGCGATACGGATAGAATAGAGCCCGTCGTTGGGATTTTTAGAGGCTGAGAGATACTAAAGGATAGTTGTCTTGAGAACAATTACCATGCATCTATTACAAACGTGATGACTTTTATTTTAATCTCCAGCACATTCAGCGTTACTTAACTCAGCGTTACTAAACTCCAAAATTGAAATGATACTGTACAGGTTTCACTATACCTCACATTCTAAACTCCTTATTTTTTCAACTGAAATTGTTTAATGGGTCGATTATAATTCTACTTTACAATGAACCTGAGTGATTATCTTGAACAAAAAGACAACTTATATGCAATTAATCACTTTGAAGTTTCACATCACAGGCATAAATGACTGCACAATGTTATCTTTGTAGCCTTTTGTTGTGCATCATTGGTCCATTTTAACACAATTTCAAACTTCGTTTTTAAAAGGCAACATCTTGATTGGAACATCTTGAAAAGCACAGCTGCATTGAGACCCAGTGAGGCGTGTGCGCTTGCTGCACTACTGAAACATGCCTCATCAGAATCCACTGATGAACGTAGCCTCTGACATCTCTTTTGTCTTAGCATTTGTACAGCACAAGAGTGAGCTACTATAGAAATGATTTGAATCACCTAAACTTAAAGTACCAGGGAGCGTCAACCTGTTTCAAATAAAATGCTCCAATTCTGAGAATGAATCATTTGATGTTTAAACCAAATTTTATTTTTCTGTCCTTCCTCTGCTCCAACTCAGCTAACCAAAGCCAAGGGTATAGGTGATGGTTCGCATTGTGAACTTAGAGAGGAGATGACGGTCAGCCCTTGGAGAGGAGATGACGGTCAGCCCTTGGAGAGGAGATGACGGTCAGCCCTTGGAGAGGAGATGGCGCTCAGCCCTTGGAGAGGAGATGACGGTCAGCCCTTGGAGAGGAGATGACGGTCAGCCCTTGGAGAGGTATAGGGTGAGCAACCTTTGTTGTTTAACAGTTGCCTCCTTGACAGCCTCCCCCACACAGCACTGAGAATGGCGTGGGGAGTCAGGAGACAGATGCTTAACGACTCCCCTGAGGCCCCGGCTCTGGCCCTTATCTCATTCCCAGTTTGTGCAGGTTGCTATAGAAACCGACCTGAACACTTGAAGGGATGAGCAACACTGCGTTAGCCTTACAAGCTATTAGCTGAATTTAGTGGACATGTCACCATCTGAAAACACTCAATGTTGAGGGCCAAATAATGTGTTTGAAATTACTGTATGTCTAGGTATTCCATCATTTTTTATTTATTTAACTAGGCAAGTCAGTTAAGAACAAATTCTTATTTACAATGACAGCCTACCGGGGAACAGTGGGTTAACTGCCTTGTTCAGGGGCAGAACGACAGATTTTTACCTTGTCAGCTCTGGGATTCGACCCAGCAACCCTTCAGTTACTGGCCCAATGCTCTAACCACTGCCTAACTACCTGCCGCGCCATAATGAACCTTGAACATGGACAAAAATGGAAATGTGAGGTTTTTGGTTGAAAAATGAATTCAGTGTTGTTTTAAATACTCTTCCAGATGAAATCACTGCACTGCTTTTCAAGCGTGTTGATCAGACAGGTGTTCTGACATTTCCCTCTCTCCTCCTCAGAGTAACATTTGGAATGACTGCCACTGTCTTAACTGTAACATTACTGCACAAGCTGTCAGTAACCTACATATGCACAAAGAGACAAATGCCCTTACACACTTCAAAAGTAAAAACTCTATGTCTATAGTATATCATTCACCTTCTAAATGATGTTTCCTAACTGATCCTAAAATGTAATTAAAATGGCTGCTTTAGTAACAATTTACTATGTAAGTACATTCATTAGTGTCTTGAGAGAATGACCAGATATCAGTGATTTCAGGTCTTGATTGTAACCAAGCTTGCTAAATGCAAAGATAATGCAGGAAGCTCTGGCAATGATAGCGTTAACAAAGTACATTTACCATCATGAATTTGACAATAAAGGGTGCTTCCTTTTAGTACGTCAAAAGGACAAATTCATGTACGAACAGTGATGAACAATTAGTGAAATAATTGGTCTTTCAATTTAAAGATTGATTGTGTAAAAGCTGTTTTCTGTTGAGAATCCATTAGTGAAAACAATTTTTCTGCACTTGTGACATATTGTGTTTTATTAATTTCTATTCCCATAGATGCATGATTCTTAGGTTCTTTGCTGCTTGGTCTTTGCCCTCTATGAAAAACTGTGCAGTTAAGGAAAAATGCATCAGAGTAACCACTTCTGCAACCGAATAAAGCCAATTTAATGAATATAGGAATACTGAGGTCTCCATTTTGAAATTGTGCAAAATTAACTTCTGTTAACGTCTGCTTGTGTCTTAATCACTCCTTTCGATAAACATTAAAGGAACAGTTCACTACCAAATCAAACTTGGTCAACTGTTTAAAGATCACATTGCATTACAGGGTTAGTTAATCAGTTTAATTGACCCGAGATTTTACAGAAGGTACATACAAAATATAAGAGGCAGGGTTGCAGCTCCACTATAAGGTGTTTTCTCCTTTGCATCTTTGGGTTTCAGAAGGCAACATGGCATCCTCTTTACATTTTCCAGGCTTAATTAGCACCTATACAAACGTCTCACACTGGGAGGAGAGGGGATGCCTAGGATGCCAGTGAAGGTTATCTCAGAGGCAAGCAGCTCAGATGATGCAGGCTCATTCACAGACTACCACAGGCAACACTGAGCCGGTTATGGTCTGTCATCCCACAAATTTTAAAACATCCCCTTAACTAGACTTTCTCCCTGTATTCGGATATGAGAGGGGGTTCTGCCCTTGAGTATGACTTGGATAGGCTAAGTACCTAGATGATTGATTCAGCATCTCCAACATTGTGATGAGGGGTTGGGGGGTTGAAAGTTATTAAAAACGTATCGAGCTGCCTTGATGATGAGGCGTCTCCCTGAACACAGCTCATGCGAGAGGCCTGTCGCCATCTTGAGTCCCCCGTCTGTTGTGCTGAAGGGACAGGGCTGATGCCATCTGTTTCCCATCCTCCCCACCCTTGGCCATGGACTCTGATGCCCCCTCATCCAGCCGGCTCACATTGTCTTTCTCTTCTCCTTGTAGGTCATGCAATATTTAAGCACATATCTCAGCAGTCATGACTATAGGCCTTTGAATTTCATGCTGCCATTGTCAATGAGATAGCACTGAAGGTGAGTAATGAGGAGAGCCACTGCTGCATCTTCTAGCTCTTGAGTAGTCCTGCATCTTTACATTTATGAACATAGACTATGTGGTACGTATAGACTAACTAAATTTAGATGATGCTGTCTCCATAGAGAAGTCAAGATACTTCACTGCTATGTGGCCCAGTTATGGTTAGACCTTGAAGTTGACAAGATAGCTGCATTCTGTTTTGTTTGTTTGTTAATCTAAGGCAAGAGGCAGGTGTAATGATTTTGTATCTTTTATTATCTGGGGTACTGTTTCAATCAGCCAGTCCCTCTCTCCGTTCCTCCCTCCCTCTGGGACCAGTAGCTGTGCCCCAGGGCAGTCTGGTCCTCCTGTGACTGACATCCACCGTCACTGCCCCCCGCCATGATGTTTCACACACAACCTGGGGGGCCCATGTAGAATTAGCTTCAAAACTACGCCACAGATAATTGTCTGGACAGGGAAGTGTATCA
Organism: Oncorhynchus mykiss; assembly: GCF_057628025.1. Taxonomy (NCBI): domain Eukaryota; kingdom Metazoa; phylum Chordata; class Actinopteri; order Salmoniformes; family Salmonidae; genus Oncorhynchus; species Oncorhynchus mykiss. The sequence goes on from NC_143027.1 coordinate 26,351,561, forward strand.
GCACTTTGTCATGTTCAAGTTCTTGCCAATCAACCTCTGTCTAATCCAGAAGACTACCCCCCATAAGCTCCTTATTTCAGTTGTTTCTCTCAGTTGGTATGTGCTAATGTAGTCCTCTGTCCAAACCATATGAACATAATTCATATGTATTAAAGGTGAAGAAAGCGCAGAAAGGAGGCGTTTGTGATTAATCGTTTCTCTGCGGTAGCTTTAGCGTATTAATAAACAGGGGGATTAAGAAGGTCAGGAATGACCTGGTGAACATAAAAAAAAATCTTACAACAATACACATATCTGACAGTAAAAAGACAGTAAGCATACACACACCGGCTCACGCATGAGCATGAATATAAATTACTCAAATGGCGTTACACAAACCAAATCTGGAAAGTGTGCTGGGATATCATTAATAATAAGGAGGCAGGACCTCATTTATTAGAATAGTGAGAAGTCATGTTTTCTCTGAAGTGGCCTATTTAAAAGTGAATCTGTGGGAATAGAGAGGCGCAGGCAGCATGCCTCTGTCTGACTCTGAGCAGGTCCTGCAGCACTCTACTGGGAGGAGACGAGGGACGGCTCCATAGCAGCTGCACACAGGCCTCATTCTGCTGGGACAGCGAGCAAAGGAGAGAAGGGCACAGGAAATATTTTTGTCTGAAGCTTTGCATAAACTAGATTTGCTTTGGATTGCGATTTCACTCTCCCTATCATGTGAGGATCAAGGATTTTATTAGCCATGAAAATGTTCTGTATATTTTTATGTCTAAAGCTATAAAATGTAATGAAAGGGGAACACCCAACGGTGCATAAAAAATGTTAAGACTTTAGCACTTCAGTATAGGACCCAGCTGATACAAGGCCAAAGGGTTCATTTTTATCTTTTGATTCTCACATTAACCTTCCATTAAAAATTATCTAGGTTATCATCACTTCAGTTTTAAGATAATAAATTCCATCTTTATGAGCCGTCTTAGTGGAGAATTATCATGATGTTATAGTTTAAGTAACATATGTTCCAATTCAGTGACATCTACCGGATTTGATGCGGCATCAGCCATCCATTCACATCATCATCATTTCATGGCACTAAATTCCCTGCAATAAGTCGCCCATGGATGTTGGTTATCAAGCAGCACATGGATCTGGAAATGAGCAGCCTGCAGCTTTGGGAGCAAGAGACATCCAAATCTTCTTGTTTCCAAAACTCTCATCGGGACTCTGCTTTAGGACTTTTGGTACTGCAGAGACACATTTAGAGAACTATTTCAATTATAAGTGTTATTACAGTATTATTACAATGTTATTACAATGTTGTTATTGTTATTATTGACAGACAGAGCAAGAGAGCAACAGTTTACGAAAGGAGTCTGAGGTGGTAAGAAAGTGGACAAATCACTGTGCCAAATAGCGACTCCAACTATCAATTCACACATTGTATTCACTCATGGGAACCAATGCACTTCCACTACTGTCAAACCATATTGTTTAACCATTGAGTCACTCCAGTGGCCTTGATTCCTTTCACATATACAATAAGTTGAATAATACTTCAAATACTTTGGGTTTTAGCCCATAGTGAGAAGGGACTCACGGCTCTATAAGCTTGACAGTGTGTGGGCAGATATTTTATATTTCAGAGAAATGGGAGTGACTTGAGCAACAGCATTGAGGGATTAGGTATAATGTTACATGACTGTGTATTGATGTTTGATTTATAACATCAGCCAAATAATGAGATATTTTCTGAGACCATAGGGTTTTTAAGTCTCTGTAGTGTATATTGGCAGATTTACCTCAATCCAACTGTAAATCCAATTTCCAAAGTTTAATGCTATAGAGAATTCCGACTTAAATGTATATGATAATTTTTTTCCCTAGCACATAACAAACAAGTCGGTTCTCAACAGTAGCATTTGACTCATTTAAAAGTGTATATATATACACACACTGTTTCATGATTCGTTTTTAAAGGTGATTATCTGAAGAATGTCAAGTTGTTATAGGTTAAATTAGTTTTTTTTTTCTCACATTCTGTGGAACGGTCGTCTCAGAGTGACTAATTACAACCTTACTATGAGGTTTTGTTATGACTCTTCAGTCATAAATGTGTAACATAATTCTTAGGAAAACGGAACAGAGCCTAATGTCATAGACTCACAAAGGGAAAGTGGGTCTCTATCCGGTGTGTTCAGTCTTGTGGGTGTGGGGTTTGGAGGAGGGGGTGGGTTGGAGGTGGGTGGGGGCGGACGGGAGGACGGAAATGAACCCTCTCTGGACAGCTGCTGCAATAACCTGAATAGATGTCGTCCCTAGTGCAATTAAACCCACCCTGATTACGCCTCTCTGGCTATCGATTGGAAACTTTCACTTAATAACCACTACCATGGTCTCTTATCTTAACCCCAAGGTCCAGCCTTCAAGAACTGGCTGACCAGAGATTTATGTCCAATGCCTTACCGACTCCTCGGGGAGTTTGTGTCATTTCTTTATTCCAAAGTGTGGAGAGGTCTGCTGGCTGCTTGTTACACCACATTATTAAAGATGCCACCTCTTTAGTTGACGGAGCACATTTTCAATATGTTCACTTTGCTTCAGATGTATCTGTGAGGTGGGGTGAAGATATTGGTAGTTAGGCAAGATCGGTAGCTACAGTTGTCAGTGCAGGAAAATAGAAGTGTCTTCCTCACCTGCTGGGATCTTTGGGTCTTGGACATTGTGACAACAACAAAATGCCTAAATGGGGGCCTCCCGGGTGGCGCAGTAGTCTAAGGGCTCGGGAGAGACGAAGGTGTGCCACCAGAGACTCTGGGTCCGAGCCCAGGCTCTGTCACAACCGGCCGCGACAGGGAGGTCCATGGGAGCGACGCACAGTTGGCCTAGCGTCATCCTGGATAGGGAGGGCTTGGCCAGTAGGGATATCCTTGTCTCATCGCACACTAGCGACTCCTGTGGCGGGCCGGGCGCAGTGCATGCTCCGACACATTGGTACGGCTGGCTTCTGGGTTGGATGCGCGCTGTGTTAAGAAGCAGTGCAGCTTGGTTGGGTTGCGTTTCGGAGGACGCATGGCTCTCGACCTTCGTCTCTCCCGAGCCCGTACGGGAGTTGAAGCGATGAGACAAGACAGTAACTACTAACAATTGGATTCCACAAAATTGAGGAGAAAAAGGGGGTGAATGAACAGAAAGCACTGGATTTGCAACATTATAGATCTAGAAGATATCCAACACTTTCAAAAGAATCAAACGAGTGTAGGTTTACTGTCAGAACATTTAGCCAGGTTTTAATAATTCATCTTGAGATTCAAGTAAATAGATGTGATCTCTCAACTAGTAAAGATGGAAGAATACAAGTCAAATCAAATCAAATGTATTTATATAGCCCTTCGTACATCAGCTGATATTTCAAAGTGCTGTACAGAAACCCAGCCTAAAACCCCAAACAGCAAGCAATGCAGGTGTAGAAGCACGGTGGCTAGGAAAAACTCCCTAGAAAGGCCAAAACCTAGGAAGAAACCTAGAGAGGAACCAAGCTATGAGGGGTGGCCAGTCCTCTTCTGGCTGTGCCGGGTGGAGATTATAACAGAACATGGCCAAGATGTTCAAATGTTCATAAATTACCAGCATGGTCAAATAATAATAATCACAGGCAGAACAGTTGAAACTGGAGCAGCAGCACGGCCAGGTGGACTGGGGACAGCAAGGAGTCATCATGCCAGCTAGTCCTGAGGCATGGTCCTAGGGCTCAGGTCCTCCGAGAGAGAGAAAGAAAGAGAGAAAGAGAGAATTAGAGAGAGCATACTTAAATTCACACAGGACACCGGATAAGACAGGAGAAGTACTCCAGATAAAGTCACCTTGCCTTTGATAAGCATGCATTATGTTCCTTGATAACAATAAGAGCATAGCTTGGCTTATGAGGAGAAAGCCACAACGCATGTAAATGCTTCCTGGGACAGCTCCATGTCACTGTTCACTCCAAAAGCAACATTGCCGTGTGTAAGAAATTCACTCTTCACAGCTAGCGTCTCCCAATCATACACCTGTTTGGTTCAACTTGCCAGTCTCCCTCACTCTCTCCCTGTTCAGCCATGTGAACAAAGTGCAGGTTGTCCACAGCACTGCCCTCAGGCTCCGCAATGTGTTTACAGCCCGGCTTATGAGCATGACCTTATTTCTAATACAGCATATTGGATGATTGTCATTCATATTCCGTTCACCCAGCTCAATGCAACGTCAATAGGTTTAGGCTACTTCTAAATTTTCTTCATTTCACAACCGCTAACGTTTACAAATAGCCTACATCGTTGTCACCATATTCGCTAACATGTATAATAAATCAATTGAATATACACTGTCGTGGAAATTCTACACATGGGACTCAAAGTCAATCTTAAATGAATCATTCTTTATTTTCAGCACGCTGGAGAGGTTCCAACCAACTCAATGCACCAAGTACACATGTCGATCAGGTGCTACAGCGGGGCAGTCCTGTTAGATCTCTTATATACAGACAAGTTATATTTGGATGATTTAGCTTATTCATCATTCATAATTAATTAATCATTGACGTTTGCTTCATTCATTTGACCGACCAATACTGGGTCATGCATGTGACAGACCAATACCTCACGAGGCTTCTTCTCTCTAAGCTGAGACCTTGAAACTGAGATCTTTCATTCTCAAAACAAGAGTCTGGGCATACTGCCAAATTGCAGATACTGATAGTGTGGATTCGTTCAATCAGTCACTTGCGTGAACACAGAAATTGGTTATTGGAAAAGCACAAACATAGAACATAGAAATTGGTTAATAGAAAAGCACAAACATGTACCATCACATTCCCTCCTCCTATCACTCAATCTGTGATAATTATCATTACATTTTAAAGTAAGATTTAGATTATAGCGTCTTCTATCAAAAGTTGCTATACTCCTATTAAAGTAAGGGAAATCAACACATAAAACCGGACACTTCATCATTTCAAACCCTTCTTTCTGGGTTGTACATTCCTTCTTGTAGAACCATGGCTTAACCTGTCTGGGAACGGGGTTCTGCTAGCGGAACAACAGCCAGTGAAATTGCAGGGCGCCAAATTCAAACAACAGAATTCTCATAAATCAAATTTCTCAAACATACAAGTATTAGGCACCATTTTAAAGATAAAGTTCTCGTTAATCCAGCCACAATTTCTGATTTCAAAAAGGGTTTACAGCGAAAGCTCCACAAACGATTATGTTAGGTCACCACCAAGTCACAGAAAATCACAGCCATTTTTTCCAGCCAAAGAGAGTTGTCACAAAAAGCAGAAATATAGATAAAATTAATCACTAACCTTTGATGATCTTCATCAGATGACACTCATAGGACTTCATGTTACAAAATACATTCTCCACATATCCGGTTTCCTACCGCAAGCTCTGAACCTTTTCACCTGGATCATCGCAGCTAGCTAGCTGCTATCCAAGTGGCTACCACCTGGCTAACGCCTCTGCCGTGAAGCAAGCACCAGTGAGCCTGGAACTAGCCTTGTGCTAGGCCCATCTCCCAGCTAGCTGAAGAGGTCCATCAGCCACTCCTTGGGCTACAATACCTATTTTTCCAATTGACCTGGACCCTTTTCACTGCCGACATGGAGCCCCGCCGATCCATCACGACTGGTCTACTGGCTACAACAGACTCTTCCGTCGCGACGTCACCCTAAGGCCCTTCTGCTAGCCTGATAGCCCTGGCCCGCTAGCTGTCTGAATCGCCGTGTCTCCAGCTTGCCTAGCGACCCACTGCTCCCTATGATTACTCAGCTACGCATTGTCTTATTTCACTGTAGAGCCTCCAGCCCTGCTCAATATGCCTTAGTAAGCCCTTTTGTTTCACCTCCCACACAAGAAGTGACCTCACCTGGTCTACATGATGTCTCTAGAGACAAAACCTCTCTCATTGTCACTCAATGCCTAGGTTTACGTCCACTGTATTCACATCCTACCATACCCTTGTCTGTACATTATGCCTTGAATCTATTCTTCCACACTCAGAAACCTGCTCCTTTTACTCTCTGTTCCGAATGCACTAGACGACCAGTTCTTATAGCCTTTAGCCTGGTGATGTAGAGGTTAATCTAGGCCCTGCAGAACCTAGCTCCACTCCCATTCCCCAGGTGCTTCTGTATCCGTAAAAGCCTTGGTTTCATGCATGTTAACATTAGAAGCCTCCTCCCTAAGTTTGTTTTATTCGCTGCTTTAGCACACTCTGCCAACCCGGATGTCCTAGCCGTTTCTGAATCCTGGCTTAGGAAGACCACCAAAAATCTGAAATTTCCATCCCTAACTATAATATTTTCCGACAAGATAGAACTGCCAACCGGGGCGGAGTTGCAATCTACTACAGAGATAGCCTGCAGAGTTCTGTCATACTATCCAGGTCTGTGCACAAACAATTCAAGCTTCGAGCTACTTCAATTCGACTAAAAATACTTCTTAAAAATACTCTTCAATACTTCTAAAAATCCACCTTTCCAGAAACAAGTCTCTCATCGTTGCCGTTTGCTATAGACCCCCTTCAGCACCCAGCTGTGCCCTGGATACCATATGTGAATTGATTTTCCCCCATCTATCATCAGAGCTCTACTGTTAGGTGAACTAAACTAGGACATGCTTAACACCCCAGCCATCCTACAATCTAAGATAGGTGCCCTCAATCTCACACAAATTATCAAGGAACCTACCAGGTACAACCCCAAATCCGTAAACACGGGCACCCTCATAGATATCATCCTGACATACCTGCCCTCTAAATACACCTCTGCTGTCTTCAATCAGAATCTCAGCAATCACTGCCTCATTGCCTGCGTCCATAATGGGGTCTGCGGTCAAACGACCACCCCTCATCACTGTCAAACATTCTCTAAAACACTTCAGTGAGCAGGCCTTTCTAATCGACCTGGCCCAGGTATCCTGGAATGATATTAACCTCATTCCGTCAGTAGAGGATGCCTGGTTATTCTTTAAAAGGGCTTTCCTCACCATCTTAAATAAGCATGCCCCATTCAATTTTTTTTAACCAGGAACAGATATAGCCCTTGGTTCACTCCAGACCTGACTGCCCTTGACCAGCACAAAAACATCCTGTAGCTTACTGCATTAGCTTCGAATAGCCCCCGCAATATGCAACTTTTCAGGGAAGTCAGGAACCAATATACAGAGGCAGATAGGAAAGCAAGGCTAGCTTTTTTAAACATAAATTTGCATCCTGTAGCACAAACTCCCAAATGCCCAAACTCCCGTTATAAAAAGACAGTACTCTGCAGCCATCTTCATTGATCTGGCCAAGGCTTTCGACTATGTCAATCACCGCCTTCTTATCAGCAGACTCAATAGCCTTGGCTTATCAAATGACTGCCTCGCCTGGTTCACCAACTACTTCTCAGATAGAGTTCAGTGTGTCAAATCAGCACCCTCCCGCCCAACTAGCATCACTTCTCTGGGCGGTTTTCTTACCTCGAATATGTGGACAACTACAAATACCCAGGTGTCTGGTTAGACTGAAAACTGTCCTTGCAGACTGACATTAAACATCTCCAATTCAAAATTAAATCTAGAATCGGCTTCCTATTTCACAAAAAAAGCCTCCTTCACTCATGCCGCCAAACATACCCTCGTAAATCTGACTATCCTACCAATCCTTGACTTCAGCGATGCCATTTACAAAATAGCCCCCAACACTCTACTCAGCCAACTGGATGTAGTCTATCGCTGTGCCATCCTTTTAATCACCAAAGGCCCATATACTACCCACCACTGAGACCTGTATGCTCTCGTTGGCTGGCCCTCACTACATATCCGTCGCCAAACCCACTGGCTCCAGGTCATCTATAAGTCTTTGCTGGTAATGCCCTGCCTTATCTCAGCTCACTGGTCACCATAGCAACACCCACCCGTAGCACGCGCTCCAGCAGGTATATTGCACTGGTCATCCCCAAGCCAACACTTCCTTTGGCCACCTTTCCTTCCAGTTCTCTGTTGCCAATAACTGGAACGAATTGCAAAAGTCTCTGAAGCTGGAGTCTTATATCCCCCTCTCTAACTTTAAGCATCAGTTGTCAGAGCAGCTTACCGATCACTGTACCTGTACACAGCCAATCTGTAAACAGCACACCTCATCCCCATATTATTACTTACTCTCTTGCTCTTTTGCACCCCAGTATCTCAACTTGCACATCATCAACTGCACATATATCACTCCAGTATTAATGTTAAAATGTAATTATTTTTGCCTCAATGGCCTATGTATTGCCTCTATGTATTGCCTCTATGGCCTATGTATTTGCACACACTGTACATAGATTTTTCTATTTTTCTTTCATTTTGTGTTATTGACTGTACGTTTGTTTATGTGTAACTCTGTGTTGTTGTTTTTGTCACACCTGCTTTATCTTTGCCAGGTCGCAGTTGTAAATGAGAACTTGTTCTCAACTGGCCTACCTGGTTAAATAAAGGTGAAATAAAAAAATAAACATTTGGGAGCTCCCTCAACAGCAGGATCTGAGCACCTGTACACTATACAATACGCTGTACAGTACACAGTCTCAATAACTGCCCCTCAATTTTATTTAAAAATAGCTGTATTTAACCAGGCAAGTCAGTTAAGAACAGATTCTTATTTACAATGACGGCCTACCCCGGACAATGCTGGGCCAATTGTGCGCCGCCTTACGGGACTCCCAATCCCGACTGGATGTGATGCAGCCTGGAATCGAACCAAGTACTGCGGTCACACCTCTTGCACTGAGATGCAGTGTCTTAGACAACTGCAACACTCAAAGGTAGAGACACAGAACTGTTGGCAAACATACACTGCTCAAAAAATAAAGGGAACACTAAAATAACACATCCTAGATCTGAATGAATTAAATATTCTTATTAAATACTTTTTCTTTCCATAGTTGAATGTGCTGACAACAAAATCACACAAAAATTATCAATGGAAATCAAATTTATCAACCCATGGAGGTCTGGATTTGGAGTCACACTCAAAATTAAAGTGGAAAACCACACTACAGGCTGATCCAACTTTGATGTAATGTCCTTAAAACAAGTCAAAATGAGGCTCAGTAGTGTGTGTGGCCTCCACGTGCCTGCATGACCTCCCTACAACCATCTGAGGTGGCAGATGGTCTCCTGAGGGATCTCCTCTCAGACCTGAACTAAAGCATCCGCCAACTCCTGGACAGTCTGTGGAGCAACGTGGCGTTGGTGGATGGAGCGAGACATGATGTCCCAGATGTGCTCAATTGGATTCAGGTCTGGGGAACGGGCGGGCCAGTCCAGAGCATCAATGCCTTCCTCTTGCAGGAACTGCTGACACACTCCAGCCACATGAGGTCTAGCATTGTCTTGCATTAGGAGGAACCCAGGGCCAACCACACCAGCATATGGTCTCACAAAGGGTCTGAGGATCTCATGTCGGTACCTAATGGCAGTCAGGCTACATCTGGCGAGCACATGGAGGGCTGTGCGGCCCCCCAAAGAAATGCCACCCCACACCATGACTGACCCACCGCCAAACCGGTCATGCTGGAGGATGTTGCAGGCAGCAGAACGTTCTCCACGGCTTCTCCAGACTATCACATCTGTCACATGTGCTCAGTGTGAACCTGCTTTCATCTGTGAAGAGCACAGGGCTCCAGTTGCGAATTTGCCAATCTTGGTGTTCTCTGGCAAATACCAAACATCCTGCACGGTGTTGGGCTGTAAGCACAACCGCCACCTGTGGACGTCGGGCCCTCATACCACCCTCGTGGAGTCTGTTTCTGACCGTTTGAGCAGACACCTGCACATTTGTGGCCTGCTGGAGGTCATTTTGCAGGGCTCTGGCAGTGCTCCTCCTGCTCCTCCTTGCACAAAGGCGGAGGTAGCGGTCCTGCTGCTGGGTTGTTGCCCTCCTATGGCCTCCTCCACGTCTCCTGATGTACTGGCCTGTCTCCTGGTAGCACCTGCATGCTCTGGACACTACGCTGACAGACACAGCAAACCTTCTTGCCACATCTCGCATTGACGTGCCATCCTGGATGAGCTGCATTACCTGAGCCACTTGTGTGGGTTGTAGACTCCATCTCATGCTACCACTAGAGTGAAAGCACTGCCAGCATTCAAAAGTGACCAAAACATCAGCCAGGAAGCTTAGGAACAGGGGAGGTGGTCTGTGGTCCCCACCTGCAGAACCACTCCTTTATTGGGGGTGTCTTGCTAAATGCCTATAATTTCCACCTGTTGTCTATTCCATTTGCACAACAGCATGTGAAATGTATTGTAAATCAGTGTTGCTTCCTAAGTGGACAGTTTGATTTCACAGAAGTGTGATTGACTTGGAGTTACATTGTGTTGTTTAAGTGTTCCCTTTATTTTTTTGAGCAGTGTATTTAAAAAAAAACTTGTTAACGGTCCTGGAAGAAAGAAAATAAAGATCTTAATCAGTCTTTAAAAAATCCTAATCTTAGTGGAGTTTACTATGTATTGGGCAGGAAGTTTTGATAAACCCATGCGCATACAGAATTATACTTCAGACACATCAGATGATACAGTGTCCCGTCAAGCTGAAGGGGCACCTTCAAAAGTAAACAATCCCCCAGAGTCCCTCTCTTGTAAACATAATCTTTTTAACCTGTTGCATTGACATACAGTTCCGTACTAACCATCCCTGAGACATAAACTAGTCAAAACAGGAAACCTGTTTGTTTAACAAATCTGCTAGGATCTTCAGAAAGTTGGTGCTGGACAATCAGCTCAATATTCAGTACTAAAAACATTTACTTGGATCTACTTATTCTGGATACTGTTCCAGATAATGGAAACAGATTATTGTTTTTGATGACATTACTTACTTAAATCACTGGTGCTACCCAAACTATTGAATTGATTAATAATAATTACAAATTGTCAAAAACGTTATTCAATTATTCATGCCTCTATCCCAAATTTCCCCACTGTGTCCCTTACAGCCCTTGTCAAAAACATCTCTTATTCAATTATTCATACCTCCATCCCAAATTTCAATCAATCAGCTTATTATTCAAATTTCAATCAGCTTAACACATCCTTTCCACACACACACACAACTTTCACATCCACATTCACTTAGTACTATTCCCAAACAGACTCAGTAATCTCCCTTAATACCCCATGTGCATCTTCAACGATTCTCCTGTCGTTACTTCTATATGTATCTTTCTATACATTTAGAATAGCACTACTCTCTTCTTTCATATATCCATAAAGGATCCCAATATAATGTTATAAATCTTTAGTAATTCACATACACACCACCAGCAACGATCACAGCAGCCCAAGAGATGCACATATCATGTTCTCGAGGAAATCTCATTGTCCGGGGGCATCAATGAACATTGTTACAGCCCTTACCCATCTCATATGTGACCCTCTCAAACTTTTCAAGTCAGTGTTCACTACCTGTAGATTGATGGGCGGTGAGGGACACCATATGTATCTTCAACAGTTCCCAGTGGTTCTCGAGCATGTAGACACTTCTCTTATAAATTCCTATAGACAATTGATGGTGGGGCCTCCTGCCCTCACTCTAGCCTTCTTCTAAAACTAGCTTGCCGCTACTTCATATACATATATAATAACCGTAGATAACATTATAGATCAAAAAACTCACCTAACAGAACTGGTTGGGGTATTCATTGAAACACTCGAAGTCAATTAAATAAAATTCATAATTCTTTATTATCAGCACGCTGGAGAGGTTCCAACCAACTCAATGCACCAAGTACACATGTTGATCAGGAGCTCCATCGGGGCAGTCCGTTAGATCTCTTATATACAGAAAAGTTATATTTAGATGATTTAGCTTATTCATAATTCATAATGAATTAATCAGTTTGCTTCATTCATGTGACCGACCAATACTGGGTCATGCATGTGACAGACCAATACTTCACAAGGCTTCTTCTCTCTAAGCTGAGACCTTGAAACTGAGATATCTTTCATTCTCAAAACAAGGGTCTGGGCGTACTGCCAAATTGAAGATACTGATAGTAAGGATTTGTTCAATCATTCACTTGCATGAAGACAGGAATTGGTTATTAGAGAGGCACAAACATAGAACACAGAAATTGGTTAATAGAAAAGCACAAACATAAATGTTCCATCATAACACCATCACAATAAATCCATTAATTATTTGGCAGGTCTAAAGAAACATTATGATTTGAGGAAAATGTATTTCAGAAGAACAGAATATGAGTTGGCCTACTGTATGTTATCTGGCAATGCACCATGCCATAGGCTGTTGGCTTGTTAATTTAAAGAACAAGCTATGCTTATAAGACGCGTGCCATTATTTTATATTATATGATTTATACTAAGAAGAATATAATTGAACTTAGCTGAATGAAATAGAGATTATATTTTTCCCATTCAGGAGTGAGTGTGAGCATATGAAGTGCCGATTTTGAACTAAAAGTGATCATTTTAAACAGGTCCTATATGACAGGTGATATTCTACCCAAACTCAGTATGCCATGGGCTCTCTAAACCTGTTCCTGTGATTAAGTGATTAATTTGGGAAACCAAGTGAAATCTGTTCAGGAACATCGATAGTATCATGTTTTCACAACTAAACATATTTCATTAAACTGTTGACTGCCCCTCTCTCTACACTCTGGAGAAAGGAATGAAGGAAAGGGGAGGAGATGGAAACATACAGTGGTGTGATATTCTGTAGCTAAGGGTAACGTGTCAGCCTATAAATTATGATAATATGAAAAATTCAAAATCAAATACAAATTCACTGTACGCTAACTCTGAATGTGTTTAAATTAGGCTAGACCAATTATGTACCAAATATATTAGACATTTATATTTTTGTATATTCTTCTTCTGTGTGTAATATGCTGGTAAGCTGTGCATTGTATAACGACACACTCGTTATTTTAATTACATTTTTTCGGGCTTGGGCCTATGCATATGCATATGCATAAGCTCTAATATGCATATGGTTGTTTTGAATGAATCATCATCTTAGAAAGCGCTGTCCATTTTGTTTTGAAGCAACATCCACAAAGACCATGTTTTCCATTCAGTTTCAACCTGTTGTTGAACTTTTTTCTTCAAATTGATCAGTCACAGTGAAGTGAGTTTTAGTAGCACATACTCTTTTGATGATAAGTGTTTGATGTGATTTTTGATTGCATTTGCGTGGATGTCAGAGTGGTTAGAGAAACAATAGAGCCCTGAGTATCAGGCCATGAGCGACCTGATGATCATTAGTGAGTTGGGTAATACTAACACATCCAGAGTGCATGAGAGATTACCGTGACTCAACAGTCATGTCGAATTTTACTGCAGTTATGACTCATGACTGCCGGTGTGGCAGTAATACGGTCACCTCAACAGACCTAGTCATAATTACTGTGTAAGTATATCGAAGCAGGTGAGAACCATGAGCCTCCTAGGTTTTGTATTGAAGTCAATGTACCCAGAGGAGGATGTAAACTAGCTACCCTACAGAGGGCTGCTGAGGCTACTGTAGACTTTTATTGCAAAACAGTGTTTTTAATTATTTGGTGACGTGAATATATTTAGTATAGTTTTACCTAAAAATAATTATTTATTTTCATGAAAACGTTTTATTTTTATGAAATTCACTGAGGATATGGTCCTCCCCTTCCTCCTCTGAGAAGCCTCCACTGGTGCACAGGGAAAGAGGGATGGAAGGATGGAGGGAGAATTCGATCAATAATGCTGGGGCCTTTCTCTGGGTAAGTAAGAGGGGGGAAGAATAGTTTTAATGTGTCAGACATGGTGTCCTTTAATCACACTCTTCGAGGTAAACACAAAGCATACTGTATAAGGATGATGGTATTTGCTGTGGAGAACTGCTGAAACAGACTCTTCATATGATGAAAGAGGGGAAACTTAATATGCTTAAGATATTAATGTCTTATGGAGACGTAAAGCAAATACTGTAGCATTATTTGCATAAACTTGCTGAATGAACCAAATTCTCTATTTGGATTTCCAATGTCTCATGACCACATTCAAAAGAAAAACACCTGATAATAGGCACCCTTAATCAGTAGGGTGCCTGTGTATATAATTGTGGATATAATTCAGCACTGTGTATATGGCGCAGTGTGTGGGTTTCTTTGTGTTTAATCCATGTTTTTCCTGTGGTGGTTTTGCTTCTCTTAACGGAATGATCTTGAGGCAACTGCTGCATTTACTGTATAAAAGGGATGGTCAGACAAAGAGAGAGAGAGACAACAGCTAATGAGTAGGAGCCCCCCGTTGGGCCGCTGCTCCACACGATAAAACAACATCTGTGCAGCTGAGTGCTGCTGTGTGCTGTTGTGTGCCGATTCAGGGGCGTCCCCAGAGTGGGATGATGGGGGAGGGGCAGGGGGTTGCTGTCCTGGGCTTAAGGTGGCTTAAGGTGTCTGCATGCTTCCCATCCAAAACAGTTGCATATCTTATGATGATATTTGGTTACGTTTTTGTACGTTTTGGTCTTCAGCAAGGGTTTTTACGGCTGTTTGTTCACACAACATTTTTTCCTGCGGCAAGCCGATGTTCGGTAGCTGAAGTCTACGTCCATTCGTCAGTGATCGGTCGACAGTAGTGATTCTTCAATGATTTGTTTGTTGTCATTCAATGAGAGAAGACTTGTCTGAATGCACATTTTCCCCTTAAGAAATTCTGCACCAAATATCTTAGATGTGAAATTGCGTGACTTAGACCTCCTTGGCAAAAATTTCTAAATGTATTACAGATTTCTTGAGTGATCTTAAATTAATGCAGACTATTTTGAGGAAGTGTATACTTGCTACCGCGTCTCAAGAGGGACAAACAGTACTATTGCCACTTTTTTCTCATTTTTCAAGCGATGGTATTTTAAGAGAGTATGCAAGGCACAGATGTTCATTTTACCTAGTGAGTTCTGCTAGGAACAAACCAAGCCTTATATCCAGACGCCTTTACAGACATCCTCTCCTTCAACCTTTCTCATCACGCTTCTGAATGTGGACTTGACACATTGGAGGGTATGGGTGGGTCAAATCCATAAACTACTTCTCACCAAGGTCACCACACTTGCTCAAAACGGAAATCGCAGAACAGGAACATTTAAAGTGTCAAGTAGTTTTGAGTTAGTGTTCAGTGAGAGAGGAGCGATGACTTTTCCAGAGAAGGGAAGAACTGGGAGGTGGACCTCCCTTTTGTTGGAGCTCCTCAAGGGGAGGGTTAGCACAGTCAAACTGGATGGATGCTCCCCCGTTGCATATGTTTGGAATGTACACATGATTCAGTGGCAGAAAAGTCATCACAATGCAGACGTCTACCTCTCATACATATGCAAGTTGTGGAATATGGAATTAGTTGCAGGCCATCCATATACTAGGACAGTTCCATGTAAGGTAGTCACTTGTGAAGTAACTTTTAGAGCTTATAGCTCAACTGTGGACAGCGATGGGGACAGACAATGGGACTGAACACACAGGGACATACATGGACACAGACACAGACATAGACTGTGACCCATCAGGAGGACAAGGCGTACCTGGTAATTAAAATGCAATCTCTGCTGCTGTGCCCCCTGGAGTGGCGGTGGCAGCGGACTCACCCAGGAGCCTGAGGGCGAGAGTTGCCACCTGCACTGCCACACCACCTGCGCCCACCGCCTCCCTTCATTAAGCTAGGTATTTATACCAGCGCCTGCCCCCCAACAGCCCTGGTCTTCATGGGCCCTGGTAAAGCAGCGCTTTATTAGAATTAATGTGGCACTTCAGAGAAGAGTGTCAGTGTGCCTGGTACCGCGGTGCCGGGAGAAAGAGTCCCCAGCCCTCCTCTGTCACATCGCATAAAGGCACCAAGGCAAGCCGAGCACGGAGATGAGCGTGGACAGCACATGACAGAACTGTTTTCGAGGGCCAAAGGAAACCAAAGTATTCTTTATTCAATCTGCAATCATGTTTACAGCATGAGCCATTATATGAACATGGAGAAGATCATAGGCTTGAACTTAAATGCATGCTGGTAGACAGTAAATTGTTGGACATGCTCAATATGATCCGTTTCTTGACTAAGCTCAATGTCAAACAAACATTTGTGGTGTTGAATGTCTAAAGCCAAATGAACAGAACCCTGTTGACTACTACTATATGAGTCCTCTAGTGCTGCCCATACTTTTACAATGCTTGAATATGAAATCATGTTGAATAGTTAGAATTGATTATGTCTATTATCAACATGCTATATTGAGGCAGCATCCAACATATCTGTCAGTAGGAGCACGTGTGGTCATTTCAATAAGGGTTGGCGAGTGAGGGGGCATCTGAGCTGATGTTGCTCATAGTCAGGCAGCAGGGGAAGGAATTAAAGCCTAGTTTGCATCACTCAGCGCCTCCAATTAAACACAAATAACCAGATACAACTTTCTGTCTTCTGTGTTTTATGAGGTCCCATGTAGCAGGGGGATTCAACATAATATACAGTACTATACCCGCAGTACTATACAGTACTATACCCTCAGTTCATTAGGGTTAAAAATGGTAAGCATTTTAGAGGCTGATGTACTTTTCAAGTCTTATTCACTTCATGTAATGTTGTTTAAAGGGCACATGAGCTTCCCAATTACAGCAGTGAAAAACTAAAACAGAACAGTTTCTCTCTTTTTTTCTGCAGTATTGGATGCAACTTTTTCTCCCCAAGCCATAACTGTTAACGCCATCCTTATCAAGGAGAGACATCAAAAGGGTTCCTCTATGCATTATTATCACCAATGTTCTTGAGATTGGATCTCAAGATTATTTATACTACAAGAAAATAAACATAATCATTCCTGGGAGATGTTTTACTTTTCAAGTATTGAAACCATGACTATATTTGTACATTGGACAACATCATGGACTAATCATCTATAGTACTATACTAAATACTACCTATAGGCCAACTATAGATAAACATCTAGAGGTACAAATATATTGTTAAACATCTATAGGTAAATATATATAAGTAAACATCTATAGGTAAACATACACTATATACACAAAAGTATGTGGACACCCCTTGAAATGATCGGATTTGTCTATTTCAGCCGCACCTGTTGCTGACAAGTGTATAAAATCAGGCAAACAGCCTTGCACTCTCCATAGACAAACATTGGCAGTAGAATGGCCTTACTGAAGAGCTCAGTGACTTTCAACGTGGCACCGTCATAGGATGCCACCTTTCCAACAAGTAATTTAGTCAAATCAAAATCAAATCAAATCAAATGTATTTGTCACATACACATGGTTAGCAGATGTTAATGCGAGTGTAGCGAAATGCTTGTGCTTCTAGTTCCGACAATGCAGTAATAACCAACGAGTAATCTAACTAATAATTCCAAAACTATTACCTTATACACACAAGTGTAAAGGGATAAAGAATATGTACATAAAGATATATGAATGAGTGATGGTACAGAGCGGCATAGGCAAGATGCAGTAGATGGTATCGAGTACAGTATATACATATGAGATGAGTATGTAAACAAAGTGGCATAGTTTAAAGTGGCTAGTGATACATGTGTTACATAAAGACGCAGTAGATGATATAGAGTACAGCATATACGTATACATATGAGATGAATAATGTAGGGTATGTAAACATTATATTAAGTAGCGTTGTTTAAAGTGGCTAGTGATATATTTTACATCAATTCCCATCAATTCCCATTATTAAAGTGGCTGGAGTTGAGTCAGTGTGTTGGCAGCAGCCACTCAATGTTAGTGGTGGCTGTTTAACAGTCTGATGGCCTTGAGATAGAAGCTGTTTTTCAGTCTCTCGGTCCCAGCTTTGATGCACCTGTACTGACCTCGCCTTCTGGATGATAGCGGAGTGAACAGGCAGTGGCTCGGGTGGTTGTTGTCCTTGATGATCTTTATGGCCTTCCTGTGACATCGGGTGGTGTAGGTGTCCTGGAGGGCAGGTAGTTTGCCCCCGGTGATGCGTTGTGCAGACCTCACTACCCTCTGGAGAGCCTTACGGTTGTGGGCGGAGCAGTTGCCGTACCAGGCGGTGATACAGCCCGACAGGATGCTCTCGATTGTGCATCTGTAGAAGTTTGTGAGTGCTTTTGGTGACAAGCCAAATTTCTTCAGCCTCCTGAGGTTGAAGAGGCGCTGCTGCGCCTTCTTCACAATGCTGTCTGTGTGGGTGGACCAATTCAGTTTGTCTGTGATGTGTACGCCGAGGAACTTAAAACTTACTACCCTCTCCACTACTGTCCCATCGATGTGGATAGGGGGGTGTTCCCTCTGCTGTTTCCTGAAGTCCACAATCATCTCCTTAGTTTTGTTGACGTTGAGTGTGAGGTTATTTTCCTGACACCACACTCCGAGGGCCCTCACCTCCTCCCTGTAGGCCGTCTCGTCGTTGTTGGTAATCAAGCCTACCACTGTTGTGTCGTCAGCAAACTTGATGATTGAGTTGGAGGCGTGTGTGACCACGCAGTTGTGGGTGAACAGGGAGTACAGGAGAGGGCTCAGAACGCACCCTTGTGGGGCCCCAGTGTTGAGTATCAGCGGGGTGGAGATGTTGTTACCTACCCTCACCACCTGGGGGCGGCCCGTCAGGAAGTCCAGTTGCACAGGGCGGGGTCGAGACCCAGGGTCTCGAGCTTGATGACGAGTTTGGAGGGTACTATGGTGTTAAATGTTGAGCTGTAGTCGATGAACAGCATTCTCACATAGGTATTCCTCTTGTCCAGATGGGTTAGGGCAGTGTGCAGTGTGGTTGAGATTGCATCGTCTGTGGACCTATTTGGGCGGTAAGCAAATTGGAGTGGGTCTAGGGTGTCAGGTAGGGTGGAGGTGATGTGGTCCTTGACTAGTCTCTCAAAGCACTTCATGATGACGGAAGTGAGTGGGCGGTAGTCGTTTAGCTCAGTTACCTTAGCTTTCTTGGGAACAGGAACAATGGTGGCCCTCTTAAAGCATGTGGGAACAGCAGACTGGGATAAGGATTGATTGAATATGTCCGTAAACACACCAGCCAGCTGGTCTGCGCATGCTCTGAGGGCGCGGCTGGGGATGCTGTCTGGGCCTGCAGCCTTGCGAGGGTTAACACGTTTAAATGTTTTACTCATCTCAGCTGCAGTGAAGGAGAGTCTGCATGTTTTGGTTGCGGGCCGTGTCATTGGCACTGTATTGTCCTCAAAGTGGGCAAAAAAGTTATTTAGTCTGCCTGGGAGCAAGACTTCCTGGTCCGTGACTGGGCTGGTTTTCTTTTTGTAATCCGTGATTGACTGTAGACCCTGCCACATACCTCTTGTGTCTGAGCCGTTGAATTGAGATTCTACTTTGTCTCTATACTGACGCTTAGCTTGTTTGATTGCCTTGCGGAGGGAATAGCTACACTGTTTGTATTCGGTCATGTTTCCGGTCACCTTGCCCTGATTAAAAGCAGTGGTTCGTGCTTTCAGTTTCACGCGAATGCTGCCATCAATCCACGGTTTCTGGTTTGGAAATGTTTCTACCCTGCTAGTCAAATATCTACCCTGCTAGCGCTGCCCTGGTCAACTGTAAGTGCTGTTATTGTGAAGTGGAAATGTCTAAGAGCAACAACTGTTCAGCTGCGAAGTGGTAGACCACATAAACTCACAGAACGGGACCACCAAGTGCTGAAGTGCATTGCGCATAAAAATCAACTGTCCTCTGCTGCAAGCTGGAGTGGTGTAAAGCTCTCTGCCATTGGACTTTGGAGCAGTGGAAACATGTTCTCTGGAGTGATCAATCACACTTCACCATCTGGCAGTTCAGGAGAACACTACCTGCCCCTAATGCATACCGCCAACTGTAAAGTTTGGTGGAGGAGTAATAATGGTTTGTGCTAGGCTCCTTAGTTCCAGTGAAGGAAAATCTTAAGGCTACAGCATACAATGACATTCTAGACTATTCTGTGTTTTCAACTTTGTGGCAACAGTTTGGGGAAGGCCCTCTCCTGTTTCAGCATGACAATGCCACTGTGCACAAAGTGAGTTCCATACAGAAATGGTTTGTTGAGATCGGTGTGGATGAACTTGACTGGCCTGCACAGGGCCCTGACCTCAACCCCATCAAACTCCTTTGGGAGGAATTGGAACGGTGACTGTGAGCCAGGCCTAATCGCCCAACATCAGTGCCCGATCTCATTAATGCTCTTGTGGCTGAATGGAAGCAAGTCCCCAGTGCAATGTTCCAACATCTAGTGGAAAGCCTTCCCAAAAGAGTAGAGGCTGTTATAGCAGCAAAGCGGGGACCAACTCAATATTAATGCCTATGATTTTGGAATGAGATGTTCGACGAGCAGATGTCCACATACTTTCGCCAGGTAGTGTAAATAGGTAAACAAATATAGGTAAACATCATAGGTAAACATCTAAGTAAACATCATAGGTAAACATATACCAGGTAAACATTTACTGTTGAAGTTGGAAGTTCACATACACTTAGGTTGGAGTCATTTTTCAACCACTTCACAAATTTCTTGTCAACGAACTAGTTTTGGCAAGTCAGTCAGGAGATCTACTTTGTGCATGACACAAGTAATTTTTTCAACAATTGTTTACAGACAGATTACATCACGTATCATTCACCGTGTCACAATTCCAGTGGGTCAGACGTTTACATACACTAAGTTGACTGTGCCTTTAAACAGCTTGGAAAATTCCAGAAAATGATGTCATGGCTTTAGAAGCTTCTGATAGGCTAATTGACATAATGTGAGTCAATTGGAGATGTACCTTTGGATGTATTTCAAGGCCTACCTTCAAACTCAGTGCCTCTTTGCTTGACATCATGGGATAATCAAAAGAAATCAGCCAAGACCTCAGAAAAAAAATTGTAGACCTCCACAAGTCTGGTTCATCCTTGGGAGCAATTTCCAAACGCCTGATGGTACCATATTCATCTGTACAAACAATAGTATGCAAGTATAAACACCATGGGACCACGCAGCCATCATATCACTCAGGAAGGAGACGCGTTCTGTCTCCTAGAGATGAACGTACTTTGGTGCGAAAAGTGCAAATCAATCCCAGAACAACAGCAAAGGACCTTGTGAAGCTGCTGGAGGAAACAGGCACAAAAGTATCTATATCTGTTAAGAGGAGCAGCACAGGATGAATGAACCAAGGAATTTATTGAACACAGGGAGATATGGAGTGCAGATCCGGGGAAGCTCGGATGAGTGGTGGGAAACTAGATGTGTAGGCTGAGGTTGGAGTGAGCTGGGTTGGAACAGGGTAAACAGGTCCGGAGAGGAATCCAATGGAGTGGTGGTGTGGTGAATCCAGAACAGGGTAGCAGGGTGGTGAGATGTGGAACAGGAGCCAGAGCCAAAAAGGGCAAAACTGCAGTGAGAGGAGAAACAGCGTCAGGCAAGGAAACAGACACAGCAGGGTTACAGGATCTTGAATAATCATAAATTGCTAGAATCATAAACTGCCTGGACAGAGATTATGATCTGGCAGAGTGGAAGTGACAGGACTGAGTATTTGTAGAGGTCTTGATTATGGAACGGGTTGCAGCTGGTAAGGATCCGCTCTGGCTCCAGCACACCTGTCTCCAACCACACAATCACAAACACACAGAAAGGGAGGTGGAGAGAGAGAGTGTACTGGAGGAGTAGCTGCAGGTCAAGTTGACACCGGATGTCCACTAGGGGGTGTGGCAGGAGCAGATGTGACAATATCCACAGTAAAACAAGTCCTATATCGACATAACCTGAAAAGCCGCTCAGCAAGGAAGAAGCCACTGCTTCAAAAAAAGCCAGACTACGGTTTGCAACTGCACATGGGGACAAAGAACGTACTTTTTTGAGAAATGTCCTCTGGTCTGATGAAACAAAAGCAGAACTGTTTGGCAATAATGACCATCGTTATGTTTGGAGGAAAAAGGGGGAGGCTTGCAAGCCATAGAACATCACAACCGTGAAGCACGGGGGTGGCAGCATCATGTTGTGGGGGTGCTTTGCTGCAGGAGGGACTGGTGCATTTCACAAAATAGATGGCATCATGAGGGAGGAAAAATATGTGGATATATTGAAGCAACATCTAAAGACATCAGTCAGGAAGTTAAAGCTTGGTCGCAAATGGGTCTTCCAAATGGACATTGACCCCAAGCATACTTCCAAAGTTGTGGCAAAATGGCTTAAGGACAACAAAGTCAAGGTATTGGGATGGCCATCACAAAGCCCTGACCTCAACCCTATAGAAAATTTGCGGGCAGAACTGAAAAAGCTTGTGTGAGCAAGGAGGCCTACAAACCTGACTTTATTACACCAGCTCTGTCAGGAGGAATGGGCCATTATTCACCCAACTTATTGTGGGAAGCTTGTGGAAGGCTACCTGAAACATTTGACCTAAGTTTAACAACTTAGAGGCAGTGCTGCCAAATACTAATTGAGTGTATGTAAACTTCTGATAAAATAAATAAAAGCTAAAATAAATTGACAAACCTGACTCAGTTAGAAGAAATAAAAGCTGACATAAATCATTCTCTCTACTATTATTCTGACTTTTCACATTCTTAAAATAAAGTGGTGATCCTAACCGACCTAGAACAGGGATTTCTTACTCTGATTAAATGTCAGGAATTGTGAAAAACTGAGTTTAAATGTATTTGGCTAAGGTGTACGTAAACTTCCGACTTCAACTGTGTAGTTAAACATATATAGGTAAACATCAATAGGTAAGCATCGACATGTAAACATATATAGGTGAACATCATTGGCAAACATCTATGGGTAAGCATCTATAGTGAAACGTCTATAGGGCGGCAGGTAGCCTAGTAGTTACAGCGTTGGACAAGTAAACGAAAGGTCGCTGGTGGAATGCCTGAGACGTCAAGGTGAAAAATCTGTTCATATGTCCTTGTGCAAAGCACATTACCCTAATTTGAGCCAAACTACTATTGCTGACCCTGTAAAACAACACATTTAACTGTAGCTATCCGGTGTATGTAACAATAATATATACTTTTTTATTCACTATAGATGTTTACATATAGTGAATAAAAAAATATGTTATTGTCACATACACCGGATAGCTACAGTGCCTTGCAAAAGTATTCACCCCCTTGGCATTTCTACTATTTTGTTTCATTACAACCTGTAATTTAAATTGATTTTTATTTGGATTTCATTTAATGGACATACACAAAATAGTCTAAATTGGTGAAGGAAAGAAAAAGGAAAAGTGGTGCATGCATATGTATTCACCCCCTTTGCTATGAAGCCACTAAATAAGATCTGGTGAAACCAATTACCTTCGGAAGTCACATAATTAGTTAAATAAAGTCCACCTGTGTGCAATCCAAGTGTCATGTGATCTGTCACAGCTCCATTTTTATGGAACGGTCTGCCTACCCATGTCAGAGACGCAAACTCGGTCTCAACCTTTAAGTCTGTACTGAAGACTCATCTCTTCAGGGGGTCATATGATTGAGTGTAGTCTGGCCCAGGAGTGGGAAGGTGAACGGAAAGGCAACGAACCGCCCTTGCTGTCTCTGCCTGGCCGGTTCCCCTCTTTCCACTGGGATTCTCTGCCTCTAACCCTATTACAGGGGCTGAGTTACTGGCTTACTGGGGCTCTCTCATACCGTCCCTGGGAGGGGTGCGTCACCTGAGAGGGTTGAGTCACTGATGTGATCATCCTGTCTGGATTGCCCCCCCCCCCCCCCCCCCCCCCTTGGGTTGTGCCGTGGCAGAGATCTTTGTGGGCTATACTCAGCCTTGTCTCAGGATGGTAAGTTGGTGGTTGAAGATATCCCTCTAGTGGTGTGGGGGCTGTGCTTTGGCAAAAGTGGGTGGGGTTATATCCTTCCTGTTTGGCCCTGTCCGGGGTGTCCTCGGATGGGTCCACAGTGTCTCCTGACCCCTCCTGTCTCAGCCTCCAGTATTTATGCTGCAGTAGTTTGTGTCGGGGGGCTAGGGTCAGCTTGTTATATCTGGAATACTTCTCCTGTCCTATTCGGTGTCCTGTGTGAATTTAAGTGTGCTCTCTATAATTCTCTCTTTCTCTCTTTCTTTCTCTCTCTCGGAGGACCTGAGCCCTAGGACCATGCCTCAGGACTACCTGACATGATGACTCCTTGCTGTCCCCAGTCCACCTGGCCGTGCTGCTGCTCCAGTTTCAACTGTTCTGCCTGTGATTGTTATTATTGGACCATGCTGGTCATTTATGAACATTTGAACATCTTGGCCATGTTCTGTTATAATCTCCACCCGGCACAGCCAGAAGAGGACTGGCCACCCCACATAGCCTGGTTCCTCTCTAGGTTTCTTCCTAGGTTTTGGCCTTTCTAGGGAGTTTTTCCTAGCCACCGTGCTTCTACACCTGCATTGCTTGCTGTTTGGGGTTTTAGGCTGGGTTTCTGTACAGCACTTTGAGATATCAGCTGATGTACGAAGGGCTATATAAATACATTTGATTTGATCTCAGTATATATACACCTGTTCTGAAAGGCCCCAGAGTCTGCAACACCACTAAGCAAGGGGCACCACCAAGCAAGCGGCACTATGAAGACCAAGGAGCTCTCCAAACAGGCCAGGGACAAAGTTGTGGAGAAGTACAGATCAGGGTTGGGTTATAAAAAAATCAGAAACGTTGAACATCCCACAGAGCACCATTAAATCCATTATTAAAAACATGGAAAGAATATGGCCTCACAACAAACCTGCCAAGAGAGGGCCTCCCACCAATCTCACGGACCAGGCAAGGAGGGCATTAATCAGAGAGGCAACAAAGAGACCAAAGATAACC
The DNA here is from genome assembly GCF_057628025.1 of Oncorhynchus mykiss. Taxonomy (NCBI): domain Eukaryota; kingdom Metazoa; phylum Chordata; class Actinopteri; order Salmoniformes; family Salmonidae; genus Oncorhynchus; species Oncorhynchus mykiss. Next base: position 26,376,356 of record NC_143027.1, read on the forward strand.
CTGAAGAAGCTGCAAAACTCCACAGCGGAGATTGGAGTATCTGTCCATAGGACCACTTTAAGCCGTACACTCCGCGGAGCTGGGCTTTATGGAAGAGTGGCCAGAAAAAAAGCCATTGCTTAAAGAAAAAAATAAGCAAGACTCCCCAAACTTATGGAAGAAGGTACTCTGGTCAGATGAGACTAAAAGTTCGCTTTTTGGACATCAAGGAAAAAGCTATGTCTGGCACCAACCCAACACCTATCATCCCCCGAGAACATCATCCTCACAGTTAAGCATGGTGGTGGCAGCATCATACTGCGGGAATGTTTTTAATCAGCAGTGACTGGGAAACTGGTCAGAATTTAAGGAATGATGGATGGTGCTAAATACAGGGAAATTCTTGATGGAAACCTGTTTCAGTCTTCCTGAGATTTGAGAATGGGACGGAGGTTCACCTAGGACAATGACCCTAAGCATACTGCTAAAGCAACACTCGAGTGGTTTAAGGGGAACATTTAAATGGCGATGGAAGGGCCTAGTCAAGCCCAGACCACAGTCCAATTGTGAATCTGTGGTATGACTTAAAGATTGCTGTACACCAGCGGAACCCATCCAATTTGAAGGAGCTGGAGCAGTTTTACCTTGAAGAATGGGCATAAATCCTAGTGACTAGATGTGCCAAGGTTATAGAGACATACCCACAAGAGACTTGCAGCTGTAATTGCTGCAAAAGGTGGCTCTACAAAGTATTGACTTGGGGGGGTGAATAGTTATGCAAGCTCAAGTTTTCACTTTTCTTGTCTTATTTCTTGTTTATTTCACAATAAAAAAAAATATTTATCGTCTTCAAAGTGGTAGGCATGTTATGCAAATCAAATAATACAAATCCCATTTAAATTCCAGGTTGTAAGGCAACAAAATAGAAAGAATGCCAAGGGGGTGAATACTTTCGCAAGCCACTGTATAGGCCTACTCCCCAAAGCAATGTGTTGTGTTGTGTATCACTCATGATCATTTCGGTTCTTGAATAGCAAATTCAATTCATAATGTTGTCCTCTCCAGGGACCCTTAAATACATAATTCATAAGTTATTTTAAACTGGGTGGTTTGAGCCCTGAATGCTGATTGGCTGAACGCCTTGATATATCAGACCGTACACCATGTGTATGACAAAATAATTATTTTTACTGGTCTAATTACGTTGGTAACCAGATTATAATAGCAATAAGGTATCTCGGGGGCTTGTGGTATATGGCCAATATACCACAGCTAAGGGCTGTATCCAGGCACTCCGCATTGCATTGTGCATAATAACAGCCCTTAGTCTTGGTATATTGGCCATATACCACAACCCCTTTGGCCTTATTGCTTAAATATATTATACATAATACATAAGTTAATAAACCCACATCCAGTTATTGAGACCGTGTCACAAGGGGATATTAAAGATGCTGAGTAGAAGACATTTCCTATTGTTGCAGACATTGTTTCAGACAGAATAATGAGTACAGTAAGTCCATGAACTGTATGAATAACATAACACCATTTCCTTTATTGTTGAAGGGAACCAACTGTCATCCAGGCCAGGTGTAAGTGTTTCAGAGGCAGACCAGGAGGAGGTTGGTGCCTATGAGGTGAGATGTGCTAGCTAGGCTCCAGTAGATGTGTCCTATGTGAGCAGAGGCGGAGGTGAGAACAAAGCCTTAGGCATTTCTCAGCCCAGAGAGGTGGCTAGGCTGGGCCACTGCGCCTCCAATTCGGTTACAGTGCTGTCACTATTCATTGAGGGGGCGCACCTCCTTTAAAGCATCACTACCTCAACAGGGGCATCGCTCATGATAGAAAAGAATGAGCATGATTTGTGAACTCTCGTCGTCTTTGTAATTTCATCAGTGAAATGGGATTATATTTTAAATCACCACTTTTTTGTTCATTACACGTTTAAACTCCTCTGACAGACAAAAACTTCAATAAAATGTGCATGTCAACCCTGGTTGACTTCGCCAGCTCTCGTACTTGATTAGACAAACAGAGCACCAGGGCTCCGGAACGGGGGGAAATAATGTGCTCATTTATTCATTTTTCAGACGAGTCACAATAGATTTTTAACGACCAATGTCTGACCTCCCTTAGGTGCTTCATGCTTAGGGGGGTTAATAAAGCCTAACACTTTGGCGCTGAAACGCTTCACAGAAGAGCCGGGTGAGAAAAAACCTACAATGAAATAAAGACTGGGGCAAATCAAAAGTCTAAGAACACCAGCCCTGAGAGAGAGAGAGAGAGAGAGAGAGAGAGAGAGAGAGAGAAAGAAAGAGAGAGAGAGAGAAAGAGAGAGAGAGAGAGAGAGAGAGAGAGAGAGAGAGACTGGTATTCCACTTAGATTCCAATTCCACAGGTCTCTAAGGGACAATTAAACCAAGTGGGGAAGAAGTACTTTCTTTTCACAATGCGCTGGGGCGTACATATTATAAGCTTTACCCATGGCAATACACACACAGCAGGACCTGCCAAGACAAGAAGGGGGAAGCATCAAAAGCATCTCCTAAACTTAATAACAGTTTATTTCCTGACAGAAAGAAATCTGTCCTTTCAATGATTTAAATGTTCTTAAACCCAGTGTTTATAAATTAGGGTTTACACAAACAGAGTATAATAAATGGAGTGGCTGCGGATTTGACTTTTCTGGACCCCTATTCTCGACAGCTAGACCGAATATTATAAGATAGCATAATGTTACTGTAAGACAAAAAACACCATCTCATTTCTTATGAGATTTTAGGAGGATTGTGCGAATGGTCAAATATTTTGGTCATGTAGCCAAAACTCAACAAAGTCTGCCACTAGGCAAAATATGTCCTTTGATTGAAACCTAACACAGGTACAGTTTGTTAACACCTTCTGAACTAATATTCATATCAACGCTGTATAATTCGAATAGATCTAAATGCATATACCCATGAAACTGATTGAGATCAAATAGTCGGTACTCGCATAATAATAAGGAATTCCCCTCGACCACGCCCACAAATTGAGGAAAACCAACATTCTATCCTATTGACCCCCATTGTAAAAGAGGCAACTTGGTCATAGACTTTTATACAGAAATAAGAAAACATGCCGAAAAGCTGCTGTGTCGTTCATTGTACATGTAACCAGGTAAAAGAAATCCCAATTTAGGGTTACAATGCTCCCGTATAGGGAAACAGAGCCTGCTAGAAAAGCCCTGTGCTATGGCTATTTAGGAGCCTCTTGGACCTAGACTTGGCGCTACAGTACTGCTTGCTGTGCAGTAGCAGAAAGAACAGTCTATGACTAAGGTGGCTGGAGTCTTTGACAATTTTTTAGGGCCTTCTTCTGACACCGCCTGGTATAGAGGTCCTGGACGGCAGGAAGCTTGACTCCAGTGATGTACTGGGCCGTCTGCATTACCCTCTGTAGTGCCTTGCAGTCGGAGGCCGAGCAGTTGCCATACCAGGCAGTGATGGAACCCGTCAAGATGGTCTCAATGGTGTAGATGTAAAACCTTTTGAGGATCCGAGGACCCATGCCAAGTCTTTTCAGTCTCCTGAGGGGAAATAGGTTTTATCGTGCCCTCTTCACGACTGTCTTGGTGTGCTTGGACAATGTTAGTTTGTTGGTGATGTGGGTGCCAAGGAATTTTGGGGCGGCAGGTAGCCTAGTGGTTAGAGCGTTAGGCCAGTAACCAAAGGTTGCTTGATCAAATCCCTGAGCTGACAAGGTAAAAATCTGTCGTTCTGCCCCTGAACAAGGTAGTTAACCCACTGTTCCCCAGTAGGCTGTCATTGTAAATAAGAATTTGTTCTTAACTGACTTGCCTAGTTAAATAAAATAAAAAACTTGAAGCTTTCAACCTGTTCCACTACAGCCCTGTCAATGAGAATGGGGGCGTGCTCAGTCATCTTTTTTTGTAGTCCACAATCATCTCCTTTGTCTTGATCACGTTGAGGGAAAGATTGTTGTCCTGGCACCACACGGCCAGGTCCCTGACCTCCTCCATATAGGCTGTCTTGTCGTTGTTGGTGATCAGGCCTACCAGTGTTGTGCCATTGGCAAACTTAATGATGGTGTTGGAGTCGTGCCTGGCCGTACAGTCATGAGTAAACAGGGAGTACAAGAGGGGACTGAGCACGCACCCCTGAGGGGCCCCTGTGTTGATGATCAGCATGTCGGATGTGTTGTTACCTGCCCTTACCACCTGGGGGCGGCCTATCAGGAAGTCCAGGATCTAGTTGCAGAGGGAGGTGTTTAGTCCCAGAGTCCTTAGCTTAGTGATGAGCATTGTGGGCACTATGGTGTTGAACGCTGAGCTGTAGTCAATGAACAGCATTCTCACATAGGTGTTCCTTTTGTCCAGGTGGGACAGGGCTGTATAGAGTGCAATAGAGACTGCATCATCTGTGGATCTGTTAGTATGCAAATTGGAGTGGGTCTAGGGTTTCTGGGAAAATGGTGTTGATGTGAGGCATGACTAGGCTTTAAAAGCTCTTCATGGTGCTACGGGTCGGTAGTCATTTAGGCAGGTTACCTTAGTGTTCTTCGGCACAGGGACTATGGTGGTTTCCTTAAAACATGTTGGTATTGGGGGATTGGAGGGACGCCATGTGCAACTGACGTGTTTTCCGTTTGCTCCCGCTGTATTCTTAAAGTTTACGTGAATTTTGCAGCAGAACCTAGCACCTAGCCTTTAGCTCAGTGCGGATGTTGCCTATAATCCATGGCTTCTGGTTGGGGTATGTATGTACGGTCACTGTGGGGACAATGTCATCGATGCACTTCCTGTAGCTGAATATCTGCTTTATCTGACCACATTTTTATTGATCAAGTCAGCTGTATGTTCTTAATGTCTTCGTCATTCAGCCACGATTCGGTGAAACATAAGATATTACAGTTTTGAATGTCCCGTTGAAAGGATATAAGTGCTTTCAGTTCGTCCAAATTATTTTCCAGCGATTGAACATTAGCTAGCAGGACGGAAGGTAAGGGCAGATTAGCCATACGTTGCCTGATCCTCGCAAGACACCCTAATCTTGTTCCAGAGAAATCGTAGTTCTAATGTCCAGAACCTCTTTTCGGTCATAAGAGATGGTAGCAGCAACATTATGTACAAAGCAAGTTACGAACAACGCGAAAAAAATAACAAAATAGCAAGGTTGGCTAAGAGCCGATAAGACGGTAGCCCTCCCCTCCGGCGCCATCGTAAATCTTACAGTAATAGGCCATAAAGAAATGTCTGAGAATGGATTATAAATACAAGTGTATTTAATTACTTTGTAAAACTAATGGATTCACATACAAGGCATGAAGCTTAAAATAAAAGGAATTAACAATCATTACAAGGCATTGTTCTAAGCATGGTCAGAGAGAGAGAGATCATAAATGAAAAGGCCATGACCCAAAACTCCATGTGGTGGAGAAAGAAAGATAGAAAATCTCACCAGAGCAGATCAGGAACATATAAGATAAAGAAAAATGAATCTTAGACCCTTAGCTCTTAGAGTTGTTTGGAGTTGTTGACCAATAGTATTACTGTAAAGTTAATCTCCAATCAGATATCAGACCTACATGATGTAACAATGGGTGTTGGCAAGACCAACACAGAGAATATTGAATTCTTAAGACAACAAATATCAAATTCTTGCATACAGTTGATAAGAAGAGTCACTTCTGGGGCTGGGTTGCCCTACAAGGTAAGCCCTACATTACACAAGATAAGCCCTATGTTACGTTTTTCTAAGTAGTAAGAATGCTCAGGAGCAGGTCAAAAAGTAATCTTTAGACTTTGTACTTTTCTTAAATGTAGTTTTGTAATTTACTAAAACAAGCAGACATGGGGTAACCTAGGTAACCACAGGTTGTTTTCCCCACAGGTGGGCAGGGCCACAACATTCTATCTAATACCAGCTGGGGCTATGGTTGGTGTTCAGATGCTGAATGGACGTTTGGTGGCCAAAATCTTTATTTTGTTTAAGATGCACAATTTTCCAAGGTAGACTGTTCTCTACGAACAGAGCAGAGACTGTGTGTAAAGTAGAGAATCCCGCACATGCACAGAAGCTTCAGGACCTTTAGCTGTCAGGAAGAGAGGTCCAGAAAAGATGGATCTGCAGCCTGAGTGTCACGACTCCTACCGAAGGTGGCTCCCCTTCCTGTTCGGGTGGCGCTCGGCGCTCGTCGTGACCTGCCTACTAGCTGCCACTGATCCTTTTTTCCCCCTTGTCTGTTTATTAGTTACACCTGTGTTTAGTTAGGTTAATTGGTTGGGCTTTATTATCCAGCCGGCCCGCCTGCTGGGTGTGCGGGGTTATTTTCCGTGTACGATTGTGCACGACTGTAAGTTACGGTTGTCCGTGTATGTGTGTTTTGCTGAACTGTTTAGTTCCCCGTGTTTTGGGGCAGTTGTTTGGGTTGGCGTCGTTTTCACCGGTGTGGTATCGCTACCCTGAACTCTCTGTTTCCTGCGCCTGACTTCTTCCTCCACTACACCCCGGGCATTACAGAATCCCGCACCTGAAAAGAATGGAGTCAGCAGAAGCAGCTGCCAACCCCCTCCCATCGATGGAGGAACGTGTCCTCCACCACACCACCGTCCTCCATCGGGTCGGATCCGCGATGGACCAGATGATGGAGAGAATGGACCGATGAGAGAGCAGTGGTCTCCTCTCTCCACCTTCGGTTCCCCCAGCTCTGGATCCCCCTTCTCCTCTCTCCCCATCCCCCGGCTCAAGCGCTCTCCGTCTTGCGCTCCCGAGGTATTATGATGGAGCGGCGGCGGGGTGTCAGGGGTTCTTGCTCCAACTGGAACTGTACCTGGCGACCGTGACGCCCACTCCCTCGGGAGCGGAGAGGGTGAGTGTCCTCGTCTCCTGCCTGACATGTCGTGCTCTGGAGTGGGCAAACGCGGTCTGGAATGGCCCAGACTCGGCGAAGGAGCACTACCCGAGCGATTGTTCCACCTTAGGCAGGAGAAGAGGAGCGCCCAGGATTACGCCTTGGAGTTCCAGACCTTGGCCGCTGGGTCTGGGTGGAACGACAGGGCCCTGATAGACCACTACCGGTGTAGTCTCCGGGAGGACGTCCGCAGGGAGCCAGCGTGTCGGGACACCGCTCTCTCCCTAGATTAACTTATCGACATGTCTATCCGGCTGGACAATCTGCTGGCTGCCCGCGGGTGTTCGGAGAGGGTCCTGTGCGTTCCACCACCCAGCGCCCCCGCTCCCATTCCTATGGAGTTGGGTGGTGCCGTGCCGAGGGGTACCGGAGGAGGAGGCTCGCCCTATACCAGCTGTGGTCGGAGAGGACACACGGCCGATCGGTGCTGGGGGGGCCAGTCTGGGAGTCGAGATGGCAGGCGGAACGCTTCTCGGTCACCCCAGGTGAGTCAGCACCAAACTCACCCAGAACATGTTTGTCTTGATTTTTTTCTTGATTTCTTTTCCCCTCTTCCCAGCATAAGGCGCTAGTCGATTCAGGTGCAGCTGGGAACTTTATGGATTGCGAACTCGCCATCAAGCTGGGTGTTCCGCTCGTGCCGATAGATTCTCCCTTCCCCGTGCACTCCCTAGATAGCCGGCCATTAGGGTCAGGGTTGGTCAGGGAGGCCACGGTTCCACTGGACATGGTGACGCAGGGGAATCATAGGGAGCGAATTAGTCTCTTCATTATCGATTCACCTGCGTTTCCAGTGGTGCTGGGAAATCCCTGGCTGGCTAGGCACAATCCTAAGATTTCGTGTAGACAGGGGGTTCTCCAGGGGTGGTCAGAGGAGTGTTCTGGAAGGTGTCTGGGAGTTTCCATCGGTGCCACATCGGTGGAGAGTCCAGACCAGGGTTCCACGGTGCGCATCCCCCCTGAATATAGCGATTTGGCAATCGCTTTCAGTAAGAAGAGAGCGACTAAATTACCACCTCATCGACCGGGGGGGGGGGGGGGGGGGGGGGGGTTGTGCGATAAATCTCCAGGTAAACACTGCGCTTCCCAAGAGTCACGTGTACCCATTGTCCCAGGAGGAAACGTTGGCTATGGAGACATATGTCACGGAATCTCTGGGACAGGGGTACATTCGGCCCTCCATCTCACCCGTCTCCTCGAGTTTCTTTTTTGTGAAGAAAAAGGAGGGAGGTCTGCGTCCGTGCATTGATTATAGAGGTCTAAATGCCATCACAGTGGGGTTTAGTTACCCACTACCTCTCATCGCTACGGCGGTAGAATCATTTCACAGAGCACAGTTTTTCACAAAACTGGATCTCAGGAGCGCGTATAGTCTGGTGCGTATTCGGGATGGAGACGAGTGGAAAACCGCGTTTAGTACCACATCGGGCCACTATGAGTACCTCGTCATGCCGTATGGGTTAAAGAATGCTCCAGCCGTCTTTCAATCTTTTGTAGACGAGATTCTCAGGGACCTGCATGGGCAGGGCGTGGTTGTTTATATCGATGATATTCTGATCTATTCCGCCACCTGCGCCACGCATTTGTCTCTGGTACGCAAGGTGCTTGGTAGACTGCTGGAGCATGACCTATACGTCAAGGCTGAGAAGTGTGTGTTATCCAAACGAGCCGTCTCCTTCCTGGGTTATCGTATTTCCACCTCGGGGGTGGTGATGGAGTGTGACCGCATTAAGGCTGTACGTAATTGGCTGACTCCTACCACGGTGAAGGAGGTGCAGCGGTTTTTGGGGTTTGCCAATTACTACCAGAGGTTTATCCGGGGTTTTACCTCACTGTTGAAGGGGGAGCCGGTGCGTTTGCGGTGGTCGGCAGAGGCGGCCAGAGCCTTCAAAAAGTTGAAGGCACTGTTCACGGATGCACCCGTGTTGGCGCACCCGGACCCCTCTCTAGCATTCATAGTGGAGGTGGACGCGTCCGAGGCTGGGGTATCACAGCACTCGGGTACGCCACCAAAACTCTGCCCCTGCGCTCTCTTTTCGAGGAAGCTCAGTCCGGAGGAGCGTAACTATGATGTGGGGGACCAGGAGTTGTTTGCGGTGGTCAAGGCCCTGAGGGTGTGGAGACACTGGCTTGAGGGGGCTAAGCACCCCTTTCTCGTCTGGATCGAGAGAATATTGAAAACTTATACCAGGAACCTCTTGAATCATATAATGTGAACAAAATAATCCAGTCTGTTTTATACTTTATTTCAATATCAATCACTTCTCAGTTTCAAAACATGAAATATTCCAAACTTTTTCAACCGATTGACGTTCATGTAGCTAGAAGAAATTTGAAGATTTACGCTTACTTTCTGTCCATAGTGAGAAAGGGCCTGTGGTGTGTTGCAATGTTGCCAGAAGACATCCATCTTGTTTCCACACTCAGCACAGTGCTCTATTTGTCTGAATCTATGTCATTTTAGCTCAGTCAGGTCAATGGCAATTCAACCTCCTCTCGTCGCAGGCACTTCAGATTCCTAATGTGATGCATGTAAGATAGGAACCAACTAAACACAGTCCCTGTCACTGCTCACACATAGCTGCATATAAATGATATACCCTGAGCTCACTTTCTCCATATTTTACTCCTGATTTGGAAATACTGAATGATATGTCCTGTTTCTTTGCTATCTGGTCCATGACCAGCATGCAAGCTCCCCTGTCACACCCACTCAGGTAGAACCTTGTCATGATGTTATATTGTAATCATTCCCCCCTGAAACAGCAGCCATCCCAAGTGTAAGCAATGGTAGGACAAATCAAATAAAACTTTATTTGTCACATGCGCCGAATACAACATGTGTAGGTAGACCTTACCGTGAAATGCTTACTTACAAGCCCTTAACCAACAGTGCAGTTCAAGAGAGTTCAGAAAATATTTACCAAATAAATTCAAGTAAAAAATACAATAAAATAACAATAAAGAGGCTATAAACAGGGGGTACCAAGTCAATGTGCGGGGGTACAGGTTAATCAAGGTAATTTGTACATGTAGGTAGGGGTGAAGTGACTAATAGATAGATAATAAATAGTGAGTAGCAGCAGTGTAAAAAACAAATGGGGGGGGGGGGGGTGTCAATGTAAATAATCCGGTGGCCATTTGGGTAATTGTTCAGCAGTCTTATGGCTTGGAGGTAGAAGCTGTTAAGGAGCCTTTTGGTCCTAGACTTGGCATGCGGTAGCAGACAAAACAGTTTATGACTTGGGTGATTGGAGTCTTTGACAATTTTTTGGGCTATCCTCTGACACCGCCTAGTATATAGGTCCTGGATGGCAGGAAGCTTGGCCCCGGTGATGTACTGGGCCATATGCAGTACCCTCTGTATCATATCAAATCTACATTTATTGGTCACATACACATTATTAGCAGATGTTATTGCAGGTGTAGCAAAATCCTTGTGCTTCTTGCTCCGACAGTGGAGTAAAACAGTTGAAGTTGGAAGTTAACATACACTTAGGATGGAGTCATTAAACATCATTTTTTAACCACTCCACAAATTTCTTGTTAACAAACTATAGTTTTGGCAAGTCGGTTAGGACATCTACTTTGTGCATGACACAAGTAATTTTTCCAACAATTGTTTACAGACAGATTACTTCACTTCACCGTGTCACAATTCCAGTGGGTCAGAAGTTTACATAAACTAAGTTGACTGTGCCTTTAAACAGCTTGGAAAATTCCAGAAAATAATGCCATGGCTTTAGAAGCTTCTGATAGGCTAATTGATATAATTTGAGTCAATTGGAGGTGTACCTGTGGATGTATTTCAATGCCTACCTTCAAACTCAGTGCCTCTTTGCTTGACATCATGGGATAATCAAAAGAAATCCCAAAGGAATCTCAAGACCTCAAAAAATCAATTGTAGACCTCCACAAGTCTGGTTCATCCTTGGGAGCAATTTCCAAACGCCTGAAGGTACCACGTTCATCTGTACAAACAATAGTACGCAAGTATAAACACCATGGGACCACGCAGCCATCATACCACTCAGGAAGGAGACGCGTTCTGTCTCCTAGAGATGAACGTACTTTGATGTGAAAAGTGCATATCAATCCCAGAACAACAGCAAAGGACCTTGTGAAGCTGCTGGAGGAAACAGGCACAAAAGTATCTATATCTTTTAGGCGGAGCAGCACAGGGGAACCCATGAGCAGACTCAGACCAAGAAACAGGGATGAATGAACCAAGGATTTTATTGAACACAGGGAGATATGGAGTGCAGATCCGGGGAAGCTTGGATGAGTGGTAGGACACTAGATGTGGAGGCTGAGGTTGGAGTGAGCTGGGTTGGAACAGGGTAAAGAGGTCTGGGGAGGAATCCAATGGAGTGGTGGTGTGGTGAATCCAGAACAGGGTAGCCAGGAATCCAATGGAGTGGTGGTGTGTTGAATCCAGAACAGAGTAGCAGGTGAGAGGATAAACAGCGTCAGGCAGGGAAACAGACACAGCAGGGTAACAAGATCTTGAATGATCATAAATTGCTAGAATCATAAACTGACTGAGCAGAGATTATGATCTGGCAGAGTGGAAGTGGCAGGACTGATTATTTGTAGAGGTCTTGATTATGGAACAGGTTGCAACTGGTAAGGATCCGCTCTGGATCCAGTACACCTGTCTCCAACCACACAATCACAAACAAACAGAAGGGGAGGGGGAGAGAGAGTGTACTGGAGGAGTGGCTGCAGGTCACGGAGACACCGGATGTCCACTAGGGTGTGTGGCAGGAGCAGATGTGACAATATCCACAGTAAAACGAGTCCTATATCCACATAACCTGAAAGGCCGCTCAGCAAGGAAGAAACCACTGCTCCAAAACCGCCATAAAAAAAACAGACTACGGTTTGCAACTGCACATTGGGACAAAGATCGTACTTTTTGGAGAAATCTGCTGGTCTGATGAAACAAAAATATGACTGTTTGGCCGTAATGACCATCGTTATGTTTGGAGGAAAAGGGGGTGGCTTGCAAGCCGAAGAACACCATCCCAACCGTGAAGCACGGGGGTGGCAGCATCATGTTGTGGGGGTGCTTTGCTGCAGGAGGGACTGGTGCACTTCACAAAATAGATGGCCTCATGAGGGAGGAAAAATATGTGGATATATTGAAGTAACATCTCAAGACATCAGTCAGGAAGTTAAAGCTTTGCGGTTGTGGGAGGTGCAGTTGCCGTACCAGGCGGTGATACAGCCCAACAGGATGCTTTCAATTGTCCATCTGTAAAAATGTGTGAGGGTTTTAGGTGACAAGACAAATTTACCACACAGTCTGTGTGGGTGGTCCATTTCAGTTTGTAGTGCATTATGGTCAGATGCCGAGCAGTTACCATATCAGGCGGTGATGATACCGGTCAGGATGCTCTCAATGGTGCAGCTGTAGAACTTTTTGAGGGGGACCCTATCAAATCTTTTCAGTCTCCTGAGGGGGAAAAGATGTTGTCATGCCCTCTTCACGACTGTCTTGGTGTGTTTGGACTGTGATAGTTTGTTGGTGATGTTGACACCAAGGACCTTGAATCTCTCTACCCGCTCCACTACAGCCCTGTCGATGTTAATGGGGGCCTGTTTGGCCCACCTTTTCCTGTAGTCTATGATCAACTCCTTTGTTTTGCTCACTTTGAGAGAGAGGTTGTTTTCCTTGCACAGTGATCAATTTGATCGCATATTAACGTTTACAAATACCTAAAGTTGGGTTACAAAAGTAGGTTGAAGTGTTTTGTCAAAGAATATACGCAACTTATATAATTTTAAAAAATGACGTTGTGTGTTGGAAGGGAGCTTTTTTCCTGAACCAGACAGGCTATACAAATGGATATTTTGGGCATACATGGACGGATTTAATTGGGAAAAAGACCCAATTGTGATGTTTATGGAACATATAGGAGTGCCAACAAAGAATATCATCAAAGGTAATGAATGTTTTATATTTTATTTATGCGTTTTGTGTAGCGCCGGCTACGCTAATTATTTTGTTTACATCCCCTTCAGGTATATTGGGGTGTTGCATGCTATCAGATAATAGCTTCTCATGCTTTCGCCGAAAAGCATTTTAAAAATCTGACTTGTTGGCTAGATTCACAACGAGTGTAGCTTTAATTCAATACCCTGCATGTGTGTTTTAATGAACGTTTGAGTTTTAACGAGTACATTTAGCATTTAGCGTAGCGCATTTGCATTTCCAGTTGTCTAGATGAGACATCTGCGTTTCAGGTAGGAGCAAGAAGTTCCACAACATTTATTCCATGGGACAAAACTAGGTCCAGAGTATGACTGTGACAGTGAGTAGGTCCAGAGACATGTTGGACAAAACCCACTGAGTCGAAGATGGCTCCAAAGCCTTTTGGAGTGGGTCTGTGGACTTTTCCATGTGAACATTAAAGTCACCAAACATTTGAATATTATCTGCTATGACTACAAGGTCCGATAGGAATTCAGGGAATTCAATGAGGAACGCTGTAAATGGCCCAGGAGGCCTGTAAACAGTAGCTATAAAAAGTGATTGAGTAGGCTGCATAGATTTCATGACTAGAAGCTCAAAAGACAAAAACGTTATTTTTTTTAAAAAAATTGTAAATTGAAATATGCTATCGTAAATGTTAGCAACACCTCCGCCTTTGCGGGATGCACGGGGGATATGGTCACTAGTGTAACCAGGAGGTGAGGCCTCATTTAACACAGTAAATTCATCAGCCTTAAGCCATATTTCAGTCAGGCCAATCACATCAAGATTATGATCAGTGATTAGTTAATTGACTATGATTGCCTTTGAAGTGAGGGATCTAACATTAAGTAGCCCTATTTTGAGATGTGAGGTATCACAATCTCTTTCAATAATGACAGGAAAGGAGGAGGTCGTTATCCTAGTGAGATTGCTAAGGCGAACACCGCCATGTTTAGTTTTGCCCAACCCAGGTCGAGACACAGACACGGTCTCAATGGGGATAGCTGAGCTGACTACACTGACTGTGCTAGTGGCAGACTGGCTAACAGCCTGCTGCCTGGCCTGCACCCTATTTCATTGTGGAGCTAGAGGAGTTAGAGCCCTGTCTATGTTGGTAGATAAGATGAGAGCACCCCTCCAGCTAGGATGGAGTCCGTCACTCCTCAGCAGGCCAGGCTTGGTCCTGTTTGTGGGTGAGTCCCAGAAAGAGGGCCAATTATCTACAAATTCTATCTTTTGGGAGGGGCAGAAAACAGTTTTTAACCAGCGATTGAGTTGTGAGACTCTGCTGTAGAGCTCATCACTCCCCCTAACTGGAGGGGGCCAGAGACAATTACTCGATGCCGACACATCTTTCTAGCTGATTTACACGCTGAAGCTATGTTGCACTTGTTGACCTCTCGACTGTTTCATCCTAACATTGTTGGTGCCGACGTGGATTACAATATCCCTATACACTCGCCAGTTTTAGCTTTAGCCGGCACCATCTTCAGATTAGCCTTAACGTCGGTAGCCCTGCCACCTGGTAAACAGTGTATGATCGCTGGATGATTCGTTTTAAGTCTAATACTGCGGGTAATGGAGTCGCCAATGACAAGGGTTTTCAATTTGTCAGAGCTAATGATGGGAAGCTTCGGAGTCTCAGACCCCATAACGGGAGGAGTAGAGACAAGAGAAGGCTCGGCCTCAGACCCCGACTCGCTGCTTAATGGGAAAAACCAGTTGAAAGTTTCTGTCGGCTGAATGAGCAACACCGGTTGAGCATTCCTACAGCATTTCCCTCCAGAAACTATGAGAAAGATGTCCGGCTGCAGGGACCTTGTGAGGGGATTTATACTAACGATACTATCTGTACTTACTGGTGGCACAGACGCTGTTTCATCATTTCCTACACTGAAATGACCCTTGCCTAACAATTGCGTCTGAAGCTGGGCTTGCAACACAGCTATCTTCGCTGTAAGGCGATCGTTCTCCTGTATATTATGAGTACAGCGACTGCAATTAGAAGGCATCATGTTAATGTTACTACTTAGCTTCGGCTGTTGGATGTCCTGACGAACCACGTCCAGATAAAGCTTCCGGAGTGAAAAAGTTGAATGAAAAAAAAGTTGAGTGAGGGAAAAACCAAAAATATAAACGTAATTAAAAAGTAAAAAACGTAAAGTTGTCAGGTAGCAAAGTAAGGTTGGCAACAAAACGCACAAAACACACAGCAACACGTAAACAAGTCTGCAAGTTGTGACCGGAAATGGCGTCAGCCATTTGCAATCTGCATAAGAGACAGTAGCAATAACATTATGTACAAAATAAGTTACAAAATGAGTTACAAACAACGCAAAAAAACTAACAAAATAACACAGTTGGTTAGACGCATGTAAAATGTCAGCCATCCTCTAGCATACTTTCTGTTCATTCATTCTGATTTCTCCCCTCTACATTAGTGCAGCTCTTTGTCAGGGGCCACATGGGAGAGGAGAAAATTACAGACTACCTGATAATTATCAAAGTTCAGAGCAAACTAAAATCTGCAGTGCTTTACCAGCGCTCCCAGGACCCCGCTACTGGCAGCTTTCTCTTAGCAACTAATTAAGTCCGCCCCTGAGGTTCCTGACAGCAACGGTGGTGGATGCTGTAAGAGCAGAACTAAAAAAGAAAAAGACAAGTAGAGGGAAGAAGGGAGAGAGAGAATGAGAGAGAGTGAGTGAGGTTGAGTATTTTTTCTCTTTTTGTATAGGAGAATAAAAATGACACTGGGGGCTTATTATTGTTTCACTCTTGAATGGATTCAAATAGAAATAACAGTGACCATTATGTGCAGTTGTAAACAGCACAGCTCCGTCTGTTCGTAAAATTATTTAATTATTATTACGTCATTATCCATATCCAGCAATGTTGCATGAAAAAGAAACACCCAGCCCACCAGGTATTAAATATAGGTTTTTAATCTCCTCACAGACCTCACTTTTGAATGAGATCACCCCATAAAGAAGGCATTATGAGTGATGCTATCATTATCAGCGCAACACAATATTGGAAACTTTGGGGAGATGCATCACACAAAGCCTTTTCTCTCTAGTAGTATCTGTTGTCTCCCTACATATTTGAATTATCTTGAGTATGATGTTTTTTTGTTATGCTCAATTTTTGTATTTTGCTTTGAAATTGTCAAGACAAACACATCATGAAGAGGGCAAGACAAAGCCTATTCCCCCTCAGGAAACTAAAAAGATTTGGCATGGGTCCTGAGATCCTCAAAAGGTTCTACAGCTGCAAAACCGGTTGCATCACTGCCTGGTACAGCAATTGCTCGGCCTCCAACCGCAAGGCACTTCAGAGGGTAGCGCGTAAGGCCCAGTACATCACTGGAGCAAAGCTGCCTGCCATCCAGGACCTCTACACCAGGCGGGACCAGAGGAAGGCCCTAAAAATTGTCAAAGACCCCAGCCACCCCAGTCATAGACTGTTCTCTCTACTACCGCATGGCAAGCGGTACCGGAGTGCAAAGTCTAGGACAAAAAGGCTTCTCAACTGTTTTTACCCCCAAGCCATAAGACTCCTGAACAGGTAACCAAATGGTTACCCAGACTATTTGCATTGTGTGCCCCCCACACCCCAACCCCTCTTTTACGCTGCTGCTACTCTGTTTATCTTATATGTATAGTAACTTTAACTGTACGTTCATGGACATACCACCTCAATTGGCCCAACCAACCAGTGCTCCCGCACATTGGCTAACCGGGCTATCTGCATTGTGTCCCACCACCCGCCAACCCCTCTTTTTACCCTACTGCTACTCTGTTCATCATATATGCACAGTCACTTTAACCATACCTACATGTACATACTACCTCAATAAGCCTGACTAACCGATGTCTCTATATAGCCTTGCGACTCTTATTTTCAAATGTCTTTTTACTGTTCTATTTCTTTACTTACACACTTTTTTCACACTATTGGTTAGAGCCTGTAAGTAAGCATTTCACTGTAATACCTGTTGTATTCGGCACACGTGACAAATAAACTTTAATTTGATCGTTCCATGACAGACTGACCATGTGAATCCAGGTGAAAGCTATGATTATTAATGTAATTTGTTAAATCCATTTACATTTTTTTTTATTGTTTAAGCACAATTTTGAAAACAGGGCCCAGTTTGTCAAAACACTAAACACAATTAGCACAACCCTACACCATAGTAGCACAACACTTTAGATCATTTGCAAAATGGAACACTTGTCAAAACTATACACGACTTCGTAAAAATGATATTTTGTTACCATACGAAACACACACATTTCATATGACTTCAATCTTTTTGAACCAGTTACACTGCTGTTGCTAACCTCAAACACTTTTAGCAAGTCTAATTGTCAGTGATTAGAGTGCTGTAAATTAAGTACACAGAGAGAGCGCAACTACATAAACACTACACAAGACCAATGCTGCAGACTGAGGAAAATATCATGTATTTCTCTCCATATACCCAAATCAGTCAACATGGAGAATCACAACAAAACATGTCCCAGTTTTCATGCTACTACAGTAGTGTGCATAACACTGTTAGCTCAGCAAACAGACAAACGTAAAATAATGTATCCAGTACAGGTTACAATTACAGTAAATAACAACAAAAAATAATCTGAAAAAAACTGACAATATTGTACAGAAAATACTGCAGTAAATATTCTATACATTATCTCTTCGCCTAGCTGGATCTGGCCAGAGAATTTCATCACAAGCAATTTCGTCATTAGCAAGACAACGCGGGAAGAACCATCTTGAATGTCGAATCCATCCTTGCACAGCTGCGGCGTCGACTTGGTTACAGGCGTCCTCCTGGTGCATTTCATTACCTGCTGTGACGATGTGGTACAATCGGTCCAAAAATGCAAGAATGTGAGGTGTGTTGTAAGGGCCCATTTTGGCATGACGGAGGACAACCCCATGCTGTGAAATGGCAGCGCATAGGGTGATGTTACACCCACGTTGCCCTGGGACATTGATTATAGCCCTGTGGCCAATGATATTTCTGCCTCTCCTTCTTGCTTTTGTGAGGTTGAACCCTGCCTCATCAATATATATGAATTCATGCAGGATTTCCTCAGCATCCATCTGCAAAACTCCCTGAAATACAATGAAAGACAAGATTGTGTAGTTCAGGATAGGTCTAGTATACAGTCAATGTAAAAAAGTAATGTGTGCAGTATGCAACATCACAGTGCTAAAGTTAACAATACAAACCTCCACATACTCATGCCGCAGCCGTTTGACCATCTCTGAATTCCACTCAAAGGGCACTCGATAAAGTTGTTTCATTTGAACCTGATGTCTTTTCAGGATGCGTGCCAGTGGACAGAGACCTGATGACATTGAAAATGGCACGGTCACCGATAACGTTGGCTTGTAGTTCTCTGAGCCTGATAGCATTATTGGCCAAAACCATGTTTATTATCTCTCCCTCTTGTTCTTGCGTGAATATGGGCCCCCTTCCTCCTTGTCGTTCCCTACCCTCAATCCTATGTAGAGAATAATACATGTAACTTACTGTACAATGTCACAGGAAGGAGTTTCACAAGTGCTGATATGGTGAATGGCGGCTGATCACTGTAACTGTAGACAGATCTTCTTTTACCTGTTTTCCTGTCGAAAAGTCCTTATGACAGATGCCACAGTATATCTGCCAAGTTTTGGCTGAACTCTCCGTCCAGCCTCCCTCAGCGTCAATCCGTGGTTCACAACATGGTCCACTAGTGTTGCACGAATGTCATTTGATACGTTTGGTCCTCTTCTTCTTTGTGCACGTTCTCCTCCTGCTTCAGGTCTTCCTCGACCTCTGGCTCGGTCTCTTCCTCCTTCTCGTACTCCTCCTCTCACCCTCACTCTTCTTCTGACTCCTTCCATTTTGGTTGAAGGCAGGTGAACCTACCTGCTGCATTTTTATAGTGCTTAAACCTGATTGGTGTGTCTACAATTTAGCAATCATGTGTTTGTGCACCTGATGGCTGTGTTTAACAGATTGGCTCATAGGTGTGGTAATTTGACAGTCAGTGATTTGGAATTGCAAGGAAGTGACATCATGATATACCTCTGTGTCTGATGTATACAAGTGTGTTTAGTGTTTTGCAAATCACTGTGTGTAATGTTTTGCAAATAGTGTGACGCTGACAATGTGCTTACAGTTGTGCAAATCTAGCCTTGTGTTTTGCTCCCTGAGTGTAAGGTTTTGCTAATTGTGGGAAAAGTTCAATTTTACTGTGTAAGCAATCGTAAAAAACTGTAAATCAGTGTAGAGGGAGGATACAGGTGAAAGAAAGATTTTTAAGCCTTGTGACAATTGAGACATGGATTGTGTATTTGTGCAATTCAGAAGATAAATGGGCAAGACAAAATATTTAAGTGCCTGTGAACAAGTTATGGTTGTAGGTCCTAGGCACACCAGTTTGTGTCAAGAACTGCAATGCTGCTGTGTGCATCAAGAATGGTCCACCACGCCAAGGACATACAGCTAACTTGACACAAAAGCCAACTTGACACAACCTTGTAGAGTCCAGAGATTCCTAATGTTTGGTATACTCAGTATACAGTGCTTTGCAAAAGTATTCACCTCCCTTGGCATTTTTCCTATTTTGTTGCATTACAACCTGTAATTTAAATGGATTTTTATTTGGATTTTATGTAATGGACATACATACATTTGGACATACAGTTCAAATTGGTGAAGTGAAATGAAAAATATATTTTTTATAATTTAAAGTAGTGGGTGCTTAGGTATTCACTGGTGCAACTGGTGCAACCAATTACATTCAGAAGTCACATAATTAGTTCAATAAAGTCCACATGTGCGCTATCTAAGTGTCACATGATCTGTCACATGATCTCAGTATATATACAAGAGGCACCACCAAGCAAGCGGACCTATGAAGACCAAGGAGCTCTCCAAACAGGTCAGGGACAAATTTGTGGAGAACAGAACAGAACAGATCAGATCAGATCAGGGTTGGGTTATAAAAAAAATCTGAAACTTTGAACATCCCACGGAGCACCATTAAATACATTATTAAAAAATGGAAAGAATATGGCTCCACAACAAACCTGCCAAGAGAGGGCCTCCCACCAAACTCACGGACCAGGCAAGGAGGGCATTAATCAGAGAGGCAACAAAGAGACCAAAGATAACCCTGAAGAAGCTGCAAAGCTCCACAGTGAAGATTGGAGTATCTGTCCATAGGACCACTTTAAGCTGTACACTCCACAGAGCTGGGATTTACAGGAGAGTGGCCAGAAAAAAGCCATTGCTTAAAGAAAAAAATAAGCAAACACATTTGGTGTTCACCAGAAGGCATGAGGGAGACTCTCCAAACATATGGAAGAAGGTACTCTGGTCAGATGAGACTAAAATTGAACTTTTTGGACATCATGGAAAATGCTATGTCTGGCCAAACCCAATACCTCTCATCACCCCGAGAGCCCCATACCCACAGTGAAGCATGGTGGTGGCAGCATCATGCGGTGGGGATCATTTTCATCGGCAGGGACTGGGAAACTGGTCAGAATTGAAGGAATGATGGATGGCGCTAAATACAGGGAAATTCTTGACGGAAACCTGTTTCAGTCTTCTAGAGATTTGAGCCTGGGACGGAGGTTCACCTTCCAGCAGGACAATGACCCTAAGCATACTGATAAAGCAACACTCAAGTGGTTTAAGGGGAAACATTTAAATGTCTTGGAATGGCCTAGTCAAGCCCAGACCTCAATCCAATTGAGAATCTGTGGTATGACTTAAAGATTGCTGTACACCAGCGGTACCCATCCAACTTGAAGGAGCTGGAGCAGTTTTGCTTTGAAGAATGGGCAGAAATCCCAGTGGCTAGATGTGCCAAGCTTATAGAGACATACCCCAGAAGACTTGCAACTGTAATTGCTGCAAGAGGCGGCTCTACAAAGTATTGACTTTGGGGGGTGAATAGTTTTGCATGCTCAAGTTTTCTGTTTTTTTTGTTGTCTTATTTCTTGTTTGTTTCACAATAAAAAATATTTTGCATCTTCAAAGTGGTAGGCATGTTGTCTAAATCAAATTATGCAACCCCCCCAAAAAATCTATTTTAATTCCAGGTTGCAAGGCAACAAAATAGGAAAAATGCCAAGGGGGTGAAAACTTTCGCAAGCCGATGTATATTTACAGTACACAAGCTACTTTAGATAGTTCGAAAATGAATGCAAAAGGTTTTCTTGAGTAGCTACTGTACATTAGAACATGAGAGGTATTAGTAAGCAAAGAAAAGGGAAACAACAGAGCCAAGGTGTCACGTTCTGACCATAGTTCTGTTAGTTTATCTTTGTTTTATTATGGCCAGGGCGTGAGTTGGGTGGGCAGTCTATGTTTGTTTTTCTATGTTGGGTTTTGAGTTCGGCCTAGTATGGTTCTCAATCAGAGGCAGCTGTCAATTGTTGTCCCTGATAGAGAATCATAATTAGGTAACCTGGGTTTCAGTTTTGCGTTGAGTGTTTGTCTTCCGTGTCAGTGTTTGTCGCCACACGGGACTGTTTCGTTCATTTCACGTTTATTGTTTTGTATTTCGTAGTGTTCAGTTTGTTTTAAAATAAACATTATGGACACTTACCACGCTGCATTTTGGTCCTCTGTTCCTTCTCGCTTCTCCTCCTCAGAAGAGGAGGACGAGGTACGTTTACACAAGGATCCAGCAGGTGAGGAAGAAACAGATACTGGAGCTAATTAACGATAAAACATAAACACAACTTCACTCGTGAAAAAACAACATAGCATACATTAGAATATAAGCCAATGGTAATCTGTCATAAAGCTAAAGTTAAACACTATGAAATAAACACCTCATTAAAAACATCAGAGCTATTTAGGCCATTCGGATGAACACCACTGCAAATGGAGGATGCTTTAAAAGAAAACAGAGTGGCCTCACTGATAAGGCTCCTGGCTGCACTAAGACTGTATGTGATGCACAATCCATAAGAGACACAGCAACCAGGCAGGCAGTCATTATTTTCTCCACAATTACCTGAAGTCCTTGATAACGAGAAAAAAAGTCACATAATTAGAAAAACACCACAAACACCATTATTGTCAAGAGAACACACCCGCATAATGAAGCAATTATAAATGAGTGCCTTTGTGCTTGTCATTAATTTCTGCTTTTAAGGATGTGGAGATGAAGCATTGCTAAACGTGTGAGCCTAGGAGAGCTGAGGGGATGTTTAAGGTAGGTTAGACTAGCGGGGCCTCTGGAGGGTTTGACCAGGTATGGAGAGGAGAGCCTTTGGTGATGACTCCATAGAGCCAGGCAGAGCAAAGAGGGAAGACATGTCTACTGGGGCCAATTCAAGATATTACAACCCTCTCTGAAACAAGTATTCAATGGCCCCAGTAAGCTTACCTCCCTAGTGTATTACACTAAACGTTAAAGGTCCAATTCAGCCGTTTTTATCTGAATATCAAATCATTTCTGGGTAATAATTAAGTACCTTCCTGTGACTGTTTTCAATTCAAATGCTCAAAATTAAACAAAAATAGCTTCTTAGCAAACAAAGAACAATTTCTCAACCAAGAAATTTGCTAGGACAGTCTGGTAGTGGCTTGAGTGGGAAGGGGAAATTGAACATTTGTTATTGGCAGAGAGGTTTGGAACTCTTTTTCTTATTGGTCTATTAACTAATTTACTGCATGGTTATGTCACCATGGAAGGCCAAAACTCCCTCCCACCAAAACAAGCAGAAAGTTCAGGCAGTGTATGGACCAAAACTGGAGTAGAGAAGCAGGTACAGGGAGTCAAACATTTAATCAGGAACAGACATGAAACAAGAAAGGAACAGCGTCATCATACAAGGACATAAGACAATCAATGCTGAAGGGGGGAACAGAGCGGGGGAACAGACAGATATAGGGGAGGTAATGACAGAGGTGATTGAGTCCAGGTGAGTCCAATAATCGCTGATGCGCGTGACGAAGGATGGCAGGTGTGTGTAATGATGGTGGCAGGAGTGTGTAATGCTGGGGAGCCTGGCGCCCTCGAGCGCCAGGGGGGAAGAGCATGAGCAGGCGTGACAGGCGGTCTTTTGAAATAGTTCTTACACTTAACGGGCATTTAATAATTTTCACAATTTCACAGTGTTATTCCAACCTCATAGTGTGGAAATATACTGAGTATACAAAACATTAAGGACACCTGCTTTTTCCATGACATAGACCAGGCCTGTGAAATTATTTTCCATGGAGGGCCACATTAGAATATATTTTTGCCATCGCGGGCCAGAATCACATTACAGGATTATTCATGTATGACTGTGTTGGCAAATATATCTATTGTAAATTACTTCCAGATATGCTTATTATTTTACTTTTTTAACATGCATGGAAATAAACCACATCCATGTTCTCCTTTTTGTCTGTATTTTCAATATTAAACATGTAATGAACTACACGGAGGGAAAAGTACACTGTGCATTCAGCACCACGGACAGAACTCTTGTTAATGAGAATGCACAAAAACACAAGAAAGAGAGAGCTCAACATTACATTTAAACTACTCAATCAGTGCGAGGAGTGAAGTCTTTGATGGGCATTGACTAAAACAGTGAAGTTAAGTATAGTGTTTGATGTCGCATGAGGTCCACGGTGAAGGCAAAATCAGCCAACAATTCTTTATCTTGCAGTTGAGAGATATCCACAGATTTTCCGTTCATTTGCAAAAACTCAGCCATCTCCGACTTCAGGTCCCACACCCTTTTAAGCACCTTCCCCAAACTCAGCCATCTCACTTTTGTGTGGTAAGGGAGACAAACTGCCTTGTGGATTTTGCTCTCAAAAGGATTTTGCTCTTATGAAGTTTGCCACTTTAGTATCCACAACATGGCTCATTTTCAGAACACATTTACAGAGCACCTCTTGATGAATAATACAATGCAGGAAAATTATTTTCTGATCTGGGTTCAGCTCATTTACATATTCTTTAATGAATTTGCCTCCAGCAAATGGCTTGCTATGTTTAGCTTTTGTTTAGTTTTGCGAAAAGTCCTTGCTGCTTTTGCAACTGAGAAAGCAACTCTTTCGATGCACTTGTGCTCTACTCAGAAGACATATTTCTATATTTCTCTGCGTGCTTCGTCTGGAATTGTCGGGACAAGTTGTAGACAATTTATAACTAGCTACTGTTTGTAACTGTGACATGTGTGTCAGCCTTTCAGTCACTGTCTGTCCTCGTGCAGTTGTTATTTATACGTTCCTTCAAAATAAAATAAATCAATGGAAACAGGAGACAAAGGGCTGTGAGACATGGCTTTAATTCTAGACTCAGGAAAGATAGGAAGTATACTGAGGGTACGGAGCAACAGAGGGGCTAATGATCTTGGAGTGGGGGGGAAAGATCTCGGCTTCCGGGGGTGTAGCCGCGGGGCTATAGCAGTGTGCCAGCGCATCAGGCTTGACCTTCTTGGATACCGGTTGGTGCTACGGAAGAGAAGTGGCCCGGGACTTACTGAACCCCTCTCAGAGGTCCTGGTACTCCGTAGGGCTGGTTGAGAGGTCCGGGGCAATTTCCAAGCCCACAGGAAGATGTCCCAGGGCTGAGTGTGGCAGGACGGGCTCCAGCCCACGATGGCACCAGTAGCCCAGTCAATAGAGGGATTGTGTCGCTGGAGCCAAGGGAATGCCAATACCACGGGAACCTGTGGAGACTCAACTGACAGGATTTGGATCGTCTCGCTGTGGTTCCCTGACACTCGTAGGTTGATGGGGGTGGTATGGTGGGTGACCCGGCCTATAGAGCAACTGGCCAGTGCTCTAACATCCATGGGAATGGAGAGCGGTTGAGTGGGGATGCCAAGCTCGGACGACTCACATCGGCTCCCGAGTCGATGAGAGACTTGGACTGGTCCCACACAGCAGGACGGCATAGAGAAGGGGGCGAGTAAGGGGAGAAGAAAAATCGTCTTTAAGACCCACCAGAGTACTCACTCCAAAGAATGAGCTAGGTCTCTTGAAGGGACAGGTAGACACATAATGACCAGAAGAACCGCAATACAGACAACAACCGCAATGTCAAGTCTGCGTACGCATTCGGCTAAAGACAGCCTAGCCCTGCCGAGCTGCATTGGCTTGGGAAGAGGTGAATCGGCAGTCTTTGAAGGCTCTTGGAGGAACTCGGGTAAGCTCGGATCCTCTTGGGGACATAGACACCGTGGAATTCCGGAGTTATTCAGATGTAAGGCGGGATCCTTGAGTGAGCAATTGGGACCGCAATCAGACCTCTTCTCCCTCCTATGTTCCCGTAGCCGACCATCGATCTGGATGGTTAAAGCAATGAGTGTGTCGAGGTCCGTCGGTAGATCCCGGCCTGCAAGCTCATCCTTTACTTCCTCCGATAATAAATTCAGGAACATGTCAAACAGCGCTGCCCGGTTCCAGGCACCCTCAACTGCTAGCATGCAGAAATCCACCACATAGTCTGCCACACTGAGGGAGTCCTGCCGAAGCTGGAGTAACTTCCGGGCAGCCTCTCTCCCGGACACCGGAGCCTCAAAAACTTTTCCCACCTCAACCACGAATCCCTACAGACTGAAGCATGTGGCCGACTGTTGTTCCCAAACAGCCATACCCCAGACGAGGGCCCTCCCAGACATCAGCGTGATGAGGTACGCTATCTTAGAGAGGTTCGAGGAGGAGGAAGGCTGCAGATCCATGACGCGGGAACACTGAGCGAGAAACGCCCGACAGCTGCCCAACTCTCCATCGAAGCGCTCCGGAGGAGGTGAGCGGGGTAAGCTCCCACAATGTGTCCAATACTAGGTGGTAACGTTCGGCCACGACCTGGAACCCTTCCATCAGACTGCGAAGCAACTCCTCGTGCCTACCAATGGTTGCTCCTTGGGATGAGATGGCATTGCGGAGCTGGTCCAAGTCTGCTGCATTGTTTTGGATGTGTGCTTAGGGTCATTGTCCTGTTGGAAGGTGAACCTTCGCCCCAGTCTGAGGTCCTGAGTGCTCTGCAGCAGGTTTTCATCAAGGATCTTTCTGTACTTTCCTCCGTTCATCTTTCCCACAATCCCGACTGGTCTGCCAGTCCCTGCTGCTGAAAAACATCCCCACAGCATGATGCTGTCACTACCATGCTTCACTGTAGGGATGATGCCAGGCTACCTCCAGATGTGCATTTGGCATTCAGACCAAAGAGTTCAATCTTGGTTTCATCAGACCAGAGAATCTTGTTTCACATGGTCTGAGAGTCCTTTAGGTGCCTTTTTCTCATACTCCAAGCGGACTGTCGTGCCTTTTACTGAGGAGTGGCTTCTGTCTGGCCACTCTACCATAAAGGCCTGATTGTTGGAGTGCTGCATAGATGGTTGTCCTTCTGGAAGGTTCTCCCATCTCCACCGAGGAACTCTGGAGCTCTGTCAGAGTGACCATTGGGATCTTGATCACGTCCCTGACCAAGGCCCTTCTCCCCGAATTGCTGTTTGGCTGGGCAACCAGCTCTAGGAAGAGTCTTGGTGGTTCCAAACATCTTCCATTTAAGAATGATGGAGGCCACAGTAAGCTCGTTGATGGTACATTCACAGCCAAATAGGGAGTCATTGGAACGCAGCGCTTTCAAAACCTGGGGCACTTCCAGATTGAATTTTTCTCAGGCTTTCGCTTGCAACATCAGTTCTGTTATACTCACAGACAATATCTTTACAGTTTTGGAAACGTTACAGTGTTTTCTATCGAAAGCTGTCCAATCTTGCTTGTTTGCAGGTGACCAAATACTTATTTTCCACCATAATTTGCAAATAAATTCATTAAAAATCCTACAATGTGATTTTCTGGATTTTTTTTCTCATTTTGTCTGTCATAGTTGAAGTGTACCTATGATGAAAATTACAGGCCTCTCTCATCTTTTTAAGTGTGAGAGCTTGCACAATTGGTGGCTGACTAAATACTTTTTTGCCCCACTGTATGTGATAGTTGGTTTCTAAACGAGTTTGAAAAGTGGGTGTGGTGTCAGTTTGTATCAGTTTGGTGTCAGAATGATATCTAATTGACTGATGGACGCTGACTTGCTGGCTGACTTGTGTCCATTTGCAATATGTTTAAACAGTGATAGACCATCACCAAATTGACATTCTGAAATCAACACCATCGAGCGATGTAGAGGAACCAGAATCACTGCCCGGCCATCCCAAGTTCATCGGGCCAGTCAATTTCGCATTTCTGCAGTATTTTTGAGCTTGTCAAATTCATGATGGTAAATGTCCATTGAAACATATTGTAAATGGACAGCTGTGCACCTGGTGATTGGAATGGGTTACCAGGAGCATATTTTTAAATGGTTTTTAATGTCTTTAGGGGGAGCAAGGGGTCTACGGTTGGGTAGGGAGAACCCCCCCACCCGTGCCCATCCAATAGGGGGCACCCCTGGTCATTTTGGACGTTTAAAAAAAAACATTAAATAACAAGAGTCCCACTTCTCCCTCATCATACATGACAAATAGAGCATCTAGGTTGATTCATGGCTTAGTGCCATATACAGTGCCTTGCGAAAGTATTCGGCCCCCTTGAACTTTGCGACCTTTTGCCACATTTCAGGCTTCAAACATAAAGATATAAAACTGTATTTTTTTGTGAAGAATCAACAACAAGTGGGACACAATAATGAAGTGGAACGACATTTATTGGATATTTCAAACTTTTTTAACAAATCAAAAACTGAAAAATTGGGCGTGCAAAATTATTCAGCCCCTTTACTTTCAGTGCAGCAAACTCTCTCCAGAAGTTCAGTGAGGATCTCTGAATAATCCAATGTTGACCTAAATGACTAATGATGATAAATACAATACACCTGTGTGTAATCAAGTCTCCGTATAAATGCACCTGCACTGTGATAGTCTCAAAGGTCCGTTAAAAGCGCAGAGAGCATCATGAAGAACAAGGAACACACCAGGCAGGTCCGAGATACTGTTGTGAAGAAGTTTAAAGCCGGATTTGGATACAAAAAGATTTCCCAAGCTTTAAACATCCCAAGGAGCACTGTGCAAGCGATAATATTGAAATGGAAGGAGTATCAGACCACTGCAAATCTACCAAGACCTGGCCGTCCCTCTAAACTTTCAGCTCATACAAGGAGAAGACTGATCAGAGATGCAGCCAAGAGGCCCATGATCACTCTGGATGAACTGCAGAGATCTACAGCTGAGGTGGGAGACTCTGTCCATAGGACAAAAATCAGTCGTATATTGCACAAATCTGGCCTTTATGGAAGAGTGGCAAGAAGAAAGCCATTTCTTAAAGATATCCATAAAAAGTGTTGTTTAAAGTTTGCCACAAGCCACCTGGGAGACACACCAAACATGTGGAAGAAGGTGCTCTGGTCAGATGAAACCAAAATTGAACTTTTTGGCAACAATGCAAAACGTTATGTTTGGCGTAAAAGCAACACAGCTCATCACCCTGAACACACCATCCCCACTGTCAAACATGGTGGTGGCAGCATCATGGTTTGGGCCTGCTTTTCTTCAGCAGGGACAGGGAAGATGGTTCAAATTGATGGGAAGATGGATGGAGCCAAATACAGGACCATTCTGGAAGAAAACCTGATGGAGTCTGCAAAAGACCTGAGACTGGGACGGAGATTTGTCTTCCAACAAGACAATGATCCAAAACATAAAGCAAAATCTACAATGGAATGGTTCAAAAATAAACATATCCAGGTGTTAGAATGGTCAAGTCAAAGTCCAGACCTGAATCCAATCAAGAATCTGTGGAAAGAACTGAAAACTGCTGTTCACAAATGCTCTCCATCCAACCTCACTGAGCTCGAGCTGTTTTGCAAGGAGGAATGGGAAAAAATGTCAGTCTCTCGATGTGCAAAACTGATAGAGACATAACCGAAGCGACTTACAGCTGTAATCGCAGCAAAAGGTGGCGCTACAAAGTATTAACTTAAGGGGGCTGAATAATTTTGCACGCCCAATTTTTCAGTTTTTGATTTGTTAAAAAAGTTTGAAATATCCAATAAATGTCGTTCCACTTCATGATTGTGTCCCACTTGTTGTTGATTCTTCACAAAAAAAATACAGTTTTATATCTTTATGTTTGAAGCCTGAAATGTGGCAAAAGGTCGCAAAGTTCAAGGGGGCCGAATACTTTCGCAAGGCACTGTATCATTTGGGCAGTATAAAAAGCCATTTGGACATGGTTCACTGACTTTTGACTTTGACTTCCTATGATATCATATTGCAAATGGACAAAACATCGTGATTTGGCACTTTCAGTACTTTCATATTGCATTTGGACATTTCTCATGGCATTTGGCAATGGTTCACTGACTTTTGACTTCGACTTTTGACTTCCTATGAAATCAAATTGCAAATGTACAAGTCATATGCCTTATCGACAATTTTTTTTAAATCTGACAATAAAATCTGACAAAAGTATGTTCGTACAATTCTTATACATGTATAATTGACAAAAGAATCGAAAGAATTTTGAAAAACGATCCAGAAAGCACTTTTTTAAGGGTGTCATAAGTATTTTTTTTACATTTCAAATTTTCAAAATTTGACCCATGGGTCTTGATGTGCATTTGCAATGTGAACATGTACTGTGAAGCTCGCTTGCCATCTATTGGATTTTTGCTGTATGACACTTAGCATTTGCCATATGACATTTGCAATAAGTTTTGAATGAAATGCCGTCCATTTGAGTGGTATTGTACATCGTGTATATGTTTCGTACGGTGCCAATAAGTTCCCATTCATTTTTGTCCATTTTAGTGGGGTTTTCCCTTACATTCTGAAATCTTGCTCTGATTTATCATCCAAAGGGTCCCAGAGATGACATGAAGTGTTGTTTTGTTAGATAAAATCCTTTTCATATCCTAAAAAAGTCCATATAACATGCACAATTGATTTTGTATTTCCACTCGTTCAATTTGCAAAGAAAGGAATATGTGAAAATCTAACCCTAAACGTTGTTTCTACCAGTCAAATCACATTTGTATGTATTCCACTGAGATCCTAGAATGTAACCAGACTTCACTATATCATTAGGGGTGTAGTATATCCTATAGAACACCATATTTAGTCAGAAAGCGACGCCTTCATGGCACGCCGATGACGCGGGCGGTCTTCACTTGAACGACTCTAACTTTGTCAAATAATCACCAATCGGGGTCAAACAAAGCTAGCTAGATAGCCAATGAGCCGGGCTTTACGGAAATATTTGGAAACCCTGTATCTGTCGTAAAATGTAGCTACTGACCTAGTACGACAGCATGCCTTTTCCTTTTGGACAAAAATTATAAGAATATTCAGAGTTATGAAGTTATGAAAACTGGTTGTTTTGCAAATGTTGAACTTATAGTATGGCTACTAATACTGGAAAAGCTAAATCAAAGTCCAAGTATACAGATTTGACGATATTCTTGCAGAAAAATGTCATATGAATGCAAATGTCTCCTTCACTATTTGCCCAAATGTACCTGGGTGACTTCAGACTAAATGTCATGTAGTTCGCTCATACTTCAAGTTATCCATCTGAAACGTTTCACATACATTGCTGCCATCTTGCGAACAGCAATGGAATTATAACCAGAGTGATGGCTGGAAGTGGGACCTTTCTGTTACATTTCAAAGACGGTGGTAGAATTTCTTTTTTTTCTCTTTGTATTTTCCTCTACCAGATCTATTGTGTTATATTCTTCTACATTCAATTCACATTTCCACAAACTTCAAAGTGCTTCCTTTCAAATGGTACCAATAATACAGTGCCTTGCGAAAGTATTCGGCCCCCTTGAACTTTGCGACCTTTTGCCACATTTCAGGCTTCAAACAGAAAGATATAAAACTGTATTTTTTTGTGAAGAATCAACAACAAGTGGGACACAATCATGAAGTGGAACAACATTTATTGGATATTTCAAACTTTTTTAACAAATCAAAAACTGAAAAATTGGGCGTGCAAAATTATTCAGCCCCTTTACTTCCAGTGCAGCAAACTCTCTCCAGAAGTTCAGTGAGGATCTCTGAATGATCCAATGTTGACCTAAATGACTAATGATGATAAATACAATCCACCTGTGTGTAATCAAGTCTCCGTATAAATGCACCTACACTGTGATAGTCTCAGAGGTCCGTTAAAAGCGCAGAGAGCATCATGAAGAACAAGGAACACACCAGGCAGGTCCGAGATACTGTTGTGAAGAAGTTTAAAGCCGGATTTGGATGCAAAAAGATTTCCCAAGCTTTAAACATCCCAAAGAGCACTGTGCAAGCGATAATATTGAAATGGAAGGAGTATCAGACCACTGCAAATCTACCAAGACCTGGCCGTCCCTCTAAACTTTCAGCTCATACAAGGAGAAGACTGATCAGAGATGCAGCCAAGAGGCCCATGATCACTCTGGATGAACTGCAGAAATCTACAGCTGAGGTGGGAGACTCTGTCCATAGGACAACAATCAGTCGTATATTGCACAAATCTGGCCTTTATGGAAGAGTGGCAAGAAGAAAGCCATTTCTTAAAGATATCCATAAAAAGTGTTGTTTAAAGTTTGCCACAAGCCACCTGGGAGACACACCAAACATGTGGAAGAAGGTGCTCTGGTCAGATGAAACCAAAATGTAACTTTTTGGCAACAATGCAAAACGTTATGTTTGGCGTAAAAGCAAAACAGCTCATCACCCTGAACACAACATGATGGTTAAAATTGATGGGAAGATGGATGGAGCCAAATACAGGACCATTCTGGAAGAAAACCTGATGGAGTCTGCAAAAGACCTGAGACTGGGACGGAGATTTGTCTTCCAACAAGACAATGATCCAAAACATAAAGCAAAATCTACAATGGAATGGTTCAAAAATAAACATATCCAGGTGTTAGAATGGCCAAGTCAAAGTCCAGACCTGAATCCAATCGAGAATCTGTGGAAAGAACTGAAAACTGCTGTTCACAAATGCTCTCCATCCAACCTCACTGAGCTCGAGCTGTTTTGCAAGGAGGAATGGGGTAAAATGTCAGTCTCTCGATGTGCAAAACTGATAGAGAAATACCCCAAGCGACTTACAGCTGTAATCGCAGCAAAAGGTGGCGCTACAAAGTATTAACTTAAGGGGGCTGAATAATTTTGCACGCCCAATGTTTCAGTTTTTGATTTGTTAAAAAAGTTTGAAATATCCAATAAATGTCGTTCCACTTCATGATTGTGTCCCACTTGTTGTTGATTCTTCACAAAAAAATACAGTTTTATATCTTTATGTTTGAAGCCTGAAATGTGGCAAAAGGTCGCAAAGTTCAAGGGGGCCGAATACTTTCGCAAGGCACTGTATGCATATCCTTGCTTCAGGGCCTGAGCTACAGGCAGTTAGATTTGGGTATGTCATTTAGGCAAAAATTGAATAAAGGTGGCTATCCCTAAGATGTTTTAACAAAATGTAGAAAAAGTAAATGGGGTCTGAATACTTTCTGAATGCACTGTAAGTGCTTTTAAACAGAGTAGGGTAGTAGGTGCCAGACACAGGGCCAAGAACTGGAATGTCAAGAACTGCAACGCTGCTGGGTTTTTCATGGTCAATGGTTTCCTATGTGTATCAAGAATAGACCACCACCGAAAGGACATCCAGCCAACTTGACACAACTGTGGGAGGCATTGGAATCAACCCAGACCAGAGCTTTCGACACCTTGTCGAGTCCATGCCCAGGACAAATTGATGCTGTTCTAAGGGCAAAGGTCTCATTTTTTTCCCCGCTGGGTCTGTGAACCTTGAGGCATGCGAGTGCCTGTAAAACATGTTAAAGAAACTAAGGGATACATACCAAGCTTTCATGTTGGAACTGGGTGTGTTGGTTTGTGTTGCAGGTGGTGTTAGAGGATAGTGATCTGGCTGCAACTGAAAGGTAATAAAGAGAAAGTTTGCTGAATGTGGAGCATCCAAGAGAGGGATCTCTGCAGGGATCAGATTTCAATAGAGAGAGAAATAAATTACTAATCTGATTTTAAATAGACCCATGTATAGACTTCCCTTAGAAATGCACGCTGTGCTCCTTGTAAAGCCATGCAATTAAGCCTGGAGTTGCATTTTATTCGAGTAGCATGCTCTTAACCCCTCCCAACTATATATTAATGAGCATTTTTTCTCTTTGATTTTCAGCCAATATTTAGATTAGTAGCGACATGCAGAAATCCCAGGTTCCTCCAGATATGTGAAGTTTCAATGAGCTCAGTTGTTTTGCTGTCTCCTCAAAGGCATCAAACAATATGTGTACAAAGAAGAAAGAGAGAGACTGAGAGGAGCCACTCTGCTTCATTAACACAGGGAATTGAACTCCAAATAAATTGTCCTCCTCAGTTAGAAATACGCTCTCATTAATAGGCAGACACATGCTACCGGCACACTGCATCATTATTGTCTTGAGAATGCAATTGTACGGTAGGGGCAATTAGGATGGAGAAACCGTGAGTTCACCATTATTTTTTGCATTTAATGACAAGGCAATAAGGCAAGAGCTTGATGTAAAAATGAGGGCTGCAATACAAAAATGATGCATAATGTGCACCCCCCCACACTCTCTTCCTTAGCCTTGAATACATCTACATGGAAATGAATATTCCTCTAATTTATTCAGAGAATTATAATATACATTACAAATATTTCCATAGCAGACATTAATGGCATGCAGTTAGGTTTTTAATGACTTCTTTCTTTGTTTTCAAAGGGGGTAGATGGGCTTGTTGCCCTCACTAAAAAAATATAAATAATTACCTACGTATCAGAGGTGCGAATAACATTTACTGGATTTATCTTAGATTTTTGTCTGCTGGTTCATTATAAATACTGTAATATGATCACGTGGAGAATTACAAAGGTTTTAAGGATCATCAAATCCTAAAGCTAGAGGAAAAAGTATGGTGTATAGGTAGTGTACATACGATAAATACCACGGATGGTTATGTGTAATAGCATGAAGGCAAAATGCATGGGTAAGCATGGACACAACCCTAAAGAATGGAATATTGACATGGATGCTATAGGTCTTTAATAAGCCACTGTGTCCGTTGTGTGTTCGGGGTCACCATTGCCTACTATAACTATACCTTGTCAAGGCTGCTCCAGCCTCACAATATGTACCTCATGTATATTCTGTCAGCAGGCATAATTCCTGTGTGCTGGCACACCGCTGATTTCTGCATAAGTAATGCAAGCCTTAGGAGCTGGAGTTAGGAGCTGGAGTTTTTTTTTTACCACTGAAAGATGTTCATCATTCTTGATCCTGCTCTGTCAGGGCCTAGTGTTTTAGTGCCTCTCACGATTAGGCAGAATTGACAGGCCAAGAAGGAAGCGAATAGCAGAAACGTGTGAAATGAAGGGGAGTGTGGTGTAGGGTGGAGGATGAAGTGAACTGTGACCGTCATTTAATCTGCAATTTATCAGTTTAGGCTGCACCATGTAACATCGGGATATTAGATTCCAGAGAGGAGAAGCTCTTCCCTGTATTCTCTCACACACTATTAATGTTGTCTAGGGGTGGAGGAAGAGAGGGAGGGATTTCTTTATTGTTATTATTATTATTTCTGAAACACTTAATTAATATATAGCATTGTGGACTCCTCTGTGGGGTAGCAGAGGATCGTTGGTGACAGAGTGATGGAGTGAATGAGGTGTGCTGCAGGAAGAGAAAGAGAGAGAGCATCTCCCATTGTTACTGCGTCATTGCTTGTCATGAGACCGAGGTCATACAGTATTGACACAGAAAGAGAGAGAGAGAGAGACAGAGACACAGAGAGACGCACACACACACACACACACACACACACACACACACACACACACACACACACACACACACACACACACACACACACACACACACACACACACACACACACAGAGACACAGAGACACAGAGACAAAGAGAAACACACACACACACATACAGAGAGAACTGACGCAAACTATATATCTGCACATATCTACTATACATAATGTTAGTCTGCACATGACCTCTAACAACATGGATCATGAATCAATGTTTAATTGGTATGTTTTCCATTATTCTGTTCTATTGATGTCTTTTCTAAACCATAAATATGAAGTGGTTGCTAGTTGGTGTTATATTTCCCACTCTACACTAAATATATTAATTGATTCAGTAGTTGATTACTTTCACTGTATAACCTTCAGTTCAAATACCTTTACAAAATAAGAAGCATACTGTACGCAAAACATTAGTATATTGAAAAAGTAAATTGATCCTGATGTATTATAATTTGATAAGATGTGTGTCTTCCTCAACAGCAGTTCCCTCTGGTAACCCAGGAAGCCCAGGGCCATTGTTCCTTTTTGTAGACAGGGAGCTGCGGCCAGTGGGCAAATAAACTCTCTCCTCCAGAGGTGTCACTCAAATTACATCCCAGTAAGTGATCCCCAGCTCAGTGTTTAGTGGACTGTTATAAAGCCAAATCACAGTTAGTGGCAAGGGGCATTGTGCTTCTCTCTCAAAATGGATCCATTTCCACCTTTTTTGGGAGAGCTTAATCCACCTCATGCTTTGCACTATACAGTATAAATCAAATCAAATTGTATTGGTCACATACAAGTTTTTCAGATTATTAGCGAAATGCTTGTGTTTCTAGTTGCACATGGATTTACACATGGATTTAGTACTGTAGATATGTGGTAGTGGTGTTGTAGGGACCCGAGGGCACACAGTGTGTTGTGAAATTTGTGAATGTATTGCAATGTTTTAAAATTGTATAAACTGCCTTAATTTTGCTGGACCCCAGGAAGAGTAGCTATGGCAGCAGCTAATGGGGATCCGTAATAAATACAAATACAAAAATATCTAACAAATAATATCTAACAATTTCACGACAATACACACAAATCTAAGTAAAGGAATGGAATTAACAATATATAAATATATGGACGAGCAATGTCAGAGCGGGAATAGACTAAGATACAGTAGGCAGTAGCCTCTAATGTGCGGTGATGGCTATTTAATTAACAGTCTGATGGCCTTGAGATAGAAGCTGTTTTTCAGTCTCTCGGTCCCAGCTTTGATGCACCTGTACTAACCTCGCCTTCTGGACGATAGCGGGGTGAACAGGCAGTGGCTCCGGTGGTTGTTGTCCTTGATGATCTTTTTGGCCTTCCTGTGACCGAGTGTTGTAGGTGTCCTGGAGGGTGGGTAGTTTGCCCCCAGTGATGTGTTGGGCAGACCGCACCAGCCTCTGGAGAGCCCTGCGGTTGCAGGCGGTGCAGTTGACGTACCAGGCAGCCAGACAGGATGCTCTCAATTGTGCATCTGTAAACGTTTGTGAGGGTTTTAGGTGCCAACCTACATTTCTTGAGCATCCTGAGGTTGAAGAGGCATTGTACAATCACTGCACCTTCTTCCCCACACTGTCTGTGTGGGTGGACCATTTCAGTTTGTCAGTGATGTGTACGCTGAGGAACTTGAAGCTTTCCACCTTCTCCACCTCGGTCCCGTCGATGTGGATAGGGGGTTGCTCCCTCTGCTGTTTCCTGAATTCCACGATCAACTCCTTTGTTTTGTTGACGTTGAGTGAGAGGTTATTTTCCTGGAACTACACTCCCAGAGCCCCCACCTCCTCCATGTAGGCTGTCTCATCATTGTTGGTGATCAAGCCTACTGCTGTTGTGTAATCTGAAAACTTGATGATTGAGTTGGAGGCATGTGTGGCCACGCAGTCATGGGCAAACAGGGAGTACAGGAGGGGGCTGAGCATGCACCCTTGTGGGGTCCCAGTCTTGAGGATCAGCGTGGCAGATGTGTTGTTGCCTACTCTTACCACATCGGGGCGGCCCGTCAGGAAGTCCAGGATCCAGTTGCAGAGGGAGGTGTTTAGTCCCAGGGTCCTTAGTTTAGTGATGAGCATTGTGGGCACTATGGTGTTGAAAGCTGAGCTGTAGTCAATGAACAGCATTCTCACATAGGTGTTCCTTTTGTCCAGGTGGGAAAGGGCGGTGTGGAGTGAGATTGAGATTGCGTCATCTGTGGATCTGTTGTGGTTGTTTCGAATTGGAGTGGGTCTAGGGTTTCTGGCATGATGGTGTTGTTGTGAGCCATGACCAGCCTTCAAAGCACTTCATGGCTACCGACATGAGTGCTACGCGTCGGTAATCATTTAGGCAGTTTACCTTCGCTAACTTGGGCACAAGGACTATGGTGGTCTGTTTGAAACATGTTGACATTACAGACTCGGCCAGGGAGAGGTTGAAAATGTCAATGAAGACACATGCCAGTTGGTCCACGCATGCTTTGAGTACATGTCCTGGTAATCCTTCTGGCTCCGCGGCTTTGTGAATGTTGTCCTGTTTAAAGGTCTTGCTCACATCGGCTATGGAGAGTGTGATCTCAGAGTCATCCGGAACAGCTGGTGCTCTCATGCATGCTTCAGTGTTGCTTGCCTCAAAGTGAGCATAAAAGTTATTTAGCTCATCTGGTAGGCTCGCTTCACTGGGCAGCTCGCGACTGGGTCTCCCTTTAGAGTCCGTAGTAGTTTTCAAGCCTTGCCACATCCGACGGGTGTTAGAGCCGAGGTAGTAGGATTCAATCTTAGTCCTGTATTGATGTTTTGCCTGTTTGATGGTTCGTCTGAGGGCATAGCAGGATTTCTTATAAACTTCCGGATTAGTGTCCCGCTCCTTGAAAGTGCCAGCTCTAGCCTTTAGCTCGGTGCGGATGTTGCCTGTAATTCATGGCTTCTGGTTCAGGAAAAGTATATACGGTCACTGTGGGAAGGACATTGTCGATGCTCTTATTGAACATATTCCACTCTGTGCTAGCAAAACAGTCCTGTAGCATCATCTGACCACTTCTGTATTGAGAGAGTGACTGGTACTTCCTGCTTTAGTCTTTGCTTGTAAGCAGGAATCAGGAGGATATAATTATGGTCAGATTTGCCAAATGGAGGGCTAGGGAGAGCTTTGTATGCGTCTCTGTGTGTGGAGTAAAGGTGGTCAAGAGTTGTTCAGAGCTCCGGTGCACAACTGAGCAAGAGGACAAGTACATTAGAGTGTCTAGTTTGAGAAACAGATGCCTCACAAGTCCTCAACTGGCAGCTTCATTAAATAGTACCCACAAAACACCAGTCTCAATGTCAACAGTGAAAAGGCAACTCCGGGATACTGGCCTTCTAGGCAGAGTTGCAAAAAAAAGCCATATCTCAGACTGGCCAATAAAAAGAAAAGATTAAGATGGGCAAAAGAACACAGACACTGGACAGAGGAACTCTGCCTAGAGGGCAAGCATCCCGGAGTTGCCTCTTCACTGTTGATGTTGAGACTGGTGTTTTGCGGGTACTATTTAACCTTGGCACATGGATCCTGCTAGCGGGATCAAAATCGACAACATCCGGTGAAGCTGGAGAGCACCAAATCCAAATGACAAAATTGTAATAATAAACATTCATGAACATTCAAGTGTTCTACATCATTTAAAAGCTTAACTTCTTGTTAATCCAACCGCTTTGTCAGATTTCAAAAAGGCTTTACAGCGAAAGCATACCATGCGATTATCTGAGGACAGCGCCCCACACAAAAATACTTTTCCAAACCAGCACAGGCGTCACAAAAGTAACAAATGGCGATAAAATAAATCACTTACCTTTGCAGATTTCCCTCTGTTTGCAATCCCAAGGGTACCAGCTACACAACAAATTGTTGTTTTGTTTGATAAAGTCCTTATTTATATCCCAAAAATGTCTGTGCGCTCGATTCAGTAATTCACTCATCCAATATGCATACAAACGAATCCAAAAAGTTACCAGTAATGTTCGTCCAAACACGTCAAACAATGTTTCTAATTAATCCTCAGGTACTCTAATATCTAAATAAATGATCCAATTTAAGACGGAGAATAGTATGTTCAATAGGGAAGATAAATAACGAACAGCGCGCACCTCATTCATGCGCGCAACAAGACTACATTTCTAATGAGACACCTTTGCAAAACTACAACTACTCAATCATTTTTCAAAAAACAAGCCTGAAACCCTTTCTAAAGACTGTTGACATCTAGTGGAAGCCATGGGAACTGCAATCTGGGAGTTATTTATTTGTATATCCCATAGACAAGTATTGAAATGGACTGTGACCTCAGAAAAACATTTTCCGGATGGTTTTTCCTCAGGTATTCGCCTGCCATATCAGTTCTGTTATACTCACAGACATTATTTTAACAATTTTAGACACGTCAGAGTGTTTTCTATCCAATGCTACCAATTATATGCATATCCTAGCTGAGTAACAGGCAGTTTACTTTGGGCATGTCATTCATCCAAACTTCCGAACACTGCCCCCTAGCCCTAAGAGGTTTTAATAAAGCTGTTAGTTGAGGTCTGTTTCTCAAACTAGAAACTCTAATGTACTTGTCCTCTTGCTTCTCTCCAATGACAGATCACTCCTGAAATGTGGCTTGAACCCTTACAAGATGAAGACATGACATGACATCTTCCGTTCACTTGATGTCAATGATAGGACAGCTCACTTTTAGATCAGGCATGTTGCCAGCCAGTCCACCCCGGGTCATGAGAGCCAGTCGTCGTCTCATACCAGAGGCCAATGACACAGACAACACCCAGAAAAGCCCATCACCTGTTGCTTATGGACAGCATAACCAAAGCAGGTCACACAAGTACAGGGGCAGTACCCAAGCCCTCCTCGGTGAGTGTGGGTGAGGTGATCATCTAACCAATTTGATGCTCCCAGTCAAGTACGTGCTCCAGCTCTGAACTTATCTATGATATCCAACCTGACAGAGATCAACATAATCAGTAGCAGCATCACATGCTCTGTCAGATCATACTCACTCTGAGGGCCAGTCATTGTCACTATGTCCTGCTGGACAGCATGTGTGCCGCAGTAGCTGATGTTTTTGTGTAAATGATTCAGTTAAAAATAGTATGTGGCACTTAGGAAGATAATGACAGTATTGTGGGACCATGCCTAGTTTCTGTAACTGATTAATGGTACAGTATGTAAAAAAACAAGTATCACTTTTTGACTGAACACACACACACACACACGTCATGTGTTCCCTTCCCTTGTTTTTCCCCCAATTGGAAACTCCCCTTGGCTGGTCTCCTTGGAGACAGGAGTTGTCCCAGGTCTGCCACACCTGAGCCTGATCAACTAACAAGCTATCTGGGCACCTTAAAAAGAAGCTTCCAGTTCACTCTGGAGTTGCTAGAGGAAGACCACATTAAAACGGCTGTCATCAGCGCCACACGGCGATGACTTTGCAACCAAAGGGTACTCATGCATGTGAGCGTGGTCGAATACGTCTGCTCAGAATGGCTCCCTGCTCATGCATGTCTTCTTCTCCCCCCTCTGTCGCCTGCACTGGACTGGACCATTGGCTGGATGCCACAGATGCTTTATGACAATCGACGATGAGGAACGACTGCCAACTGAATACCGACGAACAAACAAAACAACTGCAGATGAGAGACAAGGGTGGTGGTGGTGGCCATTTTAACAACCCTCCAGCAACATGGACTATCTCTGGGACTGAATGTATGGTTGGTGTGAACCCAGACATGTGTTACATTACAAACCCTTAACCTTACATTTGTCTGTGTTGGCCTGGGATCCAAAGAAACTGGTTTTTGACACACATTATTCACAACTGTATATTGTTACAAACGGGGTTTTCTCAAACATCAGTTCAATTAATTTAGAAGGATCAGAAATGTATGCTTCAGGAAATGCCTTGTGGTCTCTCTCTCCAGGGGATTTTTGTCTCCCTAACTATGCTGCTTAATTGCAAGAACAAAGGAAAGTGCCTGTACAGTAATGGCAGCACCTTACTGTTGCCATTTATGTGAATGCTATGTATGAAAAAGAGATTTGTGCACCTTTTAACTGTCAAGTCCAAAGGGTAATTTTATTTGTTTTCATTAACATAATGCTGGCTAAGCGCATCTAATTCTTGTTTCCATGGGTGATTACACATGCATAGAAAGCTTGCTTAAGAAACTAAGTTAAGTGCAACTTTGAACTTGCCCTATGCTCTAACCACACGGACAGCTGTACTTGACACAATTCCTAATACTATTCAGTGCACAAAGGAACCTACACTACATGACAAAGTATGTGAACACCTGCTCGTTGAACATCTCATTCCAAAATGATGCAACCCCCTTCGCTGTGATAACAGCCTCCACTCTTCTGGGAAGGTGGTCCACTAGATGTTGGAACATTGCTGCAGGGACGTACATGCATTCAGCCACGAGCATTAGTGAGGCCGGGCACTGATATTGGGCGATTAGGCCTGGCTCAAAGACGGCATTTAAATTCATCCCAAAGGTGTTCGATGGGGTTGAGGTCAGGGCTCTGAAGGCCAGTCAAGTTTTTCCAC
Organism: Oncorhynchus mykiss; assembly: GCF_057628025.1. Classification (NCBI taxonomy): domain Eukaryota; kingdom Metazoa; phylum Chordata; class Actinopteri; order Salmoniformes; family Salmonidae; genus Oncorhynchus; species Oncorhynchus mykiss. Next base: position 26,417,618 of record NC_143027.1, read on the forward strand.
AACGATCATGACAAACCATTTCTGTATTGACCTCGCTTGGTGCACGGGGGCATTGTCATGCTGAAACAGGAAAGGGAATAACCCCAAACTGTTGCCACAAAGTTGGAAGCACAGAATAGTCTAGAAAGTAATAAGATTTCCCTTCACTGGAACTAAGGGGCCTAGCACAAACCATGAAAAACAGACCCAGATCTTTTTTCCTCTTCCACCAAACTTTACAGTTGGCACTAGGATTTGGGCAGGTAATGTTCTCCTGGCAATGGCCAAACCCAGATTTGTCTGTCTAACTGCCAGATGGTGAATCACTCCAGAGAGTCCAACGCGAGATTTACACCACTCCAGCCAATGCTTGGCATTGCGCATAGTGATCTTAGGCTTGTGTGTGGCTGCTCGCCATAGAAACCCATTTCATGATGCTCCCAACAAACAGTTATTGTGTTGACGTTGCTTCAAGAGGCATTTTGGAACTCTGTAGTGAGTTTTTGCAACCGAGGACAGAATTTTTATGTGCTTCAGCACGGGGCGGTCCCATTCTGTGAGCTTGTTTGGCCTACCATTTCGCGTCTGAGCCTCTCTTGCTCCAGACATTTCCACTTCACAATAATGGCACTTAAAGTTGACCAGGCAGCTCTAGCAGGGTAGAAAACTGACTTGTTGGAAAGGTGGCATCCTATGACACTGCCACATTAAATCCCTGAGTTCTTCAGTATGGGCCATTCTACTGCCAATGTTTGTCTGTGGAGATTGCATGGCTGTGTGCTCAATTTTATACACCTGTCAGCAACTATTGTGGCTGAAATGGCCAAATCCACTAATTTGAAGCGGGTGTCCACATACTTTTGTGTGTGTGTGTGTGTGTATCAGACATTGAATTTCTAAGTTATATAGGCTACAGCTTTATTTAAACATGAACTTGAACAACTCAAATACTATACAACTAACAACAACTAACAACTATACAACTAACAACAAATACTATACATTTTAATTATTTTCTTGATCATGTTGAAATAAATTAAAAATATTATGCCTCAATACCACAGGTTCTTTCATGATTTAGTAGTGAAATAGTATGTACCATGATTGAGTCTATTGACATGAGTGCTGAGCTTTCAACGGTATCCACATCACTAAGGCTCTATCATGGTCCATGCATACACATTGGTCTCGTCACACACACACATAACATGCACACACATGCATACTGACGCCACACAATTTCACCCTCAGCACATATTGTACGCTGCTGCTACTGACTATGATCTATCCTGTTGCCTAGTCACTTACCCCTGCCTATATGTACAGTACATAGATACCTCAATTACCTCGTACCCCTGCACATCGACTCAGTACGGGTATTCTCTGTATATAGCCATGTTATTTTCTACTCCCTATATACAGTATAGCCATGTTATTTTCTACTCCCTATATACAGTATAGCCATGTTATTTTCTACTCCCTATATACAGTATAGCCATGTTATTTTCTACTCCCTATATACAGTATAGCCATGTTATTTTCTACTCCCTATATACAGTATAGCCATGTTATTTTTACTTATTTGATTATTTATTCACTGTGCATTTTTATTCCTTGTGTCACTATTTCTATATTTATTTTTTAAACATAATCTTTAACTCTGCATTGTTGGAAATGGACCCATAAGTAAGCATTTCACTGTTAGTCTACACTGGTTATCTACAAAGCATGTGACAAATAACATTTGATTTGATTTTATCATACCAGTGGGAGATCTCCATCACATTGCCGATACATTCCCAGTCTGTATATTTTGGGTGGGAATTATCTCAGAGAAGAAAGCTGAGTTTTATTATTTATGTCTGTTATCACCCCAGGCACAGAGACTGTATCCTCCTGAGTTTTAATCTGCTTGTCTCCAAGCATCCTCCTGGCTATTTCATTTAGGTTTTAATGTGTATTTGACATATTGACATCTAGGTTCCCCTTTCATTTAATTGATTTGCCGCTGCCTTTTGCTGTTTTCTCCTCAGTGAAAGGATTCCTCATGATCACCTGCCTACTTCTCATAGTGGGCCTATTGCTTATTCAATTTCTCTTCACTACATCTCCAGATGTACTACATCTCCAGATGTAGAAGCTAGTTTAGTATTAGAAAAGAGGGGATGAAAAGCTTGCATACAGGGTTTTGAACATTTTAACAAAAATATTAATGGCTACCATTTTGAAACCACACACACACTGTCCAATTTCCAATTTATTTGGACAGTGGTGTGCTATGATTTAAAAAAATATAGAAATGTAAACTTCTGGAGTTAGATGGGGAGTTTCGCAATGCCACCGTCGACCGTTTGACCATTTGAATGCTTGAATGAAAAGTAGTTAGGAATATGGGAGACTTGCGAGACCGTGTCGACAACAAATGTAGACCTATGTGTATGCAAATGATTATTGATTATGTCTGTTCACCCAGTAATTTAAATGTACTGCTTGTGATGGTAATATGCATTCATTTGAAAATACTGTGGCGATTTTTGTGAGAGTCCAACGCTAATGGTGAGTTACCCAAATGAATGGGGACGCACACCTTTCATTATTACTATTAGATTAGGTGGCGCCAATTGATGGATTCACTTGTGACCAAACTAAAAGCCTTTCTGCGGTTCACATCAATTTGGTTTAAGACCAAATACAGGTTTTAATGTTATGGACACTTACTAAGTAGTTTTTTGTCTTTGTCGGTAGTCCATTACTTGTAATAAGTTTTCTTCTATCCTTAGGGACTTTGATAGAATCTTGAATAATTAGGCTACAAAAAAAACAAACATTGGGCTACACAACAAAAGTAATGTTTTGTTTGTTTAATAAATGAAACCTATAAGTAGAGACAATAATATTAGTAGTAGTAATAAGAGGATTTCCAAATTTAGTTTAACTTTATAACACTTTTTTTATCCATGGTTTTTGTTTATTATTTTATATATATATATATATATGTGTATAATCCTCATTTACTCTCAAGGATATAATTTACATTAACTAACATTCATGTGTCCATAGACTTTTAATGTGGTAATGTTTTATAGGTCTCTGGTGTTCTTTGTCTAAGCTCAGCTCAGGAGACCGTCGTCAAGAATGATGCGTCTGCCATCTGCAGGAGAGCGACGGCACGCCACATTAAATGGCGTTCCATTGGCCAGAGCCAACACATTCATGTAGCTCTGATTTATAGCATATTACACTGTGATAATAAAATATTTTCTTTGATACAGCTTCACGGCTATATGCACCTCTACTTTTCAGATTATTGATTTACCACGTCGTTAAAAGGCAAGTGCAGTAAGCATGTCCAGTATACAGTAAGTAAACATCCATTGCCCTAAGATCCCATAGTTTGGGTAGGCCTAATTTCCATTACAAAAGGTAAATGAGCACAGTGGATGCCTACAATACAGCATAAATGTGTCTGTCTTTCTCAAAGAGTGACTGGTGAGATATACTATTGATACCAAGCAAGTTGTAAAATAAATAATCAAAAAGAGTCTGAATTAACCCTGATCAGAGTTCACTGTGTTCAGAGCTGCATGACAGACACTATTGAGCTAGGTAGCTAGCATTAGCTAGACTAGGGGTTAAGGTTAGGAGTCAGGTTAAAGAGTTATGGGAACAGTTAGCTAAAAGGGTTAAGGTTAGGGGAAGGGTTAGCTAACATGCTAAGTAGTTGCAAACTGGTGAAAAAGTAGGAAGTGGTTGAAAAGTTGCTAATTAGCTAAAATTGTCCATGATGAGATTTGAACCTGCAACCTCTGGGTTGCTGGACGTTCACATTATTAGCCCACCCGTTCACTCCAACCAACCACTGTACTTTTGTTTTTTCATTAAGTAACCATCTGTCTTATGTAACCATACCTAACATACACTGCTCAAAAAAATAAAGGGAACACTTAAACAACACAATGTAACTCCAAGTCAATCACACTTCTGTGAAATCAAACTGTCCACATAGGAAGCAACACTGATTGACAAATTTCACATGCTGTTGTGCAAATCGAATAGACAACAGGTGGAAATTATAGGCAATTAGCAAGACACCCCCAAAATAGTAGTTGTTCTGCAGGTGATAACCACACACCACTTCTCAGTTCCTATGCTTCCTGGCTGATGTTTTGGTCACTTTTGAATGCTGTCGGTGCTTTCACTCTAGTGGTAGCATGAGACAGAGTCTACAACCCACACAAGTGGCTCAGGGAGTGCAGCTCATCCAGGATGACACATCAATGCGAGCTGTGGCAAGAAGGTTTGCTGTGTCTGTCAGCGTAGTGTCCAGAGCATGGAGGCGCTACCAGGAGACAGGCCAGTATATCAGGAGACGTGGAGGAGGCCGTAGGAGGGCAAGAACCCAGCAGCAGGACCGCTACCTCCGCCTTTGTGCAAGGAGGAGCAGGAGGAGCACTGCCAGAGCCCTGCAAAATGACCTCCAGCAGGCCACAAATGTGCATGTGTCTGCTCAAACGGTCAGAAACAGACTCCATGAGGGTGGTATGAGGGTCCGACGTCCACAGGTGGGGGTTGTGCTTACAGCCCAACACCGTGCAGGACGTTTGGCATTTGCCAGAGAACACCAAGATTGGCAAATTCGCCACTGGCGCCCTGTGCTCTTCACAGATGAAAGCAGGTTCACACTGAGCACATATAACAGACGTGAAAGTCTGGAGACGCCGTGGAGAACGTTCTGCTGCCTGCAACATCCTCCAGCATGACCGGTTTGGCGGTGGGTCAGTCATGGTGTGGGGTGGCATTTCTTTGGGGGGCCGCACAGCCCTCCATGTGCTCGCCAGAGGTAGCCTGACTGCCATTAGGTACCGAGATGAGATCCTCAGACCCCTTGTGAGACCATATGCTGGTGCGGTTGGCCCTGGGTTCCTCCTAATGCAAGACAATGCTAGACCTCATGTGGCTGGAGTGTGTCAGCAGTTCCTGCAAGAGGAAGGCATTGATGCTATGGACTGGCCCGCCCGTTCCCCAGACCTGAATCCAATTGAGCACATCTGGGACATCATGTCTCGCTCCATCCACCAATGCCACGTTGCACCACAGACTGTCCAGGAGTTGGCGGATGCTTTAGTCCAGGACTGGGTGGAGATCCATCAGGAGACCATCCGCCACCTCATCAGGAGCATGCCCAGGTGTTGTAGGGAGGTCATACAGGCACGTGGAGGCCACACACACTACTGAGCCTCATTTTGACTTGTTTTAAGGACATTACATCAAAGTTGGATCAGCCTGTAGTGTGGTTTTCCACTTTGAGTGTGACTCCAGTGTGATTTTGTTGTCAGCACATTCAACTATGTAAAGAAAAAAGTATTTAATAAGAATATTTCATTCATTCAGATCTAGGATGTGTTATTTTAGTGTTCCCTTTATTTTTTTGAGTAGTGTATATTAATTTGAGTGTCCTGGATTTACATTTACTATGTTACGTCTCGTCCTTGAGACCAGGCTGGCTCTTTCCATGACAGACTGACCAGGTGAATCCAGGTGAAATCTATTATCCCTTATTGATGTTAAATCCACTTCAATCAGTGTAGATGAAGGGGAGGTGACAGGTTCAATAAGTATTGTTAAGCCTTGAGACATGGATTGTGTGTGTGCCATTTAGAGGGTGAATGGGCAAGACAAAATATTTAAGTGTCTTTGAAAGGGGAATGGTAGTAGGTCAGGCACACCAGTTAAAGTGTCAAGAACTGCAACGTTGCTGTGTTTATGAAGCATGGTCCACCACCCAAAGGATATCCAGCCAACTTGACACAACTGTGTGTTGGAGTCAACATGGGCCAGCATCCCTGTGGAAAGCATTTGACACCTTGTTGAGTCCATACCCCAACGAATTGAGGCTGTTCTGAGGGCAAAAGGAAGGTCTTCCTAACGTTTTGTACGCTCTGTGTAGATTAATACATTCTGGTAATCAAATTTCAAATATATTTATCAAGCCATTTTTTACATCAGCAGATGTCACAAAGTGCTTATACAGAAACCAGCCTAAAACCCCAAACAGCATGCAATGCAGATGTAGAAGCACGGTCGTTAGGAAAACTCCATAGAAAGGCAGGAACACCGGAAGAAATCTAGAGAGGAACCAGGCTCTGAGGGGTGGCCAGTCCTCTTCTGGCTGTGCCGGGTGGAGATTATATGTACATGGCCATTAAGGCCAGATTGTTCTTCAAAATGTTCAAATGTTTATTGATGACCGGCGGGGTCAAATAATAATCACAGTGGTTATAGAGAGTGCAACTGGTCAGCATCTCAGGATTGTTTTCTATAGACCTAACACATTTAGCATTTAACTACTCAAGGTAATATAGTGGAACGAGTGAGGGGAGATATATGGCATTCCACAGTTCCCCTAGTAGTCATGCACAAGCACCGCTGGACTGATCATCTGTTATTCCAGAGCCATCTGGGCCAGGCTCCAGGGCTGTTTATATCCTCATGCAACAATCTGACATCAATGTGAAACAAGAGTTGCGTCAGAGAAGCCAAGTCCACATTTTCTCCACTTCATCCCTCAAATAATAAAACAGCAAGCATTTTTTGCATCAAACTTTAACAAAAATATAGTATATAATGAAACGTAGCTGTTGCCCATACAGCCAGAGAGCTGTGTAATGCAGGATATGATCACATTGGGATCATGGGCAAGCAGTGATTGGGGAAACAAAGACCTCATTCTCAATGTATCGGAAATCAACCATGTATCACAAACAAAAAGACTCTAAACCAGGCCAATTTTGCCATTGGTTAATTAATCCAACTAATTAACTGCACAGAACATTTGAATTTAAATTAACAATTGAGAGATATTATCAGGAGATGCAAGCCACTCCGAGGACTTTTTTTTGTAAGAAAGATTACTATTAGAGAAGGCTGTGTGTGAAGCGACGCTTTTAGATGAGAAATCTCCAATTACAAATCTGCCGTACACTTGTCAGCAGTAATTAAATGTTTGGTTAGACGTTGCTATGTGGCGCTGCCGAGATAGGATGATCTTGCTCTGTTGCCCTCTCCAACAATTATGTTCCATGCAAAAATACGGTCAACATGCACCATTTATTGTGCAGCCTGAATGTCAGAATTTCTCTGAAGCTAAATCTGAATTACAAAGCCACAGAATATGAAACAAAAAAAACGAGACTACAACATCCCTCCATTAGAGCCTTCACACATTTTTGCATGCAAACAAATAACAGGATACTGAGTAACAGAAAAATGACTGTTTAATAGTTTAAGAAGTATATAATACATTAATCACATTAAAGACAGATCGCCTACCCCTCTGCATATGTCATAATTGTGCAAGCTTACAAATGTCAAATGTATTATTCTGCCTAAGCTTTGAAGACCAGATTTCATAGACAAGTGTCTCTTTGTCCACCAACGGTCTACTTGTACAATCAATGCTAAATCAGGCTATAGTACAGACTTCTCAATGTTAGGATGTGTACTTGAACTTCACAATAAGAGGTATTCTGTCACTGTGTATGAACAGTATCACTCAGGTCAGACACTAAGGCTGGTTGTATTATTTTTTTTTAGCTATTAAAAAGAGTCACTGATATGTATAAGGGAACATTGAAACACTATTCAGGTCCAGATTGTTTCACATTTGGTCTGTACTGTACAGTACCTCTAAAGTGACACCACAAACACTTATAGATACAGTCTATCTGCATTTGGTGACATAGTACATGGTGTGTTTTCAAACAGGTTAGACAACAGTATCATCTATTTAGCAGAGGTGTATTTAAAACGGTAGATGCTGTACACACATATTCCTCAAAAACCAGGAAGAGAAGTCCGGGAATGGGGAGAAAACAAACATATCCCACCTTTAGAGATTGCTTATAAATGTGTGTCCTTATGACTAACAGTAAGACCTAGCTAAACTACCCATATAATCACCTCAATTAGAGTATTTTAATGTCAGAGGCATTAGTTCAAATGAGTGCAACTCATTACTAAAGAGCAGGGAAGTAGAAAACATGTAAAATGTTCTGCTTGTAGAATGTAGGGCTCAAGCGTCGCTAACCCCGTACAAAAACTCAAGAGTAATTTAGCTCTGAACTTTTAAAAATAAATGACATCAGGGTCACAGACTCAAAAGAAAACCAAGCCTCATTCTTCTCAACCCTTTCATACCTGGCCTGAGTTGGAAAATAGAAGTATTTATAGAGATTTTTTTTACCAGCAAGGACTACCTGCTCGTGTAGTACTGTAGCTACAGTAAGAAGACCATCCTATAAGACAGTGCAAGAGGAGACGGAGCAGATGCACTCGTTTAACAGACCAACCTCTCACACATTGAACATACGCCCTCTTACGCCCATCACAGCCTTTTTCCAGCGGTCAGTAACATGTCAGTATTCTGATTGTTTGTTCTTTTTGTTGTGCTGTCTATTCATGTGATATGAAAGCAGTCATTTAACACATCAAATAAGACAAAACACTTGGCACAATACTAAGCGCGCAAACAGTGTGTTCCTTCTTTTGTAGCTGCAATGAAAACAGAACAGGAGTTTGAGTTTTGATGACTTTGGCTGCAAGTGATTTTGAAAGTTTTTTTCCCCCTTCTTTTTTTTAAACCTTTATTTAACTAGGCACGTCAGTTAAGAACAAATTCTTATTTACAATGCCGGCCTACACCGGCCACACCCTAACAACGCTAGGCCAATTGTGCGCCGCCCTATGGGACTCCCAATCATGGCCGGATGTGATACAGCCTGGAATTGGACCAGGGTCTGTAGTGACACCTCTAGCACTGAGATGCAGTGCTTTAGACCACTGACACTCGGGAGCCCCTGACACAGAACAGGCAGAGGAGCAACATGCCTGTAAGTGGAAGAAAATGATGAAACTGGAATATCCCTGCGCTCTAAAATTGTATAATAAATAAAATAATCCACGCGAGCATATGCGTGAAGAGTCCCTTTCTTGATCATGTGAGGTAGAGCTAATCCAATCACTAGTCTGTCTGCTCTATGCTGAAACATACATGCATTCAACTACAGAAATACCTAACTTTATTCGCTTGGAAATGCTTTACTACCTTGAATACTAAAGGTTACTTTGACCCGCCTAAAATAAAAATATTACATACTAGTATGCTTCATTGTAGCAGGGGAAGATGCTATAGAAGCCCCTTGAACAGTGAATACCTGTTCCATTATTCTTTCTATCCAACCAATGTTAAAGACTTGTGCCCAAAAATAAATTGCAGGTTCATTGGTTCTAACTGAGGTAGAATCTTGGATATTCAAGGGCATAACGGTAATGGGAAGGAAATGAGTGCAAAGGGAATTAACTGAAACAACCAGCGGTGCTCCACACACTGCCTGTCCTCCTCAGAGGTCACTCCCAGCATAGAGGTTGGACAGAGGTTTCTTAAAAAGAGGCTGTGGGGCTCATTGGTGATAATGGGGTGGGAGAGTAATGCCAATCGTTTATGGAAAATAAAGAGCAGAACCCTCATACTCAAGAATATATAGAAAATGAATAGACTTACACAAAACGCCCCTCAAGGCACTCATTTTCAGTATTTCCAAATAAGCAGTGCTACTGATATCTCATCCTGGGGGCTTTTCAGTCCAAGGACAACACTGCTCCTTGTCCTAACACTATATATTTTTTTGTTTTTTGTTTTTTGTTTAAAAGCATTAAATAGAATGAAATAAATACATACATTTTATTTCATATATAAATATGTGGGCCCTTGTGTCAAAATTGCCACATAAAAATAAGTATTTAGGAAAGGATGAACTGAAATGACTACATTTGTTTACATTTGATGAAAAAAAAGTTACCCTATTATCAATGTGGTAGCGTTAAAAATAGAAACATTAGTATATTGGATTGATCTTATAATGTATTGAGTCACGAATACTCAGTATCTATTGAGTTTTGTGATTCCCCAGGATACAATGCATAAGCATAAGTATTTCAGGGGAAAGATTGCACAATTTAACAAGGAAGAACTTCCATCACCTACTTGAAATCCCCTTCCACTACATTTATCTGAGATCATCTCTAGGAAACATGGTTCCCTTTCATCTGATTAGAAGCTTTATCAGTAAATTTAACATCAGAATCATAACTTAAGATAGAACACTTTGGATACAGACCCCCACACCTCACCATGACTAAGGAGACCCAAAATATGAAAGGAAAAAACACCTAATTAGTTTAAGTTCAAAGTTAACATCTGCCATTTTTCCAAGGCCTTTTTCTCTACTGTAAAACCTGGATTTTGCCAGCTTAATAATCATATATACTCTCAGTCTCTGACTATGTACAGCTATACAAACAGACAGCAGACAGGGTGTGGTCCTGGTGGCTGTGGGGAGCAGAGAGAGAGGGAGCAGTTGGTTGGGAAGTCTCCCAGTCCAGTCTCCTTCACCACGGTCTGCCCATACAGGTGGCTGTTCGTTCTGCTTCACTTGCGATCGTCGATGGTCTTAATGAATTCCACTGCCGCGGTGAACTGCATCCACCAATAGCACTCCTCCCCACTCAGCCGGCTGGCGTAGAAATTATTGATGTACTGAATAGTGGACAGCAGGCAAGGCGGGTTTGCCTGGAGGGAGGGGGCTCACATTAACCACGGAGAGAGCCACACGTCCGCCATGTATAATACCGTAATGCCGTATGTAAATATGTCCATACAAGTTATCATACAGCAAGATCTTTATGCTACTACACATTTACTATGCAGTTGTCTAGGTGAGAAGGAATTGTCAGAAGTTCTGCTAAGGATTCAGTTTTACATTCTGCATTTTAGGGAGATGAGGGTCATACTTCAGGCAAAGCCTATCATTTTAATAACCATGTTTGTGAAATTAAAGATGTGGTTTAATGAGGTATCAATTTTCATTATCTAAAGTGAATGTTGTTGTAAACATCTCAGAGTAACTTTATATCAGTTTGCGATGGATGCTCACCTTTATCAGGACAAAGACGAGCACAGGGACAAAATCGTCAGCTCCGGGGACAGAGTCCTCGTTGGCCAGACTCAGGAGATTCATGATGGTGGAACACATGCGTAAAATACATTGCACTTTGTCCCGAGGGGTCTTGTAGGCACTGATGGTCCGGATCTCTGACTGGGCAGACGGCCAGGGAGCCTCCCTCGCATACACCTGGAGCCACACAGGAAAAAGCATCCAGCATGTCAAATCTGTAAGAGCTCCAAAACATCAACACAAAACATCTCAGACTTTGACGGACAGTTGGGGGATACAAATCTGTGGGGCATTACCTCTGGGATTTGAAGAGCTTTGTGATTCGCTGTCACCACTTTTGAGAGACGTGCTATGTGTTCCTGAAGAAGCCTAGAGGGGGAAACATGGATGTAGAGAGCAATAGACACATAACATAGCAATACATGGTATTGGTTATTCAAATATGTCAAAGATACTGCTGCTACAGTAGCATCAGAGGAGGAGGAGAGGATTCTGGGTCATTTGATAGCGTCAGGGGTTGCAGCTACACCGAGGCTGGGGCTGTGTGACAGAGGTGAGGTGGCGGCGGCGGTCACCGTTACTCACTGGTCTCTCAGGATGTCCCCGTCCTGGTTGGGGTAGAAGGCCAGCTTGAAGATGCGGTTCATGACGCTGCGCTCGATGGCCATCTGGGCATCCTGCAGCTGATCCTCGCTGGCGTACTGCCAGATGGCATCATGGGCCATGGCCCCGTACAGGTAGCGCAGGAAGTCCTCCACCGCCGCCGTCTTGTCGTCTGACGCTGTGCACCCCTGGAAGGCTGGGGGGGGGTTACAGATTGACTCACTGCAGTTTGGTGCAGGTAGTTAGGTTGAATATTAGTGTCTGTATTTTGAATTCCACTCTATGGCCATTCAGCAGACAATCAACTAGCAGAGACAACATGAGTAGATTAATGGTTACAATATCACAGTGATTGTGTCCGTAATAAGCGGCAAAGACCTTTGATGAAGTCCAGGGACTTCGCCTCCATGTGTTCCAGTAGGAGGCGAACACAGACTGTGGTGAAGTAGCGGTTAGCTACCTCCTTGTCCCTCAGCACCCTCTGCAGCAGCCTCTCCAGGTGGGCATGGGATGTCTGCAGACCCTGCCGACACCGCGTCAGATAAGCTATGTAGGGTGCCCGCTTCCTACCGGAGGGTACAACGGACACACACACACAGGCATTATGGATTATGCTTATTAACAGTTGTGTTCAGTGACAAAATTGTTGATCTGAGATAATACCAGTGAAATAAGACAGTACACTCAACATTCATTGATAGTCTACCAAAATGTTTATTTTATCCTTTCAAATTACATACACACAGGTATTTCAAACAAAACAACACAACCAACTATGCCACAGAACTACGTCCTTGCAGTAGAAGAGGTGAATGTGCAGTGGTCCTTCGGCAGCATGTCTGTCTTCCTCCATAGTTACCTGTAATCCTCAGCAATGGCAGCCAGCAGCTTCTTGCAGGTGCGTGCGTCGAAGCGGCTGACGCAGCGCGTGGTCTCCTGGATCTGGGCCATCTGGTTCTTATCCTGCAGGTTGATGGCCTCCGCCAGCTGGACCTTCAGGAAGCACACGATCTCGTTGTCTGGGAAGGAGACGGGAGGGAGATGGCGGTGGGTCAGATACGCAGGCCCCTCAGTGGGAGAAGGGCTACTGCTGTAATCAGATCAGCCTTCCCTGCTCCCCCCTGACATGCGGATGTGACTGATGACTACAGAAGCTTGTCTCTTATGGATTTCAAATGTAATCATTTCAAAGGATTTCACTTTCTTTGTGTGTGGCCGTGCCCTGATGGTAAACGTGTAGTGGGATGGCTTACTTACAGGAATGAATGTGGTCAGATATAATATGAACAGTGATGATAGAATGTGCAAAACAGATTTAGTGATTTTTTACAGTAGCTCGTCTGGTACCTTCAAAGTCTGTGTGGTCAGGCAGCCCATTGCGTGTGGTGGCAGGAGCCATGAGAGGGAAGGCCACAGACTCTGCTGAACACAAGGCCAGCCTCAACTTCTTCTTTGCATCACTGCAAAATATGAGTAAAAAAAAATAGCCAAATGTAGATTTGGTTTGACAGTCTTATCACTGTCTTTTGCCTCTGAAGCACTTCTGGCTAATTAAGCATCACATGAAATCTGATGCATAAACAAAGATCTTATTATTACTATTATCAAAATCCTAGCTGTGTAATTCCTGTGAGTTGGTGAGCGTTGGCTGACCTGAATGAGAACTTGTTGGAATCGTGTTGCTGGGCTGTCTGGCTGGCTGAGTCTGGCAGGTCGTCTGTGGACATGTTCTGCAGAGCTTCGTCTCTGGGGGAGTTGTGCACACACTCCTCTCCACACAACTCTGTGTACAACACATTCACACGCTCAAATTGATTTAACGTGTGTGTGAGTGGGTGTACCTGAGCGAGAAAGACACTGACCTGTGGCGTCGTAGGCTGCAGCAGTGGCTCCTTCACTGGGACTGGTCCTCTTGATGTTCCTGTACTTGTCAAGGATGTCTTCTGCTGCCTGGGCCTGGGAGTTCCTGGACAGAGGGTCGTCTGACACACACAGGAGACACCACAGGCACATTTGGATTAAACCCACCATGGGAAACATGCCCAATTCCTTTCCCCGTGATTCAGCCATATCTGAGTGCAATGACAGTAAATCAGGACAGACCTTGTGGGACACGTTCATGGCCCATATTGTCTTTCTCCTGCTTGTCCCTTTTCCGTAAGGCTGCTATCGGAGCTGTGGAGAGGGCATAATGAGTGAGCTAGGAGAAGTGCAGCTACGCTCTCCTCTCACCATCTCTGGACCACAGTCCCATCATGACTCACTTCACACAGCAGTGTTTCATGACAGCATGTGTTTATACAAGGTATTTTCTGACTAACAATGCAGAGGAGAGATGCATACCGTAGCATAGCATCATATCACTGAACAAAACGAAGGAGATTTATCCATCTTTTTACTGCATGAAAATAGCAAAGGAAAAGAGTGGTAAATAAAACCAACATGGCTGAAATAATACGACTGCCAGACCGCAATGGAGAAATAAGATCATAGATATATACACATGATAAAATATCAATATATACAGTAAGAGTATATATATTTGTACAAATAAGCAGGTGAGGCTCATCCTAATAACGTGTCAACTAGACAAACGGGATGTGTCCAGATAACAGACGTATCCTACAGGACTGATATTTAAAGGGAAAGAATGTGAAGAGGACTAGCAATGATTAGACTAAATGGGTTGTCATTTTGCACGCTCCAATAACATTGGCTCACAATGTTGTATCGCAAACAGTACAGTGCAAAAAGAAAAATGGAGACAACCAAAACAAATGCATGAATGCTGAGCCAGAGACATCAACTCAGGTGGCACCATGTCACATCACAGCTTTATCACAAAGGGCCACGTCTACAAGCCTCATGACCTACAGAACTCAGGCACTGACTTCAGAGCCGCTAGCTCAATGGTGACAGTTACAGTGTCGGGACGTGTTACCTGGGACTTCACTCTCAGCCGTCCAATACAGCACTGTGTGAGGAACACAACAGACAAGGTTGGCCTTTCACACACTCAGTCTGCCTGGCTGCCACTCTGTGTGAGGGGCTACACATCACCATGGTATTCACAGCACAGCAGCAGCAAGGCCAACAGCAGGGCCTTTATGTGGACTTCACAGGTTTACACTTCTCTTTGCAGATCTGGCTTTATTAATACAACTTCAATGTTCACTAAAGGAACATCATTATCTAAAAGAGTAATAGGCAGTCATCTCTTGTAGGCACAGCTCATTATTTCCCTGACACTTCCATGAGAGATGGTTTTGGAGTTTAACTGCAACAAGAGATGTGTAATCTATCCGCGGTGATGACAGCGAGGTCTATGTAATGACCATTAGGCTGGGGATGACAGGACTGCTTGGAGGGGTACCACCGCACAATCTACACCTGCTCAAGCCCCTCACATTAATGATTAGTTTCACAAACTAAAAATAAATCTAGCGCAAGTGAGACGTGAGGAAAAGACATGTCTGGTGTAACTTTCAACAACAAACAGTATTTGAAGTGGAGAGATCACGCATCATCACTCCCTTTCTCACATTACAAACAGTACAGGTCTGAAACACTCCATTTTCTAGAACAGATGTGATTAAGAGAAGATCGTGAAAGAGTGAAAATAATGTACGATACATAGGAACCATGCAATTCTCTAACGAATTGTAACAATTTTCAACCCACTAAAAGCATTTTTTGCAACAGACAGCATGCCAAAATGACACAGTGATGGAGGGGAAAGAGAGTAGTTGAAGTGACACTTTACCTTTGGGAATGGCTGACTGAAAGCGTTTCTTCCACCACGGTCTGTTGCGATCAGACTTTTCCTCATCACTGTCCTTTCTCTCCTCAACCTTTGGGAAAACAGACATTCAAGTATGTTTTAGAATCCGTAGTGACATACTGTACAGTAGGACAGGAAAGAAAGGCTTGCAGTAGAGTTCAAACTTAGACTATTGCTATAGAGCAGTAGGTCTAAAACTAGGCTTGGAGAGCAGCATACAGGACTAACGCGCGACACAGGCAGCGATGACCAGCAGCTCTCACCTCCCCTTTCAGGGAGTCCTTGCTAGGAGACGAGAACGGCCCCATAAAGAAGGCCCCGGCATGATCCCGCTCCTCGGCTGCAGCCCTGCGGTTCAGGCCCGGGTCGCTGGTGGGTCGGCGGCCTGGGCACACAATGTCAGAGCTGCGGCTGCGTACCAGCCTGTCTGTGTAGGAGTGGCGCTGCTTGGTGTGCTCCAGCTCGGCTTGGGCCAGGCAGTGGGGCGTGAACAGGGAGTAGCGGGGCTCCTGGCCCAGGGCACAGGTCTCTGGGATGGGAGGGTCAGGGGGAGGATGAAGGGGCCTGGCGTAGTGCACCTTGGGCCTCACAATGGTACCAGTGGAGGAATCTGTGGTGGGGGAAAACATGGCTTAGTTTGGTTATACAGCTTTATACATAGGGGTGTATCACACTCTCTCTATTACCCAGATTGTCCAGAAACAAAAGAAAAGCAATACAATTAGAAAGTAAGGGACAGTGCTAGAGAGAGGTTGGTGGGAGACAAGCCCTAGGTGTGGGTAGGCCACCTGTTCCAAGGGTAGATTGTCTCTCCTGAAAAGCTTCCAATGGCAGCCTGGTGCCATGAGCACAGTGGGACAAGGGGACTGTGCCAAAGTGCCTGGGGTGAGGTCTCTCAACCTGTCATCCCTTCACCTTGCCACAGACACACAGCCCTGCCACAGCTCCCCTCCCTCTCCAGCCATCTCCTCCTCCACTCACAACACTGAGCAAGACAGGGCCACAATTTACCAAGCGCAGAGAGAACAAAGAGCAAACCACAATGGAAATATTATACACCAAATTAGCTAATTGAAATGACATTCCCACACAGTAGACATTTTTATTGCACTAATGTTTTGTCCAGTAATTGGGGCGAGACTCTTTGGTTCATTTCTCAGAGCTCAAGCTGTTCTGTGAGCCCATGCCATTAGACACGACTTAATGATGCTCATTTCCGGGTTTGATTGGACACTCGACACAGCAAAGACCCCAGAGCATAGTGGAAGCAGAAATTACCTTCGCCGGAAGAGAGGGGATCAAACATGGCCAGTAAGGAGTCAGCCTGAGAGGGCGGAGAGGCCAAACTGTGATGTGCTCCTGAAACAACAAGAGGGGAAATAGAGAATTATGAATGACATTCATACACTAAACAGAGAGCCACTTTCTGCTATAATTGGTCATGTCACTGAAAAACGCATGGGCTATTCTGTGCTTCGTATTATACAAAGAAAGCCATCATCATGTACCTACACTTTGTATTTGAGAAATATAGTCTAAACATCTTATATGAAAACATAGCAGAAAGACTCCAACAGGGTCAGCAGCATTCTAGTGTAGTGGAGAGGTTGTGGCAGCTCAGCTGTAGAGCAGACAGGGATTGATAGGTCTTGCTGATGACAGTGTAGTGATGGCACAGCCAGGCCAGGGTTGAGGTGACTCTTCCCGCTCTCCTACCGTGGGATGACTCCTCCCCATCTGGACTGGTCACAGAGTCCTTCCCCCCAAAGTCCGAGCTGCACTCTGACCGCAGGTCCTCTGTCTTGTTGGGGATGTCTTCTGATGTCGCTGCAGAAGAAAAAATGTCTGTTGAAAAGTCTGTCATCCAGGAGATGTTTACATTTGGTGGAAGACTTGGTTTTGCTGACTAGCTCCTTTTCTGAGGGATTGAATGTGTGATATTTGAAAGGTAGCAGCATGACACCATACACACTGTATTGAGAGGATATGCCGAACAATCCCACTGGGACCTCTAAATATGGTAGCGGGAGATCCCATGGGTGGGATGGTGACACAAATAGCAGCAGCAAGAGTGATAATTAGACAGAGCCTATCCATCGGCCAGGCCCCTCTGGGACATGTTCCTATTGGGGCTCAGCCATGGGCACTAGCCCAGTCCTCTTAATCTGGGATGCTACGCCAAACATGTCAGCATGGCTTGTTCACCTGAGCTACCAGTACAGAGTGCCAGGGTTAACCTCTGTGCCCTTGCCAAACTCTCACACCAACCTGATTGTCCTGACTATTTAGCATTATTTGACGGTTTTCCTACTAACACAGACAACTCCCAACGTGGTTTTAAACTAGCCTGCATGTATTCTATGTAACTGACCAGCTAGGTTGCTTTTACTTGATTTCGCACTGTGTGTTTTATATGTAATGAAACCTGATGTATAGGGTGTAACCTCACAGCTTCAATGAGTGACATATTCGCAGGGTACCTGAGACAACGCTGAGCCCTGGGGTGCTGGGCCGAGAGCTGACCTCTCTGACCTCTGTGTCATCGGAGGTGCTGCCCACCCCGGAGCAGCTCTCTAGCTCCTGTAGACGCTCCTCCTGCTTCAGGTCTGGGGCTTCTGGAGGGGATTATGGGGAGACACACACACACACACACACACACACACACACACATCCCGTTATAGTCATTGTGGTTTGTTCTTGCATACAGTAGGCAGCCTAAAATAGGCCTATGAATGCCAATGTAGACCTTGCTGTATGTTTGCTCTCCCTTCTCTGGGAGGACAAAGTAATAGCAAAGAAAAGCTCATATGCACGAAAGAAAACAAACCATTTACAACTGACAAAGAGAAAAACAGAAAGTCCAGCCCATTTTGTGGCTGCCCAATGGAGCTGTTCAGCTTAACCCAGAGGCTCCATAGTAACAGCCGTAGTCATTTGCATGCTCATTAGTAATAATGTGCTAGTGAAGTGCTCTTTGGAGTGCAGTTTTCTGCTGCCTAGCCATGAAACAAGCGCTCAACTCCAGGTGAGCATCAGATAGCCCTATTACAGAGGAGAACAGGGGCAGCAAACGGAACAAAAAGCAATCAAGACACTCATGCATGTCAATTTAACACTGCACATATTGCAATGGTGCACTTCAATTAACAGAGTCCGGGCTTTCCCAAGAAACCCTAGTTATGCTTTTATTAGCACTCAATTGATATTCATGAAACACTGACTTTCTAGGGGATTTACGTAATCTAACAAGGTTTAACCTGGTTTTTAACTAAATAACACAGTGCAAGATTGATAACTGCTGCAATGGGACCACATTCACACTGTGCTGGAACTGCTCAGCACATGTCCATACATAGAACATGGTCCGAAGAGGGTTGCAAAGCCTACAGATTTGTGAGAGGATGTCACCAGCAGATAACAGCACTCGTTGCACATTTCCTCATGACTGTTCCTTCACTACAGGTGCAAACACACCTGGAGGTTCCTCTGGGGAAGCCCAGAGCTGCCTTATACTGTCACAGGCAGATGTGCCCTGATAGACAGGCTAGTGCACACAAACATGACAGATTGCACCCACTTCCTTGATTTGGAACTGGGGGACACCACACCTGGCATGTCCGCCCACACACAGAGATTCATACCGTGCACACACCTACTGGAGTGACTCATGCAGATGCAGCGCATGGAGGAAGACAAGAAAATGAATATACATAGAAACTCATGGAAAATGTGTAGAAAGTTGTGAAATAGACAGGAGACAGCATTCAGCCCCTATAATCCCCTTCTCCACACTGAACCCACCTGAGTCGCTGGGCAGGACCTCCACACTCCAGGCCTCGCTGGTGGTCTCGGAGATGGTGGATCCATATGGGTCTAGCAGCACTGAACCAGAGCCTGGTAGACACAGCAGGCTGCCCAGCATGTTCTCTACAGCCGCCCCTGAGAACACACGCAGACAGACAGAGAGAGAAAGCCTGGGGTCACGGGCATTTCATGCTGGGCCCAAAGGTATGCGCACACGCACACACACACAAACTGTGCCAAAGGTCAAAGGTTAATGGTAATATCTCACCCCACCGCCGCCCCCTGAGCCATGACTTTGAGCTGTTGATTAAGCCGGGCATTACTCACAACCAAATTACCCCTCACCCCCAACCCTCCCACAAAGTCCTCCACACGACGTCCCTCCATTTCCATTTGGGATGCTGCGGCAGGTTAACAAGGCGGAAGAATGCGGAGGAGGGGAAAGAGCTAGCAGGTGTGAGTGGGAGTATGGTGGCCGGGGTGCGGATCATGAGTCGACCCGTGGCACCCACACTCCCAGGTACGCCATGTTTCCACTTCACAGCACACACACAGGCGCACGTGCGTGACAGTGCCCAGGCAACAGTCTGCAGGGCGGGGGCAGGGCCCTTCCTTGCGGCAGGAGAGCTCTACCCTGCTGTCCATGTTTACAGTCTTCAAGGTAGAGGCGCAGAGCACTTGTCTTTCAGGTGGATGATTAAATGAGTGGCACAACAAGAAGTGAAACAATTAGAATGTCTGCCTCATTATCATGGTAATCTTATCAGTGGGATAATGAGGTATTAATGGATATTTAATGTGCATCTCATAACCCAATCCCTTGGAGAAAACACATAAGGAAACCGTTGTAAATTCACTTAATGATGGAAAAGTCCCCCAACACCATATTCCGAGCAATGAAAAATGGTGGATGCAAATGAGAAGGAACCAAGGTCAATAAGACTGCAGAGACTGAGTGAATATATATGAGCGAGAGAGAGCTTTGCATGGAATAAAATGAAAAATTCTGATGTCTTAAGGCGTCAGCATGCTTCAGTTCAGCTGGTGCCAAGCTGAACTTGGCGAACCGAACAAGTGTGCTCGCAAACTCCCTTAAAAAGACCTTCTCTTGAAAACGAGAAAAAAAGCAGCAATAGTACTGTTTGGCCATCGGGACGCCGTAGCCACTCTCCAAAATAGTCAGAACTAATCTAAGTCAAGAAATCTGTCATTAATTGACATTTTTGCCGAATAAATCTTATTTGCATGATTTTACATCTAACTAAGATATTCAGTGCATTATTGTTCAACGAAAAAAAATGTGCATGAAAACATGTCGTCTCTCATTGAATGACAATACTTTATTTAAGAACCCCTACTGTTGACCAATCACCGATGAAGGGGCATAGACTTCGACCTTCAGCTTGCCTCCAGAAATGTTTTGGTGTACAAAACCAACCCCCCCTAAAAAAACTCACCGAAGTCCAAAACGTCACAAAATGTCATCATAATATTTGCACGAATTCTACCGAACTGTTTCGGCTGGGATGTATGCGGACGCCATTAGAGAACATTAAAAAAGGTACTCCTTACTTTAAAGAATTAGCTAAATAAAATGGGATACTCCAGAATAAATGTGACTTTAGGCTATATTGAGTGGAACTATTAAAAAAGAAAAAGTTAGAAATACAAGCTAGATGAATAGCCGATAATGAGCTGCACACATGAACTCATACTTTGATTGAAATCATGCATCGATGCTTCAATGGAAACATTCTAGTTATGCACAAGGATCTGAAGTTGGGATTCAGCCCGAAGTGCCCATTTTCTACCCACATATAACCATCTACCCCTAGCTAAACTTAAAAAGGGCATTCAAGAGAGTGACCTCAATCAAGAACACACCCATCACTCGAAAAAAGTAAATTAAGAAATAGCAATGAAAAATCTGTCGTCCTTCCCCTGAGCAAGGCACAACTGACTAGGTATCCTCACTTTCTCTTTCCTTTCAAAATGCCTCCGATAAAATGCAATTGCGTTCGTTGTCCGTAGCCTGTTGTGAGGCCGGTTGGATGTACTGCCAAATTCTCTAAAATGACATTTGAGGCAGCTTATGGTAGAGAAATTCATGTTAAATTCTCTGGAAATAACTTGTGGACATTCCTGCAGTTAGCATTCCAATTGGACGCTCCCTCAAAACATCTGTGGCACTGTGTTGTGTGACAAAACTGCACATCTCACAGTGGCCTTTTTTCCCCAGCACAATGGGTACCTGTGTAATGATCATGCTGTTTAATCAGTTTTTTGATATGCCACACCAGTCAGGTGAATGGATTATCTTGGCCAAAGAGAAATGCTCACTAACAGGGAGGCCCTTACTACACTGAACAATAAATAAAATAAATCATATAAATAAATAAATATATAAATAAATAAAACACACACAAGGCATATGTTGGAACTCCTTCAAGACTGTTGGAAAAGCATTCCAGGTGAACCTGGTTGATAGAATACCAAGAGTGTGCAAAGCTGTCATCAAGGCAAAGGGTGGCTACTTTGAAGAATCTCAAATATAAAATAGATTGATTTGTTTAAAACTTTGTTTACTTCATAATTCCATAAGTGTTATTTCATAGTTTTGATGTCTTCATTATTATTCTACAATGTAGAAAGCAGTAAATAATAAAAACCCTAGAATGAGTCGGTGTACAAACTTTTGACTGGTACTGTATGTCTTACCAGCTATTTCCTGCAGTCTATCTTCGTCCATGTTGGGGTCAAAGTCGCTGCCCAGCACGTCTGTGCTCCAGGTCTCACTCACAGTCTCAGAGATATCCCGGTCATCCGTCAGGCCCATCATGTCTCGTATCTCAAACTTCCTCAGTTTGTCATCCAGGTTGTCCTGAGTGGTGGCTGGGGGTTAAAAATAGACAAAGTTATCACAGCTCAATTTAACAATCCCTGACATTGATATACACTACCGGTCAAAAGTTTTAGAACACCTACTCATTCAAGGGTTTTTCTTTATTTTTATGATTTTCTATGCTGTACATCAAAATAATGAAATAACACATACGAAAACATGTAGTAACCACAAAAAAAAAAGTCTCCAATCAAAATATATTTTATATTCTTCAAAATAGCCACCCTTTGCCATGATGACAGCTTTGCACTCTTAGCACGCTCTCAACCAGCTTCATGAGGAACTTCTTTCCTTCTTCATGCATTTGAGCCAATCAGTTGTGTTGTGACAAGGTGGGGGGTGGGGGGAAACAGCTCAAATAAGCAAAGAGAAACAACAGTCTATCACTACTTTAAGACATGAAGATCAGTCAACGCGGAAAATTAAGAACTTTGAACGTTTCTTCAAGTGCAGTTGTAGTAAGGACCTCTGGGGGGGGTGTATATTTATGTATGTATGTATGTATGTATGTATGTATGTATGTATGTATGTATGTATGTATGTATGTATGTATGTATGTGTGTGTATATAAACTCAGCAAAAAAAAGAAACGTCCTCTCACTGTCAACTGTGTTTATTTTCAGTAAACTTAACATGGGAAAGAAGATTCAACAGACATAAACTGAACACGTTCTACAGACATGTGACTAACAGAAATTGAATAATGTGTCCCTGAACAAAGGGGGGGGGGGGGGGGGGGGGGTCAAAATCAAAAGTAACAGTCAGTGTCTGGTGTGGCCACCAGCTGCATTAAGTACTGCAGTGCATCTCCTCCTCATGGACTGCACCAGATTTGCCAGTTCTTGCTGTGAGATATTACCCCACTCTTCCACCAAGGCACCTGCAAGTTCCCGGACATTTCTGGGGGGGGGGGGGGGGGGGTCGTACAGAACGAGCAGTATGGCTGGTGGCATTGTCATGATGGAGGGTCATGTCAGGATGAGCCTGCAGGAAGGGTCCCACGAGGGAGGAGGATGTCTTCCCTGTAACGCACGGCGTTGAGATTGCCTGCAATGACAACAAGCTCAGTCCGATGATGCTGTGACACACCACCCCAGACCATGACGGACCCTCCACCTCCAAAATCGATCCCGCTCCAGAGTACAGGGATCGGTGTAACGCTCATTCCTTTGACGATAAACGCAAATCCAACCATCACCCCTGGTGAGACAAAACCGCGACTCGTCAGTGAAGAGCACTTTTTGCCTGTCCTGTCCAGCGACAGTGGGGTTGTGCCCATAGGCGACGTTGTTGCCGGTGATGTCTGGTGAGGACCTGCCTTTCAACTGGCCTACAAGCCCTCAGTCCAGCCTCTCTCAGCCTATTGCAGACAGTCTGAGCATTGGAGGGATTGTGTGTTCCTGGTGTAACTCGGGCAGTTGTTGTTGCCATTCTGTACCTGTCCCACAGGTGTGATGTTCGGATGTGCCGATCCTGTGCAGGTGGTGTTACACGTGGTCTGCCACTGCGAGGACGATCAGCTGTCCATCCTGTCTCCCTGTAGCGCTGTCTTAGGCGTCTCACAGTAAGGACATTGCAATTTATTGCCCTGGCCACATCTGCAGTCCTCATGCCTCCTTGCAGCATGCCTAAGACACGTTCACGCAGATGAGCAGGGACTCTGGGCATATTTCTTTTGGTGTTTTTCAGAGTCAGTAGAAAGGCCTCTTTAGTGTCCTAAATTTTCATAACTGTGACCCTAATTGCATACCGTCTGTAAGCTGTTAGTGTCTTAACGACCGTTCCACAGGTGCATGTTCATTAATTATTTATGGTTCATTGAACAAACATGGGAAACAGTGTTTAAACCCTTTACAATGAAGATCTGTGAAGTTATTTGGATTTTTACAAATTATCTTTGAGAGGGGACTTTTCTTTTTTTGCAGATAGACAGAGGTCCTTACAACACTGAACACAAATATAAATGCAACATGTGAAGTGTTGGTTCCATGTTTCATGAACTGAAATAAAAGATCCCAGAAATGTTCCACACACACAAAAAGTTTCTCTCTCAAATTTGTTCACATTCATGTTAGTGAGCATTTATCTTTGGCCAAGATAATCCATTCACCTGACTGGTGTGGCATATCAAGAAACTGATTAAACAGCATGATCATTAGACAGGTGCACCTTGTGCTGGGGACAATAAAAGGCCACTCTAAAATGTGTAATTTTGTCACAACAATGCCACAGATGCCACAGTGCAATTGGCATGCTGACTCCAGGAATGTCCACCAGAGCTGTTGCCAGATAATTGAATGTTCATTTCTCTACCATAAGCCAAAGCAAAACAAATAAATAAACTGGAATGAGTAGGGTTTCTAAAACTTTTGACCGGTAGTGTAGCTGATGATTTCTCACAACACACCATGTTCATGCTCCAGCAGTTGTAGAGCCTCCACCCCATTGCTCCCTGATGGCCCAGCTCCCAGCTCTGACACAGACTCTCCCTCCAGGTCCAGAGACGACACAGAGTTAGACCGGTTGGACGGACCTGTGCAAAGAAAACAATTACAATGTGACATCTCTAACTACAATGCATCAGATTACAAAGTCCTCTTCTGAATCCTATTTTTGTGGTACATTAACAGTTACTGTGGTTTACAAAAGATACACTGTAATAACATCTATTATAAACTAAATTCCATGGTCAAACATTGAACACATTCTGTTGTGTTGCTGTAGTAACTACTGAGTTAGCAAGGCATGTGGGCTGTTAGCACACTGACCCTCTGAGATGCCCTCCAGGTTGTCACTACAGAGGGAGAAACGCAGGGTTTTGTCTGGTTTGCAATGGTGCTTGGTGTCGTCTGCAGGAGTGTACCCTTGTGCTCCATCAGTCTGCTGCACGGTCAACACCTGAGAGAGAACAGCACTGGTTACTGCCACCCTGGCTCTTGATATGGGCTTCCAATAATGACAAATACATCTGTTACTTAAAAGTATATATAAAAGTAACTGATCTTTGATTTCCACGATTGTGTGGAACTGTATTACAGCACATCTCCCTAATGAACTAATCTTCATGATCAAGGCTCCTTATAGTTACCTCATTCTCTGACATCATGCCGGGGATGGTCTGCGGGCTGCTTCCGAGTGAGATCACCAGCACCTCTTCTGGCATCACCTCCTGCAGGGATTCCATGGAGCTGGCCTCTGCTTCCCCCTGCTGGGCCAGCTCAGTACGGCTGCGACTGCGGGAGGCTGCTGGGGGAGCAGGAAGACAGACGGGATGAGGCTAACTAAATAAGAGATTCAGGGTTAGCAGGGGACGAGTTACTCTAATATTTCATTAACAGAAATTCAGAGTGCGCAAAAGACTGGGATCGGTTTCAATTATAACAAAAGCAAAAAGTAGGCAATATACTATCTATACAACAACCGAACGTACAGACTCACCTACCTACACACAACTACATACAGACTGCTTTGCTAGTTAGATTACCTGTAAGTTGCTCCCAACCTGTTAGTTGCTCCCAGCCTTTCAGTTTTGCATTGTGAAAGAAGTATTGCAGTGAACAGAAATATTGGACTAATGAATATCTCACATTTAATCATTAAATCAATGAATCTCTCCTAATAGAGACTGAATATTTTGCTAGGCCCTGCTTAGATAACCTGTGCTGTATAACCCGTGCAGTGTAATACAGGTCAATGACTGCATCCAATCAGGTTCACAAAACATAAGTGCATGCCAAACACAATGAAGCAGTCACACTCATCACAATCTGCACATGGCATGCATACCATTCTAATGACCGACCTGATGGACTTCTACAGGATGACAATCTGTTCCTACATTGTGCTCTGTGTGGTTTTTTATTTATTTGATTTCATCTTTACTTAACCAGGTAGGCCAGTTGAGAACAAGTTCTCATTTACAAATGTGACCTGGCCAAGATAAAGCAAAACAGTGCGACAAAAACAACACATGGGATAAACAAATGTACAGTCAATAACACAATAAAATATATATATATATATATATATATATATATGTACAGTGTGTGCAAATGTAGTAAGGTTAGGGAGGTAAGGCAATAAATAGGCCAAAGTGGGGAAATAATTACAATGTAGCATTAACACTGAAGTGATAGATGTGCAAGTAGAGATAATGGAGTGCAAAAGAGCAACAACAAAAAATAACAATATGGGGATGAGGTAGTTGGGTGTGCTATTTACAGAAGTGCTGTGTACAGGCGCAGTGATCGGTAAGCTGTTCTGACAGCTGATGCTTACAGTTAGAGAGGGAGATGTAAGTTTCCAGCTTAAGTGATTTTTGCAATTCGTTAAAGTCATTGGCAGCAGAGAACTGGAAGGAAAGGCGGCCAAAGTAAGTGTTGGCTTTGGGGATGACCAGTGAAATATACCTGCTGGAGCGCGTGCTACGGGTGGGTGTTGCCACGGTGACCAGTGAGCTGAAATAAGGCAGGGCTTTACCTAGCAAAGACTTATAGATGACTTGAAGCCAGTGGGTTTGGCTACGAATATGTAGCGAGGTACAGTTAACGAGAGCATACAGGTCGCAGTGGTGGGTAGTATATGGGGCTTTGGTGACAAAACCGATGGCACTGTGATAAACTGCATCCAGTTTGCTGAGTAAAGTGCTGGGGGCTAGTCAGTTTTACGAGGGTATGTTTGGCAGCATGAGTGAAGGAGGCTTTGTCTGCAAAATAGGAAGCTGATTCTAGATGTAATTTTGGATTGGAGATGCTTGATGTGAGTCTGGAAGGATTGTTTACAGTCTAACCAGACACCTAGGTATTTGTAGTTGTCCACATATTCTAAGTCAGAACCGTCCAGAGAAGTGATGCTAGGCGGGCGAGCAGGTGCAGGCAGCAATCGGTTGAAGAGCATGCATTTAGTTTTACTAGCATTTAAGAGCAGTTGGAGGCCACAGAAGGAGTGTTGTATGGCATTGAAGCTTGTTTGGAGGTTTGTTAAGTGTCCAAGGAAGGGACAGATGTAAACAGAATGGTTATGGTGCAAGATCTTCAAACAGAGGGATGCACGATCCCAACATCAGCAACTTCAATATCTCTTTAGCCAAAAGCAAGTGTCTGAAAACATTCAGCAAACAACCGGGTATAAACGATGTTAACAAGACGAAAGCACAGGGCGAAGCAGGCATGGTCAAAACAACATGGACAAGAGCACATCTAGCGCTATCTGGTGGTGAAGCAGTGGGACTGCAGCTACATGGCTAAAAGCATGGCTGTTACTGTATGTTTATGACTGGCAGTGGTACATGACTGGCAGTGGTACAAACACACTTTAGTTCTAGTCAGCCTCACAGGGCTGCCAGGCTACCCACCAAAAGGTGTAACTAATGGAATGTGTGCAGACAGGGTGGTGGTTGTGGAATCCCAGGATGTTGCTAACTGTTGTCCTGATCGTTCATAGGCAGCAAAGGAGGAAGGAAGAAGGTTGAGGGTGAAAGAGCATACAGGGCAAATATTTAGTAGCAACAGAATAAAACAGTTTAAAATCTGACTAAAAGGTTCATATTTTAGGGCAGCTTGAAGTGGCTTGTTTCATGGCAGAGGATGTTGTGCCCTCACATTTAATTAATGTATTTCTAATGGAGGAAGGTATACATTTCTCCATCTATACCAATTAAAAAGGGTTCATTTATATTTGGTCATTTAATTGGTTGTCATTTCTGGAATTGAGCTCCAATCTAGAAGCTGCTAATTACCTGTAGAACAGTCCGGGAACCTCATTAGCTTCCTACATAACAGGGGATTTCTAAGGCAGCCATTACAACTCTAGCAACCTGGTTATTTATTATCATGAATGAAACAACCTATAGTTTGTACATAAATACAGCAAGGCTGGTTTCAGTGAAGATTCAAACTGAACTCTCCAACTGGTGCCATCAGTTACAGCAAAATACACTATTGAAAAGACATCCTATAATGGGAATGACAAGTACTGGAGATGAACAGCATACATCATTAAGCAGTATGTAATTATATCTGTCAGAGAGCCAGTGGCTGCACATGTACAGTAACAATAGCTGAGGTAGGTACCTAAGTTCCTGTTCTTCTTGTTGGCAGGGGTGGTGGTTGGGGAAAGCTGGGGGGTGTTGGAGGGGGTGAGCTCCAGACTGTTGCTCTTCACTGTGCGGGACTGGGGCACATTGGCCATTAGGGTCTCCAGGAGTATGTGCTCCTCCTCCCGGAGGTAGTCCCCTGCCATCACACTCCGTACAAAGTCCACCTGAACACCATACGATTGATTTACTTCATTTAATACTCTCACATCCTAGTCTCTATGTGGAACCTAATTATGATGTTTTTAATAATGCATGAATAGCTAAGCTGGAGGAGAACTTATGCCACAGGTGATAAGTACAGGGCTCTGCTTTACAATTAAACTATAAGTGGTGCTTGAGACATGCTAATGTGCAGAATACAGCTAGAGTAATTGTTGATTATTGCACTGTTATAAGGAAAGGTTCCTGTAACTCCAGGAATATGTGAGACTATTTTGTATACTTGAGTATGGTATAGCCCAGTTAGGGTTCCTGGTTATTCCCTCCTGATTCCTGGAATTTTACAAACAGGATTTCTGGAAAACCTGTAACTTTTGGGATAGTTACCAGAATTTTGTAACCCTAATACCAGTCCTTAAAACATAACAGCACTCTCAACAACCTGTGTGAAATGTCTCTTTCTGCTCTGACAAGTTTGGGCATGTCATGTAAATTTTCTGTAACATAGGAATCTCTACTGTTGCCTGTATAAAACATGGGGGTATACAATTCTTAGGCTAGGCTAACTATATAACAGTCAGACTCTGGGCTTCAGCAGCGTACCAGGCAGAGCAGCTGACTGTGTGTCATGTACGCCACAGTCCTGCTGAGGCCTTCAAGTAGGTTCATGGAGGACATGGGCGGCGTCTCCACAGCTCTCCCTCCGATTACCACATCCAGGAAGGCAGATACGCAGCTCTGAGGTGACACAACCAGACAGTCAACTTCAATAATAAGGCAAGAAGCAAAACAAGTATTCAGAATGTAATTAAAGCTACCCCATGGGCAAACCGGTCCATATTAAGATGTGTGTTTGAGGATATTACCTTATCGAACTTGGCCAAACTGTTTTTTCTCCTGGGGTCGCCATCACCGTCAGCCATTGCCAACTGTTGAAGAAGCTGCCCTACCTAGAGGACAAAGATAATGATTAGAATACATACAAAGGTAACAATATTTTGTCTTGTTATCTAACAGTTAAAACAAGATTTGTACTCTAAGCTGTCAATATAAAGACTAGTGTGGATGTAGGAGTCTGTTGGCTCCTCCACTGACCTGCATGAGGTTGAAGCGAGCCACCTCGTTGATAGGGGCGTCTGAGATGATGCCATACTGCTCAGGGTTGACTATGGCTGGGCAGATGAAGCAGGTGAGCAGCAGGTCCGTGCACATGGTCCGCACCTCGCCCACCTCCAGCCTCTCCACACACGACAGAGTCTTGTACATCTGAGACACAATCCAGCGCAGGTTGTGGGGGAAGCAGTAGGTGTTCTGCTTCAGGTAGCCGATGAACTTGTTGACCAGGGTCACCAGCTTGGCCTCATTGGCCTCCACAGCAGCCGCCACCTTCTGCCTGTAGCCCTCCGAGCCCTTCTCCCCAAACAGGCGCTCCTGCTGCGCCGGCGTGAAGCGCTCTGTCACCTTGGAGGGGTCCGTCTCCAGGTGGTCCTCGTCCTCCACCAGCAGCTGCATGATGGGCTCATGGAGGGTGGCGGTGAGGAAGAGCTTGGCGGAGTACAGCCCCTCAGAGAAGAGCTTGAAGAGGATGCTGAAGGCACACGTTCCTCGCCGCAGCAGCCGCCGAGGGTTGTCGCTCTCCTTCAGCTCAAACTCCACCAAGTATCGCAGGACCTGGAATTTATAGAAACAGCAGCACTGTTACCATCAGTTTTAGCAGTGCAGAGGTTAGAAACTAACTGCCTGATCACACTGCCTATGGGGATCTGTAATAGTAACATGTGGCTGCTTGGACTTTGTGAGTGCAACTGGCTATTGGCTGCGTGTGAACAGCATGTTTATAGTGTAAGTGTATAAATCAGAAGAGGTCTGGGCTGCTCACCTGCAACAGGTAGCTCTCATCCTCCTGCATGATACAGTTGCCATAGAGTGAGGTGAAGACAGTGTAAATGACCCCCTGTGTGTGCTCCTGGTTCAGCCTCTCCCCAGCCACCAGGCAGGAGGCCACCAGCCGTGGATTCTCCCGCACCCGGCCCAGGAACTCCCCATAGATGCTCTCCTGGAATCCCAGAGTCTTGTAACCATCCAGGAACTGTGTGTCCTCCAGCACTTTGGCATGCTGGCAGCATTCGGCCGGGGAAGCCTCAGCACTGTAGGAAAGAGAGCTTTAATTACAAGAGCAGAAGGCTCCACAAACCAGGAGCTGGAATTAGGCAATAGCGGGCCACAATGTTGATTAGTGGTTGGAGTGACATGTAATTGTATGACATTCTTGCTGATCACGGGACTCCTCTTATTCCTTGCAATTTCCCTTTTGACCTGCTAAACTAAATAATACTCAGCTGGGTCTGGCATGCACCATGTTTGTATTTGGCAGGATCTACCATAAACAAGGTGATCACATCAGGAAGATAAGACAGTTAACACTGTGGAATCCTACTTCGGGACTACTAAGTTACTAGTTCATTAAAAGGTCACTTGGTGGTCACACATATACATGTACAATTTAAAATGCAGGACAATGGGCAGGACAATTTAAATTGCCCATTAATTGAGAGTTCCTATTAGAACTGTTTCTATTCTACAATTGGATCAGTGTCAATTAAGTGCACTGGTGTAACAGTAGCTGTGGAGGCACCATGCTGACCTGGTGAGGATGAGCCGGTCGAGGTTGATCCTCTGCTGCTTGGTGATCCAGGCAGCACGGTACAGCCTCTCAGCAGTCTTCAGCACGTCCCCATTGAGCCGCTGGATCAGCTGCTTCTCTGAGGCCACATACAGCCGCTCCTGCTTCAGGTGATGGGCCAGAGTGTGGATGTCTGGCTTCATCCTTACCAGCTCACACAGAGAGGCAAAGGACTGCAGAAGAGTGAGAGAAGAGAGGGATCAGTCACACTGGGAGAATGAGTCCTAGACATTCAGGGCAGAGCTACATACAGGGCCGTTTTGGAGTAGATTTATAAGCGTGGACAATGTAGCATTTCTATATCTGAGAGGAATTCAGATGAAGAGCCGGAAAGAACCCTGTGGATGCATAGCTGGCAGAATCCTAGCTCACACACGGACAGAGGAATTGGATTGTCAGTAGTCAAGAGAAGGTAGAAACACTACTTCCACTGGCTGAGAATGACAGCAAAGAGAGAAGAGGGGTGTGGGGGGTGGCTTCAAGCCATCTTCAGCAGCTGGCCCCATACTGGGACAGCCTTTAAAGAATTAACTCCTACTCTCACACACACAAGTGTTTGGTAGTATTATTCATAGCACAAAAGAATATGCAAATCCCTTTTTCTTCACACACATACACAAACCAGAAAGAACACATTAAATTTAAATGATTT
Source organism: Oncorhynchus mykiss (assembly GCF_057628025.1). Taxonomy (NCBI): domain Eukaryota; kingdom Metazoa; phylum Chordata; class Actinopteri; order Salmoniformes; family Salmonidae; genus Oncorhynchus; species Oncorhynchus mykiss. Next base: position 26,449,290 of record NC_143027.1, read on the forward strand.
CCTGGAGTATTCTATGACACAAAAGGCTCTTTGTGGATGGCTGCTCCCGAGGAAAACAGACAAGATTGTAAGGCTGGGAGGCCCGTGAAAACGGCCCAGAGAACCCTGCCTCAGACAGAAGGCTACGGCTATCAGAGGACACAGCCTGTTAGCTAGTAACAAGTGCAAATGCTTGATACTATTAAACAGAATCAATTAATGTGGTTTGAGGCATAAATAGTGGAGGCTTAGAAGCATTTATTTTAAACATGTCAAATAAGCAAGGTTATCATCATGGGTAATACACAAGGCAGTCTGTTTCTTTAGTATGCTAAATCCAATGATGGACAGGCCACTGTGGAGTTTTCTAGAAACATGAACACTGTGGGATCTCTGCTAAATCAAATTCTGTCAAATGTATATAAGGTTAATCAATAGATTATTGAACGACTAGTATACTTGCCCATGAGATGATGCATGTGCCGTATTCTCTTGAGAGAGAGGACTACATTTGTCATAGTCCTGCGGGGAAGAGAAAGGGTGTAGGCCTAGGGCAGACAGGTGGTATTGTAGGAACTGTGGCCTGGTACTGGTATTAAAGCCATTTCTGCGTTAGAGATTTGTTGAGTAGACCTACAGTGCATTCGGAAAGTATTCAGAACCCTTGACTTTATCCAAACTTACGTTACAGCCTTCATCTAAATGTATTAAAAATAAGAACCTGAAAAATCACATTTATATAAGCATTCAGACCCTTTACTCAGTACTTTGTTGAAGCACGTTTGGCAGCTTCGAGAATGACGCTACAAGCTGGGCACACCTGTATTTGGGGAGTTTCTCCCATTCTTCTCTGCAGATCTTCTCGGTCAGGTTGGATGGGGAGCATTGCTGCACAGCTATTTTCAGGTCTTCCCAGGGATGTTCGATCAGGTTCAAGTCCGGGCTCTGGCTGGGCCTCTCAAGGACATTCAGAGACTTGTCCCGAAGCCACTACTGTGTTGTCTTGGCTGTGTGCTTAGGGTCGTCGTCCTGTTGGAAGGTGCACCTTTGTCCCAGTCTGATGTCCTGAACGCTCTGGATTAGGTTATCAAATATCTCTGTACTTTGCTCCGTTCATCTTTCTCTCGATCCTGACTAGTCTCCCAGTCCCTGCCGCTGAAAATCAACCCGACATCATGATCCTGCTGCCACCACCACCATGCTTCACTGTAGAGATGGTGCCATATTTCCTCCAGACTTGACATTCATACCAAAGAGTTCAACCCTGATTTCAGCAGACCAGAAAATCTTGTTTCTCATGGCCAAAGTCCTTTAGGTGCCTTTTTGGCAAACTCGGGCTGTCATGAGGCTTTTACTGAGGAGTGGCTCCCGCCTACCACAAAGGCCTGATTAGTGGAGTGCTGCAGAGATGGTTGTCCTTCTGGAAGGTTCTCCCATCTCCGCAGAGGAACTCTGGAGCTCTGTCAGAGTGACCAATCGTGTTCTTGGTCACCTCCCTGACCAAGGCCCTTCTGCTCAGATTGCTCAGTTTGACCAGGCAGCCATCTCTAGGAAGTGTCGCACTTGAGCTCAATTTCAAGTCTCATAGCAAAGGGTCTGAATAGTTATGTAAATAAGGAATTCCTATTTTAATAAATGTGCAAAAAAAATCTAAAAACCTGTTTTCGCTTCGTCATTATAGGGTTGTGTGTGTAGATTGAGAAAAATTGTATCCATTTTAGAATAAGGCTTTAACGTAACAGAATGTGGAAAAAGTCAAGGGGTCTGAATACTTCCCAAATGCGCTGTACCCAATGAGTAAGTAATGGAAAAGGAAGGGGAACTTGAAAGCAGAAGAACACTAGGTGGTGGGGAAAGGCGCAGGTTGGAATCTGTGAGACAGAATGACTGTAGTTACAGGTAGGTAGGCAGGCTAGAAATATAATTCTCAGTCCAAAGCCACCCCAACCCTCTATACATCATCCTTAGGCTCAGAACAAGGACCATCCATCTGATCAAAACACCATAACAGCACCTGAACCAGTGATGTAGAGTCGTGGTGTTTAGAACACAACCCAAACATTCCCTCAGTTGAACATACAACACAAGCCAAGAGAACAAAGCACTTTCTAAAGGCACTGGAAACTCAGCCAAGGTCCCTTTTTCACTTCCCCTCCACATCACATCAGATCAAGTAGGACTGTATGCATGAGTAAGTTACCAACTCCAGTACACCATAATCTATGGTCCCCGCCACACCACTGCTGAGCCGCAGCATCTCCCTTTGAAACTCGTCAGGCCTCCTTCCATTGGACTGCAGACATTTACCAGCTCCTGTGTGCAATGCCTTGGGTTGCACACTGCATCTCCCTACAATCACCTCCTCTAAGAATGAGCTCACAACAGAGACACAGCAAAACTCTACCTAGCCTATTCCAGCAATCTGGGCCCACCACTCCCCATATCCAATTGACAACATAGGACAGTCATATATTCTGTATTAGATGATTAGGAAACTAAAAATATGAAATTAAAACCAGGGTGAGCAGGGTAGCTGAGAGTGTACTGCAGTCAGAACAGAGATCTGATAAAAATGGCTACATCACAGAAGCTCAGGCATACAGCACTCTTTCACTCATGAGTTCCCCACAGAGGTTGTCTGTCACATCTAGTAGGCCTAGGCCTATGTCTGTCCTACAACAAGTTTCATTATTGAGCAAAGCCTCCTGCATATGTCCCTGTTTAACAGTACATGTGCCATACACACAATATACTCAACTGCTGTACCCTTAGGAGGCTCAGCATGTTTATGTTCAGATTATTGATTCTGGGATGGAGAGGTAGAGGGAATCACACTGACACTGGTGTCTCCCTGGCCACTGAGAAGAGGGGCAATGTTGGGGGAGAATATGCTGTGTGGCATTACAAGCCCAATTGATGTTTTCAGTGAGTAGTTTCACTTTGAGAGTAATTTCAATGCTTGGCTAGCTCTTCTGCTTTCCCAACCATGTTCAGAATAATCCAGTGCAGTACTGTCATAAATACCTAGAAACTTAAATTAGGCTATCTGAGCCCAGAGATGACAAATTAGTAAATGCTTCCTCTTACAAACACCATAACCAAGGTAAGTAGGTAAGAGGAGTGCTGGCAGGAAATATTTAGAGACTTCAAGTTCAAAGGTGGGAGCAAAGGAGTAGCATCCAAATACAGGAAAAGGAGAAATGATATAGGCCTAAAACAACACCTTTACTGACATATTCATGCTCCAAATTCTATTTAGCAAAATGTAGTTTGAAATGCTGCCTGCCAGGAAGACAAAGCCTGGCAGTGCACTTCAACGCTGAATGAAACATCCTCTGGAGTGTTCAACTTCCTAACTTCTGACCTTGCCGAAACACTAGTATTAGTATTGCATGGGCAGAGGCAGTTGAGATTAAATGGAACCAGAATTATATCCAATTTCTGGTAGATCACTACAACTAAATAATAAATTAAAGAAGCTAGGAGCACACTTCTTATTTGCAGGGATTGGGGTGTATGTGTGTTTTGGCTCAAACAATGAACCTAATCAAAATGTCAAGTGCATCCCTGAATCAACATAAATAGTGACCATCCGGTTTAAAAAAAAAGACTGAGCCCCTCTTGATACACACATGCCTTTTTCTATGGTTCATCATACTGCACTACATTCATGGCCCCTGCAGTGGGTGGGGCTCAACTGTACACCTAACTAAGGGATCGGGTGGGTAATGAAAGGGGTGACCACCGTTTGTGTGCCAGCCATGCAGCTGTCTGAAGAGAGAAAAAACTGTAGTTGCCCAGCAGCCCAGAACCATATAACAACCCCTCTTTGTCATCCTTAACTTGGAAAATAGCTACAGACCATTTCGGAATTTCTAATTTAAAATATCTATATGATAGCTGACATTGAGGTAGTTACAAACTAGCCAGTCCTATGATTTGTCAAGGCCCTAGCTTGTTCACTCTGGTGCAGCATTTGCAAGCATTATGATAACAAGCGATAGTAGCTGTTTACAACAGCCCGACCGTACCACCTAGTTAACGTTAGTTGTTGTAAACAGCTAGTTTTCTATCATGATGCTGGCAAACCTTAGTAGTGAGATAGCAAGCATTGGTTAGGTAGGTAGCTATCTAATTATTAGCGTTATATCCTAAACAACAAAATATCAAGCTATTGAAGAGAGAATGGCTAACGCGCTAGCTATCAACAACGATAGCTAGCTAACGTTATCTAGTTAGGGTAACTAACGTTAGCGACCTAACGTAAGTTAGCTAACCTTAAATGTTGGCAGTACTAGTACTGTACGAGCCAAACATCGAGTTACTGTGGGACAATTTTATGGGAATACCTACGCCAATGTTGCCGTGGTAGGCCAGTTGCAGCAGCAAACCGGTACAATCACAGAGGACCGACCGTTCGTGTTCAAACATCAAGAAGTAGCTAACAGCTACTACTAGCTAGCCTGCTATCTGTGCAAACTAGCATGGAGGCGGCCTGCGAGGAAAACATGCAAACATAACTATAACACTAATTCAATGACTTACCAAACAAGTTGATTAGTATAACAGTTGTTTACGGATTCCCAATAACCGTGAAATAATTGCAGTAAGCAATAATTCGTTAGCTCAATACGTCTATCCCACAGCGTTTCTGAACTCCCTCTTTCGGGTTACAGCGCTTGCTAACGTTAGCTGTCATAATGAGAAGACGCGCTCCACCCGCATGCGCACTGGGCATAGAATGCTCTTGGACGCGGTCAGCGCTTTCTTGCGTCCTTGGAATGTCTCTACCCTAAAACCTTAACCTTAACCCTTACCTTAACTCTTTTACATTTCAACTTCAATGAGGGTGACGTCCGAGTTTGGACTTCCCAATGATGCCGTTTAGACGTTTTCCTCTTGGAGACTCAAGGCTGTTGAGGTCAGAAATAATTTAAGAAATTAGCAGGTCAACTCTATTTGATCTGTATGAATGCCCATTACATACTTTGCCCGTGAGTTGTGGGCCATGCGGTGCATTCTGGGTAATTCTGGGACAAGGTAACCAGGGCCTTTTCTCATTTAGAAAAGTCTGTTCTTCACTCTCTCTCCTTTGTCTGCTCTCCTCCATGACCTGGAAACCAATAAGTAGTCAAGGAGATATCAATTCTTTAGTAGGCAAAATGAAGTGTCCTCCCCTCCTCGATAGCCACCTTTCAAATACATTACGTATTTGATACCATTCCATTGATTCCGCTCCAGCCATTACCACAAGCCCATCCTCCCCAATTAAGGTGTCACCAACCTCCTGTGATCCTACATGAGTCTGCAGAAAAGTTTTGAAATCAGCCACACCCCCATTAAATTAGTTTTTGTTTTGTCGGAGTAGAAAAGCATGCACGTTTCAAAACAATATGCTAATTATCAATGTATCTATAAAATGTTTTGCACAACTAACTTAGTTAGTTTTTATCACTTTACACACTTATTTTGAGATCCCTGTAAACATCATTTGCCTGATGACGTACGGGTGGAGTAGATTTCATACAAGCACATTTTCGTCCACATTCCCTCTCCTCACCGCCTCTTGTCGATAACCTTTGACCTTCTTTAAAAAAGGAGGCGAGAGAAGACAGAGGATGCAGGAGTTGAGCAAACCCATAGAGAAAATGCCCATGACAGGAAACTTATGGGGGGTGATAAAGGCCATATTTAAGCCTCGTGAAGCTTCTCATACCTCTCACGAAGTCACCTAATGTCTTCCTAACTCCATAAAATACCGCCATGAATTAACATTGTTAATGGAGACAAGTTTTTTTCTAAGGCGTCAAACTGCCGACGAGTTCACGTCACTTGACACGTACACGTCATGTAGACGTAGCGTTCACGTCGTGTAACGTGGCACTGACACGTCATGTGTCAGTTTGCTTATAAGTTTATTATGTTTAGTTTATTATTAAAGATCTCACCATGAACGCCTTACAGACGTCGACATGTACATGATTTTGTAAAAAAATATATTTAATTGCCAGAGTAATCAATTCAATTTCATTTGTCGATTTAGCTAAAATAGGCTTATCTCCTCAATACAAAATATATTAGGCTAGTTGATATCGCAGCCAGCCACCATTACTGTGTAGTTACTGTATGCCTCTTTCTCACATCAATACAGCCACAGGGGCTTCTTTGTTGGAGATAGCCCTATTCAGAAATAAGAGGTAACCTAGGTCTCTAGTGGCGCATTCAAAAGAACTCGTAATTCGGCAATCTCTGACTTTCGACTTCAGTGTGTTCAAGACAACTGGAAACAACTGGCGGGGGGGCAATTCAGTAAGCCTCTATTACGATTTTTTTTAAACACGTGTACCTCATTAGTAAACCCTTGTGGTTGAATATATACAGTGGGGGGGGGGGGGGGGGGGAGTATTTAGTCAGTCACCAATTGTGCAAGTTCTCCCACTTAAAAAGATGAGAGAGGCCTGTAATTTTCACCATAGGTACACTTCAACTATGACAGACAAAATTAGATTTTTTTTTTTTTAATCACAATGAATTTCTTTGCAAATTATGGTGGAAAATAAGTATTTGGTCAATAACAAAAGCTTATCTCAATACTTTGTTATATACCCTTTGTTGACAATGACAGAGGTCAAACGTTTTCTATAAGTCTTCACAAGGTTTTCACACACTGTTGCTGGTATTTTGGCCCATTCCTCCATGCATATCTCCTCTAGAGCAGTGATGTTTTGGGGCTGTTGCTGGGCAACACGGACTTTCAACTCCCTCCAAAGATTTTCTATGGGGCTGAGATCTGGAGACTGGCTAGGCCACTCCAGGACCTTGAAATGCTTCTTACGAAGCCACTCCTTCGTTGCCTGGGCGGTGTGTTTGGGATCATTGTCATGCTGAAAGACCCAGCCACGTTTCATCTTCAATGCCCTTGCTGATGGAAGGAGGTTTTCACTCAAAATCTCACGATACATGGCCCCATTCATTATTTTATTTACACGGATCAGTCGTCCTGGTCCCTTTGCAGAAAAACAGCCCCAAAGCATGATATTTCCACCCCCATGCTTCACAGTAGGTATGGTGTTCTTTGGATGCAACTCAGCATTCTTTGTCCTCCAAACACGACGAGTTGAGTTTTTACCAAAAAGTTCTATTTTGGTTTCATCTGACCATATGACATTCTCCCAATCTTCTTCTGGATCATCCAAATGCTCTCTAGCAAACTTCAGATGGGCCTGGACATGTACTGGCTTAAGCAGGGGGACACGTCTGGCACTGCAGGATTTGAGTCCCTGGCGGCGTAGTGTGTTACTGATGGTAGGCTTTGTTACTTTGGTCCCAGCTCTCTGCAGGTCATTCACTAGGTCCCCGTGTGGTTCTGGGATTTTTGCTCACCGTTCTTATGATCATTTTGACCCCACGGGGTGAGATCTTGCGTGGAGCCCCAGATCGAGGGAGATTATCAGTGGTCTTGTATGTCTTCCATTTCCTAATAATTGCTCCCACAGTTGATTTCTTCAAACCAAGCGGCTTACCTATTGCAGATTCAGTCTTCCCAGCCTGGTGCAGGTCTACAATTTTGTTTCTGGTGTCCTTTGACAGCTCTTTGCTTAGGTGACCAAATATTTATTTTCCACCATCATTTGTAAATAAATTCATTAAAAATCCTACAATGTGATTTTCTGGATTTTTTTTTCTCATTTTGTCTGTCATAGTTGAAGTGTACCTATGATGAAAATTATTACTTTTTAATTGGGAGAACTTGCACAATTGGTGGCAGACCAAATACTTTTTTGCCCCACTGTATGTAGTGTAGGTCCTAGGATACAACAACGAATAATGTTGAACTAACAAATACCATCAAGGGATACCTTACAATTTACAATAATGAACACCTTGTGAAACAGCTGTGAAAACCAACCTGCCAATATTAAAGATTGAAATATATAAACTTAGATATTTGTTTTGGTACAGGTGTGTCAATTTACTTTCAATTTACTTTCACAGATTTTCTCTACACTCACATAGCAATAATAGCCTGAAATACTTAACTCTGGTGGGTGGAGTCCAGGCACTGCTGCTCTGTTTGCTCTGAGTGTTTGCAACGCTAGTGTTTTTAGTTCATTTGTGTATCTCACATTATGTGCCCAGTATGATAGAGCAAGAACATTTCTAATACATTTCTCATTTCTGATAATGACAACAGTAGCTGTAGATGATGTAATGACTTCAGGTGGATTCATTTCTGGGTGTTAGGCAGAATCCTTAAGTCCTGGAGAACAAGAGCAAAGTAAAGGGAACAGGGCATGAGACAGAGAAGTAAACAAGCAAACACACAGGTTACAGGTTGATCAGGTTGATATGTAAAAATACAGTTATTGAATTATTGAATTTAAATGTTTGACTAGACATGCAATATTGTTAATGTCAGATAGATAATAAAGGATACCCGTCTGTAATTTTTTATGTCAGTGGGGTGGATGAGGGAGGTAAGGGATGGTCCCTGGAAAAGATGAGAGAGGTGAGTAGTGAGCGAAACTCTGGGGTGGTGTCATAACCACTTGAGTCATACACCTTAACAGTACCTACCTGGCCTCAGAGGTTACTCATTGTGACCCAGCAGTTAGCCTTGAGATTGACTATTTGGAGAACCCCTTGGCCAGTGTTGGTACTGTTGACAGCATGACGATGCCGCACACTGCGAGGAGGCAAATGCAAATAGTTATCAGAGATTTTAATATTCACCTTAACGGATGGTGGCCCCAGCTAGGAGCAAAAGAGCAGCATAGTTTCCCAGGTCTCGCCTTGCTTTCGTCCTTCTTCCAAACCAAATAATTTGCCCGCATGTCAAAGCTCTTGGTTCTCTTACATATTTCTTTGAGGGCCAGAAAATAAATTAACAGTGGACAATAGTTTTTACCTGATCAAAAACCTTGCAGTGGACTTTCATTAACACGCAGGAGTCACGCAGATGTTAGTAAGGCGTTGGTATCACAATTTTTTTAAATGTATTTTATTTCACCTTTATTTAACCAGGTAGGCAAGTTGAGAACAAGTTCTAATTTACAATTGCGACCTGGCCAAGATAAAGTAAAGCAGTTCGACACATACAACAACACAGAGTTACACATGGAGAAAAACAAACATACAGTCAATAATACAGTAGAAAAATAAGTCGATATACAATGTGAGCAAATGAGGTGAGACAAGGGAGGTAAAGGCAAAAAATGCCATGGTGGCGAAGTAAATACAATATAGCAAGTAAAACACTGGAATGGTAGATTTGCAGTGGAAGAATGTGCAAGGTAGAGATAGAAATAACGGGGTGCAATTGAGGAAAATAAATAAATAAATACAGTAGAGTAGAGGTAGTTGTTTGGGCTAAATTATAGATGGGCTATGTACAGGTGCAGTAATATGTGAGCTTCTCTGACAGCTGGTGCTTAAAGCTAGTGAGGGAGATAAGTGTTTCCAGTTTCAGAGATTTTTGTAGTTTGTTCCAGTCATTGGCAGCAGAGAACTGGAAGGAGAGGCGGCCAAAGGAAGAATTGGTTTTGGGGGTGACCAGAGAGATATACCTGCTGGAGCGCGTGCTACAGGTGGGTGCTGCTATGGTGACCAGCGAGCTGAGATGAGGCGGGACTTTACCTAGCAGTGTCTTGGAGATGACCTGGAGCCAGTGGGTTTGGCGACGAGTATGAAGCGAGATCCAGCCAAAGAGAGTGTACAGGTCGCAGTGGTGGGTAGTACATGGGGCTTTGGTGACGAAACGGATGAAACTGTGATAGACTGCATCCAATTTACGTAATTTTATGACTGCATCCAATTTATGATATTTTGTAAATGACATCGCCAAAGTCGAGGATCAGTAGGATGGTCAGTTTTACAAGGGTATGTTTGGCAGCATGAGTGAAGGATGCTTTATTGCGAAATAGGAAGCCAATTCTAGATTTAACTTTGGATTTGAGATGTTTGATGTGAGTCTGGAAAGAGAGTTTACAGTCTAACCAGACACCTAGGAATTTGTAGTTGTCCACATATTCTAAGTCAGAACCGTCCAGAGTAGTGATGCTGGGCGGGCGGGCAGGTGCAGGCAGCGATCGGTTGAAGAGCATGCATTTAGTTTTACTTGTATTTAAGAGCAGTTGGAGGCCATGGAAGGAGAGTTGTATGGCATTGAAGCTTCATCTGGAGGGTTGTTAACACAGTGTCCAAAGAAGGGCCAGAAATGTACAGAATGGTGTCGTCTGCGTAGAGGTGGATCAGAGACTCACAAGCAGCAAGTGCGACATCATTGATGTATACAGAGAAGAGAGTCGGCCCAAGAATTGAACCCCGTGGCACCCCATAGAGACTGCCAGAGGCCCGGACAACAGGCCCTCCGATTTGACACACTGAAGCCTATCAGAGAAGTAGTTGGTGAACCAGGTGAGGCAATCATTTGAGAAACCAAGGCTATCGAGTCTACCGATGAGGATGTGGTGTCGAAAGCCGGTGGTGACAGAGTTTCCTATCCTCAGTGCTGTGGGCAGCTGGGAGGAGGTGTTCTTATTCTCCATGGACTTCATAGAGTCCCAGAACGTTTTGAGTTTGTGTTGTGTTGCTTTTCTACCTGCCTGTGTATATTGGTTTTCAGCTTCCCTGAAAAGTTGCATATCACGGGGGCTGTTCAATGCTAATGCAGAACGCATAGGATGTTTTTGTCTTGGTTAAGGGCAGTCAGGTCTGGAGAGAACCAAGGGCTATATCTGTGGAATGGGGCATGCTTATTTAAGATGGTGAGGAAGGCATTTAAAAAAAAAAACAGGCATCCTCTGACGGGAGTTAACGTAACATGTTAACGTAACATGCAGGTGACATGCAGACGTTAGTAAGGCAGCCACACAGTGGTACAGTTTCCTGGGCTTAATTATGGCCATTATCACCCCCCATAGAGACTCCTTCAAGGGGTTAATGGGAGTGAATTGAGCGCTCGCTCAAAAATCCAACATTAGAATGAATTACGTGAACAACAAGGACAACATTACTTATAATTTCCGAGATCTTAGATATTTTACTTGTTATTTGTAATATCGTATCGTTTTGAAATCGTGACAAAGCGTACTTTTGAGGAAAATAAGCACTACCCTGTCTTTTTACAAGGGATTTCGTGACGATTAGTTTAGCAACCGCGTGACCTGATTGGTCGACAGTCTGCTGGGTTGGCCGTTATACATTTCTACATTCATTGACTAATGAGATACCTATCTCCTTATTTCTTAAAGTATTAATGTTAAAGTGAGTCCCTAAAAGTTTCATCTCAAGGCTAAGGCTGGAGAAGCAGAATCTAGAAAATCTTTGTTTATGACAAGCACACCTCATTTATTTATGTTTTTTCACTGTATATATGTTGGAGGCATCTCTATGGTTCAAATTATGTATACTCCTTGCACAATTAAATAAAGGGGCCAATTGCCTAGTCTAGTCCACCATCTATCTCTCTCTCTCTCTCTCTCTCTCTCTCTCTCTCTCTCTCTCTCTCTCTCTCTCTCTCTCTCTCTCTCTCCCTCTCGCTCTCTCTCTGTTGTGTGTTAATTGACAAAATAGACACGTTTACTTTCTTAATTATGACTGAGAGAATAACTATGATCATAATTTCTCCTGATGCGTTCTGCAGGCAATCTTGACTCAGAGTGAAATATGGGTGTGAAAGAAATGTAATATTTCCCCCCCACCTTGTTGAGAACTCCCCTGGGACACCCTCAAGGACCCATAGGGGACCCTGGACTCCAATTTGGGCCATAGTTGCAGTCTGTGAAGTTCATAAACAATCTGTTTTCAAATGTTAGGATAATAGACCTAGAGTGGCAAAGATACCTCCTGGAGAAAATATAGTGTGTATCTAGTCATAGAATATTTCTCAATATAGACTGAGTATGAATAAAACAGATTTGTAGGCTATAAGCTACAAACTTTGTTTTCAAATAATATGAAGGGACAGTTTTTGACTTTTCTGATTTGCCACTTTAGCAATGTCTAGATTTCATCAATAGGTGGTGCTCAAGTTCTACAATTTCATATACACTCTTCAAAATGGCTTTCCTCCAGGTTTTTCTCTCCATCCAGCTCCATTTGTATAGAAAAACAAAGATACAGCACTCTCTAACATAATAATATTGAGATGTCTATTTTAGGAGCAGCAGTAGTGCTGTAGTGCTGGTTTCTCACATGTGCCTGCATATTGCAGGGTGATGCACTATCGTGATGGGATAGTGTCTGTTGGCAAATTCAGTCACTATCAACATTTAAGTAATATTGAGATACCATTTAAATGATTATCTACATTGTCTTGGTCTGTTTAATGGGCTGTAGGCTTTCTGGAGTTCTAGCTTGCAGTGCAGAGAATGTTCTTTAACGTGTCATGGCTGATTTGATTTACAGTTTGTCAATGCATCAGTTAGACGAGGATGTTCAATTTATTCAGTCTTCAAGTAATTCCGACTGTCCTTCAGGGCTATCTGATAGAAGTGTGAATAACTACAGACTTTCCATATACATAGTGTTTATTTTGGTCCTAAATTGTAAGACCAACAAAAATAAAGGGGAAAGACTAAATACCAAGTTGTTAATGTGTCCTTCAACTTAGTCTATGTATCACATTGTATGATCATTGTTTTAGTGATTTGTACAGTTTACTCGAGAGCCTTGATATGTCTGAATATAAGGCTCTGCATGGTTTACTCTAGAAGAGAAATGCAAAGAGAAAGGTCAATCTTTATTTTCGGTTTATTATACATGGGTTATAAACGTCACAAATAGAAAATTGGGTGACATCTTGCAGGAGGAAAAAATAGCAACTTTAGATTTGTCAGGCTCTATCAATGGAAACATAACATGCTTGTTTCAGTGCTGTGTAGATGCATTAGGAGACATTCTGTATAATGTATGTTCAAGTGCAAAAGAAGCTCATAGCAGCTCAAAGCTCCAACTTATCATTACCAATATGTCCTGTTTAAATGTTAAGTTGCTCTTTTGTTTCTTCTTTTTATTGCATTTGTGTGTTCATTTACAGGTATGAAATACATTGGGCGGAATAGGATATTAATAGATATTCTTCAACAAATGTGTTAGTTAAAACATTTTTTCATCAACCAAAAATAGTAGTACTAATATTTCATATATCTTCGAAAATAATATTCAATTCCCAAGCATTGAATGTCAGTTTATTATAACCATTGTCAGTCTTATCATGAGCATAATCAATATTAAAATACCTGAATATAAATAACGTGCTTTAGGCAAAATAAATGTTCATTTGCAATGTCAAGCAAATGCACCACATTAATTTACAGTCAAGAGTCAAGCCTTACAAAACAAATCCACACATTGCTTTCTGTCAAATGCATTTTCTACTGAAGGCCACTATCAAACAAGTTATCAAGCGTGTTACAATGAATTTAGCAGTGTAGAATCAGTACAAAATCTAAACAAAGTGATGAAAGAGGGTGCAATTCAAATGCCTGAAACAAAATCAACAACTGGGAAACTCAAGGGGTGAGAGGATTCAGAGCCTAGATGTAGACACCTGATTTTTTTTATCCATATGTAGCCATAATGAAAGTATTATTATCAGCAGTGATATTAAGAGTATTAACTAAGATTTCTACCCAGACCCTGGCACAACACAGCAATTTCAAGAGATTCTTGATATTCAAATTAGAATCATTTCTGGATATATTGAAGCATCTGCAGAAATACAACGGTCAGTATTTTTAAAATATATTCCAGCTGCTGAGAAAAGCTTCAACAAGTAGAACACTAGTGGAGATTATGCTTTGAAGCTTTAATCTAGTTTACTTTAGAAATGCTCTTAATAGTAGTGCCTCCCTCAGTTATATTCAGTTATATTTTTTATTATTTGTGCTTGTTCCAACCCAGTTCATATGGTATCAACACAGACAGTACCTTGTCTAAACAGGGATTAAAACTAAATAATGACTTGTAAATACAGTATGACCATTTTACATGCAGATCAAACTATTTCAGTGTAACAGGATCAAAACAATGCTACTTCAACCAAAAACGACAATGATAAAGTGTTACATTATAGTTTGTTTGTGTGTGCAACATCAGTCAACCTTTCCTGCACATTGTTTGCATGAATCACTTCTAAATTATATCTAATTCTTAGTGATTCATATGCAAACATTACTACTGGTAGTCTTATTAAAGGGATACTTTAGGATTTTGGCAATTAAGCCCCTTTTCTACTTCCCCAGAGTCAGATGAACTCATGGATACCATTTCTATGTCTCTGCATCCAGTTTGAAGGAAGTTAGAGGTAGTTTCGCGAGCCAATGCTAACTAACGTTAGCACGAAGAGTGGAAGTCTATGGTATCTACTAGCATGCTGGCAGTTACCATAGACATCCAGTCATTGCGCTAACGCTAGTTAGTAATTGTGCTAGTTAGAGACATAAAATAGTATCCACGAGTTCATGTGATAATGGGGAAATAGATAAAGGGCTTCACTGCTAAAATCCTGAAGTATCCCTTAAACAATCTTCCTTTCTGATGTAAAATACATCATAAATATCTGTTAAATCACATGTACATACACGTACATATAGGTGACATCAGAGGTGCACAGGTCAGTACTATATAATATCATCCAGGAGATGGGGGGTACCCACCCAGTCTAGCGTTCTGGGATCAGAAGCAGCCATGATCATACACATGAACTGCTTCCCTGTTCTCTTATCTATGGGGTAAATGGTAGTGGGCGTGAATCTCTTGTTGCTCTCCACAAATTCACAGAGTTGACGGTATATTTTGGGATACTCATGACGCAGGAAGACTCCCCTGGTCCTGAGCTCACGTTGGATATTGATAAAGCAGATCTCTCTGGCTTTCATACCCTCCTTTCCCTCTTTGTCAATATCAGGTGTGCCTGGTGGCGGGGTGAGAATGAGTGTCTCCATGTCACTTTCCTTCTTGAAGACCTTTTTATCTGGGCTGGAGGAGGCCAACGAAATCTTTGCATATTTTCGGACTGTTGGTATTTGGACTCTTGGTGAAGGTCTGTTAGGCACTAGTTCACCAACAGCTATGGATACATTCAAGAGAAAACATTCATTGGGGTCATACTCATTGCCAGCCTGCTGCAGGTCCTTACAGTAATCCCCCAGGTTGTCTTTGAAGCTGTCCAGCTCTCTTAGAGACAGATATGTTGGGGACATGACAAGGCTCTCAAGCCCAACCTTCAGGAAGTTGTCAGCAGTCCCTGGGCTAGCAAAGCCCAGGAAAAGAATGCCTCTCCCTCTGGAAAGGTAGCCAGCTTTGGCAATGCGAGAGAAGGCTTTATGGATCTCAGATTTCTCTCTGCAGTACTTCAGCATGTGCCTGCACACACTACTGATACGCCCATATAGACAGTTCTCTTTATGGCTGTCCCAGTCATCCCGACGGCAGTTCCGGGAGCAGTAGAAGGTGTAGCAACTATGACAGGATTTGAAGTAAAGACAGGCATTGAACAGGGTCTCTGTCCGCTTGCACTTCTTGTTGGCACACATCATGGTGTCATCGTCGTCTGTGCTGTGGTCTGGGGAGATCTCCTCTGGACTCCTTTGTATGCTCTGTAAGCCATCACACCCACTGTCTGGGTCTTTGATTGTGTCAGGGCTGGTTTTAGTGGAGGCGATTGGTGAGCTCAGAGTTCCTAGACTCTCTAGGCCTCCTAGACTCTCTAGGCCTGAAGATATTAGCTTTCCTTTTTCATCATCCTCACTAATCAACTGTTTTAGTTGGTCCATTAGATCCTGACTAGGCCGCCTGCTGGTCGAGGGTTTGTAGTCAGTGACAAGATCAGCTAGCAGCTCGTCCAGTTGCTCTAGGCTCTGCTGCAGGGAATAATCTTTGTGTTGTCTGTCTTTGGTCAGCTCCGCTGACTCAGATGGCTGCTCTTGATGACGAAGAACATTTAGAGTTGGCACCTTTTCACAATCCAGTGCATCCCAGGTGGCTGAACGCACATCTTGCAGTTTGTGGTTGCGTGCGCGTATGTCATTGTCGGTTATCGTGATCTCAGGAGTTACAAACCATAGCCCAGCCTTAGTGTTCCTTCCAGGATTGTTTGGACCTTTCTCTAAGGAGTTTTCAGAGAGGGACAGGGCAGCATAGCGCCTTGGTGAACTAGATAGATTGAGTATAACTGGCTTTGGTGTATCATTAGGAAACAGAGCATGTCTCCCCTGGTATAACAGATTATCATAGCTGCGTCCACACGGCACTGCTTGCTCCCTGTCATGACGAGGATAAAGAATATTGTCCCAGGACTTTGAGTGTTTTCTGACTTCTGCTCCCAGTCTGTTTGGCTCCACATAACTGTTTTCAAACCAGGGGGACATTACTGGCTCTTGTCTTACTCTCTGTGGTGTCAGCTGAGTGGACTGGTTAGAGTATCCAGATATACTTGAACAATACCAGTCATCTGCATAGGCCTGGGACATTTGTGTACGTCGACGGCCCTCCGTGTGATATGCCCTGTAAGGAATATACTGTTCTGCTGGAGGGTTGTACGGCTTGCTGTATAACATCCTGGAGCCATTAGACTGACAGGGATAGCCCCTGGGTTCTTCCCCATAGTATGCTCTTGCCTGTTGTGTTTGAGCAAAGTATGGCCCTGCCTCGCTTGTGGAGTAAGGTCTGGTATAGACAGCCTGCACAGGGTCTCTGCTGGACATGTGTTGCTCTGTGTAATATGGCCGGACTGGGAGAGTGTGAACCCAGCGAGTCCGTGGATCATGCACATACTGACCATTAAGAGTACTGCCTTGGCTGGTGAGGCTGGAATTATCATCCTGATAGTATGCTCTAGCAGAGGGGTGGACAGGGTATCTGGTCGGATCCTCAGTGTAGAAGAATTTAGTGGGTATATTGGGGTTTGAAAGAGTCCTCTGCTCCCTTGACAAGTATTCCCTTGGCATTATAGTGGAGGGCACCCTTCGCATGTCTACTGGCTGGATGTAGCTGGGGGGCCCGCAGGTAGTGTACTGATATGTTTGTCGATAATCGCCACTGTAACAGTCGTTAGGTGTGGGTGTCCGTACCTGCCGTGGCACAGACAGACCTCTGCTCTGACTGAAGTAGGAGTATCTCTGCCAGGGATGTTCAGTCCTCATGCTCTGAGACCTCCTGGATGTGTGCTGCAGGACCGCTGCATCTGGCTTGATATCCACACGACACCTGACATGAGGAGTGATGGCTGGCTCATCCTGTTTACTCTCCTCAGAGAAACAGTCTGAGACGTAGAGGGGAGAGTGTGGTTGCAGTTTTATAGGGTGTACCTCGTTCGAAAAAGCCTGGTTAGAGGAGTAAGAGTCCCGGTGTGGTTCAGATGTCCTTAGAGGGGCGTTTGGTACAGCCTGTGGGACACCTCGTCCTCTCCTGGTTACCGGTGAAGAGACTGACATGGGCACAGGGGTAAGGGTGGTCTTGACTCTGGGAGCACTTTTTGATCTTGTCCTTTTCTTTGAATCTGACCTCGTGGTGGTTTTGTCTGGGTTGGCATGCTGTGGTGGGGGTAGTCTAATGTTGAACAGATCAGGGGACGAGAAACGGAGGTGTCCTGGATGATCCAGGCCATTCCAGGTCACCTCTTTATGCATCCTCTGATGCTCAGTCCTCTTGTAAGGATACTCCATTGAGGCAGAAACGGGCTGTGGGTCGTCCAATGACTCAAGGTAGTCAAAGCTACGGCAGTGTCTTTTGTTAATGGTTTCCGTGTGTCGCTCCAGTTTGTCAATCATTTGCGAGTCACATTGTTGGAAGGGGCTGAGCGAAATGGAGTGCCCAGTGATGGGATTTAGTTTGATGTCCCGATACAGAGTAGATACCAGTATATCAGGGGGATCTGTGCGTGTCATCTTATAGGGACTCCTCCGATCTCCCCATTCAGATTGATTCAAGATCAATATGGCCTGAGAAAAGAAAGAGAAAAGCATTTTATATCCATTTAAAACATACACAGAAGTGGTTCTACACAGACATTAACATGTTATGATGACAGAGATTAACAAAATAAATAATCAAATGATTATTTAATTCAGCACTTTTATCTTCCATACGGTAGGCCTATTTCATTCCAGATCCAATGAAAAGAAGGAAAAGTTCACATCTAGTAAAGCATCTTAAACTTGAAGCCTGTAATCTGTGGATTTTCACACAGCTTGAGAAGAAACAGATGAAGGATTTAATTGTATCATGTTGCGGTGTGCTTTTCTGCAGTGTCCCGCACAAGGTTGTTCTAATTTTAGGAGAGTGGGAAATCTCGATTTTACTGCCCATCATATTGCCAAGATGCTTTACACAGCATCTAAATCTAAGACTAATATCTTGGACAAGATCAACACTTGAGAAACATACTCTTAGAAGTACGTGCTATCTAGAACCTAAAAGGGTTCTTCATCTGTCCCCATAGGAGAACCCTTTGAAGAACACTATTTGGATCCAGCTAGAACCCTTTGGTTCCAGGTAGAACCCTTTTGGGTTCCATGTAAAAGCCTTTCCATCAAGGGTTTTACATGGAACCCAAAAGAGTTCTACCTGGAACCAAAAAGTGTTCTCTTATGTGAACAACCGAAGAACCCCTTCGGAACCCGCTTTTCTAAGAGTGTACTAATATAGACAAGGCCCAAAAATTGACATTTAAATAGAGAGAAACAATTAAAGTAACAAATACTGAAACTGTGGATGTTCCCCTCAAAAAAAGAACTGCATTTCTAAGAGGTCGTAAATTATCAGTATTGTATTGTAATGGCAAATCAGACTTAGTCTTAGTGGGATCTTACATACAAAGTCTGGTCATGAAAATAGTGCAAAACTGTATCTGTACAGATATCTGTATCTGTAATCATTCACTCTAGAGAAAAAGAGTCACTAAACCATAATTCAATGGTTTGTTTCAAGCACTTTGGGAATGATTGTGTAAGGATCCAAACCAACAGTAGCCTGCAAAAGTATTCACCCCCTTGGCATTTTTCCCATTTTGTTGCCTTACAACCTGGAATTAAAATAGATTTTTGGGAGTTTTGTATCATTTGATTTACACAACATGCCTACCACTTTGAAGATGCAAAATATTTTTTATTGTGAAGCAAACAAGAAATATGACAAAAAAACAGAAAACTTGAGCGTGCATAACTATTCACGCCCATGAAAGTCAATACTTTGTAGAGACACCTTTTGCATCAATTACAGCTGCAAGTCCCTTGGGGTATGTCTCTATAAGCTTGGCACATCTAGCCACTGGGATTTCTGCCCATTCTTCAAGGCAAAACTGCTCCAGCTCCTTCAAGTTGGATGGGTTCCGCTGGTGTACAGCAATCTTTAAGTCATACCACAGATTCTCAATTGGACTGAGGTCTGGGCTTTGACTAGGCCATTCCAAGACATTTAAATGCTTCCTCTTAAACCACTTGAGTCTTGCTTTATCAGTATGCTTAGGGTCATTGTCCTGCTGGAAGGTGAACCTCTGTCCCAGTCTCAAATCTCTAGAAGACTGAAACAGGTTTCCCTCAAGAATTTCCCTGTATTTAGCACCATACATCATTACTTCAATTCTGACCAGTTTCCCAGACCCTGCCAATGATAAACATCCCCACAGCATGATGCTGCCACCACCATGCTTCATTGTGGGGATGGTATTCTCAGGGTGATGAGAGGTGTTGGGTTTGCACCAGACATAGCGCTTTCCTTGATGGCCAACAAGCTACATTTTTGTCTCGTCTAACCAGAGTAACTTCTTCCATATTTTTTTTTACACCTTTATTTTACTAGGCAAGTCAGTTAAGAACACTTCTTATTTTCAATGACAGCCTAGTGGGCAAACTGCCTTGTTCAGGGGCAGAATGACAGATTTGTACCTTGTCAGCTCGGGGATTCGATCTTGCAACCTTTTGGTAACTAGTCCAACACTCTAACCACTAGGCTACGCTGCCACCCCACATGCCTTTTGGCGAACACCAAACGTGTTTGCATATTTCTTTCTTTAAACAATGGCTTTTTTTGTGGCCACTCTTCCATAAAGCCCAGCTCTGTGGAGTGTACAGCTTAAAGTGGTCCTATGGACAGATACTCCAATCTCCGCTGTGGAGGTTTGCAGCTCCTTCAGGGTTATCTTTGGTCTCTTTGTTGCGTCTCTGATTAATGCCCTCCTTGCATGGGCCATGATTTTTGGTGGGCGGCCATCTTTATTTAACTAATTATGCGACTTCTGAAGGTAATTGGTTGCACCAGATCTTATTTAGGGGCTTCATAGCAAAGGGGGTGAATAGATTGGCACGCAACACTTTTCAGTTTTAAAACATATATATTTTATCTTTGAAACAAGTTATTTTTTTCATTGCACTTCACCAATTTTGACTATTTTGTGTATGTCCATTACATTAAATTAAATTTCAGCTTGTAATAAAACAAAATGGAAAAATGCTAAGGAGGATGAATAAGTTTGCATGGCACTGTATATATGTAACAACCGACGCCGGAGATGACAAGCAGGTACGGGGAGTCAAAGTGTATTCAGGAACAGACAGGTAACAAAACAGGAACAGCGTCAGCACACGGGTAAATAACGACAAATGACAATTAATGCTGAAGCAGAGAACAGTGCGGGGAACCAGACAGATATAGTTAAGGTAATGACAGAGGTGATTGAGTCCAGGTGAGTCCAATAATTGCTGAAGCGCATGGCGGGGGGATGGCAGGTGTGTGTAACGATGGTGGCAGGAGTGCATAATGCTGGGGAGCCTGGCGCCTTTGAGCACCAGGGAGGGGGAGCGGGAGCAGGTGTGACAGTACCCCCCCCTCTAGGGGTGCCACCTGGCGTCCCACCTGGGCGAGTCTGACGTGCCGGCTGAGGCACGGGCGCTGAACAAGCCGGCTGGGTGTAAACTCCCGACGAACCGGCAGAGGCATGGGAGCCTGGCGAGCCGGCTGAGGCATAGGAGCCCGACGATCCGGCTGGGGCGTGAAAGCCTGTCGATCCTGCTGAGGCGTGGGAGCCCGGTGATCCGGCGGAGGCGTAGCAGCCTGATGAGCTGGCTAGGCGTAAAAATCTGACGATCCGGCTGAGGCCCGATGTGGGATGGGTGGCTTCGAGCCAACCGAGACAAGAACATCTCGCACCAGCTAGGGCGACAGCTCGACGAGCTGGCTTAGACACCCCCTGTTCCATCAGCAGCACTCCCCGATGCTTCGTATGAAGGCTTCAGCATTCTGTAACAACCGACGCCGGAGATGAGAAGCAGATACGGAGAGTCAATATTTATTCAGGAACAGACAGATAACAAAAGAGGAACAGCGTCAGCACACAGGTAAACAACTACAAATTACAATTAATGCTGAAGAAGGGAACAGAGCGGGGAACCAGACAGATATAGGAGAGGTAATGACAGAGGTGATTGAGTCCAGGTGAGTCCAATAATCGCTGATGCACATGACGGGGGAAGGCAGGTGTGCGTAATGCTGGGGAGCCTGGCACCTTCGAGCGCCAGTGAGGGGGAGCGGGAGCAGTCGTGACAATATATACAAAAAGTATAACAGTGACTGGCAACTCCTCAGTAAATAACTCCCTTTCCATTGATTGTAGACAACAGTCAATCCCCTCCCACCCAAAAATAAAGGCTATATAAGATGCCAATGGTTTGTTTTCAAGAGTCAAGATCACTGACTCTTTGTTTCACACAATAAATAGATTTTCAACAGAATAGATTCAGTGGAATAGTGGCTTTCAGTATACACAGAGTATTTCACAAGTACATAGCTTGCTATTCATATCTTATACAACAGTACATTGTAATAAACAAAGGGGTATAGTTGACCACTATTTATATGAAGAAATGGAATATAAATAATGTGTCTCTGTTTAAAACCAAGAATAAGGGAGTATCTGAGTATCCATGTTTCAAATAGTGCAAACATTTCAATATTTTTGCACATAGACCTTGCTTGCAATGCTTTTTCGACTTTTAAAGCATATTTTCATGACAGAGAGACAAACATAGAGGCTCCCTTGTTGGCTCTCGCCCATGAGCTAACCCTGAGATACCATCTGTTCATCCTGAGGAGAGAGGTCTGACCAAACGTCTCCCCCGTCTCCACAACACACCTAAATATAATCTACACACAGCCATCATAACCTTACCAGACCTACAGATACTATTAAATAATGTACCATGGTTACAGTCACTGACTCATCTTGTAATTGCAATTTTCAAACCCGATTTCAACATACAGCAAATATGTCCTTTTTTAATATTACACCATATAACACAATTGGTAACTAACAACCTGGTATCAAAATATTTAAATGGTGTGTTTGTTTAAATTAATGTCAACAATATCATTATTGGATTATTATTATGTTACTACTATTTTACAATGTTATTTCTAAGGAAATACACAGTAAATATTGTGGCAGACTGTAAGATGAAGCATAACCAAATATTATTTGACAAGATAAATGTTTTTAATTATGGCTATTTATTTTTCATTACATTGGTCGCTGTCTAATTGATGGCCACCACTGAAATGCCACTGAAGCATGAATATTCTCTAATCAATCTGACATCTGTGTCAGCCATGCTACCCAAAATAGCAAAGATTCTGGAATTAATTAATAATATACAGTATTACTCAGAAAGTGGGTAAATTGACAACACTGACATTGAAGTGCAGACGTATGTGTGTTTGTGTGTGTATGTGTGTGTGTGTGTGTGTGTGTGTGTGTGTGTGTGTGTGTGTGTGTGTGTACAATCATACCCTCTTTCCACCATTATGCAATCCATAATAATCCATATCGCCCAACAAAACAAAGTCGCCTGATTTGCTCTCATGCTAATAAAGGCATTGAATGTCCTTTTAGATGGTAAGTCATCAGTGACAGCATTTTTTAAATAAACGGTCACAGAGGATGCAGATTTATTGCCTTGGTACTGTATGTCCTTTGGTTAAAGAAGGCTATTTATCCTGAGGCTAATAAAATAAGAAAACACACCTTTGAGCTAAACTATGGTGGATCTCTGAAATGTGTAACTTTTTGTCTCTTCTGATGTTGCTGAAATAAAGGATATCAGAATTAACATTATATGGCTGAATCGTGATAGCCCTACTCTGTTCGCATTGTCTCATTTGAAAATTAGGAAATCATTGCAATCTGGAGAAAATAGCCATTTACCTGACAGTAATGTCTTCAGTATACAGAGTAGGCGACAGACATCGTTTATTTGGTTTATGCATAGGCCTATACACAATATAATACTTGCCCATGATTATGTAGGCCTATATAATCGATGGAAGAGAAAAATATATATATTTTTCCATAGGCTACAGAAGTGCATCAGGGGCAAGCGGGACCACTTTCACTTTAACACTGTAAACTATTACAAATAACATTGGCTACACTCACATACCACATGCCATGTCGCCTGGATACACTCAGCACACACTGAAACATTCAAATAGGCTAGTTTTTAATAGATGTTCGACGGGCCAGTTATGCACTCTCTCTACGTGAAACGAATCCAACTTAACCTACATAGGCAACCTGTCCGTGTCGCAAATTGTCAAATTCCCTCAAAACAATTGATAAGAAAGTAAACAGTTTATCCACAGAAACAACTGTTGGGAAAATGCATTGATACAATAGGTCTAATATGCGCTATTGTAACAGTGTCATGATTGGATCCGATGTCTGCATTTGAAAGGACAGTGATCATTGAGATTTTCTATTTTCAAAGGTGTGATTTTGGCACACCAAGATCTGAAGCACACTTTGTCCTCGTTTATTGATGCGGCACGGCATTGCTGACCCAATGTATTTGAGCATCGAAGACATCATCCGAGGAGAGGTAATCACACGCTCAAATAGACCAAAATGTTGTGTCCGTACTCAGAGGAAAAAAGGAGAATTTTGAAACCCGTCCTTTCATTCCATCATCAAATAGGAGTGGATATCATCTTACCCTTCACGCCAATGATCCGCTTCCATCATATGTAGGCTACATGATCAATCCTTAGCTCCTGTTAGGTGCAGTTTTACTACATGTCTTATACAGTCTTTATAACAATCATGCCATCTTCGCATTTAGTGCTACATGTTGTCCACAACACAGTCAACAGTGATTTAGTGCGCCCTCATGGTTTATCTGAAGCATTCGTAGCAATAAGGGGGTGTGTCTGAGTCTGCGCTTATGGGTATTAAATGACGCACTCGCGTGCATTAGCATGTGAGTTTGTATGCTTGCGTGCTGATGAGCGTTTATGAGGGACTTTGTCGTGTTTATTAAATACATGTCTCTGAGGAGAATTGCATACTATCTGTGTTCATGAAAGTAGCTGCAGACACAAAAATTAAGGGTAATTTTTCATCACTGTTCATATGGGAAGATAATTCCCCAATCATTTTCGCTGAGCTCTCACAGGTATCCTGTCAATGAAAATTAACTCTTCATTATTTGCTTAATTTATTATTAATAATTAATTTATTAAACTGACATTATTTCCTAATCAAAATGTACTATGTGATATGAGGCATGGCAGCATGTTCAAATGTACACCTAAAAAGCTCCCTGCTGTGTTCACACAAGTTCTTCACTCATTTTGTCACATATGATTAACTCACAATAGTCTCTTGCACAACAGTAGAAAGACTACTGGTGATAAAATGGTGGATACATGTCAAAAGTATTTGGGGCTCTTCAGTGAAGTAAAAAACAAGATAGCAAAGCAAAATCTCTGAAACAGTGACCTCTCATCAGCACAGGGTAATGACTCCAGCTCCCCGCACCTGCTCCTCAATCTCACCTAGACACAGTTTCTGCATTAGTTGAATTGATGATGGTGACAGCACAATGTGGGCCCCAAAGCAGTAGTCACCAGCTGCTGCAGTAAACCTGCTTACTAAAGCAGTCTTACACAGAGAGAGGAGAGAAACAAGGTACAGATAGTGCTCACGAAGATTGAAATGATGGCCTCTACATCTCTTTGGACATATAACATACAGTACAGCACCAGACCAGACCAGTTTCCCATAGCAGTAGAATAGGGAGCATTAACACTGTACTTGCATTTCTTCTCATGCCTGAGCTTACAGTTCTATTGGCAGAACAAAAACAAATCCTATTGGTGAGCCAGACTCCTCCATCTGTCTCATTCCACATGCATAGTACCAGTTAAAAGTTTGGACATACCTACTCATTCAAGGACTTTTCTTTATTTTTACTATTTTCTACATTGTAGAATAATAGTTAAGACATCTATACTACTAAATAACATATATGGAATCATGTAGTAACCAAAAAAGTGTTAAACAAATCAAAATATATTTTATATTTGAGATTCTTCAAAGTAGCCACTCTTTGCCTTGATGACAGCTTTGCACACTCCTGGCATTCTCTTAACCAGCTTCACCTGGAATGCTTTTCCAACAATCTTGAAGTCGTTCCCACATATGCTGAGCACTTGTTGGCTGATTTTCCTTCACTCTGCGGTCCAACTCATCCCAAACCATCTCAACTGGGTTAAGGTTGAGTGAATGTGGAGGCCAGGTCATCTGATGCAGCAATCCATCACTGTCCTTCTTGGTGAAATAGCCCTTACACAGCCTGGATGTGTGTTGGGTCATTGTCCTGTTGAAAATTATATTTTTAGACACATTAGACCAAAGGACAGATTTCCACCGGTTTAATGTCCATTGTTCTTGTTTCTTGGCCCAAGCAAGTCTCTTCTTATTATTGGTGTCCTTTGCAGAAATTGAACCATGAAGGCCTGATTCACGTAGTCTCCGCTGAACAGCTGATGCTGAGATGTGTCTGCTACTTGAACTCTGTGAAGCTTTTATTTGGGCTGCAATTTCTGAGGTTGGTAACTCTAATGAACTTATCCTCTGCAGCAGAGATAACTCTGGGTCTTCCTTTGCTGTGGTGGTCCTCACGAGAGCCAGTTTCATCATTGCGCATTATGGTTTTTGCAACTGCACTTGAAGAAACTTTCAAAGTTATTGACATTTTCCGGATTGATTGACCATGTCTTAAAGTAATGATGGACTGTCGTTTCTCTTTGCTTATTTGAGCTGTTCTTGCCATAATATGGACTTGGTCTTTTACCAAATAGGGCTATCTTCTGTATACCACCCCTACCTTGCCACAACACAACTGATTGGCTCAAACGCATTAAGAAGGAAAGAAATTCCACAAATGAACTTTTAATAAGGCACACCTGTTAATTGAAATGCATTCCAGGTGACTACCTGATGAAGCTGGTTGAGAGAATGCCAAGAATGTACAAAGCTGTCATCAAGGCTAAGGGTGGGTACTTTGAAGAATCTCAAATATAAAATATATTTTGATTTGTTTAAGACTTTTTTGGTTACTACATGATTCCATATGTGTTATTTCATCGGTGTCACGCCCTGACGTGACAATCGATTTGATGTTTTCACTATTATTCTACAATGTAGTATAAAAAAAATTACAACTAAAGAAAAACCTTGGAATGAGAAGGTGTGTCCAAACTTTTTACTGGTACTGTATAAGATATGATTTAGAATGATAGCACTGAGAATCTCACTCTGTGATGTGTTTTAGCATCCAATATCCCTGAGAGTGGGATCTAACGGCGCATGGTTGACTCACCTTCTCCTGCCCCACACTCTGGCATCAGATACTGTCAGCTGTTTGTTAGTAGGCAATAATATCTATCAGCTGTGATAAGAGGTGTCTCTGCCTCTTCAGGAGGCCCTTGGGGGAGGAAATCAATGTCCTTGTGTTAATTAGAGCCCCCTGCCAAAGGGATCAATCAGACTAACACCATATAGTAGCAAAATGGAACTGCAAAAAGAGCTTGACTCCTGTCCTCTGTATGTAAACTGGGTCTTGACTTAACTACTTTCAACCTATGCTCTCCAAAGAGCCAAATTGCCAAAGTCATCGAGGAAACCTTTATATAAGTCTCTGAGTTGATTATGTGCTGCTGGTGGATGAATGGCCCCCAACATGAACATGTTGATAAGTCTCTGTGTTTCTTATGTAAGAGGGTTAGTTATGTTTCCACTTGCCTCTGCAGAAATGTATATTTGATGTTTAGCTATTCCTATTGGTTGGATGAATTTACATATCAATAAGGTGTTAGGCCATTGGTTACATTTGCAGATAGGGGAGATGGTGATCATCAAATCTTCCCAGTATAACATTGATATGCAAGCGTTAGGTCACGTTCTGAAATACTATATTCTATTTTGATATTTACAATGTGTACGAGTTCATTATGTACATTTCCTTATATGTATACAGTATATGTGTACAGTACCTGTTAGATATCGAGGGCATCCTGGAATGTGCAATTGTATGTTATTGCTGTAAGAGCGAGATAGCTATCATGCTCGAGATGTGACGGTCATATTAGTCCCTGCTAATTCACTGTTTTTTCTATGCTAATCACGAAACTTCCTTGTGTCTATCATCAGATACAGTGTACTTACGTTTATTGTATTTTGTACTATCTCTGTCTGTAAAGGGGTGCGTAACTGGTGGCAGGGAAGTCAGACGCAGGAGAGCAGAACTAGGTAGTAGCCGGAACAGTTTAATCCAAAAACCAACGGCATAAAAATACAACAGAATATGGGTACAAAAAACCCGACGCGCACCAGTAAACAAGAGCACAAGCACTTACAACAAACAGTTCCACACAAAGACATGGGGGAACAGAGGGTTAAATACACAACAAATAATGAGGGAAATGGAAACTAGGTGTGTTGGAAAACAAGACAAAACAAATGGAAAATGAAAAGTGGATCGACGATGGCTAGAAGACCGGTGACGCCAACCGCCGAACGCTGCCCGAACAAGGAGAGGAAACGACTTCGGTGGAAGTCGTGACACTGTCAATGTTATGATATTGTCTGATATTGACATGTAAGCGACAAATTATTAATCTACAGCCATCAACATACAGTTGTCCTGCACATCTAATGTGCTCCCTTGTGTCTATCGTCAGAAAATAAACTACCGATCAACTGGGACCGCCACATCTGTTACACTGGTGTCGAGACCAGCCTTCTTGTCTTTGTGGGACATCTGTTACACTGGTGTCGAGACCAGTCTTCTTGTCTTCGTGGGACATCTGTTACACTGGTGTCGAGACCAGCCTTCTTGTCTTCGTGGGACATCTGTTACACTTACATGGATATTTCTATATCCACCATAGATTGTTATACAATTATATAAGAGACAGCAGCTCTGAAAGACATTCAGACCTATTCTTTACAACATTGCCAGCCAATAATAGAAGATTCAGCAGCCCATCAAAAGTTAAGTCTTTCACCTTGGAGTAAAAATAAAGGAAAAAGGAAAATACGTTAGAGGGGGTTGTTGGGGGTAAATGTAAGCCTATGTGCTTGTAAAAAAAATTATGCAGTTTGAATGTTTCAAGGGAAATTCTCCAGGGAATCTCAAGATGTTGTGTGTGCTCCTCTTGGTGGTTAATATTTTACATACAGATCACAGTCTTGGGTCTTGAATTATGTTTGGATTTTTTTTATTACTGTATGTGTGCTATCTAACAGTTCTTACAGTCCATGAAAGTTCATTATAACATATGTAGATGTTTTAAATCAGGCCAGGCTTTACCCTAAGCTGAGACTCTAGGGATTGAGTGAAGAACAGTGTTGTGAATCTGAGGAATCCTTTGGAGAGTCTTTCTTTAAATCCATTGGTCAAGACTGGGATGATTAAAAAGTCAACAAATTAAACTAAACTACTCTAAGGCCCATATATCCATCAGCTTTTCCCAAACAGACCTGAGCAACCACGCTGCAATGGGTCACCAGCCTCTTGGCTCAAATGATCCATGAGTATGCGATGAGGATTTAGACAAGTGCAGTAGTGTTAAGTCTTCTGACTAATAGGGATCTGAAGCCCCCACCCTGACACAGAATGTGGTCAGGCCTGGAGGGGAGTGAGCCAGGCTGGCTCATATGAAGACAGGGTGATTGGGCTTTTTCATGAGTGACAAACATTATAAACTATTAAATCCCCTGAGCTGCTGACTCTTTGACATCTTTGTATCTTTTATCCTCATCACCCTGAATTTTCTTAGGCATTTCGTATGGTGTAGCAGAGATGTTCTTATGTATCCCTAATTGAAGCATATCCCTAATTGAAGCAGTTTGAAGTGCTATTGAGTATCACAGTGAGTATCACAGTATTACACATGCATTCACAACATAGGCTACATGTTAACATCAACGACAGTCGGTTTATTGCATTTATGTTTTGTAGTTTTGAGAGATATACAGTATATACCAAGAAACTGTACAGTCATAAACAAATGCATGAAGCTAGTTAACAGTTGGGAGCAGTATCCATGGTAACCCATATTGAGTAGGAGCAAAATAAAAGGCTGAATTGATTTCAAAGGGAATGAAGTAAAGTGCTGATGGGAGCTGCCCATAGAGACCATCAAAATCTACTTCAGAATCCGGAGATGAATGAAGGTGAAAATTGGTTGTAAATATGAAACAGTCTGTGAGTGGATCCAGGGGGTAAAGCGTTCTACCAACATTTTGAATGCAATGAGGTAAACAAAATCCAATCACTTCCCAATCCATTCCATATTATCAAGAGGGATCAATGAGAGGTTTATATTATGCCGGATGCTGTGCAATAAGGGGAATAATATGGAACCATACGGTATACTTCCAAACTGGATGAAGCCTACCAACCAGACCCTTAGAGCAGATCCTCAAAGCAGTCTGTAGGGCACACTGTACACTGCTCGTATTGTCAATTCTTATATAATGTAAGAATAGACAATACTATCTGCTACTGTGTTCGGCAAACAGTAACTCTTCTCTGCTAGTCTCCTGAGCGGCAGAGAGACATCCTGGGGAGCGGTTTAATTAAATCTGTGCCACACACTTCAGTCTCTCATTCTTCATCATCTGTCGTGTTGGCCAGGGAGACTGAGTGGGCTTAGACCATGAGTGTAAATATGACCCAGGCCATCATTTGAAGACTACCCGTGTAAACTTCTGACTTCTAGAAAATGATGTATGTAATTAGAGCTTTTAGATGACACGTAGTCATTTGTTAATTTATTGATTGATTTTTGAAGAGTAAGGATGTCAATGGGAGGTCATTCATGCCGTGCTGTTAAAAAGGCCTAACATGACTTGACAGACAACAAATCTTCAGTGCTTCAGTTAATAGCTTTCTAATTATGCTTTGGCTCTGCCGTCCACAATAGGACATCAGGACACAATAGGACATCAGTGCTAAAACCACCTCAACAAAGGATTGTACAAGCCTAAGATAGGCCTACATGGTTGAAGAAAGTAAAAAGCAATCACAACTTATGAGATCAAAAAAATATATATTTTCACAGCTGACAAAATATGCAATCACTCTACTTGCAAAATACTATCACATCTCCAGATTTACTTTCAGTGTTTTTATTTCAACAATAACTGAGTTAAACCATGACAGCTAATCTCCCTAAATACAACCGTGAATACTTCGTAGCTTTGACTGAATTTCTCATTTCATTACTGTAAAGTCTTGTAAATATCCTAAGGTCTCAAAACATGCCCAGCCGTCAGTCATTCCCTAATGTGATATGTCAGCTGATGAGCTGTGCTGTTTGAGGTTGTCATTTTCCATTCTTATCATGTGAATCCTGCTAATTATTGTGTCTGTCTGGGTTTCAGAGACAGTCAGAACCAGATGCACCTGTGCCCACAGCATCTCAGGGCTGTTTAAGTAGGTCAGCTCTAGAAATATCTCTGTTCAGTGAGAGAAAGAGACATCACGGACCCCATCACTGCCATCTCCCTCGCTCCCAGTCGGTGACAATGCAAGGCTAATGTTATCACAAAGATGCCTCAATCCTTTATTCATCTCCAGCAAGATAATGAGAGCTGAACTCATTAAGGACATTTCCCTCGATACTGCATGGCAGACTAACAGTACCAGTCAGGGCTTGTGTGGAGCTGTAGACCTGAACTACTTCCGAAAAGCTTTTAAATAGGTTTTCTGTACTTGCTCCCTGAACTAATACACAAAGTTGCACTGGATTTTGTCATATTAGAACACTTTTCTTCCTTCTGACAGATTGACAACATCTCATATGTCACTGTCATCATGGGGTTGTCAGTGGCTGTCAGTGCGATTCTCATGTCATATCAACTCGCGACGTGGCTGGGTAGCAGTAAATGACACTAAGCCATTTGTATGCCAGGAGATCCGGGAGTGATTTTGTGCAAGTACATCACTGTCTAGAAGGTCTCTATTGGTCATCCGATATTTATGAAAATGTATGGTCAGGTTGAAAACAGCTGCACTCTTAAAATCTAGATAAGAAATGCAGGCAGACATAGCTTTAAATTCAAGTGTGACCTTTCAGAACATTTAGCAGCGTTGAAACCATATAACATCCTGTGCAAATTGGATTGTGCACTCCAGACACAGTAGAGTATAATGACAACTTTCTGGAGAAACTGGGAAAGTGATCGACTGCAAATAAAATATCGAACTCTTCTCCCTCACTCATCCTTCGCTAAGTATGTCCTTCTGCTGTTTGGCCAACTATGGAGTTTTGACAGTGCTCAGGGACTTTTCTTTTACAAGACAGCTGTGCAACACATCCATGCTCAGTGCAGTCAAATACGTGATTTTCCTGTGTTTTCTATACACTGAGTGTACAAAACATTATGAACACCTGCTCTTTCCATGACATACAGTGCCTTGCGAAAGTATTTGGCCCCCTTGAACTTTGCGACCTTTTGCCACATTTCAGGCTTCAAACATAAAGATATAAAACTGTATTTTTTTGTGAAGAATCAACAACAAGTGGGACACAATCATGAAGTGGAACGGCATTTATTGGATATTTCAAACTTTTTTAACAAATCAAAAACTGAAAAATTGGGCGTGCAAAATTATTCAGCCCCCTTAAGTTAATACTTTGTAGCGCCACCTTTTGCTGCGATTACAGCTGTAAGTCGCTTGGAGTATGTCTCTATCAGTTTTGCACATCGAGAGACTGAAATGTTTTCCCATTCCTCCTTGCAAAACAGCTCGAGCTCAGTGAGGTTGGATGGAGAGCATTTGTGAACAGCAGTTTTCAGTTCTTTCCACAGATTCTCGATTGGATTCAGGTCTGGACTTTGACTTGGCCATTCTAACACCTGGATATGTTTATTTTTGAACCATTCCATTGTAGATTTTGCTTTATGTTTTGGATCATTGTCTTGTTGGAAGACAAATCTCCGTCCCAGCCTCAGGTCTTTTGCAGACTCCATCAGGTTTTCTTCCAGTACGGTCCTGTATTTGGCTCAATCCATCTTCCCATCAATTTTAACCATCTTCCCTGTCCCTGCTGAAGAAAAGCAGGCCCAAACCATGATGCTGCCACCACCATGTTTGACAGTGGGGATGGTGTGTTCAGGGTGATGAGCTGTGTTGCTTTTACGCCAAACATAACGTTTTGCATTGTTGCCAAAAAGTTTAATTTTGGTTTCATCTGACCAGAGCACCTTCTTCCACATGTTTGGTGTGTCTCCCAGGTGGCTTGTGGCAAACTTTAAACAACACTTTTTTTATGGATATCTTTAAGAAATGGCTTTCTTCTTGCCACTCTTCCATAAAGGCCAGATTTGTGCAATATACAACTGATTGTTGTCCTATGGACAGAGTCTCCCACCTCAGCTGTAGATCTCTACGCCCAATTTTTCAGTTTTTGATTTGTTAAAAAAGTTTGAAATATCCAATAAATGTCGTTCCACTTCATGATTGTGTCCCACTTGTTGTTGATTCTTCACAAAAAAATACAGTTTTATATCTTTATGTTTGAAGCCTGAAATGTGGCAGAAGATCGCAAAGTTCAAGGGGGCCGAATACTTTCGCAAGGCACTGTAGACTGACCAGACGAATCCAGTTTCCCCCTCCTCACTCAGACAACTCCCCGACAGTTCTAGCAACATTCTTGCTTGAGATATGGCTCTTTGCTAAGAAACTCTTTTGTTTTCAATTAAAATGGTGAAAAAAATCACAGTAAGGTACTTAATTGTTACCCATAAATAATTTGATATTGAGATAAAAACAGCTGCATTGGACCTTTAACAACCTTTTCTTCAGGCCAAGTCACAGCAAGAGAACTCTAGGGAGGCAGCAGATATTTGGGTGCAAAACCAATACTGGCACTCTTTGTGTTAGTTTATATTCTCAGAGAGCATACTTAGATTATTCATACACAAAATAAAGCTAGAAACAGACAAGCAAACAAAACAAATGTTGGGCTATGAAGCAAATCCTTTGACGAAAGTAAAGAGACCAAGATGGGGAAGGAGTAGTAACAGTTTCCTCTGTATCTCTTTGGCTGGATGGGGTAGATACTGCCTTTGTCTGGTACAATAGTTCCAACACAATAGTTCCAACAGTGACAAGTAGTTTCTATTAACTTTACAGGGCTTGTGTGTTTGGCTGTTGTACTGTATATAAACCTTGAATGAACACATTTGTTGCACAAAAAATAAGATTAAAAAAAGGCTTGATCATCTTTGGATATTTTATATGCGTGCTCTGTTTAAATTAATGGGATCACTTCAACATTGCCATTTGTGTGTAGTATTTTGTAGTAATGCTGGCAGTAAATCTTATTCACCAGATTTTTCCACCTCATGCCATGTTCATTATCCCTTTTGCATAGCTGGCATATTATGCATGAAAGTAGGTACAATCTTAAAAGATTACCAGACATTTCTAATCTACTCTGTCGCACTTTTGTTACTGCCACGGCTCACTTGAAAAATAATGTAAATCTCAATGTGACTACTCTGACTTCTCAATCCTTTTAAGGTTGCTCACACCTGTTGTATAATTAGGGCCCTGTGTTCTGTAGAATCATGTGACCATTTTATCCTGTTTAAGCCTTACACAGAAACAAGAATGATACAAGAAAGTTAAGCAATTGTCTGAGGATGGTGCTGGACTATCTGACATAAAATGAAAAGGGTTCAAATCCTTTTCATGTCACATGTCACATGATCACGCACAACACCGGGCCCTAGGTATAATATGCTGTATCTCTGTAGCTCTTATTACATGTTCTCCAAGCATTAAAACATTATATCTGTCCTTAAAACAATATGATAACAAAGACATCCGAAAATACACCAATAATTTAGGTCACTCCCCTCTACAGTATCCCAAGTTAGGATCTCATGTTGGTGCATTGGTTGCTAGATCGAATCCCGAGCTGACAAGGTAAAATCTGTCGTTCTGCCCCTGAACAAGGCACTTAACTCACTGTTCCTAGGCTGACATTGAAAATAAGAATTAGTTCTTAACTGACTTGCCTAGTTAAATAAAGGTCAAATAAAATAATACAAATTGGTGGTTGTGATGTGATAAAGTTCACAGTAAAGTGGCCTTTGAGTCTCCAACTAGTTGGTCAGACTTTAACCCTGCACCACCTTGTGGTCACATTGGTAGAGCTAAACCTTATTACACCAATAAAGCATAATATGACAGTCGTTCGACTGAATAGCTCTTCTACAACTCCACAGAGGAAATGAGCCATTGGCCATTCACAGTTTTCCACTGAGCTTGCTGTTATCATGTCTACTCAGAATGTTATTTTTGATCATCATTTGAACATTATGAAGAAAATGGTTCCTCATTGTTACGAATGGTCTTGAACTTTATTGAATATGTGCACATGTTGATAGCATAATTATGAAGGTACATTGCAAATAACATCAAAATAACATCACATATACTTTTCTACACTTATTTGAATACTCCACAATGATTTACAATATATGTAATATTTATACTTTTTGTCTATTTTAGATACATATAGGTTTCTTGTTTTATACATCTGGCAGGCATCAATATTGACCATCAATTTCACAGAAATTCATAGTGCAGATAACAAAATAAAAAAATAATAACATCTGCATTTAGGAAAACTACATAAGCAAAGAAAAAAGGCATACAAATTGTAAACATACATTCAAATCTATCCATCAAAAGAATGTAAACAAAATACAATTTTTAACCCATGTCTATGAATATCAACAAACAGGATTCATATAGATTGATTCAATTATGATGACACTCCAATGTATACTCCACCGGAGGATTTGAACTCCAAACACAGCTAAGATGTTCTCTGATGGATGTTCTCTGTTACAGGCAGTAGCAGAGAGCCGAGTAAAACAATACAAATGTATACCAATCACGTGTTCATCCAGACAAGTCATTTTTTTTGTAGCAGGTATCATTTGAGGCTTCTCTGATCCATTCATTCAATGGTATACCCTGACAATTATGTTTGCTGAGTTATGATTTCCATTGAGTCCCATGATAAGATGTGTAATATACATTTTCAAATGTAGACAACATGTAATCCTGAATACAAGAGAAACTAAGATACAAAAAAGATTTTTCAAAAAGTAGAAATAATGCATAATTCATGATAGTGAATGCCAGTACTGAAAAAGGGCTTACAAATTATATAAATGCCAAAAATCCAAAACCAAAATCCACAAGTATTCATTGCACAAAATATCAACAAGCACAGCGTGACAAACGTGACAAATCTGCATCATTCATAGGTCACGATCTGTACAACACTTCTATTTGGTTTTACAAAACAACATTTACACGTTTATGCACCACTTATCACAAGGGTTCACTGTGGATACACTAAGGGTCGATGCGTAGAGGAAGCAGACGGGTTCTGTAGGGAGATTGGGACTTTTCCGAATTAGCTCCAAAAAACAGATTGCCTGGAACACACTCTTTTTGGAAGACATATTCAGTGCCCTAGAAACAGAAGGTTTCAGCTTTGGGCTCAGGGAATATCTAGGGATTGTTTTCTGACCAATGATCAAAGGGGTAAAAAGTATTGCATGTAGAAAACCAAACAGAAGTATACTGCAGTGGTACTGTATATCCCACAGGGGACATACCAGTACATTTATTTTACACTGCCTACATGACCCATGGTACATTCCTTGGCTGAGCATTTACTTGGACTAGGTCCCTTGCTCACAAGCTGTGACCCTGCTGGGAGCCAGGGGACAGACAGGATAGGCACCCAAACTCTCCACTCACAGAAACAGCAGCATCCCAGGCCCTTGTGATGGCAGGTAAAATAGAGCACTGAGATGGCTGTGTCTCTACAATCTGACATTAAAATCTCAAAAATATCGCTTGACTCATGTCTTCAAGTATGATTTTGTTATATTTCATGTGCAAATACATTTGAAAGAACAAATACATTCTACCTCAATAAACACACATGCTTTCATTTGCAGTGCTCATCATCCTCATTTCAGTGCAACGTTTGGAAGACCTGACCCCTGACACCAGTGTGTCACTTACCAGGACATCCCTGAGACAATACTATCTGACTGAACTTTGTGCCTGTGTAAGGCATGTTTTCCAAATTGAGAGCTATTGAGATTTTGTCTTAATCTAACAGAAGAAGGGAGAGGGAGGCAGCAACGGCATTCTCACAAAAACAACACATACTTTTGTTATGCTAATTACGCTAGCTAATTACATGTGACAACACGGTTACAAGCGGCGATGTGAGTGATTGAAATTGCAACCATATCTCCTTTATTGACATGCATCTAAAAAAAAATCATAATTTAGAATGAATGAGCAACTCAAACAGCTGTGGTGTTGCTTTACTGTAACACTGAACTGACCTACTGTAGTGTGAACAACACTGTGCCGACAAGTTTAATTTAGCGATGGATCATTTCAGAGCCAACCAAAACTTGGTCAAATGTGTCACTATGATCTGACAGTAACAGAAAAGTGTGAACACTATCATGACGATTACCAGTGTATTGTTTCCAGTATACTAGCATAAAAGCAATTTCAAATGATCAAATCGTGACCAAGTACATATCTCCCAATAC
Organism: Oncorhynchus mykiss; assembly: GCF_057628025.1. Classification (NCBI taxonomy): domain Eukaryota; kingdom Metazoa; phylum Chordata; class Actinopteri; order Salmoniformes; family Salmonidae; genus Oncorhynchus; species Oncorhynchus mykiss. The sequence goes on from NC_143027.1 coordinate 26,486,227, forward strand.
ATAAAAACTGTAGCAACATAGGCCACCTACTGAAATTTAATATATAATAACACCATTTAAAAAGGGACTGATGATTGATGGGGTAAGAATCTTCACCCTTACTTTTATCTGAAATTTAAACACACGTGCAACAACAAGAGAAGTGAATGTGTACTGTATGTGTGTGTGTTTGTAGGAATCATTTGGAATGTGAAGGTGATGGGGAATGTTTCAGACTGAGAGCAACAAACCTCCCACTGGGCACATCTAGTTTTGATTTTCATTTGGTCGAGTTTTAAAAAAAAATACATGTAATTGGATTTAAGTTCAAAGTTGGGTGAAAAAAGACAAAATGCCCTTACATTGATGACTTTTTTGCAAATCCAATCAGTTTTCCACATTGATTCAACATCATCTCGTAGATTTTTCTGGTTGAAATAAAGTGGAAACAACATGATTTGACCAGTTTTTGTCCAGTGGGCTATCTATATTATATTCTATGTGTGGTCTTCAAATGTACAGATGTAGGATCTTAATTTGATCACTCTTTTGTTGTGGAGAATTTTCCTGCACCACAGGAAATGCAGATGAGCTTTGTGATTTAAATAAATGCACTGAAAACCCACACTAACACACGGTTTTTAATATTTGACAATTATTTAACCTTTATTTAACTAGGCATGTCAGTTGAGAACAAATTCTTATTTACAATGACGGCCTACACCGGCCAAACCTGGATGACGCTGGGCCAATTGTGCGCCGCCCCATGGGACTCCGAATCACGGCCGGTTGTGATACAGCCTGGGTTATATTAACAGTATTGCACTTTTCACATAGCCTAATTTTGGCCAGCTTAACCATCGATCAAGCAATATTATGGATTTAATGTAAAAATCCTTTTGCTGCACGATTATTTTTCTACGACAATACTGGTCAAATTAAGATCCTATGTCTGTATAGGCAGTAGATGTTTTATATGTGCATTTTCACATCAATGTACATCAATATCCATGATAGGGAGGTGTTAGTTCTATTGGTCCATTGTGTGTTGGGGAGGGGAAGAGGGAGGGACTGCCTTTCAGTCTGTCTGTCGGCGTAGGAGGGGGCTTACTCCATCTCTCAGTCTGAGAAGAGACTAGCAAAAGACTTGCGTAGGTTGCGTATGGTCTCAGCCTTCACCTCATCCTGGCTAAGGCTGGCCCGTGGCGTTGGAGTTTCTGGAATGTTGAAGGCATTGGTAAGAGACTGGGATTTGCTATAAAGAGAGGAAATGGCAATAGAGGAGAGGAAGAGGCTATTAAAGTCATGCAGCAAACCCATGTAATGGTAAGAAGTGTAGGGTGTAATGGTAAGAAGTGTAGAGCATGGCTGGAGAAAGAAAGAGAGAGACCATACATAGGGGATACACAGAGTTCCTTCAGTATGTATGGACATTCCTTACATAACTGATTCAGTGCACTGACCAGCTCAACTTTATATTTATACTGAATGATTGATCTGGATGCAAAGGCATGCTTTTTAATCATCCCCCATCCCCCCGACTAGTGTTCCTAGTTCCATGTTCTGGACTCGACGGCACAAAGATAAATTCATTGAAGAAATTGCTTGCAGTTGTCTTTCAGTCAGTCAACTTGGGTACAACATACTATGGGGAGTCGCACTCTCATGACTTCAGTTGGAGGAGCTACAATCCACGCCAGACTGGAAGCCCTGTCTTCCACAGGTGATACATGTGAGGTTCGGATTCATTCCTTCAGTTATTCCACTATTTACCTCAGTGTGAACAGGAACAATTCACGCTACTAAAACAAACACGAGACTATCTTGGAACACGAGACTGTCTTGAGTCACGTCAACTAAACTGTCTGTTAATGGTAGAGCGTGCTCACCCCCTGCATGTTGTGTGCTGAAGTTTGTACTTTGTTCTCATAAGTTTCCTAATCACAAACAATGAATTATTCTTCACATGGATTAGCCTGGCTATAGCAATAACTAACTACTAACAAGCCGGGTTCGCGACCATGCCCCAGTATATTAATGTTTGTTGTCTTGTATGTCTCGGCTCGGTGCATGCTCAGGATGCTCTCGCTTAAATCAGTTTGTGTGCGAGACTAAGAGACAGCTGCCACTGTTCCCCAACTAGTCCATGGCTCAGGTTCTCTTGACAATCATGTAGCATTCCTTACAGAGCTTGGTGTTTCCAATAGTGACTTCCTCTCCTGGGTGCCCGTACCTTGGCTGAGTCAGAGTTTCAGAACGCAGAGATGGATTGGGTGCTTGGTCGACTAGAATGTCTAACGGTTCCTGTGCGCTCTGTCGACAGTTATGGGGAGCCTACTCAAAGAGAGAGGGCTACCAGGTTCTGTGAATATCCCCCTACCGCCTGTGTCTGCCTTGGTTAAGCACCGCTTGCCTCTCATCGCAGAAGGATCTGGGTCCCACCTCTGTGATCCGGTTCTACGTAGACTTTTGAGACCAGGCCAGCTAACAAGCGCTGCATAACGTGCTAGCCAGGTTAGGTAAATTGCAGAGGTAAGCTAGCTACTGCTAGCTATTAAGGCTTCCTGACGGTGGAATTGCTTGGGTAACTCTCTTGTTTAGTATACCTATCTACCATTAAGTCGCTTGGTTATTCTAAATGGACGATGCTGCCACAGCCATTGCCGGATCCCCCTGTGTCAATAAGGGACTTGGCTTCATCCAAGGCAATACAGTCACGGAATCACAACTACGTTTGGAAGCTTGTCAATGTTTAAAGGGACATTTAAAAAAAAGTTATACTTCATATTCAGCATCTCCAGCACCAGTAAACAAGAAAGAGGAAGATAAGTGTTTCCAATGACATCGTCAACCAATTAGTAGACAATTAGTTAGCAATGCCTACGCATAATTGGTTAAAAATCACACAATACACACCAATGATGTCATTGGAAACACGTATTTCTTCCTCTCTTTTTTACTACAAAACATACATTACCGGTCAAAAGTTTTAGAACACCTACTCAATCAAGGGTTTTTCTTTATTTTTTACTATTTTCATCAAAACTATGAAATAAGACATTGGAATCATGTAGTAACCACAAAAAGAGTTAAACAAATCAAAATACATTATATATTTGAGGTTCTTCAAATAGCCATCCTTTGGCAAACTACCTGCCCTCCAGGACATCTACACCACTCGATGTCACAGGAAGGCCAAAAAGATAATCAAGGACAACAACCACCCGAGCCACTGCCTGTTCACCCCATTACCATCCAGAAGGCGAGGTGAGTACAGGTGCATCAAAGCTGGGACCGAGAGACTGAAAAACAGCTTCTATCTCAAGGCCATCAGACTGTTAAACAGTCATCACTAACATTGAGTGGCTGCTGCTAACATACTGACTCAACTCCAGCCACTTTAATAATGGAAAAATGTATCATTAGCCACTTTAAACAATGCCACTTAATATAATGTTTACATACCCTACATTACTCATCTCATATGTATATACCGTACTCTATACCATCAACTGCATCTTTGCCTATGCTGTTCGGCCAGCGCTCATCCATATATTTATATGTACATATTCTTATTTATTCCTTTACACTTGTGTGTATAAGGTAGGTGTTGTGAAATTGTTAGATTACTTGTTAGATATTACTACATGGTCATAACTAGAAGCACAAGCATTTCCCTACACTCGCATTAACATCTGCTAACCATGTGTATGTGACCAATACAATTTGATTTGATTTGCCTTAATGACAGCTTTGCACACTCTTGGCATTCTCTCAACCAGCTTAATGAGGTAGTCACCTGGAATGCATTTCAATTAACAGGTGTGCCTTGTTAAAAGTTAATTTGTGGAATTTCTTTCCTTCCTAATGCGTTTTAGCCAATCAGTTGTGTTGTGACACGGTAGGGGTGGTATACAGAACATAGCACTATTTGGTAAAAGACCATACTATGGCAAGAACAGCTCAAACAAGCAGATAGAAACGACAGTCCATCATTACTTTAAGACTTGAAGGTCAGTCAATCCGGAAAATTTCAAGAACTGAAAGTTTCTTCAAGTGCAGTCGTAAAAACCATCAAGCGCTATGATGAAACTGGCTCTCATGAGGACCGCCACAGGAATGGAAGACCTAGAGTTACCAGCCTCAGAAATGCACAGTGATGTCTATTTTTCTCGATGAGGGACCCGTGCCCTGTTGGGAATGGACGCTCTGGCGCACCAGTGTCTTCGGACCCTCCTTTACACGTTCTGCCAGTGGTTCTGATTCAGCCCACGCTGGAGAGGGTGTGCCAGGGGGGCTTACTGTTGGTTCTTGTGGCTCCTCGTTGGCCCAAGCAGCCTTTGTTCGTGGAGATCATTTGCCTTTTAGGCAGGGAGCTGTGGCAACTCCCGTTGCGTAGCAACCTGTTGTCCCAGGCACACGGGCAGGTTTGGAATGCAAGGACGGAGATTTAGTTCCTATGGGCCTGGCCTCTGAGAGGGCCGATCTGATGGCGAGAGGTTTACCTCTGAATGTTATTTAGACCATTCAGTCCGCAAGGGTGCCCTCTACAAGAGGGTTGTATGCGTATAAGTGGTTGAGCTCTGGTGCCAAGATAAAGGGCTGGTTCCTTTTCAGTGCGGGCATTCTTTTCTTTTTTTCTTTTTTCATTTTACCCCGTTTTCTCCCTAATTCCGTGGTATCCAATTGTTTTAGTAGCTACTATCTTGTCTCATCTCTACAACTCCCGTACGGGCTCGGGAGAGACGAAGGTTGAAAGTCATGCGTCCTCCGATACACAACCCAACCAAGCCGCACTGCTTCTTAACACAGCGAGCATCCAACCCAGAAGCCAGCCGCACCAATGTGTCGGAGGAAACACCGTGCACCTGGCAACCTTGGTTAGCGCGCACTGCGCCCGGCCCGCCACAGGAGTCGCTGGTGCGCGAAGAGACAAGGATATCCCTACCGGCCAACCCCTCCCTTACCCGGACGACGCTAGGCCAATTGTGCGTCGCCCCACGGACCTCCCGGTCACGACAGAGCCTGGGCGCAAACCCAGAGTCTCTGGTGGCACAGCTGGCGCTGCAGTACAGCGCCCTTTAACCACTGCGCCACCCAGGAGGCCCAGTGCAGGCATTCTCCACTTTAAACCTGTACATGGCCGCTATCCCTGATTGTGCGGTTCCTGGAAAGTGTACTTTTTTGGGGCTTGACGCTGGTTTTGGAGGCAACCCCTTTGAGCCTCTGGAGTCAATGGATCTGAAGATCCTCTCCCACAAAACCTCCCTGCTCATGGCTTTTGCATTAGCTAAACATGTTGGGGACCTCCACGCGTTATCCGTACATCCTTCCTGTACTCAATTCACCCAGTGCGACTCTACGGTGATGTTATGTCCAAATACGTCCTTCGCCCTGAAAGTCATGACTGTGCCCTACAGGTCCTTAGCTTTGAGCAATTTCCATTTTCGCCTCCTCCTTTTGCTTCTGAAGAGCAACAGCGGTTACATGCCGTGTGTCCGGTGCAAGCTTTTCCCATGTACATTGAACTGACCTGGGAAATCCGGTTATGTGACCAGCTTTTCGTCTGTTTGCTAATCCAGCTCACAGCAGGACGCTCTCAAAGCAGTGTCTCTTCCAGTGGATTGCGGAGGCTATCACGTTGGCATATAGCAGAAAGTGGTAAGGGTTACCTACCAGGGGTGTGGCTGCATCTTGGCCATTGTTTAAAGGGTTGACCGTAGGAGATATTTGTCCTGCGGCAAGTTGGGCATCACCACACACTTTTGTGAGGTTTTATCGCTTGGATGTTCCTGCTCCCAGTAAAGCCCATAGGGTACTCATCGCTGGGACAGGGGAAAGTCACTATGCAGCGCACCGTTTGCACAATACCCAGACTGCCACAGACTGTAGCAGACCTGGCAGGGTCAGGTCTGGGTGGTCTGCCATGGACTATTTCATTTAGTATCCATCAGGATCAACTTAGGGCGTGATTATATTTCCACATAGTATGTTGAACCGAAGTTGACTGATTGAAAGGGAACATAACGTTAGGATTATAACTACTGTTCCCTGAAGGGGGGAAACGAGGTACAACACCTGTTTGGCCCCGTGCTACCCGTTCCTGGGCTCAGTGAAGAGTAGTATTAATTTGAAGGAATTAATCCGAGCCTCACGCTTATCACCTGTGGAGGCGGTGCTTCCAGCGAGGCGCGAATTTCATTGTCAGGCGTGATTGTAGATCCGCGAAAGTGCAACTGCCCATAGTATGTTGTACCTCATTTCCCTCCTTCAGGGAACAGTAGTTAAATTGATAACATTACATTTAGACTGTTAATAGCTTGTTAAAGCCATATTTTCTATGCAATATACACTAGAAGCGTACATAATTTACAACATAAAGAAACCTGCATAACCCTATCCTTGACCCTTTCCACATTGCCCTCTATCACATGTTTTAAGGAACACTGCATTAGTTGTAAATTATGTAGTGTTATTTAAACTTTCCTTTCCATGAGTCACTAGAGAATTATCAGGACATTAAACATGGTCAATAGTACTTTGTACATTGTACTCAATACAATGTCAACCAGCTTTTTGTTGGAAAATTGTACCTTGTGTATTCTACTATTCTAATGCTCATCAGTAAGTTGAGACCCTGACTGAGTTACAAAAATATATATTATAATAATTATTTTTGGGTGGTTGGGACACCCTAGCAGCCGTGGGGCCCTAAACGGTTGTTTATGTTGCATATGCCATAAAATCTAGCTTTATCCAAAATAAGTCCTTGTAATTTCAAGTGCAACATGAAAATTAATAATGAGCAGGACACAAAAAGAGTGAACATTCCATTGGAATCGTTTTGAAAAATCTTGTTCATGCACACTCAGTCCAAATATTTGGATCAAATAACAAATCGCACTGTAAACATCTGATAACATATCCCATGACAAACTATAGCGATATTGATTTGCAAACTCAATATCTAGCCTACAGTACAGATATAACACCATCATGCACATCAATCCCCTTGATGAGATAAAAATAAATGAAAGCTAAATCTAGAACACAGAATCCTCTCGTCGGTTAATTACTCATCCTTATCTAGAATGAGATAGACAGAGCATCGTGTGTGGCTCACAAAAACTGCCAAAAACAATAGGAGGATGTTACATCCAATATTGAGCTATTGAGTAATACAGTTGGGATACACTGAGCAAAAAGTATATTGGCATTGAATGTTTTGGGAAACTTTATGAAAGCTTTTCTTACTTCAGTGGAGGGATGGCTCCCATAGCAGGAGGGTCCTGGTTGGGCTTCTGTGGGGGCTGGGGCTTCTGCTGCAGAGGAGGTTTCCCTCCCGGGCCTCCCTGGCCCTGGGCGCTAAGGCGGGGCTGCTGAGTGGTGGGGGCCCCAGGGTGACCTTGCTGGGCTGGAGCCCTCTGCTGCTGGGGGCCCTGGGGGCCTCCTCCCTGGGACTGCTGCCTGGCAGGCTGGCCTGGCTTCTGCTGGGGCCTCTGCTGTGGCTGGCCCCCTGTGGACGTCTGGCCCATGCCTCCAAGGGGGGGGCTCTGCTGCAGCTGGGGACCTGACTGCTGTGGCCTCTGGTTTTGAGGGGAGCCCCCCTGGCTCATGGATCGCTGGGGGGATCCCTGACCAGAGGGGGGTTTCTGCCCCTGACCTGGGGGACGCTGCTGGGCCCCAGCTCCTGGGTTGGCCTGTCTATCTTTCTGTGATGTCTGGGCAGGGGGGTTCTGTGTGTTGGGGCATGGGGAAGGGGGCTGGCCTTGGGGAGAGGGGCGCTGCTGGGAGGGGGATCCTTGGCGAGGGGTGGCAGTGCCTGTTGGTGTCTGTTGTGGGCCACCTGAAGGAGACAGAGCACTGTTTATCCTGTCCCTATTAAGCAATCATTAAAAAACAATTTAGCTATCATATTACCAGCTAATGAACAAAAGCAACTGTCCATTGGGTTTTTTGGGCCTTAATATTACAGAGCCATCTTCTTACCTTGTGGAGAAGGGCGTTGCTGAGCCTGTGGCACTTTGGGTTGTGAGATAGGCTGAGAGGATGCAGCTTTCTGCATGGCCAACATGTTACAATGAGACATAAAGTGAATGGGTTATAAATACAAACCAAATATACTGGCCAATTAACAATAAAGACCACTCATCTAAACATACTCCTTTTGACAAATATTGACTCATCTTAAGTTTATTAGACTGAGTGGTGGTTAGCAATAGTGTCACCTGTACAGGCTGTGCAGCTATGGGACGGACAGGAGAGGGACTTGCAGTGCGTGGGACTGTTTGGTTCATTTTGGAGATGACCAGGTCTGCAATTTGAGCACGGTCTTCACCCTGCTGGTCTCCAATCAGAGGCATAGAGCAACCCACCACCTGAGAGAACGAGATGGGGAAACACAAATCAAATTGTATTAGTCACATGCGCCGAATACATCAGGTGAAATGCTTACTTACAAGCCCATAACCAACAATGCTGTTTAAAAAATACGAATAAGAAATAAAAAATAACAAGTAGTTAAAGAGCAGCAGTAAAATAACAAGAGTAACAAGAGTAACAAGACTATATACAAGGGGTACTGGTACAGAGTCAATGTGCGGGGCACTGGTTAGTCGAGGTAACATGTACATGTAGGTAGAGTTATTAAAGGGACTATGCATAGATAATAAGAGTGTATCAGCGACGTAAAAGAGAGAGGGGGGAGGCAATGCAAATAGTCTGGGTAGCCACAAGGTATTACAATGTTGTTACCAGTGTAATTACTGTGTTACTACACAGTTTAAGAATGCTTAAATTGCCAGCCTTTCCCAATAATACAGTACTCAATATCAAAATAGTATGGAAGCCATGAAGCCCAAGGCAAAAAAATACAACTTAGCCTCTTGGAATTCTCATTTGAATGACTTAGTATCTTGTTTCAACAACTTAGTCTCTCATTTGAATTACTTCATTGTTATTTTGCCTAATTAGACCTATTTTGTTATGCAGCTTGTCAGACTGTGTAATGGTTGGTGCAGCCATTCATTCATGATTCTATCCATTGATATGATTATTCATTGACAGTTCTTTGATAGCCTAAAGCAGGGCTGCTTTTGAATGCCAGAGCATGTAAGTGGGTGAGTGTTGAGTGTGGAGCAGCGCAAAAAAAATGGTGCCTTCTTCTCCCGCTCCAATTTCGCTCTGGTACTGCTCAGCCACAAGCTCTGGGCCTGCCCTGCTTAGCATTTTTTATTTCCTTTATCACTAGTCTTTTAATTCTGCCTATTCGGTTGTAATTATTTTGCCCCCCCCATCCACAGTAGCCTATATCTAGTTTATATTCTACTTTCTAACGTTAGGAAATGTCATTTCTATTTTGAAGGAAATGTATTCAAGTATGTTTTTAGGTAGGCAATACATAGACTACTGTGAAATATGTTTGAGATTTTCTTGGAATAGAATCAATTTAATTAAGCTAAAACATCTTAAATAAATCGTAAATAATAAAGGCCGGTATCAACTTCTTTTCATTAATAAAATGGAAAAAATACACATGTAAAAGCTTAATTACATAAAGGAATATTAGTGGGAATATAACCATAACATAAACAAGAGAAAGGAGAATGGAATACATTTGAAAAGCCTAAAATGTACAAATACAATGAGACAATGTGCTTTTGTGCTACTTAAAAAATATAAATACATTTGATTGGAGAAAGAAAATAAGTAGGCGGCCAGTATGGTGCAATAAACTTTAGTGAACTATTTACAGAAAAGATATACAAAATAATACATAGGGGAAGATCAGCCTGAATAGCAGGACGCGCAACAGCAATGCGTTTTGACTACTAATTCATATGCACATTGCATCTGAAACTGTTCTTTTTAGGGGTCCATCTACATTCATTCCACCTGGGCCTATTGACCCAGCTTTGGATATGTGCTACAGACTGGTGCATAAAGACATATCCAAGCTACAGGTCTTAAATGTCCAGAATGCCCCCTCTATAGTCATCCACCTAGTGGACAAGGGAGGCGCTGTTACTGTACAAGACTGAAGTACTCACGCAACTGAATGATCAGACGTTCTGTAAAATATTCACTACAAAACCCCACAAAAAAGCTTCTGTCATTGAGGGCATGCACAATGGTGATATCACCAAAAGAGAACACAGATTGGTGCGTAAAAACAGCTCCACACTGGTAATCTGCAGTCCCTAAAATACTCTTTAATTATCTTAATTCCCAAAGGGACAGGATGAATCTTCTTTGCAATGTCAGACCAGTGGCAGCAGGCCTGAAGATCTCTACTCAACGTCAAATTCTCTGATTGATAATTATGCCCCTATGTATTGTGACACTTTCGTTTACCAAATACTCCACAATTAGACATTAGTTCAACTTCTTCCTGCTAATAAAAACACCAAATCCATCACGCACAGATCTCCCTCTCAAGCGCTCCTTCTCAGGAGCTTTGCATTATCACCAAATGAATAGGTTGTTGTCATCGGTGATATTGAAAATTGGATAGCTTATTTATGTAAACCATTAGCCAACAATTCAAAGATTAAATGAATTGTCATCATGATAAAATGTTTATTTTTTGTTATTGTGAACTGTAGTCTATAACAAGTTACTCCTTTCAATTAAAGCCCTATCAGAGGAGATTCTGATAGGCTAATAAAAGCATGTTGTTCGCAGCATAAACCAGCCTATAATTTCTGAAGTTTGTTCATTTATTGGTGATGGATACTTTAACTGTAAGTTTAGTCATTCTATTGATGGAAAAATAGTTTACCTCGTGTCGCACACATTTAATTCAACATTTGATTATAGCTCACAATCAAGCATAGCCGCAGGAAATAGGGGTGCTGAAGGTGCTGCATCACCCCCTGCAAAATCAGAATAAAAAATATGGCTTTCTTTGAGACTGTGGTCCCAGCTCTCTTCAGGTCATTGACCAGGTCCTGCCGTGTAGTTCTGGGCTGATCCCTCACCTTCCTCATGATCATTGATGCCCCACTAGGTGAGATCTTGCATGGAGCCCCACACTGAGGGTGATTGACCGTCATCTTGAACTGGGATGGGATGGGCTACAGGACAATAGGCTGGGATGGGCTACAGGACAATAGGCAAGCAGCTTGGTGAGAAGGCAACAACTGTTGGCGCAATTATTAGAAATTGTAAGAAGTTCAAGATGACGGTCAATCACCCTCGGTGTGGGGCTCCATGCAAGATCTCACCTCGTGGGGCATCAATGATCATGAGGAAGGTGAGGGATCAGCCCAGAACTACACGGCAGGACCTGGTCAATGACCTGAAGAGAGCTGGGACCACAGTCTCAAAGAAAGCCATTAGTAACACACTACGGCGTCATGGATTAAAATCCTGCAGCGCACGCAAGGTCCCCCTGCTCAAGCCAGCGCATGTCCAGGCCCGTCTGAAGTTTGCCAATGACCATCTGGATGATCCAGAGAAGGAATGGGAGAAGGTCATGTGGTCTGATGAGACAAAAATAGAGCTTTTTGGTCTAAACTCCACTCGCCGTGTTTGGAGGAAGAAGAAGGATGAGTACAACCCCAAGAACACCATCCCAACCGTGAAGCATGGAGGTGGAAACATCATTATTTGGGGATGCTTTTCTGCAAAGGGGACAGGACGACTGCACCGTATTGAGGGGAGGATGGATGGGCCATGTATCGCGAGATCTTGGCCAACAACCTCCTTCCCTCAGTAAGAGAATTGAAGATGGGTCGTGGCTGGGTCTTCCAGCATGACAACGACCCGAAACACGCAGCCAAGGCAACTAAGGAGTGGCTCCGTAAGAAGCATCTCAAGGTCCTGGAGTGGCCTAGCCAGTCTCCAGACCTGAACCCAATAGAAAATCTTTGGAGGGAGCTGAAAGTCCGTATTGCCCAGCGACAGCCCCGAAACCTGAAGGATCTGGAGAAGGTCTGTATGGAGGAGTGGGCCAAAATCCCTGCTGTAGTGTGTGCAAACCTGGTCAAGAACTACAGGAAACGTATGATCTCTGTAATTGCAAATAAAGGTGTCTGTACCAAATATTAAGTTCTGCTTTTCTGATGTATCAAATACTTATGTCATGCAATAAAATGCAAATTAATTACTTAAAAATCATACAATGTGATTTTCTGGATTTTTGTTTTAGATTCCGTCTCTCACAGTTGAAGTGTACCTATGATAAAAAATTACAGAACTCTACATGCTTTGTAAGTAGGAAAACCTGCAAAATCGGCAGTGTTTCAAATACTTGTTCTCCCCACTGTAGATATAGTTGTTGCCTGTCCCTTCCCCTGCGATTGTCATTCTAATGGTATCCAGAAAGACTAAAACCCTTTCCTCAAACATTTACATCAAAAGGTGAAAAGTTATGGGCAAAGCCACAAAATATCCAAATCAAATTAAATATTTTTCTTGATCAAATAACAGGGAAAACAACCACTTTTTGTGCAGTATTAATTGTTTTCTTCCTCCAATCAAACCTAATTCTAAACTCTTCAAATATATTCCATTCTTCCTCCTTTTTATACTGTGGCTTTATTCCCACTAATATTAATTTATGTAATTAAGCTTTCGCATGCATATTTTTCTGTCTTTATAATAATAATAATTCATTTGTAGAGCACATTTCCCACGCTCAATGCACATGCCAAGTTTATCGGTGTTTGAGATTATTTATTCCCTTTATTTCATAAAAATAAACTGATACTGGACTTTATTATTTATTTTAGCTTACCTAAATGGATTTATAATGTGGTGTTTCTATTCCAAGAAAAATGTAAATACATTGTACAGTAGCCTATGTATTGCCCACCTAAACATCTGTTTATACGTTAGAAGTTCTTGAAAATGGAAACTACATATCCTAATGTTAGAAAGTAGAATATAAACTAGATATAGGCTACTCTGGGTGGGGTAGGCTAAATAATTACAACCAAATAGACCTAATTAAAAGAACAGTGATAAAGGAAACTAAAAATGCTAGACAGAGCACGCCCAGAGTTTGTGGCTGAGCAGTACCAGAGTGAAATTGCTCAATTACACTCTGCTCCTTGCTCCACATTCGCCCACTTACATGCAAATTACATACTAAGATGTTCAAATAAGATATTCTCTCATTCAAATGAGATAATTCCAAGCGTCTACGTATTATTATTTTTGGGGGTCTTGGGCTTCAGGGCTTCCGTAAAATAGTAGAAATATTTTTTTAAATAAAAAAACATGCGAAATAAGAAAGAAAACTGGAGAGTGTAAGCTATATAATAAGTATAAGAGCAAAATTGTCAACAATGCTTCTAATCCTTTTACCTCTATAATGTAATCCTTGCCATCTTTTCCATGCAGAGCCTCCACAGCACACATATCCAAACCGCCAAACACCTCAGAGCAGGAGTCCACCCACATCCGATACCTACGATGTTGGAGAACACTGCTAGTAACTACTAAACACACGGCTGTCTGTCTGATGCACAAAAGCCCAGTCTGTGTTAACACTCACCTGTCTGACATGGCTATCTGTTCCAGCATAGCTGAACCAGTGTTGGTTTTCCAGTTCCCTGAAATTGATGTGCGCCTGATAAACAGACAAGATCTACCGTTTAGCATGTTCTCTTTTGATCATATTATTCACATCAATGTTGGAATATGCAGAATAAATTATCTGTAGCCTGTGCTGAATAGCTTGGGGATTTGTAGAATGGATTGACCTCAGTCACCACAACAAGGAGCTTATTTTTTTAACTTACATGTAGGCCTTGTAATTGTCTCCAATCTTCTGGATGCGAACATCATACTTTGCATCGATGAAAGGTTCAGATGTGGCATAGGTCTTGGTCAGGGCAACAACACTGGCAATATCTTGGAAGTCGTATTGATTGTCCACTTTCACCTGCAGGGTAAAATCATGATTGAATAAGATTATGTCAATAGTATTGATTTGTGAAGCATAAACACTAATCCAGGCCTACTTTGTATTATTTAAAATAAGTAACAAGAGCAGTCCAGTCCTACCTTCCCTATCCCTGAGTGGGCGTGGCCCATTTTCACCACCACAGGGAAACCAGGAGTCGTAATCTGCAGCAAAAGACAACACAACATCCCCATTGGAAAACGTCATACTACACAGGCTCCAGACATGCAGGTAGGTTTGTTTGACTAAAGAGAATGTATAGCACAGCATTTCTTAGTAAATTGCTAACTGAGTAAACTGTAAACTCAAATTGAGCTGCTGTTATTTGCTAAATGTGCCAGAATGCAGTTAAATAACAAAGTATCATCACGTTTTAATGTGCATTCGGAAAGCATTAAGACCCCTTCCCTTTTTTCCAAGTTTTGTTACGTTACACCCTTATTCTAAAAATGATTAAATTACTTATTTTTCTCATCAATCTACACACAACACCCAGTATTCACAAATTGAAAGCAGTTTTTCACAAATTTTTGCAAATGATTACAAATTAAAAACAGAAATACCGTATTTACATAAGTATTCAGACCCTTTGCTATTTTGAGACTCGAAATTGAGCTCAGTTGCATTCTGTTTCCATTGATCATCCTTGAGATGTTTCTACAACTTGATTGGAGTCCACCTGTGGTAAATTCAATTGATTGGGCATGATTTGGAAAGGCACACACCTGTCTGTATAAGGTCAAACAGTTGCATGTCAGAGCAAAAACCAAGCCATGAGGTCGTAGCTCTGAGAAAGGATTTTGTCGAGGCACAGATCTGGGGAAGGGTACCAAAAAAATGTTTGCAGTAAAATGTTTGCAGTTCCCATTCTTAAATGGAAGAAGTTAAGAACCACCATGACTCTTCCTAGAGCTGGCCGCCAGGACAAACTGAGCAAACGGGGGAGAAGGGCTCTGGTCAGTTAGGTGACTAAGAACCTGATGGTGACTCTAACGGAGCTCCAGAGTTCCTCTGTGGCGGGAGAATCGTCCAGAAGGACAACCATCTCTGCAGCACTCCACCAATCAGGCCTTTATGGTAGAGTGGCCAGACTGAAGCCACTCCTCAGTAAAAGGCACATGACAGCCCGCTTGGAGTACTCTCAGACCATGAGAAACAGAATTCTCTGGTCTGATGAAACCAAGATTGAACTCTTTGGTCCTGAATGCCAAGTGTCACGTCTGGAGGAAACCTGGCACCATCCCTAGGATGAAGCATGGTGGTGGCAACATCATGCTGTGGGGATGTTTTTCAGCTACAGGGACTAGGAGACTAGTCAGGATCGAGGAAAAGATGAACGGAGCAAAGTACAGCGAGATCCTTGATGAAACCTGCTCCAGAGTGCTCAGGACCTCAGACTGGGGGTAAACATTCACCTTCCAACAGGAGAACAACCTTAAGCACACAGCCAAGACAACACAGGAGTGGCTTCGGGACTAGTCTCTGAATGTTCTTGAGTGGCCCAGCCAGAGCCCGGACATGAACCCGATCAAACATCTCTGGAGAGACCAGAAAATAGCTGTGTAGCGACGCTCCCCATCCAACCTGACAGCGCTTAAGAGGATCTTTCGAGAATGGGATAAACTCCCCAAATACAGGTGCGCCAACCTTGTAGCGTCATACCCGAGGCTGTAATCGCTGCAAAAGGTGCTTCAACAAAGTGCTGCGTAAAGGGTATGAATACCTATGTAAATGTATGAATATGTGTGAATATGCTGAGGACATCATGAGCCCAAACAGCAGCAGTAAAACTTTCAGAGTAATGGAGCAATTCATGTTGATCATTGAGGCGAGCTGCGCCGAGAGCAGGCCAGCGACTGCAGGTGTGGAGGGGGGCAGCACTGCGGCAGCACAGACACTGATCTCATTGCAGCGCTACTGAGGGGATCCATAGGGCGCAGGAATAATCAAACCCACTCTGGCTCTACTGCGACCTGTACACATGAACCCTCAGTCTGATCAAAGACAATATTAAGATTGATTGTTGTGATAGATCTGAGATGGATTATTGATGTGTGCTAGCTACTCCTTTGCCCTTTTCTTACTGGACACGGAAATATGTTTTTCAAACAGAAGGGCCACCTAATAGTCTTTGCTTAGGTCTGTTTAGTGTGAAAACATGGCCATGTCGTGGTGGGGGAGGAGTAGAGGGACGCAGATGGCAGAACACCCACCATTTCTCTGTGGTTGGGATAGTAAACCTGCTCGATCAGTGGGAATTCCTCTGGTCCAAGTTGCTTGTACAATCTCACCATATTAGCAAACTGAAACGAGACACGATAATACACAAGAGGTGACTTTTTCAGTTAAATCAAAAATTAGATTAGGCTCAGAAAGCAAATAACAAACAATTGAATCTGCTTTATATTGCCACGCTTACCACCCATGGTTTGTCACAGAAGTTGTAGACAGAGTGTAGAGAGTTTACACCCGCGAGACCAGCATACTGTAACCCAATCACTATGTGTCGGTGGTCTCCATTCTTGGCCATACTGAAGGCATGCTGCCTAACCAGCACAAAGTCTGGCCTGAAACACCTTGGAAAATGTTTAAATCACACATTACCAATACATTATATTCAAACAGACATGTCAACATTTTATTCTGGCTTTTGCACTTGAAAATTACAAGAAATCATGCATATCTTGTAACATAAGCAATCAGGACACACTTATGATATTGTCGCGCCCTGATCTGTTTCACCTGTTCCTGTGATTGTCTCCACCCCCTCCAGGTGTCGCTTATTTTCCCCAGTGTATTTATCCCTGTGTTTCCTGTCTCTCTGTGCCAGTTCATCTTGTATGTTAGTCAAGTCAACCAGCGTGTTTTTCCCGTTCTCCTTTTGCTATTCTCTAGTATATATAGTCCACCTGGTTCTGACCCCTGCCTGACTCTGGACTACTTTCCCACCTGCTTGATCATCCTGCCTGCCCTGACCTTGATTCTGCCTGCCCTCTGGTACCTTTTGGACTCTGAACTGGTTTTGACCCATTTGACTGTCCACAACCATTCTCTTGCCTTACCCTTTTGGATTAATAAATATTGTAAGACTCCAACAATCTGCCTCCTGTGTCTGCATCTGGGTCTAGCCTTGTGTCATGATAGATATTTGTGTCTGATTATCTTAAACATCATGTAGAACACTGTATTCAAAGGATGTACAGTAGACTTACTTGGTGACCTTGGTTCCATTCCGGATTGCTTCGATATCAACACTATAGCCCCCTGTAGCATGCGCTATTAGGTTGATTTCAGAGAAGTCAGCCTGAGTGGACAACATCCGTGTCAATCCCAGTCAAACCTCAATGTGATCATAACAGGGACATATTAAAGTTATAGTTCACTGCAAAAATCAATGTTTTCCAGGTGTGATGAAATTAGATTTTTTCCATTTCTTTGAAGTTGAGACAGGTGGCTCTACAAAATAGATGGTGTGGAACATTGATTCATCTTCACATTAGCCCACTTAAGAGATCAGATTTGTCTGACAGACTTTGATTTTGGAGTGAACTACTGTATTACTTCAATGGCTTTGTCCCCAAAAACTGAGGCAGAAGGTAGCCATTATCACCTCCACAGATAATGAGACATTCATTGCACAGGGCTCTTCCTGCTGAGACTCATGGGGTGCATAGTGGAAACACTCTAATGCAACATAAAAGGAGCGGACAGAAATAGGAGACATTGAAAATGCCGGTAGAGAAAATAATCCAGAAGCATTTTCAAGTCTTCTTTTACAAAGCACAGAGGGTGGCATTAACTTCATTGTTCTATTAAGCCACCACATGGTATAAATGTTTTGGGGTCCATGAGATCATTTTATTTTCCATGGATATTGTTAGCAGATTCAGAGTGACCTATTTCCTTAATATATTTGACAAATATGACAACATTATTATCTCACTTGATAATTATCCAACTGTCAGTCCACTTAACATAGTTCAACTATACAGTATGTGCATGTCTTGGGATTTCTTTGATTCATTGTTTATTGCATACAGTAAGTGCAGGTCTGCAGCACCCATGTACACTCCTAGAAAAAACGGTTTCAAACGGGTTCTTCAGCTGTTCCCTTTGAAAAAAACTTTTTGGTTCCGGGTATAACTATTTTGGGTTCCATGCAGAAACCTCTGTGTATAGGGTTTTTACATGGAACCCAAAAGAGTTCTACCTGGAACCAAAAAATATTTTTAAAAGGGTTCCCCTATGGCGACAGCTGAAGAAGCGTTTTAGGTTCTAGATAGCACCTTTTTTTCTAAGAGTGTAGATGCAGGGGTTGTCTATCTGTCTGCTTCAAGCCCTGTGTCAATAAAACCCATCATGAGATGACCTGTGAGTTTCATTGGCTGTTCTATAACCTCAAATCTCCTCTCTCCATCTCTGATATAAAATAGACAATTAAAATAACAAAGGTGAACGAGCAACCCACCTGTTCCACCTTAATGTCGAATTCACCATGAACCTTTTTACCTTTGAAGACCTTTACCCTAGAGAAGAAAGGCAAGAGAAAATATTTGAATTGCATAAAAACTAGGACTACTTTGGAGAGTAGTTTTGTAATGCTATTTCACAAGCATACTCGATGTACAGTGCCTTCAGAAAGTATTCACAACCCTTGACCTTTTTTCACATTTTGTTGTGTTACAGCCTGTTTACAAATTAATACAAAAATGACAAGCTGAAATGTCTTGAGTCAATAAGTATTCAACCCAATTTTTATGGCAAGCCTAAATAAATTCTGGAGTAAAAATGTGCTTAACAAGTCACATAATAAGTTGCATGGACTCCCTCTGTATTAAATAATAAAGTTTGACATTATTTTTTAATGACTACCTCTTCTCTGTACCCTACACAAACAATTACAGTATGTTCGGAAAGTATTCAGACCCCTTGACTTTTTCCACATTTTGTTACGTTACTGCCTTGTTCTAAAATAGATCAAATAGATCAATCTACACACATTATCCCAAAATGACAAAGCGAAAACAGGTTTTTAAAAATCTTTGCAAATGTATTTAAAAAAAACAGTGGCCTCCATTCTTAAATGGAAGAAGTTTCAGACCACCAAGACTCTTCCTTGAGCTAAGCAACTGAGCAATTGGAGGAGAAGGGCCTTGGTCAGGGTGGTGACCAAGAACCTGATGGTCACTCTGACAGAGTCCTAGAGTTCCTATGTGGAGATGGGAGAAACTTCCAGAAGGACAACCATCTCTGCAGCACTCTACCAATGAGGCCTTTATGGTAGAGTGGCCAGACAGAAGCCACTCCTCAGTAAAAGGCACATGACAGCCCGCTTAGAGTTTGCCAAAAGGCACCTAAAGGACTCTCAGACCATGAGTAACAAAATTCTCTGGTCTGATGAAACCAATATTGAACTCTGGCCTGAAAGCCAAGTGTCACGTCTGAAGGAAATCTGGCACCATCCCTACGGTGAAGCATGGTGGTGGCAGGATCATGCTGTGGGGATGCTTTTCAGGGGCAGGGACTGGGAGACTAGTCAGGATTGAGGAGTGCCCATCGGGTTCTTGGTCACCTCACTGACCAAGGCCCTTCTCCTCCAACTGCTCAGTTTGGCCGGGCGACCAACTCTAGGAAGAGTCTTGGTGGTTCAAAACTTCTTCCATTTAAGAAGGCCACTGTGTTCTTTGGGACCTTCAACGCTGCAGAAATGTTTTGGTACCCTTCCCCAGATCTGTGACTCAAAAACAATCCTGTTTCGGAGCTCTATGGACAAGTCCTTCTAACTCATGGCTTGGTTTTTGCTCTGACATGCACTGCCAACTGTTGGAACTTACAGTATATAGAGAGGTGTGCATCTTTTCAAATCATGTCCAATAAATGTAATTTACCACAGGTGGACTCCAATCAAGTTGTATAAACATCTCAAGGATGATCAATGAAAACAGGATTCACCTGAGCTCAATTTCAAGTCTCATCGCAAAGGGTCTGAATAATTATATACATACGTTTTTTTGGGGGGGGGGGTTCTACATTGTGTTGTTCCGGAGTGGCCTAGTCATAGTTTTGACTTAAATCGTCTTGAAAATCTATCAAGACTTGAAAATGGCTGTCTAGCAATGATCAACAAACAACTGAACAGAGTTTGAAGAATTTTTTAAAGAATAATGAACAAATATTGTACAATCCAGGTGTGCAAAACTCTTCGACTTACTCAGAAAAACTCACAGCTGTAATCACCGCGAAAGATGATTCTAACATGTATTGAGTCAGGGGTGTGAATACTTATGTAAATGAGATATTTTTGTATTTCATTTTTCAATATATTTTCTAAAATTTCTAATAACATGTTTTCACTTTGTTATTATGGTGTTTTGTGTGTAGATGGGTGAAAATCTACTTTATCGATTTTGAATTCAGGCTGTAACACAACAAGAAGTAAAATAAGTCAAGGGGTATGAATACTTTTTGAAGTAACTGTAGGTATACATGTATTATCAAATAAAATGGACCCAGTTTAACACACTGGAAAGGAACATGAACTATCATGGACCAAGAAATCATCATGGTATCTTACACCTTTGGCCTAAGGTAAATACTTAATCAGTGGGGCTCTCATATGGGCTGATAAGCAGACCAAAAAACATTACATTCTGAATGCGTCATAATTTGGTCTGACAGGATAGCATTGATCAACACTGATTGTACAAAACATCAGGATCACCTGCTCTTTCCATGACATAGACTGAACAGGTGAATCAGGGTAATCCTGGTGAAGCTATGATCCCTTATTGATGTCACTCATTAAATCCACTTCAATCAGTGTAGATGAAGGGGAGCAGACAGGTTAAAGAATGATTTTTAAGCCTTGAGATAGTTGCGACATGGATTGTGTATGTGTGCCATTCAAACAGTGAATGGGCAAGACAAAATATTTAAGTGCCTTTGAACGGGGTATGGTAGTAGGGGGCACCGGTTGAAGTGTGTCAAGAACTGCAACCCTGCTGGATTTTCACGCTCAACAGTTTCCCGTATGTATCAAAAATGGCCACCACCCAAAGGACATCCACAACTGTGGGAAGCATTGGAGTCAACATGGGCCAGCATCCCTGTGGAATGCTTTTGACACCTTGTAGAGCCCATCCCCCAACAAATTGAGGTTATTCTGATTGCAAAAGGGGGTGCAACTCAATATTAGGAAGGTGTTCCTAATGTTTAATTCACTCAGTGTACACTGTAGTATGCAGCAGTTGGGCGGCAGGTAGCCTGGCGGTTAAGAGTGTTGGGACAGTAACCGAAAGGTCGCTGGTTTGAATCCCGGAGCCGACTAGGTGAAAGGCACTTAACTCGAATTGCTCCTGTAAATAAGAGCGTCTGCTAAATTAGTAAAATGTGGTCTCGTTGTGTGTGTGTTACTATCCTTGTGGGGACCAAACAATTGATTTGCATTCAAAATCCTAACCCATAACACCTAACCTAACCACACATTCTAACCTAATGGTATCCCTAAACTTAACCCCTAAGCCTAAAATAACTTTTTTCCTTGTGGGGACTGGCGAAATGTCCCCACTTGTCAGAATATTCCTTGTTTTACTATCCTTGTGAGGATATGTGTGCGTGTGTATTGACCATAGTAAAGATGAATTATATCCTAATGACGTTATGTTTCTTGGTAGCATACTGACACCCATTTGAGTCTAGACAGGGGCCATAACGTGTAACCTTACACAGTACTCTCCTTACCAGTCTGTTTGTTGGTCATCAATTACCAGGAGTATCTTGGCACCAGAGGCAACGCCTGCTTTGTCTGCTACCTCGGTGACTTTCTCAGCAACAGCAGCAGTGGTTTGTTTGACAGCTTTAGTAAAGGAAGATAAAAATCCAGCTCCGGCTCCGCTGCCAGTGCCCTCCGACTGCTGGTTGGTAGACAGACGCCTCTCCGGTGGTCCAGGCGACACTACTGCAGGGTCTTGCTGCGGCAGGTCAGGGCGTTGTAGATCAGTCATGTACCCATTGGGCAAATTGGACATAAAATTGCTGTCCGACAGCCGACGACGCAGGTAATTCATGTTGAAAATGTTTGGCTACGAAAAGGTGTATGGTGAATCCTCCTTTCTGATGCAAATGTATGAATTATTTTATTTCCAAATCTATAGATGGATTGGCCTGTATCCCCTTCAAGGTTTAGACCTCTTCAATTGACTCGAATAAGGATTATCGGTCACGATGAGAAACACACAGTCAACACGAATATCTAAGCTTCGTCTACCTCCAATTGTCCAAATTCGAGCCGTATCCAACAAAACATTAGTGAGTGGCTGCGTAAAATAGATAACATGTGAGTCTGGCATCCACGTTCACTGACCAAACAGGCCGTGCTTCGATCTCTTTTGTAGGGAACGGAGGTTCCGTGATTTACATTTGGGTTTCCAGAATTTGTCTTACTGCATCACCCCTATCCAATCTTTCCTTCGAGGTTCGGCGCAGTTTTCCCGTCTATCCTGCGTCACTCCCTTGCATCCCTTTGAGAGGAGAGGGGCAGGTTCGGATGAGGGGTGGTGCTGAGGAGATACGATTGAGGGGCGTTGCTTTCGGGTCGGGAGAAGGACTGCGGGTACCCCCTCATACAGGAAATGCGCCATATGTTGCCTATGCTCGTGATGAATTAAAAAAAAGTTAATGAAGAAGTAATAGCCTAATAGCCATAGGTTTAGGCAGCTGTTCAGATTATGATATTCAAGGATAGTAGTGGATTTTAGAGAATTGTGTGATACATTATCATAGGCTGCACATTTATAGACAAAGCAAAGAGTGATTGTTGCTGAGAGCTGGACTTTTCTAAATTGCCTGGTCCCATAGACTAGACGTAACATAGTAAACGTAATTCCGGGACTACCAAATTAGTATGTCATGTTACTATTGGTAATGTTAATTAAGCCAGTAGGGTGGTTGGTCTGGGCGGATGGGTAGGCCTATAACATGAATGTCTAGCAACCCAATTTAGAATTTCATCACAGATAACTTTAGAATTTTAGCTAATTAGCAACTTTTCAACTACTTACTACATTTTAGATACTTTTTAACTACTTAGCGTGTTAGCTAACCCTTCCCCTAAACCTAACCTTAACCCTTTCAGCTAACCCTTTCCCTAACCCTTTAACCTTATTCCTGAACTTAATCCTAACCCTAACCCCTAGCCTAGCTAACGTTAGCCATGTAGGTAACATAGCCACCTAGCTAGAATTCGTAACGTATCATACATTTAGAAAATGAATAACATACAGCTGAAGTCAGAAGTTTAAATGTATTTGGCTAAGGTGTGTGTAAACTCCGTTTTCACATTTAATCCTAGTAAAAATCCCCTGTTTTAGGTCATTTAGGATCACCACTTTATTTTAAGAATGTGAAATGTCAGAATAATAGTAGAGAGGATGATTTATTTCAGATTTTATTTCTTTCATCACATTCCCAGTGGGTCAGAAGTTTACATACACTCAATTAGTATTTGGTAGCATCACCTTTAAATTGTTTAACTTGGGTCAAACATTTCGGGTAGCCTTCCACATTTTGCCACAACTTTGGAAGTATGCTTGGGTCATTGTCCATTTGGAAGACCCATTTGCGACCAAGCTTTAACTTCCTGACTGATGTCTTTAGATGTTGCTTCAATATATCCACATAATTTCCCCTCCTCATGAAGCCATCCTTTTTGTGAAGTGCACAAGGCCCTCCTGCAGCAAAGCACCCCCACAACATGATGCTGCCACCCCAGTGCTTCACGGTTGGAATGATGTTCTTTGGCTTGCAAGCATCCCCCTTTTTCATCCAAACATAACGATGGTCATTATCGCCAAACAGTTATTTTTTAGTTTTATCAGATCAGAGGACATTTCTCCAAAACGTACGATCTTTGACCTCATGTGCAGTTGCAAAATGTAGTCTGGCTTTTTTATGGCGGTTTTGGAGCAGTGGCTTCTTCCTTGCTGAGTGGCCTTTCAGGTTATGTCGATATAGGACTCGTTTTACTGTGGATACAGTTACTTTTGTACCTGTTTCCTACAGCATCTTCACAAGGTCCTTTTCTGTTGTTCTGGGATTGATTTGCACTTTTTGCACCAAAGTACGTTAATCTCTAGGAGACAGAACCCATCTCCTTCCTGAGTGATATGACGGATGTGTGGTCCCATGGTGTTTATATTTGCGTACTATTGTTTGTACAGATGAACGTGGTACCTTCAGGCATTTGGAAATTGCTCCCAAGGATGAAGCAGACTTGTGGAGGTCTACAATTGTTTTTCTGAGGTCTTGGCTGAGTTATTTTGATTTTCCCATGATGTCAAGCAAAGAGGCACTGAGTTTGAAGCTAGGCCTTGAAATGCATCCACAGGTACACCTCCAATTGACTCAAATTATGTCAATTAGCCTATCAGAAACTTCTAAAGCCATGACATAATTTTATGGAATTTTCCAAGCTGTTTAAAGGCACAGTCAACTTAGTGTATTTAAACCTCTGAACCACTGGAATTGTGATACAATGAATTATAGGTGAAATAATCTGTCTATAAACAATTGTTGGAAAAATTACCTGTGTCATGCACAAACTAGATGTCCTAACCAACTTGCCAAAACTATAGTTTGTTAACAACAAGAAATTTGTGGTTGAAAAACTAGTTTTAATGACTCCAAGTGTATGTAAACTTCCGACTTCAACTCTATTTTACGTTTTGCTAATTCATAACACATAGTACAACTTGTAATTTGTTAAATATTGTACAAAATGGGTGATGGATAGTCACAAATTAATACATACCATACAAAACATATCATACTAAATGGATTGTCACAGATTTACATACAGAATAATACGAAATGCGCTGAGACCATGTTGCTCTGAGTTAAATTATTGCCAGCTCAGAACCCTGTACAGCACCCTCACTGCTTCTATTATACTGAGTTCACTGGTTGAACTTCTTAGTTGTGGATTCATGTTATATAAATACAGGTCCAGCAAAGCACTCATTTCCCCGATGTAGTTACTTTCAATTACAGTATTTACTGCGATGCAGCCTCTGCAGATGTCAGGACTTTCATACTTCTTGCGCCTAGTGGAGCAGAGCAGAGGTGTTGTGAAGGAAGTTGTCAAGGAAGTGAGTATATATTTATACTGGACCTCCCGCCCCCACCTACTGTCAACCAATCATATCAATGCGGAGCTATATGGAACCCTCAGCATTGTTACAAAATGAGGCAGGCGCATGCCATACCGTACATAGCTCAATTTGGCCTTTGCATGCCTCTGGAGGCTCCGCAATTACATCACACCATCCATATGACAATTCCGACCACATTTTAAGATCAAACATACATTGTCTTTTATACTAGTCACCCAGAACACTCATAGGTTGTGTCTAAACTTGATACTTACATGCAGACTTCTGCTATCAAAAGCGCATACAGTGGGCAACTTAATCAGCAGTCCTCCCACATGTCTACAGAAAATGTGTGTTTTGGGACCGAGAGGCACCTTTTCATTATAATGTTGGTGGAAATACGTTCCTAGCGTCCCTTACAAAAAATGTACCATGGTACTACAATGGTACTTTCACTTATATTATGGTATAGTATGAATCATGGAATTGTACCATAGTTTTAAGCCTTGAAGTATGATGGTACTCTCATATACCTAAATTATACCATGGTATTGCCTCGTTTTTACCAAGGTATAGATGTGGATCACAAAAATACCATGGTTTTGACCTGTATTATACATTCTACCATGGTAAATCACAATTATCTATATTAATTGTGTGTTACCATAGTACAATGCCAGTATAATGTATTTCATAAATAAACCCCCGTAAGGTCAAAATAGGTTGGTTGGTATTATATTGATTAATTTATTTATAGTTTCTGATAAAGTCAGAGGCAGGCTACAATGGAGGGTCCTAGTTTGTACGTAACCTCAAAGTTAAAGGGAAATAGTTTCTGTGAAAAAGGGATAATACTTTCTGTATTAATAGTACAGTTTTTTGTTCATGTTTAGGTTCCCAGTGTTGCCAACCTGAAATGTGGGGTAATGTGAGAGATATGGTAGCCTAGTCTTTGGCATTTTGTAATCATTTATAGTATTTTTAGTAAAGGGGTGTTGTGCTTGTTTCGGCCCACAGAGGGAGTCGCTTGCTCTAGTGGTTGCTTCACACTCTATCACTCTACAGTCAGTGGCTCTCGCACTAGCCTGCCTAGTCAGTGAGACAGTTGAATGAGAGAGCCAAGCCAACTCAAAACTGAATAGAGAAGTGCCAAATGAGCAAAATATTTTAAACTTTATCATCACGGTGAGCGAGTTATAAAGCATAGGTTATGAAACACCAAGTTAAACGGAGTGTAATTATATCATTGTTGTTATGTATTGATGACGTTTTGATAGTTTAATTCATTTATAAATGTCTGTTAGCATAGAAGCTAACATTGGCTAAAGTTAGCTCCAGTCAAGCTAGCTTGTCCTCATGGCGACATGACCAATGAACTTTCACGTGGTGTAAACAAAGGGAAACATTGTAACTTGCTGTTTTGAGGGATATGTTGATAATTATATGATGAAAATGTATCTATGCAATATTCATACTTTAAAAAATGTTTTGTAGTATGTTGGTTATTTAGAATAGTATAAGATTGGCCAAGTCAGTCTAATGAGTGAGAGCCAGCTAAAAAATGCACTGAAGAGAAAAGCACCACATAAACTAACTATTTTAAATCTTCAAGGTTTCAGACTCCCTTCATTCTTCTCACCATACCCTATCCAGGTCCCAAGGTTTAAGAAGGTACACTACACTACTAGACCATGGACTTGGGGCTCCCGAGTGGCGCAGTGGTCTAAAGCACTGCATCTCAGTGCTAGGGGGTTCACCACAGACCCTGGTTCAATTCCAGGTTGTATTACAACTCGTTGTGATTGGGAGTCCCATAGGATGGCACACAATTGGCCCAGTATCCTCCGGGTTATGGTTTGGCTAGTGTAGGCTGTCATTGTGAATAAGAGTTTGTTCTTAACAGGCTTAAAGGTTCATTATAAATACATGTGTAGTGTGGTTTTTCACTATGAGCTAAAGGGGTTTAAGAAATTTGCCATTGCAGAGCGAGTAGTTAATGTTGCATTATGCGAGTACCATAAATTACTATGCTTTTGGTCACTTTACCCAAAAAACGGTGGGACACAGACCATCATAATACATTGGAAACAACTACCATGTTTTCATGTTTAACTACATGCTGCTAGTACAAAACCAAAGTATTTCATTAATTGTACTACATGGTTCATTTTTGTACCATGGTAGCTAGTACAAATGAAAAAACATCATGTTTTTTTGGTCACTACCATGGCAGGAAAACACCATGGTATTTGCACCAGTACCATGGCATTTTCCTGCCATGGTAATTGTATAAACGAAATAAGATCACGCCAATCATCATTATTTTATTAGCTAATCAGCAGCCTTTTTTCGCGGGACTTAACATATGACCTGATCAGGCAGGGCCTCAGTCAGTCTGTAGTTTTCATTCTGATGACCAACCATTTTCTTCCCTCCTGCTTGTTCTACCTCCTTAAAAAAAAATGCCTTTCTTTCTGATGTTAATTGTGTGTGCAGCTAAATGTAAGTAGCAAAATCCTGATGTCTTGTTGTTTGGAGCTAAATAGTGTCTGTTGTGAATATGTACCATTTGTGTTAAACTTGCTAGCTAGCTTGTGTACACCCCCGCTAGCATTAGCATTGTCATCCGGAGTGCATTACTAGTTAACATGCTTATTCGTGATTAGCATTTGTTTGCATTTCTCTGTGGTGCTAAGCTATTTTCGGTTGTAGATTTCTCATGCTTATTATCTTTTGTAACATATATATATTTCTACATTTCTCTATTTTTTTTATTTGTGTATCCAGCATGTCTTTGGGTCCACATAGCCTGTTTAGTTTGTTGACATTCAAATAGGCATATTTATGCATATTTTCCCATACTGTGCTATAGCCTAAGTTCTTCCCTTTTCTTTACAGAACCACAATTAGTATCAGAGAGAGTAGTGTTGTGTGTGTGTGGATCTTCATTAAACCCTTGAACTGGAACTACAGCTTCCTCATATTCTGAACAGACACCCTGTGGTGGTTGCTACCGGCCTAAAATCCAGAACCTACATTTTTTAACCCTTTTTATTGATCCTTCGAATTCATAAACAACCCATATGTTTCATGGTCCTTCGAGCCGGATGCAGTAACTGCCAGATCCTAAGGATGCCAGTCACCAGAGAGGATCCTCCACAAGTTGTGGTTTGTCCCCGCCGTCAGACTCGCCCCCCACATTGTCTGGTCGACTATGAGGTAAGGTACGAGTCAAGGCAGACAAGGCAGACAACACCACACACAACAACATACCATACTCTCAAGCCTAAGTGCGAGTAGAAGCATTGTGAGATTCTCCACGAGGTCAACACTAGCCCGACTGCTATGAAGAACGCTAGCATAAATGCTATGAAGACCTCCATCACAAAGGTGCCAGTAGAGAGTATTTGCCTGGTAAGCTCCACTGCAGAGACCTTCTATGTTGCTCAAACTTCGGGCAGCAGCAAGGTGTTGCTGAAGATGAGTTGAGTCATCCTGCGGAGCGGCAACAAGTCACTTGACACGTACGCCCAGTTGGAAGACGGGTCTGAGAACACTATACTTCTACACGAAGCAGCAGAGCAGTGAGTCCTCCTCGGCAATCCTGAGGACTTGGCACTTCGTACGGTGCGTTAAGATATCAGATTCATCCATGGAGCTTCTGTGTCATTCTCTGTTGCCCCTGTTACCCAACAGGTCCTTTGACATCCACAGAGCCTTAACAGCTAACAAGTTGGAACTTGCAATGCATAGCTACCCTGTTGAAGCCCTTCAGAAAAAGTATCGGCACATCAAGGCCTTCCCCTTCAACTGCTGGATCAGACGCAGCCACTACTGCGCATCAGGTCAGACATCCCCATCTTATCACCTCGACAGAGCCAGTGCATTTGGGTCCCCCTGGAGGACCTGCCGCCATCAAGTCTCAGCTCGGATGGATCCTTCAAGACCGTTCCTGCACTCCAGTCTTGCTCCACAACAGTGCCTTCAAGCATTTCGCTACACCCGCAATAACATCTGCTAAATATGTGTGACCAACAAAATTTGATTTGATTTTGATTTGATTCATACATCCCTCGTCTCTCCATCTGCAGAGCTCTTCAGTCATCTAGAGAAGCTCTGGTGGTTGGATACGCTACCACACAGGATTGCGTAGCTCATCACACAGTCCAGACAAGATGTAGAAGCCAATGATATACTGGAGGAGAAGACAGCCAGGGTCGAAGTGGGCAGGGTTCAACGGTACGTCACTCCCCTCTTGTGGAAGAAGAACATTCCTCTTTTGGAAGCTCCGAAGGAGGTAGTACTGGCTCATCTGTGAGAGACAGATAAGCATCTGTCCAAGGATCCAGAGAAAGCAGCAGTGTACAGCGCAGAGGTTCACACGTTGGTGGAGTCCGGCCACATCAAGAAGGTACCCCTAGTAGCAGCCGAAGATTACCAAGGTTGGTACATTCCCCATCATATGGTCCATCACAATGGGAAAAACAAAGTCGTCTTCAACTGTTTTTAGTGGAAATTCTAATCAATAATGAGAAGAGACAAGGTCGGTACATTCCCCATTATATGGCCCATCACAATGGGAAAAACAAAGTCGTCTTCAAATGTTTTTAGTGGAAATTCTAATCAATAATGAGAAGAGACAAGGTCAATCACCAATCAGGATATGACTTTATTCAAAACTTATTAATAAGGGAGCATAGAGTAATTGCTTCTACAATAATGAGGCTGGTCGACTCAACACTCCCAAGGAAGTGCAACTGCCAACACCAGAGTCTGAAGGGATACATTCTTATAACAAGAGTTCAACAGTTGAATCATATAAGCATGTTATGCAGATAAGACATCTTTATTATCTATGTTACCAAGCAAATTCTGATTCTTCCTCCACATGCCCCTCTCAAGGGACTCCGTCCCTTCCAGAGACATCAGAACAGTAACATGGTATCTTACTAACATTTGTTGCAGAATATATGAATAAAAAAATAAATAAATAGAGAATCAAATCCCTTCAATGTTGTGCACCATGTAAGCTTTCTCCATTGGGAAACTGAGTTTACAACCTTTATTCCTCAAGACATACTTGCACATGTTTAATCATACAGAATAATACACTGCTCAAAAAAATAAAGGGAACACTAAAATAACACATCCGAGATCTGAATTCTTTACATAGTTGAATGTGCTGACAACAAAATCACACAACAATTATCAATGGAAATCAAATTTATCAACCCATGGAGGTCTGGATTTGGAGTCACATTCAAAATTAAAGTGGAAAACCACACTACAGGCTGATCCAACTTTGATGTAATGTCCTTAAAACAAGTCAAAATGAGACTCAGTAGTGTGTGTGGCCTCCACGGGCCTGTATGACCTCCCTACCATGCCTGGGCATGCTCCTGATGAGGTGGCGGATGGTCTCCTGAGGGATCTCCTCCCAGCCCTGGACTAAAGCATCCTCCCATTCCTGGACAGTCTGTGGTACAACGTGGTTGGTGGATGGAGCGAGACATGATGTCCCAGATGTGCTCAATTGGATTCAGGTATGGGGAACGGGCGGGCCAGTCCATAGCATCAATGCCTTCATCGTGCAGGAACTACTGACACACTCCAGCCACATGAGGTCTAGCATTGTCTTGCATTAGGAGGAACCCAGGGGCAACCACATCAGCATATGGTCTCACAAGGGGTCTGAGGATCTCATCTCGGTACCTAATGGCAGTCAGGCTACCTCTGGCGAGCATATGGAGGGCTGTGCGGCCCCCCAAAGAAATGCCACCCCACACCATGACTGACCCACCGCCAAACCCATCATGCTGGAGGACGTCTGTCACATGTGCTCAGTGTGAACCTGCTTTAATCTGTGAAGAGCACAGGGCGCCAGTGGCGAATTTGGCAATCATGGTGTTCTCTGGCAAATGCCAAACGTCTGTAAGCACAACCCCCACCTGTGGACGTCGGGCCCTCATACCATGGAGTCTGTTTCTCATGGAGTCTGTTTCTGACCGTTTGAGCAGACACATGCACATTTGTGGCCTGCTGGGGGTCATTTTGCAGGGCTCTGGCAGTGCTCCTCCTGCTCTTCCTTGCACAAAGGCGGAGGTAGCGGTCCTGCTGCTGGG
Source organism: Oncorhynchus mykiss (assembly GCF_057628025.1). Lineage (NCBI taxonomy): Eukaryota > Metazoa > Chordata > Actinopteri > Salmoniformes > Salmonidae > Oncorhynchus > Oncorhynchus mykiss. The sequence continues at coordinate 26,517,387 of NC_143027.1, forward strand.
TTGTTGCCCTCCTACGCCCTCCTCCACATCTCCTGATGTACTGGCCTGTCTCCTGGTAGCACCTCCATGCTCTGGACACTACGCTGACAGACACAGCAAACCTTCTTGCCACAGCTCACATTGATGTGCCATCCTGGATGAGCTGCACTACCTGAGCCACTTGTGTGGGTTGTAGACTCTGTCTCATGCTACCACTAGAGTGAAAGCACCGCCAGCATTCAAAAGTGACCAAAATATCAGCCAGGAAGCATAGGAACTGAGAAGTGGTCTGTGGTCCCCACCTGCAGAACCACTCCTTTATTGGGGGTGTCTTGCTAAATGCCTATAATTTCCACCTGTTGTCTATTCCATTTGCACAACAGCATGTGAAATGTATTGTCAATCAGTGTTGCTTCCTAAGTGGACAGTTTGATTTCACAGAAGTTGTGAATGACTTGGAGTTACATTTGGTTGTTTAAGTGTTCCCTTTATTTTTTTGAGCAGTGTACATTGTTGAGGAAAATACAGAAATTAGACATGCTCCCTGCTACAGGAGAACCAGTGTCTAAACACAGGCCTCATCACAACAGATACGACAGTCATCCCTCTGACAGCGGGCACAGTGATACGGATCAACATGATGGAAATGCCCATCAGTTCCCCTGGCCCACCCCTTCCCACACCAATGACAGAGACCCCCCCTGGGCACTTTGTACACACAGTGTGGAACATGAGCTCTACATCTGGGTTCCCATGGTCAGGATTTGGGTCCCCACCGTCAGAGATGTAGTCAGGAATAGAGAATAGGTCAGGGAAATCGTTAATATACTGTGAACCCTCTCTATCTGCACTGGCCGATAGAGAAGGATACTTCACTAGGTTCATCTGATTGTTGTCCATCAATCTCAGATTATTCATCTACACCTTCTTCATTTGCAATCAAGGGCATAGTAAGACCAACATCAACCACTTTACTACACAATATCTTCACACAAGTGATAATCAGCAACTGAGCAATCAGCAAATTAAACCATGTATGAGCCAGTGGAAGATGGTCGCACCCCAAGCACCAAACAATGACTGACCCCACCCAAATGGATTCCAGTCATTGTCAGGCTGGTTTTCCCTTTCGAGAACACCGCTAAGCTCCTTCAAATGTTCCACTACAATAGTCAAATTTGAGTCTCCCTGGGTTTAAATGTACAGCAGTGATCTTCTAGAACTTGACCCCTCCCCTTAACGTGGTAGCAACATGTCAAGTGCCACCCTATTTTGTGTGGCCATGAGTTGAGTGCCTTGCAACTCTGGTCTTATAATTGAAAACCCTGAAGTGGTTAAATTTACCAGGGATTCCAAATTATATCCTAGCCGATCCAACTCATAGGCGTTCTCCGATGCTCCATACCAGGGGATTAACCCGCACCATTAACTTTTCCAATTTCAAGGATCGTCGCGAGTCACTGGGGACATCATTTGATTGCGAGATGCCCCTTTTAACTCGTCTTAACCTGCTTGGAATGGAGGAGTTTGTTTTATGCATTACCACAAGAGAGATGTTTAGTTTACCAAAAATACAGCACCCTGTCCAATTTGTTGGTGGGTAGAAGTAGGCTTTATCACCACAAATCCAATAAACATTGTCGAACCAAATTGATGAGGAGAGCGATTGTCAGTTTTTCGTCAACAATGGTGTGCCCCACCTTCAGTCTAACGGGTCTCCAGCTGCATGTTCCATTTTTCCAGCTACATCCTATTGGGAAGACACTATAATTGACACATGTTGACATTCCCAGATAGGATTCATTAAATTGTGGTATGGAAATATTGCTTGGGTTGTGACAATGACAGGTTCGGAATTGGGTTCACCGGGGTTGGATTAGAATAGGTTCTGGTACACGGGATCTAGGGTCTAAGATGATTCTACCGCACCAATGTGAACAATCAAATCTGTCATGCCCTGATCTGTTTCACCTGTTTTTGTGATTGTCTCCACCCACCTGCAGGTGTCTCCTGTTTTCCCCATTGTTTTATCCTAGCTCTTATTATTCCCAGTCTCTGTTTTTCCTAGCCCTCCTGGCTTTGACCTTTGCCTGCCCTGACGCCGAATCCGCCTGTCTGACCACTCTGCCTGTCCTGACCTCGAGCGTGCCTATCCCCTGGTACTGTTTGGACTCTGACCTGGTTTATGAACTCTGAACCTGTTCTCAACCTGCCTTTTGCCTACCCCTTTTGGTACAATAAATATCGGAACGCAACCATCTGCCTCCTGTGTCTGCATTTGGGTCTCGCCCTAATAAAATCCCCCTCGTAAATTCTTTGTTGATGACAAAGTACCATTAATGCATTTATCCCTCAGTGTTTTATCTAGTGAGGGTTGACCCCATGTGATCTCATTTGACAAACAGCAGTTCACATAGTGTCATTAATGCTGACCTCTACTGAATACTGTGAGAATGGAGAGATCGCTGAGTGTGGAAACAAACTACATACATAACAGAAAATATTTTTCTACCATCAGTTCAGTCTTTACTGTATAGTTAAGCAGCGACCACCAGGTGTTTCCCTCATGATTCCTACTGTGATGCTCATCCAGTGGATGCATAGACCTTGTGCTTCTTCCAGTACTGGAGCGGCCATTGTTTGCTGGACTCCTGTCGAGCTGGAGTGGCTGTTATTTAAGTCCCACCATGGGACTGAGCGGTCATCAGTCAAGTCCATACCATTTTGTACTTCTTCCAGGACCGGTTGTCCTTGAGTCACTGCCCATATGGCAACTGTGAGGCACCTTCCGGATGTGGCTGGCGTGGATCCAAGTAGACCTCTCAGCTACACAGCCGTGCGGCTCTTCATCGTCTTCGGTAGGCAACAAAGTATCAAGATTTAACTCAGTGCACCTCTTCAGGGTCACATGAGACATTGTCAGAAGAACATTCTGATAATGGAGCAGTTGAGCTGGTGTTAGATGGGCCGTCTTTGCCTGTGAAATAAGAGCATGTACAGTATGAGGCACTTGCGTGTACAGTGAGTTCACACATGGCAACAATGTCTGCACAAGCCAGCACAGCTTCAGTAGCAGCAGCCACAGCTCTCAAACAAAAAAACAGGCCTCTTGACAAACTGTCCAGCTGTTTGGAAAAATACCCAACAGGGCGCTGCTTTACTCCACGATCCTGTGTTAGAACAGATGACATAAAGCCATTTTTCTCACAAACAAAGAGGTTAAAAGGTTTAGAATGGTCAAGGAGCCCCAAACAGGGAGAGGTCAGGTCAGAGCAGTCAGTCCCTCTGATGTCCACTTAATTGTGTCATTCATAGCCATTTTGTGGCAATAAATAAGGTCAGAAAGCGGATGCACCACCTCAGCATAGTTAGGTAACCACGTCCTACAATACCCTATCATATCAGTCAATGACATCATGTGTTGTTTAGTAACCAGCTGTGCGACGGAGAGAATAGCCTGTATCCTCTCTGTACCCAGCTGCCTGCCATTGGGAGTGATGTCATGACCTAGATACTTGACTGTCTGTGAAACCAACTGTAACTTCTTTGAAACCTTGTGGCCATTCTCAGCTAGAAATATCAACACGAGCATGAGTATCAGTTTCACAAGCTTCCATTGAGCTGGAGCACAACAACAAATCATCCACATACTGAATCAGAGTGCTGCCCTCAGGGGCTATAAAGCCCTCCAGATTTTGCACTAAAGCCGCTGAAAACATTGGGGGAGATAGCATATAGGCGCCACCGCCCACGTAAATCTTTTACTAAGAAACATGAAGGCGAACCAGAACTGAGATTCTGGTGCCACAGGAATACTGAAAAAACACATTAGCCAAATCAATCACAGAGAACCACTCTGCTGTGGGTTGTACCGCCCCAACAGAATAGTAACATTGGGAACCACAGGGGCACGGGCAAAAACTGCGTCATTCAAAAGCCTTAAATCCTGGACAAATCTCCAATCACCTGAAGGCTTTTTAACCGGCAAGATAGGGGTGTTACAGGGTGATTCTGTACAGGGAATTAAAGCGCCATTAGCTAACAGGGATGGATGAACAGGTGTAATACCTGCTATTGCCTCCCTACTGAGTGGATACTGTGCTCTAGATGGACGCCTGGTATCTTTAGGAGTGACCACCATTGGCCCTGCTCCCTTCATTCTCCCAAAATCATACTTGTCCATTGCCCATAGGCATTCAGGGACCCCTCTCAGGAGGGGTGAGTCTTCACTCAACAATATATTGGTAGAAAAACAAACCTGATCAACATCATGCACACCCCTCTCAGTTGGCGTTTCCCAACTGAATGGGTAACAACTTGTTATTGTGCTGTGTGAATACGTTGACCCATCAGGGTGCATCTCCCAGTCAATAGCATCAATATCCGCCCATTCTACTCTATCTGATTTTGCCAGGGACACATGTGGTGTGCTATCCTCAGGTAGCACTCTTTCTGTGCAGGGGTTAGATTAACTCCTAAAGCACAGAAATCACTGCTACAGTATAAACCTGCACTGCACTGCACTGCACTCATACTGTAATGTAGCACACAGCCATTGCTTCTCATAATGGAGATCTCTTGTCAATGGTGAAAATGGGAGGTGCAATGTAAGCCTGCTTCAGACATGAAACTGCCCTCGTGGCCCCAATGGGTTTTAGTCATTGAGAAAACACAAACAATATTGGGCACCTCATTATCAATGTCCCATGTGTAATACCAGTCAGACATTAACAGACATTACCATCAATTGCTCCCCCCCTTTCTCCTCCTCATGAATAACGGTTAAACCAGTTTGGCCACATCTTATGTTGATGCCCAGTTTATGCAGGATGTCCCTGCCCAACAGTTTGACAGGACAGTGGCCAGAGTAGAGAAATTGATGTTGACACTTCTCCTCACAAAAGGAGACAGGCTACATGCTCTCTGAACGGGAGGCCTGAAGCCCCTGCAGTTTTAACTGTTTCACTAGACATGGGAGGTTTTGTCATAGCCTTGCAGTTAATGACAGACATGACAGCCCCAGTATCAACAATAAATATTATTGACTCACCATTGACGCAAGCCTCCACTGTTGGCTCTACTCTGGTAAGGGTGTGACTCTTTAAACAAATGCTCGGGTTGCTCTGACGATTCTACCTCATCTGTCCCTGTCTCTTCATCATGTCAATATTCTTCCTCCTGTTCTTGTCCAGGATTGTACATGCCCTCCTTGGGGCTCCTCTGCCTCTCGATCCGCCCCTGGCTCTTCCCCTCGGCTGCTGGGCTTGATTGCATTGTGCAGCGAAATGGCCTGCCTTGCCACTAGGGAAGCAACTTCCAAGTTTGGATTTTCCTCCACTTCCACCACCTCCAACTCCAGCAGGCACCTGCCAGTGGTAGAATGTTAACTGGGCAGCTTGCAATTTCTGAGGCTTCACTTTAAAAACAAAAAAAATCTTCCTTCTGAGCACGTTGCTGTCGCTCAGCATGTTTGCAAAGTTGTACCACAGTGGCCAGGGGTTCAGTTTCCCAACTGATACAGGTGGTTCTCACCACTTTCTCCAGGTCTGGTGTCAGGCCCCTTACCAGGGAGTCCTTCAACAGAGCTCCATATTTCAATTCATTAGGTCTGATGCCGCTGTGCAGCCTGAAACAGGTTTCCAGTCTCCATCTATACCCTTCCAAGCTCTCATCCTTCGTCATGGTGTATTCTCTGATGGTCGTCCAGTCAGTCTTGGTGGGATATAGTGCTCCTGTTCTTCCCAACACGACCACCGCAGCCACAGGCACTGGCAGCACTGGATAGACATTGTGAGGAGAAGAATAAGTAGGGGGAAATCTCTCTCATCGTCTTTCCTATTCTTCCTTACATTCTCATCTTTGTCTGTTTTCCCTTCTTCCTCAGTCTGTATTACCATGTTCTGGCGGGGCTTTCCCCTAAAGGGGTCCTGCCTTTGTGTGCGCCTGTCTGCCTCTCTTTCCCATTTCTGAAATTTAACCATCTACCTTATCTTTCTTACTTTTCTCAGTTCTGTTAATCTTTTAACCTCTCCCTAACCTCATCCAACAGTGTCACACTCAGTGTCCCTGTCAAAGGAAACATCCTTCGATATGTCACAATTTCACCTGGTCCGAAATCCCCTGGAATTCCGTGTCCTTTGCTCCTGTGTGGTCCCATGGTTTCTGCTACTTCACTCATACACACTCACAGAAAACACAAACACCGACACACAGGGGATGAGACAGACGAGGAAAAACCGGTTAGCTCTGTTTTTAGATTTCAAACCCTGTCTATATGAACAGGGTAACCCATACCATTATCAAAATGATTGCCTAATTAGTGGTCTCAAAACGGGGTGTTGTCTCCACACTGGGATATTGCCTACTGCGATTACTGTGGTATGGATTATCTTATGTCTATCCAAATGTACAAAACTACCTACAGAGTACCTGCTTCTTCTATCTAATTGTGTAACACGATCCTCAAAAATCCAATCTTACCTCTTATATTCTAACCTCCAGCTCCGGAGAAGTGCCGGGAATAACAAACACAATAATATCTAACAATAGTAACCTGGGGCATACCTGTTAACTTCGTTTATCAAAACATTTCATAAAAACATTACACGTTATTATTTGAACTTCACCAAGCCAGATGCCCTCACAAGGAGTCACCTGCACTCAAGTTCCTCTTTCAATACATTAACCTCACCAGTCCTACTGTGATCAACCCAGTACCACGGATCTGGACTTTTAGTAGCGCGCAACTGGCTAATTAACAATCATGTCGAAGGATACCTCACTTAAAAACACTCTTATCAACCCAACTCAGTCCTGCTAGCTACCTCAGCTGTGGCCCTCTTTAGGAAGACCTCGCTCTGAGCGTATCCTCAACAGGGAATTTTGTAATTTTATATCTATAAATTTAAACAATTTATTTTTCTTATCTTTCATCACTTATTGATAGATTGTCCAAGCTTAGGCGGGTCCAGCTGCTCCTTCGGAGTGTGGTTTCCCTGAGATCCCAATTTCAGATCCCCTGTGCACAATTTACCACTTGTCTTCAGGAGCGGTCAGCAGGTGAAGTTGCAGATCACCTCCTTGTCGCCAAAATTGTTGTGGAAATTCTAATGAACAATGAGGAGAGACCAGGTCAATCACCAATCAGGATATTACTTTATTCAAACCTTATTAATAAGGGAGCATAGAGTAATTGCTTCTACAATAATGAGGCTGGTTGACTCAACACTTCCAAGTGTTGTGGCGAGCAGCTCTGACATACAAAGTATACAAAATATGACATACAAAGATACACCCTCGTAGTCTACATGACAAACAACTGATGTATGGAATGAGTCACAAGGTGAAACTTGATATATGAGAATGGAGTATCTCCCAGCCAGATAGCATTTGCTATGAAGACTGTTCTTATTGTACAGAGTTTGGCCCCTAAGAAGAGGCTCTGATCTCATTCCTAGCACTTCACAGTACAGAGATACCAACTCATTCTATGGCATAAATCAATTGTAAAGTCCTGAGGGGAATGAGCCTCTCGGTCATACACTATCCCAGGATAGTGTCTCAGACCTTATCTCCCCGAAGTCCAAAGGAGGGAGTGACTGGCACATAGACATTGTGGAGACAAATAATTGGTTCCCCATTAATCACGCCATCCCTTCACATGCTTTAAAATGGGTAAAGACACACATTCACATATGAAGACAATGTTCCCTGCTGTCCTATTCTCTTTCGGATATTCTGCATAGCACCAGGGACATGTGATAGACAAGCGTGACTTCTCCCCTCTCTGGGCCCCAGGTGACGAAGGCCAATATGAGGGAGGAAATGCATCTGCCAACACCAGAGTCCGAAGGGATGCATTCTAATAACAAGAGTTCAACAGTTCAATCATATAAGCATATTATGCAGATAAGACATCTTAATTATCTATGTTACCGAGCTAATTCTGATTCTTGTGTTCTTACACCTGATTGAGCTGCGGTGATCAGCTATGTGTTGTTTTAATTGTCTCTTCATTTGTACTACGTAGGCTTTCCCAAGTGTACAGGTGATGAGATAGATTACTCCCTTTCTTGCATGAGATGATACCCCTGAACAGGAACTTTTCGACCTGTATGTGGGTGACTTGCCTAGTTAAATAAAGGTTCAATTAAAATAAAGAAAATACAGTCTGAAGAAGGATGTTTCAGTAGTGCTATCGCACTGTGCGCATGAGCCACATTTGTAGTTCCCATTTGGAGTGGGTGTCAAGAGTGTCTGAGTGGGCTCGTGGCAGGTCAGATCTTACTAAGCTGTTTTTTGTCTGATTGCAGAGTATGCCAGTGCTTTTTCAGGATTGCTTTCATTTTCTCCGAACACTTGATGTACTTAGTGCAAAACACTTTTGCATTGTTTTTCTTCTTTAGTTTAATTTTGAGCAATTCCTCTCTTTGTTTTTCAGATATTTTCATCATTGCAGCATTAAGAGTCTTGTCCTTGTAGCCTCTCATTTTGAATGTATCTGTCATTTTCTTAGCATTGCTGTCAAAATCTGACTAGTGGCCACAGATTCGTTTAACTCTTCTAATTCATAAACACCACATGTTTTTCAGAAGTGACCAAACAAACATTATAGTACCATCGTCTTTTTTTCATTGTACTACCATGATACAGTTTTTTGTAAGGGATGTGAGGAACGTGTTTACTGGCCTCATAAATGCTAACCAACTAGCTAATATTTAGAAAAATGATTTAGCCAGCAAACAAGGCTAGCTACAGATGTTATCTGGCTAGTTCGCTACAGTAGTTAGCTACTGCCATCAGTTGTTCTAGTGATATCATATTTTGCTTATTCCACCATTTATAGAATGCATACTGTCATTTGAATATAGCGGGAAAAGGGAATCCGTACACACTGTGGACACGGTAGACCCATTTAAATGTAGGTGTAGATGCATGATGCGTTCAGAATTCCATGATCAGAAATTCATGATTAGAATACTAAAGCTGCATGAACTGTCAAGTCTAGACACGGCCATTGAGAACCGTTGGTCTACTAAGTACTAGCCCATAGAATCCAATTAATGTTTCCTGAGTGTCAACTACTCACAATGTTGTTTCTATTATCCACACTAAATTATAAGACCTTGTGCATGTTGATTGGTTGACATTATGGCAGGAAATACTCATAAGAAGAAAAAAAAAAACACTCTGAATACTCTGAACATGCAGGATCCTTATATGTCCAGTTAAAATTCATCCAATCATATCATCCTATCAAATTTTGATAAACCCATGAATTCCTCCTGATCATGAAGGAATGTCAATTTTACTCTGCACCATCAGTAGGGGACATTCTGCATCAATCTGTCAAGGAAAATATAATATTCTTTCTAAGAAAGATATCTACATATGTTTCAGGATGTTATGTCTCCCAGGAAATAATTAGAATTAATGTTAACATTACAGTTTTGAAAACATAGCTTGTTAAAAAAAAGTGCTGTCTTGCCACAACTTGGGTTAAGTTGAGCTGATGGACAGGGTAAGTTAACCCACCTACAAATATAAGGGCACAAGGTGAGACCCAGATGCAGACACGGGAGGTAGATGGTTTGTCTTTGATATGTATTAGAATCCAAAAGGGTAGTCAAGAGAATGGTCGTGGACAGGCAAAAGGTCTAAACCAGTTCAGAGTCCAGGAGGTCAAGGCAGGCAGAATGGTCAGGCAGACAGGTACAGAGTCCAGGAGCAGGCAAGGATCAAAACCGGGAGGACTAAGCAAAAAGAGAAGAGAAAAGGCAGGCGCACGGGAAAAACACGCTGGTTGACTTGAACATACAAGACGAACTGGCACAGAGAGACAGGAAACACAGGGATAAATACACTGGGGAAAATAAGCGACACTTTGAGGGGGTGGATACAATCACAGGAACAGGTGAAACAGATCAGGGCGTGACAACAAATGTATGTGCTGAATTAAATATGACCACTTCCTTTTTTAAACCATGTCTATCAAACACAATTCAATACAATCACAAGCGCTTTTTTGTTTTTCATAATTTTAAGCATATTTTAACACAGGCTCAAACACCTAACAAACACTGTACATTTTAAACACTTTTAAAAGGCCAGGCCCTGTTGTTACTGCATATCCCAGCAATAATTCCTTGCATATACACAATTTGCTAAACTTTCCATTGGCTCAACCATTGGCTCAACTTACCCCAAGGCAAAGATTTTGACTATATTGGCCCACACAGCTATAAGGATGCACTTTCAGGCTAGGTTTAGGACCTCATATTGAAGCTTATAAATACCCCAACTGATTGTTTAGAACAATCTTAAAATTGTCGACTTTGGTTTAGATACAAGCATCTTGAAAATAAATTAATTAGACTTTGTGAAAATCATTTGATTTTTTTCTTCCTTCACAGACTCCATGAAATTGTAACCTCTTCCCAAATATTTTGTCAAATGATTAATTGTGTGTATGGTTTCCCAGAAACAACGTTGGCTCAACCCACCCTTTTGGCTCAAATTACCCCACTCTCCCCTGTTCATGAAGTTTAGATAAGTCATAATCAACTCAATTCAAAGAATAAAATGTTAGAAATGCCAGTGTGTGCCCCAAGGGGTCACTGTTGAGCTTGATTTGCTTCAAAGCGGCACCTATCCTATTTTGACAGTAGTCTCCATATTTGTTGAGGCTTTCCCAGAGCTGGGTCACACACACACACACAAAAAAATATATATAAATATATATATATATATATATATATATATATATATATATATATATATACAACAGGTATATACAGAATATAGGCCTATCAATAACTCCAGAGGGCATTCTTAAAACATAAACCAGCTAAGATATTTAAATAATTTATTTTACCCTTTAATCATGTTACAAAAGGAACATAAGTAGGCTATAACCACATTTTTAAGAAAGTCAGCAACTATAGATAAGTCCCTCTAGTCCTTCAAAAGCATATCAGTCACCACACATTCTAAATGTTGTCATTTTTTATGTATTTTATGAGTGCCTGTAAATGTGTCAGGTCCCGAGTGTTGTTGTGGTCACTTGTGTGCTGAGAGTATGCTCATGTGCGTACAGACTCTTCAGCATGCTCAGACTAGATTGTTTCTCAGTGCAGAAGTTTTTCCAGGATTTAGGGGCCTTTGTCTGGCCATCAACAATAGCCTTTTCATTAATGGTTAGGCTGGCTCACAGTACAGCTGTGTGCATGTATGGGCAGGTCAGTGGAATGACTGGAGCTCTGGTGGGCTAAGCACTTGAAGAAATGCAGTTTGGTGAGATTGTAGATTAGGAGTGAGGGAAGGGCAGAGGACAGGTGCTGACTTCCAGAGTGGAGACAACAGATACACCTGAAGTTCGCAGTGGATTCTGGGAGAGGTACAAAACATGGAAAAAAGTGCTTTGTGACATTATCAGTGTTTTCTTGTTTTGAGTCTCCGTTGAATTGAATGTAAAGTAATCTATGTTACATTCCTGTTTATGCCTGAAAGTGAGGTAAACGTATGGTTGGGTGGTGCAGGGACAGTCAGGGAACAGTTTAATATAATTTTTCCTATTTGAAGTATCTACCTGTGAACCCACTCTTCCTGCAACAATAACATAAACATCTAAAAGCGATGAGGTTGTGATTGGCTTGAGAGCGACCAATGACATTGCAGCAATAGGGTTTCCTGGAAGACACAGCAGCTCTGCGCAGCCTCCTGATACGTTACCTTGCAGAGATCAAGCCCAGCATCTCGTTGACTTTCCATTTCCAACCAGAGTTTAGGCTCATTGTGTCTTTTTAGCTCGAACAGTCAAGGTGGTCCTCTGCAGTTTGCTTTATTCACAGACAAAGACAAGGAAACATGGCTGTTGCAAACTTGCAATACATAACTCGGATGAGCAGTGGCTTCAAAGTCTACATCTTGGAAGGTAACATATCTTATTTATTTTCTTATAGGCCTACTATTGTTTCACAAAATAGAATTGTGCTGCTGTGATCCCTGCTACTTTAAATAGTAGTATTTATTGCTGCAACATGCATTGTTATCATGTATGATGACACAGTTGTTATTAGATCATTATTACTTCGTAATTAGCTTAGCTAGTTCAACTAAAGTCATTAGAAATGCAAATGTTTAGGGTCATTATAAAATAACTTTGACTAAGTCCGAGTAAATGTCTTTGAGTACATTTTAGCTAACTGTTTGTATTGTATAAAAACAATATGTAATCCAGCAACTTTAACAATCTCATTTAAGAAACCAATACATATTTTTACTTTTTTTGGGGAGGGGGTTGAGTTTAAGATAATGTTGAGGAATGTGACAATAAAGCCTCACTATATCCACTTAAGGCTATAACAACATTTAAGAATAGTTAGCAACTATAAATTAGTCCCTCCATTGGTAAAATGTCAACTTGCTTCTAAATGTCTTGCTCTCAAGCATTACTTCAGAGAGGTTTATGTCAGATGATGGGAATAACTGTGGCAGATGGAGAGGATCTGAAGATACTGCCCTCTTGTTTCTTCTACTGATACAAATAACCACTAACAAATAACCATGCCTCAGGCATCATAACGTCAGTCAGGCAAGGTGTGGTTTTCTCCCTGTCACCCTCCACGGGCATCCACTGTGACACTATGTTGTCTGAGGGACAGAATGGGAGGTCATAGGTGAGAGGTTGGGGTTGAGGGACATGACTGTTTGAGATGTGGATTGGACTGACGATTGTGGATAGGGGGAGTATTTGAGATTAAGGGGACCATTCATGTACAGTACTAACATGACCTAATTCAGCATTGTATCTCAATGTGGTAGTGGAGCATTGCATGCTAATGTGGTGCATTTCTTTTGGTATATTGACAATGCCAATTTGAATATAGTTCAAGGAATTTAGCTTTAAAGAAACAACATAATGTGAGGTGTGAAGAGGACTGGTGTCAGCTTTATAAAAAACAAATGCCAGTGTACTGACGTTGGTAAACGTCACATTCTGCCACCTCTGGTCTCTTGGCCCTCCCACCTCTATGGGAGGGCAGCCCCTGCTCAGCCCAGTCCAAGCTCTTCTCTCTCATGGCAACCCAATTATGAAACCAGCTTCCATCTGAACCTACCTAGGACAGCCCATCTTTCGAAAACATCTGGACCCTTCCTCTTCAAATAGTATCTTAAATAATCCCACAGCCCCTTGCACCTGCTCCTCACCTCCTCCGCATTTCCCCCCTTACTAGCTCTGATAGCTACTTTATTGAGGAAAAATGTACTTACTATGAGTGTGATATGTGGTTGTCCCACCTAGCTATCTTAAGATGAATGCACTAACTGTAAGTCGCTCTGGATAAGGGTGTCTGATAAATGACTAAAATGTAATGTAAATAACACAAAGGATGTTAGCACCTGTTGATGTTTCTGTTAGTTTCTCACAATGAAGAGAATGCTTCTGTGTGATGTGTGTATTGTAATGATGGTTGTGAGACATTAGTTATCTTAAGTTTGTCCAGCTCAATCCACATTTTGCATATAAACGAATCTTACTCTCTTAGATATGTAAATAAGATAGGTGTCATCATCACTGTATGTTGAAATACAACAATTACAGTTGACATTGAATCAAGAAGAATTGTAACACTCACCAATCTGGTATGTCTAGTTTCACAGCTTAACAGAGTTTACAATTAACGGTGGCATGAAAGCTTTCCCACGGCCACAAACTACTCATACAGGTGATGAACCGTATGTCACAGTTCCACGGATCAAAACAACCCGTCACCTATTTACTCATTGCCACACCTAATGACTGGTTAGTTAGGTGTAAGCCATCCTTATCTGTGCCAATATCTTTGCCAATAAGTGTAGTGTATATTATTTCAAATAGTAACCATTAGCTTTATGTGTGCCTGATCTTTCCTCTTGTAGGTCAGCCCAACCTAAGAAGTGAAGATAGATACAGGCATATGACAAATGAGAGAGTTCGAGTACCACCAGTGCATCCAGTCAAGCGCAAACACAGCTCTGAGCGCGGCCTAACATTGGAAGAAAGGTTTGTGAAACCTGCACATGCCTTAATCCCCCTCTATAACTTCATAATTGACAACCATTGGTTTCATAACGCCATGTCCAGTGTGTGATTCCATGTTTCAGCATGTGATTTTGTGTTTCAGGCGAGAGAGGGCACAGAGCAAAAGCAACATGAGAAGTGCTCAGAGGCCAGCTGTGTTTAGTGTTCCCCAGAGCCCCACATCCTCCTGGAGCCCAACCCCAAGCCCCACATCCTCCTGGAGCCCAACCCCCAGCCCCACAGGTCATCTTCCCCATCATGTGTATCCCACACCACCTATGGATGAACCACTGGACCTAATTAAGAAACCAAGGAAAGAGCCTGAGAGGACAGAGAAGAAAATCAAAAGCACTACATCCACCAATCAGATACAGGTAATTTCAAGAGGAACAATTATAATAGTGGGTCCAGGTGCTAACAACATGAAGGATGGGTTTTCTGGTTTGTCTCAGTCAAGAGTGCCTCAGTAATCTCTCAGTGTAGCCCTAGGCAGTCAGAGCCTACGTACACTACATGACCAAAAGTAAGTGGATACCTGTCGAACATCTCCTTCCAAAATCATGGGCATTAATATGGAGATGGCCCCCCCCTTTGCTTCTATAACAGCCTCCACTCTTCTGGGAAGGTGTTTCACTAGATGTTGGAACATTGCTGCGGGGACTTGCTTCCATTCAGCCACAAGATCATTAGTGAGGTCGGGCATTAAGGTTGGGCGATTAGGCCTGGCTTGCAGTCGGCGTTCCAATTCATCCCAAAGGTGTTTGATGGTGTTGAGGTCAGGGCTCTGTGCAGGCCAGTCAAGTTCTTCCACACCGATCTCTACAAACCATTTCTGTATGGACCTCGCTTTGTGCAAGGGGGCCTTGTCATGCTGAAACAGGAAAGGGCCTTCCCCAAACTGTTGCCACAAAGTTGGAAGCACAGAATTGTCTAGAATGTAATTGTATGCTGTAGTGTAAACATTTTCCTTCACTGCAATTAAGTGGCCTAGCCCAAACCATGAAAAACAGCCTCAGACCATCCTCCTCCACCAAACTTTACCGTTGGCAGGTAATGTTCTCTTGGCATCCTCCAAACCCAGATTTGTCCATCAGACTGCCAGATGGTGAAGCGTGATTCATCACTCTAGAGAACATGTTTCCACTGCTCCAGAGTCCAATGGCAGCAAGCTTTTCACTACTCCAGCCGAAGCTTGACATTGCGCATAGGATGGTGATCTTAGACTTGCTCGGCCATGGAAACCCAGTTCATTAAGCTCCCAATGAACAGTTATTGTGCTGACGTTGCTTCCAGAGGCAGTTTGGAACTCGGTAGTGAGTGTTGCAACCGAGGGCAGATGATTTTTTACATGGTACGCACTTCAGCACTTGGCAGTCCCATTCTGTGAGCTTGTATGGCCTACCATTTCACGGCTGAGCCATTGTTGCTCCTAGACATTCCCACTTCACAATAACAGCACTTACAGTGGACCAAGGCATCTGTCTAGCAGGGCAGACATTAGACTAACTGACTTGTTAGAAAGGTGGCATCCTATGAAGGTGCCACGTTGAAAGTCACTGAGCTCATCAGTAAGGCCATTCTACTGCCAATATATGTCTATGGAGATTGCATGGCTGTGTGTTCGATTTTATACACCTGTCAACTACGTGCGTGGCTGAAATAGTCGAATCCACTCATTTGAAGGTGTGTCCACGTACTTTTGTATATATAGTGTATCTCTGCGATCTCTGTAGTGATTATAAACGCTCAGGCACATTCTATTCCCAAGAGCCTTTACAGGCTTATGCTTGTCCAAGATATGCAATCCAGCCGGATTCGGGGAGAAAATGTGAGCAATGGTGGGAGGAATGTCCTCAACATGACTAAACAGACATCTCTTTCATTGACCTGTTTGTGCCAACCTGATGAGGGTGAACAGCTTTCAGGCCCCATCCTATAACCAAATAAATGTTCTATCCTAAAGTCATACTGAGCCTTCAACAAAAAGTTAGTGATGGCTTAATGTGCTATGTTTACATTGACATGTTCATCCTATTGTTTTGGAGGGGAATTAGGTTTTCGATAACATTGTTCTGTACGGAATCTTATAATGTTTAAACACTTTTTAAAATGTAATTGTTTTGCCTCTTTCAGATGCGTCCTTCTGTGATCACCTGTGTCTCCTCTACAAGAAAGCCCACCTGCAGATCTGAGTTCCGCAGCAGCAACCACTCCTCCAGAGGTCAGTATCATTCTCCTTTATCTCAATAAAAACTGTAGTGCTACAATGCTGTTGTTGTATTGCAGACTTGTTAAGAATTATGCCTCTGACCTTTGTTTGGTATTCTCTCCATTGCAGTGCTATATAAGCACAGCTATGACCATGTGGTGGAGGAGCATTTCAAGAGAAGCCTGGGGATGGACTACCAAAGGGCCAGCTCCCGCCAGCTCTCCATCAGCGTCTCTGTGGATGACCACTTTGCCAAAGCCTTGGGAGGGAAGTGGCTTGAGATCAAATCTAAATCCTCCTCGTGCTCCTCGTCTACATCCTCACCATCCAGCAGCCCAAGTGTCACTCACTCCCCCAGCTACAGCCACAGCCCAAGCCAAGCTCCCAAAGAGTCTCCAAGTACCACTACTCCCACCTCCAGCTTCTGGTCAGTCAAATAAAACTACAGAGACCTTTCCTGAAGAAAGAATTAACTTTGAGTAGTTTTTTATGCAATACAACAGCAGGTCCATGCTTTTCAACAAATGAAAGCACAAAGGAAACAGTTATTGAGCAAGGGTAGACTAGAGAACAGGAATGCAGGAATACTTACCTACTCTATGGTTGAACCATTGAGAGCATCTCTATGAGTCTATGCCCTGTTTGTGGAAAGGGGGTTTATTGGTCTAATATCAAGGGACAAGCAAATGTTACAGTGATGTGATGTCTTTATTTCTCTTAATTTCTGTCCCAGACTTTTTAATATCATATCTATCTCTGAAATAGATGGCCATTATATTTCAGTAAATGTGTCATATTTCATGCGGTGAAGATGCCACAACTTTCATGATTGTGTATTTATACTGTATGCTTTTAACGATCCTAGATCCTATTTTCTCATACTAAACTACTGTGCTAATCTACTGTACAAATTTGTTTACCAAACCTGTTCAATACAGTAACATTGTGTTTTTGTATAAAATCAACTTAAAAAGAACAACTCAAAAGGAAAAACCTATTTGTGACTGGATATTACAAGTTGAGGTTTTATTAAATAAAATATACTTAACTTAAATTAACAATATTCTTGTATGAAAAGCAACCTGGTGATTTACGAAAACATTTTGAGTGTGCAATTTTTATATGATGTACTTTGAAAAATATGGAGTATTTTGAACACTGATAAAATGCATTATATAAATTCAATATAATTACCTCCCTGGAGCCTATGACTGTGATTGTCCATACTGTAAAACAAAAATGCAAGTACCACTGACTTACAATTACAAATACTGGTATGCTTTATGACCTTACATTAAAGAAGACAAGGTCAGAAAGATCCGTGGGGCGACGCACAATTGGCCTAGCGTCGTCCGGGTTAGGGAGGGTTTGGCAGGTAGGGATATCCTTGTCTCATCGCGCACCAGCGACTCCTGTGGCGCACTACACGCTAACCAAGGTTGCCAGGTGCATGGTGTTTCCTCCGACACATTGGTGCGGCTGGCTTCCGGGTTGGATGCGCGCTGTGTTAAGAAGCAGTGCGGCTTGGTTGAGTTGTGTATCGGAGGACGCATGACTTTCAACCTTCGTCTCTCCCGAGCCCGTACGGGAGTTGTAGCGATGAGACAAGATAGTAGCTAATAACAATTGGATACCACGAATTTGGGGAGATAAAGGGGTAAAATTAAATTTAAAAAAATATTTTTTAAAAGGTCAGAAAGGTTGGTTATGTGTCACTTCCACGTCTCAGTAAAGAAGTCAGATTCTCATGTGAATACTACTCCTGTAGACATTCAAGGTAGCGATCCAGACAGCTTAATTTCAGTGGTGAGTCACTGTGTCTGGGGTACATCCTTTATAGTGTGCACGTACACCACGTCACAAGATTGAAGCATTATGGCATTCAGCACTTGATTCTTTGCGGAAAGGGAGATGTTTATATACCTTTTGGTGATTGAGTCATGGCAGCATTTAGAGGGGTTTGAATCCCTATTCCTCCTGGGTTTAAAACTAAAGAAAGGTGAATACTCGTCCTCAATAGGGGCTTTTTTCTGGGAGATTTTGGGAATGTCAGGAGCATGTCCCAGCAGGCTTATGTTCAAGCATTCCTGTCTCCTGAGAAAATTATTCACAAAGATCCTACAGATCCTGTTTGGCAAGGGAATGGAGAAAGTGAGGGAGGGAGGTAGAGGAGGGAGGGAAATGGGGTAGGAAGGGCTAACATAGGCCCTGGCTTCCTTTTTTTTCTTCAGTTGCTTATTTGCATGTTCTATCTTGTCTAACAAATGAAATTATATGATGCTCTGAATCATTTTCCAGAAATGAAGCCTTTGAACTGTGAACTTTGAACTGACTAGAATCAGGAGTTGCTCTGATCTGCTTTTATTCTGCACCAAAGTTTTTATATCAATATAAAATCATGCATTTACAATAAAATTGGCAAAAATGGATTTTTAGCAAAAAACTAATTCTCAAGCAAGAATTTTTACTAGGACTGTTTGAGAGTGGTCTGAGTGGAGAGTGTACAACTGAAAACTAGCTGTTATTTGCATAAAGGTTTGGAATTCTCTATCTTATTGGTCTATTTGCACATTTACCGCACGGTGATGTCACCGCGTAAAGCCGAAACTCTGGCCCATACATAGTAATGGGAAGTTCGGCTCTTTTTACTGACTTAGATATTTTCGAGTCATTCAGTCAAAATAACGAATCGTTCGAATAATTTCGTTAATTTGAGTCCGTAATAGCCAGAGCAAGCATAACATTCAATATTTCAATTAATTGTATTCATTTTTGCACCATGTGATCAATTATCAGTTATAAACATGTATTTTTCTTCTCTATACTGACTGCAGCGTGATCTATTTTCCCTCGCGCACATGATAGACAGTTGCTAGTCGGAGCACATCCCCACCTGAGCTTGAGGAGCGCGTATTAAAAGCCAATTTATGCGGTCGGAGGCCCATTTGGAATTTGTGACGCAATTGCAGAGTGTCTTGAGGCAACCAGAGGCTAAATTGAACTCTGTACCACATCGTCATGCATCTCTTAAATTTTGTAACAATGTGGAGGGCTCCGCATTGACATGATTGGTTGACGGTATGTGAGGGTGAGAGGTCCTGTATAAGCACAAACTCACTTCCTTGACAACGTCCTTCACAACAGATTTGCGCTGCTCGGCGAAGCGCAATAGGAATAATGGCCCTGACTTCTACAGAGGCCGTATCACCCTAAATGCTGCACGGCCAAAACAGACGTCAAATGACCATGTCGCTCCTCTAATCCTTCTGTAGAATTCATTGCGGCCAACAGGTCAAACGAACTACTAAAATGAATGAGAAACTCTGAAAAATATATATAACTCTTGAGTCAGTAAAAAGAGTCGTTCAAGTTCGCAAACTGCACATCCCTAAGCAGAAGGTCTTGTGTAGAGTGTTAGTTTCATCCGCTGTTGGGACGTGCTACCTGTCCCAGACCTGCTGTGAATTTCAACTCGCTAGAGACAGCAGGAGCGGTAGAGATACTCTTAATGATCGGCTATGAAAAGCCAACTGACATTTACTCCTGAGGTGCTGACTTGTTGCACCCGTGACAACTACGGTGATTATTATTATTTGACCATGCTGGTCATTTATGAACATTTGAACATCTTGGCCATGTTCTGTTATAATCTCCACCTGGTACAGCCAGAAGAGGACTGGCCACCCCTCATAGTCTGGTTCCTCCTTAGGTTTTGGCCTTTCTAGGGAGTTTTTCCTAGCCACCGTGCTTCTACACCTGCATTGCTATTGCTTGCTGTTTGGGGTTTTAGGCTGGGTTTCTGTACAGCACTTTGAGATATCAGCTGATGTAAGAAGGGCTATATAAATACATTTGATTTGATGTAGAATATATACGCTGAACAAAAATATAAACGCAACATGCAACAATTTCAAAGATTTTACTGAGTTACAGTTCATATAAGGAAATCAGTTAATTGAAATAAAACCATTAGGCCCTAATCTATGGATTTCACATGACTGGGAATACAGATATGCATCTGTTGGTCACAGATACCTTAAAAAAAAGGTAAGGGCATGGATTAGAAAACCAGTCAGTATCTGGTGTGACCTGTGGCGACCTGTCATTCAGGGCAGGTGGGGCTGAGGCCCACAAAGCAGGTCTGCTCTGCATAGCTCAGTGCTTTCTGTGGTGAGGCAGCCAGCAGAAAACCATGATTTGCTCAGCATTGCACTGTAATTGGCTCAGTGTTCTGTCACTCATGGGGACACTACATCACCCGCCTTTAGTAAGAGTAGACATCAAGAATGTGAGCCCTTTGGGTGCTGCCATGGAGTTACATTAGAAGTACCCAACCAAGAAGGCTCAAGGTCATTGGCCACAAATAAATTGACGTCAAATCATGTTATATCTACAGTAGTCTTGATTGGACTGATCATGTAAACATTTTACTTTCAAAATCTTAGCTAGCAGTCATCATCATAAATCAAGTAGACAATCTACTGGCAAACCCTTTTTAATCCTTGTCATATGAAAATAAATAATGAAGATAAATTATAGATAAAACGTATCGGTGCTCATCGGCCATTGGACATAAACATTACACAACCAGTTGGAGATGGCAAATACAAAAATGAGTTGTTTGGAAGGAATCGGTGACAGCAGCTAACCGCAAGCATTGACACTGGGAAGTCAGACTTTGGAAAATACGTTTTGAACGGTCATCCAACTCCAAATCTTTTTCTTTGATGACAAAATTTGCCAACGAGGAACCACCATGCACAAGGTGAGTCCAAAAATGTCTTATATGCTGCTGCATATATTATGTAATATGCCAGAGAGCCATATCAGCTATGTTTTTTAAAAAGGTAGTAAACGAGGCTGAATGAATTGTTTTGTTGCCAGACAAGGCTCCGCTGATAGCCAGGTGTAGCGGTGGTAAGGATTCACTACATTTTGCTGGATAGAAAGCTCTGCTGTTGGGACATGTTTATGTAGGCCCTAACAGTTTGTGGGCACCACTTGTTGCCGTTATAGTGCAATTAATGTATTGTTTAGTGTTGTGTTGTGTAGTGGCTTTGCTGGCATGCAATTTGAGGGGAGTTTGCCCCACCAAGATTTACATGCTAAAATTGCCACTGGGTGTGACCACCGTTTTCCTCATGCAGCGCAACACATGTCCTTCACATAGAGTTGATCAGGCTGTTGATTGTGGTCTGTGGAATGTTGTCCCACTCATCTTCAATGGCTGTGCGAAAGTTGCTGGATATTGGCGGGAACTCATGTATGGTGAGTATACAGGCCAACTGGGACAATTTCAGCTTTCAGGAATTGTGTACAGATCCTTGCGACATGGGACCGTGCATTATCATGCTGAACCATGAGGTGACGGTGGCGGATGACAATGCGCCTCAGGATCTCGTCACGGTGTCTCTGTGCATTCAAATGCCATCAATAAAATGCAATTGTGTTCGTTGTCTGTAGCTTACGCCTGCCCTTATGCTTGAGTCTAAGGCACTGCATCTCAGTGCAAGAGGTGTCACCTCACAGCTTGGATTCGAACCAGACCTATCACATCCGGCTGTGATTGGGAGACACATAGGACAGAGCACAATTGGCCCAGTGTCGTCCAGGTTTGGCTGGAGTAAGCTGTCATTGTAAATAAGAATTTGTTCTTAACTGACTTGCCTAGTTAAATAAAGGATCAAAAATAAAAATACCGTCACAATGTAAAACAGATGAGCTTCCCTGAGATGGTTTCAGACAGGACTGGCCTGGGCTGGCGTGGTTACACATGGTCTGCAGTTGTAAGGCCAGTTGGACGTACTGCCAAATTCTCTAAAATGACCTTGGAGGCAGCTTATGGTTGAGAAATGAACATTAAATTCTCTGGCAACAGCTCATGTGGACATCCCTGCAGTCAGCATGCCAATTGCACGCTCCCTTAAAACTTGAGAACATCTGTGGCATCATGTTGTGTGACAAAACATGCACATTTTAGAGTGGCCATTTATTGTCCCCAGCACAAGGTGCACCTGTGTAATGATCCTGCTGTTTAAACAGCTTCTTGATATGCCACACCTGTCAGGTGGACGGATTACCTTGGTAAAGGAGAAATGCTCACTAATAGGGATGTAAACATTTCTGGGATCTTTTATTTCAGCTCATGAAACATGGGGCCAAGACTTTACATCTTACATTTGTATTTTTTTTTCAGTATTGAAAACAGAATTTTGACTGCACTAGGCCTTTACGATACTCTGTGAAGAGGTAGGGTTTCCAGTTTTTGGAAGAGGGCCAGGAACTCTCGTTCCACCATTTGGGTGCCAGGACAGAGAAGAGCATTGCTTGGGCTTAGTGGGAGCTGACCCCCGTAGGGAGACATGAATGCCATCTAGAGGACTTGAAGGGAATTTGTGTAGCAATATCTGAAACAAGTGCTTTCCATACAATCTTGGCATGCTCTCATAACAACTAAATGCAAACCGTTAAAGCTAATCAAACTAGCTGTTAACCTCTTGCAGTATATCTCCCAGCATCCCCTATCCAGACTTCTCACTATATTTATTGTTTGAACTTATGCAGCACTATTAAGCATCAACAAATACTTGACACATGACCTTGCTGTTGAAGAGAATGTTTAGTAACAGTATTAAGCATCAAGGAATACTTGACACATGACCTTGCTACTTCAGGAAATGTTTGTTAAAGCATTTGGCGTCTGATCCCTTGTAATTGAAAGCATGAAAGGCCCATTCCTTTGTTTCTAAAGCAAGCACTATCCCACTTCCAAGGAGATAGACAATGAGAATCAATTAGTGTAAAATGTCAAGTTTATCAGGCATTATTCAACATCATATTCACAATACAACTATGGAAGGAATTAGGAAAGCATAATGACAATAAAAATATTTGACATTTTCTTTTGAAATGTACTTTTTTCTGTTTATACAATCGTTATATCGAGACCTTTCTTGTAACAACATCTACATTATGTAGGCTTCTCTGAATTACATTTTTTATTTATTTCACCTTTATATAACCAGGTAGGCCAGTTGAGAACAAGTAGTCATTTACAACTGCGACCTGGCCAAGATAAAGCAAAGCAGTGCGACACAAACAACAACATAGAGTTACAAATAAACAAACGTACAGTCAATAACACAATATAAAACATCTATATGCAGTGTGTGCAAATGATGAATGAATTCTCAAATACAATGTTTCCATCACAATCTCTCCCACAAGTATTTCTTAGTTATGAAGAACAAGATCTAACTGTGTTTTAGAGGAGGCAGTTTGTATAGTATTTCAACATCAGCTTGTAGAGTTCATTGTGAAAGATCCATTCTCTTCAACCAATAATGGTTGGCAGTATTGTACATACTTCAAATTGTGTGTATGTAGGATCATACAAAACAGAAATGAGAAAGCACGCTATGAGAAACCACACACAACTAATGATTACTGTGGGAAAATGCTCTACTGTACATCCTGTATAGTCAGTGTAAAAGCCCCAGCCTGGGAAAAGAAAGGCTTAGTATGTTGGGGGTTTGGTTCTCTCACACAAAGTTACCCTTATCACAAAGTTATTTCTCACACCTCAATGGAAAACAACATGCATTTTTCCTTTAAGACCAAGATGGCACATTCAACAACAATGTCACTAACTTGACTAAAGCCATACAAATGTACATTCATCTAATTATTTGTTTGGAAGTACTAATTAAAGATGCATTACTGTAATTATTTGATTATACAGTAAGTTGTCTGAAAAATGTAGGACATTCTCAACCGTTATAGTATTTGTTCTGAATGAAGAACTAATGTGTGAATACAATAAAACATTAAAACATTCGTTTAGAGATGATTTACAAAAGTGTTTTGTTTTGTTGATTTTTTACATCTGGAGGATGCCGTGCCAGCTAGTGTAATGAAGCAGTTGTACAGCCAGATAGATAACTGCAGATATGTGTGGGTGAGACGCTTCAAATGACACTCTTCCTGTTTTACCCCACATTTTCCCAAATGAAGAATTTGGGGTTGTAACGAATAACAGAGACAACATTATGCGATGCTGAAGTTTCTCGAATGACAAAAAGAAAAGACTGAAACAAGTCTTACACATGCGGAAAGCCTAACAGCAGAGAGATCTTTCTTTTAGGTATTTTTAGTATACTCTTTTAGCATATGTTTAGAGGATGTTGCATTTAAGCCAGTGTCGTGTCTTTGGCTATGCCGGATTAAGTGATATGACATGCTATTCTATAAAATAATTTCTCTGTAATTAATATTACCTGATTGAGCTAATCATGTAAATGTAATTAACTAGAGAGCACCACAAAATAATATTTATAGAGCTGTTATCTTCCGAATAAACTCTTAAAGACCTAGTAATATTTTACATCAATAGCAGTCAATATTAATCGTTATCTTAATTCAGTCTCATCTGAAAGTTGTAATTTCTTGGTTATCTGCACGAACCCTGGCTAACAAGTTGAATCAGCAATACAAAATTGGGTTTAATTATTTATTTACTAAATACCTAACTAATCACACAGAATTACACATACACATAATTAATCATAACTTGATTACAAATTACGTTATGAAGGAAAACGTCCCTAGAGGGCGGAACAGATATGACAGTTTGTTACACAAAAGAGGGGCTGGGTTTGAGTGAAAGAGCGGGAAGACTGAGAAACAAAGGGAGAAGCTGTGCTATCGTAAATACAGTATCTTATGCATTCTAAATTACCGCCCATTTGGAAAAGGAAAATGCAATAAATATTTACTCTGAGCTGCGCTTCGGTAGGTTGGTGGTAGATGGAAGGCCATATTGCCAAACCGAGTTCTTTGTCCTTTGAAGAATGTCCCCGGTGGTCAATTGGATACGTTGTAGTAATGTCGTTGTATGATAGATGGGATACTCTGTCTGTTCCTTCCTAACCCTCGTTTGCAGCTGCTGTTGCTAACTCAACGGCTAGGAGGTATCACTTCTGTAATGAAAAAGAGTTCAAAGTTCATACCATTCGCAACCAAGGCTCACGCTGATGTTGGCTTCGTTCTGTAGTTATTATCTGAACCATTCTGACATCGGACCGTCGTCCTCACATCCTGGGAACAGGAGGTTATATTGTCGTCAAGGCTTTATATAGTGGAGTGAGGAGGGTGTGTCTGAAAAGTTTTATAACCCATGACTCTTCACAGGGACGGCCCACTGATTGAGCAGAGCCCTAACCTTCTGAAAACTCAATTCTCACATTATAGAAGCTAAAATCACATTTCATCCCATCCCAAATAATTTCATATTCAAACATTTAAATTGAACAACAATTCCATGTGAATCCGATAACTCTGATGTGTAGACTTTACACTGTAGAGTTTATGTCATCTTATCATTGATGAGAATGTCTCAGATGACAACCAACCAAATTTCTTGCAATTCTACACATTTTGCAATAAAAAACAAAAGGTTGGAGACCCAACTGTAATCCGGCACTGAGAAGGCATCAGTAACACTGCTCTTGAAGTGCTTGAAATCTACATTTGTGATAATTGTCCCCCACAATGAAATCGGGGAAGGGATTGAGACTTTGTCTCTGTCCATCAGTACAGAAAAAAAGAAAAAAAGGTTCTGGATAGAACCAAAAAGGCTTCTATTGCTTGCTTCATATATGGGACCCCTTAAGGTTCTATATAGAACCCTTTTGTAGGGTTCTTTGATCAGAAACCAGGGGGTTCGTCATCACTGAACGAGAATTGCTTCCATGTAGAACCATTGGGTTCCATACAGGGTTCCATTTTGAACCAATTTCGGGTTCTTTACTTTACCTTAAAGCTGCAATATGTAACTTTTTGGGCGACATGACCAAATTCACATAGAAATGTGAGTTATAGATATGTCATTCTCATTGAAAGCAAGTCTAAGAAGCAGTAGATCAGTTCTATATGCTCTATTTGTATGCTTCCCGTGCTAAAGTTTAGTTTTAATATTCTACATAGTTTAGCACAGAAAGCGTGGTCATTAACTACAATGACCATAATCCATTGCGCACCTACTTTTCCGGCCTATAAGTTTATTTTATGCCTGCTAAGTTAGGTTAGTGTGGAACAGAGAGAGAAAAGAGACAGAAACATATGCAATCGAGAGGGATAGATAGCAGTTGCTTTGTGAGGTATCTGTACCTTAAAATACATGATCTAAGTTATTGATAATTGGTATTCAGCAGTCATAAAAGTATGACTTATTTACTTTGAAGAACTTCTAATATAGTGATTTTTTCAGACAGCATAGGCAGCAGCTTTATAGAGATGAGATGACTTGGAATTAAATAATACAGTTGTCAAATAAAACAAATGTAATATACACAACTGAAATAAGTTACTAAAGTAAAGTCGTGAATAAATTATGGTTAATAGGTGATAAGAAATAATGGGCCGTCACTAACATCATGGGAATTTAATTAATTGTTTTATTCTGTGTTACGGCATTCAACCCACATAATTCATAATGCATTTAATAATGTTACAAATAATTAAATTGAAACCTACCTCCAAAAGCACTAATCACTCAGCACAGACAGCACTGGCCTGATTTTGACAAAACGTGGGTGAATAATGAGTCTTGCCATAGAGATCCGGCATTTACAAAATTACACTGATTGGCCAGATGGTGGCGCTACAACAAGAGACTGAAAATGCTAACTTTAAAAGGTCACACCCCTCACCTCGTTTGATCTAAAGTAATGAAATTTGGTAAATTTGTCTCTCTCCTCACGAGGAACAAATTTGCCCCAGGGACACAAAGTCTGATTTTAAAAAATAAATAATTAACTTTACTCCTCTGGCACCGAATGACGATCTGCCTGCAACTTGATATGTTGCATCTATGGACAAAGGTCTCAAGGCAATACTTTCCAGACTAGTACCTCAAACAACACTGATCAATAAACATTCACATGGGTGTGGTCTGGCACATAAATGCATATAAATCAATCAAAGGTATTTGTATTGTAACAAAATGTGGTACACATGCTACAAACGCTGTCAAGACTAAACATATTAAAGAACATTCACATTGACCACATGGTGGTGCTATTATGGGCACATGTTTCATCATCGATGTGAACATGTACAATGGCTCTGAACACGTGCTGATGGAAGGCTCCATCAGTGCCATGTTTGGTGAGTGCTTAAATGAGGATCATTGTTAGGAGTTTAGAAACTCCTTGCATGCTATGTTGATTTAAGAGGTCTCAATGGCATTTGTTGATATCCTTTAAAGGCAACAAATGAGGACATTGATCATGCTTGTGTTCTACAGGTTCTGCTGTGTTGCAATTGACAGCTTCATTTTTAAAGCTCCCTATATCTGGAACCCACTGTATTGTGGGTGCAACAATTGGTTTCTCCATGGTAGCCAAAGTTCATCATGGGGTCAAATGGATGGAGCTACTAAGTATTGATGTGTAAATGACTGTGGTGATACGCTGCAATAAGGACTTGCTCAGACATGATAATTATGAGATGATGATATCACAGTATTAGTGTGGCAAAATAAGGGTTGAAAAAAATAAAAATGCTTATGACAAGTCTTACAATGCATTACATCTGTATCGTAATGCATTATTACCAAATGGTATTGGCCAGAGACTCATTGAAATATGCTTTGACATAATTATCTTTAGAAATACAGTGCCTTGCGAAAGTATTCGGCCCCCTTGAACTTTGCGACCTTTTGCCACATTTCAGGCTTCAAACATAAAGATATAAAACTGTATTTTTTTGTGAAGAATCAACAACAAGTGGGACACAATCATGAAGTGGTATGACATTTATTGGATATTTCAAACTTTTTTAACAAATCAAAAACTGAAAAATTGGGCGTGCAAAATTATTCAACCCCCTTAAGTTAATACTTTGTAGCGCCACCTTTTGCTGCGATTACAGCTGTAAGTCGCTTGGGGTATGTCTCTATCAGTTTTGCACATCGAGAGACTGACATTTTTTCCCATTCCTCCTTGCAAAACAGCTCGAGCTCAGTGAGGTTGGATGGAGAGCATTTGTGAACAGCAGTTTTCAGTTCTTTCCACAGATTCTCGATTGGATTCAGGTCTGGACTTTGACTTGGCCATTCTAACACCTGGATATGTTTATTTTTGAACCATTCCATTGTAGATTTTGCTTTATGTTTTGGATCATTGCCTTGTTGGAAGACAAATCTCGGTCCCAGTCTCAGGTCTTTTGCAGACTACATCAGATTTTCTTCCAGAATGGTCCTGTATTTGGCTCCATCCATCTTCCCATCAATTTTAACCATCTTCCCTGTCCCTGCTGAAGAAAAGGAGGCCCAAACCACGATGCTGCCACCACCATGTTTGACAGTGGGGATGGTGTGTTCAGCTGTGTTGCTTTTACGCCAAACATAATGTTTTGCATTGTTGCCAAAAAGTTCAATTTTGGTTTCATCTGACCAGAGCACCTTCTTCCACATGTTTGGTGAGTCTCCCAGGTGGCTTGTGGCAAACTTTAAACAACACTTTTTATGGATATCTTTAAGAAATGGCTTTCTTCTTGCCACTCTTCCATAAAGGCCAGATTTGTGCAATATACGACTGATTGTTGTCCTATGGACAGAGTCTCCCACCTCAGCTGTAGATCTCTGCATTTCATCCAGAGTGATCATGGGCCTCTTGGCTGCATCTCTGATCAGTCTTCTCCTTGTATGAGCTGAAAGTTTAGAGGGACGGCCAAGTCTTGGTAGATTTGCAGTGGTCTGATACTCCTTCCATTTCAATATTATCGCTTGCACAGTGCTCCTTGGGATGTTTAAAGCTTGGGAAATCTTTTTGTATCCAAATCCGGCTTTAAACTTCTTCACAACAGTATCTCGGACCTGCCTGGTGTGTTCCTTGTTCTTCATGATGCTCTCTGCGCTTTTAACGGACCTCTGAGACTATCACAGTGCAGGTGCATTTATACGGAGACATGATTACACACAGGTGGATTGTATTTATCATCATTAGTCATTTAGGTCAACATTGGATCATTCAGAGATCCTCACTGAACTTCTGGAGAGAGTTTGCTGCACTGAAAGTAAAGGGGCTGAATAATTTTGCACGCCCAATTTTTCAGTTTTTGATTTGTTAAAAAAGTTTGAAATATCCAATAAATGTCGTTCCACTTCATGATTGTGTCCCACTTGTTGTTGATTCTTCACAAAAAAATACAGTTTTATATCTTTATGTCTGAAGCCTGAAATGTGGCAAAAGGTTGCAAAGTTCAAGGGGGCCGAATACTTTCGCAAGGCACTGTATCTCTCTTTCCTCTCTGTAGTGGTATCCTGGTTCCTCTCACCTCTGCTGTCAGGCATCATGTCTGCAATTCTCTTCTTTTTGTTCGCAGGTTCATCCTGAATAAGGTAAGAGTGGTAAACCTGTAATATTGTTTTTAGTGTTTCAACTTTCTCCTGACGAGAGAATGTAGAAGGATGAAATTACTGTTTCGGCACACAATGGGAAATATCTGAGGAATCTATGAAATAATAGTGACATTTAATAAGTGATCCTTAGCCATGTGCTCCGAGCCAGATCTCACCCCACCTATCTTCCTCAGGAGGATCCTGTTCCCAACGATCTGAGAGCGCTCCCTGTCTTCTATGCTATCACCATGGCCATCAACTTCTTCTCGATCATGTTCACTGGAGCCCTACACACTCTCAGTCACTATGCACACATACACCCCACTCACTTCATCCTCCCAAAACACTCTCCCACAGCACTAATGCAGGGACCATTGAAACCCTCTGGGGCACCCTTGATGCCTTATTAAAAAGTGTCACTGGAGGCATAAAGGAGTCAGTGTATTTAACTACCTGATTTTTTTTTTAACGAAATCATGCCGCTGTCAGAACCTCTGAAATTACATGTCTTATACTATGCTGTGGGATACAATTTAATTTTATTGCACACAGTAGACACATCCAACAATATAGGCTACTGTGTATGATATTGATCACACATTTACCACACTCATTTTCATGCTTGCCCACATACTTTTACACTTACCCTTACTCATGTATTCTGTTTCTCAGACATTCAGAGTAACACAACTGATGCTGATAATCTCACTCATGCTAACAGACACACATAATCAGAACCACACCATCTTGTAAGACTTAATTTAGAAGATATTAAATGTTTTCTTGGGAGCCCCTCATGGCAGTAGGATAGTTATTGTCACTGCATTACAGTATTTGCTATCCTGTATATTTTTATTATTGCTGTAAATGGTGTTTTGCTTCCTGTCTCTCACATCTGTCAAATTTGATTGACTCGTTGGCCATACATTATGTTTGATCTGTAACATTTGATTGGCTACTGGATTAAATAGGTAAGTATTGAGAAAATGTGCGTTACTAACCACTATAGTATAAAAATATGTTAAAAAGTTGAAACAATAGGTTGGTACATAAACTCAGCAAAAAAAGAAACATCATTTATTCAGGACCTTGTCTTTCAAAGAGACTCTTATCTCCCTGACTAGCTTTAAGTACCAGCTGAGCAGCTCACAGATCACAGCACCTGTACATAGCCCATCTGTAAATAGCCCATCCAACTACCTTACCATATTGTTATTTTTATGTTTTATTTTGCACCACAGTACCGCTACTTACAAACTCATCTTCTGCACATCTATCACCCCAGTGTTTAATTTGCCATACTGTAATAATTTTGCCACTATGGTCTATTTGCCTCACTTATCCTACCTCATTTGCACACACTGTATATAGGCTTTCTCTGTTGTATTATTGACTGTATGCTTGTTTATTCCATGTGTAACTCTGTGTTGTTGCTTGTGTGGCACTGCTTTGCTTTATCTTGGCCAGGTCGCAGTTGTAAATGAGAACTTGTTTTCAACTAGCCAACCTGGTTAAATAAAAAGATAATTTGTAAAAATCCTAATTACTTCTCAGATCTTCATTGTAAAGGGTTTAAACACTGTTTCCCATGCTTGTTCAATGAACCATAAACAATTAATGAACATACACCTGTGGAACGGTCGTTAAGACACTAACAGCTTACAGACGGTAGGCAATTTTCCTGGGCCACTATAATTATTTTTCTAATTGGATTTGTCCCCTCTACCACACGGAACCCCACTAATCTACCAACGGAAACGCATGAGGTGGCTAAAAATAGACATCTGTCTTCTGCTAGCTTGCTACCCATGGCCCGGCTAGCTGTCTGAATCGCCGTGACCCCAACCAACCTCACTACTCACTGGACCCTTATGATCACTCGGCTAAGCATGCCTCTCCTTAATGTCAATACGCCTTGTCCATTGCTGTTCTGGTTAGTGTTTATTGGCTTATTTCACTGAAGAGCCTCTAGCCCTGCTCAATATACCTTATCTAACCCTTCAGTTCCACCACCCACATATGCGATGACACCACCTGGTTTCAATTATGTTTCTAGAGACAATATCTCTCTCATCATCACTCAATGCCTAGATTTACCTCCACTGTATTCACATCCTACCATACCTTTGTCTGTACATTATACCTTGAATCTATTTTATCTCCCCCAGAAACCTGCTCCTTTTACTCTCTGTTCCGGACGTTCTAGACGACCAATTCTCACTGCTTTTAGCCGTACCCTTGTCCTACTCCTCCTCTGTTCCTCTGGCGATGTAGAGGTTAATCCAGGCCCTGCAGTGCCTAGCTCCACTCCTATTCCCCAGGCGCTCTCTTTTGTTGACTTCCGTAACCGTAAAAGCCTTGGTTTCATGCATGTTAACATTAGAAGCCTCCTCCCTAAGTTTTTTTTTCACTGCTTTAGCACACTCTGCCAACCTGGATATCCTAGCCGTGTCTGAATCCTGGCTTAAGAAGACCACCAAAAACTCTGAACTCTCCATACCTAACTACAATCTACTGCAGAGATAACCTGCAGAGTTCTGTCCTACTATCCAGGTCTGTACCCAAACAATTTGAACTTAAAAATCCACCTCTCTAAAAACAAGTCTCTCACCATTGCCGCTTGCTATAGACCACCCTCTGCCCCCAGCTGTGGTCTGGACACAATATGTGAACTGGTTGCCCCCCATCTATCTTCAGAGATCGTGCTGCTAGGTGACCTAAACTGGGACATGCTTGACACCACGGCCATACTACAATCTAAGCTGGTTGCCCTCAATCTCACACAAATTATCAATGAACTTACCAGGTACAACCCCAAAGCCGTAAACACGTGCACCCTCATAGATATCATCCTAACCAACTTGCCCTCTAAATACACCTCTGCTGTTTTCAACCAAGATCTCAGCGATCACTGCCTCATTGTCTGTATCCGTAATGGGTCAGCGGTCAAACAACCTCCACTCATCACTGTCAAACACTCCCTCAAACACTTCAGGGAGCAGGCCTTTCTAATCGATCTGGCCCGGGTGTCCTGGAAGGATATTGACCTCATCCCATCAGCAGAGGATGCCTGGTTATTCTTTAAAAATGCCTTCCTCACCATCTTAAATAAGCATGCCCCATTCAAGAAATGTAGAACCAGGAACAGATATAGCCCTTGGTTCTCTCCAGACCTGACTGCCCTTAACCAGCACAAAGACATCCTGTGGCGTTCTGCATTGGCATCGAACAGCCCCCGAGATATGCAACTTTTCAGGGAAGTTAGGAACAAATATACACAAGCAGTTAGAAAAGCCAAGGCTAGCTTTTTCAAACAGAAATTTGCTTCCTGCAACACAAACTCAAAAATGTTCTGGGACACTGTAAAGTCCATGGAGAATAAGAGCACCTCCTCCCAGCTGCCCACTGCACTGAGGATAGGAAACTCTGTCACCACTGATAGATCCACTATAATTGAGAATTTCAATAAGCATTTTTCTATGGCTGGCCATGCTTTCCACCTGACTACCCCTACCCCCCCACAGCAACTCGCCCAAGCATTCCCAATTTCTCCTTCTCCCAAATTCAGTCAGCTGATGTTCTGAAAGAGCTGCAAAATCTGGACCTCTACAAATCAGTCGGGCTAGACAACCTGGACCCTTTCTTTCTAAAATGATCTGCCAAAATTGTTGCAACCCCTATTACTAGCCTGTTCAACTTCTCTTTCGTGTCGTCTGAGATTCCCAAATATTGGAAAGCAGCTGCAGTCATCCCCTTCTTCAAAGGGGGGACACTCTTGACCCAAACTCCTACAGAACTACATCTATCCTACCCTGCCTTTCTTAGGTCTTCAAACGCCAAGTTAACAAACAGATTACCGACCATTTCGAATCCCACCGTACCTTCTCCACTATGCAATCTGATTTCAGAGCTGGTCATGGGTGCACCTCAGCCACGCACAAGGTCCTAAACAATAACTTAACCTCCATCGATAAGAAACAATACTGTGCAGCCGTATTCATTGACCTGGCCAAGGCTTTCGATTCTGTCAATCACCACATCCTCATCAGCAGACTCAACAGCCTCGGTTTCTCAAATGATTGCCTCGCCTGGATCACCAACTACTTTTGCGATAGAGTTCAGTGTGTCAAATCGGAGAGCCTGTTGTCCGGGCCTCTGGCAGTCTCTATGGGGGTGCCACAGGGTTCAATTCTTGGGCCAACTCTTTTCTCTGTATACATCAATGATGTCGCTCTTGCTGCTGGTGAGTCTCTGATCCAACTCTACGCAGACGACACCATTCTGTATACTTCTGGCCCTTCTTTGGCAACTGTGTTAACAACCCTCCAGACGAGCTTCAATGCCATACAACTCTCATTTCGTAGCCTCCAACTGCTCTTAAATACAAGTAAAACTAAATGCATGCTCTTCAACCGATCGCTCTTCAGCATCACTACTCTGGACGGTTCTGACTTAGAATATGTGGACAACTACAAATACCTAGGTGTCTGGTTATCCTGTAAACTCTCCTCCCAGACTCGCATCAAACATCTCCAATCCAAAGTTAAATATAGAAAAAGCATCCTTCACTCATGCTGCCAAATATACCCTCATAAAACTGACCATCCTACCGATCCTCGACTTTGCGATGTCATTTACAAAATAGCCTCCAACACCCTACTCAACAAATTGGATGCAGTCAATCACAGTGCCATCCGTTTTGTTACCAAAGCCCCATATACTACCCACCACTGCGACCTGTACGCTCTCGTTGGCTGGCCCTAGCTTCATACTCGTCGCCAAGCCCACTGGTTCCAGGTCATCTACAAGACCCTGCTAGGTAAAGTCCCGCCTTATCTCAGCTCGCTAGTCACCATAGCAGCACCCACCCATAGCACGCGCTCCAGCAGGTGTATTTCACTGGTCACCACCAGGGCCAATTCCTCCTTTGGCCGCCTCTCCTTCCAGTTCTCTGCTGCCAATGACTGGAACAAACTACAAAATCTCTGAAACTGGAAACACTTATCTCCCTCACCAGCTTTAAGCACTAGCTGTCAGAGCAGCTCACAGATCACTGCACCTGTACATAGCCCATCTATAAATAGCCCAGACAATTACCTCATCCCCTACTGTATTTATTTATTTTGCTCCCTGGCACCCCAGTATTTCTACTTTGCACATTCACCTAATGCAAATCTACAATTCCAGTGTTTTTAATTGCTATATTGTATTTCATTTGCCACCGTGGCCTTTTTATTGCCTTTACCTCCATTATCTCATCTCATTTTCTCACATTGTATGTAGACTTGTTTTTGTACTGTATTATTGACTGTATGTTTGTTTTAGTTCATGTGTAACTCTGTGTTGTTGTATCAGTCGAACTGCTTTGCTTTATCTTGGCCAGGTCACAGTTGTAAATGAGAACTTGTTCTCAACTTGCCTACCTGGTTAAACAAAGGTAAAATACATTTAAAAATTAAGGTCACAGTTATAAAAACTTAGGACACTAAAGAGGCCTTTCTAATGACTCTGAAAAACACCAAAAGAAAGATGCCCAGGGTCCCTGCTCATCTGCGTGAACGTGCCTTAGACATGCTGCAAGGAGGCATGAGGACTGCAGATGTGTCCAGGGCAATAAATTCCAATGTCCGTACTGTGAGACGCCTAAGACAGCGCTACAGGGAGACAGGACGGACAGATGGTCGTCCTCGCAGTGGCAGACCATGTGTAACAACACCTGCACAGGATCGGTACATCCGAACATCACACCTCTGGGGCAGGTACAGGATGGCAACAACAACTGCCTTAGGGGGCGGCAGGGTAGCCTAGTGGTTAGAGTGTTGGACTAGTAACCGAAACGTTGCAAGTTCAAATCCCCGAGCTGACAAGGTACAAATCTGTCGTTCTGCCCCTGAACTCACTGTTCCTAGGTCATTGAAAATAAGAATTTGTTCTTAACTGACTTGCCTAGTTAAATAAAGGTAAAAGAAAAAATAAATTACACCAGGAACGCACAATCCATCCATCAGTGCTCAGACTGTCTGCAATAGGAGAGGCTGGACTGAGGGCTTGTAGGCCTGCTGTACTGTAAGGCAGACCTCACCGGCAACAACGTCGCCTATGGACACAAACCCACCGTCGCAGGACCAGACAGGACTGGTAAAAAGTGCTCTTCACTGACGAGTCGCGGTTTTGTCTCACCAGGGGTGATGGTCTGATTTGTGATTATCGTCGAAGGAATGGAGCGGGATCGATTTGGAGGTGGATGGTCCGTCATGGTGGTGTGTCACAGCATCGTCGGACTGAGCTTGTTGTTATTGCAGGCAATCTCAACGCTGTTGGTGGAAGAGTGGGGTAACATCCCACAGCAAGAACGGGCAAATCTGGTTCAGTCCATGAGGAGGAGATGCACTGCAGTACTTAATGCAGCTGGTGGCCACACCAGATACTGACTGTTACTTTTGATTTTGACCCCCACCTTTGTTCAGGGACACAATATTCCATTCACATGTCTGTGGAACTTGTTCAGTCTAGTTGTTGAATCTTGTTATGTTCATACAAATATATGCACATGTTAAGTTTGCTGAAAATAAACGCAGTTGACAGTGAGAGGACATTTCTTTATTTGCTGAGTATAGTAATGCACCGTCCTGGTTGAAAGTGACCCTGATACGTAAGTTCCTCTTCAGCACTTGTCTGACTCACATTATTTGTTGCTGCATGTCCTCTTTCTGATACTGCTCATATCTGAGTATGTACACAAATAGTTGGAAGTGAAAAAGTTCTCAAGAGATTCTACCACGTGTCTCCTATCTCATGCGGTCATGAAGTAGGAAGGGACCGAGAAACGACGAATTAGAGACAGCAAGAGGGGTCATTTAGTTTGTACCATCCTAGTGATTATCTAAAAGGACTTTGAAGGCACAAGCAATAGTACACTCAATAGTGTACTTGACATTTGTGTATGGTAAATGAAACGGACAGTTTCTTCTAAATTACTGAATTATAGGCATTTCTAGTTTTTGGAAAGGCATGGAATCCAACTACACATTTCAACTGAAACATCTGAACAGAATGTGTTTGTTGTGGTTGCTTTGACTGTGATATAGTACAGTGGCAAATGTTGCAATTCCCATACCAGGTGCTGTGTAGAAGGATGACCTTGAATTATGTGAAGGGCACATGCTTTAGTGAGAGCGCCCTCTACGCCTCACCCTTGTCTGAGCATTCTGTCCCCTGTTCCCTTGTCCTGTACACAGTTCTGGGGTTCGACCAAATGCCATTGTGGGTAACACTGCTCATCTCGCTGGGCTGCGCTCTCATCACAGCCCTGGTTGTGTGGTTCATCGTCTGTCCACGGCTTAAGAAGAAGATGAAGCGTAAATCTCATTGCTGTTATACAACTTTCATCTTTGAAAGGGAATCGATTGATGTAGAAATAATGCTGATTGCTGCCTTGCTGCTGTTTGTCCATCAGTTGAAGTGGCCTCCAGTCGCTGTGAAACTCCACTGATGGAGAAGACCCCCTCCAAACCTGCCACACAGGAGCATCCCTCCACAATCAAACCTTGTGACTCCGTTCCCCAGACACCACCAGCCGATAAGCAAAGGGTGGCCTTTAACATTGGAGGCTCAGAGGAGGCTGATCTGGACAGCAACATGGACACCAAAGACTTGGACGTCAGCAATAGTGAGATCCCCTAGTGACTAGTGACAAAATGATTAAGCTTTATAGTATTTTTCCACTCATCTTTATTGTTTGAACTGGTTGTATTGTTGCTGGTTATCCCTGTTAGGTATTAATTGCAGAATGGGCCCCATGACTATCACAGACCCACATAGTGGCCAGTATGTACAAACACAAAGGGAATGGAGCAACTGTAGGCAATTTCCTAACTATGTTTTTTTTTTAAGAATGGCACAGCAGCCCAATTATTAGCTATGCCTTTGTTGGGCAGTATTCACAAACCTATATGACCTCTTGTCATTATATAATTGTCACCAAAACCAAGCCAGGCTAACAATACAGTCAGTGGTGGTTGATGAGGAACAGTCTGAGTGGGGGTTTTGAACCAGGGACACCTGACCCAGCACTAACATATGGATGGGGATGCTATACTCTCACTATTAGTTTAGATTCTAGAAAGCCCTATATTTAATTAAATTGGCCAGAGCGGTACTGCTTCGTCGAATTGATAGAGGTAACTGTACAAAAAAATATAATCTCGAATTTGACCTACGACACGGACGGAAGCGGAAGTAGGAACTGAAGCGCCGCTTGTTGTTGGAGCGAGCGTGTTCGCAGAAACGGATGGCTAACGCTTTTACTAACAACAAGTACATCACATATCGCTAAGTGTATATATTGATAGAAAGGATTTTCGCTTACCTCTATTTCTTGATCCAAGCACATCAACATTGGCTGTGGAGCTAACGTTAGCCAATCGTAGTATAGCATCTCCATCTTAGCTAGCTGCTCTAGAAACTCGCTAGCTAATGTTCAGCTAGCTAACATTAACTAGTCATCGTTCTTCTAGTGACACTGTAAATTGTAACTGTTGAACCACAACAGTGCTTAAACATTAATTCAAGCAATCATGGCGGATGTTACTGCACGTAGCTTGCAGTACGAGTACAAAGCGGTAAGTATGAAATTGAACTAAGCTAACTTTAGCTAACTAACGTCACTTGGAGATGTTTTCACTCATGCTGTATTGTTTTATTGCGCCTAAGTAGTTTGCAGTAGTTCGGTAGTTATCTAACGTGTTACCGGTATGCTAATGTGTCTGGACAAAGTATTGTAATTTCTACTGGTTACTAACTAGGTAGTTAGCGAGAAGTTCGCCAGCTAACGTTAGTCTGTTAGCTAGCCAGTTTGTCCAATGTTGGCAAACGAATTTCTCAATAAGTGTTGTTTTTGTGCTTCAGTAAGTGTATAACTAGCCAGCATGGTGAAGGCAAGTTTACATTGCTTTACCCTTCCTCTTAACTTTGTCTATTGTCCAATACTAGAACTCCAACTTGGTCTTGCAAGCAGACCGTTCGCTCATTGACCGCACAAGGCGTGATGAGCCAACAGGAGAGGTGCTGTCCCTGGTGGGGAAGTTGGTGGGAACCAAGATGGGTGACAAGTCCCAGAGGACCAAACCTTCAATGCTGGAGGAGAGACGGGCAAAGTAAGTACAAGTGCCTCTTCAAGTATTTTTCTGGTGCATGTCTGAAACACTTCTTGACTGACTAACCCATGTATGACTATTCCCTCCACCTTTGTCTTTTGAACTGTGCAGAAGGAGGAAGAGAGATGAGGACAGGCACGACATGAACAAGATGAAGGGCTTCACCCTCCTGTCAGAGGGCATTGATGAGATGGTGGGCATCGTGTACAAGCCTAAGACCAAGGAAACCAGGGAGACCTATGAGGTCCTTCTCAGCTTCATCCAGGCTGCGCTTGGAGATCAGGTCAGAGAAACAGCTGTTAAGACTCTTGTGCAATTATGTGTCTGTCTCAAGGGGTAATTGTTTTGAAAAGAATGAAGAACACTATGCAGGCCATATATAATGGTGGAATGAACAATGTTCTAATCAAATCAATGACTTGAATATGCCTGTGCTGTATTTCTGTATCTCTGCAGCCGAGAGATATCCTGTGTGGAGCGGCTGACGAGGTGCTGGCTGTGCTGAAGAATGACAAGATGAGGGACAAGGAGAGACGGCGTGAAGTGGAGCAGTTACTAGGGCCTGCAGATGACACACGCTACCACGTGTTGGTCAACCTGGGCAAGAAGATCAGTGACTACGGTGGTGACAAAGAGCTCCAGAACATGGGTAAGAAAACGAACACAATGATGAAGGAATGTTTACATTATATTCACTCAACTGGATCATGCATTCATTTCTGGCTACTATTATGCACTAAAATGAACCAATGTTTCAACATACAGATGACAACATTGACGAAACATACGGAGTGAATGTCCAGTTTGAATCTGATGAGGAGGAGGGTGATGAGGACCAGTTTGGGGAGGTGCGAGATGATGGCTCAGATGAAGAGAGTGAAGGAGAGGAAGCAGACTTGGGCTGCACTCTGACAGCCAACGTAAGACCCCTCATTCACATAACACACACGTCTGTGTTTATACTAAACTACAATGTCTCTTTTAACCTTTGCACTAATTAAACATGTATCCTGTAGCTTGGTGTGACAGGTGATGTGATGACAGCCAAGAAGAAGGAGCTGCACCCTCGTGACATCGATGCCTTCTGGCTCCAACGTCAGCTCAGCCGTTTCTATGACGATGCCATAATCTCTCAGAAGAAAGCAGATGAGGTTCTGGAGATCCTCAAGGTATGTGTTTGTGTGTCTTATTTGTTTCAGTATCTCTGCCTTTGTCTATGTGGTTGCCTTGGTCTCTGACTGACTTCCTGTCTCTGTATTCC
This sequence comes from Oncorhynchus mykiss, assembly GCF_057628025.1. NCBI lineage: Eukaryota > Metazoa > Chordata > Actinopteri > Salmoniformes > Salmonidae > Oncorhynchus > Oncorhynchus mykiss. The sequence continues at coordinate 26,557,455 of NC_143027.1, forward strand.
ACAGACGGCCAGTGATGACCGAGAATGTGAGAACCAGCTGGTCTTACTGTTGGGATTCAACACCTTTGACTTCATCAAAATCCTTCGTCAGCATCGTCGCATGAGTGAGTACCTATCATTTCCACAACTAATGTACATTAAGTTAACATTTAGATGGGGACTATAACAGCATGCATTACCAAAATTGAGAGGTCACTCATAATACATTTCTCTGCTCCCTCACAGTCCAGTACTGTACCATGTTGGCAAGTGCTCAGAGCGAAGCAGAGAAGGAGAAGATCATAGGAAAGATGGAGACAGATCCAGACTTGTCCAAAGTTCTTTATCAGCTGCAGGAGACTGAGAAGGAGGATATTATTAGGGTAAGAAACCATCTTAATTGTTGTATTAATCACTGGATAAATCATTGTTTCTACGCTGTGTACTGTAGATGTATTGGAACAGACTGAAATGCATAGAAGGATAAATGATCACCTAAGCATTTAATGTTGGTTCCCTTGGTCTCAAACAACGGCTGGTGTTCATGTCTTCAGGAAGAGCGATCTCGCAGGGAGAGAGTAAGGAAGTCTCGTGTGGACAATGACTTGGAATCTATGGACATCGACCATGGAGAGGTGAGGAGGACCATGAATAATGCACACATGACTGTAGCCTGTCTATAGCCACTGTAATCCACAGACGATTTTAACATAAACTATAAACAGTACACACATGTAGCAATGATATACATTCAATATGAATACATTGATGCTAAATAAATCCTAACTTCAACCATTTATTCCCCCCTCTCAGTCCATGACCCCTAAACAGTTGCTGGACCTGGAGGACCTGGCCTTCACCCAGGGAAGCCACTTCATGGCCAACAAGAGGTGCCAGCTGCCCGATGGCTCCTTTCGCAAGCAGCGCAAAGGCTACGAGGAGGTGCATGTCCCTGCACTCAAACCCAAGCCCTTCGCTGACGATGAGGTGTGTGTGTGCGCCTATGTATCTTTTTGATGTAGTCAGTACTGACGCTTCTAGCAAGTGAATGGTCTTATTTTCAAGAACCTTCCCCCAAGTCTCAATTGATCATCTGTATTAATAGGTGCTGGTGACCATTGAGAAGCTGCCCAAGTATGCCCAGGCAGGTTTCGAAGGGTTCAAAACCCTGAACCGCATTCAGAGCAAGCTGTTCAAGACTGCTATGGAGACCGATGAGAACCTGCTGGTGTGTGCTCCTACGGTCAGTAAATAAACCACGGTCAACTATAATACACTGCTCTCTGCTCAGCACTCTGTCATGTAGCATATGTTCAACAGTGCCGTTGTTGAACTCTGTTTTGTTTTTTAACTTATCCCAATGTATTTTCTTCCTCTGTCTATTCCACTGGGGGCCTCCAGGGAGCAGGTAAGACCAACGTGGCCCTCATGGCTATGCTAAGAGAGATCGGCAAGCACATCAACCTGGACGGAACCATCAACTTGGATGACTTCAAGATCATCTATGTGGCTCCTATGCGCTCGCTGGTACAGGAGATGGTGGGAAGCTTTAGTAAGGTGAGACTTGTTATTTTTATGGGGTCAGAACTCAGTGTTATGTGCTGTCATGCACTTGAATTGCCAGGAGAGCTATGTTTGTATAATAAGGAATTCTGTGATTGTGTTTTGCATGTCTCCCTTCCTCTCAGCGTCTGGCCAGTTATGGCATCACAGTGTCTGAGCTGACAGGAGACCACCAGCTGTGTAAAGAGGAGATCAATGCCACCCAGGTCATCGTCTGCACCCCAGAGAAATGGGACATTATCACACGTAAAGGAGGCGAGCGCACCTACACCCAGCTAGTGCGCCTCATCATCATTGTAAGTACAGACACTCTCTCAAACTTAAATGGTTATGGACTTTATGCAAGACCCTTTAATCAAACATCCCATTACTATTGCCCAAGCATTTATGTTATTTGACAGGATTTTTTAAAACTGTAGTTATAAACTCATTGGGTGTAAGAGCTGTAACTGAGTGTGTCTGGTGGTCAGGATGAGATCCATCTGCTGCATGATGACCGTGGGCCAGTCCTGGAGTCTCTGGTGGCCAGGACCATCCGCAACGTGGAGCTGACCCAGGAGGACGTGCGTCTTCTGGGTCTCAGTGCCACCCTGCCCAACTACGAGGACGTGGCCACCTGCCTGCGGGTAGACCCCGCCAAGGGACTCTTCTACTTTGACAACAGGTCAGCCAGGGCTCAGGAAGGAGGGTCAATCTCTCCACACGCTCTCACTTATCGTCCTACTATAGATGAACAGGTTTTGTGAGAGGTTGGATTGGAAGCACAAATTTGACTGATAGTCTTTTCTGTCTTCCAGTTTCCGTCCAGTGCCCCTGGAACAGACATATGTGGGCATCACTGAGAAGAAGGCTATCAAGCGCTTCCAGATCATGAACGAAATTGTCTATGAGAAGATCATGGAGCATGCTGGGAAGAACCAGGTGAGGCCTGCTCAGCCTAGTGTTCTTCAACCATCATCTGACTCTGCAAAACATGAGAAACATGAGATCTGGAAAATCCTAATGTCTATCAGATGAGAAATATCAACAGACAGAACGTTCCACACAATCTGGTATTCCTGTGCTAACTTGTGTTTGTCAGGTGCTGGTGTTTGTCCACTCCAGGAAGGAGACGGGGAAGACGGCCCGGGCTATCAGGGACATGTGTCTGGAGAAAGACACCCTGGGGCTGTTCCTGAGGGAGGGGTCAGCCTCAACTGAGGTCCTCAGGACTGAGGCAGAGCAGTGCAAGGTGAGTTCATCTGACCTGGGGATTAATTTTAGCTAACAAAGCCTGTAGAATCTCTCCATGTGCAGAATTCTACACACATCTATCCCCAAATCTGTGAGTAAAAAAACAAATCTTACAATAATCTGATTATTTAAGCTGCAATATGTAACTTTTTGGGTGACCAAATTCACATAGAATTGTGAGTTATAGATCTGTCATTCTCATTGAAAGCAAGTCTAAGCAGCGGTAGATCTGGTTTATGTGCGCTATTTCTATGCTTCCCGGTAAGTTTCGTTTTTACATCTTTTACTTTTGGTTTTGAACACCAGCTTTAAACAGCTGAACATACAATATTTTTGATTATTGAAAATATATTTCACAGCGGTTTAGATTTGTCACAAACTGAAATTAATTGAACTATTATAATTTTAGCAACCAGGAAATGGCAAAGCGATTTCTGCATATTGCACCTTTAAAAAAAAAAGGAACATTACATACATTTTTTTCATCCCCAGAACCTTGAGCTGAAGGACTTGCTGCCCTACGGTTTCGCCATCCATCATGCTGGTATGACCAGAGTGGACCGTACGTTGGTGGAAGATCTCTTTGCTGATCGCCACATCCAGGTTAGTCTCTACTAACCTCTTTCCTTTAATACAGTCAGAGCTATTGTTACAATGTCACCGGACCTGTCTCACTGAAAGGGCTCTGTCTGTTTCAGGTGCTGGTGTCCACAGCCACATTGGCCTGGGGTGTGAATCTGCCTGCACATACTGTCATCATCAAAGGCACCCAGGTGTACAGCCCAGAAAAAGGCAGATGGACAGAGCTGGGAGCTCTAGACATTCTACAGGTTAGTCTGCACTGGCTGGATTAGACTAGTGAGGTACATTCACAGGGCTAGACTTCACTGTAGCAGAGTATTTTGTGAGCTAAATAATGCTCAAACTCTGTTAGCTTTGTGAGTTTGAATGACACCTGTGTTCTGTGCTGTGTTCAGATGCTTGGTCGAGCTGGGCGTCCTCAGTACGACACCAAGGGAGAGGGCATTCTGATCACATCCCATGGGGAGCTGCAGTACTACCTATCTCTGCTCAACCAGCAGCTGCCCATCGAGAGCCAGATGGTGTCCAAGCTGCCAGACATGCTCAACGCTGAGATAGTGCTGGGCAACGTGCAGAATGCTAAGGTGAGCGTAAACTGGATTTACAATACCTCACACAACTCACCACTAATAACAATACAGACATGCTGTGGTTTGCTACTGAAACTACTTGTGGGGAGACTGGTCAACTAGAACCATTAGTGCTAACATTCAAACCCTTGCTGCTGTAGTGGTCTCACTCCTCCCTTGTTGTCTCCTCATCAGGACGCAGTGAACTGGCTGGGCTACACCTACCTGTACGTGCGCATGCTCCGTAACCCCACCCTGTACGGAGTCTCCCATGACGACCGCAGCTCGGACCCCCTGCTGGAGCGCCGCAGGATGGACCTGGTCCACACTGCAGCCAATGTGCTGGACAAGAACAGCCTGGTCAAGTACGACAAGCGGACCGGCGCTTTCCAGGTACACACTGCTCTACACATGCACTCTGTCCAGTGGGATCAATGCAATGACACTGACCTATTGAGGCCTCTTCAAGATTCTAAGATGGTGAAAACAAAGATTATGCTATTGATATTCATATTAGATTACTTTTCTCGTCCTTCCCTGAAGGTGACGGATCTGGGTCGCATCGCCAGCCACTTCTACATCACCCATGACTCCATCCAGACGTACAACCAGCTGCTGAAGCCCACCCTCAGTGAGATCGAGCTTTTCCGTGTCTTCTCCCTCTCCTCTGAGTTCAGGAACATCACTGTCAGAGAGGTATGCAGCACTCTAGAATAGGGATGGGCACGGTTATTCAAATATCCAAATGGACGTTACTATTCGCTGACTTGGGAGAGTATTATATTGTTTAATGACAGTTTGTATGATTGCGCCACAAAAAGGATTCACCAGCAGCCTACACTGGTTTCACACGTGTAGCTTGTTGTTATTGTCGGTCAATCAAATCGCTGCTGCAATCAGAGGCTCCATGTGTAGCAAGTGAAGAGGGAGATCTGATCAATACAAAATGGAATTACAATTACAGAATTAAGTTGGCTAAATGAGAAGGAGTAGGCTAAAACAATCAACCAAGAGGTAGGCTGTTGTTTCATATGAATGGAGTTGTTGTAGACAAGGACAGGAAGCACATGCAAAAAATACTCAATTAGTTAGCTGTGCTAAGTTAGCTAGATAGATAACGGCAGCAACACGTTTTTCTATCATACCATCTGATAGTGCCTGTCTTGGCTGCATTGAATCGTTGTAAAGAAGCTAGCTACAGTAGCCATTTAAGTTAGCCAGGTAGTTAGCTAGAGTATTTAACTGGCCTGTAGCTAGCTAGCTTCTTTACAACGATTCGATGCAGCCAAGACAGGCACTACCAGATGGTAAGATAGATAACCTATGGCAGCAACAAGTTTGGCTACTTTCTTTCTCTCCCACACACACCCTTCTGCTGAAAAAAGCAGGGGGCAGCACACCGGCTGTCTCCATTGAAGTTTGAAAAGTCTTTTAGATTTTTTAAATTAAAACATGTATTTCGACTATCTGAATAGCCAGGAAAAAAAGGTGAAATCATTTAAAATGCCCATTCCTACTCTGGAATACTCTATTTAATTACCAAATCAAATGTATTTATAAAGCCCTTCTTACATCAGCTGATATCTCAAAGTGCAGTACAGAAACCCAGCCTAAAACCCCAAACAGCAAGCAATGGGGCGGCAGGGTAGCCTAGTGGTTAGAGCATTGGACTAGTAAGGTTGCAAGTTCGAATCCCCGAGCTGATAAGGTACAAATCTGTCGTTCTGCCCCTGAACAGGCAGTTAACCCACTGTTCCTAGGCCGTCATTGAAAATAAGAATTTGTTCTTAACTGACCTGCCTAGTTAAATAAAGGTAAAATACAATTTTAAAAAAGGAAGGTGTAGATGCACGGTGGCTAGGAAAAACTCCTTAGAAAGGCCAAAACCTAGAGAGGAACCAGGCTGTGAGGGGTGGCCAGCCTGTGAGGGGTGGCCAGTCCTCTTCTGGCTGTGCCGGGTGGAGATTATAACAGAACATGGGCAAGATGTTCATAAATAATAATAATCACAGTAGTTGTCGAGGGTGCAGCAAGTCAATAGCCGACCATTAGGCTTTTTCATAGCCGACCATTAGGAGTATCTCTACCGCTCCTGCTGTCTCTAGAGAGTTGAAAACAGCAGGTCTGGGACAGGTAGCACGTCCGGTAAACAGGTCAGGGTTCCATAGCCGCAGGCAGAACAGAAGGCCAGAAATGTTACTGAATGCTTTTGGCCCAGGTCTACACCAGAAACTGTACAGTAAAATGCTACAGATACATGAATGCTCTTATTTCAGGAAGAGAAGCTGGAACTGCAAAAGCTGCTGGAGAGAGTTCCCATTCCAGTGAAGGAGAGCATTGAAGAGCCCAGCGCCAAGGTATACTACTACTACACGTGTCAATGTTGACACTGTACACTGATCAATTATATGGAACACCACTGCAGTATGTATTGCTAGAGCCCTGTTGCTATGAGCCAGTTCTGAGATGTGTGTTCTTATTACAGATCAACGTGCTGCTCCAGGCTTATATCTCTCAGCTCAAATTGGAGGGCTTTGCTCTGATGGCTGACATGGTCTATGTGACGCAGGTAAGGCTACGTCCATTTGTTTGTTTGATTAGAGAGATGTTTTCAGTATGTTACCAGTATCTGACTGTTAACTATATCCTTCCTCAGAGTGCTGGAAGACTGATGCGAGCCATCTTTGAGATCGTCCTGAGCAGGGGATGGGCCCAGCTCACAGACAAGACCATGAACCTTTGCAAGATGATTGACAAGAGGATGTAAATTAACCATTGCTGTTTATTCCTAGTTTTCACTGATGAACACCTTAGTCACCAGTCCTAGTGAATTATAGTGGACAAAAATATAAACGCAACAATTTCAACGATTTTACTGAGTTACAGTACATATAAGGAAATCAGTCAATTGAAGTGAATTAATTAGGCCCTAATCTATGGATTTCTTATGACTGGGCAGGGGCGCAGCCATGGGTGGACCTGGGAGGGCATAGGCCCATCCACTTGGAAGCCAGGCACACCCACTGGGGAGCCAGGCCCAGCCAATCAGAATTACTTTTTCTCCACAGAAGGGTTTTATTACAGACACAAATACTCCTCAGTTTCATCAGCTGTCTAGGTGGCTAGTCTCAGACAATCCCACAGGTGAAGAAGCCGAATGTGGAGGTCCTGGGCTGGCGTGGTTACACGTGTGCGGTTGTGAGGCCGGTTAGACGTACTGCCAAATTCTCTAAAACAACATTAAAGGCGGCTTATGGTAGAGAAATGAACATTAAATTATCTGGTAACAGCTCTGGTGGACATTCCTGCAGTCAGCATGCCAATTACATTTCCCCTCAACTTGAGACATCTGTGGCATTGTGTTGTGCAGGTGCTTCTACACCTGCATTGCTTGCTGTTTGGGGTTTTAGGCTGGGTTTCTGTACAGCACTTTGAGATATCAGCTGATGTACGAAGGGCTATATAAATAAATTTGATTTGATTTGTGACATAACGGCACATTTTAGAGTGGCCTTTTATTGTCCCCAGCACAAGGTGCATCTGTGTAATGATCTAGCTGTTTAATCCGCTTTTTGATATGCCACACCTGTCAGGTGGATTGATTATCTTGGCAAAGGAGAAATGCGCACTAACAGGAATTTAAACACATTTGTGCTTGAAATTTGAGAGAAATAACCTTTTTGGATGGATAATTTTGGGGATATTTTATTTTAACATGGGACCAACACTTTACATGTTGTGTTTATATTTTTGTTCCGTGTACATGACGAGGCTAGAATGAAATGTGATGTTCTTCTGGTCTACTCTGTCTGAATGTTTCCCCCTCCTACACAGGTGGCAGTCCATGTCTCCTCTGCGTCAGTTCAGGAAGCTCCCAGAGGAAGTCATCAAGAAGATTGAAAAGAAGAACTTCCCCTTCGAGCGCCTCTATGACCTCAACCACAATGAGATTGGTGAGTCTGCTCTGCATTGCACCCCAAATGCCCCACCTTGATCTGGACCCACTAACACTACATACTCATTCATTCATCCCCGGTTGTTGAAGTTGTCATTGAAAGTGTTTCTGTCCCTCAGGTGAATTGATCCGCATGCCCAAGATGGGGAAGACCATCCATAAGTATGTGCACCAGTTCCCCAAACTGGACCTTGCTGTTCACCTGCAGCCCATCACCCGCTCCACACTGAAGGTGGAGCTCACCATCACACCAGACTTCCAGTGGGATGACAAGGTCAGTGGATCTGTATACTACCCTCAGGCTGTTACTGTTACTCAGGCTCAGATTAAATTAGGTTTTTCTTACTGTAACACACCCGCACATTCATACACACCCTCTCTGTGGCCCATACAGGTGCATGGCTCGTCAGAGGCCTTCTGGATCCTGGTGGAGGATGTAGACAGTGAGGTCATCCTACACCACGAGTACTTCCTGCTTAAGGCCAAGTACGCCCAGGACGAGCACCTGGTCACCTTCTTCGTGCCCGTGTTCGAGCCCCTGCCCCCACAGTACTTCATCCGCGTGGCCTCGGACCGCTGGCTGTGTGAGTGCGACACTCCTCTGGCTAGCTCTTATTAGTAACTTAGTCGATTCAAACTGTGTAAGCAAATCTAAAGTTTTGGAGGATGTCAATTGAAAATATTTCTCTCTCTCTGCACATATTTCTCTCTCAGCCTGTGAGACCCAGCTGCCGGTGTCTTTCCGCCACCTGATCCTGCCAGAGAAGTACCCCCCTCCTACTGAGCTGCTGGACTTGCAGCCCCTGCCTGTGACTGCCCTGCGTAATGCCGCCTTCGAGACCCTCTACCAGAACAAGTTTCCCTTCTTCAACCCCATCCAGACACAGGGTAAGACACACTCTGAGACTCTGAAGTGTCACCATTTGGGCTAACAGTTTCTCACTGCACCCATCTGACCTCTAAGACCAATGTGGCCCATTCAATGACTTCGATCAGGCCCATGCCTCTATACCTTTGGCGCTAACATTGTGAGTAAAATAACATGTGGTATTCTCTGTGTTTGTCCAGTGTTCAACGCTGTGTACAACAGTGATGACAACGTGTTTGTGGGAGCCCCCACCGGCAGTGGGAAGACCATCTGTGCTGAGTTTGCCATCCTGAGGATGCTGCTGCACAACGCAGAGGGACGTTGTGTCTACATCACACCCATGGAGGCCCTGGCTGAACAGGTACAGGGCTATCAAGATGGAGTGTTTTCAACTTTAACATAATGTTGTTTTTGTCTGACTTCTGATTATTCGCACTTATATTACCCATTCCTTCCACCCCGTTTAACGTCACTCGTGTGTGTCCAGGTGTTTGTTGACTGGCACCAGAAGTTCCAGGATGCTCTGAATAAGAAGGTGGTGTTGCTGACAGGAGAGACTAGCACTGACCTGAAGCTCCTGGGGAAGGGTGACATCATTGTCAGCACCCCGGACAAATGGGACATCCTGTCGCGCCGCTGGAAGCAGAGGAAGAACGTCCAGAACGTCAGCCTCTTCATCGTGGACGAGACTCACCTCATTGGAGGAGAGAACGGGGTAAGGCCATGATCCAAACTGATGAAACCTATGTATCCACATGCCTAGTGCTTTGATAGCAACTACACAATGCTTTTTTGACATGTCAAGTAAAATATATTGATGTTCATACTCACCGTCTTGCTTGAAGCCTGTGTTGGAGGTGATCTGCTCTAGGATGAGGTACATCTCGTCTCAGATTGAGCGTCCCATCCGCATCGTGGCCCTCAGCTCCTCCCTGTCCAACGCCAAAGACGTGGCCCACTGGCTGGGATGCAGCACCACCGCAACCTTTAACTTCCACCCCAACGTCAGGCCTGTCCCTCTGGAGCTGCACATCCAGGTCTGTACCATGACTGTAATGTCCTCTCAACCTGTTACATCATCAACCTGCTCTTATCCAAATAAAACCCCCATAAGGTTTTTCCATAAAATATATTATTATCTGGCTGGATAATATCATATCTGCTCAATTTACCTTAATTGTAATGCCTCTCTCCTCTCTCAGGGCTTCAATGTGAGTCACACCCAGACTCGCTTGCTGTCCATGGCCAAGCCAGTGTACCACGCCATCATGAAGCACTCCCCCTCTAAACCGGCTGTGGTGTTCGTCCCGTCCCGCCGACAGACCCGCCTCACCGCCATCGACATCCTCACCTTCTGTGCTGCTGATGTGGTCCCTCAGAGGTCAGACCCATAACCTTTACACACTTTAATCTTTCTGAGTGATGCAAGGAGTTTAATCTCTTTATGTATACAATGTTGGTAGATGTTATAACATGAGGTCTCAGAGCAGTAACAGATGTCCCTGTCTCCCTGTAGGTTCCTGCACTGCACTGAGAAGGACCTGGCTCCCTTCCTGGAGAAGGTGACAGACGGCACCCTAAAGGAGACACTGGCCAATGGGGTGGGCTACCTGCACGAGGGCCTGTCCACTACAGAACGCAGGATTGTGGAGCAGCTCTTTAACTCGGGTACAACTGGCATCTCCCTTAGACCTGCTGATATAGTACATAGTTAGAGAAAGTATAGCGGGTGATTGTTAAATGACATACTGTGTCTGGTCCTCTGTCTGCAGGTGCAGTCCAGGTTGTAGTGGCCTCACGCTCCCTCTGCTGGGGCACAAACATATCTGCTCACCTGGTTGTTATCATGGACACCCAGTACTACAATGGCAAAATACATGCGTAAGTAACACTGTTTATTTATTATATATATTTTTGGTTGTTGTAATGACTACATTTCCTAGTCTATATCACTCAGACCCCCCTGCCTCAGGTTAAGTGTGTTAGTGACCATGTCCTCTGTGTCCCCAGCTATGTGGACTACCCTATCTACGATGTGCTCCAGATGGTGGGCAAGGCCAATCGGCCCCTGCAGGACGATGAGGGACGCTGTGTCATCATGTGCCAGGGTTCCAAAAAGGTACGTCAGCAATATCCTCTTTTTCTCTCCATTTTCACTGTCACTTTTTCTTTCACTCCATCATTCTGTAATTTTAGAACCTAATCTATTTTTCTCAAATCTAGGATTTCTTCAAGAAGTTCCTGTATGAGCCCCTGCCGGTGGAATCTCACCTGGACCACTGCATGCACGACCACTTCAACGCTGAGATCGTCACCAAGACGGTGGAGAACAAACAGGACGCAGTGGACTACCTGACCTGGACCTTCCTGTACCGCCGGATGACCCAGAACCCCAACTACTACAACCTGCAAGGTGAGACAGGCACACCTACAGCACTGGCACTGCTCTCTACTGTTGAAATTCTAGACATGTAGTGTTTTTCCATACCTGTAGTGTTGTTGTCTAGGAGTCTTATGTTAATGTGCTGCTCTCCATCTCTCCCTTCCAGGCATGTCTCACCGTCATCTGTCCGACCACCTGTCAGAGCTGGTGGAGAACACCCTGCATGACCTGGAGCAGTCCAAGTGCATCAGCATCGAGGATGAGATGGACGTGGCACCTCTTAACTTGGGCATGATTGCTGCCTACTACTATATCAACTACACCACTATCGGTGAGAACTACCACAACCAACATCCCATTGTCACTAAATATGGCTTTATCAGTCACATCACCTATGCTGTGAACCACCCCATAGACTAAGCAAGTGTTAAAATAGAATACATACATTATACAGTATATAACTTGAGTTACTGATATTTTGTGTTTGTATCAGAGTTGTTCAGTATGTCCCTGAACGCCAAGACCAAGATCCGTGGATTGATTGAGATAATTTCCAATGCTGCTGAGTACAAGAACATCCCCATCAGACACCATGAGGACAACCTGCTCAGACAGGTAAACACACTAATTCACATCAATAATCATAATATGCACTTTTGCAGACTTACCCCACCCAAATAGTCATGTAGAACTGGAAGTAATGGAAAGTGTGAATTCATTGCTCACAAATACTAATCTGGAAGCATTCTATGAAATTGTCATTAATCAAGTTGTATATGTTGTTTTCAGCTGGCCCAGAAGGTGCCCCACAAACTGAACAACCCCAAGTTCAACGACCCCCATGTGAAGACCAACCTGCTGCTGCAGGCTCACTTGTCCAGGATGCAGTTGAGCGCTGAGCTCCAGTCAGACACAGAGGAGATCCTCAGCAAGGTGAATGAGAAATAAATAGATGCTTTGGTGCAGTCTACACTGTAGTAAATGGACTCTGTAGAGCAGAAAGACTCTAGTATGACCTAGTGTTGAAGAGTTCAGAAAGTAGAGGGTCAGATTTGAAGTGTGCTAGTGTTTTAAAATCTATGTGTATGGTTGTGTGTCCTGTCCAGGCTGTGCGTCTGATCCAGGCCTGTGTAGATGTGCTGTCCAGTAATGGCTGGCTGAGCCCTGCGCTGGCTGCTATGGAGCTAGCTCAGATGGTCACCCAGGCCATGTGGTCTAAGGACTCCTACCTCAAACAGCTGCCCTACTTCACCTCTGAGCACATCAAACGCTGCATGGACAAGGTAACACATCTACTACTGCCTGTTACTCTATTCATTTGTTACACTTCCATTTTCCAGACAAGGGATCATGGCCATCTTGCTTTGATGTGGATCTTGAAGCTGATCTCTCGTATTTCTCAAGGGTGTGGAGAGTATCTTTGACATCATGGAGATGGAGGATGAGGATCGTAGTGGGCTGCTGCAGCTCTCAGACACCCAGATAGCTGACGTGGCTCGCTTCTGTAACCGCTACCCTAACATTGAACTGTCCTATGAGGTGGCAGAGAAGGAGAACATCAAGAGGTGATTTAAATGGGGGTGTAGATGTAGAGGGGAATAATTGTGGGGAAATAGGTTGACTGAATATAGAGAGATCAGTACCACAGGAAAATGTTTGTTTGCTTCGGAGGTTGTTAATTATAAGGTGTTAATTATAAGGTGTTTGCTACTTACTACGACTGCTCAGTGAATCTATAGACCATTGAGAATGAGAGGAGCAGAGTAAGTGAAGGTGTCTGATCATATCTTTGTGTTTACAGTGGAGGTCCAGTGCTGGTTTTGGTCCAGTTGGAGAGAGAAGAAGAGGTGACTGGGCCTGTTATTGCCCCACTCTTCCCCCAGGTATGGATCATCACCTCCAGTTTGTCAAAGCTCCTCTAGTGATTCATTCAAAAAGCACAAACTCAACAATGACCATGTTTAACCTTTGACTGTGTTGTTGTTTCAGAAACGTGAGGAGGGCTGGTGGGTGGTGATTGGAGACCCCAAGTCCAATAGCCTGATCTCCATAAAGAGGCTGACCCTGCAGCAGAAGGCCAAGGTCTGTTTATAACCCTAACTGGACCTTAAAGAGCCAATACATGCAAGCATCTGCGTATTTTGACAGTTGCCTACATGTAGACTAGCATGTAATTGATTTAGCTTCTGAAAGCCCGAAAGTAATCATAAAGGTGAATACCCTCTGTGTTAGCAATGCTTGGCCTCACTCTGTGCCCTTTTCTCCCATTGCAGGTGAAGCTGGACTTTGTTGCACCAGTGCTGGGCGTTCACAACTACACACTGTACTTCATGAGTGATGCCTACATGGGCTGTGATCAGGAGTATAAGTTCAGCGTGGATGTGAAGGAGGCAGACAGCGATGGAGACAGTGATTCAGACTAATCAGGCATCAGATGACAAGTCATTTCTCAATTCAAGCTGGGATCAGTAGAGTTTGTTTGTTTTATACTGAACAAAAATATAAATGCAACAATTTTACTGAGTTAGTTCATATGAAGAAATAAATACATTTCTATGGATTTCACGACTGGCAATACAGATACCATCAAAAAAATGGGCCTCGGGATCTTGTATTATTGTTCATTGCCCGTAGCTTATGCCTGCTCATACCATAACCCCATCATGGGGCACTGTTTACATCAGAAAACCACTCGCCCACACAATGTATTATGATCATGCTCTTTAATATGCCACGCCTGTCAGGTAGCTGGATTATCTTGGTAAAAGATAACCGTTCACTAACAGGGATGTAAACAAAGCACAAAATGTGTGAGAAGCCTTTTGTGCATATGGAACATTACTGGGATCTTTTATTTCAGCTCATGAAACATGGGACCAACACTTTACATGTTGCGGTTATTTTTGTTCAGTGTAGATGAGTCACGTTTATGGGCTGTTATATTCTATTGTGCTTGAGGTAATTGTCAGCCCTTTTTGTTTAAATGTGCTCCAGTCAAGGATAGTGATGTGTATATAGTACCCAATTAGAGAAGTCTGCTTACATTTTTAGTAAACAAATCATAGTATATCAGAGATTGTCTCAATTTGTCTGTAACGGTTTCACAACTCTGCAATCATAGTTGGGTACTCTCTAAATAATCTGTCAATTGTCAAACTCTGATTACTTTCCCCTTAAATCAGAAGAAAGGATCCATCCATCGTGTGTAATCATAGTGGCCTCTGACTCGCTCAGGTGGAACAAGCTGGCGCCTTTCAAGACTAATTTGAATGTCATTGAACAGTCGAAATGTATTTTTTCCCCCTGGCAACAACTGATTAGTACAAATAAATTCAGTTACTCCCAACCCTGTCTGCTATTAAGAGTGAAAAGCTTGTTTTGTTTGCTGGTGAAATACCTTTGTGCTGTCATAGCTTTTCCAATAAAAATGATCCAGACTACTTTGACTGTAAATTAATATAATCTGAAGACCATCTTTATGAACAATTAATATAAAAGGTGAAAGTGAAGACATTTTCCATCAACGCTTACTAGAAGTGGTTTCTGGAAACATTTATCTAGCATCTAGACATAAGTGTGCTGAATCCCTTGATTTTATTTTCTTGATATTACAAAACACCATTGGAATGTGTATATTGTATTGTTAATCAAATACATAATTATGACATTTAGGGCCCACATTCAGTTTTGAACCACAAGTGCACAGGCAGGTATCAGTATAATGAAATCAAAACCACTCTAACCTCATTAAAACAGGTTATTGCAAGAGGGATTAATAATAAACATCATACATGACAATTTCAGTGCTGTTGGCACCCTTGACAGTACAAGGTAAATTCAGCATTGTTAAACACTGGATCTGGAAGTCCTAACTAGCCCCACATACTGTACATGTTCTCAGACCCCAGACTGGTAGTTCCAGACTGCTATCTCCCCATTGTCACTGCAGGAGACAAGGAGCCCAGCCTCCTTGGGGTTCCAGGTGATACAGTTGACATCCTGGGTGTGGGCCTTGGGTACATGGGCAGACAGGGAGAAAGCAGGCTGGTCTGGGTCAGCAGTCTCATCCTCCTTAAACACACGTACTCCGTCATCACCACATGCAGTCGCCAGGGCACCCGTCAGTGGACACCTGAGAACAACCAAAGAGTACTGACTTGGTGAATCTGGCTACATTTTAAAATATGTAAATCCGTTCAAATATAACCTACCTTCCAAAAGTTTGGGGCCACTTAGAAATATCCTTGTTTTCCATGAAAACATTCATGAGTTGCAAAAAGAATAGGAAATGTTGACAAGGTTATAAATAATAGTGTCCTTCAAACTTTGCTTTCGTTCAAAGAATCCTCCATTTGCAGCAATTACAGCCCTGCAGATCTTCAGCATTCTAGTTGTCAATTTTTGAGGTAATCTGAGGAAATTTCACCCCATGCTTCCTGAAGCACCTCCCACAAGTTGGACTGGCTTGATGGGCACTTCTTACGTACCATACGGTCAAGCTGATCCCACAGCAGCTCAATAGGGTTTAGATCCGGTGACTGTGCTGGCCAATCCATTAGACAGAATACCTGACTGCTTCTTCCCTAAATAGTTCTTGCATAGTTTGGAGATGTGCTTTGGGTCACTGTCTTGTTGTAGGAGGAAATTGGCTCCAATTAAGCAGCGTCCACAGGGTATGGCAAGGCGTTGCAAAATGGAGTGATAGCCTTCCTTCTTCAAGATCCATTTTACCCTGTACAAATCTCCCACTTTACCACCCACAAAGCACTCCCAGACCATCACATTGCCTCCACCATGCTTGACAGATGGCGTCAAGTTCTGCATCTCACGAATGTTCTTTGTGATTCGAACACCTCAAACTTAGATTAGTCTGTCCATAACACTTTTTTCCAATCTTCCTCTGTCCAGTGTCTGTTCTTTTGCCCATCTTAATTCTTTATTTTTATTGGCCAGTGTGAGATATGGCTTTTTCTTTGCAACTGCCTAGAAGGGCAGCATCCCGGAGTCGCATCTTCACTGTTTACGTTGAGACTGGTGTTTTGTGGGTACTATTTAATGAAGCTGCCAGTTGAGGACTTGTGAGGCATCTGTTTCTCAAACTAGACACTATAATGTACTTGTCCTCTTGCTCAGATGTACACCAGGGCCTCCCACACTTTCTATTCTTGTTTGGGCCAGTTTGCACTGTTCTGTAAAGGGAGCAGTACACATTGTACGAGATCTTCAGTTTCTTGGCAGTTTCTTTGCAATTTCTCACATAGAATAGCCTTCATTTCTCAGAACAAGAATAGACTGACGAGTTTCAGAAGAAAGTGCTTTGTTTCTGGCCATTTTGAGCCTGTAATCGAACCCACAAATGCTGATGCTCCAGATACTCAACTAGTCTACAGTTTTATTTTTTCTTTAAATCAGGACAACAGTTTTCAGCTGTGCTAACATAATTGAAATAGGGATTTCTAATGATCGATTAGCTATTTAAAACAATAAACTTGGATTAGCTATCACAATGTGCCATTGGAACACAGGAGTAATGGTTGCTGATAACGGGCCTATGTAGATATTTTTTTTAAAAATGTTTTAAATTTGCAGTGTCCAGCTACAATAGTCATTTACAACATTAACAATGTCTACACTGTATTTCTGATCAATTTGATGTTATTTGAATGGCCAAAAATGTTTGCTTTTCTTTCAGAAACAAACATTTCTAAGTGACCCCAAACTTTTGAACGTTAGTATATATTTCTATAAAGAGGACTCTCACCATGCAATATCATACACTGTCCGTCCATGAAACCCTGAAAGGGTACAAACACATTTCCAAGCCGTGTCAGTGCCTTCTGTAAAAAAAAAATTAAAAACTATAATAAAAAAAGTTGTTTTTCCTGACCTTCCTTTTCACCACACCATCTATGGAGCATTGTGTGTATCTTTCTCACCCTGCCCACCTTCTGGCTGACATTCTTTCCAGATCTTTACAGTACAGTCATCACTGCAGGAGGCCAGCCGCTGGCCACTTGGGTCAAAGGTCAAACCCCAGACAGTGGAGGTGTGTCCTTCCAGGGTCGCCCTGCACTCCCAGTCATCATCCTCTTCTTTATAGACACACACATTGTTGTCGTAGCTACATGAGGCGAGGAGCTGTGTAGAGAACATCACTTAGCTTTAGTGGGGTAGACAGTGAATGCAGAGTACAGAATACTGAAATTATTAGTCCAGAGAAGCCTTGCAATAGCAATGGGGTGTCATGAGATTATATAACATTGCTATTAGTACAAGGAGTGAAACAGCATATGAAATAGGCAGTACCTCCTGTGTTGGGTGCCAGACAACATGCTTGACATCCTGTGTATGAGAGTTTACCACACTCACACACTCATACTCATTCTCATTCTCATTCTCCTCATCCACTGAGAAGGAAAGAGATTGTGAGAGACTATTCAAAACTACATACAGAGAAACAGTTGAATGTTAATACTTGTTTCACGTGATAGAAATACAAAGACATTTTATTCCTATATTGATGCCGCACTAACCTTCCCAGATCCAGACGCTCTTGTCTCTACTACATGTGGCCAGCAAGTTACCGGATGGGGCCCAGGCCACACATTTGACCTCATTCTCATGTCCTTCCAACACAGTCAAGCACTGAAAGAAACCGAGACAGTGTGATGCTCTCAACTAGGGACATATCTTACCATCACCATAAATGCATATACAGTAGTAAGCTGTTCACAGTGACCAGTCCCCTCACCTCAAAATCATCATTCTTCTTTTTCCAGATGCAGGTTGTGGCATCAAAGCTGGCTGAGGCCAGGTAGTTCCCACATGGGGACCATGCCACCTTTCTGACAGTTCTCTGGTGTCCATCCTGGAGCAAGGTCTTGCATTCCCAAGAGTCACCTACACAGATAATCAAATGGGGGTCATTTTTTCCAGTAGTATGCTACTGCAACCTACAATTTGTGGCGGTCTGGCATGTGGGCATTCCTGCATCCCCCCAAGCATCCCATTGGTTCCTGCATGAAACACCGGCAACACTGTGTGCTAACTACACTGAACAATATAAACGCAACGTAAAAAGTGTTGGTCCCATGTTTCATGAGCTGAAATAAAAGATCCCAGAAATGTTCCGTAAGCGCAAAAAGTATTTCTCTCAAATTTTGTGCACAAATGTTTACATCCCTGTTAATGATTATTTCTCCTCTGCCAAGATATTCCATCTACCTGACAGGTGTGGCATACCAAGAAGCTGTATAAATATCATGATCATTACACAGGTGCATCTTGTGCTGGGAACAAAAACAGGTCACTCTAAAATGCAGTTTTGTCACAACACAATGCCACAGATGTCTCACGTTTTGAGAGAGCATGCAATTGGCATGCTGACAGCATGAATGTCCACCAGAACGTTTCCAGAGAATGTAATGTTCATGTATCTACCATAAGCCGCCTCCGTCATTTTAGAGAATTTGGCAGTACGACCAACACTTGCAAACCAAGTGTAGCCACACAGGCCAAGGACCTCCACATACAGCTTCTTCACCCAGCTTCCCTGAGAAACTGTGTCAGTGAAGCTCATCTGCACGCTCGTCGTCCTCATCATGGTCTTTACCTGACTGCAGTTCGGCATCATAAGCGACTTCAGTGGGCAAATGCTCATTTTTAATGGCCACTGGCACGCTGGAGAAGTGTGCTCTTCACGGATAAATCCCGGTTTCAACTGTACCGGGCAGATGGCAGACGTATAGCATCGTGTGGGCGAGCAGTTTGCTGATGTCAACGTTGTTAACAGAGTGCCCCTTGGTAGCAGTGGGGTTATGGTATGGGAAGGTAAAGCTACGTACAACAAACACAATTGCATTTTATCGATGGCAATTTGAATACACAAAGATACCGTGATGAAATTGTGAGGCCCATTGTCGTGCCATTCATCCGCCACCACCACCTCATGTTTTAACATA
The DNA here is from genome assembly GCF_057628025.1 of Oncorhynchus mykiss. Classification (NCBI taxonomy): domain Eukaryota; kingdom Metazoa; phylum Chordata; class Actinopteri; order Salmoniformes; family Salmonidae; genus Oncorhynchus; species Oncorhynchus mykiss. Next base: position 26,576,548 of record NC_143027.1, read on the forward strand.
ATAATGCACAGCTCCATGTCGCAAGGATCTGTACACAATTCCTGGAAGCTGAAAATGTCCCAGTTCTTCCGTGGCCTGCATACTCACCAGACATGTCATCCATTGAGCATTTTTGGGATGCTCTGGTTCAACAGCATGTTCCAGTTCCCACCAATATCCAGCAACTCCGCACCGTCATTGAAGAGGAGTGAGACAACATGCCACAGGCCTCTAAAAGCCTGATCAACTCTATGTGAAGGTGATGTGTAGCGCTACATGAGACAAATGGTGCTCACACAAGATACTGACTGGTTTTCTGATCCATGCCCTTGTCTTTTTTTTAGGGTATCTGTATTCCCAGTCATGTGAAATCCATAGATTAGGGCCCAGTGAAGTTATTTCAATTGACTAATTTCTTTATATGAACTGTAACTCTGTAAAATATTTGAAATTGTTCATGTTGCATTTATATTTTTGTTCAGTGTAGTTTGCGACACAGTGTGCACAGCAAGCTACGCCTAACAAAATAAATGCAACATCAAATCAAAATCAAAATGTATTTGTCATATACACATGGTTAGCAGATGTTAATGCGAGTGTAGCAAAATGCTTGTGCTTCTAGTTCTGACAATGCAGTAATATCCAACGAGTAATCTAGCCTAACAATTTCACAACAATTACCTTATACACACACACAAGTGTAAAGGAATTAATAAGAATATGTACATAAAAATATATATGAATGAGTGATGGTATAGAACAGCATAGACAAGATGCAGTTGGATGGTATAGAGTGCAGTATATACATATGAGATGAGTAATGTAGGGTATGTAAACATTATATTGAAGTGGCTAGTGATACATCAAGATGGCAAGATGCAGTAGATGGTATAGAGTACAATACATACATATGAGTAATGTAGGGTATGTAAACATTATATGAAGTGGCATTGTTTAACTTCTTGGTGACAGGGGGGCAGTATTGAGTAGCTTGGATGAATAAGGTGCCCAGAGTAAACTGCCTGCTACTCTGTCCCAGATGCAAATATATGTATTAGTAGTTTTGGATAGAAAACACTCTAAAGTTTCTAAAACTGTTTGAATGTTGTCTGTGAGTATAACAGAACTCATATGAGCAGGAGAAAACCTGAGACAAATCCAACCAGGAAGTGGGAAATCTGAGGTTTGTAGTTTCATTTAAGTGATTGCCTATCCAATATGCTGTGTGCCTATGGGGCCAGATTGCACTTCCCAAGGCTTCCAGCAGATGTCAACAGTCTTTAGAAAGTTGTTTAAGGCTTCTACTGTGGAAGGGTGTCGAATAAGAGCTGTTCCAACAAGTGGACTAGGCTGAGGCCAATCAGTTGTTTACTGCGCGGTCACGCCATTCCTTCTTTTTCCTCTGTAATGAATACGCTATTGTCCGGTTAGAATATTATTGAAGATTTATTATAAAAAGACCCTAAGGATTGATTGTAAACATACGACATGTTTCTACAAACTGTAATGGAACACTTGACTTTTCATCTGGATTTTGCGCTCGCGCATTGTGCCTTTGGAATAGTGAACTAAACACGCAAACAAAACGGGAGGTATTTGGACATAAATATGGACGTAATCGAACAAAACAAACATTTCTTGTGGAAGTCCTGGGAGTGTATTCCGACGAAGATCAGCATAGGTAAGTGAAGATTTATAATGCTATTTATGACTTTTGTTGACTCCACAATTTGGCGGGTAACTGTATGGCTTGCTTTTGTGGCTCAACGCTGTTCTCAGATTATTGAACATTGTGCTTTTGCTGTAAAGCTTTTTTGAAATCTGACACAGCGGTTGCATTAAGAACAAGTTTATCTTTAATTCTATGTAAAACATGTATCTTTCATCAAAGTTTATGATGAGTATTTGTTATTTGATGTGGCTCTCTGCAATTTCTCTGGATGTTTTGGAGGCATTTCTAAACATGGCGCCAATGTAAACTGAGGTTTTTGGATATAAATATGAACTTGATCGAACAAAAAATACATGTATTGTGTAACATTGATTCCTGGGAGTGTCATCTGATGAAGATTGTCAAAGGTTAGTGATTCATTTGATCTAGATTTCAGCTTTTTGTGACACCTCTCTTTGGTTGGAAAATGGCTGAATGCTTTCTGTGACTAGTTGCTGACCTAACATAATGATATGTTCTGCTTTCGCCGAAAAGCCTTTTTGAAATCAGACACTGTGGTTGGATTAACGAGAAGTGTATATTTTAAAATGGTGTAAAATACTTGTATGGTTGAGTAATTTTAATTATGAGATTTCTGTTGTTTTGAATTTGGCGCCCTGCAATTTCACTGGCTGTTGGCGAGGTGGGACGCTAGCGTCCCGAATGATCCCAGAGAGGTTAAAGTGGCTGGTGATACATTTATTACATCAATTTTTCCATTATCAAAGTGGCTGGAGTGGAGTCAGTATTTTGGCAGCAGCCACTCAATGTTAGTGATGGCTGTTTAACAGTCTGATGGCCTTGAGATAGAAACTGTTTTTCAGTCTCTCGGTCCCTGCTTTGATGCACCTGTACTGACCTAGCTTTCTGGATGATAGCGGGGTGAATAGGCAGTGGCTCGGGTGGTTGTTTTCCTTGATTATCTTTTTGGCCTTGCTGTGACATCGGGTGGTGTAGGTGTCCTGGAGGGCAGGTAGTTTGCCCCCGGTGATGCATTGCGCAGACCTTACTACCCTCTGGAGAGCCTTAGGGTTATGGGCTAAGCAGTTGCCGTACCAGGCGGTGATACAGCCCGACAGGATGCTCTCGATTGTACATCTGTGAAAGTTTGAGTGTTTTTGGTGACAAGCCAAATTTCTTCAGCCTCCTGAGGTTGAAGAGGTGCTGCTGCGCCGCCTTCACCACGCTGTCTGTGTGGTTGGACCATTTCAGTTTGGACCATTTCCATTTCAGTTTGTCCGTATTTTCCTCAAAGCGAGCAAAGAAGTTGTTTAGTCTGTCTGGGAGCAAGACATCCTGGTCCGCGACGGGGCTGGTTTTCCTTTTATAGTCCGTGATTGACTGTAGACCCTGCCACATACCTCTAGTCTCTGAGCCGTTGAATATCGACTCTACTTTGTCTCGACACTGACGCTTAGCTTGTTTGATTGCCTTGCGGAGGGAATAGCTACACTGTTTGTATTCAGTCATGTTTCCGGTCACCTTGCCCTGATTAAAAGCAGTGGTTCGCACTTTCAGTTTTGCGCGAATGCTGCCATCAATCCTCTGTTTCTGGTTTGGGAATGTTTTAATAGATGCTGTGGGTACGACATCGCCGATGAACTTGCTAATAAACCCACTCACCGAATCAGCGTATTCGTCAATGTTGTTGTTCGCCGCAATGTGGAACATATCCCAGTCCACGTGATCGAAGCAATCTTGAAGAGTGGAATCCGATTGGTCGAACCAGCGTTGAACAGACCTGAGTGCAGGAGCTTCCTGTTTTAGTTTCTGTCTATAGGCTGGAAGCAACAAAACAATCAGAATTGTGGCAACCAGGAAATGGCGGAGCGATTTCTGCAATGTGGATCTTTAAAAACCAATATAAATATAAAGAGGTGCCTGCTAATGCAGAAATGCCCACATGCAGGAACACCCCCTTCAAATTTTTGTTTTGTTTCCGCGGGCACATGCTGCTTTTAATGTTAATTTCACAGCGGATTTGTCGTATTTACCTTCCCTTCCCCATATCCGAATGGCTCGGTCACCACCGCATGATGCCAGCAATGTGCCTTTGGGGTTCCATGCCACATACCAACAGCGGGAATCTGGATGCGCATTGAATTTCTGCAGAAGGGCCACAGTGTCGTTCATTGCTAGCAAGCTGCTATCTAGCTAGTGACTTGTTATTGGCAACTGATAATGCTGCTACCAAAACAGCAAGCTAGTCGTAGCTATGCAAACGTCATACACATAAACAAGGAAGACAGCTAATATCCACTTTAAATACGAGGTTTGTATATGGTATTTGTAAATAAATTTCGCAACTAACGTTTTACCAAAAATACTCCATCAATGTGCTAGTTTCTCTTCCTCTCCGTAGGTAAGTGCTGCCAATCTAAAGTCCATTCGGCTCATTACTGCCACTATCAGTACACGATGATCATTGCATGTTTTATGGACACGTTGTACCAAATGGCCAAAGTGTAACTGCAGAATATCCCAGTAGGTGGCGGTATTAACAACAAATGTACCTTGGTCTGGTGTAACATTAAATCTAAAAAGAAGAAGTGATGATGAACAAGGAAACAATTTTACAGGAAGATAGCTAGTTACTTGGCTGCCTTTTGTTTTTAGCGTAATATCGTTAGTATGCTTCCTCCTTTGGGCGTTTTAGATTACTTGAACAGATTGTGAGTATCATGTCTTCAGATTTGATATATTATGGGTGTCAGTTCACGTTACAATTTGTTTGAAGTAAATCAACTAGGATTTTAGACTGCTAGCTAGCTTCTGCTGCTAACAGGCCTACGTCGAGGTCTGAGCTTTGTAGCTAGCTAGACTGAAAATTATTGTTCAATTTGTTTTGTTGTTGAGTAATTTAGCTAAGAGATTACGCATTGTGAATAGACTTAAACCTATTTATTTGACACATTGTTACCAGTTGACCTACACTAACGTTATCGGTTTTAGTTAAGTTAGCTGATAATTTCACAGACAGAAGGACGCTTTGTCAAAACAAAAGCTGTCTGTCATTTGAAGACTGACTTAGCATAGCTATAAATCAGGCACTGACTCCTGGTTGACGGCCAAGTGGGAATTGGATGACAATGTATGCACCACCGGGTACCACTGTCCCCGGAAGCCGGCGAAGGAGAGGGGGTACTGCACTGCCCAAGCAGCCAGAGCGAAGCCTGGCATCTGCCCTCCCCGGAGCACTGTCCATCACGGCTCTATGTACGGCCTTGGCCGAACCAGCTTGGGTCCGAGTTCATGGAGGGACGTGTCCCAAGCAGGAGCTTGGAGTGGCTGATGTCCTGGGATACATTGACCCAAAACTTCTGGAGGGTAAGTAATGATTTTGCCAACAGTGGCTCAAAGCACCTACTACCTGTGGTTTGTGTTAACTATCACCAACTTCTTCTTCAGATTATTGTGTGAACTCCCAGACCATCTTGCTGCTAAGGGTCATTGCTGCCTTCTGCTTCCTGGGCATCCTATGCAGCTTGATAGCTTTCCTTTTGGATGTCTTTGGGCCCAAGCACCCTGCCCTCAAGATCACCCGCAGATACGCATTTGCCCACATTCTCACAGGTATGAATGGATTTGGGCCGTGGACAAGAGAGGAAATTAGCGATTCAGCTAAAGTTTAACAACGATTTCAAGGCAAAGTATAAACTAGGGCTGGTATGATACCAGTATGGCAATATTTTTCCTATGGCAAAAATGGAAACACAAAGCAAACTTGGTCCTTTAAAAACCTGCTGTATGTAAATATTGTGTGCTATAGCTTGGAAAATAAATACATGTGACTCTGGATGACATATTGATGTTTGTTTCCAACGTTAGGGCTGTTTTGCTAAATAAGTTCAAAATAAATGGTTTTGTTTCTCTGCCACGATACTAATGAGTATCACAATAGTGGCCCTAGTAGAAACAATGGAAATCAAATAATCCCTTTCCTTTTTCCCCTGCCTGCTCTTTCTTTTTGTGGTTTTAGTGCTGCAGTGTGCCACAGTAATCGGGTTCTGCTACTGGGCCTCAGAGCTCATCTTGTCGCTACAGCAGCAGCATAAGAAGTACCACGGATCACTCATCTATGTCACGTTTGCCATTAGCTTCTACCTGGTGGCGGGGGCTGGCGGCGCCTCCATTCTGGCCACAGCTGCCAACCTGCTGCGCCACTACCCCACAGAGGAGGAGGAGCAGGCTCTAGAGCTTCTCTCAGAGATGGAGGAGAGCAGTGAAACATATCCTGCCGATTATGACATTGCCAACCAGTTCCAGCCGCCTCCTGCATACACGCCTTAATGTAGCCAGCCCGGCCACTTCTTTCTCTTACATCCATGCTTCTCTATGAGCACGTCTATTGGCCTTGTCTCAACACCTACAGATATGTGATCCAAAAACTGTACCCAATGGATATTCTCTGCAAATACTCTGCTTTCTATAATCAACATTAACACAAATGGACACACTTATTTCTTGATTGTGGGTGCTTGAGTGCATGAAAGCTTCCTTTTACGGTGGCAGAGATTCAATACTTGATTCGTGTTTTCACCACTGAAGCTTGGCTTTTAGGAATTTGCATGTATATGTCATTAAGGACTTGACCCTTACATGTAAAGCAAGAGAAACTGGCAATATATGGGGTGTTATTTTAAGAACTGTTATACGGTTTGGGTCTACACCTGGTTTATTGAATGATCAGATATGGCGTGAGACTCAACATAGTGTATGACAGTGTTTTAAGTCATGGCTTAACAAAGGTCAAGTTCGGAAGTTTGGGCTTTCGAGAGTGTGGCAGTAGTATTGGGCATTGGTTTGAAGTGTTAAATGACCGCTTAACATCGATCATTTGAGTGAAGTCTTTTGACTTGCCTGCCATGTGATTATAATTGGACATTTTATCAGTTAAACCTGAAAGGCACCGAGGTTAAACACACTGAATTTTAGACATTTATTTCTCAATTGAAATGGACCATTATTTATTAACTGTCTGTCCCTGCCTGGTGTGGTAACTTTTTTTTTATGTGAATGCAAGGCACTGTTTTGCATTTTATTTAGTCTTAACAGTTGTGCAGTTCTGAACTTGGAAGTCAATAGGTTTTCCATATTAAGTAAGATTGGTTAGTCACAGTAGTAGTAAAAATAGTTATTTTACATAAACATGGCCAGTGATTGAGGCCCAAATTGTTATGAAAGTAATTAATGGAAAGCCATGAGAAATGTAAAGTTTCTCATGGTTTTGAAATGTACGTTATTCACATTTTTCAGATGTTGGACAAATAGAGGAACATTATTTTCTCTTTTTAACAACTGTCAAAAAGGGTAGTATGCCATTGTAGATGTAGACTCATCCTCTGTCCACAATGCATTGGTCATTTCATAAATTCAATCATTTCACTCAAATGTATCCAACTGAATGACAACTTTTTTATTTGTACTTTGTGATTACTTAACTTGAGTTATGTGTGTTGTCTGTGCATGAGTTCTTCCCCCTGATCCTCAGGATTGTGAGAATCTTATTGAAATCTTTTGGGATGGAATACTTCACACAAGTAATCTCAACTTGTGTTAGGATTCAGCCTTTTTTTCATGTGAATAATAATCTAGTTGTACAAGTGATTTGTTGCTCTATTGTTTATTTTGATATTGTTTCTTTTATTTTAGCCTTTCTGCTTTACTTTTCATAAGTGTGTAGAAATGTTAAGTAAAATATTGTGGACAGTTTATATATAAAGCTGGTCGTATTCTAAATAAAAAATAAATGTCCAATTTTGTTTTAACTAATTGCATTCAATCTTAGAACTAAAAATGAAGAGATTCATTCCAAAACGCGCTATATATATATATATGCAGTTTCAGAAATGTTGGCCAATTAGCATTTTTTGGTTTAAAGAGCTTATGAAAGAGATTGGTGTATATTTTTTTCCCCATATTAGTATTATTAAACAAATACATTTCACTAAATGGTTTCATTTCAGAGGGACAATTTTTGCAAAATTATATATGTCCAGAGAAAAGTGCTGCAAGGTTTTACACAGTCACATGTTTTAAAGAACTATGCAATTGAATAATACAGTAATATGAGATCTGTATGTAAAATATACAAGATATGAACATTCCATTCCAGCTAAACAATGGATCTAAGCTATAGTGTTTTGCGAGACAACCAATTTTTAATACACACATCTGGAATCAGTGTTGTGGAAACTACTCTGAATAAATAGTTTACCAAGCTACCAATTACTTCATACAGGAAGAAGTTAAGCTACACTAAAGCTACTCTTAAGAAAAAAAGTTTACTTAACTAAAGTTACTTAGAAAAAAATCTAATAAAATGTATTTATATAGCCCTTCGTACATCAGCTGATATCTCAATGCAATGCAGGTGTAGAAGCACGGTGGCTAGGAAAAACTCCCTAGAAAGGCCAAAACCTAGGAAGAAACCTAGAGATGAACCAGGCTATGAGGGAGGGGTGGCCAGTCCTCTTCTGACTGTGCCGAGTGGTAGATTATAACAGAACATGGCCAAGATGTTCAAATGTTCATAAATGACCAGCATGGTCAAATAATAATAATCACAGGAGTAAATGTCAGTTGGCTTTTCATAGCCGATCATTAAGAGTATCTCTGCCGCTCCTGCTGTCTCTAGAGAGTTGAAAACAGCAGGTCTGGGACAGGAAGCACGTCCGGTGAACAGGTCAGGATTCCATAGCCACAGGCAGAACAGTTGAAACTGGAGTAGCAGCTCGACCAGGTGGACTGGGGACAGCAAGGAGTCCTCATGCCAGGTAGTCCTGAGGCATGGTCCTAGGGCTCAGGTTCTCCGAGAGAGAGAAAGAAGTAGAGAATTAGAGAGAGCATACTTAAATTCACACAGGACACCGGATAAGACAGGAGAAGTACTCCAGATATAACAAACTGACCCTAGCCCCCCGACACATAAACTACTGCAGCATAAATACTAGAGGCTGAGACAGGAGGGTCAGGAGATACTGTGGCCCCATCCGATGATACCCCTGGACAGGGCCAAACAGGAAGGATATAACCCAACCCACTTTGCCAAAGCACAGCCCCCACACCACTAGATGGATATCTTCAACCACCAACTTACCATCCTGAGGCCGAGTACAGCCCACAAAGATCTCCGCCATGGCACAACCCATGGTTGGGGGGCGCCAACCCAGACAGGAAGATCACATCAGTGACTAAACCCACTCAAGTGACGCACCCCTCCTAGAGACAGCATGAAAGAACACCAGTAAGCCAGTGACTCAGCCCCTGTAATAGGGTTGGAGGCAGAGAATCCCAGTGGAAAGAGGGGAACCGACAGCAAGGGCGGTTCGTTGCTCCAGAGCCTTTCCGTTAACCTTCACACTCCTGGGCCAGACTACACTCAATCATATGATGCACTGAAGAGATGAGTCTTCAGTAAAGACTTAAAGGTTGCGACCGAGTCTGCGTCTCTCACATGGGTAGGCAGACCATTCCATAAAAATGGAGCTCTATAGGAGAAAGCCCTGTCTCCAGCTGTGTGCTTAGAAATTCTAGGGACAATTAGGAGGCCTGCGTCTTGTGACCTTTTACGTGTAGGTATGTACGGCAGGACCAAATCAGAGAGATAGGTAGGAGCAAGCCCATGTAATGCTTTGTAGGTTAGCAGTAAAACCTTGAAATCAGCCCTTGCCTTAACAGGAAGCCACTGTAGGGAGGCTAGCACTGGAGTAATATGATACTTTTTTGGGGTTCTAGTCAGGATTCAAGAAGCCGTATTTAGCACTAACTGAAGATTATTTAGTGCTTTATCCGGGTAGCCGGAAAGTAGAGCATTGCAGTAGTCTAACCTAGAAGTAACAAAAGCATGGATGAATTTTTATGCATCATTTTTGGACAGAAAGTTTCGGATTTTTGCAATGTTACATAGATGGAAAAAAACTGTTCTTGAAAAAGTCTTGATATGTTTGTCAAAAGAGAGATCAGGGTCCAGAGTAACACCAAGGTCCTTCACAGTTTTATTTGAGATGACTGTACAACCATTAAGATTAATAGTCAGATTCAACAGAAGATCTCTTTGTTTCTTGGGACCTAGAACAAGCACCTCTGTTTTGTCCGAGTTTAAAAGTAGAAATTTTGCAGCCATCCACTTCCTTATGTCTGAAACACAGACTTCTAGCGAGGGCAATTTTGGGGCTTCACCATGTTTCATTGAAATGTACAGCTGTGTGTCATCCGCATAGCAGTGAAAGGTAACATTATGTTTTTGAATGACATCCCCAAGAGGTAAAATATATAGTGAAAACAATAGTGGTCCTAAAACGGAACCTTGAGGAACACCCACAATTTACAGTTGATTTGTCAGAGGACAAACCATTCACAGAGACAAACTGATATATTTCCGACAGATAAGATCTAAACCAGGCCAGAACATGTCCGTGTAGACCAATTTGGGTTTCCAATCTCTCCAAAAGAATGTGGTGATCGAGGGTATCAAAAGCAGCACTAAGGTCTAGGAGCACGAGGACAGATGCAGAGCCTCGGTCTGATGCCATTAAAAGGTCATTTACCACCTTCACAAGTGTAGTCTCAGTGCTATGATGGGGTCTAAAACCAGACTGAAGCATTTTGTATACATTGTTTGTCTTCAGGGAGGCAGTGAGTTGCTGCGCAACAGCCTTTTAATTTTTTTTGAGAGGAATGGAAGATTCGATATAGGCCGATAGTTTTTTTATATTTTCTGGGTCAAGGTTTGGCTTTTTCAAGAGAGGCTTTATTACTGCCACTTTTAGTGAGTTTGGTACACATCCGGTGGATAGAGAGCCGTTTATTATGTTCCACATAGGAAGGCCAAGCACAGGAAGCAGCTCTTTCAGTAGTTTAGTTGGAATAGGGTCCAGAATGCAGCTTGAAGGTTTAGAGGCCATGATTATTTTCATCATTGTGTCAAGAGATATAGTACTAAAACACTTGAGTGTCTCTCTTGATCCTAGGTCCTGGCAGAGTTGTGCAGACTCAGGACAACTGAGCTTTGAAGGAATACGCAGAATTAAAGAGGAGTCCGTAATTTGCTTTCTAATAATCATGATCTTTTCCTCAAAGAAGTTCATGAATTTATTACTGCTGAAGTGAAAGCCATCCTCACTTGGGGAATGCTCCTTTTTAGTTAGCTTTGTGACAGTATCAAAAATAAATTTCAGATTGTTCTTATTTTCCTCAATTAAGTTGGAAAAATAGGATGATCGAGCAGCAGTGAGGGCTAGTCGGAAGACTTCCAGTTTGGTGTGGCGCAATTTCCGTTCCAATTTTCTGGAAGCTTGCTTTTCAGAGCTCGAATAGTTCCTGTATACCAGGGAGCTAGTTTCTTATGAGAAATGTTTTTGGTTTTTAGGGGTGCAACTGCATCTAGGGTATTGCGCAAGGTTAAATTGAGTTCCTCAGTTAGGTGGTTAACTGATTTTTGTCCTCTGACGTCCTTGGGTAGGCAGAGGGAGTCTGGAAGGGCATCAAGGAATCTTTGTGTTGTCTGAATTTATAGTATGACTTTTGATGCTCCTTGGTTGGGGTCTGAGCAGATTATTTGTTGCAATTGTAAACGTAATAAATGGTGGTCCGATAGTCCAGGATTATGAGGAAAAACATTAAGATCCACAACATTTATTCCATGGGACAAAACTAGGTACAGAGTATGACTGTGACAGTGAGTAGGTCCAGAGACATGTTGGACAAAACCCCCCAAAATGTTCACTTCTTCCAAACTTCTTTGGTAAAAAATGTATCTAAATCTGAAATGTCATAGGGTACAAATTGCAAGAACAGAACACTGTAGTCAGATGTTAACTAAATGTGATTTTGCCTGTTACAGATGCAATATGCAGAAATCGCTATGCCATTTCCTGGTTGCTAAAATTCAAATAGTTTGCCTAATTAAAAAAAATTCTGACAAAACAAGCATAGTGTAGTGTTGAAATAGAGCATATAGAACAGATCTAATGCTTCTTAGAATTGCTTTCAATGAGAGTGATATCGACAACTCACATTCCAAAGTGAATTTGCTCGGGTCGCAAAAAAAGTTACATATTGCAGATTTAAACACAAAGTGAGAATTAAGCTCACAAAAAGTGTTTCACGTGAGAATTAGGCAGGTCTGAAGAAAGAAAATTCTTACCTACCGTACGCCCATATTTTTTTTTTTGGGGGGGGGGGGGGGAATAGGGTAGTGTGTAGTTCCAGTAGTTAGCTATACCTCTACATGGCAAAAAAAGTAGCCTAATTAACTACTGAAAACACTACCAAAATTTGAATTTAGTTCCAACTACCACCAAGCTACTGCAAAATGTAATTAAATTACTAGTTGAACTACATGTAGTTTTACCACTGCCCAATAATGTCTAAAATCTATTAATTTAAAATCTGAGAAGAGATATTTTACAGACACATAAAGGTAGCTAGCTACCCATAAGCATTTATTTCTGATGAAAAAACACGTGAAAAATTGGTCTATATGATGTTTTGGAAATAAACTGTTACAGTGGAGGCTGCTGGGGGGAGAATGGCTCATAATAATAGCTGGGATGGAGTAGAATGGAGTGAAAGGAATGGTATCAAACCCATGAAAACCATGTTTTTAATACCATTCCATTTACTCCATTCCAGCCATTATTATGAGCCATTCTCCCCTTAGCAGCCTCCACTGCTATTCAAATGTAGGCTGCACACAATATTTATGCAATCATGTGTGGATGTCTTGAGCCATGTGTGGTCTACAGTATAATTAGGAATTAGAATACTAGAATGGACATGAACCTAATTATGATGGGATAAAGGTCAGGGAGTTGGTCAACCATGGTTTGTCTGTGCTGTGATAAGATATTGTGTAAAATAATGAATTTGAAGAATCTATCTGCACTATATGTTTGTTAGCTAGCTATCCAGACAGTTTTAGAGGAATGATTCCATACATTTTTCACATTAACTGCCAATATGCCAGCATTCCATTCAAACAATGCGGTCACAGCAATAGACTGGCTGAGATCAGTTGATAGGACTTGGGACAAGTTGTAGATGCAACAAGTACTGATATTTGGTACGTTCGTAAATTCACTCTGGAGTGCCAGAGAGCACTCAGAGTGCGCTCTGGGCGTTCGTATATTGAGAGCGTTGTCAAGATTGTCCGTTTGTAAATTCAGAGTGTTTCACTCTCGGAGTGTTTAGAGCGCAACCTGGAAGCTCCTGCCGAGGAGTAGGGTTGATCCGAGCGTTCTGACCTCACAACTGCAGTCAAGCACCCAAGCTAACTGGCTAAAGCTAGCTAGCTTGTAAGCTACTTCTAGACATAAATGAGAGAACACCTCACTCTAACCATTTTACTTGCCATAGCAGAGCTGGTTAGGCTGTTTTCATGGTATCCAGAGCGTTGGTGACTGTAACTGTGCTGCTGGCAACAATTTAATAACGTTTTTTTTGCCGATGTTTACTGACACCGGCCAAATTCAACGGGTGTTCAGCTTTCGTAAATGAATCAGTTATTCTGCGCTCTGGAACACTCAGAAGAGAGTCAGAGCGAATTTACGAACGCACCCATTGTCTCATATAATAGCACACACAGTTTTCCAAGAAAACAAAAATGCAGACATTTAGGGTATGTTTACATATATTTTATAGGATATTTATACAGAAAATGTGTATAAAACCTATTTCAACTGTATTTATAATTAGATGACAATATTTTAGGATGACAATACTTATATTACACAATTTCTAATATCCTGCCTTACTTTTATGTTCCTGCATAAATAAAATCAAGGTTATGCCTCTACTGCCATTTATTCCAATTTGAATGGTTTGGAGGTCTCATTGACCAATATGGCTGTCATTTTAACTCCATTCTGGAACTTTGAGGGATTATGACATTACCCCTCTAGTAATTTAACAGGACCTATGCTGACTGTCGGTCGCTATGGTAACGACTGTTTTGTTGACGGGAGGCACAATTGAGACATCAGGAAGTAAGTCGAGCAGTGCGGAGTCCAGTCTTTTGAAGCTGAAATTTTTAAGATAAGAGAAATGTCAGCATGAACAGCCTAATCAGGACCTATTGGCCTATCTGAAAAGTTACGTATTTTTTCATGATCGTGGTTCTCTGCCATATGTGGCTCTTGGTGCTATTAACTTAGGCTACCATGCTGCTAAGAGATATGTAGCCTAATTTTACCCAGTGGTGGGCTTGGACTGAAATATGTGCTGGTACTTGTTTAATTTGGGACGGTACTTTTTATATTTAGGTGAACGAACTCTGCAATACTTTTAAGCTAATATTCTATAAGAAGTGCACTAACTCATGCAGTGGACAATTTTAGGTACCGGTAGTTCACTACATTTCGGTGAGCTCCTGCCCAAGTCAAGCACTGATTTTACCATTTTAAAATGTCAAACATTGTTAGCCAGATTCATATATAGTGTCAAGTGGTACGTTAGCTAATAGACAGGCGTGTTGTATTTTCTACTATCATGTCAAAAAAAGCAGTCAGGAACCTGCCCCACTGGTCCCATGTCGGATGTCACCGAAAATTACCCCGTGACTGGCCACCCAATCCTCCACAAATGATGGACCCAGAAAGTTTAACTTTTCAATGCACCATGGATTCTGACATTAGACGAGTGGCATCATTGAAGAAGGATGTTTTATTCCTACAAAAACAGCACAGAGAAACACTGAGGAAACTGCATGAGGAAATCGAAGAATTAAAACGTGAAAATAAAGGTATACAGTTAAATGCATCATGAGTATCCTAGTAGGCTACTGTATTATTAAATAGTGTTGTAACAGCCCTAATAATTGATTTATTCAATTTGCAGAACTGCACTATCAATCGATAATGGAGCCACAACAATCTGAAGGTATGAGTAGGCCTATGCCTGATATTTTCTTCTGTAGTTTTTTTCCTCCCACACAATCATGTTATTGGGGAACAAATTGTAAGTGTCCCTCCCTATTGAAATGTATTCTTATACCCCCCCCCTTTCCTCTTGTGGTTTAGTATCTCCAAGATGCAGATCTCAAACACAACAGCCCAGCTACACAGAGCAGACCAGCCACCCTCTGCATGGTCTGCCATCTCCATCAGCAAATCTAAGGTAATCATCACACTTAACACCCATATAATATCTTTCTTACATATCATTAATAATAAAATACTTTGGTGGCAGTGTTGATTGAACATTCTCTTTATTTTCACTCGCATGCAGAGTGGATACAGCAAGCACATCTCATCTTTTAAGATCAGATTTAAATGCAAAATCAAAAAGGGGGTTGATCACATCCTTGCTTCCCCTGCGGATTGATGGTGGTCCATTTCACTCCCCCTATGCCCCCACCCTGCAGGAGTGTGAGGTCATCATCAGACAGCTCTGTAAAAACAACAACTTGCAGTCCCAGGAGGTAGGCTACAGAGAGGACCCTACTGTATCATGTTCTGCTCTCATTCCATGTCAGCATGTAAGAACACCATGTCACATTTAATCTTAGAATGTTAAAACTCTCTTCTCTCAACTTGTTTTTCAGCTGCTACGTGTGAAGGCCATCCTCAAAGACTTAATAGTCAACAACAAGAAAATGTCCCAAGAGGCTTACACACTGACCAAGGCTTACCCCTCTGATGCAGACAGGTGAAATAGCCTACAGAATTTATCAAAATGTTTGGAAAAACTCATCCCTAAAATAGTCTTCATATTGAATTATTTATTTCAGAGACAAAGACATTGGAATGTTTCCAAAACTACCTCTCAAGTCGCTGCCAAAAAAACTGTAAGTCAGTCATGCTATTTATAGTGTTATTAATGTGCTCCATGATATTACTTAAAATAAGCATATTATTTTTGCCTTCTGAAGGCCCCCAGCCCCGATTGGCATGAGAGAAAGAGTCATCTTGCCAGCCATCAAACAGAGCCTAAACTCCAGAATAGAAGAGAGGCAGAAGAAGGCACAAGCTGTGCTGAGATCCCGTCTGAGAAGAGTGGTGCAGTAGGACACAGCATTATCATCACAAAATATGCATCCCTCAGTTTTGAACTGAGTGTGTTGTCTGTGAATAAAGTAAAGGTGTCAAGTCTGTGAATGATACACTCTTGAGTTCCATCTCACTAACTGTTTTTTGTATTATTTTTTTTATTTCACCTTTATTTAACCAGGTAGGCTAGTTGAGAACAAGTTCTCATTTACAACTGCGACCTGGCCAAGATAAAGCATAGCAGTGTGAACAGACAACAACACAGAGTTACACATGGAGTAAACAATAGACAAGTCAAGAACACAGTAGAAAAAAATAGTCTATATACATTGTGTGCAAAAGGCATGAGGAGGTAGGCGAATAATTACAATTTTGCAGATTAACACTGGAGTGATAAATGATCAGATGGTCATGTACAGGTAGAGATACTGGTGTGCAAAAGAGCAGAAAAGTAAATAAATATAAGCAGTATGGGGATGAGGTAGGTAAATTGGGTGGGCTATTTACCGATAGACTATGTACTGCTGCAGCGATCGGTTAGCTGCTCAGATAGCAGATGTTTGAAGTTGGTGAGGGAGATAAAAGTCTCCAACTTCAGCGATTTTTGCAATTTGTTCCAGTCACAGGCAGCAGAGAACTGGAATGAAAGGCAGCCAAATGAGGTGTTGGCTTTAGGGATGATCAGTGAGATACACCTGCTGGAGCGCGTGCTACGGGTGGGTGTTGCCATCGTGACCAGTGAACTGAGATAAGGTGGAGCTTTACCTAGCATGGACTTGTAGATGACCTGGAGCCAGTGGGTCTGTCGACGAATATGTAGCGAGGGCCAGCTGACTAGAGCATACAGGTCGCAGTGGTGGGTGGTATAAGGTGCTTTAGTAACAAAACGGATGGCACTGTGATAAACTGCATCCAGTTTGCTGAGTAGAGTATTGGAGGCTATTTTGTAGATGACATCGCCGAAGTCGAGGATCGGTAGGATAGTCAGTTTTACTAGGATAAGTTTGGCAGCGTGAGTGAAGGAGGC
The DNA here is from genome assembly GCF_057628025.1 of Oncorhynchus mykiss. NCBI lineage: Eukaryota > Metazoa > Chordata > Actinopteri > Salmoniformes > Salmonidae > Oncorhynchus > Oncorhynchus mykiss. Next base: position 26,593,253 of record NC_143027.1, read on the forward strand.
TTTGATGCGGAATAGAAAGCCGACTCTAGATTTTATTTTAGATTGGAGATGTTTGATATGGGTCTGGAAGGAGAGTTTACAGTCTAGCCAGACACCTAGGTACTTATAGATGTCCACATATTCTAGGTCGGAACCATCCAGGGTGGTGATGCTAGTCGGGCGCGCGGCCGTGACCAATAAAATTAACATGAGTGTAAACTGGATAGTTCAGGACCCTGTTCAATACTTCGATGTCAAATAATGTCACATTCTGGTACATTCAGAATAAAACCATTTATTCAATACAAACATAAAAATGACATTAAGAACAACCAAATGTGCAGATATATTTTTTTAAACCCAGTTGGAACAAAACATTAAAACATTTATTTAAAAAATGCAGATGTGCTCCAAATGTACAGATTTACAGCCGCTCCTTACGTATAGTACAGGCCTCGAATCTTTTTTTATTTTCCTTTTTTGGTTACTGTAAAACAGTTCCAGTATAAAGTACAGTTTTGTCATTACATAACAAAAGTCAGGACACATTTTTGTGCATAAAATGTACAACAATAAATGGAGACTTCTTATTCCAACATATAATTGATCTTAACTGAGTATATTCACAGTGTGGTTTTCACATCAATGAGGTGAATTTGCATGTAAACATTGTTGCATATCAAAACCCATGTTAATAAATATACAATAATGCTAATTATGCTTGTAGTACAAAAGATAAAAAATAATGATTACAATATATATAGTACTTAATCTCAAACCATATTGTTATTCTTGATCTCTAATAATTTAATATATGCTTAATTTGGGAATATGTTTAACCATATTTGTGAACAGTGAACTACCTTATTTTTGACAAAGGTAAAGCAAAGATGATACACAACCTTTCCCTGTCATGAACAACATAAGATATTTTTAAATTCAAGTCAAGAAATGTCAGCATGAATTCTTTTTCATATGATCGAGTATTAGGACGTTGAGTTTTTAAATGGTACCAAAAATATAAGGTTTAATTGTCTAGGGCTACAGTACATGAACACATTTACACTGTTAACTCTTACAAGCAATCACTCAACACTTTCCTGTTAGTCTGAAATACTCTGCAGAGAAAACTGAGGATGATTACAAACACATAAATGAGGGAGATTCACCTGTGACAAGATTGTAATTGGGAAAGTAATAAAAAAAAAAACGTTTTTCTACCCACTGTAACAATGCAATACAAAGATGAAGCCTCGCTCACTCAAAGCACAATCCATTTCCCTTGGGGATTGGTGACTCTAAATGCAAAATAGTGGTTGTGTTGATTACACAAAACACAAGAAATATAAATATCCAACATCTCATAATAGGCTTCAAACAGATCAAAGTATTATTCTGTGTCAATAATGATGGCACACAACACAAGTATCAATATCTGTGGCAATTGGTGTGTACAATGTGCGCCGTATGATCAAGCAGCATATCCGGTCTGTCAGTTGGCATTGTTCTGTCCACAGAAGATCCAGTTGAACTGTTGAGGATATGGATTTTGTACATATAAAAATTAGGTATCATGAAGCTTCAATAAAGATATCCAGCATTTATCGAGGACCACAGTGCTGTAGTATGTGCATCTGAGAAACTATTTACTTCCTTTCTTTGAAATATCTGAAACACAAAATGATAGAATACAGCACACTGTTAAATACATTCCCAGGACAAACAATACATCAAAATACTGCAAGATAGTCATTCCATTAGCTAGTACTACCTGCTGTTGTCCCTGACAATTTTCATCCATCTGTTGTGAAATTGTGCATTGCTTAAAAAGACAGCATTGTAAAATTTAAAAAAAAAGTGAATGTACAATTTCACAACAGAGAGGGATGAAAACTGTTAGGGACAAAGGCAGGCAGTGAGAGGTCAAAGAGAAGGTGAGAGGGTAGCAGTAGCAGGCAGAGAGGAACGGACCAAGGTGGGCAGGCGGTTAGAGGAGCGCTGAGTTGGAGTCTGTGTCGGGGGGGAGGCAGGGATCACTGGTGCAGGAGGATCCCTGAGCGCGCCTGTACTCCTGGTACTCCAGGCGGAGTGCGTTGAAGCGCGCCTCACTTAGGGAGCGACTGTATTGGCAGCGAGGTGGGTTGGAAACTGGTGAACTGACTGAGGGGCGGGAGGGAGAGGAACAGCATGGAATGGGAGAGTCATGGGTACAACTCACATCACCACAACCACAACAAAAGGCACAAATGAATTCACGCATGATATGATACATTCAGTGTGGTGAATAATAACATACTATTTATTCTCTTACCATTCCTGTGGCGGTCCTGTAGGCCAGCCGCAGAACGGGGTCGATCATGCCTGCCCTCCCCCCTGCCCCGTCTTACCCCTGCCTGTGGCTTCATTGCCTCCAGGACTTCCGAGTCCACACAGACATCAGTAGAATCCCACTCATAACTCTCATCAACTGATGTGTTCCTTCTATTGACAGACACACAAAACAAGTGGTCAGTCAGACATACACAGGACAATAGCATTAGTTTAACAAAATATATCAATAACATATTTGCAATATCCTACATTTTTTGGGCTGTGAAGAAATCTGTGTGATGTTGGACTGGTGCGGTAGTTTCACCTTTTCTTTCTCCGCTCAAGTAGATCCATCTCGGCTCTGTGTCTCTGTGTCTCACTTTCCTCGGTTGTCTCTGGGGAGCTGAGAAGGGTGGGAGTGATAGAGAGGGACTGGCGAAGGAGGCCAACGCTACCTCTCCCACTGCTCTGACTGGCATAACTGGCCCTCCCTCCTTCCCTGTTATCGCTCATCTCCACCTCTGCCCCTGCCCCCTTACCCATCCTTCTCTCTGCTTGTCTATGACTGTCTACATCTCTGGGTGGGAAAGGGCCACCATGGTAGGGTGAGGGCCAGCTATACATCCGGGGCAGGTTGGGCCTCGGTGGGCCCCTCTTGGACTCTATCGGCCTGGGGTAGTCCCCCCTCATGCCTGGTCTGGGTGGGTACTTGTCTGGTCTGGGTGGGTACTGGGGTATTGAGAAATCCATAGGGACATATATGTGCTGTACAGACCTCAGGGCATCCTGATATGTGATAGGTGACCTGGATGCATCAGGATAAGCACTGGCCTGTCTACGCAGATCAGATAGGTCTCGTCTAGCAGAGCCAGGGGGTTGACTTGGCGGGTACATGGAGGAGCTTAGGTAGGTATAGGAAGAACTGGATAGGGATCTGTTATACCGAGGCCTCTCCAGGGATCTTTCAGCATACCTAGCCCTTTCCAAGCTGCTTTCACTCGGCCGTCTAAAAGGGACACCTTCTTGCCACAAGGGGCCTGGCCTGGAGAAGGAGGATGCAGGGGTGCGTCCTAAACTATAGGACTTGACCTGGATGTCTGAGTTTGGGAACTTATCCCAGTAACATTTCTCTGAGACATAAGTCCTTGGGCTTTCAAAATGCTCCCATTTCTGTGACCCTAAGCTGATTGACTTCTTCAGAAATGGACGAGGCTGTCCCATGCCTGAGAGTGTTCTGCAGGGGCCGATGCTCAGAGATTTCTTCATGAATGGTGCACGGGGTTGATGGATCTTAGAGGCTATTTTATTAGTCCTGTTGCCCTGAGAATGAAGTCTTTGGGCTTGTTCTGAATATGACTCGGCAAAAGTGTCAGGGTGTTTTGACACAACGTCTGCCATGCTTTTATCTGCACTAACCAACGTCTTGACTGGACTTAAACCCCTTCTCGATAGTTGTCTCTCTGAGGCTGTGGTCTTTTGACTAATCAGTGGTTGCGACTGCTCATGGTTGTGATGATAACTCCCTGTGAGTTCTGAACCAGGTGATTGTTTTTTTGACCAGTCTGGAATCCCAGCTTTGTGGCTTGAATCTCTTGCTTCCACTTGCAGAGAGTATCTGTAGGCTGGCTTCTCAACTGCTTCTGAAGTTCCTGCTTGACCAACAGAGTGTCTGTTTTCTAAAAAAGAAACTTTTTTTGGGCATGAACTTGTCTCAAGGTTCTCCTGCACATGAACTGCCCAGTCTTTTGGAACCACGTCTGGCTTACCTTCCAGAGAAGTCTCTGTCTGTGGCTCTACGCTTTGGCAAGTAGTGACTGTGAGTTCAGATTCATCCCCAGAGTCATCCACACTCATCTCAATGAAACCCGGGAGGCTCAAATACTCCAGAATTGCACTTGTCTGCAGTGGCGACATTTTGGGAGCCTGGTTTGTCTGCTTGTTCTTGAAAGACTCTGAGACTCTGGCAACAGAGAACTGGGACTGGTCACTATCACACTCTTCCAGAAGAGTTAAGTGGGAAATGTGACTGGGGCTGTCACTAAAAAGCGCCCTATCACTCCTTCTGGAGTGTGTCCTGCCACACTCTCTCTCCTGCTCAGGGTATAACAGTGAACTCCGAGGGTCATTCCCAATCTTATCATCTATCACTTTCCCTTTGGCCCCTGCTTTGTGGAGCTCATAGGGTAAAGTAGAATAACTAGAAGGACTCTGATTTACTCTCTCCCTAAGGCCATCTATTGTCTCTGTTTTCTCAGACAGACTATATGATGCAGTGCCTGGGTAAGGCTGAACAGGACTTGTGGCCCTTACTCGATCTGCTGAAACAGATCTCACACTTTCAGCTGCTGGCTCCAGATGCTGTGTACCACAAGCAAAGGACGATCTTAGTTTTAAGGCACCTCCCCCTGGTTGCTTCTTTTCCCTCCAGCCTTCCTCAACCATAGAGCTTCTACGATACGTGTCCTGCTCTCTTTCTACAGTTCTGTCAGGATTCCTCGACCTGGCTCTGCTTCTGGCTGTTCCTTGACCAATAGGTGGGCTTTCTGATGTAGGGGAGAGCAGAGATAGAGTGGTGCATTGAGTGGCTGGGGAGCATGAGCAGTCTTCAGGTAGCGAGTCCTTCATGGCCGACCCAATGTGACCTTGGTGAGGATGTTGGACCCTTGGTGTCGTGCTTTCTAAGGGGCTCTGCACTGGGATAAGGCTGTTGATAGAGGTGACTGGGCTGATGTCCCATTGGATGTAGGAGGAAGGGAGCCGGTCCATTGGGCTGCTCGTGTTCCCAAAGTAGCAGGCCCTTCTATAGTCCAACAGCTGATGGGTCTGCCCGGAAGCCCGGTGGACTTTGGGACGTAAGGTAATGTCTTGTGGCTTCCATATAGGATCCTCAGCCCCTGAACTATCCGGTTCCCTGTTAGGGCTTTCTGCCTTTTCAGGCTGCCTTTCCTCTTTCTCCCGCTCCCTTGCCCTCTGGCTGGCGGTATAGTTCTCCAGCTCCCTCTCCATCTCCTCCCTCTCTTTGGCCAACTGCAGACACTTGCTGAGGTTATCCCGCTCTTGTTCACTTGTATCAATCTGTGAGACCAGCGTGCTGGCATTAGTCAGCTGGCTCTCTCTCCCCATGGTATGGTAGCCTGCTTGGTGATGCCTGTCCCTCTCCAGCTGTCTGGCTCTCCTGCCCAGGCTGGGGAAGATGTCCTCTGGGTGCCCAGCATGGTATCTTTTCAGGGAGTCACAGGCTCTCTTCTCACTGCTGTCAGAGTAGAAGCTGTCTCTCTCCAGCAGAGCCTCTGAGATGCCCTGATCGTCATCAGAGTGGAAGCAGCCGTGACGGGAGAAGTTCCTGGCCATGGCCCTCACTCTACCCGGGGAAGCAGGGGGCTTGCTGAGGTCTGTAACTTCCACTGTAAGGTAGGAGTCCTTTCTCTCTCCCCTCTCAGAGCTCAGACTGCTGGACTTTGGAGAGTCTTTGAAAGATGTCTGATTGCTCCCTGTGCCGCTATCTCCCCCATTGGTTTTGGTTTGTAGGAAGACTGTTTTCACGTTTTTCTTCATGTTGGAAAGAGTAGACCCCTCTAGCAGGGGCTGGACAATGAAACGTCCATCTGGGCCTCTTGAGATGGACTCCAGCGGAGAGGGTGAGGGGGCATTACCCCCCAGGTGGCTCTCAAAGATGGTGTAGTGGGGTGGGGGAGAGGAGCTGGACAGGAGCTGACTACGCTGGTCCTGGTACTCTCCACGGCTGCCTTTATCAAAGGAGGAACGGTCAGACTGGGAAGATGAGGAGTTGGGGAAGAAAGACAGGGGAGGACACAGCTTTATCTTCAGAACGCTGTCAGGGCTGTCAGAAGGCGAGCGAGCTCTGAGGAAGAGAGGAGAGTCATAGGAGAAGTGATGAGTTCAGTTGAACAGAATAAGACAGGATAGTGCAATATTACATTATTGTCTCAAGCTTAAAATAACAATATGTAAGGATGCATTCAGTGGCTACAAATTGCTATGCTTTTTGTTATGAGAAGCAGATAAACACACATTAATATGCAATGATTCTTAAAAAAGGGCACATAAGAATGGAAAATGGGTTGGTTAGAATGCAGCCAATGCAATGAGGGAAATATGCTGGTATGGATGGGCACTTACTCTGGAGAAGGACTCTTCTGGAAAGCAGAGGGGAGATCTGGAGGAGGGAGAAAAGGTCAAACAATGGCACATATAAAATAAACAAAAATGGTGTCAACTGAAATAGATTAACATGCAATTACATGAAAAGGAACCAGGCTTTGGACCAGCTCTCAAGGCTTTGGAAATCCAGCTTAATAGGCTTTGAAAATACTTTAGTTGCTACATCTGTTTTTGGACATAAATTAATTATATATACACATTGATTCTTGAAGAATATAACTTATACACAGTACCAGTCAAAAGTTTGGACACCCCGACTCATAAAAGGGTTATTTTTTTACTATTTCCACATTGAAGAATAATAGTGAAGACATCAAAACTATGAAATAACACATGTAGAATCATGTAGTAATCAAAAAAGTGTTACAAAAATCAAAATATATGTTATATTTGAGATTCTTCAAAGTAGTCACCCTTTGCCTTGATGACAGCTTTGCACACTCTTGGCATGATTTCAACCAGCTTCATGAGGTAGTCAACTGGAATACAATTCAATTAACAGATGTGCCTTATTTAAAGTTAATTTGTGGAATTTCTTTCCTTAGTGTGTTTGAGCCAATTAGTTGTATTGTGACAAGGTAGGGATGGTATACAGAAGATAGCCCTATTTGGTAAAAGGCCAAGTCCATATTATGGCAAGAACAGCTCAAATAAGAAAATAGAAACATGAAGGTCAGCCAATACGTAAAACTTTGAAAACTTTGAAAGGTTCTTCAAGTGCAGTCGCAAAAAACCATTAAGCGTGAAGATGGAACTGGCACTCATGAGGACCGCCACAGGAAAGGAAGACCCAGAGTTCCCTGTGCTGCAGAGGATAAGTTCATTAGAGTTACCAGCCTCAGAAATTGAAGCCCAAATAAATGCTTCACAGAGTTCAAGTAACAGACACATCTCACCATCAACTGTTCAGAGGAGAGTGGGTGAATCAGGCCTTCATGGTTGAATTGCTGAAAAGAAACCACTACTAAAGGACACCAATAAGAAGAAATTACTTGTTTGGTCCAAGAAATACCAGCAATGGACATTAGACCAGTGGAAATCTGTCCTTTGGTCTGATGAGTCGAAATTTGATATTTTTGGTTCCAACCACCGTGTCTTTGTGAGACGCAGAGTAGGTGAAAGGATGATCTCTGAATGTTCCCACCATGAAGCATGGAGGAGGTGTGATGGTGTGGGCGTGCTTTGCTGGTGACACTGTCTGTGATTTATTTAGAATTCAAGGCACACTTAACCAGCATGGCTACCACAGCATTCTGCAGCGATACGCCATCCCTTCTGGTTTGCGCTTAGTGGGACTATCATTTGTTTTTCAACAGGACAATGACCCAACACACCTCCAGGCTGTATAAGGGCTATTTGACCAAGAAGGAGAGTGATGAAATGCCTCATCAGATCACCTGGCCTCCACAATCACCTGACCTCAACCCAATTGAGATGGTTTTGGATGAGTTAAACTGCAGAGTGAAGGAAAAGCAGGCAACAAGTGCTCAGCATATGTGGGAACTCCTTCAATACTGTTGGGAAAGCATTCCAGGTGAAGCTGGTTGAGAGAATGCCAAGCATGTGTAAAGCTATCATCAAGACATGTACTTTGAAGAATCTAAATCTAAAATATGTTTTGATTTGTTTAACACTTTTTTTGGTTTCTACATGATTCCATGTGTTATTTCATAGGTTTGATGTCTTCACTATTATTCTATAATGTAGAAACAAGTAAAAAATAAAGAAAAACCCTTGAATGAGTAGGTATGTCAAAACTTTTGACTGGTACTGTACATGTATGCCTCATGAGCTCAGCTCAACTCAATCAGAATCCAAAATAAAAGCTTGTTTTATTCCAATGTTTGTTAACATGGGAAACTCTGACAATATGCTTCAAACTATCATTTTGATATGTTGGATGGTCAGTACATTGCATCAATAGCTATTTCTATGAGTGGTAACATTTCTCCAGGCCCATCTTTCAGCTTTCCATTCCTTTGTTATTGTTTCAACTGCAGATTGCCCATTTAAAGATAACCTCTCATAAAACACTTCAATGGATAGAACGCTTGAAATTCTTTCTCTTTTAGTATCAGGGAAATGTTAGGATAAAGCAGTCTTTACCATCTCTCCTCTTCCTGCGAAGATGGGCTCTTCTGTGACTCATAACACAGACTGTCACCAAGGAGAGTATGATTGCCAGGAACAGGAAACACACTCCACCCAACACACCAGCCAATAAGGGCTCAGGGACAAACTCCAGGAAGCCTGGCCAGACAGGGTACATCTCCATGCCTGCAACCACACCAGGCACAGTGTGTTAGTAATGCACTAACAACACCGTAGAGACAGCCATGCTTTTGGCTAACAATCAGTGTAATACATGTATCAACATAATGACTACTGTCAAGAGTCATGACTATCACCAAGCACAATTTATATAACTGTTACATAATGTTTAGAGCTGTTTAGTCTTTGTCACGCCCTGATCTGTTTCACCTGTTTCTGTGATTGTCTCCACCCCATCCAGGTGTCGCTTATTTTCCCCAGTGTATTTATCCCTGTGTTTCCTGTCTCTCTGTGCCAGTTTGTCTTGTATGTTAGTCAAGTCAACCAGCATGTTTTTCCCCGTTCTCCTTGTGCGATTCTCTTTTTGATAGTTTTCCCGGTTTTGACCCCTGCCTGATCATCTTGCCTGATCATCTTGCCTGCCCTGACCTTGATTCTGCCTGCCCTTTGGTACCTTTTGGACTCTGAACTGGTTTTGACCCTTTTGCCTGTCCATTACCATTCTCTTGCCTTACCCTATTGGATTACTAAATATTGTAAGACTCCAACCATCTGCCTCCTGTGTCTGCAACTAGGTCTTGCCTTGTGTCATGATAGTCTTAGCTTTATAACATAACCAGTGTTTCTATAATACAGTTGATCAGAGCTGGCTGTACAGTAATGATACTAACCTGTGGTGTTCACATTGACAGACTCACTGGGCTCACTCAGTAGCTTGTTACTGCGAGACACCAATCTCAGATCATAAATGCAGTCCTGAGAGGGGAGAAGGACACGTGTTCAATAAACACAATTCTGGGCAACATACAGTGGCTTGTGAAAGTATTCACCCCCTTTGGTATTTTTCCTATTTTGTTGCCTTACAACCTGGAATTAAAAGTTGGATGGGTTCCGCTGGTGTACAGCAATCTTTAAGTCATACCTGAGATCTGGGCTTTGATTAGGCAATTCCAAGACATTTAAACGTTTCCCCTTAAACCATTCGAGTGTTGCTTTAGCAGTATGCTTAGGGTCATTGTCCTGCAGGAAGGTGAACCTCCACCCCAGTCTCAAATCTCTGGAAGACTGAAACAGGTTTCCCTCCAGAAATTCCCAGTATTCCTTTAATTCTGACCAGTTTCCCAGTCCCTGCCGATTAAAAACATCCCCACAGCATGATGCTGCCACCACCATGCTTCACTGTGGGGATGGTCTTCTCAGGGTGATGAGAGGTGTTGGGTTTGCGCCCGACATAGCATTTTCCTTGATGGCCAAAGAGCTCAATTTTGGTCTCATCTGACCAGAGTACCTTCTTCCATATGTTTGGGGAGTCTCCCACACCAAATGTGTTTGCTTATTTTTTTCTTTAAGCAATCACTTTTTTTCTGGCCACTCTTCCATAAAGCCAAGCTCTGTGGAGTGTACAGCTTAAATTGGTTCTACGGACAAATGCTTAAAGTGGTTCTACGGACAGATACTCCAATCTCAGCTGTGGAGCTTTGCAGCTCCTTCAGGGTTATCTTTGATCTCTTTGTTGCCTCTCTGATTAATGCCCTCCTTGCCTGGTCCGTGAGTTTTGGTGCGTGGATCTCTCTTGGCAGGTTTATTGTGGTGCCATATTCTTTCCATTTTTTAATAATGGATTTAATGGTGCTCCGTGGGATGTTCAAAGTTTCATATATTTTTTTATAACCTAACCCTGATCTGTACTGTGTATGTCCATTACATGAAATCCAAATAAAATCAATTTACATTACAGGTTGTAATGAAACAAAATAGGAAAAACCCCACGGGGGGTGAATACGTTTGCAAGGCACTGTATCTGAAAACACATTAAAGCTTGCAAGTCATCGTCTTCAGATTACAGTTAATGTACTTTAAAGTACTTTTCATTGCACCTCATTTATCTAATAGTTAGTGTCTTCATTCATTTTGCCAAGGTCCAAAATTATAATTGCCTCTCACCCTCAGTAATCCTTGTACGAGTAGTTCACTCTGGTTGGCCTTCACAGCGCTGTTGAGAATGACCCATTGGCCTCTGTTCCTCCGAGCCTGGAGGACATACCCAGTGAGGGATGTGGCCTGAGACTCAGGAGCATACCACTGTAGAACAATCCCAAGCACCGTCTGATTGGCTGACAGGAACGAGGGAGGGTCGATAGTTGGTAGAGTGGTGACCACTGTGGGTGGATCTGTTGGTAGGGCTGTGGAGGAGAGACAGGATAAGATCAGACTTGTACATACAAAAAAATGTAGATCAGTGTCCAATACAGATAAATTAAAGAGTGCTTTGTCAGTTAAAACTTGTACTGACCCTGCGTCCTGACAGAGGTGATTTCACTGAAGGGCCCAGAGCCCAGTTTGTTCTGAGGCAGGACACTGAACTGGTAGCTGGTGCCAGCCAGCAGCCCTGTCACCAAAAGGTGGAACTTGGACGTGGGCACTGGGAGAGATGCCCACTCATGTTTCCCTCTGGAAGCCTGCTTAACCCTGGGGCCAAGAGGGAGGGACTCAGAGATTTAAGAACCATAACAAAGAAGAGAATGGCCAGTGTCATTCAAATAAACATTGAGATTAATTACTAACCAGATAGTAAACTTCTGGGTGTATCCTCCATCAAATCCAGGTTCCCAGGACACATTGGCTTGGTTCATCCCGGTGCTTACTGACACGAATGAGGCAGCATGAGGGCTGGTGCCTGGGGGGGAAGATGAGGAGGGCAATTTGGCATACACCAGTGGAACGGTATACCCTGTTTACCAATGTACTACAGAATGGCATGTCTTGCCATGTTACTCCATGCAGAGGTCAACTCACCCAGAACCAAGACCACAGTGCCAGTGTTGACAGTGGCCACGCGGTTGGTGGCAAGGCACTCCCAGCCCCCCTGGTGGTCTTTCCTGAGAGGCTTCAGGAGGAGGGAGCCATTGGACAGCACAGTGTATGTGGAGCGAGGAGTGGGACCAACCTATGAGTTGAGAGAGCAACAACAGAGATGAGCGTAAACAGACAGAGAGAGAGGGCTATGCTCTCTGGGGTTCCATCAGCTGTGTCTATTAGGGACATATCACCTTGCTCCAGGTGATATTGGGAGAGGGGTCTCCATCTGCCTCACATGGGATGACTAGCTCCCGGCCCACCTCCTGCAGGTACTCAGCACGAGGGGACACAGAGAATGAGGGCGGATCCTGCGGAGGGAAAGACAGTTTTAAGTCCATACCAGACCCACAGGCAGCAGGGTTTTCTATGACCAGGGAACAGAGGCCTGTAGACCAGCCTTACCTGCAGGATAACCTTAGTGGGTTCAGACTGGCCCATGGTTCCATAGCTGTTATAGGCAGTACAGGTGTACATGCCCACTGCATCGTCATTGGCTGTGGCTATAAACACTGAGCCCTCAGAGTTCACCTTCCAGCCAGGGACCTGAGCAGACATAGACAGAAGGAGAAAACAAACATGAAATACAACATAGATCAATCACATATATTCTATGTATTAGGATTCATGTTTCCCAGTGTGAATACCTACATTGTCAAGGTTTAAATTGTTCCCATCTTTGGTCCAGTTGACAAAGAGCATGGGGGGCTCAGCCTGGACTGGGCAGAAGATGGCTCCCCTCATGCCCGTAGGTAGATACGTTTCCCTGGGCATCCGGCCCACCCGAGCAGGGTCTAAGAGAGACAAAGGAAATATATATACAGTAAGTCACTCTCCCAGAGATGGAATATAACACACAGGCCAGGAAATCAAGACATGCATACAGTAGCCATAGTCAACCACAATTCTTACGTTTGACTTTGAGGTGTGCTGAGGCAGAGGGTGGGGTCATCAACCCATTGGTTGGTGTACAGGTGTAAATCCCAGTGTCCTCTGGGACAAGACTAGGGATGAGGAGTGTTCCGTCCACTAAGATCTTCACACGGGTCTTGAGATAGCTGAGAACAAAACACACACACATCACAACCTGGCCTTGAGTGTCTTCTTAGTTGCAATATGCTCCATTGTCTAAGAATTACCTGTGGTCACAATGCTACTACTGGTATATAATTGACTCACTAACAATCAAATTAACTTGTATTGTAGAGGCAAACGCTTTGTGAGATTACATAGAATCAATGCAATGGGCTTGGAAACATAGATACACATCATAAGACAGTATGCTTCTCACATATCCCAGTCAGTGGAGGCTCCTCAGAGAAGGAAGAGGAGGACCATCCGTTTTAGATAAAGCTATACTAAATATATTCAAATGTCATTAAATAGTTTATTAAAATACACTGTTTTGCAATGAAGGTTTACAGTAGCCTCAACAGCACTCTGTAGGGTAGCTGTAATAATGAGACGGTGAGTCGGAAGCAAGTGCAGGTGAAACGTTTTAATAAAACAACAAAACCAAGAACACGACACGAACATCATACAGAATGACACCTCACCAAAGGGAAGCATCAGGGAGTTTTTTTGTTTTTGTGTTGGAGGTGATGTCGGGTCCGGGTGTCAGGACCGAGGCAACCGGGGAGGTCTCAGCCAGCTCATCAGGCTCACACTCCTCAGCTGGTTCGTCAGCTGAGGAGTGTGAGCCTGATGAGCTGGCTGAGACCTCCCCGGCAGATTTCTGCGCCTCAGCGGAGGCGACCGGTTCACTCCTGATCCCCGGGATCGTCGTGGTGGCTGCGGCTGGAGCCGAATGCGCCGGGGAGGGGACTACTGTCACGTATGCTCTCTCTCCGACGCTCTAGGTCGCCATGCTCCTGCACCTCAGCTGGATCGACAGGTTCCCACGCCTTAGCAGAGGTGACCAGTCCGCTCCTGATCCCGGGATCGTCATCTTGGTCAGCGTCCTGCGGCTGGAGCCACGTGTCGGGTAGGGGGTACTGTCACGTGTGCTCCCTCTCTGGCCTCTAGGTCACCAGGCTGCTCGTTAAGGCGCACACCTGTCACCATCGCTAAGCGCATTAGCGCAATATGACACTCACCTGGACTCCATCATCTCCTTGATTACCTGCCCTATATATGTCACTCCCCTTCCCCAGGCATAATTGCTTCTGTTTCAGTTTTATGTCTGTGCATTGTTCATGTTTTGTATTATGTTGTGTTTATTTATTACAACACTCACTCCCTGAACTTGCTTCCCGACTCTCAGCGAACATCGTTACAGTAGCGACCACCGTAGTCGGAGGACAGCTAGCTTCTGTCCTCCTCTGGGTACATTGACTTCAATACAAAACCTAGGAGGCTCATGGTTCTCACCCCATTCCATAGACATACACAGTAATTATATATTGCGGAGGACATCCTCCATCCTATCAGAACTCTTGCAGCATGAACTGGAATATTGTTCACCCAATCAAAGGATCAGAAAATTAATCTAGTACAGAAAGCATTAGCTACAGCTAGCTAGCACTGCAGTGCATAAAATGTGGTGATTAGTTGAATCAATGAGAGAGAAAGACAATAGTTGAACAGTTTTGAACAAATTAATTTATTCCAAAAATAAAGAAGCAAGAAAGAGATAGAGAGACAGATTTCATATTTTTTGTTAACTTTCAGTTTCACTTACTTAGCTAGCAAATGCAGCTACAGTTGAAGTCGGAAGTGTACATACACTTAGGTCATTAAAACTTGTCTTTCAACCACTCCACAAATTTCTTGATAACAAACTATAGTTTTGGCAAGTCGGTTACGACATCTACTTTGTGCATGACACAAGTCATTTTTCCAACAATTATTTACAGACAGATTATTTCACTTATACTGTATCACAATTCCAGTGGGTCAGAAGTTTACATACTCTAAGTGTTGACTGTGCCTTTAAACAGCTTGGAAAATTCCAGAAAATTATGTCATGGCTTTAGAAGCTTCTGATAGGCTAATTGACATCATTTGAGTCAATTGGAGGTGTGTGTACCTGTGGATGTATTTCAAGGCCGACCTTCAAACTCAGTGACTCTTTGCTTGACATCATGTGAAAATCAAAAGAAATCAGCCAGGACCTCAGAAAGAAAAATTGTATACCTCAACAAGTCTAGTTCATCCTTGGGAGCAATTTCCAAATGCCTAAAGGTACCATGTTCATCTGTACAAACAATAGTACGCAAGTATAAACACCATGGGACCACACAGCCGTCATACCGCTCAGGAAGGAGACATGTTCTGTCTCCTAGAGATGACCATACGTTGGTGCGAAAAGTGCAAATCAATCCCAGAACAACAGCAAAGGACCTTGTGAAGATGCTGGAGGAACCAGTCCTATATCGACATAACCTGAAATGCCGCTCAGCAAGAAAGAAGCCACTGCTCCAAAACCGCCATAAAAAAGCCAGACTACGGTTTGCAACTGCACATGGGGACAAAGATAGTATTTTTTCAAGAAATGTCCTCTGGTCTGATGAAACTAAAATAGAACTGTTTGGCCATAATGACCATCGTTATGTTTGGAGGAAAAAGGGGTACGCTTGCAAGCCGAAGAACACCATCCCAACTGTGAAGCATGGGGGTGGCAGCATCATGTTGTGGGGGTGCTTTGTTGCAGGAGGGACTAGTGCACTTCAGAAAATAGATGGCATCATGAGGCAGGAAAATTATGTGGATATATTGAAGCAACATCTCAAGATCAGTCAGGAAGTTAAAGCTTGTTCGCAAATGGGTCTTCCAAATGGACAATGACCCCAAGCATACTTCCAAAGTTGTGGCAAAATGGCTTAAGAACAACAACGTCAATGTATTGGAGTGGCCATCACAAAGCCCTGACCTCAATCCTATTGAACATTTGTGGGCAGAACTGAAAAAGGAGGCCTACAAACCTGACTCAGTTACACCAGCTCTGTCAGGAGCAATGGGCCAAAATTCACCCAACTTATTGTGGGAAGCTTGTGGAAGGCTACCAGAAACATTTGACCCAAGTTAAACAATTTAAAGGGCAATGCTACCAAATACTAAATGAGTGTATGTAAACTTCTGACCCACTGGGAATGTGATGAAAGAAATAAAAGCTTAAATAAATCATTCTCTCTACTTTTATTCTGACATTTCACATTCTTAAAATAAAGTGGTGATCCTAACTGACCTAAGACAGGGAATTTTTACAAGGATCAAATGTCAGGAATTGTGAAAAACTGAGTTTAAATGTTTCTGGCTAAGGTGTATGTAAACTTCCGACTACAACTGTAGCTAGTTTAGCCTACTCAAACACACTGCTCAAACAGAGGGATGCTATTTTAGCTAGCTGGCTATAACTATCCAACACAACACTGGAACTCTTCCAAGTCAAGGTAAGCTTTTGGTTTTACTAATTTATTGCCATCGGGGCCTGCCGGTGTAAGTGCTAAATTGCTTACTGGCCATACACTGTAACGTTACTGCATGATTGTAGAGGGTTTACAAACGCATTAGTTCTATTAGCTATTTTGATGATGATGTTGCTTTAGCTTATATGGTGACAACAATGTAGGCTGTGCATAGCGGTTATGATATGGTTTGGCTTGGATTATTATTTTTTGCCTGGTCACATACAGCTGATGTGTTGTGCATTGAAGTGCACAAGGGAATGGAAAAGGTGAGATGAGGAGAAAGCATAGATGCGAGAAGGAATTCAACATGGCTGCTGTGAAAGTGAACTGTGTTTACACGTGATCAGGTGTGTATTCATTCCGCCGATTCTCTTGAATAACGTTTCTTAGACGGAAGCAAATGGAATGAAACGGGGATAAACATACCAGAATTTGTCCAATAGAAACTCTTGTTTGCAACTGTTGGACTAATGATTCCACCCTAGATCAGCTAGATGCAGGCAAGAGTGTGCAATGCAGTATTAAATGTGTTGCTGTCGGTCCATGTGTCTGTCACCTAAAAGAAAATATCTCGACCTGTGTGCACCTACATTGTAAACTTTCATTCATAGGCTAGGTTGAAGCAACCTCATGATGGATATAGGGAAATTTGAGTATAATGTACTGTAGTAGCCTAAACCTATCGCTGTCACATTAAAGTGGGTGAATGGAATATGAATGTTATCCAATATGCTGTAATAAAATAAGGCCATGCTTATGAAAATAAAAAAGCTTGTCCTCCGTCATCTTAAACTGCACTGACCGCCACTGATCCCAGTAGCTTCTGTAGTTTGTGTTTCTACTGTAGTTTGTGTTTCTGTGCGTTTCTGTTGTAGTTTGTGTTTCTACTGTAGTTTGTGTTTCTGTGTGTGTTTGTGTTGTAGTTTGTGTTTCTACTGTAGTTTGTGTTCCTGTGTGTGTTTGTGTTGAAGTTTGTGTTTCTACTGTAGTTTGTGTTTCTAATGTAGTTTGTGTGTTTACAATGTGTCAAAGTCAACTCACTCGATATGGTAGACATTCTGTCCCTGTTTCCACCACTCATAGGTGAGGTTGGAGGGATAGGCCTCAGCTTGGCACTGCAGAACTGCATCCTGGGATATGTTGAGGGTGGTGTCCTCTGGGGCGATGATGATGAGTGGAGGACCTATTTTGAAGTTGGGAGAATTTAAGTTACTGCATACATGTCTTTTTCTCTGGTTGTAAAACAAGTGAGTCATACTGATAAACTTAATGATACAGGTATGCGGACACAAATAACAGCTGAGGATTTGATGTGACAAGAACAGTGCATTTATAGACCATACACCACTAGATGGAAGTGTCACAGTAGCTCTGGGTCTGTATCCACAAAGCATCTCAGAGTAAAAGTGCTGATCTAGGATCGGTTTAGCCTTTTAGATTATAATGAATAAGATTATATTGACAGATCCTAGATCAGCACTCCTACTCTGAGATGCTTTGGGGATACGGGCCCTGATAGTAAAATGGCGCCGGAGGGGAAGGCTTATCGGCTCTTAACTAACCATGCTATTTTGTTTGTTTATTTGCGTTGTTCGTAACTTGTTTTGTACATAATGTTGCTGCTACCATCTCTTATGACCGAAAAGAGCTTCTGGACATCAGAACAGCGATTGCTCACCTCAAACTGGACGAAGAGTTGTTCTTCAATAAGTCGAACGGGAGGGATTTAATACAGACACCCAACCAGGCCCAGATACCCGTTATTTGCTGGAGAAGAAAACGCAGATTTCGCGGAAAGAGATCAGGGTGCTTGTGAGGATCAGGCGACGAGTGGCTAATCTTCCCATGCCTTCCGTCCTGCTAGCTAACGTTCAATCGCTGGAAAATAAATGCGACGAACTGAAAGCACGTTTATTCTACCAACGGACATTAAAAACTATAATATCTTATGTTTCACCGAGTCGTGACTGAACGATGACATTAAGAACATACAGCTGGCGGGTTATACACTCTATCGCAGGACAGAAACGTAGCCTCTGGTAAGACATGGGATGGGAGCCTATGCATTTATGTAAACAACAGCTGGTGTACGATATCTAAGAAAGTCTTGAGGTTTTGCTCGCCTGAGGTAGAGTATCTCATGATAAGCTTTAGACCACACTATCTACCAAGAGAGCTTTCATCTGTATTTTTCGTAGCTGTCTACATACCACCTCAATGAGCTGTATACCGCCATAAGCAAACAGGAAATCAGGTATCGAAGCACCAAGTCTAG
This sequence comes from Oncorhynchus mykiss, assembly GCF_057628025.1. Taxonomy (NCBI): domain Eukaryota; kingdom Metazoa; phylum Chordata; class Actinopteri; order Salmoniformes; family Salmonidae; genus Oncorhynchus; species Oncorhynchus mykiss. The sequence goes on from NC_143027.1 coordinate 26,611,535, forward strand.
GTCCAAGAGGCTCATAAATAGCTTCTACGCTCTAGCCATAAGACTCCTGAACAGCTAATCAAATGGCTACCCAGACTATTTTCCCAGAAAACATATGTTCTTTAAGTTGGCTTTCTGTTAAACTAAAGGCAGAGGCTGCGGATCCGTAGGTAACCACCCTATCCCAGCCCCCAAGAACCCTTTTCCCCAGGGACGCATTCAGCAGGACGCAATGTTTTGGAACGTTCAGAGAGAAATATGTGTTGTAGAGCAAACATGCCTCTCTGACATGTTGAACAAGGAATCACGTAGGCTCTATTCATGGCATTCCTATCTGCAATGTTCAACAACATTTGGCTACTGAACGTGGCCCAGTGCTGAAGATCGGAATCACGTTCTGTGCACGTGTTTCTTTACCTCTAATTTACTCACATATTTTTGTGGTCAAGTTTTACAGGTGAAATATTGTAAGCTGACATATGGAATTGTTTTAAGAAGGTCCTACCATGGATAATTTAGCTATTTGATTTTGAATTTTAGGACACCTTTAGGTATCAAACTAAATATGTATAAATGATTTGATAAAATATTGAATTTGGCCTTTACCACTATAGCCCATAGAAACACATTGAACAAGACATTCCTAAATGGCAAAATATATATATATATATATATATATATATATATATATATATATATATATATATATATATATATATATATATATATATATATTAATGAATATATATATTTGTATAATTTTATATATAGATAATTATACGAATTGAGGCTGTCTTGAGGGCAAAAGGCGGTGCAACTTAATGTTAGGAAGGTATTCCTAATGTTTTGTACACTCAGTGTATGTACTTGCTAATACCCTGAGATCTTGGAGTTGCAGAAATTATGTAGCAAAAATGTAAGTGTAGGGTAAAGGCAAGCACACTAGGTGGAGACAGTATGCTTTGTGTGGTCAGTGTAGGCTCTTTCTCCCTTTCTCCAGGCTCCTCTCCAATGAGAGACATACAGTGGTGAGAAAGACAGGGGTACTGAATCCTTGTGTTCCTAATGTTAGGAACATTGATTCAGCTTTGATCTAACTTTATTAAACGACCACCATTCATCAGGGTAGCCTGTTCTCTAAGAGTAGAGCAGAGACTATGAGTAAAGTAGGGAATCCCATACATGCGCAGAAGCTTTAGGACCTTTAGCTGACGGGAAGAGGGGTCCAGAAAATACCTATCCGCAGCCACTCCGTAAACTAAATGGTTAGTAAACAAAATAGTTTGTCTTCTAGACCAGACCTAAGGTTTTAAGGACTAATTTAGGAACCTTTAGGGGTTAATACATTGGAGACCCTTAAGGTGAGCGAACTGAGCTGATTGGGCTTATGAGAAGCCTGCCTCTCCCAGATGGTTAGAAGATAGTCAGACTGACCTTTGACCTGCAGCTGGGTAGTATGGGTCAGATTCCCCTCCGAGTTGGACACATGACATTTATACATTCCTGATGTCTCTCTGGTGACGGGGGCCAAAGATAAGGTGCCATTGAGCACCTGTGAGAGAGGGAGGGAGAGAGAAAGAGATTGCAGATGCTTTGAATCATGACCAACAACTTCATCCAACAACAGCAAATAGAAGCTTTTCTACATACCACCATGTTTTCACCATTCTCAATTGGGGCCTCATCTTTATGCCAGATAACAGTTGGTCGAGGGTTACCATGGGCACCACAGCTGAGGGTCAGGGAGTCCCCTAGCAGGACTTCCACAAAGGTAGGCGGAGTCTTGATAAATACAGGTGGGGCTGTAGGGGGAAAGTTAGATGATCTTTAAACAAATGTAACACAATTATCTAGCTAGTTAATTAACTATTGTGTAACAATTAGTTAACTAATTGTAAACTATGAATTATGTTACTGCTATATCTGTAAGCTAGTAGTGGCCTCTGATCACCCAAACATGTTGACTAACCAGGTACGTTTCATGGATGTAACACAATACTTGCCCTGATGACATCCTATTTGATGCATAAGGGAGGAAGAAAACAAGACAAGATGTACAAATGGAAAGAAAGAGAGGATGAGAGGTAGATAGTAAATTGGAGTAGCATGTGTTTTGATATGTGTGTGAATGGGAAAACAGAATAGGAAAAGGAGAGAAGGAGAGAGTGACAGTAGGAGGAGAGAAGGATGCAGGACAAGGGAAACACTTGAACACAAAACATTGTTTTCCCTTTAGCCTCCACTATCCTGGTGAGGTCACGTGCACTGTGTCTACGTCCCCTGTGGCGAGACGAGACGAGACGTGTCGTGAGCACTGTGTAAAACATTGAGCATTTTGCAACAACAACTTATACACGGAAAAAAAACTCCATATGAAGATAAACAGGAGAGGGACATGCTGAAGATGTTGAATATATTCTAAAGGGAAAACACTGATGGTTGTGAGCAGTTAGAGGATGACTTGTCCTGTAGGTCCAGTTCCTCTGACTGCCACAGAGACCCACTGAGCTGCACCTGTGATGGAGAGGAAGGTCCAGGTGCCGTTGCGGAACTCGTCTGTGGTGCAGTCCAGGAGCAGGATGCGACACTCAAACCAGCCCTCGTCCTCCAGGCTCAGCCCCTCCACCAGCAGCGAGGCCCCCCGGGTCAGAGACACACGGCCTGGGCACAGAGAGAGACAGAGAGCCCCCAGGGTCAGAACATACAACCAGACTAGCAGAGTCAGCACATGCAGGCAGTGAGCTTACCAAGCAGAGGACACAGGCATCCAGTGTCACAAAAGGCCACAGGCAAAGTCAAACCTCATGGGTTTTCAGGACATCAACTATACTGTCCCATAAAGTTTTCGGTGAGTTAGTATTAAATAATCAATTATACATTACTTAAATTCCCCAAAGGGTTTAGGACTTTTCGGTCTGCTTAATGGAATATATGGAATGACATAACTGGCAAACAGAGAATGTAATTTAAAGAGAAAACAGAGACCTTGGGATAGGGAAGTACAAACCCATGATTCAATTTTGACCAGCAGAGCAAGATTCTAGTTGAGAAAGATTTACCATATTTAGATTTCCTGTTGTTTACAATACGGAGAGTGATGAAGAGAATAGATAAAAAAGGGTAAAGGCAGTTTGGTACCAATACCAACACAAGAGAGAAGCTCTTATCAATGTCAAAATGTCACCAGATTCCACCGGAATCTGAAGATTTGTTTTGAAATGTATCACCTGTTTTTGTATATCATGGAGGAGCATATGGCAGAGAGGGAAACTGTGGAAAGCGGAAGACACTTTATGAAGTGCTCCCCCCCCCCACCTCCTTCCAAACACACGTCTCTCTATCTCACACTCCGCCCCTCTCTTTTTCTTTCTACTTCTCACAACTCCTTGTCGGGCTTTGAAACGTGATCTTTTGGTTGCCTGGTGACTGAAGCCTGGTTTTCAGGGTACTAAGTTACCCGTCTTTCCCCACCCCCTCCTTTTATTCAGTCTCTCAATGAACTATTTTTTCCCCAAATGCAGGGTTTTAAATGATAGGAGGATGTGTATTGTAAAGCAGTGGAAAACTCATGCTTTTAGCAGGCAACAGCCAAGCAGTTTTAAAATAAACAGAGCAGTCACAGAGAAACCTCATGCATCCCCTCAGAACAAAACAAACGTACCCAATGAGTTACTCATAAACGTAAGTTAATAATGTTTGGAGCTATAAATGAGCAGAGGAGGAAGCCCTTCTCTTTTAAACACAGGAAACATACATATTTTTCAAGGTGGAAAAAGTTAAACCAATTAACCCTCTGACAAGGAATAGGGAAAGGGGGATACCTAGCCAGTTGTACAACTGAATGCCTTCATATGATGAGGTCTGATAAATGCTTAGGCTTTATAAGCCTCTGTAGTAAGCAATTGTAGTAGATAACCAATGCAATTCTACAGCCTGCAGAATCTAGAATAAAGACTGTAGGTATCTTGTACACTAAATCCTATGATTGACAACACAATGTGTAAAAAGCCCCTATTTTCATGAAAAAAAGCCCCTAGTCTGTTCATTGAATAAGCATGAGAATAGAGATGGAGTTGCACCCTCATCATTGAATCTTTTCACGACACAATCTTGTACTTCAGCTCCTGAGGTCATTTCACCAGGGTGTTGAATGACAGAAAAGATTTATTGAATTTACTTCAACTTTGAAATTTTGACAAAAAAAGATCAGAGGAAAACAGCGACTATTCAGCTGTCCAGGATGTTTTCCCTTCAGACAGCAGTGGCCGGAGGTAGTCTTGTGATTAATTAAGCAAAATGCACCCACAGCCTTGAGGCTTCAGGGTGAAACACCACACTGTGTTTAAAAAGGGATTAGAATGAGTCACAATTAACCCCACATTCCAGAGAGGGGCTGTTGTTTTGGTTAATGGTAAGGTATGCCTGCAGAGATAATGATTGTCTGACCTGCTTCAACACAGACCCAATCATTACTGGGCGGCTCTCAGTTTGTGCTTACATAAAAAGGTACCTCTGATCCCAGGTCAGTGTTATTAGGAGAGCTGATAGGACACTCAAAGAAAGGAAATGTGTGCTGAAATGATAACAGGTGTATCAAAGACTTCAGGCATGGGCTGTTATCTCAAAGTGAGGGATCCTCCCTGAGCTGTCTATTTCCTATACAGACTTTTTCCCAAACAGCAATGGAATTAACTCCACACCCAGTGCACTGGAGAAAAACTCTTTCATGTGTATCACTTCATACACAATCTCACACCTAATCCCTTTGTGGCTAGAAATGCTGAGGAACATTTTAAATTCATTAAGATTACCAGCACCTCTAAGAACGATTAAGAATCAAACACAAACCAAGGAATTCCCAATGGCCAAATAAATCTAAATACTGACATGCAAGCATGAGGGTGCACCGCATATGAGTTGATTTTCAAAACCTTGCGTGTGCAGTTCCAACTGGCTCACCACTGGGGAATTTTTTGTTTGACTATGAAACACTTAACTTTCTTGCTCCCCTCCTGCCTGTCCATCACTACAAAGGGAAGGCAACTCCCCCACACCACCCCTCGTAATTCTCTCAGATTACCATAGTGATGAAACCAAGAATACCCAGGGCTGGGAGTTTGGATTTGAATTCAGTTGCTGTGGAAACGGGGAGCGACGGGGGTAAAACACTGGGAAGGGAGGGCCAATCACAGGGGGTGGGTTTGTGCCTGTGATTCAAAAAATTACACATGGAAGAAAACATGTTTGGATTTAAATAATGGGTAAATGGCTTGTGACCGATCCAGCAGTAGGAAATGGAGACAGTGGGTGCATTCGTAAATTCACTCTGGCTACCTACTCTGGCTACCTACTCACTCTCGTCTGAGTGTGCCAGAGCGCAGAATAACTGACAAATTTACGAACGCTCAACACCCATTGAATATGGCTGGTGTCAGTAAACGTCGGCAAAAAAAAGCGTAATTCAATTGTTGTCAGCAGCAGTTCTTGATAATGCTCTGGATAACATAAAAACAGCCTAACCAGCTCTGCTAGGGCAAGTAAAATGGTCAGAGTGAGGTGTTCTCTCATTTGTGTCTGGAAGTAGCTAGCAAGCTAGCCAACATTAGCCAGTTAGCTTGGGTACTTGACTGCAGTTGTGAGGCCAGAACGCTCGGATCAACCCTGCTCCTCGGCCAGAGCGTCCAGTGTGCGCTCCAGTGTGAATTTACGCCTAGCGGGCACTCTGAGTGCACTCTGGCACTCCAGATTGAAATTATGAACGCACCCAGTGTGAGAGATAAAAGAGAGACAGAGAGAGAAAAGCATGTTTTAATTTGAATCTGAGGTCAGACAATAGTGACAAATGCAGTTTTATTTTAATTATTTGTCTAGCCATGGATGGTCACAAATGGCAAAATTGCTTCCATTCATAAAAAACAAATTAGAATAAGATAAAAACTAAATATGTGCCCTGTAAATGATTGCTTTTGTTAAGATGGACAGATGAGTCACTACCACATGATTTAAAATAATGTTCAAAATTAAAGGTGTGGACAATTTCCAATCCATCCCAACTCGAAAGAAAAATATGGGGATCTGAATACTCATCAAAGATGACCAAGTATTGATGAAAATTGTTAAACGGCTCATTGCTGCATTCTACAAGGAATACAATGACAGATTATGGCGAGGTTATAGAAGGAATTTGGATCAATAATCCACCGACTACTACCAATGAGTGAGACCTCACTGACCTCAGTGAGCCTGCAACACTCCAGCAGACACATTCATTACTCCCACTTGGCCTGCATTAGCACAATATCCTGATGCCCTCCTATACACTAGTCTCTATGGAGCACAGAGACAGCGAAACACTAGCTGCTCCTTTTTCCTGTCTATTCTCCTCACTGTTTTTCCACCCCCAGATATCACATGACGACTTCAGTCTACCTTACAACGAGCTGCTATTCTGACAGGTCTGGCTGGGGTGCAGTGAAGGGTGCATAATGGAAACTCTAATGCACCCGTTCAGTTCAGCGTTCCCCTCTAAGACGCACCAACCTCTTCACATTAGCCAGAGTCAAGTTCTCCCCCAGTGGGTGGCAGGTTAAAAATCACTCAGCTCTTTCTGAGCTGCACCGCTCACTGCACTGCCAGAGAACTGGCTTGCCTGTACTCGTGACAACAGTTTTTATGTAACCATGGCCTGGGGTTTTAATATACAATATACTGTAATGTACTACATGGTGTTTAAAATCACTCTGTGCTCCCATGCTTACTTTAGTCAAACTGGTGTTAAAATCATATTAATTTTACCCAAAATAATTCCATTCAAGCTGGTTGTCACACATATGGAAGTCAACACTTCCGATGCAGTGATTGTGTGGCAAATGCTGTTCATTGTGGTCCATGCAGCCTCTCAGCGTTAAATCTCTGGGATAATGTTCTATTGTTCGGAGGAAATGGAATGGACATGTGATTGTTGCAGTGGTGGTTCCCACTGCTGCGTAATTACATGTTGTAATGCACGGGGATATACAGAATTTCATATGCTACAATTAATAGCGGCACCTATGGAGGAAGACAGATCATTCTGTTTACAGAGGCCTCAGTTTTGTTTTTCTTTGTCTGTTCCGTATGGGTTTAAGGGAGACAGGCAGAGGTGCATTGTGGGATGTGTTTTGATTTGAATACAATCATAAGTCTGGGGCCAGCCCCTGACAGCCCACCCCTCCCTTACCCCCAAATTTCCCTCTTCAACCCTCCTCTCCCCTAATCAGTTTAACCCTCTTATGAATAGCTCTTTGTCAAGCAATAGATTACAGTTAACTCAGTCCCTCTCTCTCGGTCCGGCTGTTTTAACCCTTGCACCAGCAAGCACGTTCTGCTCACATGGTCAAGCCACTGCAGCAGTGAGTGACACATCCAAACCTCAGCCCCAGCCAACTTGGCCAACTACAGAATGGCCCTCCATGCCTGAATCAGAAAACAAACAATTTAGAAGCAACAAGTCAACCATGGTCTACTGCATTCAAATCTGTGACAAAGTATGGAAGTGTCAATGTACCAATACCTGTTTTTAATGACACTGTATTTGAAACATACTAACATACTGTATGACTTAGAAATGATCATGTGCAGGTGTTCATGCATGTGCGAGTTTTTTTATGAGCCCTTTTTATTTCCGTACATGATGTACAGTACTGGTAAATAATTGACAGAGGCTGCATTTGTTCTGCTCATTCGTTTTAAATGAAATCAAGCTTTATTTATACAGCACATTTCAGACATGGAATTTGTATAAAGGCAATTCTAACATTTTAAATACATTACAATACATTCATTACAGAATTCACAAGACACTAAGTGTGTGCCCTCAGGCCCATACTCCACTACCACATATCTACAACACAAAATCAAGGTGTATGTGTGTGTATTGTGCGTATGTTATCATGTGTGTGTATGCATGCCTCTATGCCTATGTTTGTGTTGCTTCACAGTCACTGCTGTTCCATAAGGCGTATTTTTATCTGTTTTTAAAATCTGATTCTACTGCTTGCATCAGTTACCTGATGTGGAATAGAGTTCCATGTAGTCATGGCTCTATGTAGTACTGTGCGCCTCCCATAGTCTGTTCTGGACTTGGGGACTGTGAACAGACTTCTGGTGGTATATCCTGTGGGGTATGCATGGGTGTCTGAGCTGTATGCTAGTCATTTAAACAGACAACTTGGTGCGTTCAACATGTCAATACCTCTCACAAATACAAGTAGTGATGAAGTCAATCTCACCTCTAGAGATTGACATGCATATTATTAATGTTTGCTCTCTGTGCACATCCAAGGGCCAGCTGTGCTGCCCTGTTCTGAGCCAATTGCAATTTTCGTAAGTCCCTCTTTGTGGCACCTGACCACACGTCTGAACAGTAGTCCAGGTGCGACAAAACTAGAGCCTGTAGGACTTGCCTTGTTGATAGTGCTGTTAAGAAGGTAGAGTAGTGCTTTAATATGGACAGATTTCTCCCTATCTTAGCTACTGTTGTATCAATATGTTTTGACCATGGCAGTTTACAATCCAGGGTTACTCCAAGCAGTTTAGTCACCTCAACTTGCTCAATTTCCACATTATTTCTTACAATATTTAGTTGAGTGAATGATCTGTCCCAAATACAATGCTTTTAGTTTTTGAAATATTTAGGACTAACTTATTGAAACCAACTGCAGCTCTTTGTTAAGTGTTTCAGTAATTTCAGTTGCTGTAGTAGCTTAAGTGTATGGTGTTGAGTCATCCGCATACAAAGACACACTGGCTTTACTCAAAGTCAGTGGCATGTCAATAGTAAATATTTAAAAAAGTAAGGGGCCTAGACAGCTGCCCTGAGGAATTCCTGGTTCTACCTGGATTATGTTGGCTTCCATTAAAAAGAGGCTTCCATTAAAGAACACCCTCTGTGTTCTGTTAGACAGGTAACTCTTTATCCACAATATAGCAGGGGGTGTAAAGCCATACGTTTTTCCAGCAGCAGACTATGATCGATAATGTCAAAAGCCGCACTGAAGTCTAACAAAACAGCCCCCACAATCTTTTATCATCAATTTCTCTCAGGCCAATCATCAGTAATTTCTGTAAGTGCTGTGCTTGTTTAATATATAATATGGGGCGGCAGGGTAGCCTAGTGGTTAGAGCGTTGGACTAGTAACCGGAAGGTTGCGAGTTCAACCCCCCGAGCTGACAAGGTACAAATCTGTCGTTCTGCCCCTGAACAGGCAGTTAACCCAGGCCGTCATTGAAAATAAGAATTTGTTCTTAACTGACTTGCCTGGTTAAATAAAGGAAAAAAAAAATATCCTTCTCTATAAGAATGCTGAAAGTCTGTATTGCATGCTGTATGTATCATCTGTATGTATCTGTATCTGTATGTATCTGGTCAAAACCATTTTTTTCAAAACTTTACTAAGGGTTTGTAACAGGCTGATTGGTCGGCTATTTGAGCCAGTAAAGGGGGCTTTACTATTCTTAGGTAGCGGAATTACTTTTGCTTCCCTCCAGGCCTGAGGACACACACTTTCTAGTAGGCTTAAATTGAAGATATGGCAAATAGAGGGGCAATATCATCTGCTATTATCATCCAAGTTGTCAGACCCTGGTGGCTTGTCATTGTTGATTGACAACAATCATTTTTTCACCTCTTTTTCACACACTCACTTTATGGAATTCAAAATGACAATTCTTGTCCTTCATAATTTGGTCTGATATACTTGGATGTGTAGTGTCAGCGTTTGTTGCTGAAATGTCATGCCTAAATTTGCTAATCTTGCCAATGAAAAAAAAACATTAAAGTAGATGGAAATATCAGTCGGTTTTGTAATGAATGAGCCATCTGATTCAATGAATGATGGAGTTGAGTTTGCCTTTTTCCCCAAATTTATTTGAAGGCGCTCCAAAGCTTTTTACTATCATTCTTTATGTAATTTATCTTTGTTTCATAGTGTAGTTTCTTCTTCTTTTAATTCAGTTTAGTCACATGATTTCTCAATATGCAGTAAATTTTCCAATCGGTTGTGTAGCCTGACTTATTTGCCATTTCTTTTGCCTCATCCCTCTCAACCATACAATTTTCCAATTCCTCATAAATCCATGGGGATTTAACAGTTTTTACAGTCATTTTCTTTATGGGTGGATGCTTATTAGTAACCGGGGAAAACAATTTCATAAATGTGTCAATTGCAACGTCTGTTTGCTCCTCATTAAACACCACAGACCAACAAATATTATTTACATCAACAGCATAAGCATCACTACAAAACTTATTGTATGACCTCTTATACACTGTATTAGGCCCAGCCTTTGGCTACTATATTGTGATCACTACATCCGATGGATCTGGATAATGCTTTCAAGCACATTTCTGCAGCATTAGTAAAGATGTGATCAATTCATGTTGATTATTTCATCCCTGTGCTGTTTGTAACTACCCTGGTAGGTTGGCTGATAACCTGAACCAGGTTGCTGGCACTGGTTACAGTTTTAAACTTTTTGAAGCTTTTTCTTGAGTGGGCAGCTTGATGAAAGCCAGTCAATATTTAAATCACCCAGAAAATATACCTTTCTGTCAATATCACATACATTATCAAGCATTTGACACATGTTATCCAGATACTGACTGTTAGCACTTGGTGGTCTATAGCAGCTTCCCACAATAATGGGCTTTAGGTGAGGCAGGTGAACCTGTAGCCATATTACTTCAACAGTATTTAACATGAGATCTTCTCTAATCTTTACAGGAATGTGGCTCTGAATATAAACAGCAACACCTCCACCACTGGCATTTCTGTATTTTCTGTAAATAGTCTAAACTTGTATTACTACCACTGTATCATCAAAGGTATTGTCTAAGTTAGAGGTCGACTGATTATGATTTTTCAACGCCTATACCGGTATCGATTATTGGAGGACCAAAAAAAGCCGATACCGATTAATCGGACAATTATTTTTTATTTTTTTGTAATAATGACAATTACAACAATACTGAATTAACACTTATTTTAACTTAATATAATACATCAATAAAATCAATTTAACCTCAAATAAATAATGAAACATGTTAAATTTGGTTTAAATAATGCAAAAACAAAGTGTTGGAGAAGAAAGTAAAAGTGCAATATGTGCCATGTAAAAAAGCTAACGTTTAAGTTCCTTGCTCAGAACATGAGAACATACAGTATGAAAGCTGGTGGCTCCATATTGAGTCTTCAATATTCCCAGGTAAGACGTTTTAGGTTGTAGTTATTATAGGAATTATAGGACTATTTCTCTCTATACCATTTGTATTTCATATACCTTTGACTATTGAATGTTCTTATAGGCACTTTAGTATTGCCAGTGTAACAGTATAGCTTCCGTCCCTCTCCTCGCTCCCTACCTAGGCTCGAACCAGGAACACATCGACAACAGCCACCCTCGAAGCATCGTTACCCATCACTCCACAAAAGCTGCGGCCCTTGCAGAGCAAGGGGAACAACTACTTCAAGGTCTCAGAGCGAGTGAAGTCACCGATTAAAATGCTATTAGCGCGCACCTTGCTAACTAGCTAGCCATTTCACATCGGTTACACCAGCCTAATCTTGGGAGTTGATAGGCTTGAAGTCATAAACAGCTCAATGCTTGAAGCACAGCGAAGAGCTGCTGGCAAACGCATGAAAGTGCTGTTAGAATGAATGCTTACGAGCCTGCTGCTGCCTACCATTGCTCAGTCAGACTCCTCTATCAAATATCAAATCATAGACTTAATTATGACATAATACACGGAAATACGAGCCTATCGTCATTAATATGGTCGAATCCGGAAACTATAATTTTCGACAAAACGTTTATTGTTTCAGTGAAATACAGAACCGTTCCGTATTTTATCTCACGGATGGCATCCCTAAGTCTAAATATTGCTGTTACATTGTACAACCTTCAATGATATGTCATAATTATGTACAATTCTGGCAAATTAATTATGGTCTTTGTTAGGAATGAATTTCCTGCCGTACATACCTACACGTATGCTACGGTCACAAGACGCAGGCCTCCTAATTGTCCCTAAAATTTCTAAGCAAACAGCTGGAGACAGGGCTTTCTCCTATAGAGCTCCATTTTTATGGAATGGTCTGCCTACCCATGTGAGAGACGTAGACTCGGTCTCAACCTTTAAGTCTTTACTGAAGACTCATCTCTTCAGTGGGTAATATGATTGAGTGTAGTCTGGCCCAGGAGTGTGAAGGTGAACGGAAAGGCTCTGGAGCAACGAACCACCCTTGCTGTCTCTGCCTGGTCGGTTCCCCTCTCTCCACTGGGATTGTTTGCCTCTAACCCTATTACAGGGGCTGAGTCACTGGCTTACTGATGCTCTTTCATGCCGTCCCTAGGAGGGGTGCGTCACTTGAGTGGGTTGAGTCACTGACGTGATCTTCCTGTCTGGGTAGGCGCCCCCCCCCTTGGGTTGTGCCGTCGCGGAGATCTTTGTGGGGTATACCCGGCCTTGTCTCAGGATGGTAAGTTGGTGGTTGAAGATATCGCTCTAGTGGTGTGGGGGCTGTGCTTTGGCAAAGTGGGTGGTGTTATATCCTTCCTGTTTGGCCCTGTCCGGGTGTATCATCGGACGAGGCCACAGTGTCTCCTGACCCCTCCTGTCTCATCCTCCAGTATTTATGCTGCAGTAGTTTATGTGTCGGGGGGCTAGGGTCAGTTTGTTATATCTGGAGTACTTCTCCTGTCTTATCCAGTGTCCTGTGTGGATTTAAGTATGCTCTCTCTAATTCTCTCTTTCTCTATTTTTTTCTCTCTCTCGGAGGACCTGAGCCCTAGGACCATGCCTCAGGACTACCTGGCATGAGGACTCCTTGCTGTCCCCAGTCCACCTGGCCGTGCTGCTGCTCCAGTTTCAACTGTTCTGCCTGCAGCTATGGAATCCTGACCTGTTCACCGGATGTGCTACCTGTCCCAGACCTGCTGTTTTCAATTCTCTAGAGACAGCAGGAGCGGTAGAGATACTCCTAATGTTCGGCTATGAAAAGCCAACTGACATTTACTCTTGAGGTGCTGACTTGCTGCACCCTCGACAACTACTGTGATTATTATTATGTGACCATGCTGGTCATTTATGAACATTTAAACATCTTGGCCATGTTCTGTTATAATCTCCACCCGGCACAGCCAGAACAGGACTGGCCACCCCTCATAGCCTGGTTCCTCTCTAGATTTCTTCCTAGGTTTGGACCTTTCTAGGGAGTTTTTCCTAGCCACCCTGCTTCTACACCTGCATTGCTTGCTGTTTGGGGTTTTAGGCTGGGTTTCTGTACAGCACTTTGAGATATCAGCTGATGTAAGAAGGGCTATATAAATATATTTGATTTGATTTGACTTCACACAGTTCACAATGAGCCAGGCGGCCCAAACTGCTGCATATACCCTGACTGCTTGCACGGAACACAAGAGAAGTGACACAATTTCCCTAGTTATAGGAAAATCATGTTAGCAGGCAATATTAACTAAATATGCAGGTTTAAAAATATATACCTGTGTATTGATTTTAAAGAAAGGCATTGATGTTTATGGTTAGGTACACACTCATCTGCAAAATCTTTAAAAAGGGGTAAGCCACGCTTCAGGGACAATAGGTAAATACCTTCACCCAAACCTTCAGGAACTCTGCTGCGGGGGAGAAAAACACCATCAAAAGCGCATCACCACCAATGGTTCACTCTCCCCCGCCGAAACCAAAGCCGGGGCTTCAGGCTGCCCCGGAATGATGTAATCCGATTCACACTCTGAAAACCCGCCAATCAGGGATAGTATATCGTCCTCGGAATCCAAACTCTGAACACAGGTAAAGAAACCGGAATGAGCCAAACTCAGCTGAGATGACACCCCTATCAACTCCAGCCATCAATCTTCCTCACAAAGTCAGCCCGGCCAGAGAGACAATGGTCACACAAAATATTCCAAACCAATGCCTCCTGAGTTTGTTTCCACCTCTGGCAAACAGGACAGCACTCATGAGTATCATTCATTTTCATTGTGAAACCACATGCCATAAGCCACGGTCAGTGGTTCAAACTCAGCTGGTTAGCCTTTTTAACTTACTCTTGCCACTGACCATCTTACTCAAGCAAGGAAGCATTAGCTACATAAGCAAAGCAAAGTAGTTTGCTTTTAGCAAATCCAAAAAACCAATGCCAAGACCCAAAACTCACAACATCTACAGTGACGAGTACTCTCTCTCCACTAACAGACACGTATTGTAACTCGGAGCCAAATCTCGTAGCCTTTGTGTGCTTAAAACGTTTGTAAATTACGTGACATGTTCTTCCTTCGGGAGAGCTGAAGTGCGAAGAATTGAGGAAATGGATGCGAGCCCAGTTATTATAGCCAGGAAGGTGGGGCTTCTGAGGGAGGGCTCAGCATCCATTGAGCTCCAGCCGTCTTCATTCCCCTTGTACCGCTCGAGGATAGCGTAGATCATAACACTGATGTCCGGGAGGGCACTCGCCTGGGCTACGGCGGTGTGGGAACAACAGTCCACCGTCTGCCTCAGTCTGGAGGAGTTTGTGGCGGAGGTACGGAAGGTGGTCGAGTCTCCATTGTCCGTGAGAGAGGCTGCTCGTAAACTGCTCCAGCTACGTCAAGACGTCCATAGTGTGGCAGACTACGCGGTGGATTTTCACACGTTGGCAGCTGAGAGTGCCTGGAAACCAAAAGCATTATTCGACATGTTCGACACAGATTATCGGAGGTGATCAAAGATAAGCTCACAGCCCGAGAACTGCCCATGGATCTCAACTCCCTCATAGTCTTGACCATCCGGATCGATGGGCGGCTACGAGAATGTAGAAGGGAGAGGGAATCTGTCCCCTGTTGCCCTCGCTTGCCCTCGATTCCCATGTTGCCTCCGAGGAATCCCGGAAACCCCCGAAGGCATTTCCGAGAGAATCTGATGTCACCCGAGTGCTCACGGGAATTGCAGAGGGCGGACGCCTCCTCCAGAGCCCAAGCTACTGGGAAGGGCTTCGATTATCTCCGGATGAACGTAAACGCAGACTGAACACCAGGAGCTATCTGTATTGCGGGACAACAGGACATTATCTTTCCATCTGTCCATTAAAACGTCCAGGCTCATCAGTAGGTATGAGTATTCTGTTGAGCCGGACGAGGAACCCATTACTCGCACCCGTATCAATGCCACCCTTTTATGGGGTGACCAGGCCAAATCACTCTGGGTGCTCATTGACTCTGGGGCAAATGAGAGCTTTATCAATGCTCCCTTGGTGTCGGAGCTTGGTATCTCCACTCAGCCCATCTCCATTCCCATGGACGTCAGAGTGCTGGATGGGCAAACTATTGGCAGAGTCACCCGCAATACCTGCCATTGACCTTCTCCCAGACACTACACCCCCTCGGGGGTTGGCTTTGTCGGGTCTGGAGACCAAGGCTATAGAGGAGTACATTGAGAACTCACTCATTGCAGGGAGTATTTGCCCATCTGCCTCCCCCGCTGGCGTAGGGTTCTTCTTTGTGGAGAAGGACAAAACCCTGCACCCATGTATCAACTACAGGGGTTAATGGGTAAAGAATACCCTCTACCACTCACCTCCTTGGCTTTCGAACCTCTTAAGGTAGCGACCATCTTCTCTAAGTTGGACCTTCAGAACGCCTACCATATGGTTCGGATACAGGAGGGAGATAAGTGGAAAACAGCCTTTAACACAGCTAGCGGGCACTATGAGTACTTAGTTATGCCATTCGGGCTGACCAACGCTCCCGCTGTGTTCCAGGCCCTAGTCAACAATGTGCTCCGGGACATGCTGAACCGGTTCGTGTTTGTCTACCTCAACGATATCATGGTCTTTTCCCGGTCAGCTCAAGAACACGTCCTCCACGACAGACAAGTCCTTCCGCGTCTCCTGGAGAACCAGCTTTTAGTTAAAACAGAGAAGTGTGAGTTCCATCGCTCCACCATCTCCTTCATTGGATACGTCATTGCTGCAGGACATATACAGATGGATCCAGACAAGGTGAGAATGGTGGTGGATTGGCCTCAACCCACATCCAGAGTGCAACTGCAACGTTTCCTGGGCTTTGCTAACTTCTACCGCCGCTTCATCCAGGATTACAGCATCGTGGCTTCCCCCTCTCAGCACTCACCACCCCCAAGGTTCCCTTCACGTGGTCTCCAACAGCTGACCAGGCGTTCTCGTACCTCAAACATCGATTCACTACAGCCCCCATCTTAGTCCATCCGGACCCATCCCGTCAGTTTGTGGTGGAGGTCGACACCTCGGATGTCAGAGTTGGGGCCGTCCAGTCCCAGCGTTCTGCCCAGGATCAAAAGCTGCACACCTGCGCTTCCCTCTTTCATCGTCTTACCCCTGCTGAGAGAATCTATGATGTGGGAAATTGAAAACTCCTTGCTGTCAAGATGGCGTTGGAGGAGTGGAGGCAGTGGTTGGAAGGGGCAGAACACCCATTCTTAGTGTGGGTGGACCATAAGAACCTGGAATATCTCCGCACCACCAAGCACCTCAACTCTAGGCAGGCTCGTTGGGCCCTGTTATTCACCCGGAGGGGTTCCGGCTAACCAGATGTTTGTCCCGGACTCTGGCCGTTCCCCGGTCCTGGAATGGGCACATTCCTCTCGACTGACCTGCCATCCAGGCTCCAGTCAGACCCTGGCTTTTGTTCGACAACGCTTTTGGTGGCCTTTCATGGTGCCGGATGTCTCCGCATTCGCTACCGCCCGCACGGTGTGTGCACAAAATAAGACTCTGCAGCAAGATATGGCTGGCCTATTTCAACCACTCCCTGTTCCTCACCGCCCCTGATCCCATATATTGGGCTCCCCCCATCAGACGGCAACACTACTATCATGACGGTGGTGGATAGGTTTTCTAAAGCCGTCCATATTATTCCCCTTCCCAAGTTACCCTCAGCAAAGGACACGGCTCAGCTCAGGGTGCAGCACATCTTCTGGATCCATGGACCTCCGGGCGACATGGTTTCCGATCAGGGTCCCCAGTTCTCGTCCCGGTTCTGGAAGGCGTTTGCACCCTCATTGGGTCGTCGGCCAGCCTGTCCTCTGGTTTCAACCCCCAATCTAACAAGCCAATCAGGACCTGGAGACGGCCCTTCGTTGCCTCGTCTCCACCAACCCCACCACCTGGAGCCAGCAACTTGTGTGGGTTGAATACGCCCGCAACACCCTTCCCTGCTTGGCCACTGGTCTCTCGCCCTTTGAGTGTTCCTTGGGATTTCAGCCCCCGCTCTTTCCCGAACAAGAGGAATTCAGCATACCCTCTGCCCAGATGTTCATCCGCCGCTGTCGCCGTACCGGGCTGCTCTTTTGAAGACCACATCCAGGTATCGCAACAAGCGGATCGCCACCGGACCCCTGCTCCCCGCTAGCGGCTTGGGCAGAGAGTATGGCTCTCCACTCGGGACCTGCCCCTCCGAGTGGAGTCCCGTAAACTTTCCCCCCATCTCATCGACGGCCATCCGTCTTACACGGTGAGGCGCCTCCTGAGTGTTCGACCTCGAGGCAGGGGATACCAGTACCTGGTTGACTGGGAGGGTTATGGCCCAGAGGAGAGGTGCTAAGTTCCTGCTAAGAACATCCTGGACTCAGCCCTCATTGCTGAGTTCCACCGCCGGCACCCTGGTCAACCAGGTATGTGCCCAGGCAGGAGGGGTCCTGTCACACACTGATGGGTTTCACCTGTCTTTGTGCTTGTCTCCACCCCATTCCAGGTGTGGCCCATCTACCCGATTATCCCATGTGCATTTATACCTGTGTTCTCTGTTTGTCTGTTGACAGCTTGTCTTGTCTTGTCAGGTTTTACCAGCATGCTTTCCCGTCTTCCTGTTTTCTCAAGTTTCTGTTTCCTAATATTCTCAGTTCTGACATTCTGCCTGCCCTGACCCCGAGCCTGCCTGCCATTCTGTACCTGCCTGACTCTGACCCGATTACGAACCTCTGCCTGCTCTGATACCATTCTGTACCTTACTGACTCTGCCCTGGATTACGGACCTCTGCCTGCCCTTGACCTTTCTTTTGCCTGCCCCTTGTTTGGTCAATAAACATCTGTGATTCTAGCTGTCTGCATCTGGGTCTTATCCTGAGTTCTGATACTTTCAATTTATAACCCTCTCCTTGTTGTAAACTACTCTTCCAACAGTACAGGTGTTGTATCTTAATTTGATCATCCTATTGTTGCAGGAAATGCAAATGTGTAGTGTATTCAAGGTTTAAACTTTCCAAAACTGCATCAACCCCTAATTTTTTAAAATTATAATCCAAACAAAAATGCCATTTCCTGTTGCTGCATGATTATTTTCCTTCTGTGAGAAACTTAGATGAACTCAGATTAAGATCCTATATCTGTAGGTAACAGAGGCCTGGCTCAACCAAAGCGCCTCTCTTCTCCTGTGTGAAACTCAAGCCTAGTCTGGGACAGGTCTGGGATAAGGTAGAACCTCCCAGGCAGTGCTTGAGCCTTAAAGAAGGACTTCACACAAAAGCTCCCAAGCAGCACAATACTGGGCCTGATCTCATTCCCATGGGACACACCTACAGCGCTGTGAGATGAAGTAACAGAACCTTTGTCCTGATGGAGTAACTTAAAGCTGGAGAACATGAGATCCACGGGTCTAGCCTGCATTCTTCTCATATTGTGTCACTGTTTGGCAAACGTCTCCCTGGTCCAGTTTTAGTAGAAATACAGATTGCTGCTGGATCATGTGGGTCAGCCTCAGCTGCCACCTCTCTGTTTGGCTCTCTCCTGGCTGAGTTGGTCGAATAGGGTCATGTTTAGTAAGGCATTGTTGACCAACGTAAAATGTCAATTCCAATTAAAAGATGGTGGAGGAACAAGGCTCATTAATTGAGGTTCTTTAATGTGTGTATTTGTATGAGGGCCAAACAAGGCCATGACTCCCCGGTGTTCACGGCTCACACTGAGACAGAATGATGGGGGCCTGCTGGGCTGAGTATGGGGTTTTGCCGCTGTCGTTCTACCCCCAGGAGGGTGGGCCCTCCACACCGTCTCCACTCATTTACTTCAGCGGAGAGGACACATTTGATCTGCCCTTTTTAGAGCAAGTGCCCCTGACAGCGCGGCCAGTGAATGGAGACTCACGTTTCCTCAAAAAGCACAACTCCAACAGACTTCACTAGCCGAGTTCACTCTACTTCAGTATTTCAGTGACTATTTATTTGTCTCTTCCTCTTTGTTCTCAGGTGATTGATGTTCAGCCCTCCAGGGCATGTTTAGAAAAGAGACATGGAGGAAGAAGGATGTGGCACTGGGCAGACTCCTCCAAAATGGTTTCTCTCCAGAAATAAAAGATTTGCAGAGCAGCCTGCACAAGTAATCTGTCTGTTTCAGAGCAAATGGCTTCTAATGGGGTCAACAGAAGGACATTACTCTGTGGCACAGACACAGACACAGCAAGCACTCCTCAAGCACTCACTGTAATCTTAAATACACTTGATATCCTATCTGAACAATTAGAGATTAAACGTATTACTTTATTATACCCCCATCCAAGATAATGCTTCCTCTCATTCTTTCATGAGACACTATTAGACTGGCGGATGGCGTCAGTGCAAGATTGTACATGAGAGATAGAGCAGTCTCATAAACTCTTAATAAGGATGAAAAAAAGCTAGGCATTTCTTCCTATTACTAAATTTTTTTGTTGTGCTTGTTAGTCCCTGAGCATAGACAGCTTGAGACAAAGATCAGGAAGTGGTTGTGTTTCATACTGTCTAGTGAGGTGGGGCTGTGGTTCAATCTGAAATCCCCCATACATTTTAATTTGATGGTAGAATACATTAGATCCGCAGTGCTGATACGCTTCACATGTTGCCACCTGCCTCCAAAAGGAGGGGAGCTGAGAGGATATGAGGCAGACAGGGGTTAAGCAGACCCCAGACACACAGAGAGGGAGAATATCCCTCATCAAAACCAAGTCCTTTTTGATTTCTAACAAACCGTTAGATTGTTGTTGTTACTTTTCTGTTGTTTTTACCCCCATAGCCTCAGTGATGAATTATGGGTTATGTTGCATCACATGATTGCCTTAAAACAATAACACTGGGGTTTATGGGTGGGTCAGAAAGACGGCCAGACATTGGTTAGTGCTCTTCTGGCCATTCCTGAATTGTCAGAGCCTGGTCGGTGTCCAGTGCACGCCAGGGTCCATTTGATCTTTAGTGGGATAGCTGAAATCATCTACTGATTGTTTTTAAGTGAAAACCAACTGTAGGTGGACTTTTTATTCCCCCCCTTGCACTCACACACATATGCATGCACACACAAAAACACACAAACATACACACATACATGTGCACACACCCACACACAGCCCCGTCTGTCATCCCACCTCCCTGACTGAACAATTAACATATTTACGTCCTCACCCAAGCCCTGCCCCAGTCCCCTGCCCCAGTCCCCGCCCCGGTACTATGGAGGCCCTACCACACACCCAGACACACAGTGTAATTACAGGGCTCTTGTTTGGGTGGATTACCTATTTGGGGTATTCTCACCACTAAACCCCCCCAGCATTCATAAATACCATTGTAGCCCCCTTCCACTTCCCCACCCCCACTCAAAACAAAACAGCTGTACTTAAATCACATTCCCAGCCAGCTACTAGTGAGGGGAAAGAAAGGCTCAAAGGAAGGTAATTGAAAGTTGTTTTAAGACAATGTGACCTTGTTGCACAGAATCTCTTCAGATATAATCAGAGAAATGCGTAATTTTCAGGTCCTTGTCTTGAGGTTAAACTCTCCTTTGTCCTTCCCCCATATGATACACTGAGGAATGTAGAGACTGCACTGGGGTGTTGTATGCAGGCAAATGACTCCCAATAAATCAGCAGGACAAAAGATTAAATTGCACCAGGACTCAAAGTGAGACCCAAAAGGTTCAAATGTTCAGCCATGTTGTATAACTGCAATTGCCACAGTGTATTTGCTATGCATTGTGTAATTTGAAAGAAGCAGTGATAAGACATACTGTAGATCTGGGACAAGAGGACTCACCCTTGTAGTTGGGATGCACACGTGGTGCGTACACTCCGAATTTGATGAGGATGGGAACATTGTAACCCAGACGAACCCACTCCACCACGTGCAGTGGGAACAAGTTTGGGGTGGTTACTCCAGTAGAAAGGGGGTTAAGACTGCAACCTAGCTCTGCAGTCCCCCCAACCCTGGCTCGTACCACCGCCTCCACACCCTGGGACGTACCTGAGGAGAAAGCACACAGGTTGCAATAATACAATGGTGGTAGGCTGAGCATGACTGGTGAATCGGCAGTAAAACATGTTGATGCCTGAAGAGTCAACAGTCAAGATCCACATGTGGATCTGTTCCACATAGGTTTGAGTCATGCAGAGCCAGATACATGCTGAGTTTTCTCCAAAATGCATTCTGTGGAATTTCTGGTTCTGAAGATATTGAGTAAATATTCACTTGATTTTTTGCAGGGCCGAGAACCGATGATAAAATTGTTTAGCAGCCAGCAACAGCTTGGCTCCTTTATGAGAGGGAAGGGGAGGACAAGAAACAAGAAACAAGGCTAAACCCAAAAGGCAAGGATGGAAAAAAACTGGAAGGACATTGAGAAACTAACATGCAGTAAAGGATAAGAGATTAGAGTAGATAGCATAAATATTGGATGTCAGCCTGCATATTTCCAATGACTGTGTTAATCTCTAGAGTATGCTTAGTTTAAAACAGACATACAGGGGCCATGTAAAACAATGACACTCCATTTGGTGACAAGACCGCTGGACTGCAACTCTTTAAACATGTTTCAATTCCATTAACGACACATGGGCCAGAGCCTGAGAGCCTGGCAGTGTTGTGTTGTCTCTGTACCTCGTCTGGCCTAGTGATTAAGCACTAATCTCAAAGGGGGACACTCCCTGATAGAGGGCAGGGCAGCAGGCCCCTCACCGCTCCCTCCCACTCCGCCACCCCCTGGGGTCCACACATGGCTTGCGCTCCACAAAACTCCCCTCCCCCTAGAAGCGTGCCTTTGGGATGGGGCCAGTATAAATCCCAGATTGATCTTAATCCGCACCCGTAGATTTTTTTTAGAGTAGGATTTCACCCCATTCCCTTGTACACACTTGTGTCTAGACCCCCAGACCCCCTCCTCATCACTTTCCCCAATCCAGGCCATGTGTACATAGTAGCAGATGTCAGAGATTTATCCGTATGATGCTGTGAATCATATGTTCTAGGGAGTACATTCAGAAAATTCCACTGGCCAGTACATGAGAGTCAAGGGCTATGTGAACAATGAATTTAAAGAGAGTGGTATAAACTACAGAGGAAAATACATTGGTAGTTAAGGGTAGAAAAGGATGCAGAGAGACAGAAACAGAAGATAATGAATTGGATGAGAGGGTTTCTCTGATAATGAATTGGATGAGAGGGTTTCTCTGATAGTGAATTGGATGAGAGGTTTTCTCTAGAGGTACAGTTTACTTGATACGTTTTTACGGTGTATAACTTAACTACAGTGTTGTACCATTGTAATAGAAATGTATGAAGTGAATTACTTGGGTAGCTAGGAGAGCAAGGCAGGTGTAAGGAGAGAAACCAATAAAAATGTGATGAGCATAGCAAATCTTCCCAGATGTACAGTTTGATACTTACGCAGCAGACAGAGGGCAACAACAGTGGTGACACCCAGAAGCCACAGTCTCTCCAATCCCATGGCCGTCCCTCACACTCCTTCACACATCTCCCAACCTGAAAACACAGAAACACACACATTCAATTCAAACCTCTGACATACAGTAACACACAGCCTTCAATACTGTACAAGGACCTTCCCACTGCATCTGACATCAGACAAGACCAAGGTAATCGTCCAAGTTAACATCAACCCTAAAGTATTTCATAATCCCTACTTTAAACTGGATTCCAGTCTGTTGATCACTTGATAACTGACTGCATTCTGTAAATAATCTTTGCACAGTGCAAATGTGATGTCTGATCTGTGGTTGGGATTTGGGAAACATGCTTATTCAAACTAGCATTGGGAGGGGAAATATTTCCTCTGAGTGGACATCATGCTCTGTTTGTGTGTGTGTGTGTGTGTGTGTGTGTGTGTGTGTGTGTGTGTGTGTGTGTGTGTGTGTGTGTGTGTGTGTGTGTGTGTGTGTGTGTGTGTGTGTGTGTGTGTGTGTGTGTGTGTGTCCCTGTCACTGATACGGTCAAAGAGATTTACCTTCTGCCTCTGATTGGTTCAGCTCATACCGTAGGTCTCCTATCATGCTAACTGGGCTAAAAGCTATAGACACGTGACACGTGCAAGAGGAAAACACCAGCGACATCTCTGTTTACTGACTGGCTATCTCAACCTGGAATATACAAGGTCTGAGGTCATCTGCCTTTGGCCTAAAGAGCAGGAACCCAGACTTTATCAAAGAAATTGGAAATACAGACATTGTCATCCTACAAGAAACATGGTATAGAGGAGATCTCATCATCCCAACCCCAGTCTAGTCATCATCCCAACCCCAGTCGTCATCATCCCAACCCCAGTCGTCATCATCCCAACCCCAGTCTAGTCTTCATCCAAACCTCAGTCTAGTCATCATCCCAACCACAGTCTAGTCTTCATCCCAAACCCAGTCTAGTCTTCATCCCAACCCCAGTCTTCAATGCACTTTCAATTCATTTCTCCTCTTGAGTTTCAATGTAAAAAATGGTATCGTCCAGAGAAGAGAACCCTGTAAATGCAAGGGAATTTAATTTATATCTCTGACATTGTGCAGTATTGCTCCGACCCACTGAATACGAACAGGATATTACTGTAACCAGACTGCTCAATATTCAATTTCCTAGAAAGTAAAATGTTTAGAGCCTGACAATAAAATGGGTCAATAAAGCTGGGAAAACTGAATCTGTGCTACACTGTCTGGTCAGTGATGTGTTAAGGTTGCAACCTTCATCTTAAAATCTACAATTTAAATGATCCCCTTCCCTTTCTTAGAAAATAATGGAATGACCCCCCCCATCACCACATACACACTGTATTCTCCCACACACTTTATTCAGAGCCACTAATACCAGCTTATCACTAGTGTAAGTTAATTACACTAATATAAGGAGGCTATTTTTGGAAAGCTAACAACAGCATATTACGCCAACTCAACTCACGTGACACATTTGGTGCTCTACTGTCGCATGTTAGTTTGCCATTTCATCATGTAAAAACTGGCGCACTAGTATTATCCAGCCCTAACTCCAGGTTCGGCAATTTACCAGTGCTGAGACGGGAGGAGTGGCAATATTTGAGGTGTGTCCTTGACCTATCTAGCCATGACCCACAGTTTACATGGAAGGAGAGATGTGGCTTTTGCGCCGGTGAATCTCGTTTTTAGAATAACAAATATAACAAATATATAGGTTTCCCCCCATTTTGTTTAATTTGATTAAAAACTAAGCATAGCCTACCCTCCCTTTAATCAAGGCTGGTTTAGCAGCATCACATAGGTGTGTCTTTTTATCCTGACCATTAGCCAAAAGTACCCTATGAATAAAGGGGTTTTAATATGGTCTACTGAGAGTGCTTTGAGGTTTTTTCCCTCACAATTCACATATCTGAATTTCACTTGTTCAAGTAGGCCAGGGGATGGCAATAGGTGGCCCGCGTGCCAAAACTGTCCCGAAAGTGATTTCGGGGCCGACTAAAGTCTTTAGGATTTTCGTTTTTGGTAAAAGAAATACTGTAAAATCACCAGGAATTCAGCTAAAAGGTATTCCCACTAATAAAAAAAAGAGACAAAGGTGATTGTGTCTCAATTTATGAAATTATTGTCATTTTCAAATACAATCTCTTTTTGGGATTAATTGTGGTCAATTGGCAGGGTACAAATTATTTAAATCAATCGGACAAAAATTGGCAAGCGGCTGAATCTAGCTGCCTAATCCTGAAGTAGGCTATCCATCCCCATTTGCAATGAGCGCCTCTCGTCCGTTTACCAAAGACACACTATTCAGTCTTCTGATGTTTTTGAGAATCTTCCTCGCACATAGGAATTGATACAATTGACTAGAGGCAGGATGATACCAGTATCAGTCATTAGTATCGTGGCAAGGAAACCAAACACAAAGCGGATTTAACTTCTTCTTTTTTTAAATAATACATTTTATTATATATTTTTTTTTTTCAATATCCAATTGGAAGTTACAGTCTTGTGCCATCGCCGTACAGACTCGGGAAACTGCACTGCTTCTTAACACACTGCTCGCTTAACCCAAAGCCAGCCACACCAATGTGTTGGAGTAAACACTGTCCAACTGGCAAACTTGTCAGTGTGCATGAGCCTGGCCCGCCACAGGAGTTGCTAGAGTGCAATGGAACAAGGACATCCCAGCCAGCCAAACCCTCCCCTAACCCGGATGATGCTGGGCCAATTGTGCGCCACTTCATGGGTCTATTGGTCGCGGCCAGCTGTGACACAGGCCGGATCGAACCCGAGTCTCTAGTGACGCCTCTAGCACTGAGATGCAGTGCCTTAGACCGGTGCGCCACTTGGGAGGTGGATTTAACTTCTTTAGAAAAACAGCATGTTTCGTGGAAACAAACATCATTACGTTGTCATCCAGAGTCACATTTATTTATTTTCCATGCTATAGACGGGTTGGTTGATTAGCAACAAAACCGACGTGTGTACAACAATGGTGCAACACAGACAGGCTTGGCTTAGATTGTTGATGTCACGCCCTGGTCTTAGTATTTTGTGTTTTCTTTATTAATTTGGTCAGGCCAGGGTGTGACATGGGTTTTGTATGTGGTGTGTTTTGTCTTGGGGTTTTTGTTAGGTATTGGGTTTGTGGCTTAGTAGGGGTATCTAGCATAGTCTATGGCTGTCTGGAGTGGTTCTCAATCAGAGGCAGGTGTTTATCGTTGTCTCTGATTGGGAACCATATTTAGGCAGCCATATTCTTTGAGTGTTTCGTGGGTGATTGTTCCTGTCTCTGTGTTTGTTTGCACCAGATAGGCTGTATAGGTTTTAACGTTACGTTTGTTGTTTTTGTATTGTTCGTTTTTTCTTCGTCATTAAACATGTATCAAGAATACCACGCTGCATTTTGGTCCGACTCTCCTTCACCGCAAGAAAACCGTTACAGTTGACAACATGTAAACTATATTTAGTCTACGATGTTTATTGATAACATAAATCAATTTGCACAATGAGCACTTGTTGTCTCTAAAAAACATTGTTACACTGTTACAGCGAATTTGAGCCATGTTACCAAAGGCATGACGTTAGTCAAAACACCTCAACACAAGACATGGTATCAAGAACAAGATCAAACTTGCTGGAACGAGCCACTTACGATTTCCCACATGGTAGTCATTGTTGCTAGCTATCTGGCCGTCCAGAATCACAACAACACACCGCCTACTGCCTCTTGAAGCACACGCATCGTTTTCGTGACGTTGTCAGCGAACCCACACAATATTTTAAATACAGCAAGTTTTTTAAAGGACCAAAGAGTGTGGTCTACTTCATGTTTACATTTTTGCCATGGAAAGAATATTACGATATTGGTATCGTCACAGCCCTACAATTGACAGGAGCCTAGTGTTTTGTATAGATGTGCAAATGTTATGCAAAAAGACATTTAGGCCTACAGTACGTGTGCAGTCTGCACAGAGTGCCATAGAATGAGAGATGCAATTTATGATATCATGTTTCTGAACCGATCATATTTAGCAATATTGTTTGATTAATTATTTTTCATTTAACTTGATAAAAAAAAAAAACGTATAAAAATTCACTGTCTATGGGTGAGAATGTACAGTGCATGGCTCAAATGCAATGCAATTTAGTCTGCTATTTCCGGAGAAGTGCAAATATGATCTGTGAGACAGTTCCATGATGTTTATAAAACATTACATTTGAGAGCAGCATAACTGTGAGTGGACATATATTGGATCCAGCTCCTGTGAAAAGTTTGGATGTGTGTAAAACCCTCCATAGTCTCCATTGTCTGTATTATACGCCCACAGGGAGCAATTATTGTGCCTGTAACTGTATTTATTTACATTTTATTTTACCCCCTTTTCTCCCCAATTTCGTGGTATCCAATTGTTAGTAGTTACTATCTTGTCTCATCGTACGGGCTCGGGCTCCCGTACGGGCTTTCGAAGGTCGAAAGCCATGCATCCTCCGAAACACAACCCAACCAAGCCGCACTGCTTCATAACACAGCGCGCATCCAACCCGGAAGCCAGCCGCACCAATGTGTCGGAGGATACAACGTGCACCTGGCGACCTGGTTAGCGTGCACTGCGCCCGGCCCGCCACAGGTGTCGCTAGTGCGCGATGAGACAAGGATATCCCTACCGGCCAAACCCTCCCTAACCCGGACGACGCTAGGCCAATTGTGCGTCGCCCCACGAACCTCCCGGTCGCGGCCGGCTGCGACAGAGCCTGGGCGCGAACCCAGAGCCTGGGCGCGTGCCCTAGAACAACAAGTTGTTGTTTCATAATACCGACTTTTTAGTCCTACTGAATTTAATGTTGCTTATTGACAACATTTGACATGTCTTGTGAGAGACCCGTTGACAGGGGAGTGTCCAGACTACAGACCCTGCAGAGAGAGCCTGTAGGGGTCAAAGTCTACAAGTGTAGACATGAGAGACATAGGACAGCCCCCACCACTATTCTGTGGCTTCAGGTACAACCTGTTTCCCATGGCAACAGAACAAGGCACAAAGTCCTTTAAATGCAAACAAATGAGGCCTTCAAGTTTAGCTCAAGACGCTACATATATTGTATGTAGTAATGAGGGGTTACATACTGTAGGTCACTGGTAGTATGTATATAAAATGATAGTGCTAGTCATCTGCTGATGCACAGTACACCATCTTCCATAATGTCAAAGTGTCTTTCCTCTCACAATGGAAAAGAAAATTGGGTGCATTTACAATGATTATCTCTCTATTTTTAACTAAACAGAGGACTCAGAGTTCTTTCTGAAAGCATATATTCAGACATCATTGCAATTATGGGACCTGCTCAACAAGAGTTTTTCTTTTAGTTTTTTGAGTAGCTGGTTTCATACCAATACACCTTGTAAATGATTATGAATTATCAGCTTAGACGTCTACTTTTGAATTATGTTCATATTGCCCAACAGTAACTTAAGTTCCTTTCACTAAAAACTAGCTTTAGTTTAGAGGGTTTGGGAATGAGTGGTAGCTAAGACCATTTTACACAGTCCTGAACAGCAGACAAATACAGCTCTGCCAACACAGGGAGCAGATGAACCAGGGGTCTGGGGAACTGAGGAGAGGGGAACCTGGGGGTATCTGAGGGGAAGACAGAAATGACATAATAATGTCTAAGAAGCCATTGAGGGTGATCTGGACCGTTCTGAGTAAGCTGATACACAACTGATACACAACCACAGACACTCATATAGTCTGGGCTTTTGCTCCCATAAGTTTGGCAATCAATGCAGTAGACTAATACACACTTACATTTGACTTTGCAATGACAGTGTAAGGACTTTTTAGTTGCATCTCTTACTGGTCTTCAATGAGACAAATTACCTTGGACTGCACACTTGTGAACACCTAGTCTAATCCAGTACTGCCGCTCCCAACCTTAATAGTGTAATCAAATTAGAATTCAAAGTTAAAGGGCATCTGTCAGCAGCACACTGTCCTGGATATGCTTATACAAACACTTGGTGCATTTATTATTCTGCACTGCTACCCCTAGCAGACTGACAGTCTTTGATCCAGCTGACAGATGCACTATACCAAAACTCTCCCCTTCCATCCATCACCTGTGAGAGAGCCATCATACATCAAATCCATAATCTATCAATACTGTTGCGTCTACTCCTAAGTAAAGTGTTGTAATCATGTCAGCAAATACTGTACCCTAACCCTCTAGAACATTCTGTTTACAGGAATGCTTGCCATTTTGATCGCATTATAAATAACATGGACGGTTTATCCCATCCAAATGTGTCACACACTTGCAGTAGAGCTAAGGGAGCAGACAACGAAGAGGGCCAAGCCGGATCACACACCAGCAGGTAGGCTGCAGCACAGTTTGAAGAGCCCTACATTAAGAGGTGAAAAGGTCGAAATGTGGAGGGAAATAATCCACCCCAGGCCAGGCCAGTAGTGAGCCCACTGAAAGCAGACCTGAAAAAAGAAGGTGAAGTACAGATCAAAAGGATTTCCATTGAGATCACAGCTTTGCAGCTAGAATCACACCCAGACAATATTGTGAATGTATACCTCAAACTCATGAAAAATCTACCTGACACTATCCATCTGTTTTACTCTCTACTTCCACTCATCTGGCAATACATAACCCTAACCCTAAGGAAATCCTATTGGCAGAGCGGCCAAGGCCCATCAGTGATGGTGGTGACAGAGATGGAACTGATAAGCAGCTATATTACTTTCTTAGTAATCCTGGTTAATCCTGCTTGGGCCATGGCCTCAGAACAGGCAAACTTGACAAACTGAGGACCATATCACAGGTGCAAAAGAAAGAACACACCTAGTAGTAAATCATAAACAAAGGAAACAATTCATCCACTCCACATCCCACAAGACTAATTCTTAAAATCAAAAGGTTTAGGCCAACAACCTAAACTTTACTGACCCAATGAGGGAGTACTGAGACCAAACTCTTATTTCAAGATGTAATGGAAAAAGAGACATCGGAGGAAGCATTTCCTACTTCTTAAAAGGTCTGAAGGTTCCACCATTTCCACTCTGATATCAAGTTCAAGTTGAAGGAAAAGCTCCTAGTAAATTTAGCTGTAGCACAAACTCATTGTGTGGAGTGTGTAGACTTTTATTTTTCGCTTCTTAGTGTTGTTTTGTCTAAAGATACCCAAAGTGCTGTAAAAAGGAACAGTAGAAAAATACTCTCCAAATCCATTCAGGGCATTTAAGTTATACGTTGCTCAAAATACCCCAAAATGATGTGTATCCCTCAGTTCCCCACTGCAATGATGGAGTGTGTAGACAGAGTATAGTCATCTATTCATCTACTACGTTCCTCACGGTTTCGTCCTTTTGTCGTATCTTTCTTCTCCTCCCTACCACATGCACACAGTTTGAGCGCTCCAGACAAAAGTGCCTTTTCGTGGGAACGTCCAATTTGTAGAGGACGTGTCGGGGTCCCTGACAAAAAACAAACGTTATGCAACAGAACACGTCCGTAGACAAAGGCAATGTAATGTTGCATATCCACCAGTTATACAACATTACATCCACCAGTTATGCTGTTCAAGTTTAAATGTTATTGTCACATGAACAAGTACAGTGAAATGCTTCATTTTGAATGTGCCATTTTGCCTCTCCAGAAGTGTGTTTCTTATCAAGTCTATAAAACCCTCAGTGGAGAAGTGGATCCGCCTGGCATCAGTTGAGACCCACTAGGTCTAAATGTTGTGTACCGACATCCTCCTTTAATTTGACCAGCCCTTTAGAGTGGTTTGTCCCACCCTATGACCTCTGGTGGCCAGGCAAATCCTAATTCAGGCCAAACCATGGGGACATAAAGCTGCTTACAGACACTGAACTGAGTGAGGTGAACAGAAAGTGTCTCAAGGCATAGATAGCTGACTGCTGCACCTGAGCTAGAATAGTTCACACGAATGACCACGTCGGTTTTGTTAGAAGGTGAGAGACAAAATCAAGATGCAACCCCAATGTCTTGGTTGAGCCAAAGAAAGCTAAAAATAACACTAAAGAACCCATTTGATTCTGGAGGTTCATTTGTACCTAACCAGGTCAACTCTTACCGTCTAAGACTGAGGAACATATTCAGAGTTGCCAACAACACTGCAGATTGAAATAGCTCTGTCTATACTATGATGCTATTGACACTGCATTCAGCAGAATATTTCCTCCTTTGCTCCCTCTCTTAAATCTCCTTTAGGTTTCCCCCCAAAAAAACTATAAGCGGTTTTGTTTCAAATCCATGCAAGAAACAGAAAAGTCAATTATATATGCTTTAGTACACCTCAATGCTAAATAAGTCATTACCCAACATTTTAAAACAGTGTAAAAAGTTAGACATTCTCTAAACAAGTATGCAGAACATTGAACCACAGAGTCTGGTAAATAACTAAGGCCCATGGATGAACTGAGCGTTACAGTTGGACTTCGGTCACAAAGGTCAAAACCCTGAATATTTA
Organism: Oncorhynchus mykiss; assembly: GCF_057628025.1. Classification (NCBI taxonomy): domain Eukaryota; kingdom Metazoa; phylum Chordata; class Actinopteri; order Salmoniformes; family Salmonidae; genus Oncorhynchus; species Oncorhynchus mykiss. Next base: position 26,642,751 of record NC_143027.1, read on the forward strand.
AATCTACAAAATTAGCAATAACAATCCCCCATCACTCTGTTATAATGGAAACTTTTACTAAACCATGAAATAAGTGCCATGTTAGAGAACTAAACTTTTTAGCATCAATGATGCCCTTGTGTCATGATGAAGCACCACAGTGCCAACAGTCAGGATCTCCAGTATCAAACTCATACCCATGTCAAGCAGAAGAAATGAAAGACACAACGCATGGTCTTTCAGAATGAAACCAGTCTCAATAACCACGTGTGGACTGAACTGGCAACTCATTCAGAGTATGAAGTAAGAAATTATACATCATATTTTAGTAGCAGATGCTGATCAGTTTTCAAACACAAAGAAAAAAGATAATGTGTAGCAGTCAGGCTTATATTTGCATGCAATAAATAAGTCAAGAATAATAATTAAATCAAATATCAAAAAAACATTTCTGAAATGGTTACTTTAGAACTCAATTAAGTAACTAGATGGTTTGTTTACATGGGTGCCCATGTCATAGTCTCCATATCAGGCAAAAACAGTTGCCTCTATTGTCTGATGTGCAGTCACGTGGACTGATAGGAAAGGGACCCAACCTCTATAAGAAATTACTATTCTGCTGTGATTGATTGACCATTTTTCTCTGTATGCATAAACGTAATGCATTAATTAATCTTAATTTATTGAAGGCTATGAATAATCTGCCTGGTTCTAAACGTTCACTTACAGTAAATGCTAACGCACGCTTAAGCAATTATCAATCTGTAATTACAGTGGATAAACAAACATGTCACGAGCTAAATAATCAACAAAAACAGACGTCAACACAATGCACTACAGGAGATATTCTGCTTGTCAGACTGTTTCCATGGTCGGTTGAATATTCGAGACAAAAGTATAGCCTACAACAGCATGTTTTGTCTAGACTAAAACTAGAATGAGGAATTGTGATTGTGAAATAAAAACATTTAATATAATAGTATATCGTAAGTGAATGGCCCCTATTTACATTTGCAACAAAAGTGGACCCCGTGTGAAACTCACAGAGGCTGTTATTCACATGTAGGTTGTGCCCGATTTAAAAGTCCCTTTACCTTGCTTGAGGCACTTCTCTGACTTGACCAGAATCAAATCAGTCCATCGGGTCCTTTGCTTTTTTTCAGCATGCAGGTTGACGTATTTGGGCATTCATTAGTTACTCTCAAGTTTGATAAGGTTGCCTTTAAAATGCAGGTGTTCGACAAAGGCAGGTGGTCGCATAGTTTATAAAAGCGTGGCAGACTGTCTCACGCGCGCCACATGATAGTTGTTAAACATAACCAGGGAAGTTGTAGGAAAAGCTCCTAGTAGATTTAGCTGTAGCACTATCTCATTCAATTCTCAGGTTTTAAATCCCATATAAAGATAGAGGAAAAACCTAAGAAGTACCTAGATTGGTTTAGAATCGTTTAAAAGTTTCCGAGCATTATTTTATATTGATCTTCTTCGTGTTGCTTTGTCCAAAGTTACCCAAAGTGTTGTAAAAAGCAGTAGAAAAAATACTATCCGAATCCATAGAGCGCATTTAAATTATACGTTGCTCAAAATACCCCAAAATGATGTATGCCCGCCAGTTCCCCACTGCAATGACGGAGTGTGTAGACAGAATACAGTCGTCTATTCATCTACTACGTTTCTCGCGGTTTCGTCCCTTCGTCGTATCTTTCTTCTCCTCCCTACCACATGCACTCAGTTTGAGCGCTCCAGACAAAAGCGCCTTTTCGTGGGAAAGTCCAACGTATAGAGGACGTGTCGGGGTCCCTGACAAAAGACAAACGTTATGCAACGGAACACGTCCTTAGACAATGGCAATGTAATGTTCCATATCCACCAGTTCTACATTTTTTTAAATGATCAAAATGTTATCCAAAAGTCCTTGCGTTAAGCTTTTGTTCCCCTCCATGTGTCTTTCCGTGTATATTCAATTATTAATAAAGCCGTTATTACTGGGAGAAAATAGTCTACTTTGTCACAAAAGTTACAATAAAGTTCCTTCACCACACGTTTGCCAATCAATATGGGAGTGGGATAGTTTTACTTTGAACAAATGCAACAGTGTTGTCCCTCAAAGAACTACATGTAATGTCTGTGAGCTTTGCTTTGTTTGGGGTCTGGAGTTGTTGTGGTAAACTGATCCTAGACCTGCCCAAGTAGCAACCCCCTACTCAGTTGATTTAGGAAAAACTACTGTAGACTTGCTACACTGCCAGTAGCACCATTGACCCAGAAAATATCCAATAATAACAGCTCTCACACTCACAGATATTACACTTTTGGTTCAGACAACATCAATGGTTGTCTGTAGAATATATACAGTATACATACAGTATATATAAATCTTTTTCTTTTTTTTATCCACAAAGTAAACTTTGGCACACCACAGGGGGGTGTGAGTTGACACAAAAGTGGAGAGTAGTTCATGATACAGTCTTTATTGGAGCTGATGCTCAACCACAAATGCCTTTAAATTGAATATATGGATACACTACAGACTTCATTGCAAGTGACAATGCCTTTCAAAATCAGCCAGTGGAAAACTACACCAGACACTATATTGTTGCGTGACAACGTTTCCTTCTTGACTCTCACAGGCCTAGCAGCACACCATATGGAGATCAAAGGATTGGCATTAATCACATAAAATACTCCTACCAGGAACCCTCCAGGAAAGCATAAGCGACATTTCAACAGAAAAACAAAGTCAACTTTCAAGTTTAGCCATAATATCTCAAACTCATGGTTCTGTTGGGGTACCAACCAGAGTGAGAGTAAATTGATTTACGGTTACACTGATCAGGTCTTTCAGTTGGACAATACAATTAAACTCATGCCTCCCTTACAGCACAGCTATGTATTTTATCAGAAATTACATCCTTCCCTTTTATAGATAAGTGTGGGTATACCTACACGAGGCCAAAACTATGGGAATAAATAAACAAAATTAGCTCTAAACCTCAAACTGCAAGTCATGTGGGGAAAAATGCATCCTAGAATCACATTTCCAATTGGTCAGTCAACTAAAAATCAAGGGTGGTCTACAGTGATAGGTGGGATGAGAGTGGCTGAGAGGTGGGATTAAATAGCTCTGTTCGGTTATGTATTATTGTTATGTGATTGCCGTATATGAAAGTGCCATGTATGTAAAATGTATATGTAAAATATATGCATATGTAGCAAAAAAACAAGACATGTCATGAAGTAAATACAAATGTGGATGTTATTTGTTAGAAACAATAACACAAACCTATCTAAATATAGTAGTCATTCATAATGAGGTATGGTGGTAATCCAGTCAAAGAACAAGAAGTGAACAGACATGACATGATGAACAAACATCAAAAGGACATCTGCTTTAGGACTACCCTGGATCCCAGTCTGTTTACTGTATTCAACAATGTTATGTGAAAATAACAAAGAAGTTGCCTCAGTTAGGAGTGTCTCAGTCATCAAAGTCTGGGATATCATCGTAGGAGTAACCACGGTAGCCCTTCGATGCATAGTAAGCTATCCGCAGGTGATAGAATCCAGGAAGGAAAACCAAGATTCCAATTATGAGAACGGGCACAGTCCGGTCAGCATGCTGAAATGAATGAAGAAGAAAAAATATATCTAAGAAACACAATGGAATGTGTCAAAGTTAATTATGTGAAATCTATTTGTTGTGCTGTTGTAAAACATGACAGGAATGTACAGATGGACTCAAAGTTCATACTCACTGTGACTTCAAAGTATCCTGCCAAAAGGAGAGCTCCAATGGTGATCAACAGAGAGCCAATCAAGAAGAGGACAGTTGCCAGTGCAATGGCTTTGTATGGGACCTTTGGTGGGCTTTTTTTGAACTGGCGGGGACAAACATGACTTCATAACAACATACCACAGAAGTTCAATAAATTGAATGGTACATTTTTGTAATTTGTGTATCACCAAACCATCCCAAAAGCTTTTTTTCAATACTGATATGAAAACATTATTCTATATACAGGGTTCTTTGATGCAATAACAACATTGGACTATGTCTATAGGCTACATAATCCCATAATTACCATGGGCAGTTCATTTCAAATAAAACTAAGCCGATATAGATTCTATTCCAACCCTACCAGGCCCATTCTAGCACACTAAAGCCCTTACCTGCAGGTCAATGTAGCCGTCATCATCATTGGCTAGTTTGGAGTACCTGACCTTAGTGTTAAGTATTCCTTGTCTTAAACTGCTGCGAGCGTTCATCTTTACTTTAAATTACTTGCTAAAACTGTTGCATTGTTATGTTACATTGGCAGCCGGTACATTGTATCATTTCATATTGAGAAATGCTACAATGATGACACTTGCCTATTCAGATACACTGTTGTCAACTTGCAACGAACGTGTTAATCAGTGTGTCAGCTCCTCTCGACTCACTACGATTAGCCTATGTTGCAACCAAATGAAAATAGAAAGAGGGATACCGCCTTTTCAGATCAGGAGAGAACATAAACATAACATGTTGTTGCAATAAAAACGTCCGCACTCATGCCCTCTTCCTTGTTTAGTCTGTACAACGCCTGCGCAATGCTCTGAACCGTCCCTGAACTGGAATGGAAGTAGGCTAGGCTACCACTAAGGGGCGGTGCCGTATCACATCTGAAAAACAAGTTGGTGCAGCTCAAGTGGACCACAACACATGTAGGCTAGGAGACACTCATGTCAGTATCTGTCTTTTCATAAAATCAATAGATCTATCACGTGTGAGTCCACATATTGTAATAGTGACACTGATGTTAGATAGTTAGCGTTTTTATATTCTGTATTTTGTGATTTTGTAATGGTTTTAGTGTAGCTTTCTCTGCATCCTCTTCCCATGCATAGTTTACTTCAGCCCATTCATAGAAGCTACCTTTAGTGCCTATTGATGAAGGTTTCTTCTTCCCCGGGGACTTTTGCTAAGAGCCCCGACACTTGCTCAAAACAATCATCGCTTGCAGAATGGTTTTTGAAACATAAGGAATGTACAGTGAGTGTACAAAACATAAGGAACACCTGCTCTTTCCATGAGTGACTGAACAGGTGAATCCAGGTGAAAGCTATGATCCGGTATTAATGTCACTTGTTAAAGCCACTTCAATCAGGAAGGGGAGGAGACATGTTAAATAAGGAATTTTAAGCCTTGAGACAATGGATTGTGTATGTGTGCCATTCAGAGGGTGAATGGGCAAGACAAAAGATTTAAGTGTCTTTGGAGAAAGTATGGTAGTAAGTTTCAGGCGCACTGGTTTGCGTCCAGAACTGCAACACTGCTTGGTTTTTCCGTTCAATCAATCAATTATGTATTTATTGAGCCCTTTTTACAACAGCAGTTGTCACAAAGTGCTTATACAGAAACTGAGGCTAAAACTCCAGAGAGCAAGCAATGCAGATGTGATCAACAGTTTCCTGTGTATCAAGAATGGTCCACCACAGCAAAAGGGGGTGCAACTCAATGCTAGGAAGGTGTTCCCAATGCTTGGTACACTCAGTGTATTTTTCATATCAGTGAGAAATATTAATAAAAATAAAAGGTTAAATTACTACACACACCTTTTATAGGGTTAGGGTTAGTGTTCCCACATGGCCATATCTCCATGTTACAGTGCTTGTTTACGGAAAACAGACGGAAGACAGAAGTGTGCTCCAAACACCTGTGTGTAAGCGTAACTGAGGAGTAAGTGTAGTTCGTCAACTGGAGGCACACACCGTGTATGGATCTGTGAAAATCACCTACAGTAAGTGTATCTTGTTTATTTGAAAATGTATTTCACTCTGATATGAAAGATAAAGGCCATATGTTTCGAAAACCATTTCACAAGCGATGATTATTGACATTTCTAAACGTTAAAACACAGTGTCTGAGTTGTAGTTCACACAGAGCCAGCCAAGGGCGAAGCTAACCTCTGAAAACCATACAGAGAGAAGGGTTTTCAAGAGCTACGCTACTTATACCCTGGCTACACCTTGAGGTAGTTGTCAGATCGTACATGATTATACTGTGCATGTTCACAGCATAGTGCATAGTATTGACTCGTGTCTTTTGTGAGCATATGAAAAGAAATCAAACCAACAGATGGTAACTGGGAGGGCTTTTGTAACAGTTCACCTAACATGACTCTTGATTGGCTTCCAGACCTCCAGCTACTGCATCTGTCACTTCCTGTTGTTTGTGCGAATAAGATTAAGAAGGTCTGTTGAAATAACAATCAAAACTATTCAGGGATCACCTCCCACCCCTACACAGTTGCACAAAAGTATTTGTAACTAAACATGAAATGGTATAAAATCCATGTTAGACATTCCTTTTCATACGATGACAGCACGTCACATTGAATTGGCAATCATTGTTATCTGAAATTATTATCTAATATGGTTATCTCATATATCCTCATTTGCCTTGAGGCTTGTACTCAAATATAGATTTCTGTGTAAATATAGCCTTCAGGACCATTCCATCAGGACTACCTAGTCTGACGACTCCTGGCAGTCTCCGTCCCCAGTCCACTTGGTCCTGATCCAGTTTCTGCTGTTCTGCCTGCGGCTATGGAACCCTGACCTGTTCACCAGACCTGCTACCTTGTCCCAGACCTGCTGTTTCGACTCTCTCTCTCTCTCTCTCTCTCTCTCTCTCTCTCTCTCTCTCTCTCTCTCTCTCTCTCTCTCTCTCCTGATGTCTCGACCTCTGAATTCTCGGCTATGAAGGGCAGAACTGACATTTACTCCTGAGGTGCCGACCTGTTGCACCCTCTATAACCACTGTGATTATTGTTTGTCCCTGTTGGTCATCTATGAACATTTGAACATCTTGAAGAACAATCTAGCCTTGATTGCCATGTATTCTTATCTCCACCGGCACAGCCAGAAGAGGACTGGTCACCCCTCAGAGCCTGGTTCCTCACTAGGTTTCTTCTTAGGTTCCTGCCTTTCTAGGGAGTTTGTCCTAGCCGCCGTGCTTCTACATTTAGGGTTTTAGGCTGGGTTTCTGTATAAGAACTTTGTGACATCTGCTGATGTAAAAAGGACTTTATTGTTTAATATACTTCAGTGTTTCACTGCTTTGTTTCCATCTCTGTGTCCTAATAGGCATACATGGAGTGTACCAAACATTAGGAATAGCTTCCTAATATTGAGTTGCACCCCCCTTTGCCCTCAGAACAGCCTCAATTCGTCGGGGCATGGACTCTACAATGTGTCGAAAGCGTTCCACAGGGATGCTGGTCCATGTTGACTCCAATTCTTTCCACAGTTGTGTCAAGTTGAATTGATGTCCTTTGGGTGGTGGACCATTCTTGATACACACAGGAAACTGTTGAGCCTGAATAACCCAGCAGCATTGCAGTTCTTGACACACTCAAACCATTGCGCCTGGAAACCTACTACCATACCCCGTTCACCCTCTGAATGGCACACATACAATTCATGTCTCAAGGCTTCTTTAACCTGTCTCTTCCCTTTCACCTACACTGATTGATTTAACATGTGACATCAATAAGGGATCATAGCTTTCACCTGGTCAGTCTATGTCATGGAAAGAGCCTGTGTTCCTAATGTTTTGTCCACTCAGTGTACGTACTTACTGAGGTGCATTACATTTGCACCATCCACTCCCATGCTATATGTCTGTTTTCATCAAATTGCCTCAGAATAAACAAAACTCTGCAGTGTCAATCTTGTCCAGAACACTGTGTTCTATAAAATGACATATCGCCTTAGATCAATAGCCCTTTAGTACATTCATGAATTGTGATACAAGAAGTTTACTTTTTCAATGAATGGTGATATTGGGTCAAAAAAACAATTAAAGGCCATCCACTTCTTAGAAGATGTTGCTCGTGTTTACCATGGCTCTGTCTCGGAGAGTGTTTAACTGACTACAAACCATTTGATTATCCATCCAGTGTCCGTGCAATAAGAGCTGTGCCTGATGACTCTGCACAGGTCAATAAAGTGGATACACGGTCTGAGAAGAGAAAGCAGAGAAGGGCAGAGGCAGACAGTCTATTCAGGTTATCTGATGATTCTTATCAGGTAGCAGAGTGACATCAATGTTATTTTTACCCTCTACAGTGTGGTGTATTCAGGGAGATTAGAAACATAAGAACACCAGGTAACTTGTACAAAAGCTTTGATGACATTATGTATGAAGGTTCATCTGGTTGTGACTACGGTTGTCTGACTGATTCTCCCTGCAATGGATTGTCATCTCTCTGGTCACGCACAGCAATGGCCTGGATGGCACATAAAGCAGTACTGCACACCTTTTACCCTCTGATAAATAATGAATGTAGTTGCCATTGATAGAGGGTAATTGTCTTCCTTCCCTGAAAATTGCTTTATTCCCAGCTAGTAAATAATGTTCTGAGAATCATATGTTTTTGAATGCTTGGTGAGAGCGTGGTTGTCCTATGGTTATTTTGCTCACAACCTTCCCACAACGTTCTGGGAATGGTGCAGGATACCCAGCTAGCACATAACATTCTGAGGTGGGAATTTCAGTATACGGGTTTTCTCATGGTTCTATTTCAAATAAGGTTCTCAAATTGTTCTCAGAACGTTAAGAAACAATGTTCTGAGGGAATTTCAGTATTTCAGCATAACATTTTCTGCAGGTTTCCTCATGTTCTTAGAACATTAAGAAAACCTTCCATAAAAACCACAAGAAATCATTAGTAACATTTAAATAATGTTGTACGAATTTAATTTAAAAACATATACTGTACATTCTGTTCTGTCACCAAAACTCTGTCTATCATCTATCTTGTTAAGTGTGTTCAGGTGTGTTGGCTGCACCCACTAATTAGCCACACCTGATATTAACGAGTGCTTGTTTCCTTTTAAATAGGGTCTGTTTGACTGGACTAAAATTAACAGCTTTGTATGAGTACAAAAAAAATCATGCTAGCTCCATCCTGGTGGCGCAGTGGACTAATTCCATGCATGGACAACAGAAGATCATGGTTTAAATCTCACTTACGACGTACCACAATAAAAATGAATGTTTGCATAATTAAAGCCTACAATGTGTATTCTTTGTGCTTGGAGTTTGAAACAGTTAACCTAAGCTAGCAGTGTTATTAAGTCTTATTGAAACATGTTCCCAGAACATTATTTAATTACCTTAAAATAACCTGTAATTTACCATCTCAGAATGTTAATAAAACCTCACAGGAAAACTTTCAGGAAACCATAGTCAAATGTTCTCAGAACCTCCCTGTAACCTAAAAATATGCATTCCCAGAACAGGCAAAATGTTCACTTCCGTTCTCAGAATGATTAAAAAACTTTACATTTTACTGGTCAGGATACTTATAGCTTCATTCCCAGAACCAATGGGAAAGCAAAAACAGACATTCCCACAACTTCCAAGGAACCAAATGTGCTTGCTGGGTTATTCACATTTCCCCTCTGGTCCTGGGAAAATTGGACAATCTCATAGACAAAATAGAGAGCCCCCTGTAGGCAGGAGTGTCTGATAACAACCTCACCATACAGCCCTCCAGCAAGGTAGCTGGGAAACAGTGATATGAGCACTTTGTCAGGGTCACGCACAGCGTTCATGGAGTAAATGCTCAGTAGATTATGAATACTCTTACGGATAAATGTGCTTTAGCAAATAAAACAGGGAATATATGATTTCATTATCTGAAAAAAATCAGTGTTGCTTTATATAAAATACATTAATATCTTGTCTGAAAAGGTATTTGAATCTTGAAGATGCTTTAGCTAATTACTCTGTGATCAGATAATACAACATATGGTTAGAGTTCAGAGTAACCTTGGGAATACTTAATTGACAAGGATGTGATGAAAATGTTACTTTGAACATATGTAAAGGGAATTTTATTTGGAAAATATTGCTCCGGGTGTTTAGTGAGAAACTAAAGACACTGAAACACATCAATATGGTTACATGATAAAACTTGATAAAGATGTGTGAAACCAAGCTCTAAATTGCTCAAGAGTTAGTTTGTCAACATCTAAAATAGTTTGTCCGAAGGAGACATGGAGTGTTGTCATTTTAGATGATAACCACTAGAGCATAATTCCCCAACTGTCAGTTATAGCATAATACCAGATGAACATAGCCCTGGGGATGTGTGTGTGTGTGTGTGTGTGTGTGTGTGTGTGTGTGTGTGTGTGTGTGTGTGTGTGTGTGTGTGTGTGTGTGTGTGTGTGTGTGTGTGTGTGTGTGTGTGTGGTATCATCCCTCCGTAACCCAGGGCGTGACATAGCACAGCAGTCAGGGAGCTGCAGCAGGGCCATCATTAGAGTCCTGTTTGGGGGCAGAGTTCCATCAGCTAAAAAAATTTAAGCCGACTTCATTACAGAAATTCCGAGAGGGGCTTGACCGCTGGCTTGACCATTACACCACTTCAGCGTCACACTATTGCCCTGTGCCGGTCTGCTGTTACTTTAAACTCACTGCTGGGCCCCAGACATCAATCGATGTGACATTCTGTGTGTCTGACACATATGCTAAGTTTAGGTGGGTATAGAACAGTATGACAACAATAATGACCCTTTCCTTCCCCATAGATGCCATTACATAGGCTACATGGAACATGATGCTTTTTAAATTCCTCTTAAAGGGATAGAAAAGGTGATCTTACCGAAAGTGATTGGTTCACAGAGAGTGAGATACTGAGACACTGTTTTGCCACCTGTATTTATTTTTGTACTTTTTATTGATAGCCAATTGGTAGTTACAGTCTTGTCCCATCACTGCAACTCCCTTACGGACTCAGGAGAGGCAAAGGTCGAGAACCATGTGTCCTCTGAAACACGACCCCGCCAAGCCGCACTGCTTCTTGAAACACTGCCGTACAGCTGGCGACCAAAGTCAGCTGTGCACGTGCCCGGCTGCGACAAGGAGTCGCTAGAGCACGATGCGACAAGGACATCCAAGCCAATCAAACCCTCCCCTAACCCGGATGACACTGGGCCAATTGTGCACTGCCTCATGGCAAGCTCCAACACAGCCTGGGATCGAACACGGATCTGTAGTGACGCTTCAGGCACTGTAATGCAGTGCCTTAGACCGTTGTGCCACTTGGGAGGCAGATTTAACTTCTTTAGGAAAACAACCTGTTTTGTTGGAAACAAACATCATTGTATTTAATGTATTTGTAACCTGTTGAATATTATCTGACATGAAAATGTTGGTTCTCAAAATCAACATGCAAGAATTTCCTCCTCATCTTCCAACTGTCTGCCCATGTGAGCCTTGAATTCACTTGAACCACTGATGCATCAAAGCCTGTCTTTTTTTCTACCTGAAATGTTTTTGTGTGTGGGTGGATGGATGATTGGCTGGTGTGTTAACAAACTTAATCAGTTTCAATAAGGCTTCATCCTCGGTTCAAAGGGATGACTAGACAGTCACCTTCCTGTATACATGTGAAGACCCAGGTATCTATAAGAGGCTGCAGGACAGATGTACATGATCATACAATGTCTCTCTTTTTTATATTAATCTGTCATCTCCTCATACTGTAAAAGGCTCTTGCTATTAGAACTGGATGGCTCTAACCCATTAATAAAAAAAAATGAAATCTGACACAGCGGTTGCATTAAGGAGAAGGGTATCTATATTTCTGTGCATAATAGTTGTATCTTTTATCAATGTTTATTATGAGTATTTCTGTAAATTGATGTGGCTCTGCAAAGTCACTGGATGTTTTGGAACTACTGAACGTAACGCGCCAATGTATACTGAGATTTTTGATATAAATATTAACTTTATCAAACAAAACATACATGTATTGTGTAACATGAAGTCCTATGAGTGTCATCTGATGAAGAACATCAAAGGTTTGTGATTCATTTATCTCTATTTCTGCTTTTTGTGACTCCTCTCTTTGGCTGGAAAAATGGCTCTGTTTTTCTGTGATTTGGCTCTGACCTAACATAATCGCTTGGTTTGCTTTCGTCGTAAAGCCGTTTTGAAATCGGACACTGTGGTGGGATTAACAAGAAGTGTATCTTTAAAATGGTGTAAAATACTTGTATGTTTGAGGAATTTTAATTATGGGATTTCTGTTGTTTTGAATTTGGCGCCCTGCACTTTCACTGGCTGTTGTCAAATCGATCCCGATAGCGGGATCTCAGCCCAAAGAGGATAAAGTCCATCATTTATGTCCAAATACCTCCTTTTTGTTCGCGCATTTAGTCCAGTAGTCCAAATGCACAACGCGCAAGCACTAAGTCCAGACGAAAAGTCAAAAAAGTTACATTACAGTTCGTAGAAACATGTCAAACGATGTATAGAATCAATCTTTAGGATGTTTTAATCATACATCTTCAATAATATTCCAACCAGACAATTCCTTTGTCTTTAGAAATTAAAGGGAATGAAGCTCGCTCTCACGGCCGCTCGTGAGACTTAGCTCATGGCATTCTGCCAGACACCTGGTTCAAACAGCTCTTATTCGCTCCCACTTCATAAAAGAAGCCTGAAACAAGGTTCTAAAACTGTTGACATCTAGTGGAAGCCTTAAGAAGTGCAATTTGACCCCATAGATACTGTGCATTTGATAGGGAATGAGTTGAAAAACTACAACCTACAGATTTCCCACTTCCTGGTTGGATTTTTTTCTCAGGTTTTTACCTGCCATCTGTTATACTCACATACATCATTCAAACAGTTTTAGAAACTTCAGAGTGTTTTCTATCCAACTATACTAATAATATGCATTAATTAGCAACTGGGCCTGAGTAGCAGACAGTTTACTCTGGGCACCTTATTCATCCAAGCTACTCAATACTGCCCCCAGCCATAACAAGTTATCGAACAAAACAAACATTTATTGTGGAACTGGGATTCCTAATGCTATTTCTGAGTTTTGTGACATCTCTCCTCGGTTGGAAAATGGCTGTATGTTTTTTTTGTGGCTTGGCACTGACCTAACATAATTGCATGGTGTGCTTTTACCGTAAAGTTGTTTTTAAATCTGACACAGCGGTTGCATTAAGGAGAAGTTTATCTATAATCGTATGTATAACACTTGTATCTTAGATCAATGTTTATGATGAGTATTTCTGTAATTTGATGTGGCTCTCTGCACATTCACCGGATATTTGTTTGAGACAATGCATTTCTGAACATAACGCACCAATTTCAAATGAGGTTTGAAGATGAACTTTATCGAACAAAACACACATTTATTGTTTAACATGGAGTCCTGGGAGTGCCATCCGGTGAAGATCATCAATGGTTAGTGATTCATTTTAAAGCTATTTCTGTCTTTTGTGACACCTCTCCTTCTTGGAAAATGGCTGGATGGTTTTCTGTGACTAGGCGCTGACCTAACATAATCGCAAGGTGTGCTTTTGCCGTAGAGCCTTTTTGAAATCAGACACTGTGGCTGGATTAACAAGAAGTTTATCTTTAAAATGGTGTATAATACTTGTGTGTTTGAGGAATTTTAATTATGAGATTTCTGTTGTTTAAATTTGGCGCCCTGCAATTTCACTGGCTGTTGGCGAGGTGGGATGCAGGCGTCCCACATATCCCAGAGAGGTTTTAAGGAACTTGACAAAACAAACCAAAAAATGTTGGTATTTCATTACTTTAACAGAACGTTTCCGCAGAACATTTCCGTTTTGGCAATGTTCAAGGAATGTTCTCCAACTGATTTGACATTGGGAATGTTTTCAAAAAGTTGAGAGAATGTTAAGAAACAGTGTTCTTCTGTGGGAATTTCAGTACATCAGCATAACGTTTCCTACAGGTTTCCTCATGGTTCTAAGTCATGTTCTTAAATTGTTCCGAGAACGTTATAAAACTTTCCATAAAAAACAAAAGAAAACTTTAGTAATGTTCAGAGAACATTCTAAGAATGCTATTTAAAACATATACATGCCGTTCACAGCATTAACAAAACACTATTTTTGTATATAATAACACCTTGTAATAAGGCATTTATAATGGAATAGTAAATCATTTATTCATAATTTTATTTTACTCTGACATTTGTAAATGCTAGTAATCTAGTTATTCACACAAACTTTTGAAGTACAAAATAATGATTCATAAGATAATTTATAAGATGTTCAAAATAGGTCCTCATAAATCAATTACTAATCATTAGTTAAGTGTTTTTACGTGGTCTCATCTAAAGTTAGGGATATTTTATAAACTGTCATCATGGCAAAGGGTGGCTACTTGAAGAATCTTAAATATAACATATATTTTGATTTGTTTAACACTTTTTTGGTTATTACATATGTGTTAATTCATAGTTTTGATGTCTTCACTATCATTCTACAATGTAGAAAATAGTAAAAAATAAAGAAAAATTAATGAGTAAGTGTGTCCAAACTTTTGACTGTTACTGTATATAAAATATGTTATTGGCCATTCCACCACCCCCATCTTTGGATGACACAAATAACTTTGCTTTTGTAACTTTTTTGTTGTTGTTACATGCACATTCTACACACATGGTACTTCTTTACACAATAGTTACATAGCAAAACTCTACTTATTTGATATACATTACATCTGGATGGATAGTACTTAAACATTCGGTATACATTATAGTGTTTTCAGTCATAACTATAGATCATGAGCTTTTAATCCCACCCTTCTCTATGTTCTATCTTGTTAAGTGTGTTCAGGTGTGTTGCCCATGCCCACTAATTGGCCACACCTGATCTTAATGGGTTCTTGTCTCCTTTGAAATGAATCTGTTTGAATAGGCTAAAATGAACAGCTTTGTATGCTATAAAAAAATATGGCATGCTAGCTCCATCCTGGTGGTACAGTGGACTAATTCCATTGATAGAAAACATAGCTTTGAATCATACTGAGGCTGTGTCACAATAAAACATTAATGTGTTTGGGTGATTAATGCCTAGGAAATTAATTTAACCTGTATTTTCCATTCTCAGAGAATTAATAAAGGCTGTCATTGTAAATTAAAATTGATTCTTAACTGACTTGCCTACTTGAATAAAGATTAAATAAAACAATTGGAAAAAATACTGTCACGTTCGTCATAACGAGGAGACCAAGGCGCAGCGTGAGATGAAAACATTATTCTTTATTTAAACGAAGAACACTAAACAAACGTGAAGCTATAAACACGAGTGCTGACATACAACTACACAGACAATAACCCACAAACTATCCAAGGCATATGGCTACCTAAATATGGCCCCCAATCAGAGACAGCAATAAACATCTGCCTCTGATTGAGAACCAATCTAGGCAACCATAGACATAAAAACACCTAGACTGGAAAAAACCCATAAACATACAAAAACCATAGACAGGACAAAAACACATATATCACCCTCGTCACACTCTGACCTAACCAAAATAATAAAGAAAACAGAGATAACTAAAGGCAGGGCGGGACAAATACAGGAAAACTTTCAAGGAACCAGAGTAAAACATTCTCAGAACCTCCCTGCAACCTAAAAATAAACATTCCCAGAAGAGGCAAAATTTCTGTTTTACCAGTCAGGAAACATATGGCTTCATTCCCACAACTGTTGTGAAACCAAAAACATCTGTACCCACAACTTCCAATGAACCAAATGTTCTAGCTGGGTATCTAAGGGAAGTCATTAAGGTGAGTGTCAGTGTAAATTGCAATATTTGTAAGAATGTTTAGACAAGATATGTCCCTAAATTAAGTGTAACGTGCTCTACCTGTCTAATTTAATTGATTTTAGAATTGTCAAAACTCAGCAGTCTGCCCTGGTGTCTGAAAGGCTCAGACTGCCATTCTGACAGGTCTTTTACAGATGGAACTTGGCAAGATGCACACACAGACAGACAGAGAGAGGTGGTGGAAAGGGAGGGAAAGAGTATTCTGTATTAGTAATAGTCTGCTATTGTTCTAACATTTAGAGAAGTCTCTCATCTCTAACAAATTAATCTCTTTTTTTTGACATGTGTTCGTATTCCATCATTCAATTTAATGATGTCTTTGATATTTTTTCATCACTAATAATATCACATCAGTGAAATTAAATGGCAGATGTGCAGGAACGAAGGGTCAGACCAGATTTACTCTGCATGATCCCAAATGTGCAACCCAAATGTTGTCATTGTGAAATATGTTTACTGTAGATAACTACCATTGCTAGTAATTATGAGTGGTGATTAACAACTAGGAGTTGTCATGGTTATGTAAGTGTTAGGAGGGGAAAGTGAATCTTCCCAAAGCAGTAGCAGCACGTACTGAGAGGCAGTTCATTGCTCATCTGCCAGGAGAAAGAGGATTCCCAAAGCTCTGCTATGATAGCGTCCTAAATGCTTGGGTTGGTGTTGAATCTTTATGAGTTTGAAAACAAACAAGCTATGAACAGTTTACAATGGATGAGAATGAGAGAGAGAGTTGATGGTATCCTCAATGGTATTAAATATACAGACCACAAATTCCAATTGACCATACTTAACATCATCCTTGGCTCTAGCCTCTTCCCCAATATTTGGAACAAAGGACTGATCACCCCAATTCACAAAAAATGGAGACAAATTTGACCCCAATAACTACCATGGGATATGTGTCAACAGCAACCTTGGGAAAATCAACTGCATTATCATAAACAGCAGACTCGTACAATTCCTCAATAAAAGCAATGTAATGAGCAAATGTCAAATTGGCTTTTTAACAAATTACCGTATGACAGACCACATATTCACCCTGCACACCACAATTGACAAACAAACCAAACCAAACCAAAGGCAAAGTCTTCTCATGCTTTGTTGATAAAAAAAAGAAGCTTTCGAATCAATTTGGCATGAGAGTCTGCTATACAAATTGATGGAAAGTGGTGTTGGGGGAAAAACAACATTATAAAATCCATGTACACAAAGTGGCCTCATCCTACTACAAATGTCTACTGTTTGCTGATGATCTGGTGCTTCTGTCCCCAACCAAGGATGGCCTACAGCAGAACCGATATCTTCTGCACAGATTCTGTCAGGGCCCAGTAAATCTCAGCAAGACAAAAATAATGGTGTTCCAAAAAAGGTCCAGTTGCCAGGACCACAAATACTAATTCCATCTAGACACCATTGTCCTAGAGCACACAAACAACTATACATACCTCAGCCTAAACATCAGCGCCACAGGTAACTTCCACAAAGCTATGAAAGAGCTGAGAGACAAGGCAAGAAGGGCCTTCAATGCCATCAAAAGGATCATAAAATATCGACATACCAATTAGGATCTGTCTAAAAAATACTTGAATCAGATATAGAACCCATTGCCCTTTATGGTTGTGAGGTCTGGGATCCACTCACCCACCAATAGTTCACAAAATGTGACAAACACCAAATTGAGACTCTGCATGCAGAATTCTGCAAAAATATCCTCAGTGTACAACGTATAATGCATGCAGAGCAGAATTAGGCCGATACCCACTAATTATCAAAATCCAGAAAAGAGCTGTTCAATTCTAAATCCACCTAAAAGGAAGCGATTCCCAAACCTTCCAAAACAAAGCCATCACCTACAGAGAGGTGAACCTGGAGAAGAGTCCCGTAAGAAAACTGGTCTTGGGGCTGTGTTCACAAACACAAACAGACGCCACAGAGCCCCAGGACAGCAACACAATTAGACCCAACCGAATCATGAGAAAACAAAAAGATAATTACTTGACACATTGGAAAGAATGAACCAAAAAAGACTGAGCAAACTAGGATGCTATTTGGCCCTAAACAGAGAGTACACAGTGGCAGAATACCTGACCACTGTGACTGACCCAAACTTGACTACAGTGGGGAAAAAAAGTATTTAGTCAGCCACCAATTGTGCAAGTTCTCCCACTTAAAAAGATGAGAGAGGCCTGTAATTATCATCATAGGTACACTTCAACTATGACAGACAAAATGAGAAAAAAAAATCCAGAAAATCACATTGTAGGATTTTTAATGAATTTATTTGCAAATTATGGTGGAAAATAAGTATTTGGTCACCTACAAACAAGCAAGATTTCTGGCTCTCACAGACCTGTAACTTCTTCTTTAAGAGGCTCCTCTGTCCTCCACTCGTTACCTGTATTAATGGCACCTGTTTGAACTTGAAATCAGTATAAAAGACACCTGTCCACAACCTCAAACAGTCACACTCCAAACTCCACTATGGCCAAGACCAAAGAGCTGTCAAAGGACACCAGAAACAAAATTGTAGACCTGCACCAGACTGGGAAGACTGAATCTGCAATAGGTAAACAGCTTGGTTTGAAGAAATCAACTGTGGGAGCAATTATTAGGAAATGGAAGACATACAAGACCACTGATAATCTCCCTCGATCTGGGGCTCCACGCAAGATCTCACCCCGTGGGGTCAAAATGATCACAAGAAAATCCCAGAACCACATGGTGAATGACCTGCAGAGAGCTGGGACCAAAGTAACAAACGCCTACCATCAGTAACACACTACGCCGCCAGGGACTCAAATCCTGCAGTGCCAGACGTGTCCCCCTGCTTAAGCCAGTACATGTCCAGGCCCGTCTGAAGTTTGCTAGAGAGCATTTGGATGATCCAGAAGAAGATTGGGAGAATGTCATATGGTCAGATTAAACCAAAATATAACTTTTTGGTAAAAACTCAACTCGTCGTGTTTGGCGGACAAAGAATGCTGAGTTACATCCAAAGAACACCATACCTACTGTGAAGCATGGGGGTGGAAACATAATGCTTTGGGGCTGTTTTTCTGCCAAGGGACCAGGACGACTGATCCGTGTAAAGGAAAGAATGAATGGGGCCATGTATCGTGAGATTTTGAGTGAAAACCTCCTTCCATCAGCAAGGGCATTGAAGATGAAACGTGGCTGAGTCTTTCAGCATGACAATGATCCCAAACACGCCCGGGCAACGAAGGAGTGGCTTCGTAAGAAGCATTTCAAGGTCCTGGAGTGGCCTAGCCAGTCTCCAGATCTCAACCCCATAGAAAATCTTTGGAGGGAGTTGAAAGTCTGTGTTGCCCAGCAACAGCCCCAAAACATCACTGCTCTAGAGGAGATCTGCATGGAGGAATGGGCCAAAATACCAGCAACAGTGTGTGAAAACCTTGTGAAGACTTACAGAAAACGTTTGACCTCTGTCATTGCCAACAAAGGGTATATAACAAAGTATTGAGATAAACTTTTGTTATTGACCAAATACTTATTTTCCACCATAATTTGCAAATAAATTCATTACAAATCCTACAATGTGATTTTCTGGATTTTTTTTCTCATTTTGTCTGTCATAGTTGAAGTGTACCTATGATGAAAATTACAGGCCTCTCTCATCTTTTTAAGTGGGAGAACTTGCACAATTGGTGGCTGGCTAAATACTTTTTTACCCCACTGTATGTACCTATTCAGTGAGCATAGCCTTGCTATTGAGAAAGGCGACCGTAGGCTCTCAAGAGAAGACAAGCTATGTGCCCACTGCCCACACAATTAGGTGGAAACTGCCAAATGTATGACCATATTAAACACCCATATATCCCTCAGATTACACAGATACACAACATTTTTCGAAAAACAAACCAAATTTGGATAAACTCCCATATCTATTGGGTGAAATACGACAGTGTGCCATCACTGCAGCAAGATTTGTGATCTATTGCCACAAGAAAAGGACAACCAGTGAAGAACAAATACTATTGTAAATACAACCCATATTTATGTTTATTTATTTTCCCTTTTGTACTTTAACTATTGGCACATAAGTATGTAATGTTTACTGTACATTTGTGTTGTTGTTTTCACTTTTGCTTATTATCTAGTTCACTTGCTTTGGCAATGTTACAGTTTTTCTCAATTGCTAAAACACTAAAACCCATTGGCTGAACAAATTTCTCAGTTGCCTGGACTCATTTAGCTAATTATGCAGTCTGTTGTCAATACCTTAAACCATTTCACATGGTAAAACACAATTTGCAGATCTCACTTAGACTTTTCAGCAAAACTCTAAACACATTCTCATTCTCAAAACACATTCTGCACTCTAATGCACATGTCATCCATACTGGTAAAGACAAGTGGCAACAATCAAATACAAATAGAGAACATATGTCATTGATTGAACACAACCACTCAAAATGTATTTAACCTGCTTCAAATGATGCGACACAACCAATATAAGCCAGTTCTACGAGCAAACAGGTTGTTGAAGGTGGGAAGGAGAAAGTCTGAGAATGGATACTGTAGTACAGTGCATTGTAGGCTGTATACTGTACAATGGACAAATTGTATGGCCCTGAACATTGTGCTTTCCATTTATTAACAGTACTGACTGCTCAATAGATTTTGACTGGTTGCAGGTTCATATCAACAAAGAACAAGAATTACAGTATCACAGAGACAAAGGACAAGTTTGTGAGATGCAGGGTACAATACTGTAAAAATAGGGGTACAAGGAGGAGGAAGAACAAAAAACAAAATTGCAAAGAGCAAAGCAGAGTAGTAATTTTTGATCAATTTTGAGCTACTATGATAGAACATGTTTTCGTTCATCAAAGACAATTACGGAAAAATATGAATATTCTTTTAGATAAAAAATGTACTTCTCCCTGAGAATTGTATGTTTTGAACAATGTGTTTTCTATTTTTAGGTGTATTGTTTACTGACTGCTTGAGAGTGTATATCATGTTGATCACTTTGTTTATGATTTGAGAGCAGTGCTTGATTTTGAACACAGGTAAAACCGTTTTGAGGTGAATGTTTCATTTTGCAAGAGGAGTCAGAGGTTATGTAAATAGTGCTTGAAGATGAGGTTTTGTGTTTAATGTTTTCAGGAAATGGAGCAAGGTTTCAGAAATTGTGTTTTAGCAATTGAGAAAAACTGTAACATATGTTTCCCATGACAATAAAGCCCTTAAATTGAATTGAATTGAATTGAGAGAGAGAGAGAGAGAGAGAGAGAGAGAGAGAGAGAGAGAGAGAGAGAGACAGAGAGAGAGACAGAGTCAGAGACAGAGTCAGAGACAGAGACAGAGACAGAGAGAGAGAGTATAGGACAAGCCAGAGATGGTCAGATGGTCTTTTCAGGGACAGTGACATCTATCCCTGATTAAGTAATTTAGAGTCCTACTACAGTCATCTCTCACTGTAAAACTGAGATATCATACATTTCCCAGCACCCATTAACCCCTTATATCTGGAGCCATCTGGGAAACAGATAAGATTTCAATCACATAGTGTGTGTGTGTGCGTGCGTGCGTGCGTGCGTGCGTGCGTGCGTGCGTGCGTGCGTGCGTGCGTGTGTGTGTGTGTGTGTGTGTGTGTGTGTGTGTGTGTGTTTGAGGCCCATAAGAGATTTGAGACCAATATTTTTGATTCACAACACATAATCATCTGCTTTGTTCTGCAGCTCTTCTAAAGAGTAAGCAAATGTACAAGTCAAGGGAGATTCCATGCTTTGCCTTTTGCCATTAAGTTAATTGTGCAGCGAGTGAAATTACATTCACAAACTAAAAGACTTGCAGGCATATTTATTTTAGCATTAAAAACAGGGGGAGAGCTTTAGGCATTTTGTATAACTTTATTTCGTCTTTATGGACCTTCCACCTCAATAGTTTTGAGCTTAAAGAAACATAACTGTACAGCAATGAATTAAGGAATAAACGACTAAACAGGCTCTCCAAATCTGTTTTATTATATTCCTTAGTTTGATCGCGTTATAATGAACCATACTTTTCTGGAAATCATGGAACATTACTGTGCCACCCTGTTTATATTGCTGGGGAAATCAAAAGTTCTGTATAAATAGTGATGACGCAAAGGAATGCTAATCTGATGAAGGAAAGAGGGAGAAAAAGGGGGTTAAAATGTATTATTTTTTAAATAAAGAGAGGTATAGGTTATAATGAAGCCTATGCGGAGGCAGGTGAGTGAAGGGGTGATTGTAGCAATGACTAATTCCGTAGTCATCGTTTCAAGGAGTTAATGCTCTTGAAGAGCAGCAATTATAATGCGGGATCCCAGGGCTTTCCATTAGGAGCGCACTTGGCTTATCTGCGTAAATATCAAATACCTCACCTCGGTCAAGATAGCGGAGCACATCACATAAGCCCGCAGTCATTACACCATGAGTACACCTAACAATACCTCTTTTTCATATTCCTTTTCGCTTTACCGTATACTTGACATTTGTTGATGTTCAAACCATCCGTACAAGGATAAAGAGTTAGGTGAGTAGCCTGCCGGTCCGGTAAAAATGTTTTATTGATTGCCTTTGTCAATGGGATCCAGTTTAAGTTTTTTTGAAGAATCTTATCTGTTTCCCAGATGGCTCCATTAATTGCAATATATTTTGGTTGATTGTCAACAGATATGTTATTAACGTTTGCATGCTTTGCATAGGCTACTTGTACGCGGGGCTGCATTGGAATAATAGGCTAAGGAGATTCAATGTAGGATAGTCTCATTTTGGTGTAAAATTACACCCAGTTATATTGAACACGGTTCCATTTACGAGAATCACAGTCACGGACAAAAGACCGATTATCTACTCGACTTTTTCATTCTCTCATTCTTCTTATTTTGTACAGAATGAAAACGGTTCATCTAGTGTCTACAGTTCATCATAAATATCTGCATTTTCATAAACTTTGTCGTTTTCAATACTGGTCTAATAGCATAATCATCGTTAGATATCCGCTGCTTTTGCAGAGCCTGGCTTGTGTAGTTAAAATGTGTACAATAACAGTATACTGCAGTAGGCTAGTAACAATACCTGAAATAATATGTTTAATTGTTTATTGCATTGCACTTTACATTAGCCTCGAAGAGCAGTAAGGAGAAACAGTTATTTGTTAGGCTATGGCTTCTATGTCTTCCTTTCTTTCTTTCTTTCTTTCTTACTATCTTTCTTTCTTTGCAGAGGAAATGGTATGTTCTTACAAATGGTATTTGTATTTGTATTTCTTTGATGCATTTTTTCCCACATACTGTATTAATTTACTTCCTTCCTAGTTTTATTTCACAGAATTGAGCTGAAATAGGTCTAGTCCAATAATGTACGTGAAAAACAAACAGTGTGACTATTGAGCATTGGAGCTATTGGTAAGGGACAGTGAATACAACCATACTAATAATTTGGTGGGTGCTTATATTTTTCCTATTTCACACAGGTACAAGTGTGTATTTAACACATGCAAATTGGATGTGTTTTATTGCATATCCCAACTCCCTGTGATACACCCTCGGAGAGAGTGGGGTCACAATTCTGGGTCTTCTATGATCAAGTGTTAAGTGCCTTGCTCAAGCACATATCGACAAATTTTTCACCTTATCAGCTTGGGTATTCAAACTAGTGACCTTTCAGTTACTGGCCCAACGCTCTAACCGTTAGGCTACCTGCCACCCCATGCCATGTGATAGCTGAGCAGCCCCATACTATGTGATGGCCGTTCATTAAAGCGTACCAGTATTTGTAATGTAATCTTGGACAGAATGGAATTTGCTGTAGGGGCAGTCACGACTGCAGTTATGCGGACACAATGTTTCCGGCTTAATGTAATGCTTGCCTTTAACCATCCATGACTTATCTTGACTGTTTGTGCAGCTTGCTAGACTCAAACGATCCCTGTTTTCTTGATTTTAGTACAATGTGTTTGCAGTTTGGGTTTGTGGTAATTTATTGAGACATTTCAGGAGACCTGTGCACCTGAGTCTAGTATGCACCTAATATCTAACATCCAGATGTTGCCTACAAGGCACTAGGCTGAGGACAACTGAGCTTTCATGGGTGACGATGATGCAACTGTCATTGTTGATTATTCTGGAGAAATGAACTAACAAATGTCATAACTTTGTCATGGGCTGTTTTTAATTTGTTCCACACACTTCAGTGGTTGAGAATCAGACACAGTCTTAGCACCCTATACTGCCCCCAAAGCAAATTAGCACTCTCTTATCCTGCTAGAACACTACCCAATATATATTACAGTCTTAGCACCCTATATTGCCCTTAAAGCAAATGAGCACTCTCATCCTGCTACAGATGTAGCATTTTAATTTGAGCCAGTTTCATACAGCAGGAAAATAATCCTGCACCAACAGGAAATGTGAATTATTATGTGGATTATAATTAATGGACATGTTTGTAGGGGTTGACATATTTTTCGTAAATGCAAATCAAGTCTGAAATTTCAAAGTGGAAATTGCAAACTTTAGAAGCTTTTTTGAACCTCAAATACACTACATGTTTTTAATTTTCTGTGTTGCTGGACAGTTCTCCTGCGACAGGGTGATCAAATTAATATTCTACATCTGTAGGACACAAGCCAAGTGCTATTGTGTGTTATAACCACACTGTGAGTAATATGGCTGCACCATCCCAGTGTTAGCTCCAGCAGCACAGCACTGGCAGGAGCTGGTTGGAGGTGTGAATGTGGATGGCAGCTGACTGCACACAGGAGTCCACCAGGCTGCTTCGGCAGCTGCTCAGCCAGTGTGGAGCAGGACTCAGTGGGGCACAGAGGAAAGGTCACGCTGTGGTTAATAATGTGACAGAGGAGATATCAAGGGAGGACAGTAGCGGACCAAGTAATACCCATCACTACACATCTGCGTTTTCCCCACCCATTGTATCAGCTCTGGGACCAGAAATTGGCCCTGACATTTCTAACACATCGGCCCATTTTTTCCTTGAGGTACCCATAATTAGCCAAATAATGATCACATTGCGCAAAAAAAGAGACAAGTTAGACATGCCCACTGGCCTAAAAATGGACCAGCCCATCTGGCATTTGCCTGAAATGCCACATGGCTAGTCCGCCCCTGCTCACCTATTCTGCATGGCAGGTCTAATGGATAGGGTGCGTGCAAAGTGCAAGAGAGGGGGTTTGGTTAGAATACATAAACCTTGACACTGATGGACATATAGTCTAAGAGCTGCAATCAGATTAACTTCTAATGTCATCTTCTCAGTCAAAGCTGCTTATCATAACCCAATATAAATCCACTAGGGCCGTTTCCCTCCACTTTTAGTATTCTAGCCTGTTGTCAATGTCAGGCATTTTATCAAAACCATATTCAATAGATGACGTCCATGTACCAATTGCCATTGAGCAGTGAGACAGTGGGCATTTTATGTGAGACATTGTGAAAGTTTGTTTTGAAACAGAAGGAGAGACAGCCAGAAGGATTGTTGCATTTCCGCCATACATCAAAGTCAAGATGAATTATATAAAAGGATCTAGCCCGGCATGTCTTAAGATTTTTGACGTCATTAAAGTCAACAATCAAATCCAATTTTCTCTTCTGTTCTTAGTCTACACAGATAAATTGAGATAAAGGGACATATTTGCTAAGCGTTTGCAGCAGGTGCAAACTCTGCATCTGTTTTTCTTTCAAAAGATTACTAAAATCAGGACGAGAGAATACAAATGTAAAAGAAAGGTTAGAAGAAAGATTAAGGCTGTTATTGTGATGGAACAGTTTTATGTTTTAGCTTAGTTTTTTTTTGTTTTTATCCCTTCCCACTGGGCACACGGATTGAATCAACAAGGTTTCCACATCATTTCAATGAAATTACACTGAACCAACGTGGAATAGACGTTGAGTTGGCGTCTGTGACCAGTGGGTAACTGAAAAAAAGCGTGACGAAAGCTTAGTAAAAAAATTCTAAACGCTACATATTTTGCATAGACTGCCATTATTTAACAGTGCATTCTGGTAATTATAAAAGACAAGAGCGAGTAAAACCAAAAGCAAGTAAATTGATGCCATACAATAGGGTGCAGTGTGAGGAGTTAAACATGGACAGTACACTATTCAGAATCCAGATCGTAATCAACATGGCTTACAGTTGTCACAATGTGATGCATTGATTATCCCACATTGATTTACACGGACATGGGATAGAGATTGATGAAGTCAAGGATTAAAGCATTTCAAAGATAATGTGTTTATAAAAGGTTGTCACTGATATTGAAATACACTATATATGCACATGTACAGTACCAGTCAAAGGTTTGGACACCTATTCACTCAAGAGTTTTTCTTTATTTTTACTATTTTCTACAATGCAGAATAATAGTGAAGACATCAAAACTATGAAATAACATATATGGAATCATGTATTCACCAAAAAGGTGTTAAACAAATCAAATGTATTTCAGATGTTATATTCTTCAAAGTAGCCACCCTTTGACTTGATGACAGCTTTCCTCACTCTTGGCATTCTCTCAGCCAGCTTCATGAGGAAAGCTTTTCCAACAGTCTTGAAGGAGTTCCCACATATGCTGAGCACTTTTTGGCTGCTTTTCCTTCACTCTGCGGTCCAACTCATCCCAAACCATCTCAATTGGGTTGATGTTGGGTAATTGTGGTGGCCAGGTCATCTGATGCAGCACTCCATCACTCTCCTTCTTGGTCAAATAGCCCTTATACATCCTGGAGGTGTGTTGGGTCATTGTCCTGTTGAAACCAAATTATAGTCCCACCAAGCGCAAACCAGTTGGGAAGGCATGTCGCTGCAGAATGCTGTGGTAGCCATGCTGGCTAAGTGTGTCTTGAATTCTAAATAAATCACAGACAGTGTAACCAGCAAAGCACCCCCACACCATCACACCCCCTCCTCCATGCTTCACCATGGGATCCACACATTTGGAGATCATCCGTTTACCTACTCTGTGTCTCACAAAGACATGGCGGTTGGAACCAAAAATCTCAAATTTGCACACATCAGACCAAAGGACAGATTTCAAATGGTCTAATTGTCCATTGCCCGTGTTTCTTGGCCCAAGCAATTATCTTCTTCTTATGGATTTGGTATTTTACCAAATAGGGTTTTCTTCTGTATACCAGCCCTAACTTGTCACAACACAGCTCAAATGCATTAATAAGGAAAGAAATACCACAAATGAACTTTTAACGGGGCACACCTCTTAATTGAAATGCATTCCACCTCATGAAGCTGGTTGAGAGAATTCCAAGAATATGCCAAGCTGTCATCAAGGAAAAGGGTGGCTACTTTGAAGAATCTCAAATATAAAATATATTTTGATTTGTTTAACACTTTTTAAGTTACGACATGATTCCATATGTGTTATTTCATAGTGTTGATGTTTTCACTATTATTCTACAATGTAGAAAATAGTCAAAATAAAGAAAAACCCTTAAATGAGTAGGTGTGTCCAAACTTTTGACTTGTACTGTATGTGGACACCCCTTCAAATTAGTGGATTCGGCTATTTCAGCCATACCCGCTGCTGACAAGTGTATCATCAAGCACACAGCCATGCAATCTCCATAGACAAACATTGGCAGAAGTATGGCCTTACTGAAGAGCTCAGTGACTTTCAGTGTGGCACTGCCATAGGATGCCACCTTTCCAACAAGTCAGTTAGTCAAATTTGTGTGTGGTTGAAAAACAAGTTTTAATGACTCCAACCTAAGTGTATGTAAACTTACGACTTCAACTGTAGATATTCCATTAAAAATCTGCAGTTTCCAGCTACAATAGTAATTTACAACATTAATGACAATGTCTACACTGTATTTCTGATCAATTTGATGTTACTTTAATGGACAATGTTTTTTGATTTTCTTTCAATTTTATTAATAAGTCATCCCAAACTTTCAAATGGTAGTGTATATACAGTTGAAGACAGAAGTTTAAATACACTAAGGTTGGAGTCATTAAAACTCATTTTTCAACCACTACACAAATATCTTGATAACAAACTACAGTTTTGGCAAGTCGGTTAGGACATCTACTTGACACAAGTAATTTTTCCAAAGATTACAGACAGATTATTTAATTTCTAATTCACTGTATCACAATTCCAGTGGGTCAGAAGTTTACACAAACTAAATTGACTGTGCCTTTAAACAGCTTGGAAAATCCCAGAAAATTATGTAATGGCTTTAGAAGCTTCTGATAGGCTAATTGACATAATTTGAGTCAATCAGCCAAGACCTCAGAAGAAAAAAAATGGTAGACCTCCACAAGTCTGGTTTATCCTTGGGAGCAATTTCCAAACGCCTGAAGGTACCACGTTAATCTGTACAAACGATAGTACGCAAGTATAAACACCATGGGACCACGTAGCCGTCATACCACTCAGCAAGGAGACACGTTCTGTCTCCTAGAGATTAACGTACTTTGGTGCGAAAGGTGCAAATTAATCCCAGAACAACAGCAATGGATCTTGTGAAGATGCTTCAGGAAACAGGTACAAAAGTACCTATATCCACAGTAAAACGAGTGCTATTTTGACATAACCTGAAAGGCCGCTCAGCAAGCAAGAAGCCACTGCTCCCAAACCGCCATAGAAAAGCCAGGCTACGGTTTGTAACTGCACATGGGGACAAAGATTGTACTTTTTAGAGAAATGTCCTCTGGTCTGATGAAACAAAAATAGAACTGTTTGGCCATAATGACCATCGTTATGTTTGGAGGAAAATGGGGGAGGCAAGCCAAAGAACACCATCCCAACCGTGAAGCATGGGTGTGGCAGCATCATGTTGTGGGGGTTCTTTGCTGCAGGAGGGACTGTAGTAGCTCAAGACATCAGTCAAGAAGTTAATGCTTGGTTGCAAATGGACAATGACCCCAAGCATACTTCCGAAGTTGTGGCAAAAAGGCATAAGGACAACAAAGTCAAGGTATAGGATTGGCCATCACAAAGCCATGACTTCAATCCTATAGAAAATGTGTGAGCAGAACTGAAAAAGTGTGTGCGAGCAAGGAGGCCAACAAACCTGACTCAGTTACACTAGCTCTGTCAGGAGGAATGGGCCAAAATTCACCCAACTTATTGTGGGGAGCTTGTGGAAGGCTACCTGAAACGTTTGACCCAAGTTAAACAATTTAAAGGCAGTGCTACGAAATACTACTTGAGTGTATGTAAACTTCTGACCCATTTGGGAATGTGATGAAAGAAATAAAAGCTGAAATACATCATTCTCTCTATTATTATTCTGACATTTCACATTCTTAAAATAAAGTGGTGATCCTAACTGACTGTCATGCCCTGACCATAGAGAGCTGCTTATTCTCTATGTTGGTTGAGGCGTGACAGTGACTAGGGTGGGTCATCTAGGTGTTTAATGATCTATGTTGGCCTGGTATGGTTCTCAAAGCAGCTGTTTATCGTTGTCTCTGATTGGGGATCATATTTAGGCAGCCATTTCCCCATTGTGCTTGGTGGGCTCTTGACTATGGATAGTTGCCTGTTAGAACTATTGTTAGCGGCATGTTTTGTTTTTCTTCTGTTTTGTTTGGGGAGTTTATTATTTATTAAACATTGTCACGTTCTGACCTTAGTTCCTTTGTTTTGTCTTTGTTTTTGTATGGTCAGGGCGTGAGTTGGGGTGGGCAGTCTATGTTTGTTTTTCTATGTTGGTTTTTGTGTTCGGCCTAGTATGGTTTTCAATCAGAGGCAGGTGTCGTTAGTTGTCTCTGATTGAGAATCATACTTAGGTAGCCTTTTTCCACCTGGGTTTTGTGGGTGTTTATTTTCAGTCTTTGTGTGTCTGCACCGGACAGAACTGTTTCGGTTGTTTTTGTTATTCAGTGTTCAGTTTGGATTATTATTAAATAAGATGAACACTAACCACGCTGCGCTTTGGTCTGATCCTTACTCCTCCTCAGACGAAGAGGAGGAAATCTGTTACAAACATTTGGAATTCTACACATGCTGCGCCTTGGTCCAATCATTATAACGAACGTGACAGGGAATTTGATTCAATGTCAGGAATTGTGAAAAATGTAGTTTAAATGTATTTGGTGTATGTAAATAATACTACTGAGCAAAAGTCAAAAAGTATTTGGCTTTAAATATACTTAAGTATCAAAAGTCAATGTAATTGCTAAAATATACTTATCAACAGTAAAAGTATAAATCATTTCAAATTCCTTATATTAAGCAACTAGACTGCAACATTTTATTGTTTTTATATTTTAATTTACAGATAGCCAGGGGCACACTCCAACACTCAGACATCATTTACAAACGAAGCACGTGTGTTGAGTGATCCTTGACTGGTCTCTCAAAGCACTTCATGATGACAGAAGGGAGTGCCACAGGGCGATAGTCATTTAGTTCAGTTACCTTTGCTTTCTTGGGTACAGAAACAATGGTGGACATCTTGAAGCAAGTGGGGACAGAAGACTGGCATAGGGAGAGATTGAATATGTCCATAAACACACCAGCCAGCTGGTCCGCGCAAGCTCTGAGAACGCTGCTTGGGATGTCGTCTCGGCCGGCAGCCTTGCAAGGGTTAACAATCTTAAATGTCTTACTCAGGTCGGTTACTGAGAACGAGAGCCCACAGTCCTTGGGGGCGGTGCTATCCTCAAAGCGGGCAAAGAAGATGTTTAGCTTGTCCGGGGGCAAGACGTTGGTGTCCCCTACGTGGGTGGTTTTCCCTTGGTAATCTGTGATTGTCTGGATTCCCTGCCACATACGTCTTGTCTGAGCCGTTGAATTGCGACACCACTTTGTCTCTGTACTGACGTTTTACATATCTAAGCCTCCCACTTGATCTGTCTCTATCCTCCTGACTGGCGTTTCTTTTTTTTAAAGAAACAAAATATACTCTGCATTGCTGATAAAATCTGGGTAAAAGATTGAAAGGAATGTGAGTCTTATTCAGTACATTTAGTTATCACTTGATTTTCTACCAACCTTGCCAGCAGGCATGCCAGCTAAGATAGACAACTCTAACTTGATTCATAGCCTGTAATACCTTCTTGGTAGCTAATTGAGGTTGGGAGATAGGTTCTCAATCTGGGCTAGATAAAGCCAACTTCATACAATTGCTGGGTGGCTAGTAGTATTACAAAGAAACAAAAACCACAATGTTTAACAAAACAATAATTTTCATACAGGACAAATCTGAGGGGGCACGTGCCCCTGTGGGCATGACGCCTCTGCACTTTATTGGTCACTCGTGTCCATGGCTGGATCTGCCTCTGTATTCTTCAACCAACATGTCCAATCAACAAAATGAGGCCACAGCTCCATTGATCAGCCAGAGGAGAGGGTATTCTTGAGACATGCTCTCGCTCCCATACAATGGCGATGGATAGGAGACAGTTTTTTGAACAGCTAATGACATTGAAACATGCTGCAGAATGCAAAATGTGGCTGTCTGAACATTTTTTATAAGATGCACTTGTCTGATGAGAGTTGATTTTGCATTAGATCTTTTGTGGATATTGGATGTCAAACCAGCTTACACTTTTCCTTACTCGAGCAAAGCATCACTGTGGCTGTATCTCTTTGTTACAGGGGGAGTCACGCCACAGACACACAGTGACTACTGAACTCATCCACGTCCAGACTGAGGCTGTCCTAACATTCAGAAGACTTGCCCTGGGACTGGCCTGTTTTTTCACCTGTAATAACCCTCCTACCTCCTACCCTGGTAAGGGGTCTGGTCTGGAGCTCAAGCTTTAACAGGGAGGACATCGTTCAGTATTCACTTCCAGTTGGACTGGACCAAACTAAAACCAAACTATTCGCATTGATGCTTTTACAGATTTCATATGCTTAATTTCCTCTTCCCACTATTCAACATTTTTTATATGATGCAGACTTGCACTTGTTCACTTTGAACTAGCTATTGGGAAAATCAGAGAGAGGGACCCCAGAACCTATGCCTATGATAATGATCCTCACTAACCAAATACTACTATGATAGGTCAGACTGTCGGAGTCAACTCCACACTCCATCAAATATATTTTAGGTCTCCAGCTGTATTATAACTTGTGGTTTAACATCAAGGATAATCTCAAAATGGATTAGCTTTTGTTTGTTAAATAGCGTTCCTCTGCATACACAATGTTTGTCTCTATCAGTGTTTTAAACAAGCTCATAGCTTTCTACTTTTGATTAATTGTAATTGCCCATTAGATTAAGACAACATGAGTCAAATGATGCTTTGACAAGACAGACTTAATGTGATCACTATTTGAATGGCTCTCAGGAAAGTGCCCTGATGTCTTTGTCTTCTCTCAGCGAACTTAACTGTCTGCAGTTTATCTGTCAGTCTACTGTTCAGTACAGGGCAGGACAGTGTATCAATACTATTTAGAGAACAGATGGTTCCTATAGCAGACAACATGAACATGACCCCAGAGCATCCAACACAGAACTGCTCCAACTGCAGCCAGGCGTTTGTCCCAGAGCTCAATGTGGTTAAGGCTGTCGTGCTAGGACTGATACTTGGGACAATTATTGTATGTGGGGTTTTTGGGAACATCCTGGTTATCTTGTCGGTGGTCTGTCATCGACACCTAAGAACAGTCACACACTACTTCATCGTCAACCTAGCGGTGGCAGACCTCCTGCTGAGCTCCATCGTTCTGCCTTTCTCTGCCACCTTTGAGATCCTAGGGTACTGGGTGTTCGGAAGGCCCTTCTGCAATGTGTGGGCAGCGGTGGACGTGCTGTGCTGCACAGCCTCCATCATGAGCCTGTGTGTGATCTCAGTGGACCGCTACATCGGGGTCAGCTACCCGCTGCGCTACCCAGCCATCGTGACAGAGCGCAGGGCACTGCTTGCCCTGGTTGGCCTGTGGGCTCTGTCCGTCACCATCTCCATTGGCCCTCTGTTTGGCTGGAAAGAGCCGGCGCCAGAAGACGAGTCAATCTGTAAGATCACAGAGGAGCCTGCCTACGCCATCTTCTCTGCTGTGGGCTCCTTTTACCTCCCGCTGGCCATCATACTGTCTATGTACTGTAGGGTGTATGTGGTGGCCCGCCAGGAGAGCCGGGGCCTGAGAAAGGGGCACAAAACAGACAAGTCAGATTCAGAGAGTGTCACGCTGAGGATCCACCGCGGCAACATGGCCGTGTCTGAGGATGAGGCCCTGCACAGCCGCACACACTTCGCCCTGCGTCTCCTGAAGTTCTCCAGAGAAAAGAAGGCCGCCAAGACCCTGGGCATTGTGGTTGGCTGCTTTGTGCTCTGCTGGCTCCCTTTCTTCCTGGTTCTGCCCATAGGTGAGTGTTACCCATTGTACCCAGGCTCCTTACCTTGTCGACCGTGCTCCACAGCTACCATGTCATGCTGTTAATGCCACCCCCTCTTGTATCTATACTTGGCAAAATAATTTATGAGGTTTTGTAATTAAATTGTATTGCAGAGATGGCTGTTGGCGGGAGGGAGGGTGGGGGGGGAGTGTTGGATGATTCCCAAAATAGATTTTCACAACAGTCTCTGGTGCCGTATCATGCATACCTTTCTCATGTCATACGGTATCAACCATAGAAGTAGAACAACTTTATTTATATGTGTAATAAATAGGTTTATGTTATGTGAGGTTGTTCGATGTGGATGATGTAAAAAATTATATTGAGCTATGTGCTATTCTTCCATTAACCAGTATTGGGCTGCATCTGCAAAGATTTCCTTTTATTGATGCCAAATTAAAATGATCTGAAATAAGTAAAATGTTGCATCAGAAAGTGTACACATGCAACACTTCAATCTCCTTCTCATCCTGTTGTTATTTTACCTTTCGTACACGACTGCTTTGAAATATAATTTAACAACCATACTATTATTTTATGAGTATATATGAATACACATACTAATAATGGGGTATTTCATGTGTAACTAATAAAATAAAGTAATTTCAGTAGCTTTTATTTCAGACCACACAAAATGTTGAAAGACAAGTATAATTGCCCGTAAGCGTTTTCTGATGTTAACAAAGCTTTGAATAGAGTCAGTATTATTTAAAAAAATAACACTGATTGATGAAAGTTTCAGAATAGGCAATATTATCATCCTCACTGTTTCATATTATGAAAGAATCGTGTTTACATAACGCTTTTATGTAAAAATTGTTGAGAGGATTTTCATGCGAGCCAAAATACCAGTCTTAAGAAATGATCCTACATTAGAGAGTTGAACTACACACCCACATGCATGCACACAAACACACACACACGCACACACACACACACACACGCACGCACGCACGCACGCACGCACGCACGCACACACACACACACACACACACACACACACACACACACACATGTGCACCACAGGAGGCTGCTGAGGGGAGAACAGCTCATAATAACGTCTGGAACAGAGTAAATGGAAGAGCATGGAACTCCTGGAAACCATGTGTTTGATGTATTTGATACCATTCCACTGATTCCACTCCAATCATTACCACGAGCCTGTTCTCCCCAATAAAGGTACCACCAACCTCCTGTGGTGTGTACACACACGCACGCTCACACATTAAAGAGTGAGAGTGATAGAGAGCTACTGAGAGACCTAAAGTACGTTTGGAACACCCATTTAAACTGAACAAAAAGTGTAAAGTGTTGGTTTCATGAGCTGAAATAAAAGATTACAGAAACTGTCCATAAGCACAAAAAGTGTATTTCTCTCAAATGTTAGTGAACAGTTCTCATTCGCAAACATAATCCATCCACCTGACAGGTGTGGCATATCAAGAAGCTGATTTAACAGCATGATCATTACACTGGTGCACCTTGTGCTGGGGACAATAAAAGGCCACTCTAAAATGTGTAGTTTTTTCCACATAACACAATGCCACAGATTTCTCAAGTGTTGAGGGAGCATGCAATTGGAATGCTGACTGCCCGAAAGGCCCACCAGAGCTGTTGCCAGAGAATTTAATGTTAATTTCTCTACCATAAGCCGCCTCCAACGACATTTTAGAGAATTTGGCAGTACCTCCAACCAGCCTCACAACCGCAGTCCATATGTATGGCGTTGTATGGGTGCACAGTTTGCTGATGTGAACAGGGTGCCCCATGGTAGTAGTAGGGTTATGACAGGGGCAGGCATAAGCTACGGACAACGAACACAATTGCATTTTATCGATGGCAATTTGAATGCACAGAAATACCGTGACGAGATCCCGAGGCCCAATGTGAGGACCATTTTTTTTAAGGTATCTGGGACCAGCAGATGCATATCTCTATTCCCAGTCATGTGAAATC
Source organism: Oncorhynchus mykiss (assembly GCF_057628025.1). Taxonomy (NCBI): domain Eukaryota; kingdom Metazoa; phylum Chordata; class Actinopteri; order Salmoniformes; family Salmonidae; genus Oncorhynchus; species Oncorhynchus mykiss. The sequence goes on from NC_143027.1 coordinate 26,677,679, forward strand.
CATAGATTAGGGCCTAATTAATTTATTTCAATTGACTGATTTCCTCATATGAACTGGAACTAAGTAAAATCTTTGAAATTGTTGCATGTGCGTTTATATTTTTGATCAGTATACATTGACATTATTAATTCATTTGCAGTTCATTTTTCATTTTCAGACACTCTTATTGATTTGTTATCCAGCCACAGCCTTAAGTGCTTTTCAAATTAATAGTTTCGTTTTTCAGAAGGCCACTGAGGGGTTACTGTAATTTGGGTGTCAGGTGTCTCAGTGATGCAGTGCAGCTAACTCAGGTAAAAGCTGTGGTCTGGTCTAGCATTAGGCTAGCCAGGCGCTGAGCTATCATAGGGTTCCACAGATAACAGAGATACTCTCAGCATGGGTGGGTAGTCCCTTTTCAATGTTTTTATAGTCCCTTTCCGTCAGCCTCTGTCCCAGTCATCTTCTCAGTGTGATGAAAGAGCTGCTGTGATAATGCTGCTGCTGAGAGCTGAGCACACGCTGCCGGACCTGTTAGCTGCTCATATTTCAATAACACACTTGAGCCCCCACTGAGCCAATAAGTCTTCCTGGCATTTGACAAGATAACTGTTTTTTTTCTCGCTCTCTCTTTCTCTGCCTCTCTCCACCACTCTCTCTCATCTCTCTCTCTCTCTCTCTCTCTGCCTCTCTCCATCTCTCCGTCCGTCCGCCCGTCCGTCCGTCCGTCCGTCCGTCCGTCTGTCTGTCTGTCTGTCTGTCTGTCTGTCTGTCTGACTCGCTCTCTCTCTCTGCCTCTCTCCATCTCTCTATCTGTCTCTCTCTCTTTCTCTGCCTCTCTCCATCTGTCTCTCTCTCTCTCACCACCTCTATCTGGCTCTCTTTCTCTTTCTCTTTCTCTGCCTCTCCATCTCTCTCTCTCTCTCTCTCTCTCTCTCTCTCTCTCTCTCTCTCTCTCTCTCTCTCTCTCTCTCTCTCTCTCTCTCTCTCTCTCTCTCTCTACCCAGACTTGTCATCTATTGCTCTTGCTTGCAACTCACTTATCACATAGAGGCATTCTCAACAATGTGATCACAGCAGGAAGGACAGATAGTCATCACATCATTGCTTTTATTGAAGGTCGACCTCGGGTCCCCTTCGTGGTTGTTTACAGTTTTCCTCAATTGCTAAAACACAATTTCTGAAACCTTGCTCCATTTCCTGAACATACCGAAAAATAGAAAACACATTGTTCAAATAATACAATTCTCAGGGAGAAGTACATTTTTTAATCTAAAAAAAGATTCATATTTTTCCATCATTGTCTTTTGGTGAACGAAAACATGTTCTATCACAGTAGCTCAAAATGGATCAGAAATTACTACTCTGCTTTGCTCTTGGCAATTTTGTTTTTTGTTCTTCCTCCTCCTTGTACCCCTATTTTTACAGTACTGTACCCTGCATCTCACAAACTTGTCCTTTGTCTCTGTGATACTGTAATTCTTGTTCTTTGTTGATATGAACCTGCAACCAGTCAAAATCTATTGAGCAGTCAGTACTGTTAATAAATGGAAAGGACAATGTTCAGGGCCATACAATTTGTCCATTGTACAGCATACAGTCTACAATGCACTGTACCACAGTATACAATACTAAAAGGTACAAAAATCAAAGGAGTAAACATGTGATCAATGTGCTTCTTCTTGTCTTTGGGCTGGGTCAGGCCAGAGCACTTCGTCGACATCACAAGCAATATTGTCCCTCCTGAGGCAACGGGGGAAGAAGCCTCTTGTGTGCCGTATCCAGCCCTGACATGATTCCTCACCTATATCACCACAGGCTAAATCCATGGCTTGCAGCAGATTTACTCTGGTGTAGGGTTGTCTATCATACACTTTCCATCTCCAAGAGGAGAAAAACTCCTCAATCGGATTCAGGAAAGGCGACTATGGAGGGAGATACAAGTTCATAAACTGCCCATTGATGTTAAACCATTCCATTACCTGAGCAGCTCGGTGGAAACTGACATTGTCCCACACTATCACATAGGTGGGAATGGGATTCTCATTTAGCTCTTGACCCTGCTGCTCTTGAACCTGCTGCTCAAATAAAATATCTCTTAGATTGGCAATAAATCTTAGAAGGTGCAGGGTGTTATATGGCCCGAGTACATCATTGAGTGTAACATGGTGATGTAGAACACCATGGTTGCTGATAGCAGCACAGATTGTGACATTGCCACCTCGTTGACCAGGGACTTCAACAATGGCCCGCTGTCCAATTATGTTTCGGCCTCTCCTTCTCCTCTTTGTTAGATTGAAGCCTGCTTCATCGACAAAGATGAACTCATGGGGTCTGTCCAAGGATTCCAAGTCAAATATTGTCTGTGTAGAAATACAATATACTGTATGTAGGATTTTGTAAGTCGTACAGAGACAGTGCTATACTGTAGAGTACAATTAGGCTTCTGATTCACATACATTGCATGTACTGAAGAGTAATGTCAGTCACATAGTATGTGTTAGTACTGTAGACAATCTGGATTGCAGTAAATGTTTCTGAATGCACACTTACTTGCACATACTGAGCTCGCAGTTCTTTCACCCTTGGGGAGTTGCGCTCAAAAGGTACTCTGTATACTTGTTTCATTCGCATCCTGTTACGATGGAGGACACGGTCAATTGTGGAAATGCTCACACTGTCGATTCCCTGGAAGTGTGTGTTGTCTTGTATCACTCGTTCCTGGATTTCTCGTATTGCATTATCTTGAAGGACCATGCCAACTATAACAGCCTCTTGGTCCTGAGTGAATATAGCTGTCCTTCCACCTGCATGTGGCAGCCTTGCAATTCTACAAAAAGTAGTTGTGCAGTTACAAAACATATTCATGCAGTACAATACACACAATGATTAACTTTACAAATGTCTATTGAAACAGCTGCATATAGTGTAGTACAGTAAATTTGCAATTACAAAAATACAGTAGTATACTGTACCTGTTCTCTTCTCTGAATGTCCTTACTATGGTGGACACAGAAAATCGGCTCAAATTGGGTTGGGTTTTTGAGCCAAATCGGCTCAAAAAAGTCCTGCTTCCCTCATTGTCAGTCCATGGACAAGAACATGGTCTATAACTGTTGCTCGAATTTCATCAGATATTTCCACTCTTTGTCTTCCTCTTCCTCTTCGTCCTCGTCCTCCTCTTCCTCTTTCTTGATCTCCTCCTCCTCTTCCTCCTCGTTGCTCACCTCGCATACGCACTCGTCCTCGTCCTCTCACATGGTTTCTTCTATCCATTCTCAGACTTTCTCCTTCCCACCTTCAACAACCTGTTTGCTCTCTGAACTGGCTTATATTGGTTGTGTCGCATCATTTAAAACAGGTTAAATCAATTTTGAGTGGTTGTGTTCAATCAATGACATGTGTTCTCTATTTGTATTTCATTGTTTTGCTGAAAAGTCTAAGTGAGATCTGCAAATTGTGTTTTACCATGTGAAATGGTTTAAGGTATTGAGAACAGACGGCATAATTAGCTAAATGAGTTCAGGCAACTGAGAACTTTCAGCCAATGGGTTTTAGTGTTTTAGCAACTGAGAACTTTGTTCAGCCAATGGGTTTTAGTGTTTTAGCAACTGAGAACTTTGTTCAGCCAATGGGTTTTAGTGTTTTAGCAATTGAGAAAAACTGTAATAAAGAACAATATGGAGTTCAGCAAAAGCACAAATGTGTTCTACACTCACTGCTAGTTAGTTTCATAATTTTAGTATAGGATGAATGTGGGATTGAACTACAAATCAAGTGTTTCTGTCCAACTCCGGACTTCCTAACCCCACAGGGTTCAGATTTATTATACTCTCTCATGCTCATAAATATAGCAAGCGCAACAGAGGGCTGGGTCTTCTTGTTGGTTATTCTACTCCCTAACCATGCTGGCTGCCCTTTCTAACAAAACCATGAAGGCATCAAGGACAACATGTCACAATGTTATCTATTATTATCCTGTTAAATATAACGATTTTCCATTTAAGATTGATTGTGTTAGGCTGGGGATGGTTATTTTTGTTTGCTTGTTTTATTGGGACAGGCTTTATAAACGAACCCTTGTGGGGATTTGAGTGGGTCAAAAGGTTAAGGAGGCATATCACTGTCTTGGCAGTGTGTTTATTTTGAGACTGGTTTGTTCTTGCTTCTTCTTGACATTCTAGGAGCCATTTCTGAAGGCATGACCAAGAGCACATTTTCACAAGGGTAGTGGTATTTTGCACCCTTCCCGCTGGTATTGTGGTTGTTAGTCAGTAGTTGCTATGGTGCCAGCCATGTATCTTTGGTATTGTTATCTTAAATCATTATCAACAATATGAATCGTATTTGGTGGTGGTGGTGGTGGTGATTCTGATAATGACCTATAGTACTATAGCAATAGTATCCTTGTCTTCCTGGATGTACAGTATGACAACGTCTCTCTTGGGAAGTAAGCACATATCTATTGGTCCTCCATTATTTATTGCTCAATCTATCTTGTTTTCCTTTGCTATTCATCACTATAAACCCTCTGTTTTCTTTAAAAAGCATGTTTTGCGTCACTGTCTTTTTATGGATTCAACATTTTATAGACAAATGAGGCTACTTGAGTAGCGGCAATCTTAAATGTATGTAGTTCTGTCCTCGAGCTGTTATTTTCCATTAATATTCTGTATTATTTCATATTTTATGTTTTGCGTGGACCCCAGGAATAATAGCTGCTTCTATTGCAACAGCTAATGGGGATCCTAATAAAATACCAAATACCAATCAAGTTCCCCCTTAGGAGGTTTTAGGCTCCAAAATGTATGAAATCAGTCAATAGCAGAGTAATATAATTATTGTTGCTCATTGCACAGTAGGAGTCATCTGAGATATACTTAGCACGGAATCATATTGCTCAAACTACCTCCTCTCTCTCCTCTCTCTCTCTCTATCCATCTCCACATCACGCTGTCATTTTTCATTTTTGTCTCCGACAGCCTCTCCAATAAAGAATTTCACAAGACAGCTCATCCCATCCTGCCTTTGAAGATAGATGCTCAATTTCAAGGCTATCCAAGACCTCAGCCATTTAATTATTTTAATAGAAAATGACTCAAATAAAAGTGAAAGTCACCCAGTAAAATACTACTTGAGTAAAAGTCTAAAAGTATTTGATTTGAAATATACATAGTATCAAAAGTAGATGTTATTGCTCAAATCTTGTTAATTATTAAAAGTAAAATGATAAATCATTTCACATTCCTTATATTAAGAAAACCAGATGGCACAATGATTCATTAAAAAAATTACGGATAGCCAGAGGCACACTCCAACACTCAGACATAATTTACAAACTAAGCATTTAGGGATGTTCTCTTGATAAGTGCGTGAATTGGACCATTTTCCTGTCATGTAACAAGTACTTTTGGGTGTCAGGGAAAATGTACAGAGTAAAACTACATTATTTTCTTTAGGAATGTAGTGAAGTAAAATTTGTCAAAAATATAAATAGTAAAGTACAGATACACCCAAAAACTACTTAAGTACTAGTAGTACTCTAAAGAACTGGAAAAGTCTGCATGTAATGTGTATCTTAAACCATTTCCTCTACTGCACTATTAAGTGTGCAGCTCACACACTCTCACACTTTCTCACATTAGTCCCTCTAATCAGAAGCAGCAGGATTTATGAAGGCAATTTTAATACAACAAATACCTTGATGTCAATACCTTGACATTGGTAGCTCTAGAAATATGATAAAACTATCAATTGAACCCAAGTGGAAATAAATGTGTTTTTCTCAACACAGTCTTTGGCTCTTCTGTTGAGTGTATACAAAGTATCGGCTTCTTTCACACGTGATCAACATTAACCCTGATTGGATTTAGATGTATTAGGAATGTTATAAAGTATGGCACAAAATCTTAATGGAAATATGCTCCTCTATTTGTTTCTTCTTATCTGATGTTGATATCCTGATTTACGTGGTCATATCATCAACAAAGACCCTGAAGTAACAATCTGGGTTAAACACTTGTTGTTGTGCATTGTGTTGTGATAAAGAGCTCAAGTATGTTAATCAGTTTTCTTCCTCTGTCTGTCTGTCTGTCTGTCTGTCTGTCTGTCTGTCTGTCTGTCTGTCTGTCTGTCTGTCTGTCTGTCTGTCTGTCTGTCTGTCTGTCTGTCTGTCTGTCTGTCTGTCTGTCTGTCTGTCTGTCTGTCTGTCTGTCTGTCTGTCTGTCTGTCTGTCTGTCTGTCTGTCTGTCTGTCTGTCTGTCTGTCTGTCTGTCTGTCTGTCTGTCTGTCTGTCTGTCTGTCTGTCTGTCTGTCTGTCTGTCTGTCTGTCTGTCTGTCTGTCTGTCTGTCTGTCTGTCTGTCTGTCTGTCTGTCTGTCTGTCTGTCTGTCTGTCTGTCTGTCTGTCTGTCTGTCTGTCTGTCTGTCTGTCTGTCTGTCTGTCTGTCTGTCTGTCTGTCTGTCTGTCTGTCTGTCTGTCTGTCTGTCTGTCTGTCTGTCTGTCTGTCTGTCTGTCTGTCTGTCTGTCTGTCTGTCTGTCTGTCTGTGTGTGCGCACATGTGTGTGTATGTGTGGTGTGTGTGGCCTATTATAGGTTCCATATTCCCAGCATACAGACCTTCGGACACAGTTTTCAAGATCACCTTCTGGCTAGGCTACTTCAACAGTTGCATCAACCCTATCATCTACCCCTGTTCCAATCAGGAGTTTAAGAAGGCCTTCCAGAGTATTCTGGGAGTGCGCTGTCTGAGAGCCCAGTCCAGAGCCACTCATCACCCGGGTCCAGCCCAGGTTCAGGGTCATTCTCTCACTCTGAGACTAGATGGCCAAGGTGACCCCTCCTGCTTTAGCCCCTCCTCCTCCATAGCCCTGTCCCGCACACCCTCCTCTAGGGATGGCAGGGAGTGGAGGGTATTCTCTGGAAGCTCCGTGGCAGGGTCTGGGACAGCGGTAGAGACAGGACGGGCTAAGGTGGCCCAACTGTGCGGTAAGAATCTGCTGAAAACCTGCTGCTGCATCAGAGACAGGAGCTTCAGCCAGGGGCCCAGCCAGGAGCCCAGCCATCCCCAGCCCCCTCCACACGGGACTCTGCCCATCATTAAGATCCACCAGCTGTCTTTGTGTGAAAATGGAGAGGCTGTATAACCAGAGATAATAAGTGATTTGGATCGTCTCTGGTATGAATGTACTGTAGCTCCTCACTCTTAACCCTAACAATGATCCACCCTCAAGGTCCAGCACTATTAAAGGAAACTGAAGTGAACAGTGAATACATGTCTCTGTCCAGTGGACTTTACAAGGATGGAATAGTAATAATAGCTGGAGGAGATGGTGGAAATATTTTAATATTTGTAATATTCTGACTGCAGTTACACAATGCCAGTGGATTTGAATTAATGACTGAAGAAAAGTTTTTGTGCACTAAACCAAGGTTTTACCTTGAGATGTTTCTACTTTTTAAGACTTGAACATGAATTCCCCCCGTGCCCATTCTCTCGGGCAGTCTTTGCCACTCTTCACACTTTACTATTCAGTTGATTTAAATAGTAAAGAAAAACAGTCCAAATGACTATGCTAAGAGCAAACTATTTCCCCCTCATGGTTTTTCACAGGGAGATCCGTCATTTTACGGGGACCTACACTTTAGTTATATATGTATTATTTATTCCAGATATTCCTGAGAAGATACTGAGGTTTGTGAAGGTATTTCATAAAAGAGCCAAATTGTTTGTTCCTTGGGTAATGTTTACAAGTTTTAACAGGTCAAGTCTGCACATAGGTTATTGATGGTATTGTCACGTTCTGACCTTTATTTCCTTTGTTTTGTCTTTATTTAGTATGGTCAGGGCGTGAGTTGGGGTGGGCAGTCTATGTGTGTTTTTCTATGTTGGGGTTTTGAGTTCAGACTAGTATGGTTCTAAATCAGAGTCAGATGTCGTTAGTTGTCTCTGATTGAGAATCATACTTAGGTAGCCTGGGTTTCACTTTTGAGTTGTGGTTGTTTGTTTTCCGTGTGTGTGTTTGTTGCCACACGGTACTGTTTCGGTTTCGTTCGTTTCACGTTTATTGTTTTGTAGTGTTCAGTTTATGTCTGTAAATAAACGTTATGGACACTTACCACGCTGCACATTGGTCCTCCGATCCTTCTCGCTACTCCTCCTCAGAAGAGGAGGAAGAAAGCCGTTACAGGTAACCTCATATATTGTTCAAAATGATTACCTTTCTCCCAGTGTCTTACCATTTACCAAACTCTTTTCCTGATGTGAAAATAGTGTATATGACAGTATCTAAAGCAGGCAGGAACCCAGGAGGATACTGTCATTCCATGTCACGTACTCCAATAAAAAGAATATGAGATATTCTCAGTTTTTCTTTCATTCTCAGTAATTTCATGAACACACGTTTCATAAACACGCATGGACGATAATACTTTGTACTCCAACATTCCCACGATACCCTTTTCCTCTGCCAGATAGAAGATTAACTTCTTCCTGTGGATTTCTGAGGGATCGTTTCATGGGTTTTGACCTCATAACTGCTCCCTAAACCTCTAAATCCACCATGAACAAGTAAGAAATTAGCTATTTGTAGATTGCATCCATATGCACTTACAAGCACACAAATATAAGTGATTGCATAGATATGCACTGGTCACAGTGTGGGCATAATAATCTTTGCATTGGCTTATCTGTAACTTATGTCAAGGAAAAACAACGAGTAGTGAACAGGATATGGAGAGCAGATAGTATTCATTGACTTTCGTATTGTCTGAGATCACCAAAGATTGGAAAGCTGCCGTGGTCATCCCCCTCTTCAAAGGGGGAGACACTCTAGAAACAAACTGTTACAGACTTCTATCTATCCTACCCTGCCTTTCTAAGGTCTTTGAAAGCCAAGTTAACAAACAGATCACCAACTATTTTGAATCCCACAGTATCTTCTCCACTATGCAATCTGGTTTCCGAGCTGGTCATGGGGGCACCTCCGCTTCGCTCAAGGTCCTAAATGATATCATAACCGCCACCGATAAAAGACAATACTTTGCAGCCGTATTCATGGACCTGGCCAAGGCTTTCGACTCTGTCAATCACCACATTCTTATCGGCAGACTCAACAGCCTTGGTTTCTCAAATGTCTGCCTCGCCCGGTTCACAAACTACTTCGCAGACAGAGTTCAGTGTGTCAAATCGGAGGGCCTGTTGTCCGGACCTCTGGCAGTCTCTATGGGGGTGCCACAGGGTTCAATTCTCGGGTCGACATATTTCTCTGTATACATCAATGATGTCGCTCTTGCTGCTGGTGATTCTCTGATCCACCTCTATGCAGACGACACCATTCTGTATACTTATGGCCCTTCATTGGACACTGTGTTAACTAACCTCCAGATGAGCTTCAATGACATAGAACTCTCCTTCCGTGGCCTCCAACTGCTCTTAAATGCAAGTAAAACTAAAACCATGCTCTTCAACCGATCGCTGCCCGCACCTGCCCGCCCGTCCAGCATCACTACTCTGGACGGTTCTGAATTAGAATATGTGGACAATTACAAATACCTAGGTGTCTGGTTAGACTGTAAACTCTCCTTCCAGACTCATATTAAGCATCTCCAATCCAAAATTAAATCTAGAATCGGTTTCCAATTTCGCAACAAAGCATCCTTCACTCATGCTGCCAAACATACCCTCGTAAAACTGATCATCCTACCGATCCTTGACTTCGGTGATGTCATTTACAAAATAGCCTCCAACACTCTACTCGGCAAATCGGATGCAGAATTACAAAAATCACTGAAGATGGAGACTCATCTCCCTCACTAACATTAAACATCAGCTGTCAGAGCAGCTCACAGATCATTGCACCTGTAAATAGCCCATCCAACTAACTCTGTGTTGTTTGTGTCACACTGCTTTGCTTTATCTTGGCCAGGTCGTAGATGTAAATGAGAACTTGTTCTCAACTGGCCTACCTGGTTAAATAAAGATGAAATATAAAATGTAACCCCTCTGATACAACGTATCTCCAGTGGCCAAGTGGACATGCTTTCTTGAGGGGAGTGGCCAGAAATATTTGACACTGGCTGACATGGCTGTGCCCCTCTGTGAGTCATACTGTCTCAGTACTGACATCATCGAGAGGCTATTGGCTCTGGTCATCAAACCACAGATAGTATTGATGAGTGAAGGGGAGTATGGGGGGGGGGGGGGGGGTGAATGAGGGAGAGAAAGAGAGAGAGACAAGAGACACAAAGGGAAGTTCAATTCAATTAAACCTGCATTAGTATTATTACAAGCACACAGTAGCTTTTTTCAGATCATGTAATAACATCATAGAAAAGTTGTGGGTTCTGTAAAAACGTACTATCAAATGTATTTATAAAGCCCTTCTTACATCAGCTGATATCTCAAAGTGCTGTATAGAAACCCAGCCTAAAACCCAAAACAGCAAGCAATGCAGGTGTAGAAGCACAGTGGCTAGGAAAAACTCCATAGAAAGGCCAGAACCTAGAGAGGAACCAGGCTATTAGGGGTGGCCAGTCCTCTTCTGGCTGTGCCGGGTGGAGATTGTGGGATTACTATCAGTACCGAGTAGACACCGTTCCCAGGTAGATGCTCGGGCTGTAGTTTCTAAAGAAAGATACATTAGTCATGGAGGTGAAACCCACCAGTATCATCAGTCAAATAGATTTTTTTAGAAGAACAACTGAGAAAGATACTGCGTCTCTCTATGCTATACCCCCCTGCTACTCTATTTTAATGTTCTAATGTACAGTCTTTGAAATGCAATAGAGCTTTGGCTGAAAAGGGATCAGAGTGGAAACATACAAAATCTTCTGTTGCAATGACTGACTTTGTTCTTGACTAAGCCCAATGTGACATGCTGGTGACATATGAAGGCTAGACTTCCATCGAAATACGTTGATACAAAGTTCCCACAAGGGCAAAGATGCCGCTCATTCATTTTCTCTCGGAGAGAGACTCAGAGAGAGTGAGCAGAATGGGAGCATAATCATAATAATAGCTCCCTATTAGTGACTGTCATATTCTCACTGTTTTCTAGGAACACTTTTAGAATAAAGGGTGTCCCCATTCCACAGAGGAAAGAGTTCTACCTGGAACCAAAAGGGTTCTAACTGGAACCAAAAGGGGTCTTCAAAGGGATCTCCTATGGGGACAGCTGAACAAACCTTTTTGGTTCTAGATAGCACATTTTTTTCTAAGAGTGAAGACACTGATGATGACTCAACATGCTCCTGTAAAGGATTCCCCCGGAGCTTCTTCTAGAGTTCTTCTACACTGTTTGTTTTCAACCCAATGCTCTCCCTTCTCCACTCCACTATCAGTTAGTGTGCCCTCATATAATATTTTATTGAACCTTCATTTAACAAGGCAAGTCATAACTAGATTCAGTCATAATTGGACAACTGCTTAGATACCACTGCTGCCATGGGGCATGGTTCAGGAAAATCATGATGCTTCTGGTGGACTAATTCCCCATGTTGCCAGGATTCATGACCCCCATCTTTCTCACCACTGTGTCTCTCATAGGAAAGGAGCCTGGAGAAAGGGAGAAAGAGCCAGCCCTGACCATACAAAGCAGACTGTCTCCACCTAGTGTGCTTGCCTGTAGCCTACAATAAAACACATCATTTCTGCAACTCCAAGATCTCAGAGGTTATTGGCAAATACATACACTGAGTGTACAAAACATTAGGAACACCTTCCTAATATTGAGTTGCACCCCCTTTTGCCCCCAGAACAGCATCAATTCGTCGCGGCAAAGTGTGGAAAGCGTTCCACAGGGATGCTGGCCCATGTTGACTCCAATGCTTCCCACAGTTGTGTCAAGTTGGCTGGATGTCCATTGGGTGGTGGACCATTCTTGACACACATCGGAAACCCAACAGTGTTGCAGTTCTTGGCATACTCAAACCGGTGCACCTGGCACGTACGACCATACCCCGTTCAAAGGCGCTTAAATCTTTTGTCTTGGACATTCACACTCTGAATGGCAGACGTACACAATCCATATCTCAATTGTCTCTCAAGGCTTAAAAATCCCTATTTAACCTGCCCCTACATCTACACTGATTGAAGTGGATTTAACAACTGACATCAATGAGGGAGCTTATTCCTGGATTCACCTGGTCAGTCTGTCATGGAAAGAGGTGTTCCTAATGTTTAATACACTCAGTGTATATTTAAAGTACCTGAACTATCATAATAATGGTGACGGCGCATAAAGACGGAGGAAATCAGATATGCGTCTTTGTTTTGAACACTATCCATAGACTTTTCAAACTACGTAGCACGACATGGTTCAATGTGCCTATAAATCAGCACAATTGACTTTTTCTTATTTTTTTTATTGCTGCCGTCTTGGAGCTAAAATTAGGATCATGTATGCTGTGCTAATGCCAAACAAAAAATGAGTAACGGAGAGCACTGTAAAATACGGCAAACTTAGCAAATTAGTTGTTTGTGGTAAAGTACATGGGGGTCGTCATCTTCAAGCATCTTCGCCATTCAAGACAAATCTAATGAACAGCAAACTACTACAGTGAACAACATTGACTATTCACCTTAAGATTTAAAACAGTGATTCATACTTACTGGATTCAATGTTACATTGAATTTAAATAGTAGTTATTACAATGGGAACATGAGATTCCTGACATTATTTTAATATTTTTATACATATGTGTTTATTTACCGGTATTTATGTACAGTATTTTATGACTACCAAAACTAAAACAGTATCTGTAGCACAATAACTGTTATTAGAGAGACACATCAATTGTTTTATTTTTATGTTTAAAACCATTTAAGTCAACACTGATAGTATTCAACGTCGTCAGGAATAAGTATTTCAACTTCCCAAAACATACACGGTCAACAGTTTATCACAAGATGGGAGGGCAACGACAGTGCTAAAAATCTGAAATAAAAAACAAACACTATAGGAAACCTCCCCACCGGGAATTAACTTACAACACATAGCTTGGCATAACAACCTATACCTGACAAGGCAAGGAGGAGGAAAGAACACAATGCTTGTACAGTATACAGAGAACTGGTCAGAGAAATGAGGAGCCTACTGTAAATGTCCCTACTGTACCGTTCACAGTGTCGAGTGAGTGGTTAATAAACATTGGCTTGTGGTCTAGTGTAACATTGTTCATACTCTGATGCGTGGCACTAACAGTAAGGTCTAATGTGAATAGGTAAGAGGGTAGCGCGAGTGATGATGGAGCGAGCACCTGTTAAAAGTGGCTCCCATCGTCAACACTCACAGGGCTAAGAGGAGGTGCTATTCTAGTGACTCCAACAATAAGGACAGGAGTCAAACCACATCATTAGTGTAAATAATGGATTTCATTATCACAGCTTTTTTTCACTGGATCTCAAAGCACTACATGTACTAGCTTGGTCACTGACAGAGGTTAACAGGTATTTGTACTAGCTTGGTCACTGACAGAGGTTAACAGGTATTTGTACTAGCTTGGTCACTGACAGTGCTTAACAGGTATTTTTACTAGCTTGGTCACTGACAGTGCTTAACAGGTATTTGTACTAGCTTGGTCACTGACAGTGCTTAACAGGTATTTTTACTAGCTTGGTCACTGACAGTGCTTAACAGGTATTTGTACTAGCTTGGTCACTGACAGTGCTTAGCAGGTATTTTTACTAGCTTGGTCACTGACAGTGCTTAACAGGTATTTTTACTAGCTTGGTCACTGACAGTGCTTAACAGGTATTTGTACTAGCTTGGTCACTGACAGTGCTTAACAGGTATTTGTACTAGCTTGGTCACTGACAGTGCTTAACAGGTATTTGTACTAGCTTGGTCACTGACAGTGCTTAACAGGTATTTTTACTAGCTTGGTCACTGACAGTGCTTAACAGGTATTTGTACTAGCTTGGTCACTGACAGTGCTTAACAGGTATTTGTACTAGCTTGGTCACTGACAGTGCTTAACAGGTATTTGTACTAGCTTGGTCACTGACAGTGCTTAACAGGTATTTTTACTAGCTTGGTCACTGACAGTGCTTAACAGGTGTTTTTCATAAATACATGGTTCTTAAAGCATACTATCAATCAATACTTTATAGAATAGGCAGGCAAGTGATATTGAACAAACATTCTGAAAAAACAACAAAAACAAACATATCAAATACAAATCAACATTGCATTTCCACAGATTCACCTTTTGCACTTTAGCAGATAGAAAACGAAGACCCGTGTCATGTAATAGCTGACTCCGCTCCCCCGTAAAGTAGTTTCACAAAGCTTGAATTGCTGTGGTTGAGTGGAAAAAGTAGGCACCACCATCTGCACATACACAGCATTGATCAAATAGCACCTGGTGCAGAGAGGTTGTTAGGGGCAACCTTCTATCGAGCATGGCTGTCAGTGTCATAAGAAAATAAACAGCAGTGTGATTATAGGAAGCCTGGTGTCTCGGCGACCTTTAACTTCAGACAGCTCGTGAAAAGAGAGAAGAAAATGGAGGAAAAAGAAGCAGTTTTTTTTCTGGGGGGGGGGGGGGGGGGTGAAGGTTCTCCCTGCTGCCATGTATTGTGCATGCTTTGTGTCAAAGGTGTTCAGACTGAGGGGAGTGAGGAGATGAATGGTTTATCCATCTCCCTTGACTTCTGCACATTCCATCAGCAGACAAGCTAAGATCTAAGAGTCAATATTTCAGATTACAGTAATGTTTTAGCTCTAGACACGATCAAAAATGTAGAATATTAACAACAAAAACATCACAACAATACAAAAAGTGCAGCAATGAGACAAAGGAAGATAGAATTGAATTTGTTCAGCTGAAAGTTCTGTTGTAATACTGACCAGAAAGACAGGCTATGGAAGGACAATAACTAGAACTCACAGCTGTTTTAAAATCATACAAATACTGCAAACTGACTTAGTGAGGTAAAAACGTAATCCGAGTTCCTTCAACAACACTATTTTACAGCCTCGAAAATGTAAAAACATTTGTGAAACCTTCCATTTACTTCTATGATGGAAGAAAAACAATAACCAATGTACTATAGTTAAATACGCCATGTGTCTTTGACAGTGATCTAATGCAATGGCTCACTTCTTGGAATCAGAAGTGATTCTTCTTGTTTGGTGTCAAACCAAGAATGCCCTTATACAGTACGATATTTAAAAAAAGGACCTAAAAGTGTTATTTGGCTGTTCCTATAGGATACCTCTTTTTGGCTCCAAGTAGAACCCTTTCGGTTCTAGAAAGATGGTTCTAAATGGAACCAAAAAGGGTTCTCCAATGAGGACAACCACAGAACCCTTTTGAAAACCTTTTTTCTAAGAGTGTAGATACATCAAATGCCACAAGAACACAATCCACAGCTCCTCTTGTACAATTAAAAGCCCAAATGTAATCAAAGACTAAACTTAAATTGTGTGTGTGTATATATATGAGTTAACAATACATTAGGAACACCTGCTCTTTCCATGACAGACTGGCAAGGTGAAATGATCCCTTATTGATGGCTATGATCCCTTATTGATGTGACTTGTTAAATCCACTTCAATTAGTGTAGATGAAGGTGAGGAGCCAGGTTAAAGAAGGATTTCTAAGTCTTGAGACAATTGAGACATGGATTGTGTATGTTTGCTGTTAATGGGGTGAATGGGCAATACAAAAGTGCCTTTGAACTGGGTATGGTAGTAAGTGCCAGGTGTACTTTTTCACGCTCAACAGTTTCCTGTGTGTATCAAGAATGGTCCACCACCCAATGGACATCAATCCAACTTGACACAACTGTGGGAAGCATTGGAGTCAACATGGGCCAGCATCCCTGTGGAACGCTTTTGACACCTTGTAGAGTCCATGTCCCAACAAATAGAGGTTGTTCTGAGGGCAAAAGGGGGTGCAACTCAATATTAGGAAGGTGTTCCTAATGTTTTGTACACTCAGTGTATATACAGAAAAACATCAAGAACTCTCTAAATTCACTTGACTCTTCCTTAAAAAAAATGAAAAGATTGCATATTGCGTAGGTAATACAAAACAAAACATTGAGTGCTATTTCTTTTTTTTCTTTGAATGAGGTGGCAGAGCGGTTAAGTATGGATGAAGATGGATGGAGTGTTTTTGACCACCAGCTTGCAGTTAAGTCAGGGAGACGGGACCACAATAGATGAAGCTTTGTTGGTTGTGATGGTTGGTCTAGGAGCTGAGGTGGATCCTACTGCTCCGCTTCTCTCCTCCCTAGCTCAGCTGACAGTAGAGCTTAACCCAGGCTGGTGATGTTGGACCTACCACCAGGGGGCGCCGCAATGCGCTGGGTGTTGCGGCGGGGAATGTTATCATCAACTTGCGCACCTGGGCATGAGAGATAAGAGAAAAGAAAGTCAGTTACACTACATGACCAAAAGCGATTAGGCCTGGCTCGCACTCTGCGTTCCAATTCATCCCAAATGGGTTTGAGGTCAGGGCTCTGTGTAGGCAAGTCAAGTTCTTCCACACTGATCTCGACAAACCATTTCTATATGGATCTTGCTTTGTGCATGGGGGCGTTGTCATGCTGCCACAAAGTTGAAGCACAGAATAGTCTAGAATGTCATTGCATGCTGTAGCATTAAGATTTCCCTTCACTGGAACTAAGGGGCCTTGCCTGAACCATGAACCAGCCCCAGACCATTATTCCTCCTCCACCAAACTTTGAAGTTGGCAATATGCATTGGGGCAGGTAGTGTTCTCCAGGCATCTGCCAAACCCAATATGGTACAATTTCAGCCCAAATGATAATACTTGTGTGCTTACACATCTTAGTATTATGCTATTCCTACTGGTATTCCACGTTGAGCTGTACTGACCAGACAAGCTGAAGCCAGACTGGTGCAGGTTACGGACGGGCTGGGGAGCCTGCTGCTGCTGTTGCTGCTGCTGCTGCAGCTTGGTTGGAGAGGTCTTCACCGAGGTGACCGGGGTCATGACCTTAGGTGTCACATTCTCACACACTGGCCCGTCATAGAGACCCCTGGGGACCCCACTCAGCTCCGTCAGCTGGGAGGACAGAAAGACAGACGAGATAACAGCATCAGTTCGGCTGTTCAAGTTCATCACTGTCAGTGAGAATGGTAATTAACAATCAACAATCTTTATTCTATTCAATGTCAGTTTCACTGCACTATAGACTCACCCTGCTGCGAGCCTTTATCCTCCTGTAGACATGGTCAGGGAAGGGCTTACGGCTCACATAGCGCCCACAGCCCTCAGTGGTATGGAGGTTGCCCTCTTCCAACACTATTTTGCCCTGGCTGACCACCACCAGGGGAGCTCCACGCACCTCGGTGCCTTCGAAGATATTATACTCCACAGCCTGCAAAAGAAGAGCTCTGATGAGAAGAGTTTCAAATAGACTGACAAAGTACAAGAGGGCAAATCACAGAGAAAGACAGCACTTACTCTACTTTCACATGCACATTGCAAACCCCAAAAAACATTTCAAAGATTTGAGGCCTTTTTCCATATGAACTTTAGTCTAGGCCCTTATATATTCAATGAATCGTGCCAGCATGGTAACTGTGGCATTCAGCTGACATCATCAGGAGAAACTAGTGCTGATGTAACCAGCTAGCTCCTCTAAATGAAAGAAAGCGGTGACTCATTGAGGGATAACTCAGGCCCTGTCTGCATGAGCTGTTCTCTAACAAGTCATTTCAGGTCAGTAGATTTTACTTAATGGTTTGTTTCAACGCTTCGTAGGAAAAAGGCTTCAATGTTTCATATGAAAATGTGGAAGAATTGTTTGATCCAAACTGAGTCCTACATACAGTAGGTGGGACTAAAACCATGTATAAACACCATGGTTATGATATGGTTAGTACAGTGTGGGTTGGCCAGGCTCTCACCAGGTTGTGACTCTTGGCAGAGATGATCTTGCTGACGTCTGGGTCCCAGAGGACCAGGTCGGCGTCAGAGCCCACTGCAATGCGGCCCTTTCGGGGGTACAGGTTGAAGATCTTAGCTGCGTTGGTGCTGGTCACAGCCACAAACTGGTTCTCGTCCATTTTTCCAGTCACCTAAGGGAATCAGAAGAAAAGGCATTGTCACTTCCTGACTAACAAGACAGCTGCAAACGTTCACTTGAACAACTGAGAACCCCTTGATGACATGAATGACTGCGGCACAAACTGGGAAAGTAAGTTAATTCTACAAAATCTATATCTATTTACATAGACAGGATCAATTTGAAAGAAGCATGTTTGATTGTGGTATGTTTGATTGTAGGAAAACCAGCAGAAAAAGGTCAGTAGAATGTGCCTCACCACACACTTGTCCCAGATGAGGGAGAGTCTCTCCTCAGTGCCGTTGGTGCCTTCTGGGATGAGGGTGAAGTTGTCTTTGCCCACAGCACGCTGAGAGGTGTGGAATGTGCAATGAGCACTACCAGTCACCTGCAGGTCACCACTGGAGAGGAACAAAGGATGGAGGGAGAGCGAGAATGAGACACTCCACTCAAAGGTCTTACGTTTGCATGTTTTGTCTTGAGTAATATGACTTTCCATGGGCCTCTTATCAACTGTGCGTACATTTCTTTAAAAAATTCTCCCTGACTGTCTAGTTTTAATTTCTGTGATTATTAGTGAGCTGGGAACAGTCAAGAAACTGTATGAATGTTGGTCCATTATCATTTTCTACACAGTTTTCATTGGATTAGTCATCTTAAAGTATACAG
This sequence comes from Oncorhynchus mykiss, assembly GCF_057628025.1. Taxonomy (NCBI): domain Eukaryota; kingdom Metazoa; phylum Chordata; class Actinopteri; order Salmoniformes; family Salmonidae; genus Oncorhynchus; species Oncorhynchus mykiss. The sequence goes on from NC_143027.1 coordinate 26,696,369, forward strand.
AGTTCGTTCTCCACGCCAAAAATGTATAAAACGTTGTTGTTATTGTTTGTACTAAAACCACCGGCGGGCCGGATTGGACCCCCTCGCAGGCCTTATGTTTGACACCCCTGGTATAGCATCTGAAATTAAAAATAGGCTTGGCTACGATGTCGTGCTCCTAATCCTATCTCACAAAAATACTGTAGCCTACCCGTACTGTCACTTACTGTCGAGGTTAACGGCCTATTTACTTTTGAGCATGCTTGGCTATTGAATGAGCAATTGATAAATGGTAGCCTACTATTTCTTGTGTAATGGGAATAATTCAAACCAGTTATGTCAGAAAAGGAGAGACATGTCCTGCAATTTGATTATGATTTAGGCCTATATAATAAAATTAAAATAAACATATTAGATGCTATGCGATCTCCTCTTAGGGACTTTAGCATAGTCATTTGGATTGTTTTTCTTTACTATTTAAATCAACTGAATAGTAAAGTGTGAAGAGTGGCAAAGACTGCCCGAGAGAATGGGCACGGGGGGAATTCATGTTCAAGTCTTAAAAAGTAGAAACATCAAGGTATTTGCGTGGAGATACACACAATTTTCAAAATCGATAAATAACAACCTTTGTGGGAAAACTGGACGTTTTTTTAACCTTTAATAAATGAAGCCCCAGGAGGCTAGAATGACATATCACCTTCTGGTGGAGGATGTGTGTAAGTAACACATGATTACTGCATATATCTGTGTTAAGTAGAGGTACATAGTGTAAATGGAGCACCTACCAGGAGAGCAGTGAGTTGAGATAATCAGGGGTGGTGGGGTCAGGGCTGAGGGGTGGGGAGGTGACGAAGGCAGCTGCCTTGGCCCAGTTCTTACTCCAGTAGTGGGTTCCGTCCGTGCCCAGGCTGGCAGAGATAGGCTCTCCATACACCACAGCACCTAGAGTACCACAGAACACAGCAAAACACCAGGACAGAGGGCTTGTGCCCCATCTCCAAAGCAGTACTGATTTACAAGGGGAATCATTTATATGCGATTTGACATTTAGTGTACCTTAAAACGGACGGGTAGCCTAGCAGTTAGGACTGCTGAGCCAGTAACCGAAAGGTTGCTGGTTAAAATCTCTGAGCCGATTAGGTGAAAAATCTGTCAATGTTCCCTCTTAACCCTTATTGCTTCAGGATCGCCGTCAATAATGGCTGATCCTTGGCTCTGACCACACTCTCCAGGGGTTTCTCAGGGGCAATGGGGTATGCAAAAAAAGAATTTCCAATTCGCACGTGTGAAATAGGACAAATGTAAGCACACACATTACTATTATTAAACAGTAGTTACGATACACAAACCACAGAGAGCAATCAATAGAAAACATGTTACAGTAGTCCATCACCACACTTCTTTCTCTTTACTATTACCCTTTTTCCTGGCCAGGGCGATGACATCAGCAGCACTCTTGCTCATCACCTTGGTGATGTAGAGGGGGCAGTTGGTCTGATTGGCCACAGTGACTGACCGGTTGACTGCTTCTGCCTCCACCTACACAACAGAGACAGACACAGAGAAAGGGAGTTCAGGCCAGACTCAGTGACCTTCATGTTGAGTTACGGACTTCTTCACTGCTGCAGCATTTACCAAAATGCTGAGTAGGCATTCTGGAGGAAGCAAGCATAGGAATAGAACTCAAAGAGACTTGACTCTCACATTCGCTGTTCAGTTACTTCTGTAGTGAGTTCTGTTAAAGTTTGCTTTTTAACAACCAAATCTCTAAATAGCATGTCATAGAAAAATCCAGACACTTATTTTTGCAATTTAACTTTTTATATTTTTTATATACTGCAACCAGCGATTTACTTTCTCTTCCTTGTTGTGGAGTACAGGGGCCCCCTGAAAAAGCATGAACAAAGGCTCCAAAAACACAAAAATAAGTCATTTTAGAAAACGCAAACGCTCCCAGTATAGTCATGCAGGTCTTTAGATGTTGTACACATTAAATCATGTAATTCTGTACTTTATCCGCAATGGTATATTCCATTTCATTGCGACTCAAGCTTTTCCCCATCCAGCATTTCCATTCACTGTGTAACCTGCTGCTAGAATGAACGGAGAGGTATAGCTCGAGTCGCAATAAATATAAATAAATATAATGTTGCGGATAAAGTTCGGAATTACAATTTTATGTGTACAACATCTAAAGACCTGCATTACTATACTGAGAGCGTTTGCGTTTCTAAAATGACTTATTTTGGTGTTTTTGGAGCATTTGTTCATGTTTAATTCGGAGCACCTGTACTGCGCAACGAGGAATAGAAAGTGAATTGCTGGTTGTGGTACATTTCAAAAAAATGTTTTCGTTATATCGCAAAAAAAAAGTGTCTGGACCTCCGGAAGCCCTGAAGCCCAAGGCAAAAAAAGAAAAAGAAGACTCTTGGAATCATCTAGTTTGAACAATTTAGTAAAAAAAAAAAAAGTTGTTTGAACAAGATACAAAGAGGTACTAAGTTGTTTTAATGACTTATTATCTCGTTTGAACGACTTAATTGTTATCTTGTCTAATTAGGCCTCATTTGTTATGCAGCTTGTCAGACTGTGTAATGGTTGCTGCAGCCATTCATTCACTGATTTGATCGATTGAAATGATTATTAATTGACAGTTCTTTGATAGCCTAAAGCAGGGCTGCTTTTGAATGCCAGAGCATGTAAGTGGACAAATGTGGAGCAAGGAGCAGAGCGTAATTCGAACAGATAAAAAAAAAAAAATGATGTTGGCCTTCTCTCCTGCTCCAGTGTCGCTGTAGCCTTCTCTCACTCTGCAATTTCGCTCTGGTACTGCTCAGCAACAAACTCTGGGCCTGCTCTGTCTAGCATTTTTTGTTTCTTTATCACTATTCTTTTAATTAGGACTACTCAGTTGTAATTATTTAGTCTACCCCACCCACAGTAAATCTATTTAATATTCTACTTTCTGTAGTTTCTATTTTGAAGGACTTCAAATATATTAAGGCTGTTTTAGGTGGACAATACATAAGCTACTGTAAAATGTATTTAGGTTTTTCTTGGAATAGACACCCCATAATATAAATCAATTTAATAAAGCAAAAATATCTGAAAAAAATAACTAATGGCCAGTATTAGCTTCTTTTTTAAATGAGAATAAACAATAGAAAACTGCAGCGGTCAAATGATTTGCACACAGAAGCAAGCACCAATAAGCTTCATATGAGCATTGAGCATTGGATATTCGCTCTACGAATTAAATATCATTATTACTATTATTATTATAAAATAAAAATACACATGTAAAAGCTTAATTACATAAAGGAATATTACTGGGAATATATACATAATATAAAGAAGAAAAAGGAAAATGGAATATACAGTGCCTTGCGAAAGTATTCGGCCCCCTTGAACTTTGCGACCTTTTGCCACATTTCAGGCTTCAAACATAAAGATATAAAACTGTATTTTTTTGTGAAGAATCAACAACAAGTGGGACACAATCATGAAGTGGAACGACATTTATTGGATATTTCAAACTTTTTTAACAAATCAAAAACTGAAAAATTGGGCGTGCAAAATTATTCAGCCCCTTTACTTTCAGTGCAGCAAACTCTCTTCAGAAGTTCAGTGAGGATCTCTGAATGATCCAATGTTGACCTAAATGACTAATGATGATAAATACAATCCACCTGTGTGTAATCAAGTCTCCGTATAAATGCACCTGCACTGTGATAGTCTCAGAGGTCCGTTAAAAGCGCAGAGAGCATCATGAAGAACAAGGAACACACCAGGCAGGTCCGAGATACTGTTGTGAAGAAGTTTAAAGCCGGATTTGGATACAAAAAGATTTCCCAAGCTTAAAACATCCCAAGGAGCACTGTGCAAGCGATAATATTGAAATGGAAGGAGTATCAGACCACTGCAAATCTACCAAGACCTGGCCGTCCCTCTAAACTTTCAGCTCATACAAGGAGAAGACTGATCAGAGATGCAGCCAAGAGGCCCATGATCACTCTGGATGAACTGCAGAGATCTACAGCTGAGGTGGGAGACTCTGTCCATAGGACAACAATCAGTCGTATATTGCACAAATCTGGCCTTTATGGAAGAGTGGCAAGAAGAAAGCCATTTCTTAAAGATATCCATAAAAAGTGTCATTTAAAGTTTGCCACAAGCCACCTGGGAGACACACCAAACATGTGGAAGAAGGTGCTCTGGTCAGATGAAACCAAAATTGAACTTTTTGGCAACAATGCAAGAGCGTAATGGCGTAAAAGCAACACAGCTCATCACCCTGAACACACCATCCCCACTGTCAAACATGGTGGTGGCAGCATCATGGTTTGGGCCTGCTTTTCTTCAGCAGGGACAGGGAAGATGGTTAAAATTGATGGGAAGATGGATGGAGCCAAATACAGGACCATTCTGGAAGAAAACCTGATGGAGTCTGCAAAAGACCTGAGACTGGGACGGAGATTTGTCTTCCAACAAGACAATGATCCAAAACATAAAGCAAAATCTACAATGGAATGGTTCAAAAATAAACATATCCAGGTGTTAGAATGGCCAAGTCAAAGTCCAGACCTGAATCCAATCGAGACTCTGTGGAAAGAACTGAAAACTGCTGTTCACAAATGCTCTCCATCCAACCTCACTGAGCTCGAGCTGTTTTGCAAGGAGGAATAGGAAAAAATTTCAGTCTCTCGATGTGCAAAACTGATAGAGACATACCCCAAGCGACTTACAGCTGTAATCGCAGCAAAAGGTGGCGCTACAAAGTATTAACTTAAGGGGGCTGAATAATTTTGCACGCCCAATTTTTCAGTTTTTGATTTGTTAAAAAAGTTTGAAATATCCAATAAATGTCGTTCCACTTCATGATTGTGTCCCACTTGTTGTTGATTCTTCACAAAAAAATACAGTTTTATATCTTTATGTTTGAAGCCTGAAATGTGGCAAAAGGTCGCAAAGTTCAAGGGGGCCGATTACTTCCGCAAGGCACTGTATATGAGAAGCCTCCAATTAAAAAATACATGGATACTATTTCAAAACATTTTTAAAAATGTCTTACAGTGTCTATTATGCATTATTATTATTATTTTGATTGGAGAAAGAAAACAAGTAAATGGCCAGTATGGTGCAATAAACTTTAGTTAACAATTTAGAGAAAATATTTACAAAATACAGTGCATTCGGAAGGTATTCAGCCCCACGAATTTATCCACATTTTGTTACGTTACAGCCTTATTCTAAAATTGATTAAATTGAAAAAAATGAAATATTGCAATTACATAAGTATTCAGACCCTTTACACAGTACTTTGTTGAAGCACCTTTGGCAGCGATTACAGCCTCAAGTCTTCTTGGGTATGACGCTACAAGCTTGGCACACCTGTATTTAGGGAGTTTCTCCTATTCTTCTCTGCAGATCCTTTCAAGCTCTGTCAGGTTGGATGGGGAGCGTCGCTGCACAGCTATTTTCATGGCTCTCCAGAGATGTTCGATCGGGGTCAAGTACGGGCTCTGGCTGGGCCACTCAAGGACATTCAGAGACTTGTCCCGAAGCCACTCCTGCATTGTCATCAAATCAAAATCAAATGTATTGGTCACATACACGTGTTTAGCAGATGTTATTGCGGGTGTAGCGAAATCCTTGTGTTTCTAGCTCCAACAGTGCAGTTATATCTGACAAGCAACCATCTAACCATTTTACAACAATACACACAAATCGAAGTAAAGGAATGGAATTAAGAATATATACATATTTGGATGAGCAATGTCAGAGCGGCATAGACTAAGATACAGTAGAATAGGATAGTGTGGTGCCAGGAAAATAACCTCTTATTCAAACGTCAACAAAACAAAGGAGCCGATCATGGCCCTCACCTCCCTGTAGGCTGTCTCGTGATTGTTGGTAATCAGGCCTACTACTGTTGTGTCGTCTGAAAACTTGGTGATTGAGTTGGAGGTGTGCGTGGCCACGCAGTCATGGATAAGCAGGGAGTACAGGAGGGGGCTGAGCACGCACCCTTGTGGGGCCCCAGTGTTGAAGATCAGCGAAGTGGAGGTGTTGTTTCCTACCTTCACCACCTAGTGGCGGCCCGTCAGGAAGTCCAGGACCCAGTTGCACAGGGCGGGGTTCAGACCCAGGGCCCAAAGCTTAATGATGAGCTTGGAGGGTACTATGGTGTTGAATGCTGAGCTATAGTCAATGAACAGCATTCTTACATAGGTATTCCTCTTATCCAGATGGGATAGGGCAGTGTGAAGTGCGATGGCGATTGCATCGTCTGTGGATCTATTGGGGCAGTAAGCAAATTGAAGGGGGTCTAATGTGCCAGGTAAGGTAAAGGTGATATGATCCTTGACTAGTCTCTCAAAGCACTTCATGATGACAGAGGTGAGTGCTACGGGGTGATAGTTATTTAGTTCAGTTACCTTTGCTTTCTTGGGTACAGGAACAATGGTGGCCATCTTGTAACATGTGGGGATAGCAGACTGGGATAGGGAGAGATTGAATATGTCCGTAAACACTCCAGCCAGCTGGTCTGCGCATGCTCTGAAGACGCGGCTAGGGACGCCGTCTGGGCCGGCAGCCTTGCGAGGGTTAATACGCTTAAATGTCTTACTCACGTCGGCCACGGAGAAGGAGAGCCCACAGTCCTTGGTAGCAGGCAGTGGCACTGTGTTATCCTCAAAGCGGGCAAAAAAGGTGTTTAGCTTGTCCAGAAGCAAGACGTTGGTGTCCACGACGTGGCTGGTTTTCCCTTTGTAGTCCGTGATTGTCTGTAGACCCTGCCACATACGTCTCGTGTCTGAGCCATTGAATTGCGACTCCAATTTGTCTCTATACTGACGTTTTGTCTGTTTGATTGTAAGAAACACATAAAAAAACAAAATACTAAAAAGTTGCCTAGGGGCTGGAAGCATGGCGGCCCTATCTATTGGCGCCATGTGCTTAGGGTCGTTGTCCTGTTGGAAGGTGAACATTCAGCCCAGTCTGACGTCTTGAGCGCTCTGGAGCAGGTTTTCATCAAGGATCTCTCTGTACTTTCAGTGGCAGGGACTGCTCTGTTAATCTTTCCCTCGATCCTGGCAAATCTCCCAGTCGCCTCCACTGAAAAACATTCCCACAGCATGATGCTGACACCACCATGCTTCATCGTAGGGATAGTACTCCGCTAATCTTTCCCTCGATCCTGACTAGTCTCCCAGTCCCTGCCACTGAAAAACATCCACACTGCATGTTGTTGCCACCACCATGCTTCACCGTAGGGATGGTGCCAGGTTTCCTCCAGATGTGACGCTTGGCATTCAGGCCAAAGAGTTCAATCTTTGTTTCATCAGACCAGAGAATCTTGTTTCTCATGGTCTGAGAGTCCTTTAGGTGCCTTTTGGCAAACTCACAAAAGTGGGCTGTCATGTGCTTTTTACTGAGGAGTGGCTTCCGTCTGGCCACTCTACCATAAAGGCCTGCTTGGTGGAGTGCTGCAGAGATGGTTATCCTTCTGGAAGGTTCTCCCATCTCTCTGTCAGTGTTTATCGGTTTCTTGGTCACCTCCCTGACCAAGGCCCTTCTCCCCCGATCGCTCAGTTTGGCTGGGCGGCCAGCTCTAGGAAGCTCTGGCTTGGTTTTTGCTCTGACATGCACTGTCAACTGTGGGACCTTATGTAGACAGGAGTGTGCCTTTTCAAAACACCCAATCAACTGAATTTACCACAGGTGTGCTCCAATCAAGTTGTAGAAACATCTTAAGGATTATCAAGGCTTTCGACTCCGTCAATCACCTCATTCTTATCGGCAGACTCAACAGCCTTGGTTTCTCAAATGACTGCCTCGCCTGGTTCACCAACTACTTCTCAAACAGAGTTCAGTGTGTCAAATCGGAGGCGTGCTGTCCGGACCTCTGGCAGTCTCTATGGGGGTGCCACAGAGTTCAATTCTCGGGCCGGCTCTTTTCTCTGTATACATCAATGATGTCGCTCTTGCTGCTGGTGATTCTCTGATCCACCTCTATGCAGACGACACCATTCTGTATACTTCTGGCCCTTCTTTGGACACTGTCCAAACTGAACTCCAGACGAGCTTCAACGCCATACAACACTCCTTCCGTGGCCTCCAACTGCTCTTAAATTCAAGTAAAACTAAATGCATGCTCTTCAACCGATCACTGCCCGCACCTGCCCGCCCGTCCAGCATCACTACTCTGGACGGTTCTGACTTAGAATATGTGGACAACTACAAATACCTAGGTGTCTGGTTAGACTGTAAACACTCCTTCCAGACTCACATTAATCATCTCCAATCCAAAATGAAATCTAGAATCGGCTTCCTAATTCGCAACAAAGCATCCTTCACTCATGCTGCCAAACATATTCTCATAAAACTGATCATCCTACCGATCCTTGACTTCGGCGATGTCATTTACAAAATAGCCTCCAACCCTCTACTCAGCAAATTGGATGTAGCCTATCACAGTGCCATCCGTTTTGTCAGCAAAGCCCCATATACTACCCACCACTGCAACCTGTATGCTCTCGTTAGCTGGCCCTCGCTTCATATTCGTCGCCAAACCCACTAGCTCCAGGTCATCTAGTCTTTGCTAGGTAAAGCCCTGCCTTATCTCAGCTCACTGGTCACCATAGCAGCACCCACCCGTAGCACACACTCCAGCAAGTATATTTCACTGGTCACCCCCAAAGCCATTCCTCCTTTGGCTGCCTTTCCTTCCAGTTCTCTGCTGCCAATGACTGGAACGAATTGCAAAAGTCACTGAAGCTGGAGACTCATATCTCCCTCACTAACTTTAATCAGCTGTCAGAGCAGTTTACAGATCATTGCACCTGTACATAGCCCATCTGTAAATAGCCCACCCAACTTTGCTTTATCTTGACCAGGTCGCAGTTTTAAATGAGAACTTGTACTCAACTGGCCTACCTGGTTAAATAAAGGTGAAATAAAGAAATTTATATATTTTTTAAATTACCTCAATTGCTGCTGCAGCGGGGAGATTACCGAGAGGTGGGGGAGGGGCAGAACGAAGAGGCCGGAGATCGGGCACAAGTGATGGGTGCACACACACTCAGCCAAGCGGGCACAAACAGGGAAGTCGATAAAAATCAAACAAAAGTCGCTGAGGCAGCCTTAATAAGTAGCTACATTTGTCGCTATACTCTTTTGTCAATAAAAGTCACTGGAGGGGTCTGAAAACTCGTTAAATCTAGCTGCAAAGTTGGCAACACGGGATGAGGAGATATGAATGGGAACTAAGTTACAGTCGCTCATCCAATCGTAGCAGTAGGATCAAGTTATAACCCGTCTATTTCTTGACAGAGAGCTGAACTGGCCAATTGAGTTGTTTCGAGTTTCGTCCTGGCAGCTGAGTTGTTTCAAGATGCGGCCTGACAGCTAAAAAAAAATAAAGAATGATTTTGTTATCAACATTTTCAAATTTAATGAAATAAAATATCGGCCTACTTTACCGGCAAAAATTGGTATCGGAATCAGCCCTAAAAAAAAATCCACATCGCTCGTTCTCTAGTGTATTCTCTCCAGCAGTGAAGTGTAGGCATATGACTATGTAGCCTTGTGACACTGTCCTACTGGACTCTGTGCCGGTCCCTAATGTATGTTGAAATCTCATTATCTTCCTGCAGATGACAGTATTGTGTCATGACCTGAGGGCCTACTTGTTTTCATTCTCTCACCGGTCTTTATTATAATAATAATATTTAATTTGTAAAGTGCATTTCCCATGCTTAATGCGCATGTAAAGCTTATTGGCGTTTGCTTCTGTGCGCAAATCATTTGACTGCTGCAGTTTGAGATGATTTATTCTGATACTGGCCTTAATTATTTACGGTTTATTTCTGATATTTTAGATGAATTAAATTGATTTATTTATATTATGGTGTTCCTATTCCAAGAAAAACTAAAATACGTTTTACAGTCACCTATGGATTGCCTACCTAAAACATCCCTGAATACATTTAGTCATTTAAAATAGAAACTACATATCCTAATGTTAAAGTAGAATATAAACTAGATATAGGCTACTCTGGGTGGGGTAGGCTAAATAATTACAACCAAATAGACCTAATTAAAAGAACAGTGATGAAGGAAACAAAAAATGCTAGGCAGGGCAGAGCGAAATTGAAGAGGGAGAAGGTACACACCATTTTTTAAATCTGCTCAAATTACGCTCTGCTCCTCGCTCAACACTCACCCACTTACATGCTCAGGCTAAAGCAGGGCTGCTGTTGAATGCCAATCAAAAAACTGTCAATTAATAATGCAGCAACCATTACACGGTCTGACAAACTGCATAACAAATTAGGTCTAATTAGACAAAACAACATTCATATATTTTTTTTACTAACTTGTTCAAACAAGATAATTAATAGAGTCTAAGTTCTTATTTTATTTTGCCAAGGGCTTCAGGGCTTCCATTTGGACCCATCTATAACATGAGATTTACATTAAAAATGTAGATTTGGTTGTAAAAAAGCAACATTCTCCTGTAAAATCATATAGCCACTTTCTTGCTTTCCATGTAAAACAACCAAAGGAACACTTCAAGTTCAAGTAGAAGACTAATAGAAGCACAGCACTTGGCCAGAGGTCGTAGTTACCTCCTCCGGGCGGCTCAGCACGTGACCCTCAGGGCCAGTGATGCCCAGCTCCAGGATCTTACGCTGCTCCTGCAAACACATCAGACAACAGCTTTAGTGGCTTGGCCTGTGGAGACAGCAAACTGGGACAAGGTGATAGGATTTATTAGAAGTTCTGTTACCTCGGCAATGATGTCCCCGTTCTCTGCGTGCACCTGAGCGATTGCTCCCAAGTTTCTGATGACATTGAACACCTCGTACATCTACAGGAAGAGGAAAGCATCCTTTCAACACAGGCCAGGGAACAAGGGGTTTTAGCAACGAGGACATTTACAATGTGTTTTTTGGTGGTCCAAGCTTTAGTGGAGATCTTTGTCAGAGCAAGACATGTTGGATGAGAATGTTAAATGTATAGATTAATTAATATACTCTACTTCTTTAGGTTGACCACATGGTTCAATCAACTAGGAATTGACAGCTGCAATAGGCCACAGGAAACTGTCAGGCAATCTTTCAGCACGTGTTACAAGAGTCATCCCCAGTGGCAGTCCTAACCACTAACCGGCCTGTGCTGAGTGGGAAAACTCAATACAGTGCCATTAACAAAGATTTCCCAGAAATACATGTGCAACGTGAGAGAGATCAATCACCCCACAGTAAGACAATCCTTTATCTAGCAGTCAGATAGCAGTAGATATTCCAGAGGAGGTGAAGAAGGCTTCAATAATCTCATAATTGTTGGAGCAGTGTTCCGCATAAATCCATGCAAATCCCCCATTGACAAACTACTTTTTACACGTACTAATCTCAAATTAGGTTTCAGCCTTCAAAGAGTTTCTAAGCAATGGGTAACACTTTACTTGACACGCAGTGCCATAACATGGTCATAACCATGAACTAATGTCATAACAGCTGACATAACTTGTCATAACCCATATTTACACCTGTTGTGACATATATTGCATTATTTTATGGCTGGTTATGACACATAAGAGTGTCAAAACCCACATTTATTCAAACTAGTTTTTTTCCCTGCCAAGAAGTTCCCTTTCGTTTTAAAGTTTGTTTCTTAAATCCTTTGTTGTTGTAATAAATTATTTATAGTCATGCTTTATTCATCATATTTTAAATAACTTTATGACCATACTGTGTCACTTTACTTGGACTAAGAAAATACACTTTATTACACTGTCAAAAAGCATTATGACCTTAATAATCATACAAGCCAGATAGGCCTATCAGTCATCAGTCAAAAAGAGGGTGTCTTGTCCAGCTCCTGAAATCTGTTCCTGCATTCATCTCAGTCATCAGCAACAGAGCATTGGGGTAAGCTGCATGTCTGACATCAATGTGTACACAATTACAATGGTAATTTAATATGGTCAACAACAAAAATATAGATAACATAAAGATACTGTTGACACATAGACTATGGTGTAATGGAATGTTTTTGTTTTGTGGGTTTTTAAACTCTTATGTAGGTGTCATAACCAGCCATAAAATAACACAATATATATCATGACAAATCTAAATATATGTGTCATGACAGTGTTTCTGAACATATTATAACAGGTTATGACATGGTTATGACGCTGGATGTCAAGTAAAGTGTTACCAAGCAAGATCATACAGAATATAATTTCATGCAATGCATTTACGCAAAGTGCAATGCAATCACAACTTTAAATGCATGCACAAGCCTCCACAAATGTTGACTCCTCCATCCGTCGCCAGTAAATCATACCAATCTGAAATGCTTCAAATCGTACCTGGGAGTCGGAAAGTTGGAAAACATCCTTATAAGCCAAATAGACCAGGAAAGAGTTGACACCTAAAGATAGAAAACTTATGAGCAATAGTAGCAATAGACAAAGGGAGAGGAAAGGACAGTCACAGGAAGGAAATAAACCACAAGGAGAGTCTTAGTAGAAATCATAGCTCCCTCACCCCAACTGACATTCGTGAATGGGTGACAATGGTTTGTGTTAGTTGCGTACCGTGGTCCTTCACCAGGCTCTCCATCTCCTCTTGCATGCCCTTGTGCCAGTTAGTGATGTCCACATGCAGGGAGTAGTCACAGCAGGACTTGCTGTCGGCCCATTCCCTCCACTGGTTGAACGCTGCCACCAGGCTCACACCAGGTTCTGGAACCACATGATCAACTACAGACAGACAGACAGACAGACACACACACACACACAGACCATTGTCATTGAAACCACCTTAGCAGTAACATTATCACGTTTTACAGAAGGCATAATGTTGAAAACCATGAGGCAACATGAACATCTGCAAAGGGTAAATTAGTAACAAATGTTTTGGCTGGTTGATATCAGTATTTCAGAATCTAGGGGTGTCTGTAAAGTGTCATTGGGGATGAAGCATTTCATTAGTACATACCTATCATGGTGGTTCCCCCAGCCAAAGCAGCACGGGTGCCCTGGTAGAAGTCATCTGCTGACAACATGCCCCTGTCTGGCATCTGGAAGCGTGTGTGCACATCTATGCCCCCGGGCATCACCATGCGTCCATGGGCATCAATGATCTTCACCCCACCAGGAACTATCAAGTTCTCTCCAATTTGCCTGAGGATAAGAAATGTATTGAGAGGGAGAGACCAGAAATGATAAAAGTCATTACAAAATAAGATTTAAAAAAATCCCCATATATACAGTATCTACACTGGTCAAAAAAATAAAGGGAACACTAAAATAACACATCCTAGATCTGAATGAATGAAATATTCTTATTAAATACTTTTTTCTTTACATAGTTGAATGTGCTGACAACAAAATCACACAAAAATTATCAATGGAAATCAAATTTATCAACCCATGGAGGTCTGGATTTGGAGTGACACTCAAAATTAAAGTGGAAAACCACACTACAGGCTGATCCAACTTTGATGTAATGTCCTTAAAACAAGTCAAAATGAGGCTCAGTAGTGCTTGTGGCCTCCATGTGCCTGTTTGACCTCCCTACAATGCCTGGGCATGCTCCTGATGAGGTGGCGGATGGTCTCCTGAGGGATCTCCTCCCAGACCTGGACTAAAGCATCCGCCAACTCCTGGACAGTCTGTGGTGCAACGTGGCGTTGGTGGATGGAGCGAGACATGATGTCCCAGATGTGCTCAATTGGATTCAGGTCTGTGGAACGGGCGGGCCAGTCCATAGCATCAATGCCTTCCTCTTGCAGGAACTGCTGACACACTCCAGCCACATGAGGTCTAGCATTGTCTTGCATTAGGAGGAACCCAGGGCCAACCGCACCAGCATATGGTCTCACAAGGGGTCTGAGGATCTCATCTCGGTACCTAATGGCAGTCAGGCTACCTCTGGCGAGCACATGGAGGCCCCCCAAAGAAATGTCACCCCACACCATGACTGACCCACCGCCAAACCGGTCATGCTGGAGGATGTTGCAGGCAGCAGAACGTTCTCCACGGGGTCTCCAGACTCTGTCACGTCTGTCACATGTGCTCAGTGTGAACCTGCTTTCATCTGTGAAGAGCACAGGGCGCCAGTGGCGAATTTGCCAATCTTGGTGTTCTCTGGCAAATGCCAAACGTCCTGCACCTGTGGACGTCGGACCCTCATACCACCCTCATGGAGTCTGTTTCTGACCGTTTGAGCAGACACATGCACATGTGGCCTGCTGGAGGTCATTTTGCAGGGCTCTGGCAGTGCTCCTCCTGCTCCTCCTTGCACAAAGGCAGAGGTAGCGGTCCTGCTGCTGGGTTGTTGCCCTCCTACGGCCTCCTCCACGTCTCCTGATGTACTGGCCTGTCTCCTGGTAGCGCCTCCATGCTCTGGACACTACGCTGACAGAAACAGCAAACCTTCTTGCCACAGCTCGCATTGATGTGCCATCCTGGATGAGCTGCACTACCTGAGCCACTTGTGTGGGTTGTAGACTCCGTCTCATGCTACCACTAGAGTGAAAGCCCCGCCAGCATTCAAAAGTGACCAAAACATCAGCCAGGAAGCATAGGAACTGAGAAGTGGTCTGTGGTCACCACCTGCAGAACCACTCCTTTATTGGGGGGTGTCTTGCTAATTGTCTATAATTTCCACCTGTTGTCTATTCCATTTGCACAACAGCATGTGAAATGTATTGTCAATCAGTGTTGCTTCCTAAGTGGACAGTTTGATTTCACAGAAGTGTGATTGACTTGGAGTTACTTTGTGTTGTTTAAGTGTTCCCTTTATTTTTTTGAGCAGTGTATATAGCCAACAAAAGTGCCAACAATGGTGCTCGAACTAATAAGACTTACTTGATGACTCCATCCTCGATATAGATGTCAGCAAGGAAAGACTGGTCATCATTTACAATCTTTCCACATTTGATAAGGAGACGATCACTCTGTGAGAAGAGACAGAATTTAATTTGTGACTTAATTGTGTTAACAGCAGTGAGCACCACAACCCATTGATGATAGATTTAAAAAGCATACTTCATATTGGACAAATTTGGCATGAAAGGTAAGCTAGCCAATACTCAACCCCAGCACATCCATCCAGGAGAGCATCAACAGAACCTAACTGAATAGAAGCACATCAGAGGCATACCATAAGGGACTAAAAAGCTCCACACAAGGATAGAGTCCGAGGTATGCATTCCTGTATAAAACAGCACTAGGGCTTGGCCAAGACATGGCCATTGTCTTGTCTGCCAAGAAACCCCAACCAACAATGCATAAGCAGAGGTAAATCAGAAACAAAGTAACACCCAATTGTATTCAACAATATATTGTTAAGTGTTTTATCTAAATGGAAAAATTCAAACAAAAGGACACAGGCTTATGGCCACAATTTTCTTTATTTTTGTGATCCTTCTGCAAAGTTATCTTCTTAAGCAACAAGAGCTGTTTCTTTCTCTGTCAAACCCGCGATGCAGTTAAGGGGAATTCCGACACCTACTCAGAATGTCTCTACACTGAATATACAAAACATTAAGAACACCTGCTCTTTCCATGACAGACTGACAAGGTGAATCCAGGTGAAAGCTATGATCCCTTATTGATGCCACTTGTTAAATCCACTTCAATTAGTGTAGATGAAGGTGAAGAGCCAGGTTAAAGAAGGATTTTTAGGATTTGAGACAATTGAGACATGGATTGTGTATGTTTGCTGTTAATAGGGTGAATGGGCAAGACAGATTTAAGTACCTTTTGAACAGGGTATGGTAGTAAGTGCCACTGGTTTGTATCAAGAACTGCAACGTTGCTGGGTTCACACTCAACAGTTTCCTGTGTGTATCGAGAATGGTCCACCACCCAAAGGACATCCAGCCAACTTGACACAACTGTGGGAAGCATTAGAGACAACATGTGCCAGCATCCCTGGGGAACGCTTTCGACAAATTGCAGAGTTCATGCCCCGACGAATTGAAGCTGTTCTGAGGGCAAATGGAGTGCAACTCAATATTAGGAAGGTGTTCCTAATGTTTGGTATATCATGTGAGTACAGAAAATGTACAAAAAAAAGTATGCACTCAATACTGTAAGTCGCGCTGGATAAGAGCGCTTGCTAAATGACTGAAATGTAAAAATGAGTACAAAGATTAGGCTAATGCCCAACAGAAAGGCCTTATTAAAGCAACCACTACTAAGACAACACTTGGCTTCTCCATTTTTACTAGGCTATTGGCCATATATTTCATATAGAATAAGGCTTTATGTGTTAAGTCATGACATATTCCACCCTGATCACAAACAGCTCAGATCTTGAGGGGTAGCCTAGTTCAGTCTGAGATGCAGGGCTGTGTAGAGTAGAGCATGGCTTAATGGAAGACCAGGAGCATCCATTTAAGAGTAGGACAAATAATCCCATTTCCATCTGAGGAGAGCATTCTACTGTTGGCTCGGGCTGGCCTACTTCTCATCAGGCCTTCTCATCTGGCCTTCCTCAGGGAGTGTGGATTGAGTAGCTACCTTAATGAGGCCAATAGAGGCTCATCCTCTCTCCAGACCATACAGCAGTCACAAGATGTAGAGTGTTAGTATCCCCTAGCTAGCACACTGACCTGAGCGCTTTCACAATCAGACAGTGACCTATAGCCTACCACTAATAGTTGTGGTGGTCGCACAGAAGACTGTACAGGCCTCACAAAACTGCATTCTTCCAGCATGATCTAACAGTCTATTATCTTCAAATGGGTCAGTTGACTTCAGATTAGACCACATTTATGCACTCAACCAGATAAAGGAAAATAACAGGCCTGAGTGCAGGGAATAAGGCAAATTGGTTCCAATATCCTGTTTCATATGTCTATGATAAACCATGAGTGATCTTGTCTTACTTATCTTTTATCTGTTCACCATCCATAGTAGAGGTCGACCGATTATGGTTTTTCAACGCCGATACCAATATCGATTATTGGAAGACCAAAAAAAGCCAATATCGATTAATCGGCTGATTTAAAAAATATATATATACAGTACCTTGCGAAAGTATTCGGCCCCCTTGAACTTTGCGACCTTTTGCCACATTTCAGGCTTCAAACATAAAGATATAAAACTGTATTTTTTTGTGAAGAATCAACAACAAGTGGGACACAATCATGAAGTGGAACGACATTTATTGGATATTTCAAACTTTTTTAACAAATCAAAAACTGAAAAATTGGGCGTGCAAAATTATTCGGCCCCCTTAAGTTGATACTTTGTAGCGCCACCTTTTGCTGCGATTACAGCTGTAAGTCACTTGGGGTATGTCTCTATCAGTTTTGCACATCGAGAGACTGAAATTTTTTCCCATTCCTCCTTGCAAAACAGCTCAAGCTCAGTGAGGTTGGATGGAGAGCATTTGTGAACAGCAGTTTTCAGTTCTTTCCACAGATTCTCGATTGGATTCAGGTCTGGACTTTGACTTGGCCATTCTAACACCTGGATATGTTTATTATTGAACCATTCCATTGTAGATTTTGCTTTATGTTTTGGATCATTGTCTTGTTGGAAGAAAAATCTCCGTCCCAGTCTCAGGTCTTTTGCAGACTCCATCAGGTTTTCTTCCAGAATGGTCCTGTATTTGGCTCCATCCATCTTCCCATCAATTTTAACCATCTTCCCTGTCCCTGCTGAAGAAAAGCAGGCCCACACCATGATGCTGCCACCACCATGTTTGACAGTGGGGATGATGTGTTCAGGGTGATGAGCTGTGTTGCTTTTACGCCAAACATAACGTTTTGCATTGTTCCCAAAAAGTTCAATTTTGGTTTCATCTGACCAGAGCACCTTCTTCCACATGTTTGGTGTGTCTCCCAGGTGGCTTGTGGCAAACTTTAAACGACACTTTTTATGGATATCTTTAAGAAATGGCTTTCTTCTTGCCACTCTTCCATAAAGGCCAGATTTGTGCAATATACGACTGATTGTTGTCCTATGGACAGAGTCTTCCACCTCAGCTGTAGATCTCTGCAGTTCATCCAGAGTGATCATGGGCCTCTTGGATGCATCTCTGATCAGTCTTCTCTTTGTATGAGCTGAAAGTTTAGAGGGACGGCCAGGTCTTGGTAGATTTGCAGTGGTCTGATACTCCTTCCATTTCAATATTATCGCTTGCACAGTGCTCCTTGGGATGTTTAAAGCTTGGGAAATCTTTTTGTATCCAAATCCGGCTTTAAACTTCTTCACAACAGTATCTCGGACCTGCCTGGTGTGTTCCTTGTTCTTCATGATGCTCTCTGCGCTTTTAACGGACCTCTGAGACTATCACAGTGCAGGTGCATTTATACGGAGACTTGATTACACACAGGTGGATTGTATTTATCATCATTAGTCATTTAGGTCAACATTGGATCATTCAGAGATCCTCACTGAACTTCTAGAGAGAGTTTGCTGCACTGAAAGTAAAGGGCCTGAAAAAAATACAGTTTTATATCTTTATGTTTGAAGCCTGAAATGTGGCAAAAGGTCGCAAAGTTCAAGGGGGCCGAATACTTTCGCAAGGCACTGTATATATATATATATATATATATATATTTGTAATAATGGCAGTTACAACAATACTGAATGAACACTTTTATTTTAACATAATACATCAATCAATTTAGCCTCAAATAAATAATGAAACATGTTCAATTTGGTTTAAATAATGCAAAAACAAAGTGTTGGAGAATAAAGTAAAATTGCAATATGTGCCATGTAAAAAAGCTAACGTTTAAGTTCCTTGTTCAGAACATGAGAACATATGAAAGCTGGTGGTTCCTTTTAACATGAGTCTTCAATATTCCCAGGTAAGAAGTTTTAGGTTGTAGTTATTATAGGAATTATAGGACTATTTCTCTTTATACCATTTGTATTTCATATACCTTTGACTATTGGATGTTGTTATTGGCACTATAGTATTGCCAGTGTAACAGTATAGATTCCTTCCCTCTCCTCGCCGCTACCTGGGCTCGAACCAGGAACACATCGACAACAGCCATCCTCGAAGCATTGTTACCCATCACTCCACAAAAGCCGCGGCCCTTGCAGAGAAAGGGGAACAACTACTTCAAGGTCTCGGAGCTAGTGACGTCACCGATTGTAACGCTATTAGTGCGCTCCCCGCTAACTAGCTAGCCATTTCACATCGGTTACACCAGCCTAATCTCGGGAGTTGATAGGCTTGAAGTCATAAACTGCTCAATGCTTGAAGCACAGCGAAGAGCTGCTGGCAAACGCACGAAAGTACTGTTTGAATGAATGCTTACGAGCCTGATGCTGCCTACCACCACTCAGTCAGACTGCTCCATCAAATATCAAATCATAGACTTAATTATAACACACAGAAATACGAGCCTTAGGTCATTAATGTGGTCAAATCCAGAAACTATCTTTTCGAAAACAAAACGTTAATTCTTTCAGTGAAATACGGAACCGTTCCTTATTTTATCTAATGGGTGGCATCCCTAAGTCTAAATATTGCGGTTACATTGCACAACCTTCAATGTTATGTCATAATTATGTACAATTCTGGCAAATGAATTCCTTTGTTAGGAATAAATGGTCTTCACACAGTTCGCAACGAGCCAGGCAGCCCAAACTGTTGCATTTACCCTGACTGCTTGCACGGAACACAAGAGAAGTGACAGAATTTCCCTAGTTAAAATAAATTCATGTTAGCAGGCAATATCAACTAAATATGCAGGTTTAAGAATATATACTTGTGTATTGATTTTAAAGAAAGGCATTGATGTTTATGGTTAGGTACACATTGGTGCAACGACAGTGCTTGTTTCGCGAATGCGCTTGTTAAATCAACACCCGTTTGCGAAATAGGCTGTGATTCGATGAGAAATTAACAGGCACCGCATCGATTATATGCAACGCAGGACAAGCTAGATAAACTAGTAATATCATCAACCATGTGTAGTTAACTAGTGATTATGTTAAGATTGATTGTTTTTTATAAGATAAGTTTAATGCTAGCTAGCAACTTACCTTGGATTCTTGCTGCACTCGCGTATCAGGTAGTCAGCCTGCCATGCAGTCTCCTCGTGGAGTGCAATGTAATCGACCACAATGGGTGTCCAAAAATGCCAATTACAGATTGTTATGAAAACTTGAAATCGGCCCTAATTAATCGGCCATTCCGATTAATCAATCGACCTCTAATCCAGTGATATCTTTATTATAGGCCTATTAGGAAATAAGATGGAATCAGCACCTAAAACAAGGATGCAATCAATGCAAACATTCATGATAGTGATTGATTCCACTGGGTATTCACAAGATGGAAACATTGAGTACAGAAAATAATCAGTAATGTGTTATGCAATGACATTTACACAACTATGCAAAACACTGACTTACTGTGTTTTTATGTCTTGCCACTGGATCTCTTTATAAATACCTCACAAACAGAATGACTTCATGAGTCTCTGTCCCCCATAACAGCACCAGCGGAGGTTAAATGAACTAGGCTTATTTCTATACATACAGTATCTCTGAGACTGACAACCTCAAGGGCAAGCATAGAATGTATTTATTTCATGGACAAGATGTTAACAATAAGCCTATGCTATAATTGTGGAAAATCTGAGAACATGCTGTGCAAACGCTTGACACAGTGATGAAGTGAGAGGGAAATTAAATGCAACTATTGCACTTAATGGCATTTATAACAGGCCACACTAATGCATTATGACTAGTCAGGTAAGGGTAGGGGGCAGTATTTTCACATCCGGATGAAAAGCGTGCTCAAAGTAAACTGCCTGTTACTCAGGCCCAGAAGCAGAGGATATGCATATCATTGGTAGAGTTGGATAGAAAACACTCTAAAGTATCTAAAACTGTTAAAATTATGTCTGTGAGTATAACAGAACTGATATGGCAGGCAAAACCCCGAAGACAAACCATAAAATTGTTTTAAAAATTCAGCCTACCACTGTTTCCAATGGCTTTCATGTTTATTATGAGGCGAAGTCTTCTCAGATTGCAGTTCCTAGGGCTTCCACTAGATGTCAACCGTCTTTAGAAAGAGTTTTAGGCTGGTTTTTGGAAAAATGAACTAGAAGTTGTAGTTTTTCTAAGTGGCTCCCATTTTGGCTGTAGTGTTTCCATGCGAGTGGATGAAAACACATTCTTTGTTATTTATCTCTGGTAATTAACATATTATTCTCTGTCTTAAATTGTATTGTTTATTTACGTATTAGGGTACCTGAGGTTTGATTATAAACATTGTTTGACTTGTTTGGATAAATTTATTGGTAACGTTTAGGATACATTTTATATGCATTTTGAAGGAGGGAAACCGGTGGATTATTGAATGAAGCGAGCCAGCTAAACTGAGTTTTTATGGATATAAAGGACTTTATCAAAGAACAAAAGGACCCTTTGTGATGTAACTGGGACCTTTTGGAGTGCCAACAGAAGAAGATCTTCAAAGGTAAGGCATTTATTATATCGCTATTTCTGACTTTCGTGTCGCACCTGCCTGGTTGAAAAATGTTTTTCATGCTTTTTGTATGCGGGGCGCTGTCCTCAGATAATCGCATGTTGTGCTTTCGCCGTAAAAGCCTTTTTGAAATCTGACACAAGCGGCTGGATTAACAAGAAGTTAAGCCTTATTTTGATGTATAATACTTCTATTTTCATGAATGTTAAATATTTATACTTCTGTAATTTGAATTTCGCACTCACACGCAATTTCACAGGATGTTGGCCAGGTGGGACGCTACCATCCCACCTGCCCATAAAAAGTATCCTGCCCATAAGAAGGCATCCTCCTGCCTCGTGTACAGTGAGCCCACTTAAATGCTGAGCTGGATGGGCTCTGTGGATGGATGAGTAATCTTTGTGACACGGGAAATGATTCTGTACCAAACACTCTCTTGGAAATATTTAGGCTACACCACACACATTGGTCAATTGGTCCAGGTCAGGGATGGGCAACTTTGATGGGGGTGGGGGCCACAAAACAATCTAAACTCAGGGGCCGTAAACCCACATCCATACCCACACATGCAGTCAGAGCCACTCTGTCAATGCCATGTACATTAGCAGCATCCCATAACTTCTCTCTTTGCATTTGGTGGGCTGAGAGAGGAGTGCGCAAGTAACAGGGCCAAGGCCTAAACCCTAGGATGCTTCAGTAAAAAAGTGTTTCACATGGAAGATGTGAGTCAGCCACACCACAATGAGGTGGTGCCACTGGTACAGTTGATGGGAAAACATCACATTGCTCTGTCCCCATTTTAAAGCCACAACACACTGATTGAGCCGTCTGTATGCAATGCCTGAGATGTCAGGTGCTTAGATAAGTCTGCTCCAGTTGTGAGGGAGAGCCGACAGCTGCCTGAAAATACCTCCCCCAATCCCAGTTCCCTTCCATGCTGCCCTTGCATAAACAAAAAAGGAACAGATCTCTAGAATAATTTTATTTCAATAATTCATATATTTTTGACAGGAACGCACGCAAATGTGTGGTTTGTGTTATTTGATTAAAGACATAAATGCCTAAATGTCATTACTGCATGTAGAGTATGGCAGCATACAGACAAAAGCTAGGCCTTCACAGCAGGTAGCCTAGTGGATAGAGCGTTGGGCCAGTAACCGAAAGGTTGCTAGATCGAATCCCCGAGCTGACAAGGTAATAATCTGTGTTTCTTTCCCTGTAAAAGGCAGTTAACCCACTGTTTCTAGGCTCTAATTGTAAATAAGAATGTGTTCTTAACTGACTTGCCTAGTTAAATTTAAAAAACAGTTTACAGCAAGGATGGACTTAATCCAATGACCTACTTTTCATTAAAGGTTTTTGCCCTTTTAACGACTAAGGTTATGACTCCCTCCCTAAATGTCATCATGGCAAATCAACCCTTTGCTGTCTTGACGAATTGTTGTGACAAATACATATGTATTCAATAAATGAATACATTTTCCCCAAAAAACATTGTATTATTGTTGCTGGGATTTTCCCCACATTTTAATTTATATTGTGGTATCCCCATAGTCTATAGCTACAGTATTACCAATAAGGCATTACAAGTATATTAGAATCAATCTGAATATACGGATGGAAAATATAAAAGATTTGTCCCAATCATCCATTCTTGTTCCTGATCCTGTCGGCTGGGCTAAATCATTTAACATGGTAGGATATGGAATGGCTAAAAAAATAGCATTCACACAATAAGATGAGCGTCTTGACGATTATTCCAATGACATGAGCGCATGAACTGGAGTTCCAATTATGAACAATTACCCTGCCTTTGTTGATTGCAAAGCAAGTGGTGACATTACACTGGTATGAATGCCCCCCCCTCCCATCCTCCTCCTTCTTAGATAGCGTGATAACTACAGCTAGCACAGTCTAGCTGTCTAATCCCTACGGCTAGTTTATATCATAGGTATAGATTTTTACACAATATTGTTAAATTATGAGCATTTAAAACACTACTCACTGTAATGCGAGGTATATTTTTCTTTCCCTGGTATCCGGACATCTTAGCGGCGCGTTGTCAGCGTCCTCGATTATGTCTGTCAACTCACTGATGTTAGCTAGACCGCTAGCAATGAAAGGGATGGATGCTCAGATGCGTTGAGACCAGTCGACGCCCAGACAAAATTGTGTCTCCGGCTATCGCCTGACTAAATTCGTGAAATAGCTCAATCCGTTCCAACTAGGCTTGCTGAATGAATTTAAAAGGTCTGACAGGCTTTCCTCACGTTCCAATGCTGCGCCAAGCCTGTCCAGCAGTCACCAAGCGATAAGATAAACGGTGATGAGGGCCACGGTCACCGTGCATGCGCAATGCCCCACCCTGCCTCTCCACTCACCTGCTGCAGGCCAAGTCTGGAGGCTGGATGGGAGGCTAGGAGTGACACTGATGCTTATTTGACTTGTCTGAAACAATGCAACTTCCTTTAATTAGAAAGGACAAGCAAAGTCGATTGACATGAGCGCATGAACTGGCGTTCCATGTTTGACCAATTAACCTGCATTTGTTTATTATAGCAGTGCAAGTGGTGACATTAAATTGGTATGAACTGGTAATAAATCTGAAATCAGGTTTAAATTTGTTACACCTTTGATGATTGAAACCACTTGTGTATTTAGTAATATACATAGTGTGTGGAAGCCTTATGGATTAAATGCTGTTATGTTTCATCAAACAATATGACAGTCAGGTGTGCATGTTGATTTAATTAATTCAGGGATGTATTGTGCATATTCTGTTTAATTTAGTGTAATATAAATGCAATTGGATTGCTTTTAAAATGAGGAAGGAAGCCATTCACTCATACGCATAGCCATGTGGCCAAGTAGCAGTTTGTCCATGTAGGTAGAAATTAACACATACAGTGCATTCAGAAAGTATTCAGACCCCTTCCCCTTTTCACATTTCTATGTTACAGCCTTTTCTAAAATGGATTCAATTATTTTCCCCCTCAATCTAAACACAATGCCCCATAATAAGCCAAAACAGGTTTAGAAATGTTTGCAAATGTATTAAAAAATAAATCTGAAATACCTTTACATAATTATTCAGACCCTTTGCTATGAGACTTGAAATTGAGCTCAAGTGCATCCTGTTTCCATTGATCATCCATGAGATGTTTGTACAACTTGATAGTTGTATCCACCTGTAGTGAATTCAATTGATTGTACATGATTTGGAATGGCACACACCTGGCTATATGGAGGTCCCACAGTTGACAGTGCATGTCAGAGCAAAAACCAAGCCATGAGATCGAAGGAATTGTCCGTAGAGCTCCGAGAGGGGATTGTGACAAGGCACAGATCTGTGGAAGGGTACCAAAAAAAATTCTGCAGCATCGCAGGTCCTCAAGAACACTGGCCTCCATTCTTAAATGGAAGAAGTTTGGAACCACCAAGACAGTTCATATAACTGGCAGCCCAGCCAAAATGAGCAATCAGGGGAGAAGGGCCTTGGTTAGGGAGGTGACCAAAAACCAGATAGTCATTCTGACAGCTCCTATGTGGAGAACCTTCCAGAAGGACAACAATCTCAACAGCACTCCACCAATCAGGCCTTTATGCTTGTGGCCAGATAGAAGCCACTCAGTAAAAAGCATGATAGCCAACTTGGAGTTTTCCAAAAGACACCCAAAAAGGACTGACCATGAGAAACAAGATTCTCTGGTCTGATGAAACCAAGATTTAAATCCTTGGCCTGAATGCCAAGTGTCTGGAGGAAACCTGGCACCATCCCTACAGTGAAGCATGGTGGCAGCATCATGCTGTGGGGATGTTTTTCAGCGGCAGGGACTGGGTGACTAGTCAGCATCAATGGAAAGATTAATGGAGCAAAATACAGAGATCCTTGAAAGCCTGCTCCAGAGCCCTCAGGACCTCAGACTGTGTAGCGACTCTCCCCATCCAATCTGACAGAGTTGGAAAGGATCTGCAGAGAAGAATGGGAGAAACTCCCCAAATACAGGTGTGCCAAGCTTGTAGCATCATACCCAAGACTTAAGGCTGTAATTGCTGCCAAAGGTGCTTCAAAGTACTGAGTAAAGGGTCTGAATACTTATGTAAATGCGATTTCAGTTTATTTTTAATAAAATGTGCAACACAAAATCTAAAAACCTGTTTTTGCTTTGTCATTATGGGGGTATTGTGTGTAGATTGAGGGGGAAACTATTTAATCCATTTTAGAATAAGGCTGTAACGTAACAAAATGTGGAAAAAGTCGAGGGGGTCTGAATATTTTCCGAATGCACTGTACCACTTCTTTCAACATCAGAACATCTGCTGTAAGCCAATCGAGATGTCTGAAATCCCCAAACCTCTCCTCTGTTGCCATGGGTTAAAAGAGGTATTTATCCCTCAGAGTATAATAGAAACATGAATTAATGGGATGAACCAAGAAGGATCAGTTCCTTACAAAACACTTTCGGCATACACAGAGAAAAACGTAAGCATTCATTTTGAGACAGCATGCTGAGGCTAAGAGGACAGACATCTTAATATAGTACTTTTCTATTTACACTATTTCCTCTAAACCTCAACTGCTAAGTACAGTGCCTTGCGAAAGTATTCGGCCCCCTTGAACTTTGCGACCTTTTGCCACATTTCAGGCTTCAAACAAAGATATAAAACTGTATTTTTTTTGAGAAGAATCAACAACAAGTGGGACACAATCATGAAGTGGAAAGACATTTATTGGATATTTCAAACTTTTTTAACAAATCAAAAACTGGAAAATTGGGCGTGCAAAATTATTCAGCCCCTTTACTTTCAGTGCAGCAAACTCTCTCCAGTAGTTCAGTGAGGATCTCTGAATGATCCAATGTTGACCTAAATGACTAATGATGATAAATACAATCCACCTGTGTGTAATCAAGTCTCCGTATAAATGCACCTGCACTGTGATCGTCTCAGAGGTCCGTTAAAAGCGAAGAGAGCGTCATGAAGAACAAGGAACACACCAGGCAGGTCCGAGATACAGTTGTGAAGAAGTTTAAAGCCGGATTTTGATACAAAAAGATTTCCCAAGCTTTAAACATCCCGAGGAGCACTGTGCAAGCGATAATATTGAAATGGAAGGAGTATCAGACCACTGCAAATCTACCAAGACCTGGCCGTCCCTCTAAACTTTCAGCTCCTACAAGGAGAAGACTGATCAGAGATGCAGCCAAGAAGCCCATGATCACTCTGGATGAACTGCAGAGATCTACAGCTGAGGTGGGAGACTCTGTCCATAGGACAACAATCAGTCGTATATTGCACAAATCTGGCCTTTATGGAAGAGTGGCAAGAAGAAAGCCATTTCTTAAAGATATCCATAAAAAGTGTTGTTTAAAGTTTGCCACAAGCCACCTGGGAGACACACCAAACATGTGGAAGATGGTGCTCTGGTCAGATGAAACCAAAATGGAACGTTTTGGCAACAATGCAAAACGTTATGTTTGGCGTAATAGCAACACAGCTGAACACACCATCCCCACTGTCAAACATGGTGGTGGCAGCATCATGGTTTGGGCCTGCTTTTCTTCAGCAGGGACAGGGAAGATAGTTAAAGTTGATGGGAAGATGGATGGAGCCAAATACAGGACCATTCTGGAAGAAAACCTGATGGAGTCTGCAAAAGACCTGAGACTGGGATGGAGATTTGTCTTCCAACAAGACAATGATCCAAAACATAAAGCAAAATCTACAATGGAATGGTTCAAAAATAAACATATCCAGGTGTTAGAATGGCCAAGTCAAAGTCCAGACCTGAATCCAATCGAGAATCTGTGGAAAGAACTGAAAACTGCTGTTCACAAATGCTCTCCAGCCAACCTCACTGAGCTCGAGCTGTTTTGCAAGGAGGAATGGGAAAAAATTTCAGTCTCTCGATGTGCAAAACTGATAGAGACATACCCCAAGCGACTTACAGCTGTAATCGCAGCAAAAGGTGGCGCTACAAAGTATTAACTTAAGGGGGCTGAATAATTTTGCACGCCCAATTTTTCAGTTTTTGATTTGTTAAAAAAGTTAGAAATATCCAATAAATGTCATTCCACTTCATGATTGTGTCCCACTTGTTGTTGATTCTTAACAAAAAAATACAGTTTTATATCTTTATGTTTGAAGCCTGAAATGTGGCAAAAGGTCGCAAAGTTCAAGGGGGCCGAATACTTTCGCAAGGCACTGTAACTTGGTAAAAGGGTTGACTTGACATTGTTTAAATTATTCAAGTCAGAGATAACAGCAATAAACCTTGCTTGCAACAATCTACAACCTTTCACCGATATTCAGATCAATGCAAAGTGGTTCATTTCACCATATTATTGATTTAGTGCGTCACTGTTTGAAAATATGGAGAGAAGGTACTGTTACATCTACCCAGTCGCTGTCTAGGTTCAATAAACAGCTGCCAATTAATGTGAAACACCTCTGCCACTGCCTATTCTTTCTACTTTTCATGCATCAAGATACAGAGTACTTGACACTAATCCATCACCCACCTTCCTCTTCTGATGACAATGTTTTACAATGCATTTCTGTTATATCCGTTTTCACCATTCAAAAACCACATTGGAGTGAATTGCGGTTAATTTCTCATTTTAATGTCAGATTTTCATCAAATTGGAAAAACTATCAAACAAGGCTGAAAGTTCTTGCTACTAGAATCAATATCACAAACAAAACATGTTCAAGGAAAAGACCAAGCATCTTTCAGTTTGTATTTTGGATTATCAAAGAAAAAAAATGAAACCAATGATAATGCACATACTTCTTCTGCGTTAGATACAGGATGGACTTGACAATATTAAATGAAAGCTATGACAGCCTTTGGCATCTCATGAATGATAATAAGTTAATCAATGCCAATTACAAGCTAAAGGCATGCATACAATGGGAGTTACTTTGAGTTGGCACAAACCAAGAACAGAGGCACAAAAAACAATCCCACTCAAAAAAAAGAACCCTACTACAATCACCACATCTATCCCCATTGTCCACTCACCCTCCCCCCCCAAAGTTAAAAAACAAAACCCTAAATAATCAAGCAGGGGTGGAGTGCTGGTTCTGTAAAGATACTTTCTCAGGAGTTCCTATTGCACGCTATGTGAAAATAATTATTTAGTGTATGAAAAAAAGCTTTTTACTATTGCAAAAAAAAGAAAAAGGGTCCTTTATCAGATTTCATAAAATTATTTCAGTACCAAATAGGTCAAAAATCATTACTTACATATGGTCCGCTTTATGTAAATGTATGCCTATGGGGAATGGAAACATATTTCATGCATACACAAAATGTTCACCGGAGGACATGTCAGAACCAGGACTTATCAGGAATGGAGATATGAGTGCATGAAACTGTTTTTGTTAGTTAAACTTGTCCAAGAGTTGAGAAATCACTGTGCGTGTTACCTTTGTAATGAAAGCGCTGAGATTAAAATAAATCTATATTTGGCACTATGCAGTAGTCATTTTGTGTACCAAAAGGAAACAAAACTGAATTATTTGTGGCCAGTTATAACATCATTCCACCAATACATCCTACTCTGTATGGTGGCTGGACCTATACACTGAGGGCGTGTTACCACACGGGAAAACTTACATTCAAAAGGTTTATAGAATCAGCTTGGAGAAAATAAATTAGATATGAAAAACAAAAAGGAAGAATGTGTGGCATGTGTGTCGTTAAACAGGCAGGTTGTGTATATTGGTATCAACTACTGTACATAAAGTCTTCATTCAAACTTTTCCTTACCCCGTACTTTACCCTGTACTGCATTTAGATTTACTATTCTTTCAGCATCTACTGGGATGTTTTCCTGTTAATCAATGGAAATCTGTAGTAGCTACTAGCATCACTATTCACACCCTTTCACCAAGAGACCACCTTCAGAGAAAATTATTTGGTGCTACTAAATGACACAAATTAGGTATAACAAGAATAGGCTAGAATTACAAGCAAACTTATCCTGAATTGACAAGTCTGGGCTGAATATTATTCCAAACCATGTAATAAAATAACAAATCCGAACAACAATACCACTTGATTCACAGTTACTGCAATTCTCAATGCCAATTGAAAGACGTACTGCAGATATGTAGCTTATTTTGGTTCAGGTAAAAGTCACCATGAAATTTACTGACTTGGAGTAGGGAGCAGTAGAGGAATTCTTGATTTCTCAAAGCACAATCTCTAGGTCTAAGCCAAGTAATCTGTGTAGAAATCTAAGAGAAATTCCCAAACCCCCAGGCCCTGTGCCATCCAATACCAGTCACAGTGTTTGTGCAGTACAGTATAAACAGCTTTTGAGGAATAATTTTGTCCAGAAGTACAACACTCAGATTCAGGTAGGTGCTGTTAACTATTATGTGCTGCTAGTGGTCATTACTGTTCAAAGCCAATCTGTGTCAAAAGGTAAAAAGTTCCCAGTCATTTATGAATTATGAACCCTCCAAAAGCACACTACATCAAAAAACGTGGGTAAGTCATTGTCAGATAGTGGTACAAATAACTAAAAAGGGGGAAAAAAACAGTTGAAAGGAGATAGCTAGGCATACAATGGATGCAGAGGAAAAGAGGACATTTAAGCACATGAAGACATTGTAACAACTAGTCAACAGGATAATTTTGATGCGACTTCCAGATACTGCTTCACTTTGGGTTTAGAAAGAGCTGGTGGAAGGCGTGGGGAGTCTCTTCCCAATGTAGACCCTAAGGAGACAATAAGTACAGCATGACAATGCTGAGCGATTAACTGACAGTTTTTTTTAACAGCTAATTGAGCGACGATGGTTCATTTTATTCCGTTTTTCCTTCTGTGAGTTCAATGCGCGCATTGAACATTTTCTCTAAAGATAAATCAGACCCAGCCTGAACTGTGTGATGTAGTAGGGAGTTGTAGTTTCCAACAGGCCAATATTCCACATTGTTTAGTGCAAAAACATGGTAATCAACTACAATAACCGTAATCCATTGCGCATCTATCTACCTTGTCCAGTCTCTTATGCCTGCTACAGAAGAGGCAGAAGAATGCACGATCGTGAGGGGATATAGAGAGCAGCTGTTGCTTTGCAAAGGTATGTCTACCTGAAAACACATGATCTAAGTGATTGATAGTTTGGTATTCAGCAGTCATAAAAGTATGCCTTAAAGAAATACAAAAGTGATTTTGTCAGACAGTATATGCAGCAGCTCTAGAGAAATAAGATTACTTTATTATATCATTTCAAGTTATCAAATAAAACTAATGTAATACACAACTAACGTAATGTGAAATTATGGTTAATAAGTAATAATGGGCAGTCACTACCATGGGACTTTTAATTGTTTTATTGTGATAGGGCAAAATCAAAAAACGTATAATCGAACAGATCACAAAAAAGCACTAATCGCTCAGCACTAATGACAATGATTCAACAGCAGACAATCTACAAATACTCACATATCCATTTGATTTGCTAGTTGTGTAAGATGGAACAGTCACTCACCCAATGCCAAGGGCAATAATGTGAGATAGCAGTAAGGAAGGGATGAAGACTTTGAGGAAGTCAGCAGAGAAGATACCCCCTTTCTTCATGGCTCCACTATTTCTCATGCTTAGGGATACTGAGCGTCTGGGGTGACGGAAGTGGAACTCCCTACAAAAAAAAAAATAATAATAATAAATATATATATATATATGTTTTTTAAATCACTGAACATGTTCACCATCTTGAAACAAATTGCATTGTTATCCCACAGAAAATTGGCATTTGCCTATTTTTGCTATGATTTAGGCTAGCAGTTTTGTGTTAGAACAGGGGTGGGAAAACTTTAAAGGCCACATAGGGATTTTGAAAGGGCCGCACAGTTTTTTGCTGGGGAAGAAAAAGAGCATATATATATATATATATATATATATATATATATAGTAATTTCTACATTTTCTATGTTTATACTTTATATCTCCCTCCGGCTGGATTGAATGGGCTCGCGGGCCGGATAGTAGTTTGCCCAACACTGTGTTAGTGTGCCGTGTGTCTCCTTACTTGGGTGGAACGTTTTCAGGCCGACTGGACCAATCTGCAACTTTGTTCATCATGATATCCTCTTTGTTTTTCTCTGGACCTTCCTCCTCTAACTGCAGATGGGGGGAGAGAGAGAGCACATGTGAACAGAGAATTACTGTATGCCTATAGTGTAACAGTGTAGACAGGGGCATTGATGGAGGAAGAGGGACATGAGGGCAGGCTGGGTTGTTGTACCTGGCTCCCTCTCCGACTGGACATCTCCACATCAAAGGTGATTTGGCCGTCATCCTGATCTGGACTGGGAGGTCTGTGAGGACTGAGGTGCAACACAGGAGGAAATGAATACACAAATTATACAAACACCTCAACATGGAGGACAGAGTTTAGGGAGTACACTAAAAACATGACACTCCCTTACCTGTCGCAGGAGGAGCTGCTCTGGCTGGACTCATGCTGGGCATCCAGCAGGATCTTCTCCATGTCTCCATTGTGGATAGAGGAGGATGAGGGCACATGCTCCAGTGCCGCTGTCAGACTCTCCTCCACCTCCTCTGGCACCACCTCCAGGGCCTGACTCTCCCCCTCATTCCCGTTCCCCGGGGCAGGAGAGGGTGTGGTGGAGTTTGGCAGCAGGGCTTGGTTCCTGTTGTTTCCATTCATCTCCAGCTCCACCCATGACCCTGAAAACAAAGATGGCAGTGGGGTTTAGAGGAAGTATGTGTATTAGTACAAATGTTAGTGACATAAGTCTAATGGTAAAGATGAAGTGACGTTCTCAAATTCGATGCATGGCTTACTGCACCGTCACCAAAAACATTGCATTTTGAGAAGAGAACTTGCAGCTACTATTGTAATTCAAATGAGCAAGCTGGAGAATGAAGGCAGTGGTACTTGGGGAAAACACCAAATAGCTGCTGTAAGTGCTTGCAATTAGCTACAAAGTCAACAAAGAGAGAAGTCATCATGACACAAAAAGACTCACTGAGCCCGAACAGAGATCCAGACATTTACATTTCATCTTAGTCTACAGCAGAGAGCCCCTGGCAGAGGAATGCATCCCTTCTACCGTTTAGGACTTTTTATCTCAGATGCATGAGACATGTCTGTGCTTGGTCTGGCCTTGTTTGTCTCAGCCACTCACAGTATGTGTAATGAAGTCACTGTATGGAACATACAGCAGTGCATGTTAACAAGGAGAGTCAGTGGATGGCCACCCTATGCTGCCGAGGATTAGGCCTAACTCCATATACATGAAAACAGAATAATTTTGTAAAACAAAAAATAGACATGCATGCATGGGTTTTAGATGTTAAGGACACCAATAGAGGATCTTTGTAGACCTAAGGTTGCATGTGCATGTTACTGAAATGATTGCCTTCATTAACAAAAACAAACATACATTACATGACCAAAAGTATGTGGACACCTGCTCAAACATCTCATTCCAAAATCATGGGCATTAATATGGAGTTGGTCCCCCCTTCGCTGCTATAACAGCCTCAACTATTCTGGGAAAGCTTTCCACTAGATGTTGGAACATTGCTGCACGGACTTGCTTCCATTTAGCCACAAGAGCATTAGTAAAGTTGGGCACTGATGTTGGGCGATTAGGCCTGGCTCATCGTCAGCATTCCAAATCCTCCCAAAGGTGTTCGATGGGATTGAGGTCAGGGCTCTGTGCAGGCCAGTCAAGTTCTTCCACAACCAATCTCGACAAACCATTTCTGTATGGACCTCGCTTTGTGCACGGGGGCATTGTCATGCTGAAACAGGAAAGGGCATTCGCCAAACTTTACAGTTGGCACTATGCATTCGGACAGGTAGCGTTCTCCTGGCATCCACCAAACCCAGATTCATCCTTTGGACTACCAGATGGTGATGAGTGAAACATCACTCCAGAGAACGCATTTCCACTGCTCCAGAGTCCAATGACAGCAAGCTTTACACCACTACAGCCGGCGCTTGGCATTGCACATGGTGAACTTGGGCTTGTTTGCGGCTGCCTGGCCATGGAAACCCATTTCATGAAGCTCCCAACGAACAGTTGTTGTGCTGACGTTGCTTCCAGAGGCAGTTTGTAACTCAGTAGTGAGTGTTGCAACTGAGGACAGACGATTTTTATGTGCTTCAGCACTCAGTGGTCCAGCTGTGAGCTTGTGTGGTCTACCACTTTGCGAGTAAGCCGTTGTTGCTCTTAGATGTTTCAACTTCACAATAACAGCACTTA
The DNA here is from genome assembly GCF_057628025.1 of Oncorhynchus mykiss. Classification (NCBI taxonomy): domain Eukaryota; kingdom Metazoa; phylum Chordata; class Actinopteri; order Salmoniformes; family Salmonidae; genus Oncorhynchus; species Oncorhynchus mykiss. Next base: position 26,730,098 of record NC_143027.1, read on the forward strand.
CAGTTGACCGGGGAAGCTCTAGCAGGGCAGAAATCTGATGAACTGACTTGTTGGAAAGGTGGCATAGGACGGTGCCACGTTGAAAGCGACTGAGCTCTTCAGTAAAGCCATTGGCAGTACAATGTTTGTCTATGGAGATGGCATACAGCCATGCAACAGGTGTGGCTGAAAAAGCCAAATCCACTTATTTGAAAGGGTGTTCACATACTTTTGTGTATATAGTATAGCAGACTTCAGTAGATTTCAGTTTAGAAAAAGGCACTGGACTCAAAGTCTAGTATGCTTTAAGCCGCAACTGGAACAAAGCATGCTCTCAGTCTTTGCTCACAGTCATAAAAAAGCACCCACGGCTATTAAGCAAAACATTCCTGACTTCCTCTCTTGGGGACATCAATTGGGCTTGTAATGGGGTAATCTCGTCCACCAGCCAGCTCTCCCTCTAATTCGAGCCTGGGGACAAGGTTAGTAGGGGTGGCCTGAATGCCACTGTCAGTGAGGTTATGTGGTTCCATTGCCAATCTAGGCCCTTACATAATGTGCATAGAGATGTTGTGTCTATCCATCATCTGAAAAAGTATGCCTCTTATTCATAATTTTGCTTCATTTGATTGCTTCTCTATAAATAAACACTATCCAGATGATAGCCTACATTTCATAATGATAGTGCTACTGCCTCTAACAGCAGGCTGCCTGAATGGAATCCAAACTGCTCCCATGTACGGGTAGGAGGGAGGGGAGTTATGCAATCTCTGCAACCAAGCTAAGCATCGAATCCAGGGCCATCAAATCCAGGGCCTGACTATTTAGCCAGTTACGCCTGAGCAACATTCAACTAACTAAACCTCTTCTAGGACTTTCCCTGTGCATTCTACCAGAAATCCACTCTGCATCTCCATACTGTATAAAAAGGGACAAAAAGGAACAGAAAGTACTATACAAGGACACCGATAATACAAACCTATACCATCTTAATCTTGTGCTTTTGCCTCCAACGTGGACTGTGTGGGCAGTTTAGAAACTGCATCTGATGGTCATGTAAATATTGACTGTTCAGCATACAGTAGCAGTCATTGTGGGTGGAAGTAGACAATATACCTATTGCGTTATCTGCAAGGTTTACTTTGACAGTTCCTACCCAAACAGATTTACCACCCCTACCAAAAAAAAAAAAACTAACATTTTTATTACTGATTAGATTGAGACATTGAGAAGCCTAATCTAGTATAAATCTTATTATGAGAAAGCCTTGTAAGGATATGGTATGATGACACACTAACCTATCACTAAGTGTTATGGGCAATTGATAGGTGTGGACTTGAGTCGAATTACTTGATGACTTGAGACTCAGCATGAAATAAAAAATAAAATAACTTGGAGCCTTAATGCTCGGGACTCTTATTTGACTGGAGACTTATCTGGCCAGGTTTTATAATGTTTTGTCACTTACTTTGTGGCATAGAGTCTCCGTGAATTACTCTCCACGCAGCCACTGTATCACACTTGCAAAAAAAACTAAAAAAAGTGAAACACACACTTGGTCCTCTAATTGGACCAGCAAACTATCAGTCAACACAGATCAGGTGAACTTGCTCAGTGAAAAGGTTTTGGGTGGGTTGTGAGTGTAGCCTACCATTTGTATTTTATATTTATACCTTCGCTTATTCAACCTGGTCACTAACATAGGCCTACGGAAATGCACCAAATTCTTGTTTCAAAATCATCTAATCTGTGCTTCAGAACCAAAAAGTTGTGCATCTTGACCAATCATCAGCATTGGCGCGCAAAGGCGGGCACACATATTCAGATTAGTGACCAGAAAGCACTTGTTTAATTTTCTCCGGTTTTGCCTGCCATTAATGTAGCCTCCCTACATTATTCCATATTAAGTACCATTTAGCAATCTGCTACAGACACATCTTTGTCACAACAATAGGCTACCTGGTGATTTCATTGATCATATTTCAGATAGGCCTAGTTTGGGTGGGTTAATTATACACCTCAGTGGTGGTACTGGCTATATTACGTCTAAAGATAGCTGTAACATCACACACCCTTCAAATTCTTTTGAGATGAAGATGTAGCATTCTGGCAAACTAATTAAGATATTTGTGAGGAAGAAAAATGGCTAAAGACACATCATGCTTTCCATTCAATCCTGCAACATCCGCTTCTTACAAGTATGATCCTGCTTGCTCTGGACTCCAGAGAAGTGACAATGACCATGTTAACATGCAAACCAATATCCCGTTATTATTCGGGATCTCAAGTATTCTGCTTTTGAGTGGACACATGTAAACATCATATCCTTTAAAAAAAAAAAATTAAAAGCTTGTATCCCGGTTATGAGAACCCGGATAAGATGCCTGGGATATGTTGATCTTAGATGGGATACTGTGGCATGTGAACATTTTATCCTGTTTACTGTTGCTTTACACGGTCTGCGCAGGCTGAGAATTGCATTTTATGGGTGTTGTGTGATGTTTTCATCTGATTGTCAAACAAATCACTTCAAAAATAACTACCTACCAGTTCAATCCACCATAATTCACTTTGCTGATACTCCGTACTGAACCGCAGAGCATAATTGCTACATTCACCCCTAATTTAGACAAGTTTCGGATGTATTTTATTTTATTTCACCTTTATTCAACCAGGTAGGCCAGTTGAGAACAAGTTTTCATTTACAACTGCGACCATACCAAGATAAAGCAAAGCAGTGCAACAAAATACAACAGAGTGACACATAAACAAACATATAGTCAATAACACAATAGAAACATCTATGTACTGTGTATGCAAATGTAGAAGAGTAGGGAGGTAAGGCAATTAATAGGCCATAGAGGCAAAATAATTACAATGTAGCATTAACACTGGAGTGATAGATGCGTAGATGGTGATGTGCAAGTAAATATACTTGGGTGCAAAAGAGCAAGAGTATAAATAACAATATGGGGATGAGGTAAGTGGGTGTGCTATTTACAGATCGGCTGTCTACAGGTACAGTGCCCAAGCCCCCCAAGCTGCTCTGACAGCTGATGCAAAAAGTTAGTGAGGGAGATAGGTCTCTCTCACTTCAGTGACTTTTGCAATACATTCCAGTCATTGACAGCAGAGAACTGGAAAGAAAGGCGGCCAAAGGAAGTGTTGGCTTTGGGGATGAACAGTGAAAAATACTTGCTGGAGTCCGTGCTACAGGTGGGTGTTGCTATCGTGACCAGTGAGCTGAGATAAGGCAGGGCTTTACCTAGCAAAGACTTATAGATGACCTGGAGGCAGTGTGTTTGGCGAAGAATATGTAGCGATGTCCAGCCAATGAGAGCATACAGGTCGCAGTGGTGGGTAGTATATGGGGCTCTGGTGACAAAACAGATGGCACTGTGATAGACTGCATCCAATTTGCCGAGTAGAGTGCTGGAGGCTATTTTGTAAATGACATCGCCGAAGTCAAGGATCGGTAGGATGATCAGTTTTACGAGGGTGTATTTGGCAGCAAGAGTGAAGGAGGCTTTGTTGCGAAATAGGAAGCCGATTATAGATTTCATTTTGGATTGGAGATGCTTAATGTGAGTCTGGAATGAGAGTTTACAGTCTAACCAGACACCTAGGTATTTGTAGTTGTCCACATATTCTAAGTCAGAACCATCCAGAGGTGTGATGCTAGTCGGGCAGGCAGCAATCGGTTCAAGGGCATGCATTTAGTTTTACTAGCATTTAAAAGCACTTGGAGGCCATGGAAGGAGTGTTGTATGGCATTGAATCTCATTTGGAGGTTTGTTAACACAGGTTAACACATTCGAAAGCCTTGGCCAGGCCAATGAAGACAACTGCACAGTAGTGTCTCTTATCGATGGCGGTTATGATATCGTTTAGGACCTTGAGCGTGGCTGCGGTGCACCCATGACCAGCTTGGAAACCAGATTGCATAGTGGAGAAGGTACGGTGGGATTCAAAATGGTCGTTGATCTGTTTTTAACTTGGCTTTCAAAGATTTTAGAAAGGCAGGGCAGGATGGATATAGGTCTATAAGTTTTGGTCTAGAGTGTTTCCCCTTTGAAGAGGGGGATATCAGCGGCATCTTTCCAATCTTTGGGGATCTCAGACGATACGAAAGAGGTTGAACAGGCTAATAATAGAGGTTGCAACAATTTCAGTGGATAAATTTAAAAAGGGAGGGTCCAGATTATTTAGCACAGCTGATTTGGAGGGATCCAGATTTTGCAGCTCTTTCAGAACATCAGCTGTCTGGATTTGGGTGAAGGAGAAATGGGGAGGGGGGGGGCTTGGGCAAGTTGCTGCAGAGGGTGCTGAGCTGCTGGCCAGGGTAGGGGTAGCCAGGTGGAAAGCATGCCCAACTGTAGAAAAATGCTTATTGAAATAATCCATTATCGTAGATTTATCGGCGGTGACAGTGTTTCCTAGCCTCAGTGCAGTGGGCAGCTGGGAGGAGGTGCTCTTATTCTCCATGGACGTTAGTGACCCAAAACTTTTTAGAATTAGTGCTACAGGATTCACATTTCTGTTTGAAAAAGCTAGCCTTAGCTTTCCTAACTGACTATATTGATTCCTGACTTCCCTGAAAAGTTGCATATCGCAGGAGCTATTCGATGCTAATGCAGAACGCCACAGGATGTTTTTGTGCTGGTCAAGGGCAGTCAAGTCTGGGGTGAACCAAGGGCTGTATCTGTTCTTAGGTCTACATTTTTTTTGACTGGGGCATGCTTATTTAAGATGGAGAGGAAAGCACTTTTAAAGAGAAACCAGGCATAATCTACTGACGGGATGAGGTCAATATCCTTCCAGGATACCCGGGCCAGGTCGATTAGAAAGACCTGCTCGCTGAAGTGTTTTAGGGAGCGTTTGACAATGATGAGGTGTGGTCATTTGACCGCAGACCCATCATTCACGCAGTCAATGAGGCAGTGATCGCTGAGATCCTGGTTGAAGACAGCAGAGGTGTATTTAGAGGGCAAGTTGGTCAGGATGATATCTAAGAGGGTGCCCATGGTTACGGATTTAGGGTTGTACCTGGTAGGCTCCTTAATAATTTGTGTGAGATTGAGGGCATCTATCTTAGATTGTAGGACGGCCGGGGTGTTAAGCATATCCCAGTTTAGGTCACCTAACAGTACGAACTCTGAAGATAGATGGGGGGCAATCAATTCACATATGGTGTCCAGGGCACAGCTGGGTGCTGAAGGGGGTCTATAACAAGCCGCAAAAGTAGAAGCTCGAATTGTTTGGACACAGACCTGGATAGCATGACTGAACCCTGCAGGCTCTCTCTGCAGTAGATTGCAACTCCGCCCCCTTTGGCAGTTCTATCTTGTCGGAAAATGTTGTAGTTGGGGATGGAAATTTCAGGATTTTTGGTGGCCTTCATAAGCCAGGATTCAGATACGGCTAGGACATCAGGGTCGGCGGTGTGTGCTAAAGCATTGAATAAAACAAACTTAGGGAGGAGGCTTCTAATGTTAACATGCATGAAACCAAGGCTTTTACAGTTAGAGAAGTCAACAAATGAGAGCGCCTGGGGAATGGAAGTGGTGCTGAGGGCTGCAGGGCCTGGGTTAACCTCTACATCACCAGAGGAACAGAGGAGGAGGAGGATAAGGCTATAAGAACTTATAACTTACATTTGTTTATCAACTATAGTTTGATACACGCAGCTTCTCTTCTATTATAACTTGTTGCCCCAGAAGACTAAATAAAGTAGTGCTTACCAGAATAATGTCTTACAACGATAGAATAAATGCATTAGTAATCTAGTTAACACCAGTGAAGTTGTCTGTTTCGTTTAGGGACCGGTGAGAAAAAGCAATAACAATAACGTTTGAGCTCCCGAGTGGCACAGCAGTCTAAGACACATCACTACAGACCCTGGTTCAATCCCAGACTATCACAACTGGCCGTGATCGAGAGTCCCATAGAGCGGCGCTGAATTGGCCCAGCGTCGTATGGGCTAGGGGAGGGTTTGGCCGGGTTAGGCCGTCATTGTAAATTTGTTCTTAATTGACTTGCCAAATAAAGGGTAAATGAATAAAAATGTAATTAAAAAAAAAACTGGAACGATTGGTCCTGCGAGAAATGTCATCAGTTTGACCAGTTTTAAGGAGAAAAACATTTGAGAAAAACATTTCTAATAAAACTTCTGTTTTGTACTGGGTGCATATTTTAAGGTTGAAATTGTCTGCTTGCAGAACAGTGTCAAAGATAATATTACACACACATTCTCTCAAGAGATGCTGAAAGAAATCACATTTCTCCACTCCTGTTCCTGAGACAAAATTAACATTTATTTTATAATTTTACTGCAAGAAAATATATTAGACTACATGTGAGATGTTATAGGCCTACAGTCAGTGTCCATATATCAGTTATTATTCCATTTAACCCATATGAACTTAAATTAGGAATATTCTGTTTATTTGTGGTTAGAGGGATACTCATTGAGCGGGATATCAAAAGGTGCATGTATGTAAACAGCTTATACAGTATCAGACCTTAAGCGGGATATGAGCTACTATCTGGAATAATGTGTGCATTTAAACATGGTCAACGTGACATGATATCTCTAGTTGATATTGACTGCTTACTTGAATGACTCATCTCAAAATGCAGGTGTAAAACGCTGTTAATTTCAAAATCTTGTTGTTTGAAAATGCATCACTATTTATGGCTGTAATGACAGGCTACATCTGTGCAGTGATTGTGCGTAAGCTTTGAACTACGTCTTTGTGGGGGTCAAAAAGTTAGAAAATCCTTCCGCTAGCAAACAGATTGCTGATTTACTTTACAGCAATAAAATAAAATAAAATTGTATGGAGAGAGGATTGCCATAAATGAATATGCAGATCCAAAAATTGTGATCAAGAATATGAACTGTTTACCTTGCAAACTCACCAGCAATGGGGCATCAAGCAACAATTACTAGCATAGGCCTACTGGTATTTTGCTATGTCAAAAGTGCTTGAAATTGAGCATTTACCTACGAAGCTCACATTTGAATTTGTAGTAAAAATGAACAACATAATCAAAAATGTGTTGAAGATAGAATAATGAAAATGGCTGTATGGTTGTCTCAAATAGACAAGGACAGTCGTGAAGAGGGCACGACAACGCCTATTCACACTCAGGAGACTGAAAAGATTTGGCATGGTTGCTCAGATCCTCAAAGTTCAACAGCTGCACCATCGAGAGCATCTTGACTGGTTGCATCACCGTCTGGTATGGTAACTGCTCAGCCTCCGACCGCAAGGCACCACAGAGGGTAGTGTGAACGGCCCAGTACATCACTGGGGTCAAGCTTCCTGCCACCCAGGACCTCTATACCAGAAGGCCCCAAAAAATTGCCAAGGACTCCAGCCACTCTAGGTCAAAAAGGTTTCTTAATAACAGCTTCAACCCCAAGCCATAAGACTCTTGAACAGTTAATCAAATGGCTATCCGGACTATTTGCATTGACCCCACCCCACATTTTTACGCTGCTGCAACTCTGTTTATTATCGATGCATAGTTACTTTACCTCTACCTAACATGTACATATTAAATCAATTACCGCGACTAACCGGTGCCCCAGCACATTGACTCTGTCCCGGAACCCCCTGTATATAGCCTCGCTACTGTTATTGTATCGTTGCTCCTTAATAATTAGATTCTCCCCCCCTTTTCTTAAAACTGTATTGTCGGTTAAGGGCTTGTAAGTAGGCATTTCACTGTAAGGTTGTATTCGGCGCATGTGACAAATACAATTGTATTTGAACAATTCATTGCCTGCATAGCACATTTTTTATTGACTTAAGAATTTACATTAAAAAAAACTTGTGACAACTTGCCCTTAGAATGCACGACTTGTATTTGACCCGTTCTAATTGGAACTCGATTTGTGACTTGCTTGTGACTCGAATAATAGCGAATTGGTCCCACCTCTTTGATTTAAAAAAAAATATTATATGCACACGTTCTCTGCAGGAAAACGTACATACGTAGGTAGACATGCTGTATGCAACGTCTAGAAATGTGTGTTTCGCATGGCAAAAACGTTGTCTATTGAGTGCATTCCATTCGCCTGTGTGTGGATTCAGAAAATCGACAATGCACTGAATGTGTGCAACTCAAACCATAAAAGCTCATGAGTAGCTGGAGTTATGTAAACACATTACATGATTTAAAACAGGGAATTTGTTCGGATTCGACACATTTCATTTATACATTTTCTTTTCAGACATGTTTTGATATGGATTAAGCCCGCCCCAAGACAAACTAGTTCAGTGGTATCCTTCCATGGTTGGTTGAAATCCTGTCACTCAAACGTTCAAAGTAAATCAATTGGAGCAATAAGGGTGACGTTTAAACAATATTAAGAGCTCCTCCTGCCCTAAGGAAGCAGAAGAAATTCTAACCTAGGAGGCAACTTTTGCGATGTTTTGTTAAAAACATTTACCATGAAAAATCAAGCACATTTGTTGGACATGTATTCAAAACTCTTGATTGTTCGAAAAGGTTGTCGGTGATACTTACCGTTTAGGCTAGGCTCCTCGTTATTGTTTTGCTGAGCAGCAGCAGTGGCGGACATGTTGCCAGCTCCGTCTTTAGCGTTTGTCAACATGACACGCAAGCGACAGCGCGCGCAGGCGTATCATATATGATTGGCTCACCTGAGAAGAGACGTCACCAAATTATTTCACGAACTTTAATTTGTTGTTCAAAATATGCACCAACGCAAATAAACATTTGTTTGTGATGTGTATTCCTTGCATTTCGCATTTAAATGGTCTTCTCTTGCTTTATTTTCTCAATTTTCAAATGGTGCTTGTGTATGTAATGACAAGACACTTTCCTATATGAGAACATTATACAAATACAAGTCATCTCACTGTGAAAGAAGTCAGAAACGTATTACAATTATTTTATTCATTCTTTATTACTCATTAACCTAAACTGTATTTTATTCTGTTTGACAAATGCAAACATACCTATACTGTGAACCTTTAAAACTGCTGTATTCCTTTTTCTTTTAAATCACCCAGAATTTCCCAATCTTTATCAAGAGTCCCTCAAAAACAAAACATACAAATAAAATAAATTCACAAAAATAAAAAGTGCATTCTGTTGTGAGTCCTGTGAATACAATATATTTAAGTCCTCCTGGGCATTCTCCTGCCTGACAAGCCGCCAGTCACTTCAGGAAACATACATTATCTAATTTCCTCCGCTATGAAAAAGGCAATTAGGTCCTTCTGAATGACATTTCGTGGCTTTAGACAAGAGTTGTGAAGACAGGAGTGTGTGGAGGAAAGTTATTTTATTATGTTCAGGTGTCTCCAAGTATTGTTTTAGTCTAAACTGACAGCAGAGATATACAGTTGAAGTCAGAAGTTTACATACAACCACTCCACAAATTTCTTGTTAACAAACTATAGTTTTGGCAAGTCGGTTAGGACATCTACTTTGTACATGACAAGTACATTTTCCAACAATTGTTTACAGACAGATTATTTCACTGTATCACAATTCCAGGGGTCAGAAGTTTATACAATAAATTGACTGTGCCTTTAAACAGCTTGGAAAATTCCAGAAAATGTTGTCATGACTTTAGAAGCTTCAGATAGGCTAATTGACATAATTTGAGTCAATTGGAGGTGTACCTGTGGATGTATTTCTAGGCCTACCTTCAAACTCAGTGCCTCTTTGCTTGACATTATGGGAAAATCAAAAGCAATCAGCTAAGACCTCAGAGAAAAAAAAAATTGTAGACCTCCACAAGTCTGGTTGATCCTTGGGAGCAATTTCCAAAACACCTGAAGGTACCACATCCAGCTGCAAAAACAATAGTACGCAAGTACAAACACCATGGGACCACGCAGCTGTCAAACCACTCAGGAAAGAGAGGCGTTCTGTCTCCTAGAGATTAACGTATTTTGGTGCGAAAAGTGCAAATCAATCCCAGAACAGCAGCAAAGGACCTTGTGAAAATGCTGGAGGAAACAGGTACAAAAGCAACTATATCCACGAATCCTATATCGACATACGGTTTGCAACTGCACATGGAGACAAAGATCGTACTTTTTGGTGAAATGTCCTCTGGTCTGATGAAACAAAAATAGAACTGCTTGGCCATAATGACCATTGTTATGTTTGGAGGAAAAAGGGGGAGCCTTGCAAGCTGAAGAACACCATCCCAAATGTGAAGCACGGGGGTGGCAGCATCATGTGTGGGTGTTTTGCTGCAGGAGGGACTATATTGAAGCAACATCAAGACATCAGTCAGGAAGTTAAAACTTGGGTTACAAATGGGGTCTTCCAAATGGACAATGACTCCAATCATACTTCCCAAGTTGTGGCAAAAAGGAGTAAGGACAACAAATTCAAGGTATTGGAGTGGCCATCACAAAGCCCCGACCTCAATCCTATGGAAAATTTGTGGACAGAACTGAAAAAAAGTGTGTGCGAGCAAGGAGGCCTACAACAAACCCGACTCAGTTAAACCAGCTCTGCCAGGAGGAATGGGCCAAAATTCACCCAAATTTATTGTGGGAAGCTTGTGGAAGGCTACCCGAAACGATTGACCCAAGTTAAACAATTGAAAGGCAATGCTCCCAAATACTAATTGAGTGTATGTAAACTTCTGACCCACTGGGAATGTGATGAAAGACAGAAATAAATCACTCTATACTATTATTCTGACATTTCAAATTCTTAAAATAAAATGGTGATCCTAACTGACCTAAGACAGGGAATTTTTACTAGGATTAAATGTCAGGAATTGTGAAAAACTGAGTTTAAATGTATTTGGCTACGGTGTATGTAAACTTCCAACTTCAACTATGTGTGTGTGTGTGTGTGTGTGTGTGTGTGTATATATATATATATATATATATATATATACAGTGCCTTGCGAAAGTATTCGGCCCCCTTGAACTTTGCGACCTTTTGCCACATTTCAGGCTTCAAACATAAAGATATAAAACTGTATTTTTTTGTGAAGAATCAACAACAAGTGGGACACAATCATGAAGTGGAACAACATTTATTGGATATTTGAAACTTTTTTAACAAATCAAAAACTGAAAAATTGGGCGTGCAAAATTATCCAGCCCCTTTACTTTCAGTGCAGCAAACTCTCTCCAGAAGTTCAGTGAGGATCTCTGAATGATCCAATGTTGACCTAAATGACTAATGATGATAAATACAATCCACCTGTGTGTAATCAAGTCTCCGTATAAATGCACCTGCACTGTGATAGTCTCAGAGGTCTGTTAAAAGCGCAGAGAGCATCATGAAGAACAAGGAACACACCAGGCAGGTCCGAGATACTGTTGTGAAGAAGTTTAAAGCCGGATTTGGATACAAAAAGATTTCCCAAGCTTTAAACATCCCAAGGAGCACTGTGCAAGCGATAATATTGAAATGGAAGGAGTATCAGACCACTGCAAATCTACCAAGACCTGGCCGTCCCTCTAAACTTTCAGCTCATACAAGGAGAAGACTGATCAGAGATGCAGCCAAGAGGCCCATGATCACTCTGGATGAACTGCAGAGATCTACAGCTGAGGTGGGAGACTCTGTCCATAGGACAACAATCAGTCGTATATTGCACAAATCTGGCCTTTATGGAAGAGTGGCAAGAAAGGCATTTCTTAAAGATATCCATAAAAAGTGTAGTTTAAAGTTTGCCACAAGCCACCTGGGAGACACACCAAACATGTGGAAGAAGGTGCTCTGGTCAGATGAAACCAAAATTGAACTTTTTGGCAACAATGCAAAACGTTATGTTTGGCGTAAAAGCAACACAGCTCATCACCCTGAACACACCATCCCCACTGTCAAACATGGTGGTGGCAGCATCATGGTTTGGGCCTGCTTTTCTTCAGCAGGGACAGGGAAGATGGTTAAAATTGATGGGAAGATGGATGGAGCCAAATACAGGACCATTCTGGAAGAAAACCTGGTGGAGTCTGCAAAAGACCCGAGACTGGGATAGAGATTTGTCTTCCAACAAGACAATGATCCAAAACATAAAGCAAAATCTACAATGGAATGGTTCAAAAATAAACATATCCAGGTGTTAGAATGGCCAAGTCAAAGTCCAGACCTGAATCTGTGGAAAGAACTGAAAACTGCTGTTCACAAATGCTCTCCATCCAACCTCACTGAGCTCGAGCTGTTTTGCAAGGAGGAATGGGAAAAAGTGTTTTTTTTTCAGTCTCTCGATGTGCAAAACTGATAGAGACATACCCCAAGCGACTTACAGCTGTAATCGCAGCAAAAGGTGGCGCTACAAAGTATTAACTAAAGGGGGCTGAATAATTTTGCACGCCCAATTTTTCAGTTTTTGATTTGTTAAAAAAGTTTGAAATATCCAATAAATGTTGTTCCACTTCATGATTGTGTCCCACTTGTTGTTGATTCTTCACAAAAAAAATACAGTTTTATATCTTTGTTTGAAGCCTGAAATGTGGCAAAAAGTTCAAGGGGGCCTAATACTTTCGCAAGGCACTGTGTGTGTGTGTGTGTGTGTGTGTGTGTGTGTGTGTGTGTATGTATGTATGTATGTATGTATGTATATATATTTGTATGTGTGCATGCATATATATATATATATATATATATATAAAATAAGAGCCGATCTGTGGCAACAATTACATTTGTACCGTAACTGAGCCGTGATGTTCTAATGCCAAGAGTGTAATGGCGGTATGGGGTTAGGGGTATCACGTGCTGCTTCTCCTATTGAGCATTTTACATCTTAACCATACCTAAACATTAGGCTAGTAGTAGGCTACTCTTGTTCCTCATGTCATGACACATTTTCACAACAGCTATTATAAACTGTCCACAAAACAAACATAAGAAAATTAAGTATTCAACAAGGACATGAGGAAGTGACCCTCACAACACCAGCAGAGCTAATGACCTTTATTGCAGTCTGCAATAGTGCTTATTGGTAGCCTTACTAGTAAATGAGACTCAATTGATACTCTTAATGCTAACTTATTACGATCAAATGGCTCACAATTGGTATCTCGTCAATCAAGTATTCGCGTAGCCATGTGCTACAGACAGAAGAAAAAATTATTTACCTCCCAAAATATCAACAAAGAATGCCACATTGACTAAATACAGTACAAACGCTGGAAATGCCGTTTATTTTAAATACTGTCTTCAATGCCCTGAGCTGACATTACCCAGTAATTCCATCCAATGATACCCACTAACACGACTCACTTAACAGTTGTTTGTTTCCTGCATAAAGAACTTACGCACAATCAAAGAGAGAAAATATTGTTTCATAAAATATTTCAAGTCAGTAACCCTGTCTAGTCAATAAACCTGATACTCAGTGAACATGTGGTTAAGAGCATTTCTTCAGTCAAACTGAAGCAAACAGATAATGCCTTTCCCATTCTCAACGTACAATGGGCTATTAATAATAAAATGATCTTTTACTCAGTGCAATTTTTTTGAAAACACAGCCATGGCAAACAAACGGATGCACACAGATCCACACCGGAGTTAAAACAATTAGCGCAAATGAACTAGCTTAAACTCAGAAGCACCCGAATCCATTCCAGTCAATATCGGTTACAGTAACCCAAATACAAAAACGAATGACCATTATGATTCCACAGTGACGCATACCTGAAAATACTTATTTGGACATCCAACATGCATAAAGCCTTTCTTAATGGCACATTAATATGCACTCCATCCTCAAACCCGCAGCCCACGTGAATTTAACACAGTAAGTCACATTAACTTTCACCAGTCCAAGTAATCCTTCAGTCCATAGACCAGTCCAAAACCTACAGCTTAATAGACAACAGTGATCAGACTACACCAAGTAGTGCGAAGGGATTAAAGGATATCAATCAATATTTCTGTCTTCTTAATTCATACAAAAATAAACTAATTATAGTGATTATTCTTTATCTGAAGTACAAAACATCATTAAAAAACAAACAAAAAACTTGATCCAGAGGGAAAACTTAAATTCACAAGAAGCATAAGTCAAGACGCATGCATGGAACTGAGCAGCAGAGGTACAAATGGGTGCCGCGCTTACATTTAAAAACGGACAAGTCATGCAGGTCAGCCAAGGCAGGCCTGTCTTTCTCCTGCAATTACTGCACTGGAGCCTCTGTGCTGAGCTGTACATGGTGGCACTCTAAGTGCAAGAAGGAGATTAGGCTGCAATACCTCTGCCCACTACCGTTTACTTGGAAAAGCAATGGCTTCATACTGTAGGCTACCTCTGGAGAAGGGCACTGTGCTTACCAGACGGTTAACCCTCTCATCTGTAGTCTCAGACTGACTAACTCTATATTCTACATAGTTGTCTCGAAATTACCCCCAGACCCCAACCCAGCCCACCAACTGAGTTGAGCTATTGTGTGTGTGTGTATACGTGTCTACATCAATGTTTAGAGTAAGTGTGTACTGTATGTGAAAGAGGGTGAGCAAACTTGGAAATTTGACAAATGGCCTGGGACAAAAATTGAGAGCTGTCAGCTTGCCAATTTGGTCAGTGAAGAACAGCAATGTTGTGATCTGTGTCAACGATGGAGGGGTGGGAGGGAACAACTTCCTATCAAAAGAAAAAAATGCTTGTATATATAAAAAATGCTTGTGGCACCAAAACCGTTAAATTAGCAACATATCAATATCGCAAAGACTAGTGTTAAAAAAGTGTTCCCTTTGGGATGTAGTGGACAACAGTTGCAATGTGGCAGAAGAAGTGTGGTACTGTTGGAGCCCCCTGAACAGGAAATAAGACTAAGAAAGCCATCAAAACAGAGGCGTTTTGCTGCACTTTTCCAGTTGAGATGTTGGGGACCAGAGTAGTGAGGCTAAAGTGGGATCTGGGATATGAAGGGTTCATTGAATATTTGTTACAGTTTGTCCTGAAATATATAGAGGTTGTTAGTGGTGGCCACGGCGATGATGTTGTCCTGAGGGTGCCAGGCCGTGTGGAGGATCTTCTTGTTAAAGTCCAGGCTGTCTACACTGATCTCGTCCTTCTTGCGCTTCCCACCTGTGCACACCTTGCGGGGCTTGAGCACAGAACGAGGCTTACTGCTTTCCCGAGACGCCTCCAGGGTCACATCCTGCCGGTAGCCTCGGTCAAACATCCTGAAGAAGTTGTTGTATGAGCCCGTCATCACAACACTGAGGAGGACAAGGGTGGGGAATGAAACTGAGGTAGTGGCAGACTGACAGTGGTTTCACATCCGTCTTTCAATCACAGAATCAAAACACTTATTTATCTCAGGCATATTAAGACCGTACAAAATTCAACTGTATTGTGGCGACAGGTAGCCTAGTGGTTAGAGCATTGGGCCAGTAACTGAAAGGTTTCTAGTTCGAATCCCCGAGCTGACAAGGTAAAAATCTGTTGTTCTGCCCCTGAACAAGGCAGTTACCCCACTGTTCCTAGGCCGTCATTGTAAATAAAAATATGTTCTTAACTGACTTGCCTAGTTAAATAAATGTAGAGTCAGGTCCATAATTATTGGCACCCTTGATAAAGATAAGCAAAAATACTTTTAAAAATAAACACTAACCTATACGGTATGCAAAAAGGGCGAAATTCCATTTTTTTAAAACTAATACAATAGCTCAGAGAAAGAGATATTGTTTAACAAGTAATTTTAAAAAAGTCAAAAAGATACAGGTCAAAACTATTGGCACCCATGTTTTCAGTAGTCTAACACCCTCCCCGTGCGAGGATAATGGCACAGCCTTTTTCTAAAATGTTGAGATTGGAGAACATGTTGGGAGGGATCTTAAACCATCATTCCATACAAAATCTTTTCAGATCATTGATATACTTTGTCTGCTGCTATGGACTGGCCTCTTCAATTCAAAGTACATATTTTCAAGTCCGGAGACAGATGGCCATTGCAAATATGTTGATTTTGTGGTCAATTAACCATTTCCACCACCATAATTTACTGTAGGTATGAGGTACTTTACTGCATAGGCTTCTGTTTTTCAATGCCAAATAGCTATATTTTCATGTAATCTGACCATAGCAACCGGTTCCAATCCAAGTGCCAATGCCGTTTATCAAACTGTAGGCGGAGTCACATGAAAATGCAAGGGTGAGCCTTGAGTTCTGTTGGACAGCGATAAAGGAAGCCTTTGATAAGGCCTGTGTCGCTCAGTTCAGATGAGGGGATATCCCCATATACTGTATCTTACAGTATCTACAGCCTTTCTTCTGTAGGCCAAATGGAACATAACACTACTAAGTACAACATAGTAATAAATACAACTATTACTCTTTAATGTGTCCTCAATGTCTAACATTGATCTAATGCAGGGATGGGCAACTTCAGTCCTCGGGGGCCTGATTGATTGCCCCAGCTAACACACCGGACTCCTATAAACAACTAATCATGATCTTCAGTTTAGAATGCATTTTTTAAAATCAGCTGTATCTGTTAGGGAGGGGGGGGGGGGGGGGACACACCACTCCAGCCCCAGAGGACTGGAGTTGCCCATCCCTGATATAATGTATCATACAGCATCAACTTCATGATCAATGTCAGACAGCTATTCGTAATTCTAAACTTGACTCTCACCTGTCGTTTCCATTCCAGCAGCACTCAAACTTATCAAAGATGCAGTCGTTCTCATAGAGTGAGCACAGTTTACTCCTGAGGTATTCATGGACCTGTTGGGAGGAGAATTATAGTTTATCAAGACACTGAAAACAGTACATTATATTTGCACAAAAAATACATTGGTTCAGTCTAATATAAGCATACCGTCAAATGATAACAAATGACACAATAACCAACTGAATGTATCCTTGCTTGTAAACCATCAAATACAACAAAGGCCAATACAGGACCAGTGTACTCGTAAAAGACACATGTATACACTATATCTCCCCCTACTGGAAGACTTTGATATATATATAAAACTAAAGTTTAGAGATTTGGACGCAACATCCATGATGTCACCATCTCCCACCATACAGACACCAGCTGACCTGATAAGTCTCTACTGGACGGGACTCCATGTTGAGGTCCCAGATTTTGACGGACAGGTAGTCCCGGGTCATCATGTAGCGCCCACTGTGGCTGAACTTGACATCAGAGATGGAAGAGATAATCTCAGAGAAGAATGAACGATTGCTTGGATCTTCAGGCTCTTCAAACACTGAGTGAGACAAGGAGAAGTGTGCTCGCTTAGTCAGTTCATTGGCTAGGTTTCTGTTCAGCACTTTGTGAAATCAGCTGATGTGAGGGCTTTATAAATACATTTAATTGATTGAGTAGTCAATGACAGGAATGGACTCTTGAAACATCTGCTTCCAAGGTCTCTGAAATTTCTGCTTCCAAGGGCTCTGAAATTTCTGGGCTTCTCGGTACTTTTAACCTGTCTCCGAAAAACTGGGTACATGTAGTAGTCATTTCAATCAATATACCATTTTAGTCACTTTACCTAGTCGTCTCCACAGGGCACAGCATTCTTCTGTCTGAAACTAAAATCTTTGACTCCACTGTCAGATGCCACTTACGTTTGGAGTGCTGGTCACAGAGAGCTGATGCTCTCATGTCACAGAGGCGGATGGTGCCCTTGCTGCTACTGTAGACAAATGTGTTGCACTGGTTTGGATGGAACTCTGCTGCTGTAATCACCTCTGTCAGCTCCTCCATGTTGACTGGCTTGATGTCCACAATGTCTGAGGAGGTCAGTGAGGTCAAGGGCAAACATAACAGCTCTGACACAACCACAGATAAGGGGGCTCCTGAACTACCTTAGCCCACAAATTACTTGAATTGTGCTTTATTGAACTGTCTCAGTGAAATTGATTACAGTACTATCCAAGACAAAGTCTACACACACACACAGATTTTTTTAAAATCAGACAGCAGGAAATTGAGATGGATCAAGATCACCTTCATCAGACAGACTGAAAGGAAAAGTGATGGTGACCAAACAGAGGATACTAAAGCTGCGGTCAGTGATCTCTAGGTTCCAGAGATTGATGCGAAGGTCATCAGCAGACAAGTAGGTCTCACAGTCACTGTTGACCGAGATGGAGTTGATGTGGTAGGTGTGTGCATTAGCAAACACTCGCCTGGGGCTGGCCTCAACCATCAGGTCCATCGGCTGAAACACTGGGACCTATGGTGAAGAAGAGATTTAGCAGGTTCTGTAGTATGAGTTGTGTGTGTATAGGATTAGGTGTATAGGGTGAGTCTACACACTCTTAGTTGTGTCAGTGTTGGTGTCTCTGAGTGTGTAGGGTATAGGTAGTGGGTACGTGAAGGTCTACACACCCGTAGTGTTGTGACGGTAGTGGGGTCTCTGTAGCGCCCATCCTCTTCCTTGAGGTTGTACCCCTCTGGTCGCTTGTCCCGTTCACTGATTTTCCACAGCTTTATAGTTTTATCTGCAAGACAACACACGTATGTCACACTGCTTCTGCACAAGCTAAATATTTATGTTGATCCCTCTCCTATTCAAATCATACAAATGAATCAAATTAATAAAACAGCTTATCTACAGTTTCCCCATCTTCACCAGAGGAAGGGCTGGGGAGGATAAGGCTACATGCACACACTGCTCTGCTGACCATTTGTGGACAAGAGGAACTGTGCAGCGTTCTTCTGAGGCAGCCACCGGATTTTGTTGATCTTCTCCTCGATCTCAAGGCTCTTCAGGTAGTCGAACTCGGGCTCGTGGCTCTGGAAGGTGCTGTAAACATTGTACTCCCCAAGGCACTGTGGCTGGTTCTTGCTCTACTCAATGACAACATGCATAACAGATTCTGAGACAAGATTCAGTCAAGTAATTGATTTTAGTGGACTGTGTTGAGCAGGATCATTTTCTTACCTCTAGCTCCTGCTGAAAGATCACAACGCGGCCCCCCTTGTCCCCAGTGGCTAGCAGCTCCCCAGAGTGATTGAATTCCACAGTGGATATGATGTCAGCTGTTACAAATAACATGACAAGTAGTAGGTTAAATTGCTTATTGCAAAATAATAGATGTATCAACATTTGTCTTTTTGGGGGGGGGCTCTCCATTTAGCAATGCATCTAGTGCCCAACAGTGTTGCACTGATTTCACTACAGAGCGTAATACTAGTAGCCTAAATGTGATTTTGAGAAGCTGTGGAAAGCAAGGTATAGACCTACTTAACCACACCAGAGGGAAAATGTAAAACAAACATAGCATTGGCAGCTAACCGCTTCCATAGAATTCTCATCCGCTGCCTTTAGCTCAACAATCTCTCCCTTATGACTGAGGTTGGCACAAGCCTGAGTGTAGGGTAGTGCTATCCCCAACACAACAGGAGTGCTATGGAGAAGTGATTGACTCAGCTCCTGCCACAGCCACACACTGCCTCCCCACAGTTCCAATAGGAACAGACAAAGGGGAAAGGAAACAAGCAGAATAAACTATATTTTGCAGCAGCATGAAAACTGTTGCGTGTCCCACATTGCCACTGTCTTGAGTCTTGCAGCCTTTCTCATGTCTGACAGTCTGTTTAGATTAACTTAAAAGGGACAGGCACAAAGCAACCAGGTTTCCATCCAACCTTTTTATGCGAGTAAAGTACACGTCAGGAAAAAGTGACAGGCCTGATGGAAACTGCAAATTTGTTGAAAATGTTCCAAATGTCGACAAAACACACTAGACAAGATAGGATTTTTGTGTGTCTGTAAATGTAATTATGAGAGAAACGGCAGTGGAAACACTTATGCACAAATGTCGACATAACTAACATATCGAAGCAAACTTGAGTCACGTGATGATATATTGTGTTGTCCTCCCACTACGACTTGGGAAAGCATGCAGTTTATTAGGCTACAGAACTAAACGACGAACTTCACAGGGTGGTGAAACTACACTGAGATCAGCTTGATGCTCCTTTCCAATAAATATTGAGGGTCTTATTCTGGTGACATGAGGATCAATGATTGGCTGTTTGACAAATAAAAACACTTTCTCTTTTTTCTATTATAATCTCATCACATAGGTTAAACCCGAATGCATCTTTGAGCATAGAGCGCATGTGCCAAGGCCAGAGTGGTCACATTTGCTATACAATGCACTTTTTGTGTGTGACAAAACCATCAGTAGAGTTGAAAATGCGATGGAAACCAATTGAACTTGTACTTTTTAAACAGGTACATGGTAATTTAACTGTAAATGTTATACAGTTGAAGTCAGAAGCTCACATACACTTAGGTTGGAGTCATTAAAACTCGTTTTCAACCACTCCACAAATTTCTTGTTAACAAACTATAGTTTTGGCAAGTCGGTTAGGACATCTACTTTGTGTATGACAAGTAATTTTTCCAACAATTGTTTAGACAGATTATTTCAATGTATCACAATTCCAATGGGTCAGAAGTTTACATACACTAAGTGGACTGTGCCTTTACACAGCCCGGGGAAAAAAATAAAACATGTCATGGCTTTAGAAGCTTCTGATAGGCTAATTGACATCATTGTAGACCTCCACAAGTCTGGTTCATCCTTGTGAGCAATTTACAAACGCCTGAAGGTTCCACGTTCGTCTGTATAAACAATAGTATGCATGTATAAACACCATGGGACCACGCAGCCGTCATACCACTCAGAAAGGAGATGCGTTCTGTCTCCTAGAAATGAACGTACTTTGGTGCGAAAAGTGCAAATCAATCCCAGAACAGCAGCAAAGGACCTTGTGAAGGTGCTGGAGGAAACAGGTATGAAAGTATCTATATCCACAGTAAAACAGGTCCTATATCGACATCACCTGAAAGGCTGCTCAGCAAGGAAGAAGCCACTGCTCCAAAACCGCCATAAAAAAGCCAGACTATGGTTTGCAACTGCACATGGGGACAAAGATCATACATTTTGGAGAAATATCCTCTGGTCTGATGAAACAAAATAAAACAGTTTGGTCATAATGGCCATCGTTATGTTTGGAGGAAAAGGGGGAGGCTTGCAAGCCGAAGAACACCATCCCAACCGTGAAGCACAGGGGTGGCAGCATCATGTTGTTAGGGTGCTTTGCTGCAGGAGGGACTTGTGCACTTCACAAAATAGATGCATTGTTAGGAAGGGAAATGATGTGGATATATTGAAGCAACATCTCAAGACATCAGTCAGCAAGTTAAAGCTTGATCGCAAACAAATGGACAATGACCCCAAGCATACTTCTAAAATTGTGGCAAAATGGCTTAAGGACAACAAATTCAAGGTATTGGAATGGCCATCACAAAGCCCTGACCTCAATCCTATAGAGAACCGGACTCAGTTACACCAGCTCTGTCAGGAGGAATGGGCCAAAATTCACCCAACTTATAGTGGGAAGCTTGTGGAAGGCTACCCAAAACGTTTGACCCAAGATAAACAATTTAAAGGCAATGCTACCAAATGCTAATTGAGTGTATGTAATCTTCTGAGCCACTGGGAATGTGATGAAAGAAATAAAAGCTGAAATAAATCACTCTCTCTACTATTATTCTGACATTTCACATTCTTAAAATAAAAGTGGGGATCCTAAGTGACCTAAGACAGGGATTTTTTTACCAGGATTAAATGTCAGGAACTGTGAAACTGAGTTTAAATGTATCTGGCTAAGGGGTATGTAAACTTCCGACTTCAACTGTATTTAGGTGCACTATATCATCACGCACAGCCTTTATCCACAACAAGTACATTTGATGGAAACATCTCTGGAAAATGCTCATATTGTTTTTATGCATATTTTTTACATTTCACATGAAAATCTGTTGCCAACTGGATGGAAACCTAGTTACAGACATACACAGATCCTATATCTTATGTGCAACTAAGGACACCGTCTATGCAGACTAAACCCAATTAGGCTACTAGCTCTCAAATTAAAAAGCAAAAGTGCCAGTGTTCCCAGTATCTTAATGACTTTAAGTGGAAAAATACAACAGTTAACATGGGCTCTTTACCAATACTTTACTAACCTGCATCATGAGATGAAGAAGGCTACAGACCAAAACTGCATGGCATGACAGACTATAGCTCCGTCATGAGAATCACCCAACATCATCTTACCTTTCGTTTTGGGTCACTGACCATTTCCAGACAATCAATTATGCACCATCACATCTGATCGCAAAATTAACATGTCCCTTTATTATTTGACATGTTTGGTGGGTAACGTAAAACTTCAATTAAACAGTCTCAAAAAGCCACCTGTCCCTTTTAATAGCCGGGCAAAGGCACACATTTCAGCAAATAAACCTTGTGTCTAAATGAATTGTTTACAAGGTAAACATGAATAGATTACCAGGTTTAAAGTTTGATGTGTTACATTAAATAAATCAATAATGACTTTTTTAAAATTATGGAAATCATCTGTTTTTATTTATTTATCACGAGTAAGAAACTGATAGACATTGGCTGATAACAGCAAGCTACTGTTAACTGGCAAGCACAAAAACAGTCAAACTTCAAAATAGGAATACTAAGACTCAATGACTGACACTGTGTGTACATGATAACACAGTGCAGGCAATGAATAGATTGATTAAAATGATTGAAGTGAATGCAGGAACTAAACAAAATCAACTAGCTATGCAAATGAGCAAACGTCTGTATGCATTAATAGATGCCTGGCTCAAATAGAAGCCTGTCTCTAATAAGCGCTTGTTGTGTTCCGTGATTTTAATTGAAGTTATGGTATGATGTTTTGAGAGGAGAGGTGAAAGTGAGTCGGTGGCTGTCGTTGCTAACTGCACACTACATCAACTAGCTAGTTAGCAGTCTAGAGTCTGAATCATCAGTCATACCTTCAGCCACATCGTCATCAATCGCTCCTTTGACTTGAGAGAAACACCACTGCACATCATTGCCTCCGCCGCCAGCTCCTAGAACCGCACAAACAGCAATGCTTTGAAAATCAACAGCTGCATCATCATCATGGTTCTGATGTCAAAGATAATATGAATCTTATTGATCAGCATGCTTTGTTTATAATCTTCTGACTCCTGTAGCTACTTTCCATAAACATCATCAAGAGAACTATTGAGCAAAATAGACATCCTTGCTTGCTAACACAGATAAAGTTAGGTAACATTAGCTATCTAAATGTCGATGGTAGAGTTAGCTAGCTAACCTAGCCGAAGCCTCCACTACCGCTGGACAACACATGCAGAGCAACGTTTACACTCCCAACTCGTAGACGTACTACGCTAACCTTAGCTAGCTAGATTATCTCTAAATATCAAGAAAGCGGACAATCTAACGTTACATCAAAACAATTTGTAGATTTTATGGGCGATTAACTTGACCATTTTATTTATGCGTCATAGTTAGCTAACGACAGTAGCCTGCTAGTTAACTTTACCTGCCATGGTGGAGAGGGAATCTCTGTCGAGGAGGGCTTGCCTTGGTTGGGGCCCTTGCTTATCTTTCCAGTTTACCGTGCTAGGGTGTGTACAAGCAGAATCTCGATGAGTGCAGGTGAATCGTAAAGCTACAGAGTGTGTGGCTTTCCCCCTACTATTCTTCAACTTCTCATGTCACTTATCTTGCTTAGCAGTGCTTTGACAATCAGCAACTCTCCCTTGGAACACCTTGCAAAGCCTCTTGTTTAGCTGGCTGCTTGCTTGCAAAATTTTCCCCTCCCTGCTTCTACTTTCAAAATGGCGCAACCTAGTCCTGCATTGACGTCAGTGAGAGACAGACTTCTTCTTGTGAATTTCCGGTAGAGCGATACGAACCTTGTTTCAGCAGGATGTTGTAGCTTTTCCTTATGTCATGCCTTATTGGAATGGATTTATTGATAATATCTGTTGGAAAAAAGTTTGGATGTTGCCACACATACCTACTTGTTAACAAAATTAAGGAATTTCCTTTAAAATTATCCATAAATATTAACCACTATATGAAGAAGTTTAATGAAAACATAAACTCAAATTGCTCCTTTTGTAATGACCACCCAGAAACAGTGCTGCATCTTTTTTGGCATTGTATTCATGGAAGAAAACTGTGGCAAGACATCAGTAGATTTATACTTGGAACACATTTAGAAAGATTTTACACTATTGTGGAGAGATGTACAGCTTGGATTCTTTACATACGATAGAAATAAGCTGAAACGTTAATTTAATTTAATTATTCTTTTGGCCAAATTTCATATACACAAATGTAAATTTACAAACAACAAAACACATTTTCTTACCCTACAAAAATAAATTGAACTGTATTTTAAGACAGTTAAATACTCTACTAACAAAAAAGCTGTTAGAATTGTCAGTGTATGTATGTCCCTTAAAGTGGCAGGTCCCTACCTGCCATCCTATACACTAGCTCCCAAATCCACCACCCCATCCTACTTAGCCCTAAACGATCCTACACCAGGCCGTCGGCTTGGGAGGATGGAACCCCTTCTCTCAAAACTTTCTGTAGATCTGCACTAAAATCTCGTACAACGAAATATTTATCTGCTGCTGCAACTTCCACATCTATCTTGATGATTTCCGCTCCATCAGTGCAATGCAGTTGATCACCATCTCTATAAACGCAAGAAATCCAACCTTACTAAAACTCTCTCTACAGGACTATTCACTGTGGGGGCTCCCAGTCGACTCACTCATCCTTGGGCTATCCTCTACTCTTTTCACTGCCTCAGCATAGGAAACGTTCTGCCCCACTCGAACTCTGGCAATCTCAACCTGTCTTTCAATCACAGGGCTCTTCTGATCCACAGCTGCATGGGCACCCCCACAGTTGACACAGTGCACTCTCTATCCCAACTGCAAACTCCCTCTGACTATGCCCTCCTGCAATATCTCACATTGTGGAATCTCTTACACACTGCTGCAACATGTCTGAATCCTTAGCACCTAAAGCAGTGAAGCAGGTTCAGAACATAAGCCCTCACAGAATAGCAAAACACACTACAGGTTAAGCACCTAGCCGCGTGACTCGAAGCGCCCACTTCCTCTGGGAGGCTGTTACACAAAAAATCAAAACAATTCCACTTCTCAAAACTATCAAATATGTAACCATTCCCAGTTGGTCCTATACCCAGCTTGAAACAATGTATGGGTCGGCCGAAAAGCAGGAATTGCCTCTTTCCAAAAATCTCACTTCTACTGATCCAAAATCAATTGCTGTTAATGGGCCTCTGTAAGCCTACGTAGATATTTCCTTAATTATCAGCCATTTCCAGCTACAATAATCCTTTACAACATTAACAATGTCTACACTGTATTTCTGATCAATTTGCTGTCATTTCAATGGACAAAAAAAGCTTTTCTTTTCCAAGCTTTGAACAGTAATGTATATTACTGTCACGCCCTGACCATAGTTTGCTTTGTATGTTTCTATGTTTTGTTTGGTCAGGGTGTGATCTGAGTGGGCATTCTATGTTGGATGTCTAGTTTGTCTGTTTCTGTGTTTGGCCTGATATGGTTCTCAATCAGAGGCAGGTGTTAGTCGTTGTCTCTGATTGGGAACCATATTTAGGTAGCCTGTTTTGTCATTGTGGGTTGTGGGTGATTGTCTATGTTAGTTGCTTGTGTCAGCACAGTTCTTATTATAGCTTCACGGTTGTTATTCGTGTATAGTTTGTTCAAGTGTTCTCTGTTCATTAAATTCATGATGAGCACATACCACTCTGCATTTTGGTCCTCCGATCCTTCCAACTACTCCTCCTCAGACGAGGAAGACGACGATCGTGACAATTACAGTGCATTCAGGAAAGTATTCAGACCCCTTTGAGTTTTTCATAATTTTGTTACGTTACAGCCTTATTCTAAAATGGATTAAATAAATAAAAATCCTCATCAATCTACACATAATACCCCACAATGACAAAGCGAAAATAGGTTTTTAGACATTTTTTAAATGTATTTTTATTTACATAAGTATTCAGACCCTTGCTATGCATCCTGTTTCCATTGATGATCCTTGAGATGTTTCTACAACATGATTGGAGTCCACATGTAGTAAATTCATGATTTGGAAAGGCACACACCTGACTGTATAAGGTTCCACAGTTGACAGTGCATGTCAGAGCAAAAAACAAGCCATGAGGTCGAAGAAAATGGTCTTAGAGCTCCGAGACAGGATTGTGTCGAGGCACAGATCTGGGGAAGGGTACCAAAAAATGTCTCCAGCATTGAAGGTCCTCAAGAACACACTGGCCTCCATTATTCTTAAATGGAAGAAGTTTTGAACCACCAAGACTCTTCCTAGAGCTGGCCCAGCCCAGCCAAACTGAGCAATCGGAGGAGAAGGGCCTTGGTCACAGAGGTGACCAAGAACCCAATGGTCACACTGAAAAAGGCCCTATGTGGAGATGGGAGAACCTTCAAAGAACCTGATTGCACTCCAACAATCAGGCCTTTATGGTAGTGGCCACACAGAAGCCATTCTTCAGTAAAAGCCACATGACAGCGTACTTGGAGTTTGCCAAAAGGCACCTAAAGGACTCTCAGACCATAAGAAACAAGATTCTCTGGTCCGATGAAACCAAGATTGAACTCTTTGGCCTGAATGCCAAGCGTCAAGTCTGGAAGAAACCTGGCACCATCCCTACATTGAAGCGTGGTGGTGGTAGCATCATGCTGTGGGGAGGTTTTTCAGTGGCAGGGACTGCGAAACTAGTCAGAATTGAGGGAAAGATGAACGGAACAAAGTACAGAGAGATCCTTGATGAAAACCGGCTCCAGAGCACTCAGGACCACAGACTGGGGCGAAGGTTCCCCTTCCAACAGGACAACGACCCTAAGCACACAGGTAAGACAACGCAGGAGTGGCTTTGGGACAAGTCTCTGAATGTCCTTGAAGTGCCCAGCCAGAGCCCAGACTTGAACCTGATCGAACATCTCTGGAAAGACCTGAAAATAGCTGTGCAGCGAAGCTCCCCATCCAACCTGACATAGATTGAGAGGATCTGCAGAGAAGAATGGGAGAAACTCCCCTAATACAGGTGTGTCAAGCTTGTAGCGTCATAGCCGAGATGACTCGAGGCTGTAATCGCTGCCAAAGGTGCTTCAACAAAGGACTTAGTAAAGGGTCTGAATACATATGTGATATTTCAGTTTTTTATTTTCAATACATTTGCAAAAATGTCTAAAAACCTGATTTTGCTTTGTCATTATGGGGTATTGTGTGTACGATGAGTGATTAAAAATATCAAGTTTAGAATAAGGCTGTAAAGTAAAAAAATGAAGAAAAAGTCAAGGGGTCTGAATATGCACTGTATATCACATGGGATGAACTGCTGTAACCATAATTCCCCAGTATCACGGAGAAAATGGAACAATTTCAAACACTAGATGGCAATAATGTAACATGTAATCTATGTCCCCAAACTGGTTCTTGTGTTACTTGCTGACAACAGCCTGCAGATTTGACAGAAGAGGAGAAAAAAACACTTCTACACAGCTCTCGCTTCCACTAGAATATAAAAGCTGTGCTCACCATAGTAACATGGAAGCCATCCAGTATCTTTATGTCATATGCTTTTTCGATCAAGGAGGCTTTTCTTGATCAAAATGTAAATAATTTTTACACTGCTGAAGAATGCCATTTCACCAAGGTTACCAAATAAATAATTTTACGTATGTGTAATCTATCTTTGTTCAAGTTATTTGCTGCCAGGACAATTGTTCCTTGATATTACTGTTCCTCACAATGATAAAAAATATGTGTAATATATATCATATTCATGGGTTTGAATATATCAAATGCATTTTATTATTTGTATGCTTCAACGTGTGGTAATGTATGTTTAGCTTGTGGTAAAATCTGACGGATAATATGACTGAGTGTAACAGATGTGAAACGGCTAGCTTAGTTAGCGTGGGCGCTAAATAGCGTTTCAATCAGTGACGTCACTTGCTCTGAGACCTTGAAGTAGTAGTTCCCCTTGCTCTGCAAGGGCCGCGGCTTTTGTGGAGCGATGGGTAACGATGCTTCGAGGGTGACTGTTGATGTGTGCAGAAGGTCCCTAGTTCGCGCCCGGGTATGGGCGAGGGGACGGAATAAAATTATACTGTTACATTGATGCTGTTGACCCGGATAACTAGTTGCTGCGGAAAAAAGGAGGAAGGTCAAAAGGGGGGTGAGTGTAACAGATGTGAAACGGCTAGCTTAGTTAGCGTGGGCGCTAAATAGCGTTTCAATCAGTGACGTCACTTGCTCTGAGACCTTGAAGTAGTAGTTCCCCTTGCTCTGCGAGGGCCGCGGCTTTTGTGGAGCGATGGGTAACGATGCTTCGAGGGTGTGCAGGGTGTGATGTGTGCAGAAGGTCCCTAGTTCGCGCCCGGGTATGGGCGAGGGGACGGTCTAAATTTGTACTGTTACATGAGTTTGTTATCATACCGCCCCGTAGCACTCACTTCCGCCATCATGAAGTGCTTTGAGAGACTAGTCAAGGACCATATCACCTCCACCCTACCTGACACCCTAGACCCACTCCAATTTGCTTACCGCCCCAATAGGTCCACAGATGACGCAATTGCAACCACACTACACACTGCACACTGCCCTAACACATCTGGACAAGAGGAATACCTATGTGAGAATGCTGTTCATCGACTACAGCTCAGCATTTAACCAAACTCATCATCAAGCTCGAGACCCTGGGTCTCGACCCCGCCCTGTGCAACTGGGTACTGGACTTCCTGACGGGCCGCCCCCAGGTGGTGAGTGTAGGTAACAACATCTCCACCCTGCTGATCCTCAACACTGGGGCCCCACAAGGGTGCGTTCTAAGCCCTCTCCTGTACTCCCTGTTCACCCACGACTGCGTGGCCATGCACGCCTCCAACTCAGTCATCAAGTTTGCTGACGACACTAGAGTGGTAGGCTTGGTTACCAACAACAACGAGACAGCCTACAGGGAGGAGGCGAGGGCCCTCGTAGTGTGGTGTCAGGAAAATAACCTCACACTCAACGTCAACAAAACAAAGGAGATGATTGTGGACTTCAGGAAACAGCAGAGGGAGCACCCCCCTATCCACATCGATGGGACAGTAGTGGAGAGGGTAGTAAGTTTTAAGTTCCTCGGTGTACACATCACGGACAAACTGAATTGGTCCATCCACACAGACAGCGTGGTGAAGAAGGCGCAGCAGCACCTCTTCAACCTCAGGAGGCTGAAGAAATTTGGCTTGTCACCAAAAGCACTCACAAACTTTTACAGATGCACAATCGAGAGCATTCTGTTGGGCTGTATCACCGCCTGGTACGGCAACTACTCCGCCCACAACCGTAAGGCTCTCCAGAGGGTAGTGAGGTCTGCACAATGCATCACCAGGGGGCAAACTACCTGCCCTCCAGGACACCTACACCACCCGATGTCACAGGAAGGCCAAAAAGATCATCAAGGACAACAACCACCCGAGCCACTGCCTATTCACCCCGCTATCATCCAGAAGGCTAGGTCAGTACAGGTGCATCAAAGCAGGGACCGAGAGACTGAAAAACAGCTTCTATCTCAAGGCCATCAGACTGTTAAACAGCCTCCACTAACATTGAGTGGCTGCTGCCAACATACTGACTCAACTCCAGCCACTTTAATAATGGAAAAATGTATCATTAGCCACTTTAAACAATGCCACTTAATATAATGTTTACATACCCTACATTACTCATCTCATAGGTATATACTGTACTCTATGCCATCTACTGCATCTTGCCTATGCCGTTCTGTACCATCACTCATTCATATATTTTATGTACATATTCTTCATCTCTTTACACTTGTGTGTATAAGGTAGTTGTTGTGGAATTGTTAGGTTAGATTACTCGTTGGTTATTACTGCATTGTCGGAACTAGAAGCACAAGCATTTCGCTACACTCGCATTAACATCTGCTAACCATGTGTATGTGACAAATAAAATTAGATTTGATTTGATTCCTGTAGCCAGTAACTTACTCACTTGTACATTATAATGGCTGCATAACATGGACAATACCCCTGATTACAATACAATGGACAATACCCCTGATTGGTTGTAATCTGCAATACCTCAACCTCATGTTGCCATTCATTATCCTGATCTCCCCATCTATGCAAGAATTTTAATATCTGCAAAAGAAAGTGAAGATAGCAATTTGATTAATGAATTAGATCATTCACAGCACTGGTTTGGTTCTCCTACAGAAAAACTTTTAAAGAGAATTTCCTTTTCTGTAACTAAATGTACACTGTTTGTGAGTATGTATGCTTAATTGGCCAAGTTATTGACTTTCTGAAATAAGTTACATTTACATTTTAGTCATTTAGCTCTTATCCAGAGTAAGTCTGGATAACAGTGACTTACCGGAGCAATTAGGGTCAATTGCCTTGCACAAGGGCACATATACAGATGTTTCACATTGTCAGCTCGGGGATTCAAACCAGCAACCTTTCGGTTACTGACCCAACATCTCTACAGTATGCTTTCTTGTCTTAAATATTAATTTCAAAGACACAGCCACCTCCATCATCACAATGAAGACTTATCCCCTCTATAATTAAAATAGATTAGATAAGGAGGCCGTAGGTTTTGATAATCAAAGGGAATTAAGTCTGACATTTTAGGCAGTCACAAGTGCACTGATTGGCTGTTGTCTTCCATGCCTTTTTCTCTGTAGACCTCGGGCAGATTTCACAGGCTAAACCCAAGAAAACACAGAGACTTCTCATCAAAAGATGCAGCTCATAAACTGTCAATTTTTATCTGCTGAGGAAAAGCATGTGTTCTCTTGGTTTCCAAGGATTGTCAACAACAACAACAACAGCAGCAGCAGTAGTTACATGCAAGTAACATGCAACCCATAAGCAACAATTATGTAATATACAAAAGCTTTGTATCAATGTATGTTACTTTTGTGAAATATTCACAACATTTTTTGCAAAAGCTGCCAAATGCCAAAGGTTTTGGAAAAATGTTATGTTTTCTAACATTTTTTAGATGAATTTTCCTCTGGATATTCCTTAAGCCTGTCCTGTGTGTGTTTTTAACATAGTTAGACTCAAAGGATTCTAAACAGTGAGCCCTGCAACTACTCATGGTTATACAAGATGTCTTTGTGTCATTATGAAAGGAGAGGAAAATGAATGACTATTCTGGTATCTGTTTACCAGATGACCCTGTGGAAATGTTTTTTTTCTTCTGTTTGACTGTTTGAATCTTTTATAAAAGGCACCTTTAAAATGTGTTGGGTCATATTTAAAAGACAAATCGATTGCTTCTTCCATGTGTTTATTTATTTTTTGCCGTCATTACTAATACGGAATGTGAGGCAACATCAAGGTCACCCCAGACTCCTTTGCCCCAGCCAATCTTACTGCACTGTGTGATATTAGAACATGCCCTTATTAATTACCCAATTGAGTCACTCCATTTATAAAAAGTGATTTTCTCTGCCATTGACCTTGAGAGCCTTTCCTGTGTAGACTTTTGCAGTCGATGTGATGTATAGTTAATGTCCTACTAGAGTCGTTTTGTAAGGACTCAAAAATGCATGTAGGAGGTCTTATTTTCACATCCATCGATGTTGTATGTAACTGCTGAAGAGAAAACAGTCACTAAACATCACATGGTAAAATTGGTCATTTGTAGCCTGAAGAAAAAGTGGTAATTTGAAATAGCAGAATCAAGCAAGCAAGTATAGTCTACGTAGTTGCTAAAAAACAGACCTTGCAGGAATCCTCCCACAATGTGCAGTGCTCCCTGGCAGGGATGGCATTACCTATTCATCAGACGTGCTTGCCACTCTCTATGGAAATGAAATGCTAAAACATCCAATCACTTCCTGTAGTTGCAGAACTTACTTGACATGTACTAAACCTCATCCTATAATTTTCTAATCTATTCTCCCTGCATATTTGTGGGCTATACTCAGCCTTGTCTCAGGATGGTAAGTTGGTAGTTGAAGATATCCCTCTAGTGGTGTGGGGGCAGTGCTTTGGCAAAGTGGGTGGGGTTATATCTTTCCTGTTTGGCCCTGTCCGGGGGTGTCCTCGGATGGGGCCACAGTGTCTCCTGACCCCTCCTGTCTCAGCCTCCAGTATTTATGCTGCAGTAGTTTATGTCTCGGGGGGCTAGGGTCAGTTTGTTATATCTGGAGTACTTCTCCTGTCCTATTCGGTGTCCTGTGTGAATTTAAGTGTGTTCTCTCTAATTCTCTCTTTCTCTCTTTCTTTCTCTCTCTCGGAGGACCTGAGCCCTAGGACCATGCCTCAGGACTACCTGACATGATGACTCCTTGCTGTCCCCAGTCCACCTGGCTGTGCTGCTGCTCCAGTTTCAACTGTTCTGCCTTATTATTATTGGACCATGCTGGTCATTTATGAACATTTGAACATCTTGGCCATGTTCTGTTATAATCTCCACCCGGCACAGCCAGAAGAGGACTGGCCACCCCACATAGCCTGGTTCCTCTCTAGGTTTCTTCCTAGGTTTTGGCCTTTCTAGGGAGTTTTTCCTAGCCACCGTGCTTCTACACCTGCATTGCTTGCTGTTTGGGGTTTTAGGCTGGGTTTCTGTACAGCACTTTGAGATATCAGCTGATGTACGAAGGGCTATATAAATAAATTTGATTTGATTTGATATTTGGATCTTGTTTACAAGTGGGCCACACCACAACCCAGTTCATAAACAGGGATGACACAGCAATAAACTGTTGAAAGATAATATTCTCGAACAAAAGAGGCATATCTTGTATGTCCATATGTCCATAAATCCTTAATAGTATGATGGCACAAGAGGAGCGGTTGAGAGTGTTGGAATATTGTTTATTCAATCTTATTCGTTTGGGTGAGGAGTATGCATCTCTTTTGAAGATGCATGGCTTATTGGGATCTTATTGCAAAGTATATCCAGATCAGTGGGATATTACAAACTGGCTCAATTTAAAGGTGCATTCACTGCCTGAAAAAGCAGACTCGGCTGAGATTGTCACTTGAAAAAGAAGTCTATTCCCACAGCCATTTATCCAACAGTTACTTAAAGGGAGGGTTTATTTGGAGTCATCTGAAGTTTCAAAATGCTGCAAAATGCTATGTGAATAAGGTGAGATGTATCTATTGGAATTATCTTTGTTTAAACTACTGAATGCACTCCAGCTCTTATACTTTTAGTTATCTTCATGTACACAGCCTGTGTGATACACATAAGAGAGAAGGAACTTCAGTCATGTTTCTCTTTGCATTCCTCTCACTGTCCATGCGCTCCCCAATGTCCTATGGCAGCTACAGAAAAACAGCAAAGGAGGCTGTCCTGAGGGCGAGACAAGCAAAATATGACCAAGATGCAAGAATGGTGCACTGTCCATGCGGACCAAGAATGGATTAGTGATCTGTGAAGTTCTGTGAAGTTCATCCTTCAATGGTGTTTTACAGTGTACACTGACCCTGAGTCAGCTTACTATGGCTACCTGCATGGTGGCTCTAAACAGATTAAAATGTCAGCTGGACAGCAGAACATCTGAGGTTTTTAATTTCCACCGCCTGCCTGCCACAGGTAGAAGTGGGATTTACAATACCTCAATTTCATGTCCTTGCAACTTTTCTGTCTCCCTCTTCCCTAAAAAGACAAATGCTCTCTTCTTCAAAGACTATTTCCCTTCTACATTTTGTCTAGACGCCATAGTTATCAGCCATGTACAGTATGAGGGTTCATTTTAGCTACACAACACCCTTGACATATGCCCCCAAAAAATGATCTATAGGCCCACTCCTGTTTTGGCTTCTTTAAATACATTATGTCTCATATTACAGAGTAAAATGGAAAATGAAACGGTTATATCTGTCACATCCTGATCTGTTTCATCTGTCACGTCCTGATCTGTTTCACCTGTCCTTGTGCTCCCCCCCCCCCCCCCCAGGTGTCACCCATCTTCCCCATTTATCCCCTGTGTACTTATACCTGTGTTTTCTGTCTGTCTGTGCCAGTTCGTCTTGTTTGTCAAGCTTACCAGCGTTTGTCCTGTCAGCGCCTGTCTTTTCCCAGCCTCTCCTTTTCTCGTCCTCCTGGTTTTTGACGCCCGCCTGACCACTCTGCCTGACCCTGAGCCTGCCTGCCATCCTGTACATTTGCTCCCCCTCTGGATTACTGAGCTCTTCCTGAACCTGAGCCTGCCTGCCATCCTGTACATTTACTCCCCCTCTGGATTACTGAGCTCTTCCTGAACCTGAGCCTGCCTGCCATCCTGTACATTTGCTCCCCCTCTGGATTACTGAGCTCTTCCTGAACCTGAGCCTGCCTACCACCCTGTACCTTTGCTCCTTAGACTGGATTATCAACGCCTGCTCGCCTTTACCTGTCATTTGCCTGCCCCTGTTGTTACAATAAACATTGTTACTTCACACAGTCTGGACTTGGGTCTTACCTTGATACCTGATAGTATGAACTGACCATGACGGACCCAGCAGACTAGGACCAGCTCCGCAACGCGATCTCCTCACAAGGAGCCACCATTGGTAGGCACAAGGAGTTTTTTCGCGGTCTGATGGAAGGGTTCCAGGCCGTGGCCAAACGTCACGACCTAGCCTTGGACGCATTGAGGGAGTAATTCCTTGGGTTGCCAACTAGGCAACCTACCATTTTTATTTTATTATATTTTACTTCACTTTTATTTAAGCAGGTAGGCTAGTTGAGAACAAGTTATCATTTACAACTGCAACCTGGCCAAGATAAAGCAAAGCAGTGCGATACAAACAACAACACAGAGTTACACATGGAATAAACAAGCGTACAGTCAATAACACCATAGAAAAAAAGAAAGTCTATATACAGTGTGTGCAAATGGTGTGAGGTGGTAAGGCAATACATAGGCCATAGTAGAGGAGTAATTACAATTTAGCAAATTAACACTGGAGTGATAGATGAGCAGATGATAATGTGCAGGTAGAAATACTGGTGTGCAAAAGAGCAGAAAAGTAAATAAAAGCAATATGGGGATGAGGTAGGTAGATTGGGTGGGCTATTTACAGATGGGCTATGTTCAGCTGCAGCGATCGGTTAGCTGCTCAGATAGCTGATGTTTAAAGTTAGTGAGGGAAAAATAAGTCTCCAGCTTCAGTGATTTGTGCAAATCTTTCCAGACATTGACAGCATAGAACTGGAAGGAAAGGCTGCCAAAGGAGGTGTTGGCTTTGGGGATGACCAGTGAGATATACCTGCTGGAGCGCGTGCTATGGGTGGGTGTTGTCATCGTGACAGGTGAGCTGAGATAAGGCGGAGCTTTACCTAGCATAGACTTATAGATGACCTGGAGCCAGTGGGTCTGGTGACAAATATGTAGCGAGGGCCAGCCGACTAGAGCATACAGGTCGCAGTGCGTGAGTGAAGGAGGCTTTGTTTGCGAAATAGGATTTAATTTAGGATTGGAGATGTTTAATATGAGTCTGGAAGGAGAGTTTACAGTCTAGCCAGACACCTAGGTATTTCTAGTTGTCCACATATTCTAAGTCAGAACCGTCCAGAGAAGTGACGCTAGTCGGTCGGGCAGGTGCGGGCAGCGAATGGTTAAAAAGCATGCATTTGGTTTTACTAGCGTTTAAGAGCAGTTGGAGGCCACGGAAGGAGAGTTGTATGGCATTGAAGCTCGTTTGGAGGTTTGTTAACACAGTGTCCAAAGAAGGGCCAGATGTATACCAAATGGTGTCGTCTGCGTA
Organism: Oncorhynchus mykiss; assembly: GCF_057628025.1. NCBI lineage: Eukaryota > Metazoa > Chordata > Actinopteri > Salmoniformes > Salmonidae > Oncorhynchus > Oncorhynchus mykiss. The sequence goes on from NC_143027.1 coordinate 26,765,714, forward strand.
GAGATGGATCAGGGAATCACCAGCAGCAAGAGCGACATTGTTGATATATACAGAGAAAAGATTTGGCCCGAGAATTGAACACTGTACCCACATAGACACTGCTAGGGGTCCGAACAACAGGCCCTCCGATTTGACACACTGAGAAGTAGTTGCTGAATCAGGCGAGGCAGTCATTTGAGAAACCAAGGCTGTTGAGTCTGCCGATAAGAATACGGTGATTGACAAAGTCGAAAGCCTTGGCCAGGTTGATGAATACGGCTGCACAGTACTGTCTTTTATCGATAGCGGTTATGATATCATTTAGTACCTTGAGCATGGCTGAGGTGCACCCGTGACCAGCTCGGAAACCGGATTGCACAGCGGAGAAGGTACGGTGGGATTCGAATTGGTCAGTGATCTGTTTATTATCTTGGCTTTTGAAGACTTTAGAAAGGCAGGGCAGGATGGAACCGAAACAGCTTTCCAGTCTTTAGGGATCTTAAACGATACGAAAGAGAGGTTGAACTGACTGGTAATAGGGGTTGCAACAATGGCAGCGGATAATTTTAGAAAGAGAGGGTCCAGATTGTCTAGCCCAGCTGATTTGTTCGGGTCCAGGTTTTGCAGCTCTTTCAGAACATCTGCTATCTGGATTTGGGTGAAGGAGAAGCTGGGAGGCTTGGGCAAGAGTCTGCGGGGGGTGTGGAGCTGTTGGCCGGGGCTGGGGTAGCCAGGAGGAAAGCATGGCAAGCCGTAGAGAAATGTTTATTGAAATTCTCGATTATCGTGGATTTATCAGTGGTGACAGTGTTACCTAGCCTCAGTGCAGTGGGCAGCTGAGAGGAGGTCCTCTTATTTTCCATGGACTTTACAGTGTCCCAAAACTTTTTGGAAGTTTTTCAGGAACTTTTTTTTTTCAGGAAGCAAATTTCAGTTTGAAAAATGTAGTCTTTGCTTTCCTGACTGAGTGTGTGTATTGATTCCTGACTTCTCTGAAAAGGTGCATATCGTGGGGACAATTAGATGCTAGTGCACAGGATGTTTTTGTACTGGTCGAGGGCAGTCAGGTCTGGAATGAACTAAGGGCTGTTTCTTAGTTCTAAATTTTTTGAAAGGGGCATGCTTATTTAAGATGGTGAGGAAATTACTTTTAAAGAACGACCAGGCATCCTCGACTGACAAGATGAGGTCAATATCCTTCCAGGATACCTGGGCCAGGTCGATTAGAAAGGCCTGCTCGCAGAAGTGTTTTAGGAAGCGTTTGACAGTGATGAGGGCTGGTCGTTTGACCGCGGACCCATAGCGGATGCAGGCAATGAGGCAGTGATCGCTGAAGTCCTGATTGAAAACAATCAGTATTTGGAGTGCAGGTTGGTCAGGATGATATCTATGAGGGTGCCCATGTTTACGGATTTATGGTTGATGATAACCTCTGAGCCCCTCTGTAAACCGGCTGGTAGCAGCACCGTAACCCCGGTTTCCCGGGAACCCCGACTTTCTCTTCCAGTTCTCCCTCGTTTTTGAGCTGCAGCCTTCTTCGTTCCCCTTGGACTGCTCGAAGATAGCGTACAGTATTACGCTGATGTCTGGGAGGGCACTCGCCTGGGTCATGGCGGTGTGGGAGCAACAATCTGCTGCCTGCCTCAGTCTGGAGGTATTTGTGGCAGAGGTGAGAACCACAGCGAGAACCACAGTGAGACGATCCAATTCCTGCTGGTTGAGACTCTGCAGGTTCCCGTGGTATTGGGATTCTCTTGGCTCCAGCAACACAATCCCTCCATTGACTGGGCTACTGGTGCCATCGTGGGCTGGAGCCCATCTTGCCACACTCATTGACTGAAGTCAGCTCTGCCTGCCCCGGGACATCTTTCTGGGGCTTGGAAATTTCCCCGGACCTCTCCGCCAGCTCCTCAGACTACCAGGACCCCCGGATTGGATTCAGTAATGCCCGGGCCACTTTGCTTCCTCAGCACCGACCGGTATCCAAGAAGGTCAAGCCTGAGGCGCTGGCATGCCGCTATAGTGTCGCGGCTACACCCCCGGAAGCCAAGACCTTTACCCCCCGCTCCAAGATCATTAGCCCCTCTGCTGTTCGTCCTCTGTTGCCCCGTACCCTCCGTATTTTTTCTACCTTTTCTGTGTCTAGAGTCAAAACCATGCCCCTTGTCTTCTGTTTCTAGGCCACCCCCTCTGGATTACAGACCTCTGCCTGTCCTTGACCCTGAGCCTGCCTGCCGTCCTGTACCTTGGCCCCTACTCTGGATTATTGACCCCTGCCTGCCTTGACCTGTTGTTTGCCTGCCCGTTACAATAAACATTGTTACTTCACAGTCTGCACTTGGGTCTTACCTTGATACCTGATAATATCCTGTTGTGCTATGTACCACTTCAGCCAGCTGACATGTAACAGAGGAAGCTTACACTGTAAAGAGATTGCCATGAATTTGACAGGCAGCTCGTGGCAAGTAAAATTCTTTATTTCATATTACAGTACACCTGCTGTAATATAAATATGGTAAGAAATGAAATGCTACCGTAATCAGAAATAATTCATGAATGAAATTCATTGAGGTGAGGGCTTTGTATTTTAATCAATCAAATGTATTTATAGAGCCCTTTTTACAGGAATTGGCACAAAGTGCTATACAGAAACCAAGCCTTAAACCCCAGAGAGCAAGCAATGCAGATGTAGAGGCACCATGGAGCGGAAAAACTCCTTTGAAAGGCAGGAACCTAGGAGGAGACATAGAGCAACCAGGCTCTGAGGGGTGGCCAGTCCTCTTCTGGATGTGCCATGTGGAGATTATAAGAGTACTTGGTCATTAAGGCTAGATCGTTCTTCAATATGTTCAAATGTTCATAGAAGACCACTGGGTCAAATAATAATCATAGTGGTTGTAGAGGGTGCAAGAGGTCAGCACCTTGGGAGTTAATGTCAGTTATGTGACAGCATGTGTGGGATGTTGAGGGTGAACAGCTCAGGGTTCCATGGCCGCAGGCAGAACAGCAGAAACTGGGTCAGCAGCACGACCAGGTGGACCAGGGACGGGGACAGCCAGGAGTCATCAGGCCAGGTATTCCTGAGGCATTGTCCTAGGGCTCAGGTCCTCTGGGAGAGGATGGAGAGAGAGATATGGGAGAATCAGAGGGAGCATATCTAAGATCACACAGGACATCAGATAAGACAGGAGAATTACACCATATACAACAGACTGACTCTAGGCACATATACTATTGCTGCATAGATACAGGAGACTGAGACGGGGGGGGGGGGGTCGGCTACACTGAAGCCCCATCCAAAGTTACCCCCTGGACAAGGACAATCAGGTAGGATATAACCCCACCCACTTTGGCAAAGCACAGCCCCCACAACACTAAAGGGATATCAACAGGCCACTAACATACTACCCTGAGACAAGGCCGAGTATAGCTCACAAAAATCTCCCCACCGTATGAGCCTGAGAACAGGAAGGACGGAAGAGCGCAAGCAAGCCAGTGACTCAGCCCCCGTAATGTGCAGAGAATCCCAATCGAGATAGGGGAGCCGGTCAGGCAGAGACAGCAGGGTGGTTCGTCACTCCAGTACCTTGCCGTTCGCCTTCACACCCCTGAGCCAGACTAACTTCAATCATAGGCCCTACTGAAGAGATGAGTCTTCAGTAAAGACTTATAGCTTGAGATCGAGTCTGCTTCTCTCACATGGATCAGCAGACCATTCCATTTTTTTTTAGCTCTTTAGGAGATTTTAGAGTGTTTTTCTGTAATTACAAGGGATTGGTGCAAGCAGGTCGGCTGCTAGGTAAAGTGTTTACACGTTACACCATATTAATGAATAATTGGTGTTTAATATAATTTGCACTCAACAAAGACATTCAAACTGGCAGCGACTACAGGGCAAAACAGATGAAAATGACATGGCAAAATGCTCAACCATTTAATGACTTGCTGACACTTCAATCTGTAATCTATACATTTTAAATGGATGGGGCACTATAACCACATAGGAGTTAATTTGATACAGCATTCTCACTCACAGGAGTAACAAATATAGCCTCTTACAAGGCACGCCTCAAAATATGTTAATGCTCAGAAACAAGCATACCATGCATCCAATTGTGGATAAAAGTTTTTGGGTGCTCTAATGGTACTGTAAGGTACTGTATTTTGAGGGGTGAAATTACAGTACCATTCGAAATACAGCAATTTTCCCACTATGCACCATAATTTACAGTATGCCACAGTAAATCGTTTCAGAGTTTTTTATTTTTTTACTGGTAATAATACCTAAAATTACCATATCAACTTGCCTGTGGCATTGACCTGCTCTGTCTGTGGCACTGCGCAGGCTGGTGGAGGAGGCCTTGTCCATGGTGCTGAAGGCTTCGAAGTTTGTACTGTAAAAAAGGAAGCTAGATTCAGTGCATTGAGGTTAGAAATGTTTTGAGCGAGCTGGCTAGGGTTATTTACCTGGAGAAATTGTGTTTTAGCTGGCAACTGCTTATTCCCTTTGCCATAATTGTCTTTTTGGATTGTTTACTGAACAGACATGGCCTTGTATGATGAGAGGTGAACAAAACTGAAGGTGAACAAAACAAAATAAACATTTGTGTGATTGACAGATTGTGTGTGATTGTATGATTGTTTCACTTGTCTGCTGTATGGATATATGCATAGAAAAATGTGATTTCTCAATCTGTAAATTACTTCAGTTTCTGAGTCAGTTTGGCATATGACTCAGACTCATTAGATGGACGTTTGGTGAGGACACAGGTTAGTCAGTTAGATAATGAGAAATTGACAAGTATATAAATGGAACTACATGGACAGCTTTTCAAACTCAAAAGGAGTTAAGTAATATGAACAACCCTTAAAGAGGGAACTTGTGGTCTGTTGTGCTGAATTGCTACCTTTGTGCAATTTTTTTTCTTACATGAAAAGACTGAAGGACACCTTTCTCAAACCACCCACAGTTTCTCTCTGTCGTTCTCTCTTTGTCTCGCCGTATTCAGAATAATTTATTTAACATATTGCCAGCCATGTATCATTTTAAAGGAGTGACAAGAACAAAGCAGCAACAAAGGCTGCACAATTCTTTATGGTGGTGAAACTGGCCAGGGACTGATTAGTCAATCTCCTGCCTAGTGCTTTAAAGCAGAACGCATGGTATGGGGATAAAATAAAATACCAGGGACTCCAACCATTGAAGTCATTTTAGCTGTAAAATGGAAAGATTGATGAAACCGTCACCAAACAGGGCAGGTGGAATTCAGTAGGTAGAAGTCAATCCCCAGCTCCCAAACCCTCCCAACACACCCACCCACACCCACCACCCCGTGCTCTTTCTTACTGCCTTTTTGTTATGGTCAAATGTATCTCAATTTGACTAATTCATAAAACCAGGAGAGGAGAGACTGGAGGATTACCTGTCACATGTGAATGTAATTGATGTCAGTGAATGGGTGATTAGTACAGTGGCTGTACATCATCCCATCACAACCCCCCCACCTAGTCCCATCACAGGCCACAGGTCTTTGTGACAGTATAGATACCCCCCATGAATTATAGCGCAAAAAGCGCAACACAAATGTCCTTATCAATAGACTTACAGGCAGACCCATGGAGAGGGTAGTCACATCAACAGCCTATAACGTCCCTTTTTAAAATGATCCCAACTTTTTTACCTTCGTTGCTGGTATGCAATCATTTATGGAAGCAGACACTATGTGAGTAAAATTTTCCAGTGCACAGTGTTACCCTGCTGCGCCAGCTTCCCTTACTATCATGATATCATGGAGTAAAGCCATTTGGAATTATCTCTCCTTTCTGCTGATTAACTATTTGTAGTTGTTTTCTATTATAACTCCATTAAAATGTAATTCCCAGGGGGACATTACTGGGCTTTTGATATAGTTTTCTGTACTGGCTAAATCACCAAAACTGTGCTTTATCAAATACCACACCACACATAAAGATACAATACACGACCAAATCTAAAATGTGATTCTTCTCACCACAGTGTCGTGACATTGTATTGATTAATGTGACGACTGCTGCTCGTCGAATGATTAACGGTTTATAATTACGTGACTAAATGAATCAGGCAACTATTAACTCGTTAACCTGGGGCTCCATGGGAAAGTTTTAGCTATTTTGAGTTTCTATTTCCCAAATTAACTCAAAAAAGATCAGAATATCGATTTTACAACAGTCGCTCATTAATACATTTCCTCTACAGTCTCATTCTGAACGTCGCATAATCTGGGAATCTGCACAATCCCGAGTCTCACCAAATAAATTCGTACCACACCAGTTGAGTTGATTATTTATTTGCTAAAAAGCTATAATTATAATATAAGATACACAAAAACACAGTCTAGGCTATTGATTAGAACTTAGAACGATAAAACAGGTCTCTAGAGGGCCAACACGATATGACGCGTGTACACAAAATGGGGAGTTCAAAAGAGAGCGAGAGTGAGAGAGAGTGCACGAGAAAAAACACACTTGGGTGCATTTGTCAAATGTGCTTAATTTAATCCTAACCTTGCCCCGAACTGCCACTCTTATGGGTCAGAATATAATGATGTAATTACGTGTTGAAGGTCTCCAATGTGTGTGTCTGCGTAGACCGGATTCCGACTTCTCTGATGAAGGTCCGTCTTCGGTTACCGGGTGTAACTCTTTGTTTCTCCTCACAATGTCAGTGTCCTTTCTCTTAGTGGCCTGGTTCCTCGCCCTTGCTCTGAAAATGGGTTTTTGGAGGAGGGCTAATCAGCTTGGATGGTTCCAGCATGGGAAGCAAAACAGTGTAGACACGTTTCCTTGGAGAGTGGTGACCGGGTGGTCCTGTTTGAATTCATCCCCTTTTGATGCAGCTACTCATCCATAGCATAGGTTGTTAAAAGGTTCCTTTGTCTTCTTCAACCTTGTTTTGCTTTTTCTGACCACTCAGACCTTGGCTGCAGCTCAGTGTCCCTTAGTCTAATATGTTAATTCTTAACTCACATGTTTTATACCCTTGGGTCAGAAATGGGCGTTTCCGCCTTTAGGGCAATTCTCTGGGTGTACCAAGTTATGAGGCAAGGTCTGGATTTGATTCAGATCCAACTTAGACAACTAACTTCACATTTCATCTTTACAAAAACATTCTCTTTGATCTGGATATTTTCTACACAACATACAGTAGGCACATATTAGGAAAATTCTTAAAGTTGGTTTTGTTATAATGTCATCTTTTAACCTTTAATAACATAACAAAAACTACATTAATTTTCATATTCCATCTATAGTCATTACCACCATTGTGGCTGACAAAACCTATTTATTGCATGTTATCCATTTATTGCATGTTAATGTTCTGAGGCCGGTTCTCCATAGTGAGAGGACAAAGGAATTTTGTCTGCTGCCTTAAGATTTACAATGGGCGTGATGTGTCATAAACCCCCCATCTACATACCTCTCGATCTCTTCCCCTCTGGTGGGTGTGAGATATCTCACTGTAGGATTGTGGTCCATGGTATCCTGACCCAAGCAGGCCAGTCATGACAACAGAAACAGAATCCCAGAGCAGGACTCAAATACAGTACAGTGCAGGTGTGAAACACACATCTTAGTGGGCATATTCTGTTGGAAAAACAAAAGAAAAGTACTAATTCATGCATAAGAAGACATTGTAGTACCAGAGGTGAACAACATAGCGTCATCATCCTGGGATTTGAGTATATATCTTTCATTCTCCTGCCCACTAATAGAAATTGTCACTGTGTCAGCCTAGCCTTAATTTCTTCAGAGCCAGGATAATGAAATGTTTGTCAATATGTTCTTCCATTTGCAGGGCTTTCAACTAAACATTTTATTCAGTCATCATAGCTTTTTCAGGAAATTAAGAAGGTGTGTTTAACAGAGAAAAAAAGAGAGGGCTTTCATGTCAGGCTCCACAGTCCACAGTCCACACAGAATCATTGGCTGTGCTGGGACCTTTTCCAGTTGTGATGCTTGAGTGGATCTGCAGAGAAGAATGGGAGAAACTCCGCAAATACAGTTGTGCCAAGCTTATAGCGTCATCACCAAGAAGACTCAATGCTGTAATTGCTGACAAAGGATCTTCAACAAAGTACTGAGTAAAGGGTCTGAGTACTTATGTAAATGTGTCACGTTCTGACCTTTATTCTGTTTATTTTGTCTTTATTTAGTATGGTCAGGGCGTGAGTTGGGGTGGGCAGTCTATGTTAGTTTTTCTATATTTTCTATTTCTGTGTTTGGCCTGATATGGTTCTCAATCAGAGGCATCTGTCTATCGTTGTCCCTGATTGAGAACCATATTTAGGTAGCCTGTTTTCCTTTGTGTTTTGTGGGTGGTTATTTTCAGTCTTTGTGTGTCTGCACCAGGTAGAACTGTTTCGGTTGTCACTTTGTTGTTTTGTATTTTTGAAGTGTTCAGTTGTTTATTAAAAAGATGAACACTAACCACGCTGCGCTTTGGTCCTCTCCTTCTTCCACCCAAGACAGCCCTTACAGAACCACCCACCAACAAAGGAACAAGCAGCGTGGTAAAGGGCAGCAGCAGCAGCGGCAAGGAACACAGGACTCCTGGACATGGGAGGAGATTCTGGACGGCAAAGGACCCTGGGCACAGCCAGGGGAATATCGCCGCCCCAAAGCAGAGCTGGAGGCAGCGAAGGCAGAGAGGCGCTGGTATGAGGAGGCAGCACCGCAGCGCGGCTGGAAGCCCGAGAGGGGACCGGGCAGGCACCGTGTTATGCGGTGGAGCGCACAGTTTTCCCAGTGCGTGTGCATAGCCCAGTGCGGTACATTCCAGCTCCTTGTATTGGCCGGGCTAGAGTGGGCATCGAGCCAGATGCCATGAAGCCGGCTCTACGCATCTGGTTTCCAGTGCGTCTCCTCGGGCTGGCGTACATGGCACCAGCCTTACGCATGGTGTCCCCAGTTCACCAGCACAGCCCAGTGCGGGCTATTCCACCTCGCAGCACTGGCCTGGCTACGGGGAGCATTCAACCAGGTAAGGTTGGGCAGGCTCGGTGCTCAAGAGCTCCAGTGCGCCTGCACGGTCCGGTCTACCCAGTGCCACCTCCACGCACCAGGCTGTCTCTCTGTCTTCTGCCTACAGGTGTTCCCGCCTGTCCTGAGCCGCCGGAGTCTCCCGCCTGTCCTGAGCCGCCGGAGTCTCCCGCCTGTCCGGCGCCGCCGGAGTCTCCCATCCGTCCGGCGCCGCCGGACTCTCCCGTCCATTCGGGACCCATTTCTAGGGTGACGAATATGTAGCGAGGGCCAGCCGACTAGAACATACAGGTCGCAGTGGTGGGTGCTATAAGGTGCTTTAGTAACAAAATGGATGGCACTGTGATAAACTGCATCTAGTTTGCTGAGTAGAGCATTGGAAGCTATTTTGTAGATGACATCGCCGAAGTCGAGGATCGGTAAGATAGTCAGTTTTACTAGGGTAAGTTTGCTAGGGTAAGCCATTTGAAAAATATGTAACTACAATTCCTTTAAACACAGATACAAATTATGTACACTGCTCAAAAAAATAAAGGGAACACTTAAACAACAAAATGTAACTCCAAGTCAATCACACTTCTGTGAAATCAAACTGTCTACTTAGGAAGCAACACTGATTGACAATACATTTCACATGCTGTTGTGCAAATGGAATAGACAACAGGTAGAAATTACAGGCAATTAGCAAGACATTCCCAATAAAGGAGTGGTTCTGCAGGTGGGGACCACAGACCACTTCTCAGTTCCTATGCTTCCTGGCTGATGTTTTGGTCACTTTGAATGCTAGCGGTGCTTTCACTCTAGTGGTAGCATGAGACGGAGTCTACAACCCACACAAGTGGCTCAGGTAGTGCAGCTCATCCAGGATAGCACATCAATGCGAGCTGTGGCAAGAAGGTTTGCTGTGTCTGTCAGCGTAGGGTCCAGAGCATGGAGGCGCTACCAGGAGACAGGCCAGTACATCAGGAGATGTGGAGGAGGCCGTAGGAGGGCAACAACCCAGCAGCAGGACCTCTACCTCCTCCTTTGTGCAAGGAGGAGCAGGAGGAGCACTGCCAGAGCCCTGCAAAATGACCTCCAGCAGGCCACAAATGTGCATGTGTCTGCTCAAACGGTCAGAAACAGACTCCATGAGGGTGGTATGAGGGCCCGACGTCCACAGGTGGGGGTTGTGCTTACAGCCCAACACCGTGCAGGACGGTTTTCATTTGCCAGAGAACACCAAGATTGGCAAATTTGCCACTGGCGCCCTGTGCTCTTCACAGATGAAAGCAGGTTCATACTGAGCACCTGTGACAGACGTGAGAGTCTGGAGACGCCGTGGAGAACGTTCTGCTGCCTGCAACATCCTCCAGCATGACCGGTTTGGCGGTGGGTCAGTCATGGTGTGGGGTGGCATTTCTTTGGGGGGCCGCACAGCCCTCCATGTTCTCGCCAGAGGTAGCCTGACTGCCATTAGGTACCGAGATGAGATCCTGAGACCCCTTGTGAGACCATATGCTGGTGCGGTTGGCCCTGTGTTTCTCCTAATGCAAGACAATGCTAGACCTCATGTGGCTGGAGTGTGTCAGCAGTTCCTGCAAGAGGAAGGCATTGATGCTATGGACTGGTCCGCCCGTTCCCCAGACCTGAATCCAATTGAGCACATCTGGGACATCATGTCTCGCTCCATCCACCAACGCCACGTTGCACCACAGACTGTCCAGGAGTTGGTGCTTTAGTCCAGGTCTGGGAGGAGGTCCCTCAGGAGACCATCCGCCACCTCATCAGGAGCATGCCCAGGCGTTGTAGGGAGGTCATACAGGCACGTGGAGGCCACACACACTACTGAGCCTCATTTTGACTTGTTTTAAGGACATTACATCAAAGTTGGATCAGCCTGTAGTGTGGTTTTCCACTTTAATTTTGAGTGTGACTCCAAATCCAGATCTCCATGGGTTGATAAATTTGATTTCCATTGATAATTTTTGTTTGATTTTGTTGTCAGCACATTCAACTATGTAAAGAAAAAATAATTTAATAAAAATATTTCATTCATTCAGATCTAGTATGTGTTATTTTAGTGTTCCCTTTATTTTTTTGAGCAGTGTATTTTATGCACATGCTGATGCAAAAGTAGGGTGTAAAAGGCAGATGTATCTACACAATACAGGGAATGAACCACAATAGTATCTACATATCTCTATGATGGAATGACTACTTTGCTCTGCAAGTGTTATACTGTGTGTCAGAGGAATTCTCTGTAGCGATCTCCATACTATTTATTGACAGTTTATATGCCCTCCTAGCTCACTGGAAGAATGTTCAACAAGGGGATTTTGAATTTGATTAAATAATTTCTAAGTGATTCAATATTTCCAAGCTAGTGAGTATTGATCACGCTCATCAGTCTTCATCAGTTAATAATATTTCAGAAGAAAGCATTAATATTGGGTCCCAAAACATAACAGCTTCTCCAGTCAACAGGCTCTTCTCAGGCAAGATCTCCACTTGGCGAGACACTGACTTCTGAGTCTTTTGAAGCGGAACTTTGCCAGAGCACAGAGAGTGAGAAGATCCAAGTTTTTTCAAGATGAAGGGTTAGTTGGCAGATGGGAGGTACAATCCTTGCCAAGCCTTTGATAGTGGCTATGTTTGTGACTGTTCACAATTAGGCAAGCACTAAAAGGCATGATCAGAGCCATGTCCATGGACCACACTTCTTCAAATAGCACATCTGACTAACTCAGAATCAAAGTGCCTGATTCAAACCCTTTGAAGGTAATAGAGGCTTAATAGCACTTGGAGACATATATGTGGAGTCCCACAATGTATCTTGTGTGTATAATACAAATATGCATAAGTACTGGACCTAAAAAGAGATGGCTCTATGCAATGCAATAACACATTTATGGACATTAACTCCATATCCAATATACTTACTTAACCCTTTTGAGTGTGTTCAAATAAAACTGTAGTGAGAGTGGTAAACATTTAGAAAGGCAAACTGTTACTAATAAAGTCTCAATGAGAGACGGAGGCAGAGGAGAGACATTAAATATAAGATTAGGTTTGACATGAGATGGCAAATAAGCTTCAGGCCATGTTATCTGATATATACCACAAATTACTTGTTTGCCTCAAAGATCAATTTTCTTATAAACAAAACACTGGAAAAGGTGACCTTACAAAAGGTCAAAACTTAAAACTTAAAGACCCAGTGGGAACTAATTCCACGTGAGAGGAATTTATGAGTCAGTTATTGTGTTTGATATGTTATTTTCCTGTTTGTTTGAATCCAGTCACAATCACAGCAGGGTTGGAAGTGAATCTGTTTCTTAATTTATTTATGTAAACTTGGCCTTCCTCCAGTTGGAGCAGATGATTTCATTTGTCTGAGCAGAGTGGCTGATTTAATAGGATTACAACCTGGCTGGGAAATAAGCATTGTCTGTGTATCTCTGCCTCTGAACGTTTTAGCACATTTGTTAACCCATGAAAGTTCATGTTCCTTTTCTATAAGGTTGAAAAAAGCTAGAGGATTTTCATCATCATCAGTTAGAAAAACAAAACCATATGATGTTTTAATATTCCCTGGGAAAAGAAGCTGGGAATAGGCAGCAGTTAAATTGAGTAACTGACCAATGTAGACCATAACCTGATAAAGAGTATAGCATAAAATCGATACTGAAAACACAGTTTAATCCTCTGAACCAGATCTCATATGATAATCGAAAGGCAATGAGAGTAACCACAGCTTGAGCAGGCAAGGAAGATATGCAGCATGTTCTGCTGTATAGCCGTTCTTAGCAACAAAGCCACACTGAAAGAATCTCTGCAAGGGATCTGCTTTCAGACTCGCTCCCCGGTACCCTGGGGTATACTGCAGTAGATCACCTGGGAGGGAGGCAGCTTCAGGAATGTTCACATGCTGAGACAGATAGAAGCCAGTTCAGAAGTGCACTGGGATGCACTCCACACACTCAAACTCTATTTAAAAATAAGTCCTATTATCCAGTCAAACAAGTACCATTACCGATGTAATTAATTACATTTGACATGTTAATGTCAAGGTGGAAATAAATTGACTTCCAATACACCAGGCCAATGAAATTGGTTGGAACGTTTGGTTTGTGAACACCACCTTTTCCTTGCAATATTCTTTTCTCTGTTTTCAATTTTTTCCATCACCTTTTGACTTCTTTGGAAGTATGCAAAATTACAGCTATGGATATAACAAATCAGAACTCAGCCTGAATACATCAGGTTCATTTTGTGACATTTGCTGCTTTAGACTGGACTTAAACAGCCAGGTCTTTTGTCCAAAATTAAACACCAGTAAGAGGAAATGGCTCTCATGATTCAGTCCAGACGTTTAGCAATCCCCTTTAGTAAACTATGAGACCAGTATAGCCTCATAAGCACATTTCTACTTCACGCCTGAAAAAATATATGACTTAAGGGTATCAAGAAGGATCTAGCAAATACCTTTATGTTAGAAATAAGCACTGCTGTCACCTTACAAGCACCACACTGCACAGACCAGCACATGAGGGAGTTTAGGACAGACCGAAGGAGACAGTAATCTGAATTTTATTTCCTAAATTACCTCAGTTGAAAAGCACAAAATGTGAGACTGGAGCAAGGCGAGACTGAAGGAGCAAAGAGGGTGAAATTATCGAACAGGGGGATGATATGATAGAGAGAGCCCAAGAACAGAAATTAGGAGCAATTAGACTCACAGATATAATCGGATTTACTTTCCTGTCACCACTCAATTATTCATACATGTTTCCGCTTACCACATTCGCTGTATTAGATACTGTAGAAGAAGAAAAAAACTATTCGGATGAAGCCAAAAAAATAACAAGTAAATGTGAAAAATACCACATTTATTGAAACCAAATATATGACTCAGTGCCTACTGTTTTATTTGATTATTACCAAACCTATATATAAAGTTGCAACCTATTTAACACTGAACTTACTTTCCTCCGTGTGTTACACCTAATAAATAATAAATTATCAGGAATCATGGTAAGACCCAAATGCAGGCTGTGTGAAGTAACAATGTTTATTGTAACAACAGGGGCAGGAAAACGACAGGTCAAGGCAGGCAGGGGTTATTAATCCAGAGTAGAGGCCAAGGTACAGGACAGCAGGCAGGCTCAGGGACCGGCAGAGTGGTCAGGTGGGCGAGTACAGGGTCAGGAAAGGCAAGGTTCAAAAACCAGGAGGATGAGAAAAGAGAAACTGGAAAAAGCAGGAGCTGAGAGACAAAACTCTGGTAGGCTTGAACAAACAAGACGAACTGGCAACAGAGACAGAAAACACAGGTATGAGTACCCAGAGGATAAGTGGGGAAGATGGGCGACACCTGGAGGGGGTGGAGACGAGCACAAGGACAGGTGAAAGAGATCAGGACGTGACATAAATACAAACAAATTTTTAATGTAAATACATTTTTTAAGAATCTTGTTCCGAGTTCACTTTTTAATTATCTTTCCAAATGTCTTCAACTGGGTTAAAAGCGATTCAATACATTTCCTATGAATTAAAACATTTAGTTGACAGTCATCTTAAGAAGATGATTCGTAGGTAATGGCGGACTGAACAAAGTTATGTAGAGCACCTCAAGATAAAACGTGATATTCAATATCGGCAAGTTAGACTAAAATATTAGCACTACACAATCTGGTGGGTGATAACCTTCAATCTGGATAATAACACAAAACAAATCTTAAGACTAGAGACATTTGTCAACAAATATTACGAAAACAAGCAACACCCAAACATGACGGAGAGTTAGACAGGGGAACCGATTCCAAAACTAAAACGTGACTCTTCTACAGACACAGACGAACCAATGTATTGCTGTGAGCTGGGGTATGAGAGAGCTTTCAATGTTGTTCAGATGATGTATTAATTATACGTCTTATTTATTTATTGTCCTATCATGGTGGAACAGTTTTAAAATAAATGTTTCAGGGAAAAGGTGTACATTTGACCTCCGTCATCTAGGATGTGACAATGATTAATAAATCTCTCAATTTTTGCCCATTTTTTTTGCGCGGTCTTGCAGGCCTTCTCATGCAGCTGCAACAGTAAGTGCATTTGTAAATCAGGACCTTTCTTGAGTTGGGCTCTGGGATGGTGCAACTGTTGAGAATGGGAGTTTATGGTTGTGTGTGGGGAAAGGGTTGAGTGTGTGTGGGTGTATGTGTGTATCCCACAACTGTTGCGAAGGAGTAAAAGATGTTAGGGACAATAGAGGATGATCCACAGCTATGTATAATACAAATCGAGGTGAGGGCGATGGAAATGCATTTGGCAGTTGATCTACTTCAATTCGGTAAATGTGTGCTCTTTTCGAAGGATGGATCCCAGTCTGTTCAGGGCTATGGGATGCAGGGGGTCGGAGGTGGTCTTCCGGGCATTGGAATGACGGCCCAGCTCGGGATGAGGAGGGTTTTTAGCGGGTGGAATGGTGGGGACCAATTTGAGGTTTAATTAGTAGCAATGAAAATATCATGGTACAGCTATATAGACACTCAATCATCATGTTACTTTTTAATGGTACGTTTACGAACATATATTTTGATAAATAGAATTGAAAGTTGTGTCTCATTATGGTAAGTGGTGAAATAAGTATAGCCAGTTACAATTGTAATGGCCTAGCAGATAATAAGAAAAGACGATCAGTATTTACCTGGCTAAAAGAGAAGGAATATAATATATTTTGTTTACAGGGAACCCATTCAACAATTTTAGATGAAGTTTTGTGGAAAAAGAACTGGGGGGGGGGGGGGGAATATATTTCTCCCATGGGCAAAGAAATTCAAAAGGGGTGATGGTTTTAATTAACAGTCATTTTGATCCAAATGTGCAAATTGTCCAAACAGATTATCAAGGTAGATGGATTATTTTGAATATGTTATTGGCCAATAAACAGATATGGCTTATTAACCAACTGTATGTGTATATGTATGCATGTCTGTATGGATATATATATTTATCCCAAAAATATATGGGGGATTGGAAATAATGCAGACAATTACATTGATTGAACCAATATTCTTTCCGCAATATTTAGCTGTTAAATAACTTCAAATAATGTTCTCCCAAACATAACCTTTACACAAGACATTCACATTTAGTAGCCACAATATAATATAGAAACATAGAAACCTTATCCGGCTATTTAGTATCGCATGTATTTATGCAAGTATCATTACAGATGCTGTCAGTGTTCAAGTTTAAGTTTGAATAGCAACTACAATAAACCACATTCACTTGAATGACATTCACTGTCACAGGTGGGCAAAAATAACAAACTTAAAGCCACGCCCCAATAAGCTACGGCTCCAACTCTTCTGATGAACTGCCGTCGCTACATTGCCCCCACTGCTATTCCATGTGCATGAGGTGTTGAAAGCAATTTAAAATGCTTTCATTCAATAAAAAAACATTGATTAAAATTACATTTAAAAAACACATTGATCTGTTGACTTTGTTATTTCATTTCAATAATTGAATAGAATAGGTTGAACGAACCAAAGCAGAATTTTCAATATTTCCAATCAGTAAAATCGCTTCAAATTAACAACAGCGTTGTCTCACCTTTTACAGTGTGGATCATTAGTGCAAGTTTGTCATTTGACTGTAGGCAGATGGATGCTTCCTTATATTAAAATGACAAAATCTATCTCTGAAGCATCAAATGGGGGGCTTTTATGAGATGGACAGCTTGTTCTATCGCTTAATGCCTGACCACCTCACACTGGCACATTGTGACTCTTAGCCCTGTTCTAGTGCTGCTAAGAGTCCACGCACAACTCCCCAAGCATGGCTGAATGTAGTACGATGTCAAACATAATGCTGACAGACTCAGATAATGTGGTCATTTAGTGCATGACTGGCAGTGATAGCTTTTCAATTAATACAGCCCAAATGCCAAATATGCTCAATTAGTTTTAATGGGTTCCACTCTCTGATGAACGCAGAGAAAGTGCATGAAGGTAAAACACAATTTTTCCCTGATGCATTGGTCTGCTGTAACCTGTCATAGTTGCAATGAGCAGCAATGTAAGCAGGATCATTGTCCATTGTTTTCCTCCTCTTTCCATTTGTCATGTGAATGCTTACCTTTTCCAGTTGTTTTCAACATAAACCATGGGCACTAAGATGGATTGTCTGGAATAGATACTGCTGCCTCCAAGGAATATAAAATAAGGAACTGCCAACAAAGCAGAACAGATGAAGACTGGATCAGCAGCCAGAACACAAAAACGTTCTAATATGTATGCAGACAAGACGAGAGGAACACATGTGAATATACAGTACTGGTAAACAATAAATGGGGACAGACTCTAGCAGCCATGTGAGACTACAGGTCCCAAGACTGGATTTGCATACTTATACTATATTGACTTACTCTCTTGCTCTTACTCTGCCTGCACAATGTTTCTTCAGTTAATTGAAAGTGATTGAAAATGTAATGGTGTATAACCTAAGATTATGTGATTGACCTCATACCCTTCTCTAGGAATTGATTTCAAACATGTACATTTTACATGAAGCAAATTGTTATTGCTTGATATTTTTGAGGTTTTGCTGAGCAGGTTGATATGTGAGGGTGAGTGTGTGTGCTGTATGCATGCATGTCCAAACTCTATAGTGTGATTGGAGTAGGCTAGAGTTATTGGTAGAGAAGTGTGTCCAAGTCATAGTTACAGTATTAATTCCAATGAGTCTGTAATCCCGTCCTGCCTCTGACTCCGAGACCAATATACAAGTCTACCGCTCTGAGCCGGATTAAGAAGAGGATTGCCCGGGGAACATTATATTAATTTTAGGCTTAAAAAATGGGACGGTGACATACTGTACTTCAAGTACCGCCGCCACAGGGTGAAGAAGCCTACATCTAAATTCCACTTTATCCTCTCTAATGTCCCCCCACTTTAAACAGAGTGGTTTCGAGAAGACAAATAATACAATAAAGAAGAAAGACTCTCCTCCCATGAGCATTAGCTCCAGGTGGCTGGAAGTAGTAAAAGTGCGCTCCAGCACCTGGTGGGTGTGTGTGGCAGGCCTGCTGATTTATCTACCTGTTGTAGCCACTTGATGAAAAGCCAACAGCAGGTGTGAGATTATGGTTAGCACTTATTGTGGTGAGCAGATGTGGATGCTATTAAAGCCTTCCCAGACACAAAGGCTGCAGTTCTCACTCCATCGGCATGGTAAGTGACCAGATCATCTTCAGCTCTGTCAGAACACATTGCAAAGGCATGGTTTTCCCATACTATGCTTTTTGTTGTTGGTTAGTCCATTTGAGACACTGTATTGGACATTATTCTAGTGTGAAACAGACTTTGAAAAATGTAAGAACATCTACCTCAACATAACACCAGACAGAGATTGTCTGCGTTAGTGCTATAGATTTGGTGCAATTAAGATTGTGTTTGGTGGCAGCAGCAGCTTTGACTCAAGTCTTCTTCTCATTAGTTCAACGCCATTGGGTTAATAATGTCACCTGGGAAGGACAGGTAATGGCTCATTTTCATGCAAGTATGCCTACTCACAAAAATAGCCATTCATACTTGTCATGACACGTCGGCTCAATCTGTGTAACCCGACACAGACTACCTTGGAGGTGGTAGTGGCCCTGACACAGACGTGAACTACTACACATTAAAGTTAACTGTTGGGTTACAACAAGGGTCAAGTCCATACCACCAAGCCCTTGTTTATTCAACTGCTTGGACACACGTGATATAGTATAAAGATGTCAAATCATGTGATATAAACATGTTAAATAAGTATTGTAGTCATTGCTATCAATTCATATTCTGCAGGCCTAGTAGTTAAAAGCATTCGGTCAGTAACAAAAAGGTTGCAGGTTCAAATCCCTGAGGTTATTAGGTGAAAATTCAGATGATGTTCCCTTGAGCAAGGCACTTTAATTCCCCCTGTAAGTTGCTCTGGATAAGAGCATCTGCTAAACGACTAAACAAAAAAAATACAAGGTAGTAATACAAACTAGATGTTAACTTTACAAGTAAAGTTGTGGGGCTTGCTAAAGTTCTTTAAAAGTATGTTTGTGTTAGTGGTCGAAGTTTAAAATATTTTAATATACTATTTAAAGCAAAACAGTTTAAAAGTGTGTATGGTTTTGAAAAACTTTACAGTAGTGGTAGTGTCTGCAGTAATAACTGTGGTGACTGGTTATAGTTGAACAATTTGGTAAATGAAAAATGAGGATAGCCTGAACATATTAACATTTGTTTGCTGTATCTAGTTTGAACAGTTCAAGAGTTACTGTTGGTGGTTTATTGCTAATGTATGGTAATTTATAGTTATTAGTTGATATAATAAAACATATATAAGTTAGGATAGCCTGAATATGTGAAAGTTGGTTTGGTGTATCTAACTTGAACGGTTCAGGAGTTACAATTATTGTTGGTGGTAGGTATTATATGCTAATGAGTGCATATTTAAGTTATAATTTATAACACAAACCAGAGCTAGACCAGAGCTTGTGTGAGCCAGAGCTAACTAGCTACGCCCAGGACCAGAGCTGGACCAGAGCTAGTGCAGACCAGAGTTGTGGTCAGTAGTTGTGGTCAGTAGTTGTGTAGTTGTGGTCAGTAGTTGTGTGGTTGCGGTCCTTAGTTGTGTGGTAAGAAATTGTGTAGATGTAGTCAGTTGTGGTTATGGTCAGTAGTTGTGGTGCTGTCAGTTGTGGTGTGGTCAGTAGTTGCCTGGTTGTGGTCAGTAGATATGGTCAGCAGTTGTGTGGTTGTTGTAAGCCGTTGTAAGGTTGTAGTCAGAAGTTGTGTGCTTGTGCTCAACAGGCAAACCATTTATGGGAGGAAGGATGTCAGCGTTGCGCAGCAGCTGAAACCTGGTCCCGACTGAGTCCGACCGCTCCTTGGCGACAACAACACCAGGCTCCAGAGTATCGAAGCTGTAAAACAGGAAATAACAAAAACATTTTTGAAGATATTACAACCTTGCATAACATCAATCCACCTCCCAAGTTTAGATTAGAAGAATAACTTCACACAATGCAATGAAAATGATATTCACCTGAAGTGCTGGTACTGCTTGATCTGTGGCAGCGGCCTGAAGCATGGAGTCAGGTGTTCTTGCCAGCCATAGCTTTCCACTAGCACCGTACCATCCTCCAGTCCAACCAGCTGTGGGATGTTTACCCCTGTCACAGTGCTGTCCTTCACAACACCAGCAATCTCGGACAAAGTGTTCCCTCTGGTCTTTCTGAAGCGCTGCTTGATGAGGTCAAAGCACCAGTCCGGGACAAACTTGGTGTGGCCTGTGTCATGACTGTACTGATCAGGTCAGGTTACAGGAGACCACAACCCTACAGATTATATCTCAACCCCAACAGAGGAGGAGAGATCTAGGGGTCTGAAGATGTGGGGGTTTTATGACCCCTCGCGTCCCTGGTAAATCTCAGCCCACAGACAAATTCCTTTGTCCTGTTACTATGGAGAACCAGCCTCAGAACATTAAACATGAAATAAAGGGACTTTGGAACAATGGTTTCCGTCAGCCACAATGGTGGGGATGACGATAGATGGAAAATGAAAATGTATGTCATTTTTGTTTTGTTATTAAAGGTTAATAGATGACGTTATTACGAAAACATTGTAACGTGAAGAGTTTTCCTAGTATACATTTGATGTTTATACATTGTACGTTGTATGGAAAATATCCAAATCAAAGAGAATGTTTTGGGAAAAATGAATTGTGTTAGTTGTCTAAAATTGGATTTGAGTAAAATCTAGACCATGCCCTCATAACTTGGTACGCCCAGAGAATTGCCCTAAAGGCAGTTACACCCACTTCTGACACGAGGGTATAAAACCTGTGAGTAAAGAATTTCCAGAGAAGACTACGTGACCCAAGCTGCAGCCAAGGTCTAAAAAGTCAACGAACCCAGAACGCAACACAAGTTTGAAGACAAATAAATATTTTTCTACCCGGATGAGTAGCTGTGTCTAAGCGGATGAATTCAAGCCGGACCGCCTTAGTATCCAATCCCAGGGAATCGTGGTATCTAAAAGGTTTCATTCCTATGCTGTGAACTCTGAGCTACAAAGCTGTCTGTCCTCAGAAGACCTGAAGCTGTCTGTCCTCAGTATTTCTTATTAAATACTTTTTTCTTGACATAGTTGAATGTGCTGACAACAAAATCACACAAAAATTATCAATGGAAATCAAATTTATCAACCCATGGAGGTCTGGATTTGGAGTGACACTCAAATTTAAAGTGGAAAACCACACTACAGGCTGATCCAACTTTGATGTAATGTCCTTAAAACAAGTAAAAATGGGGCTCAGTAGTGTGTGTGGCCTCCACGTGCCTGTATGACCTCCCTACAATGCCTGGGCATGCTCCTGATGAGGTGGTAGATGGTCTCCTGAGGGATCTCCTCCCAGACCTGGACTAAAGCATCCGCCAACTCCTGGACAGTCTGTGGTACAACGTGGCGTTGGTGGATGGAATGAGACATGATGTCCCAG
The DNA here is from genome assembly GCF_057628025.1 of Oncorhynchus mykiss. Taxonomy (NCBI): domain Eukaryota; kingdom Metazoa; phylum Chordata; class Actinopteri; order Salmoniformes; family Salmonidae; genus Oncorhynchus; species Oncorhynchus mykiss. The sequence continues at coordinate 26,787,236 of NC_143027.1, forward strand.
ATGTGCTCAATTGGATTCAGGTCTGGGGAACGGGCGGGCCAGTCCATAGCATCAATGCCTTCCTCTTGCAGGAACTGCTGACACACCAGTCACAGGAGGTCTAGCATTGTCTTGCATTAGGAGGAACCCAGGGCCAACCGCACCAGCATATGGTCTCACAAGGGGTCTGAGGATCTCATCTCGGTACCTAATGGCAGTCAGGCTACCTCTGGCGAGCACATGGAGGGCTGTGCGGCCCCCCAAAGAAATGCCACCCCACACCATGACTGACCCACCGCCAAACCGGTCATGCTGGAGGATGTTGCAGGCAGCAGAACGTTCTCCACGGCGTCTCCAGACTCTGTCACGTCTGTCACGTGCTCAATGTGAACGTGCTTTCATCTGTGAAGAGCACAGGGCGCCAGTGGCGAATTTGCCACTCTTGGTGTTCTCTGGAAAATGCCAACGTCCTTCATGATGTTGGGCTGTAAGCACAACCCCCACCTGTGGACGTCGGGCCTTCATACCACCCTCATGGAGTTTGTTTCTGACCATTTGAGCAGACACATGCACATTTGTGGCCTGTTGGAGGTCATTTTGCAGGGCTCTGGCAGTGCTCCTCCTTGCACAAAGGCGGAGGTAGCGGTCTTGCTGCTGGGTTGTTGCCCTCCTACGGCCTCCTCCACGTCTCCTGATGTACTGGCCTGTCTCCTGGTAGTGCCTCCATGCTCTGGACACTACGCTGACAGACACAGCAAACCTTCTTGCCACAGCTCGCATTGATGTGCTATCCTGGATGAGCTGCACTACCTGAGCCACTTGTGTGGGTTGTAGACTCCGTCTCATGCTACCACTAGAGTGAAAGCACCGCCAGCATTCAAAAGTGACCAAAACATCAGCCAGGAAGCATAGGAACTGAGAAGTGGTCTGTGGTTGCCACCTGCAGAACCACTCCTTTATTGGGGGTGTCTTGCTAATTGCCTATAATTTCCACCTGTTGTCTATTCCATTTGCACAACAGCATGTGAAATGTATTGTCAATCAGTCTTGCTTCCTAAGTGGACAGTTTGATTTCACAGAAGTGTGTTTGACTTGGAGTTACATTGTGTTGTTTAAGTGTTCCCTTTTTTTGAGCAGTGTATATAAACTCAGCAAAAAGAAATGTCCTCACTGTCAACTGCGTTTATTTTCAGCAAACTTAACATGTGAAAATATTTGTATGAACATAACAAGATTCAACAACTGAGACACAAACTGAACAAGTTCCACAGACATGTGACTAACAAAATTGAACAATGTGTCCCTGCACAAAGGGGGAGTCAAAATCAAAAGTAACAGGCCGTATTTGGTGTGGCCACGAGCGGCATTAAGTACTGCAGTGCATCTCCTCCTCATGGACTGCACCAGATTTGCCAGTTCTTGCTGTGAGATGTTACCCCACTCTTCCACCAAGGCACCTGCAGGTTTCCGTACATTTCTGGGGGGAATGGCCCTAGACCTCACCCTCCGATCCAACAGGTCCCAGGTCTTGCCTCTTCGCTGGCCATGGCAGAACACTGACATTCCTGTCTTGCAGGAAATCACGCACAGAACAAGCACTATGGCTGGTGGCATTGTCATGCTGGGAGGATGATGTCTTCTCTGTAACGCACTGCGTTGACATTGCCTGCATTGACAACAAGCTCAGTCCGATGATGCTGTGACACACCACCCCAGACCATGACGGGTCCTCCACCTCCAAAATCGATCCCGCTCCAGAATACAGGCCTTGGTGTAACGATAAACACAAATCCGACCATCACCCCTGGTGAGACAAAACCGAGACTCATCAGTGAAGAGCACTTTTTGCCAGTTCTGTTTGGTCCAGCGACGGAGGGGTTGTGCCCATAGGCGTCGTTGTTGCTGGTAATGTCTGGTGAGGGCCTGCCTTACAACAGGTCTACAAGCCCTCAGTCCAGCCTCTCTCAGCCTATTGTGGACAGTCTGAGCACTGATGGAGGGATTGTGCGTTCCTGGTGTAACTCGGGCAGTTGTTGTTGCCATCCTGTACCTGTCCCGCAGGTGTGATGTTCGGATGTACCGATCCTGTGCAGGTGTTGTTACACGTGGTCTGCCACTGCGAGGACGATCAGCTGTCCATCCTGTCTCTCTGTAGCGCTATCTTAGGCGTCTCACAGTATGGACATTGCAATTGCCCTGGTAACATCTGTAGTCCTCATGCCTCCTTGCAGCATGCCTAAGGCACATTCACGCAGATGAGCAGGGACCCTTGGCATATTTCTTCTGGTGTTTTTCAGAGTCAGTAGAAAGTTATCTTTAGTGTCCTACGTTTTCATAACTGTGACCTTAATTGCCAACTGTCTGTAAGCTGTTAGTGTCTTAACGACCAGTCCACAGGTGCATGTTCCTTAATTGTTTATGGTTCATTGAACAAGCATGGGAAACAGTGTTTAAACCCTTTACAATGAAGATCTGTGAAGTTATTTTGATTTTTATGAATTATCTTTGAAAGACAGGGTCCTGAAAAAGGACATTTTCCTTTATATGTCCTTTGTCAGTATACAGAAGGAATTGTTGCTTACTTGTTGAGCAAAATCAAATATGTAATGCAAACTGATGTCTTTGCTTGCTGGTTCAGTAGGGCTCCCCTGAGACAACTGCAGGTCTTGACAGATGGTCTTGCAGTCAGCAACCATCTTCTGGTAGACAGACCACACACTCTGAACAAGCAGGATATGCTGCTCTTGCTTCTTCCGCTTGGCTGACTTAACAGCTTCTGACAGATTGGCAGATCTGAAGACCTGATAGTTGTTCCTCTAGCACTGCTTACACAGGTCTGTCCTGGGCCATTTTACCATTATCATTGTATGACTGGTGGAGGAGAGTCAGGTGTGTTCTACTGATAATGAAAGACAAATTCCAGACACAAAATTTTAGCATTACTATACAATAGATAGCCGTAATCACAGTCAGACACACCTGGCTAACTTGATGGGTCATGTAATCATCTGGCGAAGTTCAGTCTTTTGTTTAGACATGTAGCTAGCTAGCTAGCTAAACAATGAACCATCATCCCAATCCATAGAATACTAGCAATACAAACCGATTGTCATAGCTAGTTGAAGTTGAACTTATTTGTTTAATGTTAGCTAGTTAGCTAGCTAATATTAGACTATAACCAGCTAAATCAAATGGCTTTCTGAGGTATTATTACACAGATCGCACATTTAATGTTAGCTAGCACCTAACACTAACATCTAACACTAGCTAGCTAACAGTAAGCTTTAACTTGCAATGAAAACAACTTTCTGACAAAAGTAGAAATGTATACTTTCTTAAACTGTAGCTAGACTCTTACCCGTATACGTGGATGAATAATTCACGGCAGACTGCAACCCCTTTCATTAAATAAGACATCCTGTGTCGTTTCCGTTTTGTTTATACAGCTTGCTTGGCCCATTGTGTCAAGTCACTCTGGTTCACACTGACCATGTGCAATGCCATAAGAATCATCAGATATTTCTCCCTCTTTGTCATGGATGCCATGGTTGCCCTTAGTTAGAAGATGTAATACAGAGACAGGTGTTTTATACAACAGCCTTCTGTGTTCTCTTTTTGACTCCTTCTGCATTTGCGATCAATCAACAGAATTGTATTCATCTCCTTATCATCCTCTGCTTCCACCAAACATTCCACTGATGTCAAAACTCCACCAACTTCTTCTGTGACAAGATTACTGTTGTTTGCAATTTCTTCCCCATTACTGTCATCAGAAGACTCTACAATGTCTTCTTCAATTAAAATGTTTTGACCTAAATCAGGGATTTCTTCTTTGCCTGATTCATTTTCAGAGGCAGAGTCAGCATGGTACAATCGTCCTCCTGAAAGTAGTCAATCTCAACTTTTTCCCACTGACCTTTGTCAATAATGCCTGAAAAGGGCAGCAATGTTATTGAGAACAGTAGCAACACATTTGCACTTCTCCATGGCTAACGTTATATCATCAGAAAAAACTGCAGTAGAATTTTTATAAACAGAAGATGCTACATGGCAGACCAAACTCCATGTCCAGCACATTCATTATCTCAGCCAATCATGGCTAGAGGGATGGTTCCTGACTTTTTCTGTGGCTAAACCAATTAGGCTCGGAATTTAACAACTTAGTTCATATTTACAGATGGCATACAAGTTTGTTATTAAGGCACATGAAAGTTAAAATGTTACAGAAAAACGCATTTTGATAAAAACATTTAAACAAACATGGAAATGCCTCTCTTGTGAAGTCGTGACTTGTCACATGCGCCTAGTTAACTGAAACGAGTCACAATTGTGGTCACTCTTCACCCTCATCATAAATTGTTGCCCTCTGTGTCTGAGTATCCATAGCAACGAATCAGTGATGACACAGAGACCTGTTAGTAGACGTCAGCTAGCCACTTTTTGTCCCTCTAAACTCCGACAAGCAGCTGCAACATCTGTTCTTTCACCATTTCACAGACCTTTCCTTACAAGTTTTTTTTGATTCTGCCTTTTAAACCTGTATTTGTTTTAAACCGTTTTTAACTTGGTTTGCGCAACGTTTGTGGTGTTGAACGTACCCTGTAAAACCGGACTGGGCTCTAGTCTAGATAGAATTGTGCAAAGGGAAGCTTCCCTTGCAGTCTTCTCTAGTTTACATCCCAAATGGCACCCTATTCCTGCACTCTATAGGGAATAGGGTTCCATTTGGGACACAAATTCTGGTATTACTTAAAACTTGATGTGTATGGGGGGAATCTTGAATACTTTTGCTTTGCTTTCTTTTTCTATAAAATTACTTTTGTAAATGTATTTTATTTTTGTGACCACTTGGTGTGCTATGGGCATAAGTAAACAAATAATAATAATATTATTATTTTTTAAATTCCGACAAACAGCTGTAACTTTTATTGGTAGAATCTATTCTTAATTGTTCTATCCAATCAGAAGGGTACAGCCCAACCTTCTCTTTAGAGACAGGCAAACTAGACAGTTAGGTTATTTAGAGCACGGAGCATGAACCTGGAAAAGTAGGATGAAACTAGTAAACATTAGAAATCTTTTCAGGTCGTCCAGACTGGGAAAGTATTCTTTATTTTAGTGTTGCTAGGCAACAGTAGCCTTGGCAACACTGCTCCCTTTTGGCTAAAGCAAGTGTGAGAAACATACTAACATACAGTAAATTTGTGCTTTAATAATAACTAAATTCTGCAAATTCTGACCCACAAAACATACTTTGCTAAATTCATGATAGTGTTCTTAGACAAAGTAAGGAAAGTAATGTATTTTGGGGGGAATTTGCAGCTGTTGGACAATAATTAATCAGCTAGTTTATGACATGATTTACTGCAGCTAGAAAGAGAACATGGGTTGATGGGTTACTAAAAGATCTCTATCTACAGGTTTGTAGACAATATTCTTAATCTGTTTTCTGATTTGACAAACAGAGAAGTAGGGGAAGATTTCATACACTCTATGTTTTTGTCTGACTTGTTGGGTTAGTGGTCAAAACGGCAGTTGTTTGGAAAATGTTTGGGGAAAATATAGTAATGCAGTTACTAAAATAGCTGTACAGTAAGATCCGTAGTGAATATGCTTGTTCTGCAAACAGATATGAATAGCAGAGAAGTAGAGGAATATTAAATATCCTCTAACTTTTTGTATAACCTGTTGGGGTAGTGATCAAAAAGGTAGTTGATTGCAAAATAGTTACAGAAAATGTTGTTGATGCAGTAACTAAAACAGCTCATTTGTTAGAGCTTTACCATATATTTCTGTAATTATTTCAGATTTGAATAGCAGAGAAGTAGATGTCATACCCTCTAACTTTTTGTCTAAGTTGTGGTCAAAGTAGATGATTTGTGTAAAAAGTAGTATTTTTGATGTCACAGTGGGGAGCTTTAGAATGTTGCGAAAATTGCCAAAAATAAGGACAAAAGAATGAATAACATAAAAAGTATATAAGATATCAAAAAGTTGTATTATAAGCTACTCGAGTGAAACCATTCTGCATATTTTAAAGTTTGAACAGCGTTTCTAGCTTAAACTGTGTAGGAGGAGTAGCATGCTAAAGAATAATAATAAGAAAAAGTACAGTATGTTCAAGATTAAAGCTGTGGCTTTTGCTGTGTAAGCCCCAGAAAAATCCTACTACCCTACAAGCTTTAGTTTACTCCTCCACACAAAAATATGTGGACAATACAGATTTTTCTAACCTGCTGTAGACCTGCAGGTCTAAAGATCAACTTTCCTGCTCAGTTTGTGCTCTACCTTTCCAACACCTCAGATGAAGTGGTTTGGATTTGTTTGATTTCAAACTTACGCTATCGGCGTACCTGTTCTTCAGCTACCTCCATCAAGTTGTCAAAAACATGCCCAGAAACCGATTGATTTCCCCCCAGAAATCACTTAGAAGTGGATACATGCTATGCTGTTACTGTACAAAAACATATTTAATTTATCTGAAATGGTTTGCTGTATTCTCCAGTGCACAAACCCATTTACTTCAAGGGAACATTACAGAAACAATTTTACTTAAGATGACTGCACCTTATCCTATTCTATGAAAGTTTGAATAGAGTTCAAGAGTTAAGGTGTACAATCTTAGAACCTAAAAGGGGTTATTTGGCTGTTTCCGTAGGAGAACCCTTTGAAGAACCCTTGTTGGTTCCAGGTAGAACCATTTTGGTTCCAAGTAGAACCGTTTTGGGTTTCATGTAGAACCCTTTCCACAGAGGGTTCTACACGGAACCTAAAATGGTTCTACCTGGAACCAAAAAGGGTTCTCCTATGGGGACAGCCGAAGAACCCTTTTGGAACCCTTTCTTCTAAGAGCGTTGTGCAAGCTTTAGTAAGTTTAGTGAGAAGATTAACATTTGATTGATAGATATTTAAAAGTAGACTCAACGATATGAGATGCTGAAAGTAAACAGCATAGTAGATCAATTTCCCCAATAACTAAGGACGTTACCAAGCTGAAACAGTTTGAAGCGAACCTGTGCATATGTGCAGATACTGTGTGTGACTGTGAGAGACAAGTCTTGCATCTCACTCATCTCCGCTCGTGCAACATCAGTTTGCTGAGTCTACCTTTAATGAATCATGCAGAGAGACACATAAGTCGACGGTTACATGATAGCTGGTGTTATCAAAGCTAAAAAATGTATTTTCGACAATATTAACCTTAATAACCATTCCTATTACCAACTATTTGTATTGTAGCTGTGTTTTGTAATATGCTGTATGGTTCCAGGAAGTGTAATGAGAGCCATAGACACTTGTTTGCAGATCAGTTATAATAACAAATAATTAGGTGGGTGCTTATATTTGTCCTATTTCAAACATGTACATGTGTATTAATACACGTGTGAATTTGATTTATTTTTTTTTGCATATCTCAACTCTCCCTGAGACACCCTTAAAGAGTAGGGTCATGGCCAGGGTCTGCCATTGTCAACGGCGATCCTGGAGCATTTTTTTTAGTTTTTAAATGTGATTTATTTCACCTTTATTTAACCAGGTAGGCCAGTTGAGAACAAGTTCTCATTTACAACTGCAACCTGGCCAAGATAAAGAAAAGCAGTGCGACAAAAACAACAACATAGAGTTACACATAAACAAACGTACAGTCAATAACACAATAGAGAAATCTATGTACAGTGTGTGCAAATGTAGAAGAGTAGAGAGCTAAGGCAATAAATAGGCCATGGAGGCGAAATAATTACAATTTAGCATTAACATTGGAGTGATAGATGTGCAGATGATGATGTGCAAGTAGAGATACTGGGGTGCAAAAGAGTAAGAAGATAAATAACAATATGGGGATGAGGTAGTTGGGTGTGCTATTTACAGATTGGCTGTGTACATGTACAGTGATCGGTAAGCTGCTCTGACAGCTGATTGCTAAAGTTAGAGAGGGAGATATAAGTCTCCAGCTTCAGTGATTTTAGCAATTTGTTCCAGTCATTGGCAGCAGAGAACTGGAAGGAAAGGTGGCCAAGGGAAGTGTTGGCTTTGGGGATGACCAGTGAAATATATCTGTTGGAGCGTGTGCTACAGGTGGGTGTTGCTATGGTGACCAGTGAGCTCAGATAAGGCAGGGCTTTACCTAGCAGAGACTTATAGAATACCTGGAGCCGGTGGGTTTGGCGACTAATGTGTAGTGAGTGCCAGCAAACGAGAGCATACAGGTTGCAGTGGTGGTAGTATATGGGGCTTGGAAACAAAACGGATGGCACTGTAATAGACTGCATCCAGTTTCCTGGGTAGAGTGTTGGAGGCTATTTTGTAAATGACATCGCCGATGTCAAGGATCGGTAGGATAGTCGGTTTTATGAGGGTACGTTTGGCAGCATGAGTGAAGGATGCTTTGTTGCGAAATAGGAACCCAAGTCTAGATTTCATTTTGGATTGGAGATGCTTAATGTGAGTCTGGAAGGATCGTTTACAGTCTAACCAGACACCTAGGTATTTGTAGTTTTCCACATATTCTAAGTCAGAACCATCCAGAGTAGTGATGCTACTCTGTCGGGCGGGTGAGGGCAGCAATTGATTGAAGAGCATGCATTTAGTTTTACTAGCATTTAAAAGCAGTTGGAGGCCACGGAAGGAGTGTTGTATGGCATTGAAGCTCATTTGGAGGTTTGTTAACACAAAGAAGGGCCAGATGTATACAGAATGGTGTCGTCTGCGTAGAGGTGGATCAGAGAATCACCAGCAGCAAGAGCGACATCATTGATGTATACAGAGAAAAGAGTCGGCCCGATAATTTAACCCTGTGGTACCCCCATAGAGACTGCCAGAGGTCCGGACAACAGGTCCTCCGATTTGACACACTGAACTCTATCTGAGAAGTAGTTGGTGAACCAGGCGAGGCAGTCATTTGAGAAACCAAGGCTGTTGAGTGTGCCGATAAGAATGCGGTGATTGACAGAGTCGAAAGCCTTGGCCAAGTAGATGAAGACTGCTGCACAGTACTGTCTTTTATCGATGGCGGTTATAATATCGTTTAGGACCTTGAGCGAAGCTGAGGTGCACCCATGACCAGCTCAGAAACCAGATTGCAAAGCGGATAAGGTACGGTGTGATTCGAAATGGTCAATGATCTGTTTGTTTAACTTGGCTTTCAAAGATTTTAGAAAGGCAGGGCAGGATGGATATAGGTCTATAACAGTTTGGGTCTAGAATGTTTCCCCCTTTGAAGAGGGGGATGACCGCAGCAGCTTTCCAATCTTTGGGGATCTCAGATGATACAAAAGAGGGGTTGAACAGGCTAGCAATAGGGGTTGCAACAATTTGGGCGGATAATTTTAGAAAGAGAGGGTCCAGATTGTCTAGCCCAGCTGATTCGTAGGGATTCAGATTTTGCAGCTCTTTCAGAACATCAGCTGTCTAGATTTGGGTGAAGGAGAAGCGGGGGGGGCTTGGGAAAGTTGCCTCAGAGGGTGCTGAGCTGTTGGCCGGGGTAGGGGTAGCCAGGTGGAAGGCATGGCCAGCCGTAGAAAAATGCTTATCGATATTCTCGATTATCGTATATTTTTTGCTGGTGACAATGTTTCCTAGCCTCAGTGCAGTGGGCAGCTGGGAGGAATTACTCTTATTCTCCATGGACTTTACAGTGTCCAAAAACTTTTTTAAATTAGTATTACAGGATGGAAATTTCTGCTTGAAAAAGCTAGCCTTAGCTTTCCTAACTGACTATGTATATTGGTTCCTGACTTCCCTGAAAGTTGCATATCGTGGGGGCTTCAATGCTCATGCAGAATGCCGCAGGATGTTTTTGTGCTGGTCAAGGGCAGTCAAGTTTGGGGTGAACCAAGGGCTATATCTGTTCTAAGTTCTACATTTTTTGAACGGGGCATGCTTATTTAAGATGGTGAGGAATGCACTTTTAAAGAGCAACCAGGCATCCTCAACTGATGGGATGAGGTCAATATCCTTCCAGGATACCAGGTCGATTAGAAAGGCTTGCTCGCTGAAGTGTTTTAGTGATGAAGGGTGGCCGTTTGACCGCGGACCAATTACGGATGCAGGCAATGAGTCAATGATCGCTGAGATCCTGGTTGAAGACAGCAGAGGTGTATTTAGAGGGCAAGTTGGTCAGGATGATATCTTAGAGGGTGCCCATGGTTACGGATTTAGGGCTGTACCTGGTAGGTTCTTTGATAATTTGTGTGAGATTGAGGGCATCAAGCTTAGATTGTTGGACGGCCGGGGTGCTAAGCATATCCCAGTTTAGGTCACCTAACAGTAAGAACTCTGAAGACAGATGGGGGGGCATTCAATTCACTTTTGGTGTCCAGGGCACAGCTGGGGGCTGATGGGGGTCTATAACAAGCTGCAATGGTGAGAGACTTGTTTCTGGAAAGGTGGATTTTTAGAAGCTCGAAATGTTTGGGCACAGACCTGGATAGTATGACAGAACTCTTTGGCAGTTTTATTGCAATTTCTGAATTTTTGGTGGCCTTCCTAAGCCAGGATTCAGACACGGCTAGGACATCCGGGTTGGCAGAGTGTGCTAAAGCAGTGAATGAAACAAACTTAGGGAGGAGGCTTCTAATGTTAACACGCATAAAACCAAGGCTTTTATGGTTACAGAAGGCAACAAATGAGAGTGCTTGGGGAATGGGAGTGGTGCTGGGGGCTGCAGGGCCTGGGTTAACCTCCACATCCCCAGAGGAACATAGGAGGAGTAGGATAAGGGCACGGCTAAAGGCTAAAAGAACTGGTCGTCTATTGCATTTGGAACAGAGAGTAAAAGGTGCAGATTTCTGGGCGTGGAAGAATAGGTTCAAGGCATAATGTAAAGACAAGGTTATGGTAGGATGTGAGTACAGTGGTAAACCTCGGCATTGAGTGACAATGAGAGAGGTTTTGTCTCAAGAGGCACCAGTTAAGCCAGGTACGGTCACCGCATGTGTGGAGTGTGGAACAAAAGGGCTATCTAAGACATATTGGGCAGGGCTGGGTGCTCTACAGTGAAATTAGACAATAATCACTGACCAAAACAGCAATAAACAAGGCATATTGTCATTAAGGAGAGGCATGTGTAGCCGAGTGATCATAGGGTCCAAAGAGTAGCAATAGATGAGTACGGGAGCTGATTCAGTAGTCGCTACTACGCTAGGCGAGCTGGAGGCACGGCGATTCAGACAGCTAGCGGGCCGGGGATAGCAGATGGGCCTCCGGCAACGTCGCAACAGAAGAGCCTGTTGAAACCACCTCGGACGATTACCTCGGCAGACCAGTCGTGATGGATCGGCGGGCGTCCATGTCGGCAGTAAAGGGTCCAGGCCAATTGGCAAAGAGATATTGTAGCCCAGGAATTGGCTGGTGGACCTCTTCGCCTAGCCGGGAGATGGGCCTAGCTCGAGGCTAGCTCAAGGCTATCTGGTGCTTACTTTGGGACAGAGACGTTAGCCAGGAGTAGACACTCAGATTGCAGCTAGCAAGCTGCGATGATCTGGTGTAAATGTTTAGAGCTTGCGGTAGGAATCCGGAGATGTGGTAGAGAAAAAGCAGTCCGATATGCTCTGGGTTGTTGGCTCTGTTATTTTAACTAGCAACATTTCGGTTACTGGCCCAGCGCTCTAACCGCTAGGCTATATGCCACCCAGTGTTCCTGTGTTTGTGTATTATAGGGTGACCTTACCCATCTGTTACAAACATTTTCTTTCTACATTGTTTCATTTGGCTTGTGACTTTCTTAGCATAAAGGCTCATCACCACATGGATCCTCCCACAGCATTATTTTACGACTAGCTGAAATTAAACTGATTACAAAACACAGCTACTTTGTCTTCGGAAGTATTCAGACTCTTTGACTTTTTCCACATTTTGTTACGTTACAGCCTTATTCTAAAATGGATTAAATCAAAATAAATCCTCAGTAATCTACACACAGTACCCCATAATGACAAAGAGAAAACAGATTTTTTTTTATGTTTGCAAATTTATTAAACTGTTAAAACTAAAATGAGTCCTATATTGACATCACCTGAAAGGCTGCTCAGGAAGGAAGAAAACACTGCTCCAAAACGCCATAAAAAAGCTAGACTGGGGTTTGCAACTGCACATGGGGACAAAGATCATGCTTTTTGGAGAAATGTCCTCTGGTCTGATGAAACAAAATAGAACTGTTTGGCCATAATGACCATCGTTATGTTTGGAGGAAAAAGGGTCTGAATACTTTCAGTCTGAATACTTTCCTAAGGCACTGTACATGTATGATATTGAAGTTAAGACCAGAGCACTGTACGTGGATAGGCTATTCACATTAAAAACAAATCAACCGTTAAGTATTCTCAGTTGCTTGTGAGCCCTTAAAAACCCCTAGGGTCGATGTCCACACCTGGACAGAAATCGAATTAGCAAAATAAAAAATTCCCCATCAAAATCAATCTATTTATAGGAAAACTACACTCAAAAATAATCTTTGGTATTTTTTTAATTAGTCAAGTTATAGTATTTAAAAAAAATCTAAATGTCACTTGCCACATCGTCCTGATGATGTGTTTTGCATTATAGGTCATTATCAATAAAATGTCACAATAAGGTCTATTTGCCTTCTGGGGGGCAAAGAGACACCAGCTCAGCTAAAATCATTGACAACTGCATGCCGTTTTCAAGGGATTATTAAATACATGTTAACTAATCATTGTTAACTATATAGGACAGACACTTCAAAGCAGACATTTGGATTTAATCCCAATAAGCATGATTAAGATTATTCCTGAATTGACCACAGATACTGTATATCCTGCTGATGCTCTTGTTGAGGAAACTGGTCCAACATGACAGTTAGTCTGTTATACAGCTCTAGTCTTTGCCTGAAAGTCACCTTTCATGTCACTGCTCCATGGAAAGCTGCCCAATGAAGAGCTGCCAGGTATTAAGCATTTTTAATCTCCCTTAATCTCCCCCGAGTTTCAGCCAACCTTCCACTTTCCAGGAGTTAAAACTTCCTCATTTGTGATTCACATTTATGATACTTATCTCCCCTTCTTCCTCCACTAAAGTGACCTACCTATGCTTCATTAATGCAGCCTCTGCAGCACATAAAAGCAGTGTGAGGGATAGCTGTCACCTACAAGTCAATTCGTTGCAGCATATTTCACAACATATTTAATTTTGCAGCAGGATACTTGTACTATTACTGAAATAAAAACTGTCAGCATGAATACAACCCGTTTTCCTTATTGGTATTGTAGAATCTCATTCTCAGCTCATGCATTTCAAAGAATCTTATTTGAGAGGATGACTATTTAAAAAAATGGTATTAGTCAAGAGTGAGCCTCTGTCTTGTCATGCCATATATCCTCCCCTCGTCACTTAAAAAGCTGAGTCATATCCACAAACTTTTTCTGAGCACTGTAGACTTGAATTGACTACTTTTATGGCTTATTGTAACTTGCCAAACAGAATAAAAATAAGGATGTCAAATCAAATCAAATTGTATTAGTCACATGCGCCGAATACAACAGGTGAATATACCTGGTGAATACCTTACAGTGAAATGCTTACTTACGAGCCCCTAACCAACAATGAAGTTTCAAAAAAATATAGATATGAATAAGAGATAAAAGTAACAAGTAATTAAAGAGCAGCAGTAAAATAACAATAGCGAGACTATATACAGGGGGGTACAGATACAAAGTCAATGTGCGGGGGCACCGGTTAGTTGAGGTAGTATGTACATGTAGGTAGAGTTATTAAAGTGACCATGCATAGATGACAACAGAGTAGAAGCGGCGTAAAGAGGGAGGAGGGGGGGCACTGCAAATAGTCAGGGTAGCCATTTGACTAGATGTTCAGGATTCTTATGGCTTGGGGGTAGAAGCTGTTTAGAAGCCTCTTGGACCTAGACTTGGTGCTCAGGTACCGCTTGCCGTGCGGTAGCAGAGAGAACAATCTATGACTAGGGTGGCTGTAGTCTTTGACAATTTTTAGGGCCTTCCTCTAGAGGTCCTGGATGGCAGGAAGCTTGGCCACAGTGATGTACTGGGCTGTTCGCACTACCCTCTGTAGTTCCTTGCGGTCGGAGGCCAAGCAGTTGCCATAACAGGCAGGGATGCAACCATGCTCTCAATGGTACAGCTGTAGAACCTTTTGAGGATCTGAGGACCAATGCCAAATCTTTTCAGTCTCCTGAGGGGGAATAGGTTTTGTCGTGCCCTCTTCACGACTGTCTTGAACCATGTTAGTTTGTTGGTGATGTGGACACCAAGGAACAAAGCTCTCAACCTGCTCCACTGCAGCCCCGTCGATGAGAATGGGGGCGTGCTCGGTCCTCTTTTTCCTGTAGTCCACAATCATCTCCTTGATGATTGCTACGTTAAATGCTGCAAGTTACACATACTTCTCTCTCTCTCACACACTTTCTCTTTCTCTCCATCTCCCTCTGCCATGCCCAAGTTTCTAAGCTGAATATGTCTTACTGGAGAAAGCATCAGAGGGGGTTAAACAGCAACCCTCTGTCTCAGTATGTGTATTCCATCTATCTGATGCTGTCTGGTCAAAAATAGTATGACATTGTTGCCACCAGTAGCATTGAATTCAATAGCAAATAAAATAAACTGGTTTTGTCACATGCGCCAAATACAACAGGTGTAACGTATAGACTTTACTGTAAAATACTTACTTATGAGCCCTTTCTCAACAATGCACCGTTAGAAAGTATGAAAAATTGCTAAAAACTTTAAAGGAAACAGTAACACAATAAAATAACAATAACGAGTTAATAATAATGGCTGTAATGGAGCGAATGGAAGGGCATCAAACATCAAACATTTGATACCATTCCACTAATTCCGCTCCAGCCATTAACACCAGCCCGTCCTCCTCAATTAAGGTGCCATCAACCTCCTGTGATGTAGATAGGGGTAAAAGTAAGGCAAGCATTTGGCCCTTGATATTTAAAAAAATAAAAGAATAACCAATCTTGATAAGCTAAACTGAGTGGGCTCAGAAAGGAGAGAGAAGAGAGGCCTAACTCAGCGGAAAATCTCCCTCCAGCAGGTGGTGTGTTTTTCATTGTTTCACCCACCAAGCAAGGAGTTTTTGTATGGAGGGTCAATGAGACAGTGTCAAATTTGGTCAATATTTTTTTAAGGGCTTATTTGCTCTGTGAGGTTTATTTGATCTAACAGAAGTTTTGTAATGCTTAAGTTGTTACGAGTGTACTGATATAAGTAGTACACGTGAAGTGACATCCCGACAACTTTGTAAAAAAACATTTAAATCGGAGTTGTCTCAAGCTGGATATGCATATTCATGGTATGAGGCTGGTAGCATAGCAGGCGGTTGACATCAACAACCCTCATCAAATATTTAAAAAAAGAATACAATAATGAGATGTGAACCGCTTTGTGAACAATGACTCCCAATTGTTAGGGCGGAGAGTCATGTATCGCCTATCCATAATCTTTGGTGAGCTGAACTGTGAATGGTCCTCACGCACCAAAAAAAAGTGTCATGGGAAGCCAGTTTGGATTTGGCTTCACACCAATCACATCAAAAGCAAAATGTCATTGACAGAAAAAAAACGTGAATTGTTGCATCTCGTTGTGTTGTTGTCCTCTGTTGGTTAGCTAGCTAAAGTCAGCCCTTTCCTAAATTAGCCATGGATGGAGATATGGATCTGGACAATGATTATAACAGCGATTTTGATCCTACCATAAATTCATGCATTGTGCCCCTGGACTAAGAGTATGGAAGTTCAATATGTAGCTAGATGTAGGAAAATAACAATAACTAACTAGTTAGCTGGCTCAAAGTTGCCCATGAAAGTCTACAATAACAAAAACACAAAGCATGTAGGCTACTGTATGACACAGAGTCATAGACCGTTTTGGCAACATGAAAGCGAGGAGGATGATATTGGCATTTCTCTAAGTAGGGTGAGTCAACATGTTTTTTCTACCCTGAGTCATGGCTGAACAAGGACATGGATAATATACATCTATCTGGTTCTTCTATTCATCGGCAGAACAGAACGGCGTGTGTCTCTCTTTTGTACCAACAGCTTGTTTGCAATCTCTAATATTAAGGAAATCTCAGGGTTCTGCTCGCCTGAGTTAGAATACCTCATGATAAGCTGTAGACCATAGTATTTACCAAGAGAGTTTTGTTTGTATTTCTCGTAACTTTCTATTTAACAAAAGATGCTGGCACTAAGACCACACTCAACGAGCTGTATAGTTCCATACACAAACAAGAAAATGCTCATCCAAGAGGTGGCGTTCTTGGAGGCCAGTGATTTTAATGTAGGAAAACTGAAATGTATTTCACCTCATTTCTACCAGCATGTCACCTGTGCAACTAGAGGGGGGGAAAAACTCTAGATCACCTTTACTCCACACGAGAGACGCATACAAAAGTTATCCCTTACCCTCCATTTGGCAAATCTGACCATAACTCTATCCATAACTTAATCCGATGGCATTGAGGAGTACCACATCAGTCACAGGCTTCATTAATAAGTGCATTGAAAATGTCATCCCCACAGTGATTGTACATGCATCTCCCAACCAGAAGCTATAGATTACAGGCTAACATCCGCACTGAGCTAAAGGCTAGAGCTGCCGCTTTCAAGGAGCGGGACACAAATCTGGAAATGTATAAGTAATCCTGCTTCGCCCTCTGACGAACCATCAAACAATCAAAGTGTCAATACAGGACTAAAATCGAATTCTACTACACTGGCTCTGATGCTCATCAGATGTGTCAGGGCTTGTAAACTATCACAGATTACAAAGGGAAACCTGCCCAGATGAGCTAAATGTCCTCTATGCTTGCCTTGAGGCAAGGAACACTGAACCATGCATGAGAGCACCAGCTGTTTTCCGGGGGACTGTATGATTACGCTCTCCATAACCGATGTGCGTAAGACCCATAAACAGGTTAACATTCACAAGGCCGCATGGTCAGATGGATTACCAGGACGCATACCCAGATTATATGCTGACCAGCTAGTAATTGTCTTCCCTGGAATTTTCAAGCTCCTACTGACTCAGTCTGCAATACCTACATGTTTCAAGCAGACCACGATACTCCCTATACCCAAGAACGCCAAGGTAACCTGTCTTAATGACTACGGCCACGTAGCACTCACATCTGTACTCATGATATGCTTTCATGGCTCACATCAACACCATTAACCCAGAAACCCTGGACCCACTACAATTTGCATCCCATCCCAACAGATCTACAGATGACACAATCTATATTGCACTCCACACTGCCATTTCCCACCTGGACACAAGGACACAACACCAATATGAGAAGGCTGTTCATTGACTACAGCTCAGCATTCACCACTATAGAACCCTTCAAGTGCACCACCAAGCTAAGAAACCTGGGACTGAACACCCCCAGGTGGTGCGGATAGGCAACAATACATCCGCCACGCTGACCCTCAACACGGGGTTCCCTCAGGAGTGCAGGCTCAGTCCCCTCCTGTACTCCCTGTTCAACCAAGACTGCGTTGCCGGGCATGACTCCAACACCATCATTAAGTTTACAGACGACACGTGGTGGTAGGCCTGATAAACAACAACAATGAGACAGCCTATAGGGAGGAGGTCAGAGACCTGGTAGTGTGGTGCCAGGACAACAACCTCTCGCTCAATGTGGGCAAGACAATAGGAGCTTATCGTGGACTACAGGAAACAGAGGGCCGAACAGGCTCCCATTAACATCGACAGCGCTTTAGTTGAGTGGGTCGTGATCTTCAAGTTCCTCAGTGCCCACATCACTAAGGACCTATCAACAAACACAATTGTGACAAGGGCACAACAACGCCTCTTCCATTTGGCATGGGCCCTCAGATCCTCAAAACGTTCTACAGCTGCACCAGTCAGAGCATCTTGACTGGCTGCATCACCGCTTGATATGGCAACTGCTCTGCATCCGACCGCAAGGCACTACATAGGGTAGTGCATACAGCCCAGTAGATCACTGGGGCCGAACACCCTGCCATCCAGGACCTCTATACCAGGCGGCGTCAGAGGAAGGCCCAAAGAATTGTCAGTCTCCAGCCACGGAAGTCATGGACTGTTCTCTCTGCTACCGCATGGCAAGTGGTAATGGAGTGCCAAGTCTCTGACCAAAAGGCTCCTGAACAGCTTCTACCCCCAAGCCATAAGGCTGCTGAACAGTTAATCAAATGGCTGCCTGGACTATTTACATTGACCCCCTTTATTTTTTATTTCATTATGACATTTTATTTCCACTGACTCTCTTGCAATTGCTCTATGCACACTCACTTGACTCTACCCACACACTCACACATACTACACTAGCTCACACTCACAAAACACACATACACACATGCATATTGACACCACACACACTCACACATAGACACACTTTCACACTCTTCAGATGTTGCTGCTGTTTATTGTAAGTCCTGATTACCTAGTCACTTTTACCCCTACCTACAGGTACATACTGTATTACCTCAACTACCTCATTCCCCTGCACATTGACTCGGTACTGGCACTCCTTGTATATAGCCTCATTATTGTTTTTATTGTGATGCAGACCCCAACCTTCGTCTCTCCCGAGCCCGTACAGGAGTGGTAGCAATGAGACAAGATAGTAGCTACTAAAACAATTGGATACCATGAAATTGGGGAGAAAACAGGATAAAATTAAAAAATAAAATAAAAAACTCTGCATAGTTGGGAAAGGGCTCTTAAGTAAATATTTCACTGTAAAGTCTATACCTGTTGTATTTTGCACATAAAACCAATAAAATTAGGTTTGATTACAATTATCACAACACGGGTTGTAAAATGGCTGTTTACTCATGCACCGCTTCTGATCCATTCCATATAATATTTATTCCTTTTTGGCTGAATGTAGTAGGCCTGCAATTATGTAAATTAAGCTAAGAAAGCCATAGACAAAAAATGAATTAATGGAACAAATAAAACAAGGCATCACACAGCAGCCTGTGTCTTGCGCTACAATGCTGATCCTGCCTCACTCTATCTTTCTCTCCCTCACTTCTCTGCCCCTATGTTTTGGAATATATTTATTCTGTACAGGCTGCCTTGTTTTCACTCTGTCGTTTAGTATTGTGGCATTGATGCAGCCTCAGTTTTCTCCTATCACAGCCATTAAACTCTGTAACTGTTTTAAAATCACCATTGGCCTCATGGTGAAATCTCTGAGTGGTTTCCTTCCTCTCCGGAAACTCAGTTCGGAAAGACGCCTGTATCTTTGTAGTGACTAGGTGTATTCACATTAATAAGTCACATTTATTTGTAAAGCCCTTTTTACATCTACAGATGTCACAAAGTGCTTATACAGACCCCAGCCTAATATCCCAAAGAGCATGCAATGCAGATGTAGAAGCACGGTGGCTAGGAAAAACTCCCTAGAAAGGAAAGAACCTAGGAAGAAACCTAGAGAGGAACCAAGCTCTGAGGGGTGGCCAGTTCTCTTCTGGCTGTCCTCGGTGGAGATTACATGGCCATTAAGGCCAGATCATTCTTCAAGATGTTCAAACATTCATAGATGACCAGCAGGGTCAAATAATAATCACAGTGGTTATAGAGAGGGTGCCAGCACCTCAGGAGTAAATGTCAGTTGGTTTTTCATAGCAGAGCATTCAGAGGTCGAGACAGCAGGATCCGTAGAGAGATATATAGAGAGAGAAAGAAACAGGTGAACAGCTCAGGGTTACATAGCCGCAAGCAGAACAGCAGAAACTGGATCAGCAGCACTATCAGGTGTACTGGGGACGGGGACAGCCAAGAGTCGTCAGGCCATGTAGTCCTGAGGCATGGTTCTAGGGCTCAGGTTCTCCGGGAGGGGAAAGAGAGAGAGCAATAGATATGGGAGAATTAGAGGGAGCATACTTAAGATCACACAGGACACCAGATAAGACTGGATATTTACACCAGATAGGACAGACTGACCCCAGTGCCCTGGCACATAGGCTATTGCAGCATGGATACTGGAGACTGAGACAGGGAGGGCCCCGTCCGACGATACCCCTGGACAGGGCCAATCAGGCAGGATATAACCCAACCCACTTTGCCAAAGCACAGCTCCCTCACCACCAACAGATCACATCCACAATGAAATTAATAACTTCACCATGCTCAAAGGGATATTCAAGTGGAAATTCACTGCTCGACTGAGGTTCCTTACAGAATATTGTTTGTGTAACCACTGTTATTGCACAAAGAGTCCATGCAACTTATTATGTGACTTGTTTTGCAAATACTCGTGAATTTATTTAGGCTTGCCATGACAAAGGGGTTGAATACTTATTGACTCTAGACATTTCAGCGTTTCATTTTTTATTAATTTGTAAAAATGTGTTGGGGATTAATCAGAATTAGTTGGGAAACATAGATAAGATGTTTTATTTTCATGACATGCTTATGAGTTATTTCTCATAAGAATGTATTTTGTTGTACTATAGTGGTGGCCATTTGCAGTTTATCTGTTCCTCTGTCAGGACTAAGTTGCTTGGGCCGCAGAGAGGGGAGAGGTCAAGGTGTCATCATGTGTAAACATATATTTTAAACCATGTGAAGGGATGATTATTGGGGAACCAATTATCTTTTGGCTCCACTGTGTCTGTGTGCCAGTCACTCCCTACTTTTCCCATCGGGGACAGGAGGATGGCAGTGTCTGGAATCATTCTATGCTCCCTCTCTTGTTGCCCATATCTTGACCTAGAGGCTCACTTTCCTCTCCGTGAGCTTGTCCAGAATTGGTTGTATTTAGGATGGGGTATCTAAAATGACAATTTGATATATATCATTGGGTGGGGGTAATGTCTTGGTACCATTTTGTCCCAAGGACGAGATAAGAGCTTTGTTTAGGAGACCAAACTGAACGATAATTTATAGCCAACTCTGTCTGGCTAGGGGATATTCCTCTCTGAAGTAAAGTCTTTCTTTGTGTAAGTTCCTAAGACCTGTGGTTTGTCATGTCGTCTAGGGAGGGGGTGGATCTTTGCTATAAAGGATCCCAGTTGCCATTATGTTGACGACTCTCAACTTTTCATTAGAGATACTGAACTGTTGAAAGTCAAAATGCTATCGCAAAAGCTTAATTATAATTAAAGGTGAAGATTAAGCATAACTCTGACTGGTGTGTGATTTGCTCTCTCATCATTTGGTAATTAAGGAAATTTCCACGACAAATAACTAAAACATTGTTCCACTTTGACATTATGGGGTATTGTATGTAGGTCAAAATCAGTCTGTAACACAATAAACTGTGAAAAAAGTAACTGTAACTGGGAAGATGGTCTCTGGCTCTTAAATACGCAGAGCTATTCAAAGTCTTGTTGGGCATAATTGTGATGGATGTGCGAGTGGGCCTGGGTGGCAGTGGAGGTGATTGTGTGTGTGTTTGTGCGTGCGTGCATGTGTGGGATGTAGGGGTTCCCACAAAGATCCTCAGCCAGTAAGTTGTTACTCTGAGCTGACAGACATCTAGATTGTCAGAGTGCTCTCTAGAGCTGACAACCAGGCTAGGACCTGTACAGACAGAAAATAAAAAAATCCTCCTCTTGCTAGACACATTCTGAAAACCTTTGTATGGAGGCAAGAGATACAATAAATAGTGTCTAATAACAGCATGCCATAGCTGATTAGTGGAGGCCATATCAACTATCACAGTTCACCACAACCAACACAAGGACAAGCAAACAAAGTCAGGTCAACAACCACCAATCAAAAATATTTATTTTGCAAGGGAACTCATTTTAGGACTACTGTTAAAAGGTCAGCCCTTTGTTAGCAGTTTCTGCAACCCTGAAATAAACTCAGCAAAAAAAGAAACGTCCCCCTTTCAGAACCCTGTCTTTCAAAGATAATTCGTAAAAATGCAAATAACTTCACAGATCTTCATTGTAAAGGGTTTAAACACTGTTTCCCATGCTTGTTCAATAAACCATAAACAATAAATTAATATGCACCTGTGGAACGATCGTTAAGACACTAACAGCTTACAGACGGTTGGCAATTAAGGTCACAGTTATGAAAACTTAGGACACTAAAGAGGCCTTTCTACTGACTCTGTCTGAAAACACCAAAAGAAAGATGGCAAGGGTCCCTGCTCATCTGCGTGAAGGAAGGCATGAGGACTGCAGATGTGGCAAGGGCAATAAATTGCAATGTCCGTACTGTGAGCTGCCTAAGACAGCACTACAGGGAGACAGGATGGACAGCTGATCATCCTCGTAGTGGCAGACCACGTGTAACAACACCTGCACAGGATCGGTACATCCGAACATCACACGGACAGGTACAGGATGGCAACAACAATTGCCTGAGTTATACCAGGAATGCACAATCCCTTCATCAGTGCTCAGACTGTCTGCAATAGGCTGAGAGAGGCTGGACTGAAGGCTTGTATGCCTGTTGTAAGGCAGGTCCTCACCAGACATCACCGGCAACAACGTCGCCTATGGGCACAACCCCTCCGTCGCTGGACCAGACAGAACTGGCAAAAAGTGTTCTTC
The DNA here is from genome assembly GCF_057628025.1 of Oncorhynchus mykiss. Taxonomy (NCBI): domain Eukaryota; kingdom Metazoa; phylum Chordata; class Actinopteri; order Salmoniformes; family Salmonidae; genus Oncorhynchus; species Oncorhynchus mykiss. The sequence goes on from NC_143027.1 coordinate 26,809,725, forward strand.
ACGGACGAGTCGCGGTTTTGTCTCATCAGGGGTGATGGTCGGTTTCCCGTTTATCATCGAAGGAATGAGCGTTACACCGAGGCCTGTACTATGGAGCGAGATCGATTTGGAGGTGGAGGGTCCGTCATGGTCTGGGGTGGTGTGTCACAGCATCATCGGACTGAGTTTGTTGTCATTGCAGGCAATCTCAACGCTGTGCGTTACAGGGAAGACATCCTCCTCCCAAATGTGGTACCCTTCCTGAAGGCTCATCCTGACATGACCCTCCAGCATGACAATGCCACCAGCCATAGTGCTCGTTCTGTGCGTGATGTCCAGCAAGACAGGAATGTCAGTGTTCGACCATGGCCAGCGAAGATCCCGGAGGGTAAGGGCTAGGGCCATTTCCCCCAGAAATGTCTGGGAACTTACAGGTGCTTTGGTGGAAGAGTGGGGTCACATCTCACAGCAAGAACTGGCAAATCTGATGCAGTCCATGAGGAGGAGATGCACTACAGTGCAGCTGGCTGCCACACCAGATACTAACTTTTACTTTTGATTTTGACCCCCCTTTGTTCAGGGACACATTATTCCATTTATGTTAGTCACATGATTGTGGAGCTTGTTCAGTTTATGTTTCAGTTGTTGAAAACAATTACCCAACTTCAACCCAGTTGAGATGGTTTGGGATGATTTAGACTGCAGAGTGAAGGAAAAGCAACTAACAAGTGCTCAGCAGATGTGGGAACTCTATTGAGACTGTTGGATAAGCATTCCAGGTGAATCTGGTTGAGAGAGTGCCAAGAGTATGCAAAGCTGTCATCAAGGCAAAGGGTGGCTACTTTGAAGAATCTAAAATATTACATATATTTCCCTGTTCCTGATGGTTCCGTTTTACCACTGTTGTTTTCACAGTATATTCTACTACTTGGTGATGTCATTCGGAAACACAATGTCAACTTTCACTGCTATGCAGATTACACACAGCTGTACATTTAGATTAAACATGGTGAAGCCCCAAAATTGCCTACCTTGTTAGCCTGTGTTTCATACAAAAGGAAGTAGAACTCGGATAAAACAGAGATGCTAGTTTTAGGTCCCAAGAAACAAAGAGATCTGCTGTTGGATCTGACAATTCATCTTGATGGTTGTACAGTAGTCATCTCAAATAAAACTGCGAAGGACGTCTGTGTACTCTGGAACCCGTATCTCTCTTTTGACTAACATTATATTTCAAGGAGAGCTATATTTCAAGGAAAGCTTTTTTTTCCATCTTTGTAACATTGCAAAAACCATAAAACTGTTTGTCCAAAAATGATGCAGAAAAGAAAATCCATGCTTTTGTCCCTTCTAGATTAGACTACTGCAATGCTCTACTCTCCGGCTATCCGGTTAAAGGACTAAATAAACTTAGAATCTTGACTAGAACCCCAAAATGTGATCATATTACTCCAGTGCTAGCCTCTCTACACTGGCTTCCTGTTAAGGCTAGGGCTGATTTCATGGTTTTACTGCTAATCTACAAAGCCTTACATGGGCTTGCACCTACCTATCTCTCCGATTTGGTCCTCCTGTACATACCTACACGTACACTATGGTCACAAGACGCAGGTCTCCTTTGAATTTCTAAGCAAACAGCTGGAGGCAGAGCTTTCTCCCATAGAGCTCCATTTTTATGGAATGGTCCATGTGAGAGGCGCAGACTCTGAACAGCAGGTCACTGGAGAGACGAACCGCCATTGCTGTCTCTACCTATGCTCTTCCATGCTGTCCTAGTACTCTTCCAGGGGTGCATCACTTGAGTGGGTTGAGTCACTGACATGAACTTCCTGTCTGGTTTTGCGGTCCTTCGGGCTTGTGCAGTGGAGGAGATCTTTGTGGGCTATACTCAGTGTCATGACGTTGCCCTGTTGGTGAGGTTCATGACCCTCATAAATACCTTTCCCCCTTTCCTCTCTACTCTACAGATGTGACTCTTGGAAAGCCCTTTGTTAACATAGAGAGAGTCTGTTAACATCAAAAGGGTGGTGAACAGAACCATATTTCGGTAATCCAACCAGTTGAAAATATGCGTCGGTACTTAAAGAATATGATGTCAGATCAGTTGTCATCTGAGACATTATTACTGATGATAGGATGACATAAATTGTATCTTGGAAATTCTACACATTCTAGTTATCATATTCACATGGAATTGTTGTGCAATTTAAATGTTTAAATATTAAACTATTTGTGAGAAGATTAAATGTAGTTTTAGCTTCTAAATGAGAGAATTGTTTCCATAAGGCAAATTCTGGTCACTCCGTGTCCCCGCCCAAGTGAACAGACATTGGTTGTAAACTATGAAACACGCCCTTCTCTCCCCACTACATATACATATAACGAAATTAACATTGGTGTTCCCGAGGACATGAGGACGACGGTCCATATGTTAAAAGGGCTAATATCAAACTACAGGACTAAGCCAACTTCAGTGTGAGCTTAAAGTATGGCAACTTGGTATGAACTTTGAACTCTTATTCACTAAATAAGGGATACCTCCTAGCCGTTGAGTGAGCAGTAGCAGCTGTAAACGTGGGATAGGAAAGGACGGACAAAGTATCTCTTCTACCAAACACACAACGCTACTACAACACATTCGTTCTACCAGACATTCTGCAGAGGACAGGAAGATCTCTGTTGGGCAAAACGGCCTTCCATCTACGACCAACCTATTGAAGCACTGCTCAGAGTAAATATTTCTTGCATTTTCGTTTTCCAAATGGGCGGTTATTTAGAATGCATAAGATTCTGTATTTACGATAGCATAGCTTTACAAGGTCCGATCAGAGACCAAATTCCTTTGTTCCTCAGTCTTCCCACGCTTTCATTCACAACACAGCCCCCTTTATTTGTGCAACCAGCCGTCATATCTGTTCCGTCCATTAGGGACGTTTTCTTTTATGACAAAGTTAGTAATCAATGTATGACCCATCCTTTGTATGTGTAATTCTGTGTGATTGTTTAGGTATTTAGTAAATAAATAATTAAACCAAATGTTGTATTGCTGATTCAACTTGTTAGCCAGGGTTTGTGAAGATAACCAAGAATTCTACGACTTCAGATGAGACTGAATAAGGTGACGATTAAGAATTGACCGCTATTGATGTAAAAGATTACCAGGTCTTTAAGAGTTTATTCGGAAGATAACAGCTCTATAAACATTATTTTGTGGTGCCTAGACTTTCTACTTGGCAGACATACGCCCCCTTTGGAGAGATTGGGTACCCCTAGTAAACTGGAAAAAAAATCTTTCAAAAATTGTTAATATATGCAAATAAAAATTATTATTGGATAGAAAACACTCTAAAGATTCTAAAACCGTTGGAATTATGTCTGTAAGTATAGCAGAACTCACAGGGCAGGCATTCTTCCAAACTAGTTTTTGTGGCCATGAAAGTTGGAGCAACTTTGACGTCATGGCCCCCACCCTTCCCAACCAGCTATGATTCTGCGGACACTTTCTATCTCTTCCGCTAGATGTCCTCTTTCATTAGAGCTTCAAACCGTTCAAATCGCGCGAGAATTGACCCTATGGGAGTGAAATTAGTGCGTGCCATGAGAGAATAGGCTGTGCGTATGGGCGCGAATTGGTCACAGCCATTCCTTTGTTTCCAGCACTGAAGAGAAGGGCAGACGATGGCCGATTGAATTGAAGTTTGTTTTGCACGTCTAAAACATCATAAAGCTTGCTTCTGCACTTAGTTTGACCTGTTTAGTCGACATATAATGTGTAATTTTGAAGTTTTGATGCGCAACTTATCCGGACCAGAGGACGTTTTGGGTGCATTTCAGCTGATGTTATTAGCAGTAGCTAATACAAAGACGCAAGACTTGAAACCAAACGATGTATTGGGTAAGTATGAAGCCTTCCAGAACATTCTGAACGAAGACCATCGAAGGTAAGGGAATATTTATGCTTAAATCTGTGTTTCTGTTGACTCCAACATTACGTGGAAATGTAGCTTGGAACTGAGCGCTGTCTCGGCATATGGAATAGTGTGCGATTTCTGTAACGTTAAAAATAAATCTAACACAGCGGTTGCATAAAGAAGCAGTGTATCTTTCTAACTATATGTAGAACATGTATATTTAGTCAAAGTTTATGATGTCTATTTACGTTATCTTGCCGCGCTACATAGATTTCCTGCGGGCATTTTTGAGTAATTTCTGAAGGTGAACTCACTGTAAATGGACATTTATGGATATAAATGGCATATTATTGAAAAAAAAAAATATGTACTGTGTAATATGTCATATTACTGTCATCTGATGAAGATTTTCAAAAGGTTAGTGAGCGATTTATTTTTTAATCCTGCGTTTGTTGATTGCATGTTTTGGCTATTGAAATGAGCTGTGTCTGGTGGTGGTTTTACATATATATGTGCTATGTTTTCGCCGTAAAACATTTTAGAAATCTGACTTGCTGGCTAAATGAACAAGATGTTTATCTTTCATTTGAGCTATTGGACTTGTTAATGTGTGGAGGTTAAATATTTTTAAGAATATTTTTGCGTTCCATGCGCCACCGTTTCAGCTGCACGTGGGAGGGTTGATTCCCAATTGGGAACCAGTATCGTAGACAGGTTAATTACATGTACATGATTAGTTCAATCAGGTAATATTAATTACAGAGAAATAATTTTATAGAATAGCATGTCATATCACTTAATCCGGCATAGCAAAGACACGACATCAGCCTTGTCTCAGGATAGTAAGTTGGTGGTCTGTTGATATCCCTCTAGTGGTGTGGAGGCTGTGCTTTGGCGAAGTGGGTGGGGTTATATCCTGCCTGGTTGGCCCTAGGCCAGGGGTATCGTCGGACGGGGGCCATAGTCCCCCCCGTCTAATCCTCCAGTATCTGGAATAGGGTCAGTGTGTTATATCTGGTGTAATTCTCCTGTCTTATCTGGTGTCCTGTGTGAATTAAGTATGCTCCCCCTAATTCTCTCTCTCCCTCCCGGAGGACCGGAGCCCTAGGACCATGCCTCAGGACTATCTGGCCTGTTGACTCCTGGCTGTCTCCAGTCCACCTGCTTGTGCTGCTGCTCCAGTTTCAACTGTTCTGCCTACGGATACGGAACTCAGACCTGTTCACCGGACGTGCCACATTATCCTGGACCTGCTGATTTTGACTTTCTCTCTTTACCGCACCTGCTGTCTAGACCTCTGAATGCTCAGCTATGAAAACTGACATTTACTCCTGAGGTGCTGACCATCTGCACCCTGAACAACCACTGTGATTATTATTTGACCTTGCTGGTCATCTATGAGTGTTTGAACATCTTGAAGAACAATCTGGCCTTAATGGCCATGTACTCTTATAATCTCTTATCTGTTTGGGGTTTTAAGCTGGGTTTCTGTATAGCGCTTTGTGACATCTGCTGATGTAAAAAGGGCTTTATAAATACATTTGATTGATTGACAGCAGTAGATATATATAGGATAATCCTTGACTAGAACACAGCATATACATACAGTATAAAGTGGGTAAAACAGTATGTAAAGATGATTAAAGTGACCAGTGTTTGATGACTATGCACACAGGGTAGCAGTCTCTAAGGTGCAGGATAGAGTACCAGCTGGTAGCTGGTGTCACGACTTCCGCCGAAGTCGGTGTCATGGCTTCCGCCGAAGTCGGTCCCTCTCCTTGTTCGGGCGTTCAGCGGTCGACGTCACCGTCCTTCTAGCCATCGCCGATCCACTTTTCATTTTCCATTTGTTTTGTTTCAATTCCCCAATTACTTGTTCATTATTTTACCCTCTGTTCCCCCATGTTTGTTTGTGAATAATTGTTTGTATGTAATACGGTCCGTTATGTGGGCTCGCTTTATTGTATTGTATTTGTCTATTTTGAGTAAATTACGTTTATTTACTCATATCTGCTGTCCTGCGCCTGACTCCTCTACACAAGCTACACACAGACCTCATTACAGCTGGCTAGTAGCAGTGACTAAGTTCAGAAAAGGGTACTGGGCGGAGGCCGGCTGGTGGTGACTATTTAACAGTCTGATGGCCTGGAGATCACTGTTTTTCAGTCTCTCGGTCCCAGCTTTGAGGCACGTGTACTACTGTCTCTGACTTCTAAAAGGGTAAACAGTCTGTGGCTCGGGTGGCTGAGGTCCTTGATGATCTGCTTGGCCTTCCTGTGACACCGGGTGCTGTAGATGTCCTGGTGGGCATGCAGTGGGGCATTAATCATAACATAATTTGCACAATGTTCTTAGCAGAGAGGAGAAGAGGGGTTGTAGCCTATAATCTGTGACCAACATTTGCAATCTATTCCATTCTATAATTAAGATTAACAGTATGTCTGCGAGCTGGCAAAATATGATCGATGGAGATCCTTCTAGTGGTTTCCCTCTATTGTGACTCTGATTAGGTGACCCATGATAGATTCTGAGCCACAAAAAAAGAAGGGAAAAAATCCTGGATTTCCGCAAGTCATAAATTGCCCTCTGTCAGGAAAATGTAAATCAATGTAGCGAGCTCAGATTGATGGGGCATTTTCTGGCTGAGCACACTTTTATTTCAGGCTCTGGAAATCACATCCAATGCCACAGTTAAAGAAGCAAGAGACCCAGAAGTACAGCATAAAAAAATGGATGTGTTAAATATATGTTAAAGATACAACCATATAGATATTATCTTAATGGCTTTCTTTGTGATTCTTGATTTACAGTGCAGTGTGCAAATTCATGGGTTTCAAGAATCCACATCCACAGTGATTATGTTCTGTTGATGGAGCCTATGTCCCAAACTACCTGGGGGTGAGATTGTAACATTATCCATTTCCTGCATGAAGTTCATTGTGATGCAAGAGCAGCCCTTGGAAAACAAACTGCGCCTTGGTAGAAAGGCAGAACAGTGATGTGCCTGCTGCAGGGACATGACAGCTACAGTCTCTCCATCCATAAATCCCCTTGACTCCACAGGGCACAGTCACACCTGTGTATTAGCCTGAAAGAGAGACAGCTGAATGAAATCTGTGCCATCTTGAAAAGACAGTGGGTGAACTGGGACAGGGTGAAGCACTGTAGACCTTTATCATCAACAGCCTGTTTGTTATGTTTCCTGTCTTTATGAGTGTGAGGGGTGCTGGGGATGGTGGGCTTATACAATATGTGCTATGGTACATGGAGCCCTTCTATCTGCCACTAGTGACTAGAACCATGGTTTAAACATTCTGCAACTATTAGTATCATCTGAGATATTTAAGAGAAAACAATGAAGTTACTGTACTACATTTTACCATTAGAAGCACTTTAGCTTCCAACATTTTTGGGGGGATAAAGAGTAAAAAAAAACACAGACCTTTTGTTATTAGTAAAACTATTATTTTTTAACAGTTTTTTAAAATCAATTTTCATTTGCCACATTCTTTGTAAACAACAGGTGTAGACTAGCAGTGAAATCCTTTTCCAACAATGCAGAGTTAAAGATCAAATATTAAAATAAAATAGTGACACGAGGAATAAATAGACAGTGAATAACGAATAACAATAACGAGTAAAAAATAACATGACTATATACAGGGAATACCAAGGGTAAGATGTAATTGAGGTAGTTATATACACATAGGTAGGGGAAAAGTGACTAGGCAACAGGATATACACTGAGTGTACAAAACATTAGGAACACTTTCCATGATAGACTGACCAGGTGAAACCAGGTGAAAGCTATGATCCCTTATTGATGTCACTTGTTAAATCCACCTCAATCAGTGTAGATGAACTGTAGGTCCTGGATGTCAGGAAGCTCGGGCCCAGTTATGTTCAGGGCCGTACTCACCACCCTCTGTAGAGCCTTGCGGTCGGGTGCCTTGCGGTTGCCGTACCAAGCGGTAATGTAGCCAATCAAGATGCTCTCAATGGTGCAGCTGTATAACCTTTTGAGGATCTGAGGACTCACGCCAAACCTCCTGAGGGGAAAAAGGCGCTGTCGTACCCTATTCACAGCCACACAGTCGTAAGTGACAAGGAGTACAGCAGGGTACTAAGCACACACCCCTGAGGGCCACCCATGTTGATGGCAGATGTGGCGGATGTGTTGTTGGTGGATGTGTTGTTGCCTACTTTCACCCCTTGCGGGCAGCCCGTCAGGAAGTCCAGGATCCAGTTGTTCAGTCCCAGAGTCCTGAGCTTGGTTATGAACTTGGATGGGACTATGGTGTTGAATGCTGAGCTGTAGTCATTGAACAGCATTCTTACATAGGTATTAATTTTGTCCAGGGGGGTGACGGCAGTGTGGAGTGCAATAGAGATTGCATCATCTGTTGGTGCGGTATCCAAATTGGAGTGGGTCCAGTGTGTCTGGGATGATGATGTTGATGTGAGCCATGACCAGCCTTTCAAAGCATTTCATGGCTATGGATATGAGTATTTGTGTAAGGGGACTGGTACTACACTAGGCACTCTGGCCTGAAATTATTATGTGTTTCATAATTAATGGACATGTAGGGGGCCGATACATTTTACGCAAGGGAAAATCAAGTCTGAAATTTCAAAGTGGAAATTACAAACTTAAACTTAAATACACTTCAATATTTACATTTCCTACATTGTAAGAAAGTTCTCCTGCAACAGGGGGAACAAATCCTACGTCTGTTATTGGGATAATGAGATATCATTGCAGACATGTTTATTTTGATAACATCTATTTATAATCACATTAACAGAACCCATCAGAATATGTACGATTTACATACTGTACCCTGTTATGACCAGTGCTTATTTTGTCAATCGGGAGGTGCCGGAATAAAAAGTGAGCTGGAGAGGGGGGTGACCTACTGTAGGGAGCTCCCAGGTACCGGAACACAGCAGATAGGAAAAACTTAATAATAAAGCATTACATGCATATCATCGCATTTGCGTAGTGACATACATGTGGAACATTTGTAGTAGCTTAGGGTGAGGGAAAAATGTGGCCTTTTAAAAACACATTTCATGCAATTCTGCATCATTTTACATGACTGGAGACTTTGGCTGAATTTTTTTAACACCGTACAATTGATCGAAATGACAGTCTACTTTGACACTGACAAACTGAGAATCTGAGATCAATAATAATGACCTTGTCTTGAATCAGACATTTCTCAGCCCTGACGTACAGGTCGTGCTCCAACAGTCGACCAAGCACCTTGCGCACCAGGGACACATGCCTGGAGCGTGTAGCGGAGTATATCAGAATGTCGTTGATATACACCACCACACCCTGCCCGTGCAGGTCCCGGAAAATCTTGTCTACAAAGGATTGGAAGACTGATGGAGCATTCATCAACCCGTACGGCATGACGAGGTACTCATAGTGCCCAGATGTGGTACTAAATGTCGTCTTCCACTCACCCCCCTCCCGGATATGCACTAGATTGTAAGCGCTCCTGAGATCCAATTTTGTGAAGAAGCGTGCATTGACTCAATCGCACTGGCTATGAGAGGCGGCTATGAGAGGCAGCGGGTAACTGTACCGCACAGTGATCTGATTGATACCTCGATAGTCAATACACGGGCGTAAACCACCGTCCTTCTTTTTCATCACAAAAAAATTAACTCGAGGAGGCAGGTGAAGTGGAAGGCTAACTGTATCCCTGCCCCAGAGATTCGGAGACATATGTTTCCATAGCCGCCGTCTCCTCCTGTGACAGAGGATACACGTGACTCCTGGGAAGTGCTGCGTCTACCAGGAGATTTATCGCACAATCCCCCCGTCAATGGGGTGGTAGTTGAGTCACCTTCTTCTTACAGAAGGACCTGGTCTGGACTCTCCACTGTAGTAGCACCGATGGAAACACCTACACACCTCCCTAAGCACTTCCGTGACCATCCCTTGAGAGCCCTCTGTTGCAACGAAATAGTGGGGTCATGATAGGCCAACTAGGGAAGGCCCAACACCACAGGAAATGCAGGAGAATCAATCAGGAAGAGACTAATTCTCTCCTCATGACCCTCCTGCGTTATCATACATAGTGGAGCAGTGGCCTCCCTAATCAGCCCCGACCCTAAAGGACGACTATCTAAGGCATGTACAGGGAAGGGCACATCAACAGGAACAATAGGGATCCCAAATGTAAGTGGAAATGAACGGTCAATAAAGTTCCTGTATCTACTAGCGCCTTATGCTGGGACTGCGGAGAAAACTCAGGAAATTCTATACACACACACACATGTGCGCAACAGGGAGCTCTGGGTGAGTCGGGTGCCTACTCACCTGGGATGATCTACCAGTGCCCTGCCTGCTGCCTCGACTTCCTGGGGAACATGTGGTGCAGGAGATGGCCCCCCCTCCGGTCACCCTCAGAGCAGCACCTCCGAGCTCCATAGGTGTAAGATCGGAGGTGCTGGGGGATGGAATGGACGGGCCCGATCCGGACGTCCGCGGTCGCCAACAGGTTATCCAGCCGGATGTATAAGTCCACCAGCTGGTCGAGGGTAAGGGTGGTGTCCCTGCATGCCAGCTCCCGACGAACGTCCTCCCGTAGACTACACCAGTAATGGTCGATCAGGGCCCTTTCATTCCATCCCGCGCTGGCGGCCAGGGTCCTGAAGTCCAGTGCAAAGTCTTGTGCTCTCCTCATCCTCTGTCTAAGGTGGAACAAGCGTTCCCCCGCCGCTCTCCCCTCAGGTGGATGATCGAAGACCGCCCGAAAGCGGCATGTGAACTCCTCATAGTGGACCAACCCTGCGCCTTCTCTTCCCCATATGGCGTTGGCACACTCAAGTGCTTTCCCCGACAGACAGGAGATGAGGACGGACATGCTCTCGTGTCCCGAGGGAGCCGGGTGGACGGTCGGCAGGTAGAGTAGGAACTGGAGTAGGAACCCCTGGCACCCGGCAGCCGTCCCATCATATGCCCTCGGGAGCGAGAGCCGAATCCCACTGGGTCCAGGTGACAGAGGGGTGGACAGCGGTGTGGGTTGGGGTGACGTTGATGGGGGTGTAGGAAAACCCCCTCTCTCCCATCTCTCCATGGTGTGCAGCATGCGATCCATGGATGTGCCAAGATTTTGTAGCATTGTCACGTGCTGCTGGAAGCGCTCGTCCACAGGTAACGGAGGACTGGGTGCAACTGCTGACTCCATAATTTGGATGCGTGTTTCTGTTAAGAGTCCATGTGCAGCAGGTGGGACAGAGTCAGGCGCAAGACACAGAGAATGAGTAATAACGGACTTACTCAACAAAACAACAAAATATTCCACACAGGGAAAATATACCAACCAGCTCACAAATATAAGTGACTGCTTAACACAGAACAAACACGCACAAAACCATGGGGGGAAACAGAGGGTAAAATAAGGAACATAATTATGGGAATAGAAACTAGGTGTGTACAATGAAGACAAAACAAATGGAAAATGAAAAGTGGATCGGTGGCGGCTATAAAACCAGTGACGTCGACCGCTGAACGCCGCCCGAACAAGGAGAGGGACCAACTTCGGCGGAAGTCGTGACATGCTGGTGATGGCTGATGTGTTGTTCTTGCCAAAAGCCTATATTTCTCTCTTGTTTACTTAGTAAAACAATATTTGGAAGTTAATCAAATATTTTGGTAGCCGACAGCAGACAGATTAGGGTCCTCCCTTTTAGCAAGAGCCATTTGCTTTCCAACCTGTGTTTTCTTGCGTTTGTATATGAAATATTGGTTAAGGCCTGTTTTGTATGCATGCTGTTCACTGACAAATTTTCCTCGTGTTCCCGACTGTAGGCTATACCTTGTTATTAGGCTACACACAATCCACAGTTATTTTTTAAAAGAAGCTATTGATCCTATGTGGCTACATTTTAGGCCTTGTCATGGTGTTGTCGGCTATTCTGAATTATTTGATTTCTTTCTGAACAGACAGCACTAATTCTATGACTTTGGCAAATTAATTCAAATTCATCAGGGGTGTTGCAGCTCCTCCAGAAACCTTTGCGCGGCTATGATTCTGTAAGGAAAAAAATATGAAGTGCAATGCTGGAGAGACGAGAGTTGCAGGCTCATAGAAAGTTCATTTCATTCAGTTTCTGTAAGAGATACAGGCGTGCTTCTCACACGGCCACGACAATTAACGAAGAGGCAACTCTAATGAACTTTGACCGCTTATCTAATTTTTACATTGCAAAAAGTGACAATTAATTTTCATGCCGCCTGGCCAAATAGGTTCTGGAGTGAAACAGTCCAAAATGGAGAGGTGCCGGATCAAATTAAGCATTAGTAATGACCAGGTGTTGGTGGGCTACACTGGTCTTTTCCTCCTATTGTGTGTTGGGTGTAAAGGGAAGAGGTTAATGTGGGTATATGAAACAGCTCATTTGTTTCACCCATTGCTTCTGTTTTCCAGTTCACTCTGGCATCGCCGTCCTCTCTGTCTCTCTCCCTCTCTCTCTTGCTCCATTTCTCTCTCTCTCTCCATTTCTCTCTCTCTCCATTTCTCTCTCTCTCTCTCAGGCTTTTCTCTTTACATCTTATACAATAATTCACTGTTTTAATCTTTTTCTTGGCAATGAGTGTGTTGTATTGCCTAGTAACCTCTTTTGCACTACAGATGTCATATCTCTCTATAGCACAACCCAAATGTATCTTGTTTTTAAAATACTAATCCTCTCTTAAATGCATGCATACACCACCATTATAAAATGTAAAATGTTGATAGTAGTATCCAGGCTCACAGACCTGACTCACTAAAACAATAGACCTACTTGTGGACGATAGTGCTGTGAGGTCTGAGAAGAAGCTGAATGCAGCATGAAATAATATAAACTATTAATGACAGGTGGATAGGACCTACTCCTCCAACTCCCTGTTTAATAAAACCAATCAACACCTGCCTCTAACTAGTAGCTAGACAAGTTGCACTGGGAAATCTGCTACCTAGCAGGGAAAAAGCAGAAAATAATCTGTCCAACAAGTGATCCGGCATTATTTAGAGTTTCATTTCCCAGGTTCAGTTCAATGCCAAATTGGATCAAGTTCAATTCTGGTGAATTGGCTTGTGAAAACAAATGGAAGGAATATTTTTCACATTGTTAAACACATACTGAGTCTATTTATCATCATGACAAGGACGTGCCTCTGTTCACATGAGTGCCAAGAAAACCACGTGCAGGGCTAAGCAACAACACAATACATGCTTAGCAAAAGAGCTGTTTAACATAATTTATTTTGTATTTTCAACACTAAACCTGGCATTAATGAAGACGGATTCAGAAAGCATTTAAATAGCAGCATTAAGTTTGCATTAAGCTGCCTCTTCATGTGTCAGCTTTTTGAGTAAAAATAGCAGCAAAAACGGCCCTGTCCACAGCCTGTAATTTTACATCTGATTGTTTACCAGGGGATGTTACATTGAGAGCCATGTATTTTGAAAATGATTGCTCTCTTCCCACAATCACTGATATCTTTCATTGAAGCATCATGAGTATTGACTTTAATTTTCTTTCAAGAGCTTAGTATCGATCACAGAGAATATGTGCCTACTTTTCCAATGATTCACTTCTTATAGAACTGTCCTTACTCAGCCCATAACATTTGCAGATTCAAGGCAAATCTAAAGTTCTTATTGGATTTAGAGATGAACATTTAATCTCATAAATTCAGACGTCCACAGGGCAATTGTTTATAATTATTAGATATTTTTTTTAAAGAAAGTATTTTCAATTAGATGCATTTTTTTGCTTCAAGTCTTTAGAGTGCTTACTGTGGGGATATGTCCATGCCTAAATCCACATTGAGCCCAGACAGTGATTATAATAATATTAAGTATATTTTTGTATATAATGCTGGCAGTTGTGCATCTGCTCTACTTGCAGCCAAATCCCTTTTCATGAGAACTCATAAGGGGTGCTGACTCATAAGGGGTGCTGACGGGTATGTTTTGAAGATGTTTATATACAGTACCAGTCAAAAGTTTGGACACACCTACTCATTCAAGGGTTTTTCTTTATTTTGACTATTTTCTACATTGTAGAATAATAGTGAAGACTTCAAAACTATTAAATAACACATATGGAGTAACCAAAAAAGTGTTAGAAAAATGTGCCTTGATGACAGCATTGCACACTCTTGGCATTCTCTCAACCAGCTTCATGAGGAATGCTTTTCCAACATATGCTGAGCACTTGTTGGCTGCTTTTCCATCACTCTGCGGTCCAACTCATCCCAAAACCATCTTAATTGGGTTGAGGTCGGGTGACTGTGGAGGCCAGGTCATCTGATGCAGGACTCCATCACACTCCTTCTTGGTCAAATATCCCTTACACAGCCTGGAGCTGTGTTTTGGGTCATTTTCCTATTGAAAAACAAATTATTGTCCCAATATGCGCAACCAAGATAGGATGGCCTATCACTGCAGAATGCTGTGGTAGCCATGCTGGTTAAATGTGCCTTGAATTCTAAGTAAATCACAGACAGTGTCACCACCAAAGCACCCACACACCATCACACCTCCTCCTCCATGCTTTACAGTGGGAAGCACACAAATGCAGAGATCATCCGTTCACCTACTCTACGTCTCACAAAGACACAGCGGTTGAAACCAAAAATCTAAAATATGGACTCATCAAAGGACATATTTCCACAGGTCTAATGTCCATTGCTCATGTTTATTGGCCTAAGCAAGTCTCTTCTTATTATTGGTGTCCTTTAGTAGTGGTTTCTTTGCAGCAATTAGACCATGAAGGCGTGATTCACGCAATCTCCTCCGAACAGTTGATGTTGAGATGCGTCTGTTACGTGAACTCTGTGAAGTATTTATTTGGGCTGCAATTTCTGAGGCTGGTAACTCTAATAAACTCCTCCTCTGCATCAGATGTATCTCTGGGTCTTCCTTTCCTGTGGCGGTTCTCATGAGAGCCAGTTTCTTCGTAGAGCTTGATGGTTTTGAAGAAACTTTCAAAGTTCTTGAAATGTTCCGCATGGACTGACCTCTGTCATCATGAAGTGCTTTGAGACTACAGTAGTCAATGATCATATCACCTCTACCTTACCTGCCACCCTAGACCCACTCCAATTTCCTTACCGCCCCAATAGATCCACAGACGATGCAATTGCCATCACTCCGCACACTGCCCTATCCCATCTGGACAAGAGGAATACCTATGTAAGAATGCTGTTTATTGACTATAGCTCAGCATTCAACACCATAGTACCCTCCAAGCTCATCATTAAGCTTGAGGCCTTTAGTCTGAACCCCGCCCTGTGCAACAGGGTCCTGGACTTCCTGACGTGCCACCCCCAGGTGGTGAAGGTAGGAAACAACACCTCCACTTTGCTGATCCTCAACACTGGGGCCCTACAAGGATGCGTGTTCAGCCCCCTCCTGTACTCCCTGTTCACCCATGAATGCGTTTCCAGGCACACCCCCAACTCAATCATCAAATTTGCAGATGACACAACAGTTGTAGGCCTGATTACCAACAATGACGAGATAGTCTACAGGGAGGAGGTGAAGGCCCTGGGAGTGTGGTTCCAGGGAAAAAAACTCAACCAACATCAACAAAACAAAGGAACTGATCGGAAACAGCAGAGGGAGCACCCCCTATCCAAAATTGACGGGACTGGAGTGGAGAAGTTTGAAAGCTTCGAGTTCCTCGGCGTACACATCACTGATGGTGGTGAAGACAGCGCCTCTTTAAACTCCGGAGGCTGAAGCAATTTGCTTGGCACCTAAAACCCTCACAAACATTTACAGATGCACAATTCTCCAGATGGTGGTGCGGTCTGCCCAACGCATCACCGGGGGCAAACTACCTGCCCTCCAGGAAACCTACTGTACCCGATGTCACAGGAAGGCCAAACAGATCATCAAGGACAACAACCACTTGAGCCACTGCCTGTTCACCCCGCTAACATCCAGAAGGCGAGGCCAGTACAGGTGCATCAAAGCTGGAACCGAGAGACAGCTTCTATCTCAAGGCCATCAGACTGTTAAATAGCCATCACTTGCCGGCTTCCACCCTGCACTTTAGAGGCTGCTGCCCTTTATACATAGACTTGGAATCACTGGCCAATTTAATAATGGAACACTAGTCACCTTAATAATGCTTAACATTATTAACATACTGCTTTACTCATCTCATATATATATATATTGCGTTTTTCCTATTTTGTTGCATATATATACAGTGCCTTGCGAAAGTATTCACCCCATTTGCGTTTTTCCTATTTTGTTGCAATACAACCGGGAATTTAAATAGATTTTTATTTGGATTTCATGTAATGGACTTACACAAAAGTCCAAATTGGTGAAGTGAAATGAAAAAAAAGAACTAAATGAAGCTCTTAATAAAATCTGGTGCAACCAATTACCTTCAGAAGTCACATAGTTAGTTTAATAAAGTCCATCTGTGTGCAATCTAAGTGTCACATGATCTGTCACATGATCTCAGTTCTGAAAAGCCCCAAGGTCTGCAACACCACTAAGCAAGGGGCACCACCAAGCAAGTAGCACTATTAAGACCAAGGAGCTCTCCAAATAGGTCAGGGACAAAGTTGTGGAGAAGTACAGATCAGGGTTGGGTTATAAAAAAATATCAGAAACTTTGAACATCCCACGGAGCACCATTAAATCCATTATTAAAAATGGAAAGAATATGGCAACACAACAAACCTGCCAAGAGAGGGCCACCCATCAAAAGTCACAGACCAGGCAAGGAGGGTATTAATCAGAGAGGCAACAAAGAGACCAAAGATAACCCTGAAGGAGCTGCAAAGCTCCACAGCGGAGAATGGAGTATCTGTCCATAGTATCTGTCCACCACCTGTACACTCCACAGAGCTGGGCTTTACGGAAGAGTGTCCAGAAAAAAATAAGCAAACATGTTTGGTGTTCACTCAAAGGCATGTGGGAGATGAGACATGTGGGAGATGAGACTAAAAATGGTTGGCCATCAAGGAAAACAATATGTCTTGCACAGACTCTACACCTCCCATCACCCCGAGAACACCATCCCCACAGTGAAGCATGGTGGTGGCAGCATCATGCTGTGAGGATATTTTTCCATTGGCAGGCACTGGGAAACTGGTCAGAATTGAAGGAATGATGGATGGCACTAAATACAGGGAAATTCTTGAGGGAAACCTGTTTCAGTCTTCCAGAAATTTGAGACTGGGATGGAGGTTCACCTTCCAGCATACTGCTAAAGCAACATTTGAGTGGTTTAAGGGGAAACATTTAAATGTCTTGGACTGTCTTATACTGTATCTTCAACGTGGTACTTCCACAAGCCACTGTATTACCTTCATTTAACTAGGCAATTCAGTTAAGAACAAATTCTTAATTTACAATGACGGCATACCATGACCAAACCCTACCCTAACCCGAACGACGCTGGGCCAATTGTCACCCACCCTATGGGACTCCTGATCAACACCGGTTGTGATACAGCCCGGGATCGAGTCTATGGTGATGCCTCTAGCACTGAGATGCAGTGCCTTAGACCGCTGTGCACTCGGGAGCCCAAAAGTATATACTGTATTCTATTCAACTGTATTTATTATTTTACTTTTAGATTTGTGTGTATTGTTGTGAATTGTTAGATACTACTGCACGAGCTAGGAACACAAGGATTTCGCTACACCCACAATAACATCTGCTAAATATGTGTATGTGACCAATACGATTTGATTTGTACTTTGCTCCGTTCATCTTTCCCTCGATCCTGACTAGTTTCCCAGTCCCTGCCGCTGAAAAACATCCCCACAGCATGATGTTGCCACTACCATGTTTCACCATAGGGATGGTGCCAGGTTTCCTCCAGATGTGACGCTTGGCATTCATCAGACCAGAGCATCTTGTTTCTCATGGTCTGAGTCCTTTAGGTGCCTTTTGGCAAACTCCAAGTGGGCTGTCATGTGCATTTTACCGAGGAGTGACTTCCGTCTGGCGAATCTACCATTAAGGCCTAATTGGTGGAGTGCTGCAGAGATGGTTGTCCTTCTGGAAGTTCCTCCCATCTCCACAGAGGAACTCTGGAGCTCTGTCAGGGTGACCATCAGGTTCTTGGTCATCTCCCTGACCAAGGCCAATCTCCCCTGATTGCCCAGTTTGGCCAGGGAGCCGAGTCTAGGAAGAGTCTTGGTGGTTCCAAACTTCTTCCATTTAAGAATGATGGAGGCCACTGTGTTCTTGGGGACCATCAATGCTGCAGAAATGTTTTGGTACCCTTCCCCAGATCTGTGCCTCAACACAATCATGCCTCAGAGCTCTACGGACAATTCCTTCCACATCATGGCTTGGTTATTGCTCTGACATGAATTAGAATCATAAAACACGGGACGAGATGTTAAAAACTGTCCATTGTGCCAATAGATGGAATGCACTCACATGAGATTTGCCGTGATGTTGATAGAGTGGCATGGGAGGTTTATTTCTTAGACTGGGTTAAGATGTCAATTTTGGGACACATCCTCAGTAGTGTGCCTTCAAATCAGTGGGTGTTTCGGCCTTTAATCACTAAACACCCTCATCAAAGGTGGCCAGCTAAAGGGTGATCAAGCCTTAGCTTGTGTCCCATGCCCAATTAAGATGTCCCACGGGACTATGCAAGGCAGGGGCGTCCTCTTCCCTGAGCCAGCCCTACAGCTGACCGCATACCTCATATGCCCTCCTCAAGTTGGAGGGATCTGAATTGGGTTCTCAGGTGGGGGTGGGGGGTCATGAAGTTATAGCCCAGCAAGGGTCCTTCCGTTTGATCCAGATCCACTGGCTGCCTCTTTCAGCTGCTTGAGAAACTGCTCTGACGGTCTGCCGCAGAGCCTGTCCATGGATTCCAAGTTCTTTCAGCAACCTGATGGTGGAAGAAGCCACAAATCCTCTGCATCCCACTTCAACTGGCCAGACTTTTGCATTCCAGCCACGCTGAGTTGCGTCTGCTGCCAACTCTGTGTAACGCAGTTTCTTACGCTCGTAGGCCTCTTCAACAGAGTTTTCCCACGGGACTGTGAGCTCTATGATGTACACAACCTTTCGTGAAGGGGACCAGAGTACCATGTCTGGCCTAAGGTTGGTATGCTCTGACATGTACAGTACTTTCAACTGTTGGACCTTATATAGACAGGTATCTTTCCAAATCATGTCCAATCAATTGAATTTATCACAGGTGGACTCAAATCAAGTTGTTGTAGAAACATCTTAATGATGATCAATGGAACCAGGATGACCCTGAGCTCAATTTCAGGTCTCATAGCAAAGGGTCTGATAAGTTATAAGGTGTTTCTGTTTTATAATTTTAATAAATTTGCTAAAATTTCTAAAAATCTGTTTTTGCTTTGTCATTATGAGGTATTATTTTTGTTTTGTTTTAATCCATTTGATAAGGCTGTAGTGTAGCACAATATGGAAAAAGGATGTGTTCTCTTTTGAGAAAGACTGCAGCTCTATGTTTCCTCAGCCTTCAGCAAGGGCAATGAGGCGGGATCTGCGCCATACTTTACATAGGCATTATACGCCACTCCTGACACATACATTTCATCAGTCAGCTTTGCTAATTTCACATAGATCATGCTACAGTTCATTTACAGTACAAATCTCAAATTATGAAATAGTGTGGCTTTTTGGGGGCAGTTCTATGACCTGACAACATGTCCTGTTTATATCCCCTTATTTTATCGTCCAAACTGCCCATGAGTGTGTGGTGAGGCAACTCTGAGGACGTGAGGCTGTAATTCAGAATAAGAACTCTGTCGTGGGCTTGCCTTGAGCTGCTACTCTTTTAATGGTGCAGAAAAAAACTAATTTAGAACCTCCAGTCTTGCTGAGCACACAATCTAACTTAGAGTTGCCTAAGGAGGATGCTTGTCGTCAACAGAGGTACAAAAAAACTAATTTAGGTACAAAATAACTAATTTAGAACCTCCAGTCTTGCTGAGCACACAATCTAACTTACAATTGCCTAAGGAGGATGCTTGTCATCAACAGAGGAACAATATCCAATACCTGCTAAAAAAGCGTTTGATTAAACAATCTCTTCCCCCCCCCCTAAGTTTGAATCCTTCAATTTATTTTGCTTTTTTTTAACCTTCATTTAACTAGGTGTAGTAACTTGACAAGGAATGCCCACAATCATTTCTATATTACTTTCCTTCTTTTTTTAGTTAAACCTAAGAAATGAAAGGTGTACAACCATGTACAAACAGTACCAATACAGAAAAACAATACAGTCCACTCAACATGTGATAGTTGCCTTGTACAGATCCGACTCTGGGTGATAACCTCATCAAAGGGGAAAGGTCACCGTCAATGAGAATGCCAATAATAACCATGCACACATGAATAGCAATAATACTATACTACAGGTAAGTACAATACATATTCAATGTGTTAGGTTCTTATTTTTTCTGAGTAAATAACCCACCGACACTAGAGAACTTTAACCAAGTTTATTCTTCCCAAAGGTTCTGTACAGCTGAAAACAGAGATTTCAGACTTCACAGTTTATATGCATCCTACTTAAGACACTCCCCTTTCTCTCCAATCCTTACATTTTATGGCTCTACAGGAAGCTAATAAAGAGGGTAACAGGATTCCAAACATTTATTACTCTCTTAAAAGAATCTGTCTTTCATCTAATACACAGATGTCCATCTGTCTCCCCTGTATCAACACATCATTCTCCTCTCCTCCATCAAACACATTCCAAAGCCGCCTTCTTTCGTCTGAGAACCATTAACTTCGAACATAACCCAGTCTCTTTCATTTCCTATCATTCATTTAATATCTCAATGTTCAAAGTTTAGCACATTCCAACAAATGTAATTATTTAAATAGTGTCCACACTATGACACTTCTCCCCCTTAATTTCAATCCCCCATGTAAGGAAAGAACACACGGTTAACCAGTCAACCACATCAGTGTTTTCTTTTCTCTTCTTCACAACACTTGAGAACTTCTGCTATTGTTACTGTAAATGTAAACAAAAACAAAAAATATGACAATCCTTATTTCTATTCAACTAGGTCTGCTGCTCCAAACAAACACTAACACCACAAGACTCTCAGTCTCAACGGCAGAGCTAGTCTTTCAGGAGGCTTGTGACTAGACTAATCTGCGCAGTACTCCTCATGTGCCACAAGACACAGGTAAGGCGTGTCCCGGTGGAGCTGCGTCTGAGGGCATAGGAGCGAGAAATTCCATAACCCTTTGCAGGAACCACTGAATGCCCCTGTTCCTCAGATACTGTTTCCTGTGGGGTTTCAACTTGTATACTAACCACACGCAGCTGTTCCGTCTGAAAACATGCTATTTTCTTCGTCATAGCACAGGCAAATGTGGTCCTGGTGTCTGCGCATGACTCGACCATCAGTCAGTTTGACCATAAAGGAGGCCACTCTGACTCAGAATGTTACCTGGCAACCAGCGCTGGCTGCTTGTGAAGTTGCGGATGTAGACGGCGTCATTGGGTTTTAACTGACTCTCCCTCACGTGGTGGTCATGTCTCTCTTATTGTTTCTCCTGCTTCCGTTCCACTAGTGCTTTGATGTCCGGACGCAGTAGATCCATGTGAGATCCATGTGAGCTTTAGGCTTTCTGCCCATCAACATCTCAACTGGAAAAAGAACCGAGAGAGCTTATTTGTGATGGTTCCCCAGTCATCCTTTTGAGCTCCTCATTCATTGTCTGCACAGCCCGCTCCGCTAAACGTTTGAGGCCGGGTTAAACGGCACACTGCGGACATAGCGAATCACGTTTCTCCGCATTAATTCTTGGAACAAGTCACAGGTAAAGGTTGTTGCGTTGTCAGACACAACATAGTTAGGCAGACCATGGGTTGCAAACACCTACCGAAGCTTTTTGATGGTTGTGGTCGCTGTGATGTTGCTCATGATGTGAG
This sequence comes from Oncorhynchus mykiss, assembly GCF_057628025.1. NCBI lineage: Eukaryota > Metazoa > Chordata > Actinopteri > Salmoniformes > Salmonidae > Oncorhynchus > Oncorhynchus mykiss. The sequence continues at coordinate 26,831,549 of NC_143027.1, forward strand.
CCTCCACCATGTGGGCGTCCACCATGACAAGGAACATGTGGCCCACAAAAGGGCCAGCAAAGTCTATGTGCAGCCTGGCCCATGGGCGGTCAGGCCACTCCCACAGATGTAGTGGTGTGGGTGGCGCCATCTTCTGTTTGATCTGGCACTCAGAACATGATTTCACTTTGTTTTCTACATCCTGATCCATGTTAACCCAACATATGTAAGATCTGGCTAAACTCTTCATCTGGGAGGCACCCGGGTGAGCCTCATGGTCCTCATCCATGACTTGTGAACGGCCAGGGGACGGAACAACCACTCTGGACCCCTAGAGTATGCAGCCATCCTGAACACTCAGCTCAGATTTGCACTTTGCATAAGGTCTCAGTCCATCATCCTCTATGACAGGAGGCCAACCCTGCATGAGGAATCTTTTCACTTGGGCCAGGATAGGATCCCGGTCTGTCCACTGTTTGATCTGTTTGGCATTCACAGGTGAGTTTAACAATCTCTCCATTAGGAAAATTGTCTTGGGAGGCATTGTGGCGGGGATCTCTGGTAGCGGGAGACGGCTGAGTGTGTCTGAATTTGCATTGTCCTTCCCCTCTCTGTACACAATAGTTTACTGGTAAGCTGACAGTGTGAGGGACCAGCACTGTATCCTTGCTTAAGCCATGGGAGGAATGCATCTTCATTCACTGAAAAGGCTCATCAGTGGTTTGTGGTCAGTGCATATGGTGAATGATGACCGTAGAGGTGCTTGGAATGTGCACTTCCTACGCTTCAGGCGCAGCCCTGCCTCAGAGAATCTCTTTTACATCCGGTACAAATGGTGGAGGTGCTCCTCCTCCGTCTCCCTTGTAACCAGGCTGTCGTCCAAGTACACTGCTACATAAGGCTGGACTGAATGCCACTCCAAAAACCAAGCGGTTGTACCTGAACAAGACTTTGTGCGTGTTGACTGGGACATACTCTTTTGAGTCTTCGTCCAGGAGGAGCTGTTGCTAGACGTGACTCAAGTCAAGCTTTGAGAACATCTTGCCCCCTGCAAGCATCGCAAACCGGTCCTGCGCGTCCAGCTTAGAGGCTCTGTTGATGGTGAGTTTGTAGTCCCCGCATGTACACACAGTTCTGTCACTTTTCATAACAAGAATGATTTGAGCTGTCCAGCGGGAGATCTGAATGGGAGTAATGATGTTACTTGCAGCCGCTCCAACTCATCCTCCACTTTCTTTTTCATGCCGTAAGGCACTCTCCTGGGCTTGAAAAAGCAAGGCTCGGCCTGAGGATCCACAAACAGCTTAACTGCAGTGCCCTGCAGTGTTCCCAGTTCATCTTTGAAAATCTCAGGGTACTTTTGAATGGCATCCTCAGTCACTCGTGTGTGTGATTTATCTCACCCCAGTTCAGTTGTATTTTGGTGAGCCAATCATGCCCTAGTAAACTAGGCCCATTCATTTTCACCACCAGGAGCCATGTTGTATGCAATGTCCACCTCTAGAGCACCCAGCAATGGTATGCTCTCCCTGCTGTATGTACCCAGTCTGATCCCTGCCGGTGTGAAGGCGGAAGCCTGTTTTGAGCCTCACATTTGTTTGTAGGTCTCCTCACTGATAACAGAGTCAGAAGCCCCGTGTCCATCTCCATCCTCAACTTTTTTCCACCTACCTCCACTGTAGCATAGATAGGCTCTGCGTGGGGCTCACTCATATTAAACATGTTGTAGGAACAATGCTCTTCCTCCTCTTCTGTGCTCTCTAGGTAATGTGCTGCTGACAGTGACTTCTTTGCTGTGAACTTTCCCTGTCCAGTCTGCCCACCCTCTGGCTTGCTCCCAGGACCCCTGCATTTTTTAGCTGTGTCCCTTTTTCTTGCAATTGTGACAGACCGTATCCGGGTACTTGCAGTTTGCGTAATGTGTTCCCCCACATCTGAAACATTCCACTGCTTTTCCACTGCCCCCTCTTTTGTCACCTGATGCACTGTACCACTTCCACTGTTGGGGTTATGTCCTCTAACATAGCCCCAAACTCACAATGTTTCGAGAGTTCACGTAATTCAGCAACAACGTTAGCAACAGACTGACCTGTTTTCCAAAAATGGCAGTTAAACTTGAACCTCTGGACAATCACTGAAGGCTTTGGATTGTGGCGAGTCTGAACGAGAGCAACTAGATCCACAAAAGGAATTTCTCTCCGTCTCCGTGGTGTAGCCAAATTCCTCATTAGATTTGAGGTTTTAGCCCCACACACACTCAAAAGAATAGAGCCCTGCTTAGACTCATCTGTAATTCCATTTGCCAAAGAAAAATGTCCCAACCTTTCCACATATCCTGTCCAGTCCTCGTTCTCTTCCACAAAGTCAGTGATAGTCCCAAACATTGCCATTATAACGTCAACTTGTTCTTGGTCCTCGTTAGTGATTTTCACTTGCTGCTGATTGTCACTGTCAGCGTTTCCCTCCAGCGGTGGCTGCTCTCAGTTGCTCATTAAGCCAGCTAGCTAACTGACTACCTCCGTTTCTTAGCTAGCGAGTGCATCGCCATGTAGATTTATACGTTTTATCCTCATTGCCAAAAAGATGTAGTAACTTGACAAGGAATGCCCACAAGCATTTTTATATTACTTTCCTTTATTTTCAACCTAAAAAATAAAAGGTGTACAACCATGTACAAACGGTACCAATACAGCAAAACGATACAGCCCACTCAACATATGATAAGAGTCGCCTTGTACAGATCCAACTCTGGATGATGACCTCATCAAAGGGGAAGGTCACCGTCAATGCCAATAATTACCATGCACACATGAATAGCAATCATACTATACTTCAGGTAAGTACAATACATATTCAATGTAATTATGTATATAGTGTCCACGCTATAACACTAGGCAGGTCAGCTAAGAACAAATTATTATGTACAATGACGGCCTACCAAAAGGCAAAAGACCTGCGGGGATGTGGGCTGGGATTTTTTTTTATTAATAAAATATAGGACAAAACGCACATCATGACAAGAGAGACACCACAACACTACATATAAAGAGAGGCCGAAGACAACAAAGACATCACCCAAACAGTCAACAAATAGACATGCTCCATCATTAGAAATGAGTCAGTGCCACGGTACACATGATATTTCCACTGTGTGAAAATTGAACAATATGGGGGGAAACAAGGGACAGGCAGTAAAAAATAGAATCAATGATCTTATCTGCTCTTTCATTGTTACACGTCTTCTCATACTGCTATTTTGCTTTGCTTTGAGATTCCATCATTTACAGTTCTTCATTGAACACTGATTCGGTGTATGATATGAGGAATCACCTCATTCTTAGCCTTTGTAGAGAATAAGATTGAATATATAAAACCATGGGATGATGTAGCTTACCCTTGACCCTGCAAACCAAGGCCAAGGCAGAGGACTGCTTTAGAGAAAAAAACACCACCTGCTGAGAGGATAGAGGAGTTTAAAAATAAACTGGGTGCAGGACAGACGCCATACTGGGTTTGCTCTGTCTGGAATGGCAAAGGTAATCTGAAAGTGTTGGCATAGCAGTCCCAAAACATCCCAAGGGAAATCAGGAGCTTTCACAGCTGCCCTGCCAGCCTGCTTGAAGTCTTAACACAACTCCAAGATGACAATACCCAGTACACAGGAACAAAGAAAGGGCAAAGAAAAACTGAAGACCACTGTACTGAAGCACTACTTCATCTGTTACTGCTACGTCATCTAATCTCTTTATTTCTAAGATGTTAGTTATGTCATTTGCATGATACAAAGGACAAACAAGATAAAGGGGATTAAAAATCACAGATGCCACAACTGTAATTCTAAGAAGCACAAGATAAGTAGGCTACTGCAGAGATATACTGGATGGGAATGTGTGTCTTATAATGTAGGCCATGCAACTAAATGTACCTTCTGTTCTGAGAAAAAAATATTTATTCAAAAATTGTGTAGGATTTTAAATTGCTTAAGAGGAAACAGAGTGTTGGCCTAGATTTCAGATTCTATGTACATTCATGCTGACATGTTTCTAAAATGTTAAACACTTCCACAGGCCTTGTACAAATCTGATCATCTGTGCAAGCCTGCACAAAATGTGTCTATGAATGCATCCTTAATATTATGCTTTGAATCACCTGTATTGGAGGTCACTCTTGGTTAGTGCACCATTTAAATGTAAAACCTTTTTGTCCCTTTTTCAAAAGGTTCAAGGCCTATTCTTCACCATCAGGAGACAGGGTTCTCAGAGATGCCTCTCACACCACTGGACAATTTTCCCGAAGCAGAAACAGAAGAAAAGGACGTAAGTCCAAATGATAAAAAGCGCTGTGTGGCCTGGCTTACTTTTAATAGCTCTTAGGAGGAAGTAAAAAAAAACAACCTTCCAAGAAGATAAAAAATCAGGGTGAAGAATCTGCCTGGTCTCATAGACTAGACGTAACATAGTAAATATAAATCCAGGACACTCAAATTAGTATGATATGTTACATTTGGTATGGTTACATAATACAGAAGGTTACTTAAAGCAAGAAAGAAAATAGGGTGGTTGGTCGAGGTGGATGGTCAGAAGTATAACACGAACGTCTAGCAACCCAAAGATTGCGACTTCAAATCTCATCATCGACAACTTTAGAAATTGACCTAATTAGCAACTACTTAGCATGTCAGCTAACCCTTCCCCAAGCTCTTTAACCTAGCTCCTAAACTTAACCCTATCCTTAACACTAACCCGTAGTCTAGCCACCTAGCTAACATTAGGATTTCATACATTTAGCAAATTTGTAACATATTGTATGAATTGCAGTTAGTAAAATATTGTACAAATTGTAATTCATAGCATATCATATGAATTGTAATTTGTAACATACATTCGAAATGGATGATGGACATCCAAAAATGGATACATACCATAAGAAACGTAACATATCATACTAATTGGAGTGTCATGATTTTACGGTTACTAAGTTACTGTAAGTCTACCCTTGAGTCCAGGTAGGAAAAATAACCAACTTTTCTTGCTATTGCAGCAAACTTTTCACTTCTAAAAATTAGGTCCACAGTCAGAAAATAGAGCAAATTGAAAATGATTAAGTCTCAGAAAGAAGACAAAGACTGTTATTCTTGCATAGTCGAGAACAAAGACAAACCAGGATGTGGCAGCCTTGAAGAAAGTATTTCAGCCGAATTTAAGACTGAGAGAATCTCATTCTTCTCTCTTGATGATAGCGGTTATGCACTGTCAATGAATATTTCACTGGGATGGGAATAACTCAGAGGGTGAAGAATAATTGGGAAATAAATGTTCTATGTATGCTATCCTGAGCATGCCACCGGATTGAGCTCAATCAGTGTATTTGATTGCTTTATAAAGTCAATAAATCCTCTTCAATACACTTTGCTTTTCATTATCTGAGTTTGAGTATGATGTGGAAAGTAGTCTCCTTCCTCACCATGCACACGAAAATCTCACAATTTACAAAAGCAAACGATACTGTTTAAAGATGTGACAATTAGGTAAATGGTGTTGCATCAGTTAATAATGACTTTACTTTGTTTAAATTATTCATACATTTTTCAGATCAGTGATGCTTTGATGCAGAACATAAAAATTTAAAAAAGTTATCATTCAGCACTGTATTACTTGTGGTCAAGATTATCCCAAAACACCACACTCTCAGACATGATAAGCAGTGTAATTTCATGGTATGAAAATAAAAATTAAATCTCAGTAAATACATGTTAAAAGTAATTTTAATGTTCACAGGAATTTTTTCTTCAATGAGCATAAAAAACATTTGGTCAGAAAATCTATTGAAATATAATTTTATCGTGTGACGACAGTTCAAGCTGATATTTTATATGGTTTAATTAACAGAAATCAGGATAACATCTTCTTCAAACAGCAAGCCAATATTGCAAGTCCTCGACTTCACAAAATGTCAGTCACACTCTCATACCCAGCCTGCAAACCCAAATCAGGGCATGTTCATCTGAACTTCAGATAAGGCTCCTCCTCTTCATGGGCAAATGGCCGTGTTCATGAAGCAGCCGAGACACTTTATTTGATACCTATTCATAGTATTGAACAAGTTCATTGGGTTTTTGTTATTACATATGTCCTTGAAGTGGAGTATGAGTATGAGCTCCTTGATGAAAACTGTAACAGTCACAGTAGACATTGGGGAAAAGGGATACAAAGATCGAATGCGTCACAGCTGGGGAGAGCAGACAGGCATCAATATTAGACAGTCTGGGTTAAGCTGTTACAACAGTTATCTCCACTATGAGTGAATTCACTGCTGATCTCTAGGTGAATGTCATTATCTGAGGTCACAAAGTCAATTAATGGTCACACTAAAATGCTTCCCTTTAAGTAACTACACATGGTATGTGAGAGACAATCCTACAATTAGATTGACGATTGACGTGACATAAATATAAAATAAATTGTCATTACATTAATCATGAAAATGCAATGATGATCATGATGAACAAATCCATATCAACACAATAACAAATATGTATTTCTGACAAGATATGTCAGCTGTAGGCTACACTTCACATGAAAACAATTAGTCTATTACGCATCAACGTTTTACTTTTCATCTTGGAAACAAAAATAATAATAATAATTGCATTATAGTAAAATTAACATAAAAATCACCAAAATAATAAAAATATTCATTAATGTACTTCTGGAAAAGAAATGTAATCTGTACACTTGACATGAAAACGGTGTGCCCATCACTTACCAAGTTTGCCCTTGTCGTTGTGGGTCATTTCATTTGAGTGGCTCACTTCTTGAAATGAAATAGCTACGGAGACTGGAAAATCTGTAAGGCCTCTGACTGGCAGCATTATTAGAAAAAGCAGCATAAAACCTTTCAGCTCTGTTAGTCTTTAATTTGTTCTGCTATTCCATTGCTCACCCTACTGTTTCCCCAGATCTATTATTGCATTTTGTAGATAATTACTTACCTAAAACAGTGAAGGTGCCGAAACTGTGAGCAGCAGAGTCAATAAGTTCAATAAGAGTAATGAATCATGTCATTTTTTATATTTCTCCCCATGATGCTGGAGAACATTTTAGAAGCAGAAGGAATGTGATACTGCAACTGGACTATATTCAATTATAATGGACATCAAAGGGGCAGCTATCATGTAATATACTGTAACAGTACACTGCAATTTCCATTAATGAATATTTTCATTTTCATTAGTCAAGGTATATTCAGTGTTAGATAAATGTATTCTCTCCATTAATAACAGATTCTCCAGTCAGAATGTTCTTCCTCAGTGCAGATTTGTATCTGTTTCACTCATTATCTGCTGCGGTATACAGTACTGTAACAACACCATGCTCAGTAGCCTAGATGGAGAGGGGAGCACTGGTCTGGTCTCCCCATCTGCACAGGTCACAAGTCACTGTTAGAGGGAATGGGGGTCCGTGCGTATGAGCAAGGTGGTGGGTGTAGAGGGGAGACCAGCTGTATGACCTGTACTGCAGCCCGGTGGCCTCAGACAGCCCTGTGCCTGGGAGGGGGGCTCAAAGCCCATGTTGAGGTGCAGCGCCCCTTGGGCCTGGCAGTAATCCACTACGGGCTGCTCATACCTGTTCAACGTCAGGGCACTCAACTGCTGTGGTACCTGAGAAAACAAAGGAAAAGTAGAGGGGGACGGAGAGAGAGTAAGATAAAAAAAAAGAGTGGTTTAAACATTTTCCCTCTCAACTAGAGGATTTCTTTTTACGTTAGGGTGCAAAGTGAAATAGGCTGAAGATTTACAGATATATTGCATGCAAAAATCTGGTCTCAATTTATTTGGATAGTCCATCTGTAGCAAGGATAAGGGTTAATGTTAGGGTTAGTAGATAGTTTGTTGACATGTTAGTCTAGATTTCTGAGGGATGTTAGTCTGTATTTGAGGGACAGGAATGGTTTTGCGCCAACATGTGTGAGAGGAACAGTATGCAGTGTGTGTCAGTTGTATCTTCTAGTGATTGAATTAGGGATGTTGAAATGAACATCTGGCTTTATAAATATGATCATTGCATGCAATAGTTGTGGTATAATGCATGAAATACATTTAGATCACTGAGCTCATTTGTGAAAGGTAATAACTGAATTATCTCAATCTAAACACCAAAATGACATATGTATGTGCCACATTGCATGCAGGACCAAAAACTTGCATCAATAGTAAGAGAGTACCCACTCAGCTTAACTCAATTATATACAAGATTAAAGCCTTAAGCAAGAGTGCATACATACTTGCTTTTACTCTTTTAAATGGAATCTTGACTCCATTAAGCAGAGGGCTCTTGTTACATTACAAGCGCTTGCTGATTCAAAGGCCTCTCTCTATGGTCTACAGTGCTTTGAACTATGTACAATTACACAACGGGTGGGTCTAATCCTGAATGCTGATTGGTTAAAACCGCACTCCAGCCGGTGTCTATTCCACAAACTACCACCGGCTAAATCTATAACGTTAAAATGCCTATTTACTCTGTTCCATCTGACTGCGCAATCCACTGTCTCATCAGCCCAGACAGGCAATTTATAAACTTGATCCACTATAAAAAGCATCTAGACATTATCTCACATATCTTTTACACTAACATTTCGTCTGGACAGACAGATAGGCAGGCAGTGTTTCTCAGTCTGTCGAAATCATGAATCAGGTGGTATCATTTTTACAAATATATACAAAGAAATTGAAATAAAGTCAAATTAAATGAAGTGCAGCTAGTTTGCAGTCTTTCCAGCTTCAATTTAAAGCGATTGTGTTAGCTGTGTTGTTGGCTAGCTCCTCTGAACAACAGTGTCCTGACGTCAGAAAGAGTACATTTTCTCTGTCAGGTGAAATCGCGCATCATTAGCTCATTGTTATGGATGTATCCAAATAAATGTCAATAGAAAAAAGCTTAAACAAACAAAATGTAGCTACTGTTGTTATTTTGGCTGCACTGTTTTACGTGACTGTCAGTTAGCCGTAGTTGGCTAGCTAGCAAGCAAGGGATAATAACGTTGCCAGCCAGTATGGCAATAGAACATTTAGAACAAACGACTGGGTCGCTCACGTCCATAGATACAGAACAAAAAGTTTGAACAACTGGATCGCGTCTCTGGCAACCAAACCGAACGAACGACCAGCCGGCTTGGGTAGCAACCCTATATTTGTGTCCGGACTATATCTTGTCGAAGGATGAAATTGTATGAATTAATGAATGAATTAAATAACAAATGTCATGAAAATATGTCAACCATTATTGGAATATGTTGCTACCCCTTTGTATAAAAGTAATAATGCCCTCGAAGCAAGTGTATGGAGGATATATTGGCACGGTTTGCCGGGCCTCGACTTTGTCTCATGCCTAACAACACCTGTGCCAATATATTCTCCAAACACTAGCTTCTCGGGCATTATCACTTCATTAAAACAGATCAAATTATATTAATGTGACATTAAATATTGAAACTAATATCACAATATTTAACTGATTCTGTTAGTAGTACATACACACATGCATCAGCACGCATGCACACACAAATAGACACACACACTCAAATCAAACTTTATTTGTCACATGCGCCGAATACAAGTGTAGACCTTACCGTGAAATGCTTACTTACAAGCCCTTAACCAACAGTGCAGTTCAAGAAGAGTTAAGAAAATATTTAACAACTAAACTAAAGTAAAAAATTATAAAAAGTAACACAATAACATAACAATAATGAGGATATATACAGGGGGTACCGTTACCGAGTCTGCAGGGGTACAGGTTAGAGGTAATTTGTACATGTAGGTAGGGGTGAAGTGACTATTCACAGATAATAAACAGCAAATAGCTGCAGTGGACAAAAAAAATGAAGGGGGGAGGGGGGTCAATGTAATAGTCCGGTGGCCATTTGATTTCACACTGGAAGCACTAACAGGGACTAAACAAAATATGTTAATCATTCGAAGCAACTATTGTACACTGCTTTTTTTTCTTATTTTTACTTCGGAGGTGGTCAGCCTTCCTTTTTAAAGACGCAATCCAGTAGAACTGAGCAGTCTCACAAGGGCCCCACAACTGAATGAATCACATTATTATAGCATTGATTATCTCTTCTACAGCTAAGCTCTCAAAACCATTTCTTTAAAAATCATACACAATTGTAAATCTGGATGTCTGGGTACTGAATATAAATACAATATCGTCTCGATTTTGAATATTTCATTGGATTGAGATATCTGTACTCAGAATTAGGTTATGTTGATTAAGCCGCACCTTCTTCAACTAGAAATAAAAGGCCTAAGATATACAGATATACAGTTGAGGTCGGAAGTTTACATACACTTAGGTTGGAGTCATTAAAACCTGTTTTTCAACCACTCCACAAATTGCTTGTTAACAAACTACAGTTGTGGAAAGTCGGTTAGGACATCTACTTTGTGCATGACACAAGTCATTTTTCCAACAATTGTTTACAGACAGATTATTTCACTTATAATTCACTGTATCACAATTCCAGTGGGTCAGAGGTTTACATACCCTATGTTGACTGTGCCTTTGAAGAGCTTGGAAAATTCCAGAAAAGGATATCATAGCCTTATAAGCTTCTGATAGGCTAATTTACATAATTTGAGTCAATTGGAGGTGTACCTGTGGATGTATTTCAAGGCTTACCTTCAAACTCAGTGCCTCTTTGCTTGACATCATTGGAAAATCAAAAGAAATCAGCCAAGACCTCAGGAAAACAATTGTAGACCTCCACAAGTCTGGTTGATCCTTGGGAGCAATTTCCGACCGCCTGAAGGTACCACGTTCATCTGAACAAACAATAGTATGCAAGTATAAACACCATGGGTCCACGCAGCCGTCATACCGCTCAGGAAGGAGATACATTCTGTCTCCTAGAGATAAACATACTTTAGTGTGAAAAGTGCAAATCAATGTCAGAACAACAGCAAAGGACCTTGTGAAGATGCTGAAGGAAATGGGTACAAAAGTATTGATATCCACAGTAAAAATGAGTCCTATATCGACATAACCTGAAAGGACGCTCAACAAGGAAGAAGCTCCAAAATTGCTCCAAAATTGCTATAAAAAAGCCAGACTACGGTTTGCAACTGCACATTGGGACAAAGATTGTACTGTTTGGAGAAATGTCCTCTGATCTGATGAAACAAAAATAGAACTGTTTGGCCATAATGACCATCGTTATGTTTGGAGGAAAAAGGGGGAGGCTTGCAAGCCGAAGATCATCATCCCAACCGTGAAGCACGCAGGTGGCAGCATCATGTTGTGGGGGTGCTTTGCTGCAGGAGGGCGGGTGCACTTCACAAAATAGATGGCATCATGTGGAAGAAAAATGATGTGGATATTTTGAAGCAACATCTCAAGACATCAGTCAGGAAGTTAAAGCTTGGTCGCAAATGGGTCTTCCAAATGGACAATGACCCCAAGCATACTTCCAAAGTTGTGGCAAAATGGCTTAAGGACAACAAAGTTAAGGTATTGGAGTGACCATCACAAAGCCCTGACCTCAATCCTATAGAACATTTCTGGGCAGAACTGATAAAGTGTGTGCGAACAAGGAGGCCCACAAACCTGACTCAGTTACACCAGCTCTGTCAGCAGGAATGGGCCAAAATTCACCCAACTTATTGTGGGAAGCTTGTGGAAGGCTACCCGAAACGTTTGACCCAAGTGAAACAATTTAAAGGAAATGCCACCAAATACTAACTGAGTGTAAACTTCTGACCTACTATTATTCTGACATTTCACATTCTTAAAATAAAGTGGTGATCCTAACTGACCTAAGACAGGGAATTTTACTAGGATTAAATGTCAGGAATTGTGAAAAACTGAATTCAAATCTATTTGGCTAAGGTGTATGTAAACTTCCAACTTCAACTGTATACTTTACAATGTTGCTGTGGGTGTCAGGACATTTATTTATCATTTCATAGCCTCCTAAATCATGTGTTTACTTTGTTTCCAGTCTTCAAGTTCCTGAACCTAGCTTGATCTTTGGGGAACGTAATATTCAGAATACCCAGAATGATAATGTGTTCAGTAGGGGGTCTGTATCTATGACTTCACACAAATTGTCAGCAGAATGACTCGTTTTAGGACAAAGTTTCCTAATTAGTGAAATTGGAGGAGGCAAATGTCTATGTGGAAACCTTTAAATTAGCTTATGGCCCTATTGTATTGAGCAAATTGCCCCTTCTCTCTGTTAACAACAGCACTAAACAAAGTGGGGGCCATAGCTTAAAACAGCTCTTTGATGGTCTCCTGTTATTTTCTAGTTTCTAATACGATTGTATTCTAGCAAGTCAGCACCTGGGATTTCCCAACAGGACTGTGCACTTTTTAAGAGTGTTGAAAGACCTGCCAATGTTTGTGCTCCTTTGTGAGAATAGATACATTACTTCATACTGTAACAGTTTGGACGCAACTACCATGGAGGGCTAGTGAACATACTTTGCTATCAGTTTGGCGACAAGGGCTTAAACTTGTTGCGATTGACCTAACTGATCAGAAGTCCTACATGTGTTTTGTGTCAAACTCAGTTTACAACCATAATCTGCACTCTAATCTCTATGCAGTAATGGTAAAGAACATTTTGAAACAGCATTTAGCTAAATGGGATTTAAGTTAAACCACATGACTCCTGTCCTCAAACACAACAACATTGGGACCTCTGCTCTAGGATCTATTCGAGCAATAACCAAGACAACACTGACCAGACAGTCTTTTTTTTATTTTACTTTGTAATAGAGTGAGTGATTTGATGTTGTCTTATGAAAACATCATCCAGTGTACTCAGTTTGAATATCCCCTTCCCTGCACCCCTTTCTGAAATAGCATTAAATCCAGGTCTGAGTGACGAATATTTAACAAATAAAAGGCTTTTTGGCTTCCTGGTTTGATTGTCCATCCAGGTTTAATCGGGAATATTGTGAATAGCTGGCTATTATGGTGGGGGCTTTTAAAGGCATGACTCATAGGGTTAGCGTAGCCTGGGCAACAGCCAACACCGTGCATTAAAGGCTGAATGTTGCAGACAGAGGAGTTTGCTTCAGGCCTCCTTGACATCTTCCCTCAACAGAACGTGGTCTTCTCCTATTCACATTTTAACACTGCAAAAACATAAATAGGCCTACTCACTCTGGAAAACTCTAAATAGAACACCCTCGAAAATACTCTCTATCTCTATTAATAGCTTTGAATATCACAGCCTGCCTCTCCTTTTTATATATCAATTTAAGACATTTCATTTCAAAGTTATTTGAGCGGGGTACCGCACATTTGTCTCCTTACATTGGCCAATAGGCTACTCTAGTCCCCTAGTACACCGAATACTATTTACACTGGGCTTATTAATATCTGTCCTATGTTATCATTACAAACAATATCAAATATCTAAACCCAAACACTGGGGTGGCAGGTAGCCTAGAGGTTAGAGTGTTGGGCCAGTAACCGAAAGGTTGCTGGATCAAATCCCTGAGCTGACAAGGGAAAATATATGTTGTTCTCCCCCTGAACGAGGCAGTTAAACCACTGTTCCCTGGTAGGCTGTCATTGTAAGTAAGAATTTGTTCTTAACTGACTTGCCTAGTTAAAAATAATAATAACTACAAGTTGCATATTGTAGATAGGCTATAACAAGATTTGTTCACCAAAACTCAAACATTTTGCAAATAATCTGGAAGAAGAAAAGTTTGAAGACTTATATGGCCCATATCCACAAAGTATCTTGGAGTAGGAGTACTGATCTAGGATCAGGTCCCCACCTGTCCATATAATCTTATCCATTATCCTCAACTGATCCTAGATCAGCACTCCTACTGGGATCCTTTGAGGATTTGGACCTGGGATTTCTTCACAATTCAAAGTAATAACAGTTGATCATTATATAAGAAGGAAATCATATTTCTGTAGCTCCATCTTATATGGACTTATACAAAAACCTGTCACTCATTCCCCCTTTCCCTAGTTGAAATGACAGATGTTAGAAGACAAGTGCTGAGGATACCAAAGAGAACAGGCTATAAACACTTATGTCCCTGCGCACCGCAATTAATTCCATTTTCCAAGCTATTAGGTTTGGAATGCTTATCAAAGCATTCACTCAAGTCATTCCGTCTTTGCGCTGCTCTGAATTGGGGTCAGGCTGCAAAATAATGATTTCCCATTAGGAGACAGACAGCTGCAGCGTGCCAGCATGGCACAGCCTCAATCTCAGCCAGCCATGGGTAGCATGATCCCACATTGGCATATTAACAACATCCTCAGGCTGGGCTTCTCCCTATCAGCTGGATAATTCACTCAGTGGTGTATGTGGCCTGAACACTGCAGAGAGCATGGCCAGGCTGCTATTATCATCTCTGGCCATTACATGGGCACTTAATGGCATACTAATGACCCAAGGGCCTTTTCTCCACTGCTTGCTTTCCATAGAAAGAGAGTATAATGAAATTAAGGTGGTCTAATTAGAAAGATGATAAAGCTTGACTCGGCGTAGGACAAGAATGACCACAGAGGTTGGAACTTCACTAATTATCCCAGAATATCATGGGTCTGCTAACAATTCAGATTATAGTTGATAAGATGATAATCAGTAGGGCTGCATCCTATGAATCGAACTCAAATGATCTGCACTAATACATGCATTGACAACAATGCATGGTTTATATTCAAGTCTAAGATACACACAACCCATCTCAAGTAAGGATTATCAATTCACTACTTCAAAATTATTGATAAACATTCTATTATACATAAATATCTATAACTAAATACTATAATTGCTTTTGTCTGCCATCTATCCAGTAGTTAAACTGTTTTGCAAGGAAAAATAGAAGCAGAGACAAATCAGCACAGCAACTTTTACATTGCAATTTTTGGACTTGAAATTCACCATGTAATTACATTTTTTTTAAAGCGTTTTACGGTTGTCAAAAAAGCCATAATCCTTCAGATGTAGGGATGTATCTTCCCCTAATGCTGCTCATCCCATTTTCAGCTCATCAATGTTGGCAATGCATGCTCAGATGATCTGGAGCTGACCATCGATGCTATTTACTGGTTCATTATGGGAATTTTTCTGATGTCTGAAGCCAGACATGCCAAGAGAGATAAACAAGCTGATTTAATCCATGTATGTTGCATGCTTCTTGCATAGGTACATACAAATTATGCACACACCGACCACCGACCCCCTGAACATATGCAGGCACGCATGCACTCACAAATACCCACACACTCTCAATACATATACTGTCGTTTTATCAATTGGTAATTAAAATAGCCTTAATCCTCAAAACCCTGATAAATAATTTATTAAGCAAGTCATGGCAGCTATCATTGATAGTGTAAAAGGGTCCCAGTGAAATCATTCCAAATGGGGTTATGTGGGAATGAACGCTCCCTAACGCTGCTCATCCCATTTCCAGCTCATCAATGTTGAAGCTGACGATGGCTGGATGGATGTCTTGGCTACATTATGTATACTTTTCTGATGTCTGTCATCAATATACTGTATAGTAGGGGAGAGCGAGGTATGTTGTCACACTTTTCACGCTGTCTAACATTTACTGCGCACAATACATCACAATGGTATAAATGTCATACCAAATGAAAGAAGGAGGTCTTGGGCACATATTTTGCATTCATTACATCGTCATATCTTATTTCAGTACGGAGTTGTAGACCGTTAAATAGAGAGTGTGCACTTGGGACAATTTTCCCCATCAGCGGGTAAATTGTCACACTACATCGGGTAAGTTGTCACATAGGATTATCAACAAATATGAACACAACTAATTAATGGTGAATATTGATTTTAATTTCAAATTCAAAACCAAATTCAACTTCATTAAAGAACTCAAAATAAAAACAATCATGCCTAGTGTCATGACGTTGCCCTCTTTGGGTATAGCAAGCCCCACCCCCCTCTCCCTGCCTCCCCCTTGCCTCCTTCAACTAGGCTGCAGTGGTCAGAGAGAGGTCATAAATTCTTGAGGAGAAGACCCTGCCACATGGCCACACAGTATAAGAGGCAGAGTGAATTTTCATAGAGAACAAAGGAATTTCTTCCACCTCACAGAACTTGAAGTACGAACAAAGTTCATGTTCCGGAGAAAGTATAAAAGATCAGTGAAGAATCCAGCTACGAACTGGTCCGTTTGTTACAACTTGGGGAAGCTCATGGGAAACGGTGTGGCCACATTACCATAACGCTGTTTATATAATAGCCTCAGATATGAGGTTTTACATGTAATTGTTGTATAAGGATGAACGAGTGAGTATGATACTGTTTGTAAAATTGTGTAATATGATTTTGGACTGTTTAATGAAGGAAAATCCAATTCCCTTTTGATTTGAACTAAATCAGAGGACCGCCCCTGAGCCCAGTTAGGGTCAGGCATCCTGGGACAGCCCTTTTCTGCAATTCCGAATAAAACCCAACTTTGAGAAATTATCACCAGACCATGTTTCTCTCATTCACTGGAGTACAAAGGTTGTAGACCATTGCTGAATATTTTAACCATACCACGTGGTTAAACTCTTAGACTATCGATACCGACAGAATAATAACAAGTCTTTGATATGAATTACTAGTCTGCAGCTAGGAATTCGGTATCACTGAACGCGAAGAACGACAACCGCCGAAACATCCATTCTATCACAAATGAATGAATGTCACTCTGAACTATCCCTTCTAACCAAGACAGAGAGAGAGAGAGAGAGAGAGAGAGAGAGAGAGAGAGATAGAGAGAGAGAGAGAGAGAGAGAGAGAGAGAGAGGACAAAACTCTCCAACAGAAACAAACTTTTCAACAAAGATCCCGACGACACACTGAGCGTAAATATATATATTGATTGCAATTGTTCCCAAATGAGTGAGCATTCATGTGCAAAGGATTAGCATTTTAATTGTTATACTTATCAACTTTGTAGTGTCTCATCTCAGTTGACCCCCACTTCCCCTTTTGTATAACAAGCCGCGATGTCGGTTTAGCCCACTAGGGCACATTCTCCTATCATTTCTTGTAACCATGTTTACTGTTTGCTTATGCATTTCTGTGAATTACTTAGTTAGTAATAAATAAATGATTTAATACAATTGATGTATGGATGACTCATAGTGAAGACTGGGTTCGTGCAGATAACCAACAATTTACGACGTTTGGAATGAGACTAACGTGAGGTAAAGTAAATAATTCCTTAATCAGAAGACTATTGATCAGATATGAAAATATCTGAAAGGTTATATTGGGCAATTATAACCTTGTAATCTGAATATTTTTCCTTGGTGCCCCGACTTCCTAGTTAATTACAGTTACATGATTAATCAGTTGATCGCATAATACTAATTACAGAGAATCTTTGATAAAAACTATAAGTCTTCAGTTTAATGATAGTAAAGACACGACACTAGAGACTCTGGCAAATCATGCCTTTCAATCAAAACAATAATGATGGCAGAGCACACATGAATTAAGTGGCACAACCACTTTACTTTGAACTTTGAAATCGAACGTTCTCTGGCGTGTACATAGATCCACGGTAATTGTTGGAATCGGAATGGAATGTAATGCTGCAGATAACTTGCTTAAATGTTTAAAGTCTTAACAAAACAGACGTGGTGTTTAAACACACTAACGCACTAATGCTTTGTAACAGCCTTTACGACGTACATCCATATCTGGACTAATCAGACTCATCTTCAGAGTCACAGGTCTGGCACACATAAATTGCCTGGTCTGAGGTGCAAGCATCATGGGCCCATTTGTTGCATCTCACACACTTCACCCAAGTCTCCTTTGGAAGGCTGTTTGAAAATGGCTCCACACAGACGAGGAAGAAGCATTCCTCTTCATCTGATGAATACTCTTACATGATTTTTCTGTCTTTAGCTACCTTCTTGTTCTTTGCAGATCCAGATTTTGACTCCTCCCCCCTCCTTGCTTCCCTTTCTTCAGAAACAGCCTTTTGCTAGATTGTGCCTTATTAGTTTCAATTTCTAGTGCCTGCTTCACTGGTGTGTCAGTTAGAATTGCTGTTTTGCACCATTTCTCCTTTGCAAGCTGGTTTTTGGGGGCCAGCTTTTGGACATGGCCGGATATCGTCTGGAGTTGGTAGTCCACTGTCAGCAATGGCATTTCTGTGCAAGGGTGAGCTGGTGCAAGCATAAGATCTGGGCAGTGTCTGAGCTCGTGCTAGGCAAGGCTGGAATGGTGCTGGGGCCAAGCAGGTTGGTGCTGGGGCCTGGCAGGGCTGGAATAGTGCTGGGGCCTGGTAGGTTGGTGCTGGGACCTGGCTGGGCTGGAATGTTGCTGGTGCCTGGCAGGGCAGGGTTGGTGCTGGGGCCTGGTAGGTTTTGGTTCTGAATGGGGCGATCTGTAACGTAGGATGGCACAAACTCGGTTTCCAGAAATACATCCATGTTGTAAGGTTGTACCCCAGCCACCCTAAAGCCAGCCTGAATGTGCAAGGGGGTAGCAGCCAAAGGATGGGTGATTGCCACAATCCCAGGAATGTCATAAATTGACATTGTCTTCCCAGGATTATTCCTCATCCAGGCATCACATGCGGTGTTGATGTGCCTCTTTAACAGCCCGTAGACAGACCTGTCTAAGGGTTGAAGCCGATGAGTGCAATGGGGTGGGAATGACAGCATAATCATGCCATTTTGTTTGGCATAATTGAGTCCATCAATGGACAGATGAGACTCGTGGATGTCCAAAAGGAGTAAATGGGGCTTCTCCTTTGAGCACTTCGTATGCTCAACGAAATGTTTCAGGAAGTCAACAAAGTGCACATCTTTTATCCACACAGACGGATTTGCCCCTCCTTTGCTGCCAGGTGGCCCGTTAATCAGGAAATGATCACAGAAGTTTACATAGGGGAATATAAAATATGGATGTATACTATTCCCTGTGGCTGAGACAGCACAGGCCAGTCTGACAAGGGTTCCCCTTTCAGCGGAGGTCAGTGACCTTACTTGTTAGAATCCACGTCTGCCCACCACTTTGTCAGGTTTATGTACAGTGGTCACCCCAGTTTCATCTACATTCCATATGTCTCCTGGTCCAAATTGATATCTCTGTAGCACTTCTGCTACATTGTCGAAGAAAGCATTAACATTTTCTCTGTTGAAGCTACTTGCCCTGGCAAGGCTAGTTGCCTCTGGCTTTCTCAGCAACAGCGTTGGGTGCCGCTTTAAGAAGCCTAAAAACCACTCCGAGCTGGCCGTTTCTTTTTCTGCCCACATTGGTGCGAACTTCAGCTGGTGTGCCACAGCAAACTGGTAGGCAAGTCTTCTGACCTCACTTGGTTGACAGACTAAAATAAATGTCAGCCGACCTAGTAATATACTGAACAAGCTGCATCTCCAAATCAGGTGAAAAAAACGGCCGTAGCTTTGTATAGCTGTTGTTGGCATGGCTGTCTGACTTTCAACTTCTTCTCTGGTAATCTTTTGACAATACTGGGTCAGAGTACGGTAATTTATGTCAAAATCCTTTGCTGTACTCCTGATTGATTTGTTCTGCAACTTCACCTGCCTCACTGCCTTTAACATTACGCCAGGTGGTGTGCTGCCATTCTCTGTCTTTCTTTTATCATTTCTAACCATCTTTCCTTCCTTTCTTCTTTCCTTCAAAAACACATTTCCTCATTGCAATTGCATATTCATTACAGGCTTATTACACCCACCTCCCTGTCTACTATCCTTGTTGCCTCTGTATGAAGTAGTGTGTGTATATACTGTCTCATACAGTAGGCATGTAGTGTGTTAGTAGACACACACACACACACACACACACCAGAGCCTGTCTTGTGTTGTCCAGGGATATGTCTACACCTCTAAACTACATGTATATATAATAATACATTTACAATAACATTTAATACTATTATCAGAGCTGATTACACAATATCACAATGTTATTTGAATATGTTCTATGTGTCTATGTATACTGGTGTAACGGTTTTCTTGCGGTGAAGGAGAGTCGGACCAAAATGCAGCGTGGTATTCTTGATACATGTTTAATAACGAATAAACACGAACAATACAAAAACAACAAATGTAACGTTAAAACCTATACAGCCTATCTGGTGCAAACAAACACAGAGACAGGAACAATCACCCATGAAACACTCAAAGAATATGGCTGCCTAAATATGGTTCCCAATCAGAGACAACGATAAACACCTGCCTCTGATTGAGAACCACTTCAAGCAACCATAGACTTACCTAGAAAACCCCACTAAGCCACAATCCCAATACGTACGAAAAAACCCCAAGACAAAACACACCACATAAAAAACCCATGTCACACCCTGGCCTAACCAAAATAATAAAGAAAACACAGAATACTAAGACCAGGGCGTGACAACTGGGGCAAGTTGTCACATGTGAAGACTTGCCCCAAAGTCATTGAGACAACTTACCCCAGACTGACATGTGTGCTAATATTGGCTAAATCTCAAGGTTAACTCAACATAGGACAGTATAGTGATGCTGCGTTGGGTAGGTGTGGGCAGCGATCGGTTGAAGAGCATTAATTTAGTTTTGCTTGCATTTAAGAGCAGTTGGAGGCCACGGAAGGAGAGTTGTATGGCATTGAAGCTCGTTTGGAGGTTTGTTAACACAGTGTCCAAAGAAGGGCCAGAAGTATACAGAATGGTGTCGTCTGCGCAGAGGTGGATCAGAGAATCACCAACAGCAAGAGCGACATCATTGATGTGTACAGAGAAAAGAGTCGGCCTGAGAATTGTACCCTCTGGCACCCCCATAGAGACTGCCAGAGGTCCGGAAAACAGGCCCTCCGATTTGACACACTGAACTCTGTCAGAGAAGTAGTTGGTGAAGAAGTGAGGTGAGGAAGTCATTTGAGAAACCAAGGCTGTTGAGTCTGCCGATAAGAATGTGGTGATTGGCCAGGTCGATGAATACAGCTGCACAGTATTGTATCTTATTGATGGTGGTTATGATTTCGTTTAGGACCTTGAGCATGGCTGAGGTGTACCCGTGACCAGCTCGGAAACTAGATTTTATAGCGAAGAAGGTACGGAGGGATTCAAAATGGTCGGTGATCTGTTTGTTAACTTGGCTTTCAAAGACCTTAGAAAAGCGGAATAGGATAGATATATGTCTGTAGCAGTTTGGTTCTAGAGTGTCTCCTCCTTTCAAGAGGGGGATGACCGCGGCAGCTTTCCAATCTTTGGGGATCTCAGAAGATACGAAAGAGAGGTTGAACAAGCTAGTAATAGGGGTTGCAACAATTTCGGTGGATAATTTTAGGAAGGGTCCAGATTGTCTAGTCCTGCTGATTTGTGTGGGTCCAGATTTTCCAGCTCTTTCAGAACATCAGCTATCTGAATTTGGGTGGAGAAATGGTGGAGGCTTGGGCAAGTTGCAGTGAAGTGTGCTGGGCTGTTGACCGGGGTCGGGGTAGCCAGGTGGAAAGCATGGCCAGTAGTAGAAAAAGGCTTATTGAAATTCACAATTATCGCGGATTTATCGGTGGTGACAGTGTTTCCTAGCCTCAGCCCAGTGGGCAGCTGGGAGGAGGTGCTATTATTCTACATGGACTTTACAGTGTCCCAGAACCTTTTGGAGTTAGTGTTACAGGATGCTAATTTCTGTTTGAAAAAGCTAGCCTTGCTTTCCTAACTGACTGAGTATCTTGGTTCCTACCTTCCATGAAAATTTGCATATCGCGGGGGCTATTTGATGCTAATGTAGTACACCACAGGATGTTATTGTGCTGGTCAAGGGCAGTCAGGTCTGGAGTGAATCAAGGGCTATATCTGATCCTGGTTCTCATTTTTTTGAATGGGGCATGCTTATTTAAGATGGTGCGGTACGCACTTTTAAAGAACAACCAGGTGTCCTCTACTGACGGAATGAGGTCAATATCCTTCCAGGATACCCGGGCTAAGTCAATTAGAAAGGCCTGCTCGCTGAAGTGTTTTAGGGAGCGTTTGACAGTGATGAGGGGTGGTCGCTTGACCGCAGACCCATTACAGATGCAGGCAATGAGGCAGTGATCGCTGAGATCTTGGTTGAAGACAGCAAGGTTGTATTTGGAGGGCAGGTTGGTTAGGATGATATCTATAAGGGTGCCCATTTTTACAGATTTGGAGTTGTACCTGGTGGGTTTATTGATAATTTGTGTGAGATTGAGAGCATCAAGCTTAGATTGGCCGGGGTGTTAAGGATGGCCGGGGTGTTAAGCATGTCCCAGTTTAGGTCACCTAGAAGCACAAGCTCTGAAAATAAATGGGGGGCAATCAATTCGCCAATGGTGTCCAGGGCACAGCTGGGGGCAGAACGTGGTCTATAGCAAGCGGCAATGGTAAGAGACTTTTTTCTGGAGAGGTGGATTTTTAAAAGTAAAAGGCTAATGTTAACATGCATGAAACCAAGGCTTTTATGGTTACAGAAGTCAACAAATGAGAGCGCCTGTAGAATGGGAGCTATGCACTGCAGGGCCTGAATTAACCTCCACATCTCCAGAGGAACAGAGGAGGGGTAGGATAAGGGTACGACTAAAGGCTAAAAGAACTGGACGTCTAGTACGTTCAGAACAGAGAGTAAAAGGAGAAGATTTCTGGGCACGGTTTCTGGGCAAGGCATAATATACAGACAAGAGTATGGTAGGATGTGAATACAGTGGGGTTGAACCTGTGCATAGAGTGACGATGAAAGAGATATTGTCTCTAGAAATATAATTTAAACTAGGTGATGTCACCGCATGTGTGGGAGGTGGAACTAAAGTACTAAGGGGTATTGAGCAGCGCTAGAGGCTCTACAGTGAAATAAGGCAATAATTACAAACCAAAACAGCAATGGACAAGGCATATTGATGTCAGGGAGAGGCATGCGTAGCCGAGTGATCATAGGAGTCCAGCAAGTGGCTTCAGGCAGCTAGCGGGCCGGGGCTAGAAATCTAGCAGAAGGGCCTTTGAGGGACGTCGCGACAGAAGAAAGTCTGTTGTGGTCCCCTTGTGCAGTTACGTCGGCAGACGGATCAGCAGGGCTCTGTGTGGTAAACCAAGCCAGTTGGCAAAATAGGTATAGTGGCCAAAACATTTGTCCGATGGGCCTCTTAAGCTAACAGTTCGATGTGCTCTAGACAGCTAGTGGCCCGCGGCAAGCAGGCTAGCGGATGGGCATTCAGGTGACGTCGCGACGGAGGAGCCAGTTGAGACCCCCTAGGGCGAATCACGTCGGTAGTCCAGTCGTGATGGGTCGGTGGGGGTCCAGGCCAGTCGGCAAAACAGATATCAAATAATAAAGTCAGTATCTTCCAAAAAAGAGATTTGTGAGATTTGTGGAAGCTGTTACATTTCTAGATCCATTGGATATTTAAGGGTTGGGTTTTGATTCCGATCATACCCACTTGCCCACTAACACAGGATGGTAACACCTAGGGAGAATTGTTATGCATAGAGAAACAGCTGCGCTGATTGCGCTCTATCCAATCTTACGGCAGAACCTACAGATAGTGAGACAGACCACTGCGCCTCAGACTTGTTTACATAAGACAACACTTCGCCAATGTTATGTTGAAAGAACACTTGGCTCTTAAGCCCTTTATCGAGTGGACTCTTGCTGATGTGTTTCATAGTGATCACTCAAATCTGCCACTGTTTTGGGCAAAATGGGAATTGAGACGATGCACACTTGCATCCCAACTGACACTTGTCAATATAACATTTTCAAAATCCATTCGCAAGCACCGAGCGACCTGTTTTGTAATATGATTCTGTAATCGGTCTGGGTGTAGCTGGTGCGGAGGAGTCAGGCGCAGGACAACAGAGATGAGTAATACACATACATTTACTCAAAACTTTCAAATACAAGTCGATAATACCGAGCCCACATTACGGACCGTATATACAACAAACAAACACTCACAAAAACCATGGGGAAAACAGAGGGTTAAATAATGAACATGTAATTGGGGAATTGAAACCAGGTGTGTAAAACAAAGACAAAACAAATGGAAAATGAAAAGTGGATCGGCGATGGCTAGAAGGCCGGTGACGTCGACCGCTGAACGCCGCCCGAACAAGGAGAGGGACCGACTTCGGCGGAAGTTGTGACAGATTCGCTATGAAACACTGTAAGATAGACACACACTTCGATAATAGATAGTCAAAAAGTTGTAAAAACAAAACGGCACCGAAGCACTTTGCCACTCGCCAGTGACTTGATAAGCTGATTTAGCTAACGTGGCCTGCCTGCTCAATGTGCCTGCTAGCTTCTAGCTAGCTTAACTGACAAACACAGAGATGGAACTAGATAGTGATTTTGAGCAGTGATAAACACCGTGTTGCTTGTGCTTTATTTACAATAGTTTGACAGCTTGCTGATGATCTCTCTCTCTCTCTCTCTCTCTCTCTCTCTCTCTCTCTCTCTCTCTCTCTCTCTCTCTCTCTCTCTCTCTCTCTCTCTCTCTCTCTCTCTCTCTCTCTCTCTCTCTCTCTCTCTCTCTCTCTTGCACATGCTACTAGAAATCCAATGCAAGTTTATTTTTAGCAAATGGTAATTAAAATAGTTGTATTCCTCAAAACCCTGATAAATATGTTATTAAGCAGGTTGTGTTGGCAATTGTTATGGTGCAACAATAATTCAGAAGGGTGTCAATGAGTATTCTGGGAATTACATTTTGGAAGGATTGCAACTGGAAGGAAGATTGCCACTGATTAATATAGTGGAGAATGGGAACTAAAAACCAATTCAAACTAGGGCAATATATCAAGTAGACTAAGCTTTCAACAAGTGCATTTCACACCTTCCTAATCACCTTTCAGAAGTAGAATCTACATTTGAGACAGTTTGTTATAGCAGGAAAATGTGAATTATTATGTGGATTATAATTAATGGACATTTTTGTAGGGAAATCAAGCTTGAAATTTCAGAGTGGAAATTAAAAACTATTTTTAACTTCAAATACACAACAAATGTTTAATGTCTCCTGCAACAGGGTGATCAAATTAAGATTCTACATCTGTATGCATTATTAAAACTTACAACAAATATTCAATTAAGAAAGCTGGTAGATCCCTGTGGACAACAATTTCAGTACTATTTAGCCAATACAGTATAGCGAGTATAAAGCTATTTTCCATTATTCAAACATGATGCACCATGTGTTGTAGGATTAAATGTGTTGTAGGATTAAGCTGTGGACAGTGATGATAACAGAATATATACTCAGTAGTACTGTGAAGTGAATGCCCATAGAAGCGTTCTTACAAATTTACAAGCCTTGTTGCAATTCCAACAAGCGTTGACAAAATGAATTAAATTTCCACTCAAAGAATGTTTAATGTCCAAACATAGAACAGAGACCTTGTACAGCACCCTACATGCTATTCCTGCCCCTACCCTCTCACTGTCTGAAATTGAGAACTAACAGAGTACAAGAGAAATCACAGTGTGCCATAGAAAAAATTACGCAAGGACATGCTGTTAATTTCTTCTTGGCTTATTGCTGTAACAGCATGAGCCAATCTGTCTTTAGTTAAGTGTTTGTTTTCATATTACACAATGTTGAAAGACATTATTATTCATGTTATTAATTGTATTCATATGCTGAATAGACAGTGATATTTTAGTACATTATACCAAAGAGAAACACAATGACATGATACAAAAGATTTGAAATAAGTTCAAAGAGACAGTCATATTACAGTACATGGTTAGAGAACACCTTCGTTTTTCATTCTCTAGAAATTGTACTCCTCCCTCTCTCACTAAGAAATATAGCCAGTTTCAATACCTGTGTACATATGGATAGAGACCCACTGTGCATGGGACAGACCATTTAATTCCCTAATGTATTTATTTGGTTTATCAGGCTGGCTGTCTCTGGATGGGATATCAAGCTAATGTTGCAAAACAGAGATACTTTAGTAAGTGCAAAATGATAAGAAAATAACCAGTAGAAACATTAACTTCTAATGAAAATAATAATGCAATCACCCCAGATCTGACTGAAAGGGCACTGGTTGTGGTTGACTGTACAGTACTTGTTCACAGAAATAAGGCAATATCTCTCATATGATAAAACCTTCTCTAAAACAGTATACAGATATCAGCCAGATCTCCAGTTCCTCACTGATAAAAGACGTGCTGTTTAAACAGCACAGTCAAGCACCCTCTGGATAAACCTTAAAGGCTCTATGTTGGTCAGCAGGCAAGGTTTATGAACTTGTATAAACACATGGGTCAGATTATCTTGGGAAAATCCATGAACATCAATGTGTTCTGAAACAAAGGAAAGGCTGCTGATTGAAAATAGAGAAAGGTGAACAGATAAGATTGACTACAAATATAACAGTTCTTCCCTGCAGGCCAGACAAGCTGAACGTTGAGAGCTAGAAAATAGCAGCATTAAGAGCACAATATCTGTGGATCGGTGTGTAATTGAATGGTGGTACTGGAGATGTTCTATTTTGTCTCAATCATCACTTTCATTTAATTGGAATACACGTCTGGCCGCAGTTACCACGTCTAATCAAAATGTTTTCAAAAACAGTGGTGCCCACACACGCCTCCTTTGAAATAATTCCTTAAACAGAGTCACCAGCTCTTAACATACCAGTTAACAACGCTACACAACCAGTACTCTCACAGTGTGACACACTCAGACAATTCCTCAGCCTAGTAACAGGTATTATTTACAGAGCATAGGGGTACTGTATGCAAACTAAACTTTTATGCTCTGATTTATATAGGATAAGGCATGCACTCCCCCCAAAAATATCCACTACCAACTAATTATCATATTGTAGATACTGCGTGAAACCGATCTTGTTTCCATTTTCTTGCAAAGTGATATCTACATTATTTAATCATTGCAAACTTGTTTAACAGATTAAATAAAACAAACAATTTCAGGGGCCTCCTGAGTGGCGCAGTGGTCTAAGGCACTGCATCGCAGTGCCAGCTGTGCCACTAGAGAGCCTGGTTCGAGTCCAGGCTCTGTCGCAGCCGGCCGCAATCGGGAGACCCATGGAGCGGCGCACAATTGGCCCAGCGTCGTCTGGGTTGGGCGAGGGTTTGGCCGGCAGAGATGTTCTTGTTACATTACACTCTAGTGACTCCTGTGGCGGGCTGGGTGCAATACACAGTTGCCAGGTGTACAATGTTTCTGGGTCCTGGGGCCCACCCTGGGTGCACATTTTGTTTCCTGCCCTAGCACTACACAGCTGATTCAAAAACCAACTCTTAATCAAGCTTTAATTATTTGAGCCAGCTGTGTAGTGCTAGGGCAAAAGTCAAAATGTGCACCCAGGGGGGTCCCCAGGACCAATTTTAAGAAACCCTGCTCTAGTCGACTAGAGTCTAGTAGAGTACATACATCTAGCCTGCGTGTCACTATGTTGAAGGTCTAGAGTTCTCGTAGAGTGAGCAACACAACTGTAGAGAACAAATAATACAATATTTGGGGAGAGTTGGGAGAAAAGTTTGTGTTCAAGAAATCCCTCTTTCATCTACATGTGTCTTTGGTCTAAGCCCCAGCATGTTGTGATGCCATTGTCAGCTCCCCCACACCAGCAGGCCTTTCACTATGCTTCAGTTTCCATGGTGATAACAATACAGGACTAGTCTAACTCTGAGGCTATGGGCAATTATATTGTTGTGTGACAGGGGATGAGGGTAAAACATATTCGTAGATTCTCCTCAACTTTTAAACTCAGATGAACTGACCTTCACCTAAAAGATTCAGAAATTATTATGGTTCTTTGGGAAATTGCCATAATTTGCTGTGTAAAACATGCTGCTGGTTCACATTGTAGGATATTTTCTGTTATCTCATACATAATAACATTTGCAGCAGACAACGTAAAAATGAATCACTCAGTAAGATCAGATTTAGATGATCCTGAGGCGACTTTTTTGTGCAAGTGTCTTATAGAAGGAGCAGGAGGCTTACCAGCTGTGTAAGTGATATAAGATGGGCCCTGAACTTGAGCGCACTCTCTCAATATTGATGTGGTTGGAAATGTGAGCCGACAAGGAGATGAGGCAGCCAGATGTTGGCCTTATATGAACTTACCACAGAATACTGAGAAGAATGGTCTGACACTTTGAAATTAGTTACCAGCCATACTACTGTGGAAACTCAATTGAAAACAGTATAAGGACAACACCTAAATAATTGGCTACAAACCCGCAATAAGGTTTTGAAGTTTGCATCTGCTTGAAGAACTGTGGTTTCAGTGTAACTTCAAACACCTGACAAATCAGTATTCTGGCACACAGTGTGGGGGTTCAAAACATTTTATTTTTAGAGTGTAGAATAAGCTACGCTAGATGAAAACACAGCCAGCAGTTTGTCAACAGGTAGATCATCACACGGTTCAGTGTTGGTGTACTGCTGAGAACAGAGATCTCATATCATTGAATAAATCCCCATGGGCCTGCCATTATACAAACCTCCTGTGAAGGTGTGGCCTTTCACCTTCATCTCTTTGCATTGTTCTACTCCACTAACAACTCTGAACCACCACTACAGTTTTAGATGGAACCAGATTATTAAAATGAATGAACCTTGCCCGTGTGACTAGCCCCCGAGTAACGCTGTATGTCAGTGATCGACATGTCATTTCTGTGGAGAATTATCCCTTGTTCTTCAGGCATGAGCAGGAAGCCAACTGTCACCTAGCTAGGGTAGAGTTGAAAGGATCTCCCCAGAGGTTCTACAGGCACTGAGTTGACAAAGCCAACCGCTCCAGAGTGCTTGTAACAGTCCCTGCACTGTAAAAAAAAGTTTTGCTATTAAGTCAACTAAATATGCAGAATGTGTTGATTTGGCAAATCACGTTAAGTTAACTTCAACTCAACAAAAGCTGTAAACTTAAAACATCAAGTTCAGTTAGCAAAGAACAATTTGCTCAGTCAACTTTCAAATCAGAACTAATAAGTTAACTAAACTAAAACAAGATCCTAGTTGTGTTGACGAAAAATGTCAAGTTATAATAACGACAAGTCATTACATTGTCTTAACTTGTTGAATCAGCTATGAATTGTGTTCCCTCAACTTTCAAATTAGATCCAATAAGTCAAATGAACTAAACGAAGTCAACAGTTGTCTTGACTTTAAATGTCAAGTCAGGATAACTACAAATCTGTACATTAACTTAACTTACAAGTTAAATTGGTTTCGACCTATGTGTTCATTTAACATTCAAGTCAGAACCAAGAAGTCAAATCAGTGGTCTGTGCAACTGCCTCCGGTGCACATGTACTGTTGTGTGGGTTTGAACGTTTTAATTATTGCCCTAATAGTGTACCTATCATTGTTTAATTAATAGTGGAAACCATTTTTCTTTTTACATTTTTGAGTGTTTTTGCCTTTCCACATTGTCATTGATGAAAAATGCATATTCCGTGTGTGTTAACCTTATCTTTAGGCCCAGTTAAAGGGAGCAATGCAAGGCCACAATACAGTTCCTTTTTTCATAAGTAAGAATCCCTATGGGGTGCCAACAATTGTCACAATTGTCATTTTGTTGATCGGTTTGTTTTAAATGGAATTTGATTGGTGCAACTTTGCTGGAGTGACTTCCCCCATATTCCTTGCAGCCCAAAAAAAACATTTTTTGTCTGTGAGGGCAAAGGTCACATGCAATCTCTCTTTTTTCTCATTTGTGACACCAATGCATCACATGTTAAAGACTATGGAGCCACACAGCATGAACTGTGTCAATTTTATGGGCTATGGGTTCATATTGTGTTAGCTGAGGGTTACAGGTTTTTATGGCATGAAAGTCTACACATGTGTAACTAAGGCCAAGCTGCTTGCTTAGCAAGTAGGCCTATTGCTTATTCCTGTAAGACTAACTGTAAGTCGCTCTGGATAAGAGTGTCTGCTAACTGAGTAAACTGTAAGAGAATGATTTACAAATACTATTTCTCTATGCATGCACATATATTAGTGATCCTAATATTGGGCCGAAGCTAGCCATCTAACAATTTGTGTTTGGTGAGGCCAATGTAGTGAAATTAATATGTGTAATGTTACAATTGATTATAAAACAGATTAACTACAAAAAAAACGTGCACGTTTATCCTTGGTGGGATGACGTGTAGGCACTTCCTGTCTTGGGGTGCACCCAGGAAATTATGAAAGTGAAAAAAATGGCCGATGATTTCAAGACTTGCTGCTATCGAATACAGATCGCCCTGTGATCAATTTTATCGATTATTAACGTTTATTAATACCTAAAGTTGGTTTACAAAAGTAGTTTGAAGTGATTTGTAAAAGTTTATAGGCAACTTTGTTAATTTTAAAAAGTGACGTTGCGTCATGTAAAGGTGCATTTTCCTTGGATCAGACGGCCTTCATAAATGGCATACTTTGACGGATTTAATCGGGAAAAAGACCCAATTGTGATGTTTATGGGACATATAGGAGTGCCAACAAAGAAGCTCGTCAAAGGTAATGAATGTTTTATATTTTATTTCTGCGTTTTGTGTAGCGCCGGCTACCGCAAAATCTTTTGTTTAGGTCTCGTTCAGGTATTTTGGGGGGGTGCATGATATCAGATAATAGCTTCTCATGCTTTTGCCAAAAAGCATGTTACAAATCTGACATGTTGGCTAGATTCACAACGAGTGTAGCTTTAATTGAGTATCTTGCATGTGTGTTTTAATGAAAGTTTGAGATTTATCGAGTACTATACTATAGTACTATAGGTGGCGCTCTGAAATTTCCGCTGATGTGTTCCTGTGCAGGAACCACGTCCATAAGAAGATATCAGTTTAAATCGGATTACTTGTGCAATTCTGCTACGTGTACTGTAGTATAATTGTAGCTTAGCATGGCCACAGCAGTCATGGGTGAACAGGGAGTACAGGAGAGGGCTCAGAACGCACCCTTGTGGGGCTCCAGTACATGTGCCTAATCTTAGCCTAATCTTGCAAGTAGTAATGTTAGTATATATTTTGTTATTTTACAATTGTTAGTTTGGGTGTAATGAGATGTTATGTTAAAGAAACCATGCTATAAAAATGTATGTTGCACTGTCCCCAGGTGGTGAGGTTAGGTAACAACCTCTCCACCCCGCTGATCCTCAACACTGGGGCCCCACAAGGGAGCCCTCTCCTGTACTCCCTGTTCACCCATGACTGCTGTGGTCATGCACACCTCCAACTCAATCATCAAGTTTGCAGACGACACTACAGTGGTAGGCTTGATTACCAACAACGACGAGACGGCCTACAGGGAGGAGGTGAGGGCCCTCAGAGTGTGGTGTCAGGAAAATAACCTCACACTCAACGTCAACAAAACAAAGGAGATGATTGTGGACTTCAGGAAACAGCAGGGAGCACCCCCCTATCCACATCGACGGGACAGTTGTGGAGAGGGTAGAAAGTTTTAAGTTCCTCGGCGTACACATCACGGACAAACTGAATTGGTCCACCCCCACAGACAGCGTGGTGAAGAAGGCGCAGCAACACCTCTTCAACCTCAGGAGGCTGAAGAAATTTGGCTTGTCACCAAAAGCACTCACAAATTTTTACAGATGTACAATCGAGAGTATCCTGTCGGTCTGTATCACCGCCTGGTACAGCATCTGCTCCGTCCACAACCATAAGGCTCTCCAGAGGGTAGTGAGGTCTGCACAACGCATCACCGGGGGCAAACTACCTGCCCTCCAGGACACCTACACCACCCGATGTCACAGGAAGGCCATACAGATCATCAAGGACAACAACCACCCGAGCCACTGCCTGTTCACCCCGCTATCATCCAGAAGGCGAGGTCAGTACAGGTGCATCAAAGCAGGGACTGAGAAGCTGTTTTTCAGTTTCTATCTCAAGGCCATCAGACTGTTAAACAGCCACCCCTAACATTGAGTGGCTGTTGCCATACATGTAAAAAATGTATCACTAGCTACTTTAAACAATGCCACTTAATATGATGTTTGCATAACCTACATTACTCATCTCATATGTATATACTGTACTCTATACCATCTACTGCATCTTGCCATCTTTATGTAATACATGTATCACTAGCCACTTTAAACAATGTCACTTAATATAATGTTTACATACCCTACATTATTCATCTCATATGTATATACTGTACTCGATACCATCTACTGCATCTTGCCTATGCCGTTCTGTACCATCACTCATTCATATATCTTTATGTACATATTCTTCATCCCTTTACATTTGTGTGTGTATAAAGGTAGCTGTTGTGAAATTGTTAGGTTAGATTACTCGTTGGTTATTACTACATTGTTGAAACTAGAAACACAAGCATTTCGCTACACTCGCATTAACATCTGCTAACCATGTGTATGTGACAAATTAAATTTGATTTGATTTAGTAAACAGGATTACCTAGACAGCACTTATATCTTGAATTCCTAATCAATTTCAGAATAATTAGTTAATAATTAACATATTAACTAAAGTGAATACATTTTTTTTATTGAAACATCCTTTTTTAGATTCTTGGATCTCCAAAAGCATTATTCCTTCAATGGATGAAGTGCAACTGTAAGTATGTAAGTACTGCAGATTTGACACATCAAATCAACGCATCCTTATTAGACATTACAAATTCAAGAGATGCAAGAACATGTCCATTACCATGTATCTATCAAGAGTGTCCGTGCACCTTTCAAACAGAAATAGCACTCAAGAAGCATTTGACTCAACACCGAAGAAATGTTCATGAAACAGTTACTGCTTGTATAAAATGTGACCTCTAATTTTTCTGAGCCCGGTAATGTTAAGCAGTACTTTTCTCATTTGAGAAGTCATTTCAATAATAAGGAAACAGTCCGATGCCTTTTTCAAGATTGCAGCTTTAAATCTGTTGTGCACACCTCTTTCAAGTCACACAGAAGTAGGAAACATTGTTTCAGTACGCCAGAACATTGTCGACTTTAAAACAAATCACACTGCACATGTTTGTGCCAGTATTGAGGATACAGAAACTGAGGACATATTCGATCTTGACGTTTCCATATCAAACTGCGAGAATGGAGGTGATGAAGATTTAGAGGAGTCACTGAAACACAAACTAGCATCATTGTTTCTTCGAATGCAAACTATTTTGCATGTCTTCAAGGCAGCAACCCAGAAAATAGTTGAGGAACTTCATAGTATTGTCTCAGCTTCCAGCGAACTTACCAAAAAGGCAATTCAAACCGTATTAGTACAGAATAACTGTACTTTAGAGGACTCTCTCATTACAGCCATAACATTTCAGACTACAAATCCTTTGGCCACCCTATCAAAGGTGGGTCTTCTTAGTACCAACTACATTAGAAAATATTTTTACAATAATAATTTACCATAATTGCGCCAGTGGAGTATGTTCTTGATGAAGCTCTAAAGAGAACCTATACTTATGGCCCAGTTTTGAAACTTAACAGAGCTCTTGAATCGGAATGATGTCCTAGACAAAATCCTACAGACAGAGGAAGTTGAAACAAGAAGGCAAAATGGTCTGTTTGAAACATACAGAGATAGACAATATTATAAAGATAACCAATTACCATCTTCAGAAGAACTAAGCATTGCTCTTGGATTATACATAGACAATTTTGAAGTGTGCAACCCATTGGGTACGTCTAGGAAAAATCATAAAGTGTGTGCCATATACTGGGTCATCGCAAATTTACCTGTAAGATTTAGGTCATTTTTGCAATCCATCTATCTTGCTATTTCAAATCAAATCAAATCAAATCAAATTTTATTTGTCACATACACATGGTTAGCAGATGTTAATGCGAGTGTAGCGAAATGCTTGTGCTTCTAGTTCCGACAATGCAGTAATAACAAGTAATCTAACTAACAATTCCAAAACTACTGTCTTGTACACAGTGTAAGGGGATAAAGAATATGTACATAAGGATATATGAATGAGTGATGGTACAGAGCAGCATAGGCAAGATACAGTAGATGGTATCGAGTACAGTATGTACAAATGAGATGAGTATGTAAACAAAGTGGCATAGTTTAAAGTGGCTAGTGATACATGTATTACATAAGGATACAGTCGATGATATAGAGTACAGTATATGCATATGAGATGAATAATGTAGGGTAAGTAACATTATATAAGGTAGCATTGTTTAAAGTGGCTAGTGATATATTTACATCATTTCCCATCAATTCCCATTATTAAAGTGGCTGGAGTTGAGTCAGTGTCAGTGTGTTGGCAGCAGCCACTCAGTGTTAGTGGTGGCTGTTTAACAGTCTGATGGCCTTGAGATAGAAGCTGTTTTTCAGTCTCTCGGTCCCAGCTTTGATGCACCTGTACTGACCTCGCCTTCTGGATGATAGCGGGGTGAACAGGCAGTGGCTCGGGTGGTTGATGTCCTTGATGATCTTTATGGCCTTCCTGTGACATCGGGTGGTGTAGGTGTCCTGGAGGGCAGGTAGTTTGCCCCCGGTGATGCATTGTGCAGACCTCACTACCCTCTGGAGAGCCTTACGGTTGAGGGCGGTGCAGTTACCATACCAGGCGGTGATACAGCCCGCCAGGATGCTCTCGATTGTGCATCTGTAGAAGTTTGTGAGTGCTTTTGGTGACAAGCCGAATTTCTTCAGCCTCCTGCGGTTGAAGAGGCGCTGCTGCGCCTTCTTCACGATGCTGTCTGTGTGAGTGGACCAATTCAGTTTGTCTGTGATGTGTATGCCGAGGAACTTAAAACTTGCTACCCTCTCCACTACTGTTCCATCGATGTGGATAGGGGGGTGTTCCCTCTGCTGTTTCCTGAAGTCCACAATCATCTCCTTAGTTTTGTTGACGTTGAGTGTGAGGTTATTTTCCTGACAACACACTCCGAGGGCCCTCACCTCCTCCCTGTAGGCCGTCTCGTCGTTGTTGGTAATCAAGCCTACCACTGTTGTGTCGTCCGCAAACTTGATGATTGAGTTGGAGGCGTGCGTGGCCACGCAGTCGTGGGTGAACAGGGAGTACAGGAGAGGGCTCAGAACGCACCCTTGTGGGGCCCCAGTGTTGAGGATCAGCGGGGAGGAGATGTTGTTGCCTACCCTCACCACCTGGGGGCGGCCCGTCAGGAAGTCCAGTACCCAGTTGCACAGGGCGGGGTCGAGACCCAGGGTCTCGAGCTTGATGACGAGCTTGGAGGGTACTATGGTGTTGAATGCCGAGCTGTAGTCGATGAACAGCATTCTCACATAGGTATTCCTCTTGTCCAGATGGGTTAGGGCAGTGTGCAGTGTGGTTGAGATTGCATCGTCTGTGGACCTATTTGGGCGGTAAGCAAATTGGAGTGGGTCTAGGGTGTCAGGTAGGGTGGAGGTGATATGGTCCTTGACTAGTCTCTCAAAGCACTTCATGATGACGGAAGTGAGTGCTACGGGGCGGTAGTCGTTTAGCTCAGTTACCTTAGCTTTCTTGGGAACAGGAACAATGGTGGCTCTCTTGAAGCATGTGGGAACAGCAGACTGGTATAGGGATTGATTGAATATGTCCGTAAACACACCGGCCAGCTGGTCTGCGCATGCTCTGAGGGCGCGGCTGGGGATGCCGTCTGGGCCTGCAGCCTTGCGAGGGTTAACACGTTTAAATGTCTTACTCACCTCGGCTGCAGTGAAGGAGAGGCCGCATGTTTTCGTTGCAGGCCGTGTCAGTGGCACTGTATTGTCCTCAAAGCGGGCAAAAAAGTTATTTAGTCTGCCTGGGAGCAAGACATCCTGGTCCGTGACTGGGCTGGATTTCTTCCTGTAGTCCGTGATTGACTGTAGACCCTGCCACATGCCTCTTGTGTCTGAGCCGTTGAATTGAGATTCTACTTTGTCTCTGTACTGGCGCTTAGCTTGTTTGATAGCCTTGCGGAGGGAATAGCTGCACTGTTTGTATTCGGTCATGTTACCAGACACCTTGCCCTGATTAAAAGCAGTGGTTCGCGCTTTCAGTTTCACACGAATGCTGCCATCAATCCACGGTTTCTGGTTAGGGAATGTTTTAATCGTTGCTATGGGAACGACATCTTCAACGCACGTTCTAATGAACTCGCACACCGAATCAGCGTATTCGTCAATGTTGTTATCTGACGCAATACGAAACATCTCCCAGTCCACGTGATGGAAGCAGTCTTGGAGTGTGGAGTCAGCTTGGTCGGACCAGCGTTGGACAGACCTCAGCGTGGGAGCCTCTTGTTTAAGTTTCTGTCTGTAGGCA
This sequence comes from Oncorhynchus mykiss, assembly GCF_057628025.1. Taxonomy (NCBI): domain Eukaryota; kingdom Metazoa; phylum Chordata; class Actinopteri; order Salmoniformes; family Salmonidae; genus Oncorhynchus; species Oncorhynchus mykiss. The sequence goes on from NC_143027.1 coordinate 26,867,750, forward strand.
GGGATCAACAAAATGGAGTCGTGGTCAGCTTTTCCGAAAGGGGGGCGGGGCAGGGCCTTATATGCGTCGCGGAAGTTGGAGTAACAATGATCCAAGGTCTTTCCACCCCTGGTTGCGCAATCGATATGCTGATAAAATTTAGGGAGTCTTGTTTTCAGATTAGCCTTGTTAAAATCCCCAGCTACAATGAATGCAGCCTCCGGATAAATCGTTTCCAGTTTGCAGTGAGTTAAATAAAGTTTGTTCAGAGCCATCGATGTGTCTGCTTGGGGGGGGATATATACGGCTGTGATTATAATCGAAGAGAATTCTCTTGGTAGATAATGCGGTCTACATTTGATTGTGAGGAATTCTAAATCAGGTGAATAGAAGGATTTGAGTTCCTGTATGTTTCTTTCATCACACCATGTCACGTTGGACATGAGGCATACGCCCCCGCCCCTCTTCTTACCAGAAAGATGTTTGTTTCTGTCTGCGCGATGCGTGGAGAAACCCGTTGGCTGCACCGCTTCGGATAGAGTCTCTCCAGTGAGCCATGTTTCAGTGAAGCAAAGGACGTTACAGTCTCTGATGTCCCTCTGGAATGCTACCCTTGCTGGGATTTCATCAACCTTGTTGTCAAGAGACTGGACATTGGCAAGAAGAATGCTAGGGAGTGGTGCAAGGTGTGCCCGTCTCCGGAGTCTGACCAGAAGACCGCCTCGTTTCCCTCTCTTTCGGAGTCGTTTTTTTGGGTCGCTGCATGGAATCCACTCCGTTGTCCTGTTTGTAAGGCAGAACACAGGATCCGCGTCGCGAAAAACATATTCTTGGTCGTACTGATGGTGAGTTGACGCTGATCTTATATTCAGTAGTTCTTCTCGACTGTATGTAATGAAACCTAAGATGACCTGGGGTATTAATGTAAGAAATAACACGTAAAAAAACAAAAAAACTGCATAGTTTCCTAGGAACGCGAAGCGAGGCGGCCATCTCTGTCGGCGCCGGAAGTTTATTTTGTGTAAGAGCAATGATTTGAAAACATATGGTTATGATACAATTTTAAAACCACTACTAAAAGACATTGAAGTTCTTGAACAACAAGGGCTATTCGTGCAACAAATTGGGAGTAAGTGTTAAAGGGACTGTGCTATATGTGACGGCAGATCTTTTAGGTGCCCACTCCCTCTCTGGCTTTCAGGAAAGCTTTACTATTGACAAGTTCTGTAGGTTTTGTTTAGCAAGTTGGGTAGAGATACAAACTCGGGAAGTGAGAGAGGGACTCTTTCCACATCAAACAGTTGAGTCACATAAGAAAACCGTCTTCGAACTTCAGAGAAATTAAGATTTGCACACATTGAATGGAGTGAAGTGTGACTGTGTAATCGGGCTTGTACATTTTACCACCATTAAAGGAATTCCTCCTGATTCCCACCACAACCTTTTTGAAGGCATTGTACTAGTAGATATACGTTTGTGCCTAAGGAGATTGATATCGAAACATTCTTTTAGTTTTGAGGAGTTAAATGCTGCAATTCATTATTTTTTCATACACATTCTCAGATAAAACGAACAAACCAAAGGTAATTATAAAGTATTTTCAGTTAAAGGGGTCAATCGGAAGCGATAGTCATGAGAACTGGACTCTTTTGAGATTACTGCTCCTAAAAATTGGTGACAAGATTCCTGAAAATTAGAAATATTTGGAAATATTATTAGACTTGAAGGATATTGCTGATATTCTGGCTTCAACCCACTTTACTACTGAAACCTTGTTACCTCGAGTCAAAAAATATCTGACCATAGGAACGTGTTGAAAGAGGAATTCTCAGACTACAAACTTTGTCCCAAACACCATTTTCTTGAGCATTATGCTCAATTGATTCACAGCTTTGGCCCATTGATAGATTTTTGGACCATACGTTTTGAGGCAAAGCACAGTTTTTTAAAGAATGTTGGATGACCATGGGCCTTTGTGGCGCTATAGTGGACAATCAATAGTTTTTTTGCAAATAGGAAAAGAACAGACATGTTTTACCTCAACTAAGAAAGCATTCTATCCAGACCTGGGAGCAAACATGGTTGACTGACGTGCTTAAGGACCATGCTTGTTTACTGGTGCAACACTCTTGACCACTAGGCTACCTGCCACCCCACTTGCCTGCATCAATATGCAACAGTACATTTGCAGACAGCTTCACAGAAAGATTGTATTGGAGGATGTTTTGTAGGACAAATCTTTGCCTATTTTTGTTCTGTTTTTCAGAAGACAACTGATTCTGAGGAAGTGACATGCGGAGTGAAAATCGGTATCCTTGACATTGTGGATGGAGCTGTAGCAGATGGCCCAATTCCAGCTGACAATGTGGACGTTGCCCTTGTGATAGAAAAGCAGGTGATCATACATGAGCTTCACAATGTCCCAAATGCCTTTGCCACTTTGATTGGACTTCTTTATTGTCTGAACATGGATTACCCAAAATGTTTGAGGTATACTTTTTAGGTACACTACCGTTCAAAAGTTTGGGGTCACTTAGAAATGTCCATTATCCATTAAAATAACATAAAATTGATCAGAAATACAGTGTAGACATTGTTAATGTTGTAAATGACTATAGTAGCTGGAAACAACTGATTTTTTGTGAAATATCTACATAGGCGTACAGAGGCCCATTATCAGCAACCATCACACTTGTGTTCCAATGGCACGTTGTGTTAGCTAATCCAAGTTAATAATTTTAAAAGGCTAATTGATCATTAGAAAACCCTTTTGCAATTATGTTAGCACAGCTGAAAACTGTTGTCCTGATTAAAGAAGCAATAAAACTGGCCTTCTTTAGACTAGTTTAGTATCTGGAGCATCAGCATTTGTGGGTGTGATTACTACTCCCCTCACAGAACAGCAACTGATTTAAATGGTGGAAGTCAACCTCCAGTGAAAATTGGTATTCTAGTTGTAGTGGAGGGCAGTTGAGCAGACAACCCATTGCCATCTGGAATTGTAAACATGTCTCTTGTGATAAAGCATGTGATCATACATGAGGTCAAGAACACACCAAACGGCTTGCTCTGCACTGACGTAATGAGCATTTAGGACATGTTTATTAATACATGGTTACAATAACTAAATTGAAAGTTGACTTGACAAAATGTGAAATTAATTCAACTATAAATGGTTGGTTATAGTGACATGATTTTTTAACATTTGTCAACATAAATGTTGCTTTAGCTATGCTAACTCAACATTTATTGTTGATGTAATAAATGTTTAAGTTGATTCAAATGAGAATAGTAAGTTATACTGAAAAATGAATCAGTGGACTTAACTGTCTTTCATTTGTCAACAATAATATAGCTTTAGTTATTAGAACTCCACATTTCTTGTTAGGTTGACTTAGGTTTATTTGATTAGTTAAGATTAGTTAACATTTGACATTACAAAACTGGAAATGGATTAAACTCAAAATAGTTACAACGACAAACGTTAAAGTTGACTTAACTTAATTGTATTTTTTAACCTACATTTTGCTTCATTTAAAATAACTAAACTTTCCAAATGTTTTTATGGAATAATATATCAAATTAAGTGTCTATTGTTAGTCGAAATAAATGTAATAAAAGCTAGGATAATGTTAAATGTGAAGTACTCTGAGCTTGAAAAAGGCCACGCAACTAGATGACTGGAAATAATAAGTTGAAACAACAAATTATTTTTTTACAGTGTGTCACTGTGATAACACTGACAGACTAAGACAAACAATGTACTTTAGGAAGGTGCAGAATAATGAGAAAACAATCATTTGATGCATTTCATTATGTCTCAAATGACTGTATATTGTTTATGTGTGTAGCTTCCTTTCCAGAAGAATATTTGTGAAACATGATGGCTAATACCATTTTGTTATTAATTGTTAATAATATATGCCATTTAGTAGACGCATTTATCCAAAGCGATTTACAGTCATGCATGCATACATTTTACGTATGGGTGGCCAGGAGAATTGAACCCACTACCCTGGAGTATAATGCCAGAGGAACAGTCTATTGACAGAGCAGTGGAGGAGGAAGAAGCAATAGAATAGGAAAACACATATCAACAGGGGAAACAACTGTATACCTGCCAGCGGACTACAGCCCAATAGACAGCTCAACAAAGACCGATCCTAGAGCGTTGTCTGTTGTAACCACTGACGAGGAGGAAGGGGAGGATCATCCTCCTCAGTCAATTTCATAAAAATAAAATGTTTAAAATATTTAAAAAGTTATCCTTTTTAGATAGTTTTATCTTAAATATATTCACGTCTCTGCTAGCGTACGTCCTCCTCTGGGTACATTGACTTCAATACAAAAGGATCAGAGAATGAATCTAGTACTGAAAGCATAAGCTACAGCTAGCTAGCACTGCAGTACATGTGGTGAGTAGTTGACTCAAAGAGAGAAAGACAACAGTTTTGAACAAATCATTTTTAAATGGAGAAGCAAGAGAGATTTCATATATTTTTTTAACCTTTCAGTTTCACTTAATTACTGTAGCTAACAAATGCAGCTAGCTAGTTTAGCCTATTCAAACACCCTGCTCAAACAGAGGGATGCTATTTTAGCTAGCTGGCTATGACTATCCAACACAACACTGGAACTCTTCCAAGTCAAGGTAAGCTCTTGGTTTTACTAATTTATTGCCACCGGCGCCCGCTGGTGTAACTGCTAAACTGCTTACTGACTATACACTAACATTACTGCATGATTGTAGCTAATATCGTGACAACAATATAGGCTGTGTGTAGCAGTTATGATATGGTTTGACTTGGAAAGTTTTTTTTGCCTGGTCACATACAGCTAATGTGTTGTGAATTTAAGATGAGGAAAGCATATAGATGCAAAAAGGAATACAATGTGGCTGCTATGAAAGGGAACTGTGTTTATGCGTGATCAGGGGTGTATTCATTCCACCGATTCTGTTGAAAATGTTTCTTAGACGGAAGCAAACGGAACGAAACAGGGATAAACATACCTGAATTTGTCCAATAGAAACTCTCGTTTGCAACTGTCGGACTAAAGAGTAGCCCTAGATCAGCTAGATGCAGGCAAGAGTGTGCAAGGCGGTATTGAATGGGTCACTGTCTGTCTGTCACCTCAAAATTCTCTCTCGTCCTGTGTGCACTGCTCCATGTTCTTTCCAACCGCTCCATGTTCTTTCCAACCGCTCCACTAAAAACTGCTCCGCACTTACAGGAAAAAACTACCACTCCAAATTTGCTCCATTCATTAAAATGACAATTTAACCAACATCCATCTATTTTTGTGACTACCAGGACCTACCAATTGGTTTTTAAGTATTGAAACCAAAACATATAGATTTGAATGAAAACTATTTGAGTAAACATGAAAAGGTGAATGTAAGAAGCGAACATGATTTCAAATAGGCTACATGTCATATTAAACATCATATAAACACTCTAAATAGGTCAGGAGCCAGACAGGAGCCTAAGAAGGAACAAAAATGAATTATTTAGGCAATATTATTTCAAGGCTATAGCCTACAAATAAATACATTGTGAAGTATTTGCGAGTGCGACACAATAGCCTGGTAGGGATGCCATACAACTCTCCTTCCGTGGCCTCCAACTTCTCTTAAATGCAAGTAAAACTAAATGCATGCTCTTCAACCAATTGTTGCCCGCATCTGCCCGCCCATCCAGCATCACTACTCTGGACGGTTCTGACATAGAATATGTGGACAACTACAAATACCTAGGTGTCTGGTTAGACTGTAAACTCTCCTTCCAGACTCACATTAAGCATCTCCAATCCAAAATTAAATCTAGAATTGGCTTCCTATTTCACAACAAAGCATCCTTCACTCATGCTGCCAAACATACCCTCAAAACTGACTATCCTGCCGATCTTTGACTTCGGCGATGTCATTTACAAAATAGCCTCCAACATTCTACTCAGCAAATTGGATGTAGTCTATCATAGTACCATCCGTTTTGTCACCAAAGCCCCACATACTACCCACCACTGCAACCTGTATGCTCTCGTTGGCTGGCCCTCGCTTCATATTTGTCGCCAAACCCTCTGGCTCCAGGTCATCTATAAGTCTTTGCTAGGTAAAGCCTCACCTTATCTCAGCTCACTGATCACCATAGCAGCACCCACCAGCAGCATACGCTCCAGCAAGTATATTTCACTGGTCACCTCCAAAGCCAATTCCTCTTTGGCCGCCTTTCCTTCCAGTTCTCTGCTGACAATGACTGGACGAACTGCAAAAGTCACTGAAGCTGGAGACTCATATCTCCCTCACTAGCTTTAAGCACCAGCTATCAGACCAGCTCACAGATCACTGCACCTGTACATAGCCCATCTATAAATTGCCCATCCAACTACCTCATCCCCATACTGTTATTTATTTTTATTTTTTGCTCCTTTGCACCCCAGTATCTCTACTTGTACATTCATCTTCTGCACATCTATCACTCCAGTGTTTAATTGCTCAATTGTAATTATTTCGCCACTATGGCCTATTTATTGCCTTACCTCATTTGCACACACTGTATATAGACTTTTTCTATAGTGTTATTGACTGTATGTTTGTTTATTCCATGTGTAACTCTGTGTTGCTGTTTGTGTCGCACTGCTTTGCTTTATCTTGGCTAAGTCGCAGTTGTTAATGAGAACATGTTCTCAACTAGCCTACCTGGTTGAGTAAAGGTGAAATAATTTTTTTTAAAGGGACTTAAAGCGCTCAGCATTGTCACGACTTCTCCCGAAGTCGTTGCCTCTCCTTGTTCGGGCGGTGCTCGGGCCTTTTAGCCATCATTGATCCATTTTAAATTTTCCATTGGTTTTGTCTTGTCTTCCCACACACCTGTTTTCAAACCCATTCATTACCTGTTGTGTATTTAACCCTCTGTTTCCCCTCATTTCTTTGTCGTCAGAGATTGTTTTATGTCAAGGGTTGTTTTTTGTTGTATAGCTGCGCGACGGGTCCTCGTACCCATGTTCGTTTATGTATGTACGTATTTAGTGTTTGGAGCATGTTAAGTGGACTTATATTAAAAGACTCCATTTACACTCCGTTTGACTCTCCTGCGCCTGACTTCCCTGCCACCTATACACACGGCTCTGACAAGCATTTAAACAACCTTTCATTGTATTAGATCATTGTAGTCTATTAATTGCGTATGCATGCTTTGACTCACTTAGAATTAAATACAAATGAAACAAAACAGTACTGTCTTTTATCGATGATGATTATGATATCGTTTAGGACCTTGAGCATGGCTGAGGTGCACCCATGACCAGCTCGGAAACCAGATTGCAAAGTGGAGAAGGTACGGTGGAATTCGAAATGGTCGGTGATCTGTTTATTAAAACCTGTTAAGTCTATAGGGGCGCTATTTCATTATTGGATAAAAAAACGTGCCCGTTTTAAGCGCAATATTTTGTCACGAAAAGATGCTCGACTATGCATATAATTGACAGCTTTGGAAAGAAAACAGTCTAACGTTTCCAAAACTGCAAAGATATTATCTGTGAGTGCCACAGAACTCATTCTACAGGCGAAACCAAGATGAAACTTCGAACAGGAAATGAGCAGAAATCCTGAAGCTCTGTTTTCAAATGTCTCCTTATATGGCTGTGACTGCAGCAGGAACGAGACTGCCCTTTCTGTCGTTTCTTCAAGATGTCTGCAGCATTGTGACGTATTTGTAGGCATATCATTGGAAGATTGGCCATAAGAGACTACATTTTCCAGGGGTCCGCCTGGTGGCCTTTGTGTAAATTCGTGCGTAATCTTCAATTGCAGTCATTTTCTCCTGGGATTCAGAACAGAAAGCACACTTCCACGAAGGATATATCATGGAAGAGATATGTGAAAAACACCTTGAGGATTGGTTCTAAACAACGTTTGCCATGTTTCAGTCGATATTATGGAGTTAATTTGGAAAAAAGTTTGGCGTATTGATGACTGGATTTTCGTTTTTTTTTGGTAGCAAAACGTGACGCACCAAACGGAGCGATTTCTCCTAAACAAATAATCTTTCAGGAAAAACTGAACATTTGCTATCTAACAGAGTCTCCTCATTGAAAACATCTGAAGTTCTTCAAAGGTAAATGATTTTATTTGAATGCTTTTCTGGTTTTTGTGAAAATGTTGCCTGCTAAATGCTAACGATAATGCTAATGCTAAATGCTACGCTAGCTAGCTACTGTTACACAAATGATTGTTTTCCAATGGTTGAGAAGCATATTTTGAAAATCTGAGATGACAGTGTTGTTAACAAAAGGCTAAGTTTGAGAGCTAGCATATTTATTTCATTTCATTTGCGATTTTCATGAATAGTTAACGTTGCGTAATGGTAATGAGCTTGAATCTGTATTCACGATCCCGGATCCGGGATGGGTAGATCAGAGAGGTTAAATTTACTTTCGAAGATTTTAGAAAGGCAGGGCAGGATGGATATAGGTCTATAACAGTTTGGGTCTAGTGTCTCCCCCTTTGAAGAGGGGGATGACCGCGGCAGTTTTCCAATCTTTGGGGATCTCAGACGATACGAAAGAGATGCTGAATAGGCTAGTAATAGGGGTTGTGACAATTCCGGCAGATAATTTTAGAAAGAGAGGGTCCAGATTGTCTAGCCCAGTTGATTTGTAGGGATAAAGATTTGGCAGTTCTTTCAGAGCATCAGCTGTCTGGTTTTGGGTGAAGGAGAAGCGGGAGGGTTGGGCAAGTTGCTGCAGGTGGTGCTGAGATGCTTGCCGGGGTAGGGGTAGCCAGCCAGGTGTAAAGCATGGCCAGCCGTGGAAAAATGCTTATTGAAATGATCGATTATCGTACACTTATTGGTGGTGGCAGTGTTTCCTATCCTCAGTGCAGTGGGCAGCCGGGAGGAGGTGCTCTTATTCTCCATGGACTTTACAGTGTCCCAAAACTTTTTGGAATTAGTGCTACAGGAAGCAAAATTTCTGTTTGAAAAAGCTAGCCTTAGCTTTCCTAACTGACTGAGTATATTGGTTCCTGACTTCCCTGAAAAGTTGCATTTCGCGGGGCCTATTTGATGCTAATGCAGAACGCCACAGGATGTTTTTGTGCTGGTCAAGGGAAGTCAAGTCCGGGGTGAACCAAGGGCTATATCTGTTCCTAGTCCTACATTTTTTGAATGGGGCATGCATATTTAAGATGGCGAAGAAAGCACTTTTGAAGAGCAATCAGGCATCCTCTACTGACGGGATGAGGTCAATATCCTTCCAGGATACCCAGGCCAGGTCGATTAGCAAGGCCTGCTCGCTGAAGTGTTTTAGGGAGCGTTTGACAGTGATGAGGGGTGGCTGTTTGAAGTTGAAGACAGCAGAGGTGTATTTAGAGGGTAGGTTGGTCAGGATGATATCTAAGAGGGTGCCCATGGTTACGGATTTAGGGTTTACCTGGTAGGTTCCTTGATGATTTGTGTGAGATTGAGGGCATCTAGCTTAGATTGTAGGATGGCCGGGCTGTTAAGCATGTCCCAGTTTAGGTCACCTAACAGTACGAACTCTGAAGATAGATGGGGGCGATCAATTCATATATGGTGTCCAGGGTACAACTGGGGGCCTAGGGGGGTCTATAACAAGCTGCAACGGTGAGAGACTTGTTCCTGGAAAGGTGGATTTTTAAAAGTACAAGTTCGTATTGTTTGGGCACAGACCTGGCTAGTGTGACTGAACTCTGGATGCTCTGCAGTAGATTGCAACTCCACCCCCTTTGGCAGTTCTATCTTGTCGGAAAATGTTATAGTTAGGTATGGAAATGTCAGAATTTTTGGTGGCCTTCCTAAGCCAGGATTCAGACACGGCTAGGACATCCGGGATGGCGGAGTGTTCTAAAGCACTGATTAAAACCAACTTAGGGAGGAGGCTTCTAATGTTAACATGCATGAAACCAATGCTTTTACGGTTACAGAAGTCAACAAATGAGAGCGCCTGGGGAATGGGAGTGATGCTGTGGGCTGCAGGGCCTGGGTTAACCTCTACATCACCAGAGGAACAAAGGAGGAGTAGGATAAGAGTACAGCTAAAGGCTAAAATAACTGGTTGTCTATTGCGTTCAGAACAGAGAGTAAAAGGAGCAGGTTTCTGGGCGCGGAAAAATAGATTTAAGGCATAATGTACAGACAAGGTTATGGTAGGATGTGAGTACAGTGGAGTTAAGCCTAGGCATTGAGTGATGATGAGAGAGGTTTTGTCTCTAGAGGCACCATTTAAGCCATGTGTGGGGGGGTGGAACATAAGAGCCAGCTAAGGCATATTGTGCAGGGCTGGAGGATCTACAGTGAAATAAGACAAAAATTACTAACCAAAACAGCAATAGACAAGGTAATTGACATTAGGGAGAGGTATGTGTAGCCAAGTGATCATAGGGTCCAGTGAATAGATAGGTGAGGTGGAGGCACAGCGATTCAGACAGCTAGCAGGCCAGGGCTAGCAGCAGGCTAGCAGATGTGCCTCAGGGGGACGTCGCAATGGAAGAGCTTGTTGAAACCCCCTAAGACGGTTACGTCGGTAGACCAGTCGTGATGGATCGCGGGGCTCCGTGTCGGCAGCAAAGGGTCCAGGCCAATTGGCAAAAGAGGAAATTGAAGCCCAGGGATTGCTTGATGGATCTCTTCGGATAGCCAGGAGCCTAGTTCGAGGCTAGCTCCAGGCTAACTGGTGTTTGCTTTGGGACAGAGAAGTTAGACAGGAGTAGCCACCCGGATAGCAGCTAGCTAGCTACGATGATCCGAGTAAAGGTTCAGAGCTTGCGGTAGGAATCCGGAGATGTGGTAGAGAAAAGCAGTCCGATATGCTCTGGGTAGATATCACATTGTGCAGGCTGGCAGGAGTTGCCCGGGCTGAGGCTGGCAGTCCGAGTTAACGGTGATGACCGCTAGCAGTGGCTAACTGTAGACTAGCTCGTAGCTAGTTAGCTGGCTAGCCTATGAAAGGGGTTCCGGTTCAAAAGTGTAAAAATAGCAGATCCATAACACATTGGGTGAGGCATGTTGCAGGAGAGTATTTTCAGTCCATAGATGGAAAATGAGATTTAAAACAATAAAAATATTTATGAAGAAAAACGATATATACAAGGAACGGGACAAGACAGTCAAAACAGACCTCCCACTGCTACGCCATCTTGGATTTGTTTTGTTTTTAAGATAGCTTCATACGGTCCACCACCTAACATTGGGTATTACTATTGGCCTTTTTTATCATTTGAATAATCCTCAGCATGCTTTGCAATTGTTAATATTTACAAATACATTTACATTTAGTTCATTTAGCAGACGCTCTTATCACACCATAGTGCTTCTTCTGATAGCAATACAGGGTGAAAGGGGGCCACAAAATTGTGGACAGATGTGATTTCTTTATAGAAAAGTATTTAGTATTTTGAAAATACAAATGATAGCTCTCGAAGGTATCTTGTTACAAAATACATTGGAGTATAGTTCAGTCACTTGTAATAAAAAAAATGCTAAATAATCAGGAGTAATTTAAATACATATTTCAAATACATGTAACAGAAATAGTGCCCATCTCTGCTCCTGACCAGACCTGGTCTGGTTATCAATAATCTATAGGAGTTATAAGGGAAGGATGAAAATAGCTATCTTGTGAACAAGTAATTTCCTATTGCATGTATAATTTAGCTGTGAAATAGGAAGGGATAGAGAGGAATTCACAGCCACCAATAAATCAGATGACAAAGGGGGGGCTTTATGGCTTTATGGCGAGGAGAGATATAGAGAAGAGGAGCACCCGGTAATCATCTTCATAAAGCTCTCTTTGAAAATGCTGATTCAGGAGTTGTGTATTCTGATGTGGCAGTACTGGTGAGGCTCAGGATGCTGACAGGAGTTTGGGTGAAATACTAGCCTACATCTGTTCTTTCAGCCATGCAGGATTGAGGGCACTACATGTAATTGATTATAAGGTTTAATGGATCCATTTTGCCACAGTTTGATTATCCAACAGGGCTCTCTTCAGAAATAAATAACACAAGCAGATTAGGGTTTAACCATTAATCTCCTCAGATGGACCACTCCTCTATCACTCCCACACACACTGAAGTCCCCGTCACAAACGACATGTGTGGTTTTAATGTCATTATCCTAGCCTATATAGACAAATAAATATCCCCCCATTATACTGTCATTTCAAAAAGGTTAGGAATGCCTCTCCATGACATCCTTATTGGTTGTTATTGTTGTGTCCATGCTGTAGAAATGGCTCTATTGAAGAGATTGCTACCAATGAATCCATTTCAACATATCATATCTAAGCAAAAAATCATTCCAAAGTAGCCTCCCCCAAGCAGTAGTCAGCCACTTAATTTTGTATTTATTGCTCCATGACAACTGACGTCAGACAATCTGAGACATATCCTACTGTACATATAATACATATTACACCTAATATACCACCCCCTGTGCAGTCCTTTCAATTGATGCATAGAAGGGTTTTGACCGTCTTGAATGGTCCTACCTCTGGTATACTACAGGAGGCAAAGCCGTGAGATGTGGTTTGGGGGTGCTGCGACTACTTCCCACAGCTAATATGGAATGTATGGGATTTGGCAAAATGTTTATGACTATGTTAAAAACACTGTCTAGTAACCCCTCTGCGATGGTCTTGATGGGTCACCAATGCTCCTCACAGTTCGCCATCAAATGGGGAACTTGCCAAGGCTGTCCAGCATCCAGCCTCCTATTTGCCCTATCACTGGAGACTAGCTAAAAAAAAAATATGTAAATCCCAAGGTATAGGGCAAATATCAGTTAAGGGCACATGCCACCAAATCGCATTGTATGCAGATGGCATATTATTGTACCTTGACTATGTACCACAATCCCTCCCTAATTCCCTAATGTATTAAGTATATTCAGACAATTCAGCAGTATATCAAGTGTTAAGATCAACTTCACTAAATCATGTCTGCTCCCACTTAACAAAGCAATGTTAAATCTCAATATAGAATTGAAGATACCAATTGTGACCCATTTGAAATATCTGGGCATTGACATTTTTCCCTCTCTAAATAAAATTGTTTTGGAGAACTACAAAATGTCACAACTGCAATTATAGCAGATCTCGCCAGATGGTTTAAACGAACATTAACTTCATCAGGACGAATTTCAAAAGTCAAAATGAATGTCTTTTCTTGTCTTGACAATTTCTTTGTTAGCATGCTTCCTTTGTCCTCGCTATTAGGATACTGGGAAAAGATCCAAAGTTTAGTCTTGAATTTTATATGGAAATGGAAACATCACAGAATTAAAATGAGTACACTCCAGCAACCCAAAGGTTTTGGGGGTCTAGGTTTACCCAACTTGATCAAGATAAAATTTCTTCCTTGGTTGGAAACAGAGGAAAATATAGTGTCACCATTTACATTGAAAGATGTACAATTCTCTGCCTTAACTCCTATATTTTGCCGTACTCAGTTTGGACCAATCATCACCCACTCAATACAGACCTGGCAACAAATTGAGAAACTGGGTAATTGGGAAGTGCAATGGCATAACCAAACAACAATATTTAGGAATAACTCCCTACCTTTGGGAGGGAAACCTACTTTTTTAAAACAATGGTCTGAACAAGAAATTAAACTTCTGGACATAATGAATGATGAAGGTTTATTAACCTTTCATGACCTAAAAAATATGTCTAATTTATCGTTCATCATTTAGATATTTTTTTTTTGCAGTTAAGAGCCGCTATGCACACTTATAGAGTCAACCACTCCCATTCCATCCACTCGCTGAGATTTTAGTCAGTCAAAACAGAAGTGGAGGTTTTGTATCCAATCTATATAAAAAAAACTACTAGAAGCCCTCTGTAAACCAATATGAATAGTTATGGTATGGAATAGAGATATTAAAGATTACAAACAAAATACAGATTGGAAAAGAGTCTAAAACAATATCTCAATGTCCTCCTGGAATTTGAATCATCAACTAATACACTACAAATTAATTCACAGATGTTATTTTACTCCGGAAACACTGTCAATTTAAACTTGCTTCTATTCCAAATTGTCTGTTGTGTTCTCAAAAAATATTGGAGCCTACATGCACATGATGTGGGACTGCCCCAGTGTGAAGACCTTTTGGTCACAAGTTGCCAGGTCTGTGTCGAGTATAGTTGGTGCTGCCATTCCCTATCTCAACCAATATATTATTGTTGAAGTATGACTCTTCACTGACTCTCATAGTACCACAGAAACGAGTATGGTTGTCTGGACTGACTGCGGCAAAAATAATGTTAGTGACCAGATGGAAGCCTCCACATAAACTCAGCATAACTCGAGGGGTACACAACTTCCTTGACATTCTTTCACTAGAGCACTCCATAGCTCTTTTGAACAGCGCCAAGGAAACAATATTAGATACATTCAGTAGAGGAATCGAAAAGGTCAAAAGCTTATTATGAGTTCATGTAATGTAATCATGTTTGAACGTATCAATTGTATTTTTAATATCTGTATTGAATATCGATGTATGCAGGCTGATTCTATTCATGTGTGCCTTGGTCCCACAAATAATTATACAAACATAAGATGAGTTGCCCATGACGCTTTGTTTCATGCATAGATATGTCCACAACATGAGCCAGTGGGGGGAGAGAGGGAGGGAGGGAGGTGGGAATAGGAATGGGTCACACCTACTGAGAACGGGGGGAGGAGATGGGACAGACAGGACAAATAATGTTTGTTTTTTTAATCTACTGTTTTTTGTTTCTTTATATATGTACAATTTGAATAGTATTGCCTGTCTGGGATCTGAACCCCTCACAAAAAAATACTAAATAAATAAAAGTTGGTCAAACAAAAAAAAGAAGGGATGGAGAGGACGTCACAGCCATCAACAAATCAGATGACAAAGGCGGGGCTTTATGGCGAGGAGAGTTACAGAGAAGACGAGCATCTGGTAATCATCTTCATAAAGCTCCCTTTGAAAATGCTGATTCGGTAGCTGTGTATTCTGATGTGGCAGTACTGGTGAGGCTCAGGATGCTGACAGGAGTTGAAATACTAGCCTACATCTGTTCTTTCAGCCATGCAGGATTGAGGGCACTAAATGTAATTGATTACAAGGTTTAATGGATCCATTTTGCCACAGTTTGATTATCCAACAGGGCTCTCTTCAGAAATAAATAACACAAGCAGATTAGGGTTTAACCATTAATCTCCTCAGATGGACCACTCCTCTATCACTCCCACACACACTGAAGTCCCCGTCACAAACGGCATGTGTGGTTTTAATGTCATTATCCTAGCCTATATAGACAAATAAATATCCCCCCATTATACTGTCATTTCAAAAGGGTTAGGAATGCCTCTCCATGACATCCTTATTGGTTGTTACTGTTGTGTCCATGCTGTAGAAGTGGCTCTATTGAAGAGATCATTACCAATGAATCTATTTCAACATTTCAAGTGAAAAATCCTTCCAGTTAATGCCAAACCTGAGACTTCCCCCTCCTCGTCGTCCAGATTCAGACAGAAATGACATTAGTATTCTGAAGCGGCCTCCCCCTAGCAGTAGCTGGTGCCAGCCACTTCATTTGTCATGTATTGCTCCATGACAACTGAAGTAACTGAACCTCTACCCAATGGAACATCTCTGCCAGCCTGGTGGCCTTTTTCCTCATTGTGGCCGAGGCAGTGTCGAGAGGACCTTGGTGGAAATAAGGGCACAAATACAATTTTGTGGGGCAATGAGTTGGTTAGTAGGAACTCTGGCCACTAATCCTTCTGAGCTGTTTATTGTATGCACTCCCATGAAGGCTGGCTGAGCTTAGGGGGAGATGGGAGAAGGGGGAGGAAAGAGGGGAGAGGAAATAAGAGAAGAAAGCAGAGGGAAGAAGAGAGGGTGGTTTTTCCTCACTAAAAACTACATCAGACCCCCATTGAGGACAGATGTACAACTGCTATACGAGCATTCATGTTGTCAAAATAACCAAGCCAATGCAATACAAAGTAAATTCAAGCGAATGAAATTGGCCAAAACAACTAAAAGAGTCCTAAAAAACACATTGTAGGTTTGTATTCAGATGCTGATTCATTGCAGTCTTGTTTGAGAGGCAACAGTGACATGGGGGTCCAAACATCAAATATCAGTGCAAGTGCTTTTGAAGTGTGTAAAAAAAAAATGAAAACAAATGTGGCCTTCTAAGTCAGGCTCACACAAACACAATCCAATGTCAAAAAGCACAGTGTTTTCTCAGATTTCAGCCTGTTTGAACTCCCTCTGCTTGTCTGACACATAATATTTGTGCGCCCCAGTGTAAGACATGAACTCAGCATCTCTCCAGAGCCAGCTACAGGCCCCTGTTTGTAGAGCTGCTCTCTGGGTGCTGTCTGCTGATTCACAAGGCATGACCTTCAGAGGGACTGGGCCACAGCGCAATGTCTGTGTCACCAGCAAATGATTAATGAGAGGCAGAGATAGGAAGGTGAGAGGGAGAGAGCGAGAGAGAGGAAGGTGAGAGAGGGATAGGAGAGAGAGAGAGGGGGAAGGTGATAGAGAGAGAGCTATAACTCAGTTGTTCGAAAACCAGGCAGGTTGTCAGTGCCCTTAAATCTTGACACTACCTTACCAATATTTACCTCCCCATCTTTCCACCATAATATGTACTGCAGGCTTCAGATTTAGACCCTCAGATTTCTGTAATGGCTGTATAATGGGTGCTAGCTGATGAGTATTCAGTAATGCATACACATAATTCTGTAATACAACAACAGGCCTACAATTAGTCTGTGAGAAATGGGGTTTTATCAACATATGTTTGAGGTGCTTTAATTCAGCTATAGTCAACCTGACGTCTCCAACTACAGTTTGTTTTGATCAAAAGAGTTGAGAACAAGGTTGCCATGAGCAGTGCGAGTGTGATGAAATCAATTGAACTTACGAGGGCGGTATACCCAAAAAGTCAAAAGTCAATCAGTCTCATGGTATCTGACAGCTTTTTGAGCAGCATATTGTATCTAACTTCTCCCAAAGCAATTCTGTATAAACTTCCAGGCTACCCCCTGTCTCATGAGCCATTACCCATCTTCATCTCACCTCAGACACTGCTAATTTGGCATGTCTAGACAACCTTGACATCAATCACTGGATAACGACCAATTAACCTTTTAGCCTGGGCTCTCACAGGGTTCCATTACATATCTGGGTTGGCAGCTCTGCCAATTTGTTACAATACATTTCATTCAAATAGTTTCTAAGAATATCAAAACAATGCTCACTCAACATATGTTCAAGGATTGGCCTTCAATTGTGAATGAAACCAGACTCAATGTTAAGATGACACAATAAAGACTTTTCCATATGCAGAGCCTTGATTCAATACACAACCATAAATATGTGTCAAATTCAGTTAATTCTCTAAGCATGCACACACACACACACCAGTTTGTGTCTTGCTCATCATATTCTTGGTCGTTAGTACACAGATGGTCACATTGTATTTTATAAACGCCTGTTTATTTGGGTACAAATGCATTTATTTAAACAACTTAACTTCTGTCACTCATGTAAACACTGGATAGTACCATTCTCTTGCTAAGCATGCCCTCCAGTATACTCTCTGGACGTTGGGCTTCAATCACTACAGAAAGAGATTGACTGAGATCGAGAAGAATTGCCATAAACGGGAGGATTCAATAATGTCAAACATGCATGGGGAGGGAGATTGATACACACTCCTGATCTCCAATTGATGAAATGCTTCTGTTCTCCGGTCAAAGGATAATCTCACCCACTGATTTATCTGTGATGAGAATGTTTTACAGAACATTGATCCCTCTCCCTTTCCTCCCAATCCACTTCCATCCACTCACTCTCTCTGTCACACAAAATGTAATGTAACAACAAAACAAAATGGAGCACATGACAACGACATGGATGCAGCGCAGAACAGAACAGCAATAACCTCACATGAGGTACTTGAGCTTTTTTTTTAAAGCTGAAGATGTCAGCACCACTGATATGGACAAAACCTTATCAAACTAAATCATAATGGATCTGATTATGATTTTTCCATAGAAAAAGAGTTGGAAATATCATGTTTTCCATTGACAAACGTTCCATCTATTGATATACTATAGGCTACAAGAAGCTGTAGCAGAGATGATAAATGAGGTAAGAATGGTATAAAACCATAGGAACCTGTAAACAATTATCAGTCAAATATATTTCCATTCAGAAAATGGAAGGAAAATTGATCAGTATAAAGGACTGGGTCATGGCATCTCCATTCCAATTAAAAGATTCATCTGAATAATGGTTTCATGAACTAGCCATTGAGTACTGTTGAGGAATATTGGGGGGGATGCTGTCCACTTGTTTAACCAAGGACATTACACTATGTCTGATTGAGCCATACTCATATCTAATTTCTATAAATCAAATCAACCTATACAGAAACTCTTTCCTTGATTTCAAAAGAAAGGGAGTGATACTTGAAACATAAACAGACCAGGGGAGCCATAGAGGAAGGAGAGATTCTGGGCTTTACTATATCATTACATCTCCCTCTGTACTGAATGACTCACAGACATGCAGCCTGGTCTCATAGAATATATGTAACATAGAAAATGTAAATATGGGCCACTCAAATTAGTATGATATGTTACGTTTGATATGGTTACATACACAGAAGGTTACTTAAGGCAAAAAGGAAAGTAGGGTGGTTGGTTGGGGTGGATAAGTAGCCGTATAACACAAACGACTAGCAACCCAAAGGTTGTGTGTTTGAACCTCATCACAGACAACTTTAGCATTTTAGCTAATTAGCAACCTTTCAACTACTTACTACTTTTTAGCTACTTTAATTAGCATGTTAGCTAACCCTTCCCCTCAACCTAACCTTAACTCTTTTAGCTAACCCTTCCTCTAACTCTAACCTTAACCCTTTAACCTAACTCTTAGCCTTAACCCTAACCTTATCCATAAACCCTAGCCTAGCTGATGTTAGCCAGCTATTCAAATTTGTAACATATTGTACATTTTGCAAATTTGTAACATTGTGTACGTTTTTCAAATTCGTAACATATCATACGAAATGGATGATGGACATCCACAAATTAATACATACCATACGAAACGTAACATATCATACTAAATGGTGTGTCTC
Organism: Oncorhynchus mykiss; assembly: GCF_057628025.1. Taxonomy (NCBI): domain Eukaryota; kingdom Metazoa; phylum Chordata; class Actinopteri; order Salmoniformes; family Salmonidae; genus Oncorhynchus; species Oncorhynchus mykiss. The sequence goes on from NC_143027.1 coordinate 26,886,890, forward strand.
GGATTTACTGTACAAGTCAAAAGTTTGGACACACCTACTCATTCAAGGGTTTTTCTTTATTTTGACTATTGTCTACATTGTATAATAATAGTTAAGACATCAACACAATGAAACAACACATGGAATCATGTAGTAACCAAAAAAGTCTATATATTTTATATTTGAGATTCTTCAAAGTAGCCACCCTTTGCCTTGATGACAGCTTTGCACACTCTTGGCATCTATATTTTGATTTGTTTAACACTTTTTAGGTTACTACATGATTCCATATGTGTTACTTCCTATTTTTGACACAATGAAGAAAATAGTTAAAAATAAAGAAAAACCCTTGAATGAGTAGGTGTGGTTAAACTTTAGGCTGGTACTGTACATACAAAATAATACAAAATTCTCTGAGACCAGGTTGTAACATGAGATCACAGCTTGAAAACACAAACTAACAGCTTTTACATTACAAAGCAAGAGGGAGGGCAAAATTAGATTGTAGAGACAAGAAAGTAGGGCTATTGGGGCTTGAAATGTTTCCACCTGAAAATGAAATGTGACCAAAAATGTAATTCAAATGTTAATTGTCTTATATTCAGAGGACATGTTTAAGCTTGCTCTGCATTCTGATGTTTGGCATAAAAGAGAACTACAGAAATCCTATTACACTTCCAACTGCTCTGACTGCCCATTGAGGAAGAGAGGACAAGGGATAATAGAGATGAGGAAAACCTCTGCTCTTTTCATCTGCAAGGCTATTAGTTATTCTGCCAACAGAAAACAGATTAAGTATTCCATTTAGTGCTCTCATATACCACATTGGACAAATCCAAGCCAGGACAGCCCAAAAATATTTTTGGGATCTCCGATTGTTCTGGAAATTGTCACATAGATACTTCATTGGGAGGACTGACCAGGTAAAAGCTATGATCCCTTATTGGTGTCACCTGTTAAATCCACTTCAAATCGGTGTAAATGAAGGGGAGGAGACAGATTAAAGAAGGATTTTTAAGCCTTGAGACAATTGAGACATGGATTGTGTATGTGTGCCATTCAGAGTGTGAATGGGAAAGACAAAAAATGGAAGTGCCTTTGAACGGGGTATGGTAGAAGGTGCCAGATTACACCGGTTTGAAAATATTTTTTCCTTACAACATGTCTAGAAATTAACAAAATCAAAAGGAGTACATTGAGATAATATAATACCTTAAAGCACACTGTAAGGACTATAATGACACCAATATTTGTCTGTATCATGTGCGGTTCACGGATCACAGGATTTTACAGGATGCAAGGGTACTTTTGAAATATTAATATAAATATGTTTGATGTTGGATAAATTAATGTAACATTTTGTGAGCATAAATATACCAAGATGTTGTTTGTATCAGGTACGTTTCACGGACAATAGGGTCTTACAGGAAGCATGTATAGGTCTAAAAAGGGCCTAAAATGACAACTTTCATCTTGCTTGGCTACCCAAACTTTTTTTGTATAACACCCCTTGTGCCCATCATCACCACAAATGACTTCAATGATGGCAGTCTCAGATTAAAGTATGCAGCAAACGATAGAGCAGCAGAAGGATTTTATTATTATTTTTATTTAACCATCATTTAAGTAGGCTAGCCAGTTAAGAACAGATTCTTAACGTTCATCATGATTTTCTAAAAACAAATTGTGACACAAATATAAAAAGCATGTCAAACATCCTCCCTCCCTATTACGTTTCTATGTGAGAATTGCCATGACAATTTCAGATACCCAAAATATTTTTGGGCTGTCCTGGTTTGGAATCGCCTCATTCTCATATAAGAGCAAGATAGACACACTGCCTCAGTTCTTCTCACCTCAGCTTTCTCCTGCAGACTGTGGTTGAGAAATGTTCTGCAGAGGACGTCCTCCTGACTAGAAACTGTTCTGCACCTGTGCACTTAATAATGGATGACATTACTGAGAACATGCATCTAAAATACATTTGTGCTTTCGCCTTCGGTGTGTTATGTGGGATTTGAGATACTTGAGGAGGAAATGAAGAAAAACATACTATAACGAGGCAAAGCACTGGTAAGTGGTGCTAAAACATTATAGGAAATAGAAACTACCTTCTATAATATTGGTGCAATTCATGAGCAACCTTTCTCCACTCCAATGTGTATGGGCCTTTTGGCTACCAAAGGGAACACTGAGTCAGAGAGAAAGGTGCAGACTTAAGTGGCCCTGCTATATCTCCCTAAGCAAAGCATGCCCTGTTAATCATTATCTACTATTCTGCCAAAGGCCAACCAGCAGCAATACAGGGAAAGGCAGATACATGGCATCAGGGAAAGAGGGCACACGCAAAAGTGCCTAATTAAGCATGGGCAAATCAATAAGTATTTCTGTGCGACTTCCTCCCTCAACACCTTAGCATCTGTCTGTGGCCCTGAGAAATGGTCATGTAAAAAGAAGCTATGCAGCATGAATTTCCATCTTCAGTGGTCAAAATATGAATGCCATTGCTTTACTTTTGATAAGTATTATTTCAATGTATGGTATACTGTAATACTGCAGTTGTAAGGTAAAATGTGCGAAATAGACTGGCTTAATCTGATTAGATGGCTTGTAATTAAGGGGGCCAGAGGGCCATAATATCAGTTCACATTATTGTTATGCTCAATTTGTAAAGCTTAACAGTATGAGATCTGCTGGGGCTCCCTGTGTTTTTTTCATCTGGTGGCGCAATTACGCAATGTCCCCTCTCTTTCCAATAATTATTTTGGCTGGGAAACAAATCAATGAACTGATGACCATAAATCCGCTTAATCTTTATCAAATGAGGCTTTGAGAGACATCAGAGGAAACACAGGTGGTTGGATAAAATAGTTGTGATATGTTAAAGGGTAAAAGTAGTAAAGGGAAAACCTTTCTAGTCCATGAACCTTGTTTCCACTTTCCTTCTCTGCCTTTCCCTTCTACCTCTACCTCAGTAGTGTCCAACCTTTTTCGGTTATTGTACCACAAACTGAATATTGCTCTGCCCGGAGTACCCCTGAAGTACCATGTGCATCTTACCAGTAGTCCTATGGTCTCATGAGTCATCTCAAGTACCCCCTGTAGTAACCCTGGTTGGGAAACACTGCTTTACAGTATACATTCCTCTGTTACTCAGTTCTAAACCACTCAGTGTCAGATCTCCAATGCAGACTTCCAATGTCCTGTTTATAAACTGTAAGAAAACAGCCTGATTGCAGTCTTACAACATCAAGGGCATCTGCTTACTGTGGTACTACATTGTCAACAAAAACCTGCCTGGTTTTGCACCTCTTTGGCTAGAACCAGAAACATCTAATGAAAGAGGCATAGAGAGAGAGAGGCCAGGTTTGAGATAATACTTTAGATCGAACTTATCCTCTACTGAGGATCTCCTGTACTTGATAATTCAATACCTTTACTGAGCTTTAATGTCATGTAATATACAAGCCATTACACCCGAGAGGTGATAAAGGTATAGCCTCTGTCAATTTATCACAATCAAGATAGTAAGTAAGAGAGTGAGAGGGTTCAAATAAGACAATAGTGACATTTTACCACATAAAAAAGCCATCGGCAATGTTTGCTGTTGTAGCGAATATACACGATAGGCAAAGACTCACTGCACAGTGACTTGATATGGTATGTAAAAAAAAAAAAAAAATCATTCTATTTTGCCTACAGTAAGATATATATTCAAACAGGAGTGCAGGAAAGCTCAAGCTTCACTCTCTCTTAATCAATTCATGATGCTTATTTTTTGACTGAAAGAGGCATACTGTACTTTACAACATGATCTGGGTTTACAAATGGATCTGAACTAGCCTGGCATGTTATGACTCAAGTCACAATGCATTGACTCATATTTCCTATCCAACAAACAAACAGAGCAAGAGGATAATGTAAAATATATTTTTATCCCCAAAATCACTGAGAAATTTACCTCTGGTGCCCCGCAGTGGAAATGGATCATACCTCACATTCTCTGGAGCCTGAGATTGTGTATGTGTAGGGTCCAGTCCCATTAACCAGCACATCCATAGTTGCAGAGTTTGCAGGTTTGTAGTCCACATAATACTCTTGCAGAGGTGAGCTGAGAGTGCTTTCTGTTTCCCGCACATTCTTTTGCTGCTTTTTGACCATGGAGCGCTGCTGGAGCTGCTTAATGCTGTTGGGGTAGCGCTTCCAGGACACATAAATAACCAGGAGAATTATAGCCACCGACAGGAAAAGTGCCACACAGCCAGCAATAATCTTATGGAGAGACACATACTCAAAGTCTTGCTCTGGGGTGGTAGGGGAGACCCCTGAAGGAGACGGAATGGTCGTAGCACTGCGAGTCAACTCCTCTTCAACCCGAGACAACGTGGGAAGGGGCAGGAGCTCAGGCTGAGATGGGATGTTGAGGGAGGCTGTGGTTGAGACAAAAGGGGTGGTGGGAGTGACCTTACAGATACTAAATGTCTCTACTGCATCGATCACTTTCTCTCCTTGGGCCTCCTTAGGCCCAGCACAAATCATAGTGGTCTCCTTGTTCCCCTTGAAGTTCCTCAGCCAGGCCACTAAGGGGCAGATGGTAGGGCTACAGTACCACACATTACCAGCTAGGCTGATGGTGGTGAGGGAGATCCAGGCATCCACTGTCTCCTGGGACATGTTGCGAAGCTTATTGGAGTCCAAGTTCAGGGTCTGTAGGTTGGGGAGACATTGGTACGTACTGGCATCCACAACTTGCAGTTCATTTCCAGAAAGGTCCAGTTTTTGCAAGGACGTCCACGTCCAGGTTAGACCCTGGTTTATTGACTTAATTCGGTTCCATTGCAAATAGAGTGCCCGCAGGTTGGTGAGGCGGGGAAAGTGAGAGAAGTTGATCTTTGAGAATTGATTGTGTTCCAAATGAAGCTCGATCAACTTGAGCAGCCCAGCAAAAGCATTTCGAGTCAGGCTTCGCAATCGATTGTAGCCTAGATCGAGGAACTCCAAATTGCGCAAATCCTGAAAAACACGCATTGGGACAGTTTTCAGGGAGTTAGACCGCAAGTGGAGACTAAGCAACTTCCGCATGCCCTGAAATTGACTGGGCTGGAGGGCCTGCAGCTTGTTGTAAGAAAGGTCAAGATTGCGTAAGTTAGGGACAGTATGGAAAGTGTTGTTTTGTAGCTGTGTGATCTTGTTAGAGCTGAGAATCAACTCCTTGAGCCTCCGTACCCCATGGAAGGCTTGGCTGTCCACTGTGTTAATGTAGTTGTGGTCGAGATAAAGCCAAACAAGCTGACTGAGGCCTGCGAACTGACTAGCTCTGAGATTCACTAAACTGTTGTAGCGCAGAGAGAGGCCCTGGCATCCCACAGACACATTGTTTGGCACATCCCGGAAGGCATTGGACTCACAGTATACTATTTTCCCATCACATCTACAGCTTTGAGGACAGGCTCGCTCACTGATTGGAGACGCTAGCAGCCAGCCCTGCACCAACAATGGGATCATGAACCATCTACGTCGCATCAGGGATCCTGCAGACATGGGGAAAAAAGATAAGGACACTCAAAAAGTGTATATGTTTATGTCAGTATCTGTTTTAAATGATCATGCTGAGAATAAACATGTTGACACTATGAATGAAGTGGGAGGGAAAATGTTATCAAATTTTCTGCACTATTTTCTTAAACAAGCTTTATCAACTTGTTTTAGGGGACCAGCAGGCTATAGTCCTTCCCGCTTCTAGAACCGCTTACATTCAAACTAGCACTTGAGATGAGAATAAATCGGTTTCATCCCAGGGACCAGTGCCTATCCACGGTCAGAGGTTGAGAAACACTGATCTGAATGAAAGCCCCGTACCTAGGGGTTGTTTAGGGGAATAGTGGAGAGTGGTACTGTGTGGTAAAACATCTAACTTACACTGAACAAAAATATAAACGCAACATGTACAGTGTTGGTCCCATGTTTCATGAGCTGAAATAAAAGATCCCAGAAATATTCCATACTCACAAAAAGCTTATTTCTCTCAAATCTTCTGAACAAATTTGTTAACATCCCTGTCAGCGAGCATTTCTCCTTTGGCAAGATAATCCATCCATCTGACAGGTGTGGCATATCAAGAAGCTGATGAAACAGCATGATCATTACACAGGTGCACCTTGCGCTGGGGGCAATTAAAGGCCACTCTAAAATGTGCATTTTTGTCACACAAGTGTCACACAAGTGTTCAATTGGCATGCTGACTGCAGGAATGTCCACCAGAGCTGTTGTCAGAGGATATAATGTTAAAGTCTCTACCATAAGCTGCTTCCAACCTGCTTCAGAGAATTTTGTAGTACGTTCAACCGGCCTCACAACCGCAGACCACGTGTATGGTGTCAAGTGGGTGAGCGGTTTGCTGATGTCAACGTTGTGAACAGAGTGCCCCATGGTGACGGTGGGGTTAAGGTATGGGCAGGCATAAACTAGGGACAGAGAACACAATTGCATTTATCGATGGCAATATGAATGCACAGAGATACCGTGACAAGATCCCGAGGCCCATTGTCGTGCCATTCATCCGCCACATCACCTCATGTTTCGGCCCATGTCGTAAGGATCTGTACACAATTCCTGGAAGCTGAAAATGTCCCAGTTCTTCCATGGCCTGCATACTTTCCAGCCATGTCACCCATTGAGCAAGTTTGGGATGATCTGGATAGACAGGTACGACAGCATTCTCCAGTTCCTGCCAATATCCGACAACTTCACACAGCCATTCAGGAGGAGTGAGACAACATTCCACATGCCACAATCAACAGCCTGATCAACTCTACGCGAGGATGTGAAGGATGTGTCCCGCTTCATGAGGCAAATGGTGGTCACGACAGATGCTGACTGGTTTTCTGATCCACACCCCTACCTATTTAAAAAGGTATATGTGACCAACAGATGCATATCTGTATTTCCAGTCATGTGAAATTCATAGATTAGGGCCTAATGAATTTATTTAAATTGACTGATTTCCTTTTATGAACAGTAACTCAGCAAAATCTTTGAAATTGCTGCATGTTGAGTTTATATTTTTGTTCAGTATAAATACAAAAGCTGCATGCTGCAATAGTTCAGCTGCTGGTGTGCTTTTATAGATTAATTAGCAATCACATCCATCAATGTTGTATTCCTGTGGGTGATATTGAGAGTAATGTGAGGTAATATTGAAGGTTAGTAGTTCAAGAGGTCTAGCAGCTATAAAGGAATCATGCTCTTGAGTTTTTTTTGGAATGAACTACTATTAAAATGGCCAAGCAGTAATATTTGTAAATTAAAAGAGAATTGATGGGGATTTGTAATTTGAGAAAATCTATTAGTGACCCATGCATGTGAGCTCAAGCCACAAGAAGTCTATGTGGCATAAAAGCTGTTATAAAAGTGGTGAACTTCCGTCTCACATATCATAATACTTTCATTGCAGTAATTGGACATTTAGTGGAGTACTATATCATGGGGCAAGAGAGGTATCTGAAAAACAATTGGGCAGCCCAGTTGTGGGACTGTGAACGATGTATGCATAAATGCAAATAAAAACTGAGACAGAAAAAGACTAAAGAGTCAGTGGTAGGCTAGGCTATGTTTCTGGTTGGCAATTCTACAGAAAAAGACTAAAGAGTCAGTGGTAGGCTAGGCTATGTTTCTGGTTGGCAATTCTACAGAAAAAGCCATAAGAATCAGCCCATGATTCTCTTGCCCCGTTCATTTCTCTGTCTCTATGTAACACAATGCCCTGGATTTTTTTTTACCCACAACGTTCCCTTTAGAGTCTAATTTGGTCATGAACTAACGTTTTCATAGAAATGTTCCTGTGATGTTTCCAAGAGACCAATGTCTCTTAATGTCAAATATAACTTACCAAGAACGTGGTTACCATGTTCTCAGAACATAAGATATTCATGTTCTACACAAGTTTCATGGGAACGTTGCAAAAACATTTGTGTCCAGTTTTCTGAGGGTTAGGAGAATATTCCGTCAATATCCCACCAAACATACACAGAACATGGTTGCCATGTTCTCAGAACATAAGATATTCATGTTCTAGACAAGTTTCATGGGAACGTTGCAAAAATGTGTCCAAAAAAGATCATTATACATCATGTCATGTTACCAAGCCCATCAAGGCCCTGATTGGTGAACCACTCATAGTTCTTTGTCTCTTGGCAATGTTAGGGATACTCACACACAATGCTTTTAAGATACAGTGTTTTCAATTGACATATTTGACACACATGATAACATTGTGCGCGTTCAATTAATCCGAAATTATTATTCAACATGTCCTCACCTGGAATTTGAACTCACAACCTCTCGGTTCACATTACTTCGATCTTCCTGAGTCCTGCTATACCACCATGCCTGTGTAAGGTACTGTATAAATTACTCTGATTATTCTCACTTCAATGATTTTATTTACTTATTTCAGCTATTTAAAAGCTTTCTATATTGTTGTCTGATGTCGGTGGGGCATGTTAACCTGTTTTAATGATACTCATGAATAAAATATTTTCTTGAGTGTACTTTTAACAGAGCTGAGATTTACTCAGCACATTCACCCTATTGCTTACACCTATCAAGTTGTTTCAGATATACACAAGTGCCTATGGGAGGAGGGGTTAGGGCAGCGGTTCCCAAACTAGGAGTCGCGATCCCATGTGGGGTCACCTGATATTAAAATGGGATTGCGGGAGCATTTCCAAAATCCTGGTTAAAAATCTTTACTTTAAAAAAATAATATGGTCTTTGTCTCTCAAAATCATTGTAATGTGGTTAACCTTAAAAATCTAAATTATTCAAATCTGGCTGCTTTTCCTTCACTCTGCGGTCCAACTCATCCCAAACCATCTCAAATAGGTTGAGGTCGGGTGATTGTGGCGGCCAGGGTGGCAGTTAGCCTAGTGGTTAGAGCGTTGGGCCAGTAACCGAAAGGTTTCTTGATCGAATCCCTGAGCTGACAAGGTAAAAATCTGTCGTTCTGCCCCTAAACAAGGCAGTTAACCCACTGTTCATAGGCTGTCATTGTAAATAACAATTTGTTCTTAACTGACAAGCCTAATAAGTTAAAATTCAACCAGAGAATGCCCTTAGATTGTGGGAAAAGGCTGCACTTCAATCATTTGGTGAATGACTAAGCTATGAAACCACACACTATTACAGAGACTTTGATATTATCAGCTGCAATTGATATTATGAAAACAATGTATGGGGAGGTAGAGGCACAGGAACTCACATCAAAACCTTTGTCAGATAACCCTGTGAAACTAAGAATTGATGCTATAGCTAGTAATCAAAAGGCAACTGACTGAACGACTCAAAAACTCCATCTATCACGGGACGGCTGGCAGTCCTCTGCACTCTAGTTATGAATGTGTCTCCCTCTGCCATATGGACGCATGTATGTATGTATGTTACACCCACTTATCTATAATGGATACACCGAGAGAAACGGGTGGAAAAAGAGCTGAGTGCAAAACTCTGAGATATTCAGAACGTAACTTTGATTGTAAACTACATTGCACACGCCTGTTCGCAAAACTATGTGGAGATATGGGATCAGATGTTCTATTTTCACACCGAGAGGGGGAGTGTTGGAAATATTTTTCAAATTGAGAGGAGCTGTTGTCATCCGCAATGGATGTAAAAAAAACAGTCTTAGTAGACTTTCTGTGTAATGAAAAGAAATGTGTCTCCTTGCCTAGGTAACAGACATATTTGGGAAACTCAACAAACTGAACCCAAGCATGCAGGGGAAATACCAACACATTCTACAGATGAGTGACCGAATCAGCTAAATCCACCTGACTGGAATCCTGGCTCAGTTGACATGCTGGTAAGTGAAATCGAACAGCTGATCGAGCTGTCATGTGACTGAATGCTGCAGACAACCCATTCACGGGTCACTACGGAACAGCTTTGGTTCCTGACTCAAAGAGAATACTGTGCCGTTTCCCTCCAAGCATTAAAACTTATGGAATGCTCATTCAGTGCTCTCGTCTGCATAAAAAATAAATATAGATCCAGGTTGAATGTCGACCACGCCTCCTGACTTTGAGAAGCTCCGACGCAACATGCATCAAGCACACCCATCTCATTAGTGGTGGTAAGATAAGATAAATATGTCAGACTAATTTGCAATTGATTGTCATAGCCCCACATTAAAAGTATATGATGGTGAGTTCAGAATACAATCAGAAATACTGTTTTGCAATTGACTGCGATAGCCCCAATTAAAAAAGTAAACATTGGCTGTTAATAACATGGTTGGGGTCGCAAGAATTTTCAAATATCGTTTGCGAACACCTGCGTTAGGGTTTCCTCTGGACAGGGCCTAACTATACTAGCCCAATAAGCACATGCACTAGAGATATCCCTTATTGGGAGAGTGGTTAGGGAGCTCGTCATTGGTGCTGATAGCCTGGGATTGAGATCCGGTAGGGGAATCCTCTTAATGTCACATTCTTAGCAATTTATATTAATGTCATTATTTGGCAACAGTTACAACACACTCATCTGATCTATTTCAAATGAGTGTCTCGTTGAAAGATTGGAATATGTAGGATTACCCCTTGAGCACGAATTATGACCACATTTCCACTACCTTTCATGAATGATCAATATTTATTAATTCTATATAGCTGAGCATCTTTCCATTGTCTTCTTGACATCCACACCACATACCATCTATATCATGCATTTACAAGTTCAAGAATGGATGTTCAACTGCAGATTGCCCCCTTTAACATATTGTGATGTCTGTGATTTGTCCCAAGTGCATAAAACATATTGCATTGAACAAACAGTTACATGACCTACAGCATGGTCAAGCAAGGTAATGTTTCCAACATTTTCAGACAACTAAACAACTATTTATTTAGAACCACGGAGAGTTACCGCAAGTTGCAAAGAAAACAGGAGCTGCCTCCACTATTTCAGCACCATTGCAACATCATCTAATCACCTATGCTTAGTCTAAAACAGCGACAACTAAAAGATACCAAAAACAATTTAGTGTCCAATCAACGTAAGATAAATACACTGCTCAAAAAAATAAAGGGAACACTTAAACAACACAATGTCACTCCAAGTCAATCACACTTCTGTGAAATCAAACTGTCCACTTAGGAAGCAACACTGATTGACAATAAATGTCACATGCTGTTGTGCAAATGGAATAGACAACAAGTGGAAATTATAGGCAATTAGCAAGACACCCCCAATAAAGGAGTGGTTCTCAGTTCCTATGCTTCCTGGCTGATGTTTTGGTCACTTTTGAATGCTGGCGGTGCTTTCACTCTAGTGGTAGCTTGAGACGGAGTCTACAACCCACACAAGTGGCTCAGGTAGTGCAGCTCATCCAGGATGGCACATCAATGCGAGCTGTGGCAAGAAGGTTTGCTCTGTCTGTCAGCGTAGTGTCCAGAGCATGGAGGCGCTACCAGGAGACAGGCCAGTACATCAGGAGATGTGGAGGAGGCCGTAGGAGGGCAACAACCCAGCAGCAGGACCGCTACCTCCGCCTTTGTGCAAGGAGGAGCAGGAGGAGCACTGCCAGAGCCCTGCAAAATGACCTCCAGCAGGCCACAAATGTGCATGTGTCTGCTCAAACGGTCAGAAACAGACTCCATGAGGGTGGTATGAGGCCCCGGCGTCCACAGGTGGGGGTTGTGCTTACAGCCCAACACCGTGCAGGACGTTTGGCATTTGCCAGAGAACACCAAGATTGGCAAATTCGCCACTGGCACCCTGTGCTCTTCACAGATGAAAGCAGGTTCACACTGAGCACATGTGACAGACGTGACAGAGTCTGGAGACGCCGTGGAGAACGTTCTGCTGCCTGCAACATCCTCCAGCATGACCGGTTTGGCGGTGGGTCAGTCATGGTGTGGGGTGGCATTTCTTTGGGGGGCCTCCATGTGCTCGCCAGAGGTAGCCTGACTGCCATTAGGTACCGAGATGAGATCCTCAGAACCCTTGTGAGACCATATGTGGCTGGAGTGTGTCAGCAGTCCCTGCAAGAGGAAGGCATTGATGCTATGGACTGGCCCGCCCGTTCCCCAGACCTGAATCCAATTGAGCACAGCTGGGACATCATGTCTCGCTCCATCCACCAACAGACTGTCGCACCAACAGACTGTTGCACCACAGACTGTCCAGGAGTTGGCGGATGCTTTAGTCCAGGTCTGGGAGGAGATCCCTCAGGAGACCATCCGCCACCTCATCAGGAGCATGCCCAGGTGTTGTAGTGAGGTCATACAGGCACGTGGAGGCCACACACACTACTGAGCCTCATTTTGACTTCTTTTAAGGACATTACATCAAAGTTGGATCAGCCTGTAGTGTGGTTTTCCACTTTAATTTTGAGCGTGACTCCAAATCCAGACCTCCATGGGTTGATACATTTGATTTCCATTGATAATTTGTGTGATTTTGTTGTCAGCACATTCAACTATGTAAAGAAAAAAGTATTTAATAAGAATATTTCATTCATTCAGATCTAGGATGTGTTATTTTAGTGTTCCCTTTATTTTTTTGAGCAGTGTATGATGTTGGCTGTCCATGGTACTGATTTCTGTGTGTGTGTGTGCCTGCATGTGCGTGTGTGTAGAAAAAACATGTTGACTCTCCCTACTTGTAGAAAAACGCCGATGCCATCCTCTTCTTTCATTTTGTCTAAATGGTTTTATATTTTGTATTACTATTATTATTATTATTTTTGGGGCCTTTCAAAGTAAAAAAAAGTACCTTGTTTGAACATTCTACACACATTTACATACTGTACATGTTTTTTTATATATTTTTTTACAGTAGTTACATAGCAAGAATAAAGTAATTTGATTTTTTGATATACATTACATCTGGATAGATAGTACTTATACAATATACATCATGTTTTCAGCCATAACTATTATACAACATGAACTTTTAAACACACCCCTCAGCTACTCTCAGTCCATCCCGCCTATCTCCATAAACCGCCTGTTTATGATTTCCATGTGCCATATTTTTCAACTGTTCTGTGATGTTTCACATACATTCTGAACTGGTCTAGTTACATAGTATCAACAGATTCTAGGTTAAAGATATATTTTTACTAAAAGTACAGTTTTTTGGTTGATTGATTGACTATGGCTCACAACAGTGCTATTTGTAGGGTTCATTGTAGATACATTTGGTGATTTTTTTTCAGCCATTCCTGAACCTGTGACCGGAAACAAGCTATAGTACACAATTCTAGTTTTATGTTGTCCTAGGCTACCTAGCTAAAATGCTTGTTTGCTAGCCTAACTTCCTTTCATGGGCAATGATACCCCAGGCCATCTAATTAACATTAGCATACTACATCTAGCTACATGTCGAATTTATAGTTGGATCAGAATCGTAATTATAATAATTGCTCAGACTAAATCCCTATCTCCATCCATGGCTGACTTAGGAAAGAGACAATTTTAGCTAGCTAGCTAGCCACCGGAGGACAACAACACCACGAGATGTAACAATTCAAATTTTTGTTCTGTCAATGACGTTTGGCTTTTGATGTGATTGGTCTGAAGCCAAATACAAACTGTCTTTCCTTGACACTTGTTTTGGTGCACCAGGACCATTCACAGCTGAGCTCACCCAGTTTATCTCAACACTGATTGGCTATTATTATTTTTATTTTTTATCAAGGGAGGCCAAATGGTCGCTGGCTTCCCTTGCAGTCAATGCTACTCGCGGCAATAATGGCATTCTCTTTTTGACCAAACAGCATCAGATACATACGCTACACATACTGAGACAGAGGGGGGCTGTTTCATTTGCTCAGATGCTTTCTCTGGTGAGATACATTCAGCCACTTGTGAATTGAAGGAAATTTATGAAACACAGAGAGACTAAATAATAAATCAGTTTGTTCATTTTTTTCTTGGTACATTTTTGGGGGAAGCCTGGCTTCCCTTGGCATCCATTAATACATGCCACTGGAAATGCAATGAGGAGAGCTGATGTGATTCCTAATGAGAGACACGCGTTAGTTCTACATAGTATGTGTGGTGTGGATTTCAAAAAGAAGATAGAGTTCTCTTTGAGATGCTCAGCTATCTAGAATTCTACCGATTCCCATCTTTCAATGAGAAACAAATTTGAATTAGATCAGATAAGTGTGTTGTAACTGTTGCCAAATAATGACATTATTAGCATATATTGCTAAGAATCTGAGTGTAGGGTGACTCCCCTAGCAGGTCTTGAACCCAGGCCACCAGCACCAATGACAAACACCCTAACAACTGTCTCAATAAGGGATATCTCTAGGGTATGTGCTTATTGGACCCGTATAGTTAGACCCTAACCAGAATAAACCCTAACCCCTACTCCCTAAGCACTTGTGTAGATGTGAAACAACTTGATATGTGTAAATAATAGAATTAAGTAAATCTCAGCTCTGTTAAAAGTAAATCTCAGCTCTGTTAAAAGTACCCTCAAGAAAACTTGTATTGATCATAGTGATTGAGGAGTATCATTAAATCAGCTTAATGTTCCCCACCAACAATAGATAACAATACAGAAAGCGCTTAATTGTTGAAATAAGTCAATCAAATCAATGATGAGAGAGTATAGTCAAATTAACTGATAAATGACATAGACATAGTAGCGTAGCAGGAAGATCTGAATGCTGTAAACCAAGAGATTGTGAGTTCAAATCCTAGGTGACAACATGTAGAATAATATTTGCTCTATAAATGATCATGCACAATGTAATTGTGTGTCAAATATCTAAGTTGAAAACACTATGTTAAAAGCACTGTGTGTGAGTATCCCTAACCTTGCCAACAGACAAAACGAGCTATGAATGGATCAGTGATTCACCAATCATGGCCTTGGCAACAGTAACAATGCATGATATGTATGGGGTGGTCATTTATTTGGGACCATTAGGCTACTTCCTATCGACTGATGCAACGTTCCTATGAAACGTGTTGAGAACATTTAAATTGTACATTCTGAGAACATGACAACCATGTTTGGTGGGACATTGATAGACTATTCTCCCAACCCTCAGAAAACTGGACACATGAATGTTCTTCCAACTTCCCAAGAAACGTGTCTAGAAAATGTATATCTTATATTCTGGGAACATGGCAACCATGGTCTGTGTATGTTTGGTTGGTGAAATGTTCTAAATTTAATAGCAAAACATGCAACAACAAAAAATGTCAGGTTTTTGCTAACATAGATAGAATGTTCCTCTAACAGGAACACTGGACACTCATACATTAAGGGAACCAACCAAAACAATCTCAGAAGGTTTTTGCTAACATAGATAGAATGTTCCCCTAACTAAAAGGAAAACTGGACACTCATGCATTAGAGGAACATTATGGGTAACATTACAAAAACGATATATCTTCCTAGATTTGTTAGCTGGGGCATTATGCTCAGGAGAACAGTGTCAAAACATCATCCAATGAAGGCAGACACTGATAAAACCAAAAACATAGCAAACCTGTTGATCAAAGTGAAAACGATTTATCTAGGGTATTATATATAAAAGCTGTATTATGTGTAGTGACCATAGTCTGTCCTCGCTCTGGTTACCATCTCGAGACAAGGAATAAAGTTATAAAAGCTATAACTTAATAGCAAGACATTTGAGATACAAGATCGTTTCTAACCTGCTGTCTGCCTGGTAGGCTAATTTCATAAAGGCTGCTACCCTAGCCTACCCCAGAGGCACATTCGTATTGGCATGCGGCAGATTGATAATGGTGTTCCGTTCAATGTGTGAGGGTCTGCATGGCATTATGCCTCTAGGGATTTTCTCTATTTTGTGAAGAAATTATAGGCCTATCAATATATTCCAGTAGCATAGGAAATACATAACACATGGGTTATGACACAATCATGTAATCAATGACGTGATTCCTTCGTCTCTGAGCTGTTGTCTTGCCTAACATGAGCACAATGTATATGGGCAAATGGAACACATTCTTTCATATTGTCTTCAACATACCCATGTCTGCGTGCTGTCGGCTTCTTTCCACAGGTTAGAGCCTTCTGATGCTTGACTCCAAAGCCCGCATGTCACGCGCAGTCCTCATTTGGTTGGACAAATAACCAACACTGCTCAACTAACCAATGCAACGAAGTCAGTGCAGCCAATTTGCTCCACAGCCAAAGGCACTGCACTGTGCACACCTGCCGCTGTGATCAAAAGTCTTGTAAGTATGGAGTAGCCTTATTTAGCGCTCGTATCCTTATAGCAGTTGCATACCACGACTCCAATTACATAAGCAAAGCAAAGCGTTGTACTCTAACAGATGATGATGTAAAAAGCCCATAAACAGAATTCCACCCATGGAAAAATACACTTTGAAAATAAGTTTAGGCCTATGTGTGACTTAACTCAAGAAACGCCAAATTAATAGCCTATCAACTAACAAAATACGCTGATATTCCGAGCAGCAAGCGTGTAATCCAGTCAGCAAGCGCCAGTTAAAGCTTTTGTTGGTGGGATTTAGCCAAGCAGATCACTGGCAAAGGTTTTCGCTCCATAGTCTAGTCGCAACTGGTCCTGATGAGAGAAATACATACAATTATACAGTTCTGTCGACTGCCAGTGCGCTCAGCCTCGCCAGACAAGGCTATTAAGGATGCCCTCTCCTGGCCATAACGCGTGCCAGCAGTTGCCATCAAATGGATGGATGAATATACACAAAATGAATAGACCATGTTTTATGTCTGAACAATGAACTGTAAGGCTACTTACTACACAATAACATAACGTTGCTGATTATTTATTGATTTCAGCAAGTATATAAGGTTGCAGGCTTAAACTTAAAGCCAAGGCTAAAAGCATCTAGCCCATATATCAAGAAATAAAGGCATCAGGTGTAGGCTACACTAGTAATTTCAGTAGAAATTCTCTTCATATGCAATATGTTCTGCCGTTTATTCCGTTCCATTCATCATTTAAACCATGCAGGAAATAAAAGGCATAGAGGCACAGTAAAGATACACTACATGACCAAAAGTATGCGGACACCTTCTTGTCTAACATCTCATTCCAAAATCAATGGCATTAATATGGAGTTGGGCCGCCCTTTGCTGCGATAACAGCCTCCACTCTTCTGGGAAGGCTTTCCACTAGATGCTGGAACATTGCTGTGGGGCCTTGCTTCCATTCAGCCAGAAGAGCATTCGTGAGGTTGCGCACTGATGTTGGGCGATTAGGCCTGGCTCGCAGCCGGTGTTCCAATTCATCCCAAAGGTGTTCGATGGGGTTGAGGTTAGGGCTCTGTGCAGGCCAGTCAAGTTCTTCCACACCAATCTTGACAAACCATTTCTGTATGGGTCTCGCGTTGTGCATGGGGCATTGTCATGATGAAAAAGAAAAGGGCCTTCCCTAAGCTGTGGCCACAAAGTTGGAAGCACAAAATCATCTAGAATGTCATTGTATGCTGTAGCGTTAAGATTTCCCTTCACTGGAACACAAGGGGCCTAGCCCAAACCATGAAAAACAGCTCCAGACCATTACTTCTCCTCCACCAAGGTTTACAGTTGGCACAATGCATTGGGGAAGGTAGCTTTCTCCTGCCAGCCGCCAAACCCAGATTCGTCTGTCAGACTGCCAGATGGTGAAGCGTGATTGATCACTCCAGAGACCACGTTTCCACTGCTTCTGAGTCCAACGTCGGAGGGAGCGTTACACTACTCCAGCCGACGCTTGTCGTTGCGCATGGTGATCTTAGGCTTGTGTGCGGCTGCTCGGCCGTGGAAACCCATTTCATGGGTTTGAAAGTGCCATAAGACTGGTAGACTTGCAATGTCAGCACAACGAACAGTTGTTGTGCTGACATTGCTTTCAGAGGCAGTTTGGAACACGGTAGTGAGTGTTGCAACTGAGATGATTTTTACATGCTTCAGTACTCAGCAGTCCCGTTCTGTGAGCTTGTATGGCCTACCACTTTGTGACTGAGCCATTGTTGCTCCTAGATGTTTCCACTTCACAATAACAGCACTTACAGTTGACCGGGGCAGCTCTAGCTGAGATTGCATGGCTGTGTGATCGATTTCATACACCTGTCAGTCAGCAAGTGTGGCTGAAATAGCCACATCTACCAATTTGAAGGGGGTCCACATACTTTTGGCCACTACTCAGCCATTGTTGCACTTTGCACTTACTCACTTAAATGTGTCATGAATAAACAAACGCTGCCTCATGACCTCTTAATGGGACTTTGACTCAAGCTCAGTCATTTCTGGTGTGGCCCTTTTAGTGACCACACTAACTACAAAAATGTACACTTTAGCTCACATCACTAATACACTGCAGTTGGCACCAATCAAGCCAATTCAGTCATTAGGCAGGCAGCACAGCCCAAGGGATAACACTGTGATGCCATCATGCGTTTTATGAATGCAGAAAGTAAGTTATAGACTGTTGACCAAAGAGAGTTGTTACATTGGAGGATTAACCAGGAATGGAGTTCCATCACAATGCAATGTCCAAAATCCACATTTTACACCTGCATATAACCACATTCGGAACATTAAATACTTACTTACGTAATAAAAATTTAAGGGACAAATAACCAACACATTTTAGTTCATTTAGTTTATTTTGGTAAACAGGGTTTTAAAAAGTCTAATTCAGCTCATGTATTCACATCTTATTCTGGGAATGGAGCCCAGAGCAAATGGAATATTTATACCCTGACAATTGGAAATTAAAACACTGCAAGTAGTCATGCTACCAGTGTGAGTTGGCGCTAAGAATAGAGCAAGCCTAAAATCCTTAAAATAGCCACTGACGTGAAAACATGCCTTAAAGGAACAATATCAAGACCTATTGTAGGAGTAAATGTGAATAAACATATTCAGACTTGACTTTTATTCAGACTTTAATAGAGAAGAAAATGTAGTATGATGGTCCTCCTACAAAACATTTTCAAACATCTTTAACAGTGAATTCATGAGAGAAACTGGCCTGCCCAGGACTGCCTGTCATGCACTGTCCCTGGCCTGTGCATGTTTGAATATTGCTGTTGCAATTCTACTGAACAACTTAACTGTCCTTGATTGAGAAAGAATGTCATTTTTACTTCCTTTCCCATCTCGGTAAGATTTCTGTCAGCAATTTAGAGCACTGCGTTTTATTTGTAAAATATTTGTAATCTCTAAAAACAAATTTTTATTTAGAAGATTCAGATATTTTCCAACCTAATCTTTACCAGCAAAGTATTACAGTAAGCTGCTGTTGTGTATGTATTATCCCATGTCAAGCCACATACACTCAAAGTTTTAATTACCTCCCTAAAAAAATCTTACATGACCCATTTTCTACTCAAGGATATTTATGTGGGCATGTGATTTTGCTGTTAAGAGGATTCAAGGCATGCAGAATGATCAAAGTAATATGTTTGTAATATTAGTATTTCCCAAAACAAGTGTTATTTCTAAGTGTGCATGTTACCTCTTAGTTTTTAAGCACTGGCAAGAATACATTTCTAAATCTGACAATTATAAGGAAACAAACTTTTTGGAGCATCTATTTGTGTGCATCAGTATTAAATGTTGTCTTGAGAACTCCTGACTATTTTGTGGATGTGTTCCTCAGTCTCATACAGCAAATTAGTTAACTTAAAAAACTTGCTATATTTGAGAAGAACTTTGAGTGACATACCTAATCAAATACATTTGGTCACCATACAATTCCACCTTTTAGTTTCTGGGTCAATAATAGTCCACAAATGTAATTATGAATTTCATTTTACCTCTGTCACAAGTTCACAACATGCACTTCCAAAGGCAGAGAGGGCTTTTTGTTTTCTAAAGCAACCAGCACTGCCTCCAAATTGCCTCCCATGAAACTTTAATGACTGTCTGTGACTGAGCCCTGAATAATTGAACAAGGGAAAGACCTGTCCTGGATGATTCCCACTGTAACACATTATGGAAATATACAAATAATACTATTAGATGAAACAAGCCACCTCAGCAATTAGGTGGGCTGCCGGGAGAGGTTCAAACTTTGACACTTTTGCTTACTTTAATTGCAATGAGGGCTACTCCGACAACTTGTGCTTGAGGAATGACTGGTTCAGTATTGAGACTGTAATTCCCTTTTAAGAAGGTCTCCCTTTATTCTTGAACTTCTTCACAAGGACTTTGTTCTTTTTCTGACCAATTGTGTTCCATCTTCTTCTTGTATTGCCTACATAAGAAAAGCCCTGTAGAAAACTGGCAAACCTATTTACCATCAATATTGTGATATCCTTGGAACAAAAGTATCAAAAGATACCAAGTCTTAATAATACTATTAATGAGTTAGGTGTCCAAGAGAAGCTTGGGGAAAGTGTATTTTGTTGATAATCTGAGTGCAGACTTCAGCTCTTCCATTTCCAGATTTGACAGTTACTGTATGTTGATATTTGTGAAATAATGAAAACCACTACTCCTCTCCGGCTAGAGGTTTTGGTAAATAAAGTATTTCAGCCTCGATGGCATCACAATGTTTAATGAAAATAACTTTTGGAGCACATGTGTACTGAATAATCTTGCCTGAACCTGTTAACTCTCAAAGATAATGCAGAGACTTCAGCTCAGAAGTCTACCAGTCTTGTGGCACTTTCATACCCAATCGGTCGTGTCTTTTTAGCTGGTGCAGTCATTAGGTTACAGAAAACTACTGCATGATAAGTATGCAGGGCTCAGTCACTGGAATGTCTTGGAGTACAAATTAAGTAATGCATTCCGTGTATCTTAAGATCTGTCTTCTTTACTTTGTCAGGCAGTCAGAAAACATCACTTAATTCCCTTCCATTTGGGAACCTGTGATCAAATTACCTTTGATGATGTGCTACAGAACTCTAAAGGTTATTTACCATGGTGCCAGTACTCCTTCTGAAGGCTTAGTACCATTCTTACAGTAATCCCAACAGAGAGAACAGGAAGAATGTGGTTTCTGCACCCTCTTAAATGAAATGTGAAGCCATGCAGAGGAAGCGACCAAGAGAATGTAGCTGTGGGGCAGCTACTGAGACCCAAGTCTAAGTGGACCGAGTCAGGCCTCCTGTTTACCTGCACAACATACAGGCAAATACAGTTATTTAGAATAATTCTGAGTTTAATTCTGCCATATAGCTAAATTACCCTAGTGATGTTCCATCTTCAAAAATGTAACAGATATCCCTTTAGACAACTCCAAACTCTGAAATTAGGAAGCACTTCCAATGGAGCCATGAATGTACAATATCCTCAAAAACGGCAATCTACAGTTAAAAATGTAAAAGCATTAGTCTGAAAATTATTAATGGGAGAAACTGAACATCAAGACCACTTTGCATAGACACCAAGTTTAAAATCCTCCATCATTGTCAAAATAAAACATTCTCAAACTAAATGGTGTAAGCATGCCATCTGCTGTCAGAACAACTGAAAGTCCTATTACATAGAGAGCAGGTAAAGTTGAGTCTTATTAAAATAAACTGCTCTTTATTTTAAAATATAAGGCTATCAAATACAATATGAAAACAAACACTTTGAATATTGAAAAATAGATAAACAATGAATGATAAGTGCAATTTAGGTAAATCATTTACTGCTGTTTGCATAGATCAGCTTGCTTTGGTGACAGGCCACCATTCCTCCTTTTTAATCCACAGTTGCATCTGAAAAGAGTAAAAATAGAAGACCAAATGAGCCAAAACAAAACCAAAGCAAACAAACCACCATGCAAAACCAAAGCAAGCCTTGTATGGCAGTGTTTCCTCTATGTTCATTTTTGTCACCGCCACCAAATATTGTTTGTAATATATGCCAAAACCGCATGCTTAGACATAAGTGGTATCCATGAGTTTACGGATTCCATAAACTGGGTAAGTAGAAAAAGTGCTTAATTGCCAAAATCTCGCACTGTCCCTTTAAGATCAGCGTGACAAGTTATAACAAAGTACCTGTCAAAAGTTGACACCTACTCATTCAAGGGTTTTTCTTTAATTTGACTATTTTCTACATTTGTAGAATAATAGTGAAGACATCAAAACTATGAAATAACACATATGGAAACATGTAGTTACCAAAAAAACTTACCACTAAGGGTGGTATACAGTAGACAGCCCTATTTGGTAAAAGTCCATATTATGGCAAGAATAGCGCAAATAAGCAAAGAGAAATGACAGTCCATCATTAATTTAAGACATGAAGGTCAATCAATCTGGAAAATTTCAAGAACTTTGAAAGATTCTTCAAGTGCAGTCGCAAAAATCATCAAGCGCTATGATGAAACTGGCTCAAGAGGACCACCACAGGAAAGGAAGTCCCAGAGTTACCTCTGCTGCAGAGAATAAGTTCACTAGAGAGTTACTAGACTCAGAAATTGTAGCCCAAATACATGCTTCAGAGTTCCTGTAACAGACACATCTCAACAACTGTTCAGGAGACTGCGTGAATCAGGCCATCATTGTCGAATTGTTGCAAAGAAATCACTACTAAATGACACCAATAATAAGAAGAGACTTGCTTGGGACAAGAAACACAATGGACATTAGACCGGTGGAAATCTGTCCTTTGGTGTGATGAGTCCAAATGTGAGATTTTTGGCCCCAACCGCCATGTCTTTGAGACGCAGAGTAGGTGAACGGATGATCTCTGCATTAGAGGTCGACCGATAATCGGAATGGCCGATTTCAAGTTTTCATAACAATCGGAAATCGGTATTTTTGGGCGCAGATTTTTTTATACCTTTATTTTATACCTTTATTTAACTAGGCAAGTCAGTTAAGAACACACATTCTTATTTTCAATAACGGCCTAGGAACGGTGGGTTTAACTGCCTTGTTCAGGGGCAGAACGACAGATTTTCACCGTGTCAGCTCGGGGAATGCAGTAGAAGCCAAGTTAAGTTGCTAGCTAGCATTAAACTTACCTTATTAAAAAAAAAATCAATCAGTAGTTGTAACTACACATGATTGATGATATTACTTGTTTATCTAGCGTGTCCTGCATTGCATATAATTGATGCAACGCTGGGGGATGATTTAACAGAAGCGCATTTGCGAAAAAAGCACAATCGTTGGACGACTGTACCTAACCATAAACACCAATGCCTTTCTTATAATCAATACACATAAGTACATATTTTTAAACATGCATATTTAGCTAAAAGAAATCCAGGTTAGCAGGCAATATTAACCAGGTGAAATTGTGTCATTTCTCTTGCGTTCATTGCACGCAGAGTCAGGGTATATGCAACAGTTTGGGCAGCCTGGCTCATTGCGAACTAATTTGCCAGAATTTTATGTAATTATGACATAACATTGCACAACCTTCAATGTAACAAGAATATTTAGACTTAGGGATCGTATTTCACTGAAATAAACTTTTTCTTTTCAAAATTATAGTTTCTGGATTCGACCATATTAATGACCAAAGGCTCGTATTTCTGTGTTTTATTATGATATAATTAAGTCTATGATTTGATAGAGCAGTCTGACTGAGCGATGGTAGGCAGCAGCAGGCTCGTAAGCATTCATTCAAACAGTACTTTTGTGCGTTTTGCCAGCAGCTCTTCGCAAGCACAGCGCTGTTTATGACCGATGTGCTTGAGAAGAGCTGCTGGCAAAACGCACAAAAGCACTTTTGAATGCTGGCGGTGCTTTCACTCTAGTGGTAGCATGAGACGGAGTCTACAACCCACACAAGTGGCTCAGGTAGTGCAGCTCATCCAGGATGGCACATCAATGCGAGCTGTGGCAAGAAGGTTTGCTGTGTCTGTCAGCGTAGTGTCAAGAGCATGGAGGCGCTACCAGGAGACAGGCCAGTACATCAGGAGACGTGAAGGAGGCCGTAGGAGGGCAACAACCCAGCAGCAGGACCGCTACCTCCGCCTTTGTGCAAGGAGGAGCAGGAGGAGCACTGCCAGAGCCCTGCAAAATGACCTCCAGCAGGCCACAAATGTGCATTTGTCTGCTCAAACGGTCAGAAACAGACTCCATGAGGGTGGTATGAGGGCCGACGTCCACAGGTGGGGGTTGTGCTTACAGCCCAACACCGTGCAGGACGTTTGGCATTTGCCAGAGAACACCAAGATTGGCAAATTCGCCACTGGCGCCCTGTGCTCTTCACAGATGAAAGCAGATTCACACTGAGCACATGTGACAGACGTGACAGAGTCTGGAGACGCCGTGGAGAACGTTCTGTTGCCTGCAACATCCTCCAGCATGACCGGTTTGGTGGTGGGTCAGTCATGGTGTGGGGTGGCATTTCTTTGGGGGGCCGCACAGCCATCCATGTGCTCGCCAGAGGTAGCCTGACTGCCATTAGGTACCGAGATGAGATCCTCAGACCCCTTGTCAGACCATATGCTGGTGCGGTTGGCCCTGGGTTCCTCCTAATGCAAGGCCTCATGTGGCTGGAGTGTGTCAGCAGTCCCTGCAAGAGGAAGGCATTGATGCTATGGACTGGCCCGCCCGTTCCCCAGACCTGAATCCAATTGAGCACATCTGGGACATCATGTTTTGCTCCATCCACCAACGCCACGTTGCACCACAGACTGTCCAGGAGTTGGCGGATGCTTTAGTCCAGGTCTGGGAGGAGATCACTCAGGAGACCATCCGCCACCTCATCCGGAGCATGCCCAGGCATTGTAGGGAGGTCATACAGGTACGTGGAGGCCACACACACTACTGAGCCTCATTTTGACTTGTTTTAAGGACATTACATCAAAGTTGGATCAGCCTGTAGTGTAGTTTTCCACTTTAATTTTGAGTGTCACTCCAAATCCAGACCTCCATGGGTTGATAAATTTGATTTCCATTGATCATTTTTGTGTGATTTTGTTGTCAGCACATTCAACTATGTAAAGAAAAAAGTATTTAATAAAAATATTTAATTCATTCAGATCTAGGATGTGTTATTTTAGTGTTCCCTTTATTTTTTTGAGCAGTGTATATAGTAAAAAAATAATGTAGGGAGTTACTTCGTTATTTCATAGTTGATGTCTTCACTATTATTCTACAATGTAGAAAATAGTACAAATAAAGAAAAACCCTTTAAATCAGTATGTGTCCAAACGTTTGACTGGTACTGTATATTTGGAGCCAACGAGCGCATAGCCACCAATTGCTCCTCATCTCCCTACAGTGCGGTGGCACGCATCAGTAAATTTTTATGCATTTTGGAGTAAACTATCTTTCTTTAAAGTCACCAGAAGTGACCTTCTCAGTCATTCCAAATATCCCAGGGGGCTTGAGCCCAGACTAGTGCAGTGAAGAGACCCACACCCGATACCTTTGCTTAACAAAAATTCCAAAGGAAACACTGGGTATAGGTTACAACTCCAAAGATGGAGGAAATGTTAGAGAGAAATCAGTGATTAAGTGTTATCCAACTTTTGTTACCAACCCCTATGATACAGTACCTTACTCAATTAAACCAGTACGTGACAAGTGACATTAACTGCCAGAAGAGAAGTTTTTTGTGCTCCAATTAATAATAACACCACCATTTTATCACAAACACAGGGGATAACATTACACCAATTACCCGCTTTTGCACTTCCAGCAGCCTCCATATGTGATGTTATGGGAATACACACCACTTCTGGTCAAATGTAACTTCATTAAGGCCAACTGCTGTTTGGTGACTGGATACAAACTTTAAATATAAGGTAAACTCAGGTAAATTTGACTGTAATTACCTTGAACGGTTCCAAGGTTGGAGTTATCAAAAAACTGATTGGGACAGTTAATTGACATTCAGAGCCTGGACGGACATCAAAGAACTTTCTCTTGGGCGAGTCGAGGAACTTCTTGGGAGAGTTGAGGTCCTCAGAAGTCATGGGAAGGCGTCGTTTTGTATGAGTACATGCAGATGGAGGCGTTTCAACCACGTCCCTCCTCTCCTTCAGCTTAACTGCTCAAGCCTTCCACTTGAAAATATCTCCTTGCTGAGTGGAAACACGGCTGTGAAAACAGAGAGAAATGGCAGAATGTCAGTGATACGATATCTCAAGGAACTTCGAAACATTACAGTAATCTTAGATTCATCTTTACCTCACCAATTCAGAAATTCTCTTTTGTAGCCGTTTCACTTCCTCAAGTTTGTTCTTTTCAAGGAGAATGTTGCTTTGGACCGTACGTCCTCTGGTGGTTGTCAGTCTGGCATGCAGATCCTCTCCCCCCATGACTGCAATAACAAACATCTCAATTAGGGCTCATAACTATTCACTTGTTTTGTGGTCATTTCAAATTCTATTCTTAATATTGTCTGGGGCAGACTTACATAACTGTTCTCCCTCCTGCTGTGATCTTCTCAGAGTCTCCTTCAGCGTCCTCAGAGCGTCCTCCTTGTGGTTCAGGAGCGTGGTCATCCTCAGTAACCTTGGGAAAACAAATGCAGAACGTCATAAACATGCATCTTCTCCAATGATGACTCATGGAGAGATACTTTAAACAAGCCCTGCTCAAATTCAGTAGTGGTACAAACCTGATGGAACCAAAGGAAGAATACACATTTAAAATGACATTGAAGCTCATGATTAAAACAAATTAAGCCTTACTCTTCTTGGTGTTTAGAGGACAATGAAGTCATCTCCATCTTCACAACTTTAGCATTCAGCTTTTCAAGCTCAAGACACTAGGCGATGCTCTTCTCTTGGCCAGAACCTACAAACAAGAGAAGAAAAAAAAACAGTATTGTAAAGTTTATACAGTATTGAACACATCCCACACAAAATACAAAAACGCGTAGGGGTGAAATTCCACCTTGTTCCAACTCCTACGTCAGTCTCTCTTTGAGGATTTGGATAGAGCCCTCCCTATCCTTGACTTGTGCACAAGCATCCTGAAGCTCAGTTCGTAGGAGCTGGGTGGCTTGTTTGTGGTTTGAGACCCTATTAGCAGCTTTAATCTGGTGCTCAACTCTCATTTGCATTTCCTGCAAACACAAAATATACATTGTAAACTAGTCATGGGTTCAGATAGAAGAACAATGGAAATTATCCATGAGATTGAAAACAGGTTAAAATGGTACCTTGATTTCTCCCTCCAACTGCTGACATTACATGGCAAGATGCTGGTTGTCCCTCAGCTGGTCAGCTTCAGTCTTGACTGGGTCATTCTCCAGTATCTGCAGTAGAGTAAAGGTCTTACTCCGCTCTTCTTTCAGCTGACTGTCAGCCTGTGCTCGGACCACACCTAGCTCTTTCAGCAGACCACGGTGCTCATCTCACAATTCCTGTAAGACAAGAGGAAAAACACTGACGCACAAATCATGATCGAACCCTGTGAAGCAATTGACATTCTGTATGTGCTAACTAAGACTGGAGATGATTGGTGGGGTTAACTACCTGGAGAGCCCGTGTGTTGGCCTGTGCCACGGCAGAGCGCCGGGCCAGCTCTGCCGCGGGAAGCTCTCCACAGCTGACGAGCCAGGAAGCTCTCCACAGCTGACGAGCCAGGTGAGTGGACCATGCATAGAGCACTCAGCCTCCTCATTGCTCCTCTCTCACACCCTCAGCTCCTCTGACACCACTGCTGAGTGAGTGGACAGGCACTCCTTAAGCTTATCCAAAACATTATTATTTTGATAACCCATGAACACAATTAGTTTCACAACATACAGTATAAATGCATTTTCTGGCATTTCATTTTAAAGACAAAACGGTGCAGTAATGTGAGGCCTACCCACCTGGAGGTAATCGACTCTTGTCCAGCAGCTCAGCTTCTGGTCCCAGACTCCAAGAAATTTGTTCTCAGCCACCTTGACTGAGTGACTGGGTGCCTAGGCTCTACAGATGAGCAGGTGCTGCAGTCTCTTCTCCTCAAATACAGCCAAGTCATTCAGGACCAGGGCTTCAAAGTGTGTTTTGTAATCCTTGGCATACAAGGATTAGCCTGGCATACATCTGGAGCAAATTCCCTCTGCTTCGCTAGTGGTAAAACACTTCGCGCTCCATGTTATTGAACTGTTCTGTCAATATGGAGATGGTTGCATTTGCATCACTGAGCATCTGGAATGGGGGCAAAAGTTAATTAGAAAAATGCCACAGCAACTTCAGACACACCAGAAGGAAACAGACTGTCCTTCTTTGAAGCCCTGCAATTCTTCTTTCAACTGCTTCATTAGAGGGCAATGCAAAGGAACCATTTAATGCAATTTAAGCCAAAACCACTTGTACCAAAACATTCTGATCTTGGTTCTCTCACATTATGACTGCTTCTCTAAGTTCAGAACAGTCACAGACTCTCACCATGTCCATACTGTCCTGAATGTTGCTATTCACCTGGCTCCTATCATCTTTCACCGTCTTCAACTGCTCTTCAAGAAGCTGGACCTGCAAAACAACATTCAAGGAAATAAAATATATTTCCCCTAATGGCCTAACACCACCAGCTTTGTACTGGTATATGGTTTAACTACGACTTACTTGTTGTTTAAGTAGGGCCTCTTGTTGTTCTCTCTCAGCCTGCTGTTCTGTGTTCAGATGTTGCTGCTGTTCTAATGTCCTCTGGACCTGTATGACCTGGGGAGACATTTCACTTTAGACCACATCAAAATAATAATTAATATATAAAAATTCATATTTTAAAACTAACAAAGGCTTCACCATGTCCATATTTTCCAGAAGATCTCTGAAGCTGGGCTCTCTCATCTTTCATGTGTGCGTGTTCCTCCTCTAGCTACTGTATCTGAACAAGGTGAAACAACATGCAATGATCGAAACTGTCAACAAGAAACTAGGAGACACCATCACCTGGATGAGTTGAAGCTATTACTGACTTGTTGCTGAAGTTGAGTTGTTTGTTGTTCTGTCTCAGCCTGCTGCTCAGAGTTGAGATGTTGCTGCTGTTTCAGCTCCTCCTCGACTTTGATGGACTGGTTCAAAGACTTCAAATTATATTCATGGACAAAATAAATCATAATGATGGTTTCTGAACAATGTGATTAGAGAATGTTTAACTTCAACTCACCATCTCCACATTCTCCTCCAGTTCTCGCTTGAGCTGGTTCCTCTCCTCTCTTGACTCCACCCAGAATCTCCTGGAGCTGGTCTCTCTCTTCAGTCAGTGATGTTACAGTGGAGAGCAGCGTCTCCAACTCCTCTGCATGATTCTGAGGGCTGTCTGTCTTCTCAGACAGGAGACGCTCGCTCTCAGCTCGCACCGACTCAAGCTCCTCATTCAGCTGAACAGTGCGGTTAGCATTTATATTAGAATCTATATCTCAATTGATGTGACAATCAAATCAAATTGTATTAGTCACATGCGCCGAAAACAGGTGTAGACCTTACAGTGAAATGCTTACTTAAGAAATTAAAGTAACAAGTAATTAAAGAGCAGCAGTAAAATAACAATAATGAGATTATATACAGGGGGGGGGTACTAGTCCCATGGTCCTTAGCTTATTGGTGAGCTTTGAAGACACTATGGTGTTGAATGCTAGTGTAGTCAATGAATAGCATTCTCACATACAGTGCCTTGCAAAAGTATTCGGCCCCCTTGAACTTTGCGACCTTTTGCCACATTTCAGGCTTCAAACATAAAGATATAAAACTGTATTTTTTTTGTGAAGAATCAACAACAAGTGGGACACAATCATGAAGTGGAATGACATTTATTGGATATTTCAAACTTTTTTGACAAATCAAAAACTGAAAAATTGGGCGTGCAAAATTATTCAGCCCCCTTAAGTTAATACTTTGTAGCGCCACCTTTTGCTGCGATTACAGCTGTAAGTCGCTTGGGGTATGTCTATCAGTTTTGCACATCGAGAGACTGAAATGTTTTCCCATTCCTCCTTGCAAAACAGCTCGAGCTCAGTGAGGTTGGATGGAGAGCATTTGTGACAGCAGTTTTCAGTTCTTTTCACAGATTCTCGATTGGATTCAGGTCTGGACTTTGACTTGGCCATTCTAACACCTGGATATGTTTATTTATGAACCATTCCATTGTAGATTTTGCTTTATGTTTTGGATCATTGTCTTGTTGGAAGACAAATCTCCGTCCCAGTCTCAGGTCTTTTGCAGACTACATCAGGTTTTCTTCCAGAATGGTCCTGTATTTGGCTCCATCCATCTTCCCATCAATTTGAACCATCTTCCCTGTCCCTGCTGAAGAAAAGCAGGCCCAAACCATGATGCTGCCACCACCATGTTTGACAGTGGGGATGGTGTGTTCAGCTGTGTTGCTTTTACGCCAAACATAATGTTTTGCATTGTTGCCAAAAAGTTCAATTTTGGTTTCATCTGACCAGAGCACCTTCTTCCACATGTTTGGTGTGTCTCCCAGGTGGCTTGTGGCAAACTTTAAACAACACTTTTTATGGATATCTTTAAGAAATGGCTTTCTTCTTGCCACTCTTACATAAAGGCCAGATTTGTGCAATATACGACTGATTGTTGTCCTATGGACAGAGTCTCCCACCTCAGCTGTAGATCTCTGCAGTTCATCCAGAGTGATCATGGGCCTCTTGGCTGCATCTCTGATCAGTCTTCTCCTTGTATGAGCTGAAAGTTTAGAGGGACGGCCAGGTCTTGGTAGATTTGCAGTGGTCTGATACTCCTTCCATTTCAATATTATCGCTTGCACAGTGCTCCTTGGGATGTTTAAAGCTTGGGAAATATTTTTGTATCCAAATCCGGCTTTAAACTTCTTCACAACAGTATCTCGGACCTGCCTGGTGTGTTCCTTGTTTTTCATGATGCTCTCTGCGCTTTTAACGGACCTCTGAGACTATCACAGTGCAGGTGCATTTATACGGAGACTTGATTACACACAGGTGGATTGTATTTATCATCATTAGTCATTTAGGTCAACATTGGATCATTCAGAGATCCTCACTGAACTTCTGGAGAGAGTTTGCTGCACTGAAAGTAAAGGGGCTGAATAATTTTGCACGCCCAATTTTTCAGTTTTTGATTGTTAAAAAAGTTTAAAATATCCAATAAATGTCGTTCCACTTCATGATTGTGTCCCACTTGTTGTTGATTCTTCACAATAAAATACAGTTTTATATCTTTATGTTTGAAGCCTGAAATGTGGCAAAAGGTCGCAAAGTTCAAGGGGGCCGAAAACTTTCGCAAGGCACTGTAGGTGTTCCTTTTGTCCAGGTAGGAAAGGGCAGTGTGGAGTGCAATAGAGATTGCATTATCTGTGGATCTGTTGGGGCGGTATGCAAATTGGAGTGGGTCTAGGGTTTCTGGGATAATGGTGTTGATGTGAGCCATGACCAGCCTTTCATAGCACTTCATGGCTACAGACGTGAGTGCTACAGGTCGGTAGTCATTTAGTCAGGTTACCTTAGTGTTCTTGGGCACAGGCACTATGGTGGTCTGCTTAAAACATGTTAGTATTACAGACTCGGTCAGTGACAGGTTGAAAATGTCAGTGAAGACACTTGCCAGTTGGTTAACGCATGCTTGTACTACACGTTCTGGTAATCCATCTGGCCCCGCGGCCTTGTCTGGTACGCTCGTGCCACTGGCAGCTCTCGGCTGTTCTTCCCTTTTGCCGGATACCCTCATCCTACTCCTTCTCTGTTCCTTGGGTGATGTAGAGGTTAACCCAGGCGCTCTCATTTGTTGACTTCTGTAACCATAAAAGCCTTGGTTTCATGCATGTTAACATCAGAAGCCTCCTCCCTAAGTTTGTTTTACTCACTGCAGTGTATCAGTACATAATTTGCGTCGGGCTCATCAGACTCGTTAAAGGAAAAAAAGGATTCTGCCAGTCCATGGTGAGTAATCGCAGTCCTGATGTCCAGAAGTTATTTTCGGTCATAAGAGACAGTAGCGGCAACATTATGTACAAAATAAGTTTTAAAAATAAGTTAAACACAAATAAATGAACAAAAAACACAATCGGTTGGGGACACAAAACGTCAGCCTTCTTCTCCAGCGCCATTGTTGTTGTCAATTAATTTCAGTCGTTAAGTAAAAGCACATTTTACCTGACTTTGCAGTTCAACTAGATGTAACAGATGTGCAGTATCCATATGTTTAATATTTTCCTCTTGATGGTGAATCAGCTCCTCCTGGTTTTCAAATAATCTGCAAAATGATGAAAGGTACATTAGTAGAATTTAAAAAAGCTTATTTTGATTGCAATTATCAATGCATGCATTTTCTAAATATTGTAATTAAAATCGATGAAATCACTCACCATCTCCACATTCTACTCAGGGTCCCTCTTGAGCTGGTTTCTCTCCTCTGTGACTCCCCCCAGCATCTCCTGGAGCTGGTCTCTCTCTTCAGTCAGTGAGGTCACAGTGGAGAGCAGCTTCTCCAACTAATTTGTATGATTCTGAGGGCTATCGGTCTTCTCAGACAGGAGATGCTCTCTCTCAGCTTGCAATGATTCAACCTCCTCTCTCAGCTGCTTAGCTTTTATCAGGGGGGAAACCGGTGAAATGTTTCATCAATATGCATGTGATCTGAAGAGGCTACAGTGTCAAAAAGTAAGGAAGAGTAGGCTATTAACCTGCAGTTCTAGAATAGACTCCTTCTGTAAACTTTGCCTCTCAAGGTCAGAGTTCAGTTGGCTCTGTTGTCAGAGCTCCTCCATTCCATCCAAGGGAAGTCCCTGGGTTTCTTCAGCCTAGAATAAAAAATAATGTGTTACACTTGTAGCAGTAGAAGCATTATGGTGCTCACAGTGAACACTTCAAAGTCACTGAGGGTTGTTGAACTAGAAAACATTTGGCCACGGCCTCACCATCTCCATATTTTTCCTGCAGGTCACCCTTCAACTGACGCCTCTCCTCTGTCATGGTTTCCTGTTCCTCTCCTAGCTGCTGTATCTGAACAAAACAAAAAATAAGAAATGTATCCAGTGTTTCAACAATGTTCTAATGTAACCTGAATGTAAAAGGGTTGACAGATACTAACTTGTTGCTGAAGTTGAGCTTCTTGATGTTCTGAGGGGGAAAAGTAGATTCCTTTTACATCCCCATTTACAGCTTGATGCTCCAATCTATTTCTTAAACAAAATGGCCTTCCTAAGGGTACAACTCACCATTTCTACATTCTCCTCCAAGTCTCTCTTGAGCTGGTTCCTCTCCTCTCTGACTTCCCCCAGTATCTCCAGGACCTGGTCTCTCTCTTCAGTTAGTGAGGTCACAGTAGAGAGCAGCTTCTCCAACTCCTCTGCATGATTCTGAGGGCTGTCTGTATTCTCAGACAGAAGACACTCTCGCTCAGCTCACACAGACTCAAGCTCCTCACTCAGCTGCTTCTCCTATAAGGAGAAAAAAGATATGATCTAATTGTATTATTACTAAACAATTGAAGAAAAATCAAACCGTCCAAGAAATTAACTTGCTGTTCTAGGAGAGACTCCTTCTATAAACTTTGGTTATCGAGGTCAGAGTTCAGTTGTCTCTGTTGTCTGAGCTTTTCTTGGATGGAACAGAGACGCCCACGAGTCTGCAGCCTAGAGAGGAGAATAATATCACAATATAACCAGTGCTTGACTTGGGCAGTAGCTCACCGGAGCTGAATACCGGCACCACCAATTTTCTACTATTTGAACTCTTGTTCTTCTAATAGAATATTAGCTCAAAGGTATTGTGGAGCTCTTGCATTTAAATATAAACAGTACCAGCCCCCAAAACTAGTACCCAAACCTGTTTCAGACCAAGTCAAGCACTGAATAAAACTGACACTGATGTTTTTGTTGACAGTTAGCTACACCAAAGTCCAGCTGTTGGAAGACCAAAAAACACTTGGACATGTCCTCACCATCTACATATTTTGCTGTAGGTCACTGTTCGACTACTTTCCTCGTTCATGGTCTCCAATGCAGCCTCTAGTTCCTGAACAAACTGGAAATATCACAAGTGAAATCTTCCATTTAAAAAGGATCCCAGAAAGTAACTTACGTATAAAAGACACTGGCACTGACTTGTTGCTGAAGTTGATCATCTTGTTGGCCACGTCTGCTGTTCTGAGTTCAGATGTTGCCGTTTTAGCTCTGCCTGGACCTGTATTATGTGAAAATGGCATATTCCTCTTACATCCCCGTTCACAGCTTGATGCTCCAATTTTTTCTCAAACAAAATGACCTTCCTAAGGATACAACAGTTACTAATCACCATCTCCACATTCTCCTCCAGGTCTCTCTTCAGCTGGTTCCTCTCCTCTCTGACTCCACCCAGTATCTCCTGGAGCTGGTCTCTCTCTTCAGTCAGGGAGGTCACAGTAGAGAGCACCAACTCCTCTGCATGATTCTGAGGACTGTCTGTCTTCTCAGACAGGAGATTATCTCACTCAGATCGCAGACTCAAGCTCCTCACAGTTGCCTTATCTGAAGGACAAATTAACAAAATGAATTACCTACTGTAGAGAGACAGCTGAAGTTAGTTGTTTTGAGAGGCACTGCACCTGATCTTGGTGTTCTTGGGATAGATTGTCATTTTGGTCCTTGAATTATTCACTGTCAGCAAGCTTCTCAATCAAGTCTTTCATGACTTCTTGCATTCCACACAATGTACACTGCTCAAAAAAATAAAGGGAATACTAAAAAATAACACATCCTAGATCTGAATGAATGAAATATTCTTATTAAATACTTTTTTCTTTACATAGTTGAATGTGCTGACAACAAAATCACACAAAAATTATCAATGGAAATCAAATTTATCAACCCATGGATGTCTGGATTTGGAGTCACACTCAACATTAAAGTGGAAAACCACACTACAGGTCTAGCATTGTCTTGCATTAGGGGAACCCAGGGCCAACCGCACCAGCATATGGTCTCACAAGGGGTCTGAGGATCTCATCTCGGTACCTAATGGCAGTCAGGCTACCTCTGGCAAGCACATGGAGGGCTGTGCGGCCCCCCAAAGAAATGCCACCCCACACCATGACTGACCCACCGCCAAACCGGTCATGCTGGAGGATGTTGCAGGCAGAACGTTCTCCACGGCGTCTCCAGACTCTGTCACGTCTGTCACATGTGCTCAGTGTGAACCTGCTTTCATCTGTGAAGAGCACAGGGCGCCAGTGGCGAATTTGCCAATCTTGGTGTTCTCTGGCAAATGCCAAATGTCCTGCACAGTGTTGGGCTGTAAGCACAACCCCCACCTGTGGACGTCGGGCCCTCATACCACCCTCATGGAGTCTGTTTCTGACCGTTTGAGCAGACACATGCACATTTGTGGCCTGCTGGAGGTCATTTTACAGGGCTCTGGCAGTGCTCCTCCTGCTCCTCCTTGCACATCAGCCAGGAAGCATAGGAACTGAGAAGTGGTCTGTGGTCACCACCTGCAGAACCACTCCTTTATTGGGGGTGTCTTGCTAATTGCCTATAATTTCCACCTGTTGTCTATCCCATTTGCACAACAGCATGTGAAATTTATTGTCAATCAGTGTTGCTTCCTAAGTGGACAGTTTGATTTCACAGAAGTGTGATTGACTTGGAGTTACATTGTGTTGTTTAAGTGTTCCCTTTATTTTTTTGAGCAGTGTATTTTCAATTGATGCTCGACGCTCTTCATTCTCCTTCAGCTAAATCAAAAATACATTGTTGGTGGACAGCCTTACAAAAAATTCAACAACAAAAAAACAATTGAAGGTCATGTGATTTGACAAGAACCAACTTACTTTCAGGCTGGACTCTTCCACAGTAGTAAGAAGCTGACTGTTCTCCACAGACGAGCACACCAAGTCCTTACGGAGAGTCTCCAGTTGTTCAGTGATGTCGATTTACTGATGGGTTAGGTCGTTTTCCCTCAACTTTGCTTCACTCAGGTCATCTAGCAGTTTGACTTGCTGCTCCTGGGAGCTCTGGAAATGTTCTGAGTTGCTGAGCTTCCTCCTTAGCAGACACCCAGGCTCTCCCTCGCTATTTGGACTGCACACAACTCCTCATTGAGGACATATACCTGAACAGCCAGAGAAGAGGGGATTCATTAAAAGTAACTTCTCTTAAAAGACAAGTCTCTATTGCTTTACATTACAACAATGGGGTTACCTGCTTCATCAAACTGTCCACTTTATCTGGAAGATCCTGCAGTGGACTCAAATCCTTGATCTTAGCTTGTAGGGTTTTCTCATCTTCATGAGACTTCTCCAGCTCTTTCTTCAGGTCAGTAACTTTTTTTCTCAAGTTCAATGCTGTCTATGAGATCTAAGCAAAAAGAGACCGCATGATAGCAAATAAACAAGAGGTTGGGGAAGAGAGGAAATTTTATACAAAAGACAACCAACACTAACTACATACTTTTCGGAGCTTTTCCATCCAGGAGAGTAGTAAGCTTGGTGTTCTCCTCAAAGGCTCCCTGTAACTCCCTCTGAAGGTCAACCTGCATCTTTTTGAAGCGTGATTTTTCTGTCTCCAACTGATAGCTAAGGCCATTCCCCTCAGCTTCCATCCTCTCATAGCCAGCAGTTAGTGTGACATGAAAGCTAGGCCAAGGCATAGAGTTAAAGCTAATGCAACACGATAATGGTCAATCCATTGAGCGCAGTTTGCATTTAAATACAGGCTGCAAACTGACACTGAGGTTGAAGACACATCCCTCTCTTTGAGTGAGATATTTTCACTGCGCAGGTGGGCCCACTCCTTCTTAGTGTCACAGCTCAGTCCCTCAGCATCGTCCAGAGTGCGTCGCAGCTGCTTCATTTGTTGGACCAAGTCAATGTCACTCTGAAAGAGAAAAGTATGATGGCTATGTTACACCAGTGTGGTGAACACGTTTGGCACAAATCAATGAGCTAAAATGATTTTAAATGAATGTACCGATCTTTGTAGTTCCTCTGCCCAGTCATCTTTCTTTTTCAGCTCCTCTGACATTGCCACCAGATTAGCCTAGGGATGGACCGTAATTGGCAAATCAATCAAAAGCCATGCAGCCCAGCACTCATTGACATACAATACATCTCGTTAGCCTCGCTTCTTGCTCCTGCCTAAACATTTTGTAGTCTCACCTCAAGCTCTTGAGATTTGCATCTAGATGCCTCCACAGCCTTCTTTAAGGACATTTCATTCAGTAGTTCTTTCTGTAGTTATACAAAAGGTTACAAGCACAAACCATCTTAATGACTTATAGTAAGTCCCTATGACATTCATGGAATTGCAATTGTCTTATGCCATACATAGTACATTCCAATTTGCTTAACTACTACATTGAAATAGATTGGTTTTATAACTTTTGACAAATCTACGCAATCTTTGCAGCAGTCTGTATTACCTCGTTCTCTTTTGCTCTCCTCTTCCAGAAAATTGAACTCATCCATCTCTTTCTTCTCCTCCATCTCCTGAAGAAGTGCAGCCTTTTCTTCAAGTTTTTAGTCCATCCCATTAGAATGTTGAGCTCCTGCTTGAGATAATCACACTCAGCAGCAGCCATTTCCTGTTGACAGACCACATGGTGAGTTGAGAATTCAATACAAAAATAACCGAAAAACAAATTATAGCTAGATACCTTCTCAGACACCAACGTCTCAGAGTTGAATTGTCTCCTCAAATCCCCTTTTCATCTGTAAAGAATGACAGTTGGACCATTTTTGCATTTAGATTAAATGATTTCTGACATTCTGCACGATAAACCAGTGAGAAGGCATTGGTGATAGCCAACCTGCTCCTGTGAGTCAGTGGAAATCTAGCATCTTCTGCAGTTCAGCAACCCTCCTCTCAAAAGTCACCACCTTCACCATGGCCTCCTGCGCATCAGCAGGCATTTGTGACTTTTCTTCTATCCGCTTCTCTAGTTCAGCAACCCTGCTCTCAAAAACCACCCCTTTCTCCATGGCCTCCTGGTTCTGCTGAACTTCGTTTTCCAGCTGTGCATCAGTGGGCATTTGCAACTTCTCTAACTGCATCTCCAGTTCGGCAACCCTCCTCTCGAAAGTCTCCACTTTCTCCATGGCCTCCTGCTTCTGCCGAGCCTCATTTTACAGCTGGATCTCCAGACGGGACACCTTCTCAGACAATTTGTTCAACTCGTTTGGAGATAAAATGGCAAGGAGATTGAGGTTGTTACCTCATAAATATATTGGGATTTTAATTGATGACGGCCTCTCTTTTAAATTGCATATTCAACAACTTACAAAAAAATTGAAGCTGAAATTGAGATTTTATTTTAGGAATAAGGCCTGTTTTTCTTTTGAAGCCAGGAGGAGGCTAGTATCAGCTACATGTATGCCTTTACTAGACTATGGGGATATTTTATATATGAATGCTTCCGCTCAGTGTTTGAGATCAATTGACACCCTTTACCATGGCACTTTGAGATTTATTTTAAACTGCAAAACCCTTACGCACCACTGCACTTTGTATAACAGGGTTGGCTGGCCTTCTCTAGTCACTCATAGGCTCAGTCACTGATATACTTTTATTTACAAAGCCATTTTGGGTTTACTACCTTCTTATTTGGTCATTTTTATTGTTCAGAAATGTGGTGGGTACTCTTCGTTCGCTGGACTTTATCCTGCTAACTGTTCCAAACGTCCGTACTGAATTTGGTAAAAGGGCTTTTATGTACTTTGCGCCATTGTCTTGGAAGAACTTGTCCCGATTGGTATTTTTAAATCACTGATGAATGATCTTGAGACTGATTCCCTGACCTGACAATGATTTTAATTAGCTGTTTTTGATTTTGTTATACTCTTGTGAATTCTATATTTTTTTTACTAGATTACTTGTAGTTTTTCATGTTGTTTGTCTGTAATATTTGTAATGACTTGGTGCTGCCTATGTTGGCCAGGATTTTAAATCTGAATGAGCCCTTCTGGTTAAATAAATAAAAATTCACTAGAACAGAAGAGAACGCAGGAACATGAGAATGAAGGACAACAAGAAGGTAATGCAGCGTTACGATAAGATGGCAATAGTCCATGTTCACCTTTCTGATAAACTACGCAGTCACACTGCTCTGGTTCATCTCCATGTCAAAGGTAGAAGAATCTAACTCATCGCCATCTGTGAATACACAAACAGAAAAAAAGCTAATCAACATGATTTATGCGCCAGTATGGCAAAATATAGCATACCGTATTGCAGAATAAAAGCTACCACTGACATTTAGTTTATTTTTCCTATGGTTATTACCCTCATTATGCTCTGTCAAGACAGACATATCAGCATTTCTCTTTTTGAGAAAAGGCTCAGCAAAGCTTAGGTCAGACTCTCCAGCATGGTGGAAGGCTGGTGATGGCAGTTTTCCACCGCACGTAACCCTCCATTTTGGCATCTTTACAAATATAAAGACATGGTAAAACAAAGTAAAAATAACCTAAAAGTACAACTGTTAAGGAATTAAGCATCCAATACATATCTGTAAGGGACAAAAAGTTAACCTTTTTGATGGAAACAAAGTCTGAGGAGGTGACTAGAAGTTTGGTAAAATTCTTAATCCTGTCTTCTTGTTCTCTTTGGAGCTGATCCTTCTCTTGCAAAATCTGGGACAGAGTCTCCTTCTGTCGCAGTTGTTTGAGTGACTGAGGAGACCTAAGACAGTGCACAAAAATAAAGGTTGAAATTGCAGTTGTAAAAAGGGTAAATTCTTTGAAAGGAAAGCCGGCAACATTTCTAAAGAACCCCAATAGCCAGTACAGCTAGATTTGCCTCATGAAGTCTGTGCTTGAGGTCCACAATTTCATTTCTGTATCTTCTAAGAAGGGCTCCGTCATCAGAAACCTCTGACATTCTTCATGTTCTTTGCTGCACTAGAAAACTACATTGTAGAGCTGGGCAGATACTTGATTTAAAAATAAATGTTACATTTGTCTGATATTAATCATTTAAAATAAGGATTTAAGATGGACAAATATTTCACCCACTTGAAGAGTGCTAAGCGTTTCTTCCACCGTAACTGGGGTGATTGTGCGGATGACAGTTTTTACAATTTCCACCCAAGGAATTTTGGAGGATACGGGTGAGTTTACTGTCCCTGTAGTTAGTAAAACCCCTGAATATATGGATAAAATCACATTAATGAACATTAAACAAATTGCATAAGTTACACAAATGCTGTGGAAAAAGGTAAGTAACCAAACACCTACTTCTGGGTTTCATCAGACAGTTTCTTGGTCACTTGAGCGAGGGTGAACAGGCTGCGATTTATATTACATCCTACTTTGAAACGTGTACCTACAATATCAGATGTCAAAAATCCCAAAATGCAACTGAACTCAACCACCAAAGGAAGGTTGTTCAGATATTTCACACTATTGTTACATTAGCACAAATATCAAACCACTTACCTTCAGCGCCTGTTTGACTTGCTCTCTCAGCCCCAGCCAGGTTAACCAAATTCTACATGAACATGAGACTGGTAAGAAAATACAAAATGGAGGACACATCTGAGTTCACCAAACACACTTCCCTGTGGCAGCTTACCAAATGGAACACAATAATGGCGCTGTCTGAATTTTCACCAGATGCAGGGTCACCCCTGTCACGACTCTCCAAGATCTGAGAAAAAACACCAGCATTATCTCCAGCACACAGCTAACCAGATATGCATGGTCTATTGTGATGTATAATAAAGTGTCTTACCATGCGGAAAATTGTATGGGAACAAATGCGTCGCTGGTTCATTTTTGACTTTCAATAATGGCGATTCTCTAGGGCATACATTTAACATTGAATAGTGTCAGTATGTTAAAGTCAATTCATGTATTGTATTTAATCTAACATGATGGTTTAAATAAGGACTAAGAGCATTTTACGTTCTCCTTTTCTAACCCACACAAGGGCTTGCTCAGTAGATGTCACCAGTTCCTCAGTAAGGTCAGCTACATAGACATTTCACCATTTAAAAACACCCGTCATATCTTGGTTATTGTAGTTCAACAGTTCTATTGTTTTACAATGTTTCCATCAAACTTACATTGTTCCCCTCTCGGATTTCTAGAGGCTTCCTTTTCCAACTGTCAGAGCAAATCTGTCACCGTTTCATTGTAGATCTCCAAGTATGACACCCTCAGAAGGAACTCCTTTTTTGGACACTGAAGTAAAAAATTACAACACATCTTACACATGCATATGGCTGTTTATTTTCTAACTACTCATGTTTTTTATAGTCTGGAAGACATCCTCCATGGCAAAGGGTATATCTCCTGGGGTAAGAGAACTCCCAATCATAGCGAATGTCTTCCCAGATGCAGTTTGTCCATAAGCAAATATTGTTCCTGAGAAAATGTTTGCCATTTAATATAGCTATGTCAATAAACAAGTCAAATACAATTTGTTTAAATAGTGTTACTAAGTGTTCAAAATATATTTATATTAATTAATTATATTAATTAATTAATTTATATGGTCAACATACTATAATCTCTACAGAACAAAAATATAAACTCAACAATTTCAAAGATTTTACATAATTACAGTTCATATAAAGAAATCAGTCAATTGAAAAATGCATTAGGCCCAAATCTATGGATTTCACATGACTAGGGAAAAAAAAGTAGGGGTGTGAAGTATCTGGTGTGACCACCATTTGCCTTATGCAGCACGACACAACTACTTCACAGAGTTGATCAGGCGGTTGATTGTGGAATGTTGTTCCACTCCTCTTCAATGGCTGTGTAAAGTTTCTGGATATTGGCAGGAACTGGAACACGATGTCGTACATGTCAATCCAGAGCATCCCAAACATGCTCAATGGGTGATATGTCAGGTGAGTACGCAGGCCATGGAAGAACTGGGACATTTTCAGCTTCTAGGAATTATGTACAGATCCTTGCGACATGGGCCGTGCATCATCATGCTGAAACATGAGGTGATGGTGGCGAATGAATGGCACAACAATGGACCTCAGGATCTTTTCACGGTATCTCTGTGCATTCAAATTGCCATCGATAAAATGTAATTGTGTTAGTTGTCTGTAGCTTATGTCTGCCCATACCATAACCCCACAGCCACCATGGGGCACTCTGTTCAAAACGTTGATGTCAGCAAACCCCTCGCCCACGCGACACCATACACGTGGTCTGCGGTTGTGAGGCCGGTTGGAAATACTGCCAAATTCTCTAAAACTACATTGGAGGCGGTGTATGGTAGAGAAATTAGCATTCAATTATCTGGCAACAGCTCTGGTGGACATTCCTGCAGTCAACATGTCAATTGCACGCTCCCTCAAAATTTTAGACATCTGTGGCGTTGTGTTGTGTGACAAAACTGCACTTTTTAGAGTGGTCTTTTATTGTCCCCAGCACAAGGTGCATCTGTGTAATGATGATGCTGTTAATCTGCTTCTTGATATGCCACAACAGTCAGGTGGATTGATTATCTTGGCAAAAGAGAAATGCGCACTAACAGGGTTTTAAACAAATTTGTGCTCGAAATTTGCGAGAAATAACATTTTTGTGCATATGTATAATTTTGGGGATATTTTATTTTAACATGGGACCAACACTTTAAATGTTGTGTTTATATTTTTGTTCAGTGTACATGACGAGGCTAGAATGAAATGTGATGTTCCTCTGGTCTTCTCTGTCTGAATGTTTCCCTCTCCTACACAGGTGGCAGTCCATGTTTCCTCTGCGTCAGTTCAGGAAGCTCCCAGAGGAAGTCATTAAGATTGAAAAGAACTTCCCATTCGAGCGCCTCTATGACCTCAACCACAATGAGATTGGTAAGTCTGCTCTGCATTGCAACCCAAATGTCCCACTTCGATCTGGACCCACTAACATGACATGCTCATTGATTCATCCCCGGTTGTTGAAGTTGTCACTGCCTCTAGCAACTTACCCTGAAAATTAGTTGGGAATACTGTTCACAATCCCTTACCATTATAACCTTGAACAGTGGAGACAGGAGACTTTGCAAGTTCCTGGTACAGCTGTAGAGTTGTTTCTTCAACACTAAATACACGGTCTGTAAGGAAACAAATCATACAAACAAGTAATTCACGTTATTGCCTGCATTTCCGTCCAACATTGATACTCACCGAAACTGAAGTTCTTGGTAAAATGTCCATCATCAACCTGATGAATTGTCTGCTTATCAGCTTTCCAATACAACTTGACCGGCTCGGCGCTTTCTGCAGCAGTTTCCTCCCTACGACGACAACATTAGAGCTCCACCACAGATAAAGCTACTGTAGGTAGTTAGCAAGCCAATGTCTCAACTAACCCTAACCCAGTTTACAGTTATTATACAATCATTAGTTGGTACAAATTAGATCTGTTGGCTTGCTATATTAATTAGTTACCTACTAACTTACTGTAACTAGAACTAAGTCAGCGCAAACTAACGTTAGCTAACTTTAATCAAAATTGTTAACGGTACTTGTTCAGTAAACTAACTAGCTATATTTTAAGGTGAGAAAACAGCCTCACCGTTCTATGAGAGGTCGAACACGTACACAGACTTTGACAGCAGATTCTTCTGCCATTGTGAAAAAGTCGTCAATTTCCCTGTCAGTTAGCGATACCCTTCACTTGATGAATAACGTTAGCTTTCTGGCTAGCCTCAAAAGCTGACTGAAAATTAGCGCAGTCTTTTTTTTTTGTGTGATAAAAAAAAGAAAAAAGATTATGCTTTATTGATACAACGCACTGCAGAAAAACATTTTGGGGATATATTTAGTATCCTATTTAGGCAAGAGTACACACGTACGTAGCACTATGCATTTTGGAGACGGCACAACTTTAGAAAGCAATATACAAAACGTTCTTAATAAGTGTAAGTGCATATAATATTGAGATGGCTGCAGTTTTCCTTCACAAGAAGACCATGTGAGGACCATGTCCAAATTCTTGTAGGACCATTCAAACAAAGTGAGCAATTTATCAGCATTTCTATCAAAGTCAGCCCAATAAAATGTAGACCAAAGTAAGCCAAACAAAAGTTATCTAAAGTAGAATGTACTTACTACCAAGTCGAATTTAAAATACTTACAGATATTTTAGGACAGACTGTCTCAGTGTCTAATAAGGCTAGATTTCAAAACCCTAAGAAAAGAAAAAAAACATTGAAATCTATGCCTCTATAGGGAGTTAGTTTCTGCAAAAATGATTTGTCTAGAAAATGTTGGTTCTTCCCCATATATTCTTAGTCTAGTTGCCGATGTTACATTGACGTCATTAATCAAGTTTTAGCTAAAAATACGTTAGAAATGCAGCCTAAATGAGACTGCAACTGCCACAAATCATTTCAAGACAAACTGAAACAAACCTTAAAAAATAACATTTAACACTATACAAGGTATCACGTTTCTCTAAGTAACCATTAAATTAGATATTAAAACTGTCAATGATGCAGTGGAAACAAACATTGAATGAAAACGTATTATCCAAATCCTTGCATTTGCTTGCTACGCACACTCGATACCATACATCCAGTTGTCCTGCTCTCAAATCATTAAAAAACAAAAAAACTACAGAAAATGTAAAATAAAAACATTTAAGGAAATTACTTTGGAGAGTTAAGTGAGTTATAAATGGCAACCCTCTACCAGAGACTGTTCAGTATCTTCCATATGGATGCTCTCCGTAGGCCCCCCTCTTATCCTGCCTCGCTGGAGGGGTTTTGCCTCCAGTGGAGGACCATTAACCCTCCCAATCATCCTGGGCATAGGGTTCATAAGTCTCCTGAGCCTCACCATGTCCGTAGTCATAGTACTCTGTGTCCGCTTGTGGAGGTTG
Source organism: Oncorhynchus mykiss (assembly GCF_057628025.1). Lineage (NCBI taxonomy): Eukaryota > Metazoa > Chordata > Actinopteri > Salmoniformes > Salmonidae > Oncorhynchus > Oncorhynchus mykiss. The sequence goes on from NC_143027.1 coordinate 26,931,474, forward strand.
TTGACTGTAAAAGTTGTCATAACCTTCATATGCAGGCTCAGCGTAGCTTTCTTCATAGACAGGATATTCATTGTAGGCCTCAGCCTTGGGTGGTGGTGCTGCTGGTGGGAGTGGGCTGGGGATGGTAGCATCCTTGGTGTCCCTGGGGTGGGTGGTCTGGAACGGGGTGTAGTGCCTCCTCTAGCAGGTGGAGAGGGGGGTCCACCCCGACCAGCTGGAGCCCCTCTGGCCGACACACCCCTGGGAGGTCCTCATTGGGAAGCGGCACCACTTTGAGTGCCTCCACGAGGTAGCATTCCTCTGCCCCTGGCTCCTACTGAGTTGGGTGGGGGTGCTCCCTTGCCCCTGTCTGGAGGGCCCCCTCGTCCCCTGGATTGTGAATCTTGACCGCCATTCAGGTAGCCAATCTCCATGAACTGATCCTGGCATATACCATCCATGGTGTTCTGAGGGATGAGGAACTTCTTGACCTTGTCCATGGCGTGAGCCATGCGCAGGTATGCCTCAGGTATAGGAGCAAACACCTCTATGAAGACCTGCAGTTCCATGCCCAGATGAGCATATTTGGGCTCACCACCCTTTCTCAGCTCTTGCTCCTTCACCTTGTCCCTCATGGAACCTTTGCCCAATACTGAGATCTTTGCTCCAGTTTCCTCCTGGAGGCGCTTGATTGTGTTCCCCTGGGGTCCCAAAATCTTACCAACAAAGTTGAACCTTGGGTACTGTTTGACTGGAATGAGTACACGTTCCTTGACCTTGATGTTCTTTGTGGTAAACAGGCCCAGGTTAGTTTCTCTTTCTGTCTCTTTATTTGTCTCTCCTTTCTATCTCTGTAGATATAAGTTTTATTGCATGTGTGAATAAAGAATCCAGACGGTCTTTTTCTGACAGAAGCTCAGGGAGATACTTGCTTTCATTCTCCATTTAGGCTTGTTTAGGCTCGGGCTTAGCGTCAGAACTCATGTGGCTCACGTTCTGTAACGTTTTCGTTTACTTGGTTTCCAGTCGGTCGGGAGCGTCCCAAAACAACCTACTTTATAAAGTTGACCCGCTTGATGTTCTCAGCTATGTTTCCGAACGTAATATTCTCCGGTAACTAGCTACACGTTATCCGTATTTCACCGCTAAAAGAGAGCGCGTTGTGGATGATTACGGCTTGTAGAATCAAATTAGCGCAGTCTCATCCTTTGATTTTCTTTGGACTGCGTCATCATTTGGAAGGCTGCACGTTACAGGGTGGAAGGGGTCTTAAAGAAAAGGCTGCTTGTTTTATAACGCGTTCAATGCATTTTTGAAATATATAAATATTGTTATCACTAAGCAAAATATGAACAATATATCTATTAACAAAGAGGATAATTAGAATAGCTTTACTTACTCACAAGATAGGAAGAAAACATTTCCCTTTATATTTTTTAAGTGGTCAAGCCTTCTGTTTTCGCATCAAAAAGCGACCAACATCGTTTTAAAGCGTCTGTCAACAGGAAAATACATGTGTGTAAATGCAGAGAGAACTGTGGCTAATATCTTTGGTAAAAGCAAAGCAAACGCTGAGATCTAAATTGTATCGACTCATAATAGTTGACATAGTGAACTGTTTGAAAAATGCATTGTGATATTGTAGACTCCTGACTTAATTTCCAGCTAGCCATCCGTGGATAGGCTAATAGAGCTACATGAAGTTTGCCCACATATTTTTGTTGTAGCCCGTTTCAACATTTGAACAATAGCTATGTTACTTATTAATATGTATGTTCACTGTTTGTGTTTGTTGTGTGATGGCTAGCAACCTCCTGGATTAATGTAGTAATACGTGTGTTTATAAAGTGTACAGTAACGTTAAATAAAGTAAGGACCTAAAACGAACTACAATGACATACATTATGCTTTTCATAGATATCTTGGAGATGAGGAAAGTGATGGCTCTAGCAACGAGTCTCGATCCAAAGTATTGTTGGCTAAGCTTCAGAGGAAGGCCAAAGTCGAGGAGCAACAGAGCTTGGCATGTCAAGGGGAACACAAGTCAAAAACAATAGTTCAGAATGACAGGGACACCTCTGCGAAGAAGAAAATAAAAAACAACGGAGACAACCTTGAGGAGACAAAACACCCAAAGAAGAGGAAAGAGCAAGTAAACCAACATGTCTCCACCTGACCCTGAAGAACTTTCCAAAGGTGACAATGCATGCAAAGAAGAAAAATGCTACAAAAAATATACAACTAACAGAAGACAAAGGTCTGTATCTATCATTTTGTCACACATTTACATTTGAAATAGTATAACATTCATAAGAATACATTTTTATATTTGTATCCCTTATTTTGTCTTTGCTTCTCTCCTTGGTCTTAGATGGGATGATTTTGAGAAAAAGATTATTCAAAAGGTACCGTATTTTGGTTAAGTGCACTATCACATTGATATAACTTGTAGTGGAAATTGTCCTAGAGATGTGCATCTCTCCTTACAAGCACAATTCGATACGCATCTAGATACATGGGCTACGATACAATACTTTTAGTTTGAAACGATTCGGTGCAATTCGATTTGTGGAACAAAATGGTAATAAAAGTGCATTTGTTATACCTGTTATTCAGGTATGAATTAAACCATCAGCCATACATTTTTTATGGAAGGTGTGTTTTCTTTCATTAGATAGAAAGTTTGATGTTCTCATGTCGTCTTAGGCACTGATGGAGCGAGGTTTATGTGACATCCGGGTTTTGACAGTGTTGCCCACCAAAGAGCTTGCACAGCAGGTAACTAGGGTCAAACCTTCAATCTCCATGATGGAGATAACTTGTGATTGTTTTTGGTTAGCTCACATCCACTGAAAATCGTTGAATGTTTTTCCTCAAACAGGTTTGCAAAGTATTCAGTTCATATGCGGAGGGCACCAGCTTGAAAGTGGTTATAATCGCTGGTCAAAAGTTTTTTGCCAAAGAGCAGGCATCGCTCTCTGAAACCCAGTCAAGACACATCAAGGTCTTTCTTCCTGGGTAGATATTAAATTATTCTATTTGTTTAAGCTTAGAGTTTCCTTTCACTCAAAATAGTCCTTTGTGCATAAATGGCACTGTCACGGTTTTCTTGATGAGAAGGAGAGTCGGACCAAAATGCAGCGTGTAGATTGCGATCCATGTTTTAATGAACAAACGTAAAACACGAATCAATGCAAACACTACAAAATAAAGAACGTGATGAACGTAACGAAAAACCTAAAACAGCCTATCTGGTGAAAAACACATAGACAGGAACAATCACCCACAAACACACAGTGAAACCCAGGCTACCTAAATATGGTTCCCAATCAGAGACAATGACGAACACCTGCCTCTGACTGAGAACCATATCAGGCTGAACATAGAAATAGACAAACAAGACATGAAACATAGAATACCCACTCAGATCACACCCTGACCAATCAAAACATAGAAAATACAAAGTAAACTATGGTCAGGGCGTGACAGTACCCCCCCCCAAGGTGCGGACTCCGGCCGCAAAACCTGAACCTATAGGGGAGGGTCTGGGTGGGCATCTGTCCGCGGTGGCGGCTCTGGCACTGGACGTGGACCCCACTCCATGACAGTTTTAATCCCCCTCCTAAACGTCCCTAAATAGGTTACCCACCACAATGATAACATGGGACAGAGGGACAGCTCGGGACAGAGGTAACTCGGGACAGATGGGTAGCTCAGCACTGAGAGGAAGCTCAGCACTGAGAAGAAGCTCAGCACTGAGAAGAAGCCCAGGCAGGTAGTAGAAACTACCAGAACCTGGCTGGCTGGCGGTTTCAGCAGATCCTGGTCGACTAGCAGATCTGGAAGAATCTGGTCGACTGGCGGATCTGGGAGAATCTGTTCGACTGGCGGATCTGGGAGAATCTGGTCGACTGGCGGATCTGGGAGAATCTGGTCGACTGGCGGATCTGGGAGAATCTGGTCGACTGGCGGATCTGGGAGAATCTGGTCGACTGGCGGATCTGGAAGAATCTGGTCGACTGGCGGATCTGGGAGAATCTGGTCGACTGGCGGATCTGGGAGAATCTGGTCGACTGGCGGATCTGGGAGAATCTGGTCGACTGGCGGATCTGGGAGAATCTGGTCGACTGGCGGATCTGGGAGAATCTGGTCGACTGGCGGATCTGGGAGAATCTGGTCGACTGGCGGATCTGGGAGAATCTGGTCGACTGGCGGATCTGGGAGAATCTGGTCGACTGGCGGATCTGGGAGAATCTGGTCGACTGGCGGATCTGGGAGAATCTGGTCGACTGGCGGATCTGGGAGAATCTGGTCGACTGGCGGATCTGGGAGAATCTGGTCGACTGGCGGATCTGGGAGAATCTGGTCGACTGGCGGATCTGGGAGAATCTGGTCGACTGGCGGATCTGGGAGAATCTGGTCGACTGGCGGATCTGGGAGAGTCTGGACGACTGGCGGATCTGAGAGAGTCTGGACGACTGGCGGATCTGGAAGAGTCTGGTCGACTGGCAGATCTGGAAGAGTCTGGTCGACTGGCAGATCTGGAAAAGTCTGGTCGACTGTCAGATCTGGAAGAGTCTGGTCGACTGTCAGATCTGGAAGAGTCTGGACGACTGTCAGATCTGGAAGAGTCTGGACGACTGTCAGATCTGGAAGAGTCTGGACGACTGTCAGATCTGGAAGAGTCTGGACGACTGTCAGATCTGGAAGAGTCTGGACGACGGGCAGATCTGGAAGAGTCTGGACGACGGGCAGATCTGGAAGAGTCTGGACGACGGGCAGATCTGGAAGAGTCTGGACGACGGGCAGATCTGGAAGAGTCTGGTCGACTGGCAGATCTGGAAGAGTCTGGACGACGGGCAGATCTGGAAGAGTCTGGACGACGGGCAGATCTGGAAGAGTCTGGACGACGGGCAGATCTGGAAGAGTCTGGTCGACTGACAACTCTGGAAGAGTCTGGTCGACCGGCAGCTCTGGAAGAGTCTGGTCGACCGGCAGATCTGGGAGAGTCTGGTCGACCGGCAGATCTGGGAGAGTCTGGTCGACCGGCAGATCTGGGAGAGTCTGGTCGACCGGCAGATCTGGCTGCTCCATGCTGACTGGCTGCTCAATACTGACTGGCAGCTCTGGCTGCTCCATGCTGACTGGCAGCTCTGGCTGCTCCATGCTGACTGGCTGCTCCATGCTGACTGGCGGCTCTGGCTGCTCCATACTGACTGGCAGCTCCATGCCGACTGGCAGCTCCAGCTGCTCCATGCTGACTGGCTGCTCAATGCTGACTGGCGGCCCTGGCTGCTCCATGCTAACTGGCAGCTCTGGCGGCTCCTTGCAGACTGGCAGCTCTGGCGGCTCCTTGCAGACTGGCAGCTCTGGCGGCTCCTTGCAGACTGGCAGCTTTTGCGGCATCCTGCAGACAGGCAGCTCTGGCGGCTCCTTGGAGACTGGCAGCTCCATGCAGACTGACAGCTCCTTGCAGGCTGGCAGCTCCTTGCAGGCTGGCAGCTCCTTGCAGACTGGCAGCTCTTTGCAGACTGGCAGCTCCTTGCAGACTGGCAGCTCCTTGCCGACTGGCAGCTCCTTGCAGACTGGCAGCTCTGGCTGCTTCATGTAGACTGACAGCTCTGGCTGCTCCTTGCAAACTGACAGCTCGGGCTGCTTCATGCAGACTGACAGCTCCTTGCAGGCTGGCAGCTCCTTGCAGACTGGCAGCTCCTTGCAGACTGGCAGCTCCTTGCAGGCTGGCAGCTCCTTGCAGGCTGGCAGCTCCTTGCAGGCTGGCAGCTCTGGCGGCTCCTTGCAGACAGGCAGCTCTGGCGGCTCCTTGCAGACAGGCAGCTCTGGCGGCTCCTTGCAGACTGGCAGCTCCTTGCAGACTGGCAGCTCCTTGCAGGCTGGCAGCTCCTTGCAGACTGGCAGCTCCTTGCAGACTGGCAGCTCCTTGCAGACTGGCAGCTCTGGCTGCTTCATGTAGACTGACAGTTCTGGCTGCTCCTTGCAAACTGACAGCTCAGGCTGCTCCATGCAGACGGACAGCTCCTTGCAGACTGGCAGCTCCTTGCAGACTGGCAGCTCATTGCAGACTGGCAGCTCGGGCTGCTTCATGCAGACTGGCAGTTCTGGCTGCGCTGAACAGGCGGGAGACTCCGACAGCGCAGGAGAGGAGAGAGGCTCCGGCTGCGCTGAACAGGCGGGAGATTCCGGCAGCGCAGGAGAGCAGAAAGGCTCTGGCTGCGCTGAACAGGCGGGAGACTCCGGCAGCGCAGGAGAGTAGAAAGGCTCTGGCTGCGCTGAACAGTCGGGAGACTCCGATAGCGCAGTAGAGAAGAGAGGCTCTGGCTGCGCTGAACAGGCGGGAGACTCCGGCAGCGCAGGAGAGGAGAGAGGCTCTAGCTGCGCTGAACAGGCGGAAGACTCCGATAGCGCATGAGATGAGAGAGGCTCTGGCTGCGCTGAACAGGCGAGGCGCACTGTAGGCCTGATGCATAGTGCTGGCACAGGACGTGCAAGGCTAGGGATGGGCACAGGAGGCCTGATGCGTGAGACTGGAACCAACTTCACCAGCCGACTAAAACGGACCTCAGGACGAGTATGGAGCGCTAACCCAGGTGCCATCAAATCCCTGACACGTTCCGTCAGGCGAATTCTATGCAAAATGCACCAACACAGCAACTCCCTCATTTCTCTCTCCTCCAATTTCCCCATTAACTCCTTCACAGTCTCTGTTTCACTCACCTCCAACACCGGCTCTGGTTCTGCTCTCCTTGGCTCCTCACGATAAACAGGGAGAGTTGGCTCAGGTCTGGCTCCTGACTCTGCCACACTCTCCCTGAGCCCCCCCCCAAGAATTTTTTTGGGCTGACTATGGGGCCTCCGTCCGCGCCGCCTTGCTTGCTTCGCAAACTCCATTCTCCTATATCCTTCCGCGCACTGCTCCATCGAATCCCAGGCGGGCTCCGGCACTCTCCCTGGGTCGGCCGCCCACCTGTCGATCTCCTCCCAAGTCGTATACTCCATACTGCACTCCTCTTTGGGCTGCTCCTGTTGTTTCTTCTCCCGCTGCACCTTTGGGTGGCTACACTCCCCTGGTTTAGCCCAGGGTCCTCTCCCGTCGAGGATTTCCTCCCATGTCCAGAAATCCTTATTGCGCATCTCCTCGCGCTGCTCCTGCCTGTTGACACGCTGCTTGGTCCTTTTGTGGTGGGTGATTCTGTCACGGTTTTCTTGATGAGAAGGAGAGTCGGACCAAAATGCAGCGTGTAGATTGCGATCCATGTTTTAATGAACAAACGTAAAACACGAATCAATGCAAACACTACAAAATAAAGAACGTGATGAACGTAACGAAAAACCTAAAACAGCCTATCTGGTGAAAAACACATAGACAGGAACAATCACCCACAAACACACAGTGAAACCCAGGCTACCTAAATATGGTTCCCAATCAGAGACAATGACGAACACCTGCCTCTGACTGAGAACCATATCAGGCTGAACATAGAAATAGACAAACAAGACATGAAACATAGAATACCCACTCAGATCACACCCTGACCAATCAAAACATAGAAAATACAAAGTAAACTATGGTCAGGGCGTGACAGTACCCCCCCCCAAGGTGCGGACTCCGGCCGCAAAACCTGAACCTATAGGGGAGGGTCTGGGTGGGCATCTGTCCGCGGTGGCGGCTCTGGCACTGGACGTGGACCCCACTCCATGACAGTTTTAATCCCCCTCCTAAACGTCCCTAAATAGGTTACCCACCACAATGATAACATGGGACAGAGGGACAGCTCGGGACAGAGGTAACTCGGGACAGATGGGTAGCTCAGCACTGAGAGGAAGCTCAGCACTGAGAAGAAGCTCAGCACTGAGAAGAAGCCCAGGCAGGTAGTAGAAACTACCAGAACCTGGCTGGCTGGCGGTTTCAGCAGATCCTGGTCGACTAGCAGATCTGGAAGAATCTGGTCGACTGGCGGATCTGGGAGAATCTGTTCGACTGGCGGATCTGGGAGAATCTGGTCGACTGGCGGATCTGGGAGAATCTGGTCGACTGGCGGATCTGGGAGAATCTGGTCGACTGGCGGATCTGGGAGAATCTGGTCGACTGGCGGATCTGGAAGAATCTGGTCGACTGGCGGATCTGGGAGAATCTGGTCGACTGGCGGATCTGGGAGAATCTGGTCGACTGGCGGATCTGGGAGAATCTGGTCGACTGGCGGATCTGGGAGAATCTGGTCGACTGGCGGATCTGGGAGAATCTGGTCGACTGGCGGATCTGGGAGAATCTGGTCGACTGGCGGATCTGGGAGAATCTGGTCGACTGGCGGATCTGGGAGAATCTGGTCGACTGGCGGATCTGGGAGAATCTGGTCGACTGGCGGATCTGGGAGAATCTGGTCGACTGGCGGATCTGGGAGAATCTGGTCGACTGGCGGATCTGGGAGAATCTGGTCGACTGGCGGATCTGGGAGAATCTGGTCGACTGGCGGATCTGGGAGAATCTGGTCGACTGGCGGATCTGGGAGAATCTGGTCGACTGGCGGATCTGGGAGAGTCTGGACGACTGGCGGATCTGAGAGAGTCTGGACGACTGGCGGATCTGGAAGAGTCTGGTCGACTGGCAGATCTGGAAGAGTCTGGTCGACTGGCAGATCTGGAAAAGTCTGGTCGACTGTCAGATCTGGAAGAGTCTGGTCGACTGTCAGATCTGGAAGAGTCTGGACGACTGTCAGATCTGGAAGAGTCTGGACGACTGTCAGATCTGGAAGAGTCTGGACGACTGTCAGATCTGGAAGAGTCTGGACGACTGTCAGATCTGGAAGAGTCTGGACGACGGGCAGATCTGGAAGAGTCTGGACGACGGGCAGATCTGGAAGAGTCTGGACGACGGGCAGATCTGGAAGAGTCTGGACGACGGGCAGATCTGGAAGAGTCTGGTCGACTGGCAGATCTGGAAGAGTCTGGACGACGGGCAGATCTGGAAGAGTCTGGACGACGGGCAGATCTGGAAGAGTCTGGACGACGGGCAGATCTGGAAGAGTCTGGTCGACTGACAACTCTGGAAGAGTCTGGTCGACCGGCAGCTCTGGAAGAGTCTGGTCGACCGGCAGATCTGGGAGAGTCTGGTCGACCGGCAGATCTGGGAGAGTCTGGTCGACCGGCAGATCTGGGAGAGTCTGGTCGACCGGCAGATCTGGCTGCTCCATGCTGACTGGCTGCTCAATACTGACTGGCAGCTCTGGCTGCTCCATGCTGACTGGCAGCTCTGGCTGCTCCATGCTGACTGGCTGCTCCATGCTGACTGGCGGCTCTGGCTGCTCCATACTGACTGGCAGCTCCATGCCGACTGGCAGCTCCAGCTGCTCCATGCTGACTGGCTGCTCAATGCTGACTGGCGGCCCTGGCTGCTCCATGCTAACTGGCAGCTCTGGCGGCTCCTTGCAGACTGGCAGCTCTGGCGGCTCCTTGCAGACTGGCAGCTCTGGCGGCTCCTTGCAGACTGGCAGCTTTTGCGGCATCCTGCAGACAGGCAGCTCTGGCGGCTCCTTGGAGACTGGCAGCTCCATGCAGACTGACAGCTCCTTGCAGGCTGGCAGCTCCTTGCAGGCTGGCAGCTCCTTGCAGACTGGCAGCTCTTTGCAGACTGGCAGCTCCTTGCAGACTGGCAGCTCCTTGCCGACTGGCAGCTCCTTGCAGACTGGCAGCTCTGGCTGCTTCATGTAGACTGACAGCTCTGGCTGCTCCTTGCAAACTGACAGCTCGGGCTGCTTCATGCAGACTGACAGCTCCTTGCAGGCTGGCAGCTCCTTGCAGACTGGCAGCTCCTTGCAGACTGGCAGCTCCTTGCAGGCTGGCAGCTCCTTGCAGGCTGGCAGCTCCTTGCAGGCTGGCAGCTCTGGCGGCTCCTTGCAGACAGGCAGCTCTGGCGGCTCCTTGCAGACAGGCAGCTCTGGCGGCTCCTTGCAGACTGGCAGCTCCTTGCAGACTGGCAGCTCCTTGCAGGCTGGCAGCTCCTTGCAGACTGGCAGCTCCTTGCAGACTGGCAGCTCCTTGCAGACTGGCAGCTCTGGCTGCTTCATGTAGACTGACAGTTCTGGCTGCTCCTTGCAAACTGACAGCTCAGGCTGCTCCATGCAGACGGACAGCTCCTTGCAGACTGGCAGCTCCTTGCAGACTGGCAGCTCATTGCAGACTGGCAGCTCGGGCTGCTTCATGCAGACTGGCAGTTCTGGCTGCGCTGAACAGGCGGGAGACTCCGACAGCGCAGGAGAGGAGAGAGGCTCCGGCTGCGCTGAACAGGCGGGAGATTCCGGCAGCGCAGGAGAGCAGAAAGGCTCTGGCTGCGCTGAACAGGCGGGAGACTCCGGCAGCGCAGGAGAGTAGAAAGGCTCTGGCTGCGCTGAACAGTCGGGAGACTCCGATAGCGCAGTAGAGAAGAGAGGCTCTGGCTGCGCTGAACAGGCGGGAGACTCCGGCAGCGCAGGAGAGGAGAGAGGCTCTAGCTGCGCTGAACAGGCGGAAGACTCCGATAGCGCATGAGATGAGAGAGGCTCTGGCTGCGCTGAACAGGCGAGGCGCACTGTAGGCCTGATGCATAGTGCTGGCACAGGACGTGCAAGGCTAGGGATGGGCACAGGAGGCCTGATGCGTGAGACTGGAACCAACTTCACCAGCCGACTAAAACGGACCTCAGGACGAGTATGGAGCGCTAACCCAGGTGCCATCAAATCCCTGACACGTTCCGTCAGGCGAATTCTATGCAAAATGCACCAACACAGCAACTCCCTCATTTCTCTCTCCTCCAATTTCCCCATTAACTCCTTCACAGTCTCTGTTTCACTCACCTCCAACACCGGCTCTGGTTCTGCTCTCCTTGGCTCCTCACGATAAACAGGGAGAGTTGGCTCAGGTCTGGCTCCTGACTCTGCCACACTCTCCCTGAGCCCCCCCCCAAGAATTTTTTTGGGCTGACTATGGGGCCTCCGTCCGCGCCGCCTTGCTTGCTTCGCAAACTCCATTCTCCTATATCCTTCCGCGCACTGCTCCATCGAATCCCAGGCGGGCTCCGGCACTCTCCCTGGGTCGGCCGCCCACCTGTCGATCTCCTCCCAAGTCGTATACTCCATACTGCACTCCTCTTTGGGCTGCTCCTGTTGTTTCTTCTCCCGCTGCACCTTTGGGTGGCTACACTCCCCTGGTTTAGCCCAGGGTCCTCTCCCGTCGAGGATTTCCTCCCATGTCCAGAAATCCTTATTGCGCATCTCCTCGCGCTGCTCCTGCCTGTTGACACGCTGCTTGGTCCTTTTGTGGTGGGTGATTCTGTCACGGTTTTCTTGATGAGAAGGAGAGTCGGACCAAAATGCAGCGTGTAGATTGCGATCCATGTTTTAATGAACAAACGTAAAACACGAATCAATGCAAACACTACAAAATAAAGAACGTGATGAACGTAACGAAAAACCTAAAACAGCCTATCTGGTGAAAAACACATAGACAGGAACAATCACCCACAAACACACAGTGAAACCCAGGCTACCTAAATATGGTTCCCAATCAGAGACAATGACGAACACCTGCCTCTGACTGAGAACCATATCAGGCTGAACATAGAAATAGACAAACAAGACATGAAACATAGAATACCCACTCAGATCACACCCTGACCAATCAAAACATAGAAAATACAAAGTAAACTATGGTCAGGGCGTGACAGGCACCATGATTTTAAAGAGAATCAGTCTGAAAGAGATACCTTTTGCTATTTTTACAGAGGTGGAACAAGCCACAGTTTGGCAGACATTGTTGTCGCAACCCCTGGGAGACTGGTTGATCACATCAATAAGATTTATGGTTTCAGTTTGGAACACCTCCGCTTCCTTGTGGGTCACTAATACAAGTACAGTGTCCATTTTATTTGCATGGATGTTATGACTAACAGTATTTAAATAAAGTATTCATAATTCATGATGTTCTCATTATAAATCCTTCTCTCAGATCATTGATGAGGCAGACCGGATGATTGACCGCATGCACCAGTCTTGGCTCAGTCAGGTGACCAAGGCAGTTTACAGATCCAAGAGGGGTTCTGAAGCAGTCTAGATCTTCAAGAGGACAGAGCCTGCACTTATCACTGCAGCGAGGGAAGACCTCACTTCTCAGGATTCTTTCAGACAGTACTGGAAATTCAGGACCGGCAACTATGTGGTTTGTTTGTTAGAGAATACAAACTGTACTACACCTATGGATTGTGTGCTTTCACACATTATTCTCGGATATATGCATTTCGGTGATTTAAACATTTCTGTTTTTTTATTTGTGTTCTTTACCAAAAAATTATTGCAATAGATTTTTTATTTCTCCTATATCCCAGAGCAATGTGTCACTGTGGTCTCTTTTTTTGGAGAGTACTATGTCAAATCAAATCAAATTTTATTTGTCACATACACATGGTTAGCAGATGTTAATGCGAGTGTAGCTGTCACACCCTGACCATAGTTTACTTTGTATGTTTCTATGTTTTGGTTGGTCAGGGTGTGATCTGAGTGGGCATTCTATGTTACATGTCTAGTTTGTCCAGTTCTATGTTCGGCCTGATATGGTACTCAATCAGAGGCAGGTGTTCGTCATTGTCTCTGATTGGGAACCATATTTAGGTAGCCTGGGTTTCACTGTGTGTTTGTGGGTGATTGTTTCTGTCTATGTGTTTTCACCAGATAGGGCTGTTTAGGTTTTCGTTACGTTCATCACGTTCTTTATTTTGTAGTGTTTGTATTGATTCGTGTTTTACGTTTGTTCATTAAAACATGGATCGCAATCTACACGCTGCATTTTGGTCCGACTCTCCTTCTCATACAGAAAACCGTTACAGTAGCGAAATGCTTGTGCTTCTAGTTCCGACAATGCAGTAATAACCAACAAGTAATCTAGCTAACAATTCCAAAAGTACTACCTTATACACACAAGTGTAAGGGGATAAAGAATATGTACATAAAGATATATGAGTGAGTGATGGTACAGAGCGGCATAGGCAAGATACAGTAGATGGTATTGAGTGCAGTATATACATATGAGATGAGTATGTAAACAAAGTGGCATAGTTAAAGTGGCTAGTGATACATGTATTACATAAAGATGCAGTAGATGATATAGAGTACAGTATATACATATGAGATGAATAATGTAGGGTATGTAAACATTATATTAGGTAGCATTGTTTAAAGTGGCTAGTGATATATTTTACATCATTTCCCATCAATTCCCATTATTAAAGTGGCTGGAGTTGAGTCAGTGTGTTGGCAGCAGCCACTCAATGTTAGTGGTGGCTGTTTAACAGTCTGATGGCCTTGAGATAGAAGCTGTTTTTCAGTCTCTCGGTCCCAGCTTTGATGCACCTGTACTGACCTCGCCTTCTGGATGATAGCGGGGTGAACAGGCAGTGGCTCGGGTGGTTGTTGTCCTTGATGATCTTTATGGCCTTCCTGTGACATCGGGTGGTGTAGGTGTCCTGGAAGGCAGGCAGTTTGCCCCCGGTGATGCGTTGTGCAGACCTCACTACCCTCTGGAGAGCCTTACGGTTGTGGGCGGAGCAGTTGCCGTACCAGGCGGTGATACAGCCCGACAGGATGCTCTCGATTGTGCATCTGTAGAAGTTTGTGAGTGCTTTTGGTGACAAGCCGAATTTCTTTAGCCTCCTGAGGTTGAAGAGGCGCTGCTGCGCCTTCTTCACGATGCTGTCTGTGTGGGTGGACCAATTCAGTTTGTCTGTGATGTGTACGCCGAGGAACTTAAAACTTACTACCCTCTCCACTACTGTTCCATCAATGTGGATAGGGGGGTGTTCCCTCTGCTGTTTCCTGAAGGTCATAATCATCTCCTTAGTTTTGTTGACGTTGAGTGTGAGGTTATTTTCCTGACACCACACTCCGAGGGCCCTCACCTCCTCCCTGTAGGCCGTCTCATCGTTGTTGGTAATCAAGCCTACCACTGTTGTGTCGTCCGCAAACTTGATGATTGAGTTGGAGGCGTGCGTGGCCACGCAGTCGTGGGTGAACAGGGAGTACAGGAGAGGGCTCAGAACGCACCCTTGTGGGGCCACAGTGTTGAGGATCAGCGGGGTGGAAATGTTGTTACCTACACTCACCACCTGGGGGCGGCCCGTCAGGAAGTCCAGTACCCAGTTGCACAGGGCGGGGTCGAGACCCAGGGTCTCGAGCTTGATGACGAGCTTGGAGGGCACTATGGTGTTAAATGCCGAGCTGTAGTCGATGAACAGCATTCTCACATAGGTATTCCTCTTGTCCAGATGGGTTAGGGCAGTGTGCAGTGTGGTTGAGATTGCATCGTCTGTGGACCTATTTGGGCGGTAAGCAAATTGGAGTGGGTCTAGGGTGTCAGGTAGGGTGGAGGTGATATGGTCCTTGACTAGTCTCTCAAAGCACTTCATGATGACGGAAGTGAGTGCTAGTCGTTTAGCTCAGTTACCTTAGCTTTCTTGGGAACAGGAACAATGGTGGCCCTCTTGAAGCATGTGGGAACAACAGACTGGGATAGGGATTGATTGAATATGTCCGTAAACACACCAGCCAGCTGGTCTGCGCATGCTCTGAGGGTGCGGCTGGGGATGCCGTCTGGGCCTGCAGCCTTGCGAGGGTTGACACGTTTAAATGTTTTCCTCACGTCGGCTGCAGTGAAGGAGAGTCCACATGTTTTAGTTGCGGGCCGTGTCAGTGGCACTGTATTGTCCTCAAAGCGGGCAAACAATGATTTAGTCTGCCTGGGAGCAAGACATCCTGGTCCGTGACTGGGCTGGTTTTCTTTTTGTAATCCGTGATTGACTGTAGACCCTGCCACATACCTCTTGTGTCTGAGCCGTTGAATTGAGATACTACTTTGTCTCTATACTGACGCTTAGCTTGTTTGATTGCCTTGCGGAGGGAATAGTTACACTGTTTGTATTCGGTCATGTTTCCGGTCACCTTGCCCTGATTTAAAGCAGTGGTTCGGGCTTTCAGTTTCACGTGAATGCTGCCATCAATCCACGGTTTCTGGTTTGGGAATGTTTTAATCGTTGTTATGGGAACGACATCTTCAACGCACGTTCTAATGAACTCGCTCACCGAATCAGCGTATTCGTCAATGTTGTTGTCTGACGCATTACGAAACATATCCCAGTCCACGTGATGGAAGCAGTCTTGGAGTGTGGAATCAGATTGGTCGGACCAGCGTTGAACAGATCTCAGCGCGGGAGCTTCTTGTTTTAGTTTCTGTCTGTAGGCAGGGATCAACAAAATGGAGTCGTGGTCAGCTTTTCAGAAAGGAGGGCGGGGCAGGGCCTTATATGCGTCGCGGAAGTTAGAATAGCAGTGATCCAAGGTTTTTCCACTCCTGGTTGCGCAATCGATATGCTGATAAAATTTAGGGAGTCTTGTTTTCAGATTAGCCTTGTTAAAATCCCCAGCTACAATGAATGCAGCCTCCGGATAAATGGATTCCAGTTTGCAAAGAGTCAAATAAAGTTCGTTCAGAGCCATCGATGTGTCTGCTTGGGGGGGAATATATACGGCTGTGATTATTTCTTACCAGAAAGATGTTTGTTTCTGTCTGCGCGATGCGTGGAGAAACCAGCTGGCTGCACCGATTCCGATAGCGTCTCTCCAGTGAGCCATGTTTCCGTGAAGCAAAGAACGTTACAGTCTCTGATGTCCCTCTGGAATGCTACCCTTGCTCGGATTTCATCAACCTTGTTGTCAAGAGACTGGACATTGGCGAGAAGAATGCTAGGGAGTGGTGCACGATGTGCCCGTCTCCGGAGTCTGACCAGAAGACTGCTCCGTTTCCCCCTTTTACGAAGTCGTTTTTTGGGGTCGCCGGCTGGGATCCATTCCGTTGTCCTGGGTGAAAGGCAGAACACAGGATCCACTTCGCGAAAGTCATATTCTTGGTCGTACTGATGGTGAGTTGACGCTGCTCTTATGTTCAGTAGTTCTTCTTGACTGTATGTAATGAAACCTAAGATGACCTGGGGTACTAATGTAAGAAATAACACGGGGAAAAAAACAAAAAACTGCATAGTTTCCTAGGAACGTGAAGCGAGGCGGCCATCGCGCCGGAATATGCCCTGCACTCTGAGTAAGAAGCCCCTCCTCATCCTCCATTTCATGCTGTGCCTGAAGTTTAGTCCCATTCTGTGCTTCACCAATTCCAGAGAATCCGCTCACAGGTTGGTGAATCTTCCCTTGCCTTCTCCTTAATGCATTATTTGATGATGTCCACAGCCATATGATTTGCTCTCTGTTCTCTCTAACAGACTGTGTCTGCTAGTGTAGCTTTTTAGTGGAGTGCAGGCAGTTGAGTTCTCCTCACGACTCCCAATGACAGGAGGAGAACCCTTAAGGAGTTTGAACAGGGAAAGATCCAACTGTGAGTATGAGTGTCTGTTTGAGGATAATTTAACGTTATATTTTCTCTGCCAAATATATAATAATATATATTTGTTCTGTTCAAGTTTGACCAGCACTGATGCTGCTGCCAGAGGCATTGTCATCAACGGGGTGAAATGTGTTGTGAACTACGATGCACCGCAGTTCTTCAGGACGTACATAGCCTGTAACTGCATTGGCTAAATTGTATTTGTTGTTGTAGCTTTTATATGCAATGAATGTTATTAGATGTTCTGCCTTCCTGTGACAGTATTTGTGTTGGAAAAGGGTTGGAAAGACTGCAAGAGCTGGAAAAGCTCTTACAAAACAAAATAGTACACAAAGAGCAATGGAGATGATGTGGATGTGTGGCCAAGGCTGAAATGAGATCACTGCAGAAAGCAATATTCTGTTAAAACAACACATTTCACTGCACCTATCTGGTGTATGTGACAATAAAACATATTTGATTAAATAATACACTGAAAAAACAAACGCAACATGTAAAGGGTTGGTCCAATGTTTCATGAGCTGAAATAAAAGATCCCAAAAATGTTCCATACTCACAAAAAGCTTCATTCTCTACAATCTTGTGCACAATTTTGTTAACATCCCTGTCATGTGAAATCCATAGATTAGGGCCTAATGAATGTATTTCAATTTACTGATTTCCTTTTATGACTAACTCAATCTTTGAAAATGTTGCATGTTGCATTTATATATAATTTTCTTCTGTGTAAATGCTTTAGTTAAAGATCAGAGTCCATAAGGTACATAATGGCACGCAGTCTCACTGGCAACAGACAGAACACAGGTATAAATACACTGGGGAAGATGGGCGACACCTGGAGGGGGGGGGGGGGGGGGAGACGGGTGTGACAGTTCATGATGAAATTATCAATTAAAAAACACTGCTGAGCATTGGTAGCAGAGTTCACATGACCCACTGTGTGAACAACGACCCATTACAAAATTATAGTGGCATCATGTCCGTCCTGACGTGTGGTGGCTAGAGATTTAAAAACTAAAATCCAATCTTATGTCTGATAAGAAATCGCAGAAGGCCAAAATGTCCTTTTATCCTGTCATCAGTATAAAAGGCACTGATTTCCCAAATGCATTGAGATATTAGGAGAGATTGTTCTCTCTGTTATTGCTGACCTGAACTGCACATGTTCTAGACACGCTTCATGGTTACGTTGTGAGAACATTCATGTTTTCAGTTTTCTGAGGGTAGAGGAGAAAATTCCATCAACATCCCACCAAACATCCACAAAACATGGTTGACATGTTCCCAAAATATAAGATATCAATGTTCTAGACGGTAACATTGCAAAAACTAATGTGTCCAGTTTTCTGTGTGTTAGAATAGTCCAACTTCACACTAAACATACACAGAACATGGTTGTCATAACATAAGATATTGTTTTAGACATGTTTCATGGGAACGTTGCAGGAAGATATGTGTATCAGTTGTCAGGATGTGGCGTGATGGTCCCAAAGAAACACTCTCACAAAAAATGGTTTCATAACACATCACGCTGTGACGGTTTTCTTCGTGAGAAGGAGAGTCGGACCAAAATGCAGCGTGTAGATTGCGATTCATGTTTAATGAAAAACCACACTAAACACAAACACTACAAAAACAATAAACGTAACGAAAACCTAAACAGCCTATCTGGTGAAAACACATAGACAGGAACAATCACCCACAAACACAGTGAACCCCAGGCTACCTAAATATGGTTCCCAATCAGAGACAATGACGAACACCTGCCTCTGACTGAGAACCATATCAGGCTGAACATAGAAATAGACAAACAAGACATGAAACATAGAATGCCCACTCAGATCACACCCTGACCAATCAAAACATAGAAAATACAAAGTAAACTATGGTCAGGGCGTGACAGTACCCCCCCCCCAAGGTGCGGACTCCGGCCGCAAAACCTGAACCTATAGGGGAGGGTCTGGGTGGGCATCTGTCCGCGGTGGCGGCTCTGGCGCTGGACGTGGACCCCACTCCATGACAGTTTTAATCCCCCTCCTAAACGTCCCTAAATAGGTTACCCACCACAATGATAACATGGGACAGAGGGACAGCTCGGGACAGAGGTAACTCGGGACAGATGGGTAGCTCAGCCCTGAGAGGAAGCTCAGCACTGAGAAGAAGCTCAGCACTGAGAAGAAGCTCAGGCAGGTGGTTAGATCCGGCAGATCCTGGCTGGCTGGCGGTTCTGGAAGATCCTGGCTGACTGGCGGATCCGGAAGATCCTGGCTGACTGGCGGATCCGGGAGAATCTGGACGACTGGCAGATCTGGGAGAATCTGGACGACTGGCAGATCTGGGAGAATCTGGACGACTGGCAGATCTGGGAGAGTCTGGACGACTGGCAGATCTGGGAGAGTCTGGTCGACTGGCAGATCTGGAAGAGTCTGGACGATTGGCAGATCTGGAAGAGTCTGGACGATTGGCAGATCTGGAAGAGTCTGGACGATTGGCAGATCTGGAAGAGTCTGGACGATTGGCAGATCTGGAAGAGTCTGGACGACTGGCAGATCTGGAAGAGACTGGTCGACACAGACTGGCTGCTCTATGCTGACTGACAGCTCTGGCTGCTCCATGCTGGCAGACTGCTCTGGCTGCTCCATGATGACTGGTAGCTCTGGCTGCTCCATGCTGACTGGCTGCTCCATGCTGACTGGCAGCTCTGGCTGCTCCATGCTGACTGGCTGCTCCATGCTGACTGGCAGCTCTGGCTGCTCCATGCTGACTGGCTGCTCTGGCTGCTCCATGCTGACTGGCTGCTCCATGCTGACTGGCTGCTCCATGCTGACTGGCGGCCCTGGCTGCTCCATGCTGACTGGCGGCCCTGGCTGCTCCATGCTGACTGGCGGCCCTGGCTGCTCCATGCTGACTGGCGGCCCTGGCGGCTCCATGCTAACTGGCAGCTCTGGCGGCTCCTTGCAGACTGGCAGCTCTGGCAGCTCCTTGCAGACTGGCAGCTTTGGCGGCATCCTGCAGACTGGCAGCTCTGGCGGCTCCTTGCAGACTGGCAGCTCCATGCAGACTGGCAGCTCTATGCAGACTGGCAGCTCCTTGCTAACTGGCAGCTCTATGCTAACTGGCAGCTCTATGCTAACTGGCAGCTCTATGCTAACTGGCAGCTCTATGCTAACTGGCAGCTCTATGCTAACTGGCAGCTCTTTGCAAACTGGCAGTTCTGAACAGGCGGGAGACTCCGGCAGCGCTGTAGAGAAGGAAGGCTCTAACAGCGCTAAACAGGCGGGAGACTCCGACAACGCTGAAGAGGAGGGCTCCGACAGCGCTGGACAGGCGAGGCGCACTGTAGGCCTGATGCGTGGTGCTGGCACTGGTGGTACTGGGCCGAGGACGCGCACAGGAAGCCTGGTGTGGGGAGCTGCTACCGGAGGGCTGGGGTGTGGAGGTGGTACTGGAAAAACCGGACCGTGCAGGCGCACTGGAGCTCTTGAGCACCGAGCCTGCCCAACCTTACCTGGTTGAATGCTCACGGTCGCCCTGCCAGTGCGGCGAGGTGGAATAGCCCGCACTGGGCTATGCAGGCGAACCGGAGACACCGAGCGCAAGGCTGGTGCCATGTAAGCCGGCCCAAGGAGACGCACTGGGGACCAGCTGCGTAGAGCCGGCTTCATGGCATTAGGCTCGACGCTCAATCTAGCCCGGCAGACACGCGGAGCTGGAATATACCGCACCGGGCTATGCACCCGCACTGGAGACACCGTGCGCACCACTGCATAACACGGTGTCTGTCCGGTCTCTCTAGCCCCCCGGTAAGCACAGGGAGTTTGCGCAGGTCTCCTACCTGGCGTAGCCATACTCCCTGTTAGCCCCCCCCCAAGAAATTTTTGGGGCTGCCTCTCGGGCTTCCTTGCCAGCCGTGTTCCCTCATATCGCCGGCTCCTCTCTCCGGCTGCCTCTGCTCTCCTAAGTGCCTCCACCTGTTCCCATGGGAGGCGATCTCTTCCAGCCAGTATCTCCTCCCAAGTGTAACAGCCCTTGCCATCTAAAACGTCCTCCCATGTCCATTCCTCTTTACGCTGCTGTTGCTGCCTGTTTACACGCTGCTTGGTCCGTTGGTGGTGGGTGATTCTGTGACGGTTTTCTTCGTGAGAAGGAGAGTCGGACCAAAATGCAGCGTGTAGATTGCGATTCATGTTTAATGAAAAACCACACTAAACACAAACACTACAAAAACAATAAACGTAACGAAAACCTAAACAGCCTATCTGGTGAAAACACATAGACAGGAACAATCACCCACAAACACACAGTGAACCCCAGGCTACCTAAATATGGTTCCCAATCAGAGACAATGACGAACACCTGCCTCTGACTGAGAACCATATCAGGCTGAACATAGAAATAGACAAACAAGACATGAAACATAGAATGCCCACTCAGATCACACCCTGACCAATCAAAACATAGAAAATACAAAGTAAACTATGGTCAGGGCGTGACACACGCCTTGTTACTGTTGCCGAGCCAATCAAGGCCTTAATTGGTGAACCACTGATCCAGTCACAGCTCTTTGTCTGCTGGCAAGGTTAGGGTGCACACAGTGATTTTAACATAGTGTTTTCAACTTACATACATACTTCGTTCTTCCCGCTACGCCACCATGTCCGTTTCCGGTATTGGTTAATCTGACTATTCTCATCATTGATTTGATAAATTTATTTCAGACATTTAAGGGCTTTCAGTATAGTTGTCTAATGTTGGTGGGGAACGTTAAACTGTTTTAATGATACTATTATCAATAAAAGTGTTTCTTGAGTGTACTTTTAACAGAGCTGAGATTGACTTCAAAGTGTGTTTACCCTATTGCTACCCCTATCAAGTTGTTTCAGATCTATACAAGTGCCTAGGGAGATGGGCGTAGGGTTATTTCTGGACAGGGTCTAACTGCACTGGCCCAATAACCATGTCCTAGAGATATCACTTATTGGGACAGTGGTTAAGGTGTTTGTTATTGTAGTATCATTAAAACAGGTTAACATGCACCACCAACATTAGACAACTATACAGAAAGCTCTCAAATTGTTGATGAGAATAGTCAGATTAACCAATGCCTGAGACGGACATGGTGGTATAGCAGATCGGTGTACAGTGAACCAAGAGGTTGTGAGTTCAAATCCCAGGTGAGGACTGTTGAATAATAATTACTGTATAAATGAACATGCACAGTGTAATCGTGTGTGTCAAATAAATTGAAAGCACTATGTGTGAGTGTCCCTTACCTTGCCAACTGACAAAGTGCTGTCAGTGGTTCACCAATCAGGGCCTTGATTGACACAGTAAAAGGGGGATACTTCTTTGGGACTATCAGGCTACAGCCTGACAACTGATACACTGAAATGTTCTTGTAACGTCCCCATGAAACATGTATAGAACAATATCTTATGTTATGACAACCATGTTCTGTGTATATTTGGTGGGAATTTGATGGAATATTCTCCTAACCCTCAGAGAACTGGACACATGAATGTTCTTGCAACTTCCCATGAAACATGTCTAGAACATTAATATTGTGTAGTATTTTATTGTGATGCTATTTATATATATACTGTGGGCAGTAGGCCTACTATACAACAGCGATATTAGTCTTTCGATTATTCACCCATGTTAGCTGGCAGATTGTGGAGACTACATTTCTTTCTCCTGAATTCCTCGTTAACAATGTAGCTTTTGTAAATACATAGATCTTTCATAATCGGAGTATGTTGAAGTACGTTGATATTTCAACATTCAATAAATAATGCACAGTATGGATTTATTTAATTAACTCGAATGTTACCGATTCTTTTACAGCGGAATTCTCTCTGTCTCTGTGTGTGTGTGTTAGCGAGTGTACGTGCATGTGTGCGTAGAGAGCGAGAGAGAGAGCAAGGTGTTGCATTTGCACTTGGTTGTGCAATCAGACACGCTCAAACGGAATTGTTTATTGCGCATAGCCAGTAATTCGCTTTTTTTCTGCGTCCAGGAGAAGACACTATACCAGTCCAACAGACTATTTGGGGAGGAGTGCATTATGCCTCGTCTCATTGATCCTCCGCGGATATATTGAACTGTTTGGAAGATTACTTACGCTATTTGTTGTCTTTTATTCTGATTTAAAATATGCCGTACTTATCATCAGTGATATACACTTGTGAGCATCTCTTGAAACTCGTGAGAGAATTCAGTCAATAATTTGAGTTTTCTAGTGGAAGAGCAGGCGTGTGTCAAATGAAAGGAGTTAAATGAATTATTTGGACAGTTCCCTGGTGCTGAAAGGATTGCCGCTATTTTACTAACGCCATGAGTAAGTGACCACCAATGAAACGAAATGAAATGACAAATTTATCTATTTCATTAAAGTTACATGGCGCTTGAAGATTTGTTACATGACATTCGTTGATGCTTGCTTTTCCTAGTCAATGTACAACCAGCAAATGTATTATATAGGGTTTTCTAATCCAGATGTAAAAACAATAATAATAGATTGGTCACTGATAAATATGCCTTTCCTTTTTTATATTCGGTACATTACATATAAATCAGCCATGTTCCATTTGTGTTAGATTTAAAGTGAAAACAATGTAATTATTTGGAGCTGATACGATGCGAAATGTGAAAGTTCTTCAGAGTCCGTTATCTACTGCTGTGCATTTCTGGCTTAGAAAGAAACACCCATCACCCATATTTTACCGGATTGTCACTTTACCGGATTGTCACCTGCCACTGCAAAAAAAAAATCGGTCTGAAAATCAATCCACTTTGTCATGGACATTGCACAGTGACATGGCACCATATTGAAATGGGGGGGGGGGGGGGGGGGTGTATGTGCTATGATAGCCCCATGCACTCAATCTCTTCTCTTCTACAGGTTCCCGAGTTTGGGACAGGAGGCTGTCATGTCTTTTTCTCCTGACGTCTTTTCTTCTGCTGCTCAGCAAGGGGGAGAGAATGTGCCCAGCAAGTTGTCGCTGCGAAGGAAAGATTGTTTATTGCGAGTCTGGCATTTTTCAAGACATTCCAGAAAACATCTCTACTGGATGCCAGGGTCTGTCCCTGCGCTTCAACCGCTTAGCGACTCTGCTGCCTTACCAATTCGCTCATCTCAACCAGCTCATCTGGCTCTACCTGGACCACAATTCCATCACCGCCATAGATAGCTTAGCCTTTCAGGGCGTGCGTAGGCTCAAAGAACTGATTCTTAGCTCCAACAAGATCACACTTTTACACAATAAGGCTCTCAATGCTGTACCAAACCTGCGCAATCTTGATTTTTCCTACAACCAGCTACACTCTTTGCAGCCAGGTCATTTCTATGGTCTGCGTAAGCTCCAAAACCTTCACCTACGGTCCAATGGTCTCAGCAGTATACCTGTACGGACTTTTCTGGAGTGTCGTAGCCTGGAGTTCCTGGACCTGGGTTACAATCACCTACGCACCCTATTCCGCACCACCTTCTTGGGGCTGTTCAAGTTGAAGGAGCTTCATCTGGAGCATAATCAATTTTCAAGGATTAATTTGTTTCTTTTCCCACGCCTTAGCAATCTACAGGTCCTCTACTTGCAATGGAACCGGATACGAGCCGTCAATCAGGGCCTGCCATGGATCTGGCATACACTGCAGAAATTAGACCTCTCAGGAAATGACATCCAGATCCTGGACCCAGCTGTTTTCCAGTGTATGCCAAACTTACAAATACTCCATCTTGAATCCAACAAGCTGAGCAACATGTCTCAGGATGTGGTTTCAGCCTGGGTCTCCCTCACCACCATCAGCCTGGTGGGTAATGCCTGGGACTGCAGCCCTACCATCTGCCCCCTGGTGACCTGGCTGAAGAACTTCAGAGGCTCAAAGGACATCAAAATTATATGCAGCAGCCCCAAGTCAGTTCAGGGAGACAGAGTAATGGACATAGTGAGGAACTACACAGTCTGTGTGAACATATCAGTTGAAGAGCAAACCACAGCTATGATCATGAGGCAAACCACAGCCTCAGTTGTGGACATCAAAAAGCCTACCACACCTCCTCCTTCCACGACCACAACAACCCAAGGTATATCTGCATCAACAGTACAAAGACTCACTCCACAACCTGTCTCTCCCATTGTGACAGAAAAAGACACAAGGGAGTCCATACTCATGACCTCAATCTCTCCAGAATCCTCATCATTTTTCCCAGAACTAGAGTTTGAGCATATGGCCTTCCATAAAATCATTGCAGGCAGTGTAGCCCTATTTCTCTCTGTGTCATTGATTCTGCTGGTAATTTATGTCTCATGGAAGCGCTACCCCAATAGCATGAGGCAGCTGCAGCAGCACTCAGTCAACCGCAAGCACAGAAAAAAGGCCCGGAAGCAGAAGCTTAACCTTAACTCTCAGTTACAAGAGTATTATTTGACTTATACAAACTCTCAGACCATGGATGCATTGGTAAATGAGACAAGGGCCTACACCTGCACAATCTCAGGATCCAGAGAATGTGAGGTATGATCCGCCAACTCCATCCTAAAAACACACTCTCCAGCTGCTTGGGAGTCAGGTAAATGTTTTCCACAGGGATGCACTGTAAACCTCTCTGAGCGAATGGAGACTGAGTTAAATATCCATCCTCTGTTTGACTCTGTTCTTACTGTTGTTTTAAATTAACGTTATCAATCCTAAAAACATACTGTACAGCTGCTTGGGAGTCAGAGGTCAATGTTTTCCATAGGGATGCACTGTAAACCTCTGAGTCAACGGAGACTGATTTCATCTTCCATCCTCTGTTTGACTGTTCTTACTGTTGTTTTAAATTAACGTTATCACATTAGAACAAAGTGATTGAATATATTAATCCTGTTTGTGAGTATAAACCTAATTTATATCTGCACATTTGTTACGGTTATTTGCTGTTGATTACAAATGACCCTGCTTTTCACTTTTGTTATTCTTGGATGATGTTGAGATCTTATTGTACTTGTATAAATGCAACTGATACATGTTATGTGTAGTTTTTTTTATTTTTATATTTAGCTTTTGTTCATTTTTATGAAATTATATGATCACCGTGTAATTTAATTGTCATTAAACTTGTGAATGGTAGTTACTAAATAATGGGTGTCAGAAACATAATTGCAAGATTATGTTCCTGTTTTTGATCTTCATACTATACCAATGCAGCAAAAAGTCCAACAGCATTAGTAGACTTTCTTTTGGGGCACTTCACCATGACGTGTAACAAGACAGCTTTCCATTTTATGACAAAATTACATTTCTATGAAAATTGCAATAAATAAATAAAAAATCTACATGATTATCCTGTCTGATCCAACACCTGGGACACATGTTTCGTGGCTGTGTGGGGTATAACACCCCACTAAGGCTATGAAAAATGCAGCCATGGTGATTTTGATCACATAGCATATAGGCTTCACAGGGCAGATTTCTATCTAGGCTCTACTATGGAAACGTACATTTCCATTTAGATTTTATTTACACTTCACATGACAGATTTTTGCCCTCTTTTTAGTTGCTTATTGTTTCCAGAGCACTATAGCATAGTCTACTGTATATGGCTCTGAATCTTACTCTGTCTAAATATCTGCTTAATTTTAAGAGGCTTTCCTTCCTGGTTTTTAAAAGTATGGGTTCCTTTGTTTGCTTCATGATGCAGAATCCCTTAATTGCATTCACTTGATCACCATATGCCTTTAACAGGTCTTATGTTTAAGGGAATATTTAAGTACCTCAACATTATTTATTTCCCAACAGATACAATAATTTATATCATACAAAGAAGTGATGTTTGACTAAAATAATCCTTATAAGCAAAACGCGTACTTCCATGAGGCAGCTTGATATTGTCTAAAAATGGGACAGCACTCTTTCAAAGTAGTACAGGCCAAATCAAGGCTAGCTATGGAAGTAGTTTCATCAATTGACTGGCTCATTATGATTTTTTGCCAATGCACTCAATTGATGTTGTACAGGAAATGGCTGTTTATTAATAGCATGTTTTTGAATCAGCTGAATAAAAACTCATAGGAAAGCAGGTGTGATTTTTGTGAAGATTGGATATGAATAACAGATTAGAGTTCTATAATTTTCACATGACTATCCATCATCCCTTGTATATTTACAGTAGTATGTTACATAGCTATACAAGTAGGGACATTGACATTATTAGATACTGTCAATATCCAAAACCAAGCGTAAATGGACATAGTGGTTGTCAACTGAAGTTGGCATTGTAGGACAGTACACTAATATGACTGACCATTCATATTGCAGATACTGTCCTCTGCACTGTATAAAGCAGCCGTAAGAGTGAGTAACTTGCCAAAATGCCCCCTCCCCCCATTACCATTCTGTGATTGTCCTCTTTTCTCTCCTACTGGCAGACACCTAATTCAGCTCCCTCCATGCTGTGTCTGCTTGTGTTGGTGTGGGAGGGTCATGTGTTCATGCTGTGTAACAGGCAAGGGAAAGAACAGGGGCGACAGCCACTCAGCAAACAGGTACTGTAAGGGTCAGGGCACTTTTCCTATTAGAAAAATGCCACCCGCCTCCATCTGTTTTCTCTTCTCCTCTCCTCCTCCCTCCCTTTGTCAGCTCCCGCAACGGAAAGGAAAATAAATGTAGGCAAGGAGGCATGTGTGAATGTGTTAAGTCAGGCAGGATTAGGGCAACTTGGTGCCAGCATTCAAAAACAATTTATATCGTAAGCTATCCTACGTAATCAAAAAGGGGTGGAATTCAGTCGCAGTCTTTCATTTGAGGACAATAATATCCTTCTACTGGTCCTGAACTAGAAACATGTCATTCCTCAGACTTGGAGACTCTCCTCCTGTGTGTTGTGTATAGGCTGGTATTAGCAGCTACTGGACAACTTGCTGGTTATTAACCACCAATAGTGTGTATAGATTTTAAAATTCATAATGATCACTGTTCATGAGGCCAATTGTGACAGTTATAAAGATCTAACCACAACTCACTCATACGGCATGTCTATACAGAAAAGTCGTATATTGAAATATGGCAGGAGGATGATGTATCCATGGCCATCATGTGACGTAAAGAGAGTGTGTACAAACATTGAGAATGGTTGATGTTCCTTTGATAGCAAAATGATTTATGTTTCCCATCACTCATTTCACTTTCTAAGTATGGCACGTTTTAATTTGTCTCCAGTAGAGGAGGTACTGCTGGCAGCAAGATTTATATACCTATGTTATGTATTATGCCTTCAGCTACATGCTGCAGTTATGATACATTCCTGTTTGGAATGCAAATGGTACCTTCCTATGTGAACAAAAGAGCATTGTTATGAAAATTATAAAAGTGGTAAATTGATCTCATTCCTTCCATACCTCTTCCATATCGTAGTTACAGTTGAAGTCAGAAGTTTACATACACTTAGGTCGGAGTCATTAAAACTAGTTTTTCAACCACTCCACAAATTTCTTGTTAATAAACTATAGTTTTGGCAAGTCGTTTAGGACATCTACTTTGTGCATGACACAAGTAATTTTTCCAACAATTGTTTACAGACAGATTATTTCACTTATAATTCACTGTATCACAATTCCGGTGGGACAGAAGTTTACATACACTATGTTGACTGTGCCTTTAAACAGTTTGGAAAATTCCAGAACATTATGCCATGGCTTTTGAAGCTTCTGATCGGCTAATTGACATCATTAGAGTCAATTGGAGTTGTACATGTGGATGTATTTCAAGGCCTACCTTCAAACTCAGTGCCTCTTGCTTGACATCATGGGAAAATCAAAAGAAATCAGCCAAAACCTCTGAAAAAAAATTGTAGACCTCCACACGTCTGGTTCATCATTGTGAGGAATTTCCAACCGCCTGAAGGTACCACGTTCGTCTGTACAAACAATAGTACACAAGTATAAACACCATGGGACCACGCAGCCGTCATACCGCTCAGGAAGGAGACGTGTTCTGTCTCCTAGAGATGAACGTACTTTGGTGCGAAAAGTGCAAATCAATCCCAGAACAACAGCAAAGGACCTTGTGAAGATGCTTGTCATGACTTCGGCTGAGGTCGGCTCCTCTCCTTGTTCGGGCGGCGTTCGGCGGTCGACGTCACCGGCTTTCTAGTCATCATCAATCCATGTTCCCTTTTTCCTTTTGTTTTGTCTTGATTACGCACACCTGATTTATATTCCCTTATTGTTATGTTCCTTATTTACCCTCTCGTCTCCCTTTCTGTTTTGTCCGTGATTGTTTTGTGTTACCGTGTGTGTTGGAGGGTTCTCTCTATACGTTATGTTTCCTTGTTGGAGATATTCCGGTTTTGAATTATTTTTAATAAAGACTTTTGTGTTTTCTCAAACCTGTGTCCTGTGCCTGACTCAGACTACGAACCCAGCATTTTATCACAATTCTGGAGGAAACAGGTACAAAAGTATCTATATCAACAGTAAAACGAGTCCAATATCGACATAACCTGAAAGGCCGCTCAGCAAGGAAGAAGTCACTGCTCCAAAACCGCCATAAAATGCCAGACTACGGTTTGCAACTGCACATACTCTTTGAAGAAATGTTCTCTGGTCTGATGAAAAACATGTATATATATAACTGTTTGGCCATAATGACCATCGTTATGTTTTGAGGAAAAAGAGGGATGCTTGCAAGCCGAAGAACACCATCCCAACTGTGAAGCACGGAGTTTGTTGAAGAACAGCCCTTAGCCGTGGTATATTGGCCATATGCCACACCTCATCTGCCTTATTGCTTAAATACAACATGGATAATTGAATTTTTAAAAAGGTGAAATTTGTATTTGCCAAGGCAGCAGCTACTCTTCCTGGGGTCCAGCAAATTTAAGGCAGTTTATACAATTTTAAAAACATTACAATACATTCACAGATTTCACAACACACTGTGTGCCCTGAGTAGGGTTGCACATTTTGGGGAATATTCAGTGGTGGAAACTTTCTGTGGGAATATATGGGAATTAACAGAAATATATGCAAATTAATATTAATACCATTTAAATGTAGATGTTTTTTGCATTGGATATATTTACCATATCATATGGAGACAGAAACATAAACCTTTTACCTTATCATAAGTAGACATATTTGCAAATGATTAAATCCTTACAATAGAAATGTAATTCTTTAGTTCTTTAGTTCTGAATTGAATTAAATGAGTTGACTCTTCACGTGGGATAATTTCACTGAACAACAAAAGAAAGGGAATATTGAATGATCCCCAATGATCCATCGCATCTCCCAGAAATGTTTTCAGCATACATCTGTAAAATGATGTCTTCTTCCTGGACCTCCTCAATGTCCATCTATTGAACATCAGACTATGAGGCCTCATCTTCACTGTCCGTTTCCAACCTTGTTGAGGATGGCTCGTTGTCAGTCTCAAAAATCCTCAAATTTGCCACCAATTTTTAACTCTTGTATTGGTCAGCCTGTTGCGTACTTTGGAGTGTGTGTTCCCAAACAAGGACCAGTTGCGCTCTGAGGTGGCTGATGTTGGTGGGATTTGGAGGATGATGGAGGCAACAGGGGAAAGAGCCTCAGATCCACAAAGTCCCTTCCACCAGTTTGCTGTTGAGGTATGTTGGCACGACTGCCATATTGCATCTCCATCCCAAAGCCCTTGCTTGGAAGTGCACTTCACCAGACTGCCAAGAACCTTGCCCTCATCCAGGCCAAGGTGGCAAGACACGGTAGTGATGACACCATTGTTGATCTCTTCACCAGACAGGATGCTCTTGCCAGCGTACTTGGGGTCCAACATGTATGCTGCGGCGTGTATGGGCTTCAGGCAGAAGTCTTCATGCTTTTTGATGTATTTCAGAACTGCAGTTTCTTCTGCTTGGAGCAACAGTGAAGTGGGCAGGGCAGTATGGATTTCTTCTCTTACATCTGCAAGCAGAGTCTGAACATCAGGCAGGATGGCATTGTCTCCCTCAATCCATGCAATGGCTACTGCTATAGGTTTCAGGAGTCACAGGCTACTCACCACTCTCTCCCAAAATACATCATCCAGGAGGATCCTCTTGATGGGGCTGTCCATATCGGCAGACTGTGGAGAGGCTCCTTCCCCTCCAGGAGACTGTCAAACATGATGACAACAACACCCCAATGGGTGTTGCTGGGCAGCTTCAATGTGGTGCTCTTATTCTTCTCACTTCGCTTGGTGAGGTAGATTGCTGCTAACTGGGGTGGCAGGTTGCCTAGTGGTTAGAGCGTTGGATTAGTAACCAAAATGTTGCGAGATCGTATCCCTGAGCTGACAAGGTAAAAAATATGTCGTTCTGCTCCTGAACAAGGCAGTTAACCCACTGTTCCTAGGCTGTCATTGAAAATAAGAATTTGTTCTTAACTGACTTGCCTAGTTAAAAAAACATTTTTAAACTTGATGACCCTTCACATACCTAACCATTTCCTTGGCTCTCTTGTAGAGTGTATCCATTGTTTTCAGTGCCATGATGTCCTTGAGGAGCAGATTCAATGGATGAGCAGCACCGCCAATGGGTGTGATGTGAGGGTAGGACTCCTCCACTTTAGACCAAGCAGCCTTCATGTTCACAGAATTGTCTGTCACCAGTGCAAATACCTTCTGTGGTCCAAGGTCATCGATGACTGCCTTCAGCTCATCTGCAATGTAGAGACTGGTGTGTCTGTTGTCCCTTGTGTCTGTGCTCTTGTAGAATACTGGTTGAGGGGTGGAGATGATGTAGTTAATTATTCATTGCCCACAAACATTCAACCACCCATCAGAGATGATGGCAATACAGTCTGCTTTCTCTATGATTTGCTTGACCTTCACTTGAAATCTGCATCCAGCAAATTAGTAGATAAAGCATGTCTGGTTGGAGGGGTGTATGCTGGGCGGAGAACATTCAGAAATCTCTTCCAATACACATTGCCTGTGAGCATCAGAGGTGAACCAGTTGCATACACAGCTTGAGCTGTTCATTCATCAGCATTTCTCTGACTACGTTCCTCCATTGAGTCAAAAACACTTCTGATTCCAGGAGGACCATGAGCTTTTGCTATCGATAAGGTGTCTGATTCTGACTTTTGTCAGAGGTTGCTTGTTCTGAGGGAACTTTATGCACTTGGCTAGATGATTCTGCATCTTTGTTGCATTCTTCACATATGATTTGGCTCAGTATTTGCAAATGTACACAGCTTTTCTTTCTACATTAGATGCAGTGAAATGTCTCCACACATCAGATAGTGCCCGTGGAATTTTCCTGTAAAGATTTGAAAATAATTAGTAAAAAAAACACAAATACAGATAAATAGTTAAGCAATTAGATTAAACAACTCCTTTGTAAGATAAATGTATGGAAACAGGTGAATTAACACTTCTCAGTTAGCATGCTCAAGCAAGCTAAAACCCACATGGTAGCAAAAACAAACTAGCAGAAATTGTTAACAAGGTAGAAATGATTTAAACACACTTTGCTGTAGGCTACTATTTACCAGTTAACAAAAAATCATGTATGTCACATAAAATATATTCACCACACCCAGTGTTGTAATCAGAACTTACCAGAAGCATGTAGTCCTTGGCTCAGACAGGGTAGTAAGTAGTGTGGGCTCATTAGCATCTAATTAGTGTGCAAGATATTGAGAATCTGCTGTACATGTGATGGAAGAGTGCACTGTGCATGCAGAGGGTTGCAATTCCATTGAATTGGGGATAATTCAACCAAAATATGCCACAAGACCTATAATTGCCTTATTTCTATCCCACAAAAAAAGGTTAACTGTTATACGTTAAATTTTCTGATGAATTTAAGCAAAATTCCCAAAATTTTCCCATGGAAAATTCTGGAAATTTACCGGAAAGTTTCTGACCCTTTCTAACCCTAGCCGTGAGCAAGAAAACTATTTGATTTCACAACGATTGAGTAAGATGAGCATTCCATTGCATGTTGTGGTATACTCTGGCTGATGTCTTTCCTTCCAGACCAACTCATACTGTAATGTACAAATTATTGCAGATGACAATAATTAGTATTTCATAATGCTTTTTGTAATTAATTTAATGTTGCGATAAAACACTATTTTAATTGAATCCTCCCTTCCTCTCAACGTGTTCTGTTGTGAAGCACTCAGTCTGCATCCATTTATTGAATGTATTCATGGTAATTTAGTGAATGTGCATCACTAACAGCCGCAAACTTGCTTTTTAATGCAATGCTCAGTATGAGTGTTGGGTGCTCCCCTGTAGTATGCTGTTCTATATTAATCGTTTTCCTGGAAAGTGGTCCAATGCCATTTATATTAGATATACCCTACACTCCACTAGTCCACGCGAGATCGACATTTGTTTTCTGCTTTTATCCAACCCCTCAATATACACATACCCACAAACACACATTTAATTGGGGAGGCTGGAGCAGAGGACATCCGCAGCCCAATGAACAGTTTAGGGGGTTAAGTTCCATAGTCAAGGGAACATCGGTGGTAGGTGGCACCTGAGATATTGATGCCAGCAACCGTCCGGTTGCCGGCTCACTCCCCGGCAGATATTCCCCAACGTCAGCACTGGGATTTGAACCAGCAACTGGCCCACTTCTCTAACCTCGAGGCTAGCCGCTGCCCCCTAAGTGACGCTAACCTATGTATTTGCATTAAAGCCAATGGTTCTAACACTATGTATATGGTAATTAATAGGAAGGTAAGATTTAAAATATATCATATTTTATGCATTGTAGGTGCTTACAACTGTTATACCAGTTGCACTCAGATTTTGTGATAATGAATTTATTTATACAAAACTTTTATAGAAATTTCTCATGTTAACATTTAATTGTTTTCTTATTCATTGCCTCACTTAGAAAGAATCCAAGACCTTTACCAGGAGCATGGCTTGGAGATTACCCAGAGTTCACTGACAAACCGCTCAGTGGCTAAACACTATATTCATTCCAGAGGACTCCAATGCCACCAGGAACCATTACAGGCCCAAACCAAACCTACTGTAACCTTCATTTTAGACTGTACTGCATACTGTAGATTCAAATGTCCTTGTAAAATCATAGGGCACAAAATCAGTCAACGTATCCAATGTTTCAAATTCTCAACTCTAGTTGGATCCCCATGGGATCTCTGGAGTTTGGAATTGTTTCCATTTATTTATTAACCTCTGTTTAATGGGGGTTTCATACTGTATGGAGCAGCACCATGCCTCCTGGTCACCTCTGTGGCATTGACCACTCCAGTGGTTAGAAAAGAACACTCTCTCCACTGACATTCTGTAATTGCAGCACAGAGGCCCTGGCTCTGGTCCAGTGAATCTTCATCTCCAGCACAGCTAATGTGTTTCTTTTTTGCATCAGGCCAAACATTTTTTTTTTTTACGTCTTAGTGGGATCTCAAGTGAACAGGACACACTGATTCCCCACTATCTTATGAACCCCTGGGATTTTTCCAGTTCTTTCCTCTGGTCAAAATAGTGACTCACATTTAATTGAGACTGCCTCCTTGATTTGAAGACAGACAGCAAGATTCAGTCCTACAGCCTCACCTCCTCTCCCCTCCCTTAATTAACTAGTTATTGTAGTGACTTGTTTATGTTCAAGGGGTGGAGACAGGGTTTCTATCACCAAGTCTGACAGTGTAACATTTAAGTAATTCCTCATTGGATGATGCAGGTGTTAGTACAGTCATTATGAGAGCAGCAAGCATTGAGCAAATTACCACATGAAAGGGTTGAACAATTATTGTTAGCGAACCATTGCTCTTGCAACATTACCACCCATATTTTTAATTTATTAAAGCACAATGTTTAATTTAATCAATTTGATTTCATTATGAATTCAATATACACCTACCATTCAGTGAATATAATTAATGGTCTGTATTTCTCTTAGTTGTTGTCAGACATACAGAGAAAATCACATTATATCCTGAGAGCAACAAAATTATGACTTTATGTATTTGTACCTACAGTATATAATCATTTTTATTTTACCATCATACAATTTGCTAATTTCCATCAAGTCTCTTCCTCTCTTCCTACCATACCTTGTCTGTACATTATGCCTTGAATCTATACTATCGTGCCCAGAAACCTGCTCCTTTTACTCTCTGTTCGAACGTGCTAGACGGCCAGTTCTTATAGCCTTTACCTGTACCCTAATCCTACTTCTCTGTTCCTCGGGTCATGTGGAGGTTAATCCCGGACCTGCACTGCCTAGCTCCACTCCTACTCCACAGGTGCTCTCATTTGTTGACTTCTGTAACCGTAAAAGCCTTGGTTTCATGCATGTTAACATCAGAAGCCTACTCCCTAAGTTTGCTTTATTCACTGCTTTAGCACATTCTGCCAACCCAGATGTCTTAGTGTCTGAATCCTGGCTTAGGAAAACCACCAAAACCCCTGAAATTTCCATCCCTAACTATAACATTTTCAGCCAAGATAGAACTGCCAAAGGGGCGGTGTTGCAATCTACTGCAGAGATAGCCTGCAGAGTTCTGTCTTACTACTATCCAGGTCTGTACCAAAACAATTTGAGCTTCTACTTCTAAAAATGTAGAAGTCTCTCGCCGTTGCCGCTTGCTATAGACCACCCTCTCCCCCCAGCTGTGCCCTGGACACCATATGTGAATTGATTGCCCCCCACCTATGTTCTGAGCTCGTGCTGATAGGTGACCTAAACTGGTACATGCTTAACACCCCGGCCATCCTACAATCTAAGCTTGATGCCCTCAATCTCACACAAGTTATCAATGAACCTACCAGGTACAACCCCAAATCCGTAAACACAGGCACCTTCATAGATATCAACCAAACTAACTCGCCCTTCAAATACACCTCTGCTGTTTTCAACCAAGATCTCAGCAATCACTGCCTCATTGCCTGCATCCGTAGTGGATCTGCATTCAAACAACCACGCCTCATCACTGTCAAACGCTCCCTAAAACACTTCAGCGAACAGGCCTTTCTAATTGAACTGGCCGGGGTATCCTGGAATGACATTGACCTGATCCCGTCAGTAGAGGATGCCTGGTTATTCTTTAAAAGTGCCTTCCTCACCATCTTAAATAAGCATGCTCCATTCAAAAAATGTAGAACCAGGAATAGATATAGTCCTTGGTTCACTCCAGACCTGTCTGCCCTTGACCAGCACAAAAACATTCTGTGGCGTTCTGCATTAGCATCGAATAGCCCCTGTGATATGCAACTTTTCAGGGAAGTTAGGAACCAATATACACAGGCAGTTAGGAAAGCTAAGGCTAGCTTTTTCAAACAATACTTTTTTTCCATCCTTTAGAGACACCTCTGATAAGCAAGTGACAGTTTCATACTGTTCAAATTATTCAATATTGAGTTTGGAATTAAATAGATTCCTGCATTCTCAATTAAAATAACAAGAAGACTATGGCTACATAATTCATCATTTGGTTTGTGTAGGAACATAAACAGTTCTAGATTATGCAACATGAGCTGCATTCAATAACATGGAATTACTTTCATATTCAGTTGTTGCCAGATGTCCCACATTAGTTGGCAGTGGTCAATGACAACAATACAATTTTAGCTAGCAATAGCGAAGAAAATGCCTTTTGTAAATGGGAAGTAAAGAGGAATTTACTTGCAGACGTGCTCAAATTTGTTGGTACCCTTACAGCTCATTGAAATAATGCTTCATTCCTCCTGAAAAGTGATTCAATTAAAACCTATTTTATCATGTATACTTGCATGCCTTTGGTATGTCATAGAATGAAGCGAAGAAGCTGTGAAAATAGATGAATTATTGCTTATTCTATAAAGATATTCTGAAATGGCCTGGACACATTTCTTGGTACCCCTTAGAAAATATAATAAATAATTGGACTATAGTGATATTTCAAACTAATTAGTTTCTTTAATTAGTATCACACGTCTCCAATCTTGAAATCAGTCATTTCGCCTATTTAAATGGAGAAAATTAGTCACTGTGCTGTTTGGTATCATTGTGTTCACCACACTGAACATGGACCAGAGAAAGCAAAGGAGGAGATCAGAAAGGAAATAATAGACAAGCAAGGTAAAGGTAAAGGCTACAAGACCATCTCCAAGCAGCTTGATGTTCCTGTGACAACAGTTGCAAATATTATTAAGGTGTTTAAGGTCCATGGAACTGTAGCCAACCTCCCTGGGCGTGTCCGCAAGAGGAAAGTCAACCCCAGATTGAACAGAAGGAGAGTGCGAATGGTAGAAAAAGAAACAAGGATAACTGCAAAAGAGATAAAAGCTGAACTCCAAGGTGAGGGTACGTCAGTTTCTGATCACACCATCAGTTGCTTTTTGAGCGAAAGTGGGCTCCATGGAAGAAGATCCAGGAGGACTCCACTTTTGAAAGAAAAACATAACAAAGCCAGACTGGAATTTGCTAAAATGCATATTGACAAGCCACAATCCTTCTGGGAGAATGTCCTTTGGACAGATTAGTCAAAACTGGAGCTTTTCGGCAAGTCACATCAGCTCTATGTTCACCGACTAAAAAATGAAGGTTTCAAAGAAAAGAACACCATACCTACAGTACAGTGAAACATGGAGTAGGCTTGGTTACGTTTTGGGGCTGCTTTGCTGCGCCTGGCACAGGGTGCCTTTAATATGTGCAGGACATAATGAAATCTCAAGACTATCAAGGCATTCTGGAGTGAAACGTACTGCCCAGCTCTGTCTCAGTCGCAGGTCATGGGTCCTCTAACATGATAATGACCCAAAACACACAGCTAAAAGCACCCAATAATGGATAAGAACAAAACATTATTCTGAAGTGGCCTTCTATGAGTCCTGATATGAATCCGATCTAACGTCTATGGAAAGATCTGAAACTTGCAGTCTGGAGAAGGCACCCATCAAACCTGAGACATCTGGAGCAGTTTGCTCAGGAAGAGTGGGCCAAACTACCTGTTAACAGGTGCAGAAATCGCATTGAGAGCTACAGAAAACCTTTGATTGCAGTGATTGCCTCTAAAGGTTGCGCAACAAAACATTAGGTTACGGGTCCCATCATTTTTGTCCATGCCACTTTCATGTGTTTTATTATTTACAATATTATGTTGTATAAAAAAATCAAAAGCAAAGTCTGATTTCTATTAAATATGGAATAAACAATAGTGGATGCCAATCACTTTTGTCAGTTTCAAGTTATTTCAGAGAAAATTGTACATTCTTCGTATTTTGTGGAGCGGTTCCAACAAATTTGAGCATGTCTGTATTACTGAGCCAGCCATTTTACATGATTGATTTAACCGTCCACTTTTCAATATTCTTCCTCAAATCTGTGACAGGCAGATTCTTAGAAATGTGAACATGAAACAGATGGAGAAAGTCATGCGAAATTGTTTATCAGAAAGTGGCAGTTCCTACTTCCTTCCACTTCTCCTCCAGGCAAGGCATGGGAGACCACACTCTCAATGGATCCTCCCTCTCTGCCAAACTACACTCTTTTTGGCAGATTAAGCATACATTCTTGGATTCTGATGTCCACCATCACAACTCTAATACTGTAGCTGGAGGCAATGTGTGTTTGTGTTGTATTTTTGTACATTTTTATGTGTGTAGAATAGGAATGTGAGATTGATGTTGGCAAATCATTTTAGAGCAGAGCTTTTTGTCCTGTGAACATACTATAT
Organism: Oncorhynchus mykiss; assembly: GCF_057628025.1. Lineage (NCBI taxonomy): Eukaryota > Metazoa > Chordata > Actinopteri > Salmoniformes > Salmonidae > Oncorhynchus > Oncorhynchus mykiss. Next base: position 26,969,528 of record NC_143027.1, read on the forward strand.
ACTTTATGTTTATGATAAATAAGTTTAGATTTTTACTACCATGTGGCTCAATGTTGAAATACTGTTCTTACACAAAAATGTTTGGAACATAAAATTTATGATTATTTTGTTTATTGGAAAAATAGATTAGAGCTCCTTCAAAAACATTCTTCAAGCAAGGTCAAGTTGGTTATTGATCATTGCTAGACAGACATTTTCAAGTCTTTCCATAGGTTTTCAAGCCGATTTAAGTCAAAACTGAAACTAGGCCGCTAACGACATATTGGTAAGCAACTCCAGTGTATATTTGTCCTTGTGTTTTAGGTTATCGTCCTGCTGAAAGGTGAATTTGTCTCCGGGTGTCTGTAGGAAAGCAGACTGAACCAGATCTTCCTCTAGAATTTTTCCTGTGCTTAGCTATATTCCATTTATCTTTATCCGGGGGGAAAAACTATTGTGGAATAACAATTATGTTTTTGATCCATCCTCAGTTTTCTACTATCACAGACATTACACTCTGTAACTGTTTTAAAGTCACCATTGGCCTCATGGCAAAATCCCTGAGCAGTTTCCTTCCTCTCCGGCAACTGAGTTGGAAGGACGCCTGTATATTTGTTGTGACTGGGTATATTGATACCCCATCCAAAGTGTAATTAATAACTTCACCATTCTCAAAGGGATATTCAATGCATGCTTTTTTATTTATACACATCTACCTATAGGTGCCCTTCTTTACAAGGCTTTGGAAAACCTCCCTGATCTTAATGGTTGAATCTGTTGGTTTGAAATTCTCTGCTCAACCCGTCATACCCAAGAAGACTCGAGGCTGTAATCTGTCAAGACCCGGTTACGAACTCGGGTCTCCGGTGTGAGAAACAGTGACTTAGCAAACTGAGCCACTAATAGTCGGCAGAACCCAGAAGATGAGGCGACACAGCAGTACTTGAGACAGTGTTTTAATAAAGTAAAAAGGAAAGTTCTTAAGGCAAAAATATAAATCCACAACGTCAAAAAGTAATTCCAAGAGAAAAAGATCATCCTCCAAGTCAAAAGGTAAATCCACAAGGTACAGCAGAAAAAAAGCCTCAAAATATAATCCAAAATAAATAAACGAGAACAAAAACAGAGTACCACGAGATTCCAACTGGCGCAACAAATGTTCACAGCATCGCTGGGGCTGGGTGCTAACATTCAAACACAGAGCAAAGAACTGAGGAAAACTAAGGGTTTAAATATATTCAAGGGAAACGAGGCACAGGTGCAAATAATAACTGGAATCAAGGGAAAACAAAAGGGTCAAAAAGCACAATGGTGGACAAAACCGGAACAATCCTGGCCAAATCCTGACAGTAATCACTGCCAAAGGTGCTTCAACAAAGTACTGAGTCTGAATACTTATGTAAATGTGATATTTAAGTTTTGTTTTTTCCAAGGGACCTTACAGATAATTGTATGTGTGGGGTTTGATGTAGTCAAACCCCACACAGTCATTGCTCAGTTTGGCTGGGCGGCCAGCTCTAGGAAGAGTCTTGGTGGTTCCGAACTTCTTCCATTTAAGAATGATGGAGGCCACTGTGTTCTTGGGGACCTTCAATGCTGCAGACATTTTTTGGTACCCTTGCCCAAATTTGTACCTCGACACAGTCTTGGCTCGGAGCTCTACGGGCAAGTCCTTCGTATTCAGACCCTTTGCTATGAGACTCAAAATTGAGCTCAGGTGCATCCTGTTTCCATTGGTCATCCTTGAGATGTTTCTACAACTTGGAGTACACCTGTGATAAATTCAATTGATTGGACATGGCTTGGTTTTTGCTCTGCCTTTCCAAATCATGTCCAATCAATTGAATGTATCACAGGTGTACTCCAAGTTGTAGAAACATCTCAAGGATGATGTAGGGAAACTGTGTAGATTGATGAGGGAAACAAATTAAGACATTTTAAAATAAGGGTGTAATGTAACAAAATGCGGAAAAAGTCAAGGGATCTGAATACATTCCGAACGTACTCCATGTCCTGTCTTTTTAAGATTTGTGACCTTTACTAATTCCAAATTACCACAATTGTAACAATGTGAAATGAAAACCTGTAGCGGCTCCAGGACCCGAAGTCATTCCACCTGACACACAAAAAAAACACACTCCCTGATACTTCCCATAGGTGAGGCGTTATTCTGTAACGATGTGCGCTGAGAGTCGGGAAGCAAGTTCAGGGAGTGACTAATTTTATGAATAACCTAAACGTAATAAGAAACACGAACAACGCACAGGCTGGAAACAGAAACAATAATGCATGGGGAAGGAATCAAAGGGAGTGACATATATAGGGATGGTAATCAGGGAAGTGATGGTCCAGGTGAGTCTGATGACGCGCAGGTGCGCGTAACGATGGTGACAGGTGTGCGCCATAACGAGCAGCCTGGTGACCTAGAGGCCGGAGAGGGAGCACACATGACAACAATTTTCCAATTACTGTCCTTTGTGACTAAATAAACATTGTTTTCCCTGTCTGTGGAGAATAAGGCTCGGCACACATTTTGGGTTAAGCTCAGAGTAGTTTCCTCTGATTAGATAAAATAACTCAATCAATGCCCATGCAGTCCTTAAAACACAAGGGAAGCAATTTATTGGCACAGATGGCAATAAGTGGCAATACAGTGGCAATAAAAGCATGTGAACCCTTTGGAAATGCCTGGATTTCTGCATAAATTGGTTATCAAATTTGATCTGACCTTCATCTAGGTCACAACAATAGACAAACACAGTCTGCTTAAACTAATAACACAAACAATTATACGTTTTCATGTCTTTTTTGAACACACAAGTGTAAACATTCACAGTGCAGGGTGGAAAATGTATGTGAAGCCTTGGATTTAATAACTGGTTGACCCTCTTTTGGCAGCAATAACCTCAACCAAACATTTTCTGTGGTTGTGGATCAGACCTGCACAAAGGTCAGGAGGAATTTTGGACCATTCCTCTTTACAAAACTGTTTCTGTTCAGCAATATTATTGGGATGTCTGGTATGAACTGCTCTCTTGAGGTCATGCCACAGCATCTCAAATCGGGTTGAGGTCAGGACGCCTTCTGGGCCACTCCAGAAGGCGTATTTTCTTCTGTTGAAGCCATTCTGTTGTTGATTTACATCTGTGTTTTGGATCGTTGTCCTGTTGCATCACCCAACTTCTGTTGAGCTTCAATTGATGGACAGATAGCCTAACATTTTCCTGCAAAATGTCTTGATAAACTTGGTAATTCATTTTTCCGTCGATGATGGCAAGCTGTCCAGGCCCTGAGGCAGCAAAGCAGCCCCAAACCATGATGCTCCCTCCACCATACTTTACAGTTGGGATGAGGTTTTGATGTTGGTGTGCTGGGCATTTTTTTCTCCACACATAGTGTTGTGTGTCCCTTCCAAACAACTCAACTGTAGCTTCATCTGTCCACAGAATATGTTCCCAGTAGCGTTGTGGAACATCCAGGTGCCCTTCTGCAAACTTCAGATGTGCAGCAATGTTTTTTTTGGACAGCAGTGTCGTCTCCGATGTTTGCATGTTCCAGAGATCTCTGTAAGTCTTTAGCTGACACTCTAGGATTCTTCTTAACCTCATTGAGCATTCTGCGCTGTGCTCTTGCAGTCATCTTTGCAGGACGGCAACTCCTGGGGAGAGTAGCAACAGTGCTGAACTTTCTCCATTTATAGACAATTTGTCTTACCGTGGACTGATGAACATCAAGGCTTTTAGAGATACTTTTGTATCTTTATGCAAGTTAACAATTCTTAATATTAGGCCTATTTTGATCTCTTTTGTTTGAGGCATGGTTCACATCAGGCAATGCTTCTTGTGAATAGCAAACTCAAATGTTGTGAGTGTTTTTTATAGGGCAAGGCAGCTCTAACCAACATCTCCAATCTTGTGTCATTGATTGGACTCCAGGTTAGCTGACTCCTGACTCCAATTAGCTTTTGGAGAAGTCATTAGCCTAGGGGTTCACATACTTTTTTCCAACCTACACTGTGAATGTTTAAATAATGTATTCAATATAGACAAGAAAAATACAATAATTTGTGTTATTAGTTTAAGCACACAATGTTTGTCTATTGTTGTGACTTAGATGAAGATCAGATCAAATTTGATGACCAATTTATGCAGAAATCCAGGTAATTCCAAAGGGTTCACATACTTTTTCTTGTCACTGTGTGTATAGTATGTCCACCCCTTATGCAATTGACCTTCTATCCACCCCTTATACAATTTACCGTCTACCTTCTTAGTTCTCCTAGCGTAGCTGACTACATGAGTGTATTTGTTCCCCAGGTACCCTCATGCAATACATGTGTTTTACTGTTCATAAGAAGTCTAAACTCTTTATCCTTCTCCTCTCCCTCTACATACCCTTCCCTCTCTTTTCTCTCCACGCCCCCTCCCCTTCCTCAATCAGATGCATGGGGGAGAGGGAACGATATACTTTAAAGGGAACACCTTAGAATGAGGAAGAGTAAGGAAGAATTGTGATATCAATATAAGGGCTGTGGAAGGGGAATTAATTCTTTAGTGTGAATGGTAAACACAAACAAATACTAGACGCTACTCCTCTTGAACCCTATAAGCTACAGTATCAACACCAAACCAACCTTGAAATGTGCAGATGGACTCTGTCACGCCCTGATCTGTTTCACCTGTCCTTGTGATTGTCTCCACCCCCTCCAGGTGTTGCTTATTTTCCCCAGTGTATTTATCTCTGTGTTTCCTGTCTATCCGTGGCAGTTCGTCCTGTATGTTTCCAAGTCAATCAGCGGTTTTCCCGTTCTCCTGCTTTTTGCATTTATTTCCCTCATCAACTTTAAACATCAACTATCTGAGCAGCTAACCGATCGCTGCAGCTGCACATAGTCCATCTGTAAATAGCCCACCCAATCTACCTACCTCATCCCCATACTGTTTTTATTTTATTTACTTTTCTGCTCTTTTGCACACCAGTATCTTTACTTGCACATCATCATCTGCTCATTTATCACTCCAGTATTAATCTGCTAAATTGTATTCATTCGCTCCTATGGCCTATTTATTGCCTACCTTCTCATGCTTTTTGCACACACTGTATATAGACTTAATTTTTCTACTGTGTCATTGACTTGCTTATTGTGTCATTGGCTTGTTTATTGTTTACTCCATGTGTAACTCTGTGTTGTTGTCTGTGTCACACTGCTTTGCTTTATCTTGGCCAGGTCGCAGTTGTAAATGAGAACTTGTTCTCAACTAGCCTACCTGGTTAAATAAAGGTGAAATAAAATAAAAAATAAAATTCTCCTTGCTCTAGTCCTCCCGGTTTTGAACCTTGCCTGTTTCTGGACTTTGTACCCGCCTGCCTGACCATTCTGCCTGCCTTGACCATGAGCCTGTCTGCCACTCTGTACCTCCTGGACTTTGATCTGGTTTTGACCTTTTTGCCTGTCCACGACCATTCTCTTGCCTACCCATTTGGATTAATAAACACTGTAAGACTCCAACCATCTGCCTCCTGTGTCTGCATTTGGGTCTCACCTTGTGCCTTGATAGACTCAACTTCGATTGCTTGCTTTCAGGTTTCTGATACTATTTATACTTTCAACTATAACCATTTTACATTTGCATAAAAGCTCCATGGACTAGAATAGTACATGTTGATACTATGCTACTATTTACCACAGTCACTACCAATGTCCCTTGTACAGTAATTATACTGTAAATACTACTACAACTGCCGCAGTCACCACTTCTACTACTGTTGCTACTGCAGAGTCCTTTGGCTGTCTCCCATAGGATTACCCTTTTTGGTTCCAGGTAGAAAGAACCCTTTTTGGTTCCAGTTAGAACGCTTTTGGGTTCCATATCCTCTATGGCCCCCAGGGGTACACGCAATGCTGTCGGGGTACGCCAAAACTTTTTTTTTTTTTCTTCACATTTTCAAACAGTCCATTTATATTTTCCAACAGGGCTATACATTTCAGTGGCTTTTTTCCCTCGCCTGAGTAGCCTCATTTCACTGCCAAAAATACAATTAAACCATCTAGTGTTCAGCGAAATAACAACAATGTCAAATACAGGGAGCTACTCTCGCGCGGGAATTCCACTAACGGTCCAAATGTAGCCAAATGTAGCTGCTGCTCATGTTGGTATCTGTATTGATGGCGCAAAAGCCATGACAGGCAGACATACAGTGCCTTGCGAAAGTATTTGGCCCTCTTGAACTTTGCGACCTTTTGCCACATTTCAGGCTTCAAACATAAAGATATAAAACTGTATTTTTTTGTGAAGAATCAACAACAAGTGGGACACAATCACGACATTTATTGGATATTTCAAACTTTTTTAACAAATCAAAAACTGAAAAATTGGGCGTGCAAAATTATTCAGCCCCTTGGAGTGAGGATCTCTGAATGATCCAATGTTGACCTAAATGACTAATGATGATAAATACAATCCACCTGTGTGTAATCAAGTCTCCGTATAAATGCACCTGCACTGTGATAGTCTCAGAGGTCCGTTAAAAGCGCAGAGAGCATCACGAAGAACAAGGAACACACCAGGCAGGTCCGAGATACTGTTGTGAAGAAGTTTAAAGCCGGATTTGGATACAAAAAGATTTCCCAAGCTTTAAACATCCCAAGGAGCACTGTGCAAGATAATATTGAAATGGAAGGAGTATCATACCACTGCAAATCTACCAAGACCTGGCCGTCCCTCTAAACTTTCAGCTCATACAAGGAGAAGACTGATCAGAGATGCAGCCAAGAGGCCCATGATCACTCTGGATGAACTGCAGAGATCTACAGCTGAGGTGGGAGACTCTGTCCATAGGACAACAATCGTATATTGCACAAATCTGGCCTTTATGGAAGAGTGGCAAGAAGAAAGCCATTTCTTAAAGATATCCATAAAAAGTGTCGTTTAAAGTTTGCCACAAGCCACCTGGGAGACACACCAAACATGTGGAAGAAGGTGCTCTGGTCAGATGAAACCAAAATTGAACTTTTTGGCAACAATGCAAAACGTTATGTTTGGCGTAAAAGCAACACAGCTGAACACACCATCCCCACTGTCAAACATGGTGGTGGCAGCATCATGGTTTGGGCCTGCTTTTCTTCAGCAGGGACAGAGAAGATGGTTAAAATTGATGGGAAGATGGATGGAGCCAAATACAGGACCATTCTGGAAGAAGACCTGATGGAGTCTGCAAAAGACCTGAGACTGGGACGGAGATTTGTCTTCCAACAAGACAATGATCCAAAACATAAAGCAAAATCTACAATGGAATGGTTCAAAAATAAACATATCCAGGTGTTAGAATGGCCAGACCTGAATCCAATCGAGAATCTGTGGAAAGAACTGAAAACTGCTGTTCACAAATTCTCTCCATCCAACCTCACTGAGCTCGATCTGTTTTGCAAGGAGGAATGGGAAAAAAAATTCAGTCTCTCGATGTGCAAAACTGATAGAGACATACCCCAAGCGACTTACAGCTGTAATCGCAGCAAAATGTGGTGCTACAAAGTATTAACTTAAGGGGGCTGAATAATTTTCCACGCCCAATTTTTCAGTTTTTGATTTGTTAAAAAAGTTTGAAATATCCAATAAATGTCGTTCCACTTCATGATTGTGTCCCACTTGTTGTTGATTCTTCACAAAAAAATACAGTTTTATATCTTTATGTTTGAAGCCTGAAATGTGGCAAAAGGTCGCAAAGTTCAAGGGGGCCGAATACTTTCGCAAGGCACTGTAGTGGAGTGGTAACGCGCGTGCAAGCAGTTGCTCCCGACGCCACTTGGGTACACTGCAGCATCCACCAAATGGCTCTTGCTGCCAAGGGAATGCCTGACAGCTTGAAAGACATTTTGGACACTACAGTGAAAATGGTTAACTTTGTTAAAACTAGGCCCCTGAACTCTCGTGAATTTTCTGCACTATGCAATGATATGGGTAGTGACCATATAACACTTTTACAACAGCTGTTTATCAAGGGGCAAAGTATTGACAAGTTTTTTTAAATTGAGAGACAAGCTTCAGTTTTCTTAACTGACCATAATTTTCATTTGTCTGACCGCTTGCATGATGATGAGTTTCTCACACGACTGGCCTATCTGGGGGATATTTTTTTCTCACCTAAATTATCTGAATCTAAGATTACAGGGACTCTCCAACTATATTCAATTTGCGGGACAAAATTGAAGCTATGATAAAGAACTTGGAGCTCTTCTCTGTCTGCATTAACAAGAACAACACACAATCTTTCCATCATTGTACGATTGCCCACCCAGCTCACGTCCTGACCAACACTAAAACAAGGAAAACACACACGAACGATGGTCAGAACGTGACAGTACCCCCCCTCCAAGGTGCGGACTCCGGACGCACAACCTAAACCTATAGGGGAGGGTGTGGGTGGGCATCTGTCCGCGGTGGCGGCTCTGGTGCTGGACGTGGACCCCACTCCATAATAGTCTTAGTCCACCTCCTTAGCATCCCTAGATAGGCGACCCTCCTTAATGGCAGCTCGGGACAGAGGGGCAGCTCGAGACAGAGGGACAGCTCGGGACAGGGGTAGCTCGGGACTGAGGGGTAGCTCGGGACTGAGAGGAAGCTCAGCACTGAGAGGAAGCTCAGCACTGAGAGGAAGCCCAGGCAGGTAGTTGGCTCTGGCAGATCCCGGCTGGCTGGCAGTTCTGGCAGATCTGGAAGAGTCTGGTTGACTGGCAGATCTGGAAGAGTCTGGCTGACTGGCAGATCTGGAAGAGTCTGACTGACTGGCAGATCTGGAAGAGTCTGACTGACTGGCAGATCTGGAAGAGTCTGGCTGACTGGCAGATCTGGAAGAGTCTGGCTGACTGGCAGTTCTGGCTGCTCCATGCTGACTGGCAACTCTGGCTGCTCCATGCTGACTGGCTGCTCCATGCTGACTGGCTGCTCCATGCTGACTGGCAGCTCTGGCTGCTCCATGCTGACTGGCTGCTCTGGCTGCTCCATGCCGACTGGCTGCTCCATGCTGACTGGCGTCTCTGGCTGCTCCATGCTGACTGGCGGCTCTGGCTGCTCCATGCTGACTGGCGGCCCTGGCTGCTCCATGCTGACTGGCAACTCTGGCTGCTCCATGCTGACTGGCTGCTCCATGCTGACTGGCTGCTCCATGCTGACTGGCAGCTCTGGCTGCTCCATGCTGACTGGCTGCTCTGGCTGCTCCATGCCGACTGGCTGCTCCATGCTGACTGGCGACTCTGGCTGCTCCATGCTGACTGGCGGCTCTGGCTGCTCCATGCTGACTGGCGGCCCTGGCTGCTCCATGCTGACTGGCGGCCCTGGCTGCTCCATGCTGACTGGCGGCCCTGGCTGCTCCATGCTGACTGGCAGCCCTGGCTGCTCCATGCTGACTGGCGGCTCTGGCTGCTCCATGCAGACTGGCAGCTCTGGCGTCTCCTTGCAGACTGGCAGCTCTGGCGGCTCCTTGCAGACTGGCAGCTTTGGCGGCATCCTGCAGACTGGCAGCTCAATGCAGACTGGCAGCTCCTTGCAGACTGGCAGCTCCATGCAGACTGGCAGCTCCATGCAGACTGGCAGCTCTATGCAGACTGGCAGCTCCTTGCAGACTGGCAGTTCTGAACAGGCGGGAGACTCCGGCAGCGCTGTAGAGGCGGAAGGCTCTGGCAGCGCTAAACAGGCGGGAGACTCCGGCAGCTCTGTAGAGGCGGAAGGCTCTGGCAGCGCTAAACAGGCGGGAGACTCCGGCAGCGCTGGAGAGGAGGAAGGCTCTGACACCGCTAGATAGGCGGGAGACTCCGGCAGCGCTGGAGAGGAGGAAGGCTCTGACAGCGCTGGACAGGCAAGGCGCACTGTAGGCCTGATGCGTGGTGCTGGCACTGGTGGTAATGGGCCGAGAACACGCACAGGAAGCCTGGTGCGGGGAGCTGCTACCGGAGGGCTGGGGTGTGGAGGTGGTACTGGATAGACCGGACCGTGCAGGCGCACTGGAGCTCTTGAGCACCGAGCCTGCCCAACCTTACCTGGTTGAATGCTCTCGGTTGCCCTGCCAGTGTGTCGAGGTGGAATAGCCCGCACTGGGCTATGCTGGCGAACCGGAGACACCGAGCGCAAGGCTGGTGCCATGTAAGCCGGCCCAAGGAGACGCACTGGGGACCAGATGCGTAGAGCCGGCTTCATGGCACTTGGCTCGACGCTCACTCTAGCCCGGCCGATACGCGGAGCTGGAATGTACCGCACCGGGCTATGCACCCGCACTGGAGACACCGTGCGCACCACAGCATAACACGGTCTCTCTAGCCCCCCGGTAAGCACAGGGAGTTTGCACAGGTCTCCTACCTGGCGTAGCCATACTCCCTGTGAGCCCCCCCCCCCCCCAATACATTTTTGGGGCTGACTCTCAGGCTTCCATCCACTTTGCTGTGCTGCCTCCTCATACCAGCGCCTCTCCGCTTTCGCCGCCTCCAGTTCTTCTTTGGGGCAGCGATATTCTCCTGGCTGAGCCCAGGGTCCTCTTCCGTCTAATTCGTCCTCCCATGTCCATTCCTCCTCGCGCTGCTCCTGCTGCCGCTTCTCCTGCCGCACCTTGGGACCGCGACACTCCCCTGGCTTTGCCCAGGGTCCTCTCCCATCGAGGATTTCCTCCCAAGTCCAGAAGTTTTTATCGCGCTGCTCCTGCTGCTGCCCGTTACCACGCCGCTTGGTCCTGTTGTGGTGGGTGATTCTGTAACGGCTTTCTTTGGGTGAAGTAGAGTCGGACCAAAATGCGGAAACAATAAACGTAACGAAAACCGAAACAGCCTAATACTCGTGCACATAAACACAGAATACGGACACTAAGGACAATCACCCACAAACACACAGTGAAACCCAGGCTACCTAAATATGGTTCCCAATCAGAGACAATGACTAACACCTGCCTCTGATTGAGAACCATATCAGGCCAGACATAGAAATAGACAAACAAGACATCCAACATAGAATGCCCACCCAGCTCACGTCCTGACCAACACTAAAACAAGGAAAACACACACGAACGATGGTCAGAACGTGACAAACAAGCGGTTCTGCGAAATTGAATTTAATCAGAAGCCACTGCCAGATTTCTGGTTTGGGCTGCGCTCAGAGTATCCTGCCTTGGCAAATCTCGCTGTTAAGACACCGATGCCCTTTGCAACCACATACCTATGTGAGAGTGGATTCTCGGCCCTCACTAGCATGAACACTAAATACAGGCACAGACTGTGTGTGGAAAATGATTTAAGACTGAGATGCTCTCCAATACAACCCAACAGAGGCGTTGCAGAGTTATGTGCATCCTTTCAAGCACACCCTTCTCATTAAGTTATTCACAATTTTCGATGAACAAATAAGGTTTTATATGTAAGATGGTTAAATGAAGAGCAAAATTATAGATTATTATTATATTATTATTTGTGCCCTGGTCCTATAAGAGCTCTTTGTCACTTCCCATGAGCTGGGTTGTGACAAAAACTCACACTCATTCTTATGTTTAATAAATGTATCGTATAGTGTGTGTGTGGCAGGCTTACAATGATGGCAAAAGACAACATTTGAGAGTGTGCTGACCCTGGTGCTAGAGGGGTACGCAGCTGGAGGTTGAATGTTGTAAGGGGTATGGGACTATAACAAGTTTGGGAATCACTGCTCTATGGGATCGGTGTCCCTAAACCAGGACGGTTGTTGCTAATGTGACTAGAATGACGCTGTCATCAACAGCCACTTTCTGGGACATTGACATGTCTTATATGGGCAGAAAGCTTAAATTATTATTCATCTAGCTGCAGTGTCAAATTTACAGTAGCTATTACAGTGAAAAAATACCATGCTATTGTTTGACGAGAGGGCACAACAACAAAACACTTTTATCACGGCAACTGGTTTGATACATTCACCTCTGAAGGAAAATCATGTACTTACATAAAGTAATCTTGCGTTGATTTGTCATCCCGAGGGTCCCAGAGATAAAATGTAGCATTGTTTTGTTTGATCATATCCATTTTTATATTCAAATGTAGGAACTGGGTTCTACAGTTTGAACCCCTGCTGTCTCTTTTGTTTGAATTATCTTTTACCAGATCTAATATTTTATATTCTCCTACATTCATTTCACATTTCCACAAACTTCAAAGTGTTTCCTTTCAAATGGTATCAACAATATTCATATGTTTGCTTCAGGTCCTGAGCTACAGGCAGTTAGATTTGGGTATGTCATTTTAAGCAGAAATTGAAAAAAATGTTGAGATCCTTTTCACAACCGTAAATACTTCAAGACAAGGCAGAAAGCGCACACATTTTCTTGAGGAAATGTACTTTTCTAGTTTCCCACAACTCCCTGCATTGTGCCACGGAATGTCACCTGAGACACTGGATATAATGACGAGATGTTTATGTCTCTGCCCTGACAGTGTATTTGTTGTCCACATAGTGGAACAGTGGGCTATCAAGCTCTCTTTGGATTGGTGGATACATCTCGTTATTTGAATACTTTTTTGAATATTTTGATATCAAACGCCTGTATTCAGTGAAGTGTGAGATGCTATGCTAGCCTCATGAATATGCATGGTCCGTCTCAAATTTAAACAGGGACAACTGATATATATGATATATATACGTTTTAATGGCTGGGATGTCACGTGCTTCACACTTATATGAGTACATTCGTAACAACCTAGGCATTACGAAACTTCTATTAGATCAAATGAGCTTCACGTCTCAAATAGCAATTCATTTTTATCTTGACTAAATTCGACACTCATTGCCCCCATTGAAAAAAAACTCCTCACTTGCTTAATAATTAATGATCTGCTCAACATGGACAGATTTTGGGCAGAGTAAGCCCTCTTGCTTCGCCTTTTCCTCTCTGATGCCACCCTAAAGCTTATGATCAGTCCTCAAATCAGATCCTGTGACCTTAACCTGCTAAGATGAGCTTAATGAAAAGGCTTGAATAGGCACACTCTGAGACTGAGATACTTTGTGATTGTGAAAGCCAACTGGATATTAGCATGATAAGGACTAGTAATCTTCCATCTTTAGAGACTTATTGTTTCATGCTGTATAATGCAGCATTCCTATCCCTACGGTCTTAGAAGAAAGGGTTCCAAAGGGGTTCTTTGGCTTTTTGGGTTCTCTCTGTGGAAAGGGTATCTACATGGAACCCAAAAGAGTTCTACCTAGAACCAAAAGGGTTCTGCCTAGAACCAAAAAGGGTTATTCAAAGGGGACAGCCAAAGAACCCTTTTAGGTTATAGACAGAATCTTTTTTTCTAATAGTGTATCATACAATTCTGTATAAAGCTGGTCCTGGGTTTAATATGTAATATTATCCCTTGCTGCGGTCTCTGCCTATGAGATAAGGGAACTCTGAGCCTCTACTTGGCCGCTGATAATTGGTTTTATGATGTGGTCACATGGATGTCACACAGTGTGTGGGCACAAAATGAGTCACCATAGCTGGAAAGGAGACAACTGTAATCATAAAAGAGAATTAGCTACACAGAGAGAAGGTTGAGGTGAGAGTGATGATGATAGACAACTGACAAAGACAAAGATGTTGTTTCTGTGCATCATGTCAGGTAAAAGGCTCCCGGGACTAGTTTATAATTATGATAGTCAAGTGGTCTCTTGATAATGTAAATGTGTAATTCAAAGGAAAAAGGAATATATCATTTATTTTTTAAATCATCGCTCTCAGCGGTGCCATTTCATTGAGATGCTTTGAATGATGAATACACAGATATGAGCAAGTATTCCAGACACGTAAGTCATTGAGGCAGTGAGTGACTGCAGCCCCCCTGCCCCCCTTGTCTCAGTGACATCACACCTTAAAAAAACAAATATATGTGCTTAACTGCCTCTGACATTGACACACCATTGACACACCATAACTCACACATGCTATTTTAGTATGGCTGTTGGCAAGTAGCATGCTTCTGCAGCCTCCCTGCCTTCTCCAGTTTGGTCATTTGTTTGCTTTCCCTGTTAGGTTGTTTACTTGTCATTTGGACATCTGTCAAGATGGTTTGTTTGCTAACCTGTGGTGTCATTAGGTGCCCCCCTTGCCAAATGTACTAAGATAGATAGGGTTATCTGAGGTGTGGCTGGTGGACAGATTCACTTTGGCTGCTTTTCATCTGTTAGGCCTGGTAGGACAACTAACAGAGCATATATTCTCAGACAAAATTATACAGTTAGGGTACAGTATTGTTTCCTGGGGTACAAAAATATCAAAATAGACAAAGGTACACATACAAACTCAAATGGTACTGTTTGGAACCTTTTAGGATTTATTTTTTTTACAAAATATTTTGAATATAAAAGGTACAATCATTGTAGGTGTGGCTTAGTGAGGGCTTGGCTTTCAGTTAGTTCATTTAGGCTAACTGTGAGTGGAAGTGTTATACCAGTTGGTTGTCTATGGTTATGTTAATTACAGTTTGTCCACTGTCAGTTCTTTAGTCTTTATAAAGGCTTACATACAAATAAAAATAAAGAGTTAATTAATATTCTAGCAACCTTAACCCAACAGTGAGCAACATTGTCTACAAGTACATATCTCTTGGCGTAATGGTTATGGTGTTGGCTTGACAGTTGCTGGACCTAGCTTCTAGTCCTGGTCAGGGCTACCCCCCAATTTTGCTACATTGGTAAAGAGAAGAGGTACATTTTGAAAGAGAAAGACATAATTATGGAGAGAATGGTGATAAGAAAAACCAGAGAGAGAAAGTCTATGGTAAAGTGTACAATCCCGTCTAAATTTGTGTAATGTTCGATGCATTCATTTTCTTGTTAATCCTTATTAATATACACTGATATGACGGCATTGCCCTTTGAGAGTTTCCAATGGCCAATATCCTGTTCTGAAAGCTTAGTGTGATCAATGGATGCTCTCCCTGTCGATCGATGCTGCATCATTTTATGTTATCCTCTGCCCTGACTAATTAAGTCCATTGGCTTATATCCCCCCTTTCTCTCCCAATTCACCCATCATCAACCAGCATGGTAATCAAACAACCCTGTACACAACATCATCAGAGCCACAAATCACATCAACTCATCTTTAAACAGTGACAACAGCCATAAAGTCAGATTTGTGCATTTTTATGAAACAGCCAAGTGCAATTTGTGAGATTTGTGAGGTTTGGAAAATGTTAACAAAGGCCAGTCTCTGAACGCAATGCAACATTACATCACTAGAAATGGTTCACGCAATAATAATACCAACACAAACTCTTGAACTGGCAAACTCTTGAACTCTCAAACTCTACAAATCTTGAAGGCTTTTCACTGCTCTGTGCAACCTTTTATTACACAGTGACCGTCAATTTTGGACCAAGACAAAAAACTCTATCATCAAACTATCATGCATGTGGAATAATCACGATCATAACACAGTCAACTACAGAAGCTAGGTCAGAGGCCTTATGTGTTAACTTACCAACAGGTAGAGACATTCACTCTACTGAGAGTACATGCACATATTCATGTTGTGGTAGATATCTTATTATTTCAATTTGTATTGGCAGATCACAACTGAAAGGTGTATACACCACCATCTACTGTACTGGAGGCCTGTCAATTTCCCTTATCTAGCCCTTATCTGGAGTGTGAATTCATTACACTTTGTGAAACAAAAAGGGAAGGGGAAAAGGGAAGAAAAATTGCCCTACCAACTATACCTACACCCATTAAAACCTTACCACTATTCCACTACTTGGCCCTATCTTATCCAGTATCGTTCAACACACCTTGTAACTCTTCTGCAATAACATCTCGTACACCCAAGTACTTCTTTGCAGCTGCCACCACAACATCTATTTTCAGTGATTTACATCCTATGCCTGCTATACAGTTGATAATAACCAAGGTTTGAATACTAAGTAACCAACCTTACTGAAGCACATGTTATTCCTATCACTCTCTTTTGGCCTTGGCCTACTCACAGGGAGCCTCTTAGGATTCCTCACCCTTGACCTATCTTCCTCTACTACTCTCTTCACTGCCACAGCATACAACACCTTCTGTACTACTCTGATCCTTGGAACCTCAACCTGCCTTTCTCTCACGAACACTTCTGATCTCCAGCACAATGGGTACCCCTACAGTTAACATACACAACGTTTCCACCAATATTACACATTCCTTTCTCTCATGCCCTCCTGCACACTTCTCACATCTAGGAATCTCTCTCCTACTCACTGCTGCAACATGACCATAAGCTTGGCACCTAAAACACCATAATGGGTTCGGGACCAAAGCTCTCCCGGGATTACTGACACAATTTGACTTTGTCGGGTAAAGACTCTGCATCAATACGTCAAGCTCTATGGCACTCCCATCAGTTTCACGTTCTGACCTACTGAAGTACGGTTTTTCATTTCTGTACTTGACACCCAACATCTTCTCTTTCCCTAGGGTTTTTATTTTCCCCTCCATCTTCCTCTTGTCAGTTTCAGCTTCCGAGATGCTGTAACACAATTTTAAATTATTGTACTCTCGCAACCTCCTATCTTGTCCCATGGTTTTTTCCCTTTGTTTCTTCAACTTTTCTGCTTTCTTCCTCATGTTTTATTCTGTTCCGAGCTACTGAAATACAGTTTTCCATTTTTGTACTTGATGTCTATCAACCTCCCGTCCTTAACCTCCATATTCTAAACCCCCAGGACTCAACTTTTTCTGTCACCCACACACGTCATTGCCAATGCCGAGAGAACTCAAGGTGACATGCTACTATCGCTTTTACAGTGCCTTGCGAAAGTATTCGGCCCCCTTGAACTTTGCGACCTTTTGCCACATTTCAGGCTTCAAACATAACGATATAAAACTGTATTTTTTTGTGAAGAATCAACAACAAGTGGGACACAATCATGAAGTGGAACGACATTTATTGGATATTTCAAACTTTTTTAATAAATCAAAAACTGAAAAATTGGGCGTGCAAAATTATTCAGCCCCCTTAAGTTAATACTTTGTAGCGCCACCTTTTGCTGCGATTACAGCTGTAAGTCACTTGGGGTATGTCTCTATCAGTTTTGCACATCGAGAGACTGACATTTTTCCCATTCCTCCTTGCAAAACAGCTCGAGCTCAGTGAGGTTGGATGGAGAGTATTTGTGAACAGCAGTTTTCAGTCCTTTCCACAGATTCTCGATTGGATTCAGGTCTGGACTTTGACTTGGCCATTCTAACACCTGGATATGTTTATTTTTGAACCATTCCATTGTAGATTTTGCTTTAAGTTTTGGATCATTGTCTTGTTGGAAGACAAATCTCCGTCCCAGTCTCAGGTCTTTTGCAGACTCCATCAGGTTTTCTTCCAGAATGGTCCTGTATTTGGCTCTATCCATCTTCCCATCAATTTTAACCATCTTCCCTGTCCCTGCTGAAGAAAAGCAGGCCCAAACCATGATGCTGCCACCACCATGTTTGACAGTGGGGATGGTGTGTTCAGCTGTGTTGCTTTTACGCCAAACATACGGTTTTGCATTGTTGCCAAAAAGTTCAATTTTGGTTTCATCTGACCAGAGCACCTTCTTCCACATGTTTGGTGTGTCTCCCAGGTGGCTTGTAGCAAACTTTAAACAACACTTTTTATGGATATCTTTAAGAAATGGCTTTCTTCTTGCCACTCTTCCATAAAGGCCAGATTTGTGCAATATACGACTGATTGTTGTCCTATGGACAGAGTCTCCCACCTCAGCTGTAGATCTCTGCAGTTCATCCAGAGTGATCATGGGCCTCTTGGCTGCATCTCTGATCAGTCTTCTCCTTGTATGAGCTGAAAGTTTAGAGGGACGGCCAGGTCTTGGTAGATTTGCAGTGGTCTGATACTCCTTCCATTTCAATATTATCGCTTGCACAGTGCTCCTTGGGATGTTTAAAGCTTGGGAAATCTTTTTTGTATCCAAATCCGGCTTTAAACTTCTTCACAACAGTATCTCGGACCTGCCTGGTGTGTTCCTTGTTCTTCATGATGCTCTCTGCGCTTTTAACGGACCTCTGAGACTATCACAGTGCAGGTGCATTTATACGGAGACTTGATTACACACAGGTGGATTGTATTTATCATCATTAGTCATTTAGGTCAACATTGGATCATTCAGAGATCCTCACTGAACTTCTGGAGAGAGTTTGCTGCACTGAAAGGCGATCAGACAATTTAATGCGCATCCCGCTACCAACTATGCGGGATGTTAACAGGATTCCCCCAAAAAACTGAATTACCAAAAAACTACCAAAAAATACATAAATCAAATAAATCTAAATAACTTTTCTGTTAAAAAACAAAACAGGGGGATCACGTGACCCTTGAACGAGTTGGCCGCATGAACGAAGAGCTCCGCACAAGTAGTTTCCAATTCATAATCTTTCCTCCACTTCAAGTTTAAACTACTTTAGCTTTAGTAAAAAAGTAATGGCGGCTACAAAAGGCGGCTACAAAAGGCGACATTACAGGCGACATTTTTACCCGGACTCGAGCATTAGCGACAGAAAAAGCCTCCAAGAAGCAGCTAGCTTCAGAAAAAGCTAGCGCCATTAGCCAGGAGCAAGAGGACCCGTTCCCTCCCGAGGCCCAACGAATGCCAACCTCGCACTCTGTCGAAGACATCCTTTCTGAGTTGAGATCCCAACGTACAAAACTCAACATTAAATTAGATGTCATTAACTCTCAGCTCAGTGCGATAGGGGGCAAGGTGACAATCCTGGAAAAAGCTTTGCCTGACATCAACAACAAGATAACCATAAACGCGGGGCGCCTGGACGAGGCAGAGGGGCGAATCCTATCCATGGAAAACTTATTGACAGATGCCAAGGAAACAATAGCATATGCTAAAAAGAAAATAGATTATCTGGAAGAGAAAACTGAGGACCTGGAAAACAGGGGGCGAAGGAATAATTGTGTTCTATTAAATCTGGAGGAAAAAGAAGAGGGAAACATGCCACTAATCCGCTACCTGCAAGACAAACTTCCGGAGTGTCTCCACCTGTCCACCGACAGGCCCATAGAGCTCACCGAGCACTGAGGCCCCCCGGCAGCCAGACAACCACCGTGCCCAATCACCATAGGTTTCCTGAGATTCACCGACAAGGAACGAGTCCTGCAAGCGGGGAAAATCAACACCATCACAGTGGGAAACGCCAAACTCACTTTACACCAGGACCTGTCAGCTGGAATACGCCGCAAACACCGAGAGTTTGACGAGGTGCAGAAATACTCCATTGACTGATGCATCTTCAGGGGATTCAAATACCCAAACCAGCTGAGGATTGTTCACCAAGGAGCCCTGAGACACTTCAAAACTCCCGAAGAGGCAAAACATTTTTTGAAAGACAATCCTGGTCAATGAGAAACGGACCAATGACTAAATACAATTAATGCTATTACTAAAGGAGATAAGACAACATATAGCCAATATCCAAAGACCCACCCGCCCGCTAAATGTCATTATAGCCGTCTAATCTATATTTATTTTCCTTTAGCTGAGAGGGATAGGCTCTATAGCCTAACCTAGGCCTACTAACGTTTCAGCCTACTTTTATTTCCCTTTTCTTTTGTTGCTATTATTACTTGTGGTTCCCTATGTCCCTTGGGGGAGGTATATGTAGGCTGGGCTATTGATTTTATTTTCTCCCATTTTAATGTGGTCTGGATGGGGGCTACGTTGTCATTTACTCAATGCGGGGCGGAGAGGATGAGGCATTTGTTCAGAGATTGTTATTTTATGTACACCATTTATTTTCCTTTTATGTGAACGCAGCTGTAACTATTATCCACTTTTATCCAGAAATTACTTGCACTAAAGTTCGATTACTGTTTGATGACGATGACTAGTACCTTAAATCTATTGACATGGAACCGCCATGGTCTAGGTCATGCAATAAAACGATAAAAATATACTATGTGCTCAAAAAAAGGAAAAAGCGGACATCGCGCTATTACAAGAGACACACCTCTGTGATGCCGAACATGCCAAACTCCGCAGAGCTTGGGTGGGAAAGGTGTATTTCTCATCTTTCAAATCAAACAGTAGAGGTACAGCCATACTTATCCATAAGAATGTTCCATTCATAATTGACAAAAACATATCTGATCCGGAGGGGAGATCTATCTTAAACATATACGCCCCTAATACAGATACTCCTGCTTTCATGTGAAAAATGATAACCCTGTTCAATGAGCATTGTGTTTCCTTTGGCGTGGTGGCCGGAGATTTTAACCCAACCCTAGACAAATCATCTCAATTCCCCACCACAAATCCTAGATCTGCAAAGATGTGTAACTCTCTTACTAAAGAGATGGGACTGATAGATATCTGGAGAGAGACTAATAGCTCATCTATGGACTATACATACTACTCTAATGTCCATAACACCTACTCCCGTATAGATTACATTTTTATCCCAAAGAGTTTCATAAATTCAGCCACGTCTACAATCGGACCCATAGCACTTTCAGATCACGCCTTTGGTCCACCTCCGCTTTGACCTGCAAAAACATCCCGAGGTCAAAGAGCTGGAAATTCAACACCTCCATGTTATCAAACGAAGCGTTCCATACATTGGTAACTACATGGATAGACAACTACACACAAGACAACAAAGATTCTCCTGTTTCTCCGGACACAAAGTGGGATGCTGCTAAAGCCACACTAAGAGGTAATCTAATTGCATATGCTTCCTCTAAGAAAAAAGCAATGGAAGCACACAGGCTAGATCTTGAGAGGAAGCTGGAATTCTGTGAAAAAAGTACATAAACAATCCCCAGACAGCACCTCCTGGAGTCAACTTAAAGCAGCCAAAGCCAAACTGAATTTGGACTACACTCGGGAGATAAAAACAAAACGTTTTCTTTACTAAACAGAAACCATGAGTATAGCAATAGGCCGAGTAGATTGCTTGCTTACCAATTTAAAAAAGAGCAGTCAGAGCGTACAATCATAGCTATCTGAACAGCAGAGGACGAGGTCACATATGACCCAAAAAAGATCCATTTAACTTTTCATGATTTTTACTGCAAACTATATACCTCTGAGAGAGAACACACAAAGGCAGAACTCCACTCCTTCCTAGAGGGAATCTTGCTACCTAAACTATCAGAGACCGACCAAGAAGATCTCCACTCCCCCTTCACTCCTGAAGAGATCCTGGAGGAAATTACCTCCATGCCACCTAATAAGTCCCCAGGCCCAGATGGATTCCCCAGAGAGTTCTACAAAGCTTTTTGGCCCCAGCTCAGCCCTATCTTCATGCCAATGCTGGAGGATTTTTGCAAAAACGGAGTTCTCCCAGACTCAATGCACACAGCTCGCATTACAGTGTTGCTCAAAAAAGACAAGGACCCTTTATCCTGCTCTACAAAATAATTACCAAATTGCTCGCCAAAAGACTAAACACTCTTCTTCCCAAAATAATAAAAGCGGAGCAAACTGGATTTATTAGAGACAGATACTCTTCTGATAACATTCGCCGTCTTTTTGATATTATTGATAAAGTAAACGCACAGAAGTCCCCTGTCCTGCTGGCTTCACTGGATGCTGAGAAGGTGTTCCACACCCCTGTCCTGCTGGCTTCACTGGATGCTGAGAAGGTGTTCCACACCCCTGTCCTGCTGGCTTCACTGGATGCTGAGAAGGTGTTCCACACCGCTGTCCTGCTGGCTTCACTGGATGCTGAGAAGGAGTTCCACACCCCTGTCCTGCTGGCTTCACTGGATGCTGAGAAGGTGTTTGACAGGATGGAGTGGAGTTTTCTGTTTTCAGTCTTAGAAAAGTTCAATATGGGCCCAAACTTTATTAAATGGATCAAATCACTATACTCTCATCCAAATGCCATGGTGACTACTAACGGACTGAACTCTGACAGATTCCCTCTTGAACGGGGCACAAGACAAAGGTGCTCGCTGTCCCACCTGCTCTACTCTGGCAGAGTTGATAAGGAGCAATCCAAGTATTATGGGTGTTTCTGCAGGCGGCCTGCAGCACAAGAGTTCGCTTTACGCGGATGATGTATTGCCCTACATATCCAACCCTGAGAAATCCCTCCCATTTTAGACACAATTGCTCAGTATGGCAAGTTTTCAGATTATAAGATCAATTTTAACAAATCCACTGTCTGCCCTCTCAATATTACACTCACCAGCTCTATGAAGACACTATGTCCTTTCCAATGGAAGACACGGGGGTTTCAATACCTTGGGATCTTCATAACACCAGATCTGAATAGCCTTTTCAAGGAAAATTATCTTTCACTCCTGGATCGAATCAAGAACGATCTCCAAACCTGGATCTCCCTGCCAATTAGCTTAGTAGGAAGAATTAACGTCATCCGTATGAACCTCCCTAGACTGAACTATTTATTTCAGATGCTCCCATGCTATCTCTCAGTTTCCTTTTACAAAACAACTAACCAAAGCATCACCAAATTTATATGGGGCAATAAAAAACCTAGGATCAAGTTCTCCACTCTATTGAAACCTGAATCTAAGGGTGGTCTTGCCCTTCCCTCCCTTCAATTGTACTACTGGTCTGCCCAAATCTGCAACATGCTAACATGGATCACAAACAGACAAGAGTCAACGTGGATTCAGATAGAAGCCCAATCCTGTGGTTCATTGCCCCTAAGCTCAATTATATTAATGAATAACTTTAGTGAAGTGGGCAACATAGCCAAAACCTTTGTGATTTACAGCACCCTACTAGCGTGTATGGACTGTAAGAAATACCTGGGCATTTCCTCACAAATATGTTCTCCCTCACCTATAGTAGGCAACCCAGACTTGCCAAAAGCCCTTAGGGGATGCCAACTTTAATCTTTGGCATACTCTAGGAATCAGGACCTTTTCAGATCTATTTCATCAGAAAACCACTACACTGAAATCCTTTCAAGAGCTCTGCAGGGAAATTCAATGTGCCAAGATCCCCATTTTTTAAAAATATCTTCAAATTAGACATGTCATTTCCTCATTTACTTCCAAGAGAAGGTTTAGAACTCAGTTGAATGAAGTTGAAACCCTTCTTGTCACAGCACAATTAAAGGCAAAATATCTTATATCTATAGACTCCTTTCTGAGAAAGGAGGCTCCTTCTTTACTCCTTTGAAAATAATCTGGGAAAAGGACCTACGTCTGACTATCAGTGATGAGTTATGGGCGGAGGTTTGCGACAGGGTATATTGCTCCTCTACTAATGAAAAAATGAAAGAATCTAATTACACATTTTTGTACAAATGTTATTACACTCCTTTGAGGCTCCATAGAATGAAAACAGACATGTCTCCTAACTGTGAAAGATGTACCTCTGAAAGTGGAACCTATATGCATGTATTTTGGAGCTGTAGAGAGATTGTCAGATTCTGGCAATCTATACATACTGCTGCACAGAAAATACTAGATGTACAGTTTGATATGACCCCATGTATCTATCTTCTTAATGCCCAGCAGAACTTTGTTCTTGATCCTGACAGAGAAAATTTGCTTATGACTATTACATACTTTGCTATACCGCTCCTACATTTAAAATGTGGATTGACCAGATTGTTGACTTTCTCCCTCTTGAAAAGCTCACTTATGACCTCCACAAGAGACATCCCAAGTTTGATAGACTCAGGTCTCCACTACTCAACTATATTTCAAATTGGACAGAGTGAATGGTGGTGATTAGGGAAATGAGCAGATACATGTTGTGTAAGGTGCTGTAAAATCTAAAAACGAATTATTTGCTCGTCGTCTCAGCTAAGGCTAGAAATAGCTAATAAGAACCTTGATAGTGCTGCTTATTTTTTAATTGTTCTTTGTGTATGTATGTGTATGTACATGTATGTAGGATATGTGTGTGTGTGTGTGTATACATATGTTATTATTATATATATATATATATATATATATATATATATATATATACACACACACACACACATATATATATATATATATACATAACTATTATTTATTATTATTATTTTTATTAAATGTATTATAATTTTTTTAAGCCTGTCACATCTGTGAATGTGGAATGTGTTTTGTTGGTTAATTGAAAAACAAGAAAACTTAATAAAACTTTAAATTGTCTTTTAATAGCCTCAGCATAGGAGATTCGATTGACCGCTCTAACTTTTGCCACCTCAATCTCCTTCACTCTTATAGGAATTTAGGATCATGATCCCCACCACAATTGCAACACCATCGTCCTTCTACACACCGTTCTTCAGTATTCTTTGTTTGTCTGCACACACATGAAACATGGCCAAATCCTTTACAATTCTTACACTGGAGTGGTTTGGGGATGAAAGCTCATTGTCACATCTGCTCCCACTATGCCCTCTGGTGTCCATCCGGTGTTGTCATAACCTTCAGTTCTCCCCCTGTATAGTCTCTCGCTCTCTCTCTGTGATTGTGTGGTTGGAGACAGGTGTTCTGGAGTCAGAGCAAATCTCTACCAGCTGCATATCATCCCATAATCAAGACCTCTACTTAAACTCATTCCTGCCATCTCCATGCTGCCCGATCGTAATCTCTGATCAGTTAGTAAGGATTCTACCCTTTTGGCTTAGCTATAGATCCTGGTTGCACTACAGTTCTTGTTCCCTGTCTTACCTTATTTTGTCCTCTCCTTGCAGTACTGCTCTGTCTCCCACTCCTGTTCTACATTTCACCACCAACCACCTTGCTCTGGATATTATTCACCACCATCACCTTGGATTCCCCTCAGGACCTGTTTCCCTGTTCCATGCTGCCAACTCCAACCTCACTCCTACACTCCTGGTTATTGACACTCATCTGAGCTGTCCCAGTTCTGCACTCCCCATTGGC
Organism: Oncorhynchus mykiss; assembly: GCF_057628025.1. Classification (NCBI taxonomy): domain Eukaryota; kingdom Metazoa; phylum Chordata; class Actinopteri; order Salmoniformes; family Salmonidae; genus Oncorhynchus; species Oncorhynchus mykiss. The sequence continues at coordinate 26,994,347 of NC_143027.1, forward strand.
TGTGTTCAATAAACATTTTGTACATTCATCCCGGTTTCCTCTGCTGAGTTGACTCTTGGGTTCCCCCCCTTCGCTAATCGTAACACTCATACGCTGTATCTTACATAACCAAGCATCACATGCGTAGGTATTTGCTCTTAATCAAAAAACAACATGACAGACTTTCTTCTTTAACTCCATTCATCCAGGGGGTCAGACGTCGGGAAACAATCACACAAGTAATTTTCTTCAGGTATTCAACCTGAACATCTGTCATCACCCCTGGGTGTTCTACTCCGAAGTTCAAAACACAAAACTTCTGTTGTCCGAATTCTTTAGAGGCCCACTGCAATCTTCCTCTGCTCTATAGAAATACAATGAATCAAAATAAGACCACTCCTGGTCACTCAGACTCCACTTTTCCAAGCACATACTCAACCATTTTTGACACCTCAAACGGGTTTCCCACATATGCATCCTTACTCAACAAACACATCACGAAGAGAAGTGATTCATTATCACTCACACATGTATCCTCCACTCCAATTTAAACAATTTCAGTTTTCGATACTACTGTTGTCCATTCAGAACATTAATCTTCACCGAATTTGTTCGACGCGCTGCTTGATTCGAACTCAGCATCCACTTTCGCCATCTTCCAACCATCCTGTCCTCAGTCGCTCCTGAGTAGATTCAGTTCATGTTGCAGGCATTGCAACACTAACTAGTTGCCTTTGAACGCCGCTCCCTAGTACCTCAACAAGCACTAGTTTCTAGCTCCAACAGTGCAGTTTACCAAACAATACAAAACAATACACACAAATCCCCAAAAAATCTGAACGAGCAATGTCAGAGTCTGGAAAATAAGTATATATACAATATTAATTCATTAAATAACACTTTCTATAGACTTGTATGTCACTATTATTACACTTTATGACTAATGTCCTCTATCTGCAGTCCCCCGCACTGTCATGTTGATCCACACACCATCTGAGTCACATATCCTGTTTGTTGAGTTCAGATGGGCCACCATGACCCTGATTCTAATGCTCAATGAAGACACGAAGGAGTTTCTCATTATGGTATTGGACACAATAATATAATACATTTTTACAAACTCAAATGTGTCAAGTGATGGTGAATTGACACTTTGAATATGAGTTGACTGCAAAGACTACAGAGAATAGCAATACTGTGTACATGACATTATACATTATGCAAAATACACAGGAGGCTGCTGAGGAGATTACAGCTCATAATAATGTCTGGAATGAAGTAAATGGAAGGGTATCAAACACATAGAAACTATGTGTTTGATGAGTTTGATACGATTCCATTCATTCAATTCCAGCCATTACGATGAGCCCGTCCTACTCAAATTAAGGTGCCACCAACCTCCTGTGGAAAATCACATCCTGGGGTTTACACACCAGCCTTCCAGCTCAAACACAGCTGACAAGTAGTTAACAGGCTGCATGTGATTGTGACTTTGGTACTGTTAGCAGTAACAGAAGAAACCCCCACAATCTTCCATTACATACCCAGTAGAAAAATGTAATATAGATCAAGTATGTGGTACATCAATATTTCCACAAATCTTTATCACTCTAAATTGTAATTGTTGTAGATTTGTAATGTTGTATGTTTGAGGCTCAATACAATTTGTAACATTGTGTAACAACGTGGTAATTATTAATCTCATCAATAACACTTGCCACAAACAGCGGTTTTCATACAAAAGCAAAACATACACTGAGTGTACAAACATTAAGGACACCTGCTCTTTACATGACATAAACTGAACAGGTGAATCCAGGTAAAAGCTATGATCCCTTACTGATGTCACTTGTTAAATCCACTTCAATCAGTGTAGATGAAGGGGAGGAGACTGGTTAAAGAAGGATTTTTTAAGCCTTGAGACAATTGTATGCCAATCAGAGGGTGAATGGGAAAGACAAAATATTTAAGTGCCTTTGAAGGGGGTATGGTAGTAATGCCAGGCGCACCGGTTTGTGTCAAGAACTGCAACGCTGCTGGGTTTTTCACGCTCAAGAGTTTCCTGTGTATATCTGGAATGGTCCACCACCCAAAGGATAATCTTAATGTTTTGTACACTCAGTGTATATTTGTATTTTTATGCTCAATTTCCCAGCACAATGCATACAAATATAATAAATATGTTGTTGTTATTGTTGACTATTATAACCTACATTTGCTATAGATAGTACAACGTTAAAATGATCCTAAGCCAATAGGACTGTATGATGTGTCAGTTATCGTGAGAACTTTTGTCCCACAAGAAGACAGAGAGAGAACGCTGCCCCTGAATGAGGCACAGCCGTCTCTGGTCTATTTTACCATTACCTTATGGGATACAATTATTTCCTTATGGAGTTATCAAGAGTTGTAATTCTAATTTGATTTGTTATTCTAATTTGTTTATTTTTTATTTAACAGGCAGCGTTGTTGTTTTATTGGGATGCATTGAATCACAATGTGAGTCATGTGTCCAAAGGGGGAATTGCCAGTCCCCTGGGACACTTTGGTAAATATTGTGGCAGACCAGGGGGTTTGGTCAAGACGTTAACACATATCAGACACGGACAGAGTTGGATTAGCTCGGTATCAAGGGTGTTTATTTAAAGTAAATAACAAACAAAAAGAAAAGGTCTCCTCCAGGAGGCGTTCCTCTGGCATACCGTCTTCTGGGTTCCGGGGTCTTGCTGTATCATGGGGGGAACAAAATTGAGCTCCCTCCGTTATCTCTGGGACTGAGCATGACTACACAGGAGTAACCTCTATTCACCCAGTCCCCTCTCCCATGTGTTGCCCTTCTGGCAGCTTTATGGATCTCGTCCAGCTGGTGAGCAATCAGCCCCTTGATTACTCACCAACCACAATCAGCTCCAAATAGTCTTATGTACACAATGGGGTGCTCCTGGGAAGTGGACTAGGGATGGCCCCTAGTCCCGTATTGCATTCGTCTGTCTGGACCAACAATGGCACGTGGAAATCAGGCGATACGAGAATCGGATGGGAGCACAGCGCTTCCTTCAGGCGCCTGAACACTGCTTCGGTCTCGCCTGTCCATTTCATTGTTTTCGGGAGGCGGGCCCTGGTTAGATCGGTAAGGGGGAGGCTATAGCCGCAAAGTTGGGGATAAAGCGGCTGTAGTATCCTGCCAGTCCCAGGAAGGACTTAATGTGTGTTTTGGTGCGTGGAATGGGCCAGTCACGTACCGTGTGGACCTTCCTCTTCCGGGGGTTGACGTTCTGTCCGATCAAATACCCCAGGTACTCCACCTCCTCAAACACTAGTTTGCATTTCTTGGGGTTCGCTGTCAACCCGGCTTGCCTGAACGTGTCCAGCACTGTCTGGAGGCGCGTCAGGTGCTCTTCCCAACCTTGGCTGTGGATGATGATATCATCCAAATAGGCCGCTGTGTACTGTTGGTGGGGTCGAAGTACTTTGTCCATCAGGCGCTGGAACATGGGTGGGGCTTCGTGGAGACCGAATGGGAGCACCTGGTACTGATATAATCCGTCCGGTGTCGACAATGCCCTCTTCTCCCGGGAGCAGGCTGCCAATGGTACCTGTCAATATCCTTTGGCAAGATCGAGGGTGCTGATGTACCGGGCCTTTCCCAATCGGTCGATGAGCTTGTCCACCCTCGGCATGGGGTAGGCATCGAACACGCTGATGTCGTTCACACCCAGGAAATCATTACAGTAGCGCGGTCTACCATCTGGTTTGGGCACCCAACACGATGGGGCTGCACCATGTGCTGTGGGACTCTTCAAATACCCCCATCCTCAGCATAGCCTCCACTTCCTGCTTCACGGCCTTCCTTCGTGCCTCGGGAATCCGATTTGGCCTCTTTTGTACCGTTTCCCCGGGCTGGGTGTGGATGTGTGACGTGGTGTTCAATGAGGGTCATGCAGCCCGGCTTCTCAGAGAAAACCGCCGTGTTCCGATTGATGAGCTCCTGGAGAGATTGCTTCTGGGCCGGGTCGAGGTCCTCATTGCTTGCGACCACCACTGGTACCTTTGGCGTCCTGGGTCCCAACCATAACACGGCCGAGGCTGTCCTCTCATGCCACTTCTTCAATAGGTTCACATGGTAAATCTGTTGGGGTTTCCGTCTTCCCAGCAGCCGTACGCGGTAATTGACGGGTCCCAGCTTCTCTATCACCTTGTACCTTGTTGCCAGGAACTTACTTTCTGCCTTGGGGATTAAGACCAACACCTTGTCTTGGACTTGGGCGCGTTGGGCCTTCTCCATATGTTCCCTTACCACTGGCTATATGGCTGTCATCCGCTCCCTCATCGTCTCCACGTGTTCTACCACGCTGCATAAGGAGGGTCGGTTGGGCTTCCCACACCTCCTTGGCGAGGTCCAGTAGGCCGTGTGTTCTACTCCGGTAGAGGTGATCAAAAGGGGAAAACCCGGTGGATAACTGGGGCACTTCTCAGACCGAGAACATTAGGTGGGGTAGTAGCTGCTCCCAGTTCTTCACATCCTGCTTGATGACCTTCTGCAGCATTTGTTTAAGTGTTTAATTGAACTGCTCGATGAGCCTATCCGTCTGCGGGAGAAAGACGGAGGTCCAGATCTGCTTGATCTGTAGGAGAGCACACAAATCTTTCATTAGGCGGGACATAAACTCAGTACCTTGGTCTGTCAGGATCTCATTCGGGATGCCCACCCGGCTAAAGAGGTGGAACAGCCCCCAGGCAATTCCCTTGTATACCTCCGCCCACAGGGGAATGGCCTCGGGATACCGGGTGGCATAATCTACTATTATCAGGATGTACTGGTGTCCTCGTGCTGTTTTTACCATGGGGTCCCACGTAGTCCAAGGTGCATTCAAAGGGCACCCGATGATCGGTAGGGGGACCAGCGTGTTTCAGAAGTGTGCTCTTAGGGCAGTGATTTGACACTCCGGGCAGCTGTGACAATAGTTTTCCACGGCCCTCCTCATCCCAGGCCAGTAGAACCGGGCGGCGATCCATTCCTGGGTCTTCTCAATTCCTAGGTGCGCCCCCAACAGGTGGGTGTGGACCAGTTGAAGAACGGTTCCCATGTACCGTCGTGGCAGCAACAGTACCTCTCAAAGTTTCCCCTGTTGGCGCGACACCTGATACAAAAGGTTATTCTTGATTTGGAAATGGGGGTATTGCCAGTCACTCACCCTCAGAAGTAGCTGTCCATCCACCGCTATCACTTGGGCTGTGGCGGCTTTCAAGTTCGTATCGGCCGGCTCATTCCTTTTTCCTCAGCTCGTGCATCCACAGTGTCGTAACCAGTCTTGTCCCACGAGGAGGGGTACTGGCAACTCCGGTACGGCACCCACTATCATCTGGCTTCTCCCTTGTGGCGTTGCGATATTGGCCTGTACGTTTGGATAACGCTTTGTGTCACCGTGGACACAGGAATCTCCCTACCACGTTCGGTCCCTTGGGCCAGCAGGCTCGTGGCTACAAGTGTAACCACACTCCCTGAGTCTAATAGAACTTCCGTGTCGTGTCCGTCGACCTTCACCGGGACCATGGATGCTGTTGGTTCATGGTGCACCCAACAGGTGGTGACATAGTTCACTGCGTGGCTCACCTCGTCTCCAGGCTTGCTGATGGCATCGACTCCTCTCGAGCTGGGAAATCCAGGCAAGGTGCCCTAGGGCGTCACACTCAAACACCTCCTTTGGTCTCCATCTACCTGGGGTCGGTGGCGGCGGGTCGGCACTCCCTCATCTCTCCACGGGTCTGCAGCCCTTTGGCCCTGCCTACTGTCTGTTCAGGGTATACAGCGGAGGGGCTGTCCTTCCGTCCCCCCCCGACAGTCCCCAACTCTGCCCGGCTCCCCCTCAGCAGGGCCTCAGTGTTCTGATATGTCTTCACTGCTCCCAGCTCCTCGCTTGTCATGGGGTAGCGCCCGTAAGAAGTGATCCAGGACCACTTTGTCTAAGATGGAGAGGGTGGATACGTCAGTTAGGAGCCATTCCCTGGTGATGTGTAGTAGGTTGCTCATCTGGGCTCGTGGGGAGGCGTCGGCCACAAACCTCCAGTCGTGGAACAGTATGGCCCAATGGGCCAGGCTGTACACGTAGTGGCTGAGTATCTCCCATTTGAGACCGTCGTAGTTAGCTGACTTTTCATCGTTAAGGTCCCAATAGACCTTTTGGGCATTCCAGGAGAGGAACGGGGCCAGCAGACTTGCCCACTTTGGCCTTGGCCATCCTTTTTGTGGCACTGTCCGTTCAAACGTGCCGAGGTATGTTTCAATGCTGTTGTCTTCCATTAGCTTGATTAAAAACTGGTTTGGATGCGATTCAGTAGCCTTGTAGCTTCCTGATTTCCTCAACGAGGCGGACAGCCGTTGGTCCTCTAGCATTTGTTCCTGAACCGCCTGTTGTGCTTGTTGGGCCCGGACTAACTGAGCTATCAACTCATCCATGCTGATGCTACGTAAACTTCAACCCTGATCTGACCACATTATCAGAATGCCTGCATTTTCCACCACTTACGGCAGACAAGGGGGGTTTGGTCAAGATGTTTAAACCGATCAGACACGGACAGAGTTGGATTAGCTCGGTTTCAAGTGTGTTTATTTAAATAACAAATTAAAATAAAATAATAGGTCTCCTCCAGGAGACCTCCCCCGGGATACCGTCTTCTGGGCTCCGGGGTCTTGCTGTATCCTGGGGGGAACAAAACTGAGCTCCCTCCATTTACTCTGGAACTGAGCACGACTATACGGGAGTAACCTCTCCTTCCCTAATCCCCTCTTCCCCTTTTGGTAGCTTTATGGGACTCATCCAGCTGGTGAGCAATCAGCCCTTTGATTATTCACCAACCACAATCAGCCCCGGGTGGTAGTTAGCCTAGTGTTTAGAGCGTTGGGCCAGTAACCGTAATCCCTGAGCTGACAAGGTAAAAACCTGTCGTTCTGAGCAAGGCTGTTAGCCCATTGCTCCCCGGTCACCGGGGATGTCAATTAAGGCAGCCCCCTGCAGCTCTCTGATTCAGAGCGGTTGGGTTAAATGCAGAAGACGCATTTCAGTTGAATATATTGGACAACTGAATTAGTCCTGGCAGGAGAGCCTGTTGAGACCTGGAATGTCCAGCAGAGGGAGCCATTGCCTCGTGATGTAGACTCCATCTGTCACCAGGCCTTGATGAGTCTCCCCCTGTTGGCTGCCCTGCTCTATGTCACAATATGCAAACTGATTTTCTTCACATGCCTGCCTGTAAAAGGAAAAAAATATGTTGGTAATGGTTGACAGTTACTCCAAATGGGTTGAAGTAAGTCAACTTAAAATCCAAATTTCAATCAGCTTAATATCTACATTTCTATCCATATTTAAATCTAAATAGTACAGTTTTGAGAATGACACAAATATTAATTTTCACAAAGTCTGCTGCCTCAGTTTGTATGATGGCAATTTGCATATACTCCAGAATGTTATGAAGAGTGATCTGATGAATTGCAATTAATTGCAAAGTCCCTCTTTGCCATGCAAATGAACTGAATCCCCAAAAAACATTTCCACTGCATTTCAACCCTGCCACAAAAGGACCAGCTGACATCATGTCAGTGATTCTCTCGTTAACACAGGTGTGAGTGTTGACGAGGACAAGGCTGGAGATCACTCTGTCATGCTGATTGAGTTTGAATAACAGACTGGAAGCTTCAAAAGGAGGGTGGTGCATGGAATCATTGTTCTTCCTCTGTCGGTTACCTGCAAGGAAACACGTGCCGTCATCATTGCTTTGCACAGAAAGGGCTTCACAGGCAAGGATATTGCTGCCAGTAAGATATTGCTCCCAAGAAAGTCCAGCAAGCGCCAGGACCGTCTCCTTAAGTTGATTCAGCTTCGGGATCGGGGCACCACCAGTACAGAGCTTGCTCAGGAATGGCAGCAGGCAGGTGTGAGTACATCTGCACGCACAGTGAGGCAAAGACTTTTGGAGGATGGTCTGGTGTCAAGAAGGGCAGCAAAGAAGCCACTTATCTCCAGGAAAAACATCAGGGACAGACTGATATTCTGCAAAAGGTACAGGGATTGGACTGCTGAGGACTGGGGTAAAGTCATTTTTTCTGATGAATCCCCTTTACGATTGTTTGGGGAATCCGCAAAAAAGCTTGTCCGGAGAAGACAAGGTGAGCGCTACCATCAGTCCTGTGTCATGCCAACAGTAAAGCATCCTGAGCACCCATTCATGTGTGGGGTTGCTTCTCAGCTAAGGGAGTGGGCTCACTCACAATATTGCCTAAAAACACAGCCATGAATAAAGAATGGCACCAACACATCCTCCGAGAGCAACTTCTCCCAACCATCAAGGAACAGTTTGGTGACGAACAATGTCTTTTCCAGCATGATGGAGCACCTTGCCATAAGGCAAAAGTGATAACTAAGTGGCTCGGGGGACAAAACCTCGATATTTTGGGTCCATGGCCAGGAAACTCCCCAGACCTTAATCCCATTGAGAACTTTGAGTCAATCCTCAAGACAAACAAAAACCCACAAATTCTGACAAACTCCAAGACTTGATTATGCAAGAATGGGCTGCCATCAGCCAGGATGTGTCCCAGAAGTTAATTGACAGCATGCCATGGCAGATTGCAGAGGTTTTATGAAGAAGAAGGGTCAACACTGCAAATATTGACTCTTTGCATCAACTTCATGTAATTGTCAATAAAAGCCTTTGACACTTATGAAATGCTTGTAATTATACTTCAGTATTCCATAGTAACATCTGACAAACATATCTAAGGACACTGAGGCAGCAGACTTTGTGAAAATTAATATTTGTGTCATTCTCAAACATTTTGGCCACGACTGTACTAATTTCAATCCATTTATTATCCATATTTCAATCAGCTTAATATGTCATACCTCACAATCACACAAATTTCACATCCACATTCAGTACTATTCCCAAACCCACTCGGTAATCTCTCTTATTATCCATGTGCAGCTTCAAAGAATCTCTTGTCGTTACTTGATATGCACCATATGTATCTCCTGTACATATACTGCTGGGGTGGCAGGTAGCCTAGTGGTTAGAGCGTTGGGCCAGTAACTGAAAGGTTGTTACATCGAATCCCTGAGCTGACAAGGTACAATCTGTTGTTCTGCCCTTGAACATAGCAGCTAACCCACAGTTCCTAGGCTGTCAATTTAAAGAAGAATTTGTTCCTAACTGAATGTATTCAAAAACACCTTCTGTTATTTGTAGTGGTTGCAGACCACGTGGACACTTCTTATAAATGCCTACAGACAGCTGTCAGTGGGGCTTTCCATGGTACCCTCTTCTCATAAAATAAGACTATGGGTACCTTTTTATGCATTACTCGCCTTGATTTAAAAAATATATATATTTTATTTTTATACAGTCATTTAAATTGACTTACTGAAATCAGTTGTGATCCCTCAATTGTTTGCAGATGATGTGTCTTCTCCTGGGCAGCTCACAGTAAGGGTCTGGTCTGGGGGGGTCTCATTGTCCCTCACGCTTCATAAAATGCGCCACCAGTTTTCCTCGCAGACCCCAATTGGAAAGCTCCACAGGCAGAATCAATCATCCAGTTCGTGACACCAAATTGTTGTGGAAATTTTTATACAGGGACACTCGAAGTCAATCTTAAATGAATCACTCTTTATTGTCAGAAAGCTGGAGAGGTCACAGTCAAACATAGATGCATAAAGTACCGGTCTGAAGTGAGCTCTAATGGGGTAGTCACATGAGTTCCCTTATATACTAACAAGTTATATTTGCATGATTTAGCTTATATTTATCATTCATAATTAAGGTTTGCTTCATTCATGTGACAGACCAATACCTCACGAGGCTTCTTTTCTCTAAGCTGAGACCTTGAAACTGAGATATCCTTTCTCTAAACAAGGCTCTGGGCGTACTGCCAAATTTTAGATATTGATAATGAGGATTCGGTCAATCAGTCACTTGCATTAACACAGAATTGGTTCACAGAAAAGCACAAACAGAACGTAGAAACGTGTTATTTGAAAAGCACAAACATAAACATTTCCATCACACCCATTACAGTGTTTTAGGTGTCAAGCTTATGGTCATGTTGCAGAAGTCTGCAGGAGGGAGATTCCTAGATATGAGAAGTGTGCAGGAGGGCATGAGAGAAAGGAATGTGTAATATTGGTGGAAACGTTGTGTATGTTAACTGTAGGGGTACCCATGGTGCTGGAGATCAGAAGTGTTCGTGAGAGAAAGGCAGGTTGAGGTTCCAAGGATCAGAGTAGTACAGAAGGTGTTGTATGCTGAGGCAGTGAAGAGAGTAGTAGAGGAAGATAGGTCAAGGGTGAGGAATCCTAAGAGGCTCCCTGTGAGTAGGCCGAGGCCAAAAGAGAGTGATAGGAATAACATGTGCTTCAGTAAGGTTGGTTACTTAGTGTTCAAACCTTGGTTATTATCAACTGTATAGCAGGCATAGGACATAAATCACTGAAAATATATGTTGTGGTGGCAGCTGCAAAGAAGTACTTGGGTGTACGAGATGTTATTGCAGAAGAGTTACAAGGTGTGTTGAACGATAATGTCCCGTCCTTCCCGGCTGCCAGCCTGGTATAGGATAAAATAGGGCCAAGTAGTAATGAGGTTTTAATGGGTATAGGCTTAGTTGGTAGGGCAATTTCTCATTCACTTTTCCCATCCTTTCTTCCCTCCCCTTTCTGTGTCACAAAATGTTATGAATTCACACTCCCAAAACAGTAGGCTGATACACAGCCCACACAATAGGTGGTGGCATGCACCTCTAACATATGTTTGCGTACCGCCATAATACCGTAGAAGAAGAAGCAGAGGAAGGACTGTATGGAAATAGAGAGGGCGTGACCTGAGGTTACAATTTCAGGTGAGAGCAACTGAAGGGAAGCAAAGGTTTTGTGCTGTTTCAGTCTGTCAGGACTCTTGGAAACAACTTTACCTTTGGAATATTGCTGAACAGAAAGGTAATTTGTATTAATTCATTGTTTGATTGTTGTCTTGAATACTGTCAAAATATTATAAATATGAGCTGATATAATCAAGAGTTACATTTTCAAATTCCTCACTCACTCAGCAACAGCCACTAAGTTGGAGAGGGGGATAATTAAGACTTACGTAAAATACAGTTGGTTATATTGTAGAGTATATGTCCTCTTGTAGTATTCCCCTAGTCTTGGACAGAATGGCCATATGCCATTCTGTCCAGAGTTATCTATCCCCCTCAGAAAGAGCGCCCCTCAGAAAGAGTGAGCATATTTTATCGTTGTAGTTTCAGTAGATGATAAAGACTACATATCTGTTAGCTGAGTAATGTTTCCTCCATAAAACTAGATCAAAATCACAATGAGGAAGTACACATTCAAACAATTCAGTTAATAATTGTAATCATATTTCTCTTGATGTGCCATACAGGTTTACCAATATGGTCACTATGCGAAAGTGCCTTACATGCTCAAGACTACAGTTGGCTGTGATGTTTGTGCTAACAGTTTATCTCAACACAGGTGAGTTGTCAAATAAATCAGGGTTTCCTAACCTAGTCTCCCCATGCTATCCATTATGTTGGGCCCTTCTGGCCCACACTGCACAAGACCACATTTTAGTTTAATTCATATCAAGGTTTTTCTGTCCAATTATCTTTGTCAGGGGATGTAAGATGTGCCTGTGCGACAGGCATTGACTGTACATTCCTACGCAACAGGTTTATTTCGCTCAATGTAAACAACAGTTGGGGTGGAGCCCAGACAGTGTCCCAGGTCATAACAACGTCAGTTTCTGCTGCATTCAATAGCCAGTGTCTGTCCTACATGTTGGATATATCAAATTTATCAGAAATGCATTTACACTTCTGTGAACTGCTAATGCAGTTTTTCCCCATTTAGAAGTTGTCATTTTAGTCTGTCCCTGCCTGAGGGACTCCACATTCTTTGTAAGTGTCAATCCTGAATGTGTGTTTTTCTCTGAACCCTTAGATGTCATAGAGGGTATTCAGATAACATCCACAGGGCCTCAGACCATTCAGAAAGCCCAGGGGGAGACAGTCAAGCTGGGGTGCACCTTCACCCCTGACTCCACTGACATAGGAGAACTGGACATTGAGTGGTTGAACGTCCGTCCAGACATGACCCAGAAAGACCAGCTGGTGAGACTACAGAGCAGGGGACAGAGGGGATCCTTGATATGGATAACTTATTGGAGATGAGGGTTTGGAGATGAAACATGCATTATCAAATTAATATGTTAGTCTTAACATCCACTCATATATTTTAGGTCAGACTAGTCTTGGAGATCTTATCCTCACCGTTTCAGTAAAAAAACGTGTTCTGAATATGTGTTATCAATACTTGTGTTTTTGTAGTTTTTGTCATTGAACTGACTCTATCTCTTAGATCTTATCTTATTCAGGAGGCAAAAAAGTGCATTATGGGGACCCCAGCTTGTCTACCAGGATGGACTTCACAGGATCCCCCGCACTGGGAGACGCATCCGTCTCCATCTCTGCAGTGAAAGCCTCAGACACAGCCACCTACCAGTGCAAAGTCAAGAAAGTGCCGGGTGTCGACATGCGAAAAGTCACTCTGGTAGTGATGGGTGAGGAAGGCTGCCCCTCCCAGACTGGTTTCTGTTTTACCAGTTTCATCATTCCACTGTCCTGTGTGCCGTTTTAAAATTTGCTCTCTCACCGAGATGGAATGTTAACACCCTGTTAACGCCTTGTTATCTCCGATACTTCCATCCAGCAGCCACACCTCTTTCCTTTGTTCCTATCAATATACCAAATTTCCTCTGGTGGAAATACACTTAGAAGAAATCAACAAGTTTACACATTGGCCCATTTTGCATTTGGTTGCAAAAATGCATATGTACAGTACAGGGGCGCAACTTTGGGTTTAGAAGCGGGGGGAACATAATTATATACATTTTTTTGTCTAGTCAGATTATTAACACACCAAACAGCCTACCCGACCACTCGGAGGTGTCCGCATGGTCCTAAAGCCCACCGTTGCTTCTTTTTGTATCACATTCCAATGATAAAACTGAGGGGGGGGGGGGGCAAAAATGCAATGTCCCCAGTGAAAGTTGCGCCCCTGGTACGGTACATCAAAGGAAATCTTTCCAAAGACACTGTTTTACCTCTATTCTCTTGCACCAGTTCCACCATCAATGCCTAAGTGCTGGGTTGAAGGTGGTGAGGAGAAGGGGAGCGATGTCATCCTCCGATGCAAGTCCTCCGTGGGATCCATCCCCATCGACTATGTCTGGACCAGAGAGAGTGGAGGGGCCATCCCACCCACAGCAGCACAAAGTAGGAACCAATAACTAAAGCCTCTAGATAAGACATGGCAACCATAACCATAGATATACTGTACATGTTGATATTCTGCGGTAAGGTGTGGCTTGTAGCTGGCAGTGATTGTCTTTGTGGGGGTTTTTTTTAGACTCTCAGACTGGAGATCTGATGATAAGAAATCACTCAGAGAGCTACATGGGAAACTATCTTTGTGTGGTGTCGAATCCTGTTGGCAAAGTGCAGTGTAAATGCACCCTGCACGCATACAACCGTAAGTTTAAAACCACAAATATCTTTAAGCCTGTTAATTGGGAGAAAGAAAGTGAGAACGGTGCATATGTGTGGACCTATTCCTTGGAACCTGTCTGAATATCTGGACCTTTTTAGCTTCCAACAAGGCAGGGACCATAGTGGGTGCTGTGATTGGTGGCCTGCTACTGTTGCTCCTCCTCCTGCTTCTCATCTGGCTTCTGGTCTGCTGCTGCCACAAGCGTCGCTATGAGAAGGAGGTTGCCCATGAAATCAGGTATGAAATATGACATTCCATACATTCCAAGAATTACAGGCTGCAGCAGACAAACTGGAAAATGAATTTAACTTCTACCTTTCTGTGCTTCTCCTCTGTGGCCTGGCACTACCCCTGCCCACCAGGGAGGATGCCCCAGCCCCAGAGAGTCGCCCCGCCAGCAGGAACTCCAGCTTCCGCTCGGTCGTAGGCTACCGCTCCCACCCAGGGGTGGTCTACAGCTCCGTAAGAAAGGTCCAGCCCAAGAGGACAGAATCAGGCCACAGCAGCATCTACACAGACAGGAGCAAAGGCACGCCCGCCCCCAGCGGGCAGCAGGCCCCTCCTCTGTTGAAATATGACAGCAGTTATGGCTACCCTGTGTAACAATGATTTGGGTTGGGATAAGAAACCTCATCGCATTTTTTAAGTGTCAGTTTAGGACATTTTACCAAACTTCCGTATAAACAGCTATCACATGCAGGCATAGACCGCCACAGTTGAGATGTCATAATACCCATAAAACCTAGCAGTCAAACAGAGAAATGGTTCCGATTGTTTTCCTCCATTTTTCCCATAGGGGGTTTTAGAAACACTTAAAATAAGGTCTGTGTTTTGTGTAGGCTTACCCTGGCATGACGTTTTGATAAGCATTTAAATTTCTCTCGGACAAGGTGACTTTTATCAAAATATTTGGCTCTATTTTCTCTGTTTGAAAATGCTAATTTGCATCAAAGTAGACATCATGCAAGACTACAAATCAGTGCAAGCTCCTGACACCTTTGCTAACAGGTAATGTGTCAATTTTAAAACTTGCACAAGACAGTTCACAGAATTGTCAGTATAAAGGAATTTAGCAATTCTTTTCAATTCTACATTTAGCTAACATGTAGATAGTTAATCGAGAGATTCTTACCTTTGCCTCGATTCGGCAGTTTTGTCCAGATCATCATGGTATTTGTAGTTCTTTATGATAGCCACATACAGGCAAATATATTGATAAAAGTCACCTTGTCCAAGAGATATTTACACGGTTATCAAAATGTCACACCAGGGTAAGCCTACACGAAACACAGCTCTTATTTTATTTTAAGTGTTTCTAAAATCCCCTATGGAAACAATGGAGGAAAAACGATTGGAACCATTTCCCTGTTTGACCGCTAGGTTTTATGGGTATTGAGATTCATACTGTGGTACTCTATTAAAGGATATGTTTTATGTATAATCTCGTTCCCAGCCAGAGCATGTGAGGGAGTTGAGCGGTTGGAAATCCAGACAGGGAGCCTAAGAAGGAACGAAAATGAATTATTTAGGCTACATAATTTAAATTATTTCAAGGCTATAGTCTACAAAAAATACATAGTGAAGCATTTGCGAGTGTGACACATTCAAAGAGCCACCTTTTGTTGTATTAAATCATTCTAGTTTATTAATTGCATATATAGGCTGTGACTTACTTAGAATTAAATACAAAATACACCAAAAAATGACCTATTAGTGCCTTTGAATTTGTTTAAATACAAGTTTGGCCAGTCTGTGGCTTCAGGCTCATGCATGGTGGGTGCCTGGAGAGACGGCCAGCAGCGGAGAATACCCTCCCCACACGTGCAGAGCTCCAGGGGATGCTAAACACCCCTTTGGCCACTCTTGCTGGGTAATAGGTAGGCCTGAATGTTTTTAGGCAAAATAACCCAATCAAAAAAGAAAGCTGCTTGAATGTGTGAATATGCCAGGCCTATTGGGCCAAAATCAATTATGGCCTGTTGTATAGATAATAGAACAAAAATACACTTAAGGTTTAAGAGATCAGATTTTTTGTTTAGAAATACTTTGCTACAATGACACAGTTATCTACCCACCTCGTACCTTTCTTTTAGCATGTGCATGCAGTAAGTACACGATCATACTTTCAGAATACGTGTCTTTTCAGATTCCACAAAGATTATTTAGTTGTGTACACTATATCACCGCACTCCCTCTCTTGCTCTTGGTCATCGTCTTGGTAAGTCACCTTCATTAAGCACCTGTGTGTTTCATCAGTTTCTTTTTGAAAATATTTAGCGAACTCCATGATAGTAGCTATAGTTAGCAGCACACAAGTAGACTGCAAATGCATGCTGGGCCGGGCATGCCCTGAGCTTGTGAAGTGAGTGGTACTGGCCTGAGCTCGTGAAGTGAGAGCGAAATTGGAGCCTGAGCAAAGCCCTACGC
This sequence comes from Oncorhynchus mykiss, assembly GCF_057628025.1. Lineage (NCBI taxonomy): Eukaryota > Metazoa > Chordata > Actinopteri > Salmoniformes > Salmonidae > Oncorhynchus > Oncorhynchus mykiss. The sequence goes on from NC_143027.1 coordinate 27,010,357, forward strand.
TCCAGCCTTCGGGAATCACGCCCCAGTCGAATTGGGAACGCTCTGCTCACATACTCTGTTCCCAGCCACTTCCACCCGAAGCTTAGCCTGGGGATTATTGGTGCAATAGTGCAATGGATAATATTTTAGTCACGTGTAGCTAAATTCAGGATTTTGATAATGAGAAAAAAAGGTTATATTTAAAGTGTATGTATGCAGTGAGTGTCAGATGTATGTGAGTGTCAGATGTATTTAAAAAAAATCTATGTATGTTTTAATTTGCCCAGGAGACAAGTAACTAAAATGTTTGTCATCCTTTCCATAATTTCCCAATAAAGCACTTTTTTTTACTAACTTGTTTATCAAATGTGATTAGTCTGTGTCACCACCTGAAAAAAGCAAATGACCCCACCCTCAACACGCCAAGCCAAATTCACGAGGGAACTCATTTTGACTAGTGATGCTGCAGATTTGATTGACAGACTTTCGTTGGAAATCTTTTTTTATGATGAGATGGAATAACATCGTGTGCCAGTCAGATATGTGAATATGATATTGATTTTGGTAGAAAACAAGAGTATGAAGCAGACTGGCTTCAGAAGTAGACAGCTCAGGGGAGAAAATCTGGCAGAAAGTCTATGATCAAAGAATTTTTTCTATCTATGTAGAAGTAGTGTGGAATGTCTACAATGATTGATTTGGCTGCAAGGATCTCTGGGTTTTTGCTTTCTCTTTTTGGTTTGTGCATTATCATACTATAGACCGGGTGTCAAACTCATTCCACGGAGGGCCGCATGTCTGTGGATTTTCACTCCTTCCTTGTATTTGATTGATTAATTAAGTTGACAAATTAGTAAGGAACTCCAATCACCTGATTGTCTAGGTCTTAATTGAAAGGAAACCCCATAAACCAGCAGACACTAGGCCCACCATGGAAGGAGTTTGACATCCCTGCCATAGAGCATAATACTGGATCTACTGTCGGGTTCAAAACAACTGGAAACTCTGAAAAATATGAGGTCAAATCATGACGTCAGTGATCTTCAGGTCAGAAAATCGGAGCTCTTGAAAGAGGCACCGAGTTGGATTGACCTTTGAAATCGATTTTTCTCAAGTTGGTTTGAATGCACTGAAGTCGGATGTCGAAGATTTCCAAGTTCTGAGCTCCCAGTAGTTTTGAACGCAGCATTAGTATAGCAGGGGTGTCAAACTCATTCCGTGGAAGGCCTAGTGTCTGCAGGTTTTTGTTTTTTCCTTTCAATTACGCCGGAGACAACCAATTGTGACCTTAATTAGTGACCTTAATTAGTGACCTTAATTCATCAATCAAGGAAAAAGCGAAAACCCGCAGACATTTGGCACTGTGGAATGAGTTTGACACCTGTAACTTAGACTCCTCTTTCTATACTGAACAAAAATATCAACACAACATGTACAGTGTTTCATTAGCTGAAATAAAAAAAACTCAGAAGCACAAAAAGCTTATTTCTCTCAAATTTTGTGCACACATTTGTTAACATCCCTGTTGGTGGGCATTTCTTCTTTGCCAAGATAATCCATCCACCTGACAAGTATGGCATATCAAGAAGCTGATTAAACAGCATGATCATTACACGGGTGCACATTGAGCTGGGGACAATAAAAAAACTCCTGATTTGCTGGGCCTGGCTCCCCAGTGGGTGGGCCCGTGCCCACCCATGCCCACCCATGGCTGCGCCCCTGCCCAGTCATGTGAAATCCATAGATTAGGGCCTAATTAATTTATTTCAATTGACGGATTTCCTTATATAAACAGTAACCCAGTAAAATCGTTGAAATTGTTGCATGTTGCGTTTATATTTTTATTCAGTATAGATTCAAGCCTGCCACAAATAAATAAGCAGTTTTCATTGTGCTCTTTTAAGGATTAAGGATTTATTCCTTTACAAGGTTGACCCTGTAAAGCAGAGCTGTTCAATGTCGATCCTGGAGGGCCAAAACACTTCTGGTTTTCATCCTCTCCTTCTAATCAGGGACTGATTCAAACAAGAGACACCAGGTGAGTGGAATTAACTACCAGGTACTGAAGCATTTCGGCTCTCCAGGACCAGAATTGAACAGCCCTGCTATAAAGTGATGAATTAACACAGAATTTTGAAGGTGAGCCAAAGGCAGGTTGCACCCTTTATGATACGTAAATTGACCTTGTGGGACGATGTGTAAATCTGTGGCCATAGCTCTAGGAAGTACATTTGCATGGACATTGGACCTCCTGCCTGAGAGGTTTTGTTCAGTATCTGTGGTTTGGCAAACCTGTCATGCTGCAGTACTTCTCGTACAGTAATTCCACCGGATATACACACATCTTCACCCCAGGCCCATGGAAATACCCTGCCACCACTGCCTTTTGCCATCCCCACCATGCAAATACTGTTGTGAATAGAGTTTGATGCTTCTCTATAAATTCCAATCAGGCTACTCTGAAATCAAAGGGTCTGTGCCTCAACTTGCGATGCCGTTCTCAGTCAACATCTTCAGGCAACTTCTAAAAGCCATCCTTTGACCTTTTTTCAAAAATATATTTTCATCTTCAACGCCAAGATTTTGAATCAGACAACCTATTTCAAGTTGTACTAAAATATCCAAGAAAAAACATCAGACGCAAAGGGATCTTTTTCTGAGGTAAAGCTGCATCCAAAATAGCCACACTCAACATGGTGTAATTGCTTACCTTACCCTTGTGGACTTTAAAATGTTTTCCAATGAATTTTCTATTTGTACATTTCTTCTACAGGGAACAGAAACCTTGGTCTGATTCAAATGAAGAAAACCCTTGACTGTCTGTGTTAAGTGAAGAATTTGAAAGTAAATGTCATATTAAAAAAGCTTGCAAAATATGGTATTGAAACATTCGAGCACTACCTCCCCCTCAACCTCGAACACACCTTAAAACACTTCAAATTATCTGGTGGACGTTGTTTAAAGAACCAACAGCACCATGCAAGGAGATAATAAGGTGACTATCTGGGTCATAACTGGCCTGATGGCCGTCCTCACCATGTTCTTCAACCTGTTCATCTTCCTGATGAGCCTGAAGAGCTATAAGCAGAACAAACACTGGACCCCCTGTGAGACCATCATCACAGCCCTGTCCTTGGCCAATGGAGCTCACCAGCTGCTCTGCTATCTCTGGATGACCATGACCGAAATAGACAAAGACTGTCGACTGGAAGAGCTGTTCTACTCCTTAATGATATTGACAGTGTTCAGCCTCAAGTTCACTATCATGTGGACCACCTCCTTCCTGACCTTCTACTACAGCACCAAGCTAGTGATCGAGCCCATCCACTGCTACACCAAGATCCAGGAGGCCATCCTGAAGCACGTCACCACTGTGGTCCTGGTCATCCCTATGTGTGGTCTCAGCACGTGTCTGCCCATGCTGACTGTCCTCGTCCCTGAGAACAATACATCGGAAAACAAGAACTGCGGTTCCATCATGCCTAATGACACCCCTGGCATGATCTATAACACTGTTTATCTAGTCCTCTCTAATATCCTACCGGGAGTTCTGATGGTAAAGTGTTGCATATCCATCTCTGTTCACCTGGGCATCCATCTCCAGCACATGAAGGCCAGTACCAATGGTTCCCACGCACCCAAGCTGGGCTCTGAGATGCGGGTGATACGCATGACCCTCGCCCTGGTGGTTGTTTTCCTCTGTTTCATGGTGGTTGATCTATATGCGTACTATCAGGTGACGGTGAATAAAGAGAATGCTATTCTGCTCTCTTTTCTCTTCACCTCCATCTATACCACTTTCAGTGCCTTGGTTCTTATCTACGGTAAGAAGACATTCTGGAAGGTTCTCCTCCACTCTTACAATGTCGGCCTGGATGAGTTTCCCTGTCTGTCCTGCCTAAAGGTGCCAGAGACCAAATGCAAACCCAGCTCTGCTCACACAGTCAAACACTGAGTCAGACCAGGGTAGCCACAATGGCCTTGGGTACATTAATTTAACATGTTGCGGTGAGCATTCTGGCACAAAAATGGTCACCGTGCATCACCCAGGTGGGTGACCCACATTGGTGGTGATGAGGTGAGTTTCCCCCTGCTATGTAAAGCATTTTGAGTATCTCTGTTAGAGAAAAGCACTATATAAATCAAATTAATTATTTGCATGAATATGTTTGGATAGTATGGATTTAGAGTCATCTTATTGTCTGACCACTTAACTTCATAATTAGGTTCAATGTGTGGCTTGTTTTTCCAGGCATAAACCTATATTAGATATATAAAAGAACATGTGAATAAATATTATAGTATTTTAGCTAACAGCCCTGTCTGTCTCTGTTGTTTAATGTTCTTCTCAGTATAATTAAGAATATTTTTCAATGTGGTGTAGTTATTAATTCATGAATAACCTATGTCTTTTGCCATTACAGATATTGATTAAAGATTTACAGTCCATATTAATATCATGGCTACTCATTATAGGGCTTTGCCATAGCCTACAATAAATGCCTCTATTTCGCCTTTGTTTCTCTCATCTCAACAGCTAATATCCAGTGTCAGTTTCTATCTTTTTCAGTTGAGAGCATAGCGAATGGGATTCTTATGGTTCTGTATATTCCTTTGACATCTATACCAAGGTCATTACTAGATAACCAATCAAGACACTTTACCAATCAAACTGCATTTGGAAAGGGTGGTTAATATTTGCTGAAAATCTGTACGATGTGATGTATAGTGGTTGCATACACATTCTGTATAACCTCTGCTCACAAACCATCTAGAATATTAAGGGAAATATGCAGGGGTGGAAAGCATACTGAAATATCCTACTCCAGTAGAAGTACTGTTACTTTAAATACATTTTACTCAAGTAGATTTAAAATTACTGGTGTAAAAAAAAAAAATACTAAAGTAAAGGTAAAAAAGTAGCCCATTTAAAAAGTACTCAGAGTGAAAGTAATTGAGTTACTATTTTATATAAAAACCTTAATAATTAGCTACCTTTGCTAAGGTTACTTGAAAGTTGTTACACATGATCTTTGCCATGCATTAAATTGAAAAGGAAGAGAGGAAATTAATGTACAGAAGGAATTTATGAGTTGCTACAAGGTAAAAAATTAAGGATTTTTAATATAATATACTATTAACATTTGAAAATAGATGAAACATTCTAAGCAATTAAAATGTATTGGTAAATACAAAATCAATACAAAATAAAGTACATAAACAATGAAGTTGCCAGACTTCAATATACTCCATAAATAAACATGTCTAATCCTTCACCTATTCAATCCCTCATTCACCCCTCTGATACTTGTTACTTGTCCAGAGGACCGGCCGACATTCACTGACTCACCCACACACTCTTTCCCTCACTCACTCACTCACTCATCAGGGGTGGAACTGAAATATCCTATTCAAGTAGAAGTACTGTTACTTTAATGACATTTTACTCAAGTAGAAGTAAAATTACGTACTTTGAAAACAAGAGTAGTTATAATTAGTTACTTTACACCTCTTAAAATATGTGAAAACCATCTGTCCTATTTCGGCAACACTGACAATAAATACCCCACCGCTACATTCCCTCTAGCACCATCTAGTGAAGTCTAATACGGAGATACACAGGGGCATTTATTATCAGACAGCTGCACTCAAGTCTACTTATGTCTGTCAATGGCATGTGGTCAGGAATGTTGTTTATGTCCAAGAAGATATGGGTAAATGGTGACGGTAAAAACCAAGCCCAGCTAAACTCGTCCATGGATGAGCACACATCACAGGGCAGCCTGGAAGCATCCCTACAGTAGTCTGTGGCCATGTGACAAAGGGACTGCAGGGAGAGTGATATCCTGTCCCCCAGTATCTGACAGGAAGGAACAGGCCATTAGCAAACTAGATTAACATGACCAGTAGCTAAATATCACACAGGCCCTACTGCAATAAACTACACTAAACTGCGCAATAAAACTCTCTCCCCAGCCCAGCCCACACTACTGTACAGAAACAAACTGCTTTCACGTATGGGGAACATTATTGTGTTTTACTTAAGTCCACTTCAACATATACGCTAATGCTACGTAAAAAAATAAATGTTCTTCTCAATATAGAACATACAAATAAAGCATGAATATAACTGAAACAGAATCATATGTATAACATGCATAACCGATGGTATCACAATGAAATTACTGACAGACATAAATTATCTCACTATTTACTGGAAAGAAAATGAGGCTTTGTGTGACAGAATGAAAACTATCTCACTGTCAAACAATCTCAGCAGACGCTGAGGCCCTACATTATCATCGCAATTATCACAATTATTGATCAAAGAAGCTATAATGATGTCCCGTCTAGTGCCTATTATGTCCTTGATAAGAGATATAAGGGATGATAAAGGCAATAGATGAGTAAAGGATAATGATTCTAAGAACTTCTGCTGACAGGTTAGAGGCTGAGAGTTTAGCCTTCTGTAACAATACTTCATTTCAACGGAACATTTTACCTCATCAGCATACATATTATAACAAACAAAAGTCACCAAACAAATAACATTTATTAAATTAGTTATTTCTGTTATGGTCGGCTTTACAAGTTTTATTGGTCAAAAATGTATATTACATCTCTTCATGCTAGTACATAGCTATAAATCTCTTTACAAATATCTGTTCTGATCATTGTTAGAAAAACTCATACAAAAAGGTTAGTTCCCTTCGAAAATAATTATCTTCATTCTTGCACTATATAAATCAAACCTGTAATTTCTGAAATACACCACATGCATGGATGAGCAATTCAGCAGACAAAGGGAGCACTGCATACAAAAATAAGACTGAATTTAAAAAAAGTATAGAATGTATATATTTGGACCTGGTAATGGTTTTCACCACCTACATCCGACTAGCGGTGGAATATGCTGCTCCAGTGTGGCATACGGGGCTAACCAAGGGACACCATTGAGAGGGACCAGAGAAGAGCAGTACAGATCATCATGGGCAGACTACACCTCCTACTCCGATACATGCACCAATCTGGACCTACCATCACTCTACACACGCAAGGAGTCTCAAGATCCTTCGCAATCCACCATATGCTCTAAACGATCATCTGTTAGTGTACACCTGACCCACTCCACAACTTAACTGATCCACTGCAGGACTGAGTGTTTCCGTTGCAGCGCCATCCCAGCCATTGTTCGCCTGCTTAACAGTTGATGGTGAACATTATTTGTACATTTTTCATTGGCTACATCTGTTTTTTATTGGGTTTTAGTTAGTATTGACAATTCTTATTTTCAAATGTAAGTTGTACTCACAATTCAGCATGTTGCTGCCATTTGTACAATGTTCTGTTGAAAAAACTGTACAAAAAAACATTCTCTCTCTACCATAAATGAGAACTTTCTTCAACGAAATAGATTAAGATGATTTGTATAGAAAGCAAGAGGTCAAGATATAAAGTAGTTTGTTCTTAAAAATAAAAATATACAATAAAATCAAATTTACATGAATTCAATCCAGTGCATGTCTCTAAAAAATGTGAAATCATTGAGGTACTTGCATATCTTAGTGTGCTTACATCACAGAATTATGTAAGATTCCTACCTATATGTACATACTGTATCTACCTCAAATACCTCATACCCCTGGTACCCTGTGTATATAGTCAAATTATCGTTATTCATTGTGTATTTATTCCTTGTGCTATTTTTCTATTATTTCTCTTTTTTTCTCTCTGTATTGTTGGGAAGTAAGCATTTCCCTGTTGTTTACAAAGCATGTGACAAATTACATTTGATTTGATTTAATGCATAGCTACACAGTATTATGAGTCAGTCAAGGTTATTCAATTTGACTTTATCTTAGACAAATACTACTGATTCAATGATTTGGGGAAAATGCCATTTTGATTACAATCTCAGTTCCTTCAAAAAGGACTACTATGCATGTACTATGTGCTATGACCATGACGGGGCAAAGAGAACCAAAACGTCAAGGGTTGGCATTTACTGTCATTTTAGGTCAGTGCTGATGCAACCATAGATGTAAACTATATAATCAACAACAACAGAATCCGAGCCTGTGCGTGCTGAAACCAGTTGTGAATCACATACCACACATTCCCTGCCTTTGATCAGTAATTGTGATTCTAATTAAAAGGTTTTCACCTAGCTATATCACATAATAAAACATTAAAATGCAGTCATTGCCTGTGCTTTTTTGTGAAGAATGCACCGGAATTTATTAACAGTTCAGTGTGATACTAACACATAATGACAAAAGATAAAATTGAAGCTTTGGTCATTCCCTTACCTAGCAGTGATATAAAATATATACAACAACATTTCAAAGTCCCTTGGGAAATGTGTTACGGTCACTGTTATTACTACTTTTTCAGAAATACAGTTGAAGTCAGAAGTTTACATACACCTTGGCCAAATACATTTAAACTCAGTTTTTCACAATTCCTGACATTTAATCCTAGTAAAAATTCCCTGTTTTAGGTCAGTTAGGATCACCACTTTGTTATAAGAATGTGAAATGAATTATTTATTTCAGCTTTTATTTCTTTCATCACATTCCCAGTGGGTCAGAAGTTCACATATACTCAATTAGTATTTGGTAGCATTTCCTTTAAATTGTTTAACATGGGTCAAACGTTTCGGGTAGCCTTCCACAAGCTTCCCACAATACGTTGGGTGAATTTTGTCCCATTCCTCCTGACAGAGCTGGTAACTGAGTCAGGTTTGTAAGGCCTCCTTGCTCGCACCTGCTTTTTCAGTTCTGCCCACAAATGTTATTGGGATTGAGGTCAGGGCTTTGTGATGCCCACTCCAATACCTTGACTTTGTTGTCCTTAAGCTATTTTGCCACAACTTTGGAAGTATGCTTGGGGTCATTGTCCATTTGGAAGATCCATTTGCGACCTATCTTTAACTTCCTGACTTAAGATGTCTTGAGATGTTGCTTCAATATAGCCACATCATTTTCCTACCACATGATGCCGTCTATTTTGTGAAGTGTACCAGTCTCTCCTGCAGCAAAGCACCCCCACAACATGATGCTGCCACCCCCGTGCTTCACGGTTGGGATGGTGTTCTTTGGCTTGCAAGCCTCCCCCTTTTCCCTCCAAACATAACGATGGTCATTATGGCCAAACAGTTCTACTTTTGTTTCATCAGACCAGAGGACATTTCTCCAAAAAGTACGATCTTTGTCCCCATGTGCAGTTGCAAACCGTAGTCTGGCTTTTTTATGGCGGTTTTGGAGCAGTGGCTTCTTCCTTGCTGAGCGGCATTTCAGGTTATGTCGATATAGGACTTGTTTTACTGTGGATATAGATACTTTTGTACCTGTTTTCTCCAGCATCTTTACAAGGTCCTTTGCTGTTGTTCTGGGATTGATTTGCACTTTTCGCACCAAAGTACGTTCATCTCTAGGAGACAGAACGCGTCTCCTTCCTGAGCGATATGACGGCTGCGTGGTCCCATGGTGTTTATACTTGCGTACCATTGTTTGTACAGATGAACGTGGTACCTTCAGGTGTTTAGAAATTGTTCCCATGGATGAACCAGACTTGTGGAGGTTTATAATTCTTTTCTGAGGTCTTGGCTGATTTCTTTTGATTTTTCCATGATGTCAAGCAAAGAGGCACAGTTTGAAGGTAGGCCTTGAAATACATTCACAGGTAGACCTCCAATTGATTCAAATGATGTCAATTAGCCTATCATAATAGATGCCAATTAGCCATGGCATAATTTTCTGGAATTTTCCAAGCTGTTTAAAGGCACAGTCAACGTAGTGCATAATCTTCTGACCCACTGGAATTGTGATACAGTGAATTATAAGTGAAATAATCTGTCTGTAAACAATTTTTGGAAAAATGACTTGTGTCGTGCACAAAGTAGATGTCCTAACCAACTTGCCAAAACTATAGTTTATTAACAAGAAATTTGGGGAGTGGTTGAAAAACGAGTTTTAATGACTTCAACTGTATGCTTGTTTCTTAGATATTCACAGGGCACATACACCACAAGAACCAGTTGGTTGGTTCTTACTTGTCGTATGTATCAGCAATAGAAATTGTTGACATGTAATTCTGAAGTACATAACAGGTACTGGTCCTGTAATAGTTATGTAACAATAAAGTGCTACAGTACCACAAAAAAAAACAAGCCATCCCAGGCAGCAGGTGGAGGATCCTCACTGAGGACTTTGCTCGTAGGAGCCGGGGAACATAGACTTCCTGGTCTTAGGAGGAGGTGGAGGGGGCTTGCTTTCAATTTTCTGAGGCAGAGGAGGAAGGAACTATGGAGAGACCAGGGTAAAAAATAAACTTTTAAAATAATCTGTTTCACAACGCGCATTTTACAAAAAAGATAGATGTTTTCAGTTTCGCGGTACCTCAGAGGAGTTTTGGGGGAGGTCAAACATCTCGTGGGGATGTTTCTTTGGTGGCATGGGTGGGGGTGTCCCAGGAGTGTCAGTGATGGCATCATTATCTTCAAGGAGAGATGAATAACCTGCATAGAGAGACAGTGACAAAACACACATATTTTAGGCTGCATGAGCAGTTTACTTTTTCTGTGTTTAGGGTGAACCGGTATGTATCTCTAAAAGGTTGTTTGGGATAGGCTGCTTTGAAGGTATCCTTTGTGCGTAGTTAAGCTACGTACTAGAGCTGCGAGGAGTGTGAGGAGAGGCTGGCAGGGGGCTGAGAGGGTTGCCAAGGCTGAGCTGAGAAGAGGCTCCCTGGAACAGAGACAGGGTCAGGCGACGGTCCCCAAACTGTAGACTTTTGGGTCTCTGCTGCTTCTCTGGAAGGGTCTGCTAAGGAATAGAGTACAAAGATACAGCCCTCCTTGAAATGGGTAATTACTTACATTCTCAAATTACACCTTTGTTGCCTTTTTTTATGAGCCCAAACCCGTTTAAGTTACCTCATCTATGTCTGGCTGTCTCTCCACCAAAACCTGTGACTTGCTCACACTCCATTCTTTTCTGTTCTTTCGGCCAATCCGGTTGTCATTTTCCGAGCGGGACAACATCGAGGCCCGGCGATCATTGGCAGTGGCACGGGACAACAGTGAACTGATGATGGATATCAGGACAGATAGAGAAAGAGAGAGTGAGAGAAATGGGGGGGTTGGGGGTGTACAGTTAGAGGGATTCATTGGCATGTGCAAGACATCAGACAATGTCACACTGTGAGATGTGGAAAAGCACAGACAAATACTCCTTACAAACATAGCAACACAAATTGACCACCAGAGCAGCACAAAGAGAGAAACACAGCTAGGGAGAAGGGAGGAGGAGGGAGGGAGGAGGGGGACTGTCTCCTGGGAGGAGGAGGGAGAAGGAAGGAGGAAAGAGGAGGAGGTGAAGGACTGACTCCTGGGAGGAGGAGCGCCGTGAGGGTCCATCAGAGGAAGCGGAGCCGCTGGAGAGGCCTGAGGAGGTGGTGGAGATGATGGAGACGGTGGACATGCGGCGCAGGGTGGAGGACAGGATGTAGGGAATCACTACTGAGCCCACGCGACTCATCTTCCTATCAGTCAGCGAGCAGGGCTGGGTCACACAAATGGGATTAAACATCATCAGGAAACTTGGCAGGGGATGAGTGGATTGACAGGCAAAACACTAGCAGCAATGGAGTGCCTAAAGAAAGATTTATATAATGTACACTCTGCTTTGAATGAGGGGAGTTTAATAGGGAGGCAGTCAGAGGAGCCTATAGCTAAAGTTGCCACCCTCTAACATTAAATTGAGTTTGCTGCTGGCAACAGACCAGGGTTATGACGCCGTAATGCTTCTCCACTCTCTCCCGCAGGTCAGAGAAACAGGTGAGCAGGCGATTGTGTAAGGGCTTCAGCTGCTCCGTGGATTTCTCCCCGTGGATCCGGATCCCATCAGCCAGGAGAGGGATCTGAGGGGAGAGGAGGAGGGAGGAGCCTCTGTTCTTACGGCATGTACTGCATGTCTAAGGTCAGGTTCAATAACAAGGGGAGAATGAGGATATACTGTACCTGGAGGGCAATAAGATGTTTGAGGACCTCAATGCTCTCAAGGTCCTCTGGGTGTTCATGTATGTAGGTGTCAGTGAAGAACGCCTTCAGAGAAAGAAAGGGGGTGGAATAAACATTTTTATTACTGGGACATATAGTCATATGGTCACAATAAATAGTAGCTAACATAACAGAGCTGCCGCTTTCAAGGAAGCTTTTAAGAAATCCCGCTATGCCCTCCGACGAACCATCAAACAGGCAAAGCGTCAATACAGGACTAAGAACGAATCATACTACACCGGCTCTGACGCTCGTCTGAGGTGGCAGGGCTTGGAAACTATTACAGACTACAAAGGGAAGCTCAGTCGAGAGCTGCCCAGTGACACGAGACGACCAGACGAGCTAAACTACTTATATGTTCGCTTCGAGGCAAATAACACTGAAACATGCATGAGAGCACCAGCTGTTCCCGGAAGGTCTGTGTGATCACGCTCTCCGCAGCCGATGTAAGACCTTTAAACAGGTCAACATTCACAAGGACGCAGGGCCAGATGGATTAGCAGGACGTGTACTGCGAGCACGCGCTGACCAACTGGCATGTGTCTTCACTGACATTTTCAACCTGTCACTGACCGAGTCTGTAATACCAACATGTTTTAAGCAGCCCACCATAGTCCCTGTGCCTAAGAACACTAAGGTAAACTGCCTAAATGACTACCGACCCGTAGCACTCACGTCTGTAGCCATGAAATGCTTTGAAAGACTTGTCATGGCTCACATCAACACCATTATCCCAGAAACCGTAGACCCACTCCAATTTGCGTACCACACTAACAGATCCACAGATGATGCAATCTCTATTGTACTCCACACTGCCCTTTCCCACCTGGACAAAAGGAACACCTATGTGAGAATGCTATTCATTGACTACAGCTCAGCATTCAACACCATAGTGCCCTCAAAGCTCATCAATAAGCTAAGGACCCTGGGACTAAACACCTCCCTTTGCAACTGGATCCTGGACTTCCTAACCCTGGGCCACCCCCAGGTGGTGAAGGTAGGGAACAACACATCCGCCACACTGATCCTCAACACAGGGGCTCTTCAGGGGTGCGTGCTCAGTCCACTCCTGTACTCCCTGTTCACTCATGACTGCACGGCCAGGCATGACTCCAACACCATCATTAAGTTTGCCGATGACATAACAGTGGTAGGCCTTATCACTGACAACGAGACAGCCTAGAGTCAGGGGGTCAGAGAGCAGGCCATGTGGTGCCAGGACAACAACCTCTCCCTCAACGTGATCAAGACAAATGAGATGATTGTGGACTACAGGAAAAAGAGGACCGAGCATGCCCCCATTCTCATTGACGGGGCTGTAGTGGAGCAGGTTGAGAGCTTCAAGTTCCTTGGTGTCCACATCACCAACAAACTAACATGGTCCAAGCACACGTGAAGAGGGCATGACAAAACCTATTCCCCCTCAGGAGACTGAAAGGTGCGTACGGCCCAGTACATCACTGGGGCCAAGCTTCCTGCCAACCAGGACCTCTATACCAGGTGGTGTCAGAGGAAGGCCCTAAAAATTGTTGAAGAAACCAGCCACCCTAGTCAAAGACTGTTCTCTCTGGTACCGCATGGGCCACCCTAGTCATAGACTGTTCTCTCTGCTACCGCACGGCAAGCGGTACCAGAGCGCTAAGTCTAGGTCCAAGAGGCTTCTAAACAGTTTCTACCCCCAAGCAATAAGACTCCTGAACATCTAATCAAATGGCTACCCAGACTATTTGCATAGCCCCCCCCCTTTTACACTGCTGCTACTCTCTGTGGTTATCATCTATGCATAGTCACTGTAAGAATTCTACCTACATGTACATATTACCTCAATTACCTTCACTAACCGGTGTCCCCGCACATTGACTCTGTACTGGTACCCCCCTGTATATACTCTTGGTATTGTTATTTTACTGCTGCTCTTTAATTACTTGTTACTTTTATTTCTTATTCTTATTTTTTTTTTTATATGCTTTGTTGGTTAGGGGCTCGTAAGTTAGCATTTCACTCTAAGGACCACACCTGCTGTATTCAGCGCATGTGACTAAAACACTTTGATTTGATTTGAAAATAAGAACCAGGTGACAACTCTTCACTTAAATGTGAGATAAAATTGGAAAGGATTTAACCTCCTACAAAATAATAGTGGAAGTCAAACCTTCTCATAGTTGGTGTAGCCACCCATGACGGCAGGGTCAACAATGCCATTGAGCATCATGGAGAGTGGGTGGACTGACGTGGAGCTGTCACAGGCCTGCTGCTGCACCAGGTTACTGAGCTTCTCATTGGCCATCTCCATGGTTTCCACAGCATTCTGCAGGGGGCTGATCTCCTCCTGACCAATAGAAAAGCAAGGAGAGGTGAGGAGACATTGAAGTGGAGAAGACCAAATTGGTTGAGTAGGAACTATTTGCTGTGGGTGGTAGCAGAGTACTCAACTGTGTTTAGATTAAACATGGAGCACATGAACACCAGTAAGTTTGTCTTACTGTGCTTGTCATCATCATTACTGAGAGAACTTACAACAGAGATGGACTTCACTTCAAACCATTTGAGAATCCCTGGGAAGTAATAGGACGTGATGTAAGTTGTCCTCTCGATCCACATGGTCTGTAACATGAGGCAGAAAATATGCAGGAATGGTTAACACAGATATTTTGAGCAACAACCTCGTGCTAAACTGCTAAGTAAAAGGGCTAAATTCCTGAGTTCCTTAGCGATTTTCAAAGACAAGAGTGTTAGTATAAATGGAGGGATCTGGCTTTGTTGGGACTTTGCAGCATGGTGTGTCTGTCAGAGCTGTGTGAAAGGTACTCACTGCAAATTCATTGTCTGGGTTCTTTGCACCTTTCCTGAAGGGTCTGGAATACTGGAACTGGTCCACTTCATTGGTTCTGTAGTAGCTAGGAGAGGAAGAGGGACCAACAATGTAATGCATATGTAAGACAAATTAATCATACCACAAACTGTTGTGTCCTTACTTTAGAATCTGCTCAGGGACCCCCTTGTCTTTGAACTGGGTGGGCACAGTAAGGACTGGCTTGACTGTAAAACACTGGATGTCTGTGAAGAGCAGCTAAGGATAGGACTGTATATTATTCAAAAACTAAAACTAATCCCTAGTGCTATAGGTAAACAGAGACTGGGGCACCAGTGGTTCAAAACAGTGTCCTTGAGAAAGGTAAAAATTAACAATGTCCTGATTAGAAGCATTAACACCTATTAACATTTAAATAGCATTAAATAGCTGGGAGAACGAGGGCATGCTGCAAGAGGGCTAAAGGATACGCTGTCCTTGGGAGTTACAGATGTTGTCCCCAGGGGGCGCTGTGCTGGTCATCCTGGCGGCGTTTGGGAACTGAGACAGCAGCTTCAGACTGAAGTCCTCCAGCCACTCGTACTCCTTACCACGGTAGATGAACACTTTGTTCTGTATGAGCAAATCCATTCAAAGATGAGTATTTATTACCCCTTGACTTAATCCACATTTTGTTGTGTTACAGACTGAACTCAAAATGGGTTACATTTATTTTTACACACAATAATGACGGAGTGAAAACATGTTTTAGACATTTTTGCCAATTTATTGAAAATGTAATACAGAAAATACAAACTGACATAAGTATTCACAACCCTGAGTCAATACTTTGTAGAAGCACCTTTGGCGGCAGATACAGCTGTGAGTCTTTTTGGGTAAGTCTCTAAGTGCTTTGATTGTTGATCATTGCTAGACAACCATTTTCAAGTCTTGCCATAGATTTTCAATCCACAACTGTAACTAGGCCACTCAGGAACATTTAATGCAATCTTGGTAAGCAACTCCAGTGTTTTAGGTTATTGTCCTGCTGAAATGTGAATTAATCTCCCAGTGTCTGTTGGAAAGCACACTGAACCAGATTTCCCTCTAGGATTTTGCCTGTGCTTAGCTCTATTCCATTAACTTTTATCTTAAAAAACTCCCTAGTCCTTGCCAATGACAAGCATCCCCATAACATGATGCAGCCACACCATGCTTGACAATATGAACAGTGTTACTCAGTGATGTGCTGTGGATTTGCCCCAAACATAACACTTTGTATTCAGGACATAAAGTTAATTTCATTGCCCAATGTTTTGCAGTTTTAATTTGGTGCCTTTTTGAAAACAGGATGCCTGTTTTGGAATATTTGTATTCTGTACAGGATTCCTTCTTTCACTCTGTCATTTAAGTTAGTATTGTAGAGTAACTACAATGTTGTCGATCCATCCTCAGTTCTCATATCACCACCATTAAACTCTGTAACTGTTTCAACGGTGAAATCCCTGAGCAGTTTCATTCCTCTTAGTTAGGAAGAACTACTGTATCTTTGTAGTGACTGTGTGTATTGAAGCACCATCCAAAGCCGAATTATTAACTTAATTATGCTCAAAGGGATATTTTTTTTAAATACACCTACAATCAGTGCCCTTCTTTGTGAGGCATCTGAAAATCTCCCTGGTTTTTGTGCTTGAATCTGTGCTTGAAATTCACTATTCGATTGATGGACCTTATATATAATTGTATGTGTGGGGTACAGTGAGTCATAAAAAATAAATATTAACCACTATTATTGAGTCCATGATTTCTTAAGCACAGTTTTACCCCTGAACTTATTTTGGCCTGTCATAACAAAGGGGTTGAATACTTATTGACTCAAGACATTTCAGCATTACATTTTTTTATAATTTCAAAAAATGTCTACAAACAAAATTGCACTTTGACATGATGGGGTATTATTGTGTGGAGATCAGTGACACAAATATTCGGGCTGTAACCAAATGTGGAAAAAGTATAAGGGTGTGAATACTTTCTGAAGGCAGTGTATATAGTAGCCAATCAAGTATGAATTATATGATTTATATGATTTAATGTGGCACAATCATTTCACTACACTCGCATTAACATCTGTTAACCATGTGTATGTGACCAATAAAATTGTATTTTATTTTATTAATTATGATGTTGTTATTGAACTATATGCTACAGAAGATGTCCAATCTTAAATTAAAGATGAACTGTGGTATACAGGAATGTGCCACTGCAGTGTAGAAATATTGATGTTATGCCAAATCAAAGCAGTTCTGTCCTTGATTTTTTATTGAACCCTTATTTAACTAGGCACGTCAGTTAAGAACACATTCTGACAAGAACCTGACAAGATTATGGAAGGTATTCAATCCATAGAATCACCTACTGCTTTATGGAACTGCTAACTAGTATAGCCTGCATTATACATCGTGACATTTTTTTTTAAACAATTGACTATCTGTAACGACTCTCGTGGGTTGAAGAAGGAGACCAAGGTACAGCTTGGTAGGCGTTCATGATTTTTAATAAACTAAACACCGCAACAAAATAAAAAGAAGTAGAAAAAAACTAAAGTGCACAGTTCTGTCATGCAACAAAACAGCTAAACAGAAAATAACTCAATCAGAAACAACGATAGACAGCTGCCTCTGATTGGGAACCACACATGGCAAAAACAATAAAGAAATAGAAAACATAGAATGCCCACCCCAATCACACCCTGACCTAACCAAAAACAGAGAAATAAAAGGCTCTCTAAGGTCAGGGTGTGACACTATCATTTAATTTGATAGAGCGTGCCATAAGTAAAATTAATAAAAGGCACATGAACACATAATCTCTGGTGAATAAGACAGACCTGGAAATGTGCTATGTAGGCTGAATTTAGGAAAATAGTTAATAATCTCACTCTGAGGAAAGTGGGGAATCCAAGGCCATAGTATCCCACAGCAAAGTATTCTGGCTGAGGCCGCATGGCATGCATTATATTCTCATAGAACTGGGCTTGCTGTTTCTGTGGACGACAGCAGAGAGAGTAACAAAGCCACAATCAGGAACACAGACAACATACTGTAGTATCTCATTACAACTATAGAAAAAACAAATACAAACATGGTTCAGTGTGAAATTTAAGGATCCATAATGAACATAGATTGTCTGGCACAGTCTGACAGAACACAGTTTTTGTACCACTCCACTGCAGCGAAGAACGGTTGAATACCACAATGACACAGTATTTACAAAAACATGACATAAAATAGAGTATCACTTCATAATTCATTCACTATTACTTCCTAACGGCAGATGCCAGTATGTCAACTGGCAGTGCATGGGTGAGACTGTTGGCAGTAACTCTTATCTCTTCCCCATTTCCTCAACTTCTGTTTTCTGATGTAATGAATTGTTTTTTTCTTCAACTATTACTGTTATTTGGATTGGGCTAGCTGAAATGACCTTCTGTCTTAGACAAGACATGGTTATCCTAGCCTTTGACAATGTATCTTGAACAATTCATTCACATTGTATAGTGCCTTCAGAAAGTATTCATACCCATTTGATTTATTTCACATTTTGCTGTGTTACAGCTGTATACATCATGATGATGATACATCATCCAAAGTGTAATTAAAAACTTCAACATGCTCAAAGGTATTTTCAATGTCTGCTTTTGAAATGTTTTACTCAACTAATTTTTACCCAAAGACCTCCCTGGTCTTTGTGGATGAATCTGTGCTGGAAATTACAGATAATTGTATGGATGGGGGTAATCATTCAAAAATCATGTTAAATACTATTATTGCACATAGTGAGTCCATGACATGTATTATGTGACTTGTTAAGCACATTTTTACTCCTGAACGTATTTAGGCGTGCCATAACAATGGGGTTGAATACTTATTGACTAAAGACATTTCCACTTTTCATTTTTAATTAATACAAATAATAATCTAAAACATAACTCCACTTTGACATTATGGGGTATTGTGTGTAGGCCAATGACACAACATTTCAATTGAATCCATTTTAAATTCAGACTGTAACGCAACACATTTGGGAAAAATTCACGGGGTGTGAATACTTTCTGAAGGCACTTTATGTAATTAACTCCTAGCCTTTGAGAACACTGAAAAGCATGCCAGTACAGCATTAGACCTGGTCCTATTGAAAAGGCCTCACACTAAATTGGCAGTGGGCTATTGACAATCCCTCTCTTGCGATGTTGGTGAAGCCATGAAGAAACTAAGAGGATAATAGTTTTTAGTTTTACTTTGCATGTTTTTAAAGAAACATCTATAATCAGTAGTGACAATATTTTGAATAAATCTCAGACTACAGCACAATAGCAGAAGATAAATCGTCTTACCAGCAGTTGGCTAATCTCCATGAAGTCAAACATCTGGTTCTCGTGCATCTTTGCCAGCTGTTTACCCATCTCAATGGCTTTCTCCCACATCTGAACAGACACATGCAGCAGTTGGTAAAAAAAATGAATTAAATATGAACATGAGATGTGAACATGGTCGAGACATCACCATCTGTCCCTCACTAACACCTCTATTCAATCAAACCCAGACAGCAGGTTTCAGGGGTGATGTACTGTGCAGAGCACATGCCCCTTGGCCATTCCAGTGTCCAAGGGCCCTTTTCGGTGGAGGTATAATTTCCTCACCATTTTGTCGTTGTTGTTCTGAACCCACTGCCCGCAAATAGTCGTTAAATAACATTTTATTTGTCACATGTGCCGAATACAACAGGCCCTTTCCCAACAATGCCGAGTTAAAAAGTAAGAAAAATGTGCAAATAAGAAAATCAGGAAATAGTAACACAATAAAATAGCAACAACGAGGCTATATACAAGGAGTACCGGTACCGACACAATGTGCAGGGGTACAAGGTAGTTGAGATAATTGAGGTAATATGTACATATACACTAACGTTTAAAAGCTTGGGGTCACTTAGAAATGTCCTTGTTTTTTCAAGAAAAGCACATTTTTTGTCCATTAAAATAACATCAAATTGATCAGAAATACAGTGTAGGCATTGTTAATGTTGTAAATGACTCTTGTTGCTGGAAACGGCTGATTTTTTAAATGGAATATCTACATAGGCGTACAGAGGCCCATGATCAGCAAATCAAATCCACATGGTTAGCAGATGTTAATGCGAGTGTAGCGAAATGCTTGTGCTTCTTGTTCTGACCATGCGGTAATATCTAACAAGTAATCTAACCTATCAATTTCACAACAACTACCTTATACACACAAGTGTAAAGGAATTAATAAAAGTTGTAAAAGTTTGTGAGTGTTTTTGGTGACAAGCCAAATGTCTTCAGCCTCCTGAGGTTGAAGGGGCGCTGTTGCGCCTTCTTCACCATGCAGTCTGTGTGGGTGGAACATTTCAGTTTGTCCGTGATGTGTACGCCGAGGAACTTAAAACTTTCCACCTTCTCCACTACTGTCCTGTCAATGTGGATAGGGGGCTGCTCCCTCTGCTGTTTCCTGAAGTTCACGATCCTCTCATTTGTTTTGTTGACATTGAGTGTAAGGTTATTTTCCTGACACCACACTCCGAGGGCCCTCACCTCCTTCCTGTAGGCCGTCTCGTCGTTGTTGGTAATCAAGCCTACCACTGTAGTGTCGTCTGCAAACTTGATGATTGAGTTGGAGGCGTGCATGGCCACGCAGTCATGGGTGAACAGGGAGCACAGGAGAGGGCTGAGAACTCACCCTTGTTGGGCCCCAGTGTTGAGGATCAGCGGGGTGGAGATATTGTTACCTACCCTCACCACCTGGGGGCGGCCCATCAGGAAGTCCAGGACCCAGTTGCACAGGGTGGGGTCGAGGCCCAGGGTCTCGAGCTTAATGACGAGTTTGGAGGGCACTATGGTGTTACGTGCTGGGCTGTAGTCGATAAACAGCATTCTTACAAAGGTATTCCTCTGGTCCAGATGGGTTAGGGCAGTGTGCAGTGTGATTGCATCATCTGTGGACCTATTGGGGCGGTAAGGAAATTGGAGTGGGTCTAGGGTGTCAGGTAGGGTGGAGGTGATATGGTCCTTGACTAGTCTCTCAAAGCACTTCATGATGACGGAAGTGAGTGCTACAGGGCGATAGTCATTTAGCTCAGTTACCTTCGCTTTCTTGGGAACAGGAACAATGGTGGCCCTCTTAAAGCATGTGGGAACAGCAGACTGGGATAGGGATTGATTTAATATGTCCGTAAACACACCAGCCAGCTGGTCTGCGCAAGCTCTGAGGACGTGGCTGGGGATGCCGTCTGGGCAGGCAGTCTTGCGAGGGTTAACACATTTAAATGTTTTACTCACGTTGGCTGCAGTGAAGGAGAGCCCGCAGGTTTTGGTCGTAGGCCGTGTCAGTGGCACTGTGTTGTCCTCAAAGTGAGCAAAGCAGTTGTTTAGTTTATCTGGGAGCAAGACATCGTGGTCCGCGACGGGGCTGGTTTTCCTTTTGTAGTCCGTGATTGACTGTAGACCCTGCCACATACGTGTCTGAGCCGTTGAATTGCGACTCTACTTTGTCTCTATACTGACACTTAGCTTGTTTGATTGCCTTACTGAGGGAATAGCTACACTGTTTGTATTCAGTCATGTTTCCGGTCACCTTGCCGTGATTAAAAGCAGGGGTTCACGCTTTCAGTTTTCGCGCGAATGCTGCCATCAATCCACGGTTTCTGGTTGGGGAATGTTTTAATAGACGCTGTGGGTACAACATCACCGATGCACTTGCTAATAAACTTGCTCACTGAATCAGCGTATTCATCAATGTTATTGTCCGACGCTATGCGGAACATATCCCAGTCCACGTGATCGAAGCAATCTTGAAGCGTGGAATCCGATTGGTCGGACCAGCGTTGAACAGACCTGAGCACGGGCGCTTCCTGTTTTAGTTTCTGTCTATAGGCTGGGAGCAACAAAATGGAGTCGTGGTCAGATTCTCCGAAAGGAGGGCGGGGGAGGGCTTTATATGCTTCGAGGAAGTTAGAATAACAATGATCCAGGGTATTGCCAGCCCGGGTTGCGCATTCGATATGCTGATCAAATTTAGGGAGCTTTGTTTTCAGATTAGCCTTGTTAAAATCACAAGCTACAATAAATGAAGCCTAAGGATATGTGGTTTCCAGGCTACATAGAGTCAAAATAAGTTCTTTCAGGGCCGTCGATGTGTCTGATTGGGGCGGGATATACACAACTGTGATTATGATCGAAGAGAATTCTCTTAGATAATGCGGTCGGGATTTGGTTGTAAGGAATTCTAGATCAGGTGAACAAAAGGACTTGAGTTCCTGTATGTTGTTATGATCACACCATGTCACCATGATGACGTATCCCGAGTGAGCCATGTTTCCGTGAAACAAAGAACGTTGCAATTTGTGATGTCTCTCTGGAAGGCAACCCTTGCTCGGATTTCGTCGACCTTGTTGTCAAGAGACTGGACATTGGCGAGTAGTATGCTCGGGAGCGGTGCCCGATGTGCCCGTCTACGGAGCCTGACCAGAAGACAGCTCCTTCTGCGTCGCCGTTGTTTTGGGTCGCTGGCTGGGATCCGATCCATTGTCCTGGGTGGTGGACCAAACAGAGGATCCACTTCGGGAAAGTCGTATTCCTGGTCGTTATGTTGGTGAGCTGACGTTGCTCTTATATCCAATAGTTCCTCCCGACTGTATGTAATAAAACCTCATATTTCCTGGGGTAACAATGCAAGAAATAACAATAAAATTTTAAAATTTTTAAAATACTGCATAGTTTCCTAGGAACGCGAAGCGAGGCGGCCATCTCTGTTGGTGCAAGGAGGTTCCTCAGCAACCATCACTCCTATGTTCCAATGGCACGTTGTGATAGCTAATCCAAGTTTATAATTTTAGAAGGCTAATCGATCTTTAGAAAACCCTTCAGCACAGCTGAAAACTGGCCTTCTTTAGACTTGTGGAGTATCTGGATCATCAGCATTTGTGGGTTTGATTACAGGCTCAAAATGGCCAGAAACAAATAACTTTCTTCTGAAACTTCAGTCTATTCTTGTTCTGAGAAATGAAGGCTATTTCATGCGAGAAATTGCTAAGAAACTGAAGATCTCTACAATGCTGTGTACTACTCCCTTCACAGGACAGCGCAAACTGTCTCTAACCAGAATAAAAAGAGGAGTGGGAGGCCCCGGTGCACAACTGCGCAAGAGGACAAGTGCATTAGAGTGTCTTATTTGAGAAACAGACGCCTCACAAGTCCTCAACTGGCAGCTTCATTAAATAGTACCCGCAAAACACCAGTCTCAACATCAACAGTGAGGAGGCGACTCCGGGATGTTGGCCTTCTAGGCAGAGTTGCAAAGAAAAAGCCATATCTCAGACTGGCCAATAAAAAGAAAAGATTAAGATGGGATAAAGAACACCGACACTGGACAGAGGAACTCTGCCTCTAGAAGGCCAGCATTCCGGAGTCGCCTCTTCACTGTTGACGTTGAGACTGGTGTTTTGGTATTAATGATGCTGCCAGCCATTTGCACTATTTAATGAAGCTGTAGCTATTTGATTAGCTGTTCAGCTGTCTTATGGCTTGGGGGTAAATGCTGTTCAGGAGCCCTTTGGTCGCAGACTTGGCGCTCCGGTACTGATTTCAGTGCGGTAGCAGAGAGAACATTCTATAACTTGGGAAGCTGGAGTCTTTGACCATTTTTAGGACCATCCTCTGACACCGCCTGGTATAGAGTTCCAGGATGGCAGGGAGCTCGGCCCCAGTGACGTACTAGGGCGTACGCACTACCTTCTGTAACGCCTTGCAGTCGGAAGCTAAGCAGTTGTCACACCAAGCGGGAATGCAGTCAGTCAAGATACTCTCAATGGTGCAGCTGTATAACCTTTTGAGATCTGAGGGCCCATGCCAAATATTTTCAGCCTCCTAAAGGGCCAGGTCTCTGAACTCCTCCCTGTAGGCTGTCTCATCGTCATCGGTGATCATGCTTACCACCGTTATGTCGTCTGCAAACTTAATGATGGTGTTGGAATCGTGGGTGAACAGGAAGGGAATAAGCACGCATCCCTGAGGGGCCCCCGTGGCAGATGTGTTGTTGCCTACCCTCATCACCTGGGGGCGGCCCATCAGGAAGTCCAGGATTCAGATGCACAGGGAGGTGTTTAATCCCAGGGTCCTTAGCTTAGTGATGATCTTGGAGGGCACAACGGTTGAACGCTGAGCTGTACTCAATGAACAGCATCCAGATGTTGATGTGAGTTATGACCAGCCTTTGAAAGCATTTCATGGCTACAGATGTGAGTGCTATGGGGTGATAGGCATTTAGACAGGTTACCTTGGCGTTCTTGGGCACACGGACTATGGTGGTCTGCTTGAAACCTGTAGGTATTTACAGACTGGGTCAGAGAGAGGTTGAAAACGTCAGTGAAGACACTTGCCAGCTGGACAGCGCATGCTCTGAGTATGCGTCCTGGTACTCCGACTAGCCCTGCGGCCTTGTCAATGTTAACCTGTTTAAAGGTCTTAATCACATTAGCTACGGAGAGGATGATCACGCAGTCATCCGGAACAGCTGGTGCTCTCATGCATGTTCAATGTTCTTTCCTTGAAGCGAGTATAGAAGGTATTTAGCTTGTCTGGTAGGCTCGCGTCATTGGACAGTTTGCGGCTGTCCTTCCCTTTGTAATCCGTGATAGTTTGCAAGCCGTGCCGTTTATGCTTCAAAACCAAAAAGTTGGTGTCTTGATTGCTGACCAATGACCAATCATTAGCATTGGCGCGCAAAGGCGGGTGCGCATATCCAGATTAGTGACCAGAAAGAACTTGTTTAATTTCCTCCAGTTTTGCATGGCAAAAACAGAGTAGGCCTACATTCATCATCTATATAAAATGCAGTTTATCAATCTAATACTGACTCATCTCTGCCAGTACAATAGGGTATCTGGTGATTTTGATGAATCATTTTCATATTTCAGATAGGTCTAGTTTGGGTGGATACTGGCTGTCTAAAGATAAGCAGCTATAACATTGCACTGTCTTCAAAATTGTGGGTTGAAGATGTAACATATTCTGCCCAAAGTATAATGATATGTTTAAGGAAGAGCCGGCCTACTATTGGCAACGCGCACTCTGCAGGCAGGCTGCCCTGGAAAATGTTGGCATGGTACAGACAGCTTTTCCATCCGATCCTGCAACCTCCACTGCAAGTAGACTGTATGATTTTGCTTGCTCTGGACTCCAGAGAAGTGACATGATATATACCTACTTGATATTGGCTGCTAACATGAATGATTTTCAGCTCCAAATGCAGGTGAAAAATTTGAGTTATTTCTGTAGGCTATCCTTCGTTTGGAAAAAATGCATCACCGTTTATGGATGCAATGGCAGGCCATTTTTGCGCATTGATTGTGTGTGCATGTTTGCGTGTGCGCACATGCATGTGTGTATGCGGGGGGTTGCAAGTTCTGTACAACTCCTTTTTGGGGGTAACTGGGATACATGATAGTGGCAACAAATGGAGTTGGGTTGATTTACAGTACCAGTCAAAGGTTTGGACACACCTACTCAATTCAAGGGTTTAATTTATTTTTTACTATTTTCTACATTGTAGAATAATAGTGAAGACATCAAAACTATGAAATAACACATATGGAATCATGTAGTAACCAAAATAGTGTTAAACAAATCAAAATATATCTTATACTTGAGATTTTAGCCACCCTTTGCCTTGATGCACACTCTTGGTATTCTCTTAACCAGTTTCATGAGGTAGTCACCTGGAACGCATTTCAGTTAACAGCTGTGTCTATCAAAAGTTTGTTTGTGTAATGTCTTTCCTTCTTAATGTGTTTGAGCCAATCAGTTGTGTTGTGACATGGTGGGGTGGTATACAGAAGATAAAAGATCAAGTTCATATTATGGCAAGAACAGCTCAAGTAAGCAAAGAGAAATGACAGTCCATCATTACTTTAAGACATGAAGGTCAGTCAATCTGGAAAATTTCAAAAACATTGAAAGTTTCTTGAAGTACAGTCTCAAAAACCATCAAGCACTATGATGAAACTGGCTCTCATGAGGACTGCTACAGGAAAGGAAGACCCAGAGTTACCTCTGCTGCAGAGGATACGTTCATTAGTTACCAGCCTCAGAAATTGCAGGCCAAAAAAACGAGTTCAAGTAACAGAGACATCTCAACATCAACTGTTCAGACGAGACTGCGTGAATCAGGCCTTCATGGTCAAATTGCTGCAAAGAAACCACCACTAAAGGACACCAATAATAAGGAGAGACATGCTTGGGCCAAGAAACACGATCAATGGACATTAGACTGGTGGAATCCAAATGTCCAAATGTGAGATTTGTGGTTCCAACTGCTGTGTTTTTGTGAAACGCAGAGTAGGTGAACGGATTATCTCTGCATGTGTGGTTCCCACAGTGAAGCATGGAGGAGGTGTGATGGTGTGGGTGTGCTTTGCTGGTGACACTGTCTGTGATTTATTTAGAATTCAAGGCACACTTAACAAGCATGGCTACCACAGCATTCTGCAGCGATACGCCATCCCATCTGGTTTGCGCTTAGTGGGACTATCATTTGTTTTTCAACAGGAAAATGACCCAAAACACACCTCCAGGCTGTGTAAGGGCTATTTGACCAAGAAGGAGAGTGATGGAGTGCTGCATCAGATGACCTGGCCTTTACAATTATCTTCTCAACCCAATTGCGATGGTTTGGGATGAGTTAGACCGCAGAGTGAAGGAATAGCCGCCAACAAGTGCTTGGCATATGTGGGAACTCCTTCAAGACTGAATATATTGTGATTTGTTTAAAAAATAATTGGTGACTACAAGATTCCATATGTGTTATTTCATAGTTTTATTCTACAATGTAGAAAATTTAAAAAAATAAAGAAAAACCCTTGAATGAGTAGGTGTGTCCAAACCTTTTTACTGGTACTGTGCACTGAATAAAAATATAAACCCAACATGCAACAATTTCAAAGATTTTACTGAGTTACAGTTCATATGAGGAAATCAGTAAATTGAAATAAATGCATTAGGCCCTAATCTATGGATTTTACATGACTGGGAAAACAGATATGCATCTGTGGGTCACCGGGCTCCCGAGTGGCGCAGCGGTTTAAGGCACTGCATCTCAGTGCTAGAGGCGTCACTACAGACCCGATTCCAGGCTGTATCACAACCGGCCGTGATTGGGAGTCCCATAGGGAGGCGCACAATTGGCCCAGTGTCGTCCGGGTTAGGGATTGGCCAGGGTAGGCCGTCATTGTAAATAAGAATTTGTTCTTAACCCACTTCCCTAGTTAAATAAAGGTTAAATAAAAATATCTTCTTCTATTTTGACTGGATTTGTGTTGTTCATTGTTAATAAGTGCAGCATTTATTCCACTTACAAAATAGTTTTGCACTGCTTACACAGTGGTTGAATGTGTGAGCAGTGCCAGAGGACAAAAATCAGTTAACCACCTAACTGAGGAACTCAATTTAACCTTGCGCAATACCCTAGATTCAGTTGCACCCCTAAAAACTAAAAACATTTCTCATAAGAAACTAGCTCCCTGGTATACAGAAAATACCTGAGCTCTGAAGCAAGCTTCCAGAAAATTGGAACGGAATTGGCGCCACACCAAACTGGAAGTCTTCCGACTAGCTTGGAAAGACCTTACTGCTGCTCGATCATCCTATTTTTCCAACTTAATTGAGGAAAATAAGAACAATCCGAAATTCCTTTTTGATACTGTCGCAAAGCTAACTAAAAAGCAGCATTCCCCAAGAGAGGATGGCTTTCACTTCAGCAGTAATAAATTCATGAACTTCTTTGAGGAAAAGATCATGATTATCAGAAAGCAAATTACGGACTCCTCTTTAAATCTGCGTATTCCTTCAAAGCTCAGTTGTCCTGTGTCTGCACAACTCTGCCAGGACCTAGTTTCAAGAGAGACACTCAAGTGTTTTAGTACTATATCTCTTGACACAATGATGAAAATAATCATGGCCTCTAAACCTTCAAGCTGCATACTGGACCCTATTCCAACTAAACTACTGAAAGAGCTGCTTCCTGTGCTTGGCCCTCCTATGTTGAACATAATAAACGGCTCTCTATCCACCGGATGTGTACCAAACTCACTAAAAGTGGCAGTAATAAAGCCTCTCTTGAAAATGCCAAACCTTGACCCAGAAAATATAAAAAACTATCGGCCTATATCGAATCTTCCATTCCTCTCAATTTTTTTTGAAAAGGCTCACTGCCTTCCTGAAGACAAACAATGTATACGAAATGCTTCAGTCTGGTTTTAGACCCCATCATAGCACTGAGACTGCACTTGTGAAGGTGGTAAATGACCTTTTAATGGCATCAGACCGAGGCTCTGCATCTGTCCTCGTGCTCCTAGACCTTAGTGCTGCTTTTGATACCATCGATCACCACATTCTTTTGGAGAGATTGGAAACCCAAATTGGTCTACACGGACAAGTTCTGGCCTGGTTTAGATCTTATCTGTCAGAAAGATATCAGTTTGTCTCTGTGAATGGTTTGTCCTCTGACAAATCAACTGTACATTTCGGTGTTCCTCAAGGTTCTGTTTTAGGACCACTATTGTTTTCACTATGTATTTTACCTCTTGGGGATGTCATTCGAAAACATAATGTTAACTTTCACTGCCATGCGGATGACACACAGCTGTACATTTCAATGAAACATGGTGAAGCCCCAAAATTGCCCTCGCTAGAAGCATGTGTTTCAGACATAAGGAAGTGGATGGCTGCAAACTTTCTACTTTTAAACTCGGACAAAACAGAGATGCTTGTTCTAGGTCCCAAGAAACAAAGAGATCTTCTGTTGAATCTGACAATTAATCTTAATGGTTGTACAGTCGTCTCAAATAAAACTGTGAAGGACCTTGGCGTTACTCTGGACCCTGATCTCTCTTTTGAAGAACCAATCAAGACTGTTTCAAGGACAGCTTTTTTCCATCTAAGTAACATTGCAAAAATCAGAAACTTTCTGTGCAAAAATGATGCAGAAAAATTAATCCATGCTTTTGTCACTTCTAGATTAGACTACTGCAATGCTCTACTTTCCGGCTACCCGGATAAAGCACTAAATAAACTTCAGTTAGTGCGAAATACGGCTGCTAGAATCCTGACTAGAACCAAAAAAAATTATCAAATTACTCCAGTTCTAGCCTCCCTACACTGGATTCCTGTCAAGGCAAGGACTGATTTCAAGGTTTTACTGCTAACCTACAAAGCATTACATGGGCTTGCTCCTACCTATCTCTCTGATATGGTCCTGCCGTACATACCTACACATACACTACGGTCACAAGACGCAGGCCTCCTAATTGTCCCTAGAATTTCTAAGCAAACAGCTGGAGGCAGGGCTTTCTCCTATAGAGCTACATTTTTATGGAATGGTCTGCCTACCCATGTGAGAGACGCAAACTCTGTCTCAACTTTTAAGTCTTTACTGAAGACTCATCTCTTCAGTGGGTTATATGATTGAGTGTAGTCTGGCCCAGGAGTGTGAAGGTGAACGGAAAGGCTCTGGAGCAACAAACCGCCCTTGCTGTCTCTGCCTGGCCCCTCTTTCAATTGGGATTCTCTGCCTCTAACCCTATTACAGGGGCTGAGTCACTGGCTTACTAGGGCTCTTTCATACCGTCCCTAGGGCGGGTGCGTCACTTGAGTGGGTTGAGTCACTGATGTGATCTTCCTGTCTGGGTTGGCGCCCCCCCTTGGGTTGTGCCGTGGCGGAGATCTTTGTGGGCTATACTCGGCCTTGTCTCAGGATGGTAGGTTGGTGGTTGAGGATATCCCTCTAGTGGTGTGGGGGCTGTGCTTTGGCAAAGTGGGTGGGGTTATATCCTTCCTGTTTGGCCCTGCCAAACAAAGGGTGTCATCGGATGGGGCCACAGTGTCTCCTGACCCCTCCTGTCTCAGCCTCCAGTTTTTATGCTGCAGTAGTTTATGTGTCGGGGGGCTAGGGTCAGTTTGTTATATCTGGAGTACTTCTCCTGTCCTATCCGGTGTCCTGTGTGAATTTTAAGTATGCTCTCTCTAATTTTCTCTTTCTCTCTTTCTTTCTCTCTCTCGGAGGACTTGAGCCCTCGGACCATGCCTCAGGACTAACTGACACGATGACTCCTTGCTGTCCCCAGTCCACCTGGCCGTGCTGCTGCTCCAGTTTCAACTGTTCTGTCTGTGATTATTATTATTTGACCATGCTGGTCATTTATGAACATTTGAACATCTTGGCCATGTTCTGTTATAATCTCCACCCGGCACAGCCAGAAGAGGACTGGCCACCCCACATAGCCTGGTTCCTCTCAAGGTTTCTTCCTAGGTTTTGGCCTTTCTAGGGAGTTTTTCCTAGCCACCGTGCTTCTACACCTGCATTGCTTGCTGTTTGGGGTTTTAGCCTGGGTTTCTGTACAGCACTTTGAGATATCAGCTGATGTACGAAGGGCTATATAAATAAATTTGATTTGATTTGAATCAATGTTGTTTCCATGTAATTTCAATGAAATTACATTGAACCAACATGGAATAGACATTGAATTAATGTCTGTGCCCAGTGGGCAGATTGTGCTGCTTTCCCCTCTTCTGTAATAACTGCTCAACGGGTTTGTGACCACGGTTGCTGGAATTATTTGAGCACATGCCCCCCAAAAGGTATGTGCATGGCCCTGTACTGTGGTGAACAGTAGTAATCTGTAAATCTGGTAACCATGTTTAATTGAATATGGCCATCAGATTATTTTGTTGCAAATTCAACTGACACAAATATCTCTGGCAGTAGCTCTTGTGGTATGTTCAGGGGAAGTAGCATAGGAGCTCTAACCCTACAGATGCGGTCAAATATATTGGCACTCTTGCACAATTCACTATTTCTTCTCAAATAAGTTGAAATTGAAAAAATTGATGGGGTCCACACGTGTATTTGTTTGATTTACAACTGCACCCCCAAAAGAAATCTAAACTGAAAATGAGATTTTTCAGTTCAAAGTGAAAAAATGGCCTTGATGATTCTCAGCAGTGATCCTACTTGTGGTAAATTGCAGGTGACTACAGGGTAAAAATAGCCATTCAACCAGTTTTGAAAAGAGAAAACAGAACATTCTGCTCCATTGCAAAGTGCAAGGGAGCCAATATATTGAACTTCATCTGAAGATCAGGGTTCCTAATAGGGTAACTGTAGTGAGGATGAGGGTGGGAACTCACTTTGCCCTTGTCCAGGTAACAGATTATCTCCTGGAAGAGCCTCTCTTTGAGCTCCTGCTGGGTCCAGACATGTTGGCCGTCACCGGGGATCAGATGAGGTGCACAGGGCTTGTCAGACCACTGAGGTGGACACAATACACAAATTGCATTTAGTTTTCTAGTAATGTATGTTATAGTATGTTAACTGTAACTTTAGGGAAATATTCAAAAGACTGATGTTTTTATTGAAAGTCGAATTGAATGTTGAGTGAGACCTCAAGGAGTTCGGCATGAAGTAACAGGGTATAGGCTGCCTCTGTGTAGTTCTCACAGACAAGGTGTAAATCCCTCAGCTTGTACAGATACCTGAGGACGAATTCAGTATTTTAGAGTGATATCTAACAAAATGAGATGCAAAGAAGACTATTCATTTATCCAACTGTCTCACCGTATGTAAATGTCTTCCCGTTTCTTCTCTTTATAGAAATTCTGTCACAACCAAAATAAAAACAGTGGAAAAACTCAGGTTTGGTTCAAATGTTTGATGATAACATTTAGTAAAAAATGAATTTGTTCAATGTAGAAACATAACATCTTCATATACTACTCCTCTGAGTTGGTGAATGTGGCTCAATCGTTCAGACTATATTGTGAGTTCCACATAAACCAGTCCAATGGATTAGATAGTGCCTGGTGAGCTCCCCGCTGCATCTTAGTTGGGTACTGTAAGGGCGTACCAGGACGTTGACGGTGCAGCTCATGCGGAGCTCAGGGCTCTCGTCATGTGTGATGGTGCGGTATGCCAGTAGCTTCTCCAGCAGACTGCTGAGCAGCAGAGCCAGCTCCTCCCCTGACTGAGACAGGTATCTGTGCCTCCGGCAGTGCTCCAGTAGCCTACACAATACCAACAATGCAATATAGATAAATAGCCCTTATTTAGGTCTTGAATATGAAACCATGAGGTAATAAGAATAAGAAAAAGGCATCAGCCTCTGATTGCAGGGTGCTTACGTTTTCTCCAGCAGGATTTTGTACTGTTCATCCCCACTGCCTCCCTCTACTTCCTGATCCAACTTGGTGATCAGTTCATTCTCAAACTGCATTTACAGGCATACATATTAAAAACACATCACACATGCCAATGCAAGGATCAGTTCAGCCAAATAAAGCTGGGAAACTCTATTTGTACAGTTATACTGTAAAGCCAGACAGGCAACACTACTGTGGGCAGCTATCTCACCATGTCAAAGGTACGGCTGGGAGTGAAGTTGTGCTCACACTGCATCATGTCAAAGAAGATGGGGATGGTGGCTTTCCTAAGCTCTGGCTCAGGCACCAGGGTAGCCTCCAGGATGGGCCCCACCATGGCAGGGATGAATTTCATCTTGTGGGGGCCTGAGAGATACACACAGGATGCAGTTAGAAACAAATGTTACACATGGTTCATTTGAAAGGGCAATAAGCCACACTCCTTTTTCATGCAAACAAAAAGACAGTAAACTCATAAAGCTGTAAACAAAAAGCGGCCACCGTGAAACCTGGCAATAAAACAACAATGTCTAGCTTCTCTCCTATCAGAGCATGTTTCCACTGAACAGGCCATTCTCTAGACACTTCTATTTGAGGAGTTCCTGTCTCACAGAGATAACAACTACCGGACGGTACTTACCAAGATTATACCACATGTCTCTGATCTTAAAGCCAATGCTCTTCCTCATGTCTCCATACCTGTAACCACATCATAGAATGACACTACATGCAGTAGAGCATGAATACATATTTACTAACAGGAGCATTTACAGTGTATTCAGAAAGTATTCATACCCCTTTACTTTTCCCCAAAGGTTTTGTGTTGCACCCTGATCTACACATAATACCCCATAATGTCAAAGTATCATTTTGTTTTTAGAGATTTTTTACAAATTAATTAAAAATGAAAAGCTGAAAATGTCTTCAGTCAAAAGTATTCAACCCCTTTGTTATGGCAAGCACAAATAAGTTCATGAGAAAAATGTGCTTAACAAATCCCATAATAAGTTGCATGGACTCATTCTGTGTTCAATAATAGCGTTTAACATGATTTGTCTATGACTACCCCATCTCTGTACCCCACACATACAATTATCTGTAAGGTCCCTCAATCGAGTAGTGAATTTCAAGCACAGATTCAACCATAAAGACCAGGGAAGTTTTTCAATGCCTCGTAAAGGGCACTGATTTCTAGATGTGTAAAAAAATAAAATAATAATAAGCAGACATTGAATATCCCTTTGAGCATGGTGAAGTTATTAATTAGGCTTTGGATGGTGTATAAATACACCCAGTCGCTACAAAGATACCGGCGTCCTTCCTAACTCAGTTGCCGTAGAGGAAGGAAACTGCTCAAGGATTTCACCATGAGGCCGATGGTGACAGAGCTCGCTGATTCTTTAAAAGAATATTGGGCAAATATTGTACAATTCAGGTGTGCAAAGCTCTAGAGACTTAGACAAAAAATACTCACAGCTTTAATCGCTGCCAAAGGTGTTTCTAACATCTATTGACTCAGGGGGGTGCATACTGATTTATTTGTATTAATTTATAACAAATATGGAATTTTTCGACCACTTTGACATAACAGAGTATTTTGTGTAGATCGTTGAACAATTTAAAAATTAAATCCATTTTAATCCCACTTTCTAACACAACAAAGGGTGGAAAAGGTAAAGGGGTGTGAATACTGTATCAATTAAAATACACTGTACAATTTGGATTTTTCTTGTGTAATTATTTATTTGGGGGAATTTAAATATTGCACTCATACACAAAATAAAGAAGAAAAGGACATACTTGTTAAGTATTTTGTTCCGTTTCTCTTGAGAGAAGGATTCCAGCTGCAATGACTTGTGGGTAAGGAATGCCACAGTCAGATGGAAGTAGTTGTTCCATAGCTGAAGAGAGGAGAATATGATAAACATTTTGACATGGACATTGAGACAATTATTGAATTAAGATTACATTAGGAGAGAGACACAGATGTCTTTTGTCCACCCCATTAAGAGGTGGAGACTTGAGACCCACCTGCAGCTCAAAGTGGGTCTGGTCTAGGAAGTACATGTTGAGGACCTCAGAGTACTGGTTGATGGCCCGCAGAAACACCCCAATCTGCAGAAGGTTCATGGTCATCCAGTCAGAGGGAAAAACGTTCCCCATCAGGTCCTTAAACATGATGAATGTCTCCATCAGGAAGTCCTGTAGTGGGCCAGGGAGAACAGTTACCTTACCTGTACTGCAAGTACCTGGATTTATGCATCTTCATGTCTGCACAAACATGGGATTGTGTTTCTAACCAAGTCCATTGATTAGTAACAAGTTAACCTTTTTGGGATAGGGCGTTTGACTTGTTTCTACGACCTGTAACGGAACCTTTCAAGTTTTATTCTGGACGAAGTGCTCACGCCTCATGAAGATGGATTACTGGGCTGAACACGCTAACAACAAGTAGCTATTTGGACATAAATTATGGACTTTATGGAACAAATCAGTAATTTATTGTCGAACTGGGATTTCTGGGAGTGCCTTCTGATGAAGATCATCAAAGGTACGTGAATATTTATAGTGTTATTTCTAACTTCTGTTGACTCCAAAATGGCAGATATTTATCTGGCTGGATTGGGCTCTGAGCGCCGTTCTCAGATTATGCTTTTTCCATAAAGTTTTTTGAAATCTGACACAGCGGTTGCATTAAGGAGAAGTTTATCTTTAATTCTGTGAATAACACTTGTATCTTTTATCAATGTTTATTATGAGTATTTCTGCATTTCTGTTTTGGAATCAAAACATTACTGCACGTAACGCGCCAATGTACACTGAGATTTTTGGATATAAATATGCACATTATCGAACAAAACATACATGTATTGTGTAACATGATGTCCTATGAGTGTCATCTGATGAAGATCATCAAAGGTTAGTGATTCATTTTATCTATATTTCTGCTTTTTGTGACTCCTATCTTTGGCTGGAAAAATTGCTCTTTTTTTTTTTACTTGGCTATGACCTAACATAATCACATGTTGTGCTTTCGCTGTAAAGCATTTTTGAAATCGGACAGGATGGCAGAATTTAGCAGAATGCCTGCACTAGAAAGGTTAAACTATGCACAGCAGGTACCTAAGCTTTCCTCATATTAGACCCACACACCTCAGTAAAGAAGCAAGGACAGGGAGATCCTCACATTGTTCCAAGTCAGTCCTCATGAAATGTCTATAATCAATAACCACTTCAGGTGCAGTTACAAGCACCAGTGGTTGAATGCCAGCTATCGACTGGATGACTCAGGAAGAGCGATGCCCAGGGCAGGAGGAGCGGACCACTTACAATAATGTCCTGTCTGGTCTTGAAAGTACTTATGTAGTGGGCGTAGTGCATGTCATCCATCTGCTTCAAGATGGCAGTCATGCAGGCTAGGTAATGACCCTGGTATGGAGAAGACAGAGCATCAGACACCTTAGCTGAAAAACTAGTTTAGGATCCCACATACAGTACCAGTCAAAAGTTTAGACACACCTACTCATTCAATGGATTTTTCTTTATTTTTACTATTTTCTACATTGTGGAATAATAGTGAAGACATCAAAACTATGAAATAACACATCATGTAGTAACAAAAAACGTGTATTTTAGATTTTAGATTCTTGAAAGTAGCCACCCTTTGCCTTGATGACTTTTGGAAAATGTATTTCCTTCTTTAATGCGTTTGAGCCAATCAGTTGTGTTGTGACAAGGTAGGGGTGGTATACATAAGATAGCCCTATTTGGTAAAAGACCAAGTCCATATTATTGCAAGAACAGCTCAAATAAGAAAATAAAATGACAGCCATCATTACTTTAAGACAAGAAGGTCAGTCAATGTGGAAAATGTTGAGAACTTTCTTCACGTGCGTCGCAAAAACCATCAAGTGCTCTGACGAAACTGGCTCTCGTGAGACCCAAAGTTACCTCTGCTGCAGAGGATAAGTTCATTAGAGTTACCAGCCTCAGAAATTGCAGCCCAAATAAATGCTTCACAGAGTTCAAGTAACAGACACATCTCAACATCAACTGTTCAGAAGAGACTGTGTGAATCAGGCATTCATGGTCAAATTGCTGCAAAGAAACCACTACTAAAGGACACCAATAATAATAAGAGACTTGCTTGGGCAAAGAAACACGAGCAATGGACATTAGACCAGTGGAAATCTGTCCCTTGGTCTGATGAGTCCAAATGTGAGATTTTTGCTTCCAACTGCCGTGTCTTTGTGAGACGGAGAGTAGGTGAACGGATGATCTCTGCATGTGTGGTTCCCACCTTGAAGCATTGAGTAGGTGTGATGATGTTGGGGTGATTTGCTAGTTACACTGTCAGTGATTTATTTAGAATTCAAGGTACACTTAACCAGCATGGCTACAACATCATTCTGCAGCGATACGCCATCCCATCTGGTTTGTGCTTAGTGGGACTATCATTTGTTTTACAACAGGACAATGACCCCACACACATCCAGGCTGTGTAAGGGCTATTTGAAAAAGAAAGAGAGTGATGGAGTGCTGTATCAGATGACCTTGCCTCCACAATTACCCGACCTCAACCCAATTGAGATCGTTTGGGATGAGTTGGACATTCAACAAGTGCTCAGAATATGTGGGAACTCCTTCAAGACAGTTGGAAAAGCATTCCTCATGAGGCTGGTTGAGAGAATGTCAAGAGTGTGCAAAGCTGTCATCAAGGCAAAGGGTGGCTACTTTGAAGAATCTCAAATATAAAATATATTTAGATTTGTTTAACAATTTTTGGGTTACTACATGATTCCATATGTGTTATTTCATAGTTTTGATGTATTCACTATTATTCTACAATGTAGAACAATTGTAAAAATAAAGAAACCCCTTGAATGAGTAGGTGTGTCCAAACTTTTGACTGGTACTGTATAACATGTTATATGCTTATAACCTGCTTATATTGTTGAATGCTTATAAGTGCTAACCAAGTTATATACTGTAAAGGATGCATAGAAGCAGATTTTCAGCACTGTGCCGTATACATGGAAACTTAAAATAAAGTATTAGGCTACCAACTGAACAAATTAAAATAACTTTAGAGTTAGATGAAGAAGAAGGGTCTTACAATGAGAGGGGAGGTTCTGCTCATGCTGATGACAGTGCGATTGACCCTGCGAAGCAGTCGCTCCATAATCAGCTGGACATGACCTCGGGTTGGACCCTGAGGACACAGACAAGCAGCTCAGATAAATAATATATGTTTCAAAACCCATCCAGTTAGAGTCAGGGATGTGACTGATTTCAGTGTTTCCAGCAGCAGAGCTAGAGATGTGCTGTAGCAATTAGCCACTCACCACATCCTTGCGGTCCAGGTTGTCAAGCACAGTGCTGAGCAGCTGAACACAGGCCTCGTGGTCAGGCTTATTGGAGTGGTCATCCAGCTGCCCACTCAGCTGGTCAGTCAACAGTGGCAAGAGGACATCTCGACACTCTGTAGGGTCAAAGACAAATAGAGACCATTCAAATGTGTCATCATGTGGTTCTGTTTTTAAATAGAGATGATTATAAAGTTGTGTTTTAACCAGAGAGGCGCCACAGTACCTGGCTTTTTGAAAAGGTCACTCTCCACCATCTTACACATGCAACCAAGCTTCTGGCGCACCAGCTGAGAGTCAGGGATGCTCTCGATGAACTTGGTCAGAAGAACACTAGTGAGGGAGAGACAGGAAACATACAGAAAAAGGCAAGGACATGTGACAATGTCACTATCTTTTCTATACAGGAAACAGTATCATTTCTGCAGAGATTTTACTGTTAAAATGTCATTACAAGGAGTTACCTGAGCTCCACAGGGTCAAAGACATTTTTTATGTCATTAATGATGGTGGGGAGGTATTTCAGTATCGCCCCCTGAAAAAGACAAGGTCTCAAAAGTATTTTTAAAAGAACATGAAGGAAATATCAGTGGATAATGCTTTACAGAGCGAGTCAACTATAAAGTTTTTATCAAGTAAAACTTGAACTATCTTTCATGAAGCCAGCATAAAAGTCAATAACTATAGGACCAAGGACGATAACTATAACAAAAACGATAAAAACTATACAAATAAATATAATCGTTCTAATTCAAGTGAACAGGAACGTCAGACTACAACGATAACAACAAAAATAGTGGAGAACGACAACGAGAGCGATCCCTTCCAGAGAGACTTTTTTCCCTGTCCCTGTCCCTCCAACGATTAAACATTGACAACCAATCAAAAACGCGTTCCATTGAAGCGTTGTTGGCTCTAGGTGCGCGAGGCTGCTCAGAGAGGAGAGAAGGCAGAGCGCAAGAGAAACATGCCTGAATAAATGGCCATGTGTGAGCATATTGGTGTCCACGTTACTTATAAGACGACTTGGGAGAATGATGATCCACGACAAACAGCGCATGAGAAGGCCATATTTTCGATGGTAGGCCTATCTGTTAACGCCAATACATCCTGGCAAAATACACACTATGACTTGCCTACTATTGTGCCTTTCTGGACCGTGCCAACTGTCAAGACAATACCCATTACTGATCAATATGGTTGCCTAATCAGGCCTAGGCTAGATTATTATTATTTCGGAATGAATCATGCATTCAAAACGCTTTTTTTTTTTGCGGTTATTGAAATGACATATCCACTGCAGTCTACAGCCGATTTACTAGCTAGAAAAATACATTCAAAAAGCATTATTGCATTTTGCTGTTATAGCCTAGGTATGATTGTTTTTCTTGTCCCCAAAAAGCTTAATCAATTAGGGAGAATGTCGAGCTGGAGCGCAGACTGGGGCGCACACTATCCTAGGCTACCTGCCATTTTATTATCAGATGAAACAATATATTTCAACTGTGTAAATTCATTGCATATAAGCTATTCACGACAGTATTTGTTGTTGAATGACTACATTTGAATATGAGTTCCTATATGTACATTTAAGTATTATTTGCAGTTGTCACAATAACAGTGAACACACCCTGAAGCACTGAATGTTCTGTGTTACCACCTTATTAACAGGCCTACAGTATGCATTGATAAGTTGATTGACAGGTGTACTGCAGAACGCTGGTTATAGTTTTGTATAATGTATCTTTATGGCTATCATCCTTGGTGTGGATGGCCCTTATGGCTTCAATTAACATAGAAAGGGTAAGCTAGTTTGTAAAGCTGACAATTTCATTAGAATAATTCAGTGAGTGCTGCCCTACCAGGCTATTCAATGTTAACTGAGAGTGCATTAAAGAAGATGAAGTACCATGCAAGTGTCCATACCAGTGTCTCTCCCCTACACCAACTCACCTTTATCTTCACTCCCTCGTCTAGCGGTCTGTCCATGAGTGTGTTGAAGGAGAGGAAGAGTGTCCGGATGGAGTTAAAGAAAGCATCCCCATCCTCACTGGTCCCATAGAATCTGAATAAACAGAAAGAAGGACATTGCTCATTTCAAAACAAACTAATATTGTTTACCAAATGTATGAGTATGTATGAGGAAGGAAGGCCACAGCTATGATACCTGAGGTAGAGGACCCGGGACTGCACAATGAACCTGAACAGGTACTTGAGGGCTTTGAGGGCTGAGTACAGCCCCTCTGTTAGGACAGGCTTATCTGCATGGCCCACATAGTAATTCAGAACCTTGGTCAGCTTCCTGAAAAAGTAATGGAATGGGGCACTCAGGCATACCAGTAACTGCATATAGATGACTGCATTCTGAATTGGTGGAAAGGTGTCAAAACAGGAGGAAGGAAAAATGAACTGAGTAGAGAGGGAAATGTGAAAAAGGAGAGGGCTATACTTACATATAAGCCAAAGTGGCACTGAAGTGTTTGTTGATGTATGTCTCCAGTACTGGGTTAAAGTGCTGGAACTTGATGTCTCCAATCAGTGTGATTATGAACACCTAGAAGAAAAGCAAAGCACAGTCAGGAACCAGTGTAATATAGAAACCTGCTGGAAAATGTTGTTGCATGAATAGTTTCTGATATACAACTGTCTTTTGGTATATTAAAGACAAATGCCATTAACCCTGATCGCTTAACACAGGTAATTCACCCACCACTCCAGAACTCACCAGAGCATTAAAGACCAGATTGTCATAGGTGTCCTTCTCTGAAGTCTCCATCATGATGTTGAACAGGGCATCAAGTGTGTCCTGTAGAAACTAAGACCACAAAAGACAAATGCATTAGTATAGGGTGTCCTTGTATGTTAAACTAGTTAAGAACACTGGAGGAGTCAGACTCACTTTGACAATCTCTCCTCCCTCTACCTCCATCAGGCGCTGCAGGTTCTGGTCCAGCTGTTCAGGGTTGGACCTCCAGTTCAATAGGCCCAGGAGATCCACTGGAAGAGGAACAGGAGAATATTACTTTTATGTCAACATCATTCTACTCTGTATTATGAGCCGAAGTGCGGAAAGAGTTGGATTTGATTTGATTACATTTGTTAAGGTCTGTTTGATTCTAAATACATTGATTCCCAGATAATCATGTCCTACTACAGTACCATTCTGGGTGAGTTTAGTGGAGCAGGTG
The DNA here is from genome assembly GCF_057628025.1 of Oncorhynchus mykiss. Lineage (NCBI taxonomy): Eukaryota > Metazoa > Chordata > Actinopteri > Salmoniformes > Salmonidae > Oncorhynchus > Oncorhynchus mykiss. The sequence continues at coordinate 27,051,005 of NC_143027.1, forward strand.
AGAGTGCCAATCTGGAAGCTGTCCTTTGTGACTGGGATGACTCCTGAATGCTGAAAGGTTTTCCCTGTCTGCCTCTCCTTCTCCTCCACCTCAGCCCAGGAGCCTGGCAGAGTCAGGTATGTCTTTGCATCCTCAGTCTTCTTTACATCAACCTTAGCCAAATGAACAAAAGGAATTAAATACTAAAACATATTCATCTGTATGCCATTTGCTATTCATTGACCAGGGAGGGGCCATGAATGATCTACTTACTTTCAGCTTTTTATTTTATATGAAATATCTAAATAATTACTACTTCACTACTTAACAGATAATGAAATAGAATCCCTATGGGGAGAGAATTATTTCAAATGAATCAAATGTATCCGAACCCTCTGGTTCCACCAAGCTGTGGGCATCATATAGGGTCTGTGTCAGTAGCATAGTGCTGTGTTGGTCCCACCTTGTAGACAATGAGGTCATGTCTGCCGTCTCTCAGTGTGGTTCCGTCTCCTTTCATCAGGCGGACGAACGCCATGCCAAATGGCTTTTCTGATTTGTCTCTAGCTAAAGGAAACACAGCAGTGTCAGTGAGAACCCAATCAACCAACTCTGAAGGACACATTCATATTCATTCTGACCAGATCCCAGAGGGTTAGGGCAGGCTGCCCGGGTGTCGAGTGTTTTAAAAACGTGAGGCACTCACAGTCCTGAGATGATCTGTGTCGAAACATCACTCTGAGATGACAGCGGCCCACATCTTCAATCGGAATAGTCACCTTGCAAGGGGAGAAGAAAGGAATGAGGAGAGGAGTGAGGAGAGTATCATAACAAGAGACAGAGAAAGTAATGTCTAGTATCTGTCTAGCATTTTGTACGAGTGCCAATATCTCCTCTAAAGGATTATTTAATTGTATAGAGCCAAATCTTTTTGGGAAATGAATTGCTGAACTTGAGCCACCATGGGGAGAGTACAGAGCTCTCTTGTCCTGACAGAAACACCTGGGATGCAGGTAAGTGAGCTGTACCTTGACTGTTTCATTCCAGCTCGGCTGCTTGACCTGGTAGTAAATTACAGACTTGTACTCTGTGATCCCATCATATCCAGCTCCAGGAAATATTGCTTTCTATTCAAGGAGAAGGAATGAGCTTCAGTCAAACATATTTTTTTGCAGACAAGAAACCCCATGTATATGTATAAACATGAATTGGGGTCATTTTGTAATAACTTAAGTTTTTGTACAATAAACCAACAAACATGAGTTGACCACCATGTAATACTTGAGGTAAAAATGGTTAAAGAAAGAAATGTGGAGGCACACATAATGTTAAGACAGCACCCTTACCTCCATGAGATTGCCATCGTCATCTAGTACACTCAACATCACCTCAACATTTTTGGGTGACGTTTTTTTACCGCGGTCAAACTCCCCCTGCAGCAAGGTCACATATATATCGTTCCTCACATATCCTAGAGGAGGAGAATTAGTTGGTTAATATTGAAAAGCAATCTATTAACTGTCACTGCTGTAAAGGCAGCTACAAAGTATGCAACCCCTTGTTTCAGATGCTATTCAGCTACAAAGTATGCAACCCCTTGTTTCAGATGCAATTCAGCTACAAAGTATGCAACCCCTTGTTTCAGATGCTATTCAGCTACAAAGTATGCCACCCCTTGTTTCAGATGCAATTCAGCTACAAAGTATGCAACCCCTTGTTTCAGATGCAATTCAGCTACAAAGTATGCAACCCCTTGTTTCAGATGCAATTCAGCTACAAAGAAGAACATATAAACGTATGGCACCTGGGAGGATGATCTCAGGGAAGCCCATCTTTCTAACAATGGCGGTGGTGCGATCCACAAAGTGGGAGTAGTCCTTCCTGACCTGGGACAGGTCACCAGGAAGTAGCTTTAAGGTCACAAACAGTCCTGAGAACCCAGCAGGGCCAATCAATGAAGAGATAGTTAACAAGACAGAGAAACTAACAGAATGTGCAGAATGGATACACACAACCTGTTACGTTTCTATTTTGAACCCAGACCCACATTTTAAAAGCCACTTCCGAGTAACATTCCTTTGTATTTTATATTCTGTTCTACTCTGCTATATTCTAGGCAAACTGGTGAGTTGTTGCCACAGAGTGTCAGTGAGTGTGTCTCTTTACCCTGGCCCTTGTGGTTAACCTCCCGGGTGTTAATGACTTTGTTGAAGACGGCGGTGAGAGGCTCATTCTCTCCAATGACCCGGGATGGGAGGAGAGGTGACATGATGAGTTGCCTCTGACGGATATAGGTCTCCATAGCTATCCTGGGAGAGAGAAGAAGGGAGAGAGGGGGATAAATATTTTTTTTAAGTGGGACTGACAAGTGGATGGAACCATTGATCACAAAACATAGAGCTATGAAAGACATATTGAGATATTGGAAAAGGAAATCCACAAAATATAACAGTGCATGTGACCAAGCAAGAATAAGAACAGTCTCCAGTTGCATTTTTTGTTACACTGCACTACAAACCTAGACTTGTCCTCGATCTACAGTATTGTATAGCAATAGAGGAAGCAGTTGCATAATGCATTCCTTTAAGTGCTCTATCCTAAAACAGTTCAAGCCATTTGTCATTTCTGACTCTATGATGGTGTAAGAGAAGGTTGAGTTAAAATGGACTGGGGAGTGAGGACTATTATCACTGTGAAAATGAACAGAGCCCGTGAGAGATTTTAAAACACTCACTGCTGAAAGGGGATGAAATGCTGCTTCTCCTCATCATCTGCTTTCCCATGGGCGATATCTGTGATGTCCATCACTGTGAACAGAGGCAACTGTGAATGTGGTGGTGATATGTGGCAAAGGCTAAGCTAATAAGCTGCTTTCAATTAAATGATCCTGTTATTGCCACTGCTGCTGCTAGCATGACATAACTTTAATATCTTTGGTATTTGATTTCTCAGCTTGAGCCATTTCACAGCAGTCTTCATTCTGATTAAATAAACTGCAGAGCAGAACGACAATGTAATTTGTGTTTAAAAAACGAGTTATTGGGCCCTCAGACACCTGTTCCAATGCACCAGAGACAATGATAAAAAGATACATCCACAACAGGAGCATAGGTAGGATTCCAGCCTGTCTGTGTGATCTTGAGCTTTGCGTTGCAATAGATGATGGTTCAGTAGGCATTCCTCTTTCTCTCTCAATTTGTAATTTCTTAGGAAATAGCTGACAGAAAAAATAGCTATTTATTGCTTCCAATGATTCTGGGTTCAGTTCATTTGCTGTGACACCAGAGGAGACAATTTCTCATCCAACCCAGAAATGTAATCATCCACTCAAAAAAAAGAGGGATATTTAAATCCTTTCCCCTGACTCCTTTGGCAAGGCAGACAACGTAGAGGTAGTTTATGGGTCAGGAGGGTAAGCAGGTTCAGGTGGGCTCAGGGTGTGTCTGGCTTTTATCCAGGACAGGGATCCTACTGTAAAGGTTTGTTTAGGCCCTCAATTACCCATTCACTCAAACTCTGAGTAAATGGGGTAGTGTTCTGATTTCAGATTTAATAGAATGTGTAAATTTGCGCAAACAAATATAGGGAAGACATCTCAATTAAAAGACATCTCACCAGCTACACCAAACGGTCTCCTTAACCCTCCTGTGTGTTTCTTGCCCTCCTTGAGTTCCATGCTGCCCACCCTGATAATCTGACAGACGAGGAAGAGACGTGGCCTAATCAGGTCACTGCTGCTGAGATCCTGGCCAGAGAGGGCAGAGTGGAGAAGACCATTTCAATGCAAAGATAAGGACGACATAATGCAAGTAAAGTAAAAGTTGCAAGGCAGAACATATTCAATATCTTATGCAATGTTGCTTATATGAATTTTAATATGAGCAGTTCAGATGAAGAGCCTGTCTGAGGATATAAATGGCATGGCATGGCATTGCATAGCATGCCTCAACCAAGGACTGTCACTGCCCGCTTCCGGTCCATCTATTAGGCCCCATGGCTAGACTATTACATTTACAACAACAGGGAATAAGAAAGTGGAAGGGAGGCTTTCATCTCTGTTACCGTGAAGAGGGCAGGCAGATTGTTGAGTTTCTCAATCTCTTTGGGCATGCCCATGCTGTCCCAGCGCACCAGGAAGTTCTCACTGCAAACATACATGGCATTCACAATCAAGAATCACACCTCCCATACCTCACTGTAACAAACCTCTGTGTGTTTTTGACAAGATAATACAAAAACACAAATCTATCAAAATGCCTACATACAGTCACGTTATTAAATATATATGCAATGTGGAACACATGAGTACTGGACGAAATGTTCTGTCAAGTGTCAGAATGGTAATGGTGGTTTAGTATAATGCAATGAATTTAAATTAGTTGGTATCTGACCTAATGAACTCTGACTGGTCAGGGTCATAGAGCGACATAAGCAGCTCTGCATCCTCCCCGATGTTACAAACAAAGTTCTTGAGGTTCATGAGGAGACTGTATGTGTGCACTGTGCTAAACAGGGACTGGCGCCGCATCTCCAGATTCTGCTTCCGGGTCTACAGAGGGGCGCAGAGACACTGTATGAGCAAACACGATGCACTGGCAGGGCTAACTCTGCAGCATATACATGTAGTATTTTATCTATCAGAGAGGCGCAAACAACAGCTGGTCCATGCCTTCTCCTCTTGTATTCTGTCATCTATACTGCGGGATGCAGTCTCAAAGGCTCGGAATAGATTGACTGTGCTTGTGCAGTCCGGGTCCAGAGTGTTCCCTGCATCATCTCGCACCACCAGGTCCAACCCTAGAATCCTGTACAACAGAAAGCATCAAATATAGCTTAGGACAGATTTACAAGGGCATATTCTTAGCACCATGACTCAGTCACATAAAACGTTACAAGCATGTTTATGTCACAATGCAATTCAAGTAGAGTGCAATTTATACCGGTTTCCATAATCAATCTTAGCTGTGACTTTCTTCCTGAGCTCCACAAGGTCATCCTTGGGCAATGTTCCAGACACTATCTGAGATCGATACTCGATGAGGCTGTAGGCCATCTGTTGTACGCCCCTGAACAGAGTGGTCTTGTTGTTCTGTCAAACAAACAGTCATATTCATCATCACAGTCACCCAGGCTAACATAATTACCCTTTTCCAAACAGACTAAGTGTCAGAGTTGAATAACAGCATAAGGGTAAAGTGAATTCTTTAATGTAAAGATTATGTAAGTAGGGTGATGGATAAGAAACTAGATTTCTCAACGTACCACATATAGCTTGTGCCATATTTGTGCCCATTCCCTCAGAGTGGCGCCTAACTCCAGTACCAGTGGTAGGTCTCCTGGGATAACTATTTCCTGCTGGCTGTAAGATGGGTGGAAGGAAGGAACGTACCAGATATTGGGTCCCATAGGTGCATCACATGCATCAAATCGTGCAAATAGGTCAAGTCACACATCCCATCAAATACAATCAATTTCTACTGACATAACAAGTGAGTGACACCTTACCCTGTCCCTTCAACTTTAGCCTCCTTTAAATGGATATACGAGGCTGGGAAAATGCCCTATGAGATTAAACAGAAACGTAAACCTCTTCCTCAAATTATTTTCTAATTTTAAGGAAAAACCATGAATGGATATACGGTTGTTGCCATACCTTCTGTGCTTTGTTCCGTATTGTGTACCCTCTATACCAGTCTGGGGAGATTAAAGATTGATATAGAGATATGACAGAGATATAGGGATAAATATAATAGAGATAAGACCGATGAGAAGATGACAAACTAGACACAGATGGTGATATTGACTGTTATATCTTTCAAAGGAATTTCATTAAACATTGCTGATTATTTTCAATTCATGTCTGGTATTCATAACAGCTTTAGTTCAATGTTTTACAAAGTTTCAGTGTTGAAAACTGTTACTTAGCGCGTGACAGCTTGTTGTAGGTAAGAACGTGAAGCTAGAGTGATATGTTAGGGCATGTTGGCTGTTCATGCTCACCTTCAAATGTCTCAAGTATGTGTACAGTGTCTCCCACCTGGAGACACAGCTCCTGCTCTCTTCTGGAGTCATAATTATAGATTGCTGAGAGAGAATTGATAGGAGGGGGAGAGAAAATAGAGTCTTATTATGGCAGTTTTACTATGTGAAACAACATACAAACACAAAACAAGCTCAACATACAGAAAGTGAAAACAGAAAAAAGATAAGAAAAGCCCAGCAGATCCTATAGACTTTGGCCTTTTCCCAGGTCATATCTGATAAAGGTACAGTATATTGTAGTCAGGTATTTCTTGCGCTGTGAAAAAGCATGTTTGAGCTCGAGTAAGAGTAAACATTGTTTTATGAAATTACAGGTACATTCTCGTGTGGTGCAAGTGGAATTCAAGGTCTGGCCTTATACTGGAAACCCAGTTTTAATTGAAAATGTCCCTCAATCTCTTGGATTTTCACTTCACTCTTAATTATAGCCTGTATTCATGATTATTATTTTAGGACAGCCTGACCTCACATTTTAAATAAAGAGATGACTGACATTATCCTGTTATTTTTCATTCCCTGAGCCTATGTGTTGGATGGAGTAAATGGAAAATGTTTTTCCAAGTGTATTACAACATCCACACAGAGGAAAGCAGAGTGATGAGGGGATTGACATCATGTATCATTTATTCCTAAATCACCAAGCCATGGAGCCTATCGGGTCACATTGTAAAGCGTATATGGCAGCCAACTGGGTCAGCAGAGTGCTCAGCCCTCCTCTGCTCTTCAGCTGCAACCCTGTGCTCCTCAGTTTGTTAACTTAATTTCCTTCCTAGAGGCGTTTGCTGCATCACCCTCCCTCCTTTTTTCACTGAAGGACACAAGTGAGAGACAGATCACACAGCACAGCATGCTCTCTCTCTCTCTCACACACACACACACACACACACACACACACACACACACACACACACACACACACACACACACACACACACACACACATACACACACACACACAACACACACACAGACACACACACACACACACACACACTTGTCATGACTTGAGTGAGCTGCAGTGCACATAGACTTTCATAGCCTAGTACTCAGCATCCACCCTCTATCACAGAAACAAGGCAAGGAGCTCTGTCCTGACTTGCACAGTGATAATCCTTGTTGCCGGAGGCTAGGTCTCACTGCACGCTTCAACTGGCTAAGCTCATCACATCTCTGAATACCTCAAAACTAAACATGAATATTATTTGAGTAAGTATCCTTCCCATTTAATTGTATGCAGTTCCCCTCAAATGCAAATTAGTATGCGATTGTTCAACACTTCTTCTGTGAGAACAAATAGTACTAATTTAATATGTAGACCTGTGGGGAAAAGGTATATACAGTGCCTTCAGAAAGTATTCATACCCCTAGAATAATTATACATTTTGTAGTGTTACAGCCAAAATTCAAAATAGATTTTTCTCACCCATCAACACACAATGTCCCATTTTGACAAAGTGAAAACATGTTTTCAGAAATGTTTACAAATCTATTGAAAATGAAATACAGAAATGACTCCACCAGAGAGTGGTGGTCATTTCCATGTTAAAGTACAGTTTTTCACAATTCCTGACATTTAATCCTAGTAAAAATTCCATGTCTTAGGTCAGTTAGGATCACCACTTTATTTTAAGAATGTGAAATGCCAGAAAAATATTAGAGAGAATGATTTATTTCAGCTTTTATTTATTTCATCACATTCCCAGTGGGTCAGAAGTTTACATATACTCAATTAGTATTTGGTAGCATTGCCTTTAAATTGTTGAACTTGGGTCAAATATTTCGGGTAGCCTTCCACAAGCTTCCCACAATAAGTTAGGTGAATTTTGGCCCATTCCTCCTGACAGAGCTGGTGTAACTGAGTAAGGTTTGTAGGGCTCCTTGCTCGCACACGCTTTTTCAGTTCTGCCCACAAATGTTCTATAGGATTGAGGTCATGGCTTTGTGATGGCCACTCCAATACCTTGATTTTGTTGTCCTTAAGCCATTTTACCACAACTTTGGAAGTATGCTTGGTGCCATTGTCCATTTGGAAGAACAATTTGCTACCAAGCTTTAACTTCCTGACTGATGTCTTGAGATGTTGCTTCAATATATCCACATATTTTCCCTTCCTCATGATGCCATCTATTTTGTGAAGTGCACCAGACCCTCCGGTAGCAGAGCACCCCAAAACATGATGCTGCCACATGATGCTGCTTCACGGTTGGGATGGTGTTCTTCGGCTTGCAAGCGTCCCCCTTTTTCCTCCAAACATAACAATGGTCATTATGGCTAAACAGTTCTATTTTTGTTTCATCAGACCAGAGGACATTTCTCCAAAAAATAAGATATTTGTCCCCATGTGCAGTTGCAAACAGTAGTCTGGCTTTTTTATGGTGGAGCAGTGGCTTCTTCCTTGATGTGCGGCCTTTCAGGTTATGTCGATATAGGACTCGTTTGACCTCTGTCATTGCCAACAAAGGGTATATAACAAAGTATTGAGATAAACTTTTGTTATTGACCAAATACTTATTTTCCACCATAATTGGCAAATAAATTCATTAAAAATCCTACAATGTGATTTTCTTGATTTTTTTTCTCATTTTGTCTGTCATAGTTGAAGTGTACCTATGATGAAAATTACAGGCTCTCTCATCTTTTCAAGTGGGAGAACTTGCACAATTGGTGGCTGACTAAATACTTTCCTTCACTCTGCGGTCCAACTCTTCCCAAACCATCTAATTTGGGTTGAGGTCGGGTGATTGTGGAGGCAAGGTCAGCACTCCATCACTCTCTTTCTTAGTCAAATAGCCCTTACACAGCCTGGAGGTGTGTGGGGTCATTGTCCTGTTGAAAAACAAATTATAGTCCCACTAAGCGCAAACCAGATGGGATGGCGTATCGCTGCAGAAAGATGTTGTAGCCATGCTGGTTAAGTGTGCCTTGAATTCTAAATAAATCACTGACAGTGTCACTAGCAAATCACCCCAACACCATCACACCTACTCAATGCTTCACGGTGGGAACCACACATGTGGAGATCATCCATTCACCTATTCTGCACCTCACAAAGACACAGCGGTTGGACTCATCAGACCAAAGGACAGATTTCCACCGGTCTAATGTCCATTGCTCGTGTTTCTTGGTTCAAGCAAATATATTCTTATTATTGGTGTCCTCTGAACAGTTGATGTTGAGATGTGTCTGTTTCTTGAACTCTGTGAAGCATTTATTTGGGCTGCAATTTCTGAGGCTGGAAACTCTAATGAACTTATCCTCTGCAGCAGAGGTAACTCTGGGTCTTCCTTTCCTGTGGCGGTCCTCATGAAAGCCAGTTTCATCATAGCGCTTGATGGTTTTTGAGACTGCACTTCAAGAAAAGTTCAAATTTCTTGACATTTTCCGGATTGACTGAACTTCATGTCTTAAAGGCATACCTGTTCATTGAAATGCATTCCAGGTGACTACCTCATGAAGCTGGTTTAGAGAATGCCAAGAATGTACAAAGCTGTCATCAAGGCAAAGGGTGGATAATTTTAATAATCTCAAATATAAAATATATTTTGATTTGTTTAACATTGATTTGTTTAGAGTATGAAATAGCACATATGGAATCATGTAGTAACCAAAAAAGTGTTAAATAAATTGGGGTATGTACGTACAGTCACTGTGGGAACGACGTCCTTGATGCTCTTATTGATAAAGCCAGTGACTGATGTGGTGTACTCCTCAATGCCATTGGAAGAATCCCAGATCATATTCCAGTCTGTGCTAGCAAAACAGTCCTGTAGTTTAGCATCTGCTTTATCTGGCCACTTTTTCATAGACCAAGTCACTGGTGCTTCCTACTTTCATTTTTGCTTGTAAGCAGGAATCAGGGAAATAGAATTATGGTCAGATTTGCCAAATCGAGGGCGAGTGGGAGCATTGTACCCGTCTCTTTTGTGTGGAGTAAAGGTGATCAAGTATTTTTCCCCTCTGGTTGCACATTTAAGATGCTCATAGAAATGAGGTAAAAGCTATTTAAGTTTCCCTGCATTAAAGTCACATGCCCGCCCTGTGTCCTCTATACCTGCATCCCTTTCTCTTGCCAATGACGGGGATTTTGGCCTTGTTGGGTGTCTGACGTACATCCTGGGCGTCCTGCTTGTTGAAGAAAAAATCTTAGTCTAATCCGAGGTGAGTGATCGCTGTCCTGATATCCAGAAGCTCTTTTTTGCCGTAAGATTCGGTGGCAGAAACATTATATACAAAATAAGTAAAAAAAAAAACAACAAAAAAACACATAATAGCACAATTGGTTAGGCACCCGTGGTTCGGCAGGTAGCCTAGTGGTTAGAGTGTTTTTTTTAAACGGCTGCCATTTCTTCCGCCACCATTTTCAGGTCTCTCCAGAGATGTTCGATCGATTTCAAGTCCAGACTCTGGCTGGGCCACTCAAGGACATTCAGAGACTTGTCCCAAAGCCACTCTTGCATTGTCTTGTCTGTTTTCTTACGGTCGTTGTCCTGTTGGAAGGTGAAACTTCGCCCCAGTCTGAGGTCCTGAGCGCACTGGGGCAGGTTTTCATCAAGGATCTCTCTGTACTTTGCTCCGTTCATCTTTCCCTCGATCCTGAAAAGTCTCCCAGTCCCTGCCGCTGAAAAATATCCCCACAGCAAGATGCTGCCACCACCATGCTTCACAGTAGAGATGATGACAGCTTTCCTCTAGACGTGATGCTTGGCATTCAGGCCAATGACTTCAATTTTGGTTTCATCAGACCAGAGAATCTTGTTACTCATGGTCTGAGAGTCTTTAGGTGCCTTTTGGCAAACTCCAAGTGGGCTGTCATGTGCCTTTTACTGAGGAATGGCTTCTGTCTGGCCACTTCACCATAAAGGCCTGATTGGTGTAGTGCTGCAAAAATGATCTCCACAGAGCAACTCTGGAGCTCTCTCAGAGTGAACATCGGGTTCTTGGTCACCTCCTTGACCAAGGCCCTTCTCCCCCGATTGCTCAATTTGACTGGGCGGCCAGCTCTAGGAAGAGTCTTGGTGGTTCCAAACTTCTTTTATTTAAGAATGATGGAGACCACTGTGTTCTTGGGGACCATCAAAGCTGCAGAAATATTTTGGTACCCTTCCCCAGATCTGTGCCTCAATATAAACCTGTCTCGGAGCTCTACAGATAATTCCTTCGACATCATGGCTTGGTTTTTGCTCGAACATGCACTGTCAACTGTGGGACCTTATATAGACAGGTGTATGACTTTCCAAATCATGTCCAATCAATTGAATTTACCACAGGTGGACTCCAATCAAGTTGTAGAAACTTTTCAAGTATGATCAATGGAAACAGGATGCACCTGAGCTCAATTTTGAGTCTCATAGCAAAGGGTCTGAATACTTATGTAAATAAGGTATTTCTGTTTTTTATACATTTGTGATAATTTCTACAAACCTGTTTTAATTTTGCCATTGCGAGGTATTGTGTGTAGATTGATGAGGAAAATGTTTAATTTAATCAAATGTGAAACAAGGCTGTAACATAACAAAATGTGGAAAAAGTCAAGGGGTCTGAATACTGAACACTGAATGCATTTTTCAACCATTTCCCATCCTAAAAATTAGGAATAAACAAAAGTTTTGATTTCTTGTCAAACAGATGGAAAAGGGTATTAGAAATACATGAAAACACAATAATGTTGAAGTAAAGATCCCTTCCAACTAATATCAACACTGATATTTAGTTTGCAATAATATGTTTATGAAACATTGCCCTGTGCCTTAAAATTATGTTACCAGGGCCTCCCGGGTGGCACAGTGGCGCACTTCATCGCAGCGGCGCACTGCATCACAGCGCTAGCTGTGCCACCAGCGACTCTGGGTTCGTGCCCAGGGTCTGTCGCAGCCGGCCGCGACCGGGAGTTCCGTGGGGCGACGCACAATTGGCCTAGCATCGTCCGGGTTAGGGAGAGTTTGGCCGGTAGGGATATACTTGTCTCATCGCGCACCAGCGACTGGCCACTGTGGCGGGCTGGGCGCTGTGCGCGCTAACCAAGGTAGCCAGGTGCACGGTGTTTCCTCCGACACATTGGTGCGGCTGGCTTCCGGGTTGGATGCGCGCTGTGTTAAGAAGCAGTGCGGCTTGGTTGGGTTGTGTTTCGGAGGACGCATGGCTTTCGACCTTCGTCTCTCCCGAGCCCGTACGGGAGTTGTAGTGATGAGACAAGATAGTAATTACTAACAATTGGATACCACAAAATTGGGGAGAAAAGGGGGTAAAATTTAAATAAAAAATGTATTTTAAAAATGTGTTACTAAAAACTCACATATTTGTTTTCTATTTTCTATTTTATCTCCCGCGTGAGGAGGGAGGACAATGGAAGTTCAAAGAAGTAACAAGTAAAGGTAGACCTATCAATTAGTTTTAGGGTTTTTACTGATATCAATTTTGTTTATGAATTATGAAGTGATTAAAACTAAAAAGTCTCTTTCCAAACCGGTAACAGAATTTCATAACAATCGTTAACGGAATTTCTGCAATTGAATTGGCTACAATGTGAACTCATAGTAGTCACAAAACACAGTTGGGTCACCTGCTACTGTCCTCCCTTCCACTAGCATACTGTTATGTTCAGCTGATAACTGTTATCTTTCTCTTTCTGTGTCTGGTGGTCAAAGCATTAGTGTGAAAAGTCTGGACAACCCTTCGCTCTCTCTCTCCCCCTCTTTTCTCTCTTTTTCCAATTAATGTCACTTCTCCCGGCTCTTACTGACGCCTACTCATGAGCCCCCTCTCTTTACATTTACTGTAACCAGTACAGTACAGTACAATAAAGACAAGTAGAGTATAGTTCAGTACAGTACAGTAAAGAGAAGTAGATTATAGTTCAGTACAGTACAGTAAAGCGAAGTAGATTATAGTTCAGTACAGTACAGTAAAGACAAGTAGAGTATAGTTCAGTACAGTACAGTAAAGAGAAGTAGAGTATAGTTCAGTACAGTACAGTAAAGATAAGTAGAGTATAGTTCAGTACAGTACAGTACAGTAAAGACAAGTAGAGTATAGTTCAGTACAGTACAGTAAAGAGAAGTAGATTATAGTTCAGTACAGTACAGTAAAGAGAAGTAGATTATAGTTCAGTACAGTACAGTAAAGACAAGTAGAGTATAGTTCAGTACAGTACAGTAAAGACAAGTAGAGTATAGTTCAGTACAGTACAGTAAAGAGAAGTAGATTATAGTTCAGTACAGTACAGTAAAGAGAAGTAGAGTATAGTTCAGTACAGTACAGTAAAGATAAGTAGAGTATAGTTCAGTACAGTACAGTACAGTAAAGACAAGTAGAGTATAGTTCAGTACAGTACAGTAAAGACAAGTAGAGTATAGTTCAGTACAGTACAGTAAAGACAAGTAGAGTATAGTTCAGTACAGTACAGTAAAGATAAGTAGAGTATAGTTCAGTACAGTACAGTACAGTAAAGACAAGTAGAGTATAGTTCAGTACAGTACAGTAAAGATAAGTAGAGTATAGTTCAGTACAGTACAGTACAGTAAAGACAAGTAGAGTATAGTTCAGTACAGTACAGTAAAGACAAGTAGAGTATAGTTCAGTACAGTACAGTAAAGACAAGTAGAGTATAGTTCAGTACAGTACAGTAAAGAGAAGTAGAGTATAGTTCAGTACAGTACAGTAAAGACAAGTAGAGTATAGTTCAGTACAGTACAGTAAAGACAGGTAGAGTATAGTTCAGTACAGTACAGTAAAGACAAGTAGAGTATAGTTCAGTAAAGTACAGTAAAGACAAGTAGAGTATAGTTCAGTACAGTACAGTAAAGACAAGTAGAGTATAGTTCAGTACAGTACAGTAAAGAGAAGTAGATTATAGTTCAGTACAGTACAGTAAAGACAAGTAGAGTATAGTTCAGTACAGTACAGTACAGTAAAGACAAGTAGAGTATAGTTCAGTACAGTACAGTAAAGACAAGTAGAGTATAGTTCAGTACAGTGCAGCACAGTCCTGTAATTTAGAGTAGAGTAGAGTTAAGTACTGTAGACAGTAGATCACACTAGAATTGAGTACACTATAATGTACTCTACTCTACTATACTTAACTATACTCTACTTTACTGTACTCTACTGAGCTGTACTGTGCTGTTCTTTCAAGTCCAAACTTGTGAAACATCGATGTCTATGATTGGTTAAGATTTGGTCAGGACCAACCAAATTTGGTCTTGTTTGGTGGCAGAGCTCATTAGAAAAATAGCCAGTGGGTAGAATAATACCCACATTGGCAAATTAGGATATTGCATTTTTCCACCTTTGTGTACCTATTTAGGATATATCACTATGAAGAGAATGACATTCATATCCATAATTATGCATTTCTGTGTAGTACAGATCAGGGACCCATGATGAAAATCAGTTACCACAATTCTGTTACCGGATGTAAACCCACTTCACTTACTGTAGTTCAGAAACCAAAATAAAAAAATGTCAAACTCATGGTGTCATGTCATAGCTGACACCCTGTTCTTTCTGCAGGCACCTTTGAATCTTAAAGGAAAACTACACCCCAAAACTATTTTTGGTATTTGTTTCATTAGTCCATTGTTGATATAGTCCCAAAATGTTTTGCATGTCAGCGATCAAGTATATATCTTGAAAACGTGATTGCTGACAAGCAAAATATTTTGGGACTATATCAACAATGGACTAACAAAAGTGTTGTTTTGGGGTGGAGTTTCCATTTAATAGGACCAGAAAACATGGTCACATAAAACAACTGAGGGAGATTTTACTGAGATTATGTTAGCAAATTTAGCATCTGCACAGTTCTTCTAGTAAATGTGTTTTTGTAACAATGTCAGTGTAAATTGTTAAAAATAGTCCTTGTGCATAGAGTTGTATGGTTTGTTAAACTTTGAAATCAATGTTTTTTGTTTGGCATACATTTAAAGTGTCTGCGCACAGTAACAGTGGAATTGCCCAGGTGCCATTCAGTCCTATAGAGGATGCAAATAATAGAATTCATCATGGCATCAAACCTCATCAAAACATTTCCTTATTCATAGTTAAAACTCCCTCTGCCAACTCAGAAACAATAGCCTTTATATAAAAAAAAAACAAAGAAATGACATCTCCCTCTTGTCACGCAGATAGTGACAATGGCCCGTTTCACCAACTTGACACAGTTTTGACTGTGTCCAGGGCCAGGCTGGCAAAAGCGGAGCTGTGCCAGTGAAAATAATCAAACCAAGCATGTTGTGATGCAGCAATACTGTCACTGTTCAAGTGCTACTGTCTGTGCCTTAGTATGGTTCACTAGTGCAGCTCCTTCACAATGTTGTGCACTTCAACCTGTGACATCTCTGGCTGGCAGGTTATAGATCAGGGATGGCCCTCTGATATATATATATTTTTTTTTTACTCAGTCAGGGTCTCAACTTACTGGTGTGAGTTAGAATAGTAGAATACACAAGGCTCAATTTCGAAATTTGGTAGTGCATCAGCAGTGTTTCTCTTGTTATATCAGTCACTGATAGTTGGTCAATTAGCCCATGTCAGCTAAATATTTTTAGATCGGTAACTTAGTTTAGTGGCCAGCTATCTAAAATTGTTTTCATGGTTGAATTACTGGCTGGGGGGGTGGATGTGAGTACACAGACCCGCGAGCAACTGCGACCCTTATGATGAGTTAAAAAAAAATTGTGGCCCCCACCCCTATCAAACTTGCCCATCCCTGTATTAGATGAACAACACAAAAACTCTCTCTGACCTAGTCAAAGATTGAAATACATGTGTGCGCTGATGAGTGATGATGAAATGTATATATGCATTTATATTAATAAAGTGTCCATTTTGTACTTCTATTTTTGCAATAACACCCTCTACACTATCACAGACATTAGTTCATGAGTGAGTGGTTTGACTTCTTTCTTTTTTTTACTAGGGCTTAGCAGCAATGGACACATAACAAGCTTCAAGGATATTCTGATTCGATCAGCATTTCACAAACATAACTAAAGGTAGTGTCTGTTTCAAACTGTATCTACCCAAATAAGAATAAACCAATCAGCAGTTACATGGAGTCATCTGTCATTTTCAAAATTGAGAAGATAGAAACAAAAATATAATATAACAACAAGAAAAACTATGACTTCAGTAACCCTGAGAAAATGACACCACTGTCTGTGGTTTTTAGAAAACAACAAAAGATGAACAGGAACTTCCACAGAGGTATGTTACCTTTGGTGCTAGCAAGCCGAGTAAAGGGCATTCCTTACTAGAATATTGTTATTTTTAGAATTATACCAATACAAACAAAGTTAAAAACCCAAATAATTGTCAGAAAAAAATGAACATACATAATGAGATCTAAATCATTCTACGAGATTATGGTTATTTTCTGTCCTGCTGAATACAGATATCTGTATGCCTATTATATTTACACATCTTAATGTTTTGTAAACAATGGAGGAAAAGCAACCAGGTGATAACTTTTGATACATTTTCACTTAACTATGTTTTGATAAGAATCTATGAAAGGCGTTACTGCTTGATACAGTGACAACATCAACCAAAGAACCTTGCAGGTACCAATAAACTGCTTTATTACAGTGTACTGACGTCAACATACTCGCTGAAACGGTTCCCCATTCGCTTTGCTTTACCTTGAGGGCGTGTATCCACACACACACATCATCCCCTAACTGAAGTGACTCATGTAGTAGGCTATGTGACTTGGTATTTTCATGATATCTGAAATGTCTAGTAATAGATTAATTACACAATTTCTACAGTATATGGGCCGCAAGAACGTTTCACCTGGTTATCACACAAACGTTTACACACAACGTGTAGCATGGCTCTAAATCACTTTAGAGTCGAACCTCTTGATTTACGGATTGCTACTGTATGGACATAAGGCGCACACGCTGACGAAACTTATTAATATCTATCCAACATTCACTTTCTTTCAGTGATCCCTATACAGCCAACATGTGTGACATATTCCAGGTAGTTTAACTTCGACCTTTCCTAAAGCTTCCTACATAACTTCAAAGTTTAATAGGCTTGGCCAACTAGCTAAATAATTAAAACTGCTGTGTGAAAACAGCCCTATTGTAAATAAGACGATATAATTGTCTAACTTACCAACGCCATATTTCTCTTTTTTTGTTGGAATCCAGCGGGTCATTGTGGGGAAATGATAGATAAATAAATAAATAAATAAGTGAACTGCTGGGCGGATAATACTTTTCTAGTCCTAAACACTACAGTTCCGCCATCATGACTTCAAAAGGGGGGAGGGGCGAAATCTAGGACGCTATGCAATTGAATCCAGCAGCGGAGCGTTGCGGTATAGGGATGCGTAATTTGCGTAAAACGGTCATTCAATTACCAAATTGTGCCAATATGCCAACAATGTCAATAAGAACAATGTAACACAACCATACTTCAAATAAGTGATAAGAGTAACCTACACTACACTGTCTAGTAGGCTAGTGTACAGTGGGCTACCTTTCACCATGAGTACATGGTGCAAAAGCAAACTGTATGGGCACATGACAGAATATGTAATTGCCACAACTAGAAGTATAAAAACGTTTTGATTTGACGTGATTCAACCATTAACAGTTTTATGTTCCTCAGGGTCGGGAATGTGAAGAATCCACTCGTTGTCATACTGCACAGTCTTTAGTGGACACTGACAGAGGGTGTGGTATGTGTGTTTGTAACAGTAGCCTGCTCTATCATCATCAGGTTCACACTGTTTATATTTTAGAGGATGAGTCTGTGTGAGGTTACCATTCATGCATTATGTAAGTTTGCATCAATGCATGCATTGATTATAATATTTTATTTATGACAATGGGCAGAGATGCCACACCCTTCCCCTCTCCACCCAATGAAGCCATCTGCAGCTGCTTAGTGGATCAGGCCTGTTATTCTACTTAGCCATTTGTCTTCACATCATGTGTTGCTAATAGCACTTAACAGAACAACCAAACGTTGCTGTCAATAACCATTAGCCATCCATTTACTTTGCTGTTCCCCTTGACAGCTTGATTTAGCTCTCACTATTTGGATTGTGATTTCTCTGTGTATTCTGTGCAATTGCTATTAGGTTTTAAGCATTAAACATTATTTGGGTTTTGCCAACCATCACAGATTATATCTTGATTTGATTCTGCAAAATGTCATATTCCCATGGAAACAGCAGGGTAACTGCAGATGGCATGAGTAGTCAGCCCATGGAATTATTGCAACAGTTTCTGGTACATATTTACATAGCACTTACAACTGCTATGCATGTTTGTGGCATGCACAATACAAAGGATTTGCAATTAAAATCACAATAGAGAAAAACTGAGTAGAACTAATCTTAAACAATTATTCGGTGTCGAGAGGAGGTTTAGCTACAATTAATGTTGTTTTTTTTGCTTGGGAAATGAGTATGGACATTTTTTGCAGAATATACTGTTGTGCTGGATGATTTATGTGGCTGAATACAATTAAAAGAGAGAGAGTGCTTTAGACTTGCATGGATTAAAATAATACATCTAAATCTACAGAAATGTTCAGCTCTCTCACAAGCCCCATGTAAGAGGTTCTAGATGAGAGAGGTGAGGGAGCCATGGTGCTGTATCCCCTGTCAATGCCAGACAACTCAACTGGGGACAGAGTGACTGGACTAAGGGAGGGGAAGAGAAGTTTGTTGTTACAAATCTATTGCATGTAAAAATGTCAACATGCAGTTACACAAATCAGCAACGTACCTACACTGTAATTACACTGTACACCTTCCCTTATTGTAAAGTGCAACCAATAGTTCTCTTTGTTTGACTTGTTCATTGTCTGTTTTGCTTTACTAAGCTGCCTCATCTAAGCGATTAAAATACTGGACCACTGATGGTTTATGTACTTAAGTTCTATTGAATAATTTGACACAGTTTTGTTGGATCTGAGCATTTTTGGTTAAGTGATTTGTGTATTCTTAAAAATGCACAGGAACATCCTAATGTGCATCACAAATACAGTGAGCCAGTAGAAGGTCATGTTGGATTCAGGCAGATGTATTGGACTAGCAATGAATCAAAGCCCATTTCTAAATTCAGAGTAGGCCTTACTTTGCATAGTGTAAACAACTAGGCTAGGTCTGCAGATCTTTAGTAATATTCAGGTGTACACTTTTTGCCACGTAAAAAACTTCTACAAATATAATCACAAACAGAAGTGGAATCCTTTCATTTATTTATATAAAAAAGATCCTTTGACATTGTCACGCCCTGACCTTAGAGAGCCTTTTTATTTCTCTATTTGGTTAGGTCGGTGTGTGATTTTGGTGGGCATTCTAGTTTTTCTATTTCTTTGTTGGCCCGGTGTGGTTCCCAATCAGACGTCATGGTCGGTTTTGTATTTTGTTGGAATTCAGTATTAGAAATCATGAACACTTTCCACGCTGCGCTTTGGTCTCATTCATCTAAAGACGGAAGTAACAGACATACCAGAGACCATTCAAATGAAAAGGAATTCCACAAGCTGTGAATAAGGAAGACAATATTGCCATCATGTGACAGCAAGTGGATTTACAACTATTATGAAACGGATACCTCTTATTCTGATTTTATGATTGTGCTTGAGTCATGGTATTATGAGGTCATATTCATAATTACAATAAGCTTATGAGAGACAGATTCAGGCTCAATAGGGCATTGTGTATAATTGTTTACGGAACATTCTACCAACTCAGGGCTTCTCACCCAGTGCTCTAGTTTAGATTGGATTGCATCACACGCCAGGCCTACTTTTATTAAAAACTCCTTGAGAGAAAGCATGACTGTGAAAGGACTCTTTTTCTGTCATCCCGAACAACAAGACACCCTTTATGGTTATCAGGTAACCATAACGGTAAACAGATTGAACGGTGAGTACTGTACCCTATCTATGGTGCTTTGGGGGTACAATGTTAACAGAAACAGGTGTACAAGTATAGTTACTGCCAGGATTGTAGGGCTTAAAGAACAATCACTTTCATTGTCTTGTGGTCTCAAGTGAAAGACAGAGCTGGAAGAGAGTAAACAGCCTTATAGGAGCCCAGAGAGATGGGGTTGGGAGGATTGTCTCTACTGGCTAGTCTATCATTCCTCTCTTCATTTCCATCTGGTGGGGTCTTCGCTGCTCTGCCTCAGACTGGCTTACATGTGGTAAACCAACATTCATATTTTACTTATTGAATTTTACATGTTTATTTTGACATATGGGTCAAATAGAGATAAATAGTACTTATGGTGTTTTCATATTTAGTCTACCAAATGGATTTAGGTCATGGGCCTACAGTATATACTGAGCATTCCAAACATTAGGAACACGGGAAACTGTTGAGCGTGAAAAACACACCAGCATTGCAGTTCTTGACACAAATCGGTGTGCTTGGGACCTACCAGCTTTTTTTATACCTTTATTTAACCAGGCAAGTCAGTTAAGAACAAATTCTTATTTTCAATGACGGCCTGGGAACAGTGGGTTAACTGCCTGTTCAGGGGCAGAACGACAGATTTGTACCTTGTCAGCTCGGGGGTTTGAACTCGCAACTTTCCGGTTACTAGTCCAACGCTCTAACCACTAGGCTACCCTGCCACCTCTTAAATCTTTTCTCTTGCCCATTCACCATCCGAATGGCACATATACACAATCCATGTTTCAATTATCGCAAGGTTTAAAAATCATCCTTTAATTTGTCTCATCCCTTTCATCTACACTAATTGAAGTGGATTTAACAAGTGACATCAATAATGGATCATAGCTTTCACCTGGATTCAACTGGTCAGCCTATGTCATGGAAAGAGCAGGAGTTCTTAATGTTTTGTACACTAATTGTATATTAAGAATTCTATTTTCCCTTCTCTTTTCTTATCACAGGCCTAATCGCAAGATATTGCTGCTGGGATGTAAAGTCTGCCTGAGCTATAAACACTGTCTGTTCCTTACTCGTCAACAAGGTAGCGGACTACAGCATCTGCATCAGAAGACGATCATAATCAACTCTTGTCCTCCAACCATCTGTTCCAAGATAAGACCATGAGTTCACCAGTGATCCCTTATATGATCCCTTCTCCCAAGGATGTTTCAGCACCTGTGGACCAAGGAGGCTAAAATACATATGAGTAGTGAGGATCCAGCTGTGGGTTCAAGCCCATATCATGTTTTCAGGTCCCAATGACAGAAGTGCACTCAGGGTTCAGGTGGATCCCTGGGCCCCATGCCCAGACTGGGCTATGCCAAACACAGGCATCACCTGCTATCAGAGGCTTTCACCTGCCTGTCCAACAGGGGAAAGTGATTGCTTTGGCCCTCCAGCGATGGGCTGAAGTAGCTCCACTCTCCTTTTTATTTAACCTTTATTTAACTAGGAAAGCCATTGAAGAACAAATTCTTATTTACAATGACGGCCTACCCCAGCCAAACCCAGACAATGCTGGGCCAATTGTACGCCACCATATGGGACTCCCAATCACAGCCAGATGTGATACAGCCTGGATTCAAACCAGGCTGTAGTGACGCCTCTTGCACTGAGATGCAGTGCCTTAGAGCTCAGCGCCACTCGGGAGCCTCTTTTCAGGAGGATCCTACTTCTCCTGGGGCAGAGATGTATTTCCTCCTGGGCTTTGGCACAGGTTTTACAGACACGCTCTGAATTTTACTGTATGATGCATAGCCGTTGGTGTTCCCCAAGTTTATTATATTCTATAGTGCTTACATATTGAATCTACTTTTTTCTATTTTCTTCCTTCCTGTGAGAGATGTACTCAGAACATAGCGATAGACAGATTACTCATCTTTGTATCTGTGCCATTATAGCGTCTGTGACACATGGGCAGCGCCATTGCGTCTATCTCTAGTTTAAAGTAGTCCATTTTTCTTCATTGGCTGATTGCTCCCAACTCATAGGAATCCCCACCCAGTCGACTACTTCAAAATGGTGGAAGCACGCAATGTCCATGTTAAAACGTTATATCCATGAGTCTTCTATCTATCTCTATGGCTCAGACCAGCCTCCCTTTGGTCTGTGTGTTTTTGTGTTTCTGACCCTCTGTCTTCAGGACTTCACCTAGGCTGTCCTTTGTTGTTCGATGGAACAGGAGGAGAAGTTGCACATACAGCCCAGCCAGGACAGATCCACCTGGATGATGATGAAGTCTACAGTGTTTTTCCATCCAACCATGGGGTCAATCAGCTGTTGGTACAGTAGGCTACACACATTCAACGTGGCACACATTTGTTTCTCAGTGTGATGTGAAATTCAGAATGTTTAGCTTTTTGTTTTAAATGCAGGTTTTGCTGCATGAGACAGGACATGTACTGAGACTGCCCCACTTCTCTTCCCCTGTCTCTGTGATGCACTCTCTGTACCCCAATAACAGCCTTATGGAGATGGGTTGGGAGGACCGAAAGGCCATACAAGGTCATAGGTAATGTATACTGGGAGAATACAAAACACACTATGTAACACCCATTTGTCTCTTCTTTCAGGCCAGTGTGAGGGTTCCTTTGACACTGTCTTTGATTGGGTGAGGAGGGTGCCCAGTGACAACTGCAGAGGAAGACCTCGCTGAGACAACCCCAGGAGTAGTGCAGCAGGGTTGGAAGGGGCTTCCTCAGGATGGAGTAGATGCCCACCTCATGACCATGACAGGGTCTACTTCTTTAAAGTGGCAATCAGCAATTGAAACGATAACAAAGCGCCCTCCCCACCTTTTTGGTAAAAAGCTGAGGGATAGGGCTGGAGAAATTTCTCAAGGGCATTTAGTTCTGTTGCTCCAGTGATTTGCAGGAATCTGATGGGCAGCTGATCACTCAGGGTTTCCCTGGCATCACAGAAACCCTGGGCACAGCAACATTTCACCAGCACTATCGACTAGTCCATTTCCTGGGGGGGGGGCAAGGGTGGACAACCCCCTCCTATTACTTTGTTGCTCCGCAAGAGGGCAGCAGATCAGTTGCGAGGACTTGCACAGTCCTCTCAAGCCCATTTTGTGAATGACAATGAATGTCCATAAGATCCCAGCAACATACATTTCACTTGTGTCTTTTGTGCAATATGACCTACAGACCTTTTGTATGACATACAGTAGAATGGGCTTTGGTTTCCTTTAAAAAAATGTTTTACTGTATAGACACAATACAACACTTGACATTAACATTGTTTTCCCAAGAGAGAATCAGGTGGTGTTTTGACTTATGTTTGCTGAGGTACATTTCCCTCATGGCTACCCTGGTTGCTTTAAAATGAGTTTCAAAAACAAGTTGAGCCCAACTTCTTAACTTCCTTTTTTGTTGTCTTTTTTATACAGAGAATCTGTGCTGGTATCAGTTTGATACACATGCAGTCTCCTCATTTTCTCATTGCAACGCCCTCTCTTTTGTTGGAGGAAAAAAGGGAGGGGTGGAGGGAGGAGCTGCAGAGTATGGGGTGAGCTGAGGACAGGGAAAATAGAGAAGGGGGGAAAAGAGGGAGGTGGCAGCTGCAGAGTTTGGGGTGTTGGCTTTCTAATAAGGTGAAATATGACTGTAATATAGTGTTTTGTTGAAGGTGTTTTTCCTTAATTCTACTGCCAAGTTATATTTTCAGAGCCCTGCTGCATCTGTAGTCCAATTGTTAGCCTACATTGATGTGCTGTATATAGTGTGAGTTATGCCATGTATGGGAAACTTCAGCCACTGCAGTAATTAAGCCATTCTCTCTGCATCCCTGTCAAGTAAAACGTATATCCTTGGAAGAACAAGTGTTCTCCTTGTTGGGGATATACATCCACAAAATTCAAATTGATATGAATAGCAACAAGTCTCACACAGCCCACAGTATGTATGCAATTTTCCTGCATGTGTATGAACGGCTGTGCATTTCTGCCACCAGTGTGGTGCAAAAAGAGTATATTGAATAAAACAGACCATCCCCTGTCCAGGTTTAATGTGAAACTTTCCTCATGTATTTCTCTAATGGAATTGCTTTCTGCTGGCATCCTCCATCGGTAGACATTTGGCCAGATCCTTTGGTGCAGCAGCAAGCTAACTGAATCGTAAAGGTTCTAATTTATGGCCAGTGATGTGAAGGAGAGTGAGCCAGCCCAAAAAACACTAATGTCAGCTCACTGATCACACAAAGGGGATAATGGGACAGAAAGGACCTTCTGACTTATGAGACACACACACACAGGGTTCCTGTTCTCTACTGAAGATGGTTCAATGTATTTAGAAAAACAGAAGAACACCCAGAGGAATATTAATAACATCTTAAATGTGAGTTGATGTATGTGAAAGTTCTCTCAATCACTGATTTCTGGTCGATTTGAAAAAATTAATGAAAAAATGTGTTTGCTTCTGAGCTGTTCTTTATCATTTTAAAATCTACCAAGGTGGGGAAACTATCAGCAATTTCCAAAGTTTGTTCAGTGTTTGTCAAAGGGCCACCAAAGAGGGTGTTTCTCATGAGACATACAGGTAGTACGTATATTATTGAGGAATTACATAATCTATCAACCAACCTAAAAAGGAAACAGTTTTTCTAATACTCTCCTTGTACTCTAAAAGAACATCCTGAATCACCAATGCTATTATCTATACACTCCGGCAGGTAGCGTAGTGGTTAGTGTTGGGCCACTAACTGAAAGGTTGCTGGATTGTAAATCACCGAGCTGACAAGGTAAAAATCTGTTGTTCTGCCCCTGAGCAAGGCAGTTAACCCACTATTCCCTGGGTGCCAAAGGCATAGACGATTAAGGCAGCCCCCTGCACCTCTCTGATTCAGAGAGAGAAATGCAGAATACACATTTCAGTTGAAGGCATTCATTGTTCAACTAACTAGGCATATCCATTTCCAAACTCTTATTGCTGACTCATCCTGATAGTCAGGAAAACGAGTAGCAACTTCATGAGTGAATTCAATAGTGCAATAATACCAGAAATGGATGTATTCAGATGGACATGTTTTAAGTCTTTATTTGTGTTCAGTACAGTACATAATTGATCCCACTAAGAATATGTCTAAGGCATTGAAAATCAAGTATATTGAACACAGTGGTGTTCTTATCTGCATATTGTGGTGACAGAAATGCACATAGGTTTTTCAAACAAATATTTCTTAGGCTAATACAATACAGTATTTGCTCACAAAACTCCACACATTCTTTCTCATTTCTCTCACCCATAGAGCACTCATATTGCATTTATTTTAATGTATTTCATATACAGGTATTTGCTTTTTATTATTTATCGCCTTGCTGGCACACACATGCATACACTGTCATGTTTTGCTTCACTCAGTGTACAGCCATACTACCTCTTTGCACACAAACATAAAGGCCTCTGCTGTATGCAATGGTTTCCTGATTGATTGTACTGAACTAATGGATTTTTTTGTAGAGCACCTCAATATGGGACAATCAATGTGTCATTCATAAGAATCTTGATTTAAATATTTTTGTCCTTTGGCTTCTCTTTTTCCTCTGCCACTTCTACTTCATTTTTGCTTTCATCCTCTTCTCCCTTATCATGCCCTTCTTCTGTTTCATTGGCTCCATCCTCCTCTCTATCTCTACCTTCTTGGTTTTCATCTCCTCCATCGTCTCCATTTTCTTTAGCCTCCTCTTCTGCCTCTTCCTTCATATCTCCATTGTCATCTGTAGGTAGAGACAGTGTGATTAGTTGCTATCCGCTGCAGATACGGAACATGACATCTCAAAACCTCCATTCATTTTTTTTGAAAGCACATTAATTTAAACTCTGGACAATACTGACCTTCTGCTTTTTTCTCTTCTTCAACATCCTCTTCCTTTGCTTCCTCGTCTCCCTTCTCTCCTTCCTCCTCCTCTTCCTCCTGAGGACTTGACTCAGCAGGCTGTGCTTGACTAGCAGCTATAATCTCATCTGCAGAGGAGAATGATGAGCTGTACATGCGTAGGTAGGGGGCACCAGAGGTCAGGCTGGACTGCATGGAAAACATGGGGCGGTTGCGGGATGGGGCAACACACAGGCTTTGGGAATAGACACTGGACATTGTCCCTGGTCCTACTGCACTGAAGCGATTCTCCTCCCCTTCAAGCAGCTTCCTGGAAAGATAATAGATACATAGGGTAGATATGTAGATAACATGTAGATAACGAGATACGGCACAAAACATGCTGATCTAATTTTATAAGCCACAGACCTGTAAGCTGCGATCTCGATGTCCAGAGCCATCTTAACATTCAAGAGGTCTTGATAATCCTTCAGGTACTGAGCCATTTCATTCTTGGTTGTCCTCAACTCATCCTCCAGCTGGCCAATTGATTCCTGTTTTTGGAGAGATGCTTTATTATGTTAACAGTGTAACATGATTAATAAAGTGTTTATTGTGGAATAACTATGAAATAAAAACATTTTAAGTAATAGGGAGGCACTCTAAAACAATACTATACAAACTTAGCACTATTTTCTAGTGTAGACATATTTTCAATACACATTATTATCAAATTATTTGTACATGTAATCTACAGTCCAAAACTTACCTTGTTGACTTAACGGATGCATTACACCGCATTTCTGTAGAATATTGTGTACATTTGTCTGAAGGATTAGGCTCAGCAGGGTCTAATGCAGATATTCAGACGTGACATTTTTTTATGAGAAATTGTATGATTTTCATTCATGCTGCTCTGGCACTGACCTGTAGGGCTGCGATCTCAGCACTCTGTTCCTCCTCTACCTCCTGTAACTGATTCTCCAGGGACTGGTTCCTATCACGGCAGGCTTCAATCTCCTGGTTCCGTGTTTGAATCAGGCGGCGGTACTCCCCGGCATCTTCTTTGGCATTGCGAATGTTGTCTGTGTTGCGGGCGGTGCCTTCTGTCATCACACTCACCTTGCTGCGGAACCATTCCTCGGCTGACTGGAGGTTGCGATGTGCCAGTTTCTCATACTGGACACGGATGTCTCGGAGGGCTGAAGACAGGTCTGGCTTGGCCACCTCCATCTCCACGGACACCTGGGCATTGTACTGCACCTGTGCCTGCAGCTCAGCTATCTCCCCCTCATGGAGACGTTTCAGGAAGGCCAGCTCATCCAGCAGCGTCTCCGTCCTCTTCTCCAGCTCAGCACGGCCCAAAGCAGCCTCATCCGCCCCTTTCCTGGCATCCATCAGTTGCCCCTCCACCTCTTCCCTGCTCACTACCTCCTCTTCATAACGTCCTTGCAGACTCTGCAGCACCTCCTCCATCTGGTCCCTGTGGTTCTGGGCAGCCTGTTTCTCATCGCGGGCCTCCTCCACAGCAGCACGGAGCTGGCGGATCTCGTGCTCATACAGGGACCTGAGGTGGGAGGGCTCGCCATGCCTCTGCCTGAGGATCAGCAGTTCAGCATCCAGCACCTTGTTCTGCTGCTCCAGCTCGTGGACGCGCTCAATGAAACTGGCAAAGCGGTCATTCAGCTCCTGTAGCTGGGCTTTCTCCTGCGTCCGCACGGCCTTGAACTCAGTGCTCACCTGCACCGCCTGGCTGATGTCGAGTTCAGCAGCGGCAGCAGA
Organism: Oncorhynchus mykiss; assembly: GCF_057628025.1. Classification (NCBI taxonomy): domain Eukaryota; kingdom Metazoa; phylum Chordata; class Actinopteri; order Salmoniformes; family Salmonidae; genus Oncorhynchus; species Oncorhynchus mykiss. The sequence continues at coordinate 27,078,552 of NC_143027.1, forward strand.
TCTGGGGGTAGACAGCAGCATGGAGGAGCTACGGCTGTATGTTGGGTAATGCAGTCGGGATGACCCATGGTATGAGAGGGGGGCAGAGTGGCTGGAATACACAGACCTGGATGCCATCCCTCCCGCACTGTCTCCATACCCTCCACTGCGCAGCATCACCCTCCTCTTGTGGGAAGAGGAGGGAAAGTAAGGGTCGTAAGCAATGGAACTCATGACTTGCGAAACAGGCAGCTCTAACTGTAATAGAGTTGCTGGGTCGACACAGTGGAATCTGCATCACTGTATCTTTTATAGAGCTGGTAATGACTGTGACGCAAACATTTTTTTAGAGCACTGACAGCAGGGATCAATGATAGCGTCAGCCAGCCAAGTCTGAGCTGTTAAGGAAGGGAATGAGAGAGATGTAAGGGGCGGGGATAAGCAGTGATAAGGGGCGGGGATAAGCAGTGGAGAGACGGAGGGCAATGAGGACAGTCTGAGAAAACAAAATATACATTTAGCTGAGAAGCATGTCTATCTCTCTGAAACACGATGAATAGCAAATATTACCATTAGCCCCTAAAAACAAACAAAATCTCAGCAGCGCATCAGGTGACTGCAGAGGCTTTAAACTACAGCGCTGGCAATTGAGGGAGCAAGACTTTTGCCAACAATGACACAGCACTGCACCATTTTGCCACTACCCTACAACTGTGTGAGTCCAGATCACTGCAGTGACTCATTTTGAACCTAATTTTTGTATGTTTAGCTTTTGCTCCACATTTGTATCAGTATTAAAAACCTTTGCCATTTTTATGTAGCCCTTAGTTCAGGCTTTATGGTGACAGTACTACTGGACTGACAGTTTCTGGGTTTGAAACCCATTTGGGCTATCCCCTGAATTTTCAATGACATTTTTCCTTTATCTGGCTATTCAGACAAGGCTCTAGTCTATATATGCAACCTCGCACAGACTCCAAAACAATTTATACACAATGGTCACAGCTTCGGGAAGCCTTTTGAAGACAATTTAAAATTGTGAATGTAATTATATTTTGTGAAAATCAATTAATCATCTAAAGATGTTTCCCTCTATCTAGCTACTCAGACTCTAAATATGCCATACCAGCTCTCAAACCTCTAACTCATGTCTATTTAAAGTTCATGTCTTGAGAAAGCTTTATGAAGACCATTAAAAGTTGTGAATGTAATGATATTTTCATGAAAATTCTGATTAGGCACCAGGTACTCCATACAAGTGCTCACAGATCTAACTGATGTATATTTAAAGTTCCACTAAGAGGAAGCCTTATCAATAAAATGAAGTGTTGTGAATGATATTTTTGTAAAAACGTCTAAATTCTCTAAAAACATGTACTCATATTATTCTGTAGATATACCATGCCATTTCTCACATCAGATTCACAGGTAATCAAGCATGGAGGGTTTTTACAGCTAATACAAATCACTACTGTGAATCATCATTTCAAGCATCCTTGTAGTCCCAACCCCATAGTCCCAAAACAGGTTACTGCTGCATAAATCAGTTTGCCTTGGTTACAGAGACCACCACACCCCACCAAAGATGATTTACTCTGGTTTGAGATAAATGTTCTGGGTAAACCATGGACAAAGATGCCCATTGCCCACAACCTAACCTGACTCCTATGTATCTTTGCCATTGGGTAAACCAGAAGAAGAGGCAAAGCGAGAGGGTTTACTCTGCCCCAAATCTTTCCACGAAAATAAGACCACGAAGTGGTCAATGAAAGTGTCGATTTTGGTCAACAAAAAATGTAATTGCTAATTTGTTACCAGGCTTATTTGATCGAACAGAAGTTTCGTAATGTTCGGATTGTTATGAATGCACTGATATAAGTGGACGCACGTGGCATTCCGGCAACTTTGGTCACACACGTATCTGCCCTCTCATTGGCTAGAACGGTCCCATCTGATCTCGCCTCCTCCCGCCTGGTTTCCATTTTTGTTATTTGCATTGTTAGAGCGGTCACTCGACTATTTTGTCAATAGAAAATATTATATTTGGGTAAACTGGTTTTGCACGGCATCGTATTTTTTATTATTATTTTTGTTGCAAAATATAAAAGACAGACATTATGGAGTTTAATAATTGAAAATAACATAAAAGCATACGCGAAGTGACGATGACACTTATTTTAGAAAATAATTTACAATATTCTAATATTGGGTTGTAGACAAGCTTTTCTTATTATTTAGTCATTTCAGAGATTCAATTATAGACATAAAGTCTATCAAGAATACTTAAAAGGGTTGCCGGGGGGTCTGAATAAAAGCTTGAAATGAAGTGAACAGAGCCGTGCACCAATTGCGGACAATCAACTGAATATCAGATCTTATGATTGGCGCTTCGAACCCACCCGGTATTAAGCTGTCCAATAACCCACGATTTTACTAGTCATCGGATCATTCCCCTCATGCAGAGTGAACGAGCTCTAGTGCATTTACAACAACAAAGGAGTGTCAAAGTTTTCAAGACCCTCACAGCTAGCTGTTGTTACGGCTTTATAATATTGTATCATATTGATGCAGACTCCCAATATATGTTCGATTGTCAAAGTACCGAACAAGTCTGGTCAATGCAGGGAATGATGAGATTGGGAAGGATTGGTAAGTGGCTAGTAACAAAAATGTGCAAGTGATGCACACCGAGACTATTAGCTAGCTAGCTAGTTGTACCGCGCTAGCTAGCTACTGAGACTGATTCGGGTCAGGATGGAATAAGGATAGCAAGCAAGCTAACTATATATTTTTTGGAATCAAATCAAAAACCTCACCTCGGTTAGTTTTCTATCGGTAGATTGTGATGTCAAGTCTTTTTTAAAATTTTTTTTACAAGGGTATCACTAACGTTAGCTAGCTAGCTATGATTCGACAGGTTATCGTCTGTGTTTTGCAGCTTGCCTCCTATCTTTGCCCTAGACGATCGATAGCTAGCTAACGTTACATAGCATAATTTCTGACACTGACATTCACTTGCTAGCTAGCTAGCTAGCTATCTATCTATACACTTCATGTTATTAACTTCTATTTTCAACATTGATATTTAGCTTAGCATTGCTGCAGTTGTTTTGAAAAACTATTTAAACTAAAGAGTAACGTTACAATACATACAGATAGCTAACTTCCTGCAGCAATGTTTATCCAATATCATTTGTGTTTGTAATCTTGTCTATAGGTCTGGACAGTTGGAATTGATGACCATTGTAAGCGCATGACTCAAAGATGGTTTGTTTCTTTATTTTACATCCTAACAATCCTATACAAATAGCCAAAACTTCCAAAGTAGTAGCGATGAAGTAGTTGCCCAATGCATTCTCCTGAACAGGTAGTCAAATCGCTAGTAATACTGTACCAGTACCACATGCTCAGTTTTTCACAGGACCATCAATTCTCACATTTGTATTGCACATTGATGTCTTTGGCCAATAATGTAATATTTTCTTCAGATCCGGATTGCAGCACTAAATGCAGCCTCAGCCGCAGCGGATGAGTCTGAAGACCCTCTGAAAACTAAAAAGAGTCGAACTAAGGAGGCACAGGTGTGGTAATCTTGCTGAGCCGCATTACACCAACGACATTTGGTTAAACTTTGCTTTCAAAGTAGATATTTGCTTGTTCTGAATTATTTCCCTATTTTTCCTCTACAGGAAGCAGAGGCATTTGCTTTGTATCATAAAGCATTAGATCTTCAAAAGCATGACAAGTTTGAGGAGTCTGCAAAGGCTTATCATGAACTCCTCAAAACCCCATTGCTCAAAGAGGTATCATTCCCTTCGGAGACTTGATGTGTTTCACTGCATGTCTTATTGAAATGATCCTGCACAATAACCCTTTATATGATTTAACATGTTGTCATGCCTCTCACAGGCAATGCCCTCGGACGACCAAAAGGTGGGTCTTAAGCATCCAGGGCTGATGCTGAAATACTCTACCTTCAAAAACCTGGCTAGTTTGGCTGCGCTGCGGGATGATTTGGAGACAGCCATGGAATTTTACTTGGAGGTAAACTCATCCAAAGAGAGCATAAGTTATGTAACCTATCAGTAAACCATATAACTAATAAGGGGTAAGGAACATCTTAGCGGGAGACTAAATGTTGTTTAGTGTACACAATACATTTGTTCAAGTCCATGTGACCTGAAGATACAGTATATGTTTTCTCGCAGGCTGTGATGCTGGATTCCACAGATGTGAACATGTGGTACAAGATTGGTCAGGTGGCGGTGCGACTGTTGCGCATTCCTTTGGCACGGCATGCCTTTGAGGAGGGTCTGCAATGTAACCCAGACCATTGGCCCTGTCTGGATAACCTCATAACTGTTCTTTACACACTCAGTGACTACAGCTGTGAGTCATTCCTCTGTATGTCTGTCCTCTGTCACTGTGCAAAGGACTAACTAATCAGTATTGTTTTTATCATATTTCTTACTGTTTAGAACTGTTGATTTGAAAACAATGTTTAAGGGTGGTCCAGGTGTGCAAAAATGATGAAGGGGATAATTATCTATCATACTGTTTTCTAGGCTGTTTGTATTTCATCTGCAAAGCCCTGGAAAAGGATCATTGTTACACCAAAGGGCTGGTGTTGAAGGAGAAGATCTTTGAAGAACAGCCTTGTCTGAAGAGGGACTCCATGCAAATGTTCTTGAAGTGGTACAGCCCTTCTACCTACCTGTTTACTTATCCTAAATGTGTGCTGTCATACAGCAGTCCATGTGGTCATGATCTTGTCCTCATGCTCCATATGCAGTGACATGTCCATTCACTATGTGGAGGTGGATGAGGAGGAGACCCAGGCCATTGTGGAGGAGGCGATGGATCTGCGACGGCGCAGGCAGGCTCTCTCTGCCCGGGAACCCAAACCAGACCTGGTCCTAGTCCAACCCATCCGCTGTTTCTCGTGAGTCTTCACACTTAATCTTATCTGTTGACAGGTGGATGCACCTCCCCTTCTCCTCGTTTAGTTTCACAGGATACAGAGTTGCTGTGAATACTTAAACATGTATTTATTTTTTGCAGTTTACTCCCTTGCTTTTCACTTTGATTAATGATAGGATTGTTTTAATTGACAAAGCATTTAGCATTGTTATGATTCTCAGGTGGAAGAATGTTGGAGAGAGCCTCCTTGCCATGTACAGACATCAGACAACCTGCGAGCCGCCACGCCCAAGCCTGGGCCGCAGAATTGACCTGTCCCAGTACCGCGACCCCAACTGCCTCCAGGCCTTGCCTCCTGAGCCCTGCCCTCCTGTCAGTGATATTCAGACCATCCCCAGCAGCAGCCCCAGCTCCTCCCTGCCTCCACTTCCTGTCCCTGAGCCATCAGCACTGTCCCAGCCCAGCCCTCTGGTTCAGATCACACAGAGCCAGACAGTAGAGGTCATTACAACTACAGCCCCCTCTGTTGGTCAGTTGTTTCTTTTCATCTAATTTAGCATGTCAATTCCATTGATTTGCAAGCATTTAGACAACAAAACAAATTGTGTCAGAATGGCTTATTGTATGCTCTGATAATTAATGTATTGTTTAAATGTAAATTTGTGCCTTCACAGCTATGGACACATCCTTCACTGTGAAGGAGAAAGAGAAGAAGGCCCCTAAGAGGAGACGCACAATGGAGGACAGCGGAGACACTGCCAAGCGCCGCTCAGCTCGGGTCAGAAACACCAAGTGCAAGAAGGAGGAGAAGATCGACTTCCAGGAGCTGCTTTTCAAATACCTACCATCCAGGTATTGTCATGAACCCCAAGGGAACAATAACAACGCAATGCAAATATATTGTTTTGGATGGTGATGAGGCTCTCCTGTACCACTCAGACTAAAGAAGTTTGACCTTGAGGATGATGACGAGAGCCTGAGTAACCTGGAAGCTCAGTGTGAAGTTAAGCAGGACTCCCAGCTGCTCCATGGCAACAGCGGCATGCTTTTAGACTCTATTGAATACATGGAATCCGGTACATGTCTTATACAATCCTCTACATGACTCAAATGCAGTAATGTCAAACATCTTATAGGATTTACATGACATTGTCTTTCTTCATCCCCAGAACAAGAGGATGTCCACAACTTCCTGCTCAATAATATGAGCAATGGTGGGATATTAGAGTTGATGATGTGCTATCTGAAAGCGGTGGGTCAGAAGTTCATGGAGGAGTGGCCTCGGGGGCTGACTGCAGTGGTGCTGGAGGTGTATCACAGCTGGAGGAAGCACAGTAGCGGCCTGCCCAACCCTCTGCTCCGCGACTGCAGTAATCAACACATACGGGTATGGGACAGCCCAGGGATCTATTGTGACTCTCTCCTGATTTGTTACTTCATCAACAGTGTTTTAAATTGAAGTACCAATGTTTTGTCATCCCACCTATTGCACCTGTCAATCTGTCTGTAAATGAGTTGTAATTGGTGTTTCATGTGCAGGAAATGTTTCTGATGAGCCTATCATGTATGGAGCTTCAGTTGGAGCAATGGTCTCACAGCAAAGGCAAAAATGGTATGTGTCAAACAGATCACTTTACTTTGGTATTCCTTTATGAAGTAACCATATTGGTTGGCTTCTTTTTGAATAACCGTACTGGTATGTTCCTTACCTTTTCTTTTTGTAAAGGGTCACCTAGAAAGTGCAGTGGGGGCCAGAGCAGTGTTGTGTGTGAAGCAGAGTTCCCAGGGCAGCACTTTGAAGGGGACCTGTTACAGCTGGCCTTGGGATCATCACAGGGGTACTTGTTTGAGGACAATTGGGTGGCCGTGGTGGTACGTGTTTACTGGCTCAAGGCACGCTTCTTGGCCCTGCAGGTAAACTTAACATTCATCCTGTAACCTCATTTACCCATGTTTTCTTTTGCATATTTACCTTAGCGCTTACATATATAATATATATATATATATATATATAAAAAAATAAAAAAAAATGTGCATCATACGGAGTTGACCCCTCCCAATAAATCTCACATATTGATTTTTCTTAGTCATTGAATTGAATCTGATCAAAATTTTCTGTTGATGTGATTCATAACATAAGTCTTGTTTTGTGTGCTTGTCTTCTCACAGGGAGACATGGACCAGGCCCTGGAGAGCTATGATGTGTGTACAGACATGCTGCAGAGTCACGCACGGACCACAGAGGAGGACAAGTACACCATCTACCTGCCCAACCTGCGTGTGGATGCAGCCATCTCAGTGGAGGAGGTCAGTGACCAGTAAAACTAGCACACAAATACCCTATTTGAATAACATGCACTTGGCCCTCACATGTGATCTGTTATTTTGTCCAACCATCTCGTTAGAGCATGTAGGTCCCCTGTGACTTTGAGTTGTCTGGTTCATCAGAAAGAGTTTCTTTCTCCAAACGTCATTGACAGATTGATAAGAAGCTGAAGTCTCTGGAGCGTTGTCAGTCCCTGGAGGAGATCCAGCGTCTGTTTGAATCTGGGGACTATGAGTCTGTGGTGCGACTGCTGCAGCCCACCCTCAGCTATGGCTCTGGGCGGGTCAAGCCTCTGGAGTTTGTCAGCTCTGTTCCTGAGAGGCCTGCCCAGCTGCTTCTGCTGCAGGTTAGCTTCTGGATTCATACAGCAATAGTTGTACTGTGTTCTGTGTCTTTTATATGAGTCTCCTTTTTTAAGAAGCCTTTCTCTGTTTGGCATGGCACTACTTGTCAGTGTGCTACCGATATAGAAAAGGACAAGCAGTGTTATTGCTTATCACATCAGTACATTCTATGAGCATGATGACATGTACAATAGACAGCCATTGAGCCATTTTTAGATGGATTACATTTTATCTCTTTTCTCGGCATATCTGTACTCCAGAACTCCCTGTTGAAGCAGAAGGACTATCGTCAGTGTCTGGAGTGCACCGAGGTGGCCCTAAACGAAGCCCTGCAGCAGCTCAACGCTGTCCCAGCCAGCTCTCACTCGGCCAAAGAGGAATGGGTCTCCACCATCACAACGCTGCTGGGAGGCATCGAGGTCTGCTTCACAGAGGACCTTCAACTCCTGAGCAACGTCAACCGCTACACCAGCATGGCCCGGCTGGCCAACAACCTCATCCAGGTCAGACACACACCGGGGAAACACTGACTCTAATGTATCTGGTAGACACAGAGTGTGTTTGGAAACAGAAAATCATATTCAAATTTGTTGTGTGTCTTGTCTCCAGCTGATTGACTGCATCATGGTGATTCCAGATGATCCCAAGGAGCCTAATTTCTCCTCGGTCCTGCCCTGGATTCTCCTGTACCACATCATCAAGCACGAGGAGGCTGCTTTCAACTGCCTGCTTCGCCAGCACATATCAGTAGGGGACGATGAAGGTATTTGGTGGTGGACTACATCATGTTCATAACTGCGAAGATGTCCTGTTTAAATCCATGTTGGAAGCCCTAAAATGACTTGTTCCCTGTGACCCTCTTCAGAAGACTCTAACACCCCCATGCTGCCCTCCTCCTTGATGCTGCTCAACACGGCCCACGAGTATCTGGGCCGCCGCTCCTGGTGCTGCAAGTCAGACGGCGCTCTGCTCAAGTTCTATGTGAGTTGGTCAGCAGGGCTGCGATTGTGTGGACATCCTCTGTCAGCTCAGTTAATTCCCTCTGTTTTGTTTACCTATGGAATGGCTTTAATTAGTTTTTAATTGCTTTCAAAGTATTTTTCATAGTTTAATCAGGATAGAACGTTACTAGTGTTGTCTTCATGTTCAGGTTTGTGTTCTGGAGAAAGAGCTGGCTGCCTCTAAAGCGGAGGCCACCCATCCCTACAAAGAGGAGTTGGAGATGGCCTTGGAGCAGTGCTTCTACTGCCTGTACGCCTACCCCAGCAAGAAGAGCAAGGCCCGCTATCTAGAGGAGCACTCTGCTCAACAGGTCAAACACCCAGCCCTCTTACAGGGATACTGTGAGATCTGGCATTCAAGCCCTTGTTTTACTTGCGCTGCAAACAGGGACATAAAAATGGTGTCCACGAGTCCATCTGACTCTGGGTTAGTAGAGCCAGAATGCCAGAATCCAACAGTATCCCTTTCATGTCGTATTACTGACTGTCCTTTACCTTTCAATGCCATTCACATTTCTGTCAGGGTTTGTCCTATTGTTTTGAGAGAGGATAAGCTAATGGGAGTCATGTTAAATCATGTGAGATCATGTAATATGTTCAACTAGCTACTTAGGTGGCTGTCAATCTGTCATGAGGTTGTTTACACACTGTTACTGGCTTGTAGTGTAACTGATATGCAGTAATTGCATGATGAATAGACTGCTCCTAAGAGACCAGGTTAATTAGTTCATGAATGCAATCCCCGACTAATTAACTACTGGTTGGTCATCTGAGCCATAAGACCCAAGGACTCTACTAGAATGGGTCAAGACATGAGTAGGCAATTTGTGGACTTTCAGGGAATTTTTATGAGATTGATTATCTGGCTGCATCTGATTAAGATTGTACCAGCCAGTGCTGTTAGTCCCTTCTCATGCTAGAGGGAATCACCAAGGTTTCAGTTAGAAGCTGTTTTTCTATCTCAAGGCCATCAGACTGTTAAACAGCCATCACTAACATTGAGTGGCTGCTGCCAACATACTGACTCATCTCTAGCCACTTTAATAATTAAAAATGGAATGTAATAAATATATCACTAGCCACTTCAAACAATGCCACTTTATATAATGTTTACATACCCTACATTACTCATCTCGTATGTATATACTGTACTCTATATCATCTACTGCATCTTCCCTATGCCGTTCGGCCATCGCTCATCCATATATTTTTATGTACATATTCTTATTCATTCCTTTACACTTGTGTGTGTGTATAAGGTAGTTGTTGTGACATTGTTAGATTACTTGTTAGATATTACTTCATGGTCGGAACTAGAAGCACAAGCTTTTCGCTACCCTCGCATTAACATCTGCTAACCATGTGTATGGTGCCTGTAATCAAACCCACAAATGCTGATGCTCCAGATACTCAACTAGTCTAAAGAAGGCCAGTTTTATTGTTTCTTTAATCAGAACAACAGTTTTCAGCTGTGCTAACGTAATTGCAAAAGGGGTTTCTAATGATCAATTAGCCTTTTAAAATAGTGTATGTATGTGTTAAAATAATATAATAATTATATAGATTTTTTTTAACAGTACAATACAATATTTTTTCTTATCAAAACTAAATGTGCCTTTCTTTGGCGTGCAGGTGGAACTCCTGTGGAGCAATGCCCTCTTCATGTTCCAGTACTTCAAGCCCAAGACTCTGCCTGAGTTTGACAGCTACAAGACGAGCACGGTGTCTGCTGACCTGGCCAACCTGCTGAAGAGGATCTCTGGCATTGTGCCCCGAAGTGACACTCCCATCCTCACCATGGATGAGGTGTCAGCCTACATCGAGGGCACGGCTGGGAAGGTCAGTACAGGGCATTTATGAGTCACAAATGCTAATTGACTGTACATCGCCTCAACCTGGCTTTACATGTTGCCATGGAGAGTGCTTTAGGCCTATAAAGCACGTCATGACCATTCATTATAGGTCATGACACTGTACAAGTCATATTATACATTCAAATATGTCTGGTTTACAAATGGAATACTTAATATGTATACGATTCTAGTTGAATCTCTAAGACTGATGTCAGACCTGACCTTATCAGCATAGTAGATCATGAGGAGATCATCCAGTGGTTCTTCCCACCTAGGAGCCAGTACCTTGCCTTCCTGAGGGGGGCGCTCCAGCACCCCCTGTGGTCAATGAGATCTTCTACCTCCTGGCTGACTACCACTTCAAGAACAAGGAGCAGTCCAAGGCCATCAAGTTCTATATGCATGACATCTGTGTTTGTCCAAACAGGTCAGTTCTGTTCGCTGCTATAGTTCTGTTGTTTTAGTATAAACATTTTTAGCAACTCAACATGAATATATGTTTTTGTTTACCTTCAAGGTGATTTCTAAATGGTGTGATGTTGATGATTTTCCCTTGGCATGATTAATTCTATGGTTGTAGGTTTGACTCCTGGGCTGGCATGGCACTGGCGAGGGCCAGCCGCATCCAGGACAAGCTCAACTCCAACGAGCTGAAGAGCGATGGCCCCATTTGGAAGCACTCCCTGGCTGTGCTCAACTGCTTTAAGCGGGCCCTGGAGATCAACAGCTCCAACCTGGCTCTGTGGATTGAGTACGGCACCATGTCCTATGCCCTGCACTCCTTCGCCTCGCGTCAAGTCAAACAGTGGAGGAGCGAGCTGCCCCCCGAGGTCGTCAAACAGGTGCAGTGGACCGACCAGTGTATAGAATACTCATAGGCACTGTATTCTGTTGTACTTCTCTAAACTAAATGATGTCACACCCTGTCAGTTCCGGTCATCATGTGTCTGAATTAATTGTTTAGTCAATTGATCTGTCGAGGGGAGGTAAATCACTGACAGTATTGGATTTAATGTGTGTTTTTCAGATGGAGGAGAGGAGAGATACAATGCTGGAGACGTCGTCCCAGTGTTTCCAAGGGGCGTCTCGGTGTGAGGGGGATAGTGATGAGGAAGAGTGGCTCATCCATTACATGCTGGGGAAGATAGCGGAGAAACGAAAGCAGCCACCCCGGGAATACGTCCAGCTCTACAAACAGGTGCACAGCAGTGGACACTATCTGTGGACTCAAGTGATTCATAGGTCTGCCTTGCAGACTAGATTTGTACAGACTGGAGGAGTCTGAGGGCTCAAAGGAGTAGATATGTCCATGGAGGCCAGTATGGTGGAAGGGGAGTGATGGGGAAACTGGGAAGTCAGAGGTCAGATGATGCAGCTCTGTCTGTATGTCTTTCCCTGTTACCTCCACTGCTTCTTCACCTCTCCAGACCCAGTCCTTCAATTGTTTAGCTCCATTCTATAACTTCGACTCACTGTGTATCTCTGTTTTGTTTTTCTCTTCTTCCAGTTCGTCTTTTGTAGTGTGTTTTGCTGCTCTGTTATAACAAGTCTAACACGATGTCATCAATTTATTAAGCAATATGGGTGAAAGGCTGATATCTGACCATGGCAAGTTATTGACTATGGTAACCAGTGTTTCATTGTGTGTAACACCCATCAGATGAGATTGAGCAGTGTGTCTCTCCTCTCTTTTTCTTCCCACGCAGGCAGCACATTATCTGCATGAGGAGGCTGCCAGATACCCTCGGAAAATACACTACCACAATCCCCCTGACTTGGCTATGGAGGCCCTGGAGGTACACATGCTTCAGACCAGAGGGTTTCTAGCTCCAGTCCCCACTGAGCCATAACATACAGTTGTGCTTTTGCACATGAAGCAACCACTTAAAAAAAAGACCGTTTGTTGATGTATTCATCTACAACAGTGGTATTCAAAGTCGGGGTCGCGGGAGAACTGCAGCGGTGTCGCCCCCAAAAATACAATTCAGAGTATTGTATGGGACAATATACAAACATTTTTGAGAAATAATAATTAGATAGGTTTTTTTTGTTGAGTTTCTTTTCATTTTTATACGAGATGAACTTGTAATGAATTGAATGTTATTTGTTGACATATAAAAATCGAAAGTTGGCTATTTATAAGGTTCTGTCATTAGATTTGGGGTCGGGTGGGGTCATGACATTTTTTTTGGGGGGGGAGGTGTCCCCAGAAATTCTGGTGAAAAAAATGGGGTAACTCCTGAAAAAGTTAGAATAACACTGATCTAGAAGGAATTACATGCAAGTGTCCTTTTTGTGTAGTAATAGATATGTAGAGAGAGTATACCTCATCTTAATAAATCCCTTTGACTATCTGGCATCTCTCTCCCCCAGCTGTACTTTCGTCTGAGTGCCACCATCCTAAAGCTGCTGGAGGCTGAGGAACCGGACCTGGAGCACGAGATCTTCTTCAACATCCTGGCTGAGGCAGCCACCGGACCCTTCGCCAGGGGGGAAGAGAAGAGCATGCCCAGGTCCCACGAAAAGTGAGGGGCCTCAACCTTAGCCTGGGATCTATGCTGTTTGTTATGAAACTCGCTCTGTGACTTGCCTACAAATCAAAAGAAAAACATGAAATTCCCCCACTCTGGTCCAACCTTTTGTTTTGTCCCCCTCTCTCTCACCTCAGGGAGAAGCCCCTCTTCATGATGGACGAGGACTCCCACTGCTCTGTGTCGTCTGTGTGCGCTGCGGCGGATGTTCTTGGGGCCTCCCTCCCCTCCAACGCTGCAGGTCTGACATCCCCACCTTACACGGCCACTCCGGTCGACCACGATTACGTCAAACGTAAAACCCTCAGGAGGCAGCAGCAGACGTGGCAGCAGCAGCATGAGGAGGAGCAGCAGGCTGATGGTACAGTCCCAGTCCTAGACGCTGCCTCTGGGCCTCTGGGCCCTTCCTTCACTGGGCTGGGTGAGGAATCTCACTGGGCTGGGGAGTAGTGGTGGTTAGAAGGTTCATCACTATGATGATAATGGCTTTGGTTCCAGTAAGGACCCCATATGCACTGGGTGATTGGGATATCATGGTAAAATGGGCAATATGGCATCTCAGGATATGTGGATATTGTTTTACTGCACTATAAAATCAACAGCATTTAGTTTAGGCAAACAGGTGTGAAGGTTGAGTTTGGCAGACAGCGTCCAGGCCTGTTTGTGTGTGTGTTGAAATATATATAGTCAATATTTAGATTTTTGTGGTTGTCACCCTCCCCCACCCCTTCTTTCCCATTTCCCTTGCTTCTCCTTTTGATGACATCACCAGTTTATAGTGCAACTTCAGGAGACCTTGTGTCCCTGCATAGATCATTTTCTCATCGCCTCTTATGAAGACATTTTGAGAATGGATCCTGTTTTGATTTTATAATATGCTCTTTTGATTTCATCAGGTGTTTCTGATGACTGTTCTTACTATTCAAATAATTATAGCAGGGCAATTATTTATGAAAATAATGCAAGAGGCTTGCTGACTATCACATTAGACTTGGTTGCCAATATGTTCCCTGTAAGCTGTGGTGTCTTTATAGGGGGTAATGGCCAGTAAAGTAGAGGTCTGTCCTGGACACAGCAGGCTTTTAGTGTGTTGTTAACTCTAGACCCGCTGTGACAATCCCAGAGCCACAGACAGCCAGGTTTCCATTGAGAGGTTTTACCTGATCCCAGTGAACAGTTGCTGAATTGCTTGAGGTACCTCACAGTACTCTTTAGTGGCATTTCACTGCATGTTCACTTGAAACAACTGAGCTAAATTGAAGATTGTCACCCACTGATTGGACACTTCTAGACACAAAAGCTTGTCTTTAAACAAATATGTGTCAAGGGAAGTTTGGTAGCTGTACTGAGACTGGGATCTGAGAACAAAACTATGGTTCAGAATTGTGCCCGTTACTGTGAGCGCAGTTCGATTAATAAACCAAAGTCTAGTGCTTGTTTTGCAGTGCCGTATGAGTATTACTGATGGCTGGTTTACTAGTAGCAGCAGGCCTGTTAGTAGAGGGAGGGAAAGGGGAGAAGGGGCTGAATTTAGAGTACACACTCTTTTTAAAGAGTGTGGGGAATCAGTCACCTTTGTAAAGAGTAATTTCAATGATTCTACTTTACTAGACCTACACTGTCCACATACAGACAATATTGTCATACAATATAACAGCATGGTTAGAGATCCTTCAGTACAAGGGAGGTAGCTTTTCAAAATTAATTACAAACAAGATATCAGTTAATGCACTGATGCAACTTTGCTTTACATTTTAGCACTTAGCATTGCATGACAACAGTAGTGTGATGGGAGACAAAAGCAGTTTACTCTGAACTCCCAATTGCCGGTGAGATGATTGCGTGCTTCAACAAAGTGTGGATAAAAAAAAATGCACCAAATCTCAGTGGACTAAAACTATGTTTATATTTATGGACCATTTTTAAGAGCATATTTTACAGAGGGGACGCAATCGTGAAAATATCACGTACAAAGAAGTGTGCGTGTGTCTGTTTGTACTTAGTGGGAAGTTAGGATGAGATATTTGCATAATATGTTCCTGACAAAAGTTGAAAGGCTTTTCACTTATAGAAACACAGAGCTATATACAATAATGTACAATTTGCTTCTGTTTCCCATAATTTAAATGATATTCACTGCAGCATTGTTTACTATGTTTGTTACATTGTTGCAAAGACGTCAAGGGGTAAAAACAAATATTTGCCTTGAGTGAAAAGATACAGTATCATTGAATGAATGCTGTTGTAAATATTGAACAAAAATATAAACCCAACATGCAACAATTTCAAAGATTTTAAAGAGTTACAGTTCATAAAAGGAAATCAGTCAATTGAAATACATTCATTAGGCCCTAATCTATGGATTTCACATGACTGGGAATACAGATGACTTTTTTATTTTTAAAGGTAGGCGCATGGATCAGAAAACCAGTCAGTGTCTGGTGTGACCACCGTTTTGCCTCATGCAGCGTGACACGTCTCCTTCCCATAGTTGATCAGGCCGTTGATTGTGGCCTGTGGAATGTTGTCCCACTCCTCTTCAATGGATGTGCGAAGTTTATGGTTATTGGTAGGAACTGGAACACGCTGTTGTACACATTGATCCAGAGTTTTCCATAACATGCTCAGTGGGTGACATGTCTGGTGAGTATGCAGGCCATGGATGGAGAACTGGGACAGTTTCAGCTTCCAGGAATTGTGTACAGATCCTTGCGACATGGGGCCTTGCAGTATCATGCATGATGTTATGGCGGCGGATGAATGGCACAACATTGGGCCTCAGGATCTCTTCACGGTATCTCTGTGCAGTCAAATTGCCATAGATTAAATGTTAATGTGTTAGTTGTCTGTAGCTTATGCCCGCCCATACTGTAACCCCACTGCCACCATGGGGCACTGTTCACAACTTTGACATAAGCAAACCGCTCTCCCACACGACGCCATCGGTACAGTTGAAATCGGGATTAATCCGTGAAGAGCACACTTCTCCAACATGCCAGTGGCCATCGAAAGTTCCTGGTCTGGCGTGGTTACAAGTGGTCTGCGGTTATGAGGCTGGTTAGACATGTTATCAAAAGCAACGTTGGAGGTGCCTTATGGTAGAGAAATTAACATTTAATTATCTGGAAACAGCTCTGGAGGACGTTCCTCTAGTCAGCATGCCAATTGCACGTTCCCTCAACTTGAGACATCTGTGGCATTGTGTTGTTACAAAACTGCACATTTTAGAGTGGTCTTTTATTGTCCCCAGCACAAGGTGCACCTGTGTAATGATCATGCTGTTTAATCAGCTTCTTGATATGCCACTTCTGTTAGTTGGATGGATTCTCTTGGCAAAGGAGAAATGCTCACAAACAGGGATGTAAACACAATTGGTCAGAAATAAGCTTTTTGTGCTTTTGCAAAACGTCTGGGATCTTTTTATTTCAACTCATAAAACATGGGAACAACACTTTACATGTTGCGTTTTATATTTTTGTTCAGTATAAATTGACCATTCATTACAAACAGCCTTGCAAAATATCTTGGCAGTATATACTGTAAAAACAGCTTTTGGTATTTTGTTTCCCCCCTATGCCCTGTTTAGCTTGAATGTCTGACTACTGCAGCCATATTGCCCATGTTGCCAGTTTTTCTGTCACCTTTTCCAGATTCCTTCCTACCTACCTACCCACCTGCCTGCTACCTCTCTGCCTGCTTGCTTCTGCCACCTGCTTTGTCATGTATATGCATGTGGATACCAAGGGATGTGTGCTGCCACTGGACAAATTCAGTCCTCTCACAAACAATCCATTAAATGGTTCATGGGCTACTATGGGTTACTATTTGGCTTGGGTTTGGTGTTGCTTACGTTTGCAACAGAGATCTTAACCTATTTGATTGTATTTAAAAGTTATACAATGATTACTATGCTTTCCATTGCAATTGTGTTCAATTGATATTTACAGTTTAGTCATCCAGAGTGACATACAGTTAGTGCATTCATCTTAAGATGGCTAGGTGGGACAACCACGTCATACATAATAAGTACTATTTTTCCTCAAAGTAGCTATCAGCAAAGTCAGCGCTAGTATGATGATATAATGCCAAATCAGTCCGACTGTGGTTGGACCCTCATTGGTACACATCTTCTGAGATGGATGGTAGAAATGGACCACCGTGTGCAGGCAGGTTTGCCAGTGGATGCCGAGCCTTTCCTGCTTGATGCCTGTCTGAAGCGCATCATGGTAACCGCAATATGTAAGCAATTGTGGGGAGTAGAGGCGGTGCTGTTCTCAATTGAAGCATATGATGTTTCTTTTCCTCAATCACACATGTACTGTATGTAATATGATGTCTAATTGTCAAATCAGGAATGAAGCAAATTTTTTTATTTAAGCATATCCCAATATCTTCAACAGCCACCCCAGAACTTGACCATGATTACTGCCTGCCCAGGTCTCCAATGTGGCTGGCATCCCTGAATGGTACTGCACTTAAGACCCTCTTATATCCAGGACATTACAGAGTATCATGCACAATTTTAGGGACACAATTGCTCAGTGTAAAAGTGTCCCTAAATGAGTTCCACAAACTTCGTCACTACTCCACACTTTTTATTTTTATGGGGCAGTCCTTGCAACACCTATATCAGCTAAATTTGTACATTTAGCTAATTACAGGGAATCTTTAACAAGTCCCCTGAGTTCCTTTCACAGAACTTTGTTGCCCTGCTAATTTGGTTATTATCTGCAGAGGATTTCAGCTTCTTGCTGAGGTTGCACAATGTGCTTATTAAGAAGAATGCTGGCATCTAGTTTTTAGGTGGCTTGAGTGCTGTGTAAAAGCAGAGGCCTCCCTCGAAGCATGACTAAGGTCTGGAGATTTTTGTGTATGTACGATTACTGTAATGGCTGTCTGGCAGATGAACCTGATGATGTTTGCATAAATATACATACTTTGCTACACACACACCCCTTTTCATTCTTGGATACAAGTACCTATTTTATTCCTGAATGAAAACCTTAACTGCTTTGTGATTGATCCCTTGATAAGGAGTAGGTGGGTGTCCGTGGCCCATCCATGGGTATGGCTGGTCCATGCGTGTGACTGGCACCCATGCCAGACCTGTGTTTGTGTTTGACCCCTGGCAGAGCGCAGTCAGGACAGTGTGGTGGTGATGCTGTCTGACTCTAACTCCACCCAGGATGCCTTCACAGACCCCGCCAGCTCCCAGGACAGTAGCCATGTTAAGCTACAGTCTCAGTCTGGGAAGGGCAGTACGTCTTCCTCTGAGAACACCACCCCCATCAAGGAGGGCCAGCCTACAGTTGAAGACACAGGTGGGTGTTGTTCCTTTTATCCTGAAATGCAGTTAAGGAAATTAGTTCTACCCGAACACCAGCTTTAGTATTTGCTAAATGGGGTTTTTCTTTTGTGATATTGTAAGCCAATGACTTGTGTTTTAGAGGGGACAGGACATATTGAGAATGGATCATGTTAATATTTCGCTCCTCTTCAAACCCTGAATTCCTCAAGGCTCACATGGGGGAAGAAGCAACGAGGGTGGGACTGTAATCTTGCTGGAGGACAAAGAACAAGTCCAAGAAGTAGAAGACACCATGTCAGTGACAGTACCTGAGGCTGATGCCCAAAAGCCGACCATAGATCCCTGCCCTCATGCACTGCCTGTTCCATCCACCCCACCAAAGGCCTCGTCCACTCCCCAGGTCACCCCCCAAACCCCCACTCCTCAGGCCACCCCCCAGACTCCCGCCAGCGATGGGAAGAGCCGTCACCAGAGATGGCCCGAGCCCCCTCCAGAGGTTGTGGAGGTGCCCAAGGCCCTCCCTGCTGAGCGGACAGAGCAGCGCCACATGCTGGTGGAGATGTGTGTCCGTGCTCTCTTCCTCTGCCTGAGCCGCTTCCCTCAGCACTACAAGAGCCTCTATCGCCTGGCATTCTTCTACACCAACAGCAAGACCCAACAGGTTAGTTAGCCCATCCTCCCCCATAGCATGCATGGTCACTAACATTCATTCACAGAATGTTTAAACAGGAAAATTAAACAATTTATATACCAGACCGTAAACCTATCATCAGTGGCATTAAATCTGACATTTTAATTCCCTCTGACACCATGAGTCTAGTTCCTCTTTTCAATTGTGCTAGTTTGCCTGCAGTTTATGTGACTACAGAAGGTGCTGAAAGAGGAGAGTGTGCTTTGTACACAAGGCTCTGTGGGTAGAGGTGTGCGTGGGTGGCAACAGCACAGTGCTCTCTCAGCCAGGTTTGGCACAGCGAGGCTGCGTAGTGTCGTGACGTCCTACAGTAAGCATTTTGCCAGTCAGACCATCCTATGGGGACTGCTGGTCCCAATTCAATGAAGTTGGATTAGCCAATAGCCAGGGCAGAGTTCTGGCCATTGATAACAGCTTAGTGAACTGTTACTGTTACTCTCCTCAGAGTGTGCTGTTCATCTTGTTGTTAGAGGATTCATTCAGGCAGGTAGACGGACCTGGGCCCGTGACTTGCTTTATTTTACTGCCCCAGTGTTTTAGACTCAACAAAATCACAAAGCCTACACCTTTAAGAAGTGAATAGGTCCTGAAAGTAAGTCCATAATTGTTTATTTAATTCCCTGTGGAGTTCTGGTAAAATGTCAAGTGACTACCTACTGCTCAGTGTTAGCGACCAGTGGTAGCATTGTGGGTGTTCAGGTCTGTAGACCTCTTGGTTAATAAGCGATGAACCCATTTGTTTTTCCAGTACAAATCCTACTTCCTCTGTGTTTTAAATTACAGGCTAAGGTTATTATACATTTGTTAGAGAATACTAGATTTATGGGTTAGTATTGTAACAGGAATGTGTGGTGGATAGATGAGAATTTGAATAGCTCTGTCTCTATGCAGAAAATTCTGATAGCTTTTATGAATTTGTATTAAATATGATAATACATAGTGCCTATTCAGACCCCTTTACTTTTTCAGCATTATGTTACGTTACAGCCTTATTCTACAATGGATTAAATAAAAACAATTCCTCAGCAATCTCCACACAATAACCCAAAATGACAAAACTGAAATACCTAATTTACATAAGTATTCAGACCTTTTGCTATAAGACTCGAAATTGAGCCCAGGTGCATCCTGTTTCCATTGAGCATCCTTGAGATGTTTCTACAACTTGGAGTCAACTTGTGGTAAATTCAATTGATTGGACATGATTTGGAAAGGCACACACCATTCTATATAGGTTCCACAGTTGACAGTGCATGTCAGAGCAAAGATCAAATCAAATTTATTTATATAGCCCTTCGTACATCATCTGATATCTCAAAGTGCTGTACAGAAACCCAGCCTAAAACCCCAAACAGCAAGCAATGCAGGTGTAGAAGCACGGTGGCTAGGAAAAGTTCCCTAGAAAGGCCAAAACCTAGGAAGAAACCTAGAGAGGAACCAGGCTATGTGGGGTGGACAGTCCTCTTCTGCCTGTGCCGGGTGGAGATTATAACAGAACATGGCCAAGATGTTCAAATGTTCATAAATGACCAGCATGGTCGAATAATAATAAGGCAGAACAGTTGAAACTGGAGCAGCAGCACGGCCAGGTGGACTGGGGACAGCAAGGAGTCATCATGTCAGGTAGTCCTGAGGCATGGTCCTAGGGCTCAGGTCCTCCGAGTGAGAGAAAGAGAGAATTAGAGAGAGCACACTTAAATTCACACAGGACACCGAATAGGACAGGAGAAGCACTCCAGATATAACAAACTGACCCTAGCCCCCCGACACATAAACTACTGCAGCATAAATACTGGAGGCTGAGACAGGAGGGGTCAGGAGACACTGTGGCCCCATCCGAAAAACCAAGCCAGGATGTCGAAGGAATTGCCTGTAGAGCTCCGAGACAGGATTGTGTCTAGGCACAGATCTGGGGAAGGGTACCAAAAAAATGTCTGCAGCATTGAAGGTCCCCAAGAAGAACACATTGCCCTCCATCATTCTTAAATGGAAGAAGTTTGGAACCACCAAGACTCTTCCTAGAGCTGTCCGCCGGTCCAAACTGAGCAATCGGGGGAGAAGGGCCTTGGTCAGTGAGGTGACCAAGAACCCGATCGTCACTCTGACAGAGCTCCTCTGTGGAGATGGGATGACTTTCCAGAAGGACAACCATCTCTGCAGCATCTCACCAATCACGTATTTTCGGTATAGTGGCCAGAAGGAAGCAACTCTTCAGTAAAAGGCACATGAAAGCCTGCTTGTAGTTTGCCAAAAGGCACCTAAATGACTCTCAGACCATGAGAAACAAGATTCTCTGGTCTGATGAAACCAAGATTGAACTCTAGCCTGAATGCCAAGCCTCACGTTTGGAGGAAACCTGGCACCATCCCTACGGTGAAGCATATTGGTGGCAGCATCATGCTGTGGGGATGTTTTTTAGCGGCAGGGACTGGGAGACTAGTCAGGATCGAGGCAAAGATGAATGGAGCAAAGTACAGAGAGAACCTGCTCCAGAGCGGGGGTGAAGGTTCCCCTTCCAACAGGGCAACGACCCTAAGCACACAGTGAAGACAACATCGGGACAAGTCTCAATGTCCTTGAGTGGTTCAGACAGAGCTCGGACTTGAACCCGATCTAACATTTCTGGAGAGACCTGAAAATAGCTGTGCAGCAACGCTCCCTGACAGAGCTTGAGCGGATCTGCAGAGAAGATTGGGAGAAACTCCCCAAATACAGGTGTGCCAAGCTTGTAGCATCATACCCAAGAAGACTCGAGGCTGTAATCGCTGCAATAGGTGCTTCAACAAAGTACTGAGTAAAGGGTCAAAATACTTACGGAAATGTGATATTTCAATTATTATTATTTTTTTAATAAATTAGGAAAATATTTCCAAACTTGTTTTTGCTTTGTCATTATGGGGTGGTGTGTGTAGATTGTTGAGAAAAAAATGCTATTTTTTAAAATCTATTTTAGAATAAGGCTGTAATCTAACAATGTGGAGAAAGTCAAGGGGTCTGAATACTTTCCGCTGGCAATGTACTGTTCCTAATGAATAGAACACAGCTTTGGTGACACCCTTGTCTCAAAAACAAATGGTTTTGACTGCTTGGAACTTGAAGTGAAGCTTCTCCTCCCGATCATGCCATTCTGCTTGTAAAACGATTATCAACTTTACACACCTTATGTAAAAATGAAAAGTTACTATTGGATGAACTATATCTACTTGAATATAAAGTTGAATCCCTCCTCTCTAGCTGGGGGTGAACTGCCCCCCTCTAGTAAAGCCTCTAGTTCTCCCAGAAACAGTTAGGGTAAACATGAATTGGCTGGGACAGACAGTTTGAGGCTAATCAGGAAGTCAGAGATTGACAGGAGGACCTGTAATCGCAGGTCATTTGGCCCTGGGTTTTTACAGAACATCACAGTGATGTTTTAAAAAGGGAGAACGGTGACGTTTTAAAAAGGGAGAACCACTTTCATGTCAATAACTTGACTTCAGCTACAGTCACTTTGTACTGTTAAACTGCAGTTAGTTGTGTCCATCAGAGCTGCTATGACAGGGAACAAGGTAGCAAAACAGTGAGGTTAGGTAGTGGATGATGCAGATGAAAAAGAGCGATTCAAAGAAACTTGTGGTATGATGTAGCTAACGGTTTCACCTTTTTTAGTCTTGTTTGTGGTCTGCCTCTTGAGGGACCGTTTTCATATCCCCAGTCTTCTGATTATGTTTTATGTTTTCCTAGAATCTGCGGTGGGCACGAGATGTGTTGCTAGGAAGCAGTGTCCCATGGCAACAGCTGAAGCACATGCCAGCACAAGGACTTTTCTGCGAGAGGAACAAGACAAACCTGTTCAATGTAAGTTCACCAAGCCAGCTCTGCTATCAAGGTCCTGTTACTCACCTGGCTAACATTACTATGCACCAGTCCTGGTTCTCAGTTTGTTTTACAGTTTGGAAAGTGAAGTTATTTTTTGGAATATTGCAAACTCAATAGTAAGTTACAGAATTTACACCCAATTTGACTCAATCTAATCAGAAGTCAGTGACTGGAAGGAAATGCTGAGAGTTAATTTGGCGTGTCTTCCAATCGACTTCCTCCTCGACTTGTAGCAATAACATTCTGCACCAGGAGAGACCCTTAATAGCTAAAACAATAGAGGGAGGACTTAGAGATTCCAACATTGCATCAGTTGTTTAAACTTAAATGAAAAGGGTACTTCTGGGAATTACATACTTAGTGTGTCAACCTTCTCATTACATCCTGTTGTAAGTCCTCCAAGAGATATTTCTCCTTGCTGCAACTCTTCTTAGTCCCAGTTATCCATGCAATACGTTCTTTGCATGTTATTGTATGGTTGCTTTAAGCCTAATTATGGAATCCCAGGTAGCACTGTCATGAATTGAAGCATGTGTGGCGGTCTGTGGAGGGTCTGGAGACGAGTACAATGAACAGTAATGTCACTGCTGGTGTTGAGCCAGGAAGTAGGCCTACTCGGAGCAGGTTTCCCAGGTCTCATCAAAAGTCAAAGATGAAAATCAGCAGTGGTGTGACTCAACAGCTGTTGTCTTGTCTGCCATGGCCTTCAGTATCACTGATCCCTGAGTCTGACAGACAGACAGACAGACCAGTCATTGTCAGTGGTGATATGTGTTGTGCCTTCTGTGTGACAGAGGGGACAATGATTGTGCTGGTTTTCCTCAGTGACAGAATGACCAAATGGCTGGATGGGAGATGATATTAGACATGAGATGGTAGGCTACCTGATGGGACTTGGTCTTCAGTGGAGTGTTCTTCAATGGGGAGGCCAGGCCACACCACCTGAATAAGGTTTCTCTAGATCATTGGTTCACTACTGGTTTTGCCACGGGACCAGATTGTCTCAGTCACGACCCAATACTTGCATTGCAAAATTGGCAAAATGCCATCTGAAAAGCTATTTTTAATGCTATATTGATAGTCAATGTAGCAATTTACACTGAGTGTACAAAACAGTAAGAATACCTTCCTAATATTGAGTTGCACCCCCTTTTGCCCTCCTAGCAGCCTCAATTCGTGAGGGCATGAACTCTACACACTGTCAAGCTTTCCACAGGGATGCTGGCCAATGTTGACTCATGCTCCTCCCCTTCATCTACACTGATTGAAGTGAATTTAACAGTGGTCATAGCATTCACCTGGTCATGGAAAGAGCAGGTGGGTTTTGTACACTCAGTGTATATGACAAGGGAACTACATCCCCTCCTTTTCCATTGTTAGTAATAAATGCTGCCCATATTCTTGATAAGGAATGTTAGTAAGTTCACTGGTTTGAAAAACAAAATCAACCAACTGTGCTAAATAGTGATGTTATTAGCTCTATTGACAGTACTAATTGAAGAAAGTTTTTGGATTTTAAATTATTCAAAAATGCAGGCTCATTACACCCTTCTACCTGGTTTTAGTAGTTTAAGTTCAGACTGGAGTATTTTCCATTTCAATTTTAAAAATAAAATTCTCAGACACTCTCGACCCATTCGAAACCTCCCGTGACCCAAATTTCGCCAAGACCCCCCCCCAGTTGAGAATCACTGCACTCAGTCCTATATTGCAGCCTAATGTAGGTCACACTGGCCTAGTTTTCATCTGGGTTTGGCTGGTGTTACATCAACTGGGCCACCATCAAGAGTAGCCTAACCTATATTCTGCTGTTTTGACATGTTCCAGACTGTGGCATGCAGCACCCTCTGTTTGACTGGTAGTAAGCCTTCTTATAACTGTTCTCGTAGTCTCAATCATCTTGTTTTTCACCAATCGTAAATGTTGTGCATCGAAGAATATGTATAATGTAGTAACTAAACAGGTTTATTAGAAAACACAGCTGATTAAACAAATTGCATTCTTAACTGAAGATCATGATTAGATGATTATTGGAGTCAGGTGTGTTAGATGGGGCTGGGGCAAAAGTGTGACACCAGTCAGGCCCCTGAGGACTGGAGTTGCCCAGGCCTGAAATAAATCAACCATGACAGGGAATCCCCAATGGAAACACAGCTGTAGATGGACAATAATATTATGGATTTGATATGGATAAAACCTATATATTTAGTTTACAGTTGCTGTAATGCTCTTCATAACATAATGTTGATGATTGCAGTAAATAAAGGCCTAAGTCCTCTGGCCTGCTCCCTCAGGCAGGGCTGTGCAGGGCTAACTGCTCTGCAGGCTGGGCTCCAGGATGACAGTCCTGAGGGGGGCATTTTAAATCCATGGGGGGGGGCAAAACTAGTATTTCTTTAGAGCCCTATCTTATAGGCTTCATAGCTTAAAACTCAATCATTACAACTATAGGCTACATTTCGGTTGAATTTGTGACACTACGCAATGACCGGAACCCAGCTGCCACTTCTCCAGGTGCGCAATATTTTCTGTGTGGGAGAGTTTAAGAAATATAAACTAAATCAAACTAATTGCATATTTTATAGTCAGAATTTTCTTACGTGGCAGTAGCTAATTTGAATCTGCCACGAATAGAGTAAATGCCCATTCCGAGAGCAACACACGCTATAGGAAGAGAGCAACACACGCTATAGGAAGAGAGCAACACACGCGCGCTATAGGAAGAGAGCAACACACGCGCGCTATAGGAAGAGAGCAACACACGCGCGCTATAGGAAGAGAGCAACACACGCGCGCTATAGGAAGAGAGCAACACACGCGCGCTATAGGAAGAGAGCAACACGCGCGCTATAGGAAGAGAGCAACACACGCGCGCTATAGGAAGAGAGCAACACACGCGCGCTATAGGAAGAGAGCAACACACGCGCGCTATAGGAAGAGAGCAACACACGCGCGCTATAGGAAGAGAGCAACACACGCGCGCTATAGGAAGAGAGCAACACACGCGCGCTATAGGAAGAGAGCAACACACGCGCGCTATAGGAAGAGAGCAACACACGCGCGCTATAGGAAGAGAGCAACACACGCGCGCTATAGGAAGAGAGCAACACACGCGCGCTATAGGAAGAGAGCAACACACGCGCGCTATAGGAAGAGAGCAACACACGCGCGCTATAGGAAGAGAGCAACACGCGCGCGCTATAGGAAGAGAGCAACACGCGCGCGCTATAGGAAGAGAGCAACACGCGCGCGCTATAGGAAGAGAGCAACACGCGCGCGCTATAGGAAGAGAGCAACACGCGCGCGCTATAGGAAGAGAGCAACACGCGCGCGCTATAGGAAGAGAGCAACACAAGCGCGCGCTATAGGAAGAGAGCAACACGCGCGCGCTATAGGAAGAGAGCAACACGCGCGCGCTATAGGAAGAGAGCAACACGCGCGCGCTATAGGAAGAGAGCAACACGCGCGCGCTATAGGAAGAGAGCAACACGCGCGCGCTATAGGAAGAGAGCAACACGCGCGCGCTATAGGAAGAGAGCAACACGCGCGCGCTATAGGAAGAGAGCAACACGCGCGCGCTATAGGAAGAGAGCAACACGCGCGCGCTATAGGAAGAGAGCAACACGCGCGCGCTATAG